>NW_026988450.1:88877500-91277500 GCF_030222135.1 Aotus nancymaae
CATGTCTGGCTATTTTTTTTTTTTTTAATTTTTAGTAGAGACAGGGTTTTGTCATGTTGGCCAGGTTGGTCTTGAGCTCCTGACCTCAAGTGATCCACCTGCTTTGGCCTCCCAAAATGCTGGGATTACAGGTGTGAGCTGCCATGCCCAGCCTGTGAGGCTGGTTAAAAAAAAAAAACCACCGCAAAAAACATCACCACCAGGCCAGGCATGGTGGCTCACACCTGTAATCCCAGCACTTTGGGAGGCCGAGGTGGGGGCAGATCTTGAGGTCAGGAGATCAAGACCATCCTGGCTAACACAGTGAAATCCCATCTCTACTAAAAATACAAAAAATTAGCCGGGCGTGGTGGCATGTGCCTGTAATCCCAGCCACTTGGGAGGCTGAGACTGGAGAATCGGTTGAACTAGGAGGTGTAGGTTGCAGTGAGCCGAGATCGCATCATTGTACTCCAGCCTGGGTGACAGAGTGACACACACACACAAAAAAAAAAAAAAAACACAAAAAAACCCCAACTATTTGCTATTTTCTTTCTTTCTTTTTTTTTCAGTCCAGAGGTCTTTTATTTTGTTAACACCTATGATGCCATGAAGTTATGGGGAAGAGCTTCCAGCCGCTCAGGCTCCTTCCACCGGTTCTCACACAGTCGCTTCTCTGGGTGGAGAGGCTGGTGCTTCCGTCGAACCCAGATACCTTTCTCTTTGGCTTCCTTCTTTCGTTTTCCTTCCTGCGTTTCGGGAAGCTGTCTTGGCTCTTAGGATGCTTCATGTGCTCTATGCACATTCGTTCTCTTGGCAAGAATCTTGCCCTTAACTTGTTTGTTTACAACACTGCCACAGCACGCTGGGGAGCACTGTAGACTCTTCCAGTTTCGCCACGATAACATGTGTGGGGCATTCCTTTGTGAACAGCACCCGCTCCCTTCATGTCTACAATGTCACCTTTCTTACAGATTCGAGTATACCTGGCCAAAGGGACAACTCCACGTTTTCTGAACGGCCTGGAGAACACGTATCGGGGCCTCTCCTCTTTCCCTTTGTGTTCATCATTTTGCTGAATTACTGGAAGATGGTGCTGAAAGGAAGAAGGGAACTATTTGCTATTTTCAAGAGATGCATCTGAAGTATAAGGATACAGAAAAATTGAAAGTAAAAGGGTAAATAAAATGCTGTGCAAACATACACACACATACATACGTGCATGCATGCATGTGCACACACACACACACACACACACACAAAGAAGAGAGGAGGGAACTGCTAAAACCATTATCAGACAAAATTGGCCTAAAGAGATAAAGAAGGATATCTCAAAATAATAAAAGGGTCATTCTAACAGTAAGATATAAGACCCCCAAATCTGCATTCACGTGATAACACAACCGAATAGGTTAAGGACTATAACATAGGGAACAGGAGTCAGCAACTAACTTTTGCTGGGAATGTGAATGGAGGCTTCACAGAAGAAGAGATACTTGAGCTGGCTCGCTATGGACTGAATGTTTGTACCCCTCAAAATTCATATGTTGAAATCCTAATCCCAATGTAATGATTTTAGAAGATGGGGCCTTTAGAAGGTAATTAGGTCATGAGGGAAGAGCTTTCATGAACGGGATTCATGTCCTCGTAAGAAGAGACGCAGGAGAGATGATCTCGGCTCCTGCCACTTTCACACTAGGAAGTAGGCTCTCGCCAGACACTGGATCCGCTGACACCTTGATCTTGGACTTCCCAGCCTCCAGAACGGAGAGAAACAAATTGCTGCTGTTGAAGCCACCAGTCTATGGCTTTTTTGTTACGGCAGCTCCAGTGGACTAGGACATGGGTCTTCAAGAATGTCTAGGCATTTTCTAGGTGGAAATGGCAACAGGAATAATAAGAACTGCTATTTCCTGATTTATTTATCTATAACGTTTCACACAAATCTTTTCTTTTTTTTTTTTGAGACGGACTCTTGGTCTGTCGCCCAGGCTGGAGTACAGTGGCACAATCTCAGCTCACTGCAACCTCCGCCTCCAGGGTTCAGGCAACCACGGCCAGCTATTGTTTGTATTTTTAGTAGAGACCGGGTTTCACCATGTTGGCCAGGATGATCTCGGTCTCTTGACCTTGTGATCCGCCTGCCTCGGCCTCCCAAAGTGCTGGGATTACAGGCGTGAGCCACCACGCCCGGCCTTTTCACACGAATCTTAAAACGATCCTGCAATGTGGGCACCGTAAGTCCCCACCAGATGAACGACACCGAGGCCAAGAGAGGGGAAGCAGTTAGATTCGGGTGCTGGAGCAAGTGACTGACAGATCTGGGATTTGAACTGAGATCTCTCTGCTTCCAAAACGGAGCTGTTTTGCCTTCGGCCGTTCTGCCTCCTGTGCAGAGGCCTTGTGTTTGCTTGTTGTGTCACTGGTTTGACTTGGGTCTGAAGTATTTATTTAAGGAAGACAAAGAGTTGAGCAGCCATAATTATGTTTTGAATTATAATGTTCCCAAGTTAAAAACAGTTGTTAGATGGTGTAACAACGAGAGCATGTTATCAGTGAGAACTCCTGCATCTGTAACAGGCGACTTTACTGAAAGTCTTAGCTGAGACACCAGCAAATCATGCATGTCCCAGAGTATGTGTTGATGTGCTTACTGTCAGCTAATGGCAAATGTATGACAATTGCAGGGAAAATGTACAAGAAAAAAGAAAATGAAGCTTTAGAGTATAATAACTGAAAACCTAAAGTCATAAATGACAGCAAGCATTGGAACCTGACATCACGTTGTTTAATAAATATTTGTTGAATGAATAATTCATCGCCAAGCTGTTACGTCAGCTGCTTTTGTTTCACCATCTCCATGATTTATTTTTCCTCTTATTTTATTTATTTACTTTTTATTTAGAAAGAAAGAAAGAAAAAAAAATGAAGAAGAGGAAGAAAAAGGAAGAGAAAGAGAGAGAGAGAGAATGGGAGTATTGCTTTCTTGCCCAGGCTAGAATGCAGTTCAGCAATGGATATTGAAAACTTCTTTTATACCAACTACCATACTTGATGTAGACAGGAAGGAATAAGGGAAGAAAATAACAAACAAGCAGCCAACCAACACCTCATCCAAACCCACGAAATGCTATGCGATTACTGAGGAGTGATTCACTTCCAATCATGTAGTCGCCTTTGGAATAGGAGTGAGGTGGTAATGTATGTTTTTTGTGTATTTGAAGTGGAGAGTTCCACAAATGCTCATCAAGTTCACTTGTTCCAGGTCTGAGTTCAAGTCCTGAATGTCCCCGTCAATTTTCTGTCTCGTTGATCTATAAAATCGTTAGCTCTTCTTGTTACATTGATCCCTTCACCGTCATGCAATGTCCTTCTTTGCCTCTTTTGATCTTTGTTGCTTTAAAGTCTACTCTATCAGAGGCGAAAACCGCATCTCCTGCCTTTTGTTTATTTGTTTATTTTTACTCTCTGTTTGGTTGATAAATCCTCCTCCTTCCCCTTGTTCTGAGTCTTGGTGCATCGTTGCATATGAGATGGGTCTGGATGCAGCATACCGATGGGTTTTGGCTTTTTATCCAATTAGAATATATATAAGTTTAATACTGGAATTTGATGCTAGCTGGCTGTTTTGCCCATTAGTTAGTGTAAAATTTTCATTGTGTTAATGTTCTTTGCTTTTTGATATATTTTTGGAAAGGCTGATATTGGTTGTTCCTTTATATGTATAGTGCTTCTTTCAGAAGCTCTTGTAAAGCAGGCCTGGTGGTGGTGAACTCTCTAAGTACTTGCTTGTTCGCAAAAGATTTAATTTTTCCTTCGATTATAAAGCTTAGTTTGGCTGGATATGAAATTCTGGGTTGAAAGTTCTTTTCTTTAAGGATGTTAAATATTGGTCCCCACTCTTTTCTGGCTTGTAGGGTTTCTGCTGAGAGATCTGCTGTGAGTCTGATAGGTTTCCCTTTGTGGGTAACCTGACCTTTCTCTCTGGCTGCCCTTAATATTTTCTCCTTCATTTCAACCCTAATAAATCTGGCGATTATGTGCCTTGGGGTTGGTCTTCTTGAAGAATATCTTTGTGGTGTTCTCTGTATTACCTGGAGTTGAATATTACCCTGCCTTGCCATGTTGGGAAAGTTTTCCTGAATGATATCCTGAAGAGTATTTTTCAACTTGGATTCATTCTCTTCGTCACATTCAGGTACACCTATCAAACGTAAATGAGTCCCATATTTCCTGGAGACTTTGCTCATTCCTTTTTATCCTTTTTTCTCCAATCTTGTCTTCTCGTTTCATTTCACTGAGCTGGTTCTCGACTTCTGATGTCCTTTCTTCTACTTGATCAATTCGACTGTTTAAACTTGTGCATGCTTCGCGAAGTTCTCGTGTTGTGTTTTTCAGCTCCATCAATTCACTTATATTCCTCTCTAAATTGTCCATTCTCGTTAACATTTCGTCAAACCTTTTTTCAAGGTTCTTAGTTTCTTTGCATTGGGTTAGAACAAGTTCTTTTAATTCACAGAAGTTTCTTATCACCCACGTTTTGAAACCTGCTTCTGTTATTGGAACACACTCGTTCTCCATTAAGCCTTGTTCCGTTACTGATGAGGAATTGCGATCCCCTGTAGAGGGAGAGGCATTCTGATTTTGAGTATTCTCTGCCTTTTTAGGCTGGTTTCTTCCCTTCATTATTTATTTATCCCTCTGTCGTCTTTGTAATTACCGACTTTCTAACTAGGTCTCTGAGCGGACGTCCAACTTGTTGATTCCCAGCGCCGAAATCTGAGCAATCCACTGCGCTGACCAAAATAGCGGTGTTAAGATTGATGGTGCTTTTCTGCCCAGGAATCTCCGGACTCTGCACCAAGAACTGGCGTGCTAAGGCACCAGCAAAACCGCCACGCCGGCCACAAGAGTCGCCCTGGTGACCCGTGGGGCTCCTCCGCTGGGAATCTCTTGGTCCGTAAGCAACAAATATTCATCTGAAAGTGTGGCGTCTTCTCATTCTCTGTGCTTTCAGTGGGAACTACGAGCCTGAGCTGCTAGTGATCAGCCATCTTGGATCCTCTTTTTCTTTCCTCTTATTTTAAAAGGAAAATAGTTTTTTTCCTGATTTTAGAAATGTTAAAAAGACCAGGCCGGGCGCGGTGGCTCACGCCTGTAATCCCGGCACTTTGGGAGGCCGAGGCGGGTGGATCACGAGGTTAAGAGATCGAGACCATCCTGGTCAACATGGTGAAACCCCGTCTCTACTAAAAATACAAAAAATTAGCTGGGCATGGTGGCGCGTGCCTGTAATCCCAGCTACTCAGGAGGCTGAGGCAGGAGAATTGCCTGAACCCAGGAGGCGGAGGTTGCGGTGAGCCGAGATCGCGCCATTGCACTTCAGCCTGGGTAACAAGAGCGAAACTCCGTCTCAAAAAAAAAAAAAAGTAAAAATAAGAAATAGCAATCATCCATGGTTTCAACACTTACAGAATCAATTCTGGTCAACAGTCTTCACATGCTTTCTTCCAGTAGTTCTTTGAAAGAAAAAAAAAAATCAGAATTTGTTGTTTTAAAAAATTACAATTTTTTAAACCCAAGCCAAAAATAGTACATAAAAATTAAAACTTTCAAAAATAAAAGTGATACTTACTCATTACCTGTAATGAAATCAAAACATGCTGAAAATCCCAGAGTTAGAAGTAAAAATCCAACCCAAATCCCAGCAGCCAGAAATGGCCACTAGTGTTAGGTGAACATTACGTTTGGACAACTCTATCTGCAGATCCACGCACAGGATGGATGAAGGAACAGATGGCAGAAATACTTCTACAAAACTGGTAGGATCCGATTTTGGATGCTATTTTATTTATTTATTTATTTGAGATGGAGTTTTGCTCTGTCACCCAGGCAGGAGTGCAGTGGTGTGGTCTTGGCTCCCCGCAACCTCCACTTTCCGGGTTCAAGTGATTCTCCTGCCTTAGCCTCCTGAGTAGCTGGAACACAGGTGCCCACCACCACACCTGGCTAGTTTTTGCGTGTTTAGTAGAGACAGGGTTTCACCACGTTGGCCAGGCTGGTCTCAAAATCCTGACCTCAGGTGATTCACCCACCTCGGCCTTCTGAAGTGGTGAGATTACAGGCCTGAGCCACCATGCCCAGCCGGATTTTGGATACTATTTTAAATTTAATTTTACTTGAATTTAACAGAAGGAAGTAAAAGGGAAGTCAATGGATTCACATAAATATTTCTTCTGTATGAGACATAGTGTCCCAAAAACATTCCTCTAAGTTTAAGAAAAGAAACAGTGAAAACATTGACAGGCTGAAGCCATTATGATTTTCTTCAAGGATATATTTCTATTTTGATTTGCATAGACTGACTTCTTGCTGGGAAAGCTGAGTTAACTGGCTGCGCCACACTGGCGTGAACATACAGTTCTTAAGATGATGAAACCCTTCCATGCCAATTGGTGAAGAGTGGCTCCTGGGTCCTCTCCCTTGGGGTCCCCCTCTGTTCTGGTTACCCTGAGTCCACTGTCAAGACCCCCCAGACCCCCTTTCTTGGGGCAAATGGGACTCTGGACTCTACTCCCAGCCCCCTTCCACGTTCCCTTCCACTAAGGTAGCCCAGTTGGCACTTGTTTTTATGCCGGTGTCCATGTAAGGCATTGTTTGTAGAATGTATTCAGCCAGCAAGGGGGTTAGAAGGCTTGAAAGCTGCTGCCCCAGCCTGGCGCTCAGGACCCTGCAGCTCGCCCAGCCCCCGAGTCTTAGAGACTAAAGCCCTTGCTGGCTTTTCTGCCTGAGCACCCACAGCTCATTAAGATGTGAAAGCGCCTGTCTGCAATCACCGTGTAATTACCTTGCTTCCTAATTGGTAGCAGACAAGGCCAGCAGGTGTGAAAACCCCCTGGTGAGTTGGCTCCAATGGTGGGAGGGGGCCTGCGGGAAGGGAGTGGGCTTCTCTCTGGCCCCAGTTCTGTGCTCCGCCCTGTGACCACGGCCCCAGACACCGGATCTTCACTGATCCCTTGAGGGGCGTGGTCCTTCCCTTGACTGAGGCCGAGAAGTATGAGTCTGCCAGAGACCCCAGGTCGGTGGGGCAGCCTGGATGTGAACCCAGTGCTGCGTCACGCCAGGACTTTGCTGTTCCCGCCCAGGCCACACAGAGGGGAGGAAAGGGGTAAGTGGGGGCTGGAGCTGGGGGGCTCAGGGCGCACCTTCGTGCTGCCTTTGGAGACAGCCACCCGAAACACGACACAGCGCTTTTGCATCCCTGCCCAGTGCAGCAGGCCCAGGCGCAGGAAGGTGTGTGGAGTGGATGAGTAAGGGGGGCCCTGGGGAGAAAGAGCCCCCCTTGGTGCTCCAGAGAGCTGGCTGTGTGGTCCAAAGCAGAGGGTCTTGGAGTCTCATGACCTGAGTTTAAGTCCCAGCTCTGCCCGCATCCCTGCGGCCTCGGGCAGCTCACTCTTGTGAGCCTCTGTTTACCCCTCTGATGATACAGCTGTTTACCACCTCATGGTAGGACGATTAGGGGTGCTCTGAGGACCCCACCAGGGACCGCCCCAGTGACGATGTTCATTACTTGGTGAGCCTGGAAACAAAGCTGGGCCTCTGTTTACCCTCCTGTTCCCACAGCTTACTGTGAGCATGTGATGCGTGCTGGGGTAGGAAAGGGGTCTCTAACTGTGCCCCCAGCCGGGTCATGGACGTCAGCTATGCTTTGTGTGTGGACGCGGGAGAGGCCACAGGTCAGGACTCAGCCTAAGAAGCAGCCCCATGGAATGACATCTGTGAATACGCACATGCTCGGTGGTGGAAGCAGCCTGCAGTCCCTGGATGGCTGCCGACCCGAGTCTCCCCAAAGCTCTGAGTCCACAGGACTCAAAGGGGGCGGGGAACGAGGGAGGACACATGGGCAAGAGGGAGAACAAGCCAGACGGGACCACGTGTGTGAGGTGCAGCGGGTGGCGTGGGGTGAAACCCGTGTCTGCCAGTGACCTGGATGGTGGGAGCGCCCTGCCCGACCCTGGCCTGTCACACACCTAAACACACATGGGACAAGAATCAGACAAGGGAAAGGTGGGCCATTTGTGGCCTGCCACTGCCCGACACCAAGGAGGCGGCACGCAGATCAGCCACTTTCACCTCCTCCTTCTAAATCTCCCATAGGAGCGGCTCCTGTGGCCCCTCCTAGCCACAAATGTGCAGGGGTGGGGAGCTCCTGCGGTGAGCTGCTCCCCGAGGGAGAAGAGCCCCACCCTGCAGACACCCAGCAAAGGGCGTTCTGAAGTGATACTTCTAGGGACACTGACCTGGGGTCATTAGTGGCTCCTTTGAGCTGCCCCATGGGAGGGTCAAGGGCTTAGTGCTGGGCGCAGGGACCTTTGCCTCAGTCACCTGTCCCTGCCTTGTCCCCAACCAGACATTGGGGGTCCCCACCATGTTCACTTCCACCATATTTCCAAGCCCACCCTCTTCTCTCTGCCCTGCAGCCCTACCCCAGGCCAGCCCCACCCTAGCTCGGCCCCAGGGTGGCCCTCCAGGACTGGGGTGCTGTGTCCTCACACTGAGGCTACCACTAGACCCTGTCACTTCTCGCTTTTGCATTTTTAACGGTCCCAACTGCAGCAGTGGACAGTCTGCCATCAGAATCTCCTGGGGAGCTTTTCCAGAGTGCGGGAGTCAGCTCCACCCTGGCCTACCGGACCAGCACCCCAAGCCAAAAACCCTGCCTCAGCAAGCAAGTTCAAAGTCACCGGCCCACGGAAGAACTCCAAGCCCTTTGTTGACCGTCCAGGTCTTTTGAGATTTGGGGGCTTCATCACAACTCCCCTCAAGGGGCTGAAGGCTCTAGGGAAGGTGGAGACATCGGATACTCAGATGTTAATTTGGGTTACATCCTCATCTCCAGCCTGATCCCTTGCCCCCAATCCCAGACCCCACACCCCATGTTCCATCTGCCCTAAACTCCTCCTGATGCCTGGGTCACACCCACATTTTTGTTCACATACTCCTTGCTGTCCAGAACATCTTCTCCCCAGCTCCTTTCCTTGTGGCAAACTCCTATTCATGCTCCAAGGCACTACTCAAAGTCACCTCCTCTGTGAAGCCCTTCCTGATTGCTCCCACAGCCACACTCCCACCTCACATTTGCTTTCAGTGCTTTCCACTTTGTTTTGTGCTGTGTGGTTCTTATGCCTGGTTCCGTACTAGACTGGCAAGTTTTCAAGGGCAGGGGCCTGACTCCCTGTTTAGTACCCAGAGCAAGGTCTGGCACTACTAAGCAAATGAATAAATAACCAACCTGCACCTTTGGGTGCGGGCGTAGCTAATAGGAGGTGCAGATTGGTTGAGGGCTAGCGGAAGACAGAATTACTGGGGCTTCGCCACAACTGCCCTCAAGGGGCCAAAGGCTCCAGAGAAGGTGGAGACCTCCGGTATCAGATGTTAATTTTCTTGTTATTAAAAAAAAAATTGTGCTCTCAGTAAAAATCCAAATCGTCATGGAATTGTGCAAAGTAAAAGCTGCCAGTTCTCCCCTCCCCGCCCACAGTCCCCTTCTGTTTCAGAGGTAACCTCTGCGGGGAGACTTGTTTTCAGTGGAAAGTTTTGGGAGCCTGACAGGTCTGACCGGTTTCTCCTACCACTTGAGCTGGGGCCACCACCTGTGGTGACCTGTGGCTGAGATCTACATGCTCTTCACCCCAGGTCCCTCTCAGAGCTATCTGCGCCCCTTCCTCTATGCCCGCGTGGTCAGCACCACGTAGGTTGGCTCCACAGCAGCACAGACTCTGACCGTGGCCAGTGACTTCACCTCTCTGACCTTCAGTCTCTTCATCAGTCTCTTATTTGCTGCCAGGGTGGTCATGAGGGCTGACTGGGGACCAGGCTGTGAATACCCAGCACAGGACCTTGGGAAATATTCCTGCTTCGTTCCCTCTTCTACCTCAAGCCTACCCTGTGACGCGGGCTTTGAGGTGGGCCTGCCTGTGCGGAGTCCTGGAGAGGTCTGGGTGAATGCACGCCTCAGAAAAGCCCCCTGAGCCCGGAGAGAGCCTGGTGTTCATTGATTCACTGCACACATTCCCCAGGCACCCACTCTGGACCCTTGGAGAACAGAGCAGTGAGCTGGGTCCCCTAGGAAGGAGCCCGTCATTGGCCAGGAACTTGCTAGCCTGTAAAGGGCTGAGTTCTGGGCTGGGAGTTGTGGGTGCAGTGATGAGCAGGACCAGCTTGCCTGGGGTTCCGTGTGAATGTGGGAGGATAACCGAGGGGACTTACATCTCATCAGCTCCCTCTCTCCCCCTTCCTTCCTCACATCCCAGTGAGCACATCAGGCCTGCCAACAACCCCATGGTACATGGTACAACAAGAAAATGGCATGCTGGACATAGGTGCAGAGCTTCAGGGAAGGTTTCCCAGTGCACGTGAAGCTGGCACTGGGGCCTGAGGGATGAGGAAGGGCATTCTGGTTGAGGGATCTGCATGTGGCAAGGTGCAGAGGCGGGAAAGAGCCTGTCTGCTCTGGGAAACACCAGTGGTTTATTGTGTGAGGTGGGGAGGTGGCAGGCGTGGGGGGTGTGGTGGGGTGTGGGGTATGATGAGGGGCCCCTGCTGGGTGTGAAGCCATTGGTCCAGGAAGTCAGGGCGCTCCCCCTGGGGTTGCTCCCTGGCTGCTTTGGGAGGAAGTGGCCCTGGACCTACGGCTGCACAAAAGGAGGCTTTGACATTGGATGGGAGCAGGGAAGTGAGGAGGGAGGAGGGAGGAGGGAGCTGGTGTGTCTTTTTGGATGTAGCTCAGGAATGCGCTCTTCCTCCCTCCAGCACCATGGCAACAGGCCTCTGAGAACTGCTGATCTGATGGTGGGGGCGGGCTGGGGGCAGAGGGCAGCTCTGTGACCCTGGGCGAGTGGCTTCCCCTCTCCGAGCCTCAGTTTGGGCATCTATTATGTGGGGATGGCCATGCTGATAGGGCGGTGGCTGTGAGGAGTCCTGAGGGACCAGACCCAGAGCGGTCAGCTCCTTGGAAACATTTTTAGAGGGAAGGAGGGAGGGAGGGAGGGAGCTGCAGGAGCATCCTGGGTGGCCCTGGGTCCCAAAGGTTTGGCAAGGCCATCGGAGTCCTTGAGCCTAAGTGGCCCCTCAGAGTCAGCCTGTGCCTCTCAGGAATGGGCCTGCCTCGGTGGCCCCATGCACTCAGTTTCCAGCCAGTAGACCCCGTGGGAGGCAGGATGGCCGCTGGGTACCGGCAGCCCCTGCAGCTGGAGGGCTGGCAGCAGGTCCTCATAGCCACCCCAGCCCAAGCTGCACCCCCGAAGCACCAGGGCTTTTGCTGTTTCTAGAACTCCACCAGAGCAGGAAATGGGGGGCTGAACCCCAGATTTGTTTCCCAGGGCTGTCGTTACAAACCTCCACAAACCGGCTAAAAACAACAGAATTGATTCTCTGACAGCCCTGGACGCTGGAAATCCGAGGTCGGTGCCGGCAGGGCCACGCCCGCCCGAGGCTCTGGGGAGGTTTCTTTGCCTCTTCCAGCTGCTGGTGGCTGCACGCGCTCCTGGGCTCGTGGCCACCTCGCGCTGGTCTCTGCCTGCTGTGCGCATGCGTGCTTCTGTGTCCTTGCTGTTTCTTAGAAGCACACCAACCATTGCATTAGGACCCACTCTCAGCCAACATGGCCTCGTCTTAACTCATTACATCTGCAAAATCTCCATTTCCAAATAAGTTTCCATTCTGGGGTCCTGAGTGGACATGGCAGGGACACCGTCAACCCATCACAAGGCCCGCTTGGGCAGCCCCAGGGGAAGCCGGGCCAGCTTGAACTGAAAGTGGAGGGGCGCAAGGATCCCGCAGGGGCCCTGACCCAGCGTCTGGCCCGCAGGGCACAGGGTGGAACCTGCAGGCAGGGACAGACGAACGACACACAGGACTCACCCCCACCACCAGAGGTCTGTGTGTGGAGGTGACAGAGGGCAGCGTCCCCCACACTGCCCGTCACTCACGGAGCGTGGAAACCCCTGCTGAGGCAGCAGCGCCGGCCGTGAACTCAAACCCTGGGTGGGGTGGGGGCTCTCAGTGGTTCCAAAGTCAGCCAAGATCTCGGTTCTGGGCCACTCGGGGCTCTGGAGTCAGACACCTCGTGTCTGAGTCTCCCCCAGTTACTGCCTGAGCGGCCCCAGCAGTGCGCTCACTGCTCTGGGCGTCCCTGCTCCCCGTGGATGGCAGCATCGCCTCCCTTTCGGAGATCAGAAGAAGCAAACAGGAACCTTGGCTCCGTGCCTGTTGCGAGGGAAGTGCTTGATAGATGGCGCCCTTCCGCGCCAAGGAGAGAGAAAGCAGGGGTGGCCTAGTTTAGACTACGGGTCTGGAAGGCCTGTGACTTTCAGGGGAGCTGCGAAGGGGGCCCCGGCCCCGGTCTGCATGCCGGCTGGGCAGAGCAGGTTGGGCCTGGTACATATGCCTGGGGCCGTGCAGCAGGGCCTCGTGCTTCTTTTTTGGACCCACTTGATGGATGGGGAGACTGAGATTCAGAGAAGGGAAGTGGCTTGCCAGGGACACCCAGCTGATACACAGCGAATGGATTTCAAACCCGCCGGTCACAATTCCAAGCATTGTTTTCTTGGGCCAAACCTTGGGAGTCGAAGGCCGATTCTGACCTGTGATGGCTCCATTTTATGCAGAACATTGTGTTTGATTTTAAATTTGCCTGTTTACCACAGACCCTCATTTCCCAGTTGTCTTCCTCCCAGGGATCTTCACCCACAAGCAGACTCCGATGGCCTCAGGGGCTCAGATTCCACAATCAGCTAAGGTTAATGTAAGGCCTTCCAGGTTACAAGGCTGAGTTTTTTCCACCATTCATTTGTTCACTTTACATAACATGCACCTATGAGCACCTGCTGTATACTGGGCACCGTTTAAACACCAGGTTTACAGAGGCGGACAAGGCACCGCTCCTGCCTCCAGGGTCTCCAGCCCATCAGGGGTCCCAGGCCCTTTGTCAGACACTGGTGACAAAATGTCGAAGGGAGTCTGTTTAAGATGCAGGTGAGTTGGACAGCTGAGGTGGGAATGCCTGCTGTCCTGGAGAGTGGAGAAGGGACAGAGGTGTCATTTACTGCAGATGTCAAGGAGCTTGGTTCAGAATGAGAGCAAAGGCGTGTGCCCAAGGTGTGGGACCGCATGTGGGAAGACAAGGTGAGGCAGATGCTGCTCTGGGGACTGTCAGGGACTCCAGTGGTTGGTGTTGGGGGCGTTGAGAAGTGGAGGTGGAGGCAGAGGCCAGGATGTGACTAAGCATGGGATGGGGGGTGGTGCTGGGTGAGAGGCTAGTGCAGACAGGCGGAGGGAGGCGTGGCAGGGCAGTGACGGGAGGAGGGCCGGTGGGATAAGGTGTAGTCTCAGTAGTTCTGCGGGTCTGGCCGCTTCCCAGGAGCTGACTAGACCCTCACAGCCAAGTTCACGGTCCTTCGCAGTCTGACCTTAACCTACCTGCCCAGCCCAATCCCTCTGCAGCTGCGGCTCACACCTTCCAGCCCGAGAACGTCTTCCCAGACCTGAGACTCTCACACCTGTGCACCTCTGCACCTGCTAGTCCGCTCATGCCCTGTGACATCCCACCTATGCATCAGTTGAAGCCCAAATATGCCATCATCTGAGAAACATTCCCAGTGTCCCCACAGAAAGAGGCTGGTTTGACCTCTCAGCCACTGTGGCCTGGACACCTGCATATTCATTCGTGCTGTCGTCACACTGCACCGCCATGGCCCACATGTGTGGGTTTCCTCTCTTGCTTCCTCTTCCCTGCTACCGAGCGTAGCCTTCTTACTTATCTCTGTATATCACTTGCCCCAGGAACAAGGTCCGCAGCACAGTAGCTGCTCAGGGCATTTGACGAAAGGAGGAACGAGGTCGCTGGCAAGGTAGGTGGGGGACGGTGGGATGGATGGAGGATGAGTGCATGGAGACAGGATGGAAGGACGGAGGGTGATAATGGATAGTTAGATGGGGAAGTGGCAGGATCATGGATCTCTGGGTGGGTGGATAGGTGGGTGGCTGGGGATGTGGACAGAGGTAGGTGAGGTGATAAATAGGTGAATCCGTAGCTAGACAGACGGGTGAGGGGATCGGTGTGGATAGATGGGTGGAGGAGGAATGGGGAACCCACAGGTAGGCAGACGAGCGAGTGGGTGGCTGCAAAGGTGGGCGGGTGGCTGGTAGATGGATGAAGGAGAGGGTGATAAGTTGCACTTGCTGAACCGGTTTACATCCGGGCAACACAGTAAGAAGAAAGGATTATGAACAAGGATAGACGTTGCTGGGTTAGATTTCATGGGGAGTAGGTGGATGGATGATGGGTGGGGGAGGAAAACCATAGGGTGGTGGGCTCTGTCATTGTTCCCCCAAATGTGGATGCAGCAAGCCCAGTTCCGCTGCTGCCAAAGGACCGACTCAGGTGGATGCAACAGGTGCTGATCATAATCCCAAAAGACACAATCCTGATGCCGTGATCCCAAATGCTGAAACCCCAAAATGTCAAAATCTCCCAGTCTAAATCCCCCAAATCACAATCCCAAGAGATTTAAATCTTGATTGTTGAAACCTGGAAAGCCAAATTCTGAGGAAATGATTAGTACGTTTTCGGTGGTACACAAGATCGTTGCACTGTGTTCGTTGCATCAACTTAGGTGAATTAGTACCTTGTTACTGTCTTTATTTGGAAATTAAGTATGATTTAAGGAGATGTAGATGAGTGCCGAGTTGACAACCGGTGGATTTGTGGACTTAATTTTAGGTGCTGACTTGACTGGATTAAGGAATTTGGGTGTGGGCCAGGTGCAGTGGTGCACGCCTGTGATCCCAGCACTTTGGGAGGCTGAACTGGGCAAATCACTGGAGTTTAGGAGTTTGAGACCAGCCTAGACAACATGGTGAAAACCCATCTCTATTAAAAAAAATACAAAAATTAGCCTGGCATGATGGTGCACACCTATGGTCCCAGTTACTTGGAAGGCTGAGGAGGGAGGATCGTTTGGGCCCAGGAGGTCAAGGCTGCAGTGAGCTGGGATCGTGTCACTGTATGTGCAATAGAGTGAGACCCTGTCTCGAAAAAAAAAAAAAAGAAAAAAGAAATGTTGGTGTTTCTATGAAGGTGTTTCCAGAAGAGGTTGTGAGCGAGTCTGGGTGGATTAGGCGAGCACGTGGGGAAGTTCTCCCCTCACTGTTGGTGGGCACCATTTAATTGGCCAGGGGCCAGAGAGAACAAAATAAGAAGACAAATTGGTCTCTGTTTGTTTGTTTGAGACAGAATCTCGCTCTGTTGCCCAGGCTGGAGTACAACGGCATGATCCTGGCTCTCTGTGACCTCCACCTCTCGGGTTCAAGTGATTCTCCTGCCTCAGCCTCCCAAATAGCTGGGATTACAGGTGTCCGCCACCACGCCCAGTGAATTTTTGTATTTTTTAGTTGAAACGTGGTTTTGCCATGTTAGCCAGGCTGGTCTTGAAGCCCTGACCTCAAGTGATCCTCCCGCCTCTACTTCCCAAAGTGCTGGGATTACAGGTGAGAACCACGGCGTCTGGCCTGAATGGGTCTCTTTCTGAGAGCTGGGACTTTTCCTCTGCTGCCTTGGACATTAGAAATTTAGCTCCATGAAACTACACTTATCACATGCTGTGTGTGTAAGCACTGGACACATATGGAAAACCATCAAAACTTCCTTAATAAATGAAGACGTCCTCTTTATGTAAGACTGTATTTGTGAAAGAAAAATTCTCCAGATCTCGGCTCTTTGGGTGACCCAGGCATCTTTGGGTGACTGCCTGTGCTGTGATGCCCCATCATGGTTTTTTAATTTTAATTTTAATTTTTGAGACGGAGTCTTGCTCTGTTGCCCAGACTGAAGTGCAGTGGTACGATCGCGCTCACTGAAACCTCTGCCTCCCAGGTTCAAGCGATTCTCCTGCCTCAGCCTCCCGAGTAGCTGAGATTACAGGTGCCCACCACCATGCCTGGCTAGTTTTTGTATTTTAGTAGAGATGGGGTTTTACCATGTTGGTCAGGCTGGTCTCGAACTCCTGACCTCAAGTGATCTGCCCGCCTTAGCCTCTGAAAGCGCTGGGATTATAGGCGTGAGTCACTGCACCCAGCCCCATCAATTTTTTATTGATCTCATCAAAGCCTTAGGTTGTCCATCAGGGTTTTTCAGATGACCGCAGTTACACGGCTGGGTGCACACAGTTACCAGACATGGTTAATTGCCAGCCACAGTGACGTATGCTTACGCATGTCACTTTTTAGTCTGTTCATAACTGTTAAGCTCTCATGATTGTTGTTAGTATACCTGAGTGTTTATGCTTGCAAATATATGTATGTCATTTTTGCCTATTTCATTGTGTAAAATGGCCTATGAAGTGTCATGTTTTTATGTTTCTCAAATAAATCTCCTGTTAGAAATGTAAATAAGTCTTTTAAATAACTTTGAAAAATTATTTTTTTCCAGGATTATATTTTCAGGATTTTTGACCTTTCAGGATTGCGATTTTGTGGATTTTAGATTTTGGAGATTTTAATCTGTTAGGATTTTAACATTTGGAATATATTGTGTGGGATTGTGTCTTTTGAGATTACGGCCAGAACCCAGATGGGACTTGAGGGCGGAACACATGACAAGGCAGGGAAGGGTGAGACCAGGATCCAGCCCTGGGAAATGTGTGACACAGGGTCTGGCTGGCTGGCTGGGACACAGGGTGGAAGGCAGGTCCCACCAGACCCCTGCCAGACTGCAGTGGCATCCGTCTCTGTGTGGGCAGGGTCTCCAAGTCCCAGCCTGCTAGGGTTCCCTGCTCCCTGCCCGGCATCTGTTTTCCATCAACCTGTTGTTGTTTTTTTTTTTTGAGACGGAATCTCATTCTGTCACCCAAGCTGGAGTGCAGTGGTGCGATCTTGGCTCACTGCAACTTTTGCCTCCTGGGTTCAAGGAATCCTTCTGCCTCAGCCTCCCGAGGAGTTGGGATTACAGGCATGTGCCACCATACCTGGCTAATTTTTGTATTTCTAGTAGAGACTGTGTTTCACTATGTTGGCCAGGCTGGTCTCAAATGCCTAACCTCAAGTGATCCTCCTGTCTCAGCCTCCCAAAGTGCTGGGATTATAGGTGTGAGCCACCACACTTGGCCCATCGACCTGGTTTTGAACTTTCTGTCTGAGCCTTGAACTTGACCTCTGGGTTGCTAACTTGGGGCACGTGTCCTCAGACTTCATGCCAGTCCCCTCCCCAGGGTTCCCGCAGGCTACTTAGCTGGATCCATCCCTGGCCTAGTCAGGCCCCCACTGGCTGGGGAGAGAGAGCAGCCCAGCACATGTGGACTGTGAGGGTTAATCGTAGGTGTCAACAGGACTGGATTGAGGAGTATGTAGGGCATTGGTAAAGTGTGGGTCCTGGGTGCATCTGCGCAGCTGCTCCAGAGGAGACTGCACTGAGTAGGGAAGATCTGCCCCCAGTGAGGGTAGGCATCATCCAGCTGGCTGCGGGCCCAGATAGCACAAAAATGGAGACCAAGAGTGATTTCCTCTCTCCCTCCTGGGGCTGGGACTCTCTCCTTCTGCCCTTGGACGTCGGATTTCCAGCCTGTAAGACTTGTACTGGTGGCTCCATGGGTTCTCAGGCCTTTGGTCTTGGACTGAAAGTTACAGCATTGACTTACTGAGCCTTTCAGAGTTGGACTGAATTTGGCTTCAGGCAGAGTTCTCCAGCTTGTGGATGGAACCAGGAACCAGGGTGGGACTTCTCAGCCTCCATAATGGAGTGCGCCAACTCCCCTCAAAAATCCCCTCTCATACCTCTCTATATCTCTATCCCTCCATCCATCCATCATACGTCTGTCCACCCATCCATCTTTCCATCTGTCCTTCCATGTATCCACCCATCTATCCTTCCATGTATCCACCCATTAATAAATCAATCATCCATCCATCTACCCATCTATCCATTCATATATCCCTCCATCCATCCATCCATCCATCCACCCATCTATCTATTCATATATCCCTCTATCCATCCATCCATCCACCATCTATCCATTCATATATCCATCTGTCCATCCATCCATCTATATAAGCATTGATCTACCCACTCATTCATCTATCCATCTGTCTGCCTTTCCATCCATCTGTTCATCCATCCATCCATCCATCTATACATCCATCAATCTACCCATTCATTCATCTATCCGTTTGCCTTTCCATCCATCTGTTCATCCATCCATCCATCCATCTATACATCCATCAATCTACCCATTCATTCATCTATCCGTTTGCCTTTCCATCCATCTGTCCATCCATTGATCCATCCATCTATACATCAATCAGTCTACCCACTCATTCATCTGTCCATCTGTCTGCCTTTCCATCCATCTGTCCATCCATTGATCCATCCATCTATACATCCATCAATCTACCCACTCATTCATCTGTCCATCTGTCTGCCTTTCCATCCATCTGTCCATCCATTGATCCATCCATCTCCTATTGGTCTGTCTCTGTAGATCCCTGACTAATACTGGGATAACTAGTATCTCTCAGCTATGCCCATGCCCCAAGTGCTTTTACTTCTGGACTTCAAACATCCAAAGAGCTCAATGCCTGAGCTTTACTTTTGCTGACTTTGTCTCTTTTCTTCTTTTGTATTTTAAACACAAAAGGAACTTGTGCCTGTGGATTTTAGGAAGACAAAAACCAGCTGGTATTAGCCCCTTGTCTCCCCATCCACAGGGAAGAGGGGGAAGTACCCAGAGCTTAAAGGGACTCACTCTGGCATGGGGCAGGCAGGACAGAGGGCAGTTCTGAGAGCTCCTCACTGGGTCAGGAGGAGGCAGAGCTGTGGGCCCTGTGCCTGGCAGGTGACCCTCAGGATGTGGCCCCTGGCACCTGGTTCCTCATTGTGGCCAGCATCCTGCAAGGGTGCCTGGGCCCAAACCAGGAGCTGAGGAACTGCAGGTACCCACATGGGCACAACTGGGCTCTGAGGGGTCACTGGGGGAAGCATGGGTCCTGGAGTGACCGCACTGAATTTCCCAGCAGCCTTGTAGAAGATGGCTTTCAGAAATCGGAGATTTCCTTTACCCCATATTGTCGAGAACAATTCATTCTCAGCCCACATTGAATATAAATAAGATCGGAACAATTGGCGTGCTTTGTCAGCCCCTACATCCAGAACTGGATTCGGAAAAAGCTTGTCCCCAACAGTCCGGGCTGCAGCCTCTCTGGTCTCTTGCTGATATCCTGCAAGCAAGGGCCAAGTCAGGGTTGGGGGTCCTTTCTCTCAGGGCATTAGGGGTTCCGGGGCTCCGGGCCTTGCTGAGAGCTCCTGAGGGTTTGGCCTGTTGGGCCTGGAGATGGAGGCCTCTGACTGACCCCTCTGTCCCTGGGGGATGAGGGGCAGGGCACCCCCCCCCCCACTTCATTGGGAGAGAGGGGCCCAGGAGTGCCCAGAACTCTGTACCAGCCCCAGGTCGGGCTCTGGGCCGCTGTGTTTGGCTTCCTGGGGAACGAGATGGGAGGACATAAAGCCATGTGGGCATTAACTGTGGATAGTGCCATCCTAAGTGCTTTACAGGAATTCTCTCGCATTTAACCCTTGCAGTCACCCTCTGAGGAGGGTACTGTCTTGGTCTGTGCTGCTATAACAAAATGCCGCCACCTGGGTGATTTATAAACAGTAAAAACTTATTTCTTACAGTTCCGGAGGCTGGGATACCCAAAATCATGGTGCTGGCAGGTTTGTGTCTGGTGAGAACTGTTTTCTCTGCGTCAAGATAGGGCCCTGTTGCTGTTTCCTTTCTAGGAAGATAAGCCCTGTTTTCACATGGTTGAACAGAAGGGGAAAAGGCGTGAACAGCTGTCTTGTGCCTCTCATAGAAGGGCACTAATCCCATTCTTGAGGGCTCCACCCTCATGACCTAATCAGCTCCCAAAGGCCCCACCTCTTAATGCTGTTGCATTGCTGGTTATGTTGCGACATAAGAATTTGAGTGGACTCATTTAGACCGTAGCGGGCACCATTAGTAAGCCCATCTTACACATCAGGAAACCAGAACACAGAGAGGTTCAGTCATTTGTCTGAGGTCACACAGCCAGGATTGGGTGTGGGTTCCAGCTCTTCTGGCTGTGCTGGTTTGGGCACTTTATTTCACCTCTTTCTGCTTGTCTTCTCAACTGTAACATGCGGTGGCTACGGAACAGCTGTTATTACTGTTGTTGTCCTGGGGAGACGCATGTGTTTGTGGCGCCCACATGGCAGATGCTGTGCCCAGGCCGTGGACTCTGGATAGGCGCAGGTCCATGCCTTTCCCTGACACTCTCTGTTCCAGTGGTCCCTGTGCCCCAGTCCCCAAGGGCAGTCAGCTCTCCCCAACCCCTGTTTTTTTTTTTTTTGAGACAGGGTCTCCCTCTGTCACCCAGGCTGAAGTGCAGTGACGTGATCAAGGCTCACTGCAACCTTGACCTCCCTACGCTCAGGTCATCCTCCCGCCTCAGCCTCCCACGTAGCTAAAACTACAGATGCACGCTACCATGCCCAGCAAAGCTTTATACTTGTATATATTTTTGTAGAGACAGGGACTTGCTATGCTGGTCTTGAACTCCTGGACTCAAGTGATCTTCACACCTCGGCCTCCCAAAGTGCTGGGATTGCAGGCAGGAGCCACCGTGCCCCGACGGCTTCCCTCCTAATCACATTTATGACTGCATTTAGGGCCCATCCAGATACTCCAGGGTGATGTCCCCATCTCAGAGTCCCTAACTTAATCCCACCTGCAAAGCCTCTGCCATCTAAGGCATCCGCAGGTCTCAGGCATTAGGCCCTGGGTATCTTTGGGGGCCATGGTGTCCAGTGTGATGATTTATTGTTACCTGTGGTTCAGCTTACTGCAGTGCACACGTGGCCACGGGGCCACAACTCTTTTGTCTCTCTGTCTGTGGCCATCATCTGTGAAGAGCTGCAGCCTGGATGCAGCCTCAGAAGCCTTGCTGTTGTGGCTGTTGTTGGAGATGGGGTCTCACTATATTGCCCAGGCTAGCCTCCACTCCTGGGCTCAGGCAATCCTCCTGCCTCAACCACCCACCCCTGCCTGAGTAGCTGGGACTGCAGGCATGCGCCATCATACCCGGTTACATGTTTAAAATTCTTTTGTAGAGACAGTCCCACGATGCTGCCCAGGCTGGTCTCAAACACCTGGCCTCAAGCAGTCCTCCCACCTCGGCCTCCCAAAGTGCTGGTATTACAGGTATGAGCCACCTCACCCGGCCAGGAGGCTTCTTAATTTCCAAGTTGTTAGTCTGTTGGTCATCTTTTTTTTTTTTTTTTTTTTTTTATTCCTAATGTTATTGGACTATCATCAGAGAAATATTTTATAAAATCTCTACTTTTTAAAATCTGGCTAAGTTTTTGTTTTGGTCAAGTATATAAGAGATGTTTGCAGCTCATCGACAGATATTAGAACAATTTGCTACTAAACAGCGTCATGATTGTGTCAGTCAATTCCTTCATTTCCTTCTCGTCTTTTTTGTCTGTTTAATTCTGCGGGAGACGTGTTAAAATGCCCTTTGTAATTTCTCTCCAGTTTTCTTGTCTTGATGGTGGGAATCAGTTTCCACCCCTAGGGCCCGGCCAGGAGGCCATCCCAGCCTAGGGACTGCTCCACCACTGGATCCTGCAACACAGTGGAACCTAGGACCTCCACGTGCTGGACCCCCAGGCTGTGTGCCCCCAGCAGGAAGCCAGGAGCTGGATGGAGGTCTCATCAGGAGAGACTAGGGCCACATTGTTTCAGAATGCTCAGCTGTAACCAGCCCTTCTGTGTTCGAGAGCGTTCAAAAAGATCTGACTGGCCAGGTGCGGTGGTCAGGAGTTCGAGACCAACCTGGCCAACGTGGTGAAACCCCGTGTCTACTAAAAATACAAAAATTAGCTGGGCATGGTGGCATGCACCTGTAATCCCCCAGCTACTCGAGAGGCTGAGGCAGGGGAATCGCCAGAACCCGGGAGGTGGAGGATGCAGAGAGCTGAGAACGCACCACTGTACTCCAGCCTGGGCGACAGAGCAAGACTCCATCTCAAAAAAAAAAAGAAGGAAGTAAAGAGTGACTTGACACAGAAGAGAGCATTGAGGCCACCGAGGCAAGAGGCCACCCTGCTGACTTCAGGGCGGAAGAGGGGCCAGGAGCCAAGAAATGAAGGGATGCGGCTCTAGAAGCCGGAAGAGCCAAAGACACAGATGCTCCCGGCGCCTCTGGAGGAGGCCCGACCGGCAGCTTGATTTTGGCCAGTGGAGCTGATTTCAGACTCCTGACCGCCAGAGTTGTAGATGTGAGGCGTGTCACCACTGGCCCCGTGGTCATTTGTTCCAACAACCCAAGGCAAAGGCTACGCACCCACCCTGGGCTCTTCCACCGTGGCCTGTCCTAGCCCTTCTCACCTGTGTCAGTCAGATCAGGCCGAGGTAAAATCCCACAGACTGGGCAGCTGAAACAACAGAAATTGATTCCTCCTTGATCTGGAGGCCGGGAGCTCAAAATCGATGTGCGCTGATTCCGTTCCAGGAGAGGCCTCGCTTCCTGGCCTGCAGATGGCCGCCTTCTCACTGTGTCCTCACGTGGCGGAGGGCGAGGAGCTCTCTTTCTTTTTTTCTTTTTCCTTTTTTTTGAGACAGAGTCTCGCTCTATCAACAGGCTGGAGTGCAGTGGTGCGATCCCGGCTCACTGCAACTTCCATTTTCCGATTTCAAGCAATTCTCCTGCCTCAGCTTCCTGAGCTGCTGGGACTCCAGACGCACACCACCACGCCTAGCTAATTTTTTGTACTTTTAGTAGAGATGGGGGTTTCACCATGTTGGCCAGGATGGTCTCAATCTCTTGACCTCGTGATCCGCCCACCTTGGCCTCCCAAAGTGCTGGGATTACAAGTGTGAGCCACCACACCCGGCCTTTTTTCTTTTGAGACGTAGTCTTACTCTGTTGCCCAGGCTGGAGTGCAATGGCGAAATCTCGGTTCATCGCAACCTCTGCCTCCTGGGTTCAAGTGATCCTACCTCCTCGGTCTCCTGAGTATCTGGGACTACAGGTGCACGCCACCACACCCGGCTAATTTTTGTATTTTTAGTAGAGATGGGGTTTCGCCACGTTGGCCAGGTTGGTCTTGAACTCCTGACTTCAGGTGATCCACCTGCCTCGGCCTTCCAAAGTGCAGGGATTACAGGTGTGAGCCACCACGCCTGGCTAGGGGCTCTCTTTCTATAAGAAAGGGCCCTACCCCTGGGACCTCATTTAACCTAATGACTTTCTTACTCCCAGCGGCCACACTGGGGGTCTGGGCTTCAACATCTGAAATGGGGGAAGACATAGGTCAGCCCATAGCGCCGCCTTTCTCTCTCCTTCACCCCTCAGCAATAAATCCGCCCATTCATTTTATCGGCACGTATTAAGCACCTACTATGTGCAAGGCCCCGGGTGGCTCTGTGTGGAGTGCATCTGCTGAACGCCTCCTGCCATGCTGTGCTGGGCTTCTTCCACACACCTGGCCACACTTATTTCTTACAGCAAGCCACACTTCCACACTTCTTTTTTTTTTTTCAAATTTCATACTCTGTGACATAAGCAAACATCGACACACAATTATGATACTACTTGTAACAATGACCAGCTGGAACATTTTTTTTTCCCTGTTCTTCTGTGCTTCTGCCCTTCCTTCCTGAATGCTCTGAGACCAACTCAAAAGCAAAGGTACTGTCCTTCGTGTGTGTGTGTGTGTGTGTGTGTGTGTGTGTGTGTGTAGGCTTTTGCTCTTCACAGAAAGAAATCATGAACCATCTGGATGGCTGATCAAGAGGTTATTATTTTTAACAATAATAGCAGTAGCTTACATTTACTGAGCATTTACTATAAACCAGGCAGTCTGCTAAGCATTTTATGTGAATTCACTTGTAGAATTAACCTTTGGAAGTCAGGTGCTTTTGAAAATCACTGTTTTATAGACAATGAGAGTGCAGCTACTAGTAATTGAAAAGGGCAGAATCTGACTCCAGCCTGCTCCACTCCAAAACTGTGCCCTTAATTGGTGCTTTGAACTTTTTGGTACATACAAATCACTTCGAAAACCTTGCTAAAGTGTAAGTGCTGATTCAGTAGATTGGGTTGGAACCTGAGATCTAGCATTTCTAAGAAGTATTCTCGTCATATTGATGCTACCGGTGGGAGCAGACACTTTTTTTTTTAAAAGGAAAAAAGAAAAAGAAAAGAATGAAGGAGAGGAAGAAAAAGGAAGAGAAAGAGGGAGAGAGAACAGGAGTATTACTTTATTGCCCAGGCTAGAATGCAGTCTAAAAATGGGTATTGAAAACCTCTTTTATGCCAATAATTGTGCTTAACAATGGAGACAGGAAGGAATAGGGAAGAAAATAACAAACAAGCAGCCAACCAATATTTCATTTAAACCTATGAAATGCTATGCAATTATTGAGAAGTGATTTACTTCCAATTATGTAGTCACTTTTGGAATAGGTGTGAGGTGGTAATGTATGTTTTGTGTATTTGAAGTGGAGAGTTCTATAAATGTTTATTAAGTTTACTTGTTCCAGGTCTGAGTTCAAGTCCTGGATGTCCTTGTTAATTTTCTATCTCGTTGATCAGTCTAATATTGACAATGTGATGTTACAGTCTCCCACTATTATTGTGTGGGAGTCTAAGTCTCTTTATAAGTCATTAAGAACTTGTCTTGTGTATCTGGGTGCTCCTGTATTGGGTGATTGTATATTTAGGATCGTTAGCTCTTCCTGTTGCATTGACCCTTTTACCATTTGTAATGTCCTTCTTTGCCTCTTTTGATCTTTGTTGCTTTAAAGTCTATTTTATCAGAGGCGAGAATTGCAACTCCTGCTTTTTATTTATTTATTTATTTTTGCTCTCTGTTTGGTTGTAAATCTTCCTCCATCCCTTTGTTTTGAGAGCTTGTTTGGAGGTTCTAGCAGGGGAGCGCAGCTACTCGTATACCCTTGACCGAAGACCGGTCCTCCTCTATCGGGGATGGTCGTCCTCTTCGACCGAGCGCGCAGCTTTGGGAGGGACGCACATGGAGCGGTGAGGGAGGAAGGGGACACCCGCCTAGCCAGCCAGATCAGCCGAATCAACCCTGGCAATCAATGGGGTGACAGATGTCGCAGCCAGATCGCCCTCACATCCCATCCCTTTGTTTTGAGTCTTTGTGTATCGTTGCATGTGAGATGGGTCTGGATGCAGCATACCGATGGGTTTTGGCTTATTATCCAATTTGCCTGTCTGTATCTTTTGACTGGGGGATGTAGTCGATTTAAATGTAGGATTAATAATAATATATGTGAGTTTAATACTGCCATTTGATGCTAGCTGGCTGTTTTGCCCATTAGTTGATGTAAATTCTTCATTATGTTGATGCTCTTTACTTTTTGATATATTTTTGGAAAGGCTGATTCTGGTTGTTCCTTTATATGTGTAGTGACTCTTTCAGAAGCTCTTGTAAAGCAGGCCTGGTGGTGGTGAAATCGCTAAGTACTTGCTTGTTTGCAAAAAATTTTATTTTTCCTTTGCTTGTGAAGCTTAATTTGGCTGGATATGAAATTCTGGGTTGAAAGTTCTTTTGTTTAAGGATGTTGAATATTGGCCCCCACTCTTTTCTGGCTTGTAGGGTTTCTGCTGAGAGATCTGCTGTAAGTCTGATAGGCTTCCCTTTGTGGGTAACCTGACCTTTCTCTCTGGCTGCCTTTAGTATTTTCTCCTTCGTTTCAACCCTAATGAATCTGCGCAGAGAACACCTGGCCTTCCCTGGCCATTGGCTTGTGGCGTGGATTACAAAGTACCATTATTTATTCTTTGTCTGGCTTCTTCCTGCCTTCCTGCCTGCCTTCTCCAGCAGGTGTGTGTGTGTGTGTGTGTGTGTGTGTGTGTCTGTGTGTGTGTGTGCATGCTTTACCTTGAGAAGAAAATTGATTCAGGCTTCTGCAAAACGTGTGTGTGTGTGCGCACGCATGTGTGCATGTGTATGCTTTACCCTGAGAAGATTCAGCCTTCTGCAAAACATGTGTGTGCATGTGTGTGTGCATTTGCATGCTTTACCCTGAGAAGAAAATTGATTCAGGCTTCTGCAAAACGTGTGTGTGTGTGTGTGTGTGTGTGCATGTGCATGTGTATGCTTTACCCTGAGAAGGTTCAGCCTTCTGCAAAACGTATGTGTGCGTGTGTGTGTGTGTGTGTGTGTATGTGCATGCTTTACCCTGAGAAGAAAATTGATTCAGGCTTCTGCAAACTGTGTGTGTGTGTGTGTGTGTGTCTGTGTGTGTGTGCATGCTTTACCTTGAGAAGAAAATTGATTCAGACTTCTGCAAACTGTGTGTGTGTGTCTGTGTGTGTGTGTGTGTGTGTGTGTGCATGCTTTACCTTGAGAAGAAAATTAATTCAGGCTTCTGCAAATCACATGAGCATGCATGCTTTACCTTGAGAAGAAAATTGATTCAGGCTTCTGCAAACCTCCCCACTGATGTCCTGCATCAAGCTGAGAAAAGAGCTAGGCTGGGTGCAACTGACCCTGGCTCCCTGATGGGATGCCAGCATGCACGTCATCCCATGCATGTCATTCCACCTCCCCCAAAGCCTGAGGAACCAGGCTGCACAACACTGAACCCCAAAGCCTCCATCTGGTCACAAACCCCCAGCTCCCGCCTGCAGCCCCAGGGGGTAGGCCAGGCAGGGAGGGGCAGGGCACATGCCAGGTGGGGAGGCCCATTAGACAGCAGAGTGCAGGTGCCAGGTGGGCACTCAGCCCCCTCGAAAGCCTTGGTGCATGGGGACTGAGCTGACATGCAGTTTCCGCGGGCACTCTGGGCTGACATGCATGCTGGCAGCTGTGCGACCCATCTGGAAGAGAGTGGGTGGGACACAGGCCAGGCAGGGGAGGGACTGGCTTCCCCAGACGAGGGGACTCAGAAGTGGGGGCTCCCAAAGGAACCCAGTCCAGAGTCATTTGTTTCAACTCCTCTGTCCGGGCTACTGCGTGCTGGGGACACACAGGGGGATGGGGCTGTCTCTGTCCTCGAGAGTCCACCCTCACATGTAGCCACTGATAAATGGCAGGCCACTCCTCACACAGCTGCTCTGTGCTGTGTTTGGGTGCTCTCCCTGCGCTGGAATCCTGCATGGCAGAGGCTGGGTCCACTTGTGCATGAGGAAACATGTTTCACAGAACTTGGCTATTCTGCCCAGGGTCATGTTCGTGACAAGGGTTCTTGTACTGATTGTGTAACAAACTCAGTCACTTAAAGCATTTCATGAATCCTTTTGTTCCCAAATCTGCAGATTGGGTAGGGCTTGGCGAGGACGGCGTGGCTGTGCTCTGTGATATGTGCTACGGCAGCTCCGTGAACCAAGGAGCCATCTCCGAGCGGGGCCACCCCCTCGGCCCGCAGGCTGGAGTGGCCGGGAGCTCCCCCAGGCTGTGGGCCAGGGCGCCTTCCTGGGTTTCCTCACACTGCAGTAGCCGAGTTCCAAGAGCAAGAAGCCCAGAGACAGGAACCACCCTTCTCTCCAGGCCCAGATCCCAAAGGATGTCACTGCTGCCACATTGTGTTGGTCAAGCAGACACAGGGCCTGCCTCTCAACGAAAGGATGCTAAAGAATTTGTGGCCATTAAGCTGGGCCTGGTGGTGCAAGCCTATAATCCCAGCACTTTGGGAGCCCGAGGCAGGTGGATCACCTGAGGTCAGAAGTTCGAGACCAGCCCCACTAACACAGTGAAACCGTCTCCACTAAATACAAAAAAATTAGCTGCACATGGTGGCGCATGTCTATAGTCTGAGCTATTTGGGAGGCTGAGAGACAGGAGAATCACTTGTACCTGGGAGGCAGAGGTTGCAGTGAGCTGAGATCCTGCCATTGCACTCCAGCCTGGGCAATAAGAACAAAACTCCATCACAGAAAAAAAGAAAAAAAAGAAAAGAAAAGAAATCTGTGGCCATCTTTATTCTACCATAGCAACAGAGCCAGGCCTTGAACCTGGATCTTCGGGATGCCTCCAAGCTCTCCTGCGCTGGGTCTTCAGGAAGACACTTGGGCTCATGCTGGGAAATGTGTACCTGGGCCTGACACGTCCAGGTGGCTGGGCCACTGCGTAAACCTTTGCGCAGACTAGGGGAAGTGGGTATTTGGAAAGCAGGTGTCTGTGAGGCTGCGACAGGGCCAGGGTCTGCTGGCTGCAGAGGTCTGACATGGCTCCTTCCTTCCTGGAGCTGCACATCCCCGCCCCAACCAGTTGGCTCCCAGGGACCCCATGCTGCTGCCTGACAGTCCCCAGGCACAGACTAATGGTCTGGGATGGATGTCTGCCTGCGAGGGGCCCCTGGCTTCCTTTCCCGGAACTTTTACACAGGCCTTGGGAGCTGTCGGGGGCCACACTTACTGCTGCATGGAGAAAGACCATCTGCAGGGAGAGAGAGGAAGGGGGCTATGAGGCTGAGAGGAGTCCCACGCCCCTCCCAGCCCTGGTTCCCAAGTCCTCTGGGCCAGCTGCATGGCAGGGCTTGGGCCCTCCCACCGCATGGTCCTTTGCGGGTTTCTGGCGCTGGTCAACAAGAGAGGCTGGGCTGAGGAGCCTGGTCCCAGCAGCCTGGAGTCCTGAGCTTCTGGGGCTGCCCCTGGAGATGCCGCTGGTCTCCTCACGGGCCTTCCTGCCCCATCAGGCCCCTTTCCACTCCACGGCCTCAGGAAAAATTCTAGACGCAGACCCGACCCTGTGGCTCCCCGGCGTTCAGACCACCAGTGGCTCCTGTGATCTGGCCCCTGCCGGCCTCACCACCCTCCTTCTCCCTTCCTGGCCGGCCACCTGTGTCCTGGAGCTCTGCTGGGCGCCTGTGGGCAGAGGGGCACTGACTCCAGTGCCGCCTGGAATTCAGCCCAGCCTTTGCCCTGGGAAGGGGTTGGCCGCGCCCCCTGCTGGCCAGCACTCATTACTGCGGGAGGGGTTTCCGGGCCCTGCAGGGATGCCACGAGGGTCCCCACCGCACAGGCCTTAGAGCTTGCCCGGCTACTCGACAGGAAAGTAGCAGAGCCAGGATTTGGCATCTGGACCGTCTAGCCAGATGGTGTGCTTTCCAACACAGAGGGGGCTCCATTTTCACAACCCAGGAGGCCCTCTGCCCCTTCCTCCTGCCACACACACTTAGAAAACACCCTTGATTCACAAACCTTGGCTAAGCATAGATTCAGGCTGAGGCTGACCCAGAGCTGCCAGGAGCTCCTGGTGGGGAGGGGTGTGGCCAGAGATCCATGACGTGCTATCCCGTCACATTCTGGGGAACAAGTCAGTGCAAAAGTTACTCAGCAACTACTTATTGAATGAATACACATGACCAAATAAATCAACTCAGTGACCGGAACAAAGCCATCAAACTTTTGGCCAGTTGGCAAAACTCTTACTCAGCCTTCAAAACCCCTTTCCTTCCAGGAAGGAAGCATTTCTGAAAACCCTTCATGAAGGTCACCTGGTATATTTCACTTTAGGGCAGAATGTCATACATTTTATAGTCGAGTACGAGGTGCTATGGGGCGCTGGGGGCAGAAGCAGACTTGCAGAGGTGGTAGTGGGAGGGGGAGGAGGAAGGAGGACGCCTGAGGAAGGCTTCCTGGCGGAGGGGAAGGCTTTTGACATGGACCTAGAAGAATGGGGCAGTACCGGGACAGGGGAAAGGTGATTGACAGTGGTGGTGTGGTGGGAACAGGTAAGTGAATTTGTCTCCCAGGGCGGCACGACCAAGCACCACAAGCCGGGCAGCTTAGATCACCAGGAGTTTATTCTCGTGGTCCTGCAGGCCGGAAGTCTGAATCCAGGTGTGGGCAGGGCTGTGCTCTCGCTGAAGGCTCCGGGGGAGGACCCTTCCCTGCCTCTTCCCAGTTTCCGGTGGTTGCCTTCCTTAGCTCCGTCCTCGCCTGGCCTTCTCCTGTGTCTCTCTTTCCAAACTTCCCTCTGCCTCCAAGGACCCCAGCCACTGGGCTTGGGACCACCCTAATCCAGCATGGCCTCTTCTGAACTGGATGATGTCTGTAAACACCCCGTTTCCCAGTAAGTTCCCATCCACAGGTACTGGGGCTTCAGACTTGAGCATATCTTTGTGGGGGCCACAATTCCACCAACATCAGTAAAGGCGAGGAAGTTGGGGAGAGACTTATTTGCATATAGGAAGTGGGGAGAGGGTTTCAGTTTGGGGAGAGCCTGAGAAGAGGGTGCTGGTGAGTGCAGAAGCTGGAGACATAAGTGGGGTGGTCACAGAGGGTCCCAAAGGCCCCGGGCCTGCATCCTGTGTCGGGGTGTGGGTGGGACGGGGGTCAGCTAGGAGGCTGGAGAGGTCTTACAGCACCCATAGCCCCAGGGTGGAGCCCGAATTGGGGGCAACCTTCTTATGGGACCGTCTCTTGCTTCATCTGCCTCAACCCTCCTGACAGCCCTGGGGCTGGCGATGGTACCGGCTCCAGGTCACAGAGGAGGAAAGCATGTTCACAAAGTGAGGCCGTCGGCTCCCGGGGGCACAGGTGGTGAGTGGAACGCTGAGATTTGAGCCCAGCTTTAACCGTCCTCACAGCCTGTAGCTGAGTTAAACCCTCCTCCCAAGATTGGTTCTGTTTTGGAAGAGCTTTATTGAGGCAGAATTCATATATTATCCAATTCACCCATTTAAAGTGTACAGTGATTTTTAGTATATTCACAGATTTGTGCAACCATCACCACGATTAATTTTAGAACATTTTCTTTTTTCTTTTTCTTTTTTTTTTTTTGAGATGGAGTTTCACTCTTGTCTCCCAGGCTGGAGTGCAGTGGCTAGATCTTGCAACCTCAGCCTCCCAGGTTCAAGTGATTCTCCTGCCTCAGCCTCCTGAGTAGCTGGGATTACAGGCGCCCACCACCACACCTGGCTAACTTTTGTATTTTTAGTAGAGATGGGGTTTCACTGTGTTGACCAGGCTGGTCTTGAACTCCTGACCTCAGGTAATCCACCCGCCTTGGCCTCCCAAAGTCCTGGGATTACAGGTGTGAGCTGCCGTGCCTGGCCAGAACATTTTCATCACTTCAGAAACAAAACAAAAAAAGCAATCCCCTTCCAATTCCCCCATCCCCTCAACCCGAAGCAACCACGGATCTCTTTTCTGTCTGTATGACTTGCGTTCTGTGGACCAGTCCATGTAAATGGAATCATGCAAGGGTGCCCTTTGTGTCTGGTTCTTTCACGTAGCGTGTTTTCCAGGTCCATCCACTGAAGGCCACATAGCACGTGTCAGTACTCCATTCCCCACTATTGCCAGAGAATGTTCCATTGTGTGGCGAGTCCACACTTTATTTATCCATTCGTGAGCTGACAGGCATTTCAGTTGTGTCACTCTTTGGCCATTATGCATAATGCTGTATGGGCATTTGTGAGCATGCATGTTGTGTGGACATGTTTTTAATTCTCTTGCGCATATGTGTGGAATTGCTAGGTCATATGACAACCCTGCGTTTGACTGAGGAGCTAGACCATTTTCCAAAGTGGCCCTGCCGTTCACATTCCCACCAGCAGGTCTGAGGGTTCTGATTCCTCCATACCCCCCTACAACACTTGTCATTGTGCTTTTGAGCAAGCCGACCTAGTGGGTGCGAGTGGTGTTAACGACTGAATCGTGTTCATCAGAGTTCATGTGGTGAAGCCCTAGCCCCCATGTGACCGTATCTGCAGACAATGCTTTAAGGGGGTAATTACGGTAAATGAAGTCAGGAGGGCGGGGCCCGAATCCAAGAGGACTGGTATCCTTAGAAGATTTTTCTCTTTCTCATACCTGTGAGGACATAGTGAGAAGGCAGTTGTCGGTAAGCCAGGAAGAGAGGCTGTGTGAGAAACCACTTCTGATGGGACCTTGATCTTGGGATTGCCAGACTCCAGAACCGTAAGAAAATACATTTCTGTTGACTCAGCCACCCCGTGGCCTCCACAGACTGCAACAGGTGGCCTCTCCTTTTTGTTCTGGTGGCCTTTCTCTGATGGCCAGTAACGTGGAGTGTCTTTTCATGTGCTGTTTGCTGTTTGTGTATCTTCTCTGAAGAAATCAATGTCTTTTCTGATCCTTTGCCCATTTTTGAATTGGATTATTTGCCTTTTTATTTTTAGGTTGTAAGAGTTCTTTCTATGTTCTGGATTCACATCTTTTCTCACATATATGATTTGCAAATATCCTCTCCCAGTCTGTGGTTTGTCTTTTCACTTAATGAGTTCTTTGAAGAACAGTAGTTTTTACTTATTTTTGTTTTGAGACAGAGTTTCGCTCTGTCACCAGGCTGGAGTGCAACGGTGCAATTTTGGCTTACTGCAGCCTCCACCTCCCAGGTTCAAGTGATTCTCCTGCCTCAGCCTCCTGAGTAGCTGGACTACAGGTGTCCACCACCACACCTGGCTAATTTTTGTGTAATTTTAGTAGAGACAGGGTTTCACCATGTTGGCCAGGATGGTCTCAATTTCTTGACCTTATGATCCACCTGCCTCAGCCTCCCAAAGAGCTGAGATTACAGGTCTGAGCCACAGTTTTTACTTTTAATTGAACCCATCTTATCTATTTTTTCCCCTCTTGTTGCCTTTGCTTTTGATGTCATAGCTAAGGAACCATTTCAAATCCAAGGTCATGATGAATTGTATTTATTGATTTTTACTTTTATTATTTTTAAAAGTAAGAATGGGTTCTTGGCTGACACGGTGGTTCATGCCTGTAATCCCAGCACTTTGGGAAGCTAAGGTGAGTAGATCATCTGAGGTCAGGAGTTCCAGACCAGCCTGGCCAACATGGCGAAATCCCATCTCTACTAAAAATACAAAAATTAGCCAGGCATAGTGGCAGGTGCCTATAATCCCAGCTACATGGGAGGGTGAGGCAGGAGAATCACTTGAGCCCGGGAGGAGAGGGTTGCAATGAGGTGAGATCATGCCACTGCACTACAGCCTGAGCGACAGAGTAAAACTTGGTCTCAAAAAATAAAAAGATTTAAAAAAAAGAATGGGGTCTTGCTATGTTGCCCAGGCTGGTCTTGAACTCCTGGGCTCAAATTGTCCTTCTGCCTCTGCCTCCCTAAGTGCTAGGATTGTAGGTGTGAGCCACCATGCACCATCCCTGACCAGTGATGATTTACTCCTGTATTTTCTTCTAAGAATTTTATAGTTTTAGCTTTTATGTTTAGGGCTTTGATCTACTTGTAGCTAATTTTTGTATATGGTTGCTTAAAATAATCTTTCAAATTGTGCTTTTCTTCTGCTCTCACACCAAAACAACAGTAATCAACACAGAAGACTTCTTTGACCCCAAAACATGTGGGGATTATTTCTCCTCCCCAGTAAGCAAGCAATCAATTCTGCAGCAGACAGTAGCTGGGGGTCCTCTTCTTCAGTTCTGACACTATTTACCTGGAAACAGCCTCAGATCCCACAGGCTGGGGGCTCACCTCCAAAATTTCCCCCTGCTTCAGACATCCGAGCCTTGGGAGCTTCTGACTGACTGACTTCTGGTTGGGTTACTCACAACCCCTTTTTTGGGTTTGCTTCATTTGCTGGAGTTGCTCACAGAACTCAGGAAAACATTTACTTACAGTTACTCGTTTATTATAAAGGAAACTGCAAAGGATACAGATGAAGAGATGCTCTGGTCGAGTGTGGTTGCTCCTGCCTGGAATCCCAGCATTTTGGGAGGCTGAGGCGGGAGGATCACTTGAGGCTAGGAGTTTGATACCAACCTGGGCAACATTGCAATACCCCATGTCTACAAAAATTAAAAATTAGCCAGATGTGGTGATGTACACCTGTAGTTCTAGCTATTGTGGAGGCTGAAGTGAGAGGATTGCTGATCCCAGGAGTTCGAGACTGCAGTGAGCTGCGGTCACACCACTGCATTCCAGCCTAGGCAATAGAGCCTGTCAAAAAAAAGAAGATACATCGAGTAAGGTATGGGGAAGGGGTGTGGGGCTTCCACACCCTCCCTGGGTGCACCACCCTCCAGGAACCTGCTCAGCTGTCTGGAAGCTCCTGAACCCTTCCTTTTGGGTTTTTATGGAGGCTTCTTTACATAGGCATGATTGACGACCGTGCAGAAATGTGATTGGACAAAAAGAACGTGCTCTGAACCCAGCAAGGCCTGTCTCTTCAGACCTTTCTTGGCTCCTCTGTGTAGCATTCTTTATTCCAGAGTATGGGGCAGGACCCTTTCTGGAATGACGGTTTTTTTTTTTTTTTATTTTTTGTTGAGACGGAGTCTTGCTCTGTCGCCCAGGCTGGAGTGCAATGGTGTGATCTTGGCTCACTGCAACCTCCGCCTCCTGGGTTCAAAGAATTCTCTTGCCTCAGCCTCCTGAGTAGCTGAGATTACAGGCACCTACCACCACACTCAGCTAATTTTTGTACTTTTAGTAGAGATGGGGTTTTGTCATGTTGGCCAGGCTGCTCTTTAACTCCTGAGCTCAGGTGATACACCTGCCTTGGCCTCCCAAAGTGCTGAGATTACAGGCATGAGCCAGCTCGCCCAGCTGAATGAGGGTCTTTTGACTCACAATCTGATTAGAGTTCTGACTTGCCCATGTAAAAGGAAAACAGAAGAAGGTCAGAGAGATTCTGCTTTCTGCAGCCTGCTCCTGAGGCCTAACATGCCCCAACATTCTAACCAAAGACTGTAGCAAGGGCCCTGGGGGTTACAAGCCGGGAACCGTGGCTGAAATCCTGTCTATGGGTTTCACTGTGGTGGAAGGAAGCAGTCCAACTTCACCCATTCGTATGTGGATCTTTAGCTGTCTCAGCATGATTTGCTGAAAAGGCCATTTCTCCCCCATCGAATTGCCTTGACACCCTGTCAAAAATCAATTGACCATAAATGTGAGGGCTTATTCTAGACTTTTCATTCTATTCCATCATCTCTCTTTATGCTAGTACAACACAACCTTGATTACTAGCTTTGTAGTGTGTTTTGAAATGAAGTGTGAATTCTCCAATTTTATTCTTTTTTCAGGATTGTTTTGGCTATTCTGGTTCCCTTGAATCTCTGTATGAACTTTAGTTTCAGCTTGTCAATTTCTGCCAAGACGTCAGCGGAGGTTTTGATAGATTCTGACTGCACAGAATCCATAGATCAACTGGTGGAGTACTGGCATTGCTACACTAGTAAGACTTCTGATCCATGAATGTGGCAAGACTGGCTTTTAATGTGATTATATTTTTGAGTACGTAAAAGCTATCTGTGGTGCAAAGTTGAAAAGAGTACAGAAGGCAGTTTGGGTACAGGCAAGCAAGTCCTGTGTGCGTTCTCCATATTGGGCCTCGACTGTGCAGTTAGGCACACAGACTGTGCGGGCGGGTGCGCATCCTTCTCCTGACTTGGGTGTGCTTCTCTAGAGGGCTGGCGCCTGAAGCTTTTATTTGAAGGACTGATCTTGGACTACCAGATTCTGGTTTGTCTACACATGCAAAGAGTCAGAAGTAGCCGGGAATTCAGATCTCCCAGGGCAGCCCTCAGCCAACCCCTAGCAGTGGGGGGAAGGAAAGCCCTGCTCCCATGAGCTCACCCTGCAGAGTCCCCTACAGGGTCAGGCTTAACTCCCCCCAGCAGCTTCGGCTGAGACCGCGGCCAACTGGGCATCCTGCCCTCCCCAGAGAGGCTGGCGGAGAGGTGTGTTCAGTGAGAGGAGGCTGGGACCGGCCCGGCCTCTCCCCCGGCCCGCTAGGGGGCGCGCGCCGTCTCCGCGGCGTTCCCTGCAGCTGGGAAGGCGAGTCCCGCAGCCGGGACTTAGGAGCTGGAGCCAGGCCCTCAGCTTCCTCCTGGGCACCCTGAGGCTCGGAAAGGGAAGGGACCTCCTGCGTGCAGTGTCCACCTGGCACGCGCCCTGCTAGTGACGGGAAGCGCTTCTCACGCTGTTCGTGGGCCCGGCTGTGTCGCCTCCTCGCCTTCACCTGCCGTTCTCACCTGCAGTTCCCTCCCCACCTTGGCCCCCACCTGGAGCTCCTCAGTATCGCGTCCCAGGCCAAGCGTAAGGTGGGCGGTGCGTGCTGCGGGAGGGCGGTGCGTGCTGCGGGTGGGCGGTGCGTACTGCAGGAGGGCGGTGCGTGCTACGGGTGGGCGGTGCGTGCTGCGTGTGGGCGGTGCGTACTGCGGGAGGGCGGTGCGTGCTGCGGGTGGGCGGTGCGTGCTGCGGGAGGGCGGTGCGTGCTGCGGGTGGGCGGTGCGTGCTGCGGGAGGGCGGTGCGTGCTGCGGGTGGGCGGTGCGTGCTGCGGGTGGGCGGTGCGTGCTGCGGGAGGGCGGTGCGTGCTGCGGGAGGGCGGGGCGTGCTGCGGGTGGGCGGGGCATGCTGCAGGTGGGCGACTGAATTAATGAATGAGCCAACACTGAAATGCCCGTGGACAGAGCAGGGATCTTTCTGCGGAAGTGCAGTAACACCAGCGGTCCTACTGTGCCCCGGAGAGGGGGCCCCCCCCGGACTCAGGGCCTAAGGGGCTCAGCACCAGCTCCTCCCATCCCCTTCGTTCCTCTTTGTCGTGGTGATTTACATTTGGTAATTAATATCATTCTAAGAAAAAATAAGCAGTCGAGTCATTTGCACGGATTGTTCAACTCATCTTTTTATGGTGTGATAATGCCATCTTGGGCGCAGAGCATTTCGCTTGTGTGCTGACGTGCCACAATGACACACGTGTAGCACACAGTTCGTACATGCACGAGTATTTGGCTCTTACAGAACAATGGGAAGGCTGCGCAAATCTAAATCTGATGACTTGGTGGCACCTTTGGGACTCCTACATTCTGCCACACCCCATAGGAGCCCGGGGCTCCATACACTCCTTGTCCTCGGTTTGAGTCTCAGACCTTCTAGGCACCTCGGGTCCACCAGAATTCTGTGCTCACAGGACGTGGTGAACGCACGTGGACAGGGCGGCAAAGACTCATCTGGTATGACCCAGGTCTCCACTCATGTACCCTATCGCTGTCCCATTGCACTTCACTTACAAAACATAAGTTTAAAGATAAAATCATCAGTTTCACCATATGGATATGTTAAGAAAAAATAAATTATTGATAATTCCGTGATGGTGACTGCAGAGCGTTAAACCAATGTGGGGCTCTACAGGCTGCGGGTCTGTGACACTGACCCTGCTGATGTCCAGAGGGAGAAATTCAGCATAACCCTAGATTGGAGGTGCTGGAACCTGCCAGGTGGATCCCAGGGGAGGAATCAGGAGAGGGAGGCGATCATGGGGGTCCCTGACATGCAGATCCAGTGAATGCAGACGTGCTGTTGGGTGTGAGTCAAAGGCAGCACAGATGTCTTTCAGAGAAGGGGTAAGTGTCTGGACTTGAAGTGGGACACTTGCCAGCTCTGCCATTAGCAAGCTCTAGGGAGGTGACTTAACCTCGCACCCAGCCACTCGCCCATCCTTCATTCTGCAGTTCAGGCATCCACATCCACCCGTCTGCCTCTCCATGCATCCATCCAACAAGTATTTTTTGAAGCCTACTAGGAGCCAGACACCGTGGGAACCTGTGGTAAACTAGATCTCTGCCCTAAGTCCTTTCGGTAAGATGAAGATGAGTTACTTATCAAGATCATCTTTGTGGCTAGACACAGTGGAGGAAGCTGCCAGAGGAAGTGCAGATCCCCACGAGGGACGGTGGGGCTGGGGCCGAGGGTCCTCCGAGCATAGCCACTCATTCCAAGGGCCTCAAGAGATGGGCACTCCTGATCCCATGTTACAGAGGAGTGGGGTGCCCGTGGCCCAGCAGCAGGGCTGTGGCTCTCAGTGATGAGTAGGGTGGGAACCGGCCTTGTTGGGTGCAGCGGTGGCGGGTTCTGAGCTTGTGGGCAGCAAACCAGCAGAAGCAAAGTCTTGCTCAACTCTGTGAGCAGCAGGGCAGCAGAAGGGACGGTCAGAGGCTTCCCAGGCACATAGTGGTGTTGAGCTGGCCACAACCACTTCTCATAACCATTGGCGGTCTGTGCCAGCACCCCATTTTACAGGTGGGAACACAGGGGCTCCAGGAAGTGAGGTGAACAGCCCAGGCTCTGGAGCCCTCACACCCTCACAGTCCCCACCCCCACCTCCGTGGCTGACTCCTCCTGCATGGGCGGGGGGGCACCCCCAGCCCACCTTCCTTCCTGAGTGTGGTTGATTGCCCAGGAACCTGACAGCCATGAAGGAAATGAGAAAAGGAAAGAAAATCCCAGCCCAGCCCTTGGCGCCGGTGCTTCCTGGGCCACATCCACATCGCGCCCCTGCGGGCGCCACATTGGTTGCTGTGACCATGAGGGAGTCACGGGGCTGCTTCTGGCCAAAAGCCCTGTCATATCCCTGTGGCTACCCCAGCTGTGTGGGTATTTCAATGTTTTGAAATAACTGTGTTTTTTCTCATATTAGAAGTGATATATACTAGAGTTATTACAAAGGCATTTAAAAATGAGGAAAAAGAAAAAAAGTCACCAGGCACCTGGTGCCACCTCCTGCCACCTGGCAGCATAAGTCCTTCCCATCACACCTTCTCATTTGTCCATTTCCTCATTCCTTTGGCATGTATGTATCCAGCACCTGCTATGTGCCAGGCACTGGGGTCCTGGGGAACAGCAGTAGCCAAACAACCCATACAGAGATGGAGGGACCTGGACCTGGGGTTTCATCTATTCACCCGTTCAGCAATGTGTCACAGTGTGGCCGTCTACACTGGCGGTGTCTACATTCAACATGGTGTGCCTCCAGGCACCTCTTCCATGTGTCTTTTTTTTTTTTTTTTTTTTGAGACAGAGTCTTGTTCTGTTGCCAGGCGCCAGGCTGGAGTGCAGTGGCGCAACCTCGGCTCACTGCAGCCTCTGCCTCCCGGGTTCAAGCAATTCTACCTCAGCCTCCAGCTGGGACTACAGGCATGTGCCACCACACCCAGCTAATTTTTGTATTTTAATAGAGACGGGGTTTCACCGCTGTTGGCCAGGATGGTGTCCATCTCTTGACCTCATGATCTGCCCGCCTCGGCCTCCCAAAGTGCTAGGATTACAGGCATGAGCCACCGTGCCCAGCCCTGTATGTCTTATTTGTACTGGTGGTGAGGGAGGGTGTCTCCACATTGCAAATCTCTTCTCATCACATTTGTCCCAGTCCAACCCCACATCCTGTCAGGAGCAGACACAAGTGGTAAGTCTCTGGCATAGCCATTTGTGAGGTCACAGGCCCCTCTCTGGGCCCCAGTGCCCCATTCTGGGACCTTCCCATCTTTGTCTATGCAAGGAGCACCATTTTTCAGGCCCACCCCTGCCTCTGCTGCCCAGTGCCTCTACAGAACACCCGGGCCTGCCTTTTCCAGCAGAGCCCCAGCTCTCTGTTCAGCTCCCGCAGGGGTGGATGTGGGGAGGGCAGCCAGCCCTGTGGACAAAACTCCCTTGGACCTTGGAGGGCAGGAGTGACAGGATCGAGCCTGTCGGGCCCAGGCGGAGTGAAAAGAGGTCAGGAGAGGGGGCACAAGGTTGTGCAGCAGCAGGAGGCAGGTGGGTGTGTGCATCATGGCCCGACGGCTCCCGATCCCCATGGCAACTTTCCCAGAGAGGCCTGAGGTCCTTCACTTCACAGCTGCAGAGGCAGAACTGGGATCTGAACAGGTCCTCAGCAATATGGCTTCTTCCCTTGGTCATTCCTCAGGACTCAGTGCATCGCCTGCCATGTTGCCTAGGAGAATGAATGAATGAATGAATGAATGAGGCATCTCTGCACCCCTCTGCTTGGTAAGGCTTCTAGCTGTGTGCACCCTTGGGCGAGCCACCTTCCTTCTCCAGGTCTGGAGTGGATGGACGTGGGCACAGGGAGCCTGGTCTTTGTGGCCCTGGTCATGTCACATAATGGAGACACAGAGCCCACCTCAAGTGCTCGGGAGAGACCCCTCCAGAGAGCAATCCACCCACAAGACTGAAGAAACAGCGGCCAACCTCCCCCAAGGCCCACTCAGACACGCACACACAGATATACTCACATAGCCACACATGTACCCCCCATAGATGCACATATACATACATGCACACAGACACATGCACACAACCTACACATACACACATACAGTACACACCTGCACATGTGTGCACACAAGTACATGCAGATATCCATGTGTACACCCATACACATACACAGAGACACATGCCTATACACAGAGATACATGCATGTACAGACACAGAAACGCACATACCTATACGCAGATACATGCACATACACACACAGAAACGCACATACCTATACACAGAGATACATGCACATACACACACAGAAACGCACATACCTATACACAGAGATACATGCACGTACACACACAGAAACGCACATACCTATACACAGAGATACATGCACGTACGCACACAGAAACACACATACCTATACACAGAGATACATGCACATACACACACAGAAACGCACATACCTATACACAGAGATACATGCACGTACGCACACAGAAACGCACATACCTATACACAGATACATGCACGTACGCACACAGAAACGCACATACCTATACACAGATACATGCACATACACACACAGAAACGCACATACCTATACACAGAAATACATGCACGTACACACACAGAAACGCACATACCTATACACAGATACATGCACGTACACACACAGAAACACACATACCTATACGCAGATACATGCACGTACACACACAGAAACGCACATACCTATACACAGAGATACATGCACGTACACATACAGAAACGCACATACCTATACACAGAGATACATGCACGTACACACACAGAAACGCACATACCTATACACAGAGATACATGCATGTACACACACAGAAACACACATACCTATACACAGATACATGCACGTACACACACAGAAACGCACATACCTATACACAGAAATACATGCACGTACACACACAGAAACGCACATACCTATACACAGATACATGCACATACACACACAGAAACTCACATACCTATATGCAGATACATGCACGTACACACACAGAAACACACATACCTATACACAGATACATGCACGTACACACACAGAAACGCACATACCTATACACAGAGATACATGCACGTACACACACAGAAACACACATACCTATACACAGATACATGCACGTACACACACAGAAACGCACATACCTATATGCAGATACATGCATGTACACACACAGAAACACACATACCTATACACAGATACATGCACGTACACACACAGAAACGCACATACCTATACGCAGATACATGCATGTACACACGTGCACACAGAGACACACATGCGCTTCTCTCCTGCTACTGCTTTCCTTGTCTGCTCTGCACTCCCACATCTGACAACCTCGCCATTTCACCTATTTTATCACAGACGCTGGCTACGGATTCCCTGGGTTGACCCTTCTGTGTCTCGGCCTCCCTATCTGCAAAGTGGAGACAGCCGTATATCTTAGTCATGGGTGCTGTGACAATTAAGTGACATAAACAGAACACTTAGAACAATACCTGGCATTGTGTCAATTTAGCTGAGTTCTTAATGTCACATCTCGCTTGGTGTCTGACTCCCCTGCTAGAATGCCAGCTCCGTGAGGCCAGCTTGCCAGCATGCTCTCTGCTGCCCTCTTTGCCCAGAGCGGTGCCTGACACAGAGCAGGTGCACAACCAGAATCGCTGAATGAATGAGTGGCTCCTGGCAGCCATTGCATTCAAAGTAGGAGGGGCCTAGGCGCCCCAGAACCACTCTCCTCCAAAGTAGCAGGAAATCAAACCTGACTCAGGCCAGAGGGGTGGACAGTGAGGGCCCCAGGCCAGGCCAGGCCCTGGGGAACCGGTTCGAGAGGCTCCTCCTCTTCTGGGTACATGCAGGGTGGATGGGCCGGAGGGTCCACTTTGTGGCAGGGGGTACATCCTTCTCTTCTGAAGACGCTCCAAAGCTGAGCCGCGTGGCCCTTGCCCAGGCCTCAGTTCTACCCCCGGCTCTGTGAGGGGCCCAGGCCTCCCTCCCATATGGATCCCCTCCCTGGAGATTAGCCAGATACCTTCTCACAGCCTCAGGGCCTTGGTGGCCTGCCCAGACCAGCCAGGAGCCCAGCTAGGGCCAACGTAACACTCGGGGGCTCATGATGGGTGGGGATGGTGGGTTGGGCTCAGAAGTCCTGGCTCAGACCCCAGTGTCCCCACGTTCTTGCTGGATGACTGGGCAAGTTCCTTGGCTTCCTGACTGGTCAAACAGAGTGAGCTTATTCTTCTGTTTACATTACTTGAAATTTCCAGTCCTGCAGATATTGATCAGCTCCTGCTCCATACCCGATGCTGCATGTGGCTTTAGGGCTGAATGTGACGTGGGTCGTGGCCAGCTTGTTCCTAACCATCCAGCTTCTTCTCGGTTCCTCTGGGGCTTCCTTCTTGTCCTGGGGTCTTTCCTAGTCCAGGCTGTGGGTTGGCATGGAGCTGGAGCCTCTGACCCTGCATGTGTACATATGCCCAGGTGGCCCCAGCCCCGTCTGTCTCTGGGTGTCGCTCCATGCTGGAAGTGGCTGTGGGCTATGTCTAACAGACAGGCCCCTGTGGGTCTGCCCAAAGTTGCACACTCTCAGGCCCATGGGGACGTGTGCTCTGCCACTCTAGATGTGTCTGCCTGGGAGGCTGCCTTGGGCTGCAGTGACAGTGAGGAAAGGACTTTCCAGTCCCCTCTTCTCTCAGTTCCCCCAAACTTTTCTGAGCTTCTGTCATTCCCACCCTACCCTGGAAGGGCACTTGGCCTGGAGTGAGGTGGGGCCGGCCCTCCCTCTGTCCTCATATCACCCTCCCTGTGGGCTTGGGTGGCAGGCAGGGCATGGCCAGAGCCTGGATTTCTGCTGCAGCCTGGATTTCAGCCCCTCTGTGTTTTGTGAAACGCTCTGCCACCCCTTTCTGGGCCAGAAGCTCCAGGCACTCACCCCAGCTGGGGGAAGGACTGCGGGTAGCAGAAGGTCCAGGGGAAACCCACAGTGGCTCACAGCTCGAGAGCATCAACCCACTGACAGCGACAGTGCTGATGTGAGCCAAAGACAAGAGGAAGATAGGGAGAGGCAAGGCGTGTTCCCAGGGGCCTGGACCGCCACGCTGGGACTGGGCATATCCTTGCCATGGGGGAGGCCTGTGGGCTCTGGCTGCCTGATGCTGGATGGGGTGAGGTGGACCCACAGACTCAGGCGGTGGCTGGATGATGAGGTGCTTGGCTGCAGGAGCAGCTGGCTAGGGGGCCGGTCTGGGTGTTGGGGGCTGAGGCCTGCTCTGCTGAGAGATGAAGGTGCTTACCCTGAGCCAGGGGCAGCAGGAGGTGACGTCTAGAAACAGTGAGGTCCCAAGTCAGGCAGTGACAAAGCATTTGGCAAGACTAATGCCTTCCCATGAGATGGCCCTCGGAAAGGAACAGAATAAATACAAACGTCCGCACCTTCAGAAGACTCCCCTAAAGTGAAAAGACTGGGAATGGCATATCGAAAGAGGACCCCGTATGTCTGAGAATAGAGACCCAGGGTAACCACACCGAAGCATGTTCTAGTCAAATTCCCAATCGCAAAAACAACACTTGAGTGTAGGTAAAAAGAGCAAGGGACTTACATGACATGAAAACAAGATTGTCCAACTTTGCAGCCGCAACGCATTCTGCCAGAAGAAGAAGGAGAAACACGCTGTGCTTAAAATACTCAAGAAAAAATGTGAGCCAAGTACCGTGCACGCAGCAAAACAGACTTGCGAGTATGAAAGACACAAACAAAAAGCAGCCCCAAAGGACTCAGGAAGTGAAGTTCCCAGGGCCTGAGCGGCCCAAGGAGCCTGCCAGAGAGCGACCTCCAGGCAGCCAATGGAGTCCTTAACAGAAGCATTAAATAAAGAACCACGGCTAAACGAAGGCTGAAAAAGAGAGTCCAGTGTCTTGGTAGTGGCTGCTTGGGGCCAGTGTCACTGGAGGTAAAGGGATTTACCAAGACAGTTGTAGCTAAAGAAAGGCAGATTTATTAAAGTATGAAAGGCCGGGCGCGGTGGCTCACGCCTGTAATCCCAGCACTTTGGGAGGCTGAGGTGGGCAGATCACATGAGGTCAGGAGTTCGAGACCAGCCCGGGCAACACAGTGAACCCCATCTCTACTAAAAATACAAAAAATTAGCCGGGAATGGTGGTGCGTTCCTGTAGTCTCAGCTAGTCAGGAGGCTGAGGCAGAAGAATCACTTGAACCCTGGGAGGTGGATGTTGCAGTGAGCCGGGATTGCACCACTGCACTCCAGCCTGGGCGACAGGGAGACTTTTGTCTCCATCAACCAATCAATCAATAAAGTATGAAAAGACATTGCAAGGGTGCAATGGGTGGATCAGCAAGAGAGGAGAGGAGCTGCCTGCCAGGAGACGAAGGCTTGCTGGGGATTTTCTAGGATGGTGCCTGCGCTGTGTGCTGGAGAGGGCCACGTGACGCATCGGTCACATCGAGGTTGCAGTGAGCTAACTTGCGTTTTTCTATCAGCCAAGGGTCTGCTGATGAGTGGGGTTGGGAACACTGTGAGTTATTTGTGCAGGAGGGCTGTGTGTTCTGGACCAGGAAGAAACGCAGGCTTACAGCTTATCTGACTTTTTTTTTTTACCAGCCTGACTCTTTCTCTTATTAGGACTGTACGTTTTACATGTGATGGCTACATTCTCTGACCACGTAGACATAGAGGGGATATGGAGATCGGCTAGAGAATGGGGAGCGCCTGTGAGAACAGCTGAATTGTTTTCAGTAATCAGAGTATTAGTACCAGTGGTGTTATTAGCGTTAGGGTTTCCATGTTATTCCAAGACCATTGAGTGTGTAAAGTGAAAAGAGCCAATAAAGAACTGTGAGAGACGCTGTACATTTGCTTCTCTGAGAAGTAGAATTCTAAGCGTGGAAGAAAGGAGACAGCAGATGGAATGTAGGAGAGTTTAACTCCAGTCCTGAATTCTTATTGGAAATATTAGTTTGAACTCATGAGGCCCTTTATGTTTTAAAAAAACTGTTGGTCCGTTTTCTAGTTCTGTCCACTGTCAAGGTCTTAAGGGGAAAAAAAGACCAACCCAGTAGAAATGAGCATCCCTGGAATCCACACTGTGGTCCTGAAATACAAATTCCTGTAGAAAGAAACCAGGGCTTTTTGGAGCAATGGCTGATTCCAGGTCTGGAAGGGAATGTGCAAGATGAGCGGGGCCATCCTGACACCCTGGCTAGCACGAAACCGTCAAAGACACCAGGGGCTATGACTAGCCTGGAGCCCCCACCCCAGAGCCTCAGTCTCCCCACCAGTGGAATAAGGGGCCTGCGTGTGGGGCCCTGCGGACCATCCCGGCACTGACACTGCAGATCTGCCACTGTCAGCTGCGGCTGGCCAGGCCCTGTGGCAGCCTGGGGTCAGGAGGGGCTGCTTCTGCCCTCCGTGTGACTGTGGGCAGGGCACTTCCCTCCTGGCCCCAGGTTCCTCCTGGGTCTGGGGAGGGTGCAATCACGTGCTTAGATACTATTGGGCCTGTGACCATCCTGCATCCTGGCTCTGGCCACAGCCAGGGTCATGGGGCCTCTTGAGAGAACAAACCGTAGCTGGGACAGCAGGCAGGTCTGCAGGAAGGCCCAAGGTCAGGCTGTAATACCCAGGGCAACTCCGGGCAGAAAGCAGACTCCCAGGAGGCCCCCAGGCAGGGGCCACATGATCTCTCACAGGCCTAACACCTAAGGGCGGGCGGGGAGCGTCTGCACCCCCAGCCCCTCCAGGAAGTTTCAGGCTTTCCTCCATTTCTAATCTGTGCATCGTTCTCTGATGCAGCTGTTCTCAACTGGGGGAAAATTTGGGCCAGGCACTGTGGCTCATGCCTGGAATCCCAACACTCTGGGAGGCAAAGGCAGGCTGATCACTTGAGGTCAAGAGTTTAAGACCAGCCTAGCCAACATGGTAAAACCCCATCTCTACTAAAACACAAAAATTAGCCAGGTATGATGGTGGGCGTCTGTAATCCCAGCTACTCGGGAGGCTGAGACAGGAAAATTGCTTGAACCCCAGAGGCAGAGGTTGCAGTGACCGAGATCTCGCCACTGTGCTCCAGCCTGGATGAGAGTAAGACTCCATCTCAAAAAAAAAAAAAAAAAAAAAAATCAACTGGGGGAGATTTTATTCCCAGGGGACATTTGGCAATTTCTGGAAACACTTTCAACTGTCACAGCTGTTGGGTGGGGTGTGGGAGGCACTGGCATCAAATGGTGGAGGCCAGGGCGGCTGCTCAGTAGCCTGCAGTGTGTGGGGTGGCCCCCACCCTCTTGCCAGAGAATAACCCCTAAATGTCAGCGTCAAGGTTGTGAGACCCTGATCTATGCCAAATCCCGCCCACTCGCCAAAGCCCTGTTCCAATTCCACCTCCTCCAGGAAGCCATCCCTGGTCCCCAGTGTATTGTTAGTGACCCCGTTGGCCTCGAATCAAGTTTTCTGATATTCTTGGTATTTGTGGTAGCAGCAATCCTCTCCAACAAGGGGAGCGGCATCTACCATTTCAAAATGGCTCTCATTTCTCACCTTTGTCTCGTGAAATTAAAAACAGCCTGAGAGAAACATACAAAACATGTGTGCATCTTAGTGAATTCCTTTGAACCGCCTTCCAGGTCAAGAAAGAGACCTTTGTTGGCCCTGAGTCCCCAGAGGTACAAGAACGGCCCTGCCTGCCTCTAGGAAACCACAGCGCTTTTAGGGAAATAGCCTCTGCGTGGGTTTTGTTTTACAGTCTTATCACCTGACCATCGTTCTCTAGATAATGTAGTTTCTTCTTGACCTTATAGCCTTTTTTTTTTTTTTTTGAGACTAAGTCTCACTTTGTCTCCCAGGCTGGAGTGCAGTGGCGCGATCTCAGCTCACTGCAACCTCCACCTCCTGGGTTCAAGCAATTCTTCTTCCTCAGTAGGTACTTCCTGAGTAGCTGGGACTACAGGCACATGCCACCATGCCTGGCTAATTTTTATATTTTTAGTAGAGATGGGGTTTCACTATGTTGACCAGGCTGGTCACCAACTCCTGACCTCAAGTGATCCACCCACCTTGGCCTCCCAAAGTGCTGGGATTCCAGGCGTGAGCCACCGCACCCAGCCTTGTAGACACTTTTGATGTGCCTTCTGTTAGGGCTCTTGTCACCTGTCCGCTGTGTCTCCCTTCCTGTCTTTTCCTGGCCCCTGTTTCCTGCAGCCCGTGTTGTGTTGCTTCAAGCTCGAGTTGCTGTTTGACGCCCTCCTCTGTCCTCCACGTTCCCTGCAGCCGGGTCCAGAAGCTCCGTCAGGCTCCTATTCAGTCCCTTGGGCAAGTCCAAAGGTTGCCTTGTGCTCCCACTGCAGGGCACAGGGAAGGCCGGCTTGTCTCTCCCTTGGTGACATCAGTAGCTCTTGATGCTCCAGACTCAGGCCCCGTTAATTCATCAGGGCTGCAAAATGATGCAATTCTGATGCTGATGTTTCTGTTGTAGTTATTCTGTCGTGCCCTCTTAGAAAGAGATGCTTCCTCTCATTTGCTGCTGGCTACCCAGTGGCATAATTCAAATAAGAAACAGGGCTGGGCCGGGTGCGGTGGCTCACACCTGTAATCCCAGCACTTTGGGAGGCCGAGGCAGGTGGATCACCTGAAGTCAGGAGTTCGAGACAAGCCTGGCCAAAATGGTGAAACTCTGTCTCTACTAAAAATACAAAAATTAGCCAAGTGTGATGGCATGCGCCTATAGTCTCAGTTATTCAGGAGGCTGAGGCAGGAGGATCACTTAAGGTGGAGGTTGTAGTGAGCCAAGATCGTGCCACTGCACTCCAGCCTGGGTGACAGAGGGAAACTATGTCTCAAAAAGAAAAAGAAATACATCTTCTTTTCTTTACCAGTTTTGGGAGAGGGACTTAGTTCCCTCTCACCTTCCACCATTGAACAATCAAGGGTTTCTATAACTATGTCTGTACGTAGCCCTTTGTCTTGACTCCCAGGGAAGATGCGGCCCTCGTTTGAGCAAGTTGTTATCGAGCTCTGCTGTGTCCTGAGAGCTTGTGCTTGTGTGTCCTTTCTGAGCACCGCGGTGCCTATGCCACCCCACTGAATTCTGTAAAACCCCACAAGGCGTGTTCCAGGTAGGGGCAGAGGCCAGAGGGGTGGGTGACCTGGTCAGCCTGCATCCCAGGGCACCCTGGACAGAGCGAACCAGAGGATGGGCACGGAGTACATAGCGGAACAGCCCGGGTACTGCCACTCTTGTGACCCTTGTTCCTACCATTGATCATTTCAAGACAGACCAGAGGGAGGCCCCACTGCTCCAGAACTGGAAGCACCATGTTCCCAGGGCCTGAGTTCCTCTGTGTCCCCAGGGGCAGGAGCAAGGGACAGGGAAGGCCGAGCTCCACGCTCACCCAGCTTCACCTGGATTTGCCTAAGACTTTCTTTGAAACAAAGACTTCTATTGTTTAAAACACAACTCTCAACCCAGGCACTGGGGCTGGAATCTGTGCCTCCTGGGATTCCCTGCCCTCCAGGAGGACTCCCAGAGCCGGCTTTGGCCATCCCCGCTTTCACTGCACCAAGTGACACCCCATGGGGTGTGCTGGCGACTGAGGGCTGACCTCTGTGTTGGCCGTCACCAAGGGCGGCCAGACTAAAGATGCCCCTGTGAGAACACTGTGGGCTCCACAGGAGTGGCTCCTGTTCCCCAGGGAGTGGCCAGAGCCTGCTCTGCGCTGTTCCGTAGAGACCTCTGAGCCAGCCAGGTGCACACAGGGGACGGCTGGGCCTCGGCCTGCGGCTTATGCACAAAGCAAGGAAGTGTGACGCCACCAGAGGCAGGTAAACAGAAGGACGCTTCCTCTTGTGCTTCCACGGGGCTCCTGCCTGATCTAGAAGGTTCTCAAACTACAGAAGCATTTCCCTCCTGGCCTGGACGGGGACTCGGGCAGCGCTTCTGACATTGCCCCTTGTGGGGCAGGAAAAGGAATTCTTTTTGCTTTTTTTTTTGAGACACAGTCTTACTCTGTCTCCCAGGCTGCAGTGCAATGGTGTGATCTCGGCTCATTGCAGCCTTTGGGTCCAAGAGCCTCACCTGCCTCTGTCTCCTGAGTAGCTGGGATTACAAGTGCCTGCCACCCCACCCTTTGTATTTTTTGTAGAGACAGGGTTTTGCCATGTTGGCCAGGCTGGTTTCAAACTCCTGAGCTCAAAGGAGCTTGGTCTCCCAAAGTGCTGGGATTATAGGCGTGAGCCACCATGCCCAGTGGAAAGGCTGTTTTAATTGATAGGTAAAAGCTATACATTTTCACGGGTGCACGGGATATTCTGCTGCATGCATTGTATGTGCAATGATCATGCCATGGTATTTGGGGTGTCCATCATCTCCAGTATGTACCATTTCTTTTTTTCTTTTTTTTGAGATGGAGTCTTGCTCTGTCACCCAGGCTAGAGTGCAATGGCGCCATCTCAGCAGCTCAGTGCAACCTCCGCCTCCTGGGTTCAAGTCATTCTCCTGCCTCAGCCTCTTGAGTAGCTAGGACTATAGACACGTGCCACCACATCAGGCTAATGTTTGTATTTTTCATAGATCTGGGGTTTCACCATGTTGGCCAGGCTGGTCTCGAACTCCTAACCCCGAGTGATCCACCTGCTTCGGCATCCCAAACTGCTGGATTACAGATGTGAGCCGCTGGTGCCCAGCATTGAATCAGTATCATTTGTACGTGTGGGGACATTCAAGTCCTGTCTTCTAGCTATTTTGAAACACACAGTAGTTGTTGTTAACTACGGTCACCCTACTCTGCTATCCAACAATAGAGCTGATTCCTTCTCTTCATTCCCCCACCCTCCCTTCCCTTCCCCGCCCCTGGTAACCACCATTCTACTCTCTACCTCCACTGGTTTTGGCTCCCATGAATGAGAACATGCCGTCTTTGTCTTTCTGCGCCTGGCTTATTTCACTTAACATGATGACCTCCAGCTCCACCCACGTTTCTGCGAATGACAGGATATTATTCTTATTTGTGGCTGAATAGTATTCCACTGCATCGATATAGCACGTGTTCTTTATCCACTCATCTGTTGGCGACACTCCCGTTGAGTCCATATCTTGGCTGTTGTGAAGAGTGCTGCAGTTTCTGCTGACGGGCTGCGAGCATCCCTTTAATAGGATTTCCTTTCCTTTAATACCTACTAGTGGCTGCTGGGTGGTTTGCATCGTACTTTCAGTGTTTTGAGCAGTCTCCTTCCTGTTTTCATAATGGCTGTACTGATTCACGTTCCCCCAGCCGGTGGCTGAGTCCCTTCCTCTCCACATCCCTGCCAGCACCTGTTACTTCTCGTCTTTTTAGTAACAGCCACTCTGGCTGCGGTGAGACGATATCGCACTGCAGTTTTGGTTCGCATTTCTGGCGATAGTGATATTGAGCATTTTTTCACACACCTGTTGGCCATTGTGTGTTTTTTTGTTTGTTTGTTTTTGAGATGAAGTCTTGCTCTGTTGCCCAGTCTGGAGTGCAGTGGCATGATCTCGGCTCACTGCAACCTCTGACTGCTGGGTTCAAGCAATTCCCCTGCCTCAGGCTCCCTGAGACTACAGGTGTGCACCACCATGCCCAGCTAATTTTTTCTACTTTTAGTAGAAATGGAGTTTCACCATGCTGACCCGGCTGGTCTTGAACTCCTGACCTTGTGATCCGCCCGCCTCAGCCTCCCAAAGTGTTGGGATTATAGACTTGAGCCACCGCGCCCGGCTTTCGAGAGTCTATTTGTCTATTTAGATCCTTTGCTCACTTTTTAATGGAATTGTTTTAAAAACAAACAAAACAGGTGAGAGGACACTGCTAGAACCCCAGAGGTGAGCTGAGGGTGTCTCGACAGCAGCCCACCCCCAGGACACCTACTTTACAGATGAGAAAACTGAGTCCCGGAGGGTTTAAATGTTGAAACATTTAGCAGATGATTGGTTGGCAGTGCGAACAGACAGATTCTGGCGCTGCAGCTTTAGGGGAACCAGATCGTTTCTCACTGTCCCATTGCAGAGAGTATTTCCTCCACTAGCTTCTTCTCCTGTGAGTGGCTGGGCCAGGGCAGGAAGGACAGCAGTCAGGAGGCCTGCATTCTGACCTGGCTACCGGCACGGGCAAGCCGGGCTCCCTCCCTGACCTCGGCCTCCTCCCCTAGAAAATGGGATGATGAAACCTACAACAGAGTTGCTGTGAGAATTAATAAGACAGTATCTGAAATGAAAAAACAAACGGGTTTTTCCTACTCGCAGACGTATCCCTCACCACTCAGCATGGAATCCTTCATCAAAATGTGTGTGGGGATTTCTGTCCACCAGCAAGCAATGCTTTTCCCCAGCTGACACCAACGGGGTGTCCTCTCATTTAATTCAGTTCTTTTTTTTTTTTTTTTTGAGACGGAGTTTCGCTCTTGTTACCCAGGCTGGAGTGCAATGGCGCGATCTCGGCTCACCACAACCTCCGCCTCCTGGGTTCAGGCAATTCTCCTGCCTCAGCCTCCCGAGTAGCTGGGATTACAGGCACGCGCCATCGTGCCCAGCTAATTTTTTGTATTTTTAGTAGAGATGGGGTTTCACCATGTTGACCAGGATGGGCTCGATCTCTTGACCTCGTGATCCACCCGCCTCGGCCTCCCAAAGTGCTGGGATTACAGGCGTGAGCCACCGCGCCCGGCCCTTAATTCAGTTCTGACCCCAGCCACCTGGAGGCCACGTCAGGTCCCACAGGTGGAGGGCTCAGTCAGATCCCGAGCCATGGCCCCCACTTCCGATGCCAGTTGCAAGCCCGGGTGTGGCCTGTGCTTCTGACCCACCTACCATGACTCTGGGTTCCCACGGCCCCCTCCCGGGTTTGATGACTTGCTGGAGCAGCTCACAGGACGCAGGGACACACCAAACTGAGTTTACCCGTTTATGACCCAGGCTGTGACGAAGGTGCGGAGGCACAGCAGGGGGAGGAGACCCATGGGCCAGGCACGCGGAGGGTGCGGAGCTCCCAGGCCCTCCTGGCGCTGCCTCCAGGCACCTGCGTGTGTTCAGCTATCTGGGAGCTCCCTGAACCCTGTCCTTTTGAATTTTTTTTTTTTTTTGAGATGGAGTCTCACTCTGTAGCCCACGCTGGAGTGCAGTGGCATGATCTCAGCTCACTGTAACCTCTGCCTCCTGGGTCCCAGTTCAAGCAATTCTCCCACCTCAGCCTTCCAAGTAGCTGGGATTACAGGCACAAGCCACCATGCCCAGCTAATTTTTGTATTTTTTAGTAGAGACGGGGTTTCACCATATTGGCCAGTCTGATCTTGAACTCCTGACTTCGTGATCCACCTGCCTCGGCCTCCCAAAGTGCTTGGGATTACAGGCGTGAGCCACCATGCTGGCCTCTTTTGAGGTTTTAAGGTGGCTTCCTTAGGTAGGCATGACTGATGACGTCGTCGACCATCAGTGATTGACACAACCTTCAGCCCCCACTTCACTCCTCAGAGAAGGGCGGGTGGGGCTGAAAGTCCAACTCTCTAATCCACAGGTGCCCAATCTTTTGGCTTCCCTGGGCCACAGTGGAAGAAGAATTGTCTTGGGCCACACATAAAATACACTAACATGAGTGATAGTTTATGAGCTTAAAAAAAAAAAATCACAAAAGAAATCTCATAGTGTTTCAAGAAAGTTTAAGGATTTGTGTTGGGTCACAGTCAAAGCCATCCTGGGCTGTGAGCTGGACAACTTGGTTGCTTGGTTGACTCTTTTTTTTTCGAAACAGAGTCTCGCTCTGTCACCCAGGCTGGAGTGCAGTGGTGTGATCTCAGTTCACTGCAACATCTGCCTCCTGAGTTCAAGCGATTCTCCTGCCTCAGCCTCCTGGGTAGCTGGGATTACAGGTACCTACCACCACACCCAGCTAATTTTTGTATTTTTAGGAAAGACAGGGTTTCACCACACTGGCCAGGCTGGTCTTGAACTCCCGACCTCAGGTGATCTGCCTGCAACTGGCACCCCATCCTGAGGTGATTCAGGAGCTTCGGGGCTTCAGCTGTCTCATAAGCACACAAAAGGCATTCTTAGAGCCCTCAGATTATAAGAGTTCCAGGAGCTGTATGGCAGGAACTAGGGCAGAGACCCTTATTTCTTATATCCCAAGATCACACCATATATGTAAATAGCTGAGCTTGGAGCCTGGACCATAGTAGGTGCTTCATGTCAATTTTTATAAAATGGAGATAAGAGTTATACCTTCCACAGCCATTAGGATTACAGTAGACAATATATAATAGAAAACCTCAAATAACAGTGGTTTAAGCAACATAAAAGTTTATTTCTCTCACATTAAAGAATCTGGAACTAAAAAAAAAAAAAAGAAAAAGAAAAAAAAAAAGATCTGGAACTACAGTTTACAGGTAATAGAGCTCCATGGTCATCAGAGACCCAGACACCTTCTCTTTTTCTGTTCTGCCATCCTTATCACCTTGTGGTACAGAGTGGCTGCTGAAGATCCAGCCATCACATCTTAACTCCAGGGAGCAGGAAATAGAAAGAAGGAAGAGGGCAGTGCATAAGAACTTTCCTGGAGTCGGCACCAGGGCAGCTTGCTCATTCCTATTTTCAAGGGAGGCTGGCAAATGTCATTTGTTTAGCTGGACACATTGCCAACCCCAGTAATAGAAGGGTTGTGTTCACAGAGAGGAAGGGGAGCATGGATACCAGGCATGAGACCCGGAGTGTCTGTCGGCCCTCCTCACAGCATGGTTTGGAAAGTCCATCATTGTCATCAAGGTGTTTATTCACTGTCATCATATTTTAAAAAGGGAAAACCCATGATCTGGATGTTGGAGAGGAAATTAAGTTAAATAGATTTGATAAAATGACTGTAAGAAAGTTATTTGTAAGTAGCCCAGAATAGTGTCAGGGTGAGGGTTTTAGAGCCCGGCCCAGTTCCACGACTGAGCTCTCACAGCTTCTGCTTCCCTGCCTGTTTGAGGAAAACCGTGAAGAAGCAGGAATGATGGACGCCCCCCGACGTCCCCGTGACATTTATCATCCCCTCTTGTGCCACCCTCGTGGCTCTGCCTGATGGCTGTCTCTGTCCTGAGGAATGCTTTCCAGCAGCCCCTGGAGGACAGAACGCACATGTTAGGGAGCTGCGCCCAGGAGCTGCTCTTCACTGTGGCCCCGGGTTACGGAGGATAAACACCCCAGCTCCCTCACTCCTTGTGGGGGGCAGCTCTGAGGCCAGCTCTGCACCATCTGCCCGAGAGCCCCAGGGGACGGAGGCCAGCTGCTCACTAGCTGCCTTGGCTTGTCTAGGAGGGTCTCAGTTTTAGCATCCAAAGTCCCATGGCCCAGAAAACCCTCTGGTCTGGGCAAAGCGGGCAGGTGGTTTATATATCATGAAAATGCCCCTGTGGCTTCCCCCTTTTCCGTGCCCTTCCGCAATGCCCTCCCCCTGCTCCCGGGGATCACTTCCTAAATAAACAGATTGCATCTGGGATCCTGTCTCACAGTGGGCTTCCGGGGAACCCAGGCTAAGATGGGCAACGTCTGCCTTGCCTGCCACAGGCTTTTTATTAGGGTTGAGTGAGCTTATAAGGAATCTGCACGTGCATGATAAAGAATGAAGCACTATTGGCCGGGCACGGTGGCTCACGCCTATAATCCTAGCACTTCGGGAGGCTGAGGCGGGTGGATCACTTGAGGTCATGAATTTGAGACCAGCCTCGCCAACATTTTGAAACCCTGTCTCTACTAAAAATACAAAAATTAAATGGGTGTGGTAGCACGCACCTGTAGTCCCAGCTACTTGGGAGGCTGAAGCACGAGAATTGCTTGAACCCAGGAGGCAGAGGTTGCAGTGAGCCAAGATCGCACCCCTGCACTCTACCCTGGGCGTCAGAGCGAGACTCCATCTCAAATAATAATAATTAATAATAATAATAATAAAGCACTGTGGCGTGCCTGTTGGGATTTTCATGACTATCAGAGCTGTTCCCATGAACAGGACTCAAAACAGGCACACTTCATACGGGAGAGGAGTGAAAGAGTGAGATGGAGTAAGGATATTTCTGGGGAGATCCAAGCCTGGTTAGGGGGAGCTGGGCATCCAGGGGCAGCACGTGGGGACTTCCGGGGGCGCTGGGATGGAACATTCATGGCTGTGTGGGTCTGATGACCCATCTGTGTCCCTGTGAATGACTGCATCAGGATGAAACTGGGTTCAGGGCCCACTTTTCCACATCCAGCTCTTTGGTGCCCAGGTTTTCGGGTTGGGCAGGGGTCTCTTCCTTACCCCGGAGCCACTGCTGGATTCCCATGCCTTTCGCTCACTCCCTGACACCCCCACCGTTAGGTGATGGGACAGCTTCCAGCTCTCGCAGGCGCCATGACCCTGGCTGTAAACATTTTGGGGCAGTAGTTCAGCCCCCGCCGTGAAGCTGAAGGCCCAGGTTTTGGAGCAGAGCAGAGCAGGTCATGGCCCTTCCCTGGACTTCAGTGTTCTCATCTGAGAAATGGGGACAGTTCTCCCCACTCCGATGGGTGCTACGAGGGCTGCTGGAGATAAACCCCACTGGCGCAGGCTCTGATGCTAAACGCTCCTCCTGCCTTCTCTTCCATGCTTTTCCTGAGACGCTCCCCAGCCAGACCCCTTCAGCACTCCCGATGGGTGCAGGAGTTAGGGCCAGGACGGGGAAAGAAGGCCTGGGAGCGAAGTCAGGAGCCCTCTTCAGGCTCAGCGTCTCAGGCTTCCTCCCAGTACCACTGCTCCTCCCCATGCCCCTTCCCGGAGAGGCACCAGGCTGGCAGAACTCATGGAGCCAGGTTCCCCCCGACCCTTGCCCGGCACAGCTTGGAGTGGCAGCCAGTTTCTCTCACAGATCTCCTTAAGTTGTGAGTGACAGAAATGAACATCACCAAGATCACCCCTGGGGACCCTCTGAGCACCCCTTGGGTGCTTCTGGGTTTCTGTCCTCACTGGTTGAGGCTGCCCCTGAGGTCCTGAGGCCCTGGGCACTGGTGCTGCCCAGGGTGAGACTGAGCCGGCTCCTGAGACCTCACTAAGTCAGCCCTCAGCTGGAGAAGCTGATACTCAGTGCTGTGGTGAAGCTATCGGACACCAGGAGCTGTCCCTGCAGCGCAGGTGGCTCAGGGGTGGCCAAGAGCACCCCTGGCAGGGCCTTACCTGTGTCCACACAGCTTCCAGGCCATCTCTGCTAAGCAGCAGCGTTCTCCCCTGGGCTTGGGTCCACAGGCTCTCTGGGTAGCAGCATGTCCCAGCCCACCCTGTCTTCATGTCATCCTCCTCCAGGCCGGCCATTTGCAGGTCCCCAAATAAACCAGGCGTGCCCACCCCATGCCACTGCCAGGCACCTACAGTGCCCTCAACCTGACCCTCTTCTGTGGGCACCAACCCTCCCTTGGAGCCCTAGAGAAGCCTGCTGCTCAGGGCAGCCCTGCCCTCCTCCCCACCAGGCTGGGCCCCTGCAGCGTCTGGAGCTTGCTCATGTTTGGGCCCCCAGGGCCTCGCCTGGGGCCTAACAGGCACTCCCTGAAAGTATGTGTTGAATAACTGATGGGTCAGTGCCTCCCACACCTTAACACGCACGCGCAGCCCTGGGCATTGTGAATGTCGATGCAGCAGGGCTTGGAGGCCAGAGACCCTGATACCCGGGTGGGATGCGGGCTGCTGCGCTGCCCCTACCACGTTTTGGAGAATGAGCTGACAGAGGCTTTTCTTTCTTCTGAAGTCCCCTCCCTCTCGTCTTGTTTTTGTTTTTGTTTTTGTTTGTTTTGTTGTTGTTGAGACGGGGTCTTGCTCTGTCACCCAGGCTGTGGTGCCATCACAGCCCACTGTAGCCTTGACCTCCCAGGTTCGGCTGATTCTCCCACCTCAGCGTCCTGAGGAGCCGCGACTACAGGTGCGCCCCCCACGCCTGGTTAATTTTTGTAGTTTCTTTTCTTTTCTTTTTTTGTAGAGACAGGGTTTCACCATGTTGCCCAGACTGGTCTTGAACTCCTGAGCTCAGTAATCCTCCCAACTTGGCCTCCCAAAGAGCTGGAATTACAGGCGTAAGCCACCATGCCTGTCCCTGTCTCTCTACTTTCATCACCTGGAAAACTCCTATTCACCCTTCAAGACCCCAGCTAAACAGTGACTTCTCAGTGAAGTCTTTCTTAATCTTGCTCCCTCCCTCTCCCGCCTAATGTGGCCAAGGATATTTTCAGTGCAGCCAAAGAGAATTAAATGGTTTCAAGTACATGGGGTGACACCGTGCGACTTGGCGCTTGTTCATCCCTGAGTTGCGCTGCGTTTACTGTGCCGAGGGCCATCTGTTCCTGATTTTCGGGGAGCTCTGCACTGTCTTCCCGGGTCCTGCTGGCACTTCCCCTGGGTTGGTCCTGGGGATGGGGATGACAGGCACAACTCTCGCCTTATGGAGTGCATGGCGGTGGATCTGGGAGCAAGGGCCAGCGAGATAGGGGTTGGAACACAGGTGCCCGGCCTCTGTGCTGAGTCCCTCTGAGGCTGTTGTGAGGCCCTAGGATCCTGTCCTGGGGAGCACGGCTGTGGCAGTGGAGGCCTCTCGACATGGCGGCCCTGAGGCCTTGTGGCTGTGCAACCTTCCGATCTCCTGCTGAGGTCCTGGAGACCCAGGGCTTGACAGCAGGTGCGGCCCACACTGGGGTAACAGCTCCTTCACGGGCCCTGCTATGTTGAGGACGCTCCCCCTGGAGGTTTCTAGTGTTCCCAAGTCCCTGCCAGGTCGGCCTCTTTCTGCCTATTATTCAGGTGAGGCTGCAGAGGCTGGGAAGGTGACACACAGCTCCTATGCAAGCCATGTCAGCCCGGCCCGGAGCCCGCCACCTCCACCCCACCCGGGCCCTCATCTCCTGCAGCCCCAGGGGCCTTGAGAGGTTCAAAAAGCAATACCCCAAAATGAAGGACTCAGAAGCAGCTTCAAAAGCCAAAGTCGGCTGAGTGTGGGGCTCACACCTGCTATCCCAGCACCTTGGGAGGCTGAGGTGGGAGAGTCACTTGAGGTCAGGTGCTGGAGCCCAGCCTGGGCCACATAGTGAGAGCCGCATCTTTACAAACAATAAAAGAAATGAGCCAGGCATGGTGGCGTGCACCTGGAGGCCTGGCTACTTGGGAGGCTGAGATGGGAGGATCACCTGAACCCAGGAGGTGGAGGCTGCAGTGAGCCCTGATCACACCACTGCACTCCAGCCTGCGTGACAGAGCGAGACCCTGTCTCAAAAAAAAAAAAGTAAAAAGCAAAAGTGCTCCCTCCTGTCTCAGACCTGTTCTCACAGGGCTAACCCTCTTCCCCAAGTCAGGCCCTGGAAGCCGGAATCGCTTTTGCTCAAAGGCAGCCGTAAAGCCTAAAACTACGATTCAAACTTTCTCTCTGCCTGCCTGTGTGAAAACTGGCCCCAAAGAAATGGGCTGACTGCCTCGTTTAACTGTAGGTCCTAAGACCCCCATTCCAGAGAGAGCCTGCCCACAGCCTTCTGGGAAGCATCCCAACAGACGAGTTCAGCAAAGTATGGAGTGTGTGAAAACAGGATTGGATGAAAAGGGCTGATCCAATGTGGATGGACAGCAAGGAGGCCTACGGCTGCAGGAGGGAGAGGCGGGTGGCTGGAGGTGCCCGTAGGGCCGTGTCCCCTCGAGCAGCAGCTCTCGTCCTCTGTTCCCAGCCCAGCTTCCCAGGGGTCTCCTGTGCCAGATCCCAGAGAGAGACAGAGCCCACGCTGATGAGCTGGGATACCCAGCACAGGTTACAGGGACCCCTGTCAGACACCACCCCTGGCCCAATCAGCTATGATCGCTGCTGCAGGAGTGAGGGGGTGTGGGAGGAGCAGGGACTTCCCCAAACAGGTCCAGTGTCACCTGCAGGAGTCGGGGTGTGAGCTCTTGAGGAGGGATACGGGGGAGCTGGGACCCCCCAAGATGGATCTAGCACAGCCCTGCCTCTCGAGCTGTGTCCCCCAAACAGCTCTCAGACTTGAGGTCGTGTCTACACGACCATGGTAGGGAGGTCGGGTGGAACCTGGGATTCTGCATTCTTGACCGGCTTGGGCCGATGAGACTCTGCTGGTCTTCAGACCTCACTTTGAGAAGCGAGGCCTTACAGCACCACCCAGAGTTTTTTCTAAAAGGAAAACTCAGTGTTTTCTTCAATGGGGGAAAAGTTCACATCACAAAATTAGCCATTAACCATTTCGTACACAGTTCTGCAGCCCTTACTGCGCTCACAGACTTCTGCTGCCGCCTCTGTCCGGTTCCAAGACAGCTCCATCGCCCCAGAAGGGAACCCCAAGCCCGCCAGCAGTCACTTCCCACTCCTCCCTCCCCGAGCTCCCGGCAACCCCCAATCCACTTTCTATCTCTTTGATCTGCCTATTCTGGATGTTTCATAGCAATGGAATCATCCCAGGTGCGGGCGTTTGTGTCCTGATGCTCCCCAGGTTCACCCGTGTTGCAGCACGAGTCGGCCTTCATTCCTTCACACAGCTGGCTACAGCTCCACTGTGTGGAGATACCCGATGCTATGTGTTCATTTCTGTGTTGACGGAAAATTGGGTAGTTTCCACATCTGGGCCATCGTCAGTAACGCTGCTGTGAACATTCACGAGCAAGTGTCTGGAGCCCAGTTTCAGCTCTTTCGGTGTGTGGCAGATCCTGCACTGGGCCGTCGGGTCCTGTGGCGGCTTTGTGTTTCACCCGTTCAGGAACCAACAGTCAGTTTGGAAAACCGTGAATCTGCTCGCACCTCCCACGTTTCAGGAACATAGATTCCACACCTCCGTCTGGTGGCAGCATCATGCCCATCACGAGGATGTGGCCCCCGCCACGGCTCATCCACGGCAGCATCTTCTTGTGCCTGGCTGTTTGTTTTTTAGGTAAATTCCAACAGTGAAGATGTGAGGTCAAGGTCAAGCCACTTGTGTCATATCACAGCTTCCCTCCTTTACTGGAATCTATCAGCCCTAGTTCCTCACATTCTCCGCATTCTTTTTTTTTTTTTTTTTTTGAGATGAAGTTTTGCTCTTGTTGCTCAGGCTGGAATACAGTGGCACCATCTTGGCTCACTGCCACCTCCGCCTCTTGGGTTCAAGTGATTCTCCTGCTTCAACCTCCTGAGTAGCTGGGATTACAGGCACCTGCCACCACGCCTGGCTATTTTTTTTTGTGTTTTTAGTAGAGATAGGGTTTCACCATGTTGGCCAGGCTGGTCTTGAACTGTTAACCTCAGGTGATCCACCCACCTTGGCCTCCCAAAGTGCTGGGATTACAGGCGTGAGCCACCGCACCCGGCCTCTCCACGTTCTGTCTTTGTCCTTGCCAGTGTAGTTAGCAGGAGGCATGGACTCTGGAGATACAAGGGAGAAGCTGGTCTCTAAAAATGCTGACATGCACTTCTCTTCAAAAATCTGGGTCATACATGGCGTTAATGGTGAATTCTCTGGGTGCTGAGACAGGCGATTACTGTTTGTTTTGCCAGTTGTTTATACGTATTTTCTATTTTTTTCTATGATGAACATGTATTACTTGGGTGATAAAAATAAGTTTTGGCTAGGTGTGGTGACTCATGCCTGTAATTGCAATACTGGGAGGCTGAGGCAGAAGGATTGCTTGAGCCCAGGAGTTCAAGACCAGCCTGGGCAACATAGTGAGACCCTGTCTCTACAAAGAATAGAAAAAATTAGCTGGGTGTGGTGATGCTCACCTGTAGTCCAGCTAATTGGGAGGCTGAGGAAGGAGGATCACTTGAACCAGGGAAGTCGAGGCTGCAGTGGGCTGTGACGGCACTGCTGCATTCCAGCCAGCCTCTGTGACAGATGCTGTCTCAAAAAAAAAAAGTTTTAAAAAATGAAGTGGGGACGTGCCTGGGGCCTCTCCTCACGGAACCCATTAGAGGACAGAGCTGGTCCTTCCAGCCCGTCTGCCCGCCTTGGGTGGGTTTTGGGGACTGTGAGGCTGTCCTGGCAGTGCTCGCCAGCAAGAAGGTGGCAGTGCTGGGAACATGGGCTGTCTGGGACCCCAAAAATCCTCCAGTTACCGCAACCTCCACCTTCTGGGTTTAAGTAATTCTCCCACGTCAGCCTCCCCAGTAGCCACCATGCTTGGCGAATTTTTGTATTTTTCGTAGAGACAGTGTTTCACCCTGCTGGCCAGGCCACCGTGCCCGGCCATGTTTACCGCTTTTAAATGTGCAGCTCAGTGGCATTATGCACACTTACAACATGGTAGGACCAGCACCACCGTCATCTCCAGAAAGACTGCGTCTTCCCACGCTGAAACTCCATCCCCATGAAACACCGGCTCCCCATTCCCTCCCCCAGGCCCGGTGCCCTCCACTCTCCTCGCTGTCTCTGGGGCCTCGGGTAAGTGGAATCCCATGGCATCTGCTCTTTTCTGACTGGCTTCTTTCACGGAGTGCCGTGTCCTCAAGCTTCACCCCTGTTGCAGCATGTGTCAGAATTTCCTTCCTTTTTGAGGCTAATGCAAAAATTAGCCTTCATGGTGGTGCACGCCTCAGATCCCAGCTACTTGCAGGGGCTGAGGTGGGAGGATCGCTTGTGCCCAGGAGGTTGAGGCTGCAGTGAGCCGTGATCACACCACTGCACTCCAGCCTGGGCCACAGAGCAGGACCCTGTCTCAGAAAAAAAAAAAAATCTGACTGGGCGTGGTGGCTCATGCCTATTATCTCAGCACTTTGGGAGGCAGAGGCGGGCAGATCACTTGAGATCAGGAGTTTGAGACCAGCCTGGCCCATATGGTGAAACCCCGTGTCTACTAAAAACAAAACCAAAAACAAAAATTAGCCAGGCACAGTAGTGAGCACCTGTAATCCCAGCTACTGGGGAGGCTGAGGCAAGAGAATCCCTTGAACGCAAGAGGTGGAGGTTGCAGTGAGCTAAGTTTGCAACACTGCACTCCAGCTTGGGTGACAGAGGGAGACTCTGTTTCAAAAAAAAAAAAAAGAGAGAAAGTAGGAGCCATATGTTCATTCATTTGTTCACTCAATTATTCATGCATTTACTCATGCAAGACCACCCTGGGCCCTGAACCTGCTTCTCAGGGGGTCACACCTGAACACATTCTGTGGGAACTTCCAGGCTGTCGGTGCCCATGTGTAGGGTCAGGGAGGACTGGCCAGTGGGTATGCAGAATAGGGTGGGCCCCCAGCTTTGGGGTCCTTAGGGGTTTCAGTGAATTGGCTGCTAAAACAGCCCTTCCTCAGGGCCCCAGGCTGGTCCCCTATTGGTTCTGCCTCTGAACCACGAAGAGGCTGCCCCTGGCTGTGCTACGGTGACCTACTGTCCCAGTTTGCCTGAGACGGCGATTTCCTGGGAAGCAGAGCTGTTAATGCTAGATCTGGGGCAGTCCCAGGGAAACCAGGATGCTGGCCACTCCAGCTCTGCCCACACGGCCTCCCCTATAGGAAGACTTCCTGAGCCTCCCCTCCCACGGTGTGGCTCCGATGCCCTTGTGTTCTGGGGCCGTTGTTGGGGAATTCTGTGGGGATGGACAGTTTCTGCAGTGTTCTGGGGCCATTGTTGGGGAATTCTGTGGGGACGGACTGTTTCTGCAGTGTTCTGGGGCCGTTGTTGGGGAATTCTGTGGGGACGGACAGTTTCTGCAGTGTTCTGGGGTTGTCGTTGGGAAATTCTGTGGGGACGGACTGTTTCTGCCCCTGTCTGTTGGACAAGCAGTTAAGCCCCTCATGGGTAGAGACCCTGCCTCTTCCATCCTTGTGCCTGCAGGGGCAGGACTTGACATCTGTTCTGAGTTGCAGTCGTTGCTCCGTAGTTACAAAGCAGCATGTGCACGGGGCGCCGGCAAGGGATCACCTGCACAGGTGAGTCAGGAGGAGGCGCTGCAGGGGGCAGGTGGGGAAGGAGCGGAAGAGCACCTGGGCAGAGGTGAGGAGGGGCTGGGAGGGCTGTAGAATTACACGTTGCCGAGGTTGTCTTGTGTGGGAGGTGGGAATGTGTGGAGGGGCTGCCAGGGATCTAGATGGAACATGTTGCCCTGTGGAGGGCCTTGAATCCACCATGGGCTGCAGCGCGTCTTGAGGGCACTGGGAGCCGCTGGAGAATCCTAAGCAGGGGAGACGTCCGACCATCCATGTGCTTCGCCAGGGGAGGGCAGCTGGGAGGCATTGCCAGATGCAGGGGCCAGGGTAGAGGAGGGTGTGGAGGCCAAGGGGGTCAGGTGACAACTCCAGCCTTCTTCTGGACTTGGTCTGTGCTAAGAGCTGCTTCCTGGAGGAGGAGGAATCAGTAGGGCCTTGGCCCCTAGGCCAGCATGTGACTGCTACCAGAGGGGCATGGCCAGCTCCCTGTGGCTACAGCGTCAGTTCAGTGGGGGAGCTGGGGTCAAGCCAAGACCCTAGCAGGGTCCAAAGAGGGCTCCACCAGGCCAGGCTGGGAAGGAGGGCTGCCTGGGGTGGTCGTCATAGCCATGACTAGGAGGCAGACAGGGGTTCCGCCCAAGAGGCCAGGGCTACAAAGATGCTCCACACCTGAACTGTGGTGGCAGGTGCAGAGGACGAGGCTTCAGGTCAGTGTACTAGTGCTGCTTTCTGCTGCACCAGGCCTCTCCAGGGGTGTGGGCGTGGGGGCTGGACTCCCAGCTGCAGACCTGCCGCCGGACGCCTCTGAGCCTCCGACTTCTGAAGCAGGACTGATGGGAGTCTGGAGGGTGATGGGAGAAGCCTGCTCAGAGTCTCCGGGATGAAGTGGGCTCCTAGTGAGGGTGACCTGCTGGCTAGCTGGGACCCCCAATTCTCTCTGTGTCAAATAGGCATGCTTGTTCTTCCTTCATGAAGTACAGTGAGGATTAAGTAATGGAGAATGTGTAGATGGCTCTAAAACACAACGAGTGCTGCTGTCGTCAATACGCAGGCCTCTCCGTAAACCAGGGTTAAAGAGCTCTGCAGAGTTTTGCAGACAGAGGAAGGCACGTGCTTCCTGGCATGCATCCTTTGTATGTTTCTCTGGGTGTTTGTTTCCAATTAGAATAATCAATTACACACTTGTCAGGTATTTCAGGTATGGGCTAGTCGGGAAGATTACAACCGGACATTGGTTGAGAGCGGGTGCTTAGCTCGCGTGATAATGTAGCAAAACCAGGATGAGAATGAAACCCTCCAGAAAGCTAAACCTGGGGACTCGGTATCTGTCACCAAATTGTGGCCAGCATTTCTGACCAGTTTGGAGGTTAAAAAGACTTGTGGAGTGATCCGGTCATGAGAAACACATGATTTATTTCAGTAAAGCTTCTTTTACATAAACAAGTTTTAGCCTAAAGAAAGATTTCACATTAGGGGAAAGCAGAATTACAGATTGACTCGGGACTTCATTTACATGTCTTTAAAAAGGGGCTCATAAAAGCCCCTTTTGTAAAGGGCTATTGTAAGAAAATGATTGTAAGAAAAATCCCACAGTAATTGTAAGATGATTGTAAGAAAAACCCCATAGTAAATACAAAACCACTGAAGCCCTTTTTGTAAATCCTCCTCCGATGTCTGGGTTTGGGGCAGGGTGGGACAGAGCTGGGGGTCCATGGCTCGAGAGGCTTTGGAGTGCCAGCACCTTGTAGGCATGTCACCCACACTGGTCCCCTTCTGTGACCCTTGGGACGACCACCCCCTTTTAACGTAGAGAAACGTAGTGGTACTTGAAGATCACCCAGGTGGGACTCAGCCAAGAGCTGGGTTGGCTCCAAACACCTTGCTTCTCTCTGTCAGTCATGGCGGAACATCAGCCTCTCTGAGAAGGAAAGACCAACACCCAAGCTTAGCAAGTCCCAAGACCCGCTTGTGAAACTTCCACTCCACTGGCCTTGGAGTGGAGCCTGGAGCAGGTCACCTGGCCCCTTGGGAGGTCCCAGAAGGCAGGACCCTGGTTGATGTGTCTCCGCATCCCTGACTTACAGGTGTTCAGTTAATGTTAGGTAAGGTGGCTCTAGACTTCCTTTTTTTTTTTTTTTTTGAGACAGAGTCTTGCTCTGTTGCCCAGGCTGGAGTGCAGTGGTGTGATCTTGGCTCACCGCAACCTCTGCCTCCCAGGTTCAAGCCATTCTCCTGCCTCAGCCTCCCTAATAGCTGGGACTACAGGCACATGCCACAATGCCCAGCTAATTTTTTGTATTTTTAGTGGAGACGGGGTTTCACTGTATTAGCCAGGATGGTCTCGATCTCCTGAACTTGTGATCTGACCGAAATGGCCTCCTAAAGTGCTGGGATTACAGGCGTGAGCCATCGTGCCCGGCCCAGACTTTCTTTTCAAGAGACTCATTACGAGTGGACTAGCGCTGTCCGAAAGAAATAGAATCCACTGAATTCCTGTCATTTGCAACAACATCGGTGGAACCGGAGGCCAATATGTTTAGTGAAAGAAGCCAGACGCAGAAAGACATTTCGCATGTTCTCACTCATGTGGGAGCTAAAAGTTCAAGCAACTGAACTCACGGGAACAGAAAGTAGAAGGATGGTTACCGGAGCCTGGGAGGGGAGCAGTTTGGGGGATAAAGTGGGGATGGTTAATGGGTACAAAAATACAGTTAGAGTAAATAAGATCTGGTATCTGATAGCACAACAGGTTGAAGACAGTCAACAATAATGTACTGCATATTTAAAAATGGCTAAAAGAGTGGAACTGGAATGTTCCTTCCTAACACAAAGAAATGAGTGCTTGAGCTGAGGGACACCCAGCTGCCCTCACGCGATCATTCTGCTTCACATGCCTGTCAGAACATCACATGCACCCCACACATATATACATGTAAGAGTGTAGGTACTCATACTGATTAGAAATAAAGTTTAAAAAAGTAAATAGAATTTGAGCCACAGATGTAATTTTAGAAACCACATCTAAAAAAATAAAAAGAGGCCGGGCGCGGCGGCTCACACCTGTAATCTCAGCGCTTTGGGAGGCTGAGGCAGGCAGGTCACTTGAGCTCAGGAATTTGAGACCAGTGTGGCCAACATGGTGAAATCTTGTATCTACTAAAAACACAAAAATTGGCCGGGTGTGGTGGTGCACACCTGCAGTCCCAGCTATTCGGGGGGCTGAGGTACCCCTTGAACATGGGAGGCGGAGATTAGAGGGAGCTGAGATTATGCCACTGCACTCCAGCCTGGGCAATAGAGCGAGACGCTGTCTCAAAAAAAAAAGGAAAAAGAAACTGGTGAAATTAATTTTCCTACTATATTTTATTAATCACTATATTGAAAGTACTATGTCAACATGCGATCAATACAAATTAATAACCAGGTATTTTCTGTTCTTTTTCCTGCTGAGTCCTTGACACTGTGTGTATTTCACACCCACAGCACAGCTCCATTTGGACACCCCGTGTGGCTGGTTTCTGGTGTTGGCAGCACAGGACTAGAGTAATCCAGAGCCCTGTGCCCAGAGGCTATTCCGTCAGGGTGGGGGCGGCACTGTGGTGACTGGGAGCAGGAGGTGCCAAGGCTGTAGCCGTGGGGATGGGAGAGGGAGCAAAGGGCAGCAGCAGGTCCTGGTGCTCTGACCATGGGTTGGAGAGGAAAGCAGGGTGGAGAGACCCCCTCTGACTCCCAAGCTCTGGGAGGGTCAGGCTGAGCGTGAGTCCACGGTGAAGCACCGGGGCTGTGGGGCCTCCCCTGCACCCAGCACCTGGCTGGGTAGGGCTCCTCTCCGGGACCTGGCCCCTGGCCCCGGGGCCTTGCTGCTTTTCTTTGCTTTCTGGAGCCTGGTGCAGGTCCTGGCCAAGGGGTCCCGGCAGTGCTGAATGTGCGCGTGGCTCTGCGGAGGTTCATGCAGCAACAGCACAGTAGCAGGGCACATTTGAGTCATTTGCTCACTCATTTCTTGAAACAATGCTTTGAAAACAGACGATGCACTGAGCCCCCGCCTTCTCAGTGATGGGCATGCCAGAGGGATTGGTGGGGTGAGTGCAAAGCCAGGGCAGGCAGCCGGCCTTCTGCTCAGGCTGGGGGAGGGGCTGGCTGCCTCCCCTGGTGGTGGCCGGAAACCCTCAGGGTCCCTTGGTCTGTGCACCTTCCCAGTCTCAGCCTTGTCTCCCCATGTGTCTCTGGTGGCTTCCCCTCTTCTTATGAGGAGCCATCAGATCTGAGGTGCACCCTGTTCCTGGATGGCCTCATTTTCACTTAGCTCATTACATCTGCAGATACCTTATTTCCAAATAAGGTCACATTCAGGAGTTCGGGGCACACTTGGACATTGGGGCACTTCACTCCCTCACAGCTTTCGAGGGCTATCCTAGCCCCCAGCTCCATCCCTGGTTATTCCACAGGCGCTCGGGTGCTGGGCTTCTGCCTGTTGAATCCTGGCTTCCCCGAGGACCTGGGCGGATTTGGGGATGTAGAGTGGTCAGGCCTGAGAGGCAGGGACGGGGAAAATGGCTGGTGACCAGTGTCCAGCAGTGGCACGAGGAGACCGGGCTGACCCAGGTGTCTGGCTCCGTCAGCCAGGGTGGCAGCCATGGTTGCTGAGGTGCAACCTTTCTCTGCGGGGAGCAGGTTTTGGGAAGAAGACTGGTCTGGGCTTTGGATACTGAGCCCCAGGAGGGGGTAGAGTCCATGAGGACATGCCTGAGGGCTCAGGGGTCAGTGCGGGAGGTGTTCTGGCCCCTGACCTTATTGTCCCCTGCCACACTGCTGGCTGGCGCAGAGATGTAGTTCCCCAGTCTAGTGCTGGTGTAGGGGACAGCATGAAGCCAAGGGGGTGCCCTGGCCCCAGCTTGCGGGTGCAGCCCGGGAGGGCAGGGTGTGCACTGGGAAGCCGCTGTTTCTACTGTCAGTAGAATCCAGGCTGATGGTGATGACCTGATGATGCCAGTTGAGGGGGCAAGGTGGGCAGGAGAGGAGCAGATGAGGGGTGAGGGCCATGGGGGACAGCCGGAGGTGGAGGCAGAGCAGTGGGGTTTGGGAGGAGAGCTGCCGAGCCACCTGCAGGTTCCTGAGATCCTCTGTTCTGGGGGAGTTGGGGCGAATGGAAGAAGGTGGGAATGGGGAGTTGAGGACCCCTCTCTGTGGCATCTCCACCTGCAAGGGAGAAGGTTCCCAGCCCGGGTGTCGGTGCAGTCAGCAGCGTGGGCCAGAGAACACGGGCTCAGCACTCCTCTCCTTCGGGTCTGACTCCCCAGTGGGAGTGGGAGAGCTCCTGAAACAGAAACCGTGGGCCGGAGCTTGCAGGTGCAAAAACCTGGGGCTCGAGGCCTTTGTTTTTTGTTGTTTTTTTTTGAGATGGAGTCTCACTCTTGTTGCCCAGGCTGGAGTGCAGTGGAGCCATCTCGGCTCACTGCAACCTCCACCTCCCGGGTTCAAGTGATTCTCCTGCCTCAGCCTCCCAAGTAGCTGGGATTACAGGCAGGCGCCACCATGCCCAGCTAATTTTGTATTTTTAGTAGAAACGGGGTTTCTCCATGTTGGTCAGGCTGTTCTTAACAAATCCGTCCTTAGCCGACTCTCCCCACCAGGCTTTTCCACATGATTTGACGGAATTCATCTGACACTGATGTCACCGGGGCCTGCCGCCTCCTCCCTCTACCCGGGGAAGGGTTCCCAGATGCATGGGGGAGGAGGTGTGGCTCCTTCCTTTTCCTGGTGGCGCCGTGAAGATGTGTGTGTTTAGTTCTTGGAAAGATTCCAGGTGCTTGAAAAAGACGTCTCAGTGGGTCAAGGGTGAGTGGGGAATCAGAGGTGACCCACGTCCGGGCGGGCCACCTTTGCCCAGCACCCCCCACCACGGAGCCACAGACTGTGCTCTCTCCCTCTCTGTCTCCCTCCCTCTCCCCAACTCTTTCTTTCTTCCTGTCTCCCTCTGCTTCTCTTTCTGTCTCTCTTCCTCTCGCTCTCTCTCTCACACACATACACACCCCTGGGTGATGGCTGTTGATGGCTCCGCCCATGGCCAGATGGGAGAGGAGTGACAGGGCTGGGCAGTGGCCGGCCTCCTGGCCTCTGCCCTGCTTCCACCTGGGGCCTGCTGGCTTTGGGTTTGGGGGAGAAGAGGGCTGATAGGGGACAGGAGAGTTGAGGTGACACTCCGGCCTGAGCTGGGCCCGGGGGTCAGGGAGGCGCCTGTGGTCAAGGCCTGCACTGCCTGGGTTGCCCCCGCCTCACCACCTGCTAGTGGGCCAGCACCTCCCAGATGCACGCCCTGCCCTGGGGGGTGCGCAGCAGACACCCCTCCTGGGCTGTTGGGGAAAAAGTGTGCCCTGCGTGGCCCCTGGAGGCTGGGGGATTTAGGAGCCCTCAGAAGATGAGGCCCTTGGGAAGGCGTCTTTCCTGCTCAAGGCAGAGGGGAGGTGGCTTTTCCAGCCTGGCCCTGTGGGCACCGTCTGCGTTTGTGAGCCCCATCTGGGTGTTGCCTGCAACCTCTCCAAGCCTCCTCACCGGGCACTGCACTCAGGGCCCAGCAGAAGCCTCTGCCCTGGGTGTAGGGAGACAGGGAAGCCGTGGGTCCGCCCCGGCATCTGCGCCACCAGGGCCCCACTGTGGTGGGTGTTCCCACAGAGCTATGAGAATGAATGGGAGGAAGTGTCTTTGAACTTTCGTCGGACCCAGGGGAGTTAGGGTTGATTGAGTTTGGCCAGATGGTCTTCACATCCCTTCTAATAATGAGATTCCAGCTCGGGAGGTCTTGTCACTCACCAAGCAAACTTTATTTATGTATTTATTTTCAGACGGAGTCTCGCTCTGTCGCTGGGCTGGAGTGCAGTGGTGCGATCTCAGCTCACTGCAACCTCCGCCTCCTGGGTTCAAGAGATTCCCCTGCCTCAGCCTCCTGAGTAGCTGGGACTACAGGCAGGTGCACACCAGCATGCCCAGCTAAATTTTTTTTGTATTTTAGTAGAGACGGGGTTTCACCATATTGGCCAGGTTGGTCTCAATCTCCTGACCTCATGATCTGCCTGCCTCAGCCTCCCAAAGTGTTGGGATTACAGGCATGAGCCAGCGCCTGCCCCCGACCCTGAGCCCCAAGTGAACTTTAGAACCACGTGCAGCAGGGGTGATAGGGCGGGGTGGGCAGGGCCTATTTGGGGGATGGGGGCAGAAGTCCAGCCTAGGAAGGCTCTGGCTGCACCTGGAGGTAGCGCCTTTGAACTTTCACTGGGGTTCCTTTGGCAGTTCCTCCCGGGGTGGCTGGCTCCTGGGCTTTGGTGTTGGACCTTCCCAGGTGCGCCTCTGCTCCCACACTCACTGCTGTGTACTCCTGGCCCCGTGGCTGACCTAGCTGAGCCTCAGGTGCCTGATCTGTCAAATGGGGTGACAGGGTTTCATAGGGTTGCTGAGAAGATCGATAAGAGAATGTACACTCATGTGGAACACCTCCAGGTTCAAGTAGATGGGCCACTGGCAGCCATCGTCACTATCACCAGGGTGGCCCCTTGCCATGTCTGAATTTGCCCGGCCTTGCAGAGAGCCAGCAGGTCCTTACCAAGGGAAAGCCTGAAGCCAGGGAAGCAGGGGGTACCTGGCAGTCACTGAGCACCACCCCACAGCAGGCCCTGCCCATCTCATCATCCTGTTCTGCACGACAGCCCTGAGAGTCTGCACTGCCACCTCCCTGCCCTGCAGCTGGGGAAGGGTGGGGTGGGGCTTGTACCCGGGCCTTTCTGCATCCAGTGCCAGTGCCCTTCCCATGGGGACCTCATGAGAAGTGCCCACGTGCAGGGGCTGGGTGGGGGCTCCAGAGTGGGGACAAGGGAGGGGTCAGGTCTGTTCAGAGTTGGAGGCCCGAGGGCAGGGCTGCAGAGAGGCACGAAGGACATGAGTTTGTCCCTAACATGGTCATGGTCAGAAGCAACATGAGGAGGCCTTGAGAGGCGGAAGTAGGGGGGGCAAGTGAGAGAGGGCTTCCCGGAGGAGGTGGTGTCTGAGCCAATGAGAGGCAAGTTAGAGTTGGCCATGGAGGACAAGGGGGCAGGGCGTTCAGGGGAGTGGGCAGCAGGTGCAGAGTGCCTTTGAGTAACCTCGGGAGGTCTGAGCATCCCTCCTGGGTCCTGGGTGAGGGGCGCTGCTACCTGACTTCCCCCTTTCTGCCGATTTACTGTCATTTGTCTATTTTTGTTTGTCTTGAATCCCAGTCCGGATGGGTTAAGATAGTTCTCACATCCGTCCCCTTCCTCCCCGACCCAGCACGCAGCGGCAGCCAGACCGCAGCTTCCTGTGTTTCTTCATACTGAGGAGGAAGAGAAGGTTGCAAGCGAGTGTGGCCACCGGGCCGTACAGTTCTGAGCTGCCAGCAGGAGCGACAGCTTCCCGACGTCCTTCTTCAGCCCCGGCTTCCTGGACTTTTCTTTGTTTTTTTTTTTGAGATGGAGTCTCTGTCTGTGGCCCAGGCTGAAGTGCAGTGATGCGGTCTCAGCTCACTGCAACCTCCACCTCCTGGGTTTAAGCGATTCTCCTGCCTTAGCCTCCCAAGTAGCTAGGATTACAGGCGCGTGCCATCACACCTGGCTATTTTTGTATTTTTAGTAGAGACAGGTTTTAGCCATGTTGGTCAGGCTGTTCTTGAGCTCCTGACCTCAGGTGATCCACCTGCCCTGGGCTCCTAAAGTGCCGGGATGACAGGTGTGAGCCACTGTGCCAGGAAGAATTTTCTTCAATGGCTTCTCAGGGACCATCAGAGCAGTCATTGCTGAGAGTTGGGGACAGCCGGAGTGGAAGGCCCTTCTCACATCAGGCCTCCAGCCTTCGTGGCAACAAAGGAGGCCAGGGAACACACCCCTCTCCCCTGGTTTCATCATTCTTCCTTGGCCTGGCTTTCTCTAGATCTAGGCCGTTTTCTCGGGGATTGGAGTCTGGGATAGTTGCTTGATATCTGAAATTGTGCAAGTATCTTCTTGGAAACTGGATTGATTAGACACAGTAGTATTCCAGAAAGAGATGAGACCATTGGCTTGTTTTTCTTTTTCTGGTAAAATATTTCATATTTACAAAGAATATATCTAATTGGTATAACATGAACATCCCTGTCCCACCAGCCGAAGGAATAGGGTGCCACCGAGATGGCCCCAGGGCCCCCAGGGAGTACAGCACGCTGCACGTGGTGTGCACCCCGCGGTGATCCTCCATGTGGTTTTCTTACGTACGTGCGCTTTGTCTGCTCCTGGTCTTTGTTAAGCAGCATCAAGGTGTGTGTTGCGCTCCATGGGGGTCAGCGACTGCGGACTGGCGGCCCGTTGCACAGGTGGACCATGATTCGGGCCGTGGAACTGAGCCTTTATGCTTTTATTCGTCGAACACTCGTGGTACTCCTGCCACTCTGTGTGTCAGCTCCAGGGCCAGGTGATGGGAACATTCACCCACAGGGCTCAGGCGAGGGGCCCAGGGTCACTCAGCCTGTAGGCGCTGAGCCGGGTCCAGGTCAGTGCAGGTCTGAGCTCACCGTGTGTGTTCAGCCCCACGGTCGCCAGCAGTGGTTGCTGTACGGGAGACAGCACAGCGTAGGCCTGCAGTAAGTGCTTATGGAGGGGAGCTGACTGTTTTTCTCATTCAGGAGAGAAGTGCTATTATTTTTGTTTTACAAATGACAAAATACAGCATTAGCCCAGCAGCAGCGAAGCCTGGCTGCACATCCCTGGGGGTGCCGCTGGGTCCCCGGCTGCCCACACCCAGCCCGCTGGATGTTCTCAGCAGTGGCGGGCAGGGCCTGGCCACAGGGGTTTGTCCAAACTTTCCACATGGGTCTCACTGGCGGCCAGCATTGAGAGCTGCCCTCAACATTGCACAACACTGGGCTCGCCACATGCACTGTGTCTGCATGAACTTGGCGGGTAGAGGTTACGTGAGCACAGACAGTGAGTGTTTGACAACGCATGGCTTCCTCTTAGTTATTCATATTTTAGAGGGAAACCAACTTTTCATAAATGGGTTTATAGCTGATTAGGACAAGAGGGGGCTGCCTGAGCACACCAGGGACACTTGCCTGTGGCGTGGTTAACAGTGACATTCATAGCACCGGTGCTGTTTGCTGGGACCCCACCACATGACCATTCTCACTGTGGATGGTGAAGGGCTTGTGCCCTGGTGTCTACTCCCCAGAGCCTGCGGCACTGTCCCCATCGTATCCATGCTCTGGCTTTCTCTACAATGCTCCCTCCCTTTCCCACCACAGGAGAGGCGAGAAAGGCTCAGGCCTAAACGTGACAGCACACAGTTGCTAAGCACACACACTACACACACACACGTGCACATACACAGACACACACATTGCTTTCAGGATGGCTCATTTAGATGTCCACAGTCCTGCCAAGGTCATCCTGTCCCAAACCAACCCCCGCCCCCCGGAGACTCCTCCACACCCTGCCTGCCCCTGCCCCTGCCCCTGCCCCTGCCCCTGCCAGCCTGGTGCTCCTGGGCTCTCCCCACATGAGTAGGACCTGCTCTGTGAGCTCTGGGGACACAGCAGGGGCATCTCAGCTATCAGCCCTGCCCTCAGGGAGTGGACAGATCCACTGGAGGACAGGCCCGCAGGCCACTGGAGGACAGTGGGGTCAGAGCTATGGTGGTGGGACGGGAGGCGACTCTCATCTGTGGAGTTAGGGAATGGAGACATGGATGGCCCCGGCCCCCTCCCCACCGCCACCCCATCCCAGTGCTCCTGACTTGCCTGCTCCCCCTCTTCTTGCTGCTCCCTCATGGCCTGTTCGGATCCTCTGCCCTTGCCTGGAGACCGCAGTATTCATATTCGCCTTCCTGCTTCTCCCTGCAACCGGGGTCCCCTTTTTCAAATATCAGTCTGGCCCATTTGTCTCTTGGTCAAAGTCCTCACTGGCCCCTCTCCACTGCTCCCCTCGGTGTGGACAGAGCACCTGCTGTGCACTGGTGCTGCGTCAGGGGCTGAGCAGAGCAATGAGCATGAAACAGACACTTCTCTGCAGCACCCAGCGTTGGTGCCATGGCCTCTGCCGGGGCTGTTCCCACTGCTGAGCCTGCCTTGCCGTCTGTGCCTCTGTCCCCTGAGAAAACACCTCTTCCCCTTCCATAGTTGATTTTCTGTGTTCTCCTCTTGCCTGAGTCTCCTGCTGGGGAGGGGTCCTTCTTCTCCATTTCCAGGGCAATTTCTGCTTCCCTCTCTCCCCTGAACACACATTTTCTGCACCATGAGCTCTTTGTGGTGGGGTAGGGAGAGGTCTGTAGTTTTATTGTATTCTTCTGTGTTCTTAGCTATTATCGTAAGACCAAGCATATAGCAGGTGCTCAATAAATGTCCCAAGAGAAATGGGGAAACCAAGGCTCAGGAGGTTAAGGAACTTCCAAGGTCAGAGGGCTGGTAAGAGCAGGGCTTGGATTTGGAAGTGTTTGCATGTGACTTGCACTATGGCAGCACACTGTCACCATAATGTCACTAGAGAAAGCTGCTCATTCAGACTCATGTTTCTCTTTGCTTACAGATATGTGATTATACTTTCCCGGAAAAGCTGAAGCTTGGCGTGCGTTATTGCATGGAGCTCCAGCTAACCCCTACTTCAAAATTTTTGCGAGGAACACATAATCCAAATGTTCCAACTCCAGCTGTAACATGGTAGAGTGCATCCGAATACCACACACGCGCCCCGGAGCAGGGATTGTGTGTTTGCTGTGTGCGGACATTCAGTGCTGCTTACTCTGGGGTTTGTGTGTCAACCTCACTTGCTCCCCACTTGCCATCAAGCTGGGAGACCGGCCCTTGCAGAGAATTCCTGTGAACGATGACAGCAGAAGGCCACGCCGACTGCACCCTTGTCACCGACCGTGGTCTATGTGACTTGGGATCCTCCAAGCATTGTGCAAGGTCAAATGCCAATATTGGATCAGGATTTGCACCAGGCCTTTGAGAATGAATCGCCTGTAATGCAGCAGGGAGGGTTCTAGAGTTTAGCGAGGGAGCTCCACTTCTCATGGGGGAGGGAGGGCTTCCTGAAGGTGCTGTGTGAGCAAGGCCTGGAGGACAAGTAGGTGGGCTTCAGACTGAGGAGGAAAAGTGTCCTGGGCAGCGACAGGGAAGGGCACCTTGCGGGGGACAGTGAGCGAGTCATAGTTGTTCCGGAGAGGTGTGACTGGAGCACTTCGAGGCCAGACTGTGATGGGCCTTGCAGGTGTCCCACAGTATGGCCTTTAATGCAGGTGGGAGAGCTCTGGTCTGTCCAAACTGCTCTAATAGAATTGTCCGCTGGCATCTTTCCATTCTCGGCACAGGGCTTGTCCATATCCAGTGGCATATTTGATTTTCCCAGCAGCCTTGCAAGGTGGGCATTGCTTTTTTCTTTCTTTTTTTTTTTTTTAAATGAGATGGAGTCTTGCTCTGTCATCTAGGCTGGAGTACAATGGCGTGATCTTGGCTCACTGCAACCTCCGTCTCCTGGGTTCAAGCAAGTATCCTGTCTCAGCCTCCTGAGTGGCTGGGATTACAGGTGTATGCCATCACATCTGGCTAATTTTTGTACTTTTAGTAGAGATGGGGTTTCACTATGTTGGCCAGCCTGGTCTCGAACTCTTGACCTTGGGTGATCCACCCATCTCGGCCCCCCAAAGTGCTGGGATTATAGGTGTGAGCCACCCTGCCCAGTCCTGCATTACTCTTTTTACAGATAAGAAAACCGAGGTCAGCGAGGTTCGGTGAGTTACCTACTGTGGGACAGTCACTCCTTTTTGTTTCAAACCCAGCACCTTGGCTCCTGCCCAGGCGGCCCCATGAAAGGGAACTGCTCTGGGCTGGGATGCGCCTTCGGCTACTGTGCACCCATGTGCTGTCACACCTCGAGGACATATGAACATGCCCTGCTTCTACTGTTCTTCTAGGGACAGCAACGTTGCTCTAGAGAACACCGAAAGTCTAGCACTTCTGTCTCCTATTTTGTCGTTGTTGAGATTTTTCATTTGGAAATATAAGATCATTCCTCCTACTCCCATATCCCCCGTCAAGTCCTTAATAAACTGGTTGCACTTGGATGTAAAACATGTGGCCGGGTGTGAAGTGACGTGGTGTCTCATGTTGGCTTTGACTTGCATTTCCCTAATGATTAGTGGCGTTAAACATCTTTTCAGGTGCTTATTGGCCATGTGTGTGTCTTCTAAGAAATGTCTATTTGGGTCTGTTGTCCATTTTTTAATTGGGTTGGATTTTTTTGTTGTTGAGTTATAGGAATTCTTAATATATTCCAAATATTCTTTTTTTTTTTTTTGAGATGGATTCTCACTTTGTCACCCAGGCTGGAGTGCAGTGGCATGATCTTGGCTCACTGCAACCACTGCCTTCTGAGTTCACGCGATTCTCCTGCCTCAGCCTCCTGAGTAGCTGGGATTCCAGGTGCCCGCTGCCATTCCTGGGTAATTTTTGTATTTTTAGTAGAGATGGGGTTTCACCATGTTGACCAGGCTGGTCTCGAACTCCTGACCTCAAGTGATCCACCTGCCTTGGCCTCCCTAAGTGCTGGGATTACAGGTGTGAGCCACTGCCTCTGGCTCTGAAGAATATTACTTCTTTATCAGGTATATGAATTGCAAATATTTTCCCTTATTCTGTGACTTTTCCACTCTCTTGAAAGAGTGTTTTTTTTTTTTTTTTTTTTTTTGAGACGGAGTTTCACTCTTGTTACCCAGGCTGGAGTGCAATGGCGCGATCTCAGCTCACTGCAACCTCCGCCTCCTGGGTTCAGGCAATTCTACTGCCTCAGCCTCCTGAGCAGCTGGGATTACAGGCACGTGCCACTATGCCCAGCTAATTTTTTGTATTTTGGGTAGAGATGGGGTTTCACCATGTTGACCAGGATGGTCTCGATCTCTTGACCTCGTGATCCATCCGCCTCCGCCTCCCAGAGTGCTGGGATTACAGACATGAGCCACCGCGCCCGGCTGAAAGAGTTTTTTGATGCACAAAAGTTTTAATGTGATGAAGTCAATTTAACTATTTTTTTCTTTTGTTATCTATGCTTTTGGGGTCATTTCCAAGGAATCACTGCCAAATCCAATGTCATGGAGCTTTTCCCTGCATCCTTTATTTTTTTAAAAAGAACGTTAACACCTAAAATGCTGATAAAATGTCCAAAGGTTATTGACATCCTGGAGTGTCCCCATGAATTGCATTAAAAAAATTTATTAAAGTGAAATTCACACACCATAAAATCTTAAAGTGAACCATTTAGTATCATCACATTCACAATGTTGTGCTTGCCTCTCTTTGGGTCAGTACTTTATAGTTTATAATTATGTTCATTTCTGTTTTCTTGTTTGGTCTTCACAGTGTCCCTGAGAGTTAGAGCAGTAGACCCATTTCACAGGAACATGCAGGGAAGGAGAGTCACATGCTCTGAGCTCATGTGCAGTGAGCACTGGCCGTGTTTGCAGGTTTCTTGTATCCAGTATGAGCTTTGCTTTCCTTGACTCTAATGTGGGGCAGTGCTGCCTACTGGGGCAGATGTTCCTGCTGGCTGGGCTCTCCGTGTCCACCTCTCCTTCTTCTCTAGGTCCCCTTATCTGTCACCTGCCTCTATGCGACTTTTCCACCTACAAGTTTGATTACGAGTTATCTCTACCTTCTATCTCCAGACCCATCAGCAATTTCTCAAGTATGGGACAAAGCTTTCTGTAGGCACTTTGGAAGGACCTGTGGCATGAGAGATGGGAAAATATTAAAAAGCACAGAGCTGGGAGCCCCTCAGAGGTCATCTGGCCCAATTCTCTGGTTTTAAGGAGGAGGAAAAGGGGGGCTAAAGGAGTAGACTGCAAGCTCTGTGCACCACTGCAGCTCTCTTCCTTAAAGTATTCTGCCTCTTGGTGATAAAGGGATGGCAGAGACCCACTCTTGCTTGAGCCTTACTGGGTCCTTGTGGCAAGAGCTGCCATGAGTTTACCTCCCTTAAATCTTGACCACTGCCCCTCAGGAGGCCATGGCTTAGAGCTGCTGAGCTCACTGGTCACACAGCAACACAAAGGAGCTAGACCCAGGTCCCATGCACCCTCAGGGAGTGACTCATGCCTCCAGCCCTGAGAGTCTCTCTCCTGTGTGCTGGGGATTCCCAGGCCATGGACTCAGGCTGTGCACTTTGCAGAGGCTGCTGAAAATGAGGCCACCGAGGTCACAGGAGGTCACAGGCTGACACCTGTAATCCCAATACTTTGGGAGGTGGAGGCAGGTGGATCACTTGAGGTCAGGAGTTTGAGACCAGCCTGGCCAACATGGTAAAATCCCATCTCTACTAAAAATACAAAAATTAGCCAGGTATGGTGGCGCACACCTGTAATCCCAGCTACTTGGGACGCTGAGGCAGGAGAATCTCTTGAACCTGGGAGGCGGAGGTTGCAGTGAGCTGAGATCACACCATTGCACTCCAGCCTGGGCTATAAGAGCAAAACTGTCTCAAAAACAAACAAATAATCAAACAGAAAAACAACAAAAAACCGAGGCCACCATCGATAGAGACAGGCAATTGTGAGTGAAATCGGTGTTTCTTTTGAAGTCAGAGACTATAGAACTGTGGTCTTGGCTAGCCAATGAGAGCCATGGATGCCAGGCAGCCTCCAGGCCTGAGGGAGGAGACTCACCATCTTTAGGTTAATAAGTGAAATAGATGCCAGGCAGCCTCCAGGCCTGAGGGAGGAGACTCACCATCTTTAGGTTAATAAGTGAAATAAAACCTGCTAGTCAGGCTGCAGTCACAGCCTCACCAGGCTCCGGGAAGGAGAAGAAATTCCTCCCTCCGGGCGCCTCCTGAGGTTGCCTTGCTTTGTACCTACGGTTCTTTTCCTCTTCGGCTGATGACAGATGTTTGACATTATCATTAAGCATTTCGAGTTTTTGTTTTTTAAAAAAATAGAATCACAGATGATCAGAAGTGGAAAAGTCCCTTTGGAATCATTTCCCCTGGGTTGCACAGATGGCTATAGCAGGGTCCAGAGAAGGGAAGGTCAGTGGGGACTGAACCTTGGCCCCCTCCAGGCCCTGCAGCAATGACCCGGCAGCAAGCCGGCCTCCCGGGCTCGTGGGCTCCCCTCTTTCTCTGGGCTCAGCCTGGGGCTGGAAGAGGCGCGCGGCCCACCGGGCATGAGCCAGGCCTGGAGCTGACCAGGGAAGGGCCCTGCCAGGCCCTGGGCCTCTGACCCTCAGTCCCGAAGCCTCCCTCTAGCAGCGGTCCCTCAAATCCGTGCTGGACATGGCAGGCCCAAGTTTAACCCCGCAGAGTTTTAACCAGGAGTGGATCTTTCCACCCGCTTCCCGCCGGCTCTTCCGGCTGTCCACACCCGGCCAACTCCGCTGTCCCGGCACAGGAGGGCTTCCTGGAGGCGGCGGCGGGCGGCGCGTCCGGACTTTGTCCCTCCACGCTCGCCAGGGTGGGTCCAGGGTCTGCCAGATCAGGGGACCCTTTGAGTCCTGGAGCCCTGGATGACGTCGCCCGGCACCTGAGGACCCCGCCCGTTCCTCCCTTGGTTCCCCGGGGAGGGGGCGGCCGGCGGGGAGGGGCGGGGCCGAAGGAGGGGGCCGCGCGCTCCGACGCCGCGCACGCGCCAGGGCCCGCCAGCTGGTTCGGAAATGATACCCGAGCGCGGGTCTCCCGCAGTGCCCGCCCCAGGACTGGCCCCGCCCCTAAGTCCCCGTCCCTGTGGCCGGGCCCGCCACTCCAGGCCCCGCCCAGGACCTCCCAGCCCAGTCAAGCCCCGCCCCCAAGCTCTGCCCAAGGAATCCGCTAGGGCTCTCCAGGCCCCGCCTCTGCTCTGGCCCCGCCCCCAGACCCCTCCCCTCCCCTCCCCGCCCCGCCCCGCCCAGCGGACGGAGCTCGCGGCGAACAGGCCCGGAGGCTGCGCGGTGGGTCCCAGGGGTCTGCGGCTGGCGGCGCGGCGGGGGCGCCTGAGCGCTGTACCCGCAGCGGGCGGCGGGCAGCCATGGCGGAGGCCGCGTCGCCGCACCTGTCGCTGCCCTCGGGGCTGCTGGAGCTGTGCGCGCTGCTGGGCGCCTCCCGGGACAGCCTCCGCGGCCTCGAGCAGGTAAGGGGCGGGCGGGAAAACAGGTGGACGCGGGCCGCGAGGCGGCAGCCGGGGCAGCAGTCGGAGAGCGGGCGCCCGGGTGCTCCGCGGGGCTGGGCCGGACTTCCTGAGGGCCGAGTCCCGGTCCCCCGGCGGGGACCGTGCCGGAGCTCAGGCAGGTGCCGCGGTGCAGCGACCTCCTCCCCTCCCCCTCCCCGCCCGGGGCCCTCGGCTGCGAACACGGGCTGCCCAGCTGGGAATCTGGGGGTGCCGCGTCTCGGAGCGTCTCTGGTCGCCCCCGTCTGGGGCAGGGGCCGAAGGTGGGGTGCGCCGGACAACGGGCGGAAGCTGCCGGAGCCTCACGGTCTGGTGGGCCCAGCCCTCGCCGCTGAAATGATCTGTCTTATGCGGAGACGTGTTGTCTCCCGAGCAGTGGGTTCCGCAGCGGGCACAGAACGGTGAGAGCCTGGCGAGTCCGCCTGGACCGCTTTGCGACGGAGCCTGTAGCTGTTTTTCTCACTCTCATCCCCCTCCACCCTTCCTCCGTCTCTGCACCCTGGCAGCCAGAGCGACAACTTCATCTCCCTTCTTCTGGGAAAGCGGCAGCTTTGGAAATTCTTGTTTTCCTTTTTCTTCCCCGGCTTTTCTGAATTCCAGAACGCTGGCTTTCCCTGGAATCCGTCTGTGGCTCTGGTTTCCTGCTGGCTCGCCTGCCCGTGACACCGTGACGGGGTCATGTTACCTGGAGATCCCGGCGTCACTGGCCAGCCCTCTGCACGGTGACAGACGGCTGTTCTCTTTGCTGACAACAGCATTGAAGGGCAGAGAGAGGCTTCTCAGTGTTTAAGTAACGCTGGGCTATCCAGGGAAAGATCCAGGGAAAATGAAGGCTGCAGGGCAGAGGGTGTCACCAGGAACGGGAAATGTTCCTGCAAGTAACCAGGTGAATGCCTGTGAGGGTTCCGGTAGTTTCCCCTGCGAGGCATCAGTTGGAAGCCAGTTTCGACTCCAGTGAAAACTCGTTCTCCTACGGAAATGGTTTCTGCGTTTCCCTCAACCTTTCCTTCCTCTCAATGCCTGTCTTGTCAGTAGATCCCGTTTGCCCTCTGTCTCCTCGCAACCTCATCGATTGATTTGTCTCCCTACCTGTAATTGCCAAATGGCATTGCTTCCTTTTTCTTGGAATAGGAAATGATCTAGTCGCAGCTGTGGTCTCCTCAGCAGTGGACATCTTTCCTCCTGGGCAACTAATACATATGTATTACTAATACGTGTGTATTACTAACACATGTGTATTTGTTGTTTGGTGTGAGGCATGCCTTTTGAGAGCAGGGTGAATCAACTGGAATATTCGCAGTGGTGCTTTCTTTTTAAAACTTTCTTTATTAATATTTTAATAATAGAGAGGAGGTCTCACTGTGTTGCCCAGGCTCGCAATTCCTGAGCTCAAGTGATCCTCCCACCTCAGCCTCCAAAGTGCTGGGATTGTAGGCGTGAGCCACCGCGCCCGGCCAATGCTGCATTCCTGAACTACACAGGCTGCAGCATTTCCATGTTCCCAGGTCACCTGAGAGGATGGGCAGTTTTTACTGTGTGTGTTTAACTCTGTCCTCTTTACTCTGTTTTTTGATTCAGTTAGGGGTTTGTTTGGCTAAAGGTGGAGAGAAAAATGTCAAAGGACTAAGAAAATAAGGAGCGTTAGGGGATGGAGTGAATTTCTTGGAGCCATCCTACTTTTAAGGTCAACATTAATGTTATAGTTAACCAAACATATGATTTTACTTATTTAGGGTTTTAGCGGTTCTATTTTGAATATCCAAGGCTTTTAAATAATTTTTACCTTTACTTTTACAAATGCCCATTTCTCTGTGGCCCAGGCATCCTTCTTGATGACACAAGAAGACAGAGGTCCAGAGGTATGAGGAATATCCAGCTTTGTGTTGGATCGTGGAATGCCCTTTTTGTTTCATTTCCTAGAAGGGGGGGTAGTGTTTCTTCTGCTGGGGATGGTGACGGAGAATTTGAGAATGCAGGCTAATGTCAGTTACTGTGGTTAGTTACATTCCCCTCTACCCCTCTACTATAGAGCCCCCTGCTGCCCCGTTATTGGTTGCGATGGAGACTAGACACAGGTGTGATGGGATCCATTGTGAATCCATGACACAGGGGTGGAAAGTGTTCCGAGTGCAGGTCACCCGCATCATTCTTGCGTGTGTAGGTACATTCTTATGTTTTTCAGTGGACGTTGTCCTGACTTTCAGAACAGCCCTGGCCAGCAGACCTTCCTGGGGGAGGGCAGTCTGTCTCCTCTATTTGCATCATCCAGTACAAGAGCCACTGGCTGCATGTGGTCACTGAGAGTCTGTAGTGTGGCCAGTGAGCTGAGAAACTGGATTTTAAATTTCCTTCAATTCTAACTAAACAGTTGGAGAGCATTAAAACATCTGTTAATTTCTGTTTTATTTCCTTAATAACAGCCAATCCTATGGTGAAGATTAATGCCACTGTGTACTCTAACTTAGAAATTAATCTGTGACTCAAGTAAATTAGAGTGTCCTGGTTTTGACTTTTTAATTAGCATTTTAAAAAACCAAAGTCAAAATGATGGTTGTTGGGTAGGGGTTTAATAAGTCAGCACCCAGGACAGAAGAACAGGCAATGATATCACCTCTTGCTGCAGACTGGCAGAGGTGATGAGCGTCTCAGTGGTGGCAGGGTCTGATGGTTCAGCGCAGCGACAGCTTGTATCAACAAGTAACCTCTGAACACTCTTGTGCCAGGACTTCCATTTTCAGGAATTTATTCTAGGGTAAGAACTGGGTGTGTGCAAGTGTGCGTCACTGCTTTGTCCAGTGTGGTCAGGACTTGAGAGCCACCCACACATCTCTCAGGAGGAGGCTGGGTCAGTACGTGACTGAGTGGACACGTGCTGTGGCACTGTAATACTGCACAGTTGCGAACAGGGAGGTCAGCCACATGGAGTAGCTAAAACAGCTCATGGAACCTGTTATGTAGGATGATTACATTTATGAAACAAAATTACACGTTTATACATGCATTAAAATGTATAAAGTGCATAAAACTAGAAAACTGGAGGACGTATCCACACTGCAAAGTGTGTCATGGAATTGTGGGAGGGTCTTCCTTTTCTATTATCTTCTTTATTATTTTTAATTGTTATTTTTAATTAATTAATTAATTACTTTATTTTTTGAGATGGAGGTTTGTTCTTGTTGCCCAGGCTGGAGTGCAATGGTGCGATCTTGGCTCACTGCATCCTCCACCTCCTGGGTTCGAGCAATTCTCCTGCCTTAGCCTCCTGAGTAGCTGGGATTACAGGCATGCACCACCATACCCGGCTAATTTTGTACTTTTAGTAGAGACAGGTTTTCTCTATGTTGGTCAGGCCAGTCTCAAACTCCTGACCTCAGGTGATCCTTCTGCCTCGGCCTCCCAGAGTGCTGGGATTACAGGTTTAAGCCACTGCGCCTGGCCTGGCCTCTATATTGTTATTTTTAAAAATGAGATTGTGTTTCTTGTCCATTCAGAAAAGGCAACAGAGATTTCATCCTGAGAAAAAACAGGTGTATGGTGAACTGCTGAATGCCAAGTTGGTCTGCTCTGGGGAACATCATTGTAAGTGACTAGTGATAACTCAAGGAATGGCTCTAGTGTGATCACCAGTGTTCAGTCCAGGCTGAGCATGCCTCTAAGAGATCACCAGGTGCTGGGAGTGTGAGTGAGGAACAGCATCGCCTCGGTCATCTTCTCTGCTAAATATGGGGACAGAGAGGCATACAGCACAATCTCTGCTCCACCACACCCCCTCAAATGGAAGGTGGTAGAATACCGCTGGGCAGGGCCGAGACACTCCAGGAGGTGAAGGTGGAGGCCTGGAGGAGCCTGTGGTCCTGGCTGCAGGGTGGCAGAGACCCTCTCCAGTGAGTGTGGAGGGTGAAGGGTGTGCCCCCACACAGGTGGAGCAGTGAGGGACTGGGGCCTGAGCCCAGGGAAGAGCAGTGGAAAGCAGGGTCATGGCAGAGGTGCTGTGTGTCCTGAGAGCCCCAGGGGGGTTAGTCGTGCTTAGTTTTGGGGGCGTCCTGGCTTAGGGAGTGGGCTGGCCCGCTGCTCAGGGCTGTACTGTCCTGTGACTTACGGCCACGTATGACACATGGGAAAATACAGTATCATGACGTGGTGAAACAAACATGCTTTCTTCAATGTTGGGATGGGGCTGTGATGCTTCAGGGCTGGGCTGGGGCCAAAAAGTGTCTGGTCTGCTGTCAGACAGTGACGCCCCTCTTTGGGAGAGTGGGCACAGATGCTGGTGGGAGCCCTGGGCTGGGTGGGGCTTTCTTCTTCTCCAGGCAGAAACCTCCAAGGCTTTGCTCCTGGTTACTCGCTGTCTGCCCAGAGCCACAGGTGGTGCAGGTGCTTGGCGTGCAAACATGGTGCAGCCGGGCAGCAGTGAGCTGATGGAGAGGCGCTCCGAGGCCAGTGGCTGAGGTGTGGGTCTGCAGGTGGGACATGATGAGAGTGGGGCATAATGGGGGTGGTGCCCAAAGGGGTGGAGTCCCAGCTCTGAAGACCTGAACTGTGCTACGTTTGTCGCGGAGAACGTGGGTGGGAGATCAGGCTTTTTGGAAACTACTAGGAGCTTAATTTTTGCGACTATAAGTTTGGGGGACCCCAGAGGTGTATTGGGGGTGGTGGGAGGCAGTCGGGGGAGCCTGGGACTGGGAAGAGGTCTGGGCTGGGAGGAGGACTCTGGGCAGTCCTTTTGGGTCTGCGCTGTGAGTGCTGAGGTCCTCCAGGAGGATGGTGAAGGACCCAGGCCTGGGAGTCGCAACCTGGGAGCAGGACTGAGGAGGAGGGTCTGTGGGGGCCAGAGAGGAGCCGTCAGACTGAGGGAAGCCAGCAGGGTGGCAGGATCAAGACAGTTCCAGGAGGAGGGCTGCTTGCTGAGCTCATACACTGCCTTGAATATGCACAGTTTGTTAGGTCAGAACTGTCCAATTCTGATAGGAAGGTTTTAGAGAAAGGGACATATAATTGAGGAAATGGGCTTCTTTCATGCATGCTACACTAGAGCTTTCAACACTATACAATCATATGGATTTCCCATGTTTTGTCCTGGTTCCTACTGATACTACATTTTTTTCCCCATATGTAAAGCAGTTGGTGACTGAATTTGAGTGATTTAGCATGCAGATCGCTGTCTAGAGATCAGAGTGTGCTTACTGCTGGAAATTGCGGCCGTTGTTGAAATTTCTTCACTGTAAGAGCTCTCCTTTTGTCACTGTTGCCTCTTACTGGAATGTGGAGTGTTGGCTGTGCCTTTTCTATCAGCCAAGGTCCCATTTCTCTGGATGGTGGTGCTATTCTTCCTTTCTTTTTCTTTTCTTTTTTTTTTTTTTTTTTGAGACTGGATCTTGCTCTTTCACCCAGACTGGAGTGCAGTGGTGTGATCACAGCTCACTGCAGCTTCAACCTCCTGGGTTTAGGCGATCCTTCTGCTTTAGCCTCCCGTGTAGCTGGGACCACAGGCATGTGCCAACATGCTTGGCTAATTTTTTTATTTTTTGTAGAGACAAGGTCTCATTTTGTTGCCCAGGCTGGTCTTGAACTCCTGGGCTCGAGCAATCCTCCTGGTTTGGCCTCCCAAAGTGCTGGGATCACAGGCATGAGCCACCGTGCCCGCCAATGATGTCCTTCCTAGGGTCCCTTAGAGACCCTTGACTACCTACCCTTGGCCACCTCCTGTCTCCATGTCTCGTGTACCCAAGGCCTCTTGCTTCAGGCTTTGCTGCTTTGGTCTAGTTTGGCACTGGAACCGCTTCGTTCTTGCTCACCGACTACAGCTTGTCTACCTTGGAAAGATCTGAAGTCAGCCGGGCAGCAGTATTTGTTTAGTCCTAGCTCTGTACTAGGAGCCGTATTGGGCATAGTAGTAACACAGAAGAGAGATAGAAGGGACAGCCCATGTGCTTTATATTATTTTAGAGAAGAATGGGAAGAAAAAAGGTAAAAACCAAAATTATGCCAAGTTAAAGTTCAGAAGAATTCAGGCCAAATGCCCCCTTTTATTGGTTCCAGGGACTGTTTTATTAGGCGGGGAAGGGCACGCCTGATCTTTCTATCAGATCAGTGTGACAGAAAGTGTGGCAGCGGCCAGGGGGCGCGGAGGGCATGGCCCTGGTAAATGTGTGTGTGCGGGGTTTGATAATATACAGAGTGTGCATCCCAACCCAGGAAGGGGCGAGCAGTATATTCATGGGCTCCTGGCCATCCCCCTGGGCTGAGTACTGGCCCTACGTTGTCTCCCTTATTCCCTGCACTCGCCCCTTCAAAGGAAGCTTGGATGGACAAAGAAGCTTGCTGCCAGGGGGCGGAGACACAGCCAGGACGTGAACTCAGGTCTGTGGATCACAGTCCCCAGCCTGGACCGCAGTGCTTTAGAGGAAGGAGGCAAGGTCCTGCTGTCCATGTTCACAGCTGAAGAACCAGGCTCCGAGAGGCCTCGTGATGAACGCAGGGCCTGGGAGTTTCCTAAAAGAAGCTTCCCAGGAGCTCATTACTGTCAGGAGCCTCTGGTGGGAAAAGCGACTCACACCAATGACACCTATGACGACGGTGCCCAGGCGCTAGTGTTTGTGGGTACCCAGGGGAGGAGAAAAACAAGTGGCGAAGCTCAGACAGGAAGGACACCTGGAGCCAGAGCTGAGACTGTGGCAGTAACTGTTCTTTTTCCTTTCTTTAGGTTGCTCAGAAAAAGGGAGTGAGAAATCTTTCTGCTCTTGATCCAGAGGTCCTGTCCGTTTTTGTGCCTCCTTTTATCAGTAAAGAGGACAGTCAAATGACCGGTGCAAACTGTGGCACTCTGGGTAAAACCAGGAGGCGCTCCTTCAGAAAGAAGCGAGAGAAGCCCAGGCCAGAGCAGTGGAAGGGCCCGTCGGGGCCCCCCAGAGTGCCAGAGCCTGAGGATGTCACCGTCCCAGGTGGCGTGGACCTCCTTGCCCTGCCTCAGCTGTGCTTCCCAGGTATGTCTTGGAGGTGGGCAGAACTGGGTGCTTCCTGCTGCCAGCTGCCCAGAGTGGTCTCTTCCCAGAAACCCTCAGGCAAAGGGAAGTGGTGTGAGCAGCAGAGCCAGGGACCCCTCACTGCCTCCTCTTGAGTGGGATTTCGTTTTCTTAATCTTGGGGATTTTTTTTTTTTTTTTTTTTGAGACAGTCTCACACTGTCACCCAGGCTGGAGTGCAGTGGCACAATCTTTGCTCACTTTAACCTCTGCCTCCTGTGTTCAGGTGATTCTCCTGCCTCAGTCTCCCGAGTAGCTGGGACTACAGGCACCTACTACCACGCCTGGCTAATTTCTGTGTGTTTAGTAGAAATGGGGTTTCACCATGTTGGCCAGGCTGGTCTCGAACTCTTGGCTTCAAGTGACCCACCTTCCTTGGCTTCCCAAAGTGCTGGGATTACAGGTGTGAGCCACCGTGCGCTGCCTATCTTGGGGATTTTAAAGCTGAAGGGAAATGTAAATCATTTAGTGCGGTCCCTGAGTTTTGGAGAATTGAGTCCTGGGTGGGACGCTGCGTGGACTGACAGGTCAAACCATTTTTCATGGTGCATTCAAGGCTTTTCCCCTTTGACTTAAAATGAAGTCTTGCAGCAGTTGGCAGATGGGTTAAAAATACACCCAGTCCATCTGCAGCGGTTCTACCCGCAGCATGCCTGAGCCTCCCCCTCCCCATCCCGTTTGCCGTTTCACTGGGGCAAGAAGCAGGCCTGTGTTTAGTCTCCAGGCTCACAGGTTGCAGTTAACAGGCAAGCCTGCCTTTTGGGGCTTTTTTTTTCTGGGGTCTTCAGAAGTGTTAAAATGGCCGAGATAGGAAACTCAGACGAAGCACCTAGCATAAGCACCCACCTCATGGTTCCTACCTAGAACTTGGTGCTATTTCCTGGTCACAGGAATTATAAACCCGGGACAGGCACGGGATGGACAGCAGTGCCAGCAAACACTGCCACCGGCTAGCAGGTGCTCAAGGACTTGTAAAAAAATCACTGTGTGGGAGGGACAGTGGGGAGAGCTGGCAGGAGGCATGGTCAGAAGCATGAACACACCCTGGGTATCAAGGTACCGCTGTTGATAACTGGAGGGGTGTGTTCTGACGCTGTGAAGAAATCAGTACATGGGTAACCCAGGCCACATGGTAAGAACAGGATTCTTCTCTCTCTTTCTGCCTGCAGGGGGTGTGTGCATGGCCACTGAGCCCAAGGAGGACCGCGTCCACTTCCTGGTGCTGACCGACGTCTGCGGGAACAGGACCTACGGCGTGGTGGCCCAGTACTACCGGCCCCTGCACGTAGGTGGTTCCTGTTCCTCCCCTCTGAAATTGGGTTCAGATTTTATTGTGGTGCAATAAACATAAAACAACATTCAGCATTTTAACCATTTTAAAGTGTGCCTTTCAGTAATGTGAAGTACATTCACGGTGTTGTGCAACCACCACCGATGTCTAGCTCCAAAATGACTTCCTCACCCCAAAACCCCGAAAACCCCACAGTAAACCCTCAGTCCTGCTTCCCCTCCCTGCCTGGCAATGACTAAGCTAATCTGCTTTTTTTTTTTTTTTGAGCTGGAGTCTCGCTCTCTCGCCCAGGCTGGAGTGCAGTGGCGCAATCTTGGCTCACCACTGCAACCTCCGCCTCATAGATCCAAGTGATTCTCCTGCTTCAGCCTCCAGAGTAGCTGGGATTATAGGCACCCACCACCACGCCCAGCTCATTTTTGTATTTTTTGTACGACAGGGTTTCGCCATGTTGGCCAGGCTGGTCTCGACCTCCTGACCTCAGGTGATCCACCTGCATTGGCCTCCCAAAGTGCTGGGATTACAGGCGTGAGCCACTACACCCAGCCAGCTAATCTCCTTTCTGTCTCTGGATGTATCCTGGACACTTCGTGTAGTGGACACATGAAACACGCGGCCTGCTGTGTCTGGCTTTTTTCCCTTTGCATGTTTTTGATGCTCGTCTGCATGGGAGCGTGTGGCAGTGCTCCGTGGCCTTTCATGGTGAATGACATTCCATAGTGTGGATGGACCACACTTTGTCTCTCCATGTATCCGCTGATGGACTTGTGGGTTGTTTCTGCCTTTTGTCTTTGGTGTGAGCGACTGGCGTTTAGACTCTGCAGCACATTACGTTTGTCACACGTTGGGAGTGTCGTCTGGGTAGGGCCGTGTTTGTGAATCAGCGGGCCTTTGGGAGCTTGTAGGGGAAATGTTGTATCCACAGGGGCAGGGTGACCAGCTGCACACTTGTAGAGGGTTTCCTGAAGCAAAAGGCGAGCCAGAGCCTTAGTTGAGGTGTCCTGATGACATGAAGGGAAGTGTGTGAGTTCCGTGCGGTCGAGAGAAGTGGCTGGCCTGGGTGGCCCTGGAGCCCGGGGCATGCGTTTTCTCTGTTGGTAGAAGCATGCTTACACATGTGACGTTGAGTGTTGGGAGGCGTGAGGTATAATCCCAGGGATTCTGTCCCTTTAAGCTCGTGGGGCAGCACAAACAGGCCCAGATGTTCTTAATGAATGTGCAGGAGCAAAATTTACTACGTGATCCTCTGAATGGTACATTTCCGGGAGAGGTCATTTTCACGGTGTGCTGAGATCAGAACCGAGGTCAGATCTCAGGCAGTGCACACAGGGGACCAGCGTCCGCCTCTGTGACCTGGCTGCTGGTGGCACCTGGCCTTCCTTCCTAGGTTATGTTAACGGGGGATGAGAGGAAGGTGGAGATCCTGCCCCTCCACCTAGCCAGTGTTCCAGACAAGAAAGGATCTGAAATGTTGGATCTTTCAGAAAAGCACGTTGGGAGTTTGCCTGTGAAATAACACTTACCAGGAGTAACGTGCATGTTGTCGTTGTTATCATTAAATAGAATACGTATTAAAAAAAGGAACAGCCCCACTGGTTTACATTAGTACAGCAGATGTCACTGTCCCCAGTGTGCCGGCCTGTCGTGGGCATGCTGGCCGCCTCCTGCCCTCCCAGCAGCTGTGTAGTTTCAGGGTATCTCCAGGCCCCACCGTGCTCACCACCCCTTCTTCACGTGTATCCGGATGACCTCCGTATCTATTGTTCTTTTTTTTTTTGAGACAGTCTTGCTGTTTTGCTCAGGCTGGAGTGCAGTGGTGCGATCACAGCTCACTGCAGCCTTGATCTCCAGGGCTAGCTCAAGTGATTCTCCCACCTCAGCCTCCTAAGTAGCTGGACCCACAGGTGTACGCCATCATGCCCAGCTAATTTTTCTTGTCTTTTGTAGAGATGAGGTCTTGCTATGTTCCCCATGCTGATCTTGAACTGCTGGGCTCAAGCAGTCCCGCCTCAGCCTCCGAAAGTGTTGGGATGACAGGCGTGAGCTACATGCCTGGCCCTCATCTATCGTTCTATTGATGACATAGCCCTAGCCCTCTCATATACACTCTCTCCTCTGCCTTTCCACTGACACGACATGACTTGAGGGAGGGAACAGTATTGTCTGGTAACAATAGCAGCAGCTGTGCGTGCATGTGAGCAGCTCAGCAGCAGGCGTGACACAAGCACTTTATGTAGTCATTCATTTAATCCTAACCTCAATGAACGAGGCTGGGAAATTACAGATGAGGAAATGGTGGCAAAGGGAGGTTAAAAACCCACCCGAGGGCCGGGCGCGGTGGCTCACGCCTGTAATCCCAGCACTTTGGGAGGCCGAGGCGGCTGGATCACGAGGTCAAGAGATCGAGACCATCCTGGTCAACATGGTGAAACCCCGTCTCTACTAAAAATACAAAAATTAGCTGGGCATGGTGGCGCATGCCTGTAATCCCAGCTGCTCAGGAGGCTGAGGCAGGAGAATTGCCTGAACCCAGGAGGCGGAGGTTGCGGTGAGCCGAGATCGCGCCATTGCACTCCAGCCTGGGTAACAAGAGTGAAACTCCGTCTCAAAAAAAAAAAAAAAACCCACCCGAGATGGCTCAGCAGGCAGGGCTGGAACTCGAGTAGACTGACCCTGGAAAAGTGGATGTTTATTACGTTTTGCTAGATAAACAAACGATGTAGCTGACTGTTCCCTGGACGGCTCCCTTTACCTGGATATCTCATAAGTACCCTAAATTCAGAAGGTTCCTAAGCTGAAGCTATCATCATGCCCTTCCATCCCTACAAAAAAACCCAAACTAACAACACGTCCCCAGGGCCTATTTGATGAGCCCCAAGTATTTTGCCACTTGTAAGTTCTGCAGTGTGCTGGGCTTTCTAGAACCCTGTGGCTGTGGCCCCACACAGGCTGAGGCCCTCCTGCTCTGTCCTCCTGGGTACGTGCAGGTGCTGCGTGCTGTGTGTGGCTCCTGTGTTTTCCCCCTTATAAAGCAGAGTCCTTTGTGTGTCTTGGGTCTCACTGTGTTCTAATCATGCATTCCTTCTTATGCCAAGGCTGTCGGCTTTTCTGGGGCAGGAATGCATCTTGCTCTCTTTGTAGCCTCAGCACCTCAAATGGTGCAAGCACCAGCTAGGGACCCATAGACTTCGACCGGAGGGCGGGTGCTTGGACCGGCAGCCAAACCAGCGGGGAGTGCGGCCAGGCGCGTTGCAGTGGTGGGGATGGTGGATTCTCAGCTTGTTCTGTGCTGAAACGTGACCCAATTGGAAACATACTGGAATTGCCAAGGTGGGGAGGTGACAGTGTCACTATTGCTTTTCACGTAGGATGAGTACTGTTTCTACAATGGCAAAACACACTGGGAGCCGTGCCGGCCGGTCGTGGGTGCTGCTGGCTGCTTCGTGCCCTTCGCGGTGTGCGTGGTCTCCAGGTTCCCCTATTACAACTCCCTCAAGGACTGCCTCTCCTGGTGAGCCGGGTCACTGGGGCCGCGGGTGGTGGGGGGCAGCCCTCTGTGCCTCTGCTGGAGAGCTGGGGGACCAAAGGCCAGGGTATTGGGGAGCAGCTCTCTGTGCCTCTCCTAGAGAGCTGGGGGACCAGAGGCCAGGGGTGTTGGGGAGCAGCTCTCTGTGCCTCTCCTGGAGAGCTGGGGGACCAGGGGCCAGGGGTGTTGGCAGGGGAGCTCTCTGTGCCTCTTAGGCTGCTGCTTAAGGCTCTGGGCAGTGGGCAGGGGCGTGTGGCAGTAGGCGCTCCTCTCTGTGACTGGTAACATATGGTAATGGCATGGTAGGAAAGGGGTAAAACCACACTGCTGGAAGTAAGGTTGATGTGCAGGATTTTCATTTTGTTTAGGTTTTCACAAAGAGGCATATATTAGGAAAAACTTTTCCTAGCTGAGAATATTAGGTGGCTGCTGTTTTTTCCAATGAGTTTTATTGATCTTTTAAAGATGACCTTGGCTGGACGTGGTGGCTCCCACCTGTAATCCCAGCATATCGGGAGGTTGAGATGGGAGGATTGCTTGAGCCCAGGGGTTTGAGACCAGCCTGAGAAACATGGCAGTACCCTTTCTCTAAAAAACAATTTAAAAACTAGCTAAGCATGGTGGTGCGTGCCTGTAGTCCCAGCTACTGGGGAGGCTGAGGCAGGAGGATAGCTTGAGCCTAGGAGTTCAAGGCTGCAGTGAGCTGTGATTGCATCACTGCACTCCAGCCTGGGTGACAGATCAAAACCCTGTCATCTTTTTTTGTAGAATCTGTAACTGTCTCCCTGCTGATCGTGAGTAGAAAGGCTGAGGACGTAAATAACTTTTGAAAAATCAGAAAGACATCGTGTAGAACCCAATGGGTTCTCGTTATCAGAGGATGCTTTTGTGACACTGGGGGCTGTAGCTCGAGTTGGAACGTGGTCAGTCCCAGTGGGCACTCGTGCACGGAGGCTTTTCTTTTGAGTCTCATAAAGTCATAGTCTTAGAATTTGTACTTGTTTGATTAAAGACCAAGGAGAAGCAGTTAACAACAGTTCCCTCTTGTGTCATCATCCTGGAGAGTGATCCATGGAAATCGCTCAACTGGTGCTATTCTGTTTCTTGCAAAGCACCGCCATTTGAGACCTTCTGTCTTGACCAGAGGGACGAGCCTTGTGGAGGCTGAGCAGGAACCTTACTGTTCAAATCAATGACTCGTAATTCAAATCCCAGCACTTTAGTGGCTTACTTCTTAAACTATAACTGGCTTTTGGACATAGTTTGGGTTTAGCCTACGTTTTATTGCCATAGACATAAAATATCTTTAACAGAGAGCTGACTCAGCTGTAGTCAGTGAGCAGGTGAATTGAGCATCTGCATGTTTGTTGAATGTCTGCCACCAGCACCCAGGAAGTGGCAGAATGGTAAACCTGGACATGGCCCCCTTTTATTTACTAACTGGTGATCTTCATTACTTGAAGGTCAACAGCGTTTCCACTAATCTCTAGTTTCCTCTTCTGTAAAATGGCGATGGTTATTTTTACCTTTAGTTAAGTGAACTGAATGAGTGGTGGCCAGACAGCTGCGCCTGGAAGACAGGCAGAAAGGAGGTGTTTGCTCCGCCTCCTGCTCGAAGTTATGTGTGTTTATTCAGCAAATGACCTTTCATAGTGTGACTGGCAACAGATACCCTCCTGATAGACATTAATGCAAACACATATTTCACCTGAAAAATGTGTTCATTTTCATGCTTCTTGAGTTTTCTTTTTCAGTGCCCATTGCCGTGTGATCAGAAATAGAGGGGGCAAAATGGAGAAATAGAATACAGCTAAAAGAGGCAAATAACAGAAATTCAAATTGTGGTGTGACAACATGAATTTGTAGTTTTAATCGGTTCTGTTAGTGTGGTAATATGCAAAATACGTCTCCACATGGACAAAAATTGGGCAAGTATACATTTAGTTGTGTTTTGGGAATCAAGAGTATGGGCAGTTGCTTTTTAATTTTTTATTTAAATATTTTTTTGAGAGACAAGGTCTCACTGTCACTCAGACTGCAGTGCAGTGCCGCTATCATAGCTCACTGCATCCTCAAACTCCCGGGCTTATGTGATCCTCCCAGTTCCGTCTCCCAACTAGCAGGGAGAACAGGCGCACACCACCACACTAGGATAATTTTTGTAGAGATGGGGGTCTCACTGTTTTGCCAGGGCTGGTCTTGAACTCCTGGCCTCAAGTGATTTTCCTGCCTCAGACTTCCAAGGTGCTACTGGTGTGAGCCACTGCACCTATGCCTTTTATATTTTAAATTGTATACAGTACTTTAAAAGTCAGAGTGCATTTTGGAAACAGACTTTCTAAAGCACTTTCCTTCCAGTTGTTTGTTCTTTTATTCCTTACTGAGGTATAACATACATACAGAAAAATGCACGAATTCCAGTGATTTTTCACTAAGTGAACACACACATGTAACTAGCACCCAGATAAGGAAACAGACCATGACCAAGCCTCCCCCTCCAAAAATAAACCTCCCCTTGTGCCACCTTTTAGGTGCTCCTGCCAACCTGGGGCCACTCTGCTGTGGTCCAACACCTTGATGACTCTGCTTTTGATGAAAGGTCCTGGAGTTGCAGATGCAGAGCCTGGGAGATTCCAGTGTGATTAGAAACGCTAAGGATGACAGCTGGGTTCTCATTTTTATTTTGTGGTTTGATTTTTGTTTTTGAAATTTCAGTTTATTGACTCATCTGAAGCTCTGTAAAGATTTTGAAGTCGACAATCCTATAAAGGATTTTGCTGCGAAACTATCTTTAATACCCAGTCCGCCGCCTGGACCGCTCCATTTGGTAAAGTAGATCTGTAATTGTATTGTTTCTTCTTTGCTGAAGACAATGTAAATGTTTATTTCTGAAGTTCTAGCTGTAAATCTAAAATAAAATCCTAAGCCCCAACCCCCTACAGCTGGCTGACAGGACCCGCTTTTGGCCAAGGGGCCCCCAGGGAATCCTGAAAAACAGAATTCCTGGCCAGAATGGAAAGGAGGCCAGACACTCCCAGTTATACCGTCTCCCTTTTGCATGAATGTACGGGGTGTCTGTGCATAGGATTGTAAACCAAAACTAAAATCCTAAGCACCCCTACTGACTGAACAGGTTCCCTCCTGGCCATGGGGACCCTAGAAAAACTTTAAAAATGAAATTCCCGGCCATGACAGGAAGTAAGATCAGACATGCCTTGTTATGCCCCCTCCCTTTTGGAGGTGAGGCACAGCTGACCAGCATTAGGTTAAAATGGAGATCCTTGCTGGGCGTGGTGGCTCAAGTCTATAATCCCAGCACTTTGGGAGGCCAAAGTGGGTGGATCACGAAGTCAGGAGTTTGAGACTAGTCTGGCTAACATAGTGAAACCTCATCTTTACTAAAAATACAAAAAATTAGCCGGGTGTGGTGGTATGTGCCTGTAATCCCAGCTACTTGGGAGGCTGAGGCAGGAGAATCGTGTGGACCCAGGAGGCAGAGGTTGCAGTGAGCCGGGATCGCACCATTGCACTACTCCAGCCTGGGCAACAGTGCCAAACTCCGTCTGTCTCAAAAAAAAAAGGAGATCCTAAGACCGACAGAACAGACTCTCTGTGGCCCTGAGATTCCAAATTATGAAGAAAACCTAAGGCCACACAAAGTTAGTGTTAAGTCACTCCCTATAAACCATAAGCGCTCCTTAAACAGGTATAATGTAGCTACTTTCCACGCTGACTCTGCTGTAGCGTCCCATGGCAGATAGCAGACCCTGAAGGAAATAAAAATATTTTACGCAAAATATGTTTCTTGGACATATTTTGACAGCGCACTGCAAAGCTGTCTTCTGTGGGGGATATTTGCATCTGTAGAGAATCGACTGATGCAGCCAGGCCTGCCGTTCTAGGCCTTTCCCAGATCTAGGAGAGATGAACTGAGAGGCCGACACCTTTAAAGTCTGAAAAGGGACATTCACCATCTATTCTCCCTGAGGGCTGCCATCTGCAAGGCTTCATTTATATAACAAGGGCATTGGCCCCACGCTCTTCATCTTGACTCCAGCATTCTTGCCTACTGCCTTCAGGTCTTTAGATAGTAGCTCAGCTTTCTCAACCCATTGTCAGGAATCCCTAAAACCCACCTATGACTTATACCTCCCTCCTCTTGGAGATGTCCCGCCTTTTTGGGACAAAGGAACATGCACTTTCTGTGTACTGATGTATGTCATTGCCAGTGACTCCTGTCTCTGTACAATGTGTAAAACCAAACTGTAACCTGGCCATGTGGGGACCACTTACTTGTGACCTCTTTGGAGTGTTCCCTAGGCCATGGCCACTCAGAACAAACCCCTTTAAAATATTTTACAGAGTTTTGTTTTTCCATTAACACTGTATTTCAGTTATGTTTCTCAAGGTTCTTATGGAAACATACACTATTTCTGAGGGTGAAAAGTTAAATATTTAGACGTGAGTTTTGCCGAATGGCCTGTGATAAACAGAGCTGGTAATATGTTGTGGCATTTCAGTGGTTGGCACGTCAGTTCATGGCTTCCTGTGCAGATAATACGTGGAAACCTGAATCCTTCTGTATAAGAATTTATTCAAATTACAGATTTCTCTTTTATTTGTTTATTTATTTATTTATTTATTTTTGTTTATTTTTTTTTTGAGACGGAGTCTTGCTCTCTTGCCCAGGCTGGAGTGCAGTGGTGTGATCTCGGCTCACTGCAACCTCTGCCTCCTGGGTTTAAGCAATTCTTTTGCCTCAGCCTTCTGAGTAGCTGTAACTACAGGCGCGTGCCACCACACCCAGCTAATTTTTTGTGTTTTTAATAGAGATGGGGTGTCACCGTGTTGGCCAGGATGGTCTCCATCTCCTGACCTTGTGATCCGACCGCCTCGGCCTCTCAAAGTGCTGGGATTGCAGGTGTGAGCCACTCACTGCCCAGCCTGGATGTTGTATTTTGTTTGTTGGTGTTTTCTCTTGTACAGTGTGATTAATGAGAAGTAACTGGTTTTATATTTTTTGTTACTGTTAGATGTAGCGCTGTGTTAGCAAACATTTCGCAGGCTGGCTTTTTTTCTGAGAGATGTTTTTGACGATTTCAAGACACAGGGTTTGGGGTTTAGTGAAGTTGGAGATGTGGCTGACCGCCTTCCCCTTTTGTTTGTTGAGAAATATGTCAGGCTACTCAGCTATGTGAAGAAACCCGTTTGACTCAGCAGCTTCCAAACTAATTTTAACCGTACTGAGGATGCTGCTTTTTATTTTTTCCTTTAATAGACACCTGTCAAACGTCTCAAAATGTTTAGTAAATGTCAATTCACTTTCATTGTGTTAGTCTTCTGGAAGATTATACATATTAATCTTGATCTTCTACATTTTTCTTTACTGACAGTTGAAAAAATAAGTTTATCTTATCAGAAGGCACACCATCATGAACTTAAAATGTACATTTTACCGTGATCCCGCCCCTAGCAGTCTGCTGGGTGGAAAATCCTGCCAGTGCATTCCAGTCCAGATGCAGAGCAGGCCGCGGGGGGTGTCAGTTCTGCTCCCAGAGGCCTTTGTGGGGAATGTTTATTGGCTGCCTGTTTTATAGATCTCTTTTATGTGGATAGTTGACATTTTCTTGTCAACAGTATGTGCTGTGAAATCATCAAAGTTTATGTTCTTGTTCTATAAACTCAGCAAGTATTTACCGAAGGCTATGTGAACAGAACCAAACCTCTGACTTCAGAACAGTTTCAGGGTGAGCAGCAATGCGCCACATTCGGCCTTTGGACATAAGGAATGTGTGCCTAGCACTCCCAGCGTTCTTCTGTGTCTCCCGAGCTGATGACTCTTGTCTCCTTCATCTCGATGCACCTGTGAGGAAGCTGACTGAGGGTCACTGTTGGCCTGCTCTCCCCTCTCCCTTTCCGTCACTCAGCCTGGCTGACTGCCTTCATCATTCATTTCCAGTTTGCCCATTTCCTTGCTGCCACTTCATTCTGGGCCACCAGCTGCTCCCACCTGTGTGACTTGGGGACCACGGATCTGTCTGCTTCAGTTCATTGTTGACCCTTCCATTGCCCTCTACACGTTGGCTGCAGAGATTGTTAAAATGTAAACACTGGGGCCTGGCATGGTGGCTCATGTCTGTAATCCCAGCACTTTGGGAGGCTGAGGCAGACGGATCACCTGAGGTCAGGAGTTCAAGACCAGCCTGGCCAACATGGTGAAACCCTGTCTCTACTAAAAAAATACAAAAATTAGATGGGTGCAGTGGCAGGTGCCTGTAATCCCAGGTACTTAGGAGGCTGAGGCAGGAGAATCGCTTGAACCCGGGAAAAGGAGGTCACAGTGAGCCAAGATTTCGCCATTGCACTCCAGCCTGGGAGACAGAGCAAGACTCTGTCTCCAAAAAAAAAAAAAATATATATATATATACACACACACACACACACATACACATTGGGCTTTGCTTCTCTTCCCCAAGCCCCAGAGCAGTTTCACGCTGTCTGCCTTCCTCAGTCCTGCAGCCTGGACCCTGTCTCACTGTCCAGCTCTGTTTTGTTGTTGTTGTCGTTGTTGTTGTTCTTGTTTTGAGACGGAGTCTCACTCTATTGCCAGGCTGGAGTTCAGTGATGCGATATCGGCTCACCACAACCTCCAACTCCGTAGTTGAAGTGATTCTCCTGCCTCAGGCTCCCGAGTAGCTGGGATTACAGGCGTGTGCCACCACGCCCAGCTAAATTTTGTATTTTTAGTAGAGATGGGGTTTTACCATGTTGGCCAGGATAGTCTTGATCTACTGACCTCGTGATCCGCCTGCCTTGGCCTCCCAAAGTGCTGGGATTACAGACATGAGCCACCACGCCTGGCCCGTCCAGCTCTGTTTTATGCCATTCCCTGGTATGCTGATCTCTGGCCTCATTGGACTCCTGTCTGTCCCCTGAAGGTGCCAGCACAGGGCCCTAGCACACACTGTTCCCAGAAACACTATTTCCTCCGTTTTCTTGTGGCCAGCTGTGGCTCATCTCTGGTCACTCTCAGCGGTCAGGTCTTCAGATTGTCTTCTCTGAGTGATCCCCGCTCCCATCTCTCTAACAGCACCCAGTTCTCATCCCGCAGGCACAGCACAGTTTGTAATGAGGGCTTCTGTGCATGTGTTTTTGTTTAATGTTTGTCTCCTCCATCAGACTGTCAACTACATGAAGGTAGAGGCCACACTCAGCACCGCATATCCAGGGCTCACAGCCGGGCCCGCACTGAGCTGCCCAGCAGAGAGCTGTACAGTGGGCAGGTGTGGGCAGGGATGCTCTGGGTTCCAGCATTAGCCAGTCAGTGCCCACTGATCTGCATCCCGTGCGTTTGTCTGAATGAGTAACTTAGTCTGTATCAGGCTTGACTCAGTGCGGCTCTCCCATACCAAGTCTAATTAGCTACTGGCTCTAATTTGGTATAATGCTTGAGATCTATTTTAGGGAATGTCATATATTAATGTTTACCGTTTTGAATAAATCCAAGAGGTCATTGTAGGCCAAGGTTCTCATCTGACGCAGGAGCCAACCCAGCCGTGTTTTTTAGAACTCACTGCAAACTAAGGTAGCTTAGAGGCTGTTGTAGAGAGCAGTAGTGAGATGGGTCTTGTGTTTTGAATGTGTGTGTGTGTTTCCCGTTACTTCTGGTCTGGGTTCTCTCTGATCTATGCTGGTGGAAAGGAGGGAGGAGGGAAGGGGCCCCACAACACAGGGAGTAAAGGAGAGGGCCATGCCCTGTGCCTTGGTTCCCTGGTTCCCGTTCAGCCCCCTTCCTCTGATGGTGCATGGACTACCAGCTGGAGCCTGGCGAAGATTGGAAACAGCCCCACCCTGCACTGACCTGCCTTCTGGGGCTGATTTTACTTGCTTTGCAAATCTTGGGCTTAATTGTGTATGCAAAATCACACACACACACACACACACACACACACACACACACACAGGCTTCTCTTGCACTGTACCTGAGTCATTTTCTGTGTTGCTTTGTATGTGACACCTGTTCTTTCCTGGGGCTCAAATCAAGCTGAGATTTGGAAACTGTTTACCTTAAACATCTCTCCCCTCGGTCTCTTCATCTGTGGAGTGGATGACATAACAGCCCACTTCAGAGAGTATGAATATTACACGCTGAAAAATCTCTAGTGCGCACCCGAGACCACCCAAAGGCTGGTGGAGTGCTTAGCATTTGTGTTTGTTTTTTTATTGTTAGTTGGATAGCTGGTTGACACATTTATTTTTTGAAATATTGAAAATGTTTCCTATAAACTTGATAATTATTAATACTGTGCCCTAACTTGGATAATTTAACTTTGCTTTCTTTTCTTTTCTTTTACGTGAAAGAACCTTATTCACATAAATGAATCTGCCTTATTTTCAATGTGTCTTGCTTCTGTAGACGAATTGGTAACAAGAACGCAGAGACCCAAGCACAGTGGGTCCTCAGTGTGACTGGCAGGTTCTCAGAAACTGCAGCATTAACTGGGTCACAAAATCTATTTCACCATAGACTAATTGATATAGACAAGAGCAAGTTCCTCTGGCATACTACTGGTCATAAAAACATCAGCAGACTTCTAAATAAAGAACCAAAGCACTTCTGATATTAAACATTGAAGTAAATGGGAGCTGTACACACATTTAAGAACAATGAATTAAAATAAGGAAGAACATCATTTACCTGCTTATTGCAGTTCAGGGTTGAGGGTGGACAGAGCTTAGTGCCTCAGTGGAAACCAGCTCTGGGCAGATGCTATCCCGTGGCAGGGCAGTCCCACGCTCTCCCACGGTTGTTCACACCAGGACCTGTCCACGCGCCGGCTGGGCTTCAGGATGTGGCAGGAAACCGGAGGACCTGGAGCCGGGCACGGGCACGAGGAGAGTGTGAAGGTGCCTCCTGCTGGGACACAATTCCTTTTTCTCATCAACATTATCACAAAATGATGTTATTCAAGGACCTGTGTCTTGCTAGGAAGCAACACTGGTGTCCCCACCACCAAGAAATTACCACCTTTTCTGGTTTTCAGTTTCTCGTGTGCATACGTGCTCAGAATACAGGCTTGGGTGACTGGGAGAAGGCAGGGGCACTAGAGACCTTGTTTGTGACCTGTTTTTCCACCCTGGTTCCCCGCTCCTCTTGGTTTCTCACCCTCCCAGGTGCTCCCTTGATGGAGTCTCAGCCGTCTGCTCTGATCGCATCTCTCCTCTCTGTCTCCCTGTGCTTTGCTTACACTTAGATCTGTCCATTCTGTTCATTTCCTGGAGCTTTGGGTGTCGGGCCAGGCACCCACATTTCCTGAGGGCCTCCCACGTGCCAGCACCCGGGTGGCAGGAACCCGCTGTTTGCAGCCCATCATGGCAGGCTCAGAAGTCCTCCCTCAGTGAAGGAACTGAACCACCTCCTCTGGATTCCTTCCGCCAGGTCCAGCCGCATCTCAGTAGCCATTCTGTGAATGCAGAATTCTTATTGAAGTGTGAATTCAAAGTAATATATTTAGAAAAATGTCTTTCTTAAAATTTTAAATGTACATGTCTTGAAGGAGCTTTGACTATTAAATTGGAAGTATTAAGAGAGTTTGTAGCATACAGTAACTAAGAATATATAATACCTAAGAATAATTTGAACATGCTTGATTTAGAATTGGTGTTAATTGGTACAAATATCTGGTCTGTAGTTTATCTCTGTCTAGACAATGAATAGTTTGCTGATTAGAGTTTAAGGAATTTTGGCTTTCTTAGAAAAAGACATTAAGTACTTAATTTATGTTTGAGCCTTTATCTGCAGTTCTGTGTATCTCTAAACTGTTTAGTTATTCTGCATAATTTAACGTGGCAGCCTGTGTCTTCAGAAATGTTTTCTAGCTCTGATGTCCTCGGTGTGGAAATAGTGACTTGAGTGCATTTCAGCCTCTGCCCGGAGCAGCTCTCTGATCTAATGCTGGAACTGGCTGTCACAGGTTTTTAACATGAAGCCGCTCCAGATTGTGTTTCCCGCCCGAGCGGACCCCGAAAGCCCTGTCCTGGACCTGGACCTTCACCTGCCCTTGCTGTGCTTCCGGCCGGAGAAGGTGCTGCAGGTGCGCGCCCCCGCCCCCACGAGCACGTCTTGTGCTCACAAACTTAGTGGGGCCTCGGAGTGATGATCAGGGATGAGAGTGTGAGTTTCTTCCACAGTGTACCCACCGGTATACTCGAAATGTTTATTATTATTTTTTAAAGCCAGCATTCCCCACAGTGCCTGGTATTTGCAAATGGCAGTCTTTGCGGGGTCTCAGGTGGCTTTTGTTTGGCAGATAGAGCTGAGAGACCAGGGAAGAGCCTGCAGTCAGTCTGGTTGTGTTGGGTGGTGTGTTTATGAGCATTTTCTCTGTACTGCACTGAATCGGAAGTGTGTATGCGGGCCGGGTGCGGTGGCTCACGCCTCTAATCCCAGCACTTTGGGAGGCTGAAGTGGAAGGATTGCTTGAGGCCAGAAGTTTGAGACCAGCCTGAGTGACATAGGGAGACCCTGTCTCTACAAAAAAAATTTTTAAAAGCTAGCTGGATGTGGAGGCACGTTCCTGTAGTCCCAGATGCTTGGGAGGCCAAGGTGGGAGGATTGAGCCCAGGAGTTCAAGGCTGCAGTGAGCTGTGATCACACCTCTGCACTCCAGCCTGGGCTACACAGCGAGACCCTGTCTGTATTTTTTGTTTTTTAAAAGCATTAACTCAGTGCAGTGGGTTCTCCCCTCAGATCCTGACATGCATCCTGATGGAACAGCGGATCGTATTCTTCTCCTCAGACTGGGCTCTGCTGACGCTGGTCGCCGAGTGCTTCATGGCCTACCTGCACCCCCTGCAGTGGCAGCACCCCTTTGTGCCCATCCTGTCGGACCAGATGCTGGATTTCGTCATGGCCCCCACGTCCTTCCTCATGGGCTGCCATCTTGACCACTTTGAAGAAGTCAGCAAGGTTAGGTTGAGAACCTTTGGTTTGGAATGCTAAATTCCTGTGAGTCCATCATGGGGACACATGGGAAGATGCGTCTGAAAGTGCTCTGTGGTGAAGGCGGGGTCTACGTGCCATAGCGAGGTCACGGGCACCGTGAGAAGTGGCTGTTCGCTTGCTGTGTCATCGTCCTGTGGTGAAGCTGGGACCCCTTAGTATCCCAGTGGAGACAAGACAGTGAGTGTGGTCACTTCATTGTCCTGGTGAGGACCAAGTGAGGCGGTCGCCAGCGCTGGGCCTGAAGTAGGTTCTCGTGGGTGGTGCTGTTGCGACCCCTCTGCGGGCCTGACATGGCATGTTCTCAGTCAGTGAGTGGATGGAATTGTGCTAAGTCTTGTCAAGATGCCAGCAGGCAGACTGGGTTTGGTTTTTAAAAATAGTTCTATTGAGATACAATTTACATACCTCAAAGTTTATCCAATTAAAATGCATGATTTGGTGGGTTTTAGGATATTTATAGAGTTGTGTAACCATCTGCTGTCCGATTTTAGAAAGGAAATTTTTGTCACCCCATAAAAATACCCTGTACACATCAGCAGTCAACCCCCAGCACTGGCAGCCGCGCCCGTGCGCCTTGTCTCTGGGTTTGTGGTTCTGGACCTTTCGTGGGAACAGTCACTCCACGCATGGTCCTTCTCACATCGTGGTTGTGAGACTACTCCACGCTGGAGCATCTCTCAGGACTTTATTTTTACCACTGACTAGGGTTTCACTGTAAACCGAATTTTGTTCACCCACGCACAATGAGGTTGTCGTGATAAAATCCTCATCACAGTGTTCAGTGTCGCTGTGTGAGTTGTTTGCACTTTTGGCTGCTGTGATTAATGCTGCTGTGGACACTTGTGTGCAGGTTTTTGTGTGAATGTGTGCTTCCGTTTCCCTCCGGTGTGTCCCTAGGAGTGGAATTGCTGGGTCATGAGGCAGCTCTTTGTTTAACCCTTTGAGGAACTGCTAGGCTGTTTTCCACTCCCACCAGCAGTACGAGGAGTCCAGCTTCTGCTCACGTCCTTGCCAGCACTGGTTGTTGTCTCCTTTTAATTGCAGCCCTCCCGGTGAGGAGGAGCTGGTGTCTTGCTGCGGTTTCACGTGCATTTCCCTGGTGACGATATGAGCATCTTTTCCTGTGCTTAGTGGTGCTTTGTACAGGGTAGGTGTACATTCAACTTTCCATTTTGAAAAATATCTTTCATTTTTTTGAGATAGATTCTCTCTGTGTTCCCTACACTGGAGTGCAGTGGTGTGATCTCAGCTCACTTCAACCTTGAATGCCTCCCAGGCTCAAGCAGTTCTCCTGTCGCAGCCTCCCCAGTAGCTGGGATTACAGGTGCACGCCACCACACCTGGCTAATTTTTGTATTTTTAGTAGAGATGGGGATTCACCATGTTGCCCTGGCTGCTCTTGAACTCCTGGCCTCAAGTGATCCACCCACCTCGGCCTCCCAAAGTGCTGGGATTACAATTGTGAGCCACTGTGCCCCGCCCCGTTTTGAAAATTTCTAAATGTGATAAAAATAGAAGAATACAGTGTGTGACCTGCGCCCTCACAGTCCTCAGCCTGTTGCCAGCTTTGTAGTCACCCGCAGCACTACTTTTCCCAGAGCATTTGAAAGCAAATCCCGGGCTCCAGATGCTTCCCCCACAAGTGCTGGGAAGGGCTGTCGGCTGGCCTGGCTGGGGTTCCCGCTGCGGGGTAGAACAGCGCTTGTGTGTTCCTGCCCAGGCGAGTGAGTCAGTGGGGAAACACACTTCAGGAAAAGGCCATACAGACCTCCGTGGAAGGAGCGGAAAAGCGTCACCAGCCCGCCTCGCAGACGAGGAGAAACTAAGCCGTGTTCTGAAGTTCAAAGTTGTTTCTTTTCTTAGTCATTAGGGGAAAAAAATCATGTTTCAGGCTGTGTTAGGAGGAAAACTGTTTTCACACGTTAACCTAGCGGTTCCAGCCAACGGGGAGAAAACTTTGTGGCACTTACCTGTTGTGGAGGATTTCGGGAGAAGCAGCTGCTCTTCTGGGTTGGTTGGGCATTTTGTTTTTTTGTGGCTGGCAGTGACCCTGTGCGCCTCCACGAAACCCTCCTGCATCTCCCAGAGACGCTGGGTGTTAACACCTACACGGGGCCAGCTGTGTGCCTCGCTGCTTTAGCGTTTTGTGCATTTGCCTTGTAAGCTTTTGAGGCCAAGAATGTGTTTGCACATATTTCATGCAGCCACCTGAACTGCACTCTAGAGGGCAGGGCCCAGAATGAGAGCTGGGAGTTGGGACCTTGGCTGGGAACCTGGCGTCACATTCCGGGGCTGCTGGAGTGCGGGACCCGAGTGCATTACTCAGTGCTTGTGTACTCTGTCAGACGGGACTCTCCAAGTCATCCATGTGCATATTTCAAATATCCCAGGGCTGCGTGGTCTCTTAGCTCAGGCCCTGCCCATGCCCTGGTACGTGGAGGGGCGGAGCTGGCCGGGGAGCTGAGCGTACACCCTGGGTGTTGGAGGTTGGTGGGGCCCTCACTGGAGTTCTGGAATGCTGCCTCCAGGACTCTAAGAAGCAGTACATGCAGTGTTTGTACCAGGGTAGGAGAAACCTTCACAACAACATGTATTGGAATCTTTTTTTTTTTGAGATGGAGTTTCACTCTTGTCGAGGCTGGAGTGCAGTGGTGCGATCTCAGCTCACTGCAACCCCCTCCTCCCAGATTCAAGCAATTCTCCTGCTTCAGCCTCCTGAGTAGCTGGGATTATAGGCACATGCCACCATGCCTGGCTAATTTTTGTATTTTTAGTAGAGACGAGGTTTCGCCATGTTGGCCAGGCTGGTCTTGAACTCCTGGCCTCAGGTGATCCACCTGCCTTGGCCTCTCAAAGTGCTGGGATTACAGGCATGAGCCACCTCACCCGGCCTGTACTGGAATCTTGACTGAAAGAGAAAGGGATGTGGGTAAGCAAAATGTGGTCTTTCCAAATAATGGACTATTGAGGCTGAAGAAGCCAGTGCCATCTGACACGTGCCACAGATGGGTGAGCCTCACCGACATCAGCGCTGAGTGAAATAGGCCAGCCCCAAAAGAACAAATGCTGTTCGTGAATCCACTCGTTTGAAGTCCCTAGAGGAGTCAAATTCGTGGAGACAGGAAGCAGAACGGTGGGCGCTTGGAGGGGAGGCTGGGAGCTGTGCTGGATGGGGACGGTTTCAGTTTGGGACGATGAAAATGTTCTGGAGATGGAGGGGGAGATGCTTGCACAGCCACTCAAATGTACTTACACTGTTGAGCTGCATGCTTAGCAATGGTTACATTGATACAGTTTATGTTCATTTTACCACAATTAAGAAAAATAATTATTTAGTTTTTAATTAATTAATATAATTTAAAGGCATATTTATTTATATTATAAATAATAATATAAATTAATTAATATAAATTAAAGGCATATTTAATCAAATTTAGCCCATTAACATAACTCATGATATATACTAGATTTTTGTGTAGAAAATATAAGGCTATGTGTACATTTATTTTATTACGGTTATTTTTTTTTTTGAGAGAGGGTCTCGCTCTGCTGCCCAGGCTTCAGTGCAGTGGTGTGATCTCGGCTCACTTCGGCCTCAACCTCCTGGGCTCAAGGGATCCTCCTGCCTTAGCCTCCCGAGTTGCTGGGACCAGAAGCATGTGCTACTGCACTTGGCTAATTTCTTTTAAATTTTTTTGTAGAGACAGCCTTACTGTGTTGCTCAGGCTGGTCTCAAACTCCTGGGCTCAAGCAGTCTCCCTGCCTTGGCCTCCCAAAGTGCTAGGATTACAGGTGTGAGTCATGCGCCTGGCCTCTGTGTGCATTTTAAAGAGGGTCACTTAATTAATCATGACACTGTCTTAGTGGATGCAAAATATATTTGTGTATTTTCAAAGAGGTGTGCAAACTCCGAGATTCTTCCATCAATCTTTACAGATCACTCCTTGTTTTCTAGGAAGCTGATGGTTTAGTTCTGATAAATATTGATCATGGGAGCATCACCTACTCCAAGTCTGCTAACGATAGTGTGGACATTCCTGACATCCCCCTCCTGGCAGCCCAGACATTCATTCAGAGGTAACGGGAAACATTAATAGTATGAATTTCAGACCGTCTTTGTTCAGATTTTGTATTTACCACTTTGAGTATCTTTTCAAATTTTATATAATTGATAGTTATTTTATGTATTATAATTTGGAAATTATTTGTGAATTTGTTTTTGAGATGGAGTCTCATTCTTGTCGCCCAGGCTGGAGTGCAGTGGGGCAATCTTGGTTCACTGCAACCTCTGCCTCCCAGGTTCAAGTGATTCTCCTGCCTCAACCTCCCAAGTAGCTGGGATTACAGGCACCCACCACCATGACTGGCTAATTTTTGTGTTTTCAGTTTTCACCATGTTGGCCAGGCTGGTCTTGAACTCCTGACCTCAAGTGACCCGTCCAGCTCAGCCTCCCAAAGTGCTGAGATTACAGGCATGAGTCACTGCGCCCAACCGTGAATGTTTTTGAATAAAAGTGATTTGTCTTTATTCCAAAATTGTCTAAATGTTCGTTCGAGTCAAGAGATAGTCACATCCCCCAGGAAACCTACCCAGCCTCTGTCCTGTGCCCCAGGATCCTGTGCCTGTGATCCTTGAAGTTCCCTATCCATCTGTTCATTCATTCATTCACTAGATGTGTATTGCATACCCGTCATATACCTGGAATTGGGCAGGACTTGCGTACTAATGGCAGGACAGCCATGGCCCCTGTCCTGTGACTTTGTCAGTCTGTTGGGTTCTGATGGGCATGGCCCATTCTCCCTGAGCTGGAAGTTTCCATTTCTTTCACTTTCACTTCCTGGCACTATATTGGTACTTTCTTTTATATTTTTAGGTGGAGTCTTGCTCTGTCACCCAGGCTGGAGTGTAATGGCGTGATCTTGGCTCACTGCAACCTCTGCCTCCTGGGTTCAAGCGATTCTCCTGCCTCAGCCTCCCGAGTAGCTGGGATTACAGGTGCCCACCACCATGCCCAGCTAATTTTTTTGTATTTTTAGTGGAGATGGGGTTTCACTACGTATTGGCCAGGCTGGTCTTGAACTCCTGACCTCGTGATCTGCCCACCTCGGCCTCCCAAGGTGCTGGGATTACAGGTGTGAGTCACCGCGCCTGGTCTCGCACTTACTTTTTCATACCATTTTTTTTTTTTTTTTTGAGACGGAGTTTCGCTCTTGTTACCCAGGCTGGAGTGCAATGGCGCGATCTCGGCTCACCGCAACCTCCATCTCCTGGGTTCAAGCAATTCTCCTGCCTCAGCCTCCTGAGTAGCTGGGACTACAGGCATGTACCACCATGCCCAGCTAATTTTTGTATTTTTAGTAGAGATGGGGTTTCACCTTGTTGACTAGGATGGTCTCGATCCCTTGACCTCGTGATCCACCTGCCTCGGCCTCCCAAAGTGCTGGGATTATAGGCGAGAGCCACTGCGCCCGGCCTTTTCATACCATTTTATAGTTTTATGTTTTCTTTAATCTCTGTTACTTAACCTCATTGGCTTAGATCAGGCATCAGCAAACTTCTTTCAACAAGGGTCAAATGATAAATATTTCAGGCTTTGGGGGCCCTGAGGTCTCTGTCGTGGTGAAGAGACTTAGCAGGGACTTTGGTTAGGGGAGGGTGAGAGGAGGTGTAATTGCTAAATATGTCAAAACGGAGGTGTTGGGTCATCTTGGGTGTGCCCCAAGCAGTGACTCATCTCCGGGGCCAGGGCTCCCTCGGGGTTCTCTGCAGAGCTCATTTTTCCCTTCAGCATTTTATAAACTGACAGCAGGAGAGAGCAGCCTGTGGGATCCAGCTGCAGTCAGGCCATAGTGCGATTTGTGGAGCTGATGCTGGTGGGAGGGGAGCGCTTGGGCTTTTTGTGAACAGCTTGGCTGTAGGAGCTGAGCTTCGGGTGAAGCCTGCAAAGCAGCCTGGATTCTGGTCAGCAGTCACCTTTCCTCTCTTCGCCTTCTTTTGTCTTTGCACTGGCAGGTCAAATGAGGAGGGAGCTGAGAGCTGGGGGAGTGGGAAGGAGGAGGGCGGTTTCTGGCCTGGCTTTTCACCTTTTCACCTGGCTTTTCCAATTTCTGACTCTTACCTTGGTATGGATTATTCCTTCTACCTGGAAGCTTTCTGCAAAATGTTTAGGAGAACTACCTTGTTTGTTTTTTTAAGAGACAGAGTCTTGCTCTCTCACCCAGGCTGGAGTGCAGTGGCGTGATTTCAGCTCACATCAACCTCTGCCTCCCAGGTTCAAGTGATTCTCCTCCTTCAGCCTCTTGAGTAGCTGGGACTACAGCCACCTGCCAACACACCTGGCTCATTTTTATATTTTTAGTAGAGATGGGGTTTCATCATGTTGGCCAGGCTGGTCTCAAACTCTGACATCAGGTGATCCACCTGCCTTGGCTTCCCAAAGTGCTTGGATTAAGGCGTGAGCCACTGTGCCCGGCCAGAGAACTACTTTTATTATTGTTCTTCCATCTTACAAAACTCCCAAAGGCCCTAAAGCTAAGTGATGGTCTCGCACAGGCAAGGTCTGTTTGTGTCTGCTTGGGCTGTGCAGTTGTGGGGCTCTCCTCCCAGCCAAGGGCACCTGAGCAGCCGTTCTGTTGGGAACTGTCCTCTGTGTGAACTTCAAAGGTGACAGGTGCTTTCCCAATCATCTTAGTTACTTTCTTATAAGCCACAGCTGCTTCCTTGAGTTTTCCAGTGTGGCACTGTGTAATAGAACTGACCTTTGTGAGACTGTGGTGGAGCTCTGAGCATTCCCAGGAAGGTGGGATTCCCACCTGTGTCCTCACGTTCTTGTTAGAATTCGGGAATATAGACACACACGGTGCAGAGGCTGGACCCCGCTTTGGCTGGAGCCCCCAGAATGGAGATGCAGGGTGGCGTGTATCCCACAGTCTCATTTTTGGAGACTGTTTTATAAACATGAGCTAATCCATGTGCCCTGGGTGACCTGTCTATAAGAGGCCTCTGAGCTCACCGTACGGACTGTGGGCTGTAGTGGGAGGGGTCTCCTTGAGGGGTCTGGAGTGCATTGTGCATCTCTCTGCACATGGGCTTGTGGCTGGGAGGGATGGGGCAGCCCCTCCTTCCCCAGCTTTCCCCAGCACCCTGGGCTCTTGGTCACTCTCCGCACTGCTATCTTCGTCTCTGATGGAAGTCGCTGTCTCACTGGGCAGCAGGGACAGGGCCCCCAGCTCAGGGCTGTGCTGGCTGTGTGCTCCCTCACCCCCATGAGGGTGAGGGAGGCATGGGGTTCCAGGGAGAGGACAGCCATCTCCTTCAGACCCCACTGTCCCTGCACCAGAAGATGTAGGAAGAGAAGCTGGCACGCCAGGCGGCATCTTAGCCCTTTTTACGTGGGGAAGGTCATCAGAATTTCTTTCCCTGCCATTCTGTGTGTTCTTCTGGATGAAAGGCCAGTTTGCTGCTGATAAACATCGCAGTTCTTGAGACCCCTCTAGGCAGGGGTAGTTGCCCAAGTCCCATGAGTCTGGTCAGCCAGGGCTGGGCTGGTCCCTCAGCAGCTGCTGCTCAGCATGTTTGGAGAGAACGCTGGTCCTGGCCCTGGTGCCACCTGCCTGCTACCATCCCCTGGCGGGCCACGCCACCCAGAATTCCGTTCTTCCCTTTTCCTGTCCCTGCCTCCAGGAGGGTCAGGCAGTGGCAGGGGCCTGTGGCCATGCACCCTTCTCATCACAGAGATGAAGACTGGCTCCTGCTGGCCTTGCTGACCTGGGCTGCACTGGGTCCAGCAAGCCCCCACCTGCCTCTTCCTGTCACATCTCAGGTTCCAGGTCATCTCCTGGGAGAACTCTTCTCCCCTCGCTCAGTCTGACTGTCGTGTCTCTCTAGCCTGTCGCTCTGTGTTGGCTGATGTCTCTGCCTGACGCCCCGTTATCTCCTGTTTTCTTGGGTTGTCTGTTTTCCTGCTTCCTCCCACTCACATGGAAGTGTCATGCAGACAGGCAGGGTCTTGGCCTGTGTCCACCACGCCTCCCCAGCACGCAGATCAGTGGATGGCATACAGTAGGTGCTCAGTAAACATGTGTGACTGGATACGTGTTGGTTCTGTTTATTTTGTATATTTCCACCGTCCCTCTAGACATGCAGCCTTAAGTGGTGTTGGGAAGGCCAGGGGTCCAGTCTCGTGGTGGCTCAGGGTTGACAGGTATCTGTGAGTTCCTGTACCTGAGTGAGGCCCTCTGGACGAGCCTGTGGCCATCTCCTGGTGGGCCAAGAGTGCTGACACCTAGGACATTTGTTGCAGGGCACAGAAGGCCATCTGATCCTGCCTGGGCAGGAAGTGCAGAGGGGAAGCCATGGGGGGGTGTGACTGTCCCTTCTAGGCAGCCATGAGTGACCTGTCAAGAGGCAGCCTCACCTGGAGCCCTTTGGTGTCCTAGAAGGGGGAGTGTCCTGACTGCAGTTCCAGGGCGGGGCTGATCTGGCCTGGGTGAACTGTGCGTAGTCCAAGTCAAGGCCTGTGGGAGTCCATGTGTGGCGGTGAATCAACTCTTCCAGTGATGTACTTTTAGCGACCACCCCATCCCTCAAATTACTGATCTGTATTTGAGCCTGTGAAGTGTTCATTTACCTGGTGGGCTGTGTGCCGCTGGTGAGCAGCCGTGGCTGGCAGCACTGGGGCTGAGCCTGCTTCTGTCTGCGTCCTTCCAGGGTGCAGAGCCTCCAGCTCCACCATGAGCTGCACGCCGCCCACCTCTGCTCCAGCACAGACCTGAATGAGGGCCGAGCCCACCGGCGGGCCTGGCAGCAGAAACTCAACTGCCAGATACAGCAGACCACCCTGCAGCTGCTCGTGAGCATCTTCAGGTACGTGAGAGGACGTTCCAGCGTCCAGGAAAGGGTAACCCGCCAGCCGCCCATTCCACGGGGATCGCGCGCCCCGCCCCAGCATGTAGGCCATGGCACCATCTGCCTGGCAAACACGAGCGGTCCCTATCCCTGCAAAAGCTTTTCTTGTGACTGTTACAGTCAGCAGGTGTCTGGTGAGTTCGTTCTTTTGACTGACCCTGCCTGTGCCTTCCTAACGCTCTCTCCTGCTGGTGACCCCTGCAGGTGGCTGTTTTGGGATAGCCCTCTAGGGAGACGGGAATCTGAGACACCTGCGGGAAGCCCCTGTCACTCTGGCCTGTGCTGGTTCTGGGCTCTGGGTCAGTCTGCGGAGGGCTCTGTCCCGAGAAGCCTGCATCCAGGGGCTAGTGAGGGACAGACGGGCCATTTTGATGTGACTCAAGCTAGATAATGAAACCAGGTATGGGAGAGCCACAGGAGGATGCAGACTCAAGATGTGCCCATTAGAAAGTTTGCCTTCTCCTTACGCCAGTAATTGTAGCATCAGACACGCCCTGCATGCTCTTCCTTCCCCAGCACTTGCGCTCGTTGGTGAAGTGGACGAGTCAAGGTTGTTTATTTCAGTGTGATACAGTACTGAGCTGCTGTTTCAGGCCTACACGTGCAGTCATAAGGAATGCATGGCAAAATGATAGCTTCAGAGATAAGTACTTTTTGGTGCAAAAGCCTTTGGGCCCTCTCTTTCTCCCACCCTTTCTCCTTTTCTCTGGCAGCATTCTTCCTCTCCTTTTTGCTGGTTGCCCCTGAGTCCAGCAGCAAAGGAGGCACCCCCGATGCCAGCCTCGTCTGTTCTTGAGGGGCCTTCCGCTTTGGGAGGGGGTTAGCACAGAGCCTGCTGGCTTGATAGTACTCTGTGTGATTATTTAAAAATGGAGATTTGAATGGCCTTTTTTTTTTTTGAGACAGAGTCTCACTCCGTTGCCCAAGCTGGAGTGCAGTGGCGCAGTCTCGGCTCACTGCAACTGCCACCCCCCAGGTTCAAGCGATTTTCCTGCCTCACCATCCCAGGTAGCTGAGACTACAGGTGCACGCCACCACACCTGGCTAATTTTTGTGTTTTTAGTAGAGATGAGGTTTCGCCATGTTTGCCAGGCTAGTCTCCAACTCCTGACATCAGGTGATCCACCCACCTTGGCCTCCCAAAGTGCTGGGATTATAGACGTGAGCCACCGCACCCAGCCTGAACAGCCTGTTCTTTTGATGTATTTATTTGCATAAAGCGAATAACATATTAGGAAAAAATGGGATGGTGTATTACAGACAGGTGATATTATCTCTGCTCAAAGAGGCATAATTAGTGTGGTCCTAAATATGTGGTTTTCCTTTTGTTCTTTGAAGATGAAATATTTTATGAACAAGTTGTTTTTTCTTAATATTTTGCAAGCTCAATTAGTTGACAGAAAAGCAGGATAGTCCCAGCCACTTGAGAGGCTGAGGTGGGAGAATCCCTTGAGGCTAGGAGTTTGAGACCATCCTGGACAACATAGCGAGATCCTGGCTCTTTAAAAAAAAAGAAGCAGAAAATATGATTGCAGATGATAAAATGTTATTTCTCCTAGATTAAATAATTTATTTTCTCAAGGAAAACACTGAACACATTATGTACCAAATATGCCCTGTAAGGTTATTCGTTCTACTTGTATATTACTTTAGATCTGGGAGATCATGTGCTAAAATCTTGATGAGTTTATAACATGACCTGAGGAAATCAGGTACAAAGAGGTGAAGTGGGCCGGAGCGCGGTGGCTCACACCTGTAATCCCAGCACTTTGGGAGGCTGAGGCAGGCAGATTACCTGAGGTCAGGAGTTTGAGACCAGCCTGGCCAATGTGATGAAACCCCATCTCTACTAAAAATACAAAAATTAGCTGGTCGTGGTGGTGAGCACCTGTAGTCCCAGCTACCTAAGAGGCTGAGGCAGGAGAATCGCTTGAACCTGGGCAGCAGAGATTGCAGTGAGCCAAGACTGCGCCGCTACACTCCAGCCTAGAGTGAGAAGACGTCTAAAAAACAAACAAACAAAGAGGTGAAGTGACTTGTCGGGGGAGGCTGGCGGCCGAGCTAGGCAGGACTTGGAGAGTCTGGCCGCCCCTCTGGGCTCCCCACCTGGAATTCAGTTTCATGTGTGTGAACTGAAACTGATTTTTGTGTCTTAATTTGCATAAGGAACTAGTGGGCTGGAGGAAGATGAGAACAGGAACGCTGCCTCCTGGAGCTTTATTCTAGTTGGGGGAAATTTATGTGTGACCACAAAATACATGCATATCGTATCATTTTGGTAATCAATAATCTTTCTGAAGAATAGGCTTTTTCAAAGTTTGTACCTCTTGTCACCATTTTTCTGCTGCTAAAGGTGGTATGTCCTTTGTGTATTTAAGAATGTTGTAGCACTCAGACTATCTTTCTCTTTGTTAGGGATGTGAAGAATCATTTAAATTATGAACACAGAGTCTTCAATAGTGAAGAATTTCTCAAAACCAGGGCTCCAGGGGACCATCAGTTTTATAAGCAGGTGAGAGCTGTGGGATTTGGGTGTGACTGTGTGTGTTCACTCTGTTATCCTGTTCTGTATTTAAATACTTTTCAAAATAAATTTTCTCAATTGTATCAGTTTTCCAAAAAGTTTGTTTTAGCATCTTTTGATCATGTGGCTCTCTCTCTCTCTCTCTCTTTTTAAAATCAGCTTTTTAAGAGTATAATATACTTATGGCCGGGCATGGTGGTTCACACCTTTAATCCCAGCACTTTGGGAGGCCAAGGTGGGTGGATCACCTGAGGTCAGGAGTTCGAGACTGGCCTGGCTGACATGGTAAAACCCCATCTCTACAAAAATACAAAAACTAGCTAGGCATGATGGCGGGTGCCTGTAATCCCAGCTACTTGGGAGGCTGAGGCAGAAGAATCACTTGAACCCAGGAGGCAGAGGTTGCAGTGAGCCAAGATTGCACCAGGAGTTCGATTCACCCAATGTGGTGAAATCCCGTCCCTACTAAAAATATAAAAAATTAGTTGGGCGTGGTAGTGCACCTCTGTAATCCCAGTTACTCAGGAGGCTGAAGCAGGAGAATTGCTCGAACCCAGGGGGCGGAGGTTGCATTGAGCCAAGATGGTGCCACTACACTCCAGCCTGGGTGATGGAGCAAGATTTCTCTCAAAAAAAGAGTATACTTTACTTAAAATACCATCATTTTAAGAGTGTGGTTTGATGGATTTTGACACATGTACATATCTGTATCACCACTTCCTCAACCTGGACGTAGAATGCTACCATCATCCCAGTCAGCCCCCTCCCTCCCCAGGTCGACAACCTTACCCTAACCCTGTGGACAGTTTGCCCGTCTCAGAGGCTCGTGTCATGCGGTCCTGTGGTCTGCACTCTGTTTGCCTCTCTCCTCAGCCTCCTGCTTTGGACTGAGCTGGGCTACTGTGTGTTTCAGCGGCGGCTCCTTTTTTTGTAGGAATGTCCTGTGGTTGGGACAAAGTGCGCTTTGTTCTGTCCACCTGCTACTGAGCATTTGGGTTGTTTCTGTTTGTGACTATTACAAAAAAAAATCACCCTGGGGGCGTTGCCAGGGCAGGCGATTGAAGCTGCCTGAAGGGCCCCTTGGTCCTTTTGGAGTTTGTTTTTACAGTTTTGGGGTGGGCCAAGAGCAGCTTTTTTCTATGGCTGGTTTCTAGCCTGGCCCATCTACTAAGTGATGTGCGCCTCCTCGTGGCTCCTGAATGGCCCAGGGTCAGTATGGCCCTCCGTCCTGGCTGTTGGGAACGTGACTGGCCCTCTGCCCTTTGTGAGCTTGGACAGTTGGTTTGCTTACAGCTTTCCAGTCATTCTTTGTCTGGTTTTATGCAGTTTTGCCCTGTGTCTGGGCATCGGGGTATTCAGCAAAGTCTTAGGGAGCCTGATGCAGGCTCTGGGAGCTACCGGATTCATCCCTTCCTCTCCAGAGCCCTGCCCGAGGCTTCCAGTGGCCTCGACCTCCGGGAGTTCCCTCCACGCCCTCAGTGCTGGAGCTGCGCCAGCCACGAGCCTGCCTCTTGTCCAGCGTCTGAAAAACAGTGGTTTCCTCCTTATGATGGAGTTTCCTCATAGCTTATGTCAGGAGGGTCTGTCTGAGTCTTGCGTACTGCCTTATGGCCAGAAGCGTGTGTCCACCTCATTTAGCTCTGATGAATACGCTTTTGTTCACGGTGTGGGTATGTGGGACCCAGTGTTTGAATGTATGACAGCCATTTCTTCTGTGCGCATGAGGAACAGCAGAAAGCCCTTGAGTTCATTCACTCAGCCAGCGCCCACTGGGTGTGTGTGAGTGGTGGGGCCCAGTTCCGTGCCAGGAGGCTCAGGGGCTTTGGAGCGGGGGCCTGGGGCGTCGGCGCAGCCCAGTGACTGGCCCTTCTGTCTTTTCCAGGTCTTAGACACCTACATGTTCCATTCTTTCCTTAAAGCCCGGCTCAGTCGGAGGATGGATGCCTTCGCCCAGATGGACCTTGACACGCAGTCGGAGGAGGACAGGTGCTTCCCCGTCGTGTTTTGGACCCACAGCTCTTTGGGAATCACAGTGCTCAAGGACCTCAGTTTTATTCAAATGAGTAAATGAGAAAGCAGGAAATGCCTTGTGCTTAGAAACTCATGATGAACTGGGCGGCAGTTAGGAACTCTCCTCTCTATGTTTGTACTTCTTTTTTTTTTTTTGAGATGGAGTCTCGCTCTTGTTGCCCAGGCTGGAGTGTGGTGGTGTGATCTCGGCTCACTACAATCTCTGCCTCCCGTGTTCAAGTGATTCTCCTGCCTCAGCCCCCTGAGTAGCTGGGATTACAGGCACCCGCCACCATGCCTGGCTAACTTTGTATTTTTAGTAGACATGGGGTTTCTCCATGTTGGTCAGGCTAGTCTCGAACTCTCGACCTCAGGTGATCCACCTGCCTCAGCCTCCCAAAGTGCTGGGATTACAGGCATGAGTCACTGCACCCAGCTTTTTTTTTTTTTTTTTAGACAGAGCCTTGCTCTGTCACTCAGGCTAGAGTGCAATGGTGCAATCTTGGCTCACTGCAACCTCTGCCTCCTGGGTTCAAGTGATTCTTCTGCCTCAGCCTCCCAAGTAGCTGGGATTACAGGCACCCGCCATCATGCCTGGCTAGTTTTTGTATTTTTGTAGAGATGGGGTTTTACCATGTCAGCCAGGCTGGTCTCGAACTCCTGACCTCAGGTGATCCACCCGCCTCGGCCACCCTGAGTGCTGGGATTCCAGGTGTGAGCCACCGCGCCCGTTTCTACTTCTTGAGGGAATGCTTGAAGCGTGCCAGATGTTAGCATGCTCCCCGGGGCTCGTGGCCCTGCATCTTCCTCCGCGCTGCTCTCTCCCATCTCCTCTCTTCGCCCCCCATCCTCAAAGCCTGCTTTGTTTTCCATCTCTTCCTTGCTGCTTTTCCTGAGGCCCCTCACACGTGTCCACTGCAGACAGGGCTCTGTTGGCTTACTCTGGTTTCTTCTGGGCATGCATCTGGGTCCCTCTGAGGCTGCACATGGTGAGATTTGGGCAACACCTTCTTACACTCTGTTTCCATTGGTGTGTGAGGGTATCACCTGCTCTCCATTACACTGGGAGAAGTGCTTTGTTTAGGCTTATTCTTTAATCATGATTGTGTCTATAAAGTAAAACGTTGCTTTCCCTATCCCAGAATAAATGGAATGCTTATAAGTCCAAGGAGACCGACTGTGGAGAAAATCGCCTCTCGGAAGTCCTCACCGCTGCACATCCCCCACAGGCGCATGGTGGTCAGCATGCCCGACCTGCAGGACATCGCCATGCCCGAGCTGGCACCCAGGAACTCCTCGCTCCGGCTGACAGACACCGCGGGCAGCAGGGGCAGTGGCGCAGGTGAGGGCTGCCCCCTTTCCCGTGGTGCTATGGGTCCCTCCATTCCTGCATTGCAAGTCATTGAACAAAACTGGAGCTTGTTTCAGGGGAGCGAGGGGCTTGCTTTAGCAGTCTAGTTATTTGAAATGTTTAGAATATTCATTTTGTCAACTGCATGCATTCTAGAAAATGATTGCTTTTCTGTATTTTCTGCCGCCCAGTGTCACTGCTAAAGATAATGGCTCTGCACAATTTGGCGTCCTTCACAGGCCTAGGCTGTGCGTGTCTGCACGTGTGGGTTGCATGTGTATAATACAGGTGATGTATTATACACACATGTGATGGGATGCAGGGAGTGCCAGGCACTTTCTAGAGCCGGAGCATGAAGGAGCTGAGTGCCTTGTCATGGAGCTGGCATTCCGGGACCAGGGTTAAAGTGAGCAGGGCCAGGGGTGGGGAGGGGGCTGTGACTGTGGGGACATTTCTGCAGAGACAGGAGTGCATGGAGAGGCTGAGCCAGCCTCGAGCCTTCTGGGGGAGGTGCACCCTGTCCCTCATAGATGGGAGAAACTGTCAGGACGCCTTGATGCCCGGGCACCTGCTGCTGCTGTCTAAGGCCCAGGCAGCAAGTACTGCGTAGTTCCTCCTGATCACTGTGCTGGGACCCCAGGAGCCGCATGCACGAAACCTCGATGACCCCCAGGACTGTGGTCTAGCAGAGGCAGAGTGTGTGAGTGACAGGCCACATTGCCTTTATCATCTGAGCACTGGAGGCTGCTGTGGGGTCCAGGCCTTCTGCCCCTGGCTGTGTGACCCTGGGCAGGTGACTTCACCTCCCTGGTCCTGTGGTTCCTCTTCTGAACACCTGTCAGTCTGCCCCCGCAGATGCCCGGTGCCCACTTGCTCTGAGAGTGTGCTCCGCTTTCGTTGTCCTTGCAACCTTGCCCTGGAGCCCCCGTGGCCCCCTCCTGCTCTCTTGGCCCACTGGAGCTCCTGTAAGAAGAGGAAACCCAGCACCCAGTCGGCCCTTAGGTAACAGCTATAGAAGCAGCTAGTGTGAGACGCACACCTGGGTTACGGTTGGCTCAGGCACTTAGTCGGTGTGCACCTGGGACAAGTAACCCAGGCTGTGGCAGCCTCAGTTTCCACATGGTAGAACGGGACCGTAATGACAGTGCCCCGCTCCTGAGTTGTCTTTATGGTAAGTGAAACTATTGTTCTAAAGGGCTGAGTCCTGCCTAGCAAGTGCATCTTGGCTTAGGCTGTGAGCTTGATCCTCACGTGAAGCCTCAGCACCCGGTACTGCAGTCGTGTTACTAGTTGTAGTGAATGAAATTGTTCAGTGAATGCTAGCTGCTGCTTTCTGTGGGGTACCATGGAAGCAAAATGAGGGTTCTCCATGCCTCCCGGGGGGCAGGCGTGTGGAGCGTTCTGGAGAAAACACACCTGTTCTCGTTTTACTCTCCATCCAGGGAAGCCTCGCCTTGACAAGATGGCGTGACAGGTACAGCTGTTCATTTTTAAGGTCTGTGCTAATGGTCTCCTTCTTTCCACTTAATGTTTCAGTTCTGAATGTGCCGCCCAAGTCCACATACATGTTCAAGATTCCAGAAATCCACTTCCCGCTGGTGGGCCAGTGTGTGCAGGCATACTACGCCGACCTCGCTGCCCTGCTGACCAAGGCCATGGGCTTTCTGGCTCCTGACAACTCTCTACTCCTGGCCCGCTATTTCTACCTCCGAGGGCTCGTTCATCTGATGCAGGGACAGCTGCTGAGCGCCCTCTTGGACTTCCAGAATCTGTATAAAACAGACATAGGGATCTTTCCTGCTGATCTGGTGAAGAGGACAGTGGAGTCCATGTCTGCTCCTGAGCGGGCGCAGGCTGAGCGGGCACCAGAGCTGATGAGGCTCATCAGCGAGATCCTGGACAAGCCGCACGAGACCTCGAAGCCGGACGACCATGTGAAGAACTTCGAGCTGCCCAAGAAGCACATGCAGCTGGGCGACTTCGTGAAGCGGGTCCAGGAGTCAGGGATCGTGAGGGACGCCAGCACCATCCACCGGCTGTTCGAGGCCCTGACTGTGGGTAAGAGGAGGCCCGGCACCGGCACACATTTTATTTCTTTACGTAGAGACAGGGTCTGGCTCTGTCGCCCAGGCTGGAGTGCACGGGCACAATCACAGCTTCCTGCAGCCTCCACCTCCTGGACTCAAGCAGTCCTCACACCTCAACACCCCGAGTAGCTGTGACTACAGGTACACGACACCATGCCTGGCTGATTTGTGTATTTTTTGTAGAGACAGGGTTTCAATGTGTTGTCCAGGCTGGTCTCTGAATCTGGGCTTAAGTGATTCACCCGCCTCGGTCTCCTTAAGTGCTGAGATTACAGGCGTCAGCCACCGTGCCTGGCTGATACAGTTTACTTTATTTGTTTATTTTTGAGACAGTGTCTTGCTCTGTCGCCCAGGCTGGAGTGCAGTGGTGTGATCTCAGCACACTGCAACCTCTGCCTCCTGGGTTCAGTGATTCTCCTGTCTCAGCCTGCCGAGTAGCTGGGATTACAGGTACCTGCCACCATGCCCAGCTAATTTTTATATTTTTGTAGAGACAGGGTTTCACTATGTCGGCCAGGATGGTCTAGAACTCCTGACCTCAAGGTGATCCGCGTGCCTTGGCCTGCCAAAGGGCTAGGATTACAGGCATGAGCCACCGAGCCCGGCCCCATATATTTTAAATACTTGATGACAATAGTCAGGTGACAGCAGCAGTGAGGTATGCCACCAGCAGGTGACAGGCAAGACTGCTGTAGTGCCATGGGCTTTCTGTTGCTCTGGGCACTTACCTGGGAGTGGGCGGGGTTGGCAGGGCCCCTAGGCAGTGTTCCTGTCGCTGAGATCTTAAACGTGTCCCCAGGCTGGGCTCTGAGCCGCGCTCTGCATGGGTGGAAGGGGCGTAGAATTGCTGATGGGAGATGAAGACACTGCTTGTCTGGGGGGATTTCTCAGGATCTAGACAGAGCCGTAGCCTTGGCTGAAATATTGCAGACACATGCAAAATCAGGGCCATGGGACAAATGCCGGGGTCCTGCGCCCAGACGTAACACCCGCTGCGTTTCCCATGGACTGCAGTGGCCTTGTGCTTAGACCCAGCTGGGGTCCCATGTGCCTCCTTCCCTCCCTCCCCAGAGGGAGCCACTGTCCCAAGCTGGAGCTTGCTTTTCTGGCCACGGTTTTATGCATTTACTACAAATGGATGCACCTGACACAGTACCTCAGTTTCGTGAGTGTAAGCACCAAGTTGGGAGAGTGGGAATTGCCACCCAGACGTCTGAGTTTGCATGTGCTGTGTTCGTCGTGGTGTTTTCGAGACATATGTGTTGCTCCACATCCAGGAGTTCGTTTGCTTCCGTCACTGCCCGTGCTGTCGTGTATAGGCACGACTGTCCACCTGTTTCACCATCGGTGGTATCCGGCGGCGTCACCTGTTCCAGCATGGACACGGTCTGTCCCCACGCCTGTTTGCTTGAGTGTGTGCGGGTCGGTTCCTCTTGGATGCGGACCCAAGGCCTACTTTGCGATGTGAGAACCTCGTCCGGGCTCCGAGGCTGCGTCTCCATCCTCCAGGAAGCACACATTCTGTCTCAACTCTCACCCTATGTGTGCAATGATGTTACAGATGTCATGAACATCCACTCACGGGCCTGGGGGAGCAGTTGTGGTTTCTGTTCTGTGAGCTGCGTTTTCATGGTCTGCTCATTTTTATCTTGGGCTGCTTCTCCTTACTGACATGTAGGGCTTTTCATGGCCTGGGGAAAAGCTGTCCAGGTGACAGGCCTGCCAGGTCACTCTTCCAGCTATGAAACAAGCACCGTGGAATGTGAGTTCCTTGCTGTTCTTGCCTGTGGGCTCTGAGGGACGTCATGGCCAAGTGTGTGTGTGTGTGAGAGTGTGTGTTTGTGTGTGAATACATGTGAATGTGAAAATGTGTGTGTATATGTATGTCTGCACTAGCCCTGCGTGGTGAAGCATGGGAGTGTGTGTGTGCCCTGTCCCTCTCCCTGTATGGTGAAGCATGTGTGTGCCTGTACCTCTCCTTGCATGGCGAAGCATATGTGTGTGTGTGTGTGTGTGTGCACGCACACCAGTACCTCTCCCTGCTTGAAGCGTATGTGCCTGTACCTCTCCCTGCGTGAAGCATGTCTGTGTGTGTGTGTACGCGCACCTGTACCTCTCCCTGCGTGGTGAAGCATGTGTGTAAGAGTGTGTGTGCGCCTGTACCTCTCCCTGCGTGGTGAAGCATGTGTAAATGTGTGTGTGTATATATGTGTGTGTGTGCGCGCCTGTACCTCTCCCTGCGTGGTGAAGCATGTGTGTAAGAAAGTGTGTGTGTGCGCGCCTGTACCTCTCCCTGCGTGAAGCATGTGTGTAAGAGTGTGTGTGTGTGCGCGCCTGTACCTCTCCCTCCGTGGTGAAGCCATCAGATTGTGTGCTTACTGGTCCCAGTTGTTGAGTCGGATGAGGGTGAGCTCAGATGCTCTGTGGTCGTTTCCTGTGCTGTGTTTCTGGGACATTGAGATGATGCGCCAGCTGAGCAGGGCGGGGTGGGACCCGCTTCCATCGAGCTCCCGTGGATGATGAGCACCACCCAGGAGCTACCTGGGGGCGGGGCAGGGGCTGAATCCCACTGGGGTGACTGTTCTCACGTGACACGAGTCCAGGGCACACGTGGCGGCTCCTCCGTGTCATCTCAGGCCAGCTGCTTCTGTCTCTCCTCTGTGGCCTGGAGCAGCCCGTTGTCTCCTGGTCGTGAGCTGGCCTGTGGGCACCAGCACCACTCTTCTCCTTGCAGGAAGAGCAGGCTCCATCCTTCTTTTAAGGCACCCCCCGCCCACCATGACTTCTGTTTTCCTCTCATTGGGCAGAATCGTGTCATGTGGCCACCCAGTTGCAAGGGAGCCCAGGAAGGGGACTTTTGCAGTGGGTGTGTGGGCCCTGTCCAGCAGACCTGGCGGCTTGTGATAATGCCATCAGTGATCCTGCTGTCACTTTGGCCTTTCTTGCATTGCTGATTTGGCTTACATTGCCAGAATGGTCTTGATTCTGGGATATGTGAGCCTGAAGTTACCAGTGTAAAGCGGCACCTAATATATGTTTTGGCCAAATGCGCATTTGTTACATTTGTTAAAAAAAAAAACAAAAAACAAGATTTGGTCAGAGCTCAATGTCACCACCTTTGGGCAAATTTATGTGATATAAGAATACACCTGAGATTTGGTTTAAAAAATTCTTGCAGTTTCATCATTACATACTTTAATGGGAAAATCTGCTATTCACAGTGCAAGGCCAGTATGCTCCCTGTTGCAGCTGCCTGTGAGGCGGCCCTCTCAAGGGACGCTGATGTGTGTGCCACCTCTAGCGTGGTCAGGCAGGAGCAAGATGTCCATGGCCAGCTCCAATGGTGATGTCGCCTGCACGCTCCTGGGCTGAGCAGGAGCAGTTGTATTGGAGGTGTGTGGGTGATGAGAGAGGTTAACAGCTGCTTTTTGTGTGAAATTGGAGACAAATGACCAGGTGTTCTGCCCATGTGGGTGTGTACAATCGTGTGCATGACAGCTGATGTGCACAGTGGTCATAAGTGTGCACAGTGTTAGTGTGTGCATAGTGGCCGTGGGTGTGCATGGTGCTGGGTGTGCACAGTGGTGAGTGTGCACTGTGGTAGGTGTGCAGTGTCTGGGTGTGCACAGTGACCATGGTGTGCACAGTGTCTGTGGGTGTGCATGGTTTCTGTGGGTGTGCTGCACAGTGGGTGTGCAGTGACCATGGTGTGCACAGTGTCTGTGGGTGTGCATGGTTTCTGTGGGTGTGCTGCACAGTGGGTGTGCACAGTGACTATGGTGTGCACAGTGGCTGTGGGTGTGCATGGCTTCTGCGGGCATGCTGCACAGTGGGTGTGCACATTGACTATGCTGTGCACAGTGACTATGGTGTGCACAATGGCTGTGGGTGTGCTGCACAGTGGGTGTGCACAGTGGCCATGGGTGTGCATGGTAGTGGGTGTGCGTGGTACTAGGCATGCAGTGTGGCTGTGCACTGTGGTAGGTGTCCACAGTGAGTGTGCAGTGTCTGCACAGTGACCATGGTGTGCATAATGGCTGTGGGTGTGCTGCACAGTGCACAGAGGCCATTGGTGTACACGGTTGTGGGTGTGCATGGTGCTGGGCATGCAGTGTCTGCAAGTGTGAACTGTGGTAGGTGAGTACAGTGTCTTAGTGTGCACAGTGACCACTGGTGTGCACAGTGGCTGTGGGTGTGCATAGTGGCTGTGGATGTGCATGGTGTCTGTGGGTGTGCTGCCAGTGGGTGTGCACTGTGGTAGGTGTGCACAGTCTGGGTGTGCACAGTGTTGGTGTGCATGGTGGGCATGCACAGTGGGTGTGCACAGTGGTGGGTGGGCACATTGGCCATGGATGTGCATGGTGCTGTGCGTGCAGTGTCGGTGTGCACAGTGGCTGTGGGTGTGCACAGTGGGTGTGCTGCACAGTGGATGTGCTTAGTGGCTGTGGGTGTACACTGGTATGTGTACAGTGTCGTGCACAGTGATAGGTGTGCATGATGGTTGTGCACAGTGGCCATGGGTATGCATATTGGGTGTTCACAGTGGGTGTGCATAGTGTCTGTGGGTGGGCATGGTAGTGGGTGTGCTGCACAGTGTGGGTGTGTGCAGTGGCAGGTGTGCACCGTGGTGGGTGTGCAGTCTGGGTGTATGCTGTGGTACGTGTGCACAGTGGGTGTGCACATTGGCCATGGGTACACAGAGTAGCTGTGGGTGTACATAGTGGTGGGTGTGCATGGTGTCTGTGGGTGTGCATAGTGGTGGGGGTGCATATTGGGTGTGCATGGTGTCTGTGGGTATGTATAGTGGTGGGTGTGCATAGTGGTGGGCATGCATGGTGTCTGGGTGTGCATAGTGGTGGGCGTGCATGGTGTCTGTGGGTGTGCACAGTGGTGGGTGTGCATGGTGTCTGGGTGTGCACAGTGGTGGGCGTGCATGGTGTCTGTGGGTGTGCATGGTGTCTGGGTGTGCATAGTGGGGGGTGTGCATTGTGTCTGTGGGTGTGCATAATGGGCGTGCATGGTGTCTGTGGGTGTGCATAGTGGTGGGTGTGCATGGTGTCTGTGGGTGTGCATAGTAGGCATGCTGCACAGTGTCTGCGGGTATGTGCAGTGGTGGTGGTGTGTACAGTTGTGGGTGTGCACAGTGGCTGTGGGATGCATAGTGGTGGACGTGCTGCACAGCATCTGTGGGTGTGTGCAGTGGCCATGAGTGTGCATGGTGGTGGGCTTGCACAGTGACCTTGGGCATGCAGTGCCTTGTTCTGCTGCAGTGCTGGTGGCGTGGTGTCCACAGGTCGGCTGAGCACTGGCAGCTCCTGCGGTGAGTGTTGCTTCCTGCCCGATGGGACTTCTTTGGTTTTGCTGCTCCTCCCTTGGTTGAGGTTTTCTGGAGCCCTGAGTGCCCTCGCCCTGAGCTCAGCACTGTTGTCTGTGAGAAGAAGCCGCCCAGGTAGCAAGAAGATTGCCCTGAGTGGCGCCAGGGGCAGGACCCGTGACTGGGGCTCCATGCTTGGAGTGTCTGGCCCTTTCATTAGGTGATGGCTTCACTGATTCACTCTCGCTCACTCTCCTTTTCCTGTTTCTGGGGCGTTTCCTCGCCTGGCCATCTGATCAAATGATGGTTGTTTGTGATGTGATTCACACAACAAGTGCTTCTGACTTAAGCCCAGAATCTGCCTGCCACTTGCCTCATGCCTGTGATCCCAACACTTCAAGAGGCCAAGGCTGGAGGATAGCTTGAGCCCAGGAATTCGAGGCTGCAGCGAGCTATGATCATGCCACTGCACTCCAGCCTGAGTGACAGAGCAAGACTCTTGTCTCTAAATAAAATATGAAATACATAAAATAAAAACTAAAATAAATCCAGCAACTCAGAACCCTTGGGAAGTATAGGCTGAGGTGCCCCAGTCAGAGGTGGAGGCAGCTACATTGAATGGTATTTCCGCACCCCCCCAAGATGGAGTCTTGCTCTGTCACCCAGGCTGGAGTGCAATGGTGTGTTCTGAGCTTACTGCAACCTCTACCTCCCGGATTCAAGCGATTCTCATGCCTCAGCTTCCTGAGTAGCTGGAATTACAGGCGCGGGCCACCACACCTGGCTAACTTTTTTTTATTTTAGTAGAGATGGGGTTTCGCCATGTTGGCCAGGCTGGGCTTGAACTCCTGACCTTGTGATATGCCCACCTCGGTCTCTCAAAGTGCTGGAATTATAGGCATGAGCCACCGCACCCAGCCTGAATGGTATTTCTAAAACAGAAGAGGGACCTTGGCAAACAGTCTTATGTATAGAGTCAAGTGAGGACGTACATGCTCTCTGTGACCTCACAGACGACCTTGCCAGCACAGGGCTGCAGAGACCTGGCCTGACAGGCCTCCTCCACCCATGGCCACTGTGCACACCCACTGTGCAGCACACCCACAGCCATTGTGCACACCATAGTCACTGTGCACAGCATAGTCACTGTGCACACCCACTGTGCAGCACACCCGCAGAAGCCATGCACACCCACAGCCACTGTGCACACCATGGCCACTGCACACCCACTGTGCAGCACACCCACAGCCACTGTGCACACCACAGTCACTGAGCACACCCACTGTGCAGCACACTCACAGCAACTGTGCACACCATGGTCACTGTGCACACCCACTGTGCAGCACACCCACAGAAGCCATGCACACCCACAGCCACTGTGCACACCATGGCCACTGCACACCCACTGTGCAGCACACCCACAGCCACTGTGCACACCAGTCACTGTGCACACCCACTGTGCAGCACACTCACAGCCATTGTGCACACCATGGTCACTGTGCACACCCACTGTGCAGCACACAGAAACCATGCACACCCACAGCCACTGTGCACACCATGGCTACTGCACACCCACTGTGCAGCACACCCACAGCCACTGTGCACACCATGGTCACTGTGCACACCCACTGTGCAGCACACAGAAACCATGCACACCCACAGCCACTGTGCACACCATGGCTACTGCACAGCACCCCCCTTCACCTTCTATGACTTCTTTGTGACAGTCACACTGGGACATAGAGAGACCCCTACTGACGCATTTCTCTTCTGTTTGGATCTCGTGACTTGGACACTAAAGAAAATACTTAGTAAGCAATACACATTCACCGTAAACCAACTAGAAAATACAGGCAGGCAGAAAGAAGAGTTCATTGGGAGTCCTGCCACCTGGTGGAGATTTGCACATAACCGCCTGGTGCCTGCGCTGTCTGCCGCAGCCTGTCTAGCAGCTCAGCTCACCCTGCGGGCCCGCGGGGCCTGTGACTTGGAAGTGAGATGTAAGAGTGAGGAAGTTTCCTCCCAAGCCTGTGAGGCACCGACTCCCTTCACGTGGTGGTCCCCTTTTAGTTGCTGCCGTGATGACTCAGGTGTCTTGGACTCAACTGTGGCCACGACAGCGGATTCCCTAGACAGACGTCCTTGTTGCCGCTTTGGTGTGGGATCGCAGCAGGCGCGTCACGGTCGCCGCCTTGGTGTGGGATCGCAGCAGGCGCGTCACGGTCACCGCCTTGGTGTGGGATCGCAGCAGGCGCGTCACGGTCGCCGCCTTGGTGTGGGATCGCAGCAGGCGCGTCACGGTCACCGCCTTGGTGTGGGATCGCAGCAGGCGCGTCACGGTCGCCGCCTTGGTGTGGGATCGCAGCAGGCGCGTCACGGTCGCCGCCTTGGTGTGGGATCTGAGCAGGCGCGTCACGGTCGCCGCCTTGGTGTGGGATCGCAGCAGGCGCGTCACGGTCGCCGCCTTGGTGTGGGATCAGAGCAGGCGCGTCACGGTCGCCGCCTTGGTGTGGGATCGCAGCAGGCGCGTCACGGTCGCCGCCTTGGTGTGGGATCGCAGCAGGCGCGTCACTGTCGCCGCCTTGGTGTGGGATCAGAGCAGGCGCTTCACGGTCGCCGCCTTGGTGTGGGATCGCAGCAGGCGCGTCACGGTCGCCGCCTTGGTGTGGGATCGCAGCAGGCGCGTCACGGTCGCCGCCTTGGTGTGGGATCGCAGCAGGCGCGTCACGGTCGCCGCCTTGGTGTGGGATCTGAGCAGGCGCGTCACGGTCGCCGCCTTGGTGTGGGATCTGAGCAGGCGCGTCACGGTCGCCGCCTTGGTGTGGGATCTGAGCAGGCGCGTCACGGTCGCCGCTTTGGTGTGGGATCTGAGCAGGCGCGTCACGGTCGCCGCTTTGGTGTGGGATCGCAGCAGGCGCGTCACGGTCGCCGCTTTGGTGTGGGATCGCAGCAGGCGCGTCACGGTCGCCGCTTTGGTGTGGGATCGCAGCAGGCGCGTCACGGTCGCCGCTTTGGTGTGGGATTGCAGCAGGCGCGTCACGGTCGCCGCTTTGGTGTGGGATCGAAGCGGGGGCATGGCAGAGCTGGAGCATTAGCCATGTCTTTTGCTGTTTCAGACTGGAGCCTGTAGTCGGGATCTGAGGATCTGAGGTCACAGGTCCTCCCCTTTCAAGCAGTGGCCAGCAGGAAAGGCAGACCCCTGCTCTGGGCAGACCACCTGCCCAGCCTTATGGCCCAGGTCTGCCGGCAAAGGGCCTTCCTCTCCATGTCTCAGTTTCCCCTTGTGAATGAGGCTGATGGTGGGGCCCACCTCCTAAGGTGGCTGTCAGGATTCAGTGGGACCCCATATAGGGTGGATTGTGGTTCTCGGGGCATAGCAAGTGTCACTGGATACAGCAATGCCTCTGCCTTATCAGGGAAGGCTCTGTGTGGGCATGTCTACCTGGGTGTCAAGGGATGAGTAGGAGTTTCCTGGTATGAGCAGGCAGGACGAGTGTGTGTGTGTTGTAACAACATGGCCTGTTTGGACTCTGGAGCCCGAGTGCTGCCTCAGGGGAAGCCTTTCAGCTGAGATGATCTCGGTTGCAAACAACAAAAGTCAATGATTTGCTCGTAACCAGTGTGTGGAGGTTGGGCTGATTTTAGGCGAGGCGGACCCATTGGCAAGGCAATGTCGCCAGGGATCCGGCCTCCCTGGCATTAGCCACATCCTAGGACTAGCTCCCCTCGTGACCTCAAGACAGTAGCCACCAGTTCTAGTGGTGAGGAAGGTCTTTGCCCCCATTAGAAGAGTATCCTTGTTCAAGGGACTTTCCTACCCAAAGCTAAGAGTTGCTGTGACTACCTGAAGCAGGCCCCACGGCCATCCCCGAGTGCTGGAGAGGGCTTCGGGCTCAGCCTAGATCGCCTGCCCTGCCCTTGACAGCTAGACACCAGGGCTGCTGGGGAAGGCCCTGGAAAAACCTTCGGGGCGGTTTACATCCGGCACCCTGAGTGCCGGCGCCACCTGCTGCCAGGTTCCGGTAGTGCGCTGTTTCTTCAGGTCATGCTTCCTAGGTTATGTGGCTGTAAGATACCTCTCTTTTCTTCTTGTCAAACTTAGGACAGCAGAAACAAATCGACCCAGAAACATTCAAAGATTTCTACAACTGCTGGAAGGAGACAGAAGCAGAAGCGCAGGAGGTCAGTCTGCCATGGCTGGTGATGGAACACCTGGATAAAAACGAGTGTGTGTATAAGTTGTCCAGCTCTGTCAAGACGAACCTAGGTGTTGGCAAGATTGCCATGACCCAGAAGCGCCTGTTCCTTCTAACGGAAGGCAGGCCCGGCTACGTGGAGATTTCCACCTTCAGAAATATAGAGGTAAGCGCAGCACAGCATGTGGCGCCGGACCCCACCATGTTTAGGAGGCAGATGGCCAGAGTGGGCCCTGAGCTCTCTGCCAGCCATGCCAAGTACCAGCTGCAGCCCTTCTGCAGACCACCTGCCTTCCTGTCCTCCAGTTTGCTCATCTGTAAAGCAGGAATAAGGCTGACACCTTCTCACTGGGTGGTGTGGATTGAACGATTACATATGGAACATGCTTAGAAGGGTAACTGATTTTCTAACTGACCTTCATCTGGGAGGCACGAAGTAAGAGGCAGTGCAGGCTCACATTCTAATTAGGGACAGTAGATGCATGAGTTCATCCATGAGATATTCACTGAGAAGCTGCCGTGTGCCAGCCATGGTGAGCTATAGTAGTTCACATTTTCTATTCATGTTCATACCTGGTTCAAATAAAACATAACACTTTTATTTTATAACAATTAAAAAATCTTTGAATAGTTTTTGTTTTTGTTTTTTGAGGCGGAGTCTCACTCTGTTGCGTAGGCTGGAGTGCAGTGGAGCGATCTCGGCTCACTGCAACCTCTGCCTCCAGGGTTCAAGCAATTCCCTCAGCCTCCCTAGTGGCTGGGATTACAAGCGCCTGCAACCACACTGGACTTATTTTTGTATTTTTAGTAGAGATGGGGTTTCACCATCTTGGTCAGGCTGGTCTTGAACTCCTGACCTCGTGATCCGCCTGCCTCGGCCTCCCTAAGTGCTGGGATTACAGGTGTGAGCCACAATACGCAGCTTCTTCAAACAGTGTTAACATTATATTTTAAAAGTAGTCATTTTCCCTGTCGAGGAAATCTGAATTTCATCCTGATTCATCTTATGCCTTATAGTTGTTTTCCCAAATTTAAGGGGACTGTAAGAGGCGTGTCAGATACACAAATTTTTTTTTGTTTTGAGACGGAGTTTTGCTCTTGTTGCCCAGGCTGGGGTGCAATGGCTTGATCTCGGCTCACTACCACCTCTGCCTCCTGGGTTCAAGCGAGTCTCCTGCCTCAGCCTCCCGAGTAGGTGAGATTACAGACATGCGCCACAACGCCCAGCTAATTTTGTATTTTTAGTAGAGACGGGGCTTCTCCATGTTTGTCAGGCTGGTCTTGAACTCCTGACCTCAGGTGATCCCCCCTCGGCCTCCCAAAGTGTTGGGATTACAGGCGTGAGCCACCATGCCCGGCCAGATATGGGCATGTTTTATGTGATCAGCTGCTGAGTAGTCGTAGAAGCTGGAAAGGCAGTCAAGCCACAGCCGCAGCCATAGTCAATGCTCAGCCAGTAGATCTACTTCTGGTTGTTTTCTTTCAGTTTATTTTTTTTCCACACCTGCTTTGCCAGACATCGTTCTAGAATTCCAAAGAAAGGTAAATAAGTACCAGGGAAGGGAGATGGAAGTTAAAAAAGAGAGTAAGAAATATTTCAGGATGTGAAAGAATGCACCGCCTTCAGACACGGTGGACGAGCCCAGGTGTGTGGATGGGCGTACCTGTTCCCACGGGAACGCCGTCCCTTGCCCAGGGCCCTGCCCTCCGCATGCTGGCAGGGTGCGTGCCTGTAGCCCATCTGCCCTCATTCCAGAGCCCGCTCTGCTGCTTTCTGGTTAATCCACGTGTTCTCTGAGTGTGACATTCTAACTCTTTTCTTTTCTGCCTCTGCAGGAGGTCAGGAGCACCACCATTGCGTTTCTGCTTCGGAGAATACCCACCCTAAAAATCAAAGTGGCATCCAAGAAAGAAGTCTTTGAGGCCAACCTGAAAACCGAGTGTGACCTCTGGCACCTGATGGTGAAGGAGATGTGGGCTGGGAAGAAGCTGGCCGATGACCACAAGGTGGGAGACGCGGGTCCTCTCTGCCCTCTCGCCACTGCAGGTCCTGTGGGTGCTCAGCTGTGAGAGCTTGGGCTCGGGTCCAGGTGCCCTAAGCAGAGGAAGTTCGTCGGACACCATCTTGGCAGAAGCACCAAAGGTGTCGTGGTCTGTGTGGCCCAGCAAGAGGCCTCCTGGCACCAGGGAAGGGTGTGATGAGAAAACGCAGGGCGGGCTGGGCAGGTACGGGCGCTCCACTGCCCACTCCACGCTGGCGCCGTCCCCGAGAGTGGGGCCGGGGGCTGGACGGTGCTGGCGCTGTCCACACCCGCAGGCCGGAGTTGGGTGTTTTGGGCTCCCCTGCTCTGAGCAACTCTTCACGGTTACGGGATTTGGAATTTGGGTACTGCATTCCTCCCACAGGGTTAAGACAATTTTCTAGGGATTGTTGTACTTTCATTTACTTTGGGCCAAATTGATGGCTTTGATATCAAATGACAATTACATAGTAATGAAGGGAACCGTGGGCGGTGGTGTGTGGGGGCATCTGTGCTGCTCAGTGGGGGGACGAGACAGAAGATGCCTTAGAAAATGGCAAAGACTCTGGATGGGGTACTCATACCAAGGGCACAGTTCGTCCAGTTTCGAAGAGGGGCACAGCCCCACTCATCCTCAGAACTGCCGGGGACGATGGCACCTCACAGTGGTGGTGCTAGGAGGAACAGACCGGGCTGCTGTTACTACAGAAAGTTACCAGTCACAGGGCGGAGGGCGACTGGATCCTTTCTGAGATTCCAGTGCCCTGTGGCTTCTGGCCCAGCCATCTGATGCTACACCCACTGGCTTATGTAGCATAAACCCACATAGTCAAACCAAAGCCCTGGGCCCCTGGACTGTCTTTGTAAGTAGAGTTTTATGGGAACACAGTCCTGCCTGTGTGTTTATGAAATGTCCCTGGGTATTCCCATGCTGCAGGGGCAGGCAGCTGAGATTGGCCAGAAAGCCTGAAATGCCTCCTCCTAGCCCCTTCTAGAAAGCACTGGCCGACCCCTGGTATAAACAATCAATGTTTGTCTTAACTAAGAGAAAAAAATAGATGACATAAGATTCAAATTCATCAGCGATTCTTCATGTTGCTTTGAAAAAATGCATTTTGGAAGGGTTGTTCTGTGTGATGGGACAAGCTCTCCAGTGAACGGATCTTAGTGATTCTTGCTGTTTTGAAACACGTGTTTCTGTCCTAGGACCCGCAGTACGTCCAGCAGGCGCTGACCAACGTCTTGCTGATGGATGCCGTCGTGGGCACGTTGCAGTCATCGGGCGCCATCTACGCTGCCTCCAAGTTATCTTACTTTGATAAGATGAGGCACGAATGTAAGATAAGCGTCCTGATGACGCCTTCAGATGTTATCTGGTCGCGGTTTGTTTTGTTGTAGAACCGAACCCAGATCTCTGCTTTGTCTTTTATTCTCATAATTCACTTTTGAATCGCACGTTGTCCAGCAGCTTCCTTCCTTCACTGCATGGCGCGCCTCGGAGCCCCTTGCTCATCCATCCAGCTGAGGCACCTCGTGGCTTTCGTTCCAGGCTTTCGTCTGGCTAGCGCTCCAGGGCACACTGCAAGCATTTGTGGTGGTTCTTAGTTGCAAACAACAGCCTTTCCTCTGGCTGGCTGAAGCAGAGTAGAGACCCGTGGGAGGCTGTGGAGCAGCTCTTGGATTCTCTGATCAGGGGAGAGCGGTGTCTGGGGCTTGCAGTTAGGAACACACCCGCTGAGAAGCCAGGAACCTCTGCACAGCCAGCATGTGGACGGATGGGGTTCGCCACTGCGTGGGTGAGGAGAGGCCCCGAATGTCAGGATCCACCTTTTTCTTGATTGGGTCAGCTTCCCCAGACAGGAATCCGCGGCCCGTCCTGTAGATTTGCATCTGGCGCTTGCATATTGGAAGCCGTAGAGGCTGGTGCTGGACTCGCGTTTTTTCTTGTGAGAGGTGCTTTTCAAGCCTAGGGTTTTCTGGTCCTTGTGTGACTGAGCGATAGACATTGTTTGGGTGAAGGGCATTTGGTCTGTCCCTTCCTCAGTGAGTGGGCATGGGCGTGGCTTCTGCTTCGTGGCTGTGGTGACCAGTGCTGCTGTGGGCATTCATGGCAGGCTCTGCTGTGGACATCTGTGTTCATTTCCCCTGCGCATAGATCTGGCCGACTCTGGCGTTTTCCAAGGTTGTCCTGGAATTAGGAACAAGCCCCACTTGCATGTTTACTTGCTTAGGCACAGTTTGCTTTCTTTGTGGTGTCTGTCACCAACTGCAGGGCCTCTGCCACTTTCCGGGCACAGAATCCCTCTCCCAGGTGACCCAGGGGGCCCTTGAGCTGTGGCAGCAGCCGGCAGGCTCAGGCGCCTGTGTCCCCGCGAGGCCGGCTGAGTGGCTTGAAGGAGCTTTTGTTGGACAGACCTGGAAACAGACCTTGATTGCTCCTTTTTTTTTCCTTGGGAGCAAAAATCAAACAAATCCCCTACTTCAGCTGTTGATCTCGTTCCAAACTCATGGCTAATCTGTGTCGAGCGTTTTATAGGAAAGCCTTCTAACGCTTCTGTCCGCAGCGCGTGACGGCAGAGGAGGAGCCCCCATGCTGGTGTCACTCGGTGTTGTGCACCGGCTCCTTCTCCCCTGTTACAAATCCGGAAACATTTTCGTGTACGTAAAGTGTGATGAAGTCACACTCATGACACATGAGCCTGAGCTTAATTTAATAGCTTATGGTCAACTCATGATGGAAAGTCTCAGACTGTATGGAATGAAATAGTAACCAAAGATGCCATAATCCGAGGCAGCAGCTGAAGAGGCATTGGGTGCAGCCAGCTGGCTTTCCCACAGCCTGGTGTAGCCCGCCAGCCCCTCACGGAGTCCTGGTTGACTTCCTGCTGACGGTGTGATCTTCAGGAGATCACCACCTCAACGCGTGTCAGTTTCTTTATCTTTCTTTTCTCAAAATGGGGATAATGGGACCAGTCTCATTGGCTTGTCATGAGAGTAATAAAATGATGGAAAAGAAGCACTTAAGGGGCAGGCCCTGGACGGCAGGGACTGAAGGAGTCCTGGATGCGGGAGACCGAGGCGCCCCAGGGGCCCGGGCAGGAAGGAGGGGCTGTGTCAGAGCAGGCTGGCCCCAGGGGCCCGGGCAGGAGGCTGCTCTAGGGTTTGCCTGGAAATGTGGTTTGGATTGGATTGGATAGCAAGAGAGGAGTGTTAGGACATCCTGGGGAGCAGTGGTTTTGCACCCACTCCCTGCAGAGAGGCATCTGGCAGCGCCTGGGGAGACCTGTGGTGGTGCGTGAGGTGCTACTGGCATCTCGTGATGCTCCATGTACCACCGCACACAGGACACCGGGCATTCGCCCACAGCCAGGCTCATCCGACCCAACACACCCGGTTCTAGGTTGGGAAGCTGCGCACATGGGTTGGTGTCTGGGTTTCATCTTGGGAAGGCTTCGTTATTGAGGGAAATTTGATGTTTCTGCTTTGCTGGGTGTCGTGTGATGTTTGGGTACGGCCAGAGACCAGATCAGATGGCTCAGGAGCAGAGACGAAGGCTGTGTTTAAAGAAAGGCAGTGCGAGGCACAGGGGCATGGAGACGTGGTGTGGACACGGGTTGGGGATGCTCCTGGCCAATCGCTCGCACGGCACCCAGGAAAGGAGGCTGAGGGCGCGTGGCTTTCCTTTAGTGCCTGGGGCCCAAGAGAGCTTCATCTTCACAAATGATGAAGTTTTGCCTGCAGGCTGGTATTCTGCAGAAGTCAAGCGCATGGGGCTGTGGGATTGCGTCTGTTTCCTCGAGCCTGCAGCAGTGACGCTCCACACATCTTGTCTTTCAGTGCCCATGGCGCTTCCGAAGACAACCTTGGAAACTCTGAAGCACAAAATCAACCCCTCGGCGGGTGAGACGCTCCCACAAGCGGTGGACGTGCTGCTGTACACTCCTGGTGAGGCCCCTCTCCCGCCCCTCGCTGCTGGCTTTCAGACGACCTGATGAGCTCAGGTTTGGGTTCAGGGTCAGCCCTGAAGTGAAAGGGGAGCCAGTGTCATGGGGTGAGTGGGGACAAGGAGCCTGCTGCTTCTGAGGTAAAGTGTCGAGTGACAGGTGTGCAGCTGGCGTGACTGCTCCATGGACTCAGCCTCACGGTGACCAGAGCCAGGAGCCGTGGGGGATGGAAACGGGGCCAGCACTTGAGCTCCCCCCATTGCCACCATCCCTCACCTTCTAGAGCAGTCGACGGTCACACTAGCACTTTCTTTTTTTGAGATGGAGTCTTGCTATGTTGCCCAGGCTAGAGTGTAGTGGTGCAATCTCGGGTCACTGCAACCTCCAACTCCTAGATTCAAGCGATTCTCCAGCCTCAGCCTCCCGAGTAGCTGGGACCCGGGGCGCCTGTCGCCAGGCTGGGCCAACACACTAGCACTTTCTAAAGCACTCCTGCCCACGTGCTTCCCCAGAAGCCCTTAATCGCATCCTCTTGTCAATGCGATAAGGTGATGGTGCCTCTGATGTGTGCTGTCCTAGAAACTGATCGACCAAGACGCTCTGGCCGTGGCATCTGAATCCACGGCACTTTTAGGTCCCGGTTGGTTTCCCTGAAATGAAACTGACTTTGGACTTCCCATCGTGATGGGCGAGGAGTTCAGGTGTCTGCCCCTCCAGGAGCATCTCTAAGGCCTGCAGAGAAGAAGAACATGGAAGCCGCCTTTTCCTGTGGCTGCCGATTCTGGAAGGGGTGGCCGAGAAGCCGGTAGCCAAGCAGGGCTTTTGCAAGCCTTGTGGGGCTACAGGGACAAGTGGCGGGGTCAGGCCCCCTCATGAAGGGAGAGTCCTGTTACTCCCTTTAGCTTGTAAAGTCCTGTTACTCCCTTTACTCCCTGGTGGGTCTCCACCAGGTTCGGAGGAGTTAGTTAGGAGAACCAACCGCAGGCCCTGAGGCCAGGCCACAGGCCAGCCCAGGCTCTGCTCAGGGGAGCCTGCCTCTCAGAGAGGGCAGTGTCTCAGCCATGGGGGCAACAGACCACTGGAATTGCACCCCAGAAAGACCGGGAGGCCTGCTTTTCCCGACTCAGGACAGAGGCGGCACCACAGGGCCGGGGGACGCTCAAATGTCCTCAGGGGAAAGGTGAAACCTCACCCCTTCAGACCACACGGGGAGCAGGCCCCCGAGGGCTGAACCCTAACTGTGGATGGCAACGGCAGGCAAACGTGAATAATGGAAGAAGCACACTTCTAGCTGATAGAAGAACATTTTCATGACTTTATGGTAAGGAAAAAATTCATAAATTGCATATAAAAATACCAACCATAAAGGAAAAGAATAGTGAATTTGACCATATTAAAAGCGATGATTTTACTATTATTTTTTCTGAGACAGGGTCTGGCTCTGTCTCCCAGGTTGGAGTGTGGTGGTGCGATCACGGATCACTGCAGCCTCTGCCTCCTGGGCTCTAGCGATCCTCCCCCCTCAGCCTCCCGATTAGCTGCACTATAGGTGTACACCACTATGTCCAGCCAACCTTTGTATATATTTTTTTTGTAGAGATGGGGTTTTGCCATGTTGCTGAGGCTGGTCTTGAACTCCTGAGCTCGAGCATCTGCCTGCCTTGGTGTCCAGAGTACTGGGTTACAGGTGTGAGCCACCACAACTGGCCAAAAGCAATGATTTTAAAAAGACGACACTTTTTTTCCTCCGTTCCAATGAGCTGGTTTAATTCGTGGGGATACAGAATTGAGGGTAGAAGACCCAAGAGCACCCTCTGGCCGGCTTCTGGGCTGGTTTCCCTTAAATTCACAGCTCAGGTGGGAAGGACGGGGTGAGAAACCACTGAAGACGTAACGTGCCACTGTCAGACTTTTTTTTTTTTTTAAATAAAAGTTTATTCTTGAATGTGCAGCAGGCTGCAGGGTAACGCTCACTCTAGCTGAAGGTGTTGAAACAGGAGTGGAGGCCAGGCTGCCGCCACTCAGGCACAGGGAGCTGCGTGCCTTGCACCAGGGGTCTTAGTTCCACCTGTGGCCGGGCCGCCCCGTGGCCTGTGCCTTCCGCCCCTGGAGGTTCTGGTTCGCTTTGCTTTCTGCTGGAAGCTCATCATTTCTGTCCCTCTCCTGGGCCTGCTTCTTGTGCTGTCGTGGAGGCTTCATGCCATCTTCACGGCTGGATACGGCATTTACGGCCCCTTCCCTAGACCCTGCCATCCTAGTTTGTAACTTACCCTTTCACTCTCTTCAAATGCCACTTTGAAGAGAGTGAAAGGGTAAGTTACAAACTGGGAAGCCTCTTGAAAGTGGGTGCTGCCAAAATCGTTGTTTTTAATGCAGTCAGATTCACCAGTCTTTCCTTCATGGTTAGTATTTTTATATGTAATTTATGAATACAGCACCATGGAGTCAGTTAGGGGCTCATATCCAGAACACTGGAACAGCTGGCTGGGCGAGCCTGTGGTCCGTGAGGCGGAAGTGTGGCTGGAGCCCTGGAGTGGGAGCCCGCGGTTTGCTGAGATCATGTCTGTGAACGCTGCTGCACTCCAGCCTGGGCAGCATGGCAAGACCCTATCTCTAAAAATATGTATATAATAACAGTAGGACAGCTGCAAACTAGGGAGAGTGAGACACAGACACTTCCCACAAGAGGGCATGGGAATGGCCAGCTAAAAGCAGCAGGTTCATGAGCAATTAGAGAAATGCAATTAAACCACAGTTTGAAAGCGCCACACCCTTAGAATGGCCAAAATTAAAAAGCTGGACACCACCAAGTGTTGGGGAAGACATGGAGCTGCTGCTCATGAGATGGCCCCTGCCGCCGTCTCCAGCTGCTCCTCCTCTCCCTCCCTCCCTCCTTCCTTCCCTCTTTCCTTCCTTCCTTCCCTCTCTCCTTCCCTCCTTCCCTCTCTCCCTCCCTCTTTCACTCCCTCCCTCTTTCCTTCCCTCCTTCCCTCTCTCCTTCCCTCCTTCCCTCTCTCCCTCCGTCACTCTCCCTCTTTCACTCCCTCCCTCTTTCCTTCCCTCCTTCTCTCTCTCCTTCCCTCTCTCCTTCCCTCCTTCCCTCTCTCCCTCCGTCACTCTCTCCCTCTTTCACTCCCTCCCTCTTTCCTTCCCTCCTTCCCTCTCTCCTTCCCTCCTTCCCTCCTTCCCTCTCTCCCTCCCTCTGTCACTCTCTCCCTCTTTCACTCCCTCCCTCTTTCACTCCCTCCCTCTCTCCCTCCTTCCCTCTCTCGCTCTCTCTCTTCTGGGCCCACCTGTTCCCTCTTCCAGTTCCCTCTGCCTGGCTGTTTTCTCTGGTGAATGCTCACTCAGCCGCAGGTCCTGACTTAGTAAAGCTCCCGGCTCTGCCCCTGTCTGCGTGGCCCTCTCACTAGCCAGCTGCTCCTTTGACTCTGAGCTCCCGGAGGGCAGGGCAGCCTCTGCAGGGGCCCATCTTTGTATGTTCAGCACCTAGCATGGACTTGCAGCTTAGGAGGGCCTGGGAGACACCTGAGCGGTGGCACCAGTCAACTGCCGCTACAGCAAAAGCACCGCTTCCTAACATTTTTGGGCTGCTCTTCTCTTTAGGGCATCTTGACCCAGCCGAAAAAGTTGAAGATGCTCACCCCAAGTTATGGTGTGCTCTGAGCGAAGGCAAGGTGACTGTGTTCGATGCTTCTTCCTGGACAGTCCACCAGCACTCCTTTAAAGTGGGCACTGCTAAAGTGGTGAGTACACGAAGCGTCAGGAAAGCCGCCTCTGCATTCATGCATGATTTCTGAAACCTGAGTATTCGACAGGAGGATACGAGCCCTTTCACAGCATCACTCACTTTCTGTAAACAGGGGGTCTTAACTTTTACCTCGAGATTTTATATTAAGTGTAAGCTTGTTCCAACCTTCAACTTAACTTTCTTATTGAGGGAGACAATAATGGCTTTGACTCTCTCATCTAAAAATAGATTTCAGGCCACGCCCCCCCACCCCCCCACCCCGCCCCTGCAAATAGATTGCAGTGGCTCACACCTGTAATCCCAGCACTTTGGGAGGCTGAGGCGGGTGGATCACTTGAGCCCAGGAGTTTGAGACCGGCCTGGGCAACAGAGTGAGACCTCGTCTCTACAAAAAATACAAAAATTAGTCGGGCATGGTGGAGCATGCCTTTAGTCCCAGTTCCTTGGGAAGCTGAGGTAGGAGGATTGCTTGAGTCCATGAGGTTGAGGCTGCAGTGAGCCGAGATTGCGCCACTGCACTCTAGCCTGGGCAACAGAGCCAGACCCAGTCTCAAACAAACAAACAGTAATAATAGTAATAAAAGTAAAAAATGTCAGGTCTGTGAAGTGGAGCCGCTGTGGTCTCTGCCTGCTTATCAGAGGCCTCACACCACCCTTTGGGAACAACTTCTTTTTCTCTTTTCTGAGACAGGCTCTTGCTCTGTTGCTCAGGCCGGAGTGCAGTGGTGCAATCATGGCTCACTGCAGCCTTGACCTCCTGGGCTCAAGCGATCCTCCCACCTCAGCCTCCCTAGTAACTGGGACTATAGGTTCACGCCACCATGCCTGGCTAATTTTGTGTTTTTTGTAGAGATGAGGTTTTGCCATGTTGCCCAGGCTGAGAACGCTGTCACATCCCGCACTGTAGCGCTAAGCTTCCTGTGCATACCAGGCCTTAAAATGGCCCTGCAGTGTCTCCTGTGCACCCTGGTGTTTCCTGGGGATGCAGTGGTCACTGGGTCTCTCTTGGATCAAGAGAAGACAGCTCCCACTGCAGTGACTTGAGTGTTATCCAGCTGTCCCCGTGTGCCAGGTGGCAGAGAGGCCAGGGCCCAGTCAGACTCAGTGTCCACTCGGGGCACATGATTCCTTTCCGTTAGAGCAAGCTTGTCCAGTCCGTGGCCCGCAGCTGCACGTGGCCCAGGACGGCTTTGAACGAGGCCCAACACAAATGCGTCAACTTTCCTAAGACATTATGAGTTTTTCTTTGCAATCTTTTTCCTTTTAGCTCATCAGCTATCATCATTGTTCATGTATTTTATGTGTGGCCCAAGACAATTCTTCCAGTGTGGCTCAGGAAAGCCAAAAGATTGGACATCCCTGATTTAAAGCAAGTTTGAATTGTTTCTGATAATTTTAAAACAAATACAACTGTGAATGCATTTTCAGTGATGTGTCTGTGGCAGTGCCATGGTGTCGCCTCTTCCGTGACCATGCTGTCTTGAGTGTAGGAGCTGGGAGTCCTGCCCTGCTCATCTCTCCAGGCCCCCGGGGCCCCTCCTGCTCCAGACCGCCATTTCTTGGGGATTTTCCCTGTTTGCTGTGGCTCTGTGTGCACTTCCCTGCCTGGAGAGGCCGCCCAGGAGCTCCCCGTGCTCTGCGGCCCCGCACTCCCCCCACGGAGCGCTGCACGTCCTCTGTGGTTCCCCTGTTCTCACTCACAGATTCACAGATGATTTCCACATTTCAGTTGCATTTTATACTTTGCAGAGTACCTTCACATCTACAGCCCTCCTCCAATCCTGTGGGTCTGTCCTCTGAGCAGCCTCGTGGGATCTGCCGGGAAATCCTCATGCCTTACTCCTTGAGCATGATAGGATTTATTTTTTTTACATGTTTAATGTGAAAAGAACACTCCAGTGCCCAAGTATATATTAGGCATTGTTGGGTATCAATTTTTTTTTTGAAAGGGTCTCACTCGCCCATGGCTGGAGTGTAGTGGTGCAATCACGGCTCAGTGTAGCCCCGACATCCTGGCTTCAGTGATCTCCCCTCCCCACCTCAGCCTCCCGAGTAGCTGGGATTACAGGCGCGCCACCACATCCAGCTAATTTTTGTATTTTGAGTAGAGACGGGGTTTCACCATGCTTCCCAGGCTGGCCTTGAACTCCTGGGCTCAAGTGATCCACCCGCCTCAGCCTCCCAAAGTGCTGGGATTACAGGTGTGAGCCACCGCGCCCGGCCGTGGTATCAGTTTTAATGGCAGTGTTCCCTCGTCTAAAAATAATGTGGCAATCCATGGCACAGTATGTGCTTGCAAAACTGCTATAAAACAAATATTGTGAATTTAAATATATACTGCCGAGAGGGCTACATGTTAGCAAGATGGTAAGATTGCTAAATCATTTCCCCCCGTATTCAAATAATGAGTCTCAAATGATAAAGTCACAGGATCCATGATACAGTAAAAATAGTTACAAAAGTCTAATAATGCTTTAAACCAAAAAAAAAAAGGAAAAATTAGGGAAATTATTTTTCTAAATTTAATTTTTTTCAGTTCATTTTTAGTTATAAGCATTTCAAGCCTGGGCACAGTGGCTCACGCCTGTAATCCCAGCATGCTGAGGGGCTGAAGCAGGAGTGTCATCATTTGGAGATCCTGTATTTGCAAATTCAACTACCGGCTAATATTTATTTGTAACTCCCAAAACAGATCCTCACGGTGCTTTCTTGGTGATCCACATACATGCACGTGCCCAGAGTGGGCAAAAGCTGGAGTCGCCTGATGTGCATTTTCTGGGCCAACGAGTGTCCTCTCCTCGGCCTGATTGGTGCCGCGGTCTTCACATTTTTTTGCGTTTTGTTGGTGGCTTTGCCATTTAAGATAGCCTCAAGCATCGAGCTCCCAAAGCACAAGGAGGTGGTGACGCGTCTTGCAGAGAAAATGCATGTATCAGATGAACTTTGTTCAGGCCGCAGTTATGGTGCTGGTGGCCGTGGGTTCCATGTTAATGAATCAACCATACATAGCTAATAAGGTGTCTGTGAACAGAAGCACGCAGAGAACAGGGCTGTGTACTGATGGGTTGGTGAGAACGTCAGGACCCAGAGGCTCGCAGGACCCTGAGCTGGCCTGTCCCCTAGGAGCAATGGTTCCATATCTGCTCCTTCAGCATTTGCAGTAAACGTATAGAACAGAACTTCACTGGTAACGAGAGCTGACTGTGTTCTCATGTTCCCGTGGCCTCCGTAGAACTGCATGGTGATGGCAGACCAGAACCAGGTGTGGGTGGGCTCGGAGGACTCCGTCATCTACATCATCAACGTCCACAGCATGTCCTGCAACAAGCAGCTCACAGACCACCGCTCCAGCGTCACGGACTTGATCGTGCAGGACGGACAGAAGGCGCCCAGGTGCAGGTGGGCTCTGCTGGGAGAAGGGATTGTTTGGCTCCTGGGTGGGGCAGAGGGCACAGAGGGTAGGGGTCCCAAGGCTCGTGCCCACAGGGGCCAGGCAGGGCATACAGAGTGAAGTGGACCTGGAATGAGAAAGGCTGGGTGGTGTCCTTGGTCTCCTACTGCTCATGGGTGCAGAGAACCCACAAGACCAATACGAGCCAAGGGTAGTGATGAAGGTGCCACACCCAGCCTTCCTGCTGAGCTTGCTGTGGGCATGGCAGCCTGGGGCACCCCCTAGAGGGTACAGCCTCCCAGAGGAACACCAGCCGTGGTATCAGAAGCCTGGCCTCCTGGGATATCGCCTGAGTGCTCGGTGTTGGCCTGGCCTGCCTGGTCGCTGCTGTCCCATGATGGGAGGGTCACTGGACACGGTGGACGTCTAGGGAGATGGGAGGTGGGGTGGGGTCTCCTCAAACAGAGGCTCGTTGCAGGGAAGCTGCTTAAGCCTGCCCAGTTGGTCCAGGCAGCCCCAGCCCTGCATGTGGGGCCGCGCTCCCCACTCCTTTTCCCCTGACTTAGTGTCGGGGGTGCCCTGTTTGGGTAGGAAAGGAGGTGCTAGCCTGGAGGCAAAACTGGCTCAGGAGGTGCCGGGGTGGTGCAGGGCACAGGCTCAAGCCCCGCCCCACCCACAGCCGCCGGCACCTGCAGCGGCCATGTCACCAGTGAGCTTTGAAGAGCAGGCCCCCTGGGTGAACAGAGCGCACCGATGAGGCTCCATTTCAGTTTATGGTCACGTCGTGGCTCTGTGACCAACAGCTCATTAAGCCTGTGGCCCCTGGTGGTAGGACAGGTGGGCATCCCCAGAAACCCACCTTTTTCCCCTGAATCAGTTCATTTGAGCCGAGCCTGGCTGTGGCCACATTCGGAGTATGAGTGCATGTTATTATCATGTTCGCATGTTACCCGTGTTGAGCATGTTTTCACTAATGGTGACTTGGTTCCTTCCTGGGTTAAGACGTGTACAGTGTTTTCAAGGGCCCAAGTTAAAGGTGTGTGTGTGTTCTGTGCCCCCAGCGAGGTGTACTCCTGCAGTGTGGATGGCACGGTGCTGGCGTGGAACGTGCGCACGCTGCGGGTGACCAGCCGCTTCCAGCTGCTAAGCGGCGGCCTCACGTCCATCAGACTGCACGGCGGCCGCCTGTGGTGCTGTAAGTCCGGCCCCCATCAGAGTGGCACCCTAGTTCCCTGCTCTGGGGAAAGGATGCTGAGCAGAAAGCGGCTTTCCTCTGCTTCACACCTTTCCAGTCTGTATTTTAAACTCTGGCTCCTTTTCTGCACTCGCAGCCTTTACTCCATCTGCGTTGCTGTTCTTGGGGTTCCCAGGCCTCCCTCTGCTTTTCTACCCAGCAGCCAATGGGACGCCTGCTTGGCTGGATGCACCACTGCTCTGCTGCCCCTCACCTTGGCTTTCGCTGTGCCCTGCGCTGGGATTGAAGCCGGCCCAGGTGTCCCGAGTCATGGCTGCTTTTCCCGGGAGGCCTCTGTGCGCGTCATGTCTCCACACCTGGGGCCAGCCGGCGAGCCCATGCCATATTCCCCTCGGCCACTTGGCACAGAGCTGTGGCCTGGGACTCTCCATGGACCCAGGCTGGGCACTTTGCCAGGGGTGATGGGAGGAGCAGGAGCAGGTGCTTTGCCTGGAGGCTCGTGTCTGCGTTTCCGGATGCTCCAGAGCACAGAAGCTGCCGGCACTTTGAGGTCCTCCTCAGAATGTGCTGGATTACATGAGGGACAACTGGGAATGCGTTTTCTTTTTCGTAATGGAAGCGTGGTTCACATGTAGCAAAACCCACCAAGAAGGGCTCAGTTTGTTGCATTTTGTCAAACATGTAAACTACATAACCATGAAACAAATCAAGATGCGTAACGTTTCCATCACAGCTGGAAGTGTCTGTGCCCTTTCTGGGCCATGCCCCCTTTCAGGGGATACAGGTGCTGTTAGTTCCATCACTCTGAATTTGGGATTGACAGAACTTTCTGTAAATGGACTCCACAGTATGCATTCTTCCGCACCTGGCTTTATTCAGTCGGCAGAATGTGTTTAGGGCTCAGCGGTGGTGTTCTGAGCATCACTATCAATAGCTCGCTCCTTCCTGGTACCTCTGCTTAATTGTTTGAAGAACTGTTAGACGACTGTTTTCTGAAGTGGCGGGAGCAGCTTCCACCCCACCTGCGGTCTCAGGGTTCGTTTCTTTACACCCTCACCCAAACCGGTTCTCACCTGTTTTGATTGAAACCATCCCAGCGGGTGCGAAGTGTTGTCGTGAGGTTTGGGTTTGTGGCTCCCTCACGGCTGATGGTGCTGAGCGTCCTGTCCTGTGCCCGGTGCCCCCGATGATGCCCGTGGAGCAGTGCCCGTGCGGGCCCCTGCCCACTGCTCCGCTCACTTTCAGGGCAGCAGCGACATGTTTGGGTGCGAGCCAACGACGGTGCCTCTTCCCCTCGTCTGATTTCTTTTGTTCTTCCTTTGTTGCCTTCTTCTGGATTGACTATTTTTATGTTCAAATTAACCTCCTTTATTGTTTTTAAGCATTATATTTGTTTTATTTTGTGGTGGTTGCTCTAAGAATTGCAATATGCAACCTTAACCGATCACCTTCCTCCTCAGCTACGACGGATAGGGTAAGACGCTTACAGTATTTTGCTTAGGCAGTCAATGATCTTTTAAGAAAATTAAGACAAATTAAGAAACTGCCCATATATTTACCTTTTCCAGTGAGCTTCATTTCTTCCTAGAGACCCAGGTTTCTATCTTACGTTTTTTTCCCAGTAGCCAGAAGAATTTCCTTTAGCATTTCATAGAATTTGAGTCTGCTGGAAACAAGTTCAAGGCTGATGGATAGTTCTTGTTTTTTCTAGCTCCTTAGAAATATCATCCCATTTTCCTCTTTGTTCCTGATGAGAAATCTGCCGTCATTCATATTACTGTTTGGCTGCGTATGTCAGTTTTCTCGAGCTGCCGTAAAGGCTCATCTTTGGCTTCCATTAGTTGCACTGTGTGTCTGGGTATGAAGATCTTTGTGTTGGTCTTGCTTGGGGTCTATGGTCATACATTTCAGAAAAATTTTAACCATTATCTTTTCAAATATTCCTTTGGCCCTACTTGCCCTCTTTATATATAATATATAATCTCCACTTGATACTGTCCCACAAGTCTTGGGCACTGTTACAATTCTTTTCATTCTTTTTTCTCTTTGTACTTTAGTTTGGATAAGCCCTGAACCTTTCTTCTGTGTTCTGCCTGCTGTTAAATCCTTCCAGTGAATTTTCATTTTAGTTCTACAGTTTCCATTTCTCTTCTGAATTCTTCATTTCTTCATGCATTCTATTGATATCTTCCTGTAAGTTTTAAAGTATGTATCTGAGTGTGGTGGCTCACACCTGTAATCCCAGCACTTTGGGAGGCTGAGGCAGGCAGATTACCTGAGGTTGGGAGTTCAAGACCAACCTAGCTAATGTGGTGAAACCCTGTCTCTACTAAAAATACAAAAACTAGCCGGGTGTGGTGGCGCATGCCTGTAATCCCAGCTACTCAGGGGGCTGAGGTACAAGAATCGCTTGAGTCTGGGAAGCGGAAGTCACAGTGAGCCAAGATCATGCCACTGCACTCCAGCCTGGACCACAGAGTGAGACTGTGTCTCAAAAAAAAAATGAAAGTTTTAAAATAGATTTGTAATTATTGGTGTAAAGTTGTTGTCTGCTAGATACTGGATCATCTCTGGTTCTGTTTACTGTTTTTCTCTTGATGTTGAGTGAGTCACATTTTGATGTTTCACATGTATAGTAACTTTTTTATTTTTATTTTTTTTGAGACCGAGTTTTGCTCTTGTTACCCAGGCTGGAGTGCAATGGCGCGATCTCGGCTCACCGCAACCTCCGCCTCCTAGGTTCAAGCAATTCTCCTGCCTCAGCCTCCCGAGTAGCTGGGACTACAGGCATGCACCACCATGCCCAGCTAATTTTTGTATATTTTAGCAGAGACGGGGTTTCACCTTGTTGACCAGGATGGTCTCGATCTCTTGACCTCGTGATCCACCCGCCTCGGCCTCCCAAAGTGCTGGGATTATAGGCGTGAGCTATCGCATCCGGCCCCTGTAACTTTTTAATTGATGCATAATAGATGTACATACTTTGGGGGTACATGTGATAATTTAACACATTCATGTAATTTGTGCAGATCAGATCAGTGTACGTAAGGTACTCATTACCTTAAATGTTTGTCATTTCTTTATGCTAAAAACATTTAAACTATTCTCTGCTCGCTAATTTGAAATGTGCAGGAGATTATTATAAACTATAGTCAGCCTATGGATCCGTTGACAACTAGGTATTGTTCTACCAAATTGTATATGTGGGCTGGGTGCAGTGGCACATGTTTGTAAGCACTTTGGGAGGCCAAGGCAGAAGGATTGCTTGAGGCTGGGACTTGAGAGACCAGCCTGGCCAACATAGCAAGACCCTGTCTCTATAAACAAACGTTTTTTAAAAAGAAAAAAAAAACTTAGAGCTGGGCTCAGTGGCTTGCTCCTGTAATCTCAGCTACTCAGGAGGCTGAGGTGGGAAAATTGCTTAAGGCCACGAGTTCAAGGCTGCAGTGACCTATAAGGGTCTGTACTCCAGCCTGGGCGACAGAGCAAGAGCCTCTCTCTAAAAAACTGTAAAAACCCCAAAACATACATTGGTACTCATCAACCAACTTCTCTTCACCCTCCCATCCACCCTTCCTGGCCTTCAGTATCACCACTCTCCTCTCTGTCTTCATGAGATCCACTCACTCACATGTGGGAGCCAAACAGCGGTTTTGGTATCAGGGTCATGCTGGCTTCCTAGAATGAGTCTAGAAGTGTTTCCTCGCAGAGTTTCATTAGGATTGGTATTAGTTCTTTTTTAAAGGCTTGTAGAAGTCAGAAGTGAAGAGGCTTTGCTTTGACGGGAGTTTTGTTGTGACTTTGATTTTGTTACTGATGATTGGTTTGTTGAAGTTTCCTATTTCTTGGTGGTTCAGTCTTGAGTTAGGTTGTGTGTATCCAGGAATTTATTCTGTTCTTCTAGCTTTTCCCATTTTTCAGCGTGTAGTTGTTGAGAATGGTCTGTGGTGATTGTTTGTATTTCCGTGGTCTCATTTGCTGCGTCTTCATTTCTGATTTATTTGGGTCTTCTCTCTTTTGTTCTTAGTCTAGCTAAAGGTTTGTAGATGTTTATCTTTTAAAAATGACTTTTGATTTTGTTGGCCTTCCATATTTTTTTCAGTGTGCATTTTCCTATTTCTGCTCTGATCTTCGTCATTTCTTCTACTTTGGGGTGGGTTTGTTCTTGCTCTTCTAGTTCCCTGAGGTGCAGCAGTAAGCTGTTCCTTTGAAGTCTCTCTCCTTTTTGGATATAGGTGTTTATTGCTGTCAACTTCCCTCTTAGCGCTGCTTTCGCTGTCTCCCATGGATTAGGGGTTGTTGTATCTCCATTTTCATTTGTTTCAAGACAATTTTTAAACTTCTTCTTAATTTCTTCATTGGCCCAGTGTTGTTAGGGAGTGGGCTGCTTAATCTCCTCGTGTTCGGTTTCTTACGGATTTCTAGTTTTGTTCTGCTGTCATCAGAAAAGATGCTTGGTAAGATTTCTGCTTTTTTGAAATCACTCAGACTTCTTTTGTGGCCTACGTATGGTCTATTCCAGAGGATGTTCCACGTGCTGATGAAAAGATCGTGTCTCGACCACAGCTGGGTGAAATGTTCTGTGAGTAGCAGGCCTCTTTGGTCCAGCGTGTGGCTGCCTTCCTGGCTGGGTGGCTGCTGAGTGGGGTGTGGAAGTCCCCGCTGTGACTGTGTTGCAGTCGGCCTCTCCTTTAGATTGATCGGGATTTGCTTTATGTACCAGGGAGCTCTGCTGTTGGGTGCACGAATATTTTAATTGTTCTATCCTCTTGCTGAAGTCACCCTTTTATCATTATATTGGGACCTTATTTGTCTCTTAGAATCTGTGATTTGTAGTCTGTTCTGATACAAGCATAGCTTTAAAGAGCATTTGGTGTGTTCTGGCAGGTCATTAAATTACCAGCAGGTCACTTTGATCCCATGCAGAGGCTTGGTTTTGGCTTTTCTAGGGTGAGTCTATTTCAGTTTTGACCCTAGTCCTGGAGCGTACCCCTCAGTTCTGGTGCGTGGTCTTCATTCTTAGCGCATGGCCTTTGAGATTTCCAGGGACACCCAAGCCGTAACCAGTCCTTTCTACTTTGGATGAGCTACAGCAAGCTTGTCCAGCCCATGGCCTGGGGGCTGCACGCGGCCCAGGATGGCTTTGCATGTGGCCCAACAAAAATTCGAGAACTTTTAAAAAAAGTTATGAGATAATTTTTTGCAAATCAGCTGTTGTTGGTGTTAGTGTACTTTATGTATGGCCCAGGGAAGCCCCGAAGGATTGGACACCCCTGAGCTGGAACTGTTATTAACCTCTCTTCTCTCTAGCCCCAGGAAGCACTGAAATGCCTTCTTGGTTCCAGAGTGTTCCAGCTACCGCTTTCTGCTGTTTATTTGCAGTTTAGGCAGCAGCCAGGGATTTGAGGACATTTATGTGTATTTTGGGGTTCCCTCATCTTGAGGCTCTTTTTCCTCCATTTCCAGCCATGCCGGCAGCCCCAAACCTACCTCGGCCAGGCCGGGCTGCTGTGCACTGCTGGAACTGGGACTCCTTGGGGCCTCGGGGAAAGCCGGGTGACTGCAGTGCTGCACGCTCGCTCCTCTTCTTTCAGGGACCAGGCCCTCGGCTCTGCTTGGTCTCCAGGGACCGTCACACATGCGTGTGTGTGCGTGTCTGTGTGAGTGAGAAGTTGTCTTCTGCAGTTGTATTTTGAATTAACCTAGCCGACCAGTCCATGGGCTGAAAGGTGCCTGCTGAAGATAGCCAGGGAGACCAGAGAAGAGGTGAGGATGGACAAGGGTTTTTGTTTGAGGGGGCGTCTCACTATGTTGCCCAGGCCGGTCGAACTCTTGGGCTGTAGCATGTTCCTGCCTCAGCCTCCCACTGTGCTGGGTTTACAGGCGTGAGCCACCGTGCGGGCCGACAGCCTCGTTTTAAGCGTTGTATCTTTACACATGAGCCTCTTCACTTTCCCATTTGACTTGTCTGAATGCAACAAGTGGTTTTCCTGTTAACCACACTGAGGAAGGTACGAGAGGAAGGAACTTGGAGGCCATTTGCTTATGACGTTATTCCGAGTCCTTCTCTGATGAGGATAATGAGCAAACATTGTGGCCACTCATCAGATGTTAGCACTTGAGAGATTTGGGTCAGGCCTTGTCTTGTTTCCATCTGGGTGTCTGTGGGTGCAGTGGCGCAGCCTGCGAGATAGCATGGAGCAGGGTGGCAGTGCCCTAGTGCTCCCAGTGCCCTGAGCGAGGTGGGGCTGCGGGTGCCCCGGGGTGGTCCTTCCATGTCAGCCCCGAGGCTGGGATGAGCGGCTCCCCCTGGTGAGGGAGGGTTACCACCAAGGTGGAGTGTTGCTCCGAAGGATGGGTGCTTGGGACATTTTCTAGAAGGGGCTGGACCTCTGCCCCCAGTCACCCGTGCTGGGAGGTTCATGTCTGCCAGGCTGCTGGGTGCACTGTGGGGTGGGCTGTGGCCTCCCGGGCATCTGGGCTTGGATCCAGGCATGGGCATTGGATGCCTGCTGACCGGGCAGCCCCTTCACCTTCCTGGAGTCTTCACTTCACTGTTGAAAGCGTGAGATGTGAGCCCCATGCTTTCCATTGCAAAGGGCACTGATGGTGGGGAGGCGGGAAGCCAGAGCACTGTCCACCTCAAAGGTGCAGAGAATGCCAGATGCCAGCAACGGAGGCCCAGAACCTGGGCCTGGGCGGCGGGCACAGAGCCCCAGTGGCACTGACCTGGCCTGCGTGGGCCAGTGGAGAGGGAGGGATGCTTGCACTCAGCGCGTAAGGAAGGAGGGCTGGGCACGCCTCTGTCTCCTGAACGCCAGCTTCGGTCTTCTCTGGAGACCTTGCCTCACATCCATCCACGGTGCTGCTTCCAACTGCTCACAGATCTCACAGATGTGGAAACTCTCTTGCTTTACAAAAAAGATGTTCTGCTGGAGTGGTTAACAGATGAGAGGGGCGCTTAGAACCACACAGGGCGTGTTCCCCGGAGGCTGGGTGTTGTCCCCTGGAATTCTAACAGTTGCTGCTGGAGCCACTTTGGTTTCAGGTGTAGAAAACCCTGAACCGCCTCTGAGAAGCTGCTGCATCTTCTCGCCACGGCGCTCAAAGCCGCGGATGAGGGCACAGGATTCCTGTGGTTTCCTCGGCAGCAGCAAGAGAGCTCAGGTGTGGGCATCTTCCCTTGCCAGTGGTGCTGCCTGGCCCCATCCTAGCTCCTCCCTTCCGCAGGTACAGGTAACAGCATTGTGGTCATGACAACGAATGGCTTCCTTCGTCAAGAATTGAAGATTGAGGAGAACTTCACAGACACTGGCACCTCCTTCCTGGCCTTCCAGCTCCTTCCCGAGGTACCCCAGCAGGGGCTCTGGGCCCAGCATGCGCGTGGCCTGGGGCCCACGGCCCACACCGTGCCCTGTGTTTCAGCAGGAGCAGCTGTGGGCGGCGTGTGCAGGACGAAGCGAGGTTTACATCTGGAGCCTGAAGGACCTGGCCCAGCCCCCGAAGAGGGTACCCCTCGAGGAGTGCTCTGAGATCATCTGCATGATCCGGGTGAAGAAGCAGGTAGGGTGGAGGGCCCACCACCCCCAGCATCCTGCCAGGTCTCGCTTGCCCCGGCCGGGTCCCCATGCTCCCCAGAGAGCCAGCCACACACACACCCTGTGCTCTCCTGCCCTCGCCTCTCAGGGCCCCTCCAATAGGCACGCGCAGGGTTGGCGCCAGCGTGCACACAGGTCACCACGGGCTGCAGGTTTCATAGTGTGGCCCAAGCACTCACATACCAGGTGTTCCTAGGACTCCACAGCAGACTCCCCCAAACTGGGTGGCTTCAAGTGGCAGCCTTATTTTCTCACAGTACTCCAGGCTGGAGGCCAGAAACAAAGTGTCAGCAGTGCGGCCTCCCTGCACTCCAGGCCCTTCTCTCCGCCCCCTGCTCATGCGGCCACGGTCCCTGGCTGTGGACGTGGCACTAATCTGCGCCTAGGCCACACGGCACTCTCTCCCCCTGTGCCTGCGTCTCTTGTGGGGACGCTGGTCACACTGAATTTCCGAAGCAGCTCACATTCTGAAGTTCGGGGAGGACATGGATTTGGGGGACACTGTTCAACCCATTACAGTCTGCTCTTTGGCCCCCCAAATCCACAGCTGTCCCACATGCAAAATACACTCCCTCCATCACGACATCCCCCGACGTCCTTGCTCATTCCAGCATCTGTTCTGAGCCCCAAAGCTCCACGTGGAGCCAGTGCCCTTCCATGCGGGTGAGCCGTGGGCGGGGTCCACCTGGGGCAGAATCGGCCGCTCTTCCACTGGGAACCTGTGCAGCTAGAAGGTCTGTCTCTTCCCAAAATACAAGGCTGGGCTAGGCAGAGGTTAGACATTCCCACCCAAAAAGGGAGAAACAGGAAGGAAAGCTGGAGTTCCAGGTCCTGAGCAAGTCTGAGACACCACAGGGGGAGTTCAATGAGCATTTCCCCCATGATTCTATTGGGACAGAATTGACAAATAAAAGTTACATATATCTAAGGTATACAAAGTGCTATTTCAATATACATTGTGAAATAATCACAGTCAAGCTAATTGCCGTATCCGTCACTGCACACAGGTGGCTGTTTTTTGTGTGGTGAGAACACTTACAATCCACCAGCACGTTTCCAGCGCATGATGCAGTCTCGGTCCCTAGAGCCCCTTGGCCATTAGGTTCTAAGCCTGAGAAGGGTCCTCTGCACCTGCCAGGTGGCCCTGGCCCTCGGCCGGTAGAGTCCTGTCCAGGAAGGAGGTAGTTTTGGGGGCACACGCATCAATTCCAGGTAGCTGGGCAGAGCCCTGGCATGCCTGAGAGGGGCTTCTTTCCCCACTGACCCCTCCTGTTTCTCCCTGGCAGGTCTGGGTGGGCAGCCGAGGGCTGTGGCAGGGAACACCCAAGGGGAAAATCTACGTGATTGATGCCGAGAGCAAGACCGTGGAGAAGGAGCTGGTGGCGCACGTGGACACTGTGAGGACGCTGTGCTCGGCTGAGGACAGATACGTGCTGAGTGGGTCGGGCAAGGAGGAGGGGAAGATCGCCATCTGGAAAGGGGAATAGACGTGGCTGAGTGTGCCAAGCGGAACCATGCCCTATGTGTGGGGACTGGCTGCCCCTGCTGCCCCTGAGAGCCCGCCAGGAGCAGAAGCCCCGAGCAGTAGGGGGCAGGGCAGCCCAGGCTCAGCGTGGAGCTTGCTTACCGCGTGGCCAGCCGCGAGACCCATGGCCACGCAGCTTCTCATAGGCCTTTGGGCCCCCTGGCTAAACTGCATCGAGTGTGTCCTGTTGGGGTTGGTGATAACCTCTATTAGACGTTACTTTGTGTGTTGCCTGGAAATTGCTGGAAACAACAACCATGGACCGGCAGCTTGGCTGAGTCACAGGTGACCCGCAGCTCTCACATCTCTGGTTTTGCCTTTCCTTACCTCATGCATTCACTTACCCGGTCCTTACGCATCACGGAGGAATGCTGGGCTGGGCACATGACGGTGAGCCCGGGGCCCTGGGGCCTCCAGCCAGGCCTGTGAGAAGGAATAACAAAGGGTCTGTCTCCCAGCAGAGAAGGTGGACAGGGCCTGCGCAGGTGGAGGGGACCACAGTGGGATCAGGTTTTTGGGACAGGGGTTGGGCCAGCTGAGGCAAGCTGTCTTTTTTCCTTTTTAATAAATGCACAATTTTTATAATAATCCTAGAGACCTTTTTTTCTGCCAAAGATCGCAGACCAAAAAAAGTTCCATCATCTAAAATATGCTCGGGAAACTACACAGAATCTAAAGTAAAATAGCATCACGCGTGGTCTCCTATTCCAGTGAAGAGGCCCCAGAGGAGCGTGCGGTTCAGCCCCTGCGTCCGTGTGCGCACTGGATGTGCACGGGCAAGACGCTTCACCGAACTGAACAGCTTAGCTGTACACAAAGATTTGCAAAAGAGACCTTTTGCACTTTAATGTTGAGATTTCATTACTTTTTTAGATGTTCCGTGGAATGTTCTGGTGTGGCTGTTGGAGCTGGAGAGAGCATGTCAGCACATGCCAAGGGTGTGGGGCCTGCCCCCCTGAGCACCCATCCACGGGCTGGACCGTGGAGCCCTGGCTTCTCAGGACACAGCCCCAGAGTTGGCACACCCCGAGTGTCTCTGGAGGTGTTTGCCAGGCTCCTGGAACGGGCCACCTCCAGAAGCTCTGCAGTGCCTCCAGATGATGGAAAGGCAGGCTGACCTCTGGTTGGGTCTGCATTTTGGAGTCCGCACCACGGGCTAGCTTTTCCCCAGGCTTGGCTTTGCATAGCACTCACCTCTTGGGGCGTTCTGACAATGTGGGCAGAGCACAGCTTTGTGGCCTCATCCTCCCTCAAGGCTGTGCCTATGGCGGGGGCACGTTCCCAATTTCTAGCAGGGGAGAGGTTGGAGTTTGCTTTTGTAAACACATGAATACTTACTTATACATGTATTTTTGACAGACTTTTATCATAACTTATTTAATGCCAGTCCTCAGGTAACCTCAGGTATCTTCAGCTTATGGATAATAAATTTTGTTTATTATAAACACTGATGTCCAGCTTCCTTCCTTTATCCATCAGTGACTGGTGGGAGGTCTTGAAAATGAAATGACCCGGGCCGTTCTGAGCATGCTCCTGCATTCTCAGCACCCATCACATTATTTTAATGCAGACTCTTCATGTCTTTTCTCCATGGTGATAATAATTTCCAAGATCTTACTTGACAGTGATTGCGTTTTCGGAAATGGTCATATCAAAGAGAACACAGAGGTGAACAAGGCGCTAACAGGGAGTAAGTGTGCTGGGCAGGCACCGTTCGTGTTTATCCCGCGTTCTGCAAATGGAATCCTGGCCAGTGGAGTTGACTGAAATGGAAAGGGCACTTGATGCCTTCGATTTTTCCCCTGTGCTTCGGAGAGATTCCGTTACAAATGATTTGTCATGGAAAGGCCCCAGATGAGCGGGAATTCATGGAACAGACTGTGATGCCATCCCTGCCTCGGTTTTAGAAACCTGAATTAAATTGGTACAAAAAAGTATTTCTCTTGAACCAGAAACCAGTATATTTTAATAGAATTTCAGCTCTCCTGCTGTATTTCAAAGAACAGAAAAGAAAGCTTGCTTTGGGGAGCTGGCACTGTTCACGCCACCAACCAAAAGCTTATGCCAACTCCCCCTTGCTGACGCAGAAGGCATAAAGACAGACAGTCACCTGGTAACGTTTCTATGATTTGTTCTTGGAAGGTGTGTGCACAGGAGCCGTTTTCAAATGATGGCCGTTGTTACCATTAGATGTGGCTATATAACATCTGAATTAAGAGTGCATGACTCTGTCTACTTCTTGAGGACTCCTTGGACAGATGAAGGGGTGCCTTCTCCGAGTGGCTAGGGAGGGCATGGTTGGAGAGCCCGGCAGGGTTGCGTCACTGTCCCCACCGCCTGCAGCTGTTTGTATGTCTTGTGTCAGTGCTGTGCCATCCCCCAGAAAGCGAGGCATAGGCTCTCAGACACAGAGCTGGTTTGCATCGTCCGCATTGCTGCCGCTGAGCTGCAGTGCAAGCCGAGGCGTACCCAGGACTGGGGGCAGTGCTGCAGCTGTGTGCCCTGGAATCTTGGCATATTCTTAGAGACACAGCCCAGGGTGACAGGCACTGCAGAAGCACTGGGGCCGCATGGGAGCCTGATCCGGGCCTAGCTGCAGATCTGGCCACAAGCCCTGTGCCCTTATGGGGATGGTTCCTTCCTGCAGGGCTCACATGGAGGCCAACAGGGGCACACTTGAACACCCAGTCTGTTGCTGGGGACCCAGGAGCACCTCTAGAATGTGAAGGAAGAGGAAATGAGGATGTGACATTGTGGGTTGAAAGGTGCCCTCAAAAGCAGACGTCACATCCTACCCCCTGGACCTGTGAATCTCACCTTATTTGATGAAGGGTCTTTGCAGATGTCATTAAGGATCTGAAGAGGTCCCTCCTGGATTCTGGGGGGCGGGGGGCCTAAATCCAATGACAAGTGTCCTAAGGAGGAGTGGAAAAGACACGTGGGGAGAGGCCACATGAAGACAGAGGCAGAGCCAGGAGCGATGCAGCCATAATCCCAGGAGCCTGGAGCCACCAGGAGCTGGAAGAGGCCGGGATGCATCTTTCCCCAGAGCCCTCAGTGGGCGTGGCCCTGCTGGCACCGGGATCTCAGACTTCTGGCCTTCAGAATGGAGAGAAGGTAAAGGTCAGGTGCATGACCGCCCGTCGCCACGCCCAGTTTGCAATCGTTTGTTCCGGCAGCCACAGGAAACTCCCAGTTCCTGTTTGTCGCCTGTGTTGCCCGTGTGCTCTGGTCAGGTGCCGTGCTGGGCGCTTTAGGGGCACTGTTGTGTATGATCCTCAGGGCCCCGTGGCATGGAGACAATCATCCCCATCTTACACCCAGGATACTCTGGCCTCAGTACTAAGAGCTAAGTGGAGGCTGGGGGCATACCCTTCTCACTGCCAAGAAGGCAGGGCCGGGCTTCGAGAGGCCCTCAGAAGCTGCTCTTGCCCTATGCGCAGTCTTTCCGCTAGCGCTCTTACCTTTACCAAGGCGCTGGGTGTGGGGGCTGAGGCTGGCGCTCCTGAAATGTGTTAGCAGCAGCCCCTGGCCCATTCAGGGAGGATCCTGGGGTGACGGAGGCAGTAAACTCACTTTGCTTTGGTGGTGGAGAAGAGTACGTCTCCCTAACTCTGCATCTTTCCCCGAGGGTCACGGGAGCGTATTCTGCGGCTCTAGGCCCTGGCCAGCAAACCACTGCTGCGGTTCTGCTGGGGGTAGTGGTGGTCATCCAGGGGTAGGGCGGAGGCCACGTGGGCAGAGGCTGACGGGGCTCAAAGGGAGATGCGGTGGGGCACGGTGCAGTTAGTGGGGCCTGAGCATCACTGACGCCCCACATGGATGGCTGCAAAATCAGACATGGAAAACAGTCACCAAAACACAGGAAAGCAGTGACAGAGGAGCTAAAAGCCAGACGTGACAAGTAGAAAATGAGCAGCAAGATGGTGGACTGAACTCTAACCATACTGATAATTATATTAAGTGTAAATGGATGCAACACTCCAATTAATTAAAAGGCAGAGGTTGTCAATCTAGATCTAAGAGGAAACCCCACTGTAAGTTGTTTGTAAGTGATGCACTTTAACTATAAAAGCACGAGACAGGAGTAAAAGGATGGAAAAGGCTTAGGCTGGATGCGGCGGCTCACACCTATAATCTCAGCACTTTGGGAAGCTGAGGCGGGAAGATCACTTGAGCCCAGGAATTCGAGACCAGCCTGGGCAACCCAGTGAGATACCCCATCTCTACAAAAACATTATAAAAAATTAGCTGGACATGGTGGTGCGCACCTGTAGTCCCAGCTACTCCTGGGGCTGAGGTGGGAGGGTGGCTTGAGCCTGGGAAGTCAATGCTGCAGTGAGCTGTGATCACGTCACTGCACTCAGCCTGGGTGACAGAGCGAGGCCCTATCAGAAAAAAAAAAAAAAGTTTCACTATGCAAACAATAAGTATAAAAAAGCTTGTGTGGTTATATTACTTTCAGACAAAACATAATTCATGGCGTATTACAAGAAGCAAACAGGGAAAGCGTAATAAGGTCAATTCATCAAGAAGATGAATTAACTAATAATAGAGATTCAGGAGATACGAAGCAAGCATGGAAGAGCTATAGGAGAAAACAGACGCAATCCACAGTCAGATTTTAACCCCCTTCTCAGAAACTGATAGAACAAGTAAACAATTCACAGGGATCAGATTTAATGACAGGACCAACCAGCCTGACCCAACATAGAACGCTACACCCAACAACAGCAGAAGAGCTATTCTTTCCACGTGCACGTGGAATGTTCACCAAACTGGATTATATGCTGGGCTATAAAATAAATGTGAAGATTTAAATGTTACAGAATATGTTCTCTGACCACACAGAAATGGAATGGGATATCAACAGTGATAACACGCCGAAAAATCCCAAAATTAAAATCATGTTGGGAAATTAACATACTTCAAAATAACCCATCAATCAAAGAAAACACACAAAGGAAATTAGAAAATATCTTGAACTCAATGATACTGAAAACACAATATATCAGAATGTATGGGATGCAGGCCGGGCATAGCGGTTCATGCCTGTAATCCTAGCACTTTGGGAGTCCAGGGCAGGAGGATCCCTTGTGCCCAGGAGTTCAAACCAGCCTGGGCAACATGGGGAAACACTATATCTTCATTTTTAAAGAAAATTAAAACCCAAAATGTATAGGATGTAGCTAAGGAGAACAATTATAACTTTAAATGCCTGTGTTAGAAGAAAGCTTTCAAATCAGCTACATAAATTTTAACCATAACAGTGTAGAAAAATAAAAGTACATTTAAATAAAATAAGTAAAGGAAGGATGAAAGAGAAAGCGAACAGCAAAGTCAGAAGCTGGTTCTCCAACTGATAAACCCTATCGAGACTGACCAAGAAAAACACACGTGCGCAAGTTTCATTCCACTGTATGGAACACAAATCTTACATACGTCAAAAGATGCTGTGAATAACGAGATAAAATATGCAAATTTCTTAAAAATAACTTTATGAAACTAACACAAGGAGGAATAAAATCTGAGGAGTCTTACATCTATGAAGGAAATTGGTTTATAGTCAAAAAATCTCCCAGAAAGATGAGATCTCTAGGCTCAAGTGCTTTCACTAGTTAATTCTAACAAACTCTTACAAATGGCAGAATAGAATTTATAGACGCCCTTTCAGAAGAAGAGGAGAGAACCCTTCCCAACTCATTTTAGGAGACCAGCATGAACCTATAGTTAAAGGACAAAGATCTTACCGGAAAATAAAATTGTAGGTCCATTTCCATCAGAAACATAGATGCAGAATTCCTTGGGTATCTACCCAGAGGAAAATAAGTCATAATATGAAAAAGTCACTTGCACATGCATGTTCATAGTGGCACAATTCGAAAATGCAAAAATATGGAACTAGCCCAAATGCCCATCAATCAACGAATGGAGAAAGCAAATGTGGTGTATTGATATCAGAATACTACTCAGCCATAAAAAGGAATGAAATAATGGTATCCACGACAATGGACGGAACTGGAGACTATTATTCTAAGTGAAGTAACTCAGAAATGGAGAACCAAACATCTCATGTTCTCACTCACGTGGGAGCTGAGCTATGAGGACGCAGAGGCATAGGAATGATACAGTGGACTTCGGGGACTTGTGGGGAAGGGATGGAAGGTTCCACATGGGGTACAGTATACACTGCTCGGGTGATGGGGCACAGAAATCTCAAATCACTGCCAAGGAACTTACCCATGTAACCAAACACCACCTGTTCCTCCAAAACCTAAAAAAAAAAAAAAAAAAAAAAAAAAAAAACCCAAAAACGAAAACAAAACAGATGCAACATTTTTAAACAAAATATTAGCAGACTGAATCCAGCAATATTTTTAAAAGTTAATACATCATGACCAAGTGGGGTTGCAAAATGCAAGGTCAATTTAATATTCAAAAATTGATCAGCGTTACTTACCATATCAGTAGAACAAAGGGGACTTCCTCAAATTGACAACATTCACAAGAAACCCACAAGAAGCATCATACCTAACAGTGAAAGACGAATTGCCTTCCCCTCAGAATGGGACCGAGGCAAGGATCTTCGCTTTCCCCTTCCTGTTGACATTGTACTAGAGATTCTAGCCAGGGCAATAGGGCAAATAAAATTAAATTAAATTTAAAAAGGCATAAAGATTGTACTGGTTTAGCAGAACATTGAGGGGGAAATAAAGATGATTGTACTGGAAAGGGCAAAACCATCTTTATTAGAAGACAGCAAGATGGTTTATATAAATCCTAAAGAATCTATTTTAAAAACTAGAATATTTTCCTAGTTTTTTTCTAGTAAGGTACTAGATACAAGGTCAATATATAATCATTGCATTACTATATTCTAACAGCAAACAACTTGTAAACTTTTAAAATACAGTAACATAAAAAAAAATTCAATAGAAATAAATTTAATGAATGATGTAGAAAACTGAAAACTCAAAAACACTGCTGAGAGAAAATGTTAAAGACGGAAAGATGTCGTCCAGGACTGTGAGATTAAATATTATAAACATGTTAGTCATCTCCAAATTGACCTGACAGATTCAACTTAATCCCAGTCAAAATCCTAACAGAATGTTTAAAAAAGAAATTTAAAAACAAATATTTAAGATAAGCTTCAAAAAGACGATCAAGCCAGGTGGGATGGCTCAAGCTAGAGGACAGGTGTATATCTTTATGCTTTACTAAAAAGCTACAGTAATTAAAACAGGGTAGGGTTTGACATAAGTATAGATAATTAAATCAATGGGAAAAAATGGAGGGTCTAGATGCACACGCATAAAATCAGTCGACTGCACAAAAACAAAAGTTCCACGACAATTTAGCAAGGAAAGTGCTCGGCAGATGCTGCCACCACAGCGGGACAGACGTGCGGAGAAGGAAGTAGCGGGACGCGCTCTTGTCTACACAGTTTAACTCAAGGTGGCTCACTGACCTCAGCCCGAAGCTGGAAGCTCTAGAAACAAGCATATCTTTGCCACCTTGGTGCAAAGACTTTTCTAGAGAGAACACACAGAAAAGCTAAACACTAAAGAAAAAGTTGATAAATTGGATGTCATCAAAATATGTCATTAAGGAAAAAAAAGTACTTGTAATACTCCATCTGGCAAAGAATTTTTATCAAAAATATATTCTACAAATGGACAGCAAGACGAACAGCTCAACTGAAAAACGGGCGAACAAGGCGGACACAGTGGCTCATGCTTGTAGCCCCAGAGCTTTGGGAGGCCCAGGCAGGAGGACTGCTTGAGCCCAGGAGTTTGAGACCAGCCTGGGTGACATGGGGAGACCCTATTTCTTAAAATTAAAAAAAAAAAAAAAAAAAAAGCAGGGCATGGTGGTGTGCACCTGCAGTCCCAGCAGCCTGGGAGGCTGAGGCAGGAGGATGCCCGACACCAGGAGACTTCAGTGAGCCATGATCAAGCTTGGGCACTCCAGCCTGGGCAACAGAGGGAGACCCTGTCTCAAAACAAGAAGTCATACCCTGGAATGCTAACAGCTATTAAGGAATGCAGTCAGTCTACGTGCAGGAACGAGGAGAGTTGACGATATTTGGCTAAACAACAACAAAAAATGTAGATTGCAAAACTCTGCACAGTGGTCCAAATTTCGTTAAAAATAATTAGCATTAGTAATGTGGAGAAAAAGATGTGAAGACTGGGGCCGGGCACGGTGGCTCACGCCTGTAATCCCAGCATTTTGGGAGGTCGAGGCTGGCGGATCACTTGAGGTTAGGAGTTTGAGACCAGCCTGGCCAACATGGTGAAACCCTGTGTCCACTAAAAGTACAACAATTAGCAGGGTGTGGTGGTGCGTGCCTGTAATCCCAGTTACTGGGGAGGCTGAGGCGGGAGAATCGCTTGAACCTGGGAGGCGGAGGTTGTGGTGAGCCAAGGTTGCGCCATTGCACTCCACCCTGGGCGACAAAAAAAAAAAAAAAAAAAAATACAAAACAGACGGCAGGCTGGGAGGCCCGAGGCACCGATTCTCTGCCTTGGCGACTTCTTGCCCTGCGACGGCCACTGGGCACTCAGGGAGGGCATGTCCTTGGAGGGCATCCTGGGGAAAGGCCAGGAAAGGGGCGCAGCGCTGGCCGTCCCCTCCTAGCCTAGGGGAGCGTTGGCAGGGTGCGGGACGCAGGTCCGGTGCTCGCTCAGGTGGGCCAGGTGAGGCGGTGGGGCTGGCGGGGGGAACACACACCCGGCCCCCTGCCCCTACCCCGGCTGTCCCTGACCAGGGAGCGGGGGTCTTTGTGGGGCGCCGATTCCCTCCCCCTCCCCACAGGCACTGGGCCCTGGGTGGCCACCAGGTGCAGGGCTCCCATAGTTCCAGGCCTTCCCCGGGGGGGGCGTCTCTGTGGCCGCGCGGGATTGCGGCATGGTGGCTGGTGTACCCTGCAGGAAGCTGTTCTCGCTGGCCACCGCCTCCACCTGGGAGGGAAGTGCCTGGATCTTGGGTCCTGGGCTGCCACCTGTGTCCCCAAAGCCCAGCCCCGAGTCTGGGGGCACAGGACCAGATGTGCCATGGTGGGCGGAGGCTTCCGCGGCCCCTCCGTAACAGGGACAGCGGGGTGGAACAGGGTAAGGCCACGGTGTGGGAAGGCAGGGCGGGATGGGGCAGGGCCGCGTGCACCCGGAGGACAGCAGGGGATGCTGAGTGCTCCTGCCAGCCTGGGCGCCGGGCAGGGTCCAAGAGGGCAAATGGGGCCTTTGGAGCAGAGTCTGGGCAGCCCTGGTGCTCTGCTCCACTTCCGTCTGGCTGAACGTGACCATCCCTTTAGTCCCCAGGACAGGGCGATCAGCCCATGTTTTGCAGCAGCGCCAGAGTGGCCCAGCCAGGACTTATCCCCAGGTGCGGGGCTCCTGGCTTCCGTGCCCCAACCCCCACCCCGACTATGCAGGTCCCATCTGGGAGCCCCGAGGTGACATTCCTCTACTATCAAAGCCCCTCCTCTCTTTCTCCCTGGTCTAAGCAGATCCCTTCTACCCCACCCCTTGCCCAGCTGGGACCCCTCCAAGCCCCACAGGTTCAGATCAGAGGAGCTGTTGACAAAAACAGCTGGGTCACCCGAGGCAAGTCCCCTCCCCTTCATTTTCTTCACTGCTGGCTGGCAGCCACAGCCCTGGGTGGGGGGTACCAGAGGACACGGATGGCCCACGCCGTCTGCAGGAAGGCCAGTGGAGTGCCCTTCCAGCCACTCCAGGACCCCGTATGCTCCCCGGGGCCACCAAAGCCAGGTGCACATGATGGGCCACCCACTGTCCTCAGCCCAGCGTGCCCACTCCTGCTGGCAGCAAGCAGGCTGCCTCCCCAAGACACTCGACCAGGGACAGTCAGGAACCCTTCAGCAGAGGCAGACCACAGGCCGGCCCCACCCCCACTCCACCAGACAGGCCAGCAGGAGGGCCCAGGCCTTGACCCCGCCTGAGCCAAGACCCCTCACCTCCAGGTACGGGAGCACCCCTGGAGGGCCACGGCTAAGGGGGAGTGTGTGGGCATTCCAGGGACAGGCCTCAGGTTTGCGAGCTGGCGGGGCCTCCGGGGAACGAATGCTCCTGTCCTTGGGTCCGGCCCGGCCCGCCATCTGCAGGCCTCAGACAGCCCGCTGGACCCACTAGGCACCAGGAAGGCAGCAGGGAAGTGACAGACACACCCACACCATCATGTCAGAGGGAAACGTTTATTGAGTCAGCCACAGAGGAACAGAGAAACAGACGCAGGGAGGTTGTCAGTGCACAGAGGAAATCAGGGCGCTGCACAAGCGAACCTTGTGCAGGACGGAGCGGGTGCGAACGGCAGTGCATGCCACACACGTTCACCTGGCGAAGAAACACGACAGAACCCAAGGGCTCTGTGTCCAGACGGACACAAACATGAGGCCACTTACCCAACTAACTGAAAAGTCATGAATGACATGACCCTTTCTTACGACCTCCTCCTCCTAAAACATAACATTATGTGTTTAACACACACTTACACCATTGCTAAATCAGCAAGAGCTATTAGAGTGCTCCAACTTAATAAGTTGATAAAAAGCTGTCCTGTGGCCAGTTCACAATGGAACTAAATAGTTTCGTTCCGAGATGCCTGGGGAGTTTCTCTGACAGCGAGGCATCTCCAACACACAGGTCATTCTGTCACCAGGAGCTGGTCTCAGTCCCTGGCACAGAGTGACATGCCCCTGGCAGCCAGCCCTGCGGAGGGGTACTCAGTCCTCCTGGAGGCCCAAGGAGGGGCTGGCCAAGGGGCCACCTCGAGGTTTGGGGGCTCTGGCCGGAGAGTGATGGCTGGCTTTGCATGAGGAGGTGACAAGAACTTTAGGCTGGGTCCCCAACATGCTGTGTGCACGAGACTTGTTCAACCCAGAACTGAACTGACACCTCTCCCAGGTGGTGAAGGGCAGAACCTCCCAGGAGCTCTCGGAAGCGGGGATCCCTCACGACAGGCCTGTGGCACCAGGCTTGGAGGCAGGGAGCTGGTGTGTCTCAGCGGCGGTGTGTGCTGCTGGGAGGCGGAGGGCAGACGGGCCTGGGCCTGACTCCGCAGCAGCAGTCACTCGCACGCTGTGCGGTGGCTAGAGCTGGACCAGCGCTGAGGCAGAAGCAAAACAGCGTGGGGAGAGCTGTGTGTCTTTCCTGAAGCCGGTTCATGTCTAGTGTGGACAGCAATATTTGGTGTTTTGCAAACTTGGTCTGTAGTAGGTGTCGCTATCGCTGGTGGCCGCAGAAGCCATTAGCCACAGAAGGGAACCGCTGGGATCTTGGAGAGTGTTTTTCAAACATGCCACCCGGACATCACGGCCCCAGTGGCGGAGAGCTGAGGGCGGCCCACAGCACCCCTTCTACCCCTCTTGTTGCCCTGAGGGCTGCTTCCTGTTCTGCTTCGGGGTTCTAGGTGGTCACAGGCCAAGTTCTCCACACCTGTGGCCTTCGAGAAACACTCCTGAGGGCTGCTGGAAGCCACTAACCATCTGTGGAGGGCTCAGTGGCCCTGTCTCCCCCCAGGGGACAGGACTGGACAGAGCGCTTCTCCCAGGGGCCCGAGGCTTTCATGGGCAGGGCTCCAAGGGGCAGCACAAATGCTAGCGTGCTCAGCGGCGGGCCGGATGATTCCAGCTCAGACCCCTGCCTGGGGCTGAGAAACAGGGAACACTCCAAGGCTAGCTCTTCAGCCACCAGGGAACGTCATGATGCCAGTCCGCTGACAGACCTGGGCAAGAGGTCACAGGCAGGCTGGCCCAGCTGAGCGCTCATGGCCTCTGCCCCTTCCCACCAGCTCGCATTCCTGGAAACTTCTGCCGTGTGTTAAGGGGAAGCTTGCCAAAAGATTCTCGACTTAGCTGACTTTGACAGGGAACAAAACCACCACAAATGAGACCGGCGTTACCCTAATTTGTAACTGGTCTGTGTGCATTACACAAGACTCGACCAACCGATAGCCCTCCTGACACTCCAGTCACCACCAGCCTGCACGGCCCAAACCCCAAGGGCACCATGAGCCCAACTCCAGCTGCGCCCACAGCGCTGGATGCCTGGCTAGCTTCCCCAGCAGGCACCTGCACAGCCTCCTCGTCCTCCCAGACAAGGCTGCCAGCCAGAGCACCGCCCCTTTGACAGTGACTGGCGTCCCCAGCCCCGCCTTGGTACTGCATCCATCTGAGGTACAAGGTGAGAAGCCACAGACACCTGAGCTGCCGCCTGACCCACGCACGCTGTGGGTGCAGTGGCACTGTGTGGACAAGACAGCCTGCCCGCCTGCCCTTCTAGGCTTAAGACACAAGGTGACGACACGGACAGTTTCAAGTGAGTGCAATCTGGAAATAATCTCAGTGCAGGGGAGGGGCTGAGGCCAAAGGATGTGGCAAGCTGGCCCTCGCTGTAGCCAGGCCGGGCCCACACGAACCGCGAAGGCCCCGGTCACCTGCGCCTGCCTCCCAGGAAGGCCACTCCAGAAACCGACTCTACTGACCCTGGACCCCAGCCCCCGCCGCTCCCCCTCATTGCAGGTCCGCACGCTCACCGGACCTCCACACTAAGAAAGACTTTGGTTGGCAACACCTGAAGGGCTGAGAGCTTGACAAGTCCAGTGAGCATGCCCTGACTTGTCACTGAGGAGCACATGACAGTCACGCCCGTCCCTGGCTGGCAATGGCTTTCGGGGTGTTCACACTCTGACCGTGACCGTGGGCCATGCGGAGAGCACTGGACGCCTTTGTTATCCTTACTTCAGATTGGTCAAGTCGAGGCTGGGATCTCCAGGGTTAAGACACTGCTCAGAGCGGGGTTGCGAAGCCCCTCTTCCTCCTAAAAATCGAGTCGCAGCCCGGCCCTGAGACTCTTGCACTCCCAGCTGGCAAGGAACCGGCTTTGGTGAGCCCTAGATCTGGCCCCTTCAGCTGAGGGAGGGAGGGAAGCGGGTGGCCCCCGGCCGAAGCCACGTCTGGCATGGTTTGGGTCAGATCTCGATTCAGGTCAGGTCACTGCCACCCTGCATCCGCTGCTCTCTTGCCTCCATCTGTTTTCCAGTCGCCAGGACGAGAAGCCGGAGAAACCACCTAAAATATGGGCTGCGCCTCAAGATCCTGACAGCACAGCCAGGTCTCGGAGTGGGGACCTACAGTCTAAAGCCACTAGAGGGTCAAGTTGCATAGAGTGAGCTGCCACGGACGCCCGGCCGAGGTGAGGAAGCCAGGGGTGCCGTCCCCCTGAGGAGAAGGGCTTCCGCTGCCGGAGGGCTCGCAGCAAAGGCGACAGCACGTTCAGTAGTGGGACTTGCCCTGTCCAAGCATGAGAGTCACAAGGCCATCCTCAAGTTTCCATACAGAGAAGAAATGTCCTTGAAGTCCTGAAGTCAGTCCTCTGCGATCCTGGGACACCGGGGCCTGGCAGACACACCGCACGTGAGCAGGCACCCAGCTGCCACCCGGACACAAACCACCTGCAAAGTGCCACTAGTGGCCGAAGATACGGCAAGACCAGAGGCCCATCAAGTACATTAAACAGTCGTTTCTTTAGATACACAGAAAATTCAAGTAATTTATTTAAAAACTGCTTTAGTTTCATCTTGAAATATATCTAAGTTCTATATATATTTGCTCTAGAATGATATTGCAGCATGATCCTCATGCATTCCAAAGGACTTTATTTAAAAACGACTTGTGGCGGCAAAAGCATTACAACTGTCTGACTGTATCCGTGTGGCGTGCGGGGCCTCCGTCTCCTGATCTCAGCAGGCTTACGCCAACCATTTTGAATTGGAAGCGTAGGAACGGCTTGGTTCTGAAGAGCCTGTGGTTTGGAAAACACTTCCAAGCCAGAACGGCAGCGCGGAGCCCTCTGGTGGCACGGGCCTTCTGCCGTCCAAACACACGCTTCCCCATGCTCCTGGCCCGATTCCAGCGTCGAGCAGGTGAGCAGGTGAGGAAGCCGTGGAGTCCCGACAGGTTCCAGCACATACATCCCGTTCCGGAGCGGGGAGACTCTCCACATCCACACGCCCGAGGTAGCCTGTGGCGGGGCTTGGGAGGCAGGGCCGCCGGGAGCTCTGCTCTCAAGAATCCCCAGCAAATGGTTTAGCGATGAATTAAAAGTGCAGTGAAAGTCAACATCTGGGGTCTGGAGGGGTCTGGAGGGGTCTGGAGGGGCAGCCTGGCCTCCTAGGAAAGTCCTTCAGCCGGGATGAGCGGGGTCACATGTCTGGGTGCACACACTCTCGAGCACACATAGGAGCCTGTCTGGAGCTCACACTCCGCCCCCAACGTGGTGCCCCAGCCCATCCCTGGGCAGGGTGTCTGGGAGCCGCCCCTGCAAACCACTGCCTTCTGCCCGGGCCCCCCGACCAGCCTCCTCCCAGCTTTGGTGTGCGGCCGCTGCCCAAGGACGCGGCTGACCCGGGCACAATGTGTCAAACTCGCCGATTTTCTTCTAAGAAAACCACACTGTGGAAAAGAATTTTTTTTTCTAAAATAATCATAAAGAAAAATACTCTCCATTGGCTGCAGAAGCAGCCGAAGAGACGGGATGTGCCGGATGTCCGCATCTGCAGGCGTCCGCAGAGAGGGAATCTGACGGAAACATTTTATCACTGACTACACCACCGTTACCTGGAGCATTCAGATAAGGCGTAGCAAAGAATGTCACATTTTGTCTTCAATTATAATTCTAGAAATGTGAAATCTTATTTTTTCTAAATTGCTTATTGTCTATATAAATGTTTTATAATTTAAAAACATGCAGAATAATATACCTGCAGAATAAAGGAGCTGAAATTAAAAGATCTTTTTCAATTAAAAAATATTTCAAATGATTTTTTTAATCATTAAAAAAGTGGTTAGTGTGGTATTTTTGCCTAGTAGCTCAAACCTACCCTATGACTACTGAATTGTGACTACGGGACGGAGGGGTTTGGGCCTGCACTGTCGGGGCGGCCACAGCAGCTGCCGGGCTCCACGGTGTCTGCTCCCGCCCATGGCCAGGCCCCACCATCCATCCACCCACCCACCCACCCACCTGGTGGAATGTGTGTAAACGGGAGTGCGGCTCAGACCATGGACTCCGTCTCCACCGGCCCCGGCGGGACCTCCTTCCGCATGAGCTTCAGCACAGTGGGCTTCTCCCTGCTCCCTCCGGCCCCGCCTTCACTGGCCAACTGGGAAGACAGGCCTTTCTGCTCTTCCTTAGCCTCCTCTGACACGTCAGGATAGATCACCAGGAATGTGGCCGTCAGGAAGCCCAGGAAAGAGCCCACAGAGGCCACCATGGGGATGACACGGACAGTCCCCACAGCGTCGACCACGCCCCCGAGGGCCGAGGCCACCAGGATCTGGGAGATGTACACCTGGCAGGACAGGATGGCGCAGTCGATGCCAAAGCCGCGCTTGGAGTTCCCGGGGCTGTGGTGGACGTACTGCAAGAGAGGAAACATGAGGGTGAGTGGCTGGAGAAGGCGGCTGCCGCCCAGCTCTGCAGAGCTGTGACTATTAACCCAGCAGCCTGGAAATGCAACCTGTCTTCCTCTGAGCTTCTTGGCAACTGCTCCTGCCTGAGCACCTCCCCCACCCTCAACTCCTGCCCAGCGCTGTGCAGGCGGAGAGGTGGAAAGTTCTAGCTCAAGGAGAGGGCAGGCGTGGAAGCAACTCTGTCAATCTGATGGGGATGTGGGCTTCCCAGGAACCTGGCCTCCAGTCTCAAGGAGAGGTGGCAGGGCCAGGCTCCACCAGGCTGCCCCGCCTCACCCTGGCAGTCTCCACAGGGGCCGAGGGGCAGTGGGGCCGTGAGCCCGGGTGGATGCTTCCCAAAGTAAAACTGCAGGTGGTCACGGGCAGCAAAGCAGCGGGACCCACAGAAACGAGCAGCTTCATTTGTGTTTCTTGAACAAAGACACAAAAGAAAGCTGCTGCTCACATACGACTACTGTTAGACGTGTGACTGGTCAGACAGCATCTCCACAGGAGGCTTCTTCCTAGGGATACTGAAAAAAAGGTCAATCCGCTAAGAAGATAAACGAAGCAGCTCTAAACGTGTATACCATAATCACAGGGGATGCTTCAATACACCTTTCATAAACAGACAAGAGCAGTAAGAGGAGAGCAAAGCCACGTCAAGGCTGACCTCCCTGACAGAGACGGCTCCAGGTACATGACCCATGCTCCTTCCAAGTGCACACGGAGCATTTCTCAAAACGTGAGATGTGCCAGGCCACCAAGGAAGCCACAACTAACTGCAAGGCTGCGCTCACATGGGATACGTTCTCTGGCCACTAAGGAATCACACCGGACATCACTAACAACATGACAACTGGCAACAGCCCAAATGCTGGAATTCCATCAATGTCCTTCTAAATAATTCACAGTTCAAAATAGAAATCACAATGAAAATTATAAAAATCTTTGAAAAGAAAACATGTTAGAACCCGCACACAGTGCAGCTAAAGGTGCACGTAGAGGGAAAGCGGCCTTACCTGCAAATATTAGGCTGGAAGTTGAGTAAGAAATGAGCAACAGCAAATTAAACCAAGACGTAACAGAAGGCAGGAGATGGCAAAGGGTGGTAACAAACGTGCAAGCACACGGACATGTGGCAGGGAAGACTGACGGCCAAGGTGCCTCGAAACACAAATCAACAGTCACAGACAACTACCACAGGAAGGAGAAAGGAGACAGCACTACGGGTTCTGTCTCATTAGATCACAAGACTACAGTAAACAATTTAGTGCTAATAATTCTGAAAGTGCAGATGAAATGGACACATTCTCAGGAAAACACAGATCAAAGCATCATGCTTCTGGGCCAGTGCAGTGGCTCATGCCTGTAATCCCAGCACATTGGGAGGGTGAGGCAGGCGGGTCACCTGAGGCCAGGAGTTTTGAGATCAGTCTGGTCAACATGGTGAAACCTCGTCTCTACTAAGAATACAAAAACTAGCCAGGCATGGTGGTGGGCACCATAATTCCAGCTGCTCAGTGGGCTGAGTATCTGGGAGGTGGAGGATGCAGTGAGCCGGGTTCGTGCCACTGGACTCCAGCCTAGGCAACAGAGTGCGACTCTCTCTCAGAAAAAAAAAAAAGCATCATACTTCCTAGAAAGACATTAAGTGAGATATTAAATACTCCCTGCTGATTTGAAAGAGCAAACACCACTTCAGTTTATTCTGTACTGGAGGTTCCAGCCGTTCCGAGAAGGCAAGGAAAATAAGTAACAGGTACGGAGAATCCGGAAAGAGGAAATACAGCTCATCAGACAGACGATGTGGCTGCATAAGCAGATGGCCCAGAGAATCTCCGGATGTGCACTGAGGATTAATAATAGAAGGGGATGGAGCACTTAGGTATCGGAAGCTCCATACTACGAAGTCATTAACTCTCCCCAAATTGACTGATATAATTTGTTTTCAATTTTAAAAGCCCAGAAGCTGAGTCTCACATTTAGATGACAAATAAATGGTTAAGAATAGCCAAGACGATCCTGAAGAACAACAAAGTTGAGGGATTTCTACCACCAGGTTTCAAGGCTTATTATAAAACTAGTTTAATTGAGACAGTTGACATTTCTTAGAACAGACAAACAGAAGAGAGCAGAAACACACGCTTACAAGAAAGCCCAATTTACGACAAAGATGGCACTGCACAGAGGGGCAGGTAACAGCACTGGGTCATGACCTGGGCAAACACCCATATGTAGTGGGAAAAAATAAAAGTCTTGATCCCTACCTCAAACCATACACACCACATCTACTCCAAGGTGACTGTCAACCAAGAGCAAGGGCACACAAGGAGGTGTGGCCGGGGACGCTCCAACAGTGCTACCTGTGACAGCATAACCCAAATGCCCACAAAGCAGGAAGCATCATGAAAAGGCCGGCCGTGCTGCTGCCAGCATGCATGCGAGTGAAACCCAGAGATGAAGCCAGATGTTTCAGCTGCATAAAATCTAGAAGGAGACAAAAGTCTGCCTGTGCTGTGGTTACTGAGCATTTGAGATAAAATTCGTCTCATCTGTGATGTGCGGTGATGTAATATACACACAATTTCAACGATTAGCGAGAGTGTAAAATATCGTGGTGATTTTTTCATACAGAGTACATGTTGAAATAATGTTTCACCAGGTTAAATAAAATATGCTAGCTTTCACTGGCCATCCCACTTTCTAAATGTGGCTACCAGGAAGTGTAGGCATACCTGTGTGGCTCTCCTCCCGCCCCACTGGACAGGGCTGGCTGGAGCTTCCCCCTCAGGGAACTGTGACTGGGCCTGAGGGGATCGAAGGAGCAGGGACAGTGCTTCTGCCTCCAGAAACCTCTGGGAGGTGCTAGGGGGTGGGGGCGGCTGAAGAAGACCCTTTGTGGCCAGGGGCCGCCCAGGGACAGGTGGTGGCTCTGTGGGCTTTGGGAGGAGCCTTGTCAGAAGCATAGACGGCGGAGGGCCATCTGTGTGGTGAGCCTTCCCCTGTGGAAGTGCAGGGCTCTGCTCTGAGGGGACAGAAGGCACTTGGGAGGCTGGGACGCGGCTCTCAAGGCTGCTGTGGCACGCACCTGCTTGATGTCATGGTACTGGCCCAGCAGGGCGTAGGGGCAGTAAGAGATGCTCATGGAGACGATACCCATGGTGCTGATGGTGACCATGGCGACGTAGACATCGGGAAACATGGCCATCACGGCAGTGCCCACAGAGAAGCCCAGAGTCCCCAGCACGTAGATCACCCTGACGCTCAGGTCGTAGTTGTCCAAGTACTTCTGTAACAGGGCTGCAGAGAGAAGGACAGGGACAGTGGGCGGGTGGCTGGCTCCTGTCGGGCTCCCTCCACCATCCCTTCCCTCGACCCCCTCCATCCACCTAACCTTCCCTCATTCCGGCTGAACCTGGGCCTGCTCAGGCAGACGCAGCAGCATGGACCTCTGGCACATGCTTGTAGCTCATGGGCCCACTGGGAGGCCCAGTGGCTTCAGCACCACAGAGGGAAGTTGGCCCTCCTTGTTCCAGGCCCCATAACCCAGCTCTTCCTGCGGCTCCCAGGGACCCCTGCCCTGCTCTACCAATCTGGGACCACTCAGTGCCTTCTCTGGCCTCACATACGGGACGATTTCTTCTGAGGTGGGCAGCAGCGGGCAGTTCTGCCTCGGGACATTGTTGCTGGTTTTTCTCATGGGCACCTCTGTTCTTCCCTCACCCTTCCTGACCCGGTGGCTCAGATGTCACCTCTTCTGGGAAGGTGCTCTGCTAAGAATTCCTCTGTTAAAGTGGTAGCAACAGCATGGGCCATCGCACCGGCTGCAGCTGACCAAGAGGCATTTACTTCGGCCATCCTCACGTCTAGCTCAGGCTGAATGAAGCTGGCCTTCCCCACGTTCAGAGTCCAGGCAGGCCAGCCTGACTCGCACTCGGCTCAGAGACCCCTGACCCAATTACCCCTGGTTCCCGGCGAGCCTGGGTGTGCTGCCGAGGGACGGAAACCTGCCACCCCAGCCCATCCCTCAGGGTTAAACGTGCCTGCGCCCTGCTCTGCCCTCCAGGCCACCATCCAGCTCTGCACTAGGGCCAGGGACAGCGTGTCGGGAGGTGCCACTGACATGGGACCGCGCCGTGGGACCACACGAGCAGGACAGGTCCCAAAGGCGTCTCAGAAACACACTGCTCCGTGCCAGCCCACAGCGGCCTTTTCTCCTGAAATGAGGGGAATTTCCATGCTTCTCCCCAAGGGATGGCCCTGTTCTGAGGGACCTGGAAGTCAGGGTGTGATTGACAGCCCCAGATTCTAAGGTGCAGGATTCTCTCATCCACATTTCTGATCTGAGCGTTTTCTGGGCTGCGAGTGCTGACCTGACCTAGCTCTTACCTGAGCAGATGGCACCAGTGGCCGCATAAATGACCAGGCCCCAGCAGCCCATCTTCACCCCGGCGTTGTAGGCTTGCCAGGCGGTGGAGTTCGAGGCGGCCTGTTCCGGAAATGAGACGGGGCTGATGAGGGCATCTCCAGGCCCAGGAGCGTATTTCCCACGGGAACGGCTGCTGGCCAGCTACTCATTTTAAGAGTGGTGACAGGAGAGTCCCCTCCAGGAGCACGGCCCGCCCCAAGTCGGTTGCTATCTGGTTAAGCATTTCCATGCCTCCCAGACGACAGACGATCTGTGCTGTGACTCTGCTAGCGCAGCAAGAGGCGGGTTCTGGTCTGCGCTCCCCGCTCCCCCGTCTGGGCTGGGCTGGGCTGGACTTGCAGAAGTCATGCCCCATGGCCTTGACCCTCTTGGAGCTACTGCATGGAGCAGCTCAGACTGGACTCGGAAGGGGAGGGACCGTGTGGAGACAGGCAGGAGGCCCGAGTGTGCGCTGAGGGCACCTTGGTTCTCTTGGCAAAAGCGGCCATGGGTGTGACCCAGCCGTTACCACAGGACCCGAAGAGCCGCCCATGAGCCTAGAATGAGCGACAGCAGGGCATCATTTGAGCTGTTCTGCTTTGGGGTAGCCTGACACAGTAACAGACACCCTGTTCAGCACCAGAATCGGCACCTGGCATTCGCGATTGCTCACCATGGGCCTCACTGCAACCCCCACCCGTGGCCTCCAGGATGGCCCCGACCAAGTTCCCAGGGGAGTGCACAGGCCAGCTGCCTGCCGTGGGTCCCTCACCTGCACAGGAGGCCCCGTGCGCCCTCCTTGACACGCGTGGGCACCAAGAAGATGCCCCCCGGCCCAGCCTGCGAGTTTCTCGGTGAGCTGCAGGTAGGTGGAGGGGGCCTGCTCCAGTGGCCGAGCACTCACCTTGGGGTCACCCTCGAAGATGACTTGGCCCATGAAGTCGGTGTAGAACACGGCCTCAGCGATGACGGAGAACCAGGTGAGGAGGTGGCAGAGGCACAGGCGCATCAGCTCCCTGGGCATCTTCAGCATGGAGAGCCACAGCAGGCGCACGGTGGTCTCACCCTCCCCCTCCTCGCTCTCTGTGTCTCCACTGGAGTTGGTGGCCCCGCTCTGGTTCCGGTGCCGGCGCCGCTGCCGCTGCCGCTTCTGTATGTCATACAGGTCGCTCATGCTGCGCGACGGCTTGATCAGCACCACCGCGTTGGCACGCCGGTAGCGGTAGCAGTGGGACCCAAGCTTGCCGTAGTAAGAGAAGGTGCTGGAGGCCTGCCGGCGGAACGCATGTCGCCGCCGCCGCACGGAGCTCGACGTGGCCAAGGGCTTCACGTCCACCCTGGCGTAGCCGCCGAGAGCATCTTTTGCTGGGGAGCCACTTCCGTTTGGGATTTTAGCTTCATTCAAGTGATTATCCAGCAAGGTCTCGTCCTCCTTGGCGGCTTCCCTGAGGAAGGTGGCCAGGTGGGGCAGCCTGGCCTTGGCAAGTTCCTGGCTGGTGCTGCAGGGGGTGGCAGGGTAGGAGGTGTCTTGGAAGATGGAGGGCTCGATGTCGTGCAGGAAGAGCAGCTCGGGCTCCAGGTCCAGCGCGGCGTCCGGCACGTGCAGCGCCGAGTCGCTCTTGCTGCGCACGATGTCCACGTCCAGGTAGTCCAGGGCCAGCTCGTGCTCCGACTGCACCTCGTCCGGGAAGGCAGGGACGCTGTGCGGCTCGCCCCCGTCCAGGGCGCTGGGCTCCTCAGCGCTGCGCTCCTGCTGCGGGCTGTACTGCTCCTCCTCGATGCTGAACAGGTGCAGGGCCACAGACACCGTGAAGATGATGGCGGCGAAGAAGAAGAGCACCTGGTTCTGTGTCCGGAACCAGCTGCCCAGGAAGGTCTGCGTCCAGTCCAGCCCACCCAGTACGTAGCCGACTGCCCCGCCGAGGCCTGCGGGGGAGGAAGCAGCAGGTGGTGAGCTGGTGGCAAAAGGCCACAGGGAAAGCTCTGGAAGGGCCTCTCCCTCTAACAGGGGCCAGGGCTGCACTCCTGTTAGGAGTCAGGGGATGGAGGAGGAGAAGGCGGTAGGAAAAACAAAACCAGAAACTGCAGCTGCCCCTATCTCTGAGAATTCTGACCTAATAGAATCACCGCTCCATCAATGAGGGGCAGACCGTCCCAGGACGGACACAGTGCATGCCTCCTGTGCTGAATGCCCTGCCCTCAGCACACGGAGCCTACCACATTGACCTGGACGGGAACACCGCCGGCTGGAGGTCGAGGTCCGTGCAGGGCCGGGAGGTTCGCTGTGTGAGCAGTACATCACCCCAGCAGGCCTGGCCTCCTGCCCCTGGAGGCTCCTCAGTGCCTCGGCCCACTGCTCAGTGGTCGAGGGGTGCCCCTGGTTACCTTCCAGCCCTGAGACCCTGCCCACTGCCTCAGCCCACCATGCAGCCTGATGAGGTAGCACTGACCACGGGAGCACAGGCTCCTGTCCCCTCCCCACACCGGGCCTGGGCATGCTGGACCCCGGCCACCCTGTCTCAGTGCAGGGGAGCGTTACCGGCAGAGAAGGCGTGGATGTTGAGGGCCATGTCCTGCTCCTCGCTGTCCACCACGTCCAGCAGATAGGCGCGAATGGGCCCCTCGGTGGCATCGGCGCTGAAGTCCAGGACCACCACCCCCAGCACCGTGAGCACGATGCCGATGGGCTGCCGGCCGGGGACATCACCGAGGGCCAGACCTGTGCAGAGCACACAGGGCAGCGGTCAGGGCCGAGAGAGAGGTCAGGGCCCGAGAGCAAACGGCCATGTGGAAGGGGCACACGGAGGGGGCACGGCCACGAAGCCACGCCAGCCTTTCTGCACAAGAGAGCGGGGCTCTTTGGCTCAGATGCAGGGGACAGGAGCTAGGTTTTCCTCTGTGTACTCTGTGGCTTCCAGGGTTTCTTCTCCCCATTCGGTTAGTAAACCCTCTCCGAGGGTTTTACATCACCCTTGATGTTCTTTCAGACAGAAAGTAGGAGGATGGTCCTTCCTACCCCGGCCATCAGATTACGGCTGCTGTGCTGGAAGCAGTAACTCAGTGTCGCTAAGGAGGCCACACAGGATAGTGCAGACGTCCATGGGGCAAAGCGCTCACGCCACAGACAACCCGTGGGCGACACTGACAAGGCTTCACGAGGCAGGTGCAGGGGGTCTCACGGGCCTGCTCTAGGTCTGAAAGGAAATGACACCCCAAACTTTGGAGGCTTTGCCTGGGTTCAGGAGATGTGGCTCTGGAGAGAAACGTGCCGGGGCCTCGCCTCCTTCAGGTCCTCCTGCAAAAGGCTGCTGGCACCCAAAGGCAGCTGTCCCTATCCACATCCCTCTGGCCTCGGGGAGTGTGCCCCTGAATCCAGAGCAATGTTGGCGGCTGAGGTTCAATCTGTCACTTCCCACCAGGGAGACAAGCAGTGCCCTCCTGACGAGATTAGAGGAACTGTGGGCAGGGCCTGGGACCCAGGACCTGAGGTGCTGTGATTAGCCTGAACGCAGACACACCTGCCCGTGGAGGCGCAGGAGAAGGGCTTTCTGCCCAGGTGGTCCTTGCTGGCCGCCTCAGACCACGGGCAGGAGACAGCTCCAAGGCAGAGGGGCTGGGGCTCCTAAGCTGGCTGCATCTGGGTCACATTTGGGAGGACCTCCCGCAAAGACACAGTCCTGGGAAGTCATGTTGTTTCCCTCTCCATCTAGGTAATGGTGGGGAGGAGAGGGCTGTTTCTGAGGGACACGGACAGGCTGGGGGTGGGGGGCGGGAGCTCCGGGGCCAGCAGGCACCAGGGCAGCTGCACCCCCACACACAATCAGAGGCATCGCCTGTTGGTGACAAAGCCTGCCCCACGTCCAGTGCCCACTCGGGCTCTGAGAAGTGTCCCAGGGCCTCTCCTCCGGCCGCTCCAACTCCCTTACCTCCCTCTGCAACATGCAGACCTGGGGCAAGTTCCTCGAGTTCAGAACAGATTAAGCTCCTCAGTCTCAAAAAGTTGTTGCCAGAAAATGTTGTATTTTTAATAGTTTTGATAGGTGCCCTACAGGCAAAAAGTATTTTCCCACACACAGTTGCAAAAGAAAACCACCACCAAAAAGGCAAAACACAGACATCAAACCAGGTCCTGGACATTTTAACACCAAGTCGAAGAAAAGGAGAACAAAAAAAGCAAAGATAATTTCTGAAAGAATGCTGGAAACAGGACGCGGCGTCAGATACGCATCAAAAGCAAGCGGTCACAACAGGAAGCGTTTCCCTGTGAACAGGTTCCTCCAGCTTTCCCACGTGGGGCTGGCTTCGGCGCTGCCAGGCGGCCTGCGGGGTGGTCACCGCCAGGGTGTCCCCAGCAGCCCGGCCAGCCCCACACGGGGTCAGCCTGAATGGTCAAGACCATTCAGCTTTTACTGAGTGGAGCTACCCAGGGCCAGAGCCCCGCCCGTGTGAGGAGAAACTTACCGATGGCAGAGCCATTAAGGAAAAGCGCAACGCCGAAGAGCACGCCGACGCAGAGCGCGAGGATGAAAGGCCGCCGGCGGCCCCAGCTCAGGGTGCACCGGTCACTGGCAGACCCAATGAGAGGCGTGAAGATGAGGCCAAGGATGGGGCTCAGGAACCAGGTGAGGCTGTAGTACTGCTCCGGAAGGCCTGCAAGGGACACGAGGACCGTCGTACACGCAAGCACTGGCCAGGCTCTGCCATAGTCTGCTTGGGAGCCCGGTGACAGCAGGTGCCTCTGTGTACACGCATGCACGTGCACACGCGCACCCCCCACCTCGGGTTGTGTCTCCATGGGGCGGACTCTTTTTTCTGCAAAGCCAGATATCTGAAGTCAATCCGGCCACAATATAAGCATCAGGTGGCCAGAGAAAAGGAGCCAGACCTTGGAGGGCCAGTGGGCCCCACCTGCCCAGGCTCTAGCCTGAGGGTCAGCACACGCTGACCGCGCAGGCACGTGGAGGGAGCCCCGCCCAGGGCTGGACACAGGCTGAAAACCCCTCCACACGGCTGGTGCTGACCAGGGCTTCGGGGCTGCTGTAGGCCACTTGGAGGGTGACAGGCACAGGGCCACTGTCCCTCGACACCAGACGGCCTACAAGAGCAGGATGGGGACTGCAGTTTCACAGAGGCAGGAAAGGCCCACCACACCTGGACCTCACTGGCTGAAAATGCACCAGAGGGTCCTACAGAGGGTCCCCACAGCTGGCAAAGGGCTGCTCTGAGTGGCTACTGGGTTGGGGCAGGGGGGATGAATGTGTCCAGCTGGAGCCAAAGGGTTGCAGATGACACCTGTCACGCTCACTTTCTCCTTCCTGAGCACCCAGGGAGGCAGGAAATACTGTGCCTATTGCAGACAGGGATCCTCAAGTTCAGAGAGGTCAGGTAATCCACCTGGGTCACAAAGCTAGAATTTCAGCCCTGGGCTACCTGATTTCAAATTTTGTCCCTGAGTCTACAGGCTGCCTCCCTATCACACAAACCCGCGTGTCCATCGCCAGCCAGGTGGGCACATGATGTGGGCACAGTCATAAGTGCTGCAGCACGGGAATGCGCAGCCGTGTGCCCGAGCTCACTCACAGCGCCGAGCGAAGCGGCCGCACACAGACGAGCACGCGCCTCTGACACCTGTTGTGTGACGTCCAAAGGCACAGAAAGGACTCTCCGCTGTGAGAACCTGGGTGCCAGTCGCCCTTGACGGGGGCAGTGGCTGAAGTGAGGTGGGCTCTGGGACTGGAGGTCTCTTCTTGATCTGGATGGGAGCCCCACGCTCCAGCCACGTGGTGCCAATTCATCCCACAAGGGACCTGAGATCGGTGCCCTCTCCCCATGCTGTACGTCAGGAAAACGCTGCCTTACTAAATAAAGGTGCTTGACACGCCGGCGGCTCATCTGGCTAATGTTTTACGCTGCCAAAAGCCACTAAGAGTATTGTGTTGAACTAGCAAGAAAAATAAACTTGTGTGGGAGGAGGAAATCATTTTCAGAGGAGGGAAGAAGCTTTCACAATTACTGCTAACGTGCCCACTCAAACATTTGCGCATTTGGCCAAGAATTTCAGGTGTCTGCTTTGACCTCTGCACTGCACACCTCAGGAAGGGTGAATTTTACTCCTAAGTCAGCAGAAAGGACTGATGTTTCAGGAAGCGAGGAGTCTGTGGAGCGTGTCCGCTGGACGGGTGAGAATTTACATGGCAGACCCGGGTTCCTTGGCGTCCCTGCCCTTGTTAATAATTATCCATCAGGAAGCCTATTTCTCAGAAGAGGCTCTTTATCAAAACTACACAGAGGGCGCAGAGAGAATGGGAAGCGGTTATTACTCTCACCACATGCAGACTGAACCAATCACTGTGGGCAAACCCCGTGATGGGTGCTCCTGGCAGAGCTGCAGGGCCTGTGTGCTGCCCTGGCCCCCTGGAGTGTGTACCCGGAAGGGCTCTGGGTGTCTCCTGTAGCGGCACGCTGGTTCTCACCTCCCTGCCTACGGAACCCCCACCTGCTGTCACTTTTCAAACTCCTTGGGGGCCATCCACCTAGGAGGCCCCCGCCACCCTGGGCACGGCAGTGCCTGCCTTTTCCACAGCATCCAAGCCGCCTCAGCCACCCACATGCACTCCCGAGAGACCGTGCCCCCCCGAGGGCTGTGGCCGCTCCCTCCTCTCTCCGTGCCGCCCACCCAGGCTGGCACAGATGGGACCTGTGACTCACAGAGGGCTTGAACACTAGCTGACCTGAACCAAGACCATCTGACCATTTCCAGTAGGCCTCGTTCCTTTTTGAAAAACCTGCGTTTTCATCTGATAGCCTTTCGCTTAAGCCTGAAGGATTTTCTTTAGTTGTTTTTTTTTTTTTAGCATTTCTAATAAAGGGGCTCTAAGAGCGACAAATGTGCTTGGAATTTGTCTGAACTCTCTTTATTACACTTTGACTCTTGAAGAATACTTTTGCTGGACACAGAATTCTGGGTGAATTCCTCCCAGCCCAGATCCTTGAGGATGTAATCCGCTGTGTTCAGAGCGCTACAGTTTCTGACAGGGCGGCTGCGGTGACTCCCGTGCGTGTTCCCTCCTATGTCACTGATGTATCTTTTTTCCTTGGGCTGCTTTAAGGATTCTCTTTACTGTTGGTTTTCAGCAGTTTGACAGTGACAAGCCTAGACAGGGATTTCTGCACACACCTCCTGGTTGGGCTTCCTTGAGCTTTATGAATTTGTAGATTTATATTAACGTTTCACCAAGTTTAGAAAACATTCCATATGTCTTACTTCAAAGCTGTGGGTTTTTTTTGTTTGTTTGTTTTTGTTTTTTTGAGACAGGGTCTTGCTCTGTCAACCAGGCTGGAGTGCCATGGCGCAATCTTGGCTCATTGCAATGTCTGGCCTCCCGAGTTCAAGCAATTCCTGTGCCTCAGCCTCCTGAGTAGCTGGGTACAGGTGTGCACCACCACACATGGCTAATCTTTGTATTTTTTGTAAAGACAGGGTTTCGCCGTGTTGGCCAAGCTGGTCTCAAACTTCTGAGCTCAAGCAATCTGCCCACCTCGGCCTCCCAAAGTGCTGAGATAACAGGATTGAGCCACTGCTCCTGGCCCTTTAAGTTTTTATGTCCCATTCTCTATTTCTTTTCTTCTGGGGTTCCAATTACAGACATGAGACCTTTGAGGTCATCCCTGTTTCCTGGGACTTCATTTCTTGTTTTCTGCATATGACTATTTCTACTGATTAATCATTAAGTCCACTGACTCTTCTGTCCTCTCCAATCTGCCATTAACCCCATCTGGTTCCTTTTCTATTTTGATGCTGTTATTTTTTCAGACCTAGAGCTTCCATTTGGCTTTTTCTATAGCTTTTATTTCTCTGCTGGGACTCCCTGCTCTCCATTCTGAGCATGGCTTCTGTCCTTCGGCATAGTTGTGCACATCCATCTGGCCAGCACAGCCGTGGCGTTATCGTGGGTCAGCCTCCACTGCCTTCCGAGCAAGGGTCCCCTTTGCTTTTAAAAAAAGTGTCTGCCTGTAATCCCAGCACTTTGGGAGGCCGAGGCGGGTGGATCATGAGGTCAAGAGATCGAGACCGTCCTGGTCAACGTGGTGAAACCCCGTCTCTACTAAAAATACAAAAAATTAGCTGGGCATGGTGGCGCGTGCCTGTAATCCCAGCTACTCAGGAGGCTGAGGCAGGAGAATTGCCTGAACCCAGGAGGCAGAGGTTGCGGTAAGCCGAGATCGCGCCATTGCACTCCAGTCTGGGTAACAAGAGCGAAACTCCGTCTCAAAAAAAAGTGTCTGCCAGTGCGGTGGCTCACACCTGTAATCCCAAAACTTTGGGAGGCTGAGGCAAGTGGATCACCTGAGGTCGGGAGTTTGAGACCAGCCTGACCAACATGGAGAAACCCCGTCCCTACTAAAAATACAAAATTAGCTGAGCGTGGTAGCACATGCCTGTAATCCCAGCTACTCGGGAGGCTGAGGCAGGAGAATCACTTGAACCCGGGAGGTGGAGGTTGTGGTGCGCCGAGATCGAGCCACTGCACTGCACTCCAGCCAGAGCGAAACACCGTCTCTCCAAAAAAAAAAGGTGGAATAATACTGAGTTGTATCCTAGACACTGTGGAAGATGTATTATAGATGACACCGTTACATTCCTTTGAGAGTGTTTGTGGTTTTATTTAATACAGGGTTTGAAATTCCCACCCCATATCCTAACTCTGCCTGTGGGTTTTTCAAGAAAGAGGGAGTGGAGTTATCCACCCAAGTTTTAGCCACCCTGTGCTGCGTCAACTAAGGCCAACCGTTGGGTTAAAAGTGGTACCAAGTGAGAAACCCGGGCATTCCCTCTTCCAGCTGTCACCTTCCTGCTTTGCTTCTGCCCCTAGCACTGGCTGGGTGTCAGGAGGGCAGGAGGAGCTGCAGGTGGGACCCAGCCCACCCGCTCTAGAGGCGTCGCTGCGTGCACAGACCGGTTCCGCCGTCATGCTGACAGCCCTGGGAGATGAGAAGACGCTGGGTCCAGAGCAGCCCTGGACCAGATAGCCACCCCAGTCCACAAGGGAGGCTTCTCACCCTGGGAGACAAGAAGAAACAGGGGAATGGGGGAAACTGCTGGGCCCAGGCCAGGCCCTCAGCTTCCCAGTCCTCCTGTGGAGGCTGCTTCTCCAGCCTTGCCCCACGGGCCCCTCCAGAGCCTGGTGGGACTGGGGCCCCAGGTATCCCTGGCACCTCCACCCACAAGCATCCACCCCTTCGCCCTCCACTCTGACTCCTACAGTCCCCACAGCTGCCCCAGCCCCCCTGTGGCCCTGGCCTGTCCCTCCGGTGTTGCCAGCCCCCAGCCCTAGGTCAGGTCTCCCCACGCCTCCCTCTGACCCCCACTAACTCACCCCTACGCCTGCCTTATCTACCTTGGGACGCAGGGCGGCCCCTCAAACCATACAGCTGCCATGGACTGTGCTTCCTTCCTGACGTGATTTTCACTTCACACCCTGTGGGGTCAGGGGCCATGTTCCCATCCTCAATGGGACACTGCCGGGCCAGCACCTGTGGGCTTCCTTTCTCCATCTTCCCCTCTGCTTGGACAACCCCAAGCCTGCACATCAGGACTGGCACCTGGCGCATTCTAAGGGGACCAGTGGAGATGCAGAGCCCACTGCGGCACCACCGCCTATGCCTCCTGCTGGGGTGCCCTCCATGCTCTTTCCCTGGAAGGGGTGGCACGCTGGCACCAGGCATCTACACCCGACGACAGCTGTCACTGCCGAACCCCTCGGTGGGCCTGGCGCCACCCCAGGTGCTGGCCTGTGTACTTTGGAGGAACCCAGAATCTAGTCAGAGCGGGAGACACACGACTGGGGTGCACAGGGCGGGAGGGGCTGCCAGGGCCAACAAGGCTTCCCTCGGATGGCATGTGGTGGAGGCCGCAGAGACCACGAGCGGGTCAGGCTGAGGATGGAGAGACAGGCTGGGGGCGGGCACAGGGCCAGCAGCGTCTATGTCTCATTCTTGCCTCCCCAGTCTGCCCAAAAGTCCATTCGAGGCTGTAAGGAAAGCTCAAGTCCTCCAGGCAGTCAAGGGCACCATCTCAGTCCCTAGCACCTGAGCCAGCATGGCCACGGGATGCCCGCCAGGTGCCTGCAGAGCTGGGTTGCACGATGGTCCCAAGTAACAGGGGACAGCTCCCTTTGTTTTGTCTAAGCACCTTGGCAAGAAAAATAAACATTTTCCATCATATCTTCAAAGCGGTCCTGGAAGGGCAAGGCTGCCTACCGCCTCCCGCCCCGCGGATCCCGCTCCGACGCCCCCAGTGGTGAGAACTTGGTTTCCCCCGTTCGCGGCAGGGGGCTGCCACTGGGACGCCTCGGACGGGGCATTTCCCAGCCCAGCTCCAAACAAACACAACACCAGGCCCAGTAAATAAGTTATGTTTTTTCCCAGGCAAAAGTTGAACAACAATGGTGGGACCAGGAAGGCTCCCTGTTCACAGGAAATACTCACTGTGTCACCGCTCGGCCGGGGGCTGTGTGAGGTCACGGGCGACGCTCGGGTCACGTGTGACGGCTCCTGTTCACAGTGCCGTGTGTGATAAACTGGGACTTTCTGGCAAAGGGGGAGGCTGGCAGGAGGGGTCAGGGAGTGGGAAAGTTGCCTATAAACGTTTAACAAAAGATCTGGAATCGGAACAGGAACTTGCATTCTTTCTTAAGGGACAAAGCCTTCCACATCAAGATATGCTTGTGTGTTGGGACCAAATGCCACAGTGACATGAAGCTCGTGAGCACACTCCTGCGTGGGAAACGCTTAGCATCCCTGAGTGACCTCTGATGAATTTAAGTCAAGGCATGCTGGCGGGAGCCCCTTCTGAAGGGCCCAGCTAGGAAAGACACCCCAGGGGAGCCGGGCCCGCAGGGCTTGGGCCACCTGCTTGCAAGAGGGGAAGGGCCGCTGGCACTGGGTTCCCTGGCACTGAGGCTCTGTGCTGGCGAGGGCCCAGCAGCTGCAGGGAATGTTCCAGAACCAACAGAGCCAAGGGAAGGTAGGGAGGGTGTGAAAAGAGGGGCAAGCTCAGGTGCTTTTTCTGAGACTACTACAAACTGGGCTGTCATTTAGAGTGGAGGGGACAGCAGCACCCGGAGCGTTCTCACACATGCCACTGTCCGGCTCTAACACCCACGGCCCAGCCGGCCCTTCCCAAAGGCCCAGCCATGGCTCCCTGAGCCCTGTGGGGAAGTCCAGGTGGCCAAGGGGCAGGGGACAATAAGCTCCCAGGCTTTGGGCTTCCGTAGGAGAGGAGGAATTGAAACTTGAAAGCTGGGACCCAGGGTCTCATTTCTAGAGGGCGAGGCAGAGCCCTCAGGGAAGAGCTGTGCGGAGCTGCTAGGTGCCAAGGCTGCGGCTCACTGTAGGCTTTAGCTGGGGTGATCTGGGTGGAGGCAGCAGTTTTGAAATGGAGTGTTCCAACCATACTGAAGGCTCCATTAATTTGACCCCAGTAGTAGACTCTTGAGGGTCTTTTGACGGGACGGCCCTGAGGCTGGGCTTGGTTTCCAGGGAGAGGATGCCCTCCCTGCAGCCCTGCACCAGGGGCCTCCCAGCAGCTCCCAGGGGCCACTGATTCTCCTCTTCAACAAGGAGGGGTGCCTCCACAGCCAGGCTAGAGGCCCCTGGCCAGACCCAAGCAGGACACTGACTCTCCAGAAAGCCAGTGAGAACATTCCACAGCTGCTGTCCTGTCTCAGAGCCTACCCCTGTGCCCAGCTTGTGGGCACCTGTGTTCACTGGCCAGCTCCTTGGGCACGCACCCACTGTGGCTGGAGCATCAGCTGCTCTCTGCCCTGTTAACATAGCCACCATCCTCATGCCTCTTTAAAACATATGTTGCAATAAGCAAACACCTTTGTGATGATACAGATGTTATCATAGCTGTATAAGCAACCGTATGGCCTTTGGTTTGAGATTTCAGAAGCTCCCTGAAGAGCACACAATGCAGGACATGTCCTACAGCCCTGGCTAAGCTCGTGGGTCAAAGCTGGCCATACCCTCGGCTGCATTATCAGTGCCAGAGCCAACAGCTACCCCAGGCCTTAGAGGAGAGAAAGGAAAGTTCCAATTCAGCGCACTCCAAACTCATCTCTCCATCTGCCGTTCCATATCTAGACCTCCTCTGGGGTCCCCTAACTCAGAGAAAAGGCTCCATCACCCACCGTTCATGCCGGCAGGACCCTGGGGTGCCACCACCACCCACGCCACCACCCACTCAGCGCCAGGTGCCACTGCCTCCTCAGCCACACATCCCCGCCTGGCACTCGTCTCCCATCAGCTCCTCCCGCCCACGGGGCCTTCGCAGACACTGCTGCCTCTGCCTGAAGCCTTCCTGCCCTTACCTGACACTGAGTAACTGCTTAGCGCCATTAAAGAGCTGCACTTCCAAGAGCACAGTTCTGTGAGTACAGCTAGCTTCCAACTGACCCCTGCTTCTGCCCTCATCCGCCACAGCCCACCCACCACCTGCAGCCAGAGTGACCACCCCAAAACCCACTGCTCATACTCGCCACGATGTCCAGTGCCCTCAGACAAAGTCCAGACTCCTGCCCGCGGCCTGCAAGGCCCTACACTACCCACTAGATGGGCAGCCCACACCAGTCCACTTCCTTCTCCACACCAGGCTCCAGCTGCCCACCCCACCTCCTCTTCTGGGACACACCAGGCTCACATCCCACTCAGGACCTCAGCCATGGCCAGTGCCTGAGTAGAAGCCCCCACCCCGGGCAGGGGTGGCTCCCTGGTGCTCAGGCACTCCTGTGTCAAGGCCACGAGCTTCAAGGCAGCAGGCCCTGTCCAGGACCCATCGCAGGAGAGCACAGGGCAGGTGGTGGCGCCTGCAGACCATGGCCTCCGCCCACGGCAGAGACCCTTCTGCCGCTCCAGCATGTGCTAGGTGGGCCCTGACAACAGATGGGCTGGTGATGAGACAGACTCCCCTACCTGCACCTCCCTCACAGCCAAGGCCTGGCCACAGGCAGGGCCACATGGCCTCTGGGCAGAAATGCTCAGCTCGGAGCTGGCAGCCCACCCCTCTCGGGCTTCGGGCCTTTGGAGCAGCCTGGGCTTCAAATGTCCTGTCCTGCATGTAAAGGGGCACCCAGGCAAAGGTGGGCATCTGAAGATGACAGGAGAAAGCACGGAAAACAACCTGATACTAGATCCTTGTCTGCACTTCTGAGGCTGCGGTGCTCCAATGATGTCCACGGGCAGTGAGTTCACAATGCCGGAGTGACAACTCCACTGCCCCGCCACACAACTGTGAGGAAGTCCCTGAGAGTCCACTTGCTCTCGTTAAATCAGTTACATGTCAGAGTCCGTTTTAGATGACTTTCCACAGCACAGCCGGCCTGGTGAGTATACTCTTGGAAGTAGGTTTCCCATAGGTGAATGAAGTACAGGCCTCCATGTCTGCATCACGGACTCAAATAAAACCCACCGTGGCTGTCGGGGGCTAGGCCAGAGTTCAGGAGTGGCACCGCATCTTACCAAGGGAGGGGTGCTCCTAAAGCCCGCCTCCCATCAGAAAGCCTCTTAGGACAGAAGGCATGGAGGGAAGGGGCTGTGAGGAGCTGCGGGTGCCGAGGGTTCCCAGCGTGGCCACCAGGACCGTGCACACCCACAGGACAGTCCCAGTATTGGAGACAAACAGCTGTGCCCAGCAGAGGCCTGAGACAGTGTGGCACGCGAAGGTCTGAAGCCCCAGGTGTGCCCAGATCTGGAATGGGGTAAGCAGCGGGGGAGGAAGGGCCCTGGTGGGGTAGGGGCTGCCAGGAGTAGCGTTCAGGCCAGTGCTGCCTCCGCCGTCCGGCCTTGCTGCCTGAGCTTATGCTGCGCCTGGGGAGGGCCTGGCCGCTGCCGCAGCATCTACACCTGACACTACCTTCCAGTGGAATTAACCACTCGAAAAGGCTCCTGCCCAGGGAAGTGCAATGCTGACACTGTCCAGTTTCTAAAGAAATGGAAAGAAGAGCAATACTGAAGAGCATGAGGTACAGACGTGCTGAGTGCGTTTTCCAGGCCAAACCGGGCACGCGGCGCTGACGACAGCCCCAACAACGTGGAACCAGGCACTCGGGTGCTGGGGCAGCACCTCCTGCTCCGGGGACGCTGTGGTGGCAGCGGGAACAGCGTGTAACACCCAGTGAGGCATCTCCCCCACCTGTCCGGACCAGCCTCTGTTTTCTCCCCTGTGAAATGGGGGAAAAGACTAGTGTCTGACAGGATGCTGTCTGCAAAGAACACCGGTGTGGGAGGAGCCACATTTGGCCACGTTTCTAGGGCTAAGGTTGCCCTGGGAGGGAAAGGACCTGGCAGGTCCTGGGACGGGAGCAGAGGGCACGCTGAAGGGCACAGCGTGGGAAGGAGCGCTGGAGACAGGGCAGAGGCCGCCAGGCTGGGAAGGCCTTGGCTCTGGGCTGAGAGTATGGCGCCTTGTGCAGAGGCAGCAGGGACCCTCAGAGGTGCCTGGGCTGGGACACGGAGGTCCCTGTGAAGGTCTTACTGCAAGCAGGAGGGTGGGGAGGATCACCAGGAGGCCAGTTTGCTCCAGCCTAGAACTCCCTGGACCAGACGACCAGCCAAGTGCCCGAGGTCAAAAGCTTGGATCGTGAGGTCACCACTGGCTCAACAGGGCACGTTAGGAATGGCTGCTCCCAGAGGGCAGTGTGGCTACCTGGAGCCGGATGCCACGTCGGGGAGCGCCCAGCAACAGCAGGTGGGTGGACAGCTGGAACTGTGGGACCCACACTGAGTGGTTGGGTCACCTGGCCACTGGTATCTTTCAGACAAAGAACCCTTGAGCAAAGGCGCAGGCAGAGAGGCCCAGGGACCACGGGGAACCCTCCCCATCAGATGCAAGGCCACTGTGGGCCCTGCCTAGTCCACTACATTGAGAGGCACAGCAGGAAACACTCTCTCCACATGGTGCCGAGCCGCGGATCACACTGGGAAGTTACTGCCACGTGACACTGATCTGAGTCTGTGAAGGCCCAGTGCACAGCGACACTAAGTGCTGGTCACCTCTCAACAGCGGCTGGGGAAGGCAAATGGCCCGAGATCTAGAGACCCCAGTTCAGTTCCTTTACCCAGGTTCTCCTCCCTCCATGGGCACTGGAAAATAGCACCTGGGTAACCAAGGCTCGAGGTCATGTAGTTCTGCCCAGGCCCAGTTAAAACAGCAGGAATAGCACAGGCTCTGCATCTCACCTCCACAGCCGGCCTGCAGAAGGGGGTCTTCGGGGGTGAAGCTGAGCCTCCAAGGGAGGTGCTGCCCCAGCACCCACGTGCCTGGGTCCCCCTGCAGGCAGGCTTGATTCCACGTCGTTGGGGCTGTCATCAGCGCCGCATGCCCGGTTTGGCCAGGAAAACGCACTCAGCGCGTCTGTGCCACATGCTCTTCTTCAGCACTGCTCTCTTTCCGCTTCTTCAGAAAATGGACAGTGTCAGCACTGCACTTCCCTGGGCAAGCTCACCAGCTACTAGGGACTAGAGGGGCAGGAGAACCCTCTTCTGGCTCCCGCGCATAGGGCCATGGAATCTCAATAACACATCACGTGCCAGCCCCCCTGCTCTGCGCATCACGCTTTGGCCACGGGCTGGTTCACATCCAAGACTTGGATAAGATGACAGGAAACGTCCCTTCAGCTGTAAGGCTTTATGGTTTGAATTAGGGACAGAGGGGAAACCTGACTGCCACCTTTACATACTGCTGTTTATAGCTTTGATTGTAACAAATGGCCAGAAATACCCCAAATACCCAAGCAGGGAACGATCGCACCAAGGCCTTACGTGAAGATGGGGATGCTGCCGCTGCAACATGAACACGCACACTCAACAGCTCCCAGGTGAGTGCTCACGCAGCTTGGGCTGGACTGGCGTCTCCTTTCAGTGTTTGCCACTTTCCATGGTGTAGACGCTGCCACCCCGCCAAATCTCAAGCTGCTGAGGTGACACCCCCACACAGGAGTCGAGAGGAGCAGCGCAGCGCTGAGCCGCATCTCCGGCCCGCAGGTATGCGGGCAGACGCACCATGGCGAAAGGGAGTTGGGGCACTTGGAAGTGCTATGCACGCGTTACCTTCGCTAACCTAAATCAACCGAAGCGTGCAACTGTTTCACGACGGATGTGTTTACCAGCCCGCAAAGCTCTTGAAAATGTAAGTTGGCTCTCAGGAGCCAGTATGAGCTGGTCCCAGCACATGGCTGGGCTGCAGACATTCGTTCATTATACCCTGCCTCCCGCCACATGCTGACTTACAGCTGGCTTGAGAATGCTATTAAATTAAAACTGGCAAGTTTTTGGAAATTAAGGAAAAAATTAATTCTTACTGATGGTTACTATTATGGTTTAACAATAAAGATGTTGTGTATTAAAAAAAAAAAACAAAAACAGCCCAGTGCAGTGCCTCAGACCTGTAATCCCAGTGCTTTAGGAGGCAGAGGCGGCGGATCACTTGAGGCCAAGAGTTCAAGACCAGCCTGGCCAACATGGTAAAACTCCATTTGCAGTAAAAACACACAAAAAACTTAGCTGGGCATGGTGGCAGACACCTGTCATCCCAGCTACTCGGGAGGCTGAGGCACAAGCAAGTGTCACTTGAGCCTGGGAGGCAGAGGTTGCAGTGAGCCGAGTGTGCACCACTGCACTCCAATCTGGGCAACAGAGCAAGACTGTCTCACAATAAACAAATAATAAAATAAAAAACCCTTTAATGATATCTCCCTTTATGACACTTCTGTCTAACACGGCAGGCCCCCAGGAGACGGCTATGGAGCGTGCGGCCCCTGCTTTGCTCTGCTCTTTTCCCTGGTGTGGGGCCTTGGCTGGGCAGGTCCAGTGGGTCTGTGGGCTGGGCCTGACTCTGGGCAGCACTGTGGCAGCATGGTGGAGGCTGAATTCCGAGTGTGAATCCCAGCCCCACCACCTACCAGCTCTGTGAGTGTCCGTTTCCTCATCTGCAGAAATCAGTAACGTCATTGCGACGCTTTTATAGAACTGAATCATCCTGAACAGCCTGCTGCTGGCATAAACCATTAGTGAGTCATCAGCACTGGGCCTGCATCTCTCACCTGAGGGAGTGCGGGCTGTTCTCTCTGCCCGGCAAGGCCTCATTCATGTCTCGTCCCTGGGAAGCCTCAGCCCTAGCCTGGCGATGCTGCTGGAAGGCAGCCTGGTTTGAAGGAAAGCATGGCTCCAATTCAGATTCTTCATTCGCCATTCAGGACCTCAAAGAGGTCACCTTCCCTTTTGGCACCCTGGTTTCTAGAGACACAGGTGACCTCCTTGTGGGCCTAGCCTGGGCTCTTTCTAGGGCTGAAGGGTGTGGGTGGGCTCCCTGGCCAGTGTGGGAGAGGGGCTTCTATATTTGTTCCATTTCCCTTTCATGTTACTACATTTAGCATCTTTCCATCCAAAAGGGGTCTCGGGTGGCCTGGTTTCCCCAACTGCACTCCGTGTGCACCAGGAAAGGGTCCAGAGGTGAGCAGGGAGTGTTACTTGACACTTGAACGTACCACAGGTCCTGATGCAGACTGCCTGCCCCGGATGTTCTCCCCACATGCTGCTTGGAGAGGGCCCTTAGATCCTGCCATGGCCGTGGTGGTAGCCCAAGATGACCTCCCTGACTGCATCACTGCGCTTTGCTCCCCTGCCTGGAACAGCCACCCCCCTCAGTGACTGTAATACCGGCTGTTTAAATGTCTGTCCCCGTGCTGGTCTGCCTTCCCCGAGGACAGGGATATGTCCACTACCTCTCAGGTTCTCCACAGGCACTCTGCAAACCGAAACTGACTCTCCAGCACCAGGCTTGTTGCTTCAACACCTAGTGAAGATGCAGGTGACCACGCTCAGCTCTCTACCCACAGGAGCCAGGGCTGGGCTTGCCAAAGGCTGATCCAAGGCTCTCACACTGTTAAGTCCTTGACCCACAGCAGCACTGCTGAAAGCCAGCTGATATGAAACCAACAGGGAACAGCACTGACTCTGCCCAAATGCCACCCCCTTCTTCATGCAGGTGAAGCAACTTAAATGCAGAAGACACATGGGTGGCCCCATTCATAAATCATTAGTGTCAGGTTACTGTGTGGGGGCACTTCAACCCAGGGCGCACTTCCGGTGTGGCTGCAGTTAAATCACGCTTGACTGTCACAGTCTAGCAGGGATCAAGGTGAAGAGGACGACATACTGTTATTCTGGAGAATATGAAGGACCAAAGACCCTCTGTGAACCCTGCAACGATTCTAAGGTAAAGCTTGTAAGAACTGGTGAATTATTCGAAGAAAACAAAAAGCTACAGGCAGCCAGACTGGCCTTGGGCGTGGCAGAGAGTGGGGAAGTGTTTCAGAGCTCAGGGCTCAGGCGCTGGGTTGACAGAAGAGGAAGAGAGGGGCAGGCATTGCACAAAACTGCTACTGGGTCAAAAACAAAACAGAAAAACACACCATCAAAACACAGGCAGTAATTCTCATTAGTCATGTTCTCAAATGAAAAATTAAGTGTGTGTATGTTCAAAAAGTTACAACTGGACTGAAATGTACAAAACATTACAGTTGGCTGGGCGCGGTGGCTCATGCCTGTAATCCCAGCACTTTGGGAGGCTGAGACGGGCAGATCACTTGAGATCAGGAGTTTAAGACCAGCCTGGCCAACATGGTGAAACTCCGTCTCTACCAAAAATATAAAAAATTAGCTGCATGTCGTAGTGTGTGCCTATAATCCCAGCTACTTGGGAGGCTGAGGCAGGAGAATTGCTAGAACCCGTGAGGCGGAGGTTGCAGTGAGCTAAAATCGTGCGACTGCACTCCAGTCTGGGTGACAGAGTGACACTCCGTCTCAAAACAAAACCAAAACTAAAAAAAGACTTTAGAGTCAGTATCTGGATTCTCCTCTGCCTGAGTAGAGCCTGCAGTGCCCACTGTCTCCGATGGCTTTCGCCTGTGAAGAGAAAGCCTAGGCACTGGCTTCCCAAGCCAGACTGAACCTGGCATGTGGGCATCCAGAGAAAGCTGTGCCCGACTTTTCCTCGTCCTGCCCTGACCGCCCTCAACCTGGAACTCAAAGGCTCAGTTTCCCCTCCGTTTTCCACTGTGTGACACACCCACACCCAAATCCGCAGGTATCGAGTGTGTCTAACAGCTGCTTCCAATTCAGCATTTAACGTCTGTTTTCTGTGATGCTCCCAAATACTTTACAAGCTAGAAGATACATCTGCACATCCGAGTCCATGCTTCACTGCAAAAAGGAGGCAAACAACCTACTCTGCGCTCAAGGACAAAGCCCGTTAACTTACTACTCACATAATTACACAGGTACGTGTCTTATAGAAGATCTAAACAGTCCTTTTTTAAAATGACAAAATTACCATCATCTGGGAAGCATTCTGCTGGTGGACACACTGTATACTAATTCCTTCTAAGGGCAAAGCAAGGGCTGCATTTATTCTAAAACTTACTTTTACAAAAAACCCCACTTATTTCCATAATTTTAACTTTATTTTGATACACGTTTAAGGAAAATATTAACCGTTTATGGATTAATTCCCTTGAGAGCAGTGCACTCTTCCCCAGAGAGCCACTGGGGGGTGGTCAGAGCAGGAGGGGGCAGAGGGCTGGCCAAGCACTAACCCATGGCCCCACAGGTCAATGTCCATCGAACCTCCATTGATCGCTTCCTGAGCTAGCTGGTATCTAGTCTTATCAGTTCAAACATATTTGTGATTTTTCTTTTCTTTTTTTTTTTTTTGAGACGGAGTTTCGCTCTTGTTACCCAGGCTGGAGGGCAATGGCGCGATCTCAGCTCACCGCAACCTCCGCCTCCTGGGTTCAGGCAATTCTCCTGCCTCAGCCTCCCGAGTAGCTGGGATTACAGGCACGTGCCACCATGCCCAGCTAATTTTTTGTATTTTTAGTAGAGACGGAGTTTCACCATGTTGACCAGGATGGTCTTGATCTCTTGACCTCGTGATCCACCCGCCTCAGCCTCCCAAAGTGTTGGGATTACAGGCTTGAGCCACCACGCCCAGCGATGTTTTGTTAGTAATTAATTTTTTTGCCTTTTGTTATAAAGTTAAATTATCATTTTTCTGCAGAAATAATAGCTTTTTCTGTCTTAATTCAAATGTGTGTATGGTTCATGTTCTAAGATTTTGAAATTATAGTGATCTAGTAAGTTCAGAAATTGCCAAAATATGATATATTGCTTACTATAAAGGATTTAAAAACTACCGTTACTTTCAGTATGCACAATATTGAAAAAGGGCAGAATCATTCAGGTTTCTCTGTTAATCACCTCCCTGGAGTGGCATGTAAGGCCTCCTGTGATCTGGCCCTTCCTTGCCTGTCACACCACTCTGCGCTGAGCTCACCCACTTCTGCCATGCTAGACTGGTCACCATTTACCTAACATGCCACGTCTCCCCACTACACCACAGCCCAGACTGTGCTCAGAGCCACCCTTGCTATACTGACCCCTACTTACCCCTTGCAACTTGGAGACACCGCCCCCGACTTCCAGCCCCTCTTTCTGTCTGCACTGAGCTGGGTATACCTCTGTTTGTTCCCTGTACCCCATGCTCACCTTTAGAAGCGAGCGGGTGATGCCTCATATTTTAACTGCCCTTCCTAATCTTTCTCCTCCAGACCTTGAGGGCCTCCAGGGCAAAAATCACAACCTTCACCCCAAAGCCACATGGTGTCCTGCAGTGCCACCCTCCACACCTTCCCGAAGCCACGTGGTATCCCACAGTGCCACCCTCCACGCCTTCCTGAAGCCACACGGTGTCCCGCAGTGCCACCCTCCACGCCTTCCCGAAGCCACGTGGTGTCCCGCAGTGCCACCCTCCAAGCCTTCCCGAAGCCACGCGGTGTCCCGCAGTGCCCCCCCCACGCCTTCCCGAAGCCACGCGGTGTCCCGCAGTGCCACCCTCCTCCACGCCTTCCCGAAGCCACGCGGTGCCCCGCAGTGCCACCCTCCACACCTTCCCGAAGCCACGCGGTGTCCCGCAGTGCCACCCTCCTCCACGCCTTCCCGAAGCCACGCGGTGCCCCACAGTGCCACCCTCCACGCCTTCCCGAAGCCACGCGGTGTCCCGCAGTGCCACCCTCCACGCCTTCCCGAAGCCACGCGGTGTCCCGCAGTGCCACCCTCCACGCCTTCCCGAAGCCACGCGGTGCTCCACAGTGCCACCCTCCACGCCTTCCCGAAGCCACGCGGTGCCCCGCAGTGCCACCCTCCACGCCTTCCCGAAGCCACGCGGTGTACCGCAGTGCCACCCTCCAAGCCTTCCCGAAGCCACGCGGTGCCCCGCAGTGCCACCCCTCCATGCCTTCCCGAAGCCACGCGGTGTCCCGCAGTGCCACCCTCCATGCCTTCCCGAAGCCACACGGTGCCCTGCAGTGCCACCTTCCACGCCTTCCCGAAGCCACATGGTGTCCTGCAGTGCCACCCTCCACGCCTTCCCTAAGCCACACGGTGCCCCTCAGTGCCACCCTCCACACCTTCCCGAAGCCACACGGTATCCTGCAGTGCCACCCTCCACACCTTCCCAGACTAGCACTCCACGATCCCTGGAGCAAGCACTCAGCAGGCCAGTGTCTCCTCTCAGCACACCTCTCACCTTACCAAACCAGGAGTGCCAGGTCACGTGCTTGTGTCTCTAAGCAAGCTGGAGGCCTCGGGCTGAACGTTTCACCTCCAGCCCTGGGCACGATGCCCGGCACCTAGCAGGTAGGTGCTCAGTAAGTACTTGATGAAAGAATCATAGGCGTGTAACTCTTTGGGAAAAATTACCATAGTTGACATTTTATTGTTTAAAAAACACAATGATCTGAAATGCAAGGAAATGCAGACTTCCCAGTCTAAACAAAACATCCTTGCAGAAGTTTTCAGCTATTTTGGTCAAAATCTCCCGAGTGCTGTCCAGCCACATATGTGGTGCTCCCTCTGGTGTGCTCCCTCATGGGCCACCTGTGCTGTGCCGCGGATGCCTAGGACTCCTGGCAGCACACGCGTGCCCCTGCGCCTCCTAACCCTCGCCCACCAGACTAGAGTGGGCAGCCTTGGCTCCAAGCCTGGGCCTGTGGCACCGTCAAGCTTTCCTTAAGTCTCCAGTCGGCAGGAAATTCAATCTTTAGTTTTGTAAAGTCGTCCAGTATTTTTTTCACATTTTTATTGTGATCAAATATAGACAACACAGAACCGACCTTTTTAATCATTTTAAGTGCACAGTTCGGGGCAGTAAGCCACAGATTGTGCACCATCACCACCACCACCTCCAGAGCGACGTCATCTTCCCAACCTGAAACTGTCCTCGCGAAACACTCGCTCCTCTTTCCTGCCCCGGTCCCTGATCCCCACACTCCACTTTCTGTCTCTATGAATTGGACATAGAGGGAGGCCTCTCTGGGGCCGTCTGATGAGTGGAACCACACAGCTTTCACCAAGTCTATCCAGCTGTGGCCATTCACAGTCTCCCCCTGCACCACAACTCGGCCTGGGCCCTGGAGGGGACTCTCCAGCCTCATCACTGCCCACGTGGTAACTTTGAGGAGCCCCTGAGTGTAGCGTTATGTAGCACTCTCCCCAATACCAGGTATGATGCTAGATGCGGGGTGCCTGCACCCACAGTACAGCTGCTGGGGGCCGGCGGGGAGCAGAGCAGGCTGTTCTGCCCTGAGGAGCTGCACACAAGGAGCCCCGGGAATGCCCAGGCCATAGGAGGTGCTATGAAGGGCACTGGGAAACCCCGGTGCAAAGCACTCTTCCAGTAGAGTCTCCCCAGGCTTCTCAACGCCAGTGTTAGCACAGGGAGGAGAACCATCAGACCAGAGCGTGATGGAGAAAATCTCAACCACCAGAAGGCTGTGAGCCTGGGCGGCTGCCCGGGTCACACAGCGAATTTCTGCAGGGCCCACTCGAGCCCCCAGATGCTTGCTGTGACAAAGCCTTGCCAGGTGAACCATGTGACTGGGGCAAATATGCCCCTTAGGAATTATTCCTGCCAAAAAGGAAACTGTTTGGGGCTAGCTAGCTGCTGAGTGTGGTTTTTCCAAACAGGAAAACGGACCAAGAGTGCTATCTGCAGACACCCCCGGGTCACTGGGTGCTTTCAGACCAAACAAAACAGGTCTTACTAAACCCTTTTCAGTGTCATCACACTCACAGGAACTCTTGGAAAGGCATCAAGTGTATCTGAGCTGCAGAACTGTGCTATTAAAATATTTGCCAACCTCCCAGGCAAGGGAATTGCAACACAGTTCAGCTTCCAAGTTTCACACGGTTGCCCAGTTAGATATGTCCCGCAGAAAGTAAGTAACCGACCGCTTAGTCACAGGCTTGGCAGAGTGCTTCCTCCAGGAGAGTGCAGAAACAAAGCACACACACACGTGCACACACACACAGCATCACAAGGTGCATTTCACCTCAACACGGTAGGAATGTCTTTCTCAATTCTTGCTGAAGATGTATTTTCAGGTGGATTTCAACACTAAGCTATAGACTCAGTTGCATAAGAAAGCTGCCAGTTTTAGAGACAACACGCTGAGTTCCTAAGAAGGGCTGGGCTCATGGGACTGGGCTCTGGAGGGCATGACCTGGCAGGTGTGGGGCAGGTGACTCAGTGTGGGGCTGAGGCCTGGCCAACTCTGCACGCCTGCTCCCACCAGCACCCAGCCTCATATGGCCAGGGCCCCACACAACCCGGGAGTGGAGGGAAGTGACCAGCACTTCACGTACTTTAGATTTCCAGTGTTTTGTGTGAGGCAGGCTTTTAAAGAGTAGGCTTTTCCCACAGGAAGAAAAGGCGAGCTTCAAGTTACAACCAACCGTATCTTAGGAAGCTCGATTCACACGAAATGACAATGAAGAATGGAAAGTCTAGTGTTTTAAATAAATGAACAGATACAAAGTGAGCATAGCTTTAGTCATCACGCCCAGCCTCCTGAATGAGACGGACAAGAATAACCCTGACTTCCCCCACAAATAAATCTGCAGACGTCACTTATTCATTCTCAGATGCTCTACCGCTCAGGATCTTCGTCGAGTGAAGTTAGGTTCTCATGTTAATCCAGTTCTAACTCATGAGTCAAACTGAGACTGCAACAAAGAACACCCTTTTCTTCCTTTACATGGTTTTCCTTTTCCCTTGAGTGTACTTCCTGAACCAAGAGAATAGTCAACAGGAGGAGATGGACTTCTCCTTCCCAAGGGAAAACGGCCACATGGGAACAGCACGTGCCAGCACGGAAGGGGTGCTCCAACAGCTGAGTGTGGCGCAGAGGCTGGGGGCTGGCTGTGTGGAAAGGCTGGCTCCCAGAGAGCTCGAGAGCAGCCTGGTTCCACGACGCGCTTTTTAACAGTGGCCACGAGCCAGGCCCAGTGGTGCACGCTGTCGTCCCAGCCCTTGAGGCGGCTGAGACTGAGCCCTCAATCCTCAAGTTGAAGAATCGCTTGAGCCTGGTAGGAGAAAGCTGCAGCGAGCCATGATTGCATCACCACATTCCAGCCTGGGTGACAGAGCGAGACCCTGTCTCAAAAACAAATAAGTAAACTGAGAAACTGGCCGCCCGACAGTTTTTGGATTCTAGCTCTGAGACGCCACACACGTTGCCTGCTGTGCTGCAGAGGAGAGGCGTGTGGACACACAGAGCGGGTCTGCAGGACGCGTCCCAGAGCCCTCCAGACCATCCTGTGAGGGCAGCCACCCTGCTCCATGGGAGGGGAGTATCTTGCTGGGTCTCGACTGGCATCGGGGCCGCTTCACAGCCTCCCCTCTCCTCACCCCGGGGTGATGCTCTAGGCCTATCAGCATTGGTGTGTGGCTGCTGCTCTCATCTCCTTTACGGGGCTCTGAGCCTGGGGCTAAGAATGTATATATTTTTAAAAGTCTCCTCCATTCAATAAATGGTGGGGAAATGTAGTGCAGAATAAACATGGCATCACAAATGGGCCAGGCTGCAGTGGGCGGTGGCTCCGTGGGCAGGCGGAGCAGCACAGCCAGGAAGGCGCGGGGCAGCGTGGCCAAGGAGGCCCACAGATGGCTCGAGGGCAACAGGGCAGACGTAGAACCAGGGGCTTTATCTGCGCTGTTACTCTCCAAGAGCTGCTTTGGGGACAGTGGCAGGGCCAAGGGTGCTTTCCTAGTGTGTGACTGTGTAGAAGCTGGGGATGCTGCTGCCGCTGGGGATGAGAGCTGGCGGCTGGGATCAGGAGTGGCCGGAAACCTCGCTGTCTGTCCTAGGGTAACTTCTCAGCTCCGAACCTGGTGAAGGCGCTGTCCATTTAAGAAAGTAGAATTTATGTTTTAAAAACAGGTTCCTTTGCATCCATGATAATACAGTCAAAGAAAAAAGAAAAACAGCTCCCAGTTTGAGTGAGGGTCTGGGAACTGCCAATGGGCTGGCTCTGTAGGGCAGGACCTGCTCATGGGATACTGCTGACAGGGTCCTCTGGGGACAGGCAGGCTGTCTCTCCCCTCACAGCCAGCCAGAGGTCTGGGACACCCCACCACCACCTCCCGTGCCGCCTCCAAGCCTTCTTTCCTCCCAGGCTGGGAGCCCGGCAATGTCCCCAGCACTAGGAGGGACAACAGCTTCTGCTCTAGAGCTCCTTCAGAAAAGGAGCTGGCTGTGTGGAGTCAAGGATTCAGGTTCCACCCAGGCCGGAGCCATTCCTGCCAGGTACACACATGGCAGCTGTGAAGGCATGGTGAGCACAGGGACAAGTCAAGGGAGTGTGTGGTGGCCTTCACATGGATGGCGGGACAGCCTGCATCTCCACTCCAGGTCAGAGAGAAAAGAGCAGCAGCCCTCCTGGCGTCTGGGAGCCTGTCCTCAAGCTCCCTGCACAGCTGAGATGGAAAGGGGAGCGCATCCCGCCACGAGCAGCCGTCATCACGTGCATGTTTAGCTGAGATCACAGGGGACAACTGGCAACTGAAAATAAAACCCACAGACTCAAGCTTCATTGTGAAAGAAAAACAAAAACCCGCACAACTAAGAATGACGACCAGGACAACATTCAAAAGGCCCAGAGTCTTCTAAATAATCCAGCTCATGTGACCGAATTTAAAAAATAAAGTAAGTACTGGAAACCTTGTGATTTTTACATTTCTTAAACCTAGGTATCTAATAGGCCAGACCCAAATAACTTCCGAAGCAGGAATAAACGAGGCTCCTGGCTGTGACAATTTTTCCCACGAAGGATGTTGAGACTGATGGGGGAAATGCAGTGATTAGAAATGTAGGCTCCAGTATCAAAAAGAACACCACACTCCCCCATTATCAAGAACGGGTGAGATAGCGGCTGGGAAAAGAACTAGAGCTTCCCCTGAGAATACAAAGTCACTTGGTGAGATGGTACATCAGCAGTGCCCCAGATAATAAGCCCAACACTGACCCTGGGCAAGCCGCTGAGCAAACCATCAGGCAGCTTGTCACTCCCTGCTCTCACTCACAGGCTGCTGGGAAGAGAGCCGGCAGAAGCCATCTTCCCCGAGCATCTCAACGCACAGGCCCGAGACTGGAGGCCATGCGTGGGGGGAGCCCACCCACCACCATCCTGGGTTTATACAAACACCACAGGAAGCCGAATGTGGACCTGAATGTGGATCCCAGGCCAGGCAATGTGTCAGGAGGCTGCAGAATCTCTCCCGAGAGGCGAGGGGACTTTCAAGGCTAGGCCAGCACGTGTGTGGTAGGGAGCAGGCAGGGCAAGGACCCCCATCTACCGGGTGGTAACAGAAGGGCTCCACCCCCAAGGCTTTCCTGGGAACCACAGAAAAGCATGCTGGAGTTGGGAGTTTACCTGCACTCTGGGGTCTCCCTCTGAGCACCACCTTGCTGTGACCTGTTTCCACGACCATCCTCCCCACCGGGCTGCTGGAAGGTCAGAGGGACCCCATATCTGCCTTCTGTGTCCCAAGACACCGGCATCCGGCTCAGCAGGTCCTCCAATGTTGGAGGGAGGGCGGGGCGTGAGCGAGCCTACAAAGCGTCGTGGGATGTGTGCTATCAGCTCAGCCAGGCACGAAGCCCCCCGCCATGGCAAACACAGCAGTTTCTGTGTCAATGGCGCTTTTATTCCCACATACTGGAAAGGGGTTTTAAAAACAGGAAAACCTATTCCTTCTATTGTCACAAAAACAAGATCACTTGCCATCAACTAAACTAAAATTGAAATGATATTTGCCAGAAACTTTGCAAGATTTAAATACATGCCGGGTGCAGTGGCTCACACCTATAATCTCAGCACTTGGGGAGACCGAGGCAGGAGGATGGCTTGAGCCTGGGAGGTCGAGGCTGCAGTGAGCCGTGATTGCACCAGCCTGGGTGATAGAGACCCTGTCTCAAAAACAAATTATTTAAATACAGTTTACCCTTGCACAACATGGGTTTGAACTGCATCGGTCCACTTACACACGGATCTTCTGCCTCTGCCACCCGAGACAGCAAGGCCCACCCCTCCTCTTCCTCCTCAGCTATTCAACATGAAGATGAGGATGAAAGCCTTTATGATGGTCCACTTCCCCATAATGAAGAGGAAGCATTTTTCTCTTCTTTACAATTTTCTTAGTAATGTTTTCTCCAGCTTACTTTACTCTAAGTATATAATACCTACCACACAGAAGGTATGTGTTAACGGACTGCTGGTGTTGTTGGTAAGGCTTCCAGTCAACAGGAAGCTACTGGTAAGTTTTGGGGGAGTCAAAAGTTATACGTGGATTTCCGACTGCACGGGCACTCAGCACCCCCAACCCCTGCATTGCTCAAGGGTCAGCTGTATACCTAACTGCCCTCTCAGTCAACTCCGCTACTTGGGAGACTGCCCTGATCCTTCATGGTACACTCCAGATGAGGCAGGTGTGCTCAGTCCATCCTGAGGTCACAGGAGGTTCTGTCTCAGGCACAGTGCTGGCGGGTGACACCTGGATTTGAAAGGCCTCCTCCCTGCCACGCCTGCAGGAAGGTCCCCTGTGCATCCTCCCAGTGAGCAACTCCAGATGGAGTCCAGCCATGCCTGGGCCGGAGGCAGAGTGGTCTCCTACCTCCTTGGGAATATAATGAATCAGCTTCCGACTTTGGACAGGGGCATGTGGCCATATCAGGCACCTAAGGCAGGTCAACTTCCCCTTCATCAGCAAGTCATTCATTCATTCCTGAAAGCCTTTGTTCCATGCTGGACAGGGAAACAAAGGAGAGTCAGACTTTGTCCTTAGGGGATGCACAGTCTAGTAGGGAGGGGCAACCTGCAGGAATATGGGGTGGAAAGAGGGGCTGCAGTGGTCCCGGAGCACCCGTGAACACTGAAGAGATGAGCTATGGTGGAGTGCGTGGAGTGTGAGCAGGCAGCAGGGCCCAGCCAGGCAGACATAAGCAGTAAACAGCCACAGAGAGAAGTCTGGCCTGGAGATGGGCTGTGTTTCATCAAATCCAAGACGCCACCATTTTTGAAAGCACTGTTCTATCAAAGGTACTGTGTGTGACAGATCCTGGAACTGTCCAGTGTGACACTGACGGGGCTCAGGATGGGACACACACAGGACAAGAGTGGGGGAAGGCAGAACCGGAAGACAGGCCACTCAGCCCTGTGCGGTGGAGACAGGGCCAGCACCAGGGCCCAGAAAGCCCGAGTTTGGAAGCAAGGACATTCCTGTGTGTTCAGCAAGAAGACATGAGGGAGGACAGGGTGGAGGCCAGGCTGGCGTGGGCTGCAATGAATGAGGCACAAAACTGTCACATTGTTTTCAACACTCAGTGCGAGGGAGGCCCTCAACAAAAGTTACCAACAAGGCGGGCGACTAGGAACCCCAGTGGAGGAAAAAATGACAGTAACACCAGCTAACAATGACAGGCGCTTGCCACGGCCAGGCTCTGTTCTAAGCGCGGCATACGTGTAAACTCTGCACACGTTTCCAGAAAAAGGGAGATGCTGGTATCCGCAGAGATAAATAGGCTGAACACACGTAAAATGGTAGATGGTTGGATTCTCCAAGAGCAGCCAGTATTTGGTTGTCGGTTGCTGCTAACTCCACCACCACCGTTTTGGGTGGGTGGGTGGGGCGGGGGGGACAGGAAATCTCTGTCACTTGAGCAAATAATGGAAATGAAAGAGAAATCAGAAACAGGCCTTGAATCGTCATCATACAGGAAAGTGTTAATCCATCATTAAATGAACAATGGGCCTCCGCTCCATCACATCTTCTGTCCAGCCAGGGTTCCCCAACTCCCTTTTACTGCTTGCCTCCCCAGGGCTGACCCAGGGGCAGCCTGCAGAATCCCAGAGCATCGGGAAGGAGACCCCCTTCTCTGAGCCTATGCTTGGAGAACAGGAGTGAGTAGAAGTTAAAGGTCAGCCAGAGGAGGTCAGTGGAAGGACCAGTTGGTGCCGCCAGCCAGGTCTAAAGGTTAAAGATTAAACCCCTACTCCTAACCACAGTCCTATCAATAGATCACGGACACGGGATGGAGGAATTTTCCCCAGAAGGCACTGTTATTGCTCAACTGCACAGACCCCTACCTAGTCACATCCCCCACACTCTCAACCCTCTCACATGTGCACCTCTTAGATTGTAAGCCGTTAAAAGGGCCAGGATTTTCTTTGTTGGGGAGCTCGGTTATTGAGGCTTGAGCCAGCCGCAGCTCCCGGCTGAATAAAACTGCCACTTCCTTCCCAGTTCGGTGTTTGAGGGGCTTGTTCACGGCCGCTCCTGCTTCATTTGGTTCCCTGACCGGGAAAGGAGTATTAGTTGGCAGACTGCTGGGACAGCCTCCCAGGTGGGTTTGCCTTGCCCTGTGGAGCATCCCTGCGGGTGACTCCAGCCTGCTTGGGCGACGCGAGTCCTGAGAGCGCTCCCGGGTAGGCATTGGCCCCGGTGGAACGCCTCGCCAGAGCAAAGCAGGGTAGGCCCCCACAGCGGATCCACCCAGTGGCTAAACACCGAGAAGGAACGGGTGCCTCAAGTCCTGACATCAGAAACACGGTAGGACTTGTCTTGGGAAACTTGCCCACCCCTCTGGGTGGAAGCGTGGCCTGATCACCCACGACGTGCCAGTCTGTTTCGGCACTTTGAACTTGATTTTTGGTTTCTTTGTAACCGGTTTCAATAATCTTGTTTTCTCAGAACTTGGGTAGTGGGAGGTGTGTGAGTGTGTGCGAGTGTGGAGGGGCCCAATAGGGCTCATCAGCCGCGAAGAGTGGGGGACACAGGTCTGTTAGAGTGGGTCGTACGTCCCGAGTGCACTGTGGGGCTGGCAGGGACCAGGAGCCATCTGCATAAGGCTGAAGGAGGTGCCCTCGCAATCTAGTATTGTGGGGGGAGTAACGATCTCTCTAATGCCAAGCAGCGCCTGAAACACTCCCCCGAGGGGCACAGCCCTACCGGCCCAAAGCGAAAGTGACGAGAGAGAGTGTGTTGCACTGAAACGGGCGGGGGACTGAGGGTGGAGTGCAGAGTCCTGAGTAGTAACATCGGGCAAAGTCAGTAACCCTTCTACCTTTTGGAAGTGCTGTTCGTAGGGAGACGGGTAAGACACAGTAAACCCACTCTGCTGGGAACTAAAGAATTTCAAAAAGGGATTTAATGGAGATTACGGTGTCACCATGACACCAGGGAAACTTCTTAAAACTCTGTGTGAAGTGGCCTGGCCAGCATTAGAGGTGGATTGGCCCACAGAAGGGAGCCTGGATAGGTCTCTTGTCTCCAAAGTGTGGCACAAGGTCACAGGCAAGCCAGGACACCCTGACCAATTCCTGTACATAGACTCTTGGTTACAGTTGGTTTTGAACCCTCCACAGTGGTTAAGGGGCCAGGCAGCTGCAGTGGCCCAGGGACAGACAGGTAGGGAAAGGTCTCGCTCCACCCGCCAGGGGACAAAGACTCTTAAGGTCTTGGCTGACTGGGCACCAGAAGACTCTTTGCCAGTAGCACCCCCTCCGATGGCACCCCCTCCTTACCTGGAGGAGAGGTCCCCTACTCCAGAGCCTGAGGCCTCTGCACCTCCACAAGACCCAAACACTCCCAGACCACCCAGAGTGGAAGGAAAAGGAGGCACGGCTTCAGGAGGCACTTCTCCCACAGCAGCCAGCTTCCCAGGAGGATAGGAGGATCACCCCCACTGGCAGCCCGGTTACAACTCAAGGTGGGAGTGCAAATGCCCCTAAGAGAACAGCGGTACACTGGAGTAGATGAGGATGGCCACATGGTAGAAAGGCGTGTCTTCAAGTATATACCGTTCACGTTGGCCAACCTCATAAAATGGAAGAACAACCCATCCTACACTGACAAACCACAAGCTTTAATTGACCTGCTTCAGACCGTCATCCAAACTCATAATCCCACTTGGGCTGATTGTCACCAGCTGCTCATGTATCTTTTTAACAAAGATGAGAGGCGAGGGTGCTCCAGGCAGCATCTAAATGGCTGGAAGAGCATGTGCCAGCTGATTACCAGAACCCCCAGGAGTATGTGAGGACCCAGTTGCCAGGGACCAACCCTCAGTGGGACCCAAAGACCCCCGAGGGCATGCAGAAGCTAACTCGGTACAGAGAGGCCTTACTGGAGGGAGTGAAGAAAGGAGCACACACAAATATACACAAAGTATCTCAGCTTATGCAGGGAAAGGACGAAAGCCCGGCACAGTTTCATGAAAGACTGTGTGAGGCCATCGTATGTACACTCCCGTTGATCCTGAGAAGCCCGAGAATCAGCGCATGGTGAACTTGACTCTAGTCAAAGCGCTGACGACATCAGGAAAAAGCTGCAGAAACAGGCTGGGTTTGCAGCCATGAGCACCGCGCAGTTGTTGGAAATAGCTCATCAGGTGTTTGTGAACAGAGATGCAGTAAGTCGCCAAGAGAAGGAGCGACAGAATCGGCGAAATGCCAACCTGAGAGCTGCATATCAGAGGAACCCCTTTCGAAGGGGCAGGGCAAGAGGGGCCCTGGGAAGAATGTCCAGTCTGAGCGACGGCCTCTACAGCGCAACCAGTGTGCATACTGTAAAAAAAAATAGGACACTGGAAAAAGAACTGCCCTGAGTTGACAAGGGAACAGGGTAACTCCAAGCAAGAAGGCTCAGGAAAAGATGAAGCTGCCCTGTTTAGGCTGGCAGGGGGGCCAATAGACTGAAGGGGACCGGGCTCAAATGCCCCAAAGAGCCCATGGTCAGGATGACAGTGGGGGGCAAGGACAATGATTTCTTCGTTGACACTGGGGCAGAACACTCGGTGGTGACGCAACCCGTGGCCCCTTTGTCTGGCAAGACAATAGACATAATTGGGGCAACTGGAATTTCAGAAAAGCAGGCTTTTTGCCTATCACGGACCTGTTCAGTGGGAGGCCATGAGATTATACATCAGTTCTTGTACATGCCAGACTGCCCCCTACCCCTCTTGGGGAGAGACTTGCTAAGCAAACTAAGAGCTACCATCACCTTCACTGATAAGGGCTCCCTGCAGCTAAAACTGCCTCGGGCAGGGATTATCATGGCTCAGACAGTCCCCCGGGAGGAGGAGTGGAGACTCTTCCTGACTGAACCAGGACGAGAATTAACCCTTGCTCTAAAACAAGTGATGGCCAGGGGTCTGGGCAAAGGACAAGCCCCCAGGGCTAGCAATAAACCAAGCCCTGGTGGTTACTGAAGTAAAGCCAAGGGTATTACCCATCAGAGACAGTACCCAGTCCCAAGGAGAGCTCTCGAAGGCATCCAAGTCCCTCTCAGGCGCCTGAAGGCTTATGGCATTTATAGTTCCTTGCCAGTCCCCTTGGAACACGCCTCTCCTGCCTGTCCCCAAGCCGGGAACCAAGGACTACTGACCAGTGCAGGACCTGTGCTTGGTCAACCAGGCAACCGTGACCCTGCACTCCATGGTGCCTAACCCATACACGCTGCTTGGATTGTTGCTGGCTGAGGACAGCTGGTTTACTTGTCTGGACTTAAAAGGATGACTTTTTCAGCATTAGGCTAGCTCCTGAAAGTCAAAAGCTATTTGCTTTTCAATGGAAAGATCTGGAAACAGGAGCCACTGCCCAGTACACTTCGACCCGGCTACCCGAGGGGTTCAAAAACTCCCCCACCATCTTTGGGGAGGCACTAGCCTGGGATCTCCAGAAGTTTCCTGCCAAGAGCCTAGGCTGCGTGCTGCTCCAAACGCTGATGACCTTTTACTGGGACACCCTACGGCAGTCGGGTGCGCTAAGGGAATAGATGCCTTGCTTTGGCATCTGGAGGACTGTGGGTATAAAGTGTCCAAGAAGAAAGCCCAGATCTACAGGCAGCAGGTGCGGTATCTGGGAGTCACTATACGACAGGGGGAGCACAGCCTAGGGGCGGAAAGGAAACAGGTCATCCGCAACCTGCCAGAACCCAAAACCAGAAGGCAGGTAAGAGAATTCTTGGGAGCCATGGGCTTCTGTAGACTGTGGATCCCAAACTTCACAGTACTGGCCAAACTCCTGTATGAAGTCACAAACGGGGGAGACAAGGAACCCTTTGAATGGGGACCCCAGCAGCAGCAGGCTTTCCACACCCTGAAGGGAGAACTTATGTCTGCTCCGGCACTGGGATCACCTGACCTGACAAAGCCCTTTACACTGTATGTATCAGAAGAGGAAAAGACGGCCGTTAGAGTGCTAACCCAGACTGTGGGATCTTGGCCAAGGCCGGTGGCCTACCTCTCTAAACAGCTGGACAGAGTTTCGAAGGGCTGGCCTCCCTGCCTAAGAGCCCCAGCGGCAACTGCCCTGTTAGCCTAAGAAGCAGGAAAGCTGACTCTGGGGCAGAACCTGAACATAAAGGCCCCGCATGCAGTGGTGACTCTAATAAATACCAAGAGACATCACTGGCTGTCAAATGCCAGGCTGACTAAGTACCAGAGCTTGCTTTGAGAAAACCCCCGCATCACTATTGAGGTCTGTAACACCTTAAACCCTGCTACCTTGCTCCCAGCGTCGGAGAGCCCAGTGAAACATGACTGTATTGAGGTGCTGGACTCAGTCTATTCTAGCAGGCCTGATCTCTGAGACCAGCCTTGGACACCTGCTGATTGGGAGTTGTATGTGGATGGAAGCAGTTTCATTAACTCCCTCGGAGAGAGGTGTGCGGGGTACGCAGTAGTAACCTTAGATACTGCTGTTGAAGCTAAGTCACTGCCGCAAGGAACCTCAGCCCAGAAAGTTGAACTTACTGCCTTAACACGGGCCTTGGAGCTGAGTGAAGGTAAGACTGAACATCTATACCGACTCTCGGTATGCCTTTCTAACCCTCCAGGTACACGGGGCATTATACAAGGAAAAAGGACTCTTAAACTCAGGGGGAAAAGAAATAAAGCATTGGCAGGAAATTCTGCAGCTATTAGAGGCAGTCTGGAAGGCCCAACGGGTGGCAGTCATGCCTGCAGGGGACTCCAAAGGGCCTCCACCACTGTTGCCCTGGGTGACTCCCGGGCTGACTCAGAAGCTCGAAAAGCAGCGTCCACTCCCTACCGAGCAGCAGTAACGGCCCCCCTTCTCCTCCAAATGCCTGATTTGGTGCCTACCTATTCTAAGGAGGAAAGGGACTTTTTTCAGAATGAAGGGGGACAGGCAATAAAGGAAGGGTGGATCCAGCTACCAGGTGGAAAAATAGCAGTGCCGCAGCTGTTGAGTGCTGCTGTTGTGCAAGCCGAGCATGAGACCACCCATCTGGCCAAGAATCTCTCGAAAAGTTGATAGGCCGGTACTTCTACATTTCACGTTTGTCGGCTCTAGCAAAGGCAGTGTCACAGCGATGTGTCACTTGCCAACAACGCAATGCAAAGCAGGGTCCAGCGATCCCGCCCGGCTTACAGTCTTCCGGAGCAGCTCCCTTAGAGGATCTCCAGGTGGCCTTCACCGAGATGCCCAAGTGTGGAGGTCACAGGTATCTGCTAGTTCCAGTATTATATACTCTGGGTGGGTGAAGCGTTCCCAACTCGAACCGAGAAAGCTTGTGAAGTAACCCATGTGCTTCTTCGAGATCTCATTCCCAGGTTTGGACTGCCCTTGCGCATCGGCTCGGACAACGGGCCGGCTTTCGTGGCCGACTTGGTTCAAAAGACAGCAACGGTGTTGGGGATCACTTGGAAACTGCATGCTGCCTACCGACCACAAAGTTCCGGAAAGGTGGAGCGAATGAACCGGACAATCAAAAACAGTTTAGGAAAAGTGTGCCAGGAGACAGGGTTAAAGTGGGTACAAGCACTTCCCATGGTGTTGTTTAAAATTAGATGCACCCCTTCTAAGAAAACAGGTACTCTCCTTATGAGATACTATACCATAGACCCCCTCCTCTACTACGGGGGCTCCCAGGAACTCCCTGGAGCTAGGAGAGATTGAATTGCAGAGACAGCTACAGGCCTTAGGAAAAGTCACCCAAACCATCTCAGCCTGGGTTAATGAAAGGTGCCTAGTAAGCTTATTCTCCCCAGTTCACCCTTTTTCACCAGGTGATCGAGTGTGGACAAAGGATTGGAATGTCAACCCTTTGAAGCCCCGGTGGAAAGGACCCCTGACCGTAATCCTGACCACTCCCATAGCCGTGAAAGTGGAAGGAATACCGGCTTGGATTCATCGCAGCCAAGTCAAACCTGCAGCGGCTGAAACCTGAGAGCTGAGATCAGACCCGGACAGCAGCTGCGAGATCACCTTGAGGAAGACGGCAAGCCTTGCCCCAGCACGTCCCGGAAGCTGACTGGCCCACGCATGGCCGAAGCATGAGGAAACTCATCGTGGGGCTCATTCTCCTTGGAACTTGGACTCAGTAGTAAGAACTTTACTTGATTTTGGAGACTGTTCTCAGTGTATACACAAGGTCACTGGGGTAGGGCGAAAAATCACTACCGTCCTTTTGTTCTATAGCTATTATGAACGTACAGGGACTCCAAAAGGAGCTTGTTTACACAATGGCACCCAGTATGAGGTATGCAGTCCCGGGGATGGGCAGCCAGATGTGTGCTACAACCCATCAGAGTCCCCCGTGTGCACAATTTTTGAGGTAAAGCGCTTAACAACTATGGCATGGAAGACCTCCAGTAAGTTAACTGCTAGAACAGAGGAGAAAGGAATCCCCAGGCAAGTTGTCATGAAATTTGATGCTTGTGCGGCTATGAATCAGGGATGTGGCGCTCTTGGTTGGGAGCAGGGTTATGCAGCAGAGCGTAAGTATATTTGCCAGACAACATATTGGTGTAGTGAATGTACTTACTGGTCATGTGTTATCTGGAGTACTTGGAAAAGTGACAAAAGCGATCCTGTCCTCCTTACGAAGGGAAGTAATGTTCCCGGGAGTAATGCTCTCTGCACCTCTGGACATTGTAATCCATTAGAGTTAACAATTACAAATCCACAGGACCCCCGCTGGGAAAAAGGAGAACATGTAATGTTAGGAATTGATGGGAAGGGACTGGATCCCATGATTAATATCTTAATTCAAGGGGAGGTCCAAAGACTTACCTCCAGCCTGGTGCCAGCATATCAGACTTTTTACAAGGAGTTAAACGAACCGGCCCCAGAACTCCCAAAGAAGATGAAAACTTGTTCCTCCAGTTAGCTGAAAAAGTGGCCCACTCACTGAATGTTACTTCTTGTTATGTGTGCGGAGGAACTACAATGGGGGACCGGTGGCCATGGGAAGCCAGAGAGTTACTGCCCTCTGATCCCGTCCCTGAGCTAACCTCAGTCCAAAGAATTCAAACCAACAGCTTCTGGGTCCTAAAAGTTTCAATTATTGGACAGTATTGCCTAGCCAGAGAGGGGAAAGACTTCACTGTCCCAGTAGGAAAGCTGAGTTGCCTGGGACAGCAATTGTATAATGCAACAGTGGATGCAGTCGCTTGGTGGAGTTCAAACCACAGGGAGAAAAACCCTCTCCTTAAATTCCCTCAATTGCAGAACGCCTGGAAGCATCCTTGGCTCCGTCAAAACTGGACAGCCCCAGCTGGGTTGTACTGGATATGCGGGCGCAGCGTATGTGCAGCTGCCTGAAAGCTGGACCGGCAGCTGTGTCAGAGGTACCATTAAACCCTCTTTCTTCTTACTGCCCGTCAAGACAGGCGAGTTGTTAGGATACCCTGTCTATACATCTCCCTGGGAACCAAGAAGCCTGGCTATAGGAGATTGGACAGACGACGAATGGCCTCCTGAAAGAATCATACAATATTACGGGCCTGCCACATGGGCACAGGATGGTTCATGGGGATACCGGACCCCAATTTATATAATCAACCGTATCATCCGGTTACAAGCTGTCTTAGAAATAATCACCAATTAAACTGGTAAAGCTTTAAACCTCTTGGCCCGGCAAGAGACTCAGATGAGAAATGCTATCTACCAAAACAGACTAGCACTAGACTACTTGCTGGCGGCTGAAGGGGGAGTCTGTGGAAAATTCAATCTAACCAACTGTTGCCTGCGTATAGATGATCAAGGCCAGGCAGTTGAAAATATCGTAAGACACATGACAAAACTAGCCCGTGTGCCGGTGCAAGTGTGGCATGGGTTTGACCTTGGATCTATGTTTGGGAAATGGTTCCCAGCCCTGGGAGGATTCAAAACTCATTGTAGGTGTGGCGCTGATAACAGGTGTCTGCTTGTTACTCCCCTGCTTACTGCCTGTGTTCCTGCAAATGCTTAGGGGACTGGTCACTACCGTGGTTCACCAGAAAACCTCAGCTCAAGCATATTACATGCATCACTATCAATCGGTTTTGTTGAAGAACCAGGACGGTGAGGAAGAAGGTGAGAACCCTAATAAGTAAGAGAAGTTCTCAAAGGGGGGAAATGAGGAAGGAGACCCCCTTCTCCGAGCCTGTGCTTGGAGAAAAGGAGGAATTAAAAGTTAAAGGTCAGCCAGAGGAGGTCAGTGGAAGGACCGGTTGGCACTGCCGGCCAGGTCTAAAGGTTAGAGAATAAACCCCTACTCCTAACCACAGTCCTATCAATAGATCACGGACACGGGATGGAGGAATTTTCCCCGGAAGGCACGGTTATTGCTCAACTGCACAGACCCCTACCTAGTCACATCCCCCACGCTCTCAACCCTCTTACATGTGCACCTCTTAGACTGTAAGCCTTGAAAAGGGCCAGGATTTTCTTTGTCGGGGAGCTTGGTGATTGAGGCTTCAGCCAGCCGCCGCTCTCAGCCGAATAAAACTGCCACTTCCTTCCCCATTTAGTGTTTGAGAGGTTTGTTTGTGGCCGCTCCTGCTTCAACACAAAGCTGGTCTCAGCATCACCTGACAGCAGACAACTCCCAACCTGCAGCTCAGGGGAGGCTGGACCCTTAGAGTTAGACGGGACTCACGGACCCTCAGTGTACGTGGTACAAGGGCTCCAGGGAGGCCACACTGGAGGAAGGGGGAGGAAGGGGGAGGAAGCAGCGGGGCCTCAAGACCAGCTGGAGGCCCAGGAGTTAAGGGCAGAGGAAGCGAGGGGCCTCCCAGGGGTAGCAGCATCGCAGACAGTGCCACACTAACTTCTGAAGAACACACACTGCCTGGGTTAAGGATGGTGCAGGGTGAGTCACTTTAGGAAACTGCCACCAAGGGTCACCTCACACACACGTGCATTAGCTGGCTGCTCCTAGATTCCAAGCAACTCTTCTGCTGATTCTGATGACGGCAAAGACTGTGCTCATTTGCTTCTCACAGCTTCCAGTCTACTAATTTTTGAAGGGAAATGTTTCTTTGGGGAAGAGGGAAAGGGCACACTTGTTATTGCTTGCTATTTCAAAACGAGTTATAATCTAAGGTTTTTGCTGAGATATTTATCAATACAAACATGCTTCTTCTGCAGTACGTTCATACCCCTGCTACCAAGGTGAGGATTTAGACAATGGGAAAAATACCAATGTGCCCTAAGTTACACAGGAGGAAACAGTGCAGTCATAAAGTCTGACACAGCGTATTCCGAGTGCATGTACTGCTTACCTGCTGCGTAACAAACCACACGCCTTCCAGTGGTGCACAGCAACAGTGACGGCCGCACGGCTCCTATGACCCGGAATCCAGGCACAGCTCTGAGGGTGGCTCTGGCTTGGGGGCTCTCTCAGGCCCTTGGACTGAGAGCCTCAGCCCTGAGAGTGTCAACTGGAGGCCTCCTGCTCAGTGATTTGCCATATGGGTCTTTCCAAGAAGGCAGCTTGACTCAGCAAGATGTGCAGGCCCAGGCAGCAACACAGACAGTCTTCCAGCAAGGCAGAGCCCACACGCTTGTGTCAGGTGACATCCCCTCAATGCTGCCATGTTCTGTTGGTTAATGGAGTTACTCAAGGGGAGGGGACTGCACAAGGCCATGAAAACCAGCAGGTGAAGGCCACCGGGGCCACGCAGAGGGTATCTCAGGGGTCTCTTAGATTCTCTTTAGACTCCTCTCTGACCCCTCTGTGCAACAGCAATTTTATTTATTAGAAGTGAAATCATTTCTAATAAGTTATTTTATTAGCAAAGAAAATTTAAAAAAACCTAGTGCTGTAAGCGTGACCTTAAGAAACTAGAGAAAGGAGCCAGGTGTGGTGGTACACACCTGCAATCTCAGCTTCTCAGGAGGCTGAGGCAGGAGGATCGCTTGAGCCTGGGAGTTTCAGTCCAGCCAGCCTGGGCAACACAGTGAGACCCCCGTCTAATAACAGAAAAAGAATAAACTAGAAAGAGCAAATTAAAACCAAGTAAGCAGAAGAAAACAATGAATGTAAGAGCATAAATTAGCAAAATGGAAGTGAACAATACCGGAAAAAAAATTGAATGAAACTGAAAGCAGAGCCTTTGAAAAGACCAACCAAATGGACAAACCTTTAACCAGACTGATCAAATTACCAGTATCCGGAAAGAAGGAACATCAACACACGTCTTATCATTAAAAGCTACTAGAACGACTAAGTGAGTCTGGCAAGACAGCAAGGTGCAAGGTCAGTATGTAAAAATCACTTACACTACTCTATATATAGAGTGATGAACAACCAGAAACGGAAATTGAAGCAGTACTACTTACAATAACATGATATGATGAAATGCTTAAAGTATGTGACAGACTTATATACTGAATATTACAAAACATTCCTAGGAGAAATTAAAGACCTAAATGTATTGAGAAGATATATTATGTTCATGGTTTGAAGGACTCAAAATTAAGATGTTAATTCTCTTTAATCTATAGATTCAATACAATCCCAATAAAAATCCAGCAGCCTTTTTGCAGAAATTGTTAATTCTAAAATTTATATAAAAATGTGAAAGACCTACAACAGCCAAAACGAGTTTTCTTTTTCTTGTTTAGAAACAGGGTCTTGCCTTGTTGCCCAGGCTGGTCTCGAATGCCTGAGTTCAGGCAATCTTCCCGCCTTGGCCTCCCAAAGTGCTGGGATTGTAGGTGTGAGCCACCACGCCTGGCCCAAAAACAAGTTTCAAGAGGTAGGTATATTTCCTAATTTCAAGATGCGCCATAAAACTACGGAAATGCATTACTGTATGGAGAACAGACATAGAGACCAATGGAACAGAACAGCGCCTAGAAACTGATTTTCAATGTAGGTGGTCGGTTAATGCCGACAAAGGTGCCATGGATTTCACTGGGAAAGGACAGACTTTTTACTAACGGTGCTGGGACAGCTCAATTTCCACATGCCACGTAGAGGGGGAACCCCTCAACTCTTATGGTTTACAAAAATTAACGCAAATGGATCACAGACCTAGATGGGAGAACAGAAACTATGAAACTATCTAAGAAGGAAACAGAAGAGAAAATCATGAAGACTTCAGGCCCAGGAGTTGAAGCTGCAGTGAGCCATGATCATGACACCTCACTTCAGGTCAGACAAAGAGTTCTTAATCGAAAAAGAACAATAAAAGACATTTGATACACCAAATTTCATCAAAATTTAAAACTTTTGCTTTCTGAAAGATATCATTAGGAAAATGAAAAGGGGCCTGGCACAGTGGCTCACACCTGAAGCCCCAGCAATTTGGGAGGCTGAGGCAGGAGGATCATTTGAGCATAGGAGTTCTAGATGAGCCAGGGCAACATAGTGAGACTCCATCTCTGTAAAAAATTTAAAATATTAGCCAGGCGTGGTAGTGCATGCTAACAGTCCAAGCTACTTAGTAGGCTGAGGCGGAGGATCGCTTGAGCCCAAGAAAGTTGAGGCTGCAGAGAACTGTGATCACACCACTGCACTTCAGCCTGGGAAACAGAGCGAGTCTCTGTTTGTTTGTTTGTTTTTTAAGTGGTGGCTCATGCCTGTAATCTTAGCACTTTGGGAGACCAAGGTGGGAGGATCGCTTTAGCACTTGAGCCCAGGAGTTCAAGACTGGCCTGGGTGACATAGCAAGACCTTGTCTCAAAAAAAAAATATATATATATATATATACATATATATATATATATGTATGAAAATATAAAAGAACAGAACAGGCTTGGCACAGTGGCTCACACCTGTAATTACAGCACTTTGTGAGTCTGAGGTGGGCAGACCGCTTGAGCCCAGAAGTTTGAGACCAGCCTGGGCAACATGGTGAAACCCCACTTCTACAAAAAAACACAAAAATTAGAGGGTGTGGTGGCTCACACCTGTAATCCCAGCACTTTGGGAGACTGAGGCGGGCGGATCACAAGGTCAGGAGATCGAGACCATCCTGGCCAACATGGTGAAACCCCGTCTCTGCTAAAAATACAAAAATTAGATGGAGGTGGTGGCACACACCTGTAGTCCCAGCTACCTGGGAGGCTGAAATGGTAGAATCACCTGAGCCCAGGGAGGTCAAGGCTTCAGTAAGTTGTGATCGTGCCATAGTACTTAAAGCCGCAATGAGATATGGTTCACACTCACTTCAATGAATGAAGTTTAAAAAGACTGACAACACCAAGTGTTGATGGTTGATGAGGATGTGGAGAAATAAGAACCCCCCTACAATGCAAGTGGGAATGCAAGATGGTACTGTCACCCTGCAAAGCACTGGACCCAGTGACCCATGCATGAGAAATGAAACACATCCACACAGCTGAGCCTTGAAGGTGAGTGTTCACAGCAGCTTTATCATCATAGCTTCCAAACTGGAAACACCTGAATCTCTACCACCTGATGAATGAATAAACAAATCATGGCGTGTCCATTCAGCAGAGTACTAGTCAGCACTGAAAAGGTGCAAAGTATGGATTGATGCAGTAACAAGGATGATTCTCTCAGAAAAGCATTATGCTAAGTGGCAAGAGCCAGACCAGACGCTGCGTGATTCCATTTACACCGATTCCAGAACGGGTAGCACCATGACAACAGAGGCAGGTTGGTGGTGGCTGGGGCAGTGCAGTGGCTGATGAGCGGCACGTTTGGGAGTCTTAGGGTGATGAAAATATTCTAGGTCCTGATGGTGGCAGCCATACCACTGTAGACATCTCACGCCAACTGTCAAACTGCCTGTTTGGAGTAGGGGAGCACTGCTTCCACATCCTATCATAAGTACTGTGGCTCTGGGTGTGGGCGGCAGGCAACTTTTTAAAGAAACTCCAACTCCAACCAGGGAATACTTCGGTCACTACATTGCCCTGGCAAGTGTAATTTCAGTTAAACCCTGAGAAATAAACTGGGCCTTTTGTTGTCTGGACTCAATCTAAGCATGTCTAAGAACAGACTCATTAAAGCCCTGTTCCTGTAACCTGTAAAAATATCTTCTATTCACGAGTCCTGCTCTCCTGCTGAACACAGACCTGGGCTTAAGGTTTTATGCAAATTATGTCGTGCTCAGGGTCAACAAATGTCAATTTCATTCCCTTAGGGTCAGTGTGCCACAGCCTACCCACTTCCTACAGCTCTTCTGTTTCAGTCGTCATTGCTGGAAGTTTATATGAAACAGACACACCTACGACTTTGGAAAGCTACCTTTAATATGCACTACATAGATTGTGCAGGGAAGCACATATGCAGACAGGTCCTGGGCTTATGATGGTTGGACCTATGATTTTTCAACTTCACACTAAGGTGAAAGCCATACACGTTCACTTGAAACCGTATTTCGAGCGCTTATACAGACTGGTTTCACTTTCAGTATTCAATAAATCACAAGACCTTCAACACTTCATTGTAAAATAGGCTCTGTGTTACATGATTTTGCCTAACTATAGGCTGGTGTGAGTGTTGTGGTTTTTTTGTTTGTTTTTTTTGAGACAGGGTCTCACTCCATCACTCAGGCTGCAGTGCAGTGGCATGACCGTGGCTCTCACTGCAGCCTCCGTCTCCCAGGCACAAGCAATCCTCCCACCTCAGCCTCCCGAATAGCTGTGATTACAGGTGTGTGCCACCATACCCAGCTAATTTTTCATTTTTTTGTAGACATGGGGTTTTGCTATGTTGCCCTAGCTGGTCTTGAACTCCTGGCCTCAAGTGATCCTCCCACCTTGGCCTCCCAAAGTGTTGGCATGACAGGCGTGAGCCAGCATGCCCAGCCTGGTGTGAGTGTTCCAAGCATGGTTAAGGAAGGTGAGGCTGGGCTAGGACGTGTGGTGGGGTGGGTGTATTAAATGCATTTTCCACTTAAGGTATTTTCAAGGATGGGTTTACTGGGACATAACCCTGATGCAAGATGAGGAGCATCTGTGTTTGTCATCCTAAATTATCTAGAATCTATACAAGTCTCATGTAATAAATAATCAAAACCAAACAATGAGATGTACTAAGCTGCATAGAAATTGAGACTCATCATCTGTCAAGTACGAAAATTCCAAGGTGTTGTGTAAGTGCTAGGGTTTTTAAAGCCACGAAACACAGCATCCGCCACAGAGAAAATTAGGGAAAACTGTTCCTAACATCTCTATCACATCAACTTACTTCTCAGGAACCAGAGCTTCTAAATTTTGTATTTATCACTACAACCACAATTCACTGTCCAGAAACTGAGTGATGACACCCAATTCGTAATTCCAACCGCCTTAGCTTTGTTATGACAATGCTTTCATAACCACCTCGGTGCCAAGTCCTCACACACTGAAGGGACAAAATAAATGTTTACGAAAATTAATTGCTACCCAACTTCTCCCTGGCTGGGGTCTAGCCGCAAAGGTGGTCCTTCAGTTCTGCGAATACATCCAGGTCTCCTTCCCTCGGCCTCCAGGTGTGAGGCCCAAGAGCCCTCGCCCTGCTCTCCATAAAGGCCTTCCCACACCGGCCCAGCCCATTTTTTTCCCTCGCTGGTCGAGTCACTTTCTTTCTCCAAGCGCCCCACACCCCCGCCACGGAGATAAGCCCCCCAGCCCACAGATGTGGGTCCTGTCCACCCTCTGTGCCTCCGGATATGATGGGCACCCAAGGAGCAGGAGCAGAATAAACGCAGAGTGACAAACACAGAGGAGAGACCCAAAGCACGACCTGAGCCTTGTCCCCCGTGCCCGATTCCCCAACTCTCCAGAAAAGGGTCCTTCAACCGTGTCTGCGCCCCGGGTCCTCTGGCCATCTCACGAAGCCTTTCAGAACAAGTTTTAAAGATGAAAACATATGCGGAATTGCAAAGGGAAAAGGGCGCTGAGATACAATAAGGCACTGGGAAAGTAAGATGAGCGCTTTCTCATTAATGCGCTAAGTGACCAGATCGAGGGGTGGACGCAGTGTCTCCTGCGATCTCAGTGACAATGAGCATCAGCTCCCACTGCAGGGTGACAGGAAATCGGCGCTCTTCGGTGCTGATGCCAGCGGGGCTGCCCCACGCACAATGGAAGAAAACACTATGCTTTCGCTGGAGTCAGATCCGTGCACATGACCAAGGGATCCGCACCACAGTGAGGCCGAGTGGGAGCTCAAGGAACAAGAAACACTTTATGATGTTTGTAGCAACAAACATCCCTAAAACACCCCAAATAACGAGATTTAAAAATATTTTACAGTGCAATATGTGGAATTCTAGAATAAAACTGATGCTTCTAAATTGTTTGCCTTTTACCCAGACAGCTTATATGGCTAAGGGCTTAGAAAATGACAGATTTTAAAACTTCCTTAGGCCATAAGGAAAACTAAACATTCTGACAAAACTTTTGGGCCCAAGACACTCCCAGTGGGGACTCCCTACGGGGCCCCCGCCATGTTGCCCAGTCATCTGGAAGGAAGACCGAGTCTTGCATGTGCGAGGCCTGGTCATGCCCATCTGCACGTGTCTCCGTGAGTTTCCCTGCTTTTGGAAATGCCTGTCACTGAACCATCTAACGTCCACAATAACCCTGGATTCGAGTCAACAGCAACAAGGAGAAGATGATAGCATCTTCCAGCATCTCCCATGGTCAGGCACCGTTCAAAGCATGTCTGGGACCCTCTGAGGGTTGGTGTGCGATCAGACTCACTTTACACACAAGGAATCAGAGTGCAGCACAGAAGGGATCCTGAATTTGCTTTCATGACACAGCCAGTGACTCTCAGCTCATGGTTCACTGTGGCCTGGCGGGGACAGCGGGAGAGAGGGGCCCCAGCCCAGAGCCAGTACTTATCAGTGCCAATTCTGCCCCAGATGCTCAGCTACCACTCTGCCAAAACAGTAATTCAACGTCCACATCCGAGGATCACTCCTCCCCAAACCCAGCTGAAAACAGGAGGAAACCACCATCAGGGCAGGCTGAATGGAGAGGAGACAAGGACTCCTGTGCCCGGGGCTCTCCAGGACATGCCATCCTACTCCTCTGGAGGATCAGAGCCATGCCCAGTCCACGGGTGCTCCGCTCAGAGTTCACGGCGCGCAGACGGGGAGGAGACTTACCAATCTGCAACAGTATGGGTGTGACCAGAGCTGTTTCCATTGCGTAACAGAACTCCCTGCCAAACATCACTGCCCCGTGCATCACCCACAGGCGCATGGGGATTCGGTCTATGGACCCCTCGCTGATGGTCTCACAGTTCTCGGCCTCTGCGTCTCCGGCTTTCTGCGGGTCCGGCAGGGGCACGGATAACTCTCGAACTTGCATAGATTCCGAGTCGGCATTCTGCGGAGCCATTTTCATTACCACCAAAAAATATATATTTCTCTATATATTCTATCTATATAAATAATGCTTTCATATATCTGTAATGATAAATTAAGACGTCTTCTCTTTCTGCTTCGGTTGTGTTCCTTGGGCAAGTAACACTTACATTCCTCTTTGCACAAGTGGGTATCTCACAACTTCTCACAATGGTATGAGACATGCAGCAACACAGAACGATTTTTGGTTGGATTTTAAACATATGGCTTGCTGGTTTACTGTGAATTAGAGTTAAAAATCCATAAATGCCATTCAGTTAATACCAGTTTCATCATTATTACTGAAGAGGTGCTGAAGCGATTTTTCTTGCTACAGAGAGGTGGGAAGGTGATACAAACAGGAGGTCCACTGGTAATCCCCATCGAGTGACTGGACGATCTGCAAAAGAGGAAAACAACCCAGCCGGAGAGTCAGGGGGTGGTCGCCACGCGGCCCTGCGGACACCGCCCGACCCCCGAGCAAGCCGCGTGCCCCAAGGGCCTGACCCAAGATCACATACCTCTCTGCTGCTTACTCTGGGTGCATCTGTGCAAATAACAAAACCTATGTTCTAGAAAAACATTTTCTCACATGGAAGTGAATCCTGGGGAAGGATAAAGGCAGGGCAATCAAGGAAAGCAGGATCAAAGAGAAGACAGAGAAAAACGCTAAAAATAGTCACTCTTTGGCCAATAACAGTTTCTCCCACCCCGTGTACCACACAGCACATAACTATTCCAGCAGGCTGGCGGTGGCTGGTGACACCCTTCATGGCTGCAGATATCGTTGAGAGGGAAGTAAGGAGGTGAAAGGGAAAGTGCGGGAGGTAGACAAAAGAGTCAAAAGGGGAAACTTCTGTTTAAAAAGTTTGATTTGTTAGAGGCAGGGTCTCACTCTGTTGCCCAGGCTGGACTGCAGTCACATGACCAAGGCTCTCTGCAGCCTCAAATTCCTGGGCTCAAGTGATCTCCCACCTCATCCTCCCAAGTAGCTGGGACTACAGGCGTGCCCCACCGCACCCAGATAATTTTTCTATTCTTTGTAGAGACAGGGTCGCCACTATATTACCTAGGCTGGTATCCAGCTCCTGGGCTCAAGTGATCTCCCCTGCCTCGGCCTCCCAAAGCACTGGGGAGCCAGTGTGAGCCACTGTGCCCAGCCAAAAAGGAAATTTTAGACCCTGACTAGAGAGTGGAAAAGAAAAATAAAAAGTAGGCCGGGCACAGTGGCTCACGCCTGTAATTCCAGCACTTTGTGAGGCTGAGGCTGGTGGATCACCTGAGGTCAGGAGTTCTAGACCAGCTTGGGCAAACTTCGTCTCTACTAAAAATTCAAAAATTAGCCAGGCCTGGTGATGGGCGCCTGTAATCTCAGCTACTTGGGAGGCTGAGGCAGGAGAATTCCTTGAACCTAGGAGGTGGAGGTTGTAGTAAGCCGAGATCGTACCACTGCACTCTAGCCTGGGTGACAGAGTAAGACCCTGTCTTAAAAAAAAAAGAAAAAAGAAAAGAAAAAAGACAAAGAAAAGAAAAGAGAAATGAAAAGTAGGGCACTGGGTGGAATGAGGAGAGCATGATTCTCTGTCCAGCGGGGAGTCTGAAGTCTACCCAAAGGCACCTGGACTCCTGTGGTCAGCCTGTCAAGGGCAGTGGTCTCAGCCTTTAGGTTATAAAACCTTTTGGTAATAAAATGAAAGTTATGGACCTTCTCTCCAGAAAAAAATGGAAGCATGTGCCAAACTCTGACTATGGTATCTAGGGGTTCGGACACTCCCAACCCACACGCAGCCTTCCTAGGGGCTATGGAACCCTACCACCCCAACCCACGGGTTTCCACCACCCTGGCTCCAGTGACCGACCCAGCTTGGTGACAAATTCTCCACCTGGGTAAACACACACAATAAAGCAGAAATAAGCTACCTGGAAATGCTGCCTTGGAAATGTTTTAGGAAATGAGGTCAACCTCTCCCCAGGTAAGATAAAATCGGGCACGTGAACAGCCAAAGTCCAGAACTTCTAGAGCTGGGTCTCCAGACACTGGGTTCAGTTCAACTGAAGTACTAGAAAGAGACCCTGAAAACATACTAAATGGTGTTCACAGTTTATGTTAAGGTATGTCTGCGGGCCAACATCTTACTAAGAATTATTCTAACAACTGGCTTCAATAAAAAGATTTCTCACGGCTTTCCACCGATCCAAAGGTGGTCTTAATTAGCTCCTCCTCTCTTTCTCCCCAGACGGGACCCAAAACCTCGAGGTGCTGTCTTCGCTTGGCTCCTCCCTCGTGCAGCCCTGACGGAGAAGGTGGGTCCCCGGCGCATGGGCCCCAGGAGGGAGAGGGCTCCACTGGGTCAGAGGTTCCTGAAGGAAGCCCTGCACTTGGCTCTTCTGTCTAGCTCTTCCCTATATCTTTCACACCTCGGCGGAAACGCAAATGCCTAATTCCTCAGGAACAAAAGATTCCAGTGATGCCACCTATGTATTCGCTTCTTACGTCCCGTGGACTTCACTACGATCACACACAACAGCCCTTATTTGAGAATTCTTTCAAATTTACCAAATGTCCTCTACCATGGAAACATCAACAAGTTTCCAAACTTCACCTAACTGCAATATTTCTTCTAAACACTGTGCAACGGAACTATTTCTAATGCAAAGTAAACAGAATAGCATAAGAAACCACCCAGGTTTAATGAGGACCGACATTCTGCTATTTTTGTTCCGCCCCCACCTTTTCAGAATCCTTCCTAACAGAACATGTCACGATTTTCCTTGTTTTCAGTCTGTCAATCTTGTACCAGAATAGGGTCAATGATTGTAACTGCTTTCTTCTACCAGGTAAGAGGAGTCCTTCTTATGAGAAGAACGTACATCCAGACACGTCTGCAAAGCCTGAACAGATCAACTGGGGTTTGGGCAGGAACAAAAGCAATTAGTTTTCTAAGAAATCCTAATGACTTAATTAGAAACATCAGACCCTTCAGTCTGCTCAGACAGCCCTCTGTCCCACTGCTGTGTCTTTGGAGACTTGAGCCTGAAGTGAAGCAGTCTCTGTTCCTAGAGTCGCTTCAGTAAGAGCTAAGAGTGAGGCCATAAATGGCTGTAATAAGTCATGTATGAATTATTCTAAGGTAGCGGTTCTCAACCAGGGGCAATGCTGCACCCTTGAGGGACATGTGGCAATGATTTGACACATCTCTGATTGCGACAACCAGGGGAGGAGGGGACACTACTGGCGTCTCGGAGTGGAGGCCAGGGATGCCGCTCAACCACAATGCACAGAACAGCCCCAGCAGAGAAGGCCCCGGCCCAGAACTTCCACAGCCCACAGGGGAGACACTGTTCTAGGGTTATTACTAAACAGGAAAAAGGCTTTCTTTAAAAATGCTTCAACCCTTGATCAGTACATTCTGAATCAATCAACTAGACCAGACACTGCAAGCTTTCTCTGCAAAGCTGGATGATGAACATTTCAGGCACAGTCTCTGTGGCACAGTCTCCTTTTTTCTTTTTCAACAATCCTTTAAAAATACAATATTCTTAGCTCGCCAGTCATTCTTTTAATCCCGGCTCTGAGCAGGATCTGGCCCCCAGGTCACAGCTGGCTGCCCTCCAGCCTGGCCTAGGGTCAGGAAGTCGCTGAGTCTCTCTGATTAACAGAAAAGAAGGCCACGGTGGGGACCTACTCAGCTCCTGCACTCCTCCAGCCTCATTCTGCTCCGTGCCACTTAAACTGTCCAGTCCTGACTTAAAGCAGAACTGGAAAACACAAGCGACACGCTCACACGTGCCGAGACAACCTGAGGCCAGGAGTGTAGGCGGCAATCTGCAGGCCACGCCTTTCCCAGGCAGCTCAGCTGTGCCCCAGCCAGCGGTATTTCTCAGCACCTTGTTTGCAAGGAGCAGGCTGGGTAAGAATCACTGATGAGCCACACAGAAAAGCCCCAGGCAACCATCGCTGCCTCCCCCGTGCAGTGTAGACTCCAATCATGGGGCCTCAGGGATGGCTACCAAAAGGTCTTAGGGATCAGCTAAAGATTCATTCGGCCTGTACAACATAGTCAGATCCATCTCTACGAAACTTTCTTCAAAGATTAGCATGGTGGTTCATACCTGTAATCCCAGCTACTCCAGAGGCTGAGGCAGGAGGATCACTTGAGCCCAGGAGTTGAAGACAAGCCTGGGCAACACAGCAAGACCCCATCTGTATACATTTTGTTTTTAATTAGCCAGGTGTGATGGCATGTGCCTGTAGTCCCACCTACTCAGGAGGCTGAGGCAGGAGGATAGTTTGAGCCCAGGAGTTCAAGGCTGCAGTAAGCTACAACTATGCCATTGCACTCCAGCCTGCCACACACAGTGAGACCTTGTCTCTAATTTTTTTTTTTTTAACAGATTCTAAAACAAGATGCCTTTTTACCTGGGAACAGCTGAGGATTTCACAAAACTAAACCCTCAGGGAGCAAAGGACTTGTGTCCTCCATAACAGAGTCACAAGTCCACAGAAGGACGGAGTGGTGCGGGAAGGCTCCCTCGAAATGCGAGGTCAACTACCCCACTAGAGTTCCTCTGAAATGCTGGGGCTTCCCTATCAGCCTTCTAAGAACTAGTGTAAAACTGACCTTCCAAAGAGAAGATGAAAAGGAGGGAGATGAGCAGTTGTGGGAAAGTCATCAGCCCACACCCCCAGCGTCCACACGGCCACGGTCAGGGCGAGCCACCGGACACCGCTGCTCAGCAGGCTGAGGGGCCAGCAAGACAGCTTCACGCCTTGGGACACTGTTGACCCAGCCCGCAGTGACGGCGCTGCACGTTCAGTTCAGCCGTGTACGCAGGCCCCCCCGGCTCCAGAACCCTGCCTGGGCAGTGCTGCCGTCGGTCGAGGGATAACCCTTGGAGCAGGCTGTCTCCCTGCTGGCCTGCACCCTTCTGTCTCTCCCACCTTCAGTTCAACCACCCTGTTTTTGGAGACTCTTCTCAGGGCTCACTGGACCCCTTTAGAATGGGTGATCCTCACCTTGTACAAAGGATGACAGCTACTGGTGGTTGGCAGGAGAAAAGCCCCCTCAAGAGACCCAGTCCCCCGCTTTCATCTGTCCCCAGATCTCCCAGCATTGGTCCCCAGTGGGCGATGTCCGTGCTTCCCTAACCTGGGCTCTCCCTTCCACACACACTGTTTCCAGCCACACAGCAAGAGCCTGATGAGTGTGTTACATGAACAAATGAACTGACTGAACGAGGACGATCGGCCGATAAATACTTTGGAGTATCTGGACTGGAAAACCATTCCCCATACCACCAGCTATGCTAAAGTCACACCCAGGCGCTCCAGCTGACCAGCCACCAGCTTATGACTCCCTGAAGTCCTTATTAAATGGCAGGGGCATGGTATGGGTATCACTGGTTATGCAAGTTGCCTGGGCGTTAACACAGCGAGTTTCCCTTCCTCCAGCAGGACAGAGGCAGTGGCACAGTACACAGATTTTACACAGGTGACTTCACTGGCATCTACATTGATGAAAACAAGTATCTTTAGACAGCTTCAGTTTGTTTAAAGTAGCAGTTAGTATGTGCAAAAATCTACCAAATGTCTCATACCTTCATGAACTTATCTAAAGAATGTTACCAACCTAGGGTGTTCACACCAATGCGAGCTTCCAAGCTTCCAAGAGCAGGCAAAGTTTAGGCAGCTGCCAGACAGTAATCTTAACAGAGCGAAATTAACTACTATGACAAATCAACACGTTAACCAACCTTAATTTTCTCAAAGATATGCACCCATCGGACTAAGCTGCTTCTAAAGGTATCTTGAAGATGACACCCAACAGCTCACAGCAGGATACCACTTGGGGCAGCTGCTGCTTCCAAAAGTTCTATTTCTGCAAAGCCCTGGGGATTCTGTAAGCATTTTAGATAAAGTCACAAAATAATTTAAAAATAAAGTTTACGTGTTATACTTAGAAAATCAGGGGTCATATCACCTTGTCAAGGAGTGGCTATGAGCACTGAAAGATCTACAGGGTGGGACTGCAGGGGACAGCAGACAGGGAAGGCTGTGCTGACCCGGCCCCAGCATGGGCTGCTGTGAAAGGAGAGCCGGGGCCTCTGGGTTGCTGCCAGAAGAACCAGCGTGAGTATTTCTCCAGTTAACAGGCCAAGGCTGAAGAATAGATTCCCAGGTCCGTGACCCATGGGAAATGTACCAGCACATTCTGATAGGTTTAACAACACAAGAGCATGTCCTGGTCAGGAATCCATCTAACAGGCTACTGAGCGTTCAACCCACATGACAGCTCCCAGTACAAAGCTACGTGGGTCCATGCAAAGACTCGGATCCATATGCTCGAGTGTGGTGTGAGTTAGGAGCGGCTCTGCGCCTCCCAGTGGCCCTGTGGGTGCCGCAGTGTGATGCATCTGAGAGTCCACCGCCGACACTCTGAGAACACTCTTTTATACACTGCCAGTGTTGACGTGCACGCGTCTCTGTTTCTCGAGGCTGTGATCTGTCCCACTCGTGTGCCCGTCTACCAACTGCAGGAAGCAGACAGGCTGTCGGGACATCTGGACCTCCGCTGGGGGAGGTCCTGCTTGTTGCTGCTGCTTCTCCATCAGTGCTGTCCTAATAATTCGTCCATGTTTATTATTTATTTATTTATTTATTTATTTTTTGAGACGGAGTTTCGCTCGTTACCCAGGCTGGAGTGCAATGGCGCGATCTCGGCTCACCGCAACCTCCACCTCCTGGGTTCAAGCAATTCTCCTGCCTCAGCCTCCTGAATAGCTGGGATTACAGGTGCACTCCACCATGCCCAGCTAATTTTTTGTATTTTTAGTAGAGATGGGGTTTCACCATGTTGACCAGGATGGTCTCAATCTGTTGACCTCGTGATCCACCCGCCTCGGCCTCCCAAAGTGCTGGGATTACAGGCGTGAGCCTCCACGCCCGGCCCTTGTCCATGTTTATTTCTAAGAACTTTATGAGCACATGAACTGTATGAACTTTAAGAACAGACTGATTCGCTCTGGAAAAAAAGTCTTTGTTGGCATTTTTATTGAGAAACCATTAATGTTATAAAGTAGCCTGGTGGGAGCCGACCCTCAGGCTGCTGAGTCACTCTCTCCAAGAACAGCAGCGCTCCCGCATCTGTCCCAGTCCGCCCCGGCGCCTCTGGAGAGAGCTTAAACGCAGCCCTTCCATGGTCTTCCACATGAGGTTTTAATTAACCTCTGTCATGGTCGCTGCAAATGGGGTTCCTCTGCCCTGATGCTTTCTAACTGGTTAGATACATGACGGCTGCTGGTAAGTGTTGTTTGTGAAGTCAGGTATAATTGACATGCAGTGAGAATGTATCACTCAGACAGTTTCAACAAATTCCTATCAAGACAGAACACGTCTATCACGCTGGAAAGGCTCCTGTGTCCCTTCCCATCTAATTAAGGCTATTCACTCTTCTATTTTAACTTTATAATCTCATTCTTTGGTTGTCCGAGCTAAAATGGACAAAAAGAATATAACCAAATTAACAAGTCTACCAACCATGACCAAAACATGCAGAGCCCCAACTTAAAGGCGGATTGTATTTCCAAAGTGTATGGACACATGTTTGGATGTGATTGCCCATTTCCCCAAAGACAGCAGTGGGCGCTGCATGGCCCTCTGGTCCTCCTCACCCACAGCCCTTGCTGGGATTGGAACAGGGCCCATGTGCTGCACGTTTCCTGGACACAAAGTCTCTGAGACAGTTTGAAATCCTTCCCTTCATGCTCCCCGCCCCCCACCAGTCACTTCATGTCTAGGGCCTCACAAGAAATGAAAGCAGCTCTGAGAAGAGAAGGGAGGAGTGTGAGTGTGCAGGGGCTGGGTGCCTGTGCGGGGCGTGTTCTCACACTGAGCAGGGGGCAATCAGATACCATAAAACCAGTCCAACGCCCAGCAAACTATACATGGGAGGTCACCTTCTTAGAGCAAGCAAATTGCTTTCTTTCAGGAAGCTATTTTATGTAAGCACTGAAGCATTATCTGAAAACACGAAAACGTTTCTTCTCTAGCACAGAGTTGAAAATGCCCTGAAGCACGACATCACACTGAACTCATTTAAGGGAGCTCTCGCTCCTCCCTTCCCTGAGGACAGGCAATCCTCTACCCCTGAAAGTCACCACCTCCTCATCTGCTTTCAATGTGGAGAAGCTCAAAAGTTAACTTGTGACCTGTTCTAGTATCTTACATTCAGAACAGTGAAACTTTTCAGGTGGATTTTCCCCAACATAGAACAAAAGCTTCCCCTTGAAACCTGCTCCAGTGATTGTCGGCGCACTCAGTGACAACAATTTTGTTATGATTCCCAGATGCACTCAGACAAGCGAAACTACAATTGTTCCCAATCAACAACTTCCTCTATTGTCCTGTTTCTAATTGAAGGGTAACTGATGCCAAAACACATGACTTCCTACAATTTGCTGAGTGGAAAAGCTGGCTGTTAACTTAAATTTCATCAAAAAGGTAAATGGAGAGTTACTGCTGACAGATGCCCCACGCCTGGGTTAAAGTTTCAGATCTACAGCACAGTCCCAACCTCCAACAGTGACGGGAGAATTCCGTGAGCCACACTTCCTGGAAAGTGGTCTCGTGAGCCCCGACAACACAGTGACCACAAACGTGGGCTGGCCCTTCACAGCCCCTACACATGAAGCACATGTCCACGCGCGCACGGGCCTGACACCAGGCTGCAAGCACCGCCTGTGGGCAGCACATGCTGATGGGGGAACGGCTGCGTGTTTTCTGCACCCACCACCTAGGAACAGGCAAAGTAGGGCACCCATCGTCAGACAAACCCACTACCACCGTCAGCCTCAGACAGTCCCGTTCAATCTTCACCAAGGCAGTTCTCCCGGTCACGGCCGACAGGCGTCTTCCTGACTCTCCAGATGGCCACAGAGAGGAACACTAACAGAGGCACTGGCAATTCTGTTTCCAAGGCTACTTCCTGAAAAGCATGTACGAAATCCCACTGATTTTCAACATGAAACCAATGTGTGTCAAGAGAATAAGAAAACAAGCCACAAACAGGGTGAAAGTGTTTGCAAAAGACATATCTGATAAAAGATTGGCATCCAAAACGCACAGAGAGCTCTTCACACTCGATGGAGAGAAAACGAGTACTTCCACAAGTTCCTCCGCTCGCCGATTCAGCACGTACCTGGCTGGGCAGGAAGTGTGCGGCATTCAGACTGGCACACACCGGAAGCAATGTGTCCTGGAAGGGCGTACATCTCCAAAATGAACCTAACAAGAGGCCCCAGATGCTGAAGTGCCTTATTTCCACAAATGTCTGCCATCACTCTACAATTAAGACACTGGAATGGGCTGGGTGCAGTGGCTCACACCTGCAATCCCAGCACTTAGGGAGGCCCAGGCTGGTGGATCACTTGAGGTCAGGAGTCCGAGACCAGCCTCACCAACATGGAGAAACTCTGTCTCTACTAAAACTACAAAAAATTAGCCAAGCTTGGGGGTGCATGCCTGTAATCCCAGCTACTTGGGAGGCTGAGGCAGGAGAATTGCTTGAACCCGGGAGGCAGAGGTTGTAGTGAGCCGAGATTGCGCCATTGCACTCCAGCCTAGGCAACAAGAGCGAAACTCCATCTCAGGGGGAAAAAGAAAAGATACTGGAATGAAGGAAATGAAGGATGAATTTTGTAAGAATTCGTGGTACCCTGGCCTGGCAAGTTGTCTTGAGCTATATTGTGCTCATAGCAGGCACTCAAGTCTAGCAACATGACCCAGCAAGAGAGCCACAGGACGGCAGTGGGTGGGCTGGGAACTGCGGGGGCTGGCAGGACGGGGTGGGTGGCCTGCAACAGCCAGATGGGTGTGCGGATAAGGCAAGCGCTGCATTCACCATGAACCAGGAGACTTCAGTGCCATCTCCTCTGCCTTCCTCGGACTCTGCCTTCCCTCGGCCTCGGCAGATTCACTGCTGTCACTTCAGGAACGACGCCACGGCAGCAGCTCTGGGAAGCCTGCAGACCACCTGCTGCCTACCGTGTCCCGCGGGGCCTGCACAGCTACACAGTGCGACCTTTCAGGCTCCTGTGCTGGAGTGGAGGTGCTGAGAGGGAAGCAAGATCACAGCGAGCATGCGGCTGTGCACACGCAGGCCTGCCGAGGTCACAGGAAGCTCTGTGTGGGCAAGACTCTTGACTACCCGATGACACTGGACAATGCCAGGGGAACTGCATTTCTGAGGCAATGCAGTAGCTTTACACTGTGTGTGAGATGGATTCCCATTATAGAAAGTATGATGTATATAATGTGTTGGATTTTGAGGCTTAAAGAGTAGGGTATGCTCAATTTCAAAGCACAGAGCTGGAGGAATAAGAGCCAGTAAATGACCTTTTGCTATGTGGGGGAAAAGATGGGCAAAAGGTCTGAAGACACCTCACCGAAGACGACAGACGGATAGCAAATGAGCATATGGAAAGACGCTCCACACCTCTGAGGTCCTCAAGGGGCTGCAGCTGCGGTGCCACCACACACCTGTCACAACGGCCAAAGCTTCAGGCGAGGATGTGGGGCAGCGGGAACACGCGTTCAGTGCAAGCAGAAATGGGAAATGCCGCAGCTACCTCGAGGGACGGTTTGCCCATTCTTCACAAACCAAACTTACTCTCAACCATGCCATCTAGCAACCAAATTCCTTGGTATTTACCAAACGGAGTTGGGAACTTAGGTCTACACAAAAGCCTGGGCTCAAACAGCCACTTTCTTCCTCATCACCAAAACCTGGAAGCAACCAAGACCTCTTTCCATAGGCGACTGAATGAACCACGGAACATCCAGATGATGGAACGTCATTCACCATGAAATGGAAATGAGCGCTGAAGCCAGGCATGAAAAGGTAGCGGGCACCTTACATGCGTATTTCTAAGTGAAAGAAGCTGCTTTGAAACGGCTCCCGACTGAGTAAGTGCAATTCCAACTATATGACTTTCTGGAAGAGGCAAAATTAGGTTAAAGTACAAGCAGCAGCAGTCATCAGGGGATGGGGAGGGAGAGAGGCTGAGGAGGGTGTCAGGGCAGTGGAACTACTCTGTATGGCACTCTAATGGCAGACGCATGCCACCATGCATTTGCCAACCCACTGGAGCTACAGCGCCCAGAGTGGAGACCCTGACCTGACCACACTCGGGTGCAGACGTGCCACTGCAAGCTCATCCACCGTAATCAGCGTCCCACTCTGGCCGGTGAGATGGACACTGGGGGAGGCTGGGAGTGGGGGCAGGGGCACACGGGAAATCTCTGTATTTTCCTCTCAATTTTGTTGTGAACCTAAAACTGCTCTAGAAGGTAAAGTCTGTTGATTTTCAATGTGTCCTTATATTTACATAAATAAATAAGGCAATTAAAAACTCCTGACAATCCCTGGTTGTCCCGTGGTTGGGAAGAAACCAAAACTCCTCATGAGAAGGGAATTAAGGGGCATCCAGGCTGAGCACCACGCACCTGGGGAAGCTTTCTGTGCCACCTGCTCACACCTGAAAATGCCCAATTGTGGAGGCACCCATCTCCAGGTATGCTATGTGCCACCTGCACAAACCCAGGTTGGCTGCCTCTGATCATACAACGTGCCTCTAGTCCAAGACAGGTGGGCTAAAGAAATACAAAGTTAACAGCAGTTTCAATGAGGCATGTGACGTCCTGGCATCCTCTAAACACTCAGCGCCTCATGGGGATCAGTGTCGAGGGGCTTCCCTAACTGCAGCTCTAGGGCTCCACCCCAGACCCACTGGATCAGAGGCCAGGAGTTTACACTGCAGTCACTCCCAAGTACATGCTGCAGAGAGGACGCCACGAGCCCCGCTTCACCTAACAGTTCCAGGCTGCGCTGTCACCCTGGTGGGGTGACTACTGTGTCCCTGCTTTCACCCTCAGAGTGTCCCAGTTAGACTGACACCCCAGCACTCTAGAGATAAATGATCGAAAGCTTCACTGTGTCTTAAGTCTTCTGATAACCGTTTGTGCGTTTTGTGCCACAAGTCAGGGCACTCAGAACCCGAAAAGGATGCACAACAGACCATACATCCCTTCTCTGCTTTCCTTTCCATCAGAGCTTGCTGTGAACCTGGAGCGGCAGAAGGGAGTGGGCAGAAGCCAGTTCTGTGTGGGTGCGTGTGTGTGTGTGTGTCAATGTCTGCCTATGCATCTGTGTCTATGTGTGTGTGTCTGTGTGTGTCTGAGTATCAATGTCTGCCTGTCTCTGTGTGTGGGTGTGGGTGTCTGTGTGTGGGTGTGTCTGTGTGTTGATGTGTGCCTGTGTGTCTGTGTGTTTGTGTGTGGGTGTGTGTTGATGTCTGTCTGTGTGTGGGGGGGGTGCATGTGTGTGTATGGTGTGTCTGTGTGGGGGGGTGTGGGTGTGTCTATATGTGAGGGTGTGTGGGTGTGTCTGTGTGGGGGGGTGTGGGTGTCTGCGTGTTGATGTCTGCCTATGTGTCTGTGTGTGTGGAGGGTATGGGGGTGTCTGTGTGTTGATGCCTGTGTGTGGGTGTGTGTGAGGGGAGGGGGAGGGTGTGTCTGTGTGTGTGTGGGGGGGTGTTAGGGTGTGTGTTGATGCCTCCCTATGTGTCTCTGTGGGTGTGTGGTCTGTGTGTGTAGGGGGTGTTGGGGTGTGTGTGTGGGTGTTGGGGTATCTGTGTGTGTGGTGTGTGGCGTGACTCTGTGTGTGGGGGTGTTGAGGTGTTTGGGTGTGTGTGGTGTGTCTGGGTGTGGGGGGTGTTGGGGTGTCTGTGTAGTGTATGTGGGGTGTTGGGGTGTCTGTGTGGGTGTGTGTGGGTGTGTGGTGTGTCTGTGTGTGGGGGTGTTGGGGTGTCTGTGTCGGTGTGTGTGGGTGTGTGTGGTGTGTGTGGGGGGAGTGTTGGGGTGTCTGTGTAGGTGTGTGTGGTATGTCTTTGTGTATGTGGGGTGTGTTGGGGTGTCTGTGTGTGTGTGTGTGTGTGTGTGTGGTGTGTCTGTATGTGGGGGGTGTTGGGGTGTCTGTGTGTTGTTTGCCTGTGTGTGTGTGTATGTGTGTGTGTGTGGGCTATGTGGGTGTCTGTGTGTTGATGTCTGCCTGTGTGTTGACGTCTGCCTGTGTGTGTATGGGTGTGTGTGTGTGGGCTATGTGGGTATGTGGGTGTCTGTGTGTTGATGTCCGCCTGTGTGTGTGTGTGTCTGGGGGTGTGTGTATGTGTGTCTGTGTCCATCTGTGTGTGTCTGTCTCTATGCATCTCTGGATCTATATGTGTCTGTGTGTATGTCTGCATCTGTGTCTGTCTCTGCATGTCTGTGTCTATACATGTGTATGTATGTGTGTGTAAAACACCCTAAGTATGAAGAAACTGAATTGAGGAAAATCTGGAAGGGCCCTCGGGAGTGAGTGGACAGTGTGGGCACCATGTCTCTGGCTGGCATCCCCACCGCAGAGGCAGCCCAGCAAGCATGCCCCCAGCATGTCTTCCCCTGCACTTCCCTGCTGACCGTACGAGGCAGCCTGGCCCCAGCCCCGATAGTGCCCTGGAATCTTCTCCCATCTCCTCCAGACCCCTACCCTGCCCCTTCTCACACCTGCTTGCAGACCTTGCCTCCTACCATACAGACCCTGAGGGCACAGAGCACTTAGACCACCTCTGGGTCCAGCACACACCCAGCACAGGCACCCAGATAGTCTTTAAAAGAAATGAATCTCTAAATGCTAAAGGCAGAGGGCCAGGCCAACCCATAATTACTCCATTAATAAAGAAAACCAGGGTGCAGTGGCTCATCACTGTAATCCCAGTACTTTGGGAGGCTGACGCATGAGGACTGCTTGCGGCCAAGAGTTCAAGACAACCCTGGGCATAATACTGAGATCCCATCTCTACACAAATACATTAAAAAAAAAAAACAGGCTGGGTGCAGTGGCTCATGCCTGTAATCCCAGCACTTTGGGAGGCTGAGGCGGGAGAATCGCTCAAGCTCAGGAGTTCCAGACCCACTTGGGCAACACGGCAAAATCCCATCTCTACAAAATAAAATTAGCCAGGTGTGGTAGCACAGGCCTGTAGTCCCAGCTACTCAGGAGACTGAGATGGGACAACCACTTGAGGCCAGGAGGTGGAGGCTGCAGTGAGCCAAGATGGCACCATTGCACTCCAGCCTGGGTGACAGTCTCTGTCCCGTGTCCCCATGCTCGTGTGACCCAGCGGACTCGGCCCAGACCTCCTGGAGATGCTGTGCAAGTTCATCTCCCTTGCTGGGTCTACTTTTCGAGTGGTAACTGTAGCTACCAAAGGGCCCTTCCCCCAGCCCGGGGGGCTCCCTGGGCCCCGTGACAACAGGTGGACTCCCTCTGGGTCCCCACGGCCCCACCAGCAGCTGGACCAGCTCGTACCTCCCTGTCTAGTCAGCCATGTGCTTGTGTCTCCCTAGCCACTGCAAGATCCCAGACCCCAACAGCAGGCAGAGGGCGTGGCCTGGCAAGACAGGGATTCCTAAGGACCCGAAAATAAGCAAATGAAGCATCTTGGTTGCTAATGGCAACCCAGAGTAAAGGACCAACAATGGCACTGTTCCCACAAAGGATCTGACTGACACTGACAACACTGTTCTCATAGTTACTGATGAGCCAGACGTCTCGCAGTCCCCCGGAGCCCAGCACACGGGGCTAACCCCACACACTGTGGCAAGGAAATCCAGTGGGAACTGAGCTTACTAGAAGAGCACCCAGAGACTTCCCAGAGAAGATGACCTTCCTGCTGGTGAAGTCACAGGCCAACTGTAGGATGCTGGTGGCAAGACCCCTGCACAGCAGGCTAGAGCATCAACTCACAGCTCCTGGGCTCTCCTTGCTGGCACCACACAGACTTGCCAACAGGTGTGGGATCCCACCAGGAACTCCCAGGGCCTGTGGCACAGGACACATGGCTGCCGACTGGCTCAGATGCCCAAGAACCATGTCATTCAGAAAGACCGCACACAGCTGGACAACGAGGTGCCAGCCCCTACCTCGAGAGGCTGTGTGGGTGGATCAAATGGGAACTGGCAGCAGGCATCAGGGTAATCCCCCTCCTGATCCCCTTCCTGACCCCATTCCAGAAGGGGCAAGGGAAGCTCAGCTCCTCTCCACCAGGCACTGTTCTGTCCCCCAAACAACTGGCTGGGGAGAGTCACTCTCGCTAACATGTCTGTGTGCGCGGGAGTCTACAGTTCACCCCGTACTCTTCCTGACACCACCCCACAGGACAGGCACTGAGTGTACACACACACATGTGCACACACACGTGCACGCAACACACAGGCAGGCTGAGGTGAAAGGCTCACCAGTGTCTCTTTCAATTTTCATTTTCATTGATCTTCCTGATCTTAAAGACAGGAAATGCAGTCTCGTTGGTTGCCATGTTCCAATCAGAGAAATTCATTCAGTTTAGAATCATGATTATGAAGCCTGCTGATGCAGGTCAGGACAGTCCCCAAAATACACTAAAGCCAAAATCTGAACAGGAAGTGGTGTGTGATGGGTCCAGCTCACGCACTAGCGCTGATCTCGCACACTGGGCTCCGCCTCCCAATGCACATAGAACCTCCCCTCCCACCCTCTCCTCCACTTCCGTGCCAGTGCATCTCCTGCCTGGGCTACCATGGGAAGGTCGTGACTGGTTTCACGGCTTCCACCTTTGATCCTCAGTGCTGGCTCTCAATACTGTGACCAGAGTAGCCCCTTACAACACTGAGTCAGACCAGCCACTCCTCACCTCACAGGGTCCCGCCTGGCTCCCCAAGCCCTTCCAGAGAGCCTGCCAGCCCAGCCTAACCACAGGGCCCTTGCCATGTGGCACCTGCAAGCCTCAGGCCCCCAATCCCCGCCCCCCCATGCCCTCTGCCCCTCAGTGGTTCTGTCCTAGGCACGCCGATCAAAAAGCCTCCCTGCCAGCGCTGCCTGGAGCCGCATCCCAACAGGACCCCAGGCTCTTCCCCTTCCCTCCACGACACCAGACAGAGTAAACACAACAGTGTACTTAAACAGGCGAAGGCTAGTGACAACGTACATGATAGCAAATGTTTCTTAATACTAGATCCAATCAAAGCATTTATTACTCCACTTTCTAACACTTAAGGGTTAAGGCATTAGGATTTGAAATAAAACATCTTTTTAAACAGAATCCCTCTTCATCTTCTACTAAAACAAATCATTCCTAAATATCAAGAGGAACAAGACGCAGTGTCCGATTCACAGAAAACACGCCAGAAAAGCTCATTTAGGAGGAAATCACATGAAAACAAGGACATGCTACCCCCAGAGGCAAATATTCTCTGCACCACCGAGCTTCTGGTACGATATACAAAGTTTTGCTCATCTCCCTCTTACCTGTATATAGTTTCCTTGGTTTGCAAGATCAGCTTGAGTAGGTTTTTGGATTTTTAATTAAGAGGCAATGAGGGGTGTGCCCTTTTTTCCAAACGCTCACGCACTGACCTGGTGTGAGTGCCAGGGTCCGAAGGACGCTTCGGCTGCCATGGAAACGGTGGCACGCTTCTAGCCTGCGCAGCCCGAAATCTCAGCTGGGAATTCAGGAAAATCGAGCGTCAGTATCGACCTGAAATGCTCGTAAGTCCTAGGATAAACTAGGTCTCCTCTGCATCTCGGTTACTTTAGGAGCAAACCTAGGTAGAAGTAAACTCAGCCTGTCACCCGCAGTGTGGGAGAGAGGCAGGTCATATGTCCCTGACAACATGCCAAGCGGCTAAATGGTATCAAAACATGGAAGCAGAAACCCTCACATCACACACATGTAATCAAGAACTGACCTCACAGACAGGGCACAATTTAGGAAGACCACTAATGACTGTCAAGATGGAATTAAACCTTTTCATGGTATTTACCCAGTATTAAGTTTAAGCAGGTTATAAATCAAGTGTACATTATGATCACACTGAATTCTTTAGAAAGGTGTGGATGTAGATAAAAAAGTGTTATTTCTGCGTGGTTCACAGAGTCTTCACTTTTTCTTGAGACAGGGTCTTGCTCTGTCACCCAGGCTGGCATGCAGTGGCTCAATCACGGCTCAGTGCAGTCTCCACCTTCTGGGCTCAGGCAATCCTCCCACTTCGGTCTCTTGGGTGTGCCACCACACCCAGCTAATTGCTTGAGATGGGGATCTCACTATGCTGCCCAGGCTGGTCTTGAACTGGGCTTAAATGATCCTCCCTCCACAGCCTCCCAAGGTGCTGAGATTATAGGTGTGAGCCACCTGTCCTGGCCAAATCTACTTTTAATTAAAACAAACAATAAACTACCTTTAAAGACAGATTTTCTGGTTCCCTGTACAATATCACACAAGATCTGTATACGTGATATGACATTCAGTAAGTTCTAGGATGACTTACTGGATCTCAGATGGCCTGGACCGTCCAGCAGAGGCTTGTGACGCGAGCAGCTCCTGGAGCTCAGCAGGGAGAGTGACTGTGAAAAGCTGCCTGTGCTTTGAGGCGCCAGTGGTCCTGCCAGTTGGTACAGAAACACTACAGCAGCCTTCCCCGGTGCGGCATTGGTGTCAAAGTGGCAGGTCCAGAACCCCATCCAGGAAAACAGCAGCTTCCTCTCAAATGTTTTTGGAACCTGGGTGCTATTCATTCCTCCTGGATCCTTGGCGGGAACCTCACTACTCTGCCTCAGTGTCGCCCAAGCCTCTGCACAGCACTGCACTCACGGGTATTCACAGGTCAGCCCCGACTACAAGGCACTGAGCCTACCAGGGAGAAAGGAGTCGACTGCTATTTTCCCTTCTTTCCAGGCTGGAAGAGACCACAAGACACAGCCCACCACAGGCCCACGTGGGCTTGGAGGCTCTACTTCTTGTCTGGGTAGTTTACAACATCCTCCCTGCCTGAGGCCCAGAAAGCACTGGACTCCCAAGGCCAAACGTCTCACATGGGCTCCTCAGCTGAAGACATCAACAGGCACCTTTCCAACTCATTAACTTCTGGGTGCTGACAGCCCCTAGCCTAAGCACTGCTCTCCAGGATTGGATGGCCGCCTGTGAGCCAGCATAGGACGTCACCTCCAGCAAGCTCCCGGCAGCAAAGGAAGGCGGCCAGAGCCCTTGAGCACCTGCAAGCCAGGCTCTGAAGGACACCCAGCATGGGGATGAGGAGCCCGTGCTGCCTTCTACAGATGGGGGCCATGCCAGTAATTGGCAATGCAAAGCCACACAAGCCGGCCACAGGTGGATGGAAATCGTTTTGCCCGCATCCTGTGACACTGGCGGACTTCATCAGAATCTTCCTCATCTGGGGACACAAGGCAGGTCCAGGTCCGGCGAGGACCGGCATGAAAGGACCATCGTGGGCTACCAGTAAGACCAAATTTCAGAAACATCAACTGATCCCTGTCTGAATATTAAAAGCTTGCTAAGCACTGGACAAAGATTCATGAAGCTGACACCTAAGAGTGTTTAAACCTAGAAAAATAATTAAGTCAAGCTACTCTGGACACAATGGAGTCCTCAGATTCGTCAATAAACTATACTTACTTTATGTAAACTCCAAATGACAGTGCAACCTGAATGCTGATCACAGATAAACACAATTAACGTATTTTAGATTTTTCAGATTTTACTCTTAGGTTCACTAAAACGTCAATGCTTTTACTTTTAAACAAAAATCTTTAAATTATATTTACTTTAAGAAAAAAATTGTTTTAAGAGACAAGGTCTCGCCATGTGGTCCAGGCTGGAGTGCAGTGGCACAATCATAGCTCGCTGGTGACCTCGAACTCCTGGATTCAAGTAATCCTCCCACCTCAGCCTCCCAAGCAGCTGGGACTACAGGTGTGTGCCACCATCCATGTCTGGTGTATAATCACTGCTTTTAAATACAGTACACTTCTCATCTGTGCATAGTTCCTGCACCTGCCTCGGCAGCAGCCCCGCCCAACAGCCCCAGCCCCAGCCCCAGCCCCAGGCAGCTGAGCTGAGCTCCCATAGTGCGTGGGGAGCAGAGGCTGAGGCCACACTCGCGAGACTGTGGGTTTCCCTAACGGGATCTCAGCGCAACCCAAACAACTGAGCCAACCAGGACTTCTTGGCCTGTGAAACCCACGGGGGCACTGGCGGGACAGGGGTGAGCATCTGTGGTGGATGTGGGGTGGGCGGCTGAAGGACACACAGGCCTCCGCCCCCAGCCGCCAGCAGCTAAGCGCCGACCACAGCCCCCAGGAGCAGCACAGGCAAGTGGGTGGGGAAATAGAGGAACCACTAGTGAGCAGGCAAGTGCAGTCAGCTGACCAGAGAGGAAGCTGACCTCCTTGCTAACATCTCAACAGGGCACAGACACAGCCGCAGGGAGCCAGAACTGCTGCAGGGGACTACTCAGTCCTACTGGGGGCATCCTCTGCCCTGGGCTCTGTCCCTGCTGTCCCCAGGTGCATTTCACTGCCAGACTGCTAGAGGCCAGGGCTCCAGCCTCCAGGGCAGCCCACCTCAGCCCGCTCTGCCCCCCTCAAGGCCAGACCAGCCAGGTCTCAGCCCCTCCCTTGGCCCCCAGGCTGTGGACAGTTTCTCTCCGCAGGTTCAGCTGGGCCTGGCTTCCAGCCCTCCCAGCTCCGGCCTTGACCCCACAACCTCCACCCCTGTGACGGCTCCCACATACTGCAGGACCCCAGCCTCTGCTGGCTCTTCTCACCTCTTTCCCCCACACAGCCTGGGAAGGAAGGGCTGATGCTCATGGGAACCCCTGTGGCCTCAGGGCCCTGGCTCCGTCCCCACCATGCCAAGTGGCCTTTCCTCGCCTCCCAGTCGCCTACTCAGAAGCCCGGGATGGCTGCTAGGTGAAGGAAACGGTTCTGGAGGGGAGTCAGGACGAGGCTGGCTTTACAGAAAAGTAACACGTGCAGGACAGACTGCTGGTTGACTTTGTTTGAAGGAGTACGTTCACTGTTGGTGTCATTTTCCTTTACACCTGAAATCCCGTGGACTGCACCTCAACGCCCTCTACCCCCATTCTTACGTCCGTCACTTGCTCCTTCACACACGCAAGTCTTTGATGAGGGAGGCCAGCTTTCCCTCTGGAAGGAGGTGCCTTCAGTTGTAAACCGACAGTTCATAAAAAGTTGGGGGCTCTGAGTCCACAATTCCGCATTCTCGAGAAGCTGCCAATCATGTGCTGAGAAACACCTGACCATATCACACAACCCCTCCCCGGCCAGCCTGCCCTCCCCGGCACACACCCCGTGCTGGCCGGCAACAAACAAAACCCACACGGACAAAGGCGTCCTTAGAAGAACAGCCAAAACAATTCCACCTGCTAACAAAAACTAACTGCAGAATTAAAGGCTGCAAGTTCACACAATCTAGCTATTGTTAACAGCGCCTTGGTTTATCAATGTAACAGTAACTCTTTCAAAGATTAATAAAGTTCTCCCCAAATACTCAGCACTGCAGCATTTTTCAGATACTTTGCAGGATAAATATTAGCTTGGGACTCGCCTACATGAGAAGTGAAAGCTGCCAAGGCAGCAGTTCTAGAGCAAGAACCAGCGGCAGCGGCGGCAAGGACCTGGCCCGGGCACTGCTCCCAGCCCTGCCGCGGACAGCTCACTCCCCAGGCGCCTCCTCGAACCCAGCACCGTGCTGCCCCTCGCCCCGTGCCACACTCCACGCCCAGCCCCTGTGAGCTGAGCAGCAGGACTCACCTTGGGCACCGTGAGGCGGGGCGAGGGAGCCAATCCTCTGGGCCCCATGTGCCCCTGCCCACTCTGTCCTGCGTCGCCGACTCCAGGGTGGGGCTACGACTTTGTCTCCTGGATCCCGGATGGCTGGGTGCCCGGCAACGGATAAGCCACCACAATAAACAGAAATAGGTGGAAAATGGGCTTAACTAAAAGGAGAAGTTTTAAGACGATTGTTGGGATAACAGGGAACAAAGGAGCATTAACACTCAGATTTGATTCCAACTTACCTTCTTGAAAGACATTTAAGTAGCCTGGGTGACCAAATGCAACGTGGTATTGGGGCAGCTCCTAGGGCAGTGGGTCACACGTGGCCCCTGCCATCAGCAATACCAGGTTCGAGACTCCAAACAGCCAGGGGCCGTTTGGCTGCTGGGCAGGCCCACCCGCTGCAGGGTGTTTCTGCCACCACCTGTAACTCCACCGTGGGGGTCTCTGTCAGTGTATGCGACAGCATACAGCACCACACGCACAGAAAGCAAGCTGCCGGGACAGAGCCTGACTTGCTCAGGTAACTGGAACCCTCCCCAACAGGTGGACGTTCAGAGAGCAGCTCCCTGTCCAGCACCCCCTGAAGGACTAGCACGACCTTGCTTCTCACACGGGAGGGAAGGGCAAAGGGCCTCGTGAGGTCTCCGCGAGACCGGGCTGTATGTCTTACACCAGGCTGCCTTCTCCTGCACACATTCCTACTCTAAGACAGCAGGGCCCAGGCATCCTCTCAGCATCGCATGGGTTCCCTTGGTGTAGAGAAACTGACTTTAAGTCTGAATCAGTCTCGACTAGGCATGGTGCTCACACCTGTAATCCCAGCACTTTGGGAGGCTGAGGCAGGTGGATTACCTGAGGTCAGGAGTTCAAGACCAGCCTGGCCAACATGGTGAAACCCTGTCTCTACTAAAAATACAAAAGTCAGCCAGGTGTGGTGGCACGCTCCTGTAATCCCAGCTACTCCAGAGGCTGAGGTGGGAGAACCCAGTAAGTGGAGGTTGCAGTGAGCCACGCCACTGCACTCCCGCCTGGGCGACAGAGCGAGACTCCATATCAAAAAAGAAAAAAAAGTCTGAATTGGTCTCTTACAGTAGCTGTGACTGTGACAGGCTCAGCCCTGTTTCCCCATCTGTCAATGGGAGTGACACTGTGAGTGGTATGGAGTGCAAGTGGGGACCCAGTACAGTGCCTGTCACAGTGGGCTTTCGTGAACAGAGCGTGTGCTGCTGGCCTGAAAGCTCTGCGGCAGCATGTGGCCCCTCCACTGCTCTCAGAGACAAGGGAGCCTCAAACGAAGGAGACTTTCTGAAATGGCCTTAGGGGAGTCAAATCCTCTGTGCAATACATGACAGTGTTTGCACACACACAAACACAAAACACAGGATGATCTAGCTGAAAATAAGCAGCTACTGAACACGGTCTAACTTTTGTTTCAATGGCTCCAAAGAATAAAAGAATAATCTAAGAAACACCAGGCAGGCCCAGGTCTCAGGATGTGGAAGATGGAAGGAGCCTCTGAGCTGGTTTCACCCAACCTCAAACCTGCAGGGCAGAAACGGAGCCCAGGAGGCCAAGGGGGACATTCAGCAAAGAGGACAAGGACACGTGAGCAGAGCCGACCTATGCGCCTCCTGCCTTCCCAGGTGGCCCCACGCTGAAGTATCCTCGGATTTCCAGAAAACTGGCCAACTGCTCTGAACGAGCCTGAAGAAGGCTCTGCAAACTTAAGCAGGGCTCGTCTCGCTCACCGCTGGGCGGCCCCTGCCTCCACCAAACTGCGCTTCTGAGCCTCCGTCTCCGTCACTGCTCTGCCCCCAGACCGCCACTCAGGGCGCACAGCGCTCAGCTCACACCAGCCGTGCAGAGCTCGTGGACGCGGTCTTCCCTTTGCCATGAACGCTGCGTGTGCCCTCCCTCTCCACTTCACAACATTAAACTTGTACCCATTGTCCAAGGCCTGGGCTACAGGTGACAGATCCCAAGAAGTCAGCCACCTTCCCCAAGGGCTGGCACTGCCTTTGCAACTTGGGTCAACGTGCCAAGAGTCTGCCGTGTGCCTCCAGTGCCTCAACAGGCAGCTGCAGGTCCCTGGGCCTGAGCCCAGTTCCTTTCCCGCTCAAGTGCCTCAGTGGCTGCTCGTCTGGGTGCCCACAAGTGGGGCTGGCTGGCCAGCACGCAAGTCAGAGATGCAGAGCAGGGGCCACGCGATGTCAGCATGGCCTCGTGCCCAGGCCGTCGGGGAGACCTGCACAGACCCACGGCAAAGCCACAGACCGGCGTCCTGTCTGAGGCCCAGCAGAAGTTTCTGGCAAAGCCTGAAGGGATAAGGCAGTGCCAATAAACCACCCCACAGCCTCCGGAATGTTTGCCATTTTATGATTTGCTGCATCCAAAATTTGTCACATCACTGCTTCTCCTACCCCACAACCTCACAAACATGCAATTCCCTGAGTCCTGAGCTAGATGCAGAACCTCTGAAGCTCGACTCTGCAGGGAGCCAAAGCTAAGACACCCCAAGGACACTGGAGCCTCTGGGAAGAGGAGCAGGGAGCACTCAGTACTTCTCTCTACGGGCACCAGGGGCAGTGCCTGCCCTCCAAGCCGGCAAACAGTCTCGTGCCTGGGAAGGTTCCCTCCCAGCCCCAAAGCTCCAGCCTACCACCTCCTGCTCCCAGTGCAGTGCGCCCTGGACAGGCAGGAGAAGGCGGCGGAGAGGAAAACCAACGAAGGCTCCCCGCCCTGTACCCCTGTGTGTCTCAACTGCTCCAGAAATCAATTCCAGGCATCAACGTCACTGTCACCCCCGCCTAAGCTTTAGGCTAGTCCCAGGGGTCACGATGGACAAAGGTCACCACGGGGCTGTGGTTAGTCAGCTTTCAGCCACCCAAGCACAAAGCCTCAAGGATTTTCCTCCAGTGACTGCTGGGCAGCTTGAAGGAGCAGAAGACAGGCGGCAGTGCGGGTACAGCCCAGCCACGCATCCACATGCACCCAGAAGAATCGAAGGCAGCCAGGTTACAGAGGGAGACCTCTGGCTCCACCCTGCTCCCTGCCGCAGCAGCACCCCATGATGGCTGGACGTTCGAAAACGGCAAACTCCCAGAACCGATGCGTTACAAAGCACCCAGGGACATCAAAGCCCAGCTCTGCACATGGGCTCTAAGGAAGGAGGTTTTCACCGGCATAAACCCAAGCAGGCTCTGTGGAGCTCATGGCACCTAAAGCGGCTGAGGAAGCCTGAGACAGAATGTCTTCCTGCTTACCTCAATGCCAGGAGTGTCCTTTAACTCCGACTGCGGTCCTGTGTTCTAGACTAGCTTTCATGTACACAAGATGCAGTGTGCTTAATGACTCAGTGATCATTTGGTGATGACAGTCACCTTTCCCAAATCTACCTGCCCCTGGATAACTGTTTACAGTCAAGTCATGAAGACTTTGAGGTCTGTCATATAAAAAGGACAGCCCAAAAGAGAGCTCGGCTGGTGGGCACAGGGACCTGGGGCCTTGAGAGCAAAGAATGGGTGGCCAAAAGGCCAGGGCAGCAGTGTGCGCTTGAGGGGACCTGCCCAGCACCTACCCCAGCCAATGTGGGTCTCTCCTCGCACCGGCTCGGAAGGGAGGGGCTGCCTCCGGCACCGCACAGCCATCCGGGGATGGAAAGTTGGCGGGGCTGGCGAGGACGTCTGGTGTCTATAAAAATGTTCCTCCCAGGAGAGCCGCTGGAAACAGACTGAGATACTCTCATTCTTTTCCTTATTTGCCACTCTGAAATATAAGCCATTCTTCCTATTCTGAAATGGAACAGAGGTCAATACCTCCCATGGTGAACAGTGACCCAAAGAAAAAGATCACCAGATCCAAAATATTTCCAGTTTGGCCAGTGGCCCCAAGTAACTCTACTCTGTTTACTTGGTTAGAGCAAAGCTCTCCTGGGGGATGGAGCGTCTAATCCAGTATGAAGCCCGCCTGTGTCTGCCTGGGTCCCACGAAGAAGGGCTGAAGGAAGAGAGACTCCTCACCCCTCCTCCCCCTGAGAGGCCCTTCTGTGTCCCCACTGGGGCCTGATTGTGGAAGAGAAGAGCTGCCTGTGCCCCCTGCCCTGACCCTGTCCCTGTCACGGCTGACGTTTAGGAGCTCTGTCCCAAGTGTCTGCTGCGGCACACACAGCTGCCCCGCATCCTGACTCCCGGGGCCTCGGCTCCCGAGCAAGGCCAACTTGACAGGAACCAGTGGCCAGCAGAGGCCTGAATAGAACAGGGTCTGGAGCTGGCAGTGGGGCCTGGGGCCACTGGTTCCCAAGCAGACTTCCTGCATGTCACAGGTGACTCCTCCTCACCAGTGGCCCAGTAGGGTCCAGCACGGACTGAGGGTGGGTAACACTGGCTCCTGCCTTCAGCACGTGGTCATCGCCCTGACCTGCCTGCAACAGCAGCCACTCGAGAGCGTCCACCGGAACTACAAAGTGCCTGCATCTCAGCGGTCACCCTTGGGTCACGGAGCCTCACGGCTTCCTTTACCACCATGGCTGATTACTCAGCCTGTGCCACAGCAGGGCTTCCCCGCTGTTGGAAGACAGGTGGTTCCCCCATTTTCTCCCCAGTTACACGTGTTTGACCTTCACTAAACCTTTACGAAATCCCCACTCCATGGTAACCGGCCTCGCACTCGGCCCAAGGTCATGGGGTGTCGTACTTCTCTGCAGAAGGACCCCACTTCAGATAAGACTGGGGGTAGAAACCCCACCAAAGCAGTCAGCCTCTGACACATGCATCTTTAAAAGTCCTGTGAGGTCTGCATTCCACCCACTGCACGCTCACAGCTGTGTCCATTTAAAGATGTTTCCCAAAGATGCACACCCCGCGTTAGGAAAGTGCCACCCCGAGATAACAAGGGCCAACAAGACGAGACTAAGAGGAAGGAACACAAACCATGGCGGAAAGCACGACACTGGGTGGGGGTCTGCAAACGCCCCGTACCCCCTTCCAACCGGCCTGGGACCCCTGAAGACATCCGTGGCTTTCAGCTTTCCCGAGTGCATCTGAAAGATGTTAAATCCTGAGTTCCAGCCATGATCGCGACAGAGCACCCTCAAGACTTCTGGAACCAGTGGGCGCTTCTCCCATCAGAACAGAGCTGGGCATCTCCCTGACCCTGTTCCGCAGGAGAACCAGCAGGGTGAAGGGGCCTGCTGCTGTCTAGGGTGGGGTGGGGCGGGGTGGAGCGGGGCAGGGGCAGACATGAACAGCACCTCGTGGCTCTGTGGCTCTCATTACTGACCCAGAAGTGTGGGCAGTTGCATTGCAGGGACCAAGAACACACTGGCTCCCCTCTCCTGGGGACCTCCTAGTCGTGAGCTATGCCCAGGAATTGAAAAGCACAAGAGAAGACAGGCTCACTCGACTCCAGCCCTTCGGGCACTGAGGCACTGGGCGTCCACACCCCACAACCCCGCCTCGGGAAGGTGAGGCATGAGCTTTGACACCCTTCCTTCCCTTGGGAGCCCAAGAGAATGGGTGGTGGCAGTTTACTGCACGTTTGGAAAAGGCCTCCACCCTCACCACCCTGCATGTGATGTGGGATTTGTGTACTCAGGAAGCTCAGAGTTGGAGAGGCAGCCTCACGCGTGCAATTGTTAGAAGCAGAACCAGGTCAGCATGGAAGCCTGCCAGTGTATCTTCCTGGTCCCTTTCGGGGCCTCCTTTACCCACACACCCTACTGAAACCACCTGAAACCTTTTCCAGATGAAGGAAAGTACAAAACGAGGAATTTATACTCCACAAGAAAGTAATTCCCCACTGAGGAACATTTAAGAGTAACTGCACTCATCTGGATTTGAACCGGATTCCTACATGCTTTCTTCAGAGCCTGCCCCCAAGAAATGTGACCCTTTCTGTTAGCCAGGACTCCCTAGGAACGGTATAAGGCCCCAACTTTAACTTTCCTGCTTGTTTGCATATTAGCAGCAGCAACCCCTCACCACCATACTATGGCCTCCAACCTCTTCCACAGGGTATGAACAGAGCCTCTCCAGGTCATGTGTGAGGCCGTAGGGTGTGAACAGAGCCTCTCCAGGTCATGTGTGAGACCATAGGGTATGAACAGAGCCTCTCCAGGTCATGTGTGAGGCCGTAGGGTGTGAACAGAGCCTCTTCAGATCATGTGTGGGGCCACAGGGTATGAACACAGCCTCTCCAGATCAGGTGTGAGGCCACAGGGTGTGAACAGAGCCTCTCCAGGTCATGTGCAGGGGTGTAGGGTGTGAACAGAGCTTCTCCAGGTCATGTGCAGGGGTGTAGGGTGTGAACAGAGCCTCTCCAGGTCATGTGTGAGGCCACAGGGTGCGAACAGAGCACCTCCCCGGTTCCTTCCACTTCTACATGCTTTCATTCTACAACTGGAAACCACACACAAAGGGTGTTATCATCATGAGAGAAAGGCTGTCAGAGCCCAGCAGCAACCTATAATAGACAGACTATAAACGCAGCACAGCTCACGCTTTCTTCAGAAGACTAATTTTAACAGGCAGAAGACATAACCGTAACTACGAAAACCTCTCCTTGCAGATACTAACTTTCAGCATCATGACTCAGCTGCTCTGATAGGTGAGGTCACCTGGATACTACGGGTGTTTTCACAAGAGGAAATAACCCACACACAGGGCACAGAGTGCAGACGGTGCCCCGACACAGACTGGCCTTCTCCCCAGAGTCCCTCGTTAACCCTTCCCAGTGAGTCTGGAGCTTTGCATTCCCATGGCTGGGGTGCTGGGCTTCTGGCCTCCTTGGCAGGCTGGACAATTCTAGACAGTCAAGTACTGTCTTTAATACGAACACCACCATGTATTCAGTTAAAAAGGATCTTCTGTGCGGCATCTTGTCAGTCTAGTGAGAGAATGATTTAGGCCATAACAGGTGAAAAGTGCCTCCTTTTACTCGCCACCCTATTCAAGAGCTGCCAAGGTGCAGCAGGCTCTCTGCTGGGCAGAAGCAGGCAGCCGGGTGGAACTGCTGGCATCTCCAGCATCTGCAGACAGGCCTTATGGGGGCGGTGAGGAGACGGCTCTCAGGCGGCACACAGAAGGGCCCGGGCCAGGGGCACCTGGAAGACGACGGGGCTCAGGGAAGGAGCAGCTCTTGTACCCTCTTGTCCAGCCACCCAGGGGGCTGGATGTCTTTGCACTGATCCCCACATTTCTCCCACCCTCCCTGTCCCTTTGGGACCACATTTTCTGTGGGACTCCCCATCCAAATGCAGACAGCCAGGCAGCTGGCACGGCAGGAGAACTGGGGGAGCAGTCTGGGCTGTAGTCAGAGATGAGTAACATCGAGGCGCTCATCCTTGCGCGTGGGTGCGGGAAGGGGCTGGAGAAAGGACCCCAGCTCTCAAGAGTAAGGCAGAGGCAGGGGATGTGGTCCCACAGGAATAAGCAGGGCCTCTGCCAGCAATGAAACCAGCGAGGTGAGTGCTGGAGCCAGGGCCTCGGGGAGAGGATGAGCTGAGGAAGGCGGTGCCAGGGAGCAGTGGGGACAGAGGCCAGGGCGAGAGCAGTGGGGGCAGAGGCAGGGGCAGAGGCAGGGAGCGCACACTGCACTTTCGGGAAGGAGTGAGAAACAGGGCTGCCGTTTGGGAGACTTGGACCCAAGAGGGGTTGTACTTTTGTCCTTCTCAGTGAATAACATTAAATTCCACGCTGATCAAAAACCGAAGTTCCAAACCTTAGTTCCCCTTAAGTCACTCAGCCCTTCATCTATGACAGACAGTCACCTGGAGTGAAGTCAATGTTATCTCAACCATGGCTCAGCATTCAAACAAGGAATCTCATCTTTCAGGGCTGCAGATGGGGTAACAGATTGCTGAGAATTATCAGTTTTATTTGAAGAGTGCAGAGAGGCGATTTTTATAAATGGGTATGACTGGGTTTTCCTTGGGCGGAGAAGAGCCAGGCCGGCCTGCTGAAAAGCCGGCTTCCTAGTTCAGTGGACGCCACGCTGGAAAGGGTCAGCTCCCTGTAGTAAGAGGAGCTAAGAGGTCAGGGGCCAGAAGGACCTTCAAGGGCCCCTGCGGCTGTGGCCCCTGCAGAGGGGGGCTCAGGGAGGCCAGGGGTGAGGGCTAGAGGAAGCCCACGGCCCAGGGTCTTCCCAGGCCTTCCCCCGCCCGGCCCATGGAGCACTCCAGGTAAGGCAAGGACCCTCCAAGTCCTCCGCACTAGGAGCCCACCAAGTGCCACCTCTGCCCTGGAGGCCCAGGGCGCTGGACGGAGAGGCCCTGGCCCTACAGCTTCAGATCCCAGATCCCAATCCTCTCCAAGCATGCAGTCCCTCACTTCAGCAGGGAAAATGAGCTAGCAGAGAACTCCGACACCCAGACACCACCCTACAGAGAACTTTAAAGAAGTAAAAAGCAAAAAACATACTATGTTGCATTATACTAGACAGTACAATTGTTATACATCCTATGATTATACACGTACATACATCATAACATGCACATGTACATATGTATATTACACACGATCCACATCTGTGGTAATCTCACACTGCACTGTGTATGAAGGAATCTATTTTTTAGTGCCGTGGTGCACATCTGGCTGTGAGTTCACCACATGTGCAGGTGTCTGACCCTAGGCTCCTCTCCAGGACTCCTTGGCACTGGCAGGAAGGCCCCGAGTGCCGCAGCTTCAAGCCCGGCCCTCCCACTCAGGCTGGGCTGGGGGTTGAGAATTCCACCCGCCACTCCAACACTGCCAAGTCTTATCTCCGCCACATTTCTCAATGTGACATTGCAGAATTCTTTTGGCCAACCTTGACTTTCCGTGGCGCTCACTGCTAATTTTAACTACCTGATGTTTCTCCACAAAGTAAATGTGCGGCGCCCATGCCGCCACCACGGCAGCATTCCGGGCACTCTGCAGATTCGGCAGTGTTGGTCACGATGACGACATGAAACACAACAAACCAGTCATGAGGGCAGACACCCTTGGGATTTACCTCCACTGGGGACGAAACCAGCCCGCCCTCCTCCAGGGCTGCCAAGCACAGCTCCCAAGAACGACCAGGCCAAGCACGCTGTCCTCGGGTCCAGAGACAGACCAGGCAGCCCATGCTGCAGGTGGCCCTATCTGGTGTCCAGAGACTGTGGGGATGTGGGGGGCCTAGGGAGGAGCTTCCCTGGACAAACATGATTACTCCCAAATTGATTTTGTTTTTTAAAGACAGGGCCTCGCTCTGTCACCCAGGCAGGAGTGCCGTTGTGGCGATCTCAGTTTACTGTAACCTCTGCCTCCCGGGTTCAGGTGATTCTGATGCCTCAGCCTCCCAAATAGCTGTGATGACAGCTGCCCGCCACCATGCCCAGCTAATTTTTGTATTTTTAGTAAAGATGGGGTTTCATCATGTTGGCTGGGGTGGTCTTGAACTCTTGACCTCAGGTGATCCGCCCGCCTCAGCCTCCCAAAGTGCTGGGATTCCAGGCCTGAGCCACCACACTGGCAAAACGTCCCATAAGTTGTATACAAAATCGCATCTATTTGCAGTTTTGTGGGAACAAGTTTACAGTTTTCACCAGATTTTCAAAGGAATCCATGACCCCCAAAAGATCCAGAACCAGCTGAGTCTGGAGAAAGAGGGCTGGGGACACACAAGTTGCCTAACTGGAGAAAGGAATTTTCCCTGCGATGCGGTTATTACATTATCTTCTCATAATTTTTAAAAAATGGGTCCTCTCTTGTAGTTTACTTCAGAATTTAGTTGAGCAATTTCGGTTCATACCAAAAAAAAAAAAAAAAAAAGGCAAACAGAAACAGAGGAAATAGATTCTAGGTTTAGAAAAGCTATAAGGAACAGACCGGATCACTACAGAGTGGAGATTTTCTGAAGCTCATCAAACACATACTCAGTGATGTCAGAAAGTAACAATCAAATCACATTTTCTAGAACTGATCCCAGAGGAGTGGATTAAAGTATGTGCACCCACATGTAAAGCAACTGCATCCACCAAATAACATCAGTCAGGCAAGCAGAGGCGTCTGGAGTGGAGTCCCGGGGCAGTGTTACCGGCGTGGCTTGCCAGGGCAGCGGCGAGCTTGTTCTGAACCCTCCCGGGGCAGTGTTAACAGCGTGGCTCGCCAGGGCAGCGGCGAGCTTGTTCTGAACCCTGCCAGGGCAGTGTTACCAGCGTGGCTCGCCAGGGCAGCGGCGAGCTTGTTCTGAACCCTCCCGGGGCAGTGTTACCAGCGTGGCTCGCCAGGGCAGCGGCGAGCTTGTTCTGAACCCTCCCGGGGCAGTGTTACCAGCGTGGCTCGCCAGGGCAGCGGCGAGCTTGTTCTGAACCCTCCCGGGGCAGTGTTACCAGCGTGGCTCGCCAGGGCAGCGGCGAGCTTGTTTTGAACCCTCTGTATAGGGTGTTAGCTCATGCATTTTGAAAAGTAACCCAGGACAGACCCAGCCGAGGAAAGACTGAGCTAGAAAAAAAACCAGCAAAACACTGGTTTCACATTTCATAACCAAAGCAAGAGCCGTCCTCCAGATAAAACATTCATCTCATCTGCACATCAGGTTGAAAGAAGCAGTTGGGGCACCACCGCTCACCCTTAGATTCCGGGCTCCGGTCACCGCGTTGGCTCTCAGAGCTGCTGCTCCTGCATGCCAGGTGCTGGGAAGTCGTGCACTAACTTAGGTATCATAGCACAGAGAAACCAGACCTCATGCGCCCGACTCCCGCCCCTCACCACCTGGGAGCTGCCTGGAAGCCGCGTACAGCAGACAAGGGGGTGTCCATGTGCAACCCAGGCAGGTTCTCACAGGAGAAAGCAGCACACACTCGGGAGACCTGCAAACATGTCCCACCAGGTCATGGCACTCTAGGCCTGCCAATCTGGCTCTGGGCTTAGGCTCCTCAGCTATGCGGGCCAGCACAGTCCCTCCTTCTGCTCCCTTTCCACAGCTCCAAGTTACCACCATCAAGGTCACAGCTCCCACCCAACGGGGGACCACAAGAGGAGGCTGTGGAGCAAAGAGCCCCCCACACACCCGGGGCAGGAGCTGGTCAAGCACGCAGGCTCCTCGGTCCCTCCTCGGAAGGCTATGGCCTGCTCCTACACCCCTGGTCTCTTGGGGGAATCCAGTAACAGCTCCCTCCTGTGCCCCTTGGGCCTGGAGTGGAAGCAACAGCATGAGGCTTCATCCCTCTTTGCTGGCGTCCCTCAGCCTTGCCCAACACCCCGTCGGGCCCTCACTGCCTTCTCTTTCCTTGCAGGTGCCACCTGCCGCCTGGCAACACGAGGACCTGCCTGACACAGCAACTAACATCATTCCATAACACACACAGGCACACAGTCTCCAGGGGCCACTGCAGGTGTCAGTGACAAAAACCACACCCTATAAACGATGACGAAGGGCTAGGAAGTTCTTGATTAACTTAACAGATCAAGACTAGAACCATCAGCCTCAAAGCTGGTTCTAAACTACAGGACAGAGGAGTGAGCCGATGCCTGACCCTGGGACACTCAGGCAAGGGGCCTACGTGCCCCCCAGGGCCCAGATCACGGTCAGTCATCGGAAATGGGTATCGGACATCCACACGCATGGTGACTTGAGGACAGCGGCCCCACCCCACTGAGGCTGGATGTGTGGGGCTACGTAACGCACGCCAGCAATTCATTGTGACTACGGCGACCTGCTTTCTCAAGCCCACGAAGTATTAAAGAAAATGGATGGCACCGTGCAAAGTATAGGATGGAACCGAAAAAGTGCCACTGAAGACAGCACAGCGTGGTAGCCTTTGAGCTTAGCTCAATGTTGGGGCAAGAGAAAAGGCATGCTTGGAAAGGCATGCATTTTCTGTGTATAAAACTTTTCTGCAATCAAAAAACGTAAATGGGCTGGGAGCAGTGGCTCATGCCTGTAATCTCAGCACTTTAGGAGGCCGAGGCAGGCAGATAGCTTAAGGTCAGGAGTTCAAAGCCAGCCTGGCCAACATGGTGAAACCCCGTATCTACTAAAAGCACAAAAATCAGCCAGATGTGGTGGTGGGCGCCCGTAGTCCCAGCTACTCAGGAGGCTGAGGCACAAGAGTCACTTGAACCTGGGAGGTAGAGGTTGCAGTGAGCAGAGACAGAGCCACTGAACTCCAGCCTGGGGGACAGAGCGAGACTCTGTCTCAAAAAAAAAAGTAAATGTAAAAAAGATCTTCTGGGATAAAGATCTACAGAAGAAAAAGTGAGAAAGAATGGTCTGAAAAAGGGTTGAGACATCTGGTGTGGGGCTTCAGGCCAGCTGGCAGCAAAAACAAGGCCCTTGGGCATGCCGCGCTGCGGATCAGGAGGACCCGAGTCCACGGGCCAGGGTCTCCACGGGCTGTTAGCACAGCACTCCCCCAGGACCCACCAAGCGACCCTGCCCAAGCTCCTGGGGACATGTGCCACCTGAGAAAACCCTTGGTGACCGGTCAGGGTGGCTGGACGCAAGGGGGTCTCAGTCAATGCTGCTGAGAACGAATGTGCAGCACCGGGAGGGGCCGCTGTGGCAGAGGCACTGAGGGAGCACGCGCGGGAGCCAGCCCCAGCCTAGAGGCAGAGCAGGAGGTCACGGAGGCGGCCCTGACCCAAGCCCCCCTCACCAACCTCATTTCCAAGGCAGCACTGCAGGCAGATGGCCAGTGGGGACAAGGCTGGCCTGAGGCTCGCTGGGACACACAGTCCCTGGTGGTCCAAGGTTGGGACCATACAGTCCCATAAGGCCTCCCCAGAGCGGTCCCCTCATGGCCAGTCCCCTGTAAGCAGTGAAACAGCACCAGCATCCCTGTGGCAGGAACGACTGTGAGCTCCGCGTGGCAACCCACGTCCCAGGGAACCCATGCGTGCTAAATGGGGGCCAGCAGCCAGCAAGGCAGGAAAAACACATGCATGAAGAGATGGCAGCACACAGAAGGGTAGCAGCAGCACTGACCCCATGCCCAGGTGGTGCAGAACCCCTGTGTGGGAGGTACCCTGGGAGGGAGTCACTTCCTGTGACACCATTGGCAGAGCCCCGCCAGGAGCTGATGCCAAACCGAGGCCTCATCTCACCCTTGAGGGGCTGCCAAGGCACTCCCAGGTGGCGGCCTCAGCTCAAAGGTGAAGAAAGTGAGTCAGGAACTGACAGGTAACAGACCATTCATCTCTGGCAGAGTGGGGACAGCAGGTCCCCCGGGTTCCCCATGGACGGTCCTCCCACTGGGCTTCAGGAAGGAGCCACAGGTGGGCCTGTCTGTCTTGGGTTGGCAGAGGGGTGCAGATATTCCAGACAGGGAAGTGTCTGGAAGAACACGCAGGACAGGAGGGAGCAGCATGGTCAGAGAGAAGCTGCCACAGGCTGGAGGCACAGGAGCCACAGAAGGGGGCCCCTAAGACAGGAAAGTGGGAGGGATGCTGGGACCATGCCTGCTTCATGGGCAGGGCCCTGGGGCACACAGAAGTTAGAGATCTGCCCCAGGCCCTGAGGGAAGCTCCAGAAACCAATCTCTGCAGGACCTCCCACACCTGGCAGGAAGTGCCCAAGGGCACCAGGCGAATTCCCAGGGCTGCCACCTTCAAGTTAGGCTCAATCCCTCAATGAAGATCTCTTTTTAAAATGGAGACAGCAGTGCATCACAGGGCTATTCACACTGAAAGTTTAAATGTTATCAGGAACTACAGCACTCGGCAGGGGACAGGTGTAAGGAAATCCCTTCTGCAATCACGTGAAGTCATCTAAGATGCAACGAAGCGGGTCTGGAGTACCCATTTCCGCTCTGCAGTGCCCCACGTGACCCACAGGCAGCTCTGCCTCCCGAAGCTGTCCCAAGGCAGCACTGACTGCGGCGCCTCGACTGACCACTCAGAACCCAGCATCGGCTTGAAAGGTCGTCAGAGGCAGGAAGCACCGGGCAGGGTACCCTGCTTGAGTGCATGTGATGAGAGAAAACAACTTCTCAAGGCTCAAGGCCTAGAGAGCCCCAGCAGCCCCACAGCCCCACAGCCCGCACAGCCCAGGATGGTGCGGAGTTCATCTCGTAAGGAGAGAGTTTCCCTGGCTCTGGGGCCCTTGCCGCTGTGGCACAGGGGACGAGATGTCCACAGCCCGGGTGTCAGCCTGACAAGGCCACCATCCAAGCCTGACCCCTGGAAAACAGGCTTCCATCCAGGCACTGCCCGTGCCCTGGTCACTTATGAGAATGAACGGAGATGGCGCCAAGACTAGTCCAGCTCCACCTTCCAAAACGGCAACTTGGTCCTCACGCACAGGCCCTGCCCGTGGCGGCCTCCTGAGCGCTAGCTTTGTTTCTTCCTAAGCCTCCATTTCCAAGAAGTCCTCCCTGAACAGCCCACCCAAAACGATGACAAGCATTGGAGCTGCAAGAGCATTGGCATCAACTCATTCACCTTCATTCTGCAGCTGCTGCCTCTGCATCTCCCACTGTCCTGAGGACATCTTACAGCAGAGACGTCCAGTTAGGGGTTAAGAGGCCAGGCACGGTGCCTCATGCCTGCAATCCCAATACTTTGGGAGGCCAAGTCAGGAGGATTGCTTGAGGCTAGGGGTTCAAGACCAGCGGGCCAACATAGCAAGACCCCATCTCTACAATAAATAAAAATAAAAAACATTAGCCAGGTGTGGTGGCACACACTGATACTAGGTACTCAGGAGGCTGGGGCAGGAGGATCACTGAGCCCAGGAATTCGAGGCTGCAGTGAGCTATGAAGGAGCCACTGCACTCCAACCTAAGCAACAAAACAACATCCTGTTTCAAAAAAAAAAAAAAGAAAAAAGAAAAGAAAAAAGGTCACTTAACATCTCTGAGATTTAGTTTTCTCATCTGTGAAACAGGGACACTGCTTCCACGCAGAGTGGTTGGCAAATTCAGAAGCTAATTCTAAATCCACATGGCAGGTGCTTCACACAGAGCCTGCCACAGTCATAATGGTTCTGAAGGCAATTCGGTTCTTCAGAACTAACAGTTACCAGTGCTGCTGTGTGAGTGTCGGTATCCCTCCCCAAATTCACATACGGAAATCCTAATTCCTAAGGTGGTGGTATTAAGAGATGGGCCTTTAGGAGGTCCTCCAATCACAAAGCAGAGCCTTCATGGATGGGACAGTGCCCTTATATAAGAGGCAAAGAGGCTGGGCACACTGGCGCATGGCTTAGTCCCAGCTACTCAGGAGGCTGAGGTGCGAGGATTGCTTGAGCCCAAGGAGTTCGAGACCAGTCTGGACCCTGTGTCTATAAAAATATTTAAGAGATCAGGCGCAGTGGCTCATGCCTGTAATCCCAGCACTTCGGGAGGCCGAGGTGGGCTGACCATGAGGCCAGGAGTTCGAGTCCAGCCTGACCAACATGGCGAAACCTCATCTCTACTAAAAATACAAAAATTAGCTGGGCGTGGTGGCACACCCCTCTAATCCCAGGTACTCAGGAGGTTGAGGCAGGAGAATCGCTTGAACCAGGGAGGTGGAAGTTGAAGTGAGATGAGATTGCGCCACTGCACTCCAGCCTGGGTGACAGAGCAAGACTCCATCTCAAAAAAAAAAATTTTTTTTTAAATTAGCCAGACTCTGTGGCTCATGCCTGTAATCCCAACACTTTGGGAGGCTGAGGTGGGTAGATCACATGAGGCCAGGAGTTTGAGACCAGCCTGCCCAACATAGTGAAACCTGGTCTGTGCTAAAAATACAAAAATTAGCTGGACATGGTGGTGCATACCTGTAATCCCAGCTACTCAGGAGGCTGAGGCACATGACTCACTTCAATCATGTGAGTAACTTGAGACTGTGCCACTGCACTCCAGCCTGGGCAAGAGAGTGAGACCCTGTCTCAAAACATAAATAAATAAATTAGCCAGGCATGGTGGCACACGCTTGTAGTCCCAGCTACACAGGAGGCTGAGGCAGGAAGATGGCTTCAGTCCAGGAATTCGGCTGTAGTGAGCTATGATTGCACTGCCTCATTCCAGCCTCGGTGACAGAGCAAGACCTCATTTCTTTAAAAATATTAAAATTAACAAAAGAAGGCCAGACGTGGTGGCTTATGCCAGTAATCCCAGCATTTTGGGAGGCTGAGGTAGGCGGATAATCTGAGGTCAGGAGTTCAAGACCAGCCTGGCCAACATGGTGAAACCCCATTTCCATTAAAAATACAAAATTAGCTAGGTGTGGCAGGGTGCACCTGTGGTCCCAGCTACTTGGGAGGCTGAGGCAGGAAAATCACTTGCACTGGCAAGGCAGAGGCTGCAGTGAGGCAAGATCATGTCACTGCACTCCAACCTGGGTGACAGAGTGAGACTCGGTCTCAAAAACAAAAAAAGGAAGTGACGAGAAAGACCTCACGCCCTCTACCACGACAAGACAGAGCAAGAAGGGGCACGTCTGAACCAGGAGCGGGTCCTCAGGAGATGCCAATCTGCCTGTGCCTGCCTTGACCCTCCAGCCTCCAGAACCATGAAAAATACATTTCTGGAGAGATCCAAGATGGCTGATCACTAGCAGCTCGGGCTCGTAATTCCCAGTGAAAGCGCAGAGAATGAGAGGATGCCACACTTTCAGACGAATATTTGTTGCTCATGGACTAGGAGATTCCCAGCAGAGGAGCCCCACGGGTCACCAGGGCGACTCTTGTGGCCGGCGTGGCGGTTTTGCTGGTGCCTTAGCGCGCCAGTTCTTGGTGCAGAGCCCGGAGATTCCCGGGCAGAAAAGCACCATCAATCTTAACACCGCTATTTTGGCCAGCGCAGTGGATTGCTCAGATTTTGGCGCTGGGAATCAACAAGTTGGACGTCATCTCAGAGACCTAGTTAGAAAGTTGGTAATTACAAAGACGACAGAGGGATAAATAAATAATGAAGGGAAGAAACTAGCCTAAAAAGTCAGAGAGTACTCAAAATCAGAATGCCTCTCCCTCTACAGGGGATCGCAATTCCTCATCAGTAACGGAACAAGGCTTAATAGATTACGAGTGTGTTCCAATAACAGAAGCAGGTTTCAAAACGTGGGTGATAAGAAACTTCTGTGAATTAAAAGAACTTGTTCTAACCCAATGCAAAGAAACTAAGAACCTTGAAAAAAGGTTTGACGAAATGTTAACGAGAATGGACAAGTTAGAGAAGAATATAAGTGAATTGATGGAGCTGAAAAACACAACACGAGAACTTCGTGAAGTATGCACAAGTTTAAACAGTCGAATTGATCAAGCAGAAGAAAGGATATCAGAAGTCGAGGACCAGCTCAGTGAAATGAAATGAGAAGACAAGAATGGAGAAAAAAGGATGAAAAGGAATGAGCAAAGTCTCCAGGAAATATGGGACTGTGTGAAAAGACCTAATCTACGTTTGATAGGTGTACCTGAATGTGACGAAGAGAATGAATCCAAGTTGGAAAATACTCTTCAGGATATCATTCAGGAAAACTTTCCCAACCTGGCAAGGCAGGGAAATATTCAACTCCAGGTAATACAGAGAACACCACAAAGATATTCTTCAAGAAGACCAACCCCAAGGCACATAATTGCCAGATTTATTAGGGTTGAAATGAAGGAGAAAATACTAAGGGCAGCCAAAGAGAAAGGTCAGGTTACCCATAAAGGGAAACCTATCAGACTTACAGCAGATCTCTCAGCAGAAACCCTACAAGCCAGAAAAGAGTGGGGACCAATATTTAACATCCTTAAAGAAAAGAACTTTCAACCCAGAATTTCAGATCCAGCCAAACTGAGCTTTATAATCGAAGGAAAAATTAAATCTTTTGCGAACAAACAAGTACTTAGAGACTTCACCACCACCAGGCCTGCTTTACAAGAGCTTCTGAAGGAAGCACTATACATATAAAGGAACAACCAATATCAGCCTTTCCAAAAATATATCAAAAAGCAAAGAGCATTAACACAATGAAAAATTTACACTAACTAATGGGCAAAACAGCCAGCTAGCATCAAATGCCAGTATTAAACCTATATATATATTCTAATTGGATAAAAAGCCAAAACCCATCGGTATGCTGCATGCAGACCCATCTCACATGCAACGATACACAAAGACTCAAAACAAAGAGAAGGAGGAAGATTTATCAACCAACCACAGAGTAAAAATAAACAAATAAACAAAAAGCAGGAGATGCAATTCTCGCCTCTAATAAAGTAGACTTTAAAGCAACAAAGAGCAAAAGAGGCAAAGAAGGACATTACATAATGGCAGAAGGATCAATGTAACAAGAAGAGCTAACGATTTTGTAGATCAACGAGACAGAAAATTAACAAGGACATTCAGGACTTGAACTCAGACCCGGAACAAGTAAACTTAATAAACATTTACAGAACTCTCCACTTCAAATACACAAAACATACATTACCACCTCACACCTGTTCCAAAAGTGACTACATAATTGGAAGTAAATCACTCCTTAGTAATCGCATAGCATTTCATAGGTTTAAATGAAATATTGGTTGGCTGCTTGTTTGTTATTTTCTTCCCTTATTCCTTCCTGTCTACATCAAGTATAATTATTGGTATAAAAGAGGTTTTCAATACCCATTACTAAACTGCATTCTAGCCTGGGCAAGAAAGCAATACTCCCATTCTCTCTCTCTCTTTCTCTTCCTTTTTCTTCCTCTTCTTCATTTTTTTTCTTTCTTTCTTTCTTTCAAAAAAAAAAAAGAAAAATACATTTCTGTTGTTGCTAAGCCATCTGGTCGATGGTATGTAGTTAGTGCAGCCTGGCCACTCTAAGATACTAAGATCCCGCTAGGTTTGCCATGCTGCACTAGAAACACCAGTGAGGGCCTTGGGAGGAGGGTCAGAAACCGCCCCCTCTGGATTCTTTACACCATCTACTTGGGGCTTCAGAAAGTACAAGCACCTCCCTAGCAGCCTTCCCCTCTGAGTTATTAAAGCCAAATGCAACAGGGCTCCACCAAGCAGGGGCAGGCACCTGGTGGGCGCCGGGCACTCTCCCCACCTGGCAATGCGGCAAGCGGATACTGGGGGGAGGCAGACCTGGGGGCCACGCCTAAGGCCCACTAAGCCGAGGCAGAACTGTGTGGGCAAAAATAAATCCCCAGATGGACAAGGCTCTGAGGGGATCAGGAGAAAATCCACATGGAAATGTTTAAAACCTATTCCCAGAACCTATCATCGCCAGGCAGAAACCGCAGCCTGCATCTACGGGGCTTCCAGGCCCTCCCACAGACCCAGAAACCTTAATCAAAAACCTATCTGAACTTACAACCACAAACTGGCACCAGCCGCAGGGCCCTTATCGGCACACAGCCTTGCTGCCAGGGAGATGGCACGACTGTCAGGAACCAACACGGGGCTGAGAGCCCGGCCAGTGGCCACACCACACACAGCCTGCATCTGCAGACTGTCCACCCGCAGAGATCTAGGAAATGGCAAAACGCTTTCTTCTTCTGGCATAGATTTTTGAATTAGCAAAACTGCCACTGGCTAGTTCACTTGTTGCAAAAACGGTTCCAATTTTATTTTAAATTTTATTAGCTTTAAACATTATCTCATTTCATTTCATTAAAAGCAACTAAGTTTCTTCTCACACGCAGCCATAGTATTAAAGAGGACTGGACGCCCAAAACTGCAAACAAAACAAAACAAAACAAAACAAAACACCCCATTATCTTCTCCCTGTGCCTGTTAGCCCAGCTTTGTGGAAGGTGGGCCACAGGGCTGCTCGGGAGGCCCCTGCTCTGGGCACAGCCCCCGCAGCGAGCCTGGCTGGCCCAGCAGCCCCTGCGTCCTCATGTCCACACTCCATAGACTCTTTCTGCAAAGCTCTTCCCTTCCTCCTACGGGCCGTGTCCTTTAAAACTCAGTTCAAAGACTAGCAAGAGTCAACAGAGTTGCCGACAGGTGATGAGTCTGGGGGGTGACATGATGGCGCTATTTTCACTGTCTCAGGTATGTCTCAGAACATCCAGAGTAAAGAGTTTTGAATAACAATGTTCTGTTTCATTTAAGGACCACCTGCTCAGACGTCGTCCGCGCCCAGCCATAGGTTGGATGCCCTCCTCAGGGTTCCCAGGCCTGCCCCATCACTGTACCCAGATGGTCAGCTTCTCAGGCACATGCCTTGAGCCTGGCACAGAGTAGCTACCTGTGAACCATCTCCAGAATGGAACGTACCACAGCAGGCCCAGTGCCCTGCTCGCTTACGGCCTAAGCCTAGAGACAGCGCCCAAAAAGAGGGCAAAACTGGGCACCAAACGCTCACCCAGCAAGCCAACTGGCCAGCCCAAAAGAAACAAGGAAACAAACGGAGTGGCAGCATCTGCTCCCTGACCTCCAAGGGAGCCAACCCAGAGGGCAGTGCCAGCTGGGCACAGCTGCCTGTGCCTGTAGAAGCCGGGATTCCTTCCTTCCAAGCTCTTGGCCAGGGAAGAGGGGCATGGGAACCAGCATGCTATGGCAGGGCTGGCCACAGAGCCCTCTTCAGCAGCACCTACCTGGCACAGGGAGTGACCGCAAAGATGCCCTGATGTCGAGTCCAAGGCATGGGTGGCACTGCTGCATTTCTCCAGGCAGAAGACAGATGGCACTTTTTTTTTTTTTTTTTTGAGACAGAGTTTCGCTCTTGTTACCCAGGCTGGAGTGCAATGGTGCGATCTCGGCTCACCGCAACCTCCAGACGGCACTTTTCAGTAAGGGTTGGGGGAGCTGATGAGCAATGCGACCCAGTGGCCCACAGGTGCACCAGGCCCAGCTGTACCGGGTGGCTCCTCTCCCTCGTCAGCGCCCTCCCCAGGCGCTGCTCCACAGGGCCTAGCTGGGCGCCCAGCACGGATGCAGATGCCACACTGTCTGGCAGTATGAGTGCTGCTGTGACCCCTTCTCAGGCGCCTACTGAGTGCTGGGGACAGAACCCCATCCTGTGCCCCGGTTACCACACAGAAGCAGAAGTCCTGAGCACTGGGTGGCTTCCAGAAGGTCGCAAAGCCAGGGAGGGCCCAGCCCAGACTGTCAACTCTCCCTACACCCCCTACAGTGAGGATGCCAGGGCTCCATGCCTCCACTGAAGGAGAAAGCGGTGGGCAGCCCAGTGCCTTTAAGAACTAAAAACACTCTCGACATGTCAACAGTTCAGTAGTGAGCTAGAAATGTTTTAAACAGCCCTGATATTCCCTTCAGATCACCTAGGGAGATGCCTGTCACACTAGGGACACCAGCTGCAGGCTTGCAAGTCCATGAACAAGACCACCTGAGCTGTGGGCGTCGTTCTGGCCACCCAATCAGAGCTGCCTTTCGAAAGGGCACAGTGAACAGCCGCAGAGCAGAAGCCCGGGATCTGGCTCCATCCAGCAGAAGGTGGCGGTGCGCAGGACCTGAGAGGGTGGGCCTTCCGCACTCTAAGCTTTTAATGCCGATTTACATAAGCGACAGGAAAAACCACTAGCAGTCATTCTAGAACTCCTGGCTGGGAGCGGGTCTGCAGACTGAAGTAAAGCCCAGCTTAGGGCAGGAATTTCTACAAACAAATGGACTCCGCTATACGTGCTCTTCTTCAGCAGCCAAAACATTTCTCAAAGTCTTCTCAGAGCCTGAAACCTTGACTTCAGTGTCACTACCCAAAACACAAAGAAAATATAAGGATTTGCTGCTTTGGAGAAGAGAACAATGGAGGCGATTTCATCCATTTCTAGGGGGTGATTAGGGACTGGCCTGTCTTCCTGTTCTGGTTCTTCACTGTTTAAACCACAGGGTTCCTAGAACAGGACCTTGGAGCCGCTCCTCTCCTCACCCATCCCTGGAATGACGGGACTGGCCCCTCAATCTGAGGACACCATCGCCTCCCCAAATATCTGCATGGCTGAGGTGGAGGTGATGCATTCTTAAGTGGACTCCTAGTGGCCAGCCCTGAGGACGGAAGACAGGTTAAAACTTCAGGCGGACCCACGTTACCGATTCCACAGAGCTGGGCGAGTAGCCCGCTTTCCCCCAACAAAGCAGGAAGATGCCAGATGCCCCAGCTCGGTCGCCTCTCCTGTTACGTCATAAAACCATCACACAACGCACAGTTCTACCACTCTGTCCTCAGCGTGCTGTTTCTGAGTGGGAAGGGAAGTGACTGTTTTTTGGTTACTAAACTGATTTTCATACCAAATTTCAATAGGTCTAAAGGCTAAAAATAGTAAATCTTTCCACTTTTCGAGCATTTCCAGATCTGAGCAATTTCTCAGGGATGCCAAGTGTCAATGCCCTGCACCAGCTTCCTCTGGGTTCTCAGGTAGAGGCCCACCTTCCCACCCCCGCCATGGCCCTAATCCTAGAGGCAACCTGGCGGCCTGAGACCAAATGCCCCACCGTGGAACAGGCACAGCGGTGCCCTGCACAGGAAGAAGGTGGAGCAGGGTGACCGGATTCCTCCTGGGCAAAATCTTCTGGAATCTGAAGTCTGGCCATGTTAGTCTTCTGTTTCTATCACACCTTTCTGTCAAATTAAAATTTAACTCAAGGCACAATTCCATAGGCTTACATTTTAGCTCAACCAAATAAAAACGCTGCAACATGCTCACTCATGAAATGGATCATCTGCCCTCTAACTGCGCATTTAGAAAACATGCAATTAATAAAGCTTCATGCAGAGCAGCACTGGCAGCATGATCTGATGAAGTGGGACGGCCCTTACCTGTGGACCAGGCATGGCAGCACGGCGAGCGCCCTGGACCAACACAGGAGTGTCCTGAGAGGGCCCCCGTGTGGGAATTCAGAGAGCCTCGAGGTCCCCAAGAACTCCTTCCTAAAACTAAACTGCCTGAGAAGCTGCCGCGGAGAAAGTCCCAATGCCCAGGGGGCCCCCACCTCCACTCAATGTGACCCTCACACTACCTGCCCGACCCAGACAAGAAGGCGGCACTCTTCCCAGGGAATGTTCCAATAACAGAGATGTACCTGGTACCAAGGACAGTTCAATTATCCCTTTAATTAAGGCACCTTAAAGGGACCACCCCCCCACAGCTCTTTGAGACCTCCTTTCAGTGTACTTTGATTTCATGCATTTAGTAACTGTTTATCAAGATCAATGATCCATTTATGCTTCTGTGGTCAATTCTGTACTGATAATTACAATGACAACATTCTTCTGGATCATGTTAACATAGCCTAACGATCACAGAAATGTTTTAAATTGCAATACGTATACGCTTCCGTCACAGAGAAGTATAAAGAGCCGTCCATAGGCCAGGTGTGGCAGCTCACACCTGTAATCCCAGCACTCTAGGAGCCTGAGGAGGCGGGAGGGTCGCTTGAGGCCAGGAGTTCATGACCAGCCTGGGCAACATAGTGAAACTCCGTCTTTACAAAAAATACAAAGAAAAATTAGCCAGCATAATCCCAGCTACCTGGAGGACAGAGGTGGGAGAATCACCTGAGCCCCGGAGGTCGAGGCTGCAGTGAGCCATGACTGCACCACTCACTGACTCCAGCCTGGGGGACAGAGTGAGACTCTGCCTCAAAAAAAAAAAAAGAAAAAAATCAGCAACATAGTGAGACCCCATCTCTGCAAAAAATAAAAATAAAAACTAGCTGTGCATGATGGCATACAGCTGTGGTCCCAGCTACTCAGAAGGCTGAGGAGAGAGGATCTCATGGGCCTAGGAAGTCCAGGCTGCAGTGAGCCCTGATCTCGCCACTAAACTCTAGCCTGGGTTACAGAGGGAAACACTATCTCAAAAGAAAAAAAGAATGAGAGATAAAAAGACTTCCAAACGGAGGAAACATACAAGTTCACAAAGAAAACAATGATGCGTCACAACCGTTAAGAACAGTTTGTTCATTTTTTTTTTAAAGGGTGATTGATGGTAGGTATCAAATCATTAAGATATTTAACACTGGATACTTTTTAAAAGCAATACAACAATTACTTTTAAATACTCACATCATACTAGAAATTGCATCTTTCACAGCTCTTTAACATTAGGACCAAAAAGTTTAAATGTCAGCTTAAAAATGTGTCTACCATTTTTCTATTTTTCTTCTTCTTCAGACAGTCTTGCTTTTTCACCCAGGCTGTAGTGAAGTGGTGCAATCTTGGCTCACTGCAACCTCCATGCCACCCCCCAACCCCGGATCCAAGTGATTCTCATGCAGTCTCCCGAGTTGCTGGGATTACAGGCGCGCACCACCACACCCGGCTAATTTTTGCATTTTCAGTAGAGATGGGTTACTCTGGTCTTACTCTGTTGCCCAGACTGGAGAACAGTTTGAGCGTGATCTTGGCTCACTGAAGCCTGGACTTCCTGAGCTCCAGCAATCCTCCCGACTCAGCCTCCTGAGTAACTGGGGCCACAGATGCAAGACATCGCACGTGGCTAATTTTTTTTTTGTATTTAGAGAGACAGGGTTTCACCATGTTGTCCAGGCTGATGATCTCAAAACTCAGAGTCAGGCAATCTGCCCACCTCCCAATCTGTAGTCCCCCTAAAGTGCTGGGACTACAGGCATGTGCCACCATGCCTGGCTATTTTTGTATTTTTTGTACAGGCAGGGTTTTGCCATGTTGCCCAGGCTGGCCCCAGAACTCCTGAGCTCAAGCGATCCTCCTGTCTCAGCCTCCAAGAGTTCTGGGATTGCAGGAACAAGCCTCTGTGCCCAGCCTGTCTGAGTGATTTCCTAAAACTGTGCACTAAGAGTCATATATAAAAGTACAATAACCACCTGACCTGACCCGGTGAGCACCCTGTGTCAATCCCTCTTTATTCTCTATTTCAACGGTTTGCTATGCATTTTCATTCCAGAGCTTCCTTTCTTTGAAACAGGAAAAATGTGGTTGCCAATCAATTCCGGTGGATCCAGGATTCCAAGGCAGAACCCCAGGAGAAACCTTGGAGCAAACTACGAAAACTCAGACCAAGCAGCCTAACAGAATCCCAGGTTGGAAGGGGCTTTCAAATGCAGCAAATTAAGCACCTCTGGAATGCAGTTTCCTCTCACGGCCAGCAAAATCCTTCAACAGGTTGAGGAGGATGAAAGCACTGAGACCCAGGTCTGAACAATGCCTTCCTTCCTCACTGGGGCCTGGGCCCAGCAAGGTGGGAGGGTGACACGCCAAGTCCAGTGACTTGAAAGGTCATGCAAATCCCTTCAGCTGCCTCAGGGTCCCACTTCCGGACGGGCTAGCACCCTCTTACTCCTGCACTGGGGACAAAATGCCTAGCACTACCTCCCCGCTGCCCCCGGAGTTCTGACGGAATGAGTGAACTTGTGTTCTGGAGCCCTCACTAGGCAGGAAGGTGAGCCTTGGGACAACCCTCAAAATAATGCAGCTGCAGCCCAGCCTCTCTAACTACAAAAAAGAGAAAGCCCACCAGGTGTGGTAGTATGAACCTATAATCCTGGCAGCTACTTGGGAAGCTGAGGCAGGAGGATCACTTGAGTCTGGGGGTTCAAGACCTGCTTGGGCAACACAGTGAGACACCCTGACTCTGAACACACACAAACACATACACACAGGAGAGAGACTATATAATCCCAGCACTTTGGGAGGCCGAGGTGGGCAGACCACTTGAGGTCAGGAGTTCAAGACCAGCCTGGCCAACATGGTGAAACCTGTCTCTATTCAAAATGCAAAAATTATCTAGGCGTGGTGACATGCACCTGTAGTCCCAGCTACTTGGGAGGCCGAGGCAGGAGAATCGCTTGAACCTGGGAGGCAGAGGCTACAGTGAGCCGAGACTGCACCACTGCACTCCAGCCTGGGTGACAGAGTGAGACTAAGACAAAAAGAGAGAGAGCCCGAACTCCCTCCCCTTCTCACCCGAGGTCCCAAAACTACACAGCAGCTGAGCCAAGGAGAACTCAGGGCCTTTCTTTCCACCATCAGGGTTCTGTGCTGCTTCCCGCAATCTAACTAGTGGCACTCAACAAGTGACCCCTACCGACTGCCCAGTCTTTCTGGGGCATTAACACCCACGTTGTCTGAGGTGGGAACAATAGCGACCCATCCACGGCTCTCAAAAAGCCACTCTGCCAGGGATATGAAACACTAAGTGGGTTGTGCGGCTGCCCTCTAAGTCCGTGGATGTTTTAATCTTCTTAAAATGCCTCCTCCAAAAGTCACTTGCCAAGGAGGTCACTTCACAAACGCTAGGAGGTCCCCACTAGATATTTCTCCTGTCACCTCCACCCAGATGAAAAGGGTTGAAAATGACGACAGGGCCTGGGCAAGCTTCTTTCGGCAGGCCCCCTCCTGATTCAGGGTAGAGAAGATTCATTTCCATGAAAATTCAAGAGGCCTCCCAGTCCTCTGAAACTGCCTGGCTTCACAAAGGCTTAGCATTTGATAGTGGGGGAAAAGGCCACTAGAAGCACATTTTGAAAGTTTCACAGTTAAAAAGATCCTTGTTCATTGATTGTGGTGGGGTAATTAAGCTAATCTAAACAAGGGGACCTTGTCTAGGAGCGGGTGGGGGAGGTGCAGCCGCTCAGGTCCTTCGCAGGAAAACCCACGGCAGACGCCTGCTTTTGGGGTCCTCTCTCGCCCCTTCCTTTCTACAAGGCTGCTCTTCAGCTGGGAGGTTTGCTCTGGTCAGATCTGTTTCCCGGCTCAGGTGGAGACAACCTTTTGATGGTGTCTCACTACGTGTGGCTTCGTCAGCATAATTACGCAGTGATGAAAACCTGGGGAAGCGAAGAGGCTGGCGTGCAGCAGTCCTCACCCATCATTAGCAGGAACGTGGCTTCCAGCACATTCTGGCTCCACAAATTACAGACATGACTCTGCCAGGGGTGTTCCCAAGGAGAGCACTGGCAATTTGGGGTTGCCTGCCACCTACAGTGCTTGCCAGTCACCCTCACTTGGTGCCAGGCCATGAGGCTGTGGGTCACAAACCACCCCAGCCAGCCAGTGGGCTTCGGGGCCTAGGGACAAGTGGGAGAGGGCAGGGGGTAGGCTGCACCATTCTCAGAACGACAATCACACAGCCCGAACCCCAGAGCTGCGCTCCTCTATCCTCCCCTCCTCGCTCCTGACAACACAGATGCAATCCATTCACCACCAAGAACCTCAACATCGGCTGAAATACCTTCCTCGGCGCCTTTCCTCTATTGGGAAAGCGGGGAGCTGCCGCAGGCCTCTCCTCCCCTGCAGATCTGCGGGGAGGACTGGGGCGGGATCTCAAGGCTCACAGAAAGGAGGCAGAATCCGGTTTACAGGATTGCTCCGCCCCTCCCCCACCTCCCTCCTCTCCAATAAGCAAAGTTAGAGGGTGTTACAAGCTGCAAGACACCTTGGAGCTCACGCAGTCCAATCTCTGATCTGCTTTCACCATGCGAAAGGGCCAAAGCTGCAGCAGGCATCTCGGCAGGGCAGCAGGCCACTCCCCCCACGAGCCCCGGGAGGCGGCCACGGGCAGCCTTCCCCCTCCCTACCCGGTGAACACCTGGGCCACAAAAATACATCTTTAAATACCCAGTGTGTATTTCAAACACACATTTCCAACGATCTGCTCCTTTCCTTACAACCACTGCCACAAAAACAATTAGCCTGAATGGGTGTGAAACCCTTGATGTGTAAAACGACCTAGTTAGTTCCCCAGCCTCTCTCCAGAAGCACAGGAATTCTTTACTGCGCCTGAGTCTCCTCCATCCGAACCTGACAGCTGCCTCTCCTCATCCTCAAGTGGCTTCTTCTAAACCTCTCCCAAGCATTAAATCATCTCCGCTCATTCTTTTAACACGCAGTTCAAACCTAGCAAAAAGGTGAGGAAATTACTCACTTTTTTAAAGGACCGTGGGTGTTACCTGCTCTGATTACCATGTGTTACACTCCCTAACCTGTACACCACTACTCCAGCTTTTCGTTCTCTTACTTTTTCCTAAAACCAGCACAAAACAGCAGAAGGAAAAGATTCCTACCACACTCTACCTGTCCGCCCATGACGCAGGAAGGATGAGACCATCTGGGGAGTGAAAGTGCAGGGCACTCTCAGTAACGCCAGGCACACGCAGCAGTGCTCTTCCTCAGCAAAATGGGCTTCGATTCAGAATCTGCCAGCCCACAAGAATCATCTGACCCCACGACAATTACTTCAATCACTCATCTGGTAAACCCTCCTCGCTCCAGGTCCTAGACTGGAAAAAACAGCCCCAGTAACAATAATAATAAAAATGACAAGCCCTGTTTTGCTGGAGTCAGCTGAGGTATCAGATGGGGGTCAGTGGCTAGGTCTGTGAACCCGAAGCCACACTCCTTCAGTGACCCAGACTGGAGAGACAGAAAACTCTCAGGCTCCTTAGGAGGTCAAGTGGCCCTTCCAAACCCTCCCTAGCCCCAACAGCCTTCTAGAATCATTCTGAATAGCTAACCAGGATGCTGGGCCCCGTGTGGATCAGCCTCCGCTGGAAATACCTCTGCTGGATGTGCTCCAATCCAGAGCACACACCTGGGGGAGGAAAGGGTTAAGCTCAAAGGGGAAAGGGACAGGGGGTGCTGAGACGCAGACAAAGATGCAGGGACTTCCACAGAGCAGGGGCTCTGGGCCTGGACGCACTGACGCCCTGGCCTCTTTGCGCCAGGAACAAGGTCGGCCTCAGGGAATCAAGGTATCTTCAAAGGGACACACGGCAGGGCAGTGTCGATGAGACCAGGGCAGCGCCACAGTCCGGCGGTGCAGGCTCGGGGTCCGAGGTGGGGGACACTGGCTAGCAGTGCTGCGAGGAGCGTGCGTGCACTGGGGAGAGGGAAGGGTGGGAAAGAAGGGGAGGGGGAAGGGGAAGAAGGAAGTGTGTTCGGCTGGGAGGACCGGTACAGGCAGAAGGGCGAGGGGGCCACTTCGCTAGTGGTGGGTCACGGGCTGAATTCTCAGAAGTTAGAGACAGCAGGCAAGGGTGGGAGGGCAGGACAGGGTCAGGACCAGGAGTCAGAGGCGCCAAGCTCCTCTCTGGGTAGAGAAACCCGAGGAACTGGGGTCGGAGGGACTGATGGGTGCGAAAGGGGGCCGGGTCCAAATGAAGGCGCGCGTTACAGGGTGGGGGCCGAGGGAGATCAGGGAGGCTGCAGGGCTGGAGACCAGAGCAGGTGCAGTCTGGGAAGAGGAGGCGGGAAGGCATGGGGCCCCTGAGGAGCCAGCGCAGGCCGGGTCGAGGCAGGTCCCCTCCCCCGGAGAAGAAGGTGAGGGGCTGGGGCTGCGGCGCGGACCCGGCTTGGAGGCCGAGGCCGTGCGGGAGGTGAGGGTGGAGAGGCGGCAGGTGCCCGGCGCCCAGGCGCGAGGTGCAGGGGGCGGCGGGATGGGCCACTCACCTGTCTCCTCCGGCCGGGGCCGCGGGGGCGGCGGGGCGGCCGGGCCGGGCCGGGCCGGGCAGGGGCGGCGGGGGCGCGGAGCCCCGGGCGCACGGGGGTCGGGCTGCGGCGGCGGCGGCGGGTCCGGGCGGGGGCTGCTCCCTCGGCCGGCCGGCCGGGCGGGTCAGTCAGTCAGCGACGCGGGCGCGGAGGGAGCGCTGCGAGGCTGCGGCCGGCGCGCGGGGACAACGCCGCTTTATCGGGTCGGAAACAGCCGCTCCGCGCCGCTTCCGCTGACGCAGCGCCGGCCCCTGCGCCTCATGACTATGCAGCACCCGCCGCCGCGGGACGGTGATTCGGGGGCGGGGTCTGCGCCGCGCGCACCTATTGGCCTCCGCCGCCGCCAGCCCCGCCCCCGAGTGGCAGCCCCGCCCCACCGCGCCCCCTGCCCCGCCCCCGCGCGCTCCGCGGCTCCCACCCCCGTCTCGTCGTGGCCCCGCCCCCGGGCCTAGCCCCACCCCGCCCCCACCTTCCTCCCGCTACGCCCCCGGCCCCGGCTCCTCCGCCAGGAGCGCCTGCCCCCTGTCCCCCAAAGCCCTGGCCCCTAATCCACCCTATCCCTCTCCGCAGCCGCAGGAGGTGGACCCCGCACGCCCCCACCTTCTCTCCCCGCTCCTCCCCTCTCTCGCAGAGGGGTCCGGCGAGCCGCGTGGCCCCACCCTCCGGCAGCCCAGCCCCTTGGCAAGCACCTTTCTCCCCTGCCACCCTGCCTGTGGCGCGGCGAGGTTGTCCCCATCTAGGTGCTGCAGCCCCTCCTCCGCTGCAGGGGAAAACTCTCCTGTCTTCCCCTCCCTGCCACCCTTCGAAGACCTCCTGCCTGGTCCCGGGCCACCCCCATCCCTGGCTCCCACAACGTCCCTCGGGCCCTCTCTCCAACCTGGAGGGCAGGGCAGGACGAAGACCTGACCTGGAGCTTCCGGAGGCTGGGCCTCCCTCTCAGGCTTGGCCCTTGCCAGGGGCACTGATCCGTCTCTCCCCACGTGTAGAAGGGCCGCAATCCCTAGGGCAGGGCTGCTGGGAAGCCCCATCAAGACAAGGTCTGGGTAGACTACTTTAATAGACAGACGTGATGGGCTGAAGCCAACCCTGGCAACGTCCTAGCCCTGTGCCCTTGCCCGGGTTTAAATGGCTTTGGAGGAATTACTTCGCTTCTCAGAACCATGGTGTCCTCATCTATAAGACAGAAATCATAAGATCCTCTTACCAGTTGCTAAAAGAATCTAGAAGTGAAGTGTGCAGCAGAGTCTCCAGAGCATCGCAAATGGGAAAATCTGACAATATCAAGTGTTGACAAGAGAGTGGAGCAACTGGAACTCCCAGACCCTGCTGGTGGGAAGGCAAAGTGGTACAACCACCTTCAAAATCTTCTTAAAAGGCCTTGATTACTCAGCAATTCTGCTCCTAGGTACACACCTAACATCGTATTTCTGTTGCTAGCAGCACTGTTTATAATTGCTCCAAACTGGAAACTACCCAAATGTTCATCAGCCGTTGAATGGATACGTAAATTGTAATATAGTCACAAAGCAGAATGACAGTGAATAACCTACAAGTACACATGGCAACATGGATGACTCTCACAAATGATGTTGAGCAAAAGAAGCCAGAGGATAAAAAACATATACGTTTCCATGTGGATAAAGTGGTAGAAGGTATATATGGGGGTAGCAGTCAGGATAGTGGTTACCCTTGCAGGGAGGGGTGCCAGAGCCAGGAAGCAGGGCTTAGAGGGCGTGTCTGGGGGCTGGCTGTGTTCTGTGTCTTGGTCTGAGTGCTGGTTACAGTGCGCTCAGTTTGTGATGACTTCTCCAGCTATGCAGTCAAGATGCATGTGCCTGCTGGGTACGGTGGTTCATGCCTGTAATTCTAATACTGTGGAAGGCCAAGGCAGGTGGATTGCTTGAGCCCAGGAGTTCGAGATTGGCCTGGGCAACATGGCAAGACCCTGTCTCTATTAAAGAGAAAAAAGAAGAAGATGTGTGTGTTTTCCCATGTGTATGCAGTATCTCAACGAAGGGTTAATAGGCACATCAACGGTCTATAGACAGAGAACCCAAAGCAGCATCGGACGCATCGTGAGTGCTCAGCCTTTACATCTGCTTCCCTGGGGACTTTTGACTCCAGGGGCCAAAGGATGGGGACAGCAGCAATTCCAGCTATGCTGTGAGCTAAGTGTCTGAGCCCGGGCACCTACTTAACCTCCCTGAGTCCTCTTCTAGAAGTGAGCATTCTAATAGTACCCAGTTCACAAGTTGTCATGAGCTTAAACAAAATAACAAAATAATGCTTTTTCAAAAGACAATACAATCAAGAGGATAGAATAGGTAAAGACTTTATTTATTCACAAATTGCTGGTATTGATTGAATTGTCTTCATTGTCATTCATGCAGCAACCAGCTACTGAGTGTGTGCCTACTATGTGGCACATGCTTGCCAGATCCTACTACTGGAGCTGGAAGCATGATCCCGTCCCTCTCCTTAAGGAGCCAGTGGTGGGGTACAAGCCAGACATGGTAGCCACGGAGCCCAGTGTAGGGTCAGCCTTTTAGTAGGTGCTCCAGAAATATTTCTTGGGGCTGGGCATGATGGCTCATGCCTGCAATCCCAGCACTTCAAGAAGCTGAAGCAGGTGGATTGCTTGAGCTCAAGAGTTCTGGACCAGCCTGGGCAACATGGCAAAAACCCATCTCTATGAAAAATACCAAAATTAGCTGATTGGGGCAGTGGGCACCTGTGGGCCCAGCTACTTGGGATACTGAGGCAGGATAATCACTTGAACCTGGGAGGCAGAGGTTGTAGTGAGCTGAGATGTTGCCACTGCACTCCAGCATGGGCAATAGGGTGAGACCCCATCTCAAAAAAAAAAAAAGTTGCTAGAAGAGTAACTGAATACAAGTATAAAAGTATATGCACCAGCCTGGCAACGTAGCTAGGCCCCATATCTACAAAAAAAAATTCAAAAATTAGCTGGGTGTGGTGGTGCATGCCTATAATCCCAGCCATTCAGAAGGCTGAGGCAGGAGGATCGCTTGAACCTGGGAGTTCAAGGCTACAGTGAGCTGTGATTGCATCACTGTGCTCCAGCCTGGGTGACAGAGCAAGAAAAAAAGAACGAAAGTGTAAGCATGAAGTCTCACGTGAATGAGACTTAGCAGGCAGTTTCTAAGCCCGAGATGTGGGAACGTCCAATTAATTTACTTCTGTAATCTGGAGTTAAACAGAGATCAGAGTAAGGTTAAGGAAAAGTATATCCCCACTGTCCAAGCACCCCAACATGTGCATGTGTGTGTGTGCGTGCATGTGTGTACGTGCATGTGCGTGCGTGTGCGTACGTGCATGTGTATGTGCGTGTGCATGCGTGCACGTGCGTGTGTGTGTGTGCGTGTCGTGTGCGTGCATGTGCGTGCATGCGTGTACGTGCGTGCGTGTGTGCATGCGTGTGTGAGAGAGCAGGGGCAGGGCCACCCTGCAGCACTCTCTGCCCAGCCTACCCAGCCAACCCAGCAGCCGCTACCAAGAAGGGTGAGATGTGTCTGCAGCCTTGGCGCCACTGTCCAGCTGCCTGTGGAAGCCTGGGAATGGAATCCTCGGGCCCCCTCAACGTCTTCCCCCCACTTCACCCCTCCTTAGATGGCTGGTCCCCCAGTCGTGTGAGGAGAGAGCTTGATACAGGGGAAGCCCTCTTGCCTGAGAGTCAGAAAGACCTGGACTCTGGCCTGGCTCCAAAGCAGGTGTGCCTGAGCCCTTAGCTGTCATGGGTGTGTGACCTGTGTAGTCACACATACCCAGTGCTCAGAATAGCTCCATGCTTGGCTGTCACCATCCTTAAGCGCTTCTTCTTTTTTTTTTTGAGATGAAATCTCCCTCTCGGCCCCAGGCTGGAGTGCAATGGTGCGATCTCTGCTCACTGTAAACTCCTCCTCCCAGTTCTAGCAATTGTCCTGCCTCAGCTTCCCGAGTAGCTGGGATTACAGGCATGGGCCACCATATCCGGCTAATTTTTTCGTATTCTTAGTAGAGATGGGGTTTCACCATGTTGGCCAGGCTGGTCTCAAACTCCTGACCTCAGGTGATCCTCCTGCCTCAGCCTTCCAAAGTGCTGGGATTACAGGTGTTAGCCACCATGCCCGGCCTAAATGCTTCTTAAAAGCTGACCTGGTGTGGACAGCTCCTGCCGTGGTTGGAAAGGCAAGCCTCCCCTCTGTGAACCTCGTGGCGAACACACTGGGCCATGGGAGAGGTAGAAGGAGCTCTGCACAGCAGGTAAAACAGGAGAGAAGGAGGAGTGAAGGCCACCCATGCTTCTCCAGCTCCTGCCCTCAGCTCTCCTGGCCCTCAATCAGCCTTATGCCTCAGGAGTATTATCCCATTGCACAGACAAACAAACTGAGGCTCAGAGGCAACGTGACTTGCCTGAGCAGCCTCTCTGTTCCCAGGAAAATCAGGAGACTTTGGGGCAGGAAGGCCCCACGGAGGTGGAGGCTGAGGGCTGGCGAGGCATGCAGGTGCCAGCAGAGTGCGCGGAGGCCAGAAGCTCCACATTCCTGGCAGGCCTGGCAGGTCTCCTCTCCCCTAGCTCCCTCCTCTGTCACACCCGGTGACTGTCTAAGCCACCCTTCTGAGCCCACCCCGGACCTTTGCACTTGCCATTTTCTGTATTGGGAGTGCTCCTGGTGCCCCCCTGCCATGGAAGTGTCTGACAGCGATAATCATTGATCCCAGCTCGAAAGGAAAGGGAAGGAGGTGGGATGTATGGAAGCGCTCCGTGAACTGAGATGGCTCCGATTTTACCATGATTCAAACAACAAGCCGCTCTTTAACCCAGAGCCTTCTGTGCCCCAGCTGCCCTCCAACCCTAGCTGCCTTCCTTAGAGAATGGAGGCACAAGATTCTCTCCAGAGACTGAGCCAACGGCGGTGGGGTGGGGGAGCAGGTGGGCCCTGAAGAGGGAGGAAAGAGAGGGGACGAGATGAGGCAGTGTCCCAACGGGACAGTCCCTTAGTGACACCTCCTGTGGTCCTTCACAAATCTTTTATCTTATCTTTTCAAAGCAACAAACATGTTTTAAACATTTTACCTTTTCAAAGCAACAAACACGGTTTTAAACAAACTGGTTCGCAAGATCCCAATATGTCGATTAGCATGCTCATTTACCGCCAGGTGTGTCTAAGAACCCGCCCGCTTGGCTCTTGCTCTCAGGGCGCTGATGTACTGGCTGTGTCTGCTGGCCCTGCCAGCATCCTCCCTCCCTCCCACTCTGCTCTGCCCCTTTCCCGGGAGCAGCCTCTGCTGCTTGGGTGTGGCTGAGAGCACAGGCGGGTTCTAGCTCACCATGTGACCTTGGAGGAAATACCTGATCTCTGTGAGCCTCCAGGCAAAACGGAGAGTGCCTGAGCTCTGCAGAGGGTGGGGGCCAACTTCTGGGATGCAGGTGAGTGGGCCCACACCCCGCAGGTCCCAGATCTCAATTGCCCAGGAGGGGACCTGAGACCCTAAAGGGCACGTGCCAGCCCAGTGTCCGGGGCAGCCAGTGGCCTGCAGAGCAGCTCCAGGGCTGGGGCACAAATCCACGTCGGAACCTCCAGCTACTTGAATTGACTCAAGAGCATGGGCTTCTGGGGTCCCACAGCTTCTCTTCCCGGGGTCATATGGCCACCTAGGGGCCATGTGGCATCCTATGACGGTGAGCTTGTTGGGGTCGCATGGCTACCTGAAGGCACGAGATTGCCCACAGTCACAATCGCCAGGAGTCACGCAGCTACCTGGTGATGGAGGGATCCAGCCACCGGGGTCATACCACAGGTCAGATGGACACCTGGGGCCACATGGCTCCCATACAGGTGTGTCGCATTGGAAGTGCAAGTGCATTCCAGGCCATTCCACTGCTTCTGCATCCTGGGTGAGCCCCATCCCCTCCCTTAGCCTCAGTTTCCTCATCGGAGAGGTGGGCAGAATCTTTGCTTCTCTAGCACAAAGGACTGCATGAGAGGATTATGTCAGAAAATGACGGTGCAGGGCCCAGCGGAGGTCGTTTACTGAGGAGGAGCTCTTCAGTGACCACAGTGCCAGGAAAAGGCAGCTCCAGGAAAAGGCAGCTGCCCGAGGCCTGGCTGTGGCCGTGAGCACAGTGCTGGCCCTCCAGGCCTGGGCAGACCTTGAAGGTTCCCCAGAAGAGACTGAGGCAGGTTTTTGCTGGAGGACATTCCACACATGGGCCCAGAGGTTTCAGAAACACGAGAGGGATGAGGGGCTGGGGCCGGCTCCACGCCTGCCCGGCAGAGGGATGCGCTCCTGCTGGTGGCTGTTACGCCTTTCTCTGTATTGTCTTATATCCTGCAGTGAAACCTGTGAAATAAGTTAGCACGGTCAGATACAGACTCATCCAGGTTTAAGGGGCCTCGGCATTTGGCTTCTTTCCTGGGGAGGTCTGTAAGTGGCCAGATGGGGGTCTTACAGAGCTCCTTGAGGGCTGTGTGTGGGGCATATGAGGTGGGGCTGAGAAATTGGATCTAGAGCCTAGTGGGGCAGTGGCTAGTGCCTGTCTGCCTGGGCTGCTCAGGGCCCAGATAATGATGTGAATCAGTTACCACGAGGCTCTGAAGCCAGCTCAGCCCCTGCCTGATCAAAAGCATCTCGTACTGACAGCAGCCCTGTGCTGGGCACTGTTAGATTCCCCATCTGCTAGAAGAGGAAACTGAGGCACAGAGAAGGGAGGTAGCAGGCCTGGGGTCACACAGCAAGTCAGTGGCCGTGCCAGGGTTTGAACCCAGGCTATCTGTCTCTGAGTCCTCATGCCCCCTAGCTCAAGGCCACAGGGCCTGCCAGGGGCTCCTGGACTGTCCCAGTGTGGAGTGGTTGCTGCATCCGCTGGTGCCTCTAGCCCACCTGTCAGGATGGGGAGGAGGGGCAGGGCCCAGTGCAGGGGCTGGCTCTGGAGCCACAGCCATGAATCAAATGACCAGGGTGATCCAGAGAAGAGGCAGGGAGCCAGCCACCCAGGGCGGCCAGCAGAGCGGGGCATCCGGCATGGCCTCTCACAGTGAAGGGTGAAGGCAGGTGATGTCTGGGGTTACTCCACCCAGAGCCCCCAGGGAAAGCCCCACCTACTGACAGCACCAGGGCAGGGCAGAATGGCAGGGTGAGCCTCCCTCCCAGACATCCCCTCCAGGCCATGGTCCTCAGCCTGGCATGGTCTCCAGATTCTCACCCCTGCCCCTGCTCACTCCGCAGCCCTCTCAGCCCTCTGAGATGGCTCTCCCTCCTCCTGCCTTTGCTTACACTTCTCCTGCCAGTGGTGCACATGGTTTCCCTTGGGTCAGCTTGTCCCCTTTGTCCTCCTCCAGGAAGCCCTCCCAGACCACCCCAGCTCTCAATAATTCCTGCCTCCCCCAGCACATAGCAAAAATAAAGCCCAGCTAGGCCTTAAGTCCTGAATCATCACTTAAAGAACCACCTACACTTTACAAGATGCTTTTCCTGTCCACAGTCTCACTGGAGCCTCTGAGCAGCCCCGTGGAGTCCATTCTTGTCTCCCTGTACAGATGGATGCCTAAGAGGCGAGGGCAGGATCAGAGTTCACCTGGGGTGTCACTGCACCAATAGCCAATACTCACTGAGACCTGCCTGGGTGCCAAAGGCTGGCCTATGTGATTTCTAATCATTCATTCACTCATTCACTCATTCCATAAACATTGGCTGAGCACCTGCTCTGCTCCAGGCACTCTGCCAGAGATGCTAGGGAGGCCACACCTCCTGGAATCTGCATCCCAACCGAGAGACGGACAGTGAGCAAGGAAGCAAGTGACATGCAGCCAGCCGGCCGGTGACAGCTGCTGTGGAGATGCAGGGAAGGAAGCAGGCAGGCTCCCCCTTGAAGGGGACTTTGAGGAGAGGCCTGAAGGAAGAGAGGGGACGGGCTGAAGGAGGAGAGGAGGAGTTAGCTTGGTCTCCCACCGGGAACTGGACACCCCCTCCCCCACTATCAGCCACAGTAGGGCTGCCCTCAGCCCCCTCGCTGCAGTTCTCCTGGCCCTGTCTGCCGGCCCCCTTCCAGCCCCAGCTGCCTTCGACACGCTGCCCTCAGCCGCAGGCACTATGCAGTGGGCTCTAGTCCGCCTTGTCCGTCCCTGGGTCCCTGGTACACAGTTCACAACTTGCAAATGAATGGACGAGAAAGGAATGAATGAGGGAGCTCCCAGCTGCGTCTTGTCTGGGGTGCGGGTGGGTGCAGGAATGTGCCCTCTTAGGAGGAGGCCCTGTAGGAAACGGCACACCCTGGAGAAACTAGTGGAAGTGGGGCGCATCCCGGTTCTGATGCTGTCCTATTTGTGGACGCGTTCCTGCGTTCCTGCACGCATGCATTCATTCATGTGTCCTCCCATTCTGCAAGAAGCACAGGTGGTCAGGGTCCCAGGGAGCGCTAAGCAAAACGGACAAAGTCCTTGCTCTCAAGGGCGGTACAGCCAAGAGACAGAGCAATAAATACCTAGTGGAAGGCTGAGTGGTGCTAAACACACAGAGAGGAAGAGCGCAGAGGAAGGAGGGCGTGGCTACGGAGAGCAGGTGGCCAGCAAAGCCCCCTCAGTGGGGTACGGGAACCCCAGGAGGGTCTGAGCAGAGGAGGGACTCAGGGATCTTGATGTTTTCAAAAGGCCCTAGGCTGCTGCTGAGGGTAGCTGAGGGCACAGGGCACAGGGCACAGGGGCTTCTCGACAGTGCAGGGAGCTGATGCTGCAGGCAGGGCGCTGGCAGTGGAGGAGCCGTGGTGGGGTTCTTGGTAAACACGGAAGCTGCAGGGCGGCATCCCCGGAGGACTGGGAATAGCATGCAGCTGTAAAAGCTTGGATAAGCCTCTTGAAACCTCAGTTTTCTCGCCTGCGGAATGGGGTGCTAGCACCTCACTGCCAAGGCTCTAGAGAGAAGCAGCAAGGGAAAATGAGGGAGCGAAGACAGCTATCATTGGCTCAGCAAAGCCTCGCTGGGGCTTCATCCATGCTGGGCACTGGGGACACGATACCCCACAGGTGCTTTACAAATAGTGGTTTTGGCCGGGCATGGTGGCTTATGCCTGTAATCTCAACACTTGGGAGGGCAAGGTGGGAGAATCATTTGAAGCCTGGGCAACATAGTGAGACCCTGTCTCTACAGAAAGTTTAAAAAATTCATCAGGCATGGTGGCACCCACCTATAGTCCCAGCTACTCCAGAAAGTGAGGAGGGAGGATCACTTGGGCTCAAGAGTTCGAGGCTGCAGTCAGCCAATGGTAATTCTATCACTTTGGGAGGCCAAGGTGGGCAGATCACTTGAGCCTAGGAGTTTGAGACCAGCCTGGCCAATTTGGTGAAACTCTCTCTGTACTAAAAATACACAAAATTAGCTGGGTGTGGTGGTGCGCTTGTAGTCCCAGCTACTTGGGAGGCTGAGGTGGGAGAATCACCTAAGCCTGGGAAGTCAAGGCTGCAGTGAGGTGAGATTGCACCACTGCACTCCAGCCTGGCTGATGGGAGTGAGACCCTGCCTCAAAAAACAGGGAGGTGTGAGGGGGCAGTGCTAAAGCCAGAGGCACTGGGGCCATAGTGACTGGGTGTGGCAGGGCATCCTGGGTCAAGGGTAGCAGCCTGTTAGGCAGCTGCCCCTGGCAGGGTTGTGACTCTCTGGCCCTGAGGCGGGAGAGCCCAAGAGTCATTGCTCAGGGTGCCTGAGGTCAGGAGCCAGGAATGCAGGCTGCAGAGAGGGCTGACCCCATTTCCCGAGGCAGTGGTGCCAGGAGGCCTGTTTTCCAGTGTGTTTACTGGGCTCTCTGGCTCCAAGGAGCTCTGAGTATTTGGGCCGAGCGCCCAGGGTCAGCCCCTCGACAGCACGCCGGGATGTGGGGGCAGCTGTGCTGATGCTACCTTGGGCCAGTGGGCACGGGTGGAGGCAGCAGGCTGCTCAGCAACCCATGAGTGGGAGGGGTGGCTCCACCTTCCTTAACTGCAGCCTGAGAAGCCACTCCCTAGGCCAACCTCTGATTTGGGCAGAGCTGACCTGGGAGCCCTTTTCCAGGCTGCCTGGTGAGGGAGGGGCACAGCAGAGCAAAGGGGTCACAACTCAGTCAACAGGGTCAGGCTCAGCCCAGAAGCAAATAGGGTCAGGGCTCAGTGAGTAAAATGAATGCCAGTGCTACGTGCAGGGAAGAATCCGGGTTTAAAGTATAACCAGGGTAAGGGATTAATGTACAAGCAAGGTCAGGGCTCAGTCTGTGGCCAGGATCAGGGCTCTGTGTGTGACCAGGATCAGGGCTCAGAGTGTGACCAGAATCAGGGCTCAGCATGTGACCAGGGTCAGGGCTCAGTGTGTGACCAGAGTCAGGGCTCAGCATGTGACCAGGGCCAGGGCTCAGAGTGTGACCAGGATCAGGGCTCAGTGTGTGACCAGAATCAGGGCTCAGCCTGTGACCAGGGTCAGGGCTCAGAGTGTGACCAGGATTAGGGCTCAGTGTGTGAACAGGATCCGAGCTTAGTGTGTGACCAGGATCAGGGCTCAGTGTGTGACCAGGGTCAGGGCTCAGTGTGTGACCAGGATCAGGGCTCAGCATGTGACCAGGGTCAGGGCTCAGCATGTGACCAGGATCAGGGCTCAGAGTGTGACCAGGATCAGGGCTCAACCTGTGACCAGGATCAGGGCTTAGTGTGTGAACAGGATCTGAGCTTAGTGTGTGACCAGGATCAGGGCTCAGTGTGTGAACAGGGTCAGGGCTCTGTCTGTGACCAGGGTCAGGGCTCAATGTGTGACCAGGATCAGGGCTCAGAGTGTGACCAGGATCAGGGCTCAGAGTGTGACCAGTATCAGGGATCTGTGTGTGACCAGGGTCAGGGCTCTGTCTGTGACCAGGGTCAGGGCTCAGAGTGTGACCAGGATCAGGCTGAGTGTGTGACCAGGGTTAATGTGTAGTCTGTGACTAGGATCAGGTTTCAGAGTGTGACTGGAGAGTTCGGTGTGAGTCAGAACATGGGGATTAGGATTGGTAAGGAATGGGATCAGGACTCAGTCTGTGACTGAGGCCAGGACTCAGCATGAGGCTGATGTGGCAGTCACAGCCCTAAAGTGGACTCAGGGTGGCCTGGTCTCTTTTCTCTGAACAAGTAACCCCATTCATCATTCTTTCTCTTTCATTTGAGAGCCATTTACTCTGTGCCAGGCGCTGTCCTAGGTGCTACAGACTCAAGGACCACTTAGCCACAGTCCCAGCTCTGAAGGACCTCCCATCTCCCAGGCAGCCCAGTTGGGTCTCAATTGTACAACACACCAAGATAACTTAGAGGCTCGGGGAAGGCCAGGGAGATCATCCTCCCCAGGGACTCAGTAAGGCTCTCTGGAGAAGGCTTTGCAGGCTGGGTCACTTGAAGGGGAGGCAGGAGAGCATTCCAGTAGCAGGTACAGCCTGAGCAAAGGCACAGAGGCTTGTTGCCAAGGTGAGTGCTTGGCCAGTGTCGGAGCTGGAGCCACCTGTGCATGAAGAGGGCTCGGTTATCAGATATTGGGTCTGCACAGGTTCCGAGATGGCCCCAGCCGGTTCCTGCCAGGTGACAGTGGTTGCTCCAGCAGCTGGTGGGCACTCCCTGCTCCAGAGGCCGCCCACCTTGGGTGGACCAGAGCCCAGAAGACAATGGAAAGGAATGAATCTGCGTGAGGCAGACAAGGATGGCTGGTGGAAGGGAGCGGACGGACGCGGAAGGGTGGGTGGAGGCCAGGGCAGCAGAGCAGGTGAGGGTGGGGAGTGCCCTAGAAAGAAAAAAGCCAACAAGGGGCACGTCGGGGCATGTGGGGAGCTTGGTGGCTGAGTCCTCTGGGAATGTGATGGAATGGCCAAACCCCTGCAGCCAAACCCCCTCGAGGCCCCATCTGCCCACCTCTCGCTTGAAGGCTTTGCCTGGGGGGCCTCAAACTCTGCCATCTGTGAAGGGGTGGGCAGGCTCAGGGGCTGGGCAGGTAGGCTCCTGGAAGGACAGAGCTGCATGGCCTGGCTGCTGGGCCCAGGCCTCCCACCTCCCTGAGGCCTCTGCTTTGGTGTCCAGCCTGGCCCTCTCCATGCCCATCTACAGAGAGCTTCCAGAATCATCTTTTTCTTCCTGACACTCCTGCCCTCAAGGCGTGAACCAGGTGACCGGCCCCTCTGAGGCCCTCCATACGAGCATTCTTCTGAAATGGACTCCTCTTCTCACTCCATCTCACCCTTTCCCCTGCACCCATCCCCAGTGACCAGAGACAGGGCTGGGGAGACTGGGGGCTGTCGGAGGGGAAGGGGGCTGCCTCCCCGGGAGAACTCTGAGGCCCCAAAGCAGGGAGGGCTGGGGTGTGGGGCTGGCTGGGAGGAGGAGGCCTGAGTCTGCTGACAGGGCAGGGGGGCCAGGGCGCAGGTGGGGCTGAAGGGCCTGTGGGCCGGGGCTGCACCTCTCATAGCAACTCACCCAACCCTTTAAGAGCCTGCTTCACTGGACCAGGTGCCATCATTATTCTCTTTGCTCAGATGAGGAAACTGAGGCCCAGAGCAGTTAAGTGACATATCAGTCACCCAGCCATAGAGTACAGACTGCTGACCCCAAGAGGGATCAGGGTCAATAGTGGAGCCTCTTCCCCAGTAAGAGGACTCAAATTTAAAGTAAGGCTGGGCACAGTGGGTCATGCCTGTTATCCCAGCACATTGGGAGGCTAAGGTGAGAGGATCGCTTGAGCCCGTAGTTCAAGACCAACCTAGGCAACAAAGTAAGACCCCCCCCATCTCTACCAAAAATTAAAAAATATACATAAAATGGCCAGGTGTGGTGGCTCACACCTGTAATCCCAGCACTTTGGGAGTCCAAGGCAGGTGGATCACCTGAGGTCAGGAGTTTGAAACCAGCCTGGCCAAATGGTGAAATCCCATCTCTTTTAAAAGTACAAAAATTAGCCAGGGGTGGTGGTGGGCACCTGTAATCCCAGCTACTCGGGAGGCTGAGAAAGGAGAATCACTTGAACCCAGGAGGCAGAGGTTGCAGTGAGCAGAGATTGCACCATTGCACTCCATCCTTGGCAACAGAGTGAGACTCTGCCTCAAAAAAAAAATGATAAATAAAAAATAAAAATAGGCCGGGCGCGGTGGCTCAAGCCTGTAATCCCAGCACTGTGGGAGGCTGAGGCGGGTGGATCACGAGGTCAAGAGATCAAGACCATCCTGGTCAACATGGTGAAACCCCGTCTCTACTAATACAAAAAATTAGCTGGGCGTGGTGGTGCGTGCCTGTAATCCCAGCTACTCAGGAGGCTGAGGCAGGAGAATTGCCTGAACCCAGGAGGCGGAGGTTGCGGTGAGCCGAGATCGCGCCATTGCACTCCAGCCTGGGTAACAAGAGCGAAACTCCATCTCAAAAAAAAAAAAAAATAAATAAATAAAAATAAAATAAAAAGACTGGAGCCTGGTGTTGGGCAAAGGGCTGAATGTGGGAGAATACCATCTCTGAGGTCAGAGGTGACTGGGCGTTTGAGGGGCCCCCTCACTCCCTGTCCCCCCCACTCCTGTTCAAGTTCCTCACACAGGTATGACCCTGTTGCTCTGACAGCCATGATGCCATTTGAGCCTCGATGCCCAATGACAGCTGACAGCTGTGGAGCTCTTTCACGTGCTAAAGGCTTTCCAACCCTTGCTCATTCGAGGTCACCTGCAATTTTAGGGCCATGTTCTGATCTCCCTTTATCGATTCAGAAATGGGCCTGGGCACGGCCCAGTGGCCTGGACACTTGTTAGAGGAAGGCAGATCCCTGGCCCCACTGTCCACTGCCCCAGGCTGTCCTCAAGGCGAGTAATAAGGTCACTGTCATCCTGCAGGGTGGGGTACAGAAATGAACGAGACTGACCCAGTTCTTGCTTAACTTGCCGGGTTGGTTTGACCCTGCTGGCACCCCACACCTGGAGCACCCTCAGGCTGTGCCCTCCCCACACGCTCTCTCTCTCAGCAGGGATGTCTGCGGCTGCAGCTGGGGTGGGGGCCCCTACCCATGGGGGGTGTGGGCCTTTGGGATACCCTCCTCAGTCTCCAGAGAACGTGGATTTGGGGAGCTGGGCTTGACCCTCCTGGGCCTCTGGGCAAAGCCTCAGCTATACCAGCTTCCAGGGCGAGGGCAGGTGCCCAGCCACCGCAGGAGGCAGGCGTGTCTGGGGAGCCCGGTCTGTGACAAGGACAGATCACACGGAGGGTCAAGGCCAGCTTTCCACATCTACCACGTTCGTGACTTCCCCTCACAGAGGCCAGGGGAGGTTCAGGGATTCTGCTCCGACTACCGGCCCAGCAGGTGCCACGCACCGTGGCTCAGCCCCCTTGTTCCAGGGCCATGAGCCAGACTGCTGACCCCAAGTGTGGTCAGGATCATTAATAGTGGAGCCTCTTCTCCAGCAAGAGGACTCGAGTTAAAAGTAAAAGTCAGGCTCGGTGGCTTACACCTGTAATCCCAGCACACTGGGAGGCTGAGGTGAGAGGATCGCAGGATTCAGGCGTGTCCGGGGAGCCGGGTCTGTGACGAGGGAATATCACGCGGAGGGCTGAGGCCAGCTTTCCATGGATGAATGAACCCCATGCCCACCTCGAGGCTGCCTCCTGGCTACCCTGGCCCCAAGATGGGGTGGGGTCAAAGGGCACAGGCCCAGTCGGATCTAGGTGTTAGAGTCCCCTCCACTCTCTGCAAGCTGTGACATTAGACAACTTCCCTGCTCTGTGCCTCAGTTTCCCCATGTGTATAGCACATGACACTGGTACAGGTTGTTGTGGGCATTCGGTCCTCGACACCAATGAGAGAGATGTGTATCCCATCGAGTGAGGGCCACGGGCACCACATGGGGATTTCAGAGCCCACAGGCACGCCCACATTCTGCCTCAGACTGCAGGTGGACAGGCTCGCACACGTGTGCATGCACACACATGTACACATCCACATGCACGTGCCAGCAGCTGCCCCACACTCCCCGTTTGCCACCATCCTGCTGATCTATGCATGCCCACAGATCCCACCCCGCTGGGTGTGCCCCGCTGCACAGGCACACACGCACCCCTCCTATCCCTTGCTCACACACACAGTCCCTCAGTGTCCCCAGCCCCAGCCTGAGGCTCATCTGAGAGCAGGCACAGGTGTCTCACTTGGCTTTTGTCCCCTGCCCCTTTCTTCTGACACATGCTTCTGTCTGTCACTCACATCCTCCTGAGGGAGTCTGCCCTGGGTCTAAGGGTCTGAACAGCTTCAGAGAAACAGGAACCGACCAGGTGCAGGACCAAAGCCCCTTCTGGGTCCCTGAATGTCAAGGCCACCCCACCTCTCCTCCTGTTAGCGGTCAATGCTCCATCTGCCTGTGCCGGGCACCCTGTTGGCTCTTGGTCCAGCCGCTGTTCTGGGATGCGTCTCCAGGAGCCCTCAAGGAGACCTCTCCTTTCTGCAAGGAATGCCAGCTGTGACCTCTTTGCCACTCTCCTGTGCGCCCAGTGGGCCTGGAAATGTGGGCCTTGCTGACCAGGCGAGTCCTGTGTGCTGGCTCCTGAGCTGCGAAGGTCCAGGGCGTCGTCTGTCCTGGCGGTGCTTGGAGCCCTCCGAAGGCCCTGCGCTCCTCTGGGGCTCACCTATCTCTCCTGACCAGGAGGCCGGGGGCCTTCCCTCCCCTCCTCGCTGTGAGCTAGGTGCAGTAGAGGGGCTGGGGCCTTAGCTCAGAAGCCAGAGGGCTGGGCTGGAATCCCGACTCCCACACTGGTCACTGTGAACCGCTGGGTTCTATCTCAGTGTCCTCGCCTGCACTGTGGGAACGCCAGCAGTACCCTCCTCCGGGGAGGGGGGGACTAATGAGCGGCCCTGGGTGAAGTGGCCCCACACAGAGCCTAGGGAAGGCTGGCCTGCTGGAGGAGGCACCGAGCTGGCGGGGCTGGGGGGCTCGATCCCTGATTCTGGTGGCTTTGGGACAGGCGTCTGCCTCCAGAGCCGGCCAAAATCCTGGGGTCACCTGAATAAGGTCTCTGCTTGTCCCTGGAGGCTCCTTCAATAACACAGTGGCCCTTCCCAGGACTCTGCCCACAGTGGGCGGGAGAAGCCTTCGCCCCGAGCCTCAGTCTCCTCATCCATGATGGGGACCACAGCCTGGCTAAACCACAGGGCCTGCAGGAGGGTGAGATACAGTGGCTGCCATGACAGGTCCTCCTTAAAGGGGGCAGCGAGGGGACAGCAGCAATGACACACAAGCTCTCCAGCCCCCAGGCCATAGCACCCCTGGGAGTGAGCTCCTTCTGGAAGCTTCTCAGGCTCCCTGAAGCTGCTGGGGAACTAGGAGCATTCCATCTGGGTTCCCCAGCATGACACCCCTGGAGGCCCAGCCCTGGCTCTGACTCTGAGCTCTGGGGATAAGGGACTCTTGTGTCAGCATGTGGCAGTCCCTCCATGATGAATCCAGAAGATGAAGAAAAGCTGAGAGACCAGAGCCAGCCCCATCCTGAGCCTGACCGGCCTTTGGCATTGACCCCTGGAGCGCCCTGTGTGAGGCTGCTGCTACACACCCCTGGGGGATGCGGAAGTCCCCAGGGCTGCTGAGCAAGCCGCCACATGATGCCTGCCACACCTGGGACTGAGCCCCCCAAACCCGCCGTGGCCCCTGACACATGTGGCACATTGTGGGACCTGCCGTTGACAGAAGATTCTACTCCCAGGGCCTCTGCCGACCCTACAATGACTCCCTCCTACCCATGAGGGGCGGCACAGACAGGATCAGCCCACTTTGTGGATGAAGAAACTGAGGCCCAGGGATGTGAAGGGCACACAGGGGCTGGACTCCTGGCCAGGAGGCATGGAGTGGGCAGGGTCTCCGCAGACGGAAAAGACGGAAAAGCGTTCCCAGCCGAAGGAGCAGCGCTGCAAAGCAGCAAGGTCTGGAGACCTGCTAAGACCTTCGGAGGGCTGAAGCCACAGAGGCCGGGGTGGGACGTGTGGGGACAGGGACCCAGAGAGGGCCTGGGATCAAAGGACATCCACATTCTGTCCTCTTTGCACACACTGTTCCTTCAGCCAGCGGCCACCCTGCCTTGCCCAGCTCCCACGCCCTCCAGTCTAAACTAAAACTCGGCGCTCCTCCCGAAGGCTTTCTCTGCCATCCCCATTCCAGAGCAGGAAGAAAGATGCTGGGACCAGCTCAAGACGCAGATGCCGACAGCCTCACTGGAGACTTGGGGGACTTGGAAGCCAGGGAGGGCCTGGGGGGACAAGGAGGGATGGAGGAAGGGGAGGCTTTGGTCGGGAGGCAGCCTGAGGTCCAGCCCTGCTCTGCCTGCCCTGCCCTCAGGAGTGCCCTGCAGGAGGGCCCTAAGCACTAAAGAGATTTCCCCAGGTTACCAGCTCCCCCCCACCACTGGAGCTCAGCAGGTGGCCGTGACTGCCTAATGTGGGGTCTCTGGCAGCTCACTCCCCGCAAAGCTCCTTCCAGGGCTCAGGGCTTCCTTCGGGGTTTCCTGCTCCGGCAGGAACTCACTCCAGCCTCATTACACCCATTTCACAGGTGAACACAGAGAGATGCCTGCCAGGGCACATGGCTGGACTGCCGCAGGCTGAGCTGGGAATATGCCGACCGCGGAGGGGCGGCGGGGCGGCTGGGTGGCCGGGCTGGAGGTGCCAGGGCTGCTCCCAGGCAGGGTGGGACCCAGAGAAGAAACATCGATACCCCTGTGGGCGCCTGAGGCCAATTAATGGAGGAGGAGGCGGTTGTCGCAAGGGCCCAGGTTTTGAAATTGGGCTGTGACAACCGCCCTGGTAAACTTGATTCTCCCCACAAGGCTGGGAGCCACCTTCTCCTGGAGTCTCCGTCTCCAGGGAGCGCTGCAGCCCCCAGCCCACATCGAAGCAGGGGGCTGTTCGTCTGTGAAAGGGGTGGAGAGGCTTCTTTCTTGGGGTGTTATAGGTTGAACTGTGACTTCCCAAGTTCAAATCGAAGTCCTTAGCATGTGACCTTATTTGGAGAGAGTCTCTACAGAGGTAATCAAGTTAAATAAGGTCATTGGGGTTGCCCTAATCCAATGTGACTGTGTCCTTAGAAAAAGGAAGATTTGGAGACGGATGTGGCACTCGGAGGAGAGGACGGCCGTCTGTACGCCCAGGGGGCAGGCCTGGAGCGGACCCTTCCCTCTGGCCCCCGGAGGACCCAGCCTGCTGACACCTTGATTTCAGACTTCCAGCCTCCAGAGCTGTGAGGCAATCCACGCCTGTTGTTTCAGCCGCCCGGAGAGTGGTACTTTGTCCTGGCAGATGACGGAGTTGTTAAGGCTGTTTAGATGTGTGTGAGGCACGGAGCGACGTCCAGCAGACAAGGGCCTCTGGTAAGTGGGAGTGATTCCCTAACAGCCAACGAAACAAGACAAGACCAAGACCTGGTGTGAGGTGGGTGGGAAAGCAGGACTCACAGTTGACCTCCGGGTCCTGGGGCTGGAGGTGGGCACCAGGCATTACCACGGGTGGGAGCTCGGCCAGAGGCCGGGGCTCTCTGGGGACTCGGTTAGCCCCTCTGTGCCTCAGTGTCTCCCTTGGCCAATCGCACCCACCCAAGGGGTTGGAGGATTATTACCTAAGGCAGGGGTTGGCCAACTCTTTCGGAAAAGGCCCGGAAGTACACCTTTTCTCCTCTGTGGGCTGTGAGCTCTGTGTTTAAGACTCACCTCTGCAGCTGGAGTTTGCTCGCAGCCTCAGAGCAGATGTGAAGGAGTCGGTGTGGATGGGCGCCGCTGAAACTTGATCCTGGACACTGAAAGTTGAACGTCACATAATATTCTCTTTCTCTCCTTTTGTTTTTGTTTGTTTGTTTGTTTGTTTTGAGACAGGGTCTCACTCTGTCACCCAGGCTGGGGTGCAATGCTGTGTTCTTGGCTCACTGCACCCTCCACCTCCCGGGTTCAAGCAACCCTCCCACCTCAGCCTCCCTGGTAGCTGGGATTATAGGCTTGCTTCACCACACCAGCTAATTTTTGTATTTTTAGCAGAGACAGGGTTTCACCATGTTGGCCAGGCTGGTCTTGAACTCCTGACTTCAAGTGATCCACCTGCCTCGGCCTCCCAAACTGTTGGGATTACAGGCATGAGCCACCGTGCCCGGCCCCTTGTTTCCTTTTCTTTTCAATCATTTAAAATGTGAAAACCATTCTTAGCTTGCAGTCCTACGGAAAGAGGTGGGTGGCCAGCTTTGCTCTGAAAGTCAGCCCTGCTCTTAGTGGCAGGGTTGTCTAGTGGCGTGCCAGGGTTGCCCCCGCTACCCAGCCGGGGCTCTCGGGAAGTACAGAGCAGGCTAGCAGGCCAGCTCCTGCTTCAGCCTTGGCCCCGTCTACACCCCAGTCTGTACCTCGGACCCTTTCCACAATGGGAGGCGCCGGGCCGGACCTGCTCCATCTCCTCCGGCCCCAGCGAGGGGCTGGTACTCAGGAAACACTTCTTTTTTTCTTTCAAAATTCACCAGCTCCGTTTAGGAGAGTGGCCAGCTTGGTGACCTTCTGCATACTTAATCCTCCAGCCAAAGCTTCCCTTCTGTGCGGCTGCCCCCAAGGGAGCTCTCTAGATGAACTTGCTGAGCTGCATGACTGCCTGTGACATAGGTCCCGTGAGTGTGACTCCTAGTTCACAGATGAGCAAACTGACACTCCAAGGCAAGATATGCAACCCCCGACCTTGACCTGGTGCCCCGATTCCTGGAGCCCAAGCCGGGGGGCTGAGGCAGAGGCTACTGGGGGTGGGTAGGAGAGTGGGTATGGGAGCCTGAAGAAAAGGTGACACTCTGGCTGGGTGTCGTGGCTGATGCCTGTAATCCCAGCACTTTGGAAGGCCGAGGCAGGTGGATCACCTGAAGTCAGGAGTTCAAGACCAGCCTGGCCAACATGGTGAAACCCTGTCTCTGCTAAAAATACAAAAATTAGCTGGGCATGGTGGCACATGCCTATAATCCCAGCTACTTGGGAGGCTGAGGCAGGACAATTGCTTGAACCTGGGAGGTGGAGGTTGCAGTGAGCTGAGAGCATACCATTGCACTCCAGCCTGGGCAACAAGAGTGAAACTCCGTCTCAAAACAAAACAAAATAAAAACCGGAAAGAGTGACACTCCAGTGATCTGTGAAAGCCCAGAGGACATCCCCAAAGGAGGAAGCAGGGTTGGGAATGGGCATTCCCAGTGAAGGGGCGGCTTGCAGAGGCCCTGTGGTGGGAGGAGATGTGGTCCCGCGGGGCGGCTGGACGGTGGGGTTAGTGGGCAGAGGTGAGACTGAGTCTTAGGAGGAGTCCACGCAGGCACGGGAGACTGTCCCCAGGCAGACTTCTCCCAGGCCTGACGGTTTTATTTAAGCAAGGGAGGGACGGGTGTGAATGAGATTGGAGACACTCCCTCTGTGGGAACAGAGACAGCACTCTCCAACAGGAATCTCGAGCCAGCCAGGTGAATAATTTCTAATTTTCTAGAAGCCACATTAGGAAAAGGGAAAAAGAACTGGATGCAAATTATTTTAATAATATATTTTGTTGAACCTAATCTATCCAATATATGATCTCGGCGTGTCACTCATATAGCAGATTATGAATGAGCTGTTTCACAGGGTCTGTTTCATGTGGGTGGGGCCATATTCCACGCTTACCGTACAACTGGATTCGGACTAACTTTACCTTCTGCACTCAGAAGACACTGGTGGCCAAAGTCTTGGATGACACAGACGTGGATGTCAGGCTGTGGTGGCCGGAGTAGAGTCGGGGAGGCCACAGGGGGAGGCCCTTTTCGGGGGCAGGAATGATGGTGCTGAGCCTGGAGCCATGGCGGCCTTCCTGGCCCTCCTCTCAGATGCCCGCCCATCCTAGCCTGCACAGGAGGGGAGGGAGGACCAGGCCTGGGTCCTGGTGGGCAGATCACAGGGCAGCTGCACTGCCCTAGCCTCCTCCCTGAACCCGCCGGTGTCTACCCAGACAGCTGGTGTCCCCGTCCAGCTGGGCCAGCTGGCGGCCCTGCCCTACCCCCAACTCCAGACTCATGTTAGGCTTCCTGTCCCAGCCGGAGGGTGACCTGAGGCCCGACCCCAGAGGCCCAGGCGATGAGCCCGGAAGGAAGGCTGCCTCCTTGATGAAGCCACGGCGGGCGGGGCTGGGGCTTCCCCGGGGACTCCCTCGGGAAGCACTTCACACTTCCATGGGCACTCAGCCAAGCCAGCCCCCAGCAGCGGCAGGAAGCCAGGGCCTCTGGGGCAGGGAGGACGTGCACCTGTGCCTGGGCCTGTGAGGGGCTCCCCCTAAAGTGCGGGGCCTCTGGGCGTGCCAGGGTTGCCCCCACTAGACAGCCAGGGCTGCCCCCACTAGACAGCCAGGGCTCTCAGGGAGTACAGAGCAGGCTAGCAGGCCAGATCCTGCTTCAGCCTCGGCCCCCGTCTACACCTCGGGCAGCAGAGGGCGGTGCGGGAGCAGATCCTCTCTGCGCGCCTGGCGAGGACCTTCGCCTCTGGGCCTCCCGCCCAGAGGACCTTCGCCTCTGGGCTCCTCTGTGAAAATGGAGGTATCGGCATACTCGTCCCTCCCAGGGCCAGCGCGAGACAGCAGCGAGCGCGTGTGAGTGCATGCGGTCCCTGAAGGAGAGCCATCCTCGGCCACGTGGGAAGGTGTCAGGCCCAGCTCCTCATTCCTGGGATGCGGCCTCTTCTCACCTGGGCTGACCTCTGCTCCCGGGACCCAAACCCTGCACTGCCGTGGAGGCTAACTCACTCGTGCTCCGTGCCCATCTTCTGAATGAGTACCCCAGACCCTCCAACCCACTCTCCCTGCCCGCCCTGGGGTGCCCGCCTCTCCTTCCCTCTTCCTTTTCTTCTTTCTAATATGGGCTGAGCTCCTAGGCTGCGGCAGGCACTATGCCAGGGTGTGCGGGTCCGGATGGCAGGGACAGAGACAACACCCTGCCCTCCTGGAGCTGACAGTCTGCGGCAGACACCAATCAGATGAACAGAAAGCAAACAGTGACTGTCTCCAGCAGAGACGCCTGGCTGGCCTCCGGAGGGCAAACAACAGAGGAAAGGGTGGCCAGTGGTCAGCCGTGCACCTGCCACCGCTCACTCAGCCCCCTGGCCTTGATCGCCTGCAGGTGGTGCGTTGTCTGCACACGCTCAGGGCTCCGTCCCACAGGCCAGTGCCTCTGGGCACAGTTACCAGGCAGCCAGGGCTAGGCCGGCCCTTGGCCTTAGCTCCGTTCCAGGGAGGAGGCGGGGGTCGAGGGGGAGTCCAGGGTGGCCGTACACCTGGGCACCTGCTTCAGTATCCAGGGCCTCAGGAAAGAAGTGGCTTTGGTCTTGTCAATGGCTTTCCTTAGTTTTCAGCTGGGAATTAAGCTGGGGAGCAGCAGGAGGGGCAGTGTTTCTCTACCCCGGGTGGTGAGGGTGAGAAGAGCCAAGGTCAGGTCCGCCCGCCCTGCCCCTGGGCAGCCTGTGGACTAGAAAAGTACAGAAGCCTGTGGAAATGCGAGGGCAGCCTGGCAGGCTGGGCTTGCTCCAGGGCTTGCTCTCCTTGGGAAGTTCCTTATTCGGCCCTTCCTTGGTCAGGAGGGCCCTGTGCCCTTGGCGATGACCTGGCAGACTCCTCCCCTCCCCACCTTCCCACTGCCCTGGGACTGTCTCCCAGCCCCTAGGAACCAGGTATTTTTGTTTCAATTTCACATATATCAGACTATTCTGTCCCTACTCCCCTATCCCAAGTTGTCTGTTGCCTTTCTGGGGAAGGAAAGTGTCACGGGAGGGAACCTGCCACAAGGGGCCAGGCCCCTCCGCAGGAGCAGCTCACGGGCTCCACCAGCGCACTGGCTGGAAGCTTAGCGGAGGGGGAGCCCTGCAGGACTTTGCCCCCGTGCTCCTGTGGCCAGGGGCACCTGCTTGACCTCTGAGCTGTAACCGGGAACAGTGTCCAGCCTGCCTGCCGGGACCTCTGCAGAGGCCATGAGCTCAGCCCTTAGGGCCTAGGTCCTGGGTTTACACTGGGGGCTGTGCGGCCAGGGACCCGGGTGGGGATGACCGGGGTGTGTAGAGGAGGGAAGGGGTCTGGGAAAGGGTGGGGACAAGATGTCGGTGCTGGGCCAGCAACTGCTTCTGTTCTTGGTGTCAGGACTGTCTGTGGAAGTGGGAATCATTCCCTGCCACATAACCCCATAGCCGCATTCTGGGCAGAGGCGTCAGGGCACAGAGCAGTGGCACCACCATGCCGGGAGATAGGCCAGGACCAAGCAGAAATGGGAGCTCACCATAAACTCCTTGTGGGGAAGGGAGCGCTTTATCTCGACAAGAATAGACAGCAAGAGGCCATCCATCCTGAGGGCCCTAATCACTTCACCTGCTTCCTGGTGAGCCGCCGGGGCGAGGGGCCGTGGGCCTCAGGGCCTTTGTGGGGCTTCCTGTACCCCTGAATGTTGTTACAGTGCCTGAACCCCACCACTGGGGGCTCACTGCCGTGGTCCTATAACACTGCTTGATTTTCCAGTGCGGAGCACGCAGTCATGAGCCATTGCCCGAAGTGGACGCGTCCTGAGGGTGTTCTGTGTAGCAGGCTTTGTCCTGAGCCTTTTAAATTTTCCATGTCTTGTTTATCCAGGATAAATCCCAGCAACCCATTTGCAGAAAAGGAAACAGAAGCTCTGAGAAGTTGGGTAAGTTGCCTGAGGTCACCCAGCTTGTGGCAGAAGCAGGATGGAGCCCTGCCTATGTCGTGATTCGGCCAGGAGCACCCTGATCATCTTTAGAGCCCCCGCAACCCAGGTGGGGGCAGCAGGTCCCTGTAAGCAGGCTAGGTGAAGCCAGGCAACTGACGGAGGCGGGTGGGGGAGGGGGGAGGCTGCTCTTGGGCTCCCAAGGTCCTGGATTCAAGCTCTGCTCGGCCACAATGGGCTGTGTGCCCTTGAGCAAGTGACTTCACCTCTGAGCCTCAGTGTCCTCTTATCAAATGGGATTCTAAGATATAATTCAAAATTATGTTCTTGGGAATTCAATGGGCAGATCCTGCCGGAGTCTGGAGCCTGTCTATTTCATTTGACAATAAATAATTGGTTTACGCTGTATTTATGCTGATCTCTAGCAAGGGGGGCACAGAGCAGGGAATGGAGTTCCGGGAGGGCTGAAGCGTGCCCCTGGGGATTGACTGTGCCAGCGCTGGCCTCTAGTTTACAGCCTTCCCCGAGAACCAGAAAAATCCCCTTCCCTGAGCAGATGCCATCCCTTGGGCTCATGGGCTGGGCACCTGGCTTGGCCCCCCAAAAGAGACTCCTACCCAGTGCTCTTTTCTAGGCCCAGAAGAATGGCATTTCTGGACTGTCTGGACCCCCTGGATCATCTCCTCTGCTGAAGCACAAAGAGCCAGGCCTCCGGAGAAGGTGGGTGGGACAGGGTGTTGCAGGCAGAGGGAAGGGCTCCTGTGAAGGGTTGCTGCGGAGACAGAGCCGGCCAGGTCTGCTGCCAGAGCAAGCAGCCTCTCGGCTGTACCTGTGGAGGGCAGGGGGTGGGCAGGTGAAGGAGGAGGTGGGTGGAGAGTGTGTGGCTGGGGACAGGCCTGGAGGTGGGAGGGAGGGGCTGGTGCAGAGAAAGGGGTGGTTGGTGGAGGGCGGCGAGGCTGGAGGGGCTGGGCCTGGTGCTTTGGATGAAGCAAGGTCACTTCGAAGATGAAATGTGACAGCACTTGGCAAAGGTGATGATGCCTGTGTGATGACGGGGCCAGGAGCACCCCGATCATCTTTGCTAAGCCCATCACCATGAGACCAGCCCCTAGTCCTTCCCTGGAATTTATTTAGGAAAAGATCTCGAGAAGTCAAGCGGGGGGCCTGGAAGGGATGGGATCTGGGTCAGTGGGAAGCAGGTTCATGTCTCTGCACTGAAGATGGACAGGAGTGTGGGGGGCCGAGAGGAGGAGGGAGTGGCAGAGGAGAGCTCGGAGGGAGGGCGAGAGCAGGGGCTGGAGGGAGCCTGGGATCGAGCACAGGGACCCACAGAGGACACAGGTGGGTGAGACTCTCGGCAGGCCATGAACGGCCCCAATCCCATGGCAGAGGCAGCCAAACCCGTTCCAGAGATGTTTATAGAGACCTGGGGGGCCTTTGGTCTTTTTCAGACACAAAAGTTCCTTCTTCGACTGAGGGTAAGTTTCTTAGCCTCCCGGATCCTCATTGCATAACAGGACTGCTTCAGTGCCCACCCTCAGAGTATGAGGGTCGGATGAGGAAATTCGCCTGTGTAGGATGCCATCTGTCCCCTGAATGTCTACATGTCATGTGCCCCGGCCCTCAGGGTCCAGGACAGGCCTGGCTGCGGTGGGTGCTGGATGGATGCTGGGGAGGAGAAGGGCTGTCACTGCATGCCAGCCTCTGCCAAAATGGGGAGCCCGGGGGCAGGAGTATGCAAGATGGACTTCCTGGAGGAGGAGGGCTGGGCAGTGTGGGAAGATTTAGATGGGGAGAAAGCAGGGCAAGGGCCTGGGGGTGGGAGGTCTGGAGAAAGATGTCCGGGCAGGGTGGAGAGGAGGGGACGCTAGGATGGTAGTAGGGGAAGCATCTGCCAGGAGCCAATGGTGCAAACACAGTGTGTATGTGCATGTGTGTGCGCTTGTGTGTGCGCATGTGCGTGTGCATGTGTGTGCATGTGTACATGTGTGCATACGTGTGTGTACAAGCACCTGTGCATGTGTACATGTGTGCACGTGTGTGCTGTGTATGTGCATGTGTGCGTGCACATGTGTGCATGTGTGCATGTGTGTTCATGTGCGCATGTGTACATGTGTGCACATGTATGTACAAGCATCTGTGCATGTGTACACGTGTACATGTGTGCATGCACGTGTGTACATGTGTGTGCATATGTGCATGTGTGCGTGTGTGTGCATATGTGTGCACGGGTGTGCTGTGTATGTACATGTGTGCATGTGTGCGTGCATGTGTGCACATGTGTGCATGTGTGTACATGTGTGTGCGTGTGCATGTGTACATGTGTGTGGAAGTGCACACACGTGCCCATGTGCATAGACACGTACCTCCGGCTGGTCTTCTATCTCCACCACTTTCCTAGCCTCCCAGCCAGAGCCCTGGGGCTCAGCTCAGGCCCTTACCCCCAGCCCAACCCGACTCCAGGTTTCACAGCCAGAGGCCAAGACCCCGGGAAACACACAGCCCTTGGTCCCTCTCTGTCCCAGCCCCACTGCCCTCCCAGAGCCTGATGTTGAACCCACAGCCCTGTGAGTCTTTCAGATCCTGGCAGACAGTAGGAGCATGGGAAGTATTCTGGAGGGAAATCACCGCCCTCAGCTCCAGACGCTTGTTCCAGCCTCCTGCCGGGTGCCCGGGGGTGGAGTGGGGCAGATGTGATGCAGTTCTCCACCTGGCAACTGGCGCCCAGCACTGTGCGGAGCATGCGAGCCAGCCCTGAGGACTCCCACTGACCTGCGGGCTTGGGGTCCAGAGATGGGGCAGCTCCCAGGCAGGGGACGCAGCTCTGACATGCTCAGGGGCTGGAGTTGAGCCCAGGAGGTCGTGGAGCTGCAACCCCAGCTCAAAGACTGCTTGAGCGCTGGCACTGCCTGAAAAACGTGCCTGGCTGAGACTGTGGGTGGGGCCCGGACTCGGGCTATGATTGGGGTCAGGGCTCCACGTGTGTCAGGAGCGAGCAGGGCCAGGACTCAGAAGCTGGTGGAGCTCAGGCGCTCTCTCAAGTTAGGCCTCTTAGCAACCATCTTCAGCTGAATCTTGCTGGACCAGAAGCCGGAGCTTTGACCCCACAGTGCACCCCACATGGGCCCTGGAGGGGCAGGTCAGTCATTCTTGAGCACCATCTTTTCGGCCAGGTTTGAAGCCTCCTGTGGACAAGGATCTGGACCCAGGTCACAGCCCAGTCCTTGCTCAAAGCCTGAGCCTCTCCACCCCATCAGCCATCTTGGCCGTGACCCTGACCCTGACCCAGCCTCCCCTGCCGATCCGCCAGTCTGCCTCCCTAAACCCACCCATCTGCACACACTTGGGCCGGGACGTGGGCAGTCACAGCTGACAGATTGTTTAGGGGCCAGCAAGCCGGTAGGTGTGCGGCGGGCGGCTGCAGTGCACCTGCGCACTCACGGCCCCTTCCGGGCAGGGAGACCAGAGGCTGCAGGTGGGCAGTGGGGGCGGTGGTGGTCATCCTTGGCCAGGGTGTGAGTCCAGTTTGTCTTCAACTTGTGCTGGGAAGTGGGGTCGGGGAGGTGTGAGGCATCCTGGGGTCGCTGGGGGGTTAGACTCCTGAAACCCAGCAGGTTTCTTCTGTCTCTGAGCCTCCGTTTCCCCTCCTATAGCTTGGGAAGAGAATGGCGTCTCCCCAGGTTTCCTATGTGGATGACAGATCAGGTGTGAATGGTGTCCTCGCTGTCCCTGTCTGACCCCACGCCCCTGCCTGTGTCTCCTCCTCCCTGGAGCCCACGTTGGTGACTTCCACATTTGGTCCCTGAGCCTTCATGGAGTAGCTCCTGTGCGGGGAACCCGGGACCAGGAGCAGCAGCCAGTGGGGAGGGAGCTGACGGAGTCCCTGCGTCGATGGGGCCCACGGAGCCCTAGGAAAAAGGTATCAACTTGGATGGTGACACCCAGCAGGGCCGCAGCTGAATGGAGGTGAGGACGTGGACCCACAGCAGCTGCCTCTGCTCAGAGAGCTTCTCAGACCACAGAGTGGCCCAGCTGTGTGTTGAAGGGTGTGTAGGAGCCCTCCTGAGAAAGGCATGGGAAACAGAAGCAGCGAGAGGGAAGTGCCTAGACTGTTTCCTGGGGGTGAGCGGGAGGCACCGCATCAGGAAGGCGGCCCCTGCCCCTCCTGGGCTGCCCCTAGCCAGACGGGAAGGGCCTGGGTCCTGCTGTGGGTGGTGAGTCCCCTACAGGTCCCTGAGGCCCACCCTGTGGTCCTGCAGGGAGCAAGCCGATCCCAGAGAAGGTGCCCAGCCCAGCCTGTGCAGCGTGGCGGGGGGAGCCAGCGTGACAGAGAGCAATGTCTTGGCTCTGGCTCCACTGCTGAGGCTGCAGCCGGATCAAGGCCAGGTCCTTCCACTCAAGGCTCTCGCCTCGGCCCTCTTGGACTTTAAGGTGACATCACCAGGGTGTTGGGGGTCTCTGTGATCTTCCTACAAATACTTCTATTTTTTTTCTTTTTTAGAGACAGGATCTTGCTCTGTCACCCGGGCTGGAGTGTGGTGGCACAATCACAGCTCACCGCAGCCTTAACATCCTGGGCTTAAGGGATCCTCCCGTCTCAGCCTCGTGAGTAGCTGGGACCACAGGTGGGTGCCACCAGGCTTGGCTAATTTTTAAAAATTATTTATAGAGACAAAATCTCCTATGCTGGCCAGGTTGGTCTTGAACTCTTAGGCGCAAGCAATCGTCCTGCCTCAGTGGACTGCCAGCTCCCCTGAGTCTATGGGGTGGGGTGGGAGACAAAACCATGCCTGGCTTTATTTGTTTATTTATTTATTTTTGTAGAGATGGAGTGTCACTGTGTTTCTCAGGCTGGTCTCGAACTCATGGGCTCAAGCCATCTGGCTGCCTCAGCTTCCCAAAGTGCTGGGATTACATGTGTGAGCCACCATGCCCTGCCCACTTCTGTTTATCATTATTAATATTATTTTGAGATGGAGTCTTGCTCTGTAACCTAGGCTGGAGTGCAGTGGCACAATCTCAGCTCACTGCAACCTCCACCTCCCAGGTTCAAGTGATTCTCCTGCCTCAGCCTTCTAAGTACAGGCGTGTACCACCATGCCCACTAACTTTTTGTATTTTTAATAGAAACATGGTTTCACTATGTTGGCCAGGCTGGTTTTGAACTCCAGATCTCAAGTGATCTGCCCACCTTGGCCTCTCAAAGTGCTGGGATTACAGGCGTGAGCCACTACGCCTGGGCTATTTTTTTTATTACTTTTAAAAATTTTATTTATTTATTTATTGAGACAAGGATCTTGCTCTGTTGTCCAGGCTGGAGTGAAGTGGCACAATCTTGGCTCACTGCAACCTCTGCCTCCTGGGTTCAAGCAATTCTCCAGCGTTAGCCTCCTGAGTAGTTGGGATTACAGGTGACTGCCACCACGCTTGGCTAATTTTTGTATTTATAGTTGAGACAGCATTTTGCCATGTTGGCCAGGCTGGTCTCGAACTACTGACCTCAAGTGATCTGCCCTCCTTGGCCTCCCAAAGTGCTGGGGTTATAGGCGTGAGCCATCGCCTCCCACCTCACTTCTATTTTTCAAATGGAGGGTGGTGCTTAACCCGAGAGTAGGCACTTACCAGGCCAAAACATCTGTTCTGGTCCCTGGCTGGCTTTCCCGAGGGCCCGAGTGTCCTAGGGCCTTGTGACTTCCTCTGTGAGCTGGAAACAGTCCCCCACTCCAGTCCCTCCAAGCCAGGCTTGCCTGAGCAGAGCAGAGGTAAGAAGCAGGAAAGATCCAGCAGCCTCAGAGCCGTGAATGGTGGCCGGACCCGTGATTGACGTGTCAGTGCACTGAAAGCATCACTTCCTCACACTAGCCTCTCCCTCGCCCGGTTTGTCCACTGTTTTGTTTGTAAATGAGGTTGCGCTCTTAGTCATATCTTGATTAGAAGGGAGATGCCCCTCCCTACCCTCTCTCTTCTGTTCCACCTCCTCTGCCGAATGTTCAGGAGCTCCCTTCAAAAGACCGTCGGAAGAAGTGTTTGCTGAAGACAACACTGTGACACTTTTAGGGACACCTCGCACTAGTATAGTTCTTAAATACTTGTTTTTTTTTTTTTTTTTTTTTTGGAGACAGAGTCTTGCTCTGTCTCCAGGCACCAGGCTGGAGTGCAGTGGCACAATCTCGGCTCACTGCAACCTCCGCCTCCCGGGTTCAAGCAATTCTCCTGCCTCAGCCTCCCGAGTAGCTGGAACTACAGGCGTGTGCCACCACACCCAGCTAATTTTTGTATTTTTAGTAGAGACAGGGTTTCACCATGCTGGCCAGGATGGTCTCGATCTCTTGACCTGGTGATCCACCCGCCTCGGCCTCCCAAAGTGCTGGGATTACAGGCTTGAGCCACCGCGCCCGGCCAAATACTTGTTAAAAACGAGATCGCACCCGAAATAGAGTTTCATAGGATGTACCTTTTTTGTTTTTTTTGAGACGGAGTCTCGCACTGTTGCCCAGGCTGGAGTGCAATGGTGGGATCTCGGCTCACTGCAACCTCCACTTCCTGGGTTCAAGTGATTCTCCTGCCTCAGCCTCTCGAGTACTGGGACCACAGGCGCCTGCCACCACACCCTGCTAATTTTTGTATATATATATATATATATTTTTTTTTTTGCTATTAACCATGCCACGTTATTTTTAATTACGTACAAAGATGATCTAACATGTCACCGAGGGACCATTTCACCCACTGCTCTGTTTGGCCGCCAGGCTTTCGTGTGTCTCTTCAGCAAAGATGAGGCGGATACCTTTTCCTCGGGGAAGAGAAATCCATGTTTTTTTGGCAATAACACAAATGCTGGAAAGTCGAGTGGCAAAGCTGTTGCCATTGGCATCTTTCACGTGAACCACATGAAAAGATCAGGGTGCCTCTCTGTTGGTGATCACACTGGTTCTTCCCAGGTTAGCACCTCCAGTCACCGGACACGGGTTACCAGTGTTGATGAAATCGGTGATCTTGTCTCCACCTCGATCTGAATGGGATCGTTCACCTTGATGAGGGAAGCAGGGTGGCGGATGGTGCGAGCATCGTGAGTCACCAGACAGGGGATTCCTTGTGTGTCTGCAAAGCTTTTTCTCACTTTGCACAAGTTGTACTTGGCCTCCTCAGGTGTAATCCGACGTACAGCAAAGCGACCCTCGGTGTCGTAGATCAGACGGAAATTCTCTCCCGTCTTGTCAAAGCTGATGACATCCATGAATCCAGCAGGGTGGGTTATATCAGTTTGGACGCTGCCGTGGATCTGAAGCGCTACATGAAGATCTTGACTTCCTCTCCTGTCAGGCCATGCTTAAGTCTGCTCCTTAGGAAAATGATGAGGGGGAGACACTCTCTCAGCTTGTGAGGACTGGTGGACGGGCGAGGAGCAAACACGCTGGGCAACTGATCCAGCGTCCAATACTTTGGAGCTGCCACCCACTTCAGATGCCTCTTGGGACCAGGAACCATGGCTGTGTTAGGCGGGAAAGAGCAATTTTTGTATTTTTAGTAGAGACAGGGTTTCACCATGTTGGCCAGGCTGTTCTAGAACTCCTAACCTCAAGTGATCTGCCCGCCTTGCCCTCCCAAAGTCCTGGGATTATAGGTATGAGCCACCGTGCCTGGCCTCTTTTTAAAATCCAGTTTGTATTCAGCAAAATGTTTCGAAAGATCCAGAGGGTAAGATGTGAGCAAAGTCCCTGAGCCCTGGCTGGGGTGGACTGGGTGGGGTCGCCTTCCCCGTACACCCATCTCATGTGGGTCCTGGACAGCCAGTGACAGGTTCCTTCTGCCCACGGCCCACCTCATGTGGGCCCTGGGCAGCTGGCACCGGGTTCCTTCTGCCCACACCCATCTCGTCTGGGCCCTGGGCACCCGGCACCGGGTTCCTTCTGCCCACACCCATCTCATCTGGGCCCTGGGCACCCGGCACCGGGTTCCGTCTGCCCACACCCGTCTCATCTGGGCCCTGGGCACCCAGCACCGGGTTCCTTCTGCCTACACCCATCTCGTCTGGGCTCTGGGCACCCGGCACCGGGTTCCATCTGCCCACACCCATCTCATCTGGGCCCTGGGCAGCTGGCACCGGGTTCCTTCTGCTCACACCCATCTCATCTGGGCCCTGGGCACCCGGCACCGGGTTCCGTCTGCCCACACCCACCTCATCTGGGCTCTGGGCACCTGGCACCGGGTTCCTTCCCCCGGGCCTTGAGCTCCTGCTGCCTCATGGCAGGTGGTGGTGACCACTCAGCCCTCACCCAGCCCTGAGACCTGTGTAGAAGGCAATCCCTCCGGTTTACAGGGGAGGACACAGAAGCAGAGTGTGGTCACACTGAGGCCCCAGAGCAGCATCTGAGCTGCAGGCTGGCCGCCCCCCACCCTGCTCCAACCCCACATTCCACTCAGAGACCTTCTTCCTGCTGAATGCAGCTGGGCCCTGGCGCCTCCATGCCTTGGCCCACGAGGCACTTTCTGCCCACACAGCTGTCCCTCCAGGCCCCAGGGGGCGGCAGACCCAGGCCCACCAGTCACAGGCCTGTCAGCGAGGGGGGACAAAAGGGTCCGGGGCCGTCCAGGGCTGGGGAGGGCCTTGCTCCACCTCCCTCTCTGGCATTCCCTGTTTGGCCTCAGTCTCCCATTCTCTGAAACGACCCGTTTGGACCACAGGGTCCCCAAGTCCTCTTGGCTTGGGGTGGCTCCCTCTCCCATCTGTTCCAAGAGGAGGGGCCACACTGGTCCTTGAGGCCCCCTGGCCCAGCAAGTCTGGTGTCCCTGGAGGTATGTGTCAACGAAAAGTCAAACTCTGTAAAGTATTTGAGACATTTACTCTGAGCCAAAGATGAGTGGCCGGTAGCCCAGGACTCAGCCTATGACCGAGCCCAGGACCCAGCCCAGGACCCAGCCCAGGAGACCCTAAGAACATGCACCCAAGGTCGGCTGGCCACAACGAGCCTTTCTACATTTTAGGGGACACAGATGTCAATGAATCCAGGGAAGCTGTAGAGAAGGCAGGACCGTCAGAGGCGGGGATGCTTCCAGGTCACAGGTGGATTCGAAGATTTTCTGATTGGCAATTGGTTGAGCTGTTGTGAGTAGAAGCTCTGGTTGAAGATAAGGGGTTGGGCAGACCAAGGTTTCCTCACTCATGAGTCCTCCGGCAGCAGGCTTCAGAGTTTCGGGGAGAATTGATGGTGAATGCTTCTTATCAGACTGAAAGACTGTTCTGTCAGTGATTCCAGAAGGGAGGGAGGATGACACGGCATGTCCAGTCCCACTTCCCAGCACAGCCTGAGGTTAACTTTGGAAAGGCCTTGGCCAACAGGAGGGTCTGTTCATTTGACTGGGGGTCTTAGGATTGATTTTCTGGTTTCCATATGCAATGGGAGTGGGGAGAGATGGGACGGGGGCAGCCTGAGGCTCAGCCCTGGCCAAGGAAGGCCCCTCCAGGCATTGGCTGGGTTCTGACTCCTACAGTGTTGTAGCCGGCAGGGAACTTGGACCCACGAGCTCCTCCCCTCCCCAAGCCTCAGTTTCCTTGTTTGTAAGATGCTGCCTGGGCCCTGCCTCCATGTAGGGCTCAAACAGGACCCTAGGCTCTCTTAGGAGCAGTGCCAAGGCAGGGGCCCCGCAGCTCAGGCAGGCTGGCGCTTGGTGCTGACGGAGTGGGGGAAGCTGGGGGCATCGTCCCCGAGGGGTGCAGGTCTGTCCCCTGGTGGGGCCGGGGGTGTGTGTGAGCACTGGCAGGAGCCGTGCTGTTCTCACCCGTGAGTCAGTGGAGATGGGAACATCAATTTATTTGAGTGCCTGGTGCAGCCGAGTCCTCGGAGGACAAGGAGCTTTTGCCAAGCCTGGGCTGAGGGTGCCAGGGATGGGGGCAGGGGGACTGTGTCCAGGGACACAGCTTCAAGGGCACCTGTGATGTCCCCAGTGTCTACTGAGTGCCAGGCCCTGGGACTCAGAGAGGGCAACATCTGATGGAGCTACCCCTCAGGGAGTGCCAGTCTGATGGGGGCAGGCAGAGGAGAGAGCAGGATAGGATGGGTCCGAGGTCTCATGGGGTGCCCAGGTGGGCTGGATTTGCAGAGCATGGGCGGCCTGCAGTGCCGTGAAGGGGCAGAAGACAGAGGTTGGAGGCAGGGTGGCATGGAGGGTCTCGAATCTGGGGCAGGAGTTTCTCTGGGGTGGCCAGCAGAGGGCGCTGGAGGGGGGCCTGGGTTCAGGATCCAGGTAGAGCTGACCTAGCCCAGAATGGGCAGGTGAGGGAAGGCCACCGCCTGGTGCGTTTGGCTGTCCCCTCACCTGGACCTCGTTGCCGGCCTCTCCCTCGAATGGGTTGGATGCTCATTGATGTGGCGATGTCTAGGGGGAGGGTGGCCCTGGGCAGGGCTGTGAGCTGGGAGGCCTGGGCTGGGATCTCAGCTTTGGGCCCACCTGCACATGGGTCTCGAGGCGCGATGACTGCTGTCTCTGAATGGCTGCAGGAAGGCTGAGGGGGCACGTGACTGATGGGCCAGGCTGCTGTGGGCAGAGTTGCTGAGAGTCTGCCCCTCCTCAGTGGGGGCACCTAGGGCAGTGGGAGGGAGTCAGATGCCAACTCCCAATGGATCCTGGTGGTCCTGCCCTGCCCCTATAGCCACGGAGACTAGGGGGCCCTAGGAGTTGGAAAAGGCAAGGAAAACAGATTCTCCCTGGGAGCCTCCGAGGGAACCAGCCCCGGCTAGCACGCCTGTGTTCTGTCTCTGGAGGCGTGTGCACCACTGACACTCCTGTGTTCTGTCTCTGGAGGCGTGTGCACCACGGACACGCCTGTGTTCTGTCTCTGGAGGCGCGTGCACCACGGACACTCCTGTGTTCTGTCTCTGGAGGCGCGTGCACCACGGACACGCCTGTGTTCTGTCTCTGGAGGCGCGTGCACCACGGACACGCCTGTGTTCTGTCTCTGGAGGCGCGTGCACCACGGACACGCCTGTGTTCTGTCTCTGGAGGCGCGTGCACCACGGACGCGGCTGTGTTCTGTCTCTGGAGGCGTGTGCACCACGGAGCCTTTCATGTCCAGCTTCTTCCACTCAGCACGATGCCTTCCGGGTCCCTCCACACGGTCTCCTGTGCCAGTGCGTCGCTCCATTTCACACTGAGCAATCGGCCACTGTGTGGTCATCTTTAAAGCTGCTGAGGGACACGTGGGCGGTTTCCATCTGCAGCCATTGTGAGTAGTCAGGGGGAGGACACTGAAGTGGACGGGTGTGGGGACTGTTCAGGCCGTTTGTGCTGGAGCGGGAGTTTGAACTCCTCCTTGTGGGGCCCAGGCTGTTTTCGCCCACACCTCTCCCTGCTCCAGGCCTGCCCTCCCCTTAGGACTGGTACCATGGCTTGGTGGCTTCAGCCTCCCCAGGGTGAGCCTGCCCCTGAGAGTCAGGCTGGGCTGGGGAGGATGGCTGGGCCTCCTGGGGTGGTGGTGGCTTTGGCCGGGACCTTGCCGGAGGGATGGGCTGTCTGAGGAGGGGGAATGGGAGGAGGCATTGCAGGCTGGGCAGGAGGTGGGGCTGAGCTGGGAAAAGAGGTGGCTGAGGCTGGCTCTTGGGCTGGGTGCTGGGGAGGGGTCGGCCAGGGATCACCGAGATGTCCTCCAGGCTGCATGAGCAGAGGAGACACCCCGCAGGTGACCTTCCTGCTCGAGTTTCTAGAATTCACAAATCCTACAATTCTAAGGTCTCAGAGCCCTTGGATCTGCAGCTTCTCAAGCGCTGAGGTTTCTAGATGTTAGCAGACTAAGGTGTCAGGACGCGTGGGAGCTGCGGTGCAGACCTCCGAGTGGGGATGTGCGGCCCCCAACCTGACTCACCCCACGACACAGATCAGCAACAGCCTCTCCAGCTCTGCCTTGGCGCCCTGCACGTTCCAGGGGCAACCACACTGATGGATTGCTCAGAACAGGCTGGAGATGAGCTGTGTTTGCCCCAGGTCCCTGCACACTGTCACCTCCAGCTGTGCCCCTCCTCCCCACCTTCCACTCTGTGCCTCTTCCCTGCCTGCCTTGTGCCCCAGCTCAGCCACCCCTGTAGCCTACCACAAGGAGGCTGGGCCCAGGGACGGCCAGAAGGACCCCCGGCAGGCTCTCGGGGTGGGAGAGATCTTGTGGGGATCAGGGGCTTTGCAGAGGGAGAGGGAGGTGGCCCAGCTACTTGGCCAGCAGCAGGGAACCTGGCTGTGGGGTGGGACCCCCCACGGGCCATCCCGGGCCAGCTGCCCAGGGCTACCAGGAAGACAGCTTATTTTTTAGGAGGTCAGGGAGCACCCTGCTCCCACTCCTTATCTTCCCAGATGTCACACCCCTGGGTCAACGCCTTGGGCCGGAATGGGTGTGATGGTGGGAACTGGGAAGCTGAGATAATACCAGGGAGGGGCCCGGGCGGGGCCCACCAGGACTGTGGCTATGGGGATGGGGAGATCCTCACCTGGGCAGGCTGGGCAGCAGAAGGGCAGTCCCTAGGGGGCGTGGTGAATGCCTCTGTTCTCATCCCCTGACTTCAGGGGGCCTCTGTCCCACCTTACCTGGAAAAGGGGCTTGGAACTGGGCTGCTCAGCCCCAGGGACCCCAAACAGGGCTTTTGGAGCCCTGGGCTTCCTGGAGTCGCTGGGACCCCACCCTGCCTCTGCTCCATCCTGGGGTCCGAGTTTCCTCTCCAGTGCCCCCCGCCCCTGGCCTCCCACCACGGCCTGGGAGTAGGCAGTGGGCCGGGGCAGGCTCCGCGCTGTCCTCTGTGGGAAAAGAGGACTCTGGGCCTCGAAATAGCCGAGTGTGGACGGAAATAACCCTGGCTGGCCTCAACACAGAACATGGAAAATTAAATAGGGAACATTAGCATTCACCCGCCCTTGCCGCAGATGCCGTCTCATTTGGGAGGTGGGTACTTTCATTCTCATTTATAGAGAGGGAAACTGTCCCAGAGAGGGGAGGTGGACTTCCTGAGGTTTCTCTGCCAGCCAGCCAGGCCCTGTGACACCTGTGCTTCCCCGACATGGCCAAATCTCCACTTCTGCCCCCACAGTTCCTGCTGCTCAGATGCCCTTCCAGATGCAAACTCCTACTCATTCTTCAAAACCCAGCTAAATGTCACTTCCTCTGGAAAACCTTCCCCAACTCTCTAGCAGGCAGCTGAGCCCAGCTTCTATTTCTGACAGGCCCTCACTGCCCGGGATTGGAGCCGTGGGCTCCTTGAGGGCAGGGATTGTGCTTCATTCATCCCGATTCCATGCCAAAGCTTATAGTAGGTGCTTAATAAACGCTTGCTGAGTGATAGATGGGCTGTGTGTGCTGCTAAGTTGAACATTTCACCCTACCCCACAATTTCATCCCAACAACCCAAGCAGTGAGCATGAGTGTGGTTGTTTTACTAAGGCGCAAACAGGCTGGCAGAGGCAGGCTCGGCTGCTTCAAGGCCATACAACAGCCAAGGGCTGGACTTGGGATTTGGTCCCAGCTTCACAAGCATGGATCTTTCTGGAGAGCCCGCTGTGTATCTCTCGTGGGCTCGGCGGGCCCGGGGGGTGGGTAGTGCATCTGACACGCAGCCTGTCCTCCTGCCCTTGCACCCGTGGCCCTACAGACCCTGGGCTGGCTCTCAGGTGTGGCATCTCCACCTTCTCCCACAGGCCTGGCACCCACCCTGTGGGGCTGGCATCGTCTTCCAAGGGCTCCCACACAGATGCGCAGATATGGTGGGAGCCCCCTCCCTCAGGCTGGCCCCCAATTTGTCCCCTTGAGAGGTCCTTGGGAAGCATTGTGGCCTGAGGCTTCCTATGTGAGAGACTTGTGGGGGTCACACAGCAGGGGAAGAGGGAAGTGAACGGAGAGAAGGTTCTAGAACTATTAGCTATTGCAGGGATGAGGTACGAAGCAAGTGGCTCGGGCCTGTAATCCTAGCACCTTAGGAGGCTGAGGCAGGAGAACTCCTTGAGCCCAGGAATTGGAGACCAGGCTGGGCAGCATGTTGAGACCCCATCTTCACTAAAAGTAAAAAAAACAAAATGAGCCGACCATGGTGCCATGTGCCTGCCATCCCAGCTACTGTGGGCATTGGGGTGAGGGTGGCTGAGGTGAGCGGGTCGCTTGAGCCCAGGAGGTCGAGGCTGCAGTGAGCTGTGAAGGCACCACCGCACTCCAGCCCGAGCGACAGAGCAAGACCCTGGCTCAAAACCAAAAATGAACAAAAGAATGAAGGTTCTGGGGTTCCGGATTTGTCTCCATCTTTCTGGCCGCCCCCATCCAGCAAAGGCCTATCGGTGAGGCACAGTGAGCACTGGACAGGTGGTGGCAGGCGGCCTGCAGGCCGGTGGACACGAAGGCAGTGAGACAGCTGGCTGGCGACCTGCAGCCCCGGGGCAGGAGTGGGCCAGAAAGACCCCTGCCCAGCCCTGCTCTGGCTCCCCTGAGAACCAGCGGCCACACCACCTGCTCCCTGAGGCTCCCTGACAGGAGCTCCCGATGGCCTCTCCAGGAATCTGGGGCCTGGGCCTTGTGCCCACCTGCCAGGCCAGGCCACCCTCAGCTGAGCTACAGTGGGCAGATGGACACACCAGCAGGGGCGTGGCCCAGCCTTTGGGCCGGGGTCTACCAGACACTCTCCCTCTGGCTGTCCCTTCTGTCTGATCCAAGGGTCCAGAGACCACCAAGTGACATGCCCCAGGCACTCTCTCCCTTGCTGCTCTGGGGCAGGTGCCAGTGCTCTGGCTGGTAACGTGCAGGACTGCCTGTCAGGACATCCCCACCCTCAGGCTGCTTTCTTGCTCCTGCCCACACAGCAGGCACAGCTGCCAGGCTGTGTGACTCGGGGCAGGGGGCTCTGGCCTCTCTGGGCTCACAGGCTGTGGATGAGGTTTTTAACCTGGGGACCATGGATGGCTGTGGGGGCTCGTGGTTCCCCTGAAATCCCGGCAAGTGCAGCCTGTGCATCCAGAAGGAGAGGCAGCATCCCAGCGGCCCCCTGCCCCCTGCGCAGCTGCCTGGTCCCAGCCACACTGCTCTTTGCTGGGGTGACTCCAGACAGGGCATCTTCTGTGTCCCTGCTGCTCCTCACCCATCTCTACAGCAGGGAAAACAGTGTTTGCTCTGCAAGGCAGCACGCTGCTTTGGGGCCTGGAGAGAAGGTGTGGAGTGGGCGCTGCCCCCATCTGTGTGCCCAGGGCACAATGAGGGCTCGTTCGCCACCTCAGCTACCTCCTGCTCGGGAGGAGGGTGTTGTATGAACCCCTCCTGTGTGGGTGTGTGGAGGAGGGAGGAGCTAGCCTGTCTGTATGGGTGTGCAGAGGAGGGAGGAGCTAGCCTGTCTGTGCGGGTGTGCAGAGGAGGGAGGAGCTAGCCTGTCTGTGCGGGTGTGCAGAGGAGGGAGGAGCTAGCCTGCCTGTGTGGGTGTGCAGAGGAGGGAGGAGCTAGCCTGTCTGTGTGGGTGTGCAGAGGAGGGAGGAGCTAGCCTGCCTGTTCGTGGAGGGCATTTGAGACTCCCCAGGGCATGCCTTCCTGACTAACTCTCAGCACCTCCCCTCCCCCACAACACACACACCTTGCAGGTGCAGGTAGTTTTGATTCTGGAGGCTTGGTGGGAACCTCCTATCTGTGTGTATAAAGAGACAGGGTCTCCCTATGTTGCCCAGGCTCGAACTCCTGGGGTCAAGCAATCCACCTGCTCAGCCTCACAAAGTGTTCCAGGTGTAAACCACCATGCCTGCTGGAATCTTTATTCCTATGCTCCGGAGGGAGAAACTGAGGCCTGCGCAGGGCACGGTGCCCAGGGCACGGTTGTCCAGTTTCTGGGCAGGTCACAGCCCCTCTTGGCCACAGGCGTGGCTACTGTGGGCTTCCCTGAGAAGGTGCTGAGAGAGGCCTGTGCTCCCTCTGGCACACTGAGCACCTGCCTGCCAGACACATGGGGTGCAGCTGGCTCCAGGGTGCAGAGAACTCATGCCCATGCGAGTTACGACGGCCTCCAACCCTCAAGGAACCCTAGACCTCTGTCCAGGAGCAGAGGCCAGGCTTCTTTCCGCTAAGGAAGAGAGACTGCCAGTCATCATCAGACCCTGCTTGGCGCTGTCCTGGGGCCCATTGTACACCCAGAGGGCAAGCCTTGCGCACTCCTCAAGGCCCAGCGTGTCCTGCCCTCAGGACACCTCTTCGCACTGTGTGCTCTGCCTGCAGCGCTGGCCCCTCACCCTGACCGTGGCCACCTACTACCCTGCTCCAGCTGTCCCTCGGAGGCCGCCTCCTCCTGGAACGCACCATCGCACGCCGCCCTTCCCTGCCCCATGCTCAGTGCCCAGCCTCAGCCCTCCTCCCCAGGGACAGAGGCAGGAGCCGAGGGTACAGATGGAGAGGCCAAGGCGTAGCAGGGCCTGGGACTCGGCTTCAGAGTCAAGCTCTGACCCCGGGCACACTCCGTCTGCAGGACCAGCAAGGGGCAGGCACACGGTGAAGACGCTCTCACTTGTTGCCATGTCGAAGGGAGCTGCAAGGCCGCTCAGGTGATGAGTGCAGAGCACAAGCCCTCCCCCAGGTGGGAAAAGAGACGCAGCGAGGGGAGAGTCTGGAATGAGGTCCAGTCCAAGAACCTCTCCCAGGCAGGTCAGGAAGTCACAGATCCTCTGAGCATTCTTCCCGGATTGCGCAGCTCTGGGGGCCGGGCCTTGAGAGACGGTTTGTGGCGGAAGATCAGAGGGTCCTGGAGCCTCTTCAGCCTCTCCCGGGCCAGCAGCGCCACCTGGTGGCCACATACACCAGGCACGTCCATCCGGCTGGCATTCCCAGCTGATCGGCGGGAGGGGCCGGGGCCACCTGGAGGCACTGGGGCCCAGAATGTGCCCCCTTAGCTCTGTCCACCCCCACGTGAGTGCAAGTTCCAGGGGAAGCCCAGATAAAATAGGGCTGGCCCCAGGGGAATGAGCCCCAGTGGAGGGGTCTGCCACTGTGGTCATGGTGCATGTATGTAAGTGTGTGTGGGGTAGGGGGAGGCAGATGTTCTGTTGGGAGTGAGACCCTCAACTTATACCTGGGACAGGGCGGGTAGAGAAACTGTTGATTGAATTAATGAATGAATGTGCTGGGGATTTCCAGGGACAGCCCTGCTCCTTTCACTAGCTCAGTTCAATCACAAATTGAGTGCCAAACACCATGGGAGGACACACACACACACACACAGACTCACACACACACAGACTCACACACAGACACAGACACACACACACAGACACACACACAGGCACACAGACACACACACTCTCCTACACAGACTCAGACACACACAGATACACAGACAGACACACACACAGACACACTCCCACAGACACACACAGACTCACACAAACACACAGACACACACATACACTCTCCCATACAGACACACACACACTCCCCCCACACACAGACACACATAGACACAGACACACACAGATTCACACACACTCCCACACACAGACACACACACACAGACTCACACACACACAGACACACAGACACACACACAGACTCACACACACACACACGGACTCACAGACTCACACACACTCCCACACACACACAGACACGGATTCACACACACGGACTCACAGACACACACAGACACACACATGGACTCACGGACACACAGACACACACGTAGACACATGCATGGACTCACATACACGTACACAGATACACAGACACATACACACACATACACATACACACACAGACACACAGACTCATGCACATACACACATACATAGGCATATACACACATACATAGGCACATACACAGACTCATAAACATACATGCATGTACATGCACACATATACTGACTCACACACATATACATATATATACAAACTCAAAAACATACACGCACATACACAGACGCACATACACAGACACACACACATACACCGACTCATGTACATATATAGACATACAATACATACACAGACTCACAAACACACACACAGACTCACATGCATACACGTGTACATACATGCAGATACACAGACACAAGTTTGACACCCTCTCTGTCTCTGTCTCTCTCTATGTGTCCCCTTCACCAGATGTGGCCCCTCCATCTTGGACTTCCCAGCCTCCGGAATTTATTAAGCCAATTAATTCCTAGTCATTAGAAATTACTCAGTTTGTGGTGTTCTGCACAGGTGGTTAGAGCAACAGAAAGTGGACTAGGACACACGCACACACACACACACAGGAACGCCTACGCCCGTGTGGACACACAGACATGCAGGCGTGCATAACACATGCCTACACGCAGATACACACACACTCACTCCATCCCTGCACGCTTGCCTTCAGGCAGTGTGTCCGTTATCTCCCCTTGACAGAGGAGAAAACGGAGGCTCCGGAGAGGTGGGTAACTAACTCAGGGTTGGGGGTTAGTGTGATTTGGGGGCCCGGCGGGTGGTACATCCTGTGGCCTGGGCTGTGTTCTGGAGGCCGGCCGTGGGTTGGGCTGCGGCGGCCCCTCTGTGATCTCCTGAGTTAGGGCTCTGGCTTTGTTCTGGAGAGGGTGGTTGAGGTGGGGGATTCAGACTCCTGGACCTCAATCCTGCAACCCCACCAGGCCACTAGGAGCACCCACAGGGGTGAGTGAGTGGAGGATGCTCCGGACCCCAAGTCCGGAGGCCACTGGTACCGCCTGCATGCCCGCAGTACAAGGGGGATCCGATGCCCTTCAGACCCCAGGCTGGCCTAGGCCGTGAGGTCTGAGGGGTCCTGGGCGTCCTTGCTGGCCCCTGCCCCCACAGGTAGCTCCTTTGCCCCTCAGACCCCAGGCTGGCCTAGGCCGTGAGGTCTGAGGGGTCCTGGGCCTCCTTGCTGCCCCCCGCCCCCACAGGTAGCTCCTTTGCCCCTCAGACCCCAGACCAGCCTAGGCCGTGAGGTCTGAGGGGTCCTGGGCGTCCTTGCTGGCCCCTGCCCCCACAGGTAGCTCCTTTGCCCCTCAGACCCCAGGCTGGCCTAGGCCATGAGGTCTGAGGGGTCCTGGGCCTCCTTGCTGCCCCCCGCCCCCACAGGTAGCTCCTTTGCCCCTCAGACCCCAGGCTGGCCTAGGCCATGAGGTCTGAGGGGTCCTGGGCCTCCTTGCTGCCCCCCGCCCCCACAGGTAGCTCCTTTGCTGCATTTCCAAGCAGAATAATTTGCAGAATGTGCAATGCATTTGGGAGGGGCTGGGCCTCTCATGGGCAGTGGGGCAGGCACTGGGAGGATGGTGGCCCCAGTCCTCCCTGTCCCCTGGGAGCCCCGCCCAGGCACACCGGCTTCAGATGGCCAGTGCCTGTTCCCCCGGGGACACTTGGTGGCTGCAGATGCCTGTGGACTCTCTTTATATAAAATACTGAAGATTCCCCAAAACCCAGTGGTGCTACCACGTCATCAAAATAGTAAGCCCGCAGATGACTGGCATTTCCTGATTGGCCCTTGGAGTGAAGTGCTAATCCAAAGGGCAGCTCTCACTGGGTGGTCAGACGGCACGCTGTGACATGCCAGAGAGGCGCCCGGGTCCCCGACGTTCCAGTGCAGGACAAGTGACAGCCCAGCTGGCCCACTCCTCCCGCCCAGGTCTGTGCCCCACCCCCACTCCATCTCAGCACGGAGTGTCCCGAGGCCTCCCTGGGTTGTGGTGTGGTGCTCAGGGAGGTCCTCTCTCTGCCCAGGACTCCGATGCTGGTGCCCTGGGAAGCTCCGGGGGGCTGCAGGAGGACAGACACAGAGCCTGGGGCCGGTTTAGAAGCACAGGGCGCTTTTCCCATGTCAGCCCGTGGCGTCAACTTCTGAGGGCGTCCCCATGCAGGCCTGACAGGCAGAGGCTGTGCTGAAGGCCGGGGCAGCAGAGGAGGTGGGCAGGGCCCAGAGGCACTGGCGAGGCGGGGCGGGGGGGCGGGGAGCATGTCTTGCACACCAGGGCTAGGGAACCATTTGTTCTAAGCTCTGGATTACAGATGGGGAAACGGTGGCTCAGACATGGCTGAGGGCTCGGGGGGACTCCTGAGCTGCCAGGCTTCTGCTGCCTCCCTTGGGTGGGTGTGGGGGGCACCTGTAGCTTGGTGTTAGGCTCCCACTTACAGGAGCACAGCCCAGCCTTGGAGGGGCCGTGCTGGACTAGGCAGCAGGTGTGTGGTCATAGCGGGTGAGCTCATCTGTAAAATGGGGCGCGACACCCCTGGCCCTGCTGGCCCATCCAGGTGTGAGCGGCACTGGAGCAGCACTGGAGAGGCCCAGCTGGGAGCCATCTGGAAGAAGTCCCTCCTGGCCCAGGTCGGCAAAGAGAGGCCCAGGAGGAAAGGACATAGAGCACCTCCTCCTCCTTGGAGCCCTCCTGGGTGACTCCATCCTGTGCCCAACACCTGACTGTTCTCCCTGGGGCTGGCCACATCGGGGGAGGATCTGAGCACCCTGCAGCTGTGCCAGGAGAGCAAGGGACTCCCTGGGGCTCTGCAGGTGACCTGGCCTTGGCTCCAGCTGAGTTCGGGGAGGTGCCGCAGGGGAGAGTTAGGTAGACACAGCTGGAGGCCCAGAACGAGCCCAGGTGGTGACAAGGACATCCGAGCTTAGTCCTTGAGGGCTTGGCGGGACCAAAGAAAGGTAGGGCAGGGTCCAGTCTGAGGGGAAAGGCTGGGCCTTGTGGCCTTCCCTGGGGTGGGGTGGGCGGGGGAGGAATCAGCTCCCAGAGCAGCCCTAGGAAGAGCAGGGGCAGAGGAGTGGGTGGGGCGTGACAAGCAGACGGCCCTGGCTGGGGCTGGGCATAAGCTGCTGGGCCCGTGGGGCGTGGGGTGTGGGACGTGGGGCGTGGGGCACGGGGCGCGGGGTGTGGGGCACAGGGCGTGGGTCATGGGCCAGGAGTCACAGAGCAGGTGGTCTGAGGAGGGGGTCGGGATCATCCAGGTGGAGGGAATGGCTGGGGACAGGTCTGGGGGCACGAGAGTGTGGTCTCATGGGCGGAGCTGTGTCCCCAGGCCTGTCTGGCCCTCCCCTCCGCCCCCTCTCTCCCCTTCCTCCTCTCATTCGGCTCCGCCCATGAGACCACACTCTCATGCCCCTAGGCCTGTCCCTGGCCATTCCCTCCTGGGGACGGTCCCCACCCCATCTCCTCAGACCACCTGCTCCGTGACTCCTGGCCCGTGACCCACGGGCTCAGAAGCCTGTGCCTAGCTCCAGCCAGGGCCGTCCGCTTGTCCTGGCCCACCCCCTCCTCTGCCCTGCTCTTCCTGGGGCTGCCTCTGGGAGCTCATTCCTCCCCACTCCCGCCCCACCCCAGAGAGGGCCACAAGGCCCTTACCTGTCACAGCCAGAGACTTTCTGCAGATGCTGAGCTTGACTGCCTCCTCTCCCTGGCCCACAGCTTTCTGTGCCTCCTGATGGGGGGTCAGGAGGTAGGGGTGGCCTTGACCCTGGAGTCAAGCAGGGCTGGGAAGGGAATTCCAGCTCCTTTTTAGGTGGTGCTTGGGAGCCTTGGGTTAGTCCCATGGTATCTCTGAGCCTCAGTTTTCTCTTCTGTGAATTGGGCACACAGAGCCCTTCGGGTGGGGTCCCAGCTCCAGAGGGTGGGCAGATGTGGCCCTGCGGGTCCCCTCTGATCCCGTGAGGCCTTACCCCAGGAGGTGATGGGGTGGGGAACACAGTCCTGGACTGCAGAGGCCCTGAAGGAGAGGGCAGGGGCTGTGTGTGAAGAGGCAGGGAGGCTGGGGTCGGAGCCGCTAAGCCAGGCAGCAAGCAGGGCGCGTCAGCTCCGGCAGGCGAATGGGGGGCGGGGGTGGAGAGACGGGGTGTCCAGCTCAGACAGTGCACCCCACCCCACCCCAGGCCTCAGGCTTCCAGGAAGCTGGGACAGGCACCCAGGCGACATTTCCTGCTATTAATGGAGCTTAATCTAAACAGGCCCTAATATTTACCTCCAGACGCCTCCGGCTGCTGTGGGTGCCAGACAGCGGAGTGATGAGCCCCCAGACCGCGCGGCCGCACCCAGAGCTCTGCGGAGCCAGGCCAGAGACCAAGAACTGGGCACCCGGAGCCCTGGTTTGAGCCTCCTCCTTGGCCACCCCAGAGCCTAAGTTTCTCCTCCAGGAATGGAGTTGATCACCCCAACCCCAGGTTCAGAGAAGAGGGCCACATAGTGGCACGTGGTAGGCCCATAAGAAGGCCCGTCCTCCTTTTCCCTGGGGTGTCGGACCAGCTGAGCCAACTCCTCCTTCTCCCTTTAGGTCATACCTCTGGTGATATGATAGGATTTGGTGGCTGTGGGTGGTCTGGCTGCCTCTCCCACCTCCATATCCTTGACCTGGGTAGGCACAGTTGGGATCACGGATGGAGCCCTTCATCCTGCCAATCTGTGCCCCCACCCCAACTACTGTGCCCATACCCTGCTGGCAAGACGGCCACCTGCGCCCCATCCATACCCTGCTCATCAGAGCCAGGTGGGGCTTCAGGCCCCTAAATCTGCCTCCCAGCAGGGATGACAAAACCACAAATCACTGCCCCTGCCCCCTGTGGAGCCCTGCTGGTCTGCAGGACATGGAGCTGGAGGCGTAGAGCCCCCACCCAGCTCCGTACCCGCCCCCAGCCCCATGCCTCCCACCAGCCGAGGGGCTGAGTCGTGGGCAAGAATAGAATAAACAGCTTTAATTCCGGACGAGGACATCTCGTTAAGGAGGCTGTTTACGTCGGCTATAAATACACATGCCCTTTCACGTCACTTGGGCATTCTGCAAATCTGGAAAGGGGGATGGTGGGGAGGGGGCGTGATGATCTCACGCCCTGTCCCTGTGAGAGCCTGGGGAGGGGCACGCACAGATCTCATCTCTACCCTGTGGGACTGAGGACGGTCTTGGTCTGACTTTTGAGGCTCCTGGGCCTCAGTGCCCGCAGAGGAGGCTGATGTGGGAAGCAGCCAGCCATCAGGCAGCTGTGGGAGCTGTGGGGCCCAGTCTAGGGCACTGGGGTGACCCACTCCCCCAGTCCCCTGCCCTCCAACTATAAGGCTAAGGAGAGGAGAAAGAGGAGTGGGGTGTGGGGAAACTGAGGCCTGCCTATAAGGGTTCTGTATGGGGGAGTGTCAGGCAGTTCTCAGAGGTCTGAGGATGGCCCCCCAAGCCTGTGTCCCCGGCCACAGAAGACAGGCGGCCCATCCTCTCCAGCGCGAGCGGTGGTGCCTGCTCGGCCAGGATGCCCTTCCCCTCCAGGCCCCTTGCAGTCTGAAAAGCCTTTGAGGCCTGAGGAACCCACATTGAATGATGGGATTTCAGACTTGGGGACAAGGAGGGGGACCTGGCTCACCCGCCTTAGAGTCTCCTCCTCCTGAAGAAAAGGATTGTTCCAAAAGAATGGCAAGCCCTGCCCCTTCGAGCACAGCAGCCTTTGACTGCCAGCCATTCACTCTTCAGCGAGAATTAGAGTGACAACCAGGAATGGAGCCAGGCTGGGGGGCATTGATGGGGGAGGCTGGAGGCCAGAGGGGCAGGGAACGCTGGTGGAGGAGGGGCCGGGAAGCTGCGTGGCAGGCCCTCCACTGGCCCCAGCTGTTCCCCTTCGCCTGAGCACCCCTTCCCGCTGCCCCCTGCCCCCTTGTGGCCCTGGCCTGGAGGGGTCTTACAGTCCAGTGTGGGACCAAGGATAGAGGGGTGTCACACCCCAGGCCACGTGCAGAGCTTGCTTGAGGGCCGAGAGAGCCGCCAGGTAGTCTCTGGGGCTTTGGGTGCCCCCTAAGATGGAGCAGGAGGACCCACAGCCCCTGGAGGAGTGGAGTTCAGAGTCCCCAGCCCTGGATGCCTTGTGAATGTGGGTGGAGGGGTCCCAGATGAGAACGCCATTCAGGGACTGCTGGGCTACATGACCCTGGAATAGACACCCACAGCTGGGCTTGGGCTGGGCAGGACACCTGAGTCCTGACCCCTCACTCCTCAGCTCTAGATGTGTGACCTCGTGGGTGCCGGCTCTCAGCCCTGGGAATGATGGCACGCCCTTAGTGCCTGCTTGCCTGAAAGCCGCCGGGAGGGCTGCTCCTGGGGTCAGTGGGCTTTTTCTGCATGCACAGCCCCGTCCCCAGCTGCCTCCTTTCCTGAAAGCCGGGCCCCTCTGCCTTGTGGAACCGTGCACACCTGGTAAGCCACGGTTCCTCTCCGAGCAGCACCAGAGAGCTAGGGGCTGGGGGAAGGTTCCAGAATTGCACCTGGTGCCTGGTGAGTGTCAAGAATGCTGGTGGTCATGGTGATGCCCACTGCTTCCTGGGCATCCATACCAAGGAAGGAAGCAGCCTCAGGGCTGACCCATTCTGCCTCCGCTGGGCTGCGTCTGCCTCTGCTGGGCCGGCGCCCCACCCCAGCTGCCCCACATGGCCACACTTGGGGATGGTGAGGATGACACTGGCCTTGGATGACTCAGGCATTTACTCTATGCCCTCGGCAAGCCCCTTTCTCTCTCTGGGCCTCAGTTTTCTCATCTGTAACATGGGGATATTAAGTCCAGGCCCCCTAAACTGGAGACAGGAGACTCTGCCTCGAGGTGAGTTGGAGAGCCCCAGCCTTTTTCTCCTCCACCCGCTCCTGCTCTCAGCCACATAGGCTGCGGCCACCCTGAGCATGTAGCACTTCTCTGTAGCCAAAGGCCTGGCCTGGGGACCTGAGTCCATCATCTCACCTGCTTCAGTGGCTATGGCCAGGTCTGACGGCAGGGCCTCAGAGCCGGAGGTGCCAGGGATGCCCTGAGCTCCTCTACCCCAGTACAGGCCCCCTTCTCATACACCAGTCCGGAAAGGATCATGGGAGCTTGGACACTCAGCAGAAGACGTGGGAGACAATCCTGGAGCCCAGCTCAGAAGAGGTGGTCAGAGGCCCCAGCCAGAGAAAGGCTCCCTCCTTAGCGAGGGCGTGGGGACGCATAGAGAGCTGGGCCAGAGCAGCTGGTCAAGTCCTCTCTGCCCCCAGAGGGGAGAAAAAGGGCTCTTTGCATGGGGAGATGGTGGCCACAGCCTGGCAGGCCTGGGGTCATTGCTGCGCGACTTTGTTCTCGGATTTCTCATCCATAGGATGGGGCTGGGAGCAGTGCCGTCGCCCGGGGCAGCAGGCGGCCTGTTCTGAGGCCATTCCTAGAGTGGGGCTGGGGGAAGATGGCGCAGTCTCTGCGGAAGGAGGTGTGGGGGCACTGGAGGAGGTGGGGCTGCTTTTCATTCTGACCCTGCCATCTCCCAGCTTGGCCCCTGTGTGTGTCACTTGACCCCTCATAGAAAAACAGCCTCTCCTTTGTGGGTTGTTGCAGGTTCAAGGGTCGACCCAGATACCAGCGTGCTTGCCCACAGCACAGCGGCCCATGGGCGTCCGCCCTTTTACTGTGCAATTCACGGAGGCCTCAGGCGGGGGCCTTGCAGAGACACGCAACCCTCCGCCTCCATCAGTGCAGCGTTAATGCTCCCGGCCTCTTCTGCCAGCCCCTGTCCTTCCCCCTGCGCGTGTGTTGGAGGGCGCCCCTCCGGGTTGTTTCTTGACTCTCCTGGGAATTCCCAATCCCGAAATAATCTTTGTCCTTTTTCTTTCTCATCTTATCCTTCTAATCAATGGAATCCACTTTGTCCTTGTTTCTGAGGAACTTCTGCTGGGGACAAAATGGCCAAAGTGAGGAGCAGCTCCTGGCTACCCCTGTGAGTTTTCAGTGGGCACGCTATACCCCAGGAACAGCAAACCATTGGCATTCAGGCCACCACACCCCATCTGGAGCCAGTGGCAGACATTGCTAATCAACCACAGCACAGTGGCCTTAGACTCTCAAATTGGTGCTCTGCATAGCCATCACCAATCAATCGAGATGAAACCGATTGCCACCCCTGGCATGGTGGGTGTCTAGGCTGGCATGCCCAGAAGTGCCTTGACCTTTGCCCCCTGGCAGAGCCCGGCTGACTAAACATCGGGCCCATTAGCCAGGGCCTGGGTGAGGGCGTGAGGGCTGGCGCTGAGGATGTGGTGACGGCCGGAACCCTTGGAGCTCCTGTGCATGCTGACCACGTCACCGCTGCTGGCCTCGCAGTCTCCTCCATGGAGGCCCAAGAGGCCGCGGACGGTGGCCTGGAAGCCGCTGGTGACGAAGCAGTAGACGATGGGGTCCATGCAGCTGTTGAGGCTGCTGAGGGTCACGGCCACGTGGTAGACCACGAGGCTCGCGTGGCGCGGCATGTCGGGCCACAGCGCCACCGCCACCTGGCGGGCATGGAAGGGCGTGAAGCAGACGAGGAAGATGATGAGCACCGTAAGCAGGAGCTGCATGGCCCTGACGCGGCGCTGGCGACCCTGGCGGAGCAGGCCCGGCCGTGACAGCGCGCACATGATGCGGCCGGTGAACACGCTGATGACCAGCAGGGGCAGCAGGAACTCCAGGACGGTCAGCGCGAAGACACGGCAGCAGGGCTGGCTGCCAGTGACGCCCAGCACCGACAGGGTCACGACGCCGGCGGCCAGCCACACGAAGGCGCACACGGCCCTGGCACAGGCAGGCTGGCGGCAGCGGCGGGAGCCTTCGGGCTGTACGATGGCCAGGTAGCGGTCCACGCAGATGCAGGTGAGGAAGAGAATGGAGCAGTGCATGTTGAGGAAGTAGCCGAGGACGTGCGGGAAGGCGCAGCGCAGGCAGCCCCTTGCGCCGTAGTAGACAGCGAAGCGCGTGGGCAGGGACAGCCCCACCAGCAGATCCGTCACCACCAGGTTGATGGTGTAGATGACTGACGGTGTCTTGGCCCGGGTGCGGCAGCAGAAGACATACAGCGCCAGCCCGTTGAGCACCAGCCCCACCAGGAAGATGGCTCCGTGCACCGCCATCAGTGCCAGCCACAGGCCCGGGAAGGCGCCGTGAAGCTCCTCATCCAGCTGGGCAAACAGGTGGAACAGGGGCACCTCCAGCCCGCTGGCATTGGTCCACACTGTTGGCACTGCAGTGGCATTGGGGATTGCCCCGGTGGAGGGCCCCTCTGGAGACACAGAGGGCATGACGGCGGCCAGCACACCCCAGGCCTGGAAGCAAGGAGACTGGGTCACCCCAGGCACCAGCCTGGCCTTAAGCCCTGCCCTGAGGCCCAGACCTCAGCCAGCCTGTCTGCCCCTGCACGCCCAGCAGCCCACACCTCCATGCCCTCGCCTGGCCGGGCCTCAAATGCCTGCTCCCTTGGTTCTACCCAGATGGAGCCTCGGACATCAGCAGAAAAGGCACAGGCTTTCAGAGTCAGACAAAGTTTCAAATTCCAGCCCTGGCACTCGCCAGCATGGAGCTTTGGCAAAATATGGAGGTTTCTGCGACCGTCCTGGCAGGAGAAGGAGGTGGAAAGGCGTGCGGGGTGGGGCCGTCCTCAGGACAGAGAGCAGGTAAGAGCGACACCACCGGGCTCCAGTTTGCAGTTTCAGGGCCTGGCTCCGGCCCCGGCTGTGCCACGGACTAGTGGGCATGCTCTGGCAGGTCACGTGGCCTCTTGACCTGCTTCCCGATATGTACCATTGGGTTCACATTGCTGCTGGGGGATTGAGCCAGTGCGTCGGCACAGCAGTGCCAGCAGAATTGGTGGCTGATGAAACAGTTCTGCTGAGGCACAGCCTTGCCCATGGTGGGGACCTCTGACTGCTCCACCCAATCCCCTGTCCCCACACCCACCGTCATGGCCCTCATCCTCCAGGACCACCCATCTGTTCTAGCCTCCTCCCAGGCCAGCGTCAGGGCAATGCCCTGGTCAGAGGTCCTCATGAGGGACCTTTACAAAGGGAGCTAGGCTGACCACTGGGGCTGGATGGGGGCCAAGGACCAGTCCCACTGGGGACCCCAGGCCCCTACTGGCCCTGAGAGGTGGGCACCCCTGTGATTCCCCACAATCTACAGAGAAGGGGAAAGAGGCCCCTGTGGGGTGGCTGGCTGGGGCTGAAGCCTGGAGCCAGGGTGTGAGTCAAATAAACACTACACTCCGGCTTGGGAAGGGGGGCTGGTGGTGGGGGGTGGGTGAGGGGCTGTGCCGGAGCCACCCACTCTGTTTATGTTCCTGCCCTGGCGTGTTTAACTCGGCAGTGATTTATCCCTCTATTTATAAATGAAGGGTTAATGCCCCCACCCCCACCCTAGAGCCAGGCCGACCCTCCAAATAAGGGCATTTCTGGCTTTTTCAGGAGAATGGGGAAGACTTTGGGGCGAGGCAGGGTGGGGGGGGCACATGGGCCGTTCCTTCTGCACAGCGCCCCTCCCCCACCTGCAGGGGAAGAGAAGACCCTTGCCCCTTCCCCTCCTGGTGGCTGTCTTGCTGTAAACAGCCTGCCCCACCACTCCCTCTGACTAGCGCATGGCCCCATCCCGCCCTGGGGAACAAGGAGTCCTGCCCTCAAACAGCCCCTGGCCTAGCTCAGGGCAGCAAAGGGACTCCTGCTTTCCGAGGCTCAGGTCCCGCCGGGCGGAGGGCTGCCTTGTTCCTCAGGGTCAGAGAGGTCAGCGCCCGCCTGAGGTCACCTAGCTGGGCATGTGCTACCCTGGAGGCTGCCAGGAGGAGTTGAGTGCTGCCAGGCCTGTGCCCAGCCCCTCCTGCCACCCCAAGCACACCAGGGCCCAGGCTCAGCTCCCAGCTCCCTCTGACTGCAAGCAGACTCTCCACCTCCAGGCCCTGGCACACGGGCACCAATGGGTGCATTTGTTGGATGAATAGCTCAGTCCTGCCCCAGCTCAGGTGTGCCACCAGAGACGAGGGGTTTGGGGCATAGCAGGCAGCAAGGGGAGGGGAGGAGGCTGGGGACACGGGGGCAGGGGACCTGGCGTCTCAGGGCTGTGGGCTTCAGGAGCCCCAGCAGCTCCCCGGAAGGAGAGGGAGGCCATCGATGGGTCCCCCTGCTGTGGACAGAACGTGGTCAGGAAGGGTGGAGGCGGCTCCGCAGCTGGACCTAGGAACTGCACGGCAAAAAATTATTTTGGGATTCCTTTCTGTGTGTCTTTGGCTTTTCCAATTTGTGTGGATGGGACTGTCCCAATCAGAGACAAGTCATAAACAACACGGAACATCTCCTCTGGGAGCTAGTCCCAGGGTGACGCTGGTCCCTGGAGATTCTGCTCCCTCGGGAAACTCCCCAGGGCCAGCCCAGCAGGCTCACCACCAAGGCTGAGGTGCTGGGGTCCTGGCCAGGGGTGTGGGGGCTCTGCGGCTTCTGGAGCTGGGGGCATGGGCAGAACGTGCAGGACACCTAGAAACCAGACCAGTGAGGAGAGGAAGGTAGCAAAGCATTTGCCGATTCCCGGCACTAAGGGTCTGCGGAAGAGGCACAGGCTCTGCTCTCGGGAGGCCCCAGGCGACGAGCAGTCACCAGCACGGACACCCAGGTCTGAGTCCGGCTCTGCCCTTAGCTGAGATCTGGGCCTGGCCAGTGAGCCTGAGCGTCATCTGCTAAATGGGTCACTAGTGCCTTCCACAGCTCTGCCTCACCCTGGGAGCCTGGCCTGAGGGGAGAGGCATGGTCCTACGCTCAGCTGGCCTGGGAGGGGAGGCATGGCCCTGTCCCCAAGCCCTGTTTCCCTGGGCCAAACCTGGGTGTGAGGAGATGATTCTCTCTCCTCCCTCCGTCCTGGCGGGTACCCTGGGCCTGTCTGAGACAGGAGACTCCATGGCTGAAGCCAGTTGGCCAGAGCCCCAGGGGCAGGGGCTGGCACCGCGTCCTGACTGTGCTGACACGGTGCTGGGGCTCAGGGCCTGGATGCTGTGCCAGGGCTGGGAGGCTTCTCTTCCCTACCGGCCAGGCCTGCTCTGCTCCCTACCCACACGCACGTACTTCCTGGGGGACAGAACAGAGGGAACGGGGGCTGCTCTCCAGGGCTGAGGGTCAGGGAGTGCAGAGCCAGCAGGGTGGGGACCTGGAGCGTGACCATGAGCCCCAGCTCCAGCCTGGATGGCCCCGCCACAGCCTGGCTCCTTCTCTGAACGGACTACGTGGCCTCACAGCCACTAGCTTCACTTTTCTCCTGTAGAGTGGGCAGAGTAGAATCTCCCTTGGGGGTTCTCGTCCTTATGTGCAGCACAGAGTCGGCGCTCAGACTCGGGAAGCGCTGAGAGGAAGGGATGAGCTCTCTCGGAGGACCCCAAGGGCAGGGGGCTAGCTTGGCTCCAACCGGGACAGGAGCCTAGACCGGGTCCAGCTCCCATGCCATCACTGCCCCTGCCGGCCCAGAGCCAGGGCTCTGACCTGGGTGGGTCCTCTCTGAGCCTCAGCCTCTCCTCTTGTGAAGTGGGAATGGCCGATACGCTGCCCTGCAGGGCTGCCTTGGGGCTCCGCTGAGGCAAAGCACCTGCTGCAGGTGTGGGGGGCAGGAGCAGGTGTGGGGGCGCAGGGGCAGGTGTGGAGGCAGGGGCAGGTATGGGGGTGCAGGGGCAGGTGTGGGGGTGCAGGGGCAGGTGTGGGGGCAGGAGCAGGTGTGGGGCGCAGGGGCAGGTGTGGGGGTGCAGGGGCAGGTGTGGGGGCAGGGGCAGGTGTGGGGGTGCAGGGGCAGGTGTGGGGGTGCAGGGGCAGGTGTGGAGGGGCAGGGGCAGGTGTAGGGGGGCAGGGGCAGGTGTGGAGGGGCAGGGGCAGGTGTGGGGGGCAGGGGCAGGTGTGGAGGGGCAGGAGCAGGTGTGGGGGGGCAGGGGCAGGTGTGGGGGGCAGGGGCAGGTGTGGAGGGGCAGGGGCAGGTGTGAGGGGCAGGGGCAGGTGTAGGGGCAGGGGCAGGTGTGGGGGGGCAGGGGCAGGTGTGGAGGGGCAGGGGCAGATGTGAGGGGCAGGGGCAGGTGTGGGGGCAGGGGCAGGTGTGGGGGTGCAGGGGCAGGTGTGGAGGGGCAGGGGCAGGTATGGAGGGGCAGGGGCAGGTGTGGAGGGGCAGGGGCAGGTGTGGGGGGCAGGGGCAGGTGTGAGGAGCAGGGGCAGGTGTGGAGGGGCAGGGGCAGGTGTGGGGGGCAGGGGCAGGTGTGGAGGGGCAGGGGCAGGTGTAGGGGCAGGGGCAGTTGCGGGGTGCAGGGGCAGGTGTGGGGGCAGGGGCAGGTGTGGGGGTGCAGGGGCTGGTGTGGGGCAGGGGCAGTTGTGGGGGTGCAGGGGCTGGTGTGGAGGCAGAGGCAGGTGTGGGGGACGGGGCAGGTGTGGGGAGCAGGGGCAGATGTGGGGTGCAGGGGCAGGTGTCAGGGTGCAGGGGCAGGTGTGGGGGCCCAGGCAGTTGCGGGGGGAGGGGCAGGCGTGGGGGTAGGAGCAGGTTTGCAGAAGCATCTCTTTCTTTTCTGTTTCTGGTCCACCTCTCCAGGTGGGCAGGCACCTCCCAGAGCTCTGGGCTTTCGAGGCTTTGCTGAGCTCCTCCAGGGGAGGGGCAGTGGGTGAGGGAGGATGCCCGCCATGCCCTCCCCGTAGGTGTCAACGTTGCAAAACAGCCTTCCAAGGGGGAGCTGCTGCTGGGGCGGGGTCCTCCCTGGGAGCGGCCTGAGGCCTGGACTGCTAGGCGGGGCTGGGGACACCCCTCTCCAGTCACCGCACCTGACTGATGCTTCTGCAGAGGAAACCACTATCGGGGCTCAGACACCCCATGCGCCCTGCGACCTCCGGGCCTGTCCCCACGCTGTTCCCACTCTCTCCCTCCCGGCTTATTCATGCCCATTTTTTAGGACTTTCTCCTGGACGCGCCTCCTCCAGGAAGCCTTCTTCCTCCTCCCTGGCTGCCTCTACCAGGTGCATCCTCCCAGGGCGCCCCGCGCTTCCTCAACCCCAGGTGGGTCCCAGGCGCTGCTGTGTGCTGCAGGCCTCTGAGATTGACTGGGGGCATCTGGAGGCAGGGCTGTGGGTGGGGCAGAGCTCCCATCTGTTCCACCAGCCCAGCACCCAGATCGGCCTGGCAGAGAGTGGCACCCATCCTCCCCTTTGGCTGAATGAGTGCCCTGAGCAAGCCCCATCAAGGCTGGCAAGGTGTGGCCGGTTTCTCACACTGGCATTCACAATGAATGCCACCTGGCCCAGGCCCCTCTGAAACCTACCTACCCAGTGTCTTGGTACTGGTCTGGAATTGGCTTCCAACCCCAGCTACACCCTTACAACCCACAAGTCCTCCCAGCCGAGCAAGGCTGACACCTCCTCCAGGAAGCCCACCCCAATCACTCTGACCATTGGATCCACACTTACATTTTTTCCCACCTTCTAATCCCATCACCACTCTGTTTTGTTTTGTTTTGTTTTGTTTTGAGATGGACTGCAGTGGTGAAATCTTGACTCACTGCAACCTCCACTTCCTTGGTTCAAATGATTCTCCTGCCTCAGTCTCCTGAGTAGCTGGGATTCCAGGTGCCCGCCGCCATACCTGGCTAATTTTTGTATTTTTAGTAGAGATGGGGTTTCACCATGTTGGCCAGGCTAGTCTCAAACTCCTGGCCTCAAGTGATCCACCCACCTTGGCCTCCCAAAGTGCTAGGATTACAGGCGTGAGCTACTGTGCCTGGCCCTGCCACCATTCTTGATGGCAACGGTCTTTGGTTCAAGCCAGCTCTACCACCCGCCACCTTCGAGGCCTTGGGCAAATCATTTCATCCCTTGGAGCCTCAGTCCCCTCACTTGGGACTTTGGGAACCATATTTGTTGAATGAATGAATGAAATCAGGCAGGGTGGCTGGACTAAGTGAGAAACCCTGCAGACACCCCCAGCATGGGAGGTGAGCAATATCAGAGCACTGGAGGCTCCTGGTTTTGGCACCTAGACGGGGCCCAGCCTGGACCAGCCTGCCCACAAGTGGGAAGAGGCCTAGGCCAACATGTGTGCTCAGTGCAGGACTTCTCAGAGCCTTTGTAAAGCTCATGGCCCTGGGAACCTTCCAAGGGGTGGGAATGAGCATTGATCATTGAAGTCATTTGACCCCGTCCCTTCCCTGGGGCTCCTGTTCCATCCATCCCAAAGGCTGGAGCACTGATGGGGGCTGCTACCTCCCTGCCCCCACCCACAGCTTGTTAAATTTCTGCTGGGCACCAGGCTATGGAAGGCCAAGACTCCCCAGGCTTGGGATGCTGGCACCTGCCCAAAGACCTCCAGTGGGAAAGCAAGGCCATGCTGGCCTCCCTCCTTGGCAGGTGGGTGGGGAGGGCTATCTCCTGGCTTCCCTGGACTCTTCTCACACCCACCCCAGGCTGGGCGTCCTCTGTTGGCTGCCCGGCAGCCTGTCTGCCTCTGTCCTGCCACATATGAGACCAGGGCAGCAGGTGGCCCAGGGTGGCGTGGCTGCTGAGCCTGTCTGGGGGCCTGGCTCGGGACCCTGTGTACTGCCTGTGGAGGTGTGGAGGATGGGCCCAGCCTTTTCCCCACAGAGGCTCTGAGCACCTGCTAGGGGCACTTTGCATCCACACAGCCATCCCAGCTTTTACAGATGAGGAACCGGAGGCCGGAGGGGTGAGTGCTTACTCAGTATGGGGCTGGTGGGGCTGGGAATCAGACCCAGGTCTGCCGGCGGGACTGGCGCAGCTGGAGTGGAGTGCGGCTCAGGCTGGGATCGGAGGGTCGGATGCAGCGTGTCTGGACCGGGAGTTTTGCACAAGGGGATTCTCGGGGCCCTGAGGCCCAGTGTGTGCTCAGGGGTCTGTGTGAGCTTGAACCTGCACCCCAGACCGGGTGGCCCTCGTGGGCTTCCAGGGCTAAAACAGTCATGATTTTGGGAACTGTCTGCCGCTTTATTTTTATGATTATTCTTGGTTTTGAGGCATCTGCTTTAGAATGTCACCTGCTGTTTTGGACAAGTCTGAGCCTCTGTTCCTTCCACCCAGGGGCGGTGGGTGCTTGCCAACCCTCCAAATGGGGTCAGACTCGCCCCAGGTCACCTAGCAGGTCCCAGGTGGCCCTGGCCAGAAGCTAAGTCTTTCTTCACCCCCTCACTCCCCCCACCATTCACCCCAGGTCTCCCTCCACCCCAGCGCAGAGAGAGATGTCACTGGCGGGCACGGACTGAGCTCTGTGGAGGAGGGCAACTGGGCCCCATCTCACCCGACTCTGCCTCAGTTCCACCAGCTGAGAGCCTTTTTGCTGAGACTGTGACTTTGATGGAAACGTCAGTGTCTCTGGGAGGGGAATGGCCAGTAGGAGGTCTTGCGCGTCACCCGCCAGCTCCTCCCTGCCTCCCTGTCACCCAGTTCATTGCTCACCTCTAGCTGGGATAGCTGTAGCTGCAGCAGCCCCTGAAACCCCTCTGTGACCTCAGCCTCTCCAGGAGCTGCTGGGACAGGCATTCTGCTGTGTACAACTGCCTGGCCTCAGTCTGCTTCTTCTGCCTGAAGACCCTCAGCCTGGTCCTCTCAGCCTGTTCCCTCTGCCTGGAATGCTGTTCCTCTGCCTGTGCCACCTGGTGACGGCCCTGGGCACCCACAGCCACTGTCCCACAGAGGCCCCCTGAGCCCCCCGGACACCCTAGTGTCCTGGAAGCCCCTGCCCGGGGGGAGCTCTGATCCCACAATCCGAGGGGCCCCTGCTGGCTCATCCTTCCCTGGGTCTCAATGACTCCCGTCAAGGTGCCCCCAGGTGGGTGCTTCCGGCCCCACTGTGCCTGTGGGGAACGAATATGGAGGAGCTAAGTCTTGTGCCCAGGCTCACTCAGCTAGGGGGCAGGAGGGGGCTGAGCTCTGCTTGGACCTGCCTGCTGGCTCTTTGATCCAGTGCCCAGGCTCAGTCTTCTGCTGTGCCAGCCCTGTGTGCAGAGGGAATCCGAGGCCGGGGTTGGGCAGCTGGCCCCAGGCCACACAGCCCGGTGCAGTTTGGAGGTGTCAGACTGGGACTTAGACCCCAGCACTGGGGGCACAAAGGGGTCCCGGGCAGACCTGGCCCCACCATCCTGAGCTCACAGCTTGAGATAGGGTGGGAGGTGGCTGGCATGGCTGGGATGGGCCTCAGGAGGGTCAGACGGAACTGTGCTCCTGGCAGCAGGACGGGCACAGTGAGTGGGAAGGAGACTCTGCTCAGGGCTCTGTGAGACTCCCGGGCTGTGGGGACAGCTCTAGGACATGTGCTGAGGGGTCAGCCTGAGGTTCCTTGGGCCCTGACGCCTGCACCGCCTGGCTCCCCCACAGCACCCCACCACGCGTGGTTCCCGCCCGCGCCGCCCGGCTCCCCCACAGCGCCCCACCACGCGTGGTTCCCGCCCGCGCCGCCCGGCTCCCCCACAGCGCCCCACCACGCGTGGTTCCCTATGTCCCTGCTTTTCTGTTCACTGTGCTTCCCCCAGTGGACTGGGAGTGCCTTGGGGCCCTGGCCTGGGCCGGCCCCTCTGAGTCACGGAGTCACTGTTGAGTGACGAGCTGTTTTTAAAAGCCTCCTCTGATCTTGAGCCTCAGTTTCCTCATCTATAAAGTGGAGATGCTAATCCCACTCATCCCAGGAATTGACAAGAAGACAACTAGACCACCCGTGGGCCCCAGGAAGTGCCCAGAAACCGCCCAATGCACGGCCCCCGTCTGTCCAGCGCAGACCTCGCCTTTGCTGATGGGCCTGCATCGTGTGGCTCAGAGAGGGGCAGAGACTTGCCCTCGGGCCACTCAGGGGACCACTCAGGGGACCACCCTGGAGCCCAGGGACTGGATGAGCCCTGGGGGGTCAGGGGAAGGATGAGCAGCTGTTGAGGGAAGAAGACGGGCAAGTGAGCAGGCCCAGCCTCCTGTGGGGCGCATTCCTGGTCCCTCGAGGTCACCAGCTGCTCCACGTCTGCCCCGCCGGCACCCTGGCTGCTGGCCAGTTCCCAGCCCGCTGCCCCCTCGGGACCCTGCCTCGCCGCCTTCTCACAGTGCAGCCCCATTGCAAACTTCGCAGGGCTGGGGCCAGCTTCCAGTTCCATACTGGGGACTGGCAAGCAAGCCTTCCCTGGGCCTCAGTTTCCCCACCTCTAAGGGGTAGAGGAAGCACCAGCACTGCCGCAGAGGGCCTGAGCTGTGGGATGGCAGGATGGGCACTCAGCAGAGGGAGAGTACTCAGAGCCCGTCCCCACAAAGCCCCCACCCTGGCCCTGCCCCTGCCCCAGTGGTGGTGGTGGTGGTGGTGGCGGCTGAGGCCCCAGAGCCTGCCAAGTGCCTCTGGGGTTCCCAACTCCATCCCTGGACTGGCCTGTGGGCCACCCTGCTGCCTTGCCAGGTGGGGAAACCCAGGCCCAGTTCTGGGCGCCCAGCAGATGCTCCGTGAGAGATGAATGGAGGGATGAACGAGTGAATGAATGAAATCCAGAGTCGGGTGGGTACCCAGACACACAACTCCCCCTCATGCAGCTTTCCCAGTTCCTGCCCGCGCTCTCCCTCGGGTCTCTGTTTTCTCATCCGAGAAATGGCTGCCTATCTGGCAGGACCTGCTCTGAGCGCTCCCCGGCCTGGATCCAGAGGCAGTTTCTCTGCCTTTCCCCTCCCACTCCTGCCTGGCTGGGGGTGAGGACTCCTGCAGGGAGCAGCTCTGGAGCCTCCAGTCTGGGGAAGCTGGGGAGAGGGAGGACAGGGCCAGCCCACAGGGGCACTCACCATGCTTCACCCCGGCAGGCTGGAGTCAGGGAGTCCTCAGCTCTCAGCTCTGCAAGCAGCCCGGACCTCGCCTTCCTCGGGCCTGACGTCAGGACAGCGCTTGGGGCTCCTTTTGGGCAAAGGCAGCAGGGTGGGGGTGGGGCAGGCTCCTTCCCCGCCCCCAGGAGGAGCCAAGGCTCCAAGCCTGAGGGAGGGTGCCTGGGCGTCAGAGTCCCTGCACTCACTGGAGACAGAGAGGGAAACTGAGGCACAGAGGAGTTGACCCTCAGCTGCACCATCCAGGAGTGGGGAAGGGGGAGAGAGTGGTACCTCCTGTCCCAGGGGCTGCGGGGGCCCAGGAGACAGTGGCTGGCACTGGTGTGTGCTGTGTGGGGTGGGAGGTGGGAGCACACTAGAGCCCAGGTTGCTTTCTGGGAGGGGCATGGCACGGCTTCAGCCCACACCAGCCGGGGTCTTGCATGGCTCTGTGTTTTGCATATGTCCCGGGTCTGGCTGTGTCTGTGTGTGCCCATGACCAAGAGCCTGCACGCCTGGCATCTGGGCCTGTTTGCGCCATGCACAGGTGGCACGTGGTATGCGGGCTTGGGCGTGTGGGAGGGACCTGGATGGGACCCGGGTCAGCAGGTGGGGAGAGCATGTGTGTGGGTCTTGCACCCCAGCACTGGAGGAAGCGTGAGCCCATTGACAGGCTTGATACCAGAGGGCGGCCGGAGGGCCACACCCCCGGACAGCCTTGGAGCGGGAGCCTGTGGCCGGCCTGGGGTGGCGGCGGGGGTGAGGTCAGGGAGCAGTCGGGGCCATGTACTGTCTCCTCTGCTGAGAGCGCTGTCTCCTCTCTTTCCCATTCCGGGTGCTTCTGCTCACACTCACACTCTCATCTTCAAGTCGCCTAAGCACTGAGCGCCTGCTGAGTGGGCTGGGCTGGGCACCGGAGACTCAGGGAAGGCTCCCCAGAGGAGGTGCTGGGCCTCCCCAAGCTCAGGCTAGTGTGATGCAGACCAACAGAGAGTAGGTGGGCCCTGGGGTCCTGACCCAGCCTGCTAGGGAGGGAAGCAGTCTGGGAGGGCTTCCTGGAGGTGGCAGAGAGAGATGTAACAGGAGGCAGGCAGCCTGGATGGGCAGACAGACAGGAGGCCATCAGAATAGTTCCTGGGGAGCAAAGCTGGGAGTGGGCAGGGGACTTCCACACTGAGTCTCAGCAGCCCCTACATACACCAGAGTGCTGGAGCTGAGCTTGTAGGCGATGGGAGCCATTGAGAGTTCTGGGAGAGGATGGTTTCTTCCCTCTGGAGCAACCTCCCCGCTGCTGCCGGGCTGAGCCCACAGGCTGCAATGATCTCCTTTAGAACACTATTGTGTCTGTTTTAGCTGGGGAAACTGAGGCCCAGAGAGGCACAGGAGTCTCTGGCCATCAGCCTTTCACACTCTCTGGGCCAGCACTGGCTCCTGGCAGGCAGGGTGAGGTCCGAGTGCGGGGTGTGGATGGGGCTAGCCCTGCCACACTCCCCTGAGTCTCGGCCTACAGAATGGGTCAGCAGGGCCTCAGGGGAACACCGGGGCCAGAAACCATGGAACTCGCCAAGTTGGCCCCATGTTTTATACATGAGGAAACCGAGGCCGGAGAGGGGTTCTGCTTCCAAAGCTCCAAGGTGGCTGAGCTCCCGCCAGCCTTCCTGCCACCTGGGCAGGGGCCCCCTTATGCCCTGGCCTCCTTGGGGCCGGCCAGGTTGTGACTGGGAGGGGTGCTTCCCGTCATCCGGGTCTCCAGGTCCACCCAGCGCCAGCTCAGGAGGTGCGGGGTGAGTGGGGTGCTGGGTGAGTGAGGTGCAGGGTGAGTGGGGTGTGGGGTGAGCGGGGTGTGGGGTGAGTGGGGTGCCGGGTGAGTGGGGTGCGGGATGAGTGGAGTGTGGGGTGAGTGGGGTGTGGGGTGAGTGGGGTGCAGGATGAGTGGGGTGCGGGGTGAGTGAGGTGCTGGGTGAGTGGGGTGCGGGGTGAGTGGGGTGCAGGGTGAGTGGGGTACTGGGTGAGTGGGGCTCGGGGTGAGTGAGGTGCCGGGTGAGTGGGGTGCAGGGTGAGTGGGGTGCTGGGTGAGTGGGGTTCAGGGTGAGTGAGGTGCTGGGTGAGTGGGGTGCGGGGTGAGTGGGGTGCCGGGTGAGTGGGGTGCCGGGTGAGTGGGGTGCAGTGTGAGTGGGGTGCCAGGTGAGTGGGGTTCAAGGTGAGTGAGGTGCCGGGTGAGTGGGGTGCGGGGTGAGTGGGGTGCGGGGTGAGTGGGGTGCCGGGTGAGTGGGGTGCAGGGTGAGAGGGGTGCCGGGTGAGTGGGGTGCAGGGTGAGTGGGGTGCCGGGTGAGTGGGGTGCTGGGTGAGTGAGGTCCTGGGTGAGTGGGGTGCTGGGTGAGTGGTGGGTTCTCCCAAGCAGAGACAGCAGGAGGAGGATTGCCACCCTGGGGGCTTCCCATGTGTCCCGTTCCACCTGGCCTGTGTCCGACTAGCCCCATTATCCTCCTCACCTCCTGGTGAGGGTTCCCACAGAGAGCAAGGGGATTTAAGTCCCTCCCCTCCCTCGGGCTCACACAGCTGGGCCCTGAAAAGTCAGGTGGGAACCTGGGAGCTTGGAGGCCAGGTCACTGGGTTCCCACCATCCCAGACCTTCCACTTGGGGGTTTGACGAGGCGGCCAAGCCTCTGGGTCTGCCCCACGGTGGTGCTGCTGGGGCAATAGACTCCCCAGGGAGAGGGAGAGAGGAGGTCCCCGGGGTCCCTCAGGGACCTGGCCCTGCTCCCTCCCTCCGTGGCCTCCCCTGACACTTGGCCCAGCCAGGGAGGGGCTCTAGTGGGACCAGCACAGGTGCCAGGGCAAGCACAGGTCCAGCGGGCTTGGTGGCGGGGGGGTGGGGGGGTGGCCATGCGGACCCTGCTTGGTGCGCCTTATCCCAGGACTGGAACACAAAACAGGGCCGAGTATGGGGTCCACTGCGTGGTGCCCTGCAGGGATGTGACCCGGTTGAAATCACGGGTGTAGCAGGTCAGTCACTCAGCCAGCAGTGCCCACCGATGCAAACCTGTAACAGCTGCCACTCGCTGAGCGCTTCTGGAGTGCCGGGCGCAGGGGAAGATGATTCATCCCCCAAATCACCTTATAATGGGCACCCCGTTCCCATCGGCAGAAGAGGAAAGGGAGGCTCAGATCACACAGCTAGGATGGTGGAGCTGGGACCAGGCCTGGAGTCTCTCACCCTTTATAGAGCCCCCACATTGCCCTGCTGAGCCAGGCCTGCTTTCTCTCTGGAAGCTCCAGGAACCCAGCCTCTGGGGCACTGTGGCAAGGACCCAGAGGCCGGCCGGGAACCCCAGGGCAGAGAGGGTGGGATCTGAGATCCCTCCTGGGCCCAGGCGCCTGCCTGGGGTGGCCCCCATGAGCTGGCCGGGCTGGGCTAAGCTGCAACTCCCTCCAGAGTCGGCCCAGTCCACCCAGGTCAAGAACAGGCCACGTCCCCAGCAGGGCTCGGGACCTGCTTTCTATTTCAGCTCACCCCAGCCCCCGATGGCCCCTTGGGACGGGAATAACTGTGTCTGACTGTGTCTGTCTGCTCGGCAGGGCTCAGAGGGGCGGTCCTGGGCACCCCGGCTCTCCTGACCTTGGCTGCCTCGCTGGCCCAGGAGTGGGGGGCACGGGTGTCCAGGGGTAGCGTCTGTGCGGGGACGCTGCAGTTTGGGGGGACAAACGGCAGTTGGCCTCAGGTGGGAGTCACACTGAGGGCTCGTTCTGGGTTGGGGTCGGGGCAGGACAGTTGGGGGTGGGCTACTGCGGACCGAGTCTAGAAGCAGATGCCTGCGGGTGTCTGGGGAGCGGAAGCCTGCCTGGGGGTTTGTCTCAGCCCTGAATTCTGGGGCAGTCTGGGCCTGGATCCTCTGCTGGGATTTTTCTGGACCAAGTTTGTCTCCAGCCAGATGTTTGACTTCTCTGAGATAGGACCAAAGTTTCACTTGTATCTTCCTCCTCTCCGTTGCTGAGCTTATGGGAAGGTATACAGTAGAAGCTCAATAAACGCAAATGCCTACTCATCTTAAAAATGTGTGGGGAGGGCAGGGCTCCAGGCTGGCATGGCCGCATTGCAGGCACCTGGGCCCCTTTTCTGCCTGTAGAAACTTCCCCACAGAGCCTTCCTGGGTGGTACACACTGCTCTTATGTGCGGGAAGTTCTTCCTCGTTTCTAACCTTATTCCTTCCTGCTGCAGCTTCACCTCCTTCTGGCTGGGTTTTGAGGATCCTAAGAGCTGGACCTGCATCCTGCCCTCTCCTCCTAGGGGCCAGGAGACCACCTCTTGGTGAGTGGAAGGGATGCGATGGTCTTGGGGGATGGTGGTGGGGGGATGTACTGTCGATATTACCTTCACTATCACAAGCAAGGAAATGAAAGCTCTGGGAGGCGGAGCCGGGATTTGAACTGTGCAGGTGAGCCTCACATTTCTCTGCAGAGAACCTCCTGCAGTGGGTTCCTCCCCTCCATGCTGAGGTTGGCCCCTCCCTCCTGGGGGAGCCCTGGGCAAGTTCCAGCCTGTCTCCTTCCGACCAGGGTCTGTCCATCTGGGCAGTGGGGGTGCGACCCCAGTGAGGTGGTGGAGGAGTCAGGGCCACTATTTATAGAGGCCTGTTGCCTCTGCCGACTGCCTGCCGCCCTGGAGGAGTGCTCGGGAATGGGAGGAGAGACGCTGTTGTTGGCAGGGTAGCTCACTTTCCGGAAAGCTGGTGCCAAGTCTCCTGGTCGGCCCGCGGGGGAGGGCGCTGGGAACCGAGCAAAGGGGAGTGGATGGCACCCGACGACGGGTAGTCCCAGCAGGGTAGGGAGGGCCCTGGTGGGGGCTGCAGAGCAGATCTCAGATGCCCCTGCTGAAGCCCTAACCCAGGATCCCAAAATCCAAACTGCTCTAAGATAGGGAGACATTTAGGTAGGTTTGACGCAAACTCACTCAGCCGTGTAGACTGACTGGCCCCAGCCCAGGGGTAGTCACAATCCATTTGTCCCCCCAGACCCCACGGGGTGTGTGACGTCCAGCAGGTGTGCCTCACTCTTTCAGAACCAGGTCCTGAAGGGCACACAGCCTTGTAAGTTTCTACAGGCCACTGTGAACCTGATTCTCCTGCATTTTACAGACAGGTAAACTGAGGTTGGAGAAGGGATCGGTGGGTGGAGGGGCGTGTCCTGGGGCTAGGACGTGGACTTCTTGGGATCAGAATTCTAGGCCTTGCTGGTGGGGCCCAGTTTGAGGTTGTCCCAAGAGCTGTGGAGCCTCTCACTAAGGAAGAGCCTTCCCCGTCTCTGCTACCTGCTGCAGTTGGCCTGTTCTGTCCTGAGCTGTCTTCCTGGGGGCCCCCCAGGGGGGCTCAAGTCTCGCTGGCAGCCCTAGCTCCACCCAGCTCTTGACCCTGCCGGCTGCTGTTCTGTTCACTCTCTGTCCCTCCAGGACACAGACCCTCTCTGCCCCCAGCCCCATGGGCGCTGATCCAGCAGGGGCTACCTCCTCCAACCCCCAACTCTGTCACTGCTCCTCTAGGGCACCAGCCGAGGAGGCCAGGTCCTCAGGTGCTTTGGAGGTGGGAGTGAGAACCAGGCGCAAAGTCTAAGCTACCCGGGCTCAGGTCCCACCCAGCCTGGCAGCTGACCAAGGCCAGGGCTCCATGGCTCGGAGCCTCAGCTGGCTCACTTGGAGTCGGGAGCATTGACCTCCCTGTCCTGACCAACTCACAGGGCCATATGGGGGTCAAGTGTGAGGTCTGGGTCAGGGCTCAGCCTGTGACCAGGGTCACGGTCACTGTGTGACCAGGATCAGGGCTCAGGCTGTGACTAGAACCAAGGATCAGTGTGTGGCTAGGATCAGGGCTCAGTGCGTGAGTGGGATCAGGGCTCAGTGTGAGTGAGATCAGGGCTTAGTGAGTGAGTGGGGTCAGGGCTCATTCTCTGGCTGGAGTCAGCACTCAGGGCACGCAGCCCGATGCAAGTGATCCCCCATCTACCCTGGTCTCCTTAAGAAAGCCTTTCTTGGACCAGGTGGCACTACATTGGGCATTTCTCGTGACCTCTGTGCCCTGCCCCGGGCCAGGGGTGGGGGTCCTCTTTCTGGTGAGGGATGGGGAGGTGCTTGAAGTCCCCTTCCAGATGCCTCCCCCGTCTGTCTTTCTCTCGGTGGAGCTGCTGGGGTCTGGGATCTAGCAGGCCTGCCTGTGGAAGGCCCGAGGCCACTTCCTGCTTATGAGGTGTGTCAGGAAGAAAGAGAGCAGGCCCGGAAGGTGCTTAGTGGGTGGGAGCGCTGAAGCTCAGGGAGGAGGTGAGGGGCCTGGGTGGGGCAGGCATGTTCCCAGGCTGCAGGGTGGCTGCCCATGGCCAGGGGTGCTGTGGATGGCCAGCTCCCCGGTTCCCATCCCGCCCGGGCCTCTGCTTTTGGAGAGGGTCACAGTGAGCGTCTGGGTTTCAGGCCCTGCGTTCCCTCTGATGAGCTGGACTCTGGGCTCCGGCCCTCACTCCCCCCACCCCCCGCCCAGCTCCGCTCTCAGGAAATGAGCCCTGTGCCCACACTGGGCACTGTCCCTGACCCTGCGACTCGGGCCTTTCTCTGTGGGGGTGTGAGAGCCTTGAGTTTGACAGGAAACGAGGCAGCAGATCCACAAACACAAAGGGACAAATGGCCATCATGATAGCGATGGCGGCGATGGCAGCGATGGCAGTATCCTCATGACAGCAGCCCTGCAGCAGGGCACGCAGCCACCTGTGCTGTGCACCCGAGGGTCGGTCATGCAGGTGCACGTGAGAAACTCCAAAGACCCCAGTTGGATCCTGGGGGGCCCCGTCCCCAAAGACCCTGCCGGGCGTGGCAGATGGGATGAAGGTCTCGGTCAGCGGATGAGGAGGTGGGGCTTCCTGGAGGGGAGGGAGGAGAGACCCCACTGGGGGGTAGTGGGAGGGGCAGTTGGCCTCAGGTGGGAGTCACACTGAGGGCTCGTTCTGGGTTGGGGTCAGGGGCAGGACAGTTGGGGGTGGGCTACTGCGGACCGTGTCTAGAAGCAGATGCCTGCGGGTGTCTGGGGAGCGGGCAGGCAGGGCATGGCATGGATAGGGAAGAGGGTGTGGCCCTCTCAGACCCAGCAAGGACCCTGGGGTGCTGGCCACCAGTCCCGCCTCTGTCTCCACCAGGCACCTGTGTGTGGGGTGGGTGGACAGTCGGGTCACTTGAAAACATTCTCCAAGAGGAAGCTCTTAAAATCTTTCCTTCCTTTAGCTGGGAGGCCCCCCACATCCTTTGATTCAGAGCCTGGATCTGGGATCCTGGGTGGCTCCAATGGGTTCACGAACCCCTAGACTTGGTGTGTGTGCAGTTGCCCATGTCTGTGCCACGAGGGGCCATCGGGACTGTCAAGGGTCCGAAAGCCCACGTGGGTTAGAACTGTGGTGTGGTTCAGCCCCGCTCCGTGCAGGTGGGGCAAGCAGCCCCCGAAGCCACCCTGAGAGCTGCAGGGTTGGACCCAGGTCAGCTGCTGGAAGGGCTTCTCTGCCCCCATGCCCAGATCCCTCCAGGGACTGATTTCTGTCTGCAGCCTGGTTGCCTGGAGGTCACAGAGACTGGGATGGGGCCTCAGATGAGCTCCCCAACATCCAAAGAGAAATGGGTTGCGGACGACCGCCTCACATGTCCAACCGACCATGCATCTACCTGTCCTTCTCTGGGACCCTGGCAGAGAGGCCGTTAGGGGCCGCACAGCACTGTCGGGGGGTGGTTCCAGGCCTGTGTCGGGCGGCTTTCGTGCTTCACCTCGGGCCTCCTGGCCGTGTGTGGCATCTGCACGGTGAGCTTGGCTGTGCTATGAAGGCACGTCCTTTTCTTCCTCAAGGAACAGCAAAAAGCTGCCTGGAGTGACTGGAAGCAACTCTCACAGGACATGAGCAAAGGTTTATTCTGGGCAGGGGAAGCATGTGACTGCGAATGGCTTCTTTCCACGGATTTGTATTTATTATTCATTTCTAAAAAATAAAATATAAATGTTAACGCAGAAACCTCTCTGCCCTCTCATTGCTCAGTCAGTCACTCATGGGTCACCAGCACTGCATCTCACCACTGCGCCTCTACACCGGCAGGCAGCAATGGGTAGCTGGGTGCCAACTTCCCTTTCCAGGTTGTGGGTGAGGTTGGCAGGTGGAGAGAAGCCCTGGGGCACAGCTGCCTCATCCCTGGCTGGTCCCTGGCAGGCGTCACCAGTCAATGAGGCTCTTGCTCCCCAGGAGCCTGGATGGACCGCCCCCCTGGCCCCAGCCTGCTGGGCAACCCGCCCAGTGGACCAGCATAGCAGGCAGCGCAGCCCCGACTGGATGGGGTCCAGACTCCTTAATTTACCCACGAAAAACCTGAAGCCCAGAGGCATGGGAATTGCCAAAATCCCACGAATGTTCAGGGCCAGCCTGCCCCTGGCTCGGCGTTCTTCCTGCTGGGAGCTGGGCCATGGGGCCTGCACTTCCTCACTCTGCATCTGGGTCCATCTGGGTGGGACTGCCGGGCGGGGTGAGGAAGGCTCCCAGCACCGTCCACTGTCCAGGGGAATGCTTCATGTGTCATGTCCTCCACCTGGGCAGGGGCAGGGGAGGGGAGAAGCACCCTCTCCACCCACCAGAGCTGCCTCCCCAAGAGCCCCCCAGGAACCAGCCCCTCTATCCGAGGCATGCCGGGACCCAGCCCTTACACAAGGGCCCGGGCACTACAGCTCAGAGGCTTGAGATGAGGACCCTGGACCACCCAGCTGGCATGGGGCAGAGTCTGGACTCGGACCCAGGCCCACCCATGCCAGCACACAAGTCACACAAGTCAGGAGGGGGACGCGGCCCTGAGGACTGCCGGTCTGATAAGGATAGTCTCTGCCCTGGGGACCCCGATCTGAGGGAGGAGGCAACAGAAAAATGACTCATCGACGGGTGATGGGGACATTTTGGGATGGCAGATTTGGATCTCAACCCAGGCCCCACCACCTGCCACCAGAGGCAAGTTACTTAGCCTCCCTGTGCCTCAGTTTCCCCATCTGCATGGTGAGGACAGCAATGTTTGGGGCTGTGTGAGGAGTAAATGAGGCAAGAGTCGTGGTTTGGCTCCGTCCATGGCCATGCGGGGTCAAGTGAGCCTGTGTGCACTCATGCCTGCCTGCACATCAAAACCACCGGGCTGTCCGGGCCTGGCCCAGGGCTGACTTTAGCGATCTGGGCAGAGGCCTGGTTCTCAGCATTTTTTTTTTCCCCCGAGAAGGAGTCTCACTCTGTCACCCAGGCTGGAGTGCAGTGGCATGATCTTGGTTCACTGCAACCTCCACCTCCAGGGTTCAAGCGATTCTCCTGCCTCAGCCTTCCGAGGAGCTGGGACTACAGGCGCCTGCCATCACGCCTGGCTAATGTTTGTATTTTTAGTAGAGACGGGGGTTTTGTCATGTTGGCCAGGCTGTTTTCGAACTCCTGACCTCAGGTAATCTGCCCGCCTCAGCCTCCCAAAGTGCTGGGATTATAGGCTTGAGCCACTGTGCCCAGCCGGTCATCTGCCATGATTCTGTGCAGCCAAGGCGGCTGTGCCAGAGCCAGCTTTTGGCTTCTGCTCGCACACCGAGATGCCGGTCCAGGTGAATACCGGGAGTCCGCCTGCCTGTTTCCCACTGCCAGCCTATAGTCAGGCTCCCACCGAGTAACGGCCTGAGCCCAGTCTCAAGTAGACGGCGTCAGTTTCCATGTGTCCCTTCATTCATTCAGGAATAAATGGGCTTTACTTTATCTGAGGCCTTGTAGATAATTATTTTTTCCCTCTGTAAACCAAGTCCCATTTAAATCCCATCCAAATCCCTCCAGCCGGGGCCCCCGCCGCCTGTGAGCCTGCTCCCCATCTCCGGCTGAGCAGGTTTGTTTAAGGCCCGCTGACACTTCTTCTCCTGCTGCCTCAGCGTGTTTACACTGAGGCCGTCAGCGGAAACTCCAGGTCGGGGAGGGAGGCTGGACATGGAGCAGGAACCACGGGGGGCTCCGGTCGCCCTGTTCCCAGGCTCGTCTGCGTTCTCACAGGTGAGGCCTTGGAGGTCACTCAGCAGGCCAGGGGCAGTGCTGAGGGGAGGCCTCAGGCTGCTAAGAGGAGCAAGTCCGGAAGACTTTTTGGAGGAAGGGACGCCTGAATTGGTTTTCTGTGAAGATCGGGGAGCAAAGCTGCCTGCCATGGACTGAATGGCATGACTCGCAGAGAGGAAACCCCAGGCAGCAGTCAGAGGACTTGAAGTGCCATGGCCGTCCACGGGGAGGGGAGTGGCCAGATGCTGGCAGCGTGGGCAGGGAAGGCTCTGGGCCAGTGTCTGGGTGTGAGTCCTGCCACCACCACCTGCTGGCTGAGTGGCCCTTGGGCATGTTACTTAACTTCCCCATGCCTCGGTTGCCTCATCTCTCAGGGGAGTAATCATATTAGTTTCGGGGTCATTGCACACAACACAAAATCCACCATGTTAAAGAGTGACATCATCTAGGGACACAGAGCTTAGAATGCCATACTCAGGAGTTGGGGCTCTGCCCTATAGGCAGTAGGGAGTTATGGCAAGTGTTTGAGCAGTGCTGGGGCTGGGATTCCTGAGGATGTGAGCTCCCAAAGCCTTTTCTGCATGGCTGGGTTGTGAGTGTTTTACACTGTCACCTCTGACCAATCACAGATGGGCTACCCTCCCTCCTGGCCAATGATTGGTTCAGGGTGGGTTAGCCTAGCTGGCTTTGGGCCAATGAGAGGTGACCAGAAGCTTATTGTGGGTTTTGAGCGCTCTCCTGTCCCGGGATAGACAGGCAGCCTTTTTGTGAGCATGAGGGGAGCCTGCCTGAGAATGAGGGTGGGGAAAATCTTACAGAGGCACAGCTGGGTGTGGTCACCCTGTCCTGGAGCCCACAGTCCCTCTGTACTTCCTGTTATGTGAGATCCTAAATTTCCTCACCAGGAACCCAGAGAAGTCTGGGATTCCGTCAGTTGCTTCTCAAAAGTACCCAGTGTCCACGTGGCCCAGAGCGCCCTCCTACAGCCTGGAGTCGCTTGCTGCTTGCATCCGTTCCTGCTGAAAATCGCCAGGGGCTCCCACCCTTGGTGAGGAAGCCTAGCACTTCCCCCAGGCCCCCACAGCCTGTGCCTCCCACTGAGGGCACTGCCAGGCCCTGACTATCCTTCAACACACCAGGCACACGTGTGCTGCGGGGCCTTCGCACTGCTGCTCCGTCGTCCAGGAGCACTATGACTTCAGGTTGGCCACGGCTCACCTCATCGAGGGCCCAGCTCACACGTCGGCCCCTCAGGGCAGGTGAGTGGCCAGGACCATCTGGGTTTACCGCAGCCACACATGCCTGATTCCTCTGTGGCCTTAGCGATGGCGGAGTGAGACTCTCCATGCCACGAATGCAGGTCAGTGCGGCAGGGGATGGGGCTCTCGTGCCTCGGTGGCCTGGGGACCTGAATGACAGCGGCTCTGCCACTGCCTGCAGCCGCTGTGGTCTCAACATAGGGCCTTAGGTCCACAGTGGTGGGGAAGAGTGGAAGAATCGGCACCAGTTCCTAAAAGTGCCCGTCACATTCATCCCTTCTACTCACATTCCAGGGACCACAGTCAGTGGTGGTCAGGTCTAATACAAGGGGGCGTGACCCCAAGCCCGGAAGGGGCTGGCGCACAGCAGTGATGTCCTGGCCACCCAGTCCCTGTGAGCGGCCTCTCCCCCCACAATGGCATCCTGTTCTTATTCAGGAAAGATGCATGCAACCCTGCCTCAGTCAGCACATTCGCAGGTGCTGGAAAGAGATGCTTGGTGCTGCAAAGAAAAATTAGCACCGAGACAAAGGATCTTTCAGCAATGCAATTTTTCCTTCCTGGACTGTGGGAAGGGTACTCCCAGTAGCCATCGTGCCACGAGAGTATCTATTTCCAACAGGGCGGAGCCCCATCATCTCTGTCTGTTCCCAAAACATTTCCATCACCCAAAACGAGAACCCCATTCCTCCCCACATCCCCGGCAACCACCATCCCGCGCTCATCTCTAGGATCTGTCGACTCCAGGCATTTTGTGTAAATAACAAGTCTGTCGTGTCTGGCTTCTTTCACTCAGCCTCGTGTTCTCATGAGTCATCCGCACCGCAGCATGGATCAGAGCGTCATTCTTCACAGCTGCATGCTACTCCACCATAGAAATGCGATACCAGTGGTGGCTGACAGACATTTGCGCGTTTCGTGGACTTGGCCGTCGTGAATAGCGCTGCTACGCACATCCATGTGCTAGTTTTTGAGTTGTAGCTTTCAATTCTTTTGGATACCTAGGCCTCAGCCACCGAATTCCTTAACTGATCCCACTCCAGAGTTACCTGCTCCCTTGTGCCCATTTCCCCTCCCTGAACGGCGAATGTTGCTGGTCCCTGCCTCAGGTGGTGCGTCCTGCAGGGAGGGAAACCAGCCGCCGCCCATGCTCACGGCATCTTCCTGTCGTTCCTTCCTTGTTCACTGACCCCTCCCTGATGTGGCCGGAGGACCGGGCCTGGTATCGCCTTGTCCTGGCACAGGCCTGACACGCAGTGTCAGTTCGGCTGATGCTTGCTGGTAAAGGAATAAGCCGGCGCTCCAACTTGGAGCTCCTCCCTGTGGGGTTTTGTTTACAAGAAGAAATCTGCCGAGCCGGCTGTGAGGCACACATCACAGTCCAAGCTACTCCGGAGGCTGAGGCAGGAGGAGCGCCCGAGCCCAGGAGTTTGAGGCTGCAGTGAGCCATGACTGCACTACTGCACTCCAGCCTGCGCGACAGAGCCAGACTCTGTCTCTCAAACAGCACTGCTGCCGAAACGTAGAAAGTGGGGTGGGCGCCACACTCGCAGTTCCGCTTCCTCAGCCAGCACTGCCCACATGCTCCCAGGGCCAGAGGTTGGGGATCAGGCCGGCTCTGGGCAGGGGGCTGTGTGTGCCCTGGCAGGTTGCCCCTCCCTGAGCCAGGAGCGAGGTGAAGGTACCCACAGCAACAGGCCGTGTTTGGACGCAGCGAGTGGAGCTGGCCCACACTGGGTTCTTCTGTCCCTCATAAATCAGCTCCAAAGAAAATTCCCCAAAAGGAGTTTCAGCAGCTGCCAAGCCCAGGCCAGCAGGCTGGTCTCCCCGGGGGCGGGGAATCTCCTCTCCCCACTGACCACCTGAGGAGTCCCTGGAGAGGCTTGGTTACTCTCCCAGGGCGCGATCCACTTTTGACTGTTCTCTAAGCCCTGCTGGAAATGTGGGAGTCCCCCCACCAAGCCCCACATCCTGTTCTAAACTCACTTGGTTCCAAACTCCCTTGAGCAATCGCCCAGCTCCAGCCTCTCTCTCTGTGTGGACCCTGAGAGCATCTTCAGCACCCAGGCTGACGGTGGCTAAGCGCACTGGCATCAGGGGCTCCTGCATTTTCTTGGTGTTTGGCTCTGGGTGATCTGCAGGAAGGGGGACTGCCACTGCCCTTGAGGGCGCCTGGCCTCTACCGCTAGCGTCCTCCTGTGGTTCCTTCGCTTGTTCCCCAACCCCCACTCCGACGTGGCCAGAGGACAGGGTCTGCTGCCGCCTTGTCCTGGCACAGGCCCAGCATACAAGAGGTGTTTGACGCTTGCCGGATAGAGGAACACACCACAGCTAGAACCTGGGGTTCCCCATGGGGTTCTGTTTGCAAGAAGAAATACCGAGACCAGCTCGGCCGCAGAGACCCCACCCAGACGGCGCTGAAGGCATGGAGAAGCAGACCCCCAGGAAGAACAGCAAAGCGGGACTATCCGGGGTCAGCAGCCTTCCGAGCCAAGAGCCTCAGGGGCTGACGCGTTCCGAGCTGAGGGCCTCAAGCAGACGCTGACCCAGGCATTTATTCTATCTGAACAGGTGATACTTATTAACAAACAGGTGCTCTGTGTGTTCTCACAGAACTAAGAGAAACTAGGGAGGCAGCTGGTGCCTGCTTACCACTGATCACGGACAAACCAGAAAGCATTCTCCACGAGGGAGCCCCGGGGGCAGGTCACACATCCCCGCTGGAAGCACTGTTTTCCCCGTGTGTGGCATCCATGGACTGCTTTGCTGCTTTAGAATACCCCAAGCAGTTTTCCACTTGTTGGGGGGGGCGGCCACGCTTTCTTTGCCATCATTCTCAGCAAGCAATATATTTTATCATACAGTCAGCTCCGGGGGGCCCTGTCATTGCAGAGGGGGACTGTGATGATCGGGAGGCAACTCAGGGTGGGGGACAGAGTGACCCTCCCCTGAGGTTGTGGGGCCCAAACACTGATGCTGCCCAAGACCTGGCAGGTCCAGGCGACTCAGGGCGGCCACTTCTCCAGCCCGGCAGGCTGTAATCCGATGTCCACGAGGACTCTCCTCGTAACTGGCAGGGCATGACCACCTGAGCTGAGAGGGAGAGAGGGTCCCTGGGTGCTGGCCAGCTGCCCCTGCCCCCTTCTGGGCCAGTGTGCACACCCGTTTAAAGCACCGTTCGGGTTCGGCACATGTCCGCTGATGGGTACCTGTCAGGCTGTACTTTTGGCAATGATGGCTCCCTGGGAATGAAGGCTTTTTCCTGGGAAAAGTCCCCACTGAGGTGGTCAGCAGCCCTGAGGACGTGCTGTGAGACCCACGGCCCTCCCTGACTCCAGAGCGGCCGGGAAGGTGGGACTCCAGCAAGCCGTGTGGCCCCCACTGGTGCCTGCGTCCCTGCGTCTCACACGGGGCCTCACTCAGCTCCTGTCCCTGAGTGCCCACTGGTGGGGACACAGGAGATGGCAACTGCTGATGGATCCCAGGCCAGTGGAGAAGACAGACGTGCACATAGGGAGGATGAGGGGTTGTCGGGCCGGGCCGGAGGCTGCCTTCTGCAGGCCCTGTCCCAGGGTGAGAGGGTCGGGGACTCGGGTTTCCTTAGCCTGGACCTGCCAGGTCTTTGGCAGTGTCAGTGTTTGGGCCCCAGAACCTCAGGGGAGGGTCACTCTGTCCCCCACCCAGTTCCCCACGGGGGCTCAGCATGCAGGCTCAGCACACACGGGCATGGGAGCCTGGCCCCACGTCCCCTGCTGCTGGGCAAGGCACAGCCTGCCCGGGCCTCGGTTCCTGGGTGTGGGCCAGCTGCTCTGCCCTCCTCTGGGCCTGCTGGGGACATCTGGACCCTCTGTACCGTTGCATCCCTGGAGTCAGCCCTGCTCTGCCCCCTATGGGGGAACCGAGCTCCCTAACTCAACCTTCCCAACAGGCCTCATCTGCTAAGAAGTAGGAGGCACAGGGCCCAGGCACCAGGCCCCTCTCTCATCCCTTTCCCCAGGTCTTCTGCCTCCTCCCCTTCTCTACTTCCCCTTCACCTCCTCCCTCTCTCTCTCCCTCACTCCCTGTCTCCTTTCCTCTCTCTCTTCCTCTCTCTCTCTCCCCCATCTCCCTGTCTCCCTCCCTCTCCACCTCCATCCCTCTCCCCCTCCCTCCCTCTCCATCTCCCTCCCCCTCCCTCCCCTTCCCCCTCCCTCCCTCTCCCTCCCTCTCCCTCCCTCTCCCTCTCCCTCCCTCTCCCTCCTTTTCTCTTTCCCTCCCTCCCTCTCTCTCCCTCCCTCTCCCCCTCCTTCTCTCCTTCCCTCCCTCCCTCTCCCTTCCCCCCACTTTCCCTTTCCCCTCCCTCACCCTCCTCCCCTTCTTCCTTCTGTTCCTCAGTCTCCTCCCCCGTCCCCTCTCTGCCTTCCTCATCTCTCCTCCCTCCTCCTCAGCGCAGGGAGCTTCACTGAATCTGGAAAGAACAGGGTAAACAGCCGCGTCACAAATCCTCCAAGTTGTTCTTGCATTGAGGGTTGGGAGCTTCAATGCCAGAAGCAGGGAGGTTTTCCTGGTTTGGTGGTGGTCTCTGAGCCCTGTGGGCCCCTCCAGGGTCTACGAGGTCCCTAGAAAATGAGGCTGGATGAGAGCTCTGTCAGTGCCCTTGCACAGAAGTACACACAACGGGCTTCAGGATGGGCCAGAGACCCACGCCCAGGGTATGGGGGAGAGGAGTGTTCTGAGCCTGGGTGGGTGGGTTGGACAGGCCCCAGTGGAAGGCCACTCCCCACTCCCCTGGAGACCTCCCGTGGGGCCTGCCCTCTGCAGACTGAGGTTTGCCTAGGTCACATGGAGGGGCGGGCTTGCTGAGACCCAGCTGGGGGTCTTCCTGCAGACCAGCCTGTCACTCCCCACTTGCCAGTGGTCTGGGCTGCTCCTTCAGAGGGATCTCGTCCTCCCTCTTGGGGACTGGGGGGTGAGGAGCCAGACCTGAGCTGCAGCTCTGCCTCTTACCCTGAATGGGGTGCTGCAGGGCTGGCATGTGGGTGCTTTTTGCTGGCATCTCCCCTGAATCCCAGCAGATGAGGAGGCCAGGCCCAGGTGGGGGCTGCAGGCAGGACCCAATATGTAATATCAGGGGCCTGGGGCAAAATGGAAAGGCAGGTCTCTCATTCAAAAATGTTTAGCCCTGCCCTACATCAACAGCAGAGCCTTAGACCTGGCTGAGGGTGGCGGCCGGGACCTTCGCCTAGGTGGCACCCGGTGCAGCGGCTCTGCCCACAGGCCCCACGAGGGGGCGCCCGTGTGACGTGCCTGAGGCCAATGCCCCGAAAGCCTGCCGCCCGCCTGCCCCGACCCTCCCGGGCCTCCTCACTGGCAGGACCTCCTATGGGTGGTGGTCCTCCCAGAGCTGGGGGCCACCACATGCAATGGCAGGTGCCAGATGGGGCTGAGGCCACACAGAGCTGCGTGTGATGGGACACCTGGCCACAGTCAACCCGAGGGAGGCCCCGTCATCCCCAGGAGACACCCCAGCTCTTGCCTGGGACGGGAGCACCAGGCCACAGAATCCCTGCTGACTCCCCCATCCTCCCCAAACCCACCAAGGTGCACCTCCTGCCTGCTGAGCGCCAGCCCCTTTCCTCCAGGAAGCACGTTTGGCCGGCAGATCCCTGCTCAGATGCAGTGCCTGGGACATGCTTCCTGTGTACCCCACTATAGTAGCTGGGGCCCTGTCCTCGGGGCTCCCGCCGCAGGTCCCAGGGAGGCCTGGCACAGGTGCTCAATGAACGTTTGCCAAGCGCAGGGGCAGTGGGAGCCAGGAGTGCTTTCAGCTGGCAAGGGGCCACACGGCTGGAGCATCCAGGCTTAGGGGAGCCCCACCGGTGCAGGGGTCCCAGCCCTGTCCCATCCAGCTCCCACATCCTCCCTCATTGCTGGTCTAAGAAGTCCGAGTCAGGACTTCCCCACCTCCACCCCAGCCGCACGGGCCCGAGCTCAGCCTGCAGTGGCCTCACCCTTGCAGGCTCAGGAAGTGCCCCCATCCAGCCCATGCCAAGTCAAGGCAGGCCTGGGTGCCCCACAGAACACAGCGAGGTGGCGCTGGGTGGCTTCTGAGGCCAGATTACACGTACCTTGCTCTCCTGGGGAGGACACCCAAGCATCCCTACAGAGGGGCGTCTAGAGGAGGACACGGAGGCAGCCGCTAATAACCCGCACGGCCTGGCCGGCTGGGATGGAGAGCAGGCTCCGCAGGGGATCCCCCAGCCACAGTTGGGCCCCGGCCACGTGACTGCGTCTCATGAGACCCCAGCCAGAACTGCCCAGCCCAGCCACTCAGAACTCCTGACCACATACACACACACACACACACACACACACACACATGGCAAGCTTCGCAGATGCAACTAATACACAATGAAGAAAGGGAAATGGAAATGACCCTCATGGCTCCTGCACGCCAGTGCCCCAGGTCCGGCTTCCTCTTTGCACGGGGGGGGGCACGGCTGCTTCCACTGGCTCCTTCGAAAGCATAGCCTGAGACCAGGACACAGTGCAGGTGGTTTATGTGTGGTGACGCCAGGTGAGGGAGCCATCCAGGTGTGTTATCAAGGTCTCAGCTGGTTTCAGGGTCTCCTGGGGCGTGTGCTCGACACCTGAGGGCAGTCTTTCTGCAGATGAGGGCGGGTGCGTCCACCAGCGCCCTGCCACACCTCAGACGGCTGGCCTGGGCTGCTCCCTCCTCTGCCCTTTGGGGCTTGGTACACACGGAAGGCAGACACTGTTGGGTAAGGAGGAGGGTCCAACTCCCACTCAGCATGGGCCACCACCACTGAAGTGGGGGCGCAGAGGGGATGTGAGGTGGTCCCGCGAGCATCGCTCCCCACACTTACTGCCTTCCTAGATGTATACTGCTGCACCCTGCTTCTGTTTACCAACTTCCCACCACACCACACGCTCGTTTTTCTCGTTTGACCCTCAGGGCTGGAGGAGGATTCGGAAGGACAGTGCTCTGTGCAGTCAGAAGCAACCCAGACCTTGACAGGCACCATCTTATGGGGCCTTCCCAAGAGCCCCATGAGGTTGGAGCTACTATGACATTTACAGATGGGAAAACTGAGACCAGGAGTGGTGGAAGTGTGCAGCCCGGTGACGGGGGCTCAAGAGCTGCTGCTGGTGCCATGAACCCACCCATGCCCTCCGTGGCTGGATCGAGGTCCCCCAGCCTGGGCCCCTCCTGTAGGACCCTTCTGGGCTGGAGGAGGCTTTCCAGAAATCCACTTAGCGCTGACCTCATCTTTGTCCTCCTTGGAGCTAATCTGCTAATCCCGCCAGCCCCACTGGGCCCCACCACTGTCTAGACTGTCCTGCGCCGTCCGCACCCCACCCCCAATCTTCCACCCACTGTGGGCCTCCTCCCGGCCATGCCTCCAGGCTTGGGCAGGTCCAGTGACTGGCGTAGGTCGAGCTGGGATTCATTCTGTGGAACGTACCTCAATCCCGGTGGGGGGAAGATTCTGGAGTCTGGAATTCAGGAGCCTGGGCCTGAATTCTGATCCCAACTTTTCATGGCTCAGCCATCATCTCCGAGGCCTCATTTCCTCCTCTGTAAAACACGATCACTAAGCTCTCTTCAGCTGTGAAATCCCAGGATGCTCCCCAGGCCCCTTCATGCCCAGCCCATTCCACTCACAGCAGCTGGATGGCTCTGGCTTCACCAGGCCAGGGTTTGAATCTCAACTCTGCCTTCACTTAGCTTCTGCTTCCTAATCTGCAAAATGGGGGTGTCAGGGACTCCTCTGCAGGGCTCCGTGTGGACTTGGTGGGATAGCGGGTGGGTGGCAGTCCCTGGTGCATGGTCAGCACTCGGTGAGGTTCTGAGAACTGAAATGAATCCAGCGAGGAGGAGTCTCCTTTGCCCCTGACTCCCTGCAGGATGACAGGAGTGTGGGGAGGAAGGAGACTGCAGTGTCTCAGGAGCCCCCAGTCACCCCAGCAAATTTGGGTGGCCGGGATAAAAACCTGAGATTTTGGGCAGGGGAGGAGGAAAAGAGCACGAACCAGGCAGGGGTGCTGCTGCTGCTCAGGCTAGATGAAGCCAGACATTTATTTATTAATGCTTTTATTTATTTTTTTTGAGACAAGGTTTGCTGTTTCGCTTAGGCTGGGGTGTGGCGGTGAAATCAAGGCTTACTTTAGCCTTGACCTCTCGGGCTGAGGCGATCCTCCCACCTCAGCCTCCCAAGTAGCTGGGACTACAGGTGCATGCCACCATGCCTGGCTACTTTTTTATTTTTTGTAGAGATGGGGTCTCACTATGTCCCCCAGGCTGGTCTTGAACTCCTGGGTTCAAGCGATCCTCCTGCCTTAGCCTCTCAAAGTGCTGGGATTACAGGTGTGAGTCACTGTGCCCAGCCTGATGCTAAACAGGTGAAAAATAATAATTAAAATGGACCCACAATGAAATGGGAAGGGGCTGCTTTTACAGGTGCCAAACTTCCTGGCAATAGAAGCATTGAATGGGAGGTTCCCTTTTTCCTAGGACCTCAAAGCCAGAGCACCAGGGATATTGCTTCGACCTTCCTGTGCATGCTTGAACACACCAAGTAAACACCTCGTTTAGCAGCTAAATGTGGGCATTGTACCAGCTGTACTCCCAACTTGCTGGGCAATCTTAGGGACTTGCTGACCTTGTCTGTGTCTCATCAGTAAAACAGGGAGAACACTAGCTCTCCCAGCATGGGCTCTGTGAGGACTGAATGAGCTGATAAGCACAGATTTGAACCCAGGTCTTCCAGGTTCTGTCCTCCAAGCCATCTCCACCCTGCCCTTAGGAAGGACCAGGGGCCTCTGGACACCATCAGCTCGCCCATCTGTCCAGGATTTGCATGCACCTGCTCTGTGCCAGATGCTGGGCACTGGGGACAAGCCAGAGGAGGTCTGGCCCATGACCAGTGTTGTCTCTGATTGGGGGATTTTCTGGCAGAGTCGAGAGTGCAGTGGGGCTGAGAGATTGGACAGCCGGTAGAGGCTGAGCTCTCAGAGGTGGCGGCAGCTGATGGGGACCACGCAATGGGAAGGAGGGAGCCCCTGGGATAGTCTGGGGTGAACTTCCAGGCAGAAGGCACAGCAGGTGCAAAGGCCCTTAGGCGGGAAGGAAGCTTTGGGCTGGAAGAATAGCTTGCAGGCGCTCTCACAAAGGCTGGCAACCAGGTGGCCAGGAGGGAGCCCAGTCAGGTGCTCTCGGGACAGTTTAGGGTCTCTGGCCTTCCCCAGTGAGGTGGTGCCTGGAGGCTTTGTAGAGGAAAGTGGCTCTCACTCCCATCTTCCTGGGGCCAGAATCCACATCCCCTGACGACCCTCCCGGGGGCCAGAATCCACGTCACCTGACGACCCCCCGGGAGGGTCGTCAGGAGGGCATGGATTCTGGCCCCCGGGAGGGTCGTCAGGGGATGTGGATTCTGGCCCCCGGGAGGGTCGTCAGGGGACGTGGACTCTGCTCCCGGGAGGGTCGTCAGGGGATGTGCATTCTGCTCCCGGGAGGGTCGTCAGGGGATGTGGATTCTGGCCTCCGGGAGGGTCGTCAGGGGATGTGGACTCTGGCCTCCGGGAGGGTCGTCAGGTGGCGTGGACTCTGGCCTCCGGGAGGGTCGTCAGGTGGCGTGGACTCTGGCCTCCGGGAGGGTCGTCAGGTGGCGTGGATTCTGGCCTCCGGGAGGGTCGTCAGGGGATGTGGATTCTGGCCCCGGGAGGGTCGTCAGGTGGCATGGATTCTGGCCGCGGGAGGGTCGTCAGGGGATGTGGATTCTGGCCTCCGGGAGGGTCGTCAGGTGGCGCCGATTCTGGCCCCAGGCAGCCAGTCCAGCATTCCTCTCTTACTGAGCTGGCTAGCCCTGGAGCATCTACTGTGTGTGCCTGCTCTGGCCCACTGGGAACAGGATGGCACCGAGTGGAGCAGCTGTGCCACAGGCCCACGTGGGACAAAGGGCGCCTGCTGCGGAGTGGGCCTGGAAGAGATAAGGTGGGGATAGGGGTTACAGGATGGGAAGAAGGTGGCCTCAGGAAGGGCTACCTTGGCGGTGCCAGCTTGGCCATGTCACCTTCTGAGCCTCAGTGTACTCTTCTCTTATGTGGGACGAGACCATGCTGACGGGCTGTGTGTGCGGAGCTGACGAGCTGATGTGCGTGTCCTGAGTCTGCTGAGCCTGCTGGGGTTCCAGGCACAGTGGACGAAGGATCCAATCAGAGGCTCAGAGGCCTAGGAAGGCAGAATGCTTTCAGGGGACAGACCCCAGGAACCCTCCTCCCCAGGCTCGCCCAGGGCCACCTTCGGACTCTGCTCCCTGCACTACGGCACAGTGCCCGTGGTCAACCCACCAACGTTCAGGCAGCCCCAGGTGTGAAAGATGCCTCGCTCCAGAAGGCTCACGCCCTAAACCTTGGTGGCATCCCCGTGGGGCTAATTCTCTGGCTTAGGGAAAGCCAGAGCTGTGAAGGTGTGGCAGACTCCATCCAGATTTCAAAGGATACAGTTTAAAGCTAGGGGCCAGGCAGAGACTTGTAGCAGGGGTGGAGCCACTACAGAGAACCCCCACTAAAGCAATGCTGAGTGGAAATGAGGAGCTGGAGCTGCTACAGTCCCCACCAGGATAATGCTCGTGAGCCACAGGAGTGGGACCGCCCCTGGGACCCAAGGACTGTGGAGCCACTGGCAGATGCAATGCTTCCTGGAAAAGCTTCAGGCACCAGACTCTACCCCACTGGAGGTGGAGCAAAGCCATGAGTGTGGTGGCCTGAGGCCCTGGGGACCCAACCTGGTGTGTCCAGGAAGCAGCCCATGGAGTGAAAAGAGATGATTCTCCAGCTTCAGGATCTAGCGCCTTCCCTGCAGCGTCTTGGACTTGCTTGGGGCCTACTAACCCTTTCTCATTGTTAGCCCTCCCTGATGAAGTGGGAATGCCTGTCTTTTGCCTGGACACCATTATTGTATCTTGGAAGTAGATAACTTGTTTTGATTTCACAGGCTCACAGATGAGATTCTGGACTTTGGACTTTTGATTCCATGCTGGAATGAGTTAAAATCTGGGGACTCCTGTAATCCCAGCACTTTGGGAGGCCAAGGCAGGTGGATCATGAGGTCACGAGTTTGAGACCAGCCTGGCCAACATGTTGAAACCTCGTCTCTACTAAAAATAAAAAAATTCACCTGGTGTGGTGGCGGGCACCTGTACTCCTAGCTACTCAGGAGGCTGAGGCAGGGGAATCATTTGAACCTGGGAGGCAGAGGTTGCAACGCGCCGAGATAGCGCCACTGCACTCCAGCCTAGGCAGCAAAGCTAACTCCGTCTCAAACAAACAAAGAAACTGGGGACCATGGGATTAGAACAGATGTGTCTGTGAGAAGGACATAAGTTTTGGACAGAATACTATGTTGAGTATCTGCTCCTCCAAAATTCAAATAGGAATTTCATCCCCAATATGGCAGTACTCAGAGGTGGGGCCTTTAAGAGGTGACTGGATCATGAGGGTGGAGCTCTTATAAATGAATTAACCTACTCTGGCTGGGCGCAGTGGCTCAGGCCTGTAATCTAGCACTTTGGGAGGCCGAGGTAGGTGAATCACAAGGTCAGGAGTTCGAGACCAGCCTGGCCAACATAGTGAAACCCTGTCTCTACTAAAAATACAAAAAATTAGCTGGGCATAGTGGTGGGTGACTGCAATCCCAGCTACTTGGGAGGCCGAAGCAGGAGAATCGATTGAACAGAATGAGACTCTGCCTCAAATAAAACTACAGTAATCAATAGTGTCATATTGGTGTAAAGCTATACACACAAGAAGATAAGGATGGTGTCCAGAACAGACCACGTCTATGTCACTTAAGTTGGGAAAGTGGAGTCTTTCAACAAATAGAACTGAAACAAGCAACTATCCACACAGATACAAAATCTTGATCCTTATTGCATATGGTACACAAAAATGAACTCAAAATGGATCACAGACTAAAATGTAAAAGATAAAACTATAAAAGTTCCATAAAATAAAACACATAGGGAAAAAATGTCCTTTGAGTAGGCAAATTTCTTAAACTCAAATTATAAGATCTCATAAATCATCATTATTATTATATCTCCCTCACGGCAACCTCTGCCTCCCTCCTGGGTTCAAGCGGCTCTCCTGCCTCAGCTTCTCAAGTAGTGGGACTACAGGGGCACAACGTACCCAGATAATTTTTGTAGTTTTAGTAGAGCCGGGGTTTAACCATGTTGGCCAGGCTGGTCTTGAACTTCTGGCCTCAGGTGATCTTCCCACCTTGGCCTCTCAAAGTGCTGGGATTACAGGCATGAGCCACTCACTGCACCCAAATCTTTGATAAATTAGACTTAATAAAAAATATTCAAAAGACACCATTAAGAAAATGAACAGGCAAACCAAACATGAAAGGAAAATATTTATATTTGTCACAAATAGAGACAAAGAATTACATATATTATGTATGTGTTTTTCATCTAGAATATGGAGAGAACTTGAGTCAACAATAAGCAACCCAACTTAAAAACAGGCAAAAGATACGAACAGACACATCACAAAAGATGACACAGAACAGCCATAAGCAGATGAAATCATAGGCGTACATTATCCAGTGCGCAAATACAAATTAAAATCATACGACTAGAGTGGATTAAACTTTAAGAGACTGAAATACCAAGTGTTAGCAAAGATAAGGAGCAACTGGAATCTTCCCATACCGTATAGGAATGTAAAACGATTCAACCACTATGGAGGGCTGTGCAACAATTATTATTATTTTCTTTAAGGTGGAGTCTTGCTCTGTCACCCAGGCTGGGGTGCAGTGGTGTGATCTCAGCTCACTGCAATCACTGTTCCCGGGTTCAAGCAATTCTCCTGCCTCAGCCTCCCAAGTAGCTGAGATTATAGGCTCACACCAGCACACCTGGCTAATTTTTGTAGAGATGGGGTTTCGGCCATGTTGGGCAGGCTGGTTTTGAACTCCTGACCTCAGGTGATCCACCCGCCGTGGCCTCCCAAAGTGCTGGGATTATAGGCGTGAGCCACCATGCCCAGATGACAATTTCTTAGAAAGTTAACAACACTATTTCAATGGACTGAATGCTTACATCCTTGCACGATTCATGTCAAATTCCGAACCTGCAAGGTGACATGACGTGGGGTCTTGGGGAGGTAACAGAATCACAAGGGGAGAGCCCTCACAATTAGGGTAAGTTTGCTAGTCCATTTCCACCTCACTAGACACCAAATGCTGACACCCTCATCTTGGGTGAGGTATCACTTAGTGTTTGGGGAAGGAACAAATGAAATAGGAGTGACCCTGAAAACAAAATAGGATCACATGGTAAGAGAGACAGAGGAAGGTGACTGATGACCGCGAAAGGGTTCAGGAGGACCAGTTCTTGGGGTGGGAGTGGCAGGGGCACTTCAACGTGCCCAGGCAAAGCAGGGATGGCTAAGGGGTGCAGGAGACCGGGTAGGGTCCAGAAAAGGTGCTGGGGCAGGAACAGGGCCAGATGAAGGGAGTAGGGTGGCTCACACGCGGTGCCCCTCTAGCAGGGGCAGGTGGCCCAGTGCCGAGTGGCAGACAGTCCCGTAGGCTTGAGAGTAGCCTCCAAGCAAAGCCTGGCAGCCCCCTGAGCCCCCTGCGAGGTGGAGGTGCGGAACATCCTCCGGCCAGGCCGGGGACGGACCTGCATACAGTTGAGTCACATAAGGGGAGGTGTCAGAGGGGGCGCAGTGGGGGAGGCCTTGAGGACCTCGAGGGATGCCAACTGGACAACGGAGGGGCAGTGGGAAGGATGGGGAAGGGAGCGAAAAGGAGGGGAAGAGGAGGATGGGGGAGGAGGCAGACTGGGGCTGGGCTCACCTGTTGTGCACCGGCCACGCTCACCCCACCGCCCCGGTTCTGGTCACCCCGGTTCCGGTCACCCCGGATCAGGGCCTGGTTGGCCACCTGAGCCGCAGACTGTGAGGTCAGGGAGGACGCTGCTCCCCTCTCGCTTGGCTTCACCTGGGAAGGGGCACATTACAGGGTCACTGAGAGGCAAAGAGAGAGGGTCCCTCCTGTGCCCACCCCACCATAACTTACCAGGGAGAGTGTCAAGGGGGGGCTCTGCCTTTGCCCCAGGGGGCCTTTCCTCCCTCCCTAGGGGTGCAGCTTGGAGCAGGGGAGCGGAGTTCTGCCTGGGAATGTTCTCGGCTACACGGGGGGACTCTGTAGGATCAGAAGGTCAACCCCAGGGTCAGAAGCCGGGTGCTGCGCAGAGTCGGCAGCCACAGGAGGAAGCCTGGGCCATGCTCCTCGCGGGCAGCAGCAAAGGTCACACACCGTGCTCTGGGGGGTCGTGGCCCCGCACAGGTGTCCCTGAAGACAGCTGAGGGTTGGCTCTGGGCTTGCACAGGTGTGCCTGGGATGGGGAGGCCCTGGGCTCTGCCCCTGGGGTGACGCCCTCCAGGCCCTTCTCTCTTGAGGTGCAGCTGCCTCCGCGCTCCAGGATCATCTGCGGGACAGGAGTGTGCTCAGAGGTCGCAGCCTGCCCACGGGGCGTTTGGGGGTTTCTGACATAGGAGGTGGCCCCTAGGGTGCGGGTAGACCAGGGATGACGGGGGTCACAAGCCGGAGCACCTGATAGACACGGCCGCGGTACTCAGGCGCAGAGAGCTGGACTCCTTCGTGCACCCGGAGCCGCGTATCCGCCCTTCGTGCCCACTCGTCGCTGGGGCAGTGGAATCTGCAGGGAGCCAGAGAGGTGGGGCCCGGGCTTCGGTCAAGCCAGCCCCTCAGGCTGTCATCGCAACAGGCTTGGGAGCTCTCCCTCGCGGGCCGGCTATCTCTGGCCTGCACCCGCGCACGGGGGACTGTCTCCCACTCCCACCTCTGCACGTAGGGGTGCTGCAGTGCCTGGGTTGCGCTTAACCGCTTGTCCGGGGCGAACACCAGGAGTCGCCTGAGGAGGTCCAAGGCCTCTGGGGAGGTGTCTGGCGGCAGGAGGGCATCCAGCATCTGCCGTGGCCTGTGGGCTGCCGTGTGCTGTCTCCAGGGACCCACCCAAGAGCCCTCCTCAGATCCATGTTCACGGCTGGGGCTGGGCTTCCATACAGGGGCCCACGCTGCTGTCCCTCTAGGTGGATGCCCCCGCCTGACCCGCAGGTGGTCTGGGTCCCTTGGCGCCCTCCTCTCCACGCCCTGACACAGCTCCTCAGGGCCACCCTCTAGGACCACCAGTGGCTCCTGCTCTCAGAGCGGCCAACAGTTGCTGGGTTTGGAACCACCAGCTGGAAAACAGGCAGAATCTGAACTGGTACAAACTGGCCCCAGTAACCCTGCAGGAAGGTGGCCCTGCTCCCTCAAGACAAGCCATCCTCACCCTCACCAAAGTGCCCCCACTCACCGGGACCCCAGGTGGTGCAGCACAGAGGCACGGCAGCCTGAGCCGAGAGCCAGGAGGTCTGGGGCAGCAGAAGGTGGTGTGACCCAGGCAGGCCTGGCAGGCTGGCGCAGCTCAAGCATCTGGGGCCAGCCATCTCTTCCAACCCCGCGGAGCACAGCCTCTTGACAGCGTTTCCACTGTCTGGCAGGGCTCAAACACCCCATCACCAGGGCGTGCCCCAGCCTACCCCACATGACCCCCACTCCACACACCTGTACCTGGCCCTGGGAAGTGCTCACACAGGTGGACACTGGCACCCACCTCCACGGACCAGCAGGCTCCACCCAGACGAGCAGATGCGCCCGGTGGTACAGCTCCCGCTCGCCCCCACCCTCAAGAGTGACCCCCATGGCCCCACTCCTGCCACTGCCTTCCTCCACCTCTTCCCTCAGCGCCTGAATCTCTCCTGCCAGCTTTGTGCGCACACCCCAGCTCCCAGCACAGTGATGGTCCCTGCCCCTGCTACCCCAATCCCTCGGGGACCTTGTCCAGCCTGCCGGCCCCATCATGGCCACTGCTGGGTTCTCATGGTGCCTATGCCAGGCGCTGCCTGCCCACATCCGCCCCCAGCAGCTCCTCCTGGGCCTCCATCACCAGTTGGTCTTCCTGGGGCTCCTGTCCTATCCTCTGGATCCTCCCTGTCGCTGTCCCCGTTCCTCCTCCCAGCAGTCCTGGCCTGTCAGCTGCCGTCTCCCCACAGCTGTGCCATCTGACCCGAAGCATCCCGGTGCCCAGCCCCAGCTGCCTGGCTCACCCTCCTCGGAGGGCGGTGGGATGGTCTCCAGGATCAGCTCCAGCTGGTGGAGGGTGGACGTGCCCGGGAACAGGGGCTTCCCCCGCAGCATCTCCGCCAGGATGCAGCCCAGACTCCACGTGTCCACCCCAAGGGTGTACCTGGGGCAGGAAGGGGTGTAGGCATGGAGGGACCTAGAGGCAGAGGTGGGGATGGAGTTGCTGGGAGGGTGAGTGAGAGGACACTCGTGGCCTGGGAGCTCCGGCTGGGCAGGAGGGCAGCCCTGGGGGCCCCTGCAAGGAGGTAGAGGGTGGGTTGGGGGTGTCTCACTGCTACCGGTGTGAAGACAGCAGCACCTCCGGAGCCCGGTACCAGCGTGTGGCCACATACTCTGTCAATGCCTGGCCTTCAGGCCCCTCAGGGAGGTCCCTAAGGGAGCGGGCCAGGCCGAAGTCACACAGCTTGACCGTGCAGTCAGCACACAGGAGCACGTTGGACGGCTGCAGAGAGGAGGCAGACTGAGGCCCTGGAGCCGGGTGGGGCCGGGTGGAGCCGGGTGGGGCCGGGTGGGGCCGGGTGGGCCTGGGAGCTGGACTCGAGGCACAGTGGGTGCCGCACCTTCTGGTCCCGGTGCACGACGTGCCCCGAGTGGAGGAACCAGGTGGCCCGCAGGAGCTGGAAGATGGAGCGCACGTGGACGTCCTGCAGCAGCCCGCCCTTCGGGATGACCGTGTTCAGGTCCGTGTCTGGGGAGAGGGTGCACACTCCAGTCTGGGGGGTGGAGGGGGAGGGGGTGGGGGTGGCACCCTGGGGGAGTGGGAGAGGGGCACCTGGCAGGTCTGTCTCACTTTGAACCAGCCCGTGGCCTGCCTGCCCCACTCCTCCATCCTGCGCACAGCCTGTGGGCACAGCGGTGGGGTCTGCAGCTGTGCCTATTATTTTTTTTTTATTTAAAAAATAAAATAAATTTTTTTATTTTTAAATTTTTTTATTTTTATTTTTTATTCTAAAACAAAAAACATTTTATTTCCTATTGCCTTTCTTTCATAAAATGAGAAGAAAAAGAATGCAGCTGCAGACTGGCGGGAGCAGGAGCCCGGGGCAGGTGGGATGAAGGGGTCACTGCTGGCTCTGGAGGCTGACACCGGTCAGCTGTCTGTCCCTGAGTCCAGGGTACACGGTGAGGGAGCAAGCCACCGTGGGGCAGGTGAGGATAGGCCAGAGGCGGGGCCGGGGCGCTGGCCGAGGCCTCACTCACCCATACACTCAAACACCAGGTAAATGTCCCTGTCGTTCTCTGCCCGGATCACGTCAAGGAGGCTGATGATGTTGGGATGCTCCCCAAACTCCTGGGGAGAGAGTCGGCGGCGGCTGGAAGGCCAGGGACTGCCTCTGGGGCCCGAGAAGCCTGGCTCCTCTCCTGTCTGGAGAGGTCTGTTCCTGGGGAAGGGGACTGGGAGAGGGCCCAGGCTACTCACCTGGAGGAGTGTGATTTCCCGGAATGTTCTCTGAAGAGACAGAAACAGGTGTGTGGGTGGGTGGAGCAAGAAGGAAGCCCGTGTCCTGAGAGGACCCAAAGGAGCTGATGTCCATCACCCAAGGCCCACCAGACCAGGCGCGGAAGAGGGGGCAGTGTTCCGAGACAAGCCATAACATCTGCTGTGACCGGCTCCCAGCTCCCACCTGATTCCAGGCACCAGGGCAAGGGGCTGCCGCTCCCAGCCCCATCCCGCCCCACACTTCTCCCCACACACTCACCTGGGCATCTGTCTTATCCCGAAAAGCATCAAAGATTTTCTTGATGGCCACGACCTCACCTGTTCTCCGGTCCACTGCCTTCCACACAATGCCGTAGGCCTGGGAAGGAGTGCCATGACACAGGGCCAGCCCCTTGCCCCACCATCCCCTGCCCACCCAGACTGCCCCTGCACACATGAGGCTCCTCCTTCCCATTCTGGGTCCCCAGAGGGGATGGGAGTGTGGGCTCCACAACTGCAGGCCACCCTAGACTCTGACATCTTCCAGAGTAGGGGAGGCAGAGGGGAGGGTGAGAGCTGGCGAGGCCCTGGAAAAAAGGAGGCCACAGAAGGGAGCATCTGGGCAGGAGATGAAGCTCGGGATGCCCTGCCATCCTTCCAGCTGCCAGGCACTCTCCCTCCCTCTCTCTCACACCCACCTAGCCCCTAGTCCCGTCGGCCCCACCTTCAGATTCCTCCAGAATCCAGCCCCTGCCACCCTCTCCGCTGCCCCCACCCTGGTCCCAGCCTCTGGCATCTCTCACTGGGTGGCTGCATTCACCCCTTAAGGAATCTCCGTCTGCCACTCCCTTGCATGCCAATAGTGGGTTCTCAACACAGGGGGCAGGGTAGGCCTTATATAGTGACACCAGCAGCTGCTACAGCTCTGGCGTCAGCAACAGTGAAAACCAAAGTCCTGGAAGTTTCCCGAAGCCCCCACACGGGTTGGACCCCTCACCACTCATCTCTCCATCTCTTACCCAGTCGCACACAAGCCTGCGCTGGGCCTCAACTGAGCACCTGCTGTCTGCACTGCCCGGAAGGATCTTCCTCCCCCTCCCCCTGTGTGCTCACTCAGGCACACAGATACGCTTGGCTCTGGCCTTCACTCTGCACCCACCCCATACCCGCTCAGGCCCTTCTTGGGACTCGCCCCTGTGCTCCTGAGCCTGGGGTCTGCCCTCCCTCTCAGTGACTGAGGCACGGGCCCAGCCTCCCCAGAGCGTCCTGTGCACCCAGGAAGCGGGCGACTGTGGGCACATGGGAAGTGGGGCGCCAGGATCCCTCTGCTTGAGGCTGCTGGGGTCCTGGCTGTCACCTGCCTCCAGGAGCCGGGATCCTGGGAGTCACGGTCGTGTCACCCCATGAGGAAACTGAGGCACGAAGGGGCTCCAAACCACCCCTCCGCCTACGGAGGAGGCAGGACGCCAGTGTGTGACGGAACAGGCCTCGGAGGGGACCAACCATCCCCCGTAGGTATTCTCTCCGCAGGGGCACCCCTCGGAGGGCAAGCGCGTCCCCGGGCACTCACCCCCTTCCCAAGCGGAGTCAGCGCGGGCGGCGCCCCGCCCCAGCCGGAAGTAGTCAGCGGAGGCGGGCCCCCGGCCGGAAGTAGTCAGCGGAGGCGGGGCCCAGGCCCCGACGGAAGGAGTCAGCGGAGGCGGAAGCGGAAGCGGAGGCGGAGGCGGGACCCCAGCCCGGCCGGAGGGAGCCAGCGGACGCGGCGCCCGGGCCCGGCGCGGCCCGGCCGGAGGGAGCCAGCGGACGCGGCGCCCGGGCCCGGCGCGGCCCGGCCGGAGGGAGCCAGCGGACGCGGCGCCCGGGCCCGGCGCGGCCCGGCCGGAGGGAGCCAGCGGACGCGGCGCCCGGGCCCGGCGCGGCCCGGCCGGAGGGAGCCAGCGGACGCGGCGCCCGGGCCCGGCGCGGCCCGGCCGGAGGGAGCCAGCGGACGCGGCGCCCGGGCCCGGCGCGGCCCGGCCGGAGGGAGCCAGCGGACGCGGCGCCCGGGCCCGGCGCGGCCCGGCCGGAGGGAGCCAGCGGACGCGGCGCCCGGGCCCGGCGCGGCCCCTCCCGGCCCGGCCGGAGGGAGCCAGCGGACGCGGCGCCCCGGCGCGGCCCCTCCCGGCCCGGCCGGAGGGAGCCAGCGGACGCGGCGCCCCGGCGCGGCCCCTCCCGGCCCGGCCGGAGGGAGCCAGCGGACGCGGCGCCCCGGCGCGGCCCCGCCCGGCCCGGCCGGAGGGAGCCAGCGGACGCGGCGCCCCGGCCCGGCCCCGCCCGGCCCGGTCGGAGGGAGAAAGCGGACGCGGCGCCCCGGCGCGGCCCCGCCCGGCCCGGCCCGGCCGGAGGGAGCCAGCGGACGCGGCGCCCCGGCCCGGACCCGCCCGGCCCGGCCCGGCCGGAGGGAGCCAGCGGACGCGGCGCCCCGGCCCGGCCCCGCCCGGCCCGGCCCGGCCGGAGGGAGCCAGCGGACGCGGCGCCCCGGCCCGGACCCGCCCGGCCCGGCCCGGCCGGAGGGAGCCAGCGGACGCGGCGCCCCGGCCCGGACCCGCCCGGCCCGGCCCGGCCGGAGGGAGCCAGCGGACGCGGCGCCCCGGCCCGGCCCCGCCCGGCCCGGCCCGGCCGGAGGGAGCCAGCGGACGCGGCGCCCCGGCCCGGCCCCGCCCGGCCCGGCCGGAGGGAGCCAGCGGACGCGGCGCCCCGGCCCGGCCCCGCCCGGCCCGGCCCGAGGGAGCCAGCGGAGGCGGCGCCCCGGCCCGGCCCCGCCCGGCCGGAAGGAGACAACGAAGGCGGCGGTGAGGCCCGGTCTGAAGGATTCACTGTAGGCGGCGACCCGGCCCGACCGGAAGGAGTCAACGGAGGCGGCGGTCCGGTCCGGCCCGGTGCGGCCGGAAGGAGTCACCGGAGGGGGCGGCCTGGCCCGCCCCGGCTTGAAGGAGTCAACGGAGGCTGCGGTCTGTCCCGGCCGGAAGGAGTCACCGGAGGCGGGGGCCCGGCCCTGCCCGGCCCAAAGGAGTCAACGGAGGCGGCGGTCCGGTCCGGCCCGGACCTGCCGGAAGGAGTCATGGGAGGCAGCGATGTGGCCCGGCCGGAAGGAGTCACCGGAGGCGGTGGCCTGGCCCGGCCCTGCCGGAAGGAGTCAACGGAGGCGGCGGTCTGGCCCGGCCGGAAGGAGTCAACGGAGGCGGCGGTCCGGCTTGGCACTGCCGGAAGGAGTCACCGGAGGCGGCGGTCCAGCCCGGCCGGAAGGAGTGAACGGAGGCGGGGGCCCGGCCCGGACCGGCCGGAAGGACTCACCGGATGCGGCGGCCCGGCCCGGCCGGAAGGAGTCAACGGAGGCGGTGGTCCGGCCCGAGCCGGCCGGAAGGAGTCATCGGAGGCGGGGGCCCGGCCAGGCCTGGCCCGGGCGGAAGGAGTCAACGGAGGCGGAAGTCCGGCCCGATCCGGCCAGAAGGAGTCAACGGAGACGGTGGTCCGGCCCGGTCCGGCCGGAGGGAGTCATCAGAGGCCGCGGCGTGGTCAGAGCGAACTTCTTTGGAGAAGCCATGGTGGCTTCCACGTGATGGTGGAGGACATCTCTGAGGTGAGTGGCGGGGACTTGTACCCCACCGGGAATCCTCCAGACCTCCCTGCTCCTTCTCCGCGTCTCCGTGCTTTCCAGTCCTGACTTCTTTGTGGGCCTTTGGGCCCCAGTCGTCTGTGTGGGGGTGGTTGTAGGGTGCTGGCTGTGACGGCGTCCACAGCCCTGCTGGGAAGGCTGTGTCCATGTCTGACCTGCATCCAGCGTCCAGGAGTGCACAGGCCCTGAGCCATGGTGAAGTCTGGGACCTGGGTCCCTCCGAGCCCCACGGCCCTCTGAGCTGGAGTATCCTAATTTTCATTTCTACCTACAGCGTATGAGTTCCCTTTTTCTAAAACCACACCTGTATTCCTCCTCTTTTTTTTTTTTTTTTTTTTTTTTTTAAGAGACTGAGTCTGGCTCTGTCACCCAGGCTGGAGTGCAGTGCCGCAATCTCAGCTCACTGAAAGCTTCACCTCCTGGGTTCAGGCAGTTCTGTCTCAGCCTCCTGAGTAGCTGAGACTACAGACACCCACCACGATGACGCCTGGCTTATATTTGTATTTTTAGTAGAGATGGGGTTTCACCATATTGGTCAGGCTGGTTTCAAATTCCTGATCTCGGATAATCTGCCCAACTAGACCTCCCAAACTGCTGGGATTACAGGCGTGAGCCACCTTGCCTGGCACATTGCATTTTCCTAATGAAGAGCTCATTTTGAGGACGTAATCTCTTATCTGTTTTTGGATTTTATGTCTACAGAATTGTCTGGTCAGGTTCTAGATTGGGTTTTTCTGCTACTTTGTAGTGTTTTTCTGTGTGTGTGTACACGTTGGTCTCACCTTTTCAGATTCTTCTGAGTTCGTGGGCCTACCTGCTCCGAGCTGGATTAGAATTGAAGGAGGAGTAGCTGCCCGTGCTGGAGGCTGGAGCCTGGAGTGTGCAGTATCCCCTCGCCTCGCTGTTGCAGTTGGTGGCGGTGACGGAGACTGCAGCGCAGCTGGAAAGGTAAAAAGATGGTGGGATAGGTTCGCCATCCTGGCACGCGCAGCCTGAGGCATGGGGGACGGCTTGCTGGTGCCCTGCCATGGGCGGTGGGCACTATCCAGGGTGTCACTGCTGGTGTTGCGGGGGCTGGTTGGGGGGTTATTTGAGGCGCCACTGCCCGCATAGGGGAGAGGGTTGGGGGCCCTTTCCTGGGATGTGCTGCCCATTGCTGGGGGCTGGGATGGGGCCTGTCCCAAGCGGTACTGTCAGCAGCAATGGGGTATCTTGTGGGCACTGTCCAGGGATGTACTGCCCTAGGTAGGGGGTGAATTGGAGGAGCTATCAGGTGCTGCAATGCCCTTGTCTGGGATGGGTTGGTGGCACTGTGGGGTGCAACACTGCCAGCGGTGAGGGATGGGTTGGGGGTGTTATCAGGTGTTAGATTGCCCCCAGTGGGTGGGGGTTGTGGTATCCAGGACATCATTGCCTGTGTCTGGGAGCTGTTTGGGGGCACTATCCAAGGCTGCATTGCCCACATGGGGAGCAGGTTGGGGGCACTATCTGGGGCTGCAGTGCTGGCGGTGGAGGATGGGTTAGGGTTCTGGTGGGGTGGAGGGGTGGTGTTAAAGGCGCCATGGGGACTACACTGAGACAGAGGTTGGGGGGCTTGTTGGGAGAGCTACACAGGGTTGGACTGCCTGTGGAGGTGGGCAGAGGGTTGGTGGGGGAACTGTGGGGGCTGGATACACAGCCTGAGTGGTGGAGAGGCGGCAGGTGGGTCAGGTGCTCCCAGGGATCTGCACTGCCTGGCAAAGAGTGGGTGAGTGTGCTATTTCAGGCTGCGTGGGTTGTGACGGGGGCAGGTTGGGTGCACTGTCGGGCTACCTGAGCTGTCCATGGTGGTACTTCCCAAGGTGGAGAGGGAGCTTGGAGTGCTCTCTGTGGCTGCACTGCCCAAGGCAGGGGGTTGGTTGGGGGCTCTATCCAGGGCCGCGCTGTTCCCGACGGGGAGTGAGTTAGGGCAGCCACTATTCAGGGTTGCAGTGCCCACAGTGGGGGGTGGTTTGGGTGCCATATGGGGGCATCACTGCCTGCGGTGGGGGTCTGCTTGGGGACCCTATCTGTGGCTACACTGCCCACCCCAGGGAGCCTGTTGGGGCGCTATCCTGGGCTGTGCTGCCCATGGCAGGGGGTTGGTTTGCGGGTGCCATCGAGTGCTGCAGGGTCTAAGGCAGGGGCAGGCTAGGGGCTGCCATCGTGTGCTACACTGCTGGTGGTGGGGGATGGGGTTTTGACACTATCCTGGGGCTACACTGCCGGTGGCAGCGGATCAGGGGCTCTGTCGGAAGCTGCCCTACCGGTGGCAGGCGATGGAGGTTTCAGTGACAGCGGTGGTCTCTGAGAGAGGAGTGGTCCTGCTCTCCCCGGACTCTAAACTCTAAAGGACCATCTCCTCCTGCGTGGCGGGCACATGTTTCTGTGAAAATTCTGATCACAGCAGGGCACCCAGACCCATCACGGTTCCCAGGCCTGAGCCCTCACATTCGGTGCTGCAGAGCCTGCCAGGGATGCCCAGGCATGCAGCAGCAGACACCACGGGGTGACAGGGCCCCGCGGGTGGAGGTCTCAGGAGTGGGAACCAGCACATTGGTGGGGAGGGCTGGCTGGGTCTGAGTTTCTGCTGCTCCTGCTTCCCGAGCACAGCCTGGGTGGTCCCAGTGGTTCCTGTGGAGCAGGAAGCCCGGGCCTCGTCGTGTCTCCAGTCTCCACTCCCTAGCCAGTTTGGGCCAGAAAGAGATGCTGTGGACTGTGGAGGGTGGGTGTGAGTGCCTTCACTGAAACTGGCCCGTGCCACCCAGTGGCCAGCAGGACAAGGTGGGGGTCTAACACTACCACTCTCTGTGTCCCGTTCTAGGCTTTTCCGGCTTTGCCCGCCCAGCTGCTCCATGCCAGGAGAAGGCAGAGCCATCTGCTGCATGCTGGAGGCTGGAGCCTGGAGCCTGTGGCACCACGGCTCGCCTCGCTGCGGTGGGTGGCAGCGACGGAGACTGCAGAGCGCCGGAGAGGTAGGAGCGTGGCTGGCTGCCACCAGGGCAGGGACGGGGGTGCAGAGGGGGCCAGGTGGCAGCCTCTGAGGCGGCCTCAGTCCCTGGGTCTCCCCCTGCTGGTTACTGCAGGCAGAGCCGGGGCCGCCGCCGCTTCTGCCGCGTCGTGTGCAGGTGGCAGCTACGGTTGAGCCCGTGGCAGAGGGTGGCAGTGCCTGTTCCCGCCCTCCTCCTTTTCCTTTTTGACCCTGGTTCAGGGTGCTGGTCACAGGTGCTGGGTACCCTACGGCCACTGAGATGGGGCTGGATGCCAGTTGCAGTCCTCCTCCTGCTTCGAGGCCTGATTTAGGCACCGCAGCAGGGTCTGGCCCTTGGGTCCGCGTTGCTGCTGGAGGCGGGCAGGATCCTGGGTTGCCACCACGCTGCTGAATGCCATCTCTAAGTGGCAGGTGCAGCAGAATGCACGGGAGACTGCAGGGCTGGTCTCGGACAGCCTGGGGGTCGCCCAAGGCACCTCCCCCTACCCTATGACCCGTGCCTCCTTGGCCCAAGCCCAGAGTGTGGGGTCGCGGGTTCTGGGCCCACTGCAGCACCCACGATGAGGCTGAGCACCGGTTTCCATCACCTTGCAGCTGTGCCGCCGACAACCTAAATTAGGCGCCGTGGTGACATCCGGTCCCGGGTTTCCTGCTGCTGGTGGGGGAGGACAGGGCCAGGGGTTGCCACTGATAGTGACTTGCACCATTTCCAGGTGGGAGCTGTAGCTGAGCCCCTGGCAGATTCTGGCAGGGCTGCTCCCCGAGGGCGTTGAGGGTCGTGGAGCGTACCGCCGTCCCACCCTAGGGTCCCCTTTTCCTTGGGCCTGGCCCAGAGCACAGGTTTGCAGGCGCTGGGCACCGTGCAGACACAGAGCTGTGACTGAGCGCCTCCTGCCCTCCTGCATCTGCGGGCTGACTGTGGCAGCATCTGTTCCTGGGTTCCATGCTGCTGGGGCCAGCGTCCAGGGATGCCACCGCTGCTGCCCCATGGCATGTGTAGGCTGCCGCGGCAGCTGATCCCAGAGCGGAGGCTGTCAGAGCTGGTCCCAGATAGCCTGAAGGTCGCCTAGTGCACCAGCAGAGAGCGCCGTGGGCAGGCAGGGGCATTATGTTGGCTTTGAAGGGGATGTGTTTTGCCAGCTTGGCTTCTTTACTGAGAAAGCGTTGCCAGGGCCCTAGAAGTCTGCAGTCCCAAGGGCTAGGAAGCCACTTGGAGACGCTGTGCCATCAGCACCCACTTGGATCTGAGGCAGGAGGCACCACAGAGAGGTGGTGAGCTCCCCGTCGCCATCGGCGCTCAAGATATGACTGAGCTGTACTTCGATCAGAGGTTGCCAAGCAGCATCCCTTGCACCAAATACAGCACCCCGATGTGCTCTGTTTGGCCAGCATAGTGTGTCATAACAAATCTGAGCCAGTGTTGTTGTATTTCGATTTATTTATTTTACTTTAGGTGCGTACTATATCTGGCATGTCTCTCCCCTGCCCCCCCCAACTGTCCCCTGTGTGTGATGCTCCTCTCCCTGAGTCCACATGTTCTCGTCGTTCAACACGCACCTATGAGTGAGAACGTACGGTGCTTGGCTTTCTGTTCTTGGGTCAGTTTGCTGAGAATGATGGTTTCCGGATTCATCCAAGTCCCTACAAAGGACACGAACTCGTCGTTTTTTATGGCTGTGTAGTGTTCCATGGTGTATATATGTACCACATTTTCTTTGTCCAGTCTATCATTGATGGGCATTTGGGTTGGTTCCAGGTCTTTGCTGTTATACACAGGGCTGCAACGAACATACGTGTGCATGTGTCTTTATAGTAGAATGATTTATAGTTCTTTGGGTGTATCCCCAACAGTGGGATTGCTGGGTCAAATGGAATTTCTCTTTAGATCCCAATTGTCTATCCTGGCTTTTACTGCCATTGCTTTTGGTGTTTTAGTCATGAAGTCCTTGCCTATGCCTATGTCCTGGATGGTTTTGCCTACGTTTTCTTCGAGTGTTTTTATGGTGTTAGGTTTTATGTTTAAATCTTTGATCCATCTGGAGTTAATTTTAGTGTAAGGTGACAGGTAGGGGTCCAGTTTCTGCTTTCTGCACGTTGCTAGCCCGGTTTCCCAACACCATTTATTAAACATGGAGTCCTTTCCCCATTGCTTGTTTTTGCTGGGTTTGTCTAAGATCAGATGGTTGTAGACGTGTGGTGTTTCTTCTGGGGTCTCTGTTCTGTTCCATTGGTCTACGTCTCTGTTTTGGTACCAGTACCATGCTGTTTTGATGGAAGAAATGGATAAATTCCTAGACACTTGTACTCTACCGAAACTAAACCAGGAGGAAGCTGAAACCCTGACTAGACCAATAACAAGGGCTGAAGTAGAGGCAGCAATCAATAGCCTACTAACTAAAAAAAGTCCAAGTCCAGGTGGGTTCACAGCCGAATTCTACTAGACGTACAAAGAGGAGCTGGTTCCATTCCTTCTGAAACTGTATCAAACGATACAAAAGGAGGGACTCCTCCCTAACTCATTTCACGAGACCGGCATCATCCTGATACCGAAACCAGGCGGAGGCGCAACGAAAAAAGAAAACTTGAGGCCAATATCCATGATGAACGTCGACACACAAATCTTCCATAAAATACTGGCAAACAGATTGCAACAGCACATCAAGAAGCTTATCCATCGTGACCAAGTAGGCTTCATCCCAGGGATGCAAGGCTGGTTCAGCATACACAAATCCATAAATGTAATCCATCACATAAACGGAACCAAAGACAAAAACCACATGATTATCTCAATAGATGCAGAGAAGGCTTTTGATAAAATTCAACAAGCCTTCATGCTAAAAACTCTCAATAAACTAGGTATTGATGGAACGTATCATACAATGATAAAAGCTCTATATGACAAACCTACTGCCAATATCATACTGAATGGGCAAAAGCTGGAAGAATTCCCTTTGAAATCAGGCACTAGACAAGGATGCCCTCTCTCACCACTCCTATTCAACATAGTGTTGGAAGTTCCAGCCAGAGCAATCAGGCAAGAAAAAGAAATAAAGGGTATTCGATTAGGAAAGGAGGAAGTCAAACTGTCTCTCTTTGCAGACGACATGATTGTATATCTAGAAGACCTCATCGTCTCAGCCCAAAATCTCCTGAAACTGATAAGCAACTTCAGCAAAGTCTCAGGATACAAAATCAATGTGCAAAGATCACAAACATTCCTATATACCAATAACAGACAAACAGAGAGCCAAATCAAGAGCGAACTCCCATTCACAATTGCTACAAAGAGAATAAAATACCTAGGAATACAACTAACAAAGGATGTAAAGGACCTCTTCAAGGAGAACTACAAACCACTGCCCAACGAAATAAGAGAGGACACAAACAGATGGAGAAACAGTCCATGCTCATGGTTAGCAAGAATCAATATTGTGAAAATGGCCATACTTGCCAAAGTCATCTATAGATTCAGTGCTGTCCCCATCAAGCTACCAATGACCTTCTTCACAGAACTGGAAAAAACCACTTTAAACTTCATGTGGAATCACAAAAGACCCTGCACAGCCAAGGCAATCCTAAGCAAAAAGAACAAAGCCGGAGGCATCACACTTCCGCACTTTTTCTTTTTAAATATTGAAGCTCTCAAAATCACCTTTGGAGAAAATCACAGGCCGCAGACTGTTTCTGTGATTCTGTGTTTATTTCTTCTGGGCATATCGGACACGCCCCCTCCCCTCGCCGGGAGTTCGGACACGCCCCCTCCCCTCGCCGGGAGTTCGGGCACGCCTCCTTCCCTTGCCGGGAGCTCGGACACGCCTCCTCCTCCCCCCCACCCCCTCGGGAGCCCGGGAAAAAAGCCCCATCAGGACCTACCTGATACCATTTTGTCCCATCCAGGCCCCACTCCCTGCCTACTATTTTGTCCTATCTGGGCCCCACTCCTCTCCATCCAGGTCCCACTCCCCTCCATTTTGTTTCATCCGGGCCCCACTCCCCACCATTTTGTCTCACTCACCTTGGGCACAGCCAATCAAACGCCTCCACTCCCTATAAAACCCCGTGCCTGAGAGGAGTCCACGCGACTTCTCCGGCCCCACCTGTCGGACCGGAGAACTTCACCCGGGAGCCTGAAAAAATTCCCTTGCATTGGATTATTTTCGTGCTGGCCTCAGTCTCTTGGTTTTATCCTCGGCGAGAACAGACCTCATAGGTACACTGTACCTGCTCACCCATTCTGCCCCCTGAGAGGGTGCCTCTTCCTCCTGGCACCCCCACTCTGGCATCTTCTGCTGGTGCCTGGAACGCTGGCCCCCTCCTCTCTGGCTCACCTGGACCTGGGGCCCCTGCCAAGGCAAACATCTCCTTTAATCTCTCCGTCCTGGGTCAGCCTCGGAGGCCCTTCCTCCCGGGCTTTGTTTCCCTCTGGCCGGCTGCCCAGAGGCCCATCTGCTGGGAATTGCCGTGTGGAGCTCAGGGGGGTCCCTGGGGGTGCCCGGGGCTCCCAGCTGCCACTCCCTCGGTGGCCTCCCTGTCCCCTCTGCATGGCCCTAGGGATCTACAAAGCCTGGCCCTGGCTCTGCCAGCTCTCCGTGCTCCTGCCCTTTCTGGGCCTCAGTTTTTGCAGCTAGAGAACAGGGAGCTTGGGGGAGACCCCAGAGCCCTCCAGGCCGGAGGGAGTCAGCGGAGGCGGCGGCCCAGCCCGGCCGGAAGTAGTCAGCGGAGACGACGGCCCGACCCAGCCGGAGGGAGTCAGCGGAGGCGGCGGCACGGCCCGGCTGGAGGGAGTAAGCGGAGGCGGCGGCCCACCCCGGCAGGAAGGAGTCACCGGAGGTGGCGGTCCGGCCCGAACGGAAGTAGTCAGCGGAGGCGGCAGTCCGGCCAGGCCGGAAGGAGTCACCGGAGGCGGCAGTCCGGCCAGGCCGGAAGGAGTCACCGGAGGCGGCGGCCCGGCCCGGCCCGGCCCGGCCGCAAGGAGTCGCCAGAGGCGGTGGCCCGGCCCGGCCGGAAGGAGTCAATGGAGTCGGCGGTCCAGCCCAGCCGGCGGGAGTCAGCAGAGGCGGCGGTCCAGCCCGGCCCGGCGGGAAGGAGTCAACGGAGGCGGCGGTCCGGACCGGCCGGAAGGAGTCACCGGAGGCGGCGGTCCGGCCCGGCCCGGCCAAAAGGAGTCACCGGAGGCGGCGGTCCGGCCTGGCCCAGCCGGAGGGAGTCAGTGGAGCCTCGTCGGCCCGGCCCGGCCAGAAGTAGTCAGTAGAGGCAGCGGTGCGGTCAGAGCGAGTTTCTTTGGAGAAGCCGTGGTGGCTTCCACGTGATGGTGGAGGACTACGCGTATCTCTGAGGTAAGTGGTGGGGACTTGTACCCCACCGGGAATCCCCCAGACCTCCCTGCTCCTCCTCCGCAGCTCCGTGCTTTCCAGTCCTGACTTCTTTGTGGGCATTTGGGCCCCGGTCGTCCGTGTGGGGGCGGTTGTAGGGTGCTGGCTGTGACGGCGTCCACAGCCCTGCCGGGAAGGCTGTGTCCATGTCTGACCTGCATCCAGCGTCCAGGAGTGCACAGGCCCTGAGCCATGGTGAAGTCTGGGACCTGGGTCCCTCCGAGCCCCACGGCCCTCTGAGCTGGAGTATCCTAATTTTCATTTCTACCTACAGTGTATGAGTTCCCTTTTTCTAAAACCACACCTGCATTCCTCCTCTTTTTTTTTTTTTTAAGAGACTGAGTCTGGCTCTGTCACCCAGGCTGGAGTGCAGTGCCGCAATCTCAGCTCACTGAAAGCTTCACCTCCTGGGTTCAGGCAGTTCTGTCTCAGCCTCCTGAGTAGCTGGGACTACAGACACCCACCACGATGACGCCTGGCTAATACTTGTATTTTTAGTAGAGATGGGGTTTCACCATATTGGTCAGGCTGGTTTCAAACTCCTGACCTCAGATAATCCACCCAACTAGACCTCCCAAAGTGCTGGGATTACAGGCGTGAGCTACCTTGCCTGGCAGATTGCATTTTCCTAATGAATACCTCATTTTGAGGACGTAATCTCTTATCTGTTTTTCGATTTTATGTCTGCAGAATTGTCTGGTCAGGTTCTAGATTGGATTTTTCTGCTACTTTGTAGTGTTTTTCTGTGTGTGTGTGTACACGTTGGTCTCACCGTTTCAGATTCTTCTGAGTTCGTGGGCCTCTCTGCTCCGAGCTGGCTTAGAGTTGAAGGAGGAGTAGCTGTCCCTGCTGGAGGCTGGAGCCTGGAGTGTGCAGTATCCCCTCGCCTCGCTGTTGCAGTCAGTGGCGGTGACGGAGACTACAGTACAGCTGGAAAGGTAAAAAGATGGTGGGATAGGTTCGCCATCCTGGCCCGCACAGCCTGAGGCATGGGGGACGGCTTGCGGGTGCCCTGCCATGGGCGGTGGGCACTATCCAGGGTGTCACTGCTGGTGTTGCGGGGGCTGGTTGGGGGGTTATTTGAGGCGCCACTGCCCGCATAGGGGAGAGGGTTGGGGGCCCTTTCCTGGGATGTGCTGCCCATTGCTGGGGGCTGGGATGGGGCCTGTCCCAAGCGGTACTGTCAGCAGCAATGGGGTATCTTGTGGGCACTGTCCAGGGATGTACTGCCCTAGGTAGGGGGTGAATTGGAGGAGCTATCAGGTGCTGCAATGCCCTTGTCTGGGATGGGTTGGTGGCACTGTGGGGTGCAACACTGCCAGCGGTGAGGGATGGGTTGGGGGTGTTATCAGGTGTTAGATTGCCCCCAGTGGGTGGGGGTTGTGGTATCCAGGACATCATTGCCTGTGTCTGGGAGCTGTTTGGGGGCACTATCCAAGGCTGCATTGCCCACATGGGGAGCAGGTTGGGGGCACTATCTGGGGCTGCAGTGCTGGCGGTGGAGGATGGGTTAGGGTTCTGGTGGGGTGGAGGGGTGGTGTTAAAGGCGCCATGGGGACTACACTGAGACAGAGGTTGGGGGGCTTGTTGGGAGAGCTACACAGGGTTGGACTGCCTGTGGAGGTGGGCAGAGGGTTGGTGGGGGAACTGTGGGGGCTGGATACACAGCCTGAGTGGTGGAGAGGCGGCAGGTGGGTCAGGTGCTCCCAGGGATCTGCACTGCCTGGCAAAGAGTGGGTGAGTGTGCTATTTCAGGCTGCGTGGGTTGTGACGGGGGCAGGTTGGGTGCACTGTCGGGCTACCTGAGCTGTCCATGGTGGTACTTCCCAAGGTGGAGAGGGAGCTTGGAGTGCTCTCTGTGGCTGCACTGCCCAAGGCAGGGGGTTGGTTGGGGGCTCTATCCAGGGCCGCGCTGTTCCCGACGGGGAGTGAGTTAGGGCAGCCACTATTCAGGGTTGCAGTGCCCACAGTGGGGGGTGGTTTGGGTGCCATATGGGGGCATCACTGCCTGCGGTGGGGGTCTGCTTGGGGACCCTATCTGTGGCTACACTGCCCACCCCAGGGAGCCTGTTGGGGCGCTATCCTGGGCTGTGCTGCCCATGGCAGGGGGTTGGTTTGCGGGTGCCATCGAGTGCTGCAGGGTCTAAGGCAGGGGCAGGCTAGGGGCTGCCATCGTGTGCTACACTGCTGGTGGTGGGGGATGGGGTTTTGACACTATCCTGGGGCTTCACTGCCGGTGGCAGCGGATCAGGGGCTCTGTCGGAAGCTGCCCTACCGGTGGCAGGCGATGGAGGTTTCAGTGACAGCGGTGGTCTCTGAGAGAGGAGTGGTCCTGCTCTCCCCCGGACTCTAAACTCTAAAGGACCATCTCCTCCTGCGTGGCGGGCACATGTTTCTGTGAAAATTCTGATCACAGCAGGGCACCCAGACCCATCACGGTTCCCAGGCCTGAGCCCTCACATTCGGTGCTGCAGAGCCTGCCAGGGATGCCCAGGCATGCAGCAGCAGACACCACGGGGTGACAGGGCCCCGCGGGTGGAGGTCTCAGGAGTGGGAACCAGCACATTGTTGGGGAGGGCTGGCTGGGTCTGAGTTTCTGCTGCTCCTGCTTCCCGAGCACAGCCTGGGTGGTCCCAGTGGTTCCTGTGGAGCAGGAAGCCCGGGCCCCGTCGTGTCTCCAGTCTCCACTCCCTAGCCAGTTTGGGCCAGAAAGAGATGCTGTGGACTGTGGAGGGTGGGTGTGAGTGCCTTCACTGAAACTGGCCCGTGCCACCCAGTGGCCAGCAGGACAAGGTGGGGGTCTAACACTACCACTCTCTGTGTCCCGTTCTAGGCTTTTCCGGCTTTGCCCGCCCAGCTGCTCCATGCCAGGAGAAGGCAGAGCCATCTGCTGCATGCTGGAGGCTGGAGCCTGGAGCCTGTGGCACCACGGCTCGCCTCGCTGCGGTGGGTGGCAGCGACGGAGACTGCAGAGCGCCGGAGAGGTAGGAGCGTGGCTGGCTGCCACCAGGGCAGGGACAGGGGTGCAGAGGGGGCCAGGTGGCAGCCTCTGAGGCGGCCTCAGTCCCTGGGTCTCCCCCTGCTGGTTACTGCAGGCAGAGCCGGGGCCGCCGCCGCTTCTGCCGCGTCGTGTGCAGGTGGCAGCTACGGTTGAGCCCGTGGCAGAGGGTGGCAGTGCCTGTTCCCGCCCTCCTCCTTTTCCTTTTTGACCCTGGTTCAGGGTGCTGGTCACAGGTGCTGGGTACCCTACGGCCACTGAGATGGGGCTGGATGCCAGTTGCAGTCCTCCTCCTGCTTCGAGGCCTGATTTAGGCACCGCAGCAGGGTCTGGCCCTTGGGTCCGCGTTGCTGCTGGAGGCGGGCAGGATCCTGGGTTGCCACCACGCTGCTGAATGCCATCTCTAAGTGGCAGGTGCAGCAGAATGCACGGGAGACTGCAGGGCTGGTCTCGGACAGCCTGGGGGTCGCCCAAGGCACCTCCCCCTACCCTATGACCCGTGCCTCCTTGGCCCAAGCCCAGAGTGTGGGGTCGCGGGCTCTGGGCCCACTGCAGCACCCACGATGAGGCTGAGCACCGGTTTCCATCACCTTGCAGCTGTGCCGCCGACAACCTAAATTAGGCGCCGTGGTGACATCCGGTCCCGGGTTTCCTGCTGCTGGTGGGGGAGGACAGGGCCAGGGGTTGCCACTGATAGTGACTTGCACCATTTCCAGGTGGGAGCTGTAGCTGAGCCCCTGGCAGATTCTGGCAGGGCTGCTCCCCGAGGGCGTTGAGGGTCGTGGAGCGTACCGCCGTCCCACCCTAGGGTCCCCTTTTCCTTGGGCCTGGCCCAGAGCACAGGTTTGCAGGCGCTGGGCACCGTGCAGACACAGAGCTGTGACTGAGCGCCTCCTGCCCTCCTGCATCTGCGGGCTGACTGTGGCAGCATCTGTTCCTGGGTTCCATGCTGCTGGGGCCAGCGTCCAGGGATGCCACCGCTGCTGCCCCATGGCATGTGTAGGCTGCCGCGGCAGCTGATCCCAGAGCGGAGGCTGTCAGAGCTGGTCCCAGATAGCCTGAAGGTCGCCTAGTGCACCAGCAGAGAGCGCCGTGGGCAGGCAGGGGCATTATGTTGGCTTTGAAGGGGATGTGTTTTGCCAGCTTGGCTTCTTTACTGAGAAAGCGTTGCCAGGGCCCTAGAAGTCTGCAGTCCCAAGGGCTAGGAAGCCACTTGGAGACGCTGTGCCATCAGCACCCACTTGGATCTGAGGCAGGAGGCACCACAGAGAGGTGGTGAGCTCCCCGTCGCCATCGGCGCTCAAGATATGACTGAGCTGTACTTCGATCAGAGGTTGCCAAGCAGCATCCCTTGCACCAAATACAGCACCCCGATGTGCTCTGTTTGGCCAGCATAGTGTGTCATAACAAATCTGAGCCAGTGTTGTTGTTGTATTTCGATTTATTTATTTTACTTTAGGTGCGTACTATATCTGGCATGTCTCTCCCCTGCCCCCCCCCCAACTGTCCCCTGTGTGTGATGCTCCTCTCCCTGAGTCCACATGTTCTCGTCGTTCAACACGCACCTATGAGTGAGAACGTACGGTGCTTGGCTTTCTGTTCTTGGGTCAGTTTGCTGAGAATGATGGTTTCCGGATTCATCCAAGTCCCTACAAAGGACACGAACTCGTCGTTTTTTATGGCTGTGTAGTGTTCCATGGTGTATATATGTACCACATTTTCTTTGTCCAGTCTATCATTGATGGGCATTTGGGTTGGTTCCAGGTCTTTGCTGTTATACACAGGGCTGCAACGAACATACGTGTGCATGTGTCTTTATAGTAGAATGATTTATAGTTCTTTGGGTGTATCCCCAACAGTGGGATTGCTGGGTCAGATGGAATTTCTCTTTAGATCCCAATTGTCTATCCTGGCTTTTACTGCCATTGCTTTTGGTGTTTTAGTCATGAAGTCCTTGCCTATGCCTATGTCCTGGATGGTTTTGCCTACGTTTTCTTCGAGTGTTTTTATGGTGTTAGGTTTTATGTTTAAATCTTTGATCCATCTGGAGTTAATTTTAGTGTAAGGTGACAGGTAGGGGTCCAGTTTCTGCTTTCTGCACGTTGCTAGCCCGGTTTCCCAACACCATTTATTAAACATGGAGTCCTTTCCCCATTGCTTGTTTTTGCTGGGTTTGTCTAAGATCAGATGGTTGTAGACGTGTGGTGTTTCTTCTGGGGTCTCTGTTCTGTTCCATTGGTCTACGTCTCTGTTTTGGTACCAGTACCATGCTGTTTTGATGGAAGAAATGGATAAATTCCTAGACACTTGTACTCTACCGAAACTAAACCAGGAGGAAGCTGAAACCCTGACTAGACCAATAACAAGGGCTGAAGTAGAGGCAGCAATCAATAGCCTACTAACTAAAAAAAGTCCAAGTCCAGGTGGGTTCACAGCCGAATTCTACTAGACGTACAAAGAGGAGCTGGTTCCATTCCTTCTGAAACTGTATCAAACGATACAAAAGGAGGGACTCCTCCCTAACTCATTTCACGAGACCGGCATCATCCTGATACCGAAACCAGGCGGAGGCGCAACGAAAAAAGAAAACTTGAGGCCAATATCCATGATGAACGTCGACACACAAATCTTCCATAAAATACTGGCAAACAGATTGCAACAGCACATCAAGAAGCTTATCCATCGTGACCAAGTAGGCTTCATCCCAGGGATGCAAGGCTGGTTCAGCATACACAAATCCATAAATGTAATCCATCACATAAACGGAACCAAAGACAAAAACCACATGATTATCTCAATAGATGCAGAGAAGGCTTTTGATAAAATTCAACAAGCCTTCATGCTAAAAACTCTCAATAAACTAGGTATTGATGGAACGTATCATACAATGATAAAAGCTCTATATGACAAACCTACTGCCAATATCATACTGAATGGGCAAAAGCTGGAAGAATTCCCTTTGAAATCAGGCACTAGACAAGGATGCCCTCTCTCACCACTCCTATTCAACATAGTGTTGGAAGTTCCAGCCAGAGCAATCAGGCAAGAAAAAGAAATAAAGGGTATTCGATTAGGAAAGGAGGAAGTCAAACTGTCTCTCTTTGCAGACGACATGATTGTATATCTAGAAGACCTCATCGTCTCAGCCCAAAATCTCCTGAAACTGATAAGCAACTTCAGCAAAGTCTCAGGATACAAAATCAATGTGCAAAGATCACAAACATTCCTATATACCAATAACAGACAAACAGAGAGCCAAATCAAGAGCGAACTCCCATTCACAATTGCTACAAAGAGAATAAAATACCTAGGAATACAACTAACAAAGGATGTAAAGGACCTCTTCAAGGAGAACTACAAACCACTGCCCAACGAAATAAGAGAGGACACAAACAGATGGAGAAACAGTCCATGCTCATGGTTAGCAAGAATCAATATTGTGAAAATGGCCATACTTGCCAAAGTCATCTATAGATTCAGTGCTGTCCCCATCAAGCTACCAATGACCTTCTTCACAGAACTGGAAAAAACCACTTTAAACTTCATGTGGAATCACAAAAGACCCTGCACAGCCAAGGCAATCCTAAGCAAAAAGAACAAAGCCGGAGGCATCACACTTCCGCACTTTTTCTTTTTAAATATTGAAGCTCTCAAAATCAGCTTTGGAGAAAATCACAGGCCGCAGACTGTTTCTGTGATTCTGTGTTTATTTCTTCTGGGCATGTTGTTAACCTTGGCAAAAGAAACTTTTACATTGATTGAAACCTGGCTTGAATACTCTTTTTATTTTTTTTTTGGTTTTGTGGGATTTTATACTTTTGCTTTGCAGCCCATCGGATTGTAGTAATTAGTGCTAAAAAGGTGATTTAAGTACAGATACATATTGTTGTGTGCATTGATTATATTGATATTACACATTGATACAGACATTGACATATGCGTACTTTTTTTTTTTAATGTAACTGTCTCAAATTGGGGTGAATTCAAAAAGAATAAATTCCTTCATTTTAATTCATTTTTTTAAAGAAAGAAAAAAAAGGAAGAAAGAAAGAAAAAAGAATGAAGAGGAAGAAAAAGGAAGAGAAAAAGAGAGAATAGGAGTATTGCTTTCTTGCCCAGGCTAGAATGCAGTTTAGTAATGGGTATTGAAAACCTTTTTTATACCAATAATTATACTTAATGATGCAGACAGGAAGGAATAAGGGAAGAAAATAACAAACAAGCAGCCAACCAATATTTCATTTAAACCTATGAAATGCTATGCGATTACTGAGGAGTGATTTACTTCCAATTATGTAGTCACTTTTGGAATAGGTGTGAGGTGATAATGTATGTTTTGTGTATTTGAAGTGGAGAGTTCTGTAAATGTTTATTAAGTTTACTTGTTCCCGGTCTGAGTTCAAGTCCTGGATGTCCTTGTTAATTTTCTGTCTCATTGATCTATTGAATCGTTAGCTCTTCTTGTTACATTGATCCTTTTGCCATTATGTAATGTCCTTCTTTGCCTCTTTTGATCTTTGTTGCTTTAAAATCTGTTTTATCAGAGGAGAGAATTGCATCTCCTGCTTTTTATTTATTTATTTTTACTCTCTGGTTGGTGAATCTTCCTCCTTCTCTTTGTTTTGAGTCTTTGTATATCATTGCATGTGAGATGGGTCTGGATGCAGCATACCAATGGGTTTTGGCTTTTTATCCAATTTGAATATATGTGAGTTTAATACTGCCATTTGATGCTAGCTGGCTGTTTTGCCCATTAGTTGGTGTAAATTTTTCATTGTGTTGATGCTCTTTGCTTTTTGATATATTTTTGGAAAGGCTGATATTGGTTGTTCCTTTATATGTATAGTGCTTCTTTCAGAAGCTCTCGTAAAGTAGGCCTGGTGGTGGTGAAGTCTCTTGTTTGTTCGCAGAAGATTTAATTTTTCCTTCACTTTTAAAGCTTAGTTTGGCTGGATATGAAATTCTGGGTTGAAAGTTCTTTTCTTTAAGGATGTTAAATACTGGTCCCCACTCTTTTCTAGCTTTTAGGGTTTCTGCTGAGAGATCTGCTGTTAGTCTGATAGGTTTCCCTTTATGGGTAACCTGACTTTTCTCTCTGGCTGCCCTTAGTATTTTCTCCTTCATTTCAACCCTAATAAATCTGGCAATTATGTGCCTTGGGGTTGGTCTTCTTGAAGAATATCTTTGTGGTGTTCTCTGTATTACCTGGAGTTAAATATTACCCTGCCTTGCTAGGTTGGGAAAGTTTTCCTGAATGATATCCTGAAGAGTATTTTCCAACTTGGATTCATTCTCTTCATCACATTCAGGTACACCTATCAAACGTAAATTAGGTCTTTTCACATAGTCCTATATTTCCTGGAGACTTTGCTCATTCCTTTTTATCCTTTTTTCTCCAATCTTGTCTTCTCATTTCATTTCATTAAGCTGTTCCCTGACATCTGATATCCTTTCTTCTGCTTGATCAATTCGACTGTTTAAACTTGTGCATACTTCGCGAAGCTCTCGTGTTGTGTTTTTCAGCTCCATCAATTCACTTATATTCCTCTCTAAATTGTCCATTCTTGTTAGCATTTCGTGAAACCTTTTTTCAAGGTTCTTACTTTCTTTGCATTGGGTTAGAAGTTCTTTTAATTCACAGAAGTTTCTTATCACCCACCTTTTGAAACCTGCTTCTGTTATTGGAACACACTCATTCTCCATTAAGCCTTGTTCCATTGCTGATGAGGAACTGTGATCCCCTGTAGAGGGAGAGGCATTCTGATTTTGAGTATTCTCTGCCTTTTTAGGCTGGTTTCTTCCCTTCATTATATATTTATCCCTCTGTAGTCTTTGTAATTACCGACTTTCTAAGTAGGTCTCTGAGCAGACGTCCAACTTGTTGATTCCCAGCGCCGAAATCTGAGTAGTCCACTGCGCCGGCCAAAACAGCAGTGTTAAGATTGATGGTGCTTTTCTGCCCGGGAATCTCCGGACTCTGCACCAGGAACTGCCACGCTGAGGCACGAGCAAAACCGCCGCACCGGCCACAAGAGTCGCCCTGGCAACCCGTGGGGCTCCTCCGCTGGGAATCTCTTAGTCCGTGGGCAACAAAAATTTGTCTGAAAGTGTGGCGTCCTCTCGTTCTCTGTGCTTTCACTGGGAGCTATGAGCCCGAGCTGCTAGTGATCAGCCATCTTGGATCTCTCTCCCATTGTCAATACTCTTTAGTTTACAATTTCTATGGTCTTGATGTATCCTTCAAAAGGTATGTGTTGGAACTCTAATCCTTAACACAGCAGTGTTGGGAGCTGCAGCCTAATGGAGGTGTTTAGGTCAAAAAGGAAAACTGATAAAGGAGAGGCTAAATTATTTATCTATTCTGCATGTCCCATATGTGGGTGGTATCTACTACGCTGTAGTAGATGAGGGGGTGTTTTTTTTTTTATATATATGAAAAAAGTTACTTCTTATATAAGTATAAAGAAGGCTTGAAGGATTGCGTTTACTCTTTGTCACTCTGCTGTCATGTGAGCACATCATATCCATCCTCTCTCCCTTTCAGCATCTTCCATGTGAGGATGTAGTAAGAATGCCCTTTCCAGAGGCCTCTTGATTTTGAACTAACAAGCCTGCAGAGCTGTGAGAGAATACATTTCTGTTCTTTATAAATTACCTAGGTTCAGGTACTCTGTTATGGCAACAGAACATTCCCAACTGGAGTTCTTCAGCACACCCAGTCCATCCCCTGACTAGCCCGCAACTCTGTCCAGTCTTACCTGCCTTCATATCAGAAGCCCACAGAGCTAACACAGAGGGCTTCAGCCCTGCCCTGCCTGACTTTCTAGGAAACCCCCCTCTCCACCTGTCGTGATCAGGACACTGTCTGAAGGTTCATCCTCACCATTTTATAAAGAAAAATTTGTCTGACAGGGAGGTTCTGGTTAGGATGCCAGCTCCCACATCACAGGGTGATGGCAATTTGGATGGGACCAAGATAAGACAGTGCTGTCCTGGGACTGGTCATCTGATAAAAGGGGCTCCAGAAAGTATAGTGATGGACCCCTCAGAGGGTTTCTGCTCTTTTGTCTGCAGGTTCCTGGTGAGAGGAGCTATTGGCCACTAGGGTGTCTTTGTGTGTGTGTGTCAGTGTCAGAGTGGTGTGTGTTTCCTTGGCTTGATTTCTTTCAGCATGCAGCCCACTGTTTCACTGACTGTATCTCACTATTTCCTGAAACTCAATGCATTCAGCTGACTTAAGGGTCCTGGGGCCTCGCTGTATCATATTTGCACGATACTAGTGTCTGTGCAGACTATACATTGGAGTTCAGTTGTAAGACCCTTTTGCTCCCTTACCCTGATCCTGTAATAGAAAAGCCATTTCATTAAATGGAATAGCAACCCAGATCTATTGGAGAGATGGTCCAGTCTGCCATACTTGTAGCAGTAGCCAGTGATTTGGACTTTGTGTCATAGATGGAAATTTCCAGGTTTTGTAGGTGGTGGGCAGAGGCCTGACTTTTTAAGAAACTACCCTACTGCACCCCTGCAAATGAGGGCAATGCTTGAGGACATTCCTGTCAATGTTAAATAGAAGAGATCAGTTTCTTGATGGAGAATTTCAGGTAACAAAGACAGTTCCTGTATATCAAGGTATCGGTGCTTGGGCTGAGACAGGTCTAGATAGCACTGTCTGAAAAGGGGCTCAAGGAAGTAGCCGTGAGAGGCCCCTGGGATGTTTTCTGCTCTCCTCTCTGCAAATGCCCTGGAGGGAGATCCTTTTAGTCACTATGGGGTGTGTGTGTGTGTGTGTGTGTGTGTTCATCACTTGTTTTTGTTTTTCTGCGTGAAGTCTGCAGACTTGCCAAAAGTACCTTGATGTTTTCTTTTCATTAATATTATGTATTTGTGAGTTGTAGTTTCTTTATTCTTATTGTATCATATTCCTTTGTGTGAAAATAACTACAACTTATCTTATTGTTCATGGGCATTTAGGTTGGTTCCAGTTTCTGGCTATTAGAGTATGCACTATTGTGAAGATTTTGATGTATGTTTTTACCGGTGAACATTTATTCATTTTTGTTGAGAAAATGTGTAGGAAAGAGATTCCTGGGTTATAGGCTATGCTGATGTATAAAGAGGCTGTCAGTTTTTCAAAGTGATTGTGCCTGTTTACACTCTTCATTGGCAGTAAATGAACATTCCAGAAATTTCACCTTCTTCTCTATACTTGGTGCTTTCTGCCTTTTTGCATTTTTGATATTCTGGAGTGGGTATAGTAGTATTGCATTGATATTTTGTCTTATGTTTTTTGATAACTACTCACAGAGCAACTTCACATATGTTTATTGGGCCATGTGTCTTCTGTTGGGTTATTTGTATTTTTTCTTAATGATTTGTAAAAATTCTTGATGTTTTTGGATATAAATCTTTTATTTTGGGTCAATATGTAGATGTTTATATGTATGTGTGTATTTACATATTATATATGTAGATTATATTATCTACTGAGAGTTGCTTTAGAAATCTCCTAATAGTGTTTATTGATGATATAACTTACCTATTTTGATATTGTCCAACTATATAGGTTTTCCTTTTATTGATACCAATTTTTTAAACTGTTTGTGAAGCCTTTTCACACCTTAATATCATGAATATATGTTTCAGTGTTTTACTCTAAAAGTGTAAAAGCTAGGTGCTGCTGTTACAGAAATGAAATCAGACATCATCTCCTTTCCAATGACTCACGAAAGCAGCCGTTCCTGATTCAAAGGCCGGTTTCTTGACTCCGAGTGCTCACTTTTGCAGGCTTTACTTAATGTCGTGTAAATCCCCCTATTCTCCAGGTCTTCTTTCTTTCTAGTTCTCCTTAGTATACACAACCTGTCAAGGCAATCACTTCCACGGGCCCATGGCTTCAGTTGCTTTCTCTATTCTCTCAGGACAATAGAATTTTAAATTTAAAATGTTAGCTTTATTTTATGTAAGATCCCTCATTTGCTGTAACCATAGATTGAAAGTTACTCCATGAAAGTAATAAATGGAAAATGGTGATATTCTTAGCATGTAAATTATAGGACCTTTTCCCAGTTACTCTGAATGGTTTGATTTAGTATGTATGTTATTTTTGAAAGCATAGGTAGGGATGTCACAAATGGTCTTAGCCTACAGAGATTATATTCAACTTTGACCAGAGAGTTCCATTTTAATGTGACACTGAGAGTAAAAAATGATCTTTTCCTCTTTACCTATTTCTCTTCCTACATTCTCTGCCAGGAGAAAGGTACACTTCTGTACCCAGTCTTCCCCCTCAGAGCCCGAGCAGCCCAGTTTTTCCCTCTACTTCCCTGCTTTCACATCTCATGACCAAGTACTTCCTATTCTGTCTCCCCAATAATCATAAAATTTTTCCTCCACTTTTGTCACTGCCACTGCCTTTAGCATCAGTCTTCCTTTAGATAGTCTCTTAATTGGTCTGTTGCTTCCTTCGGTCCTTCCTTATTATACAGACCACTACACACACATCTGACAGAGACTCCTCACCTTTGTATGGTTCTATGACTCGAATTTTCAGAATAAAATTAAAACCACCCCAGCGTCAAATTCGGGGTCAGATAGAGGTGGGTTTGTATCTCAGGTTCAGACACTGTCCAGTAGTGTGATCTCGGAAAACTGAACTTCTTAAGCCTTTGTGTATCTGCCTACTCTCATTGAGATTTGAGACTGTTTAATACATACGGTGTCTGGCATGTAGAAGGGACTTCATCGGTGTTGAATGAAGAAGTGGCATTTTAAAATTCACATTAAAAAAAAGTTTTTTAAAAAAACTATGCCAATCTACAATGTCACTTCCCCTCCAAGCTTGACTTCTACCTGTACTTTCTGATATGGTTTGGTCATGTCCCCACCTAAGTCTCATCTTGAATTGTAATCCCCATAATCCCCACATGTTGAGGGAGAGACTCAGTGGGTGGTAATTGGATCATGGGGGCAGTTTCCTCTGTGCTATTCTTGTGATAGTCAGTTCTCCTGAGATCTGATGGTTTTATATGTGTTTGACAGTTGCTCCTTTTTACACACACTCTGTGGCCTGCTGCCATGTAAGAAGTGACGGCTTCCCCCTCTGCTATGATTGTAAGTTTCCTGAGGCCTCCACAGCCATGTGGAATGTGTCAATTAAACTTCTTTCCTTTATAAATTACCCAACCTCAGGTATTTCTTTATAGCAGTGTCAACATGAAACAATCCACTTTCTGATAATCATACTTGAGGAATTGGGGAATTCATACTACCTGGGATTAAATAATGGCCCCAGCCTGAGAGTCATGTAACATTGGGGAGATAACTAACTTACCTTCTCCATCTCAATGTCTTCTCTAAAATCTGTGAGATTGTTTCTGAGGGCTAAATGAGCATAGCCCACTTGGAACACTGTCAGGCACATACTGCCTGCCAGATGTCGAGTATTCATCTTTATTGAGTTAGGACTGTGGTACCCCACTTGATGGCTCTTGATTTTGTATAACAAAATCATACTTAGAGCTTTGTTAGTAAAAGAAAATCTGAAAGTCCCTACGTGGAAGGAAGAAACGGTGGGGCGGGGGGAAGGGAGTTGGTAAGTTTCAGCATTTCAGAAGGTTTCTATTTTATGGAGAAGGAGGTGGAGGCAGGATAGGTCCCAAGGTGTCATTCAAGACACACAGCCATAACTCTTTAGTGAGAGTAGAGCTAGGGCCCCAGGTATTGCTGTGATCAAGTTGCAGACAAAAACTACCACTCTTTGGAAGACAGGAGAGGAGTATTTCGTTACAAACGCAGTGAACAATTCAGTTGTATCTACATTCAGTTAGCAAATAAAAGTTGTTCAACTTGGTTGCTAATGGGACCCACTCTACTAACTGAGACTTTGTATAGAACTCATAGGGTAAGATGGCTTCCAGTAATGAACCACCCTGTGCTTTTCTTAGGACTAAAAAGCTCAGGAAACTGGTGAGGAATGAAAACCTTAGTCCCACTGGCACTGCATGAGGAGCCAGGAGAGCAGCAGCATCATAAACCACAGGGTGGGGCAGCCCAGGCAGCGGGGGAGGGGCGGAATCCAGGGTGGGGCATTCTGAGGCCAGTGGGCCAGTGGGCTTCAGTCTGTAGGTGACTGCAGAAGGAGGAGGAGCTCCTTTTGTACTGTCTTCAGGCAGTTGTTGTGTCTCCCAGCGCTCGTTGGGTTGACCACCTATTAAATAAGTCGGCTGTTCTTCACTCTCCCAAGCAAGTCAACTCAAGGGAGGCGGCAGGGTGCGGGCCTTGGCCCGAGCCCCGGCTGGGGCTGGGGCTGGGGCTGAGCTGTGGGGTGGGCAGGCGAGCAGCGGCGATACCATCTCTGCCAAGTGCAGCATAACCTCAGCCTAGGGCAGCGGGAGTGCGTGGCCAACACTGTGAGCAGAGGCACAGGTGGCGGCAGACAGTCCAATGGGGTGCATACTGACCTGTTGCGTGTGCCCCAAGGTCAGCCCTGAGTTGGAACAGCATGAGGGGTCAGGGTGTCCCTCTCAATCTGAGGTCTGTGAGGCATCAGCTGAGGACACAATAGCAGCAGCGCCCATGGCTGCTGTTGAAGAGCCTGCTGAATTGATTGTTGAAGCTGATGAGCGCCTTCATGTGAACCACATCCGTGACCAAGAGATGCCTGAAGGTAAGGAGGTGACGGTGCCATCTGCCCTGGCCACACCTCTGGCTGCTGCTGTCCCCAAAGTTCCCTGGGGGACATCCCAACCTCAGGCTCCTTTTTGCCTGTAACCAGCTTTCCCAGGGCTGGCCAGGAGCAAAGGCTGGCTCTGTCTTGCATTCCCATTCCCACTGCTTAGTCTTTCTCCACGGAGTCCAGTTAATTTCTTTTCTCCTCCCCTCCCAAACACCCAGTTCATTGTCATATCTCATTCTCTCAGGCTGGCATAGGACCTTTTATTTATGGCTCGTCTTGTCTGTAGCTCTATTTATTATTCTGTGGGACTTTGTTGAAGCTTCTTTGGAATATTCTCTTCCCTTTTTCAATAAAAGATCGAGACCATCCTGGTCAACATGGTGTAACCCCATCTCTACTAATACAAAAAAATTGGCTGGGCATGGTGGCGCGTGCCTGTAATCCCAGCTACTCAGGAGGCTGAGGCAGGAGAATTGCCTGAACCCGGGAGGCGGAGGCTGCGGTGAGCCGAGATCGTGCCATTGCACTCCAGCCTGGGTAACAAGAGCGAAACTCCGTCTCAAAAAAAAAATAAATAAATAAATAAATATAATGTACTTTAATTTTGAGGTGTGGTTGAGACTCAGGCCTAAGATATTTTACTTTTTATTAATCATATTTTATAAAATTATAATGATAATTATTGAGGTAAACAAGATTTTGGGATTATGTATCAGGTTATAGGCAATTTCATTTGTTTATCAGCAACCCCTAGAAGTTATGTCTCCTTCACTACTGAATTAGAGTACGACTCTTGCTACATACTGCTATATCCAAGGGCAAAAATAGTAACATTTAGTAGAGCTGCAATCATAATAAAGATTTTTCAATGTGATCTTCATTTCTTCACTCAGTAGCTGTTATTAAGTGTTTTTTTATGTATTAGATTAGTCTCTAGGAATTAAAAAAAAAACTAAGTATTTCATGCTGCTTGTCTTCAGGGAGCTCTCAGTCTACTGGAGAAAATAGAACACAGGAAAACATGATTTTAAAAATAAAATAGTGTAATAATTGCTGTACCCAGGGATACCCAGCTAAACCATGGACATTTGTAGGAGGAACATCTAATCTGCAGATATCACATGATCATGCTAATTTGATAGATTTATTGCTGTATATTACATGAGAAGAGTAGATCTAGAACTGAAAGGAGTCTATAATCCAGCCATCTGTTATAGGTAAGGACATAGTGCATTTCAGAGAGCACAGTTAAGGACATGCTCCTTCATGGGAGATGGCAGATTGCAAGAAACCTCTTACAGTCCTCAATTCTTATGCCATTTCTTTATAGAGTATGTTGTGTATGTTCCTTGTCTCCCTGATGGGGACACTACTCTGGGTAATGGATAAGACATGATAGAGTGGTTTGAGGAGGGAAATACTATGAGTTTAAAGGAATTCGAATTATTTGGCGTGAATAAGATAAATCTGGGACTGTCTTAAAAAACGTTTTATATATATTTTTTATTTTGTTAATTTATACTCAGAGAAATGTTGCAAGACCAAGAATAGTACAAAGAATATCTAAATACTCTTTATCCAGGTTTACTTGTTGCTAATATATTGTGCCATTTTCTTATTGTTTGCTCTCTTTCATATATATGTATATATGAATGTGTGTGTGTGTGTGTGTGTGTGTATTTACATGCATATCATGGCAGCTTACTTCCTAACTACTTCAACATGTATTTCCTAAGCATAGGGATTTTAAAAAAATTGTACAATATGAACCTCACTAAATTTTAACATTGACGCAATAATCTACCGTTTGTATTCCAGTTTTTTTTTTTCAATTGGCCCAGTCACCTTTATAGTATTTCCCCTTCCGCAGACTGCTTTTTAAAGAGCAAAGAATGAATCATGAGCAATTTTTAGTAGAAACTTTCTATTAAGGGTAGAAAGACAATCATGGAGACTTAAAGTTGGATTCCTGTTTTGATTCACATCCATGCCTCCCCTAAACTTTCTTATCTCAGAAAATGACAGTACAATCCCATTAGTTGTTCAAGCCAGAAATCTGAAGCTTATTTGAGTTCTCTTTTAACTTTATCCTTTGAGTTTAACCCATCACTGAGTCCTGTAGTGTCTGTCTCCCCTATATATCTTGAAACCTTTCTGTTGGCTGGGTTGAAGTGGTTCATGACTGTAATTCCAGCACTTGGGGAGGCAGGAGGATCACTTGAGCTCAGGAGTTCAAGACCAGGCTGGGCAACACAGGGAGACCCCCTGTGTACAAAAATTAAAAAGTTAGCCAGGTGTAGTGGCATGTACCTGTGGTCCTAGCTCCTAGTGAGGCTGAGATGAGAGGATTGTTTGAGCCAAGGAGGTTGAGGCTGCAGTGAACGTGATCACCCCACTGTACTCCAGTCTGGATGACAGAGAGAGACCTTGTTTCAACAAAAAGAAAGAAATTTGGTACACCTTTTTATCCATCGACTTCAACCAGCCTAGTCCATCATTGTTTCTCATCTGGACTCCTACCTAGTTTCCTACCTGATTTTCCTGCTTCTGCATTTTTTTCTTTCCTATTCATTCTCCATGTAACAGCCAGAGTGATCTTTTAGAAATGTAAATCAGATTGTGTCACTCCCCAGCTTATGTATTAAGTGGCTTTCCACTGCTCCAGAGCACTCTCTGCATAGCTTAACTCTTCTTTAGTCCACAACTTTAAATATTCTCCCTCTGAGAGGCCTTCCTTGATGCTCAGTTTGTTATTTTTACTGTAGCATTTCACCATTTTCCTTTACAGCACTTGTGATTTGTAATTTTTTTTTTTTATTGCATTTTAGGTTTTGGGGTACATGTGAAAAACATGCAAGATTGTTGCATAGGTGGCAGTGTGATTTGTAATTATTACTTTTTCTTTTTCTCTATTTCCTACACTAGGCTGTAAGTGGAAAAAGCATAGGGACCCTGTTTGTTTTGTGCACTTTTGTATACCTAGCACATCGCTAGGATTATAGCAGATGATTAATAAATATTTGAATATTTGAGTGAAAGGGGACCTAAGAAGTTGTCTAGTACTGCCTCCTACCTGTTGTAAGAGTCTGCACTATCTCTGGCAAGTGCTTATCTAGCTTATTTTTTTAATGCTTTCACATATGGACAGCTTAGTGTTTTTTATGTAGTTTACTTTCTTGAATAATTTTGATACTTTGAAAAGTTTTCCTTATTTTGGGCTGAAAACTGCCCTTTTCTTATTTCTTTTCATTGATCTAGTTCTGCCCATTTGTCACAACTTAAACTATTTTGACTCTCTGTATAGTATCTTAAACTATTTGACAGCAGCCATTAATGTATGCTCTTGGCTTTGTTAGGCTAAACCATTTATAAGTGCTTCAGTTTTTCATCATGTGATAATGTTTCTTTACTCTTACCTCCTCTGTATTCATTTTGCCAGGGTAGTTTTAAAAGTGGTACTTTGAAAGATAAAGATATTTATAATCTTTGGTCCAGTCATCTGTGGTTAAATGATTTATAGCACATTCATTCAATGTAATATATTGTAGCCCTTAAAATAACAAATATAACTGTAGAACTGTGGGATATATTTATAAAACAATGATATTTTAAAAGTAGTACATTAAAATGTATCTAGAGAGTTAATATAACTGACTGTGTTGTATAGATGAAACTTAGAAGGGTACATGAGTACCTTCTAAAGGTACATACCCAATACATATATCTGCCCTGTCAGTACAGTAACCAGTACCCAAATGTAGAAGGATACGTGAGAGAATAGTTGTATAGTTGTGTTAGGGTGGTAGAATTATAGGGAGAATTTTTTTTTTCTTTGAGACAGAGTCTTACTCTGTCTCCCTGGCTGGAGTACAGTGGTGTGAGCTCAGATCACTGCTTCCCAGGTTCAAGCGATTCTTGTGCCTCAGTGTCCTGAGTAGCTGGGATTACAGGCATCTGCAACTATGCCTGGCTAATTTTTGTATTTTTGGTAGAGATGGGGTTTCACCCTATTGACCAGGCTGTTCTCGAACTCCTGGCCTCAAGTGAACCACCCGCCTGGGCCTCCCAAAGTCCCAAAGTGCTGGGATTACAGGTGTGAGCCACTGTGCCTGGCTCTTTTTCTGACACCGGGTCTCAGTATATTACCCAGCCTGGACTCGAACTCCTGGGCTTAAGTGATCCCCCTACTGCAGCCTCCCAAGTAGCTTGAACTATAGGCATGAGCCACCATGCCTGGCCCAGAAATGTTAAAATATAGAGTATTTTATAATTAGTTTAATAAGAAAGGAGAAAATTCTAGCTAGAATTAAGTGAGAGTTCACTGGTCTGCATTAAGACTATATTTCTTTAATGTAGTTTACGAATGCTTGTTCCACATTTGGCTAGTGGCTACTATATTGACAGGGCAGATATATGTATTGGGTAAGGACAGATAGGGAACATTTCTTGCGGCACCATGTTCTATGGATAGTGCTGGAGTAAGAGATTGTGTGGGATGGATCACTCATGAGAGCAAGATAGGCAAAATGGTGACTTGTGTGCATCCAATGTTTTTGAGGCCTAATGTTGAAGGTAGAGGAGCCAAGGTGAGGTGTGGAAACAGGGCCACAAGACATAGTTGATTGCACTTGCCATTAGGTGGCAGTATCTCCTTAGGCCTGCTAGTTATTGGAGAAGCACCCTGGGAGTAGGAATAACGAGGATAGCAGTCCTCTAGGTGAGTGGGAGCTAGTGTGCAAGGTTTCTGTGTATGTAAAAGTTCATTGGTAGGGTCTTTATGTTTCAAAGAGTGCCTATACAGGAAAAAAATTCTCACATATTTACATAAAAAATATTTTTGCCCATATGTATTTTTACTCTTGTAATGTTCAAGGGAATTTAAAGAGGCATATTTGAAAAAGATCTTTTTGTGGAACAGCGATTAGTCTTTAATAGTCGATTGTCAACTACTTCTGTTTTGCCCTAAAGAAGTTAACCAAGTGACTCTGTAGAGAGTGGTGTCTCTGTAACAGGGCAGCGGAGCTGTCTTGGGCTGGTTCAGTCCAACAAAGTCTTAGCTGCCATACTTGTCAAAGCTTCACCTGATGCTTTATGAAGTGCTCTAGTGCCAGTTCCTAACCTGGAAACTCAGGGGCTCTTTGCTCACTTCTCGTGGGAAAGACGCCCACATTTCATAGTGTAGTGTAGTGTTTATCAAACTTTTTCTGACTGTGACTCAATAGAAATGTATTTTACATGGTACACATGTATCCAGAGATATAACTGAAACTGAGTGTCAAAAACAATCTCACTATATATGATGTTTTCTGATATTGTCTATTGTATTTTTATTGTTGGGGGAAGGATAACTTACCCATATTAAGAGGGAAAAAACTGCTTTACGATATGCCAAATTAATTTTAAGAAAGCAACTGAATCTTTAAAAAGCCACAGAAGCTGTAACCATCTTAGGTTCTATGTTGGCTTTCCTTATATGAGATACTTATTAAAGCAAAAATATGTATATAAAATAAGTGCATTTTACTGTACTTGTCTTAGTCTATTAGGGCTGCTCTAACAAAATACCTTAGATTGGGCAACTTACAAACAACAGAAATTCTTTGCTCACATTTCTGGAGGCTGGGAAGTCCAAGGTATTAGCAGATTTGATGTCTGCTGAGGGCCTTCTTCCTTGTACATTGTGCCTTATATTAATAGCTGTGTTGTCACATGGTGGAAGGGGAAAATAAGCCTTTTGTAAGGGCACTGATCCCATTTATGAGGACTGGCTTTAGGAAGCTGAGTCAGTGTAATACTGGTTACTATTTTATAGTCTAATCTTTCACTGGCTGGCTTGTTTACAGAATTTGTGTTTGTTTCTTAACTTCGTTTTAATTATCAAGGTGACTGGCTTTCAGTTCAATATGTCTCCCTTTACTTAAGATTTCTTTCTCCACTTGCTTTTCAAAACTTCTCCCTGCACCACCCAGGTGTACTTCCATTGGTTTTACGTCATTGTCTTGTTTAGAACATTGCTTTTCACTTTTCTCTGTAGATTTCTCAGCCACCTTTAGTTTCTTGAGGTGGTGAGAAGTATTTTCTTTGCTTAATGTTTAAGAGTCTTTTAATTCTTTGTTTGTGGTAGTTGTGTGATTTTCTTTCAGTGCTACATTTTCTTGGCATTAGCTATGTTTGTGCAAAAAGTTATTTTAAGATACAGTTCTTGTCTATCTTATAGTTCATTGTTAAAAATATATATTTTTTTTACTGTGATATTCTTGTTAAAACTGCAATTTGTATATTTGTTTTCAGTTCTTCAGGAGGCTCTGGTGGCACCATGTTTCCCCCCTCTGTTTTTGCATGCTTGTGTTTGGTGACTGAATTTTTTTGGCTTATTAAAGTTAAATTGAGCATTTTCTTTAACTTTCTGCTTCTCCTTCCCCCCCCCACCTTTTTTCCTCATATTCGAAAAGCTTTCCTAAAGTATTTTTTCATTGAAACTAACTCTGCAGTTGCTTTGAGTAATTCTTAAATATTTTTTCTGTTCTGTGTCACTTTTGCACTTACAGAAGAAATAGGTTTTCTTTTTGTTTTTTTTTTTTTTTTTTTGAGACAGAGTTTCGCTCTCGTTACCCAGGCTGGAGTGCAATGGCGCGATCTCGGCTCACCGCAGCCTCCGCCTCCTGGGTTCAGGCAGTTCTCCTGCCTCAGCCTCCTGAGTAGCTGGGATTACAGGCACGCGCCACCATGCCCAGCTAATTTTTTTGTATTTTTAGTAGAGATGGGGTTTCACCATGTTGACCAGGATGGTCTCGATCTCTTGACTTCATGATCCACCCGCCTCGGCCTCCCAAAGTGCTGGGATTACAGGCGTGAGCCACCGCGCCCGGCTAGAAATAGGTTTTCTGATTTGTGCTCCATAAATACGTTCTTAAATATTTTACACTGTTAAATTTGATTATTCCCCCCCACCCACCCATTTCAAAACTAAATGCAACCATTACCTAAGCTTGTCCTATAGTTTGTCACCTCCAGTATCTCACTCATCTTGTCCAGCACTAGTCAAGGTACTGGGAAAGGAATGAGATAGTTCATTCTATTCTATTCTTTGTATTTACCAACAAAATCTGCTTGTCATAAACCAAGAAATTCATGTCGTGATCTGCAGTTTGGGAGACACAAATACATTGAGTGTTACCTTAAGAAAAATAGTTGGAGAACAGCTGTATAGGTTAATGGTTAAATTTGAATCCTGGCCCCACACTTACTAGTTGTGTGAGCCTGTTTCTTCATTTGTAAAATAAAGATTATGTTTACTTCATTAATTTGTGAGGATTAGATGAATTAATATATGTGAATTCCTTAGAATATTGCATAGTACATAGTAAGAGCTATAAAAGTGTTAGCTTCAGCTTCTGCTGCTATGCTATCGCCGCCACCAGCTTCTCCTACCGTATGAAGTGCCACTGAACCTGATCCCTTACTCTCTGTGTGAACTTGGACAAATTACTTAACTTTTCTAAAGCTATTTCTTCATCTGTGAAATGGGAATATACTTTTCTAGTAGTTGTTAGTTGTTAAGGTAAGAAGTTAAAATTTGATAATTCTGTTTTTTTTTTTTTGGAGACAGAGTCTCTGTCACCCAGGCTGGATTGCAGTGATATAATCTTGGCTTGCTTCAACCTCCACCTTTCAGATTCAATTGACTCTCGTGCCTCAGCCTCCCAAGTAGCTGGGATTACAGGCATGCTCCCCCACATCTGGCTAATTTTGTATTTTTAGTAGAGACAGGGTTTTACCATGTTGGCCAGGGTGATGTCGACCTCCTGACCTCAGGTGATTCACCTGCCTTGGCCTCCCAAGTGCTGGGACTACAGGTGTGAGCCACTGCACCCAGCCTAAGATATGATAATTCTTATAAGTGAGTAACACAGTGCTACACATACACCTACTTGGTAAAAATGAGTTATCATTAAGGGCCCTTATAGTCATGTTCTCCTCTTTTGTTTTCAGCAGGGACAGTTAAGCCTTTCCACCCTCTGGTTGCATAGAAAGGACAATTTCATGCCTGAGTCATGGAGACCCTATGTAGCCTGTCTTCCACAGGTGTTCCTGCCTCTTGAGATAGTAGCCTGAGCCAGCCCCAGGACGTTATTGATTTGTATGTACTAACATCTGTTTTGTTTTTGTTTTTTTTTTGAGACTCAGTTTCGCTCTTGTTACGCAGGCTGGAGTGCAATGGTGCGATCTCGGCTCACCGAAACCTCTGCCTCCTGGGTTCAAGCAATTCTCCTGCCTCAGCCTCCTGAGTAGCTGGGACTACAGGCGTGCGCCACCATGCCCAGCTAATTTTTGTATTTTTTAGTAGAGACGGGGTTTCACCTTGTTGACCAGGATGGTCTTGATCTCTTGACCTTGTGATCCACCCGCCTCGGCCTCCCAAAGTGCTGGGATTATAGGCATGAGCCACCGCGCCCGGCCCACTAACATCTGTTATGTACCAGGCTCTGTGCTAGACACTGAGTATTAAAAAAAAATGAGTCTTTAATTAGGCTATTGAGTGTATGTCATAGATATTTTCACTATGCTTATGTTTTTGAAATTACTGTATTGCTCAAGTTCTGTATGTTTTTGTTGGTTGAGTTTGCTCATAACATTTAGTAAGACCTAGTCCTTACTTCCTCCAACCCTATTCAGCTGCAGGCATGATTGCCACACCTTTCAGGTTTAGCCAATCCTGACTTAGGTAGGTGAGTGGGGCCTGCAATTATTATGGCTACCATAGGCACAATGTTCAGCATTCCCATCAAGCTGCCACCTTCTTCTGGACTCAGCTGTAAATCAGAATTTCTGCCTTGTTCTCACAGTTAGCATTTTCAGTCTCCTAATGGGACTGGAAGCCCACCTTTATCTCATCGTGGGATCTTGTTGCAAATATTGTCCACACTATTTTCTTACCTTCTTTTTGAGCTCTTTTCCTGCAGAAAAGAGGGTACAAAATGAAAACAAAACAAAAAAACCCAGGCCAGGCGTGGTGGCTCATGACTGTAATCCCAACCCTTTGGGAGGCTAAGGCAGGTGAATTCCTTGAACTCTGGAATTCAAGACCAGCTGGGACAACAGGGTGGAAACCGTTTCTTTACAAAACAAAGTGCAAAAATTAGCCAGGTGTGGTGATAACACCTGTAATCCCAGCCTCTGGGGAGGCTGAGGCAGGAGAGTTGCTTGAGCCCAGGAGATGGAGGCTGCAGTGAGCTGCGTTTGCTGCAGTGAGCTGTGTTTGCACCACTTCACTCCTGCCTGGGTGCGTGACAGAGGGAGACCCTATCTCAAACAAAAAAACAAAACAAAACAAAAAGAATAGGGTGTGTTTCCTGTTTATCTCTTTATTCTTGAACCTGCTGTAGTCAGGTTTCTGTACCTCATCTTGTCTTCTAAAACTGTTCTGTGCAGGTGAGCACATTTGTAAACTACCATGCCCAATTATTCTTTGTAGTTTTTAGTTTACTTGTATGTGGAATTTGACACTACTGCTTGTTATCTTCAAATTTTCTTTCGAATTACTTTTAAAATTCTCTTCTTTACTCTTGGATTATATGTTCTCTGCGCCAACCCCCCTCTTTTTTTCCCATCCATTTTTTAAGTGTTGGTGATACCAGTACAGTGCCCCTAGCCTTTCTCTCCCTGTTGTACATCTTTTCCAGGTGACCTCACTTGTTTTTGGTGGAAAATTTGATCATCATTCCAGTACTGACAATTCCCAGATCATCATCTCTCTTTCAGACTTTGCCTTTGCATTTCATACTCCATTGAACAGTAAACACCCTTGCCTATGCTCTCTAGATGCACCTCAAAGTTAACTTGATGTGCTAAGTTTATGATCTTTTCCCCCAGACATAATGTTTCTCCTCAGTGAAAGGCAAATATTATGTCTGGGGGAAAAAGATAATGTCCAGTCAGATAAGCCTAGAATTTTGAGCTGTTTCCTCTCATCTCCACATCTAATCAATTATTCATCTGTTTATTTGCTAAATACTGTGCTATCATTTTGTGCCCATTATTGTGACAAAATTCTTTAGATTTAATATTGCTGATATCTTTTATATTTGTACCTTTTTGCTACAATGTTTGTTTTCTTTCTCACTTTGTAACCTCTTAAACCCATCTCCCCTTCTTAACGCATCTCCTCCATACTGAAATCAAAGTGATTTTCCAAAATTCAGGTAAGATTTTTTTTTTTATGGTTTTCTAGTTGCCCATAGTAAAATCCAAGCTTCTTAGTATGGCACATAAGCCACTCTGTAGGCTGTATTGTCTCCACTATTCTTTTTTCTTAGGTATTTCTGAAACCCTGTTCACTACCATTGTTCAGCTAGTAACAGTTACCTGAATGTGTCATGCTGGTTCTATACTTTTTTTTTTTTTTAATTTATTGTACTTTAAGTTCTGGGGTACATGTACAGATCTTGCAGGATTGTTGCATAGGTACACACATGCCATAGTGGTTTGCTGTCTCCATCCCCCCATCACCTACGTCAGGCATTTCTCCCAATGTTATCCCTCCCTAACCTCCCCATTCCCCACTGTCCCTCCTCTAGCCCCCCACCCCTCAACAGACCCCGGTGTGTGACGTTCCCCTCCCTCTGCCCATGTGTTCTCGTTGTTCAGCACCCGCCTATGAGTGAGAACATGCGGTGTTTGGTTTTCTGTTCTTGTCAGTTTGCTGAGGATGGTGGTTTCCAGCTTCATCCATGTCCCTACAAAGGGCACGAACTCATCCTTTTTTATGGCTGCATAGTATTCCATGGTGCATATATGCCACATTTTCTTTGTCCAGTCTATCATTGATGGGCATTTGGATTGGTTCTAGGTCTTTGCTATTGTAAACAGTGCAGCAGTGAACATACGTGTGCATGTATCTTTATCATAGAATGATTTATAATCCTTTGGGTATATTCCCAGTAATGGGATTGCTGGGTCAAATAGATTTTCTATTTCTAGATCCTTGAGGAATCGCCACACTGTCTTCCACAATGGTTGAACTAATTTACACTCCAACCAACAGTGTAAAAGTGTTCCTATTTCTTCACATCCTCTCCAGGATCTGTCTCCAGATATTTTAATGATCACTATTGTAACTGGCATGATTTGCATTTCTCCAATAACCAGTGATGATGAGCATTTTTTCATATGTTTCTTGGCCTCATAAATGTCCTCTTTTAAAAAGTGTCTGTTCATATCTTTTGCCCACTTTTGAATGGGTTTTTTTTTTCTTGTAAATGTGCTTTAGTTCTTTATAGATTCTGGATATTAGCACTTTGTCTGATGGGTAGATTGCAAAATTTTTTTCTCATTCTGTTGGTTGCCGGTTCACTCTGATGATTGTTTATTTTGCTGTGCAGAAACTCTTAAGTTTGTTGCCATTGGTTTTGGTGTTTTAGTCATGAAGTCCTTGCCTATGCCTATGTCCTGAATGGTTTTGCCTAGGTTTTCTTTAAGGGTTTTTATGGTGTTAGGTCTTATGTTTAAGTCTTTAATCCATCTGGAGTTAATTATAGTGTAAGTTGTCAGAAAGGGGTCCAGTTTCACCTTTCTGCACGTGGCTAGCCAGTTTTCCCAACATCATTTATTAAACAGGGAATCCTTTCCCCATTGCTTGTTTTTGTCAGGTTTGTCAAAGATCAGATGGTTGTAGATGTGTGACGTTACTTCTGAGGCCTCTGTTCTGTTCCATTGGTCTATATCTCTCTTTTGGTACCAGTACCATGCTGTTTTGATTACATGCTGCCTTGTAGTATAGTTTGAAGTCAGGTACTGTGATGCCTTCAGCTTTGTTCTTTTTGCTTAGGATTGTCTTGGCTATGTGGGCTCTCTTTTGGTTCCATATGAAGTTTAAAGTGGTTTCCTCCAGTTCTGTGAAGAAGGTCAATAGTAGCTTGATGGGGATAGTGTTGAATCTATAAATTATTTTGGGCAGTATAGCCATTTTCACGTTACTGATTCTTCGTAACCAGGAGCATGGGATGTTTTTCCGTTTGTGTCCTTTCTTATTTCCTTGAGCAGTTGTTTGTAGTTCTCCCTGAAGAGGTCCTTCACTTCCTTTGTTGTATTTGTAGGGATTTTATTCTCTTTGTAGCAATCGTGAATGGGAGTTCACTCATGATTTGGCTGTTAGTCTGTTATTGGTGTATAGGAATGCTTGTGATTTCTGCACATTGGTTTTTTTATCCTGAAACTTTGTTGAAGTTGCTTGTCAGCTTAAGAATATTTTGGGCTGGGACAGTGGGGTCTTCTAAATATACAATCATGTCGTCTACAAATAGAGATAATTTGACTTCCTCTTTTCCTAATCGAATACCCTTTATTTCTTTTTCTTGCCTGATTGCTCTGGCTAGAACTTCCAATACTATATTGAATAGGAATGGTTAGAGACGGCATCCTTGTCTAGTGCCAGTTTTCAAAGGGAATGCTTCCAGTTTTTGCCCATTCAGTATGATATTGGCTGTGGATTTGTCATAAATAGCTTTTATTATTTTGAGATATGTTCCATCGATACCCAGTTTATTGAGAGTTTTTAGCATAAAGGGCTGTTGAATTTTGTTGAAGGCCTTCTCTGCATCTATTGAGATGATCATGTGGTTTTTGTCTTTGGTTCTGCTTATGTGATGGATTGCATTTATAGATTTGTGTATGTTGAACCAGCCTTGCATCCCCGGATGAAGCCTACTTGATTGTGATGGATAAGCTTTTTGATGTGCTGTTGCAGTCAGTTTGCCAGTATTTTACTGAAGATTTTTACATTGATGTTCATCATGGATATTGGCCTGAAGTTTTCTTTATTAGCTGTGTGTCTGCCAGGTTTTGGTATCAGGATGATGCTGGTCTCATAAAATTAGTTAGGGAGGATTCCCTCTTTTTGTTTTGTTTGGAATAGTTTCAGAGGGAACGGTACCAGCTCCTCTTTTGACGTCTGGTAGAATTTGGCTCTAAACTCGTCTGGACTTGGACATTTTTTGATTGGTAGGCTATTAATTAGTGCCTCAACTTCAGACCTTGTTATTGGTCTGTTCAGGGATTCAACTTCTTCCTGGTTTAGTCTTGGGAGGGTGCAAGTGTCCAGGCATTTATCCATTTCTTCCAGGTTTAGTGGTTTTGTGCATAGAGTTGTGTGTAGTAATCTCTGATGGTAGTTTGTATTTCTGTGGACTTGGTGGTGATATCCTCTTTATCGTTCTTTATTGCATATATTTGATTCTTCTCTCTTTTCTTTTTTATTAGTCTGGCTAGCGGTCTGTTTTGTTGATTTTTTTCAAAAAAGCAGCTCCCGGATTTATTGGTTGTTTTTTTTTTAAGGTTTTTTTTGTGTCTTTATCTCCTTCAGTTCTGCTCTTATCTTAGTTATTTCTTGTCTTCTGCTAGCTTTTGAATTTTTTTGATCTTGCTCCTCTAGCTCTTCCAATTTTGGTGATAGGGTGTCGATTTTAGATCTTTCCTCACTTCTCGTATGGGCATTTATTGCTATAAATTTCCCTCTAGACACTGCTTTAAATGTGTCCCAGAGATTCTGGTAATTTGTGTCTTCATTCTGGTTGGTTTTAAAGAACATCTTTATTTCTGGCTTCATTTCATTGTTTATTCAGTCATTATTCAGGAGCAAGTTGTTCAGTTTCCATGTAGTTGTGTGGTTTTGTGCGAGTTTCTTAATCCTGAGTTCTGATTTGATTGCACTGTGGTGTGAGAGACAATTTATTATGATTTCTGTTCTTTTGCATTTGCTGAGGAGTGATTTACTTCCAATTATGTGGTAAATTTTAGAGTAAGTGTGATGTGGTGCTGAGAAGCATGTATATTCTGTGGATTTGGGGTGGAGAGTTCTGCAGATATCTATTAGGTCTGCTTGGTCCAGATCTGAGTTCAAGTTATGTATGTCCTTGTTGATTTTCTCTCTCGTTGATCTGTCTGATATTGTCAGTGGAATGTTAAAGTCTCCCACTATTATTGTGTGTGAGTCTAAGTCTCTTTGTTGGTCATTAAGAATTTGCTTTCTGTATCTAAGTGCTCCTGTATTGGGTGCATATATATTTAGGATAGTTAGCTCTTCTTGTTGCATTGATTCTTTTACCATTATATAATGCCCTTCTTTGTGTCTTTTGATCTTGTTGGTTTAAAGTCTGTTTTATCAGAGACTAGGATTGCAACGCCTGCTTTTTTTTTTTGCTCTCCATTTGCTTGGTAAATCTTCTTCTTCATTTTGAGTCTATGTGTGTCTTTGCACATGAGATGGAGTTCCTTTATACAGCACACGAATGGGTCTTTACTCTTTATCCAGTTTACCAGTCTGTGTCTTTTGATTGGGGCATTTAGGCCATCTACATTTAAAGTTAATATTGTTATATGTGAATTTGATCCTGCTAGTTTTGTTACTGGCTGGTTGTTTTGCCCGTTAGTTGACTTCATTGCGTCTTTGGTCTTTCCATTTGGTACATTTAGGCAGTGGCTGGTGCTGGCTGTTCGTTTCCATGTTTAGTGTTTCCTTCAGAAGCTCTTGTAAGGCAGGTCTGGTGGTGATGAAATCTCTCAGCAATTGCTTGTCCGTAAAGGATTTTATTTCTCCTTCACTTATGAAGGTTAGTTTGGCTGGATATAAAATTCTGAGTTGAAAGTTCTTTTCTTTAAGGATATTAAATATTGGCCCCCACTCTCTTCTGGCCTGTAGGGTTTCTGCCAAGAGATCTGCTGTGAGTCTTAATGGGCTTCCCTTTGTGGGTAACCCGACCTTTCTCTCTGGTGGCCCTTAGCATTTTTTCCTCCATTTCAACCCTGGTGAATCATATGATTATGTGCCTTGGGTTGCTCTTCTTGAGGAATATCTTCGTGGTGTTCTCTGTGTTTCCTGTATTTGAATGTTGGCCTGCCTTGCTAGGTTGGGGAAGTTCTCCTGGATAATATCCTAAAGAGTGTTTTCCAGCTTGGATTCATTCTCCCCGTCACATTCAGGTAGACTGTTCAAGCATAGATTAGGGTTTTTTTTCCCCGCATAATCCCATATTTCTTGGAGGCGTGGTTCATTTCTTTTCACTGTTTTTTCTCTAATCTTGCCTTCTTGTTTTATTTCCTTGAGTTGATCTTCGATCTCTGATATACTTTATTCTGCCTGATCGATTTGACTACTGAAACTTGTATAAGCTTCGTGAAGTTCTCATGCTTTGTTTTTTAGCTCCATCAGGTCTTTATGTTCTTCTCCAAGCTGGTTATTCTAGTTAGCATTTCGTCTAACCTTTTTTCAAGGTTTGTAATTTCTTTGCTTTGGGTTAGAACATGTTCCTTTAGCTCAGAGAAGTTTGTTATCACCCACCTTCTGAAGCCTGCTTCTGTCAGTGCGTCAGACTCATTCTCTATCCTGTTTTGTTCCCTTGCAGTTAGGTGTTGTGATCCTTTTGAGGAGGAGAGGTGTTCTGGTCTTTGATAATTGCATCCTTTTTGTGCTGGTTTCTTCCCATCTTTGTGGATTTATCTACCTTTGATCTTTGCAGTTAGTGATTTCAGATGAGGTCTCCAAGTGGACCTCCTTTCTGTTGATGTTGAAGCTCTTTCTTTGTGTTCTTTAGTTTTCCTTCTAACAGTCAGACCCCTCTGCTGTAGGACTGCTGAAGGTCCACTCCAGACCGTGCTTGCCTGGGAATCACCCGTGGGGGCTGCAGAACAGCAAGGATTGCTACCCGATCTTTCTTCTGGTAGCTTCGTCCTAGAAGGGTAACCGCTAGGTGTCAGACAGAGGTCTCATGTATAAGGCATCTTTTTGGTTGTACAGGGGTCAGGGAGCCACTTGAGGAGTCAGTCTGTCCCTTGTCTACTTGCAGAGGCACTGCTGGGTTGTCACCGACTTAGTCCAGCTCCTGTGTAAGCTTCCTCTTGTTTACACAGGTAGGTTTAGACCCACCTCAGTAATGGCAGACACCCTTCTCCCCACTGAGCTCCATTGTCCTGGGTTGAGCTCAAACTGATGCGCTGGCTGCAAAACTCTCAAACAAGAGGGCTTCAGTTTGCTGGTTTTTGTTGGGGTGGAAACCACCCAGCTGTAACACCTGTCTCCCTGCCTTCAGCTCCCCCTCTTTCTGGGGAGTGGGTAGCTCTGTCCCAGAGGTGCTCTCGGTGCTAGTCAAGATGTCCACCCAGATCTGTGCTGACAACCCGCGGCAGTGACTGGAGCTGCCGCTTAGATCTATGCTGTTAACTCGTGGTGCTTTTCAGACCTGTGGGGATCTCCTGGTCTGTGGGTTCCAGAGGCCATGGGAGAAGTGCGGTGTCTGAACCGGAGTGCAGGGTAGGGGTAGGGGGGAAGTCCCCAATCCTCCGGTCAGTTGCACTTCCCTGGGGAAGCAGCACCCCACCCTGCCTCAGTTTGCCCTTCTTGGGCTACACCCACTGTCCAACCAGTCTCATTGAAATCAACCTGGTACCTCGGTTGGAAATGCAGAGATCACTTGCCCTCTACGTCTCTCTCTCTCTCTCTCTGGGAACTGCGCTGTGGAGCTGTTCCTATTCAGCCATCTTGGCGGAATCTGGGTTTTATACTTTTCTTTATGCTCTCAGGCTATATTGTTTTTCACGTTCAGTGTCTTTATTTCTATTTACTGTTTATCTTTTGAGGCTCAGCTCAAGCATTGCCTCCTCTACGAAACCATTTGTGTTATCCCTGAGATACAGACAGCTGGAATTACCGGGACCCACTGCCACGCCCAGCTAATTTTTGCTTTTTTTAGTAGAAATGGGGTTTCACCATGTTTGCCAGGCTTGTCCGGAACTCCTGTCCTCAAGTGGTCACCTGTCTCAGCTACCTAAAGTGCTGGGATTACAGGTGTGAGCCACCGTGCCCAGGCAGAGTTTACTTTTTTAAATGGAAATATATGAATGCTTTCGAACATAATGAGTAGAGAAAACAGCATAATTAACCCCTAGTGTTATTTACCACTCAGCTTTTAATAGTTTCAGTTTTAACTGTCATACTCCGTTTTTTGAGAGCTGTTTTGGTATTTAATGGAGTGTTTCAGATTTTCTTACTTTGTGATTCCATCATTTTTTCTGTACTTACTAGTTGTGGTTCTTCTATAAAGATTTTCTGTCAAATCTTTTGATTGCTTTGAAGTACAAGAAGAGCAGGATACATGCTTAATTCCTTTATTTGTAGAATAAGTTGTCAGCAGTAAGGCTCATTTTTACTATTTATAGTATTAGAAGCAGTTTGAAGTCTTTTAATTTTTTTTTTTTTTAATTAAGACAGGGTTTCACCATGTTGGTCAGGCTGGTCTTGAACTCCTGACCTCAGGTGATCCGCCCGCCTTGGCCTCCGAAGTGCTTGGATTACAGGCGTGAGCCACCGCGCCCGGCCGTCTTTTAATTTTTTAAGGGAAACTTAAGAAAATGAGGTATAACTTACATACAATAAAATGCATCCATCTTAAATGATGTACTCTTGGTGAATTTTACACCATCCAGATCAAGTTGCCAACTTCTCAGTCAACACCTTTTCAGTTAGCCACCTCCTGCAGAGTTAATCTCTATCCCAGGGATTTTCAACATATGAACTCCAGATTGGCAGAATCAACATCACCTGGACACTTGTTAAAAATACATTTTCCTAAGGCCTTACCTTAGATTCGTTGGTTCAGAAACTCTGGGAGTGGAGTTCAGAGATCTTGTTTTAATGAAGTCTTCCGGGTGATTCTGATACACACAGCACTGTGGAACCACTGCTCTATTCTAACACATATTATCTTAATTAGTTTAATCAGTTCATGACCTTACTCTCACATAAATGGATCATCTGAACATTTCTCACATTCCATTGTTTCCCCCAGATGTAGTGGATTTTTTTCCTTTAGCCCTGGATGAGAAGTCTTGCTGCTGCTTCCCCAGTAGTATAAGGCTTTTGCTTCAGAGGACAGAAGGAGGCAGGAAAGTGAGAGGCTTTTTGTTTGTCCCAGTGCAGCCTTTGATCACCTCCTGCATGTGTGTGCCATTAAGAGGGGGCTTTCCCATATTTTTCTCTTGAACCCTAGGTTGAGGCCCATGTGGAAGAGCTTGCTGTTGTGCTAGTCCACATTTGGCTTTTAAGCCAACATTAAAATGTTAGCTTATTACTTCTTGTTATGGTGGTCATTTCTGTCTCTTATGCTCGGCCAAAAGTGAAACTGTAAATGTCCCATCTTTCCTTGGAGGGGCTTGTCTCCCTTTGGAATTTGGTCAACTTGGTTGCCTTATAATACCAGCTTTCTGATGGGCTTATGAAAGGTTATGATTTTGAAGATTATCTGGCTTTTCCAGGTTTTTAGGTAAGAGTGATATTTATCGCAGCTTTTTACATTGAAAATGGAAGTCTGACCTTCGTATAAATGCAACCACACCATTTTTACTTTCAAGTCTCTGGATTCTGTTTATAGGATCCTTCATATAAATGGAACCACACCATTTTACTCTTAAGTCTCTGGATCCTGTTAAAAGGAAAACATGGCAGGAGGACTCTAGAGTAAGAAAGGATCCTATTAGTTTTATCTGTATTGTTACATATAACAATAATTAGGTGTTCATTACCGTGTTGTATTCTATTATGTAAAAACTACCACTTATATTTTTCTATGAAACTATAATTCTAATGCATATAGATCTTTATAAAATGTTTCATGTTTAGGTATTTACTGTTTATCATGTACTGAGCAAGCTTGAGGTTGAGTAATGTATTCTGGTGAATCAAACCCAGTATGTGCCATTAGTGAATTTATGGCCTAGTAGTCTTCCATCCATGTTAATGTTACTCCTGTTACTCTTCTCCGTGATGCTGAAGCTCCTATGGCCCTGTCCTTACTGCCCATTTAATTTAATTGAGGGAGCTTTGCTCAAGCAGATCTTATATAGACTAAAATGTTAAATGCTTGCTTGTTGTGATTTGACCCAGTGTTTGTAAAATGTCTGTACTTAATTGTTATACCTGTCTACTATTTTAAAAGGCAATATATGGCTTAGTATTCATGTAGTTTGGCACATGTCATCTTTTCGTAACCCTCTGCACATTAATGACATTTGCACACCCTACAGGTATTTGAGTTTGTGTTCCTGTACCAACTGGTAAAATTTGGAGGGACAAATTTTTATGGTTTGGCCAGGGGAACTTCTGGTTTTTCTTTATTTCTTAGTATTTTTGTTTTTTAAATTTAAATTTCAGGAAGTAATATACATTGGATCTGTATAGTAACCCTATTTAATGTTGTTAAACCACAAATTCCTTTTGAGCCTAACTTTTACAAGTTACTTTGAACTCCATTTAAGTGAGTGAAAATGAAGTTGTGGCTGGAGAACAGAAAGGTCAAATTGATACAAAAATGAGGCTTTGTGTTGAGCATGGCATGTCCTCTTTAAAGCCTTGAAGAATCTGGAAGTAAGTGCAGTGTTTAAACCTTTACTTTGGCTAAAGTTGTCAATTTTGCTTATTTAGTTGCTATAATCAAGCCTTTGAATCAACTTATGCCACAGATGACAGCCAGGAAAAATGTGAAAGGGGATAGGAAAGAAGTAATTGAGTAACATAAGGTTTTTTTTGTTTTGTTTTGTTTTGTTTGAGACAGAGTTTTTGCTCTTGTTACCCAGGCTGGAGTGCAATGGCGCGATCTCGGCTCAACGCAACCTCCGCCTCCTGGGTTCAAGCAATTCTCCTGCCTCAGCCTCCTGAGTAGCTGAGATTACAGGCACACACCACCATGCCCAGCTAATTTTTTGTATTTTTAGTAGAGACGGGGTTTCACCATGTTAACCAGGATGGTCTCGATCTCTTGACCTCGTGATCCACCCGCCTCGGCCTCCCAAAGTGCTGGGATTACAGGCGTGAGCCACCGCACCCGGCGAGTAACATAAGGTTTAAAAAAAATCACTTTAAATTCTGACCTAGTTATCTGAATGTGAAAGCAGATTTCAGAAGTAACTGCTTATACATGTGTAGTCATCAGTATTGTTGTTCAGTTAATTGCTCTTGTACTTAATAGTGAACTTATATCTGTTTAAATCCCTAAAATGCAGGCAATTTATACTTTCTAAAAAATTATATGAAAAACTAAAAAAAGAAAAGTGAGTGGGTGGTTCCTCAGATGATGAGGTAATGGATATGAGAGGAGTTTGAAAAGTAGGCCGGGCGCGGTGGCTCAAGCCTGTAATCCCAGCACTTTGGGAGGCCCAGGCGGGTGGATCACGAGGTCAAGAGATCGAGACCATCCTGGTCAACATGGTGAAACCCTGTCTCTACTAATACAAAAAATTAGCTGGGCACGGTGGCGCGTGCCTGTAATCCCAGCTACTCAGGAGGCTGAGGCAGGAGAATTGCCTGAACCCAGGAGGCGGAGATTGCGGTGAGCCGAGATAGCGCCATTGCGCTCCAGCCTGGGTATCAAGAGCGAAACTCCGTCTCAAAAAAAAAAAAAAAAAAAAAAAAAAAAAAAAAAAAAAAGAAAAGTAACGGCTCTTACTGTTCTGCAAAATGTCTGTAATTAATATCTAGGCCCTTTGCAGTCTTTATGCTTCTCCTCTGACACTAGCTGTTCAGTCCCTTCCTTCATTCTTGTCCCTTGCTGTCAGTAAGCTTCTCAGAATACAGGCATGCATTGCTTAATGAAGGGAATCTGTTCTGAGAAATGCCTCCTTAGGCCATTGTCGTTCTACGAACAGCGTAGAGTATACTTACACAGACCCAGATGGTATAGCCTACTACACACCTAGGCTATATAATATACTCTCTTGCTCATAGGCTGCAGACCTATACAGTATGTTAGTGTACTGAATACTACAGGCACTTGTAACACAATGGTACGGAATTGTTCATCTAAATGTAGAAAAGTTACAATAAAAATAGTATATAAAAGAGAAAAAATGGTATACTTGTATAGGGCACTTGAATGTAGTTTGCAGAACTGAAAGTTGCTCTGGGTGAGTCAGTGAGTGAGTGGTGAGTGAATGTGAAGGCCTAAGACATCATTGCACACTAGTGTAGACTTTATAAACACTGTACACACAGGATACACTAAATATGTAAAAAATGAAGTAATTGTATTACAGTATTACAATGGCTACCATGTCACTAGGTTACAGGAATTTTTCAGCTCCACTATAATCTCATGGGATCATTGTTGTAAATGTAGTCTGTCATTGACTGTAACATCATTATGTGGCTCATTGACTGTATTTCATTCCTTTGTCATGAAGGCAGTTTTCATTGGCCCTGGAATCAGGTAAACTTGAACCTGAATCCTCTTTGACAGTTTATGAATTTGTGACTTCAGACAAGTATATTAGCCTCTCTGAATCTTGGTTTTAGCTATTTAATATGGGATGAAATCTACCTTATAATGTTACGAAGATTAAACAATAAGGATGAAGTGGTAAGCATGGTACCTATCATGTAAGTGCTTAATAATATTTAATTCTGCTTTTCCCTTATCCAGTTGTAGATTCCTTTTAAAAGCAAGAAACCTGATTTACAGTTTTTAAAAAAGGCATTTATAAGTAGTTTTGAATTTTTTTTTTTTTTTTTTTTGAAATGGAGTCTTGCTCTTTTGCCCAGGCTGGAGTGCAGTGGTGTGATCTCGGCTCACTGCAACCTCTGCCTCCCATGTTCAAGCGATTCTTGTGCCTCAGCCTCCCAAGTAGCTGGGATTACAGGTGTGCACCACCATGCCTGGCTAATTTTTGTATTTTTAGTAGAGATGAGGTTTCACCATATTGGCCATGCTGGTCTCGAACTCCTGACCTCAGGTGATCTGCCTGCCTTGGCCTCCCAGAGTGTTGGGATTACAGGCGTGAGCCACCATGCCTGGCCTGAAAAAAAATTTTAAAATATGAAATACCAATATTATAAATGTGCTATACTTTAAAAAAATTATTTTTATAGAAACTAAAAAGACTCAGACATTTCCAAGTACTGTACCAAATATTAGTCTTAGTTCACCATTAAATTAAAGCTCACACATGGTATTAAAGTGTCTTATAGAAGATTATGTCATTAGATGATGTAGGCAACATGTTTTTTCAAATTGTTAATGAATGCATTTTTTTAGACACTTAACAGAGTATGAATTAGGTAAAGTGCATGAAAGACAGCATGGCTACCAAAATAAGGCAGACTTACAATGTTTATTTTACTTCAAAAGTATAAGCAAATGTAAGGGAAAGTTTCAGGAACATTTGAAGACAGTAGGTAGCTCATCAAAGGAAGTGATAATATTCATAATGTAAACTTTATAGTGGAGCTGTCAGACTAGTTTATCTTAAGACCAAAGTTCAAGATGATTGATATCATTTGTGTTGAAATTGTTTGTGCATTTGGAATTCAATAAGTATTCTTCATAGAGAATAGCACATTCAGGTTCTAACATTATTCTTTTCCCCTACAAAGTGGTACAGCCACAAACACTAGTAACAGTATATCTGTTTTTTGGGCTCATCTTGTGCCTCTAAGTTATTAAGACTTAAGATGCTCTTGGGAGATAACATGTATTACCCTCATCTTAGACAGGAAAATAGAGGTATAGAGAAGGGAAAGAATAGAATTTTCTTTCCATGGTCTACTTGTGACAGGCAGGGAAATGAAATGTTAAAGCCTTTCTGAGTCACACAGGCTCTTTAATCTTTAACATGTATTATTTATTGATTTGCAAAATGACCCTAATATGTAATGTCATTACCAGTTTTCTTATGTTTATTCTGAAAGTGGTTATGGGTATGGGAGTATGTTTTATAGAAAAGACCATTATCAAAAATGAAGAAGACAGTTGTGTGGCATGGATATTGCCACTGTCCCTTGCTCTGCTCCTGGCAAACATTGCTGCTCGATCATGTGACATGTGACTACTTCAGAAGCTAGATTTGACCTCAGAATCCTTTCTGGTTTTTTTTTTTTTTTTTTTTAATTTTAGTGTTAATTTTTTAAATATTATTATTAGTATTTTTTTTTGAGATGAAGTCTTGCTCTGTTGCCCAGGCTGGAATGCAGTGGCACGATGAGATCTTACTATGTTGCTCAGTCTGATCTTCAGCTCCTGAGGTCCAGCGATCCTCTCTCCTCAGGTTCCCAAAGTGCTGGGATTACAGGCGTGAGCCACTGTGCCCGGCCTCAGAATCCTTTTCAACATATTGCTCAAGGGAGCTATTACCAGTCAATCACAGGTCCACAAAACAAAGTTCTTTTTTAGTCTTTCCTTACTTAAATTACTTACTTAAATAATGTGCATTAAGAGATTATGAATTTACTTAAAAGTTGAGGATCTATTAAGTTTGTAGTCCTGTAGCTGGCCTCAAAGTACCATATATAGGACTCAGTTTATGTTTTCAGCAGGTTTACTTTCCTGTGGGTCAAATAGACAGGCACATAATTAGAAGACAGACTGCTATATTATTGCTGGGAAGAGAATTAGAGAATGATGTAAGATTAATTTTAACTGACATTGGTGGATGTGGTGATTTTGGACTTTGAGGATAGAATCTTTAAAGTGGTCTTTAGCAAAGGCATAGAAGATAGAAAGTGTAGGATGGATTTTGGGGAGTGACAAATAATGTATCTTGGCTTAAGTACAAAACAAAGATAAGGTAGAAGCAAATAGAGTAGCTTGCTCCCTGTACAATGGGTTTTGGGTTTTATTTTGTTGTTCCTAGTCTCACACATGGTTTTTAATCAATAGAATGATGTGATCCAGATCTGTGCTTTAAGACGATAACTCTTGAGTTTGAATAGAAGGTAAGATTGGAATCTTGGCATAAATGTAGGAATCCTTGGTAGTAGTATAGGAAAAAATGATGAGCATAAGAACTAAAATTCTGGAATGGAAATGGTGAATTTAGAATAAATTTTAAAGGTAAAATTAATGTGATTTCTATAGGGTTAAGTTATCCCTAGAGTCCCCAGCATTTCTTTGGGAGCATATCTAGTAATTTCCTTTGTATATTCCAAGTTAAAAAAATTTTTAAGGTGATTTTTTTTTTGTCTCCTTGTATTCTGGAGAATTCTTTCTTTATTCTTGGTATTTCATTAACTAGGATATATATTTCCATCTGTGATTTGATATATTTTTTCTTTCCTTGTATAGATTTTTTTTGCCTTTATTTTTGGGATATTTTCTATTATATCTTTCTGCCTTTTCTCTTCCGTTTAATTAATTGTTCTACTTGAGGGATACTAATTATCTTTCTGTTCAGCCTTTGTCCTAGATTTTTTTTCTAATTCTTTTGACTTCTTTGTTGTTTTTCTCTTCAATATTTTTTTTTAACTTTCTTTTTCTTTTCTTTTCTTTTCTTTCTTTCTTTCTTTTTTTTTTTTTTGATACAGGGTCTCGCTCTGTCACCCAGGCTGCAGCGTAGCAGTGGTGTGATCACGGCTCACTGCAGCCTTGACCTTGTGGGCTCAATCTATCTTCCCACTTTAGCCTCCTGGGTAGCTGGAACAACAGGTGTGCGCCACCATGCCTGGCCAATTCTTGTATTCTTTTGTAGTGTTGAGGTTTTGCCAAGTTGTCCAGGCTGGTCTTGTACTCCTGAACTCAAGTGATCCACCATCTTGGCCTCCTCAATACTCCTGTTATCTTGAGATTTTTCTCTTTGCCATTTGTTTAAGTCTTTAGTTCTTTTCCTTGCTTCCCCCGCCGCCCACCCAATTCATTATTATTCTTAATGATTTCCTTAATGCCAAAACCTTTCTTTTTAATTTACTTGTTTTGTCTTTTCATCTTTGGACTTTTCTTCCATTAGATGCATGTTCTTATTAGGTTGCTCTGTGTTACAAGAAACTCTTTATGTGGTTGTATGGCCATTTCTCTTTGTCTTACTCAGGCTTAATTTGAATACCTAGGTCAAGACTTTGCTTTTGCCCTTCTGTGGCCCTACACTTTCCCATCTCCTTAGATTGTGTTAAATGTCGTATACCAGTCTCAGTTCATACTGCTGAGGGTATAGTATGTTTCTATGTGCTTCAGATCTTTCCTTCAACTCAGTATAGGGCCTTAGAAGTTGGCAGATCCTGGTGATGCCTCTGCCTAGGTTTTGAAGCCTCTGTGCTCAAGATATTTTCCTCAACTTCTCTAGGGCATGATGAATCAAATTTTTCTATCCAAACGAGGTATTTCTTAAAATTTTTAAGTTTTTTAGTTCACCTTTCTTTCTCACTGCTGCTTGCAGGCAGTAATCAAGCTAATGGTCATACTGTATCATACAGATTTTTTTCCTGTCTACTTCTTTTTAAAGTTTGTAGGTTCTTAGCTTAAATAGCTTTTTATATTATTATATGTAGCTGTTGGGTTTCTGGTAAAAAAAAAAATCACATACACATATGTATATGCATTTATATCATATTAGTGGGTAACAGGACATTCTTTAGTCCTTTTTCACTCTACTATCTTTACTTGAACATTTGTGTGATTTTCTAAATATTTACTTTTGACATAATTAGCAACACTTATATATTATAGGAATTCTACTTCTTAGGCCAGGGTTAAACAGTCATTAGATTGAATCGGCAACCAACAGAATGGGAAAATATTTTTGCAATCCACCCATCTGACAAAAGGCTAATAGCCAGAATCTACAAAGAACTAAAACAGATTTACAAGAAAAAAAACAAGCCCATTCAAAAGTGGGCGAAGGATATGAACAGACACTTTACAAAAGAAGACGTATATGAGGCCAACAAACATATGAAAAAATGCTCATCATCACTGGTCATTAGAGAAATGCAAATCTAAACTACATTGGGATACCATCTCATGCCAATTAGAATGGCGACCATTAAAAAATCTGGAGATAACAGATGCTGGAGAGGATGTGGAGAAATAGGAACACTATTACACTGTTGGTGGAAGTGTAAATTAGTTCAACTATTGTGGAAGACAGTGCGGCAATTCCTCAAGGACCTAGAAATAGAAATTCCATTTGACCCAACAATCCCATTACTGGGTATATATCCAAAGGATTATAAATCGTTCTGTTATAAGGACACATGCACACGAATGTTCATTGTGGCCCTGTTTACAATAGCAAAGACCTGGAACCAATCCAAATGCCCATCAATGATAGACTGGATAGGGAAAATGTGGCACATATACACCATGGAATACTATGCAGTCATAAAAAACGATGAGTTTGTGTCCTTTGTAGGGACATGGATGAACCCGGAAACCATCATTCTCAGCAAACTGACACAAGAACAGAAAATCAAACACCACATGTTCTCACTCATAGGTGGATGTTGAACAATGAGAACACATGGACACAGGGAGGGGAGCATCACACACTGGGGTCAGTGGTGGGGGATATAGGGGAGGGACAGTGGTGGGTGGGGAGTTGGGGAGAGATAACATGGGGAGAAATGCCAGATATAGGTGATGGGGAGGAAGGCAGCAAACCACACTGCCATGTGTGTACCTATGCAACAGTCTTACATGATTTTTACATGTACCCCAAAACCTAAAATGCAATTAAAGAAAAAAAGAAAAAAGAAATTCTTTTAAGAAGTGAAATAGAAAAAAAAAAAAATTGGCTGGGTGTGGTGGCTTACTCCTGTAATGTCAACACTCTGTGAAGCTGAGGTGGGTGGATCACCTGAGGTCAGGAGTTCAAGACCACCCTGGCCAACATGGTGAAACCCTGTCTTTACTCAAAAATATAAAACATTAGCAGGGCGTGGTGGTGGGCACCTGTAATCCCAGCTACTCAGGAGGCTGAGTCAGGAGAATCACTTGAACCCGCTAGATGGAGGTTGCAGTGAGCTGAGGTCACGCCACCGCACTCCAGCCTAGGCGACAGAGTGAGACTCCATCTCAACAACAATAACAACAAAATTTTAAAAATTTAGCTCAGTGCAGTGGCTCGTGCCTGCAATCCCAACACTTTGAGAAGCCGAAGTGGGAGGATTGCTTGAACCCAGGAATCCGAGACCAGCCTGGACAATATAATAAGGCCCCCACCTCTATAAAAAGTAAAAATAAATTAGCTGGCCGTGGTGGTATGCGTCTGTAGTCAGTCCTAGCTACTCAGAAGGCTGTGATAGGAAAATCACTTGAGTCCAGGAGTTTGAGACTGCAGTGATCTGTGATTGCACCACTATATTCTAGGTGGGTGAGAGAGCAAGACCATTCCTCTTAAAAAAAAAAAAAAAAATTGAAGACAATGTCATACGCTACATTAAAAACATCAGTGACTCTAAGGCATTTTAAAATTTCTATTTTTCCTTTGTGTTTTTACAGAATTCTTCTATAATTACAGTGAGCATATAGTGACCATATATTTTTGTTAATGTTAGGGCAAACATTTTAATATTTCTACCTCATCTTTATAATCTTATCACGATAGGTCATACTTCATTAAAAAGTTACTCAAATAGAGGATACTAGTGATTTCTAGTTTATGCTGTTTGTGCATCAAACCTTTTTGTTTTTGTAGTTTTGTATTATATTTAAAATAAATACAAGTTGTGCGCGGTGGCTCACGCCTCTAATCCCAGCACTTTGGGAGGCCAAGGCGGGAGAATTGCTTGAGGTTAGGAGTGCAAGACAAGCCTAAATAATATAGTGAAACTCTGTCTCTACAAAAAAAATTTTTTTTTTAATTAGCTGGATGTGATACTGTGTGCCTTTAGTCCCAGCTACCCGGGAGATCGAGACCATCCTGGTCAACGTGGTGAAACCCCATCTCTACTAAAAATTCAAAAAAAATTAGCTGGGCATGGTGGCACGTGCCTGTAATCCCAGCTACTCAGGAGGCTGAGGCAGGAGAATTGCCTGAGCCCAGGAGGTAGAGGTTGCGTTGAGCCGAGATCGCGCCATTGCACTCCAGCCTTGGTAACAAGAGCGAAACTTCGTCTCAAAAAAAAAAAAGTCATTGTTACCAGAGGCTTAAATAGCACAAACCTTTTTTTAACCTCTATCAACACCTTGTATACAAACATTTAATCTAGAGAGAGTATCTTCATCTCATTAGATAAAGGAGGCTCAGAAAAGGTAACAGTTTTGAGACCTTTGTCTTACTAGGACTTTTAAGGCAAACATGATTGACGTGCAAATGAACACGGTGTCCAGCAGATGGCAGGAGTGAACCACTTAGTGTCCGATAGTTTTTAGAGGCTAACAATCTTGAGTTTATTGTTTAATCACAAAATAGCTTTCTCTAAAAGAGTTCATAATGTATCTGGATTGACTGTTAGTCCTTAAGATCCATGAGTTTCCTCCTTGTTCAGTAGGTTTATGTGTATGATATGGGAAACAACAAAAACATTCATTCTGTGCTTTGGAACAAGACGGTGTTTCTGATCTAAGGAGAAGACAAAGTCTGAGAAAGGACAGAGAATTGATGGCAAAAGTTGAGAACAGTGTGTTGAATTCTCCTGCAGTGATATTGGAGTTACCATTTTTGCTTTGAAGTTCTGTGAGCTTTTTGTTTTGTATAAATTTTAGGCTTATTTTGTTAGGTGTGTACCTACCTGTTCAGAATTTTTCTTTTTTTTTGGGTGAATTGGACTTTCCATCATTATTTAGTGATTTTCTCTATCTCTAATTATGTTTTTTGTTTTCAGACTTCTTTTTTCCCAAATATGAATATACCTTACCGGTTTTATTTATATTTTTTCCCTTCTTTTACTATCAACCTTTTTGATATATAGCAGTTGATTTTAACATTTTCAATTTGTCTTTTTCTTTTGACTAGTGAGTTTAAGTTTTTAATTTTGCATTTATTGATATCCCTGGACTTTATTCTGTCATCTTATTTTTATTTAAATTGTCCTTCCCGCCCCTCACCCCCCCCGTAAAGTAGTTTAAAATAATATCTCTAACTTAACCCAAAGACCTTTAGCATATTCTTAATTTTCTTGGTCTCTTACAACACTGCTTCTTCCAGTCCAGGTCAAGATAAGGAGCTTTCACTAGAATGTGCGTCAACTGTGTCACTTTCTGACACAGTTTAGTTCCGTCCACTATTTCTGCTGACATTGTTTTTATAGTAAGTCTTCCTTTTTGAAAGAAACAGTGCCTCCTGTTCCTTTCAGTCATCCTCTTACTCTGCAAGAACTTTATATAAATGAAACCATAAACATGTACTAGTTTATGTCTGACTTCTTTTCATTAATATTATGTATTTGTGAGTTGTAGTTTCTTTATTCTTATTGTATCATATTCCTTTGTGTGAAAATAACTACAACTTATCTTACTGTTCATGGGCATTTAGGTTGGTTCCAGTTTATGGCTATTAGAGTATGCACTATTGTGAAGATTTTGATGTATGTTTTTACCGGTGAACATTTATTCATTTTTGTTGAGAAAATGTGTAGGAAAGAGATTCCTGGGTTATAGGCTATGCTGATGTATAAAGAGGCTGTCAGTTTTTCAAAGTGATTGTGCCTGTTTACACTCTTCATTGGCAGTAAATGAACATTCCAGAAATTTCACCTTCTTCTCTATACTTGGTGCTTTCTGCCTTTTTGCATTTTTGATATTCTGGAGTGGGTATAGTAGTATTGCATTGATATTTTGTCTTATGTTTTTTGATAACTACTCACAGAGCAACTTCACATATGTTTATTGGGCCATGTGTCTTCTGTTGGGTTATTTGTATTTTTTCTTAATGATTTGTAAAAATTCTTGATGTTTTTGGATATAAATCTTTTATTTTGGGTCAATATGTAGATGTTTATATGTATGTGTGTATTTACATATTACATATGTAGATTATATTATCTACTGAGAGTTGCTTTAGAAATCTCCTAATAGTGTTTATTGATGATATAACTTACCTATTTTGATATTGTCCAACTATATAGGTTTTCCTTTTATTGATACCAATTTTTTAAACTGTTTGTGAAGCCTTTTCACACCTTAATATCATGAATATATGTTTCAGTGTTTTACTCTAAAAGTGTAAAAGCTAGGTGCTGCTGTTACAGAAATGAAATCAGACATCATCTCCTTTCCAATGACTCATGAAAGCAGCCGTTCCTGATTCAAAGGCCGGTTTCTTGACTCCGAGTGCTCACTTTTGCAGGCTTTACTTAATGTCGTGTAAATCCCCCTATTCTCCAGGTCTTCTTTCTTTCTAGTTCTCCTTAGTATACACAACCTGTCAAGGCAATCACTTCCACGGGCCCATGGCTTCAGTTGCTTTCTCTATTCTCTCAGGACAATAGAATTTTAAATTTAAAATGTTAGCTTTATTTTATGTAAGATCCCTCATTTGCTGTAACCATAGATTGAAAGTTACTCCAATAAATGGAAAATGGTGATATTCTTAGCATGTAAATTATAGGACCTTTTCCCAGTTACTCTGAATGGTTTGATTTAGTATGTATGTTATTTTTGAAAGCATAGGTAGGGATGTCACAAATGGTCTTAGCCTACAGAGATTATATTCAACTTTGACCAGAGAGTTCCATTTTAATGTGACACTGAGAGTAAAAAATGATCTTTTCCTGTTTACCTATTTCTCTTCCTACATTCTCTGCCAGGAGAAAGGTACACTTCTGTACCCAGTCTTCCCCCTCAGAGCCCGAGCAGCCCGGTTTTTCCCTCTACTTCCCTGCTTTCACATCTCATGACCAAGTACTTCCTATTCTGTCTCCCCAATAATCATAAAATTTTTCCTCCACTTTTGTCACTGCCACTGCCTTTAGCATCAGTCTTCCTTTAGATAGTCTCTTAATTGGTCTGTTGCTTCCTTCGGTCCTTCCTTATTATACAGACCACTACACACACATCTGACAGAGACTCCTCACCTTTGTATGGTTCTATGACTCGAATTTTCAGAATAAAATTAAAACCACCCCAGCGTCAAATTCGGGGTCAGATAGAGGTGGGTTTGTATCTCAGGTTCAGACACTGTCCAGTAGTGTGATCTCGGAAAACTGAACTTCTTAAGCCTTTGTGTATCTGCCTACTCTCATTGAGATTTGAGACTGTTTAATACATACGGTGTCTGGCATGTAGAAGGGACTTCATCGGTGTTGAATGAAGAAGTGGCATTTTAAAATTCACATTAAAAAAAAGTTTTTTAAAAAAACTATGCCAATCTACAATGTCACTTCCCCTCCAAGCTTGACTTCTACCTGTACTTTCTGATATGGTTTGGTCATGTCCCCACCTAAGTCTCATCTTGAATTGTAATCCCCATAATCCCCACATGTTGAGGGAGAGACTCAGTGGGTGGTAATTGGATCATGGGGGCAGTTTCCTCCGTGCTATTCTTGTGATAGTCAGTTCTCCTGAGATCTGATGGTTTTATATGTGTTTGACAGTTGCTCCTTTTTACACACACTCTGTGGCCTGCTGCCATGTAAGAAGTGACGGCTTCCCCTTCTGCTATGATTGTAAGTTTCCTGAGGCCTCCACAGCCATGTGGAATGTGTCAATTAAACTTCTTTCCTTTATAAATTACCCAACCTCAGGTATTTCTTTATAGCAGTGTCAACATGAAACAATCCACTTTCTGATAATCACACTTGAGGAATTGGGGAATTCATACTACCTGGGATTAAATAATGGCCCCAGCCTGAGAGTCATGTAACATTGGGGAGATAACTAACTTACCTTCTCCATCTCAATGTCTTCTCTAAAATCTGTGAGATTGTTTCTGAGGGCTAAATGAGCATAGCCCACTTGGAACACTGTCAGGCACATACTGCCTGCCAGATGTCGAGTATTCATCTTTATTGAGTTAGGACTGTGGTACCCCACTTGATGGCTCTTGATTTTGTGTAACAAAATCATACTTAGAGCTTTGTTAGTAAAAGAAAATCTGAAAGTCCCTACGTGGAAGGAAGAAACGGTGGGGCGGGGGGAAGGGAGTTGGTAAGTTTCAGCATTTCAGAAGGTTTCTATTTTATGGAGAAGGAGGTGGAGGCAGGATCGGTCCCAAGGTGTCATTCAAGACACACAGCCATAACTCTTTAGTGAGAGTAGAGCTAGGGCCCCAGGTATTGCTGTGATCAAGTTGCAGACAAAAACTACCACTCTTTGGAAGACAGGAGAGGAGTATTTCGTTACAAACGCAGTGAACAATTCAGTTGTATCTACATTCAGTTAGCAAATAAAAGTTGTTCAACTTGGTTGCTAATGGGACCCACTCTACTAACTGAGACTTTGTATAGAACTCATAGGGTAAGATGGCTTCCAGTAATGAACCACCCTGTGCTTTTCTTAGGACTAAAAAGCTCAGGAAACTGGTGAGGAATGAAAACCTTAGTCCCACTGGCACTGCATGAGGAGCCAGGAGAGCAGCAGCATCATAAACCACAGGGTGGGGCAGCCCAGGCAGCGGGGGAGGGGCGGAATCCAGGGTGGGGCATTGTGAGGTATGGGGCGGGGCATTCTGAGGCCAGTGGGCCAGTGGGCTTCAGTCTGTAGGTGACTGCAGAAGGAGGAGGAGCTCCTTTTGTACTGTCTTCAGGCAGTTGTTGTGTCTCCCAGCGCTCGTTGGGTTGACAACCTATTAAATAAGTCGGCTGTTCTTCACTCTCCCAAGCAAGTCAACTCAAGGGAGGCGGCAGGGTGCGGGCCTTGGCCCGAGCCCCGGCTGGGGCTGGGGCTGGGGCTGAGCTGTGGGGTGGGCAGGCGAGCAGCGGCGATACCATCTCTGCCAAGTGCAGCATAACCTCAGCCTAGGGCAGCGGGAGTGCGTGGCCAACACCGTGAGCAGAGGCACAGGTGGCGGCAGACAGTCCAATGGGGTGCATACTGACCTGTTGCGTGTGCCCCAGGGTCAGCCCTGAGTTGGAACAGCATGAGGGGTCAGGGTGTCCCTCTCAATCTGAGGTCTGTGAGGCATCAGCTGAGGACACAATAGCAGCAGCGCCCATGGCTGCTGTTGAAGAGCCTGCTGAATTGATTGTTGAAGCTGATGAGCGCCTTCATGTGAACCACATCCGTGACCAAGAGATGCCTGAAGGTAAGGAGGTGACGGTGCCATCTGCCCTGGCCACACCTCTGGCTGCTGCTGTCCCCAAAGTTCCCTGGGGGACATCCCAACCTCAGGCTCCTTTTTGCCTGTAACCAGCTTTCCCAGGGCTGGCCAGGAGCAAAGGCTGGCTCTGTCTTGCATTCCCATTCCCACTGCTTAGTCTTTCTCCACGGAGTCCAGTTAATTTCTTTTCTCCTCCCCTCCCAAACACCCAGTTCATTGTCATATCTCATTCTCTCAGGCTGGCATAGGACCTTTTATTTATGGCTCGTCTTGTCTGTAGCTCTATTTATTATTCTGTGGGACTTTGTTGAAGCATCTTTGGAATATTCTCTTCCCTTTTTCAGTAAAAACTCAAATATTCCAACTTGCCAGTATCCATCCCATTCTTTCCTTGTACCTATCCAGATGGTACCTAAGTGAAGGAACCAGCTAAATCTCAGGACAATTCATACTGAAATATTTGGGGATTTCTTATTTAAAATCAGAATGAAGGTTGCCATGGGAGAGATGATAGGGTATTCTCAATGGGTTGCTTTAAGTCACCTTAATCGGCGCTGTTTCTTCTAACTGTAATTTGAACACAAAAGGAAAGAAAATAGAAGGTGCTTAAAATAATTGTGAAAGGTATGAAATGTCATGGCCAGGGTTACAGAAAAATGGGTATTTTCCCCCCCAAAGTACTTTACCCATGAAACTCTGATTACTTTAAGATTCTTAATTTAACACAAAATGTGTCTCTATATTTATTCTGGTGACTTAACAGACTTTATTTACCTTGTTGTTCTAAAAGAGAGGTAGGGGATGGTTCGTGGTCAAAACTTTCAAAAGACATGAAATGTAAAGGTAGACTTTTAATGTGTAAGATAAAGATTGAAGGTTAAAATGCCAGACCTTGCCTCTGTAAGAGTGTCTGTTGCCATGGCTTCCCCTTTGTCCTTCCCTCTCCTGACAATAGCATATTGTTCAAAGATAAGAAACCAAAGCTTAAGAAGCTGGAAGCCATCATCCTCAGCAAACTAACACAGGAACAAAAAGCAAACACCACATGTTCTCTCTCATAAGTAGGAGTTGAACAATGAGATCACATGGATACAGGGAGGGGAACATCACACTCTGGGGCCCTTCAGGGGCCAGGGGGTAAGGGGACAGAGAGCATTAGGACAAATACCTAATGCATGTGGGATTTAAAATCTCGATGATGCGTTTATAGGTGCAGCAAACCACCATGGCACATGTGTAGGTATGTAACAGACCTGCACGTTCTGCACATGTTTCTCAGAACTTAAAGTTAAAAAACAAAAAAAACAAAAAAATTTTAGTTGGGCTCTTAGTTTTTTTCGGAGGTAGGATAATTAAGACTCATGATGAGTGTGACTTTGTAACTTGGAGGACTATACTCACTTTTCAAGATGTTTAAGAATTTAGAATAAACATGTGAGTTGATTATATTTTTATACACAAAATATGTAAGTACTTGTGTAAACTTATACTCTGGTTGCTGGTGTAAGGAAAGCCTGTGCGTGATTTTACACACCAGTTCATAGACTAGTAGTGTTGGATGAGAGCCCAAAAAAGGCTCTTTATTGTCATTCTTTAGGATTACAACACAGTTTATGTATGTCTCATTTGTCCCTTTCCAATCCAAAGGCCTGTGTATGTTCTCCCTATATATTGCTAATGAAGAAATGAAGACTTAGAGATCTTACACGACTGTGGAAGATAGCTACTCAATGGAACTAAGGTTCTGTGTCCTCAGAGTGACATGGAAGTGACAGATATGCTAAATTTACTTTTTTTTAAAATGTTTGAGCTCCAGACTAAATAATATATTTTGCCTATAAAATAGACCTGTCTTTAAACTGTACTGCCATCTTGTTTTTTCTATGTAGTTGATTTTACACAACTCAAAGGAAACATTTACCTCTTTATTTATTTATTTATTTAGGAGGGTCTCACTATGTTACTCACGCTGGCCTCAAATCCCTGACCTAGCCTTAAGGGATTTTCCCATCTCAGCCGTACAGACATGGGCCATCGTGCCTGGCTCCATCTTATGTCTACACATTCATTTCAGTGGATAAGAGTAAAGGTAGAGGTAGTGAAATGGCCTAAATACAGCAGTCGAAGAAATGAGTTGATAAACTGTTAAAAGTGATCACATCTTTTTTCTTTTCTCCCTCTATAGGTATGGATTTGGAGTCCACCCCTTCTGACAATCCAGAGACAAGCACAATATTCCTGAGAAAATCTCGAACAGATGGTGAGACACCATGTTTTTTCCACCAAGAAAAAGAGTGAAAACTCTTCTTATTTGATCAAATGTATTGTAGAAAGTATTTAGAAAAACTCATATTGGTTTAAATTTTTCAATTTTTCACATATTCACTTGTCTTATTTTACCATGTGATATACTTTGTTATTGTGTTAGTGAAAACATGTAAACTTTTTATTTGTACAGTTTACCCTCTTTTGATCAACACAATTTGTCATGTGATGGAGGAGTTGTAGATTTATCTTTATTTAATAATTCTTTGTCCCTTTTCCCTTGCTCCAGAGAGTACATTTTAAAGTTGACTGATAGAACTTAGGCTTCACCTTGGTTTCCATTTAAACAAATTAAAAAAAGAAAAATAGTTGTTCATCAACAAGGATTGAATCTGTGATTCTGGCCTCCTCTTCCACAGTCCTCCGACCACATGCATTTATCACATCCAAGTTTATGCTAATCAAAACTTCTATTAACCTTTTAATTTGATGTAATGTAAATTTAAACATGCCCTACTCCTGCTTATTTTCCTCAGTGTTATGTGAAATCCTTGTTTGTTTGCTAAAAAGCCATACACAGCCAGGTTTTCCTGTTGATTGAAGCAGCAAGAATGCAAGTGAGGATCTATAATCATATGTGAAGTGATGCAGCACAGTAAAATATGGGAGTTTGTAACCTTTGTTTCTTGTAGTTTGAGTAGACTTTGCCTGTCTTGAGTCAGTTATTTCTGTCTAGAATTTGTGTTCCTTTATGCATTACTATAAAGAGATACCTAAGACTGAGTCTTTTATAACAAAAAGAGGTTTAATTGGCTCATAGATCTTCAGGCTGTACAAGCATGGCTTCAGCATTTGCTTCTGGTAGGGGCCTCCGCAAGCTTACCATCATGATGGAAGGCAAAGGGGAAGCAGGTGGTTCCACACTTGTGAGAGGGTGGGGCGGGGGTAGAGGGAAGGTGCCACGCTCTTTTAAACTACCAGAATGAGAATTTGCTTATTACCATGGGGATGGCACCAAGCCATTCATAAGGAATCCACCGTGACCCAAATGCCTCCCACTAGGCCTTGTCTCCAACATTCAGGATCACGTTTTAACATGAGATTTGGAGGGGAAAATATCCAAACCATATCAGAATTGTTTTCCCAGTTCCTTCCAGAGCCGTGGGCTTCTCACACGTAGAGAGCATGGAAGGAGTTAAAAAAAAAAAAAAAGCCACTCTGTGTCCCTCACTCTTCAGTGATAGCAATGTTTGCCTGCAAGGCCCTTTTAACTTTAAAAGTGGAGGCAGTGTAGGAAACAAAGCATGGCCTAGGTCACTCTTGGAGCTTTTGTTATTCTGACCTTTTTTTAGGAAAAATAAAAAGACTTTTTGTGCTGCGGACACCATGTTCAATGAAGTTTATATACTCATTTTAAAATCTAAACTTAAAAAGGTTACTTTCCTGTTGTGTAAAGACTCTTTTTTTGGTTTGTTTTGTTTTTAGTGACATATTAGTAGGTGACCACTAAGTGTGGTTCGAAATGCTTACTGGGATTCTGGTGCATCTAGAGATAGGTGCCTGGCCAGGAAGTAGTTCTTAGAGCTGTTAGCTCTTAAATTCTGGTAAAAAAGTAAGCTATGTGTAAATGCAGAATGAGAAAATGCTAATGGATCATGGCTCATATATGCAACAGTTAAACTTTTTTATTAGCTAATTTTTTCATCTGGCCTCATTTTTTTGCCCTTTCCTTTTGTATACAAGGTTTCTTTCATTTGTATATAATAGAAACAAAAAGTAAACTAGTCCAAAAAGTAAAACAAAGTTTTTATATTTTGCTTTATGAGATTTATCATGCCAGCTAATTTAAATATAAATTGTTGAAATAATTTTTTAAAATTGAATTTGTTCCCATTTTATTTAGGAGTAATCAGTAAGACGTTAACAACTAGTTTTATTTTACGGTATTTGTATTAGAAGTGACCAGTTTGTTTGTTCTTTTTTCTTAGTAGAAGAAACAAGAAAAGGCAACTATACAAACCATGTAAGTAAACAGTCAAAAAGTTAAAAAACTGATAGTTTGACATAAAAGTATGTCTCTCTTAATTACTTTAAATTATAATGAGGACCCCATGCTGATAGCATGGACTTCTTTTTGTGGCTTTTCTAAATCTGTTACATTTTCCTAAGTATCAAATGTATTCAGAAAAGTCTTGAGCTTAGTGTGTCCACCTTTTAAGAATGTCTGACATTTAAGTTAAATTTCAATAGTCTGATTGTGGTATAAAGATCTGCCTTAAATATTGAGTCATATTTTTAATTTAGCTAAGTTAATTGTCAGCACCGTCTTTTAGTTAATTGTAAGCACTGTGTATTGACTTTCTGCCATAGCAGGTGCAAGCATAGCTTCCTCACTACACCATGACCTTATTTTTCTCCCTCTGTTTCTTCCAATTGTAGCACACTTTTTCATCAAATCTAATATTTACATGATTATGACTATGCAAATATTATTCAGTGCTAAGTCATACGGTGTTTTCATTGTGCCTCTGCATTACATATTCCTTCATTTTTTCTCTGAACCAGTTCTGAAATCTGAGCACTTCTGCACTTCTTCTGGATCATGTCTTTCTTCCTAGCCTGTGTTACTTTACCCAGCCAAATGCAGTAAGTAGCCCCTGGCTGGTCTGTTTGCTTTCAAAACCATTATTTTTTAGCATGAAACTAATTTTCTGACTATTTGTTTGCCTGTTTTCTAACAGCCATTTCCCCCATCAAGTGTTGTAGCATCTATCATGTGCCTTTCCAACTATTTTCCATCTGCTAAAACGTCTCTGTTCCATTTTTCTTTGTTGTGGAGGTGGGGTGACAACTTACTTTGGCCTTTTGTCATCCTAATTCAATATAGAGTGACTTTCCCTAGATATGCTCGATGTTTGCATTTCTGATTCTTTCTGTGCTATCTCCTTAAAGTCTTTTGGGATCCTCTCATAACTGCTGTCTTGTGTGGGATCACCTGTGTCCTAGATTCTGTGTTTGCTTCTGTCCTGTTATCCTGGGTGGAGATGTTTAGAGATCTGCCCAGACTTAAAATCCCTCTTTTTTGATAGAGAGTAAACCTCTAGGTTGAATCTAAATTTTATGATTCTGAAGATACTCTACAATGTGCTCGCTTCACACTGTTGTTCTTACAGTGTTGCCATCGTGTGATACATTGTTTGTAATTGGCTTTTATATATCTGTAGAACCTTTTTTAGGAGCTTCTGTCTCTCTGAGATTGTGAAACTTTGTAACAACAGCTTAGTGGGACTCTTTACATTTTATTGAGGCTACTAAGTCTGCAGACTATGTGCTTGATAATTTGTTTCACTTTCTCTGATACTTTTTTTCTGATAGTCTTGTTATTCATACACTAGGCTGCTTAGACCAGTATACCTGCATTGGTTTTTAATTTTTCCCCTTCTATTTTTCAGTTTCCCTTATTATTATAGATGGAGTTTTTTTCATGAATGCCCAAAGTCTTAGAAATATTTAAGTTAGTTAAGATTTATTTATTTTTAGCCTGGTCAACATAGCAAGACCTCATCTCTACAAAAAGGTGAAATAACAAATTAGCCAGGTATGGTGGCATGTGCCTTCAGTTTTGCCTACTCAGGAGGCTAAGGTAGAGGATTGCTCCAGCTCAGGAGATTGAGGCTGCAGTTAACTATCATTGCACCACTGCCCTCCAGCCTGGGCAACAAAGTGAGACCCTGACTCAGAAAAAGGAAAAATGTTATTCTTAAAAAACATATCTAAAATTTGTCCTGCCAAAAAGGAGAGAGAAAAACATAAACTTTAGTTTTCATTTTATTTTATGTTTGCTGGCAAAAATGCTGTCGTTGATTTATTTATATATTTTTATTCTATAGGTTCTGGGGGGAACAGGTGGTTATATGAATAAATTCTTTAGTGGTGATTTGTGACATTTTGATGTACCCATCACTTGAGCAGCATCCACTGAAGCCAATTTGTAGTCTTTTATCCCTCATTCCACTGCCATTCTTTCCACTGTGTCCCCAGAGTCCATTGTATCATTCTTATGCCTTTGCATCTTCATAGCTTAGCTCCCAGGTATGAATGAAAACATACAATGTTTAGTTTCCCATTCCTGAGTTGCTTCACTTAGAATAATGTCTCCAATTCCATCCAGGTTGCTGGGAATGCCCCTAATTTATTCCTTATTATGGCTGAGTGGTGTTCTATGATATATACATATATATGTGTGTGTGTCTATATATATACACACACACATTATACATAGACATATGACAGTTTCTTTATCCACTCATTGATTGATGGGCATTTGGGCTGCTTCCATATTTTTATCATTGCAAATTGTATTGCTGCAAACATACATGTGCAAGTATTGTTTTTGTATAATGCCTTTTTTTCCTCTGGGTAGATATCCAGTAGCAGGATTGCGGGATTGCATGGTGTTTCTACTTTTAATTGTTTAAGGAATCTCCACACTGCTTTCCATCGTGGTTGTACTAGTTTCCATTGTTACCAGCAGTGTAGAGAAGTGTTTTCTTTTCACTGCATCCACACCAACATCTATTATTTTTGTATTTTTTGATTATGGCCATTCTTGCAGGAGTAAGGTAGTATGGCATTGTGGTTTTGATTTTCGTTTTCCTGATCATTCATGATGTTGAGCATGTTTTCATATGTTGGTTGGCCATTGGTATATCTTCTTTTGAGAATTGTCTGTTTATGTCCTTCGCCTACTTTTTGATGGGATTTTTTTTTCTCTTGTCCATTTGTTTGATTTTTTTGTAGATTCTGTGTATTAGTCCTTCATCAGATGTAGAGATTGTGAAGCTTTTCTCCCATTCTGTGGTTGTCTGTTTGCTCTGCTGATTGTTCCTTTTCCTGTACAGAAGCTTTTTCGTTAAGTCTCACGTGCTTAATCTTTGTTTTTGTTGCATTTGCTTTTGGGTTCTTGGCTATGAAGTCTTTGCCTGAGCCAGTGTCTAGAAGGGTTTATCAAATGGTATCTTCTAGAATTTTTATGGTTTCTGGTTGTAGATTTATATCCTTGATCCATCTTGAGTTGATCTTTGTATAGGTGAGCGTTGAGGATCCAGTTTCATTTTCCTGCATGTAGCTTGCCAATTATTCCAGGCATTAAACCGTATATGGTTTAATTTCTTCACATTATGTTTTAGTTGGCTATAGGTATTTGGGTCTATTTCTGGGTTCTCTATTCTGTTCCATTGGTGTATTTGCCTATTTTTATACCAGTACCATGCTGTTTTGGTGACTGTGGCCTTATAGTATAATTTGAAGTCAGGTAAAGTGATGGCTCTAGATTTGTTGGCTTTGCTTAGTATTGTTTTGACTAAGTAGGGTCTTGGTTTGTTCCATATGAATTTTAGGGTTCTTTTTTTTTTTTTTTAGTTCTGTGAAAAATGATAATGGCATATTGTTAGGAATTACATTGAATTTATAGATTGCTTTTGGCAGTGTGGTCATTTTTACAATATTTAAGCCACTCATGAGTGTGGGATGTCTTTCTATTTGTTTGTGTTATCCATGATTTCATTCAGCTATGTTTTATAGTTCCCATTGGCATATCAAAAAGGCATTTCATACCAGGGATACAGGGATGGTTTAACATATGGAAGTCAATAAATATGATATATCACAGAAAGAGAATTGAAAGCAAAAATCACATGATCATCTCAATAGACGAAGAAAAAGCATTTGACAAAATCCTTTTATGATTAAAATGTTTAAAAAGCATTTGACAGCATCCTTTTATGATTAAAACCCTCAGCAAAACTGACATACAAGGGACATACCTCAATGTAATAAAAGTCATTTATGACAGACCCACAGCCAACATAATACTGAATGGCGAAAAGTTGAAATCATTACCCCTGAAAACTGGAACAAGGCAAGGATGCCCCAGTCTCACTACTTTTATTCAGCATAGTAGTGGAAGACCTAGCCAGAGTAATCACACAAGAGAAAGAAATAAAGGGCATCCAGATCAGTAAATAGGAAGTCAGACTGTCACTGTTTGCTGATAATATGAACGTATACCTAGAAAACCCTAAAGACTCCTCCAAAAAGCTCCTAGAACTGATAAATGAATTCAGCAAAGTTTCAAGATACAAAATTAATGTACACAGATCAGTAGGTCTGTTACACCCCAACAGCTACCAAGCTGAGAATCAAACTAAGAACCTCAACCCCTTTTACAATAGCTGAAAAATAAAGTAAAATACTTAAAAGTACACCTAAGCAAGGAGGTGAAAGATCTCTACAAGGAAAACAATTTTAGTGTTTTTAATGGGTTAAAATGAGAGGCAGCAGGTACAATGGAAGAAGTCAGTGGGTGGGCCCTGGTATCCAAGGGGTACTGGACCTTTGATGGTAAGGCTTTAGTTTTGACTTGTTAAATTACTAGGTATGATTATTTTCTAGTTTTTGTTATTATACCTTAAAACCACTAAGTAAGCCCTTCCATTTCTTGTTAAAGATCATAGCATTTCATACTCTGATTTATGCTGACTGAAGTTAGATGATTTGTTTCTATTTTGTGACACCTTAAATAATACCTACCAAGAGTGATCTGTTAGTAGTGTTTTTGTTTTAATTAAATGTAGTAAGATGTTGAGTCCAAATGATGACTCAGTTAGTTTGTCAAACACTTGTTGAAGTTTTTGATTTATTCAGAATTCTATGCTCAGCAGCTGGATGTAGGAACAGTTAGGGCCCGCTGTTACTTTTATGGAGAGGCATACTTTCTCATGAGAATACTTAGTCTCTTGTAACCAGTGGTGAATCTGACTCATTAGTGTACCAAAGAAACATGTTTTGGTGTGGCTGCTGGCAAACAGATCCAAGAGGGTAGATGTAGTCAAAGTTGCTGAAACAAGGAAAGAGAAAAGTGGTATTCTATGCAGAGAGTAGGGTATAGCAGGAAAATGCCTAGGGTGCAGCTCAAATGATTTATAGAATGAAATTAAGTTTTGAAATTAATGGCAAGTATTGTCGAAGAGTCTCATTTGAGTCATGTCATGGCTGTCTTATTTAAACTTGAAGGGAAAGTTAAATTTTTTAAGTTGTCATCTGTTTTCAGGGTGTGAGAGAATATTAAATTGTTACTAATTTTATCCTCCACATAAGAAAACAGGACTAGAGAAACCTATGGCTTCCTCACTTGTTGGTGGTCTAGCAACACTGGCACACAGAGTCTCTGAATCTGAAACTTGTTTTGTCACCGGAAATAATACATTTAGGATTAGTAATTTAGTAAATGTATTAGTCTCTTATTCACTGCAATAAAATGTTCTTCTACGATATTATTTAATACGTTACATTTTACTGTAGTAAATAAATAATAGAAATAGAAATTCTCAGATCTTATTTTAAACTTTTCTCATTATTTATAAAGGGAATTCATAAAATCCTTGTTGGGTTTGATGACAGGTACCTTATTTAGGGCAGCATTTTATAACCTGTATCTCAAACATCATCTCTGGAAGTTAAGAGCCTCCGATGAGTTCTCTATAGAGTGCACAAGATGCCACACTCAGGCAGTTCACAGAGTGTAAGAAATATCCTAGTGCTTTGTCATTTGGCATTTTAACCGATAAAAAAATACACCTTGATAAGTTTAACTTACACTTTCTTTCCTTCCCCTTCAGGTGTCTACTGGGCTGTATAGTTCACGTTCGACAGTTTTCCTTGACGACAGCACAGCCAGTCAATGTCATCTTAAAACGACACTAAAGCTGTGAGTACAACCATAGTGTCAAGGGACAGATTCCTTTATTCTAAAATTAATTATTTCAGCCATTTGGTTGTCCTCTTCAGCAGTCATTTAAGAAAGTGAAGTCAACTATATATCGATATACAGATTCTAAATATGAAGTATCAATTTCTCTTTTAAGAAATCTTAGATGTCATGGTAGAAGGAAAAATCAGTTAGCAAATAAGCCGTCCCAGAAAAGTATAGCTATTTTTTTGGTGCCTTTATGCCTTAAGACAATGTTGACTGCAATGAAAAGGACCCTTTATTGGATTTTTTGTGTGTGAAAAATTAGTTTTTCAATGCATTGCAATGTGTACTACTTTGGACATTAGTCTTGGAAGAAGGAGCAGCTTTTTTTCTTCTGGCATCACAGTGTATCAGCAAATGCAAAAGAATGAGAATCATAGCAGTCTCTCAGTCTGTTCTTTTGCATTTGCTGAGGAGTGTTTTACTTCCAATTATGTGGCCCGTTTTAGAATAAGTGCTATGTGAAAAAATAGAAAATAAGAAACTCAAAACCGTACAACTACACAGAAACTGAATTACCTGGTTCCTGAATGACTGCTTGGTAAATAACGAAATTAAGGCGGAAATAAGTAAGTTCTTTGAAACCAATGAAAACAAAGACATAATGTACCAGAATCTCTGGGACACAGCTAAAGCAGTGTTTAGAGGGAAATTTGTAGCACTAAATGCCCAGATCAGAAAGTGGGAAAGATCTAAAATCGAAACCCTAAGATTACCATTAAAACAACTAGAGATGCAAGAGCAAACAAATTCAAAAGCTAGCAGAAAGCAAGAAACAACTAAGATCAGAGCAGAACTGAAGGAGGTGGAGACACGAAAATCCTTCAAAAAATCAGTGAATCCAGGAACTAGTTTTTGGAAAAGATTAACAAAATAGACCACTAGCCAGATTGATAAAGGAGAAAAAAGAGAAGAATCAAATAGACACACTAAAATATGCTAAAGGGGATGTCGCCACTGATCCCAGAGAAATGCAGACTATGATCAGAGAATACTATAAACACCTCTACGCAAATAAACTTGAAAATCTAGCAGAAACGGATAGATTTTTAGACACATACATTCTCCTAAAAATAAACCAGGAAAAAGTCGAATCCCTGAATAGACCAGTAACAAGTTCTGAAATTGAGGCAATAATTAATAGTCACCCAAAAAGCCCAGGAACAGATGGATTCACAGCTGAAAAATAGGGATGGCTGTGAGGCTTCTTTATGTGAAGAAAAGCATCCCAGAAGATTCTGATTTTCACCCCGACTCCATTATTCCAAACTTTGCTGCACATTGAAATTACCTGGGAAACTTAACAACAACTTTGATGCCCAAAGTCATCCCCAATGCTAATTTAAATTAAAATGTTTTATGTAGAAACTGAGGCAGTTGTTAAAGCTCCTCAGGTGATTTTAATGTGCAGCAAAGTCTGAGAGCCGCTGCTTAATTTGAGTTTAGGACAAGAAACTGCTCCTATTTGGTAGGACCCTGGGCAAGTCAGTTTTAAGGTTTGTTTTCCTGATCTGTAAAATGAGTATTGGATTAAATGTGATTACACAGTCCCATATTTCTTGGTCGTTTCCAGCATATAACTTCAAATTCTGTGATTTTAAAATGATTTCAGAGATGAAAACTACTTGAAGGACTATAGACATATGCATCTTAAGTGCTAATGTTAGAGGCGTTTTAAAAAGTGCTAATATTGTATAGGCCCAATACTAAAATTGAGATTTGCCTTCCCTCAGTGATTTTGAGCCTCATTCTAGATGCTGAGGGCAAATGAAAGCACATAACTTACATAAGAGAACCTCTTGCTTTCTGTAGAACCTCTTGTTTTCTGATACACAGCATCAGTGGGTAACTTAGGAATACAATTACATATATCTGAAGAGCTGTATCTGTTCACAAGTATTTCAGTTAAACTAATTGAAGGTACCTGCCATTCATATTACACTGTGTCATGTTACACTGCCTTGTTAGCACTGCTTATTTTAGGATCACTGTACTTATCATTGATTTCCTGTGTGCTAATATTTACTAATATATCTTTTAATAATTATGCAAAAGTGATTTCAGATAATTTTATTTGTTACAAGTCACTTTCATTATATATTTTTAGGGAAATAATACAAATTGGGTGGGTAGGAGATAGTAAACTAAACTAAAATGCAGGGCCTAACATCTTTTTTTTGAAACAGAGTCTCACCCAGGCTGGAGTGCAATGTCATGATCTCAGCTCACTGCAACCTCCACCTCCTGGGTTCAAGCAATTCTCCTGCCTCAGCCTCCTGAGTAGCTGATATTACAGGCACCCACCACCATGCCCGGCTAATTTTTTTGTATTTTTAGTAGAGACAGTTTCACTATGTTGGCCAGGCTGGTCTCGAACTCGTGACCTCATGACCTGCCCACCTTGGCCTCGCAAAGTGCTAGGATTACAGGCATGAGCCACCTCGCCCATCCCGGGCCTAACATCTTAAAAGAGAAACCACTACTGTATGGGTTAAATTTAAACATATGGGCATATAGACATAAATTGCACGAGGCTGAATGCGGTGGCTCACGCCTGTAATCCCAGCACTTTGGGACGCTGAGGCAGGTGGATCACTTGAGGCCAGTAGTTTGAGACCAACCTGACCATCATGGCAAAATCCCTTCCCTACTAAAAATACAAAAATTAGCTGGGCATAGTGGGAGGCTGAGGCATGAGAATTGCCTGTACCCAGGAGGGGGAGGTTGTGGTGAGCCAAGATTGTGCCACTGCGCTCCAGTCTGGGCAACAGAGAAAGACTCTGAGTCAAAAAATAAATAAATACATAAAATAAAGTGCATGGGACAAAAGGTTTTGTAGGTAGAAGGGCATATAACAGGGAAATATGTTGTTATTTATATATTAGAATCCTCAACAGAAACACGTCTTCTGAGAGCATACTGCCTTGCATTTTGCTAAAAGCTAAGAAACGAAAGCAAGAAAGTGCCCTTATGGTACTGTTCTGAACTAGAAGATTTTAATTTCAGGGCCACTAGGAGAGTTTCCTCTGTACCCTTTTTAAAAAATGTCTTCAGGCCTAACAAATGATAACATCTATTGTGACGAATGTTTTTTCTTCCACAGTGTGACCTTAGCGATACATTATCATATCAAGCGAAGGTGAGCTTTTAAAAATCCTGTCTTGTTATTCTGGCTAATTACTGTGCAAGCTGTCAAGCTCAGCGTTAGGTCACAGCTCTAGATATCATAAGCTATATTGTGCCTACTAAAATATTGAAGCAAATTGTTTGTGTTTCTTTGACCCTTAAGCCTCTTTTGATTCTTAAATGACAGAGAGTCCTGAGTATGTTTTTATATTGATTATATTGGTATTCACTGTGACAGAAATACAAAATTGAGATTTTTTTCAAAATCTGTTTTTAGTTTAGATTTCATAGCTTTACCACTGTTGATATCATGAGCTAGATAATGCTTTGTCCTGAGGACCGTCCTGTGCATTGCAGAAAGTTCAGTAGCATTGATGACCTTTACCAGTAGTAATCCATGACCCAGCTTGTGACAGCAAAAAATATTCCTGAGAACAATACTGTTAACATAAATCTTTTAATGAAGCAGTAACTCTTCTACAACAAAATCTTCAGTAAAAGTGTGTCATGTATTTATATTATTGAAAATCTCTAATGTTGGGCTTAACAGAAGATAGCTGGATTTTCTAGCTCACTTTTTTGCAAATTGCTTTAAAAAAGCAGTAAGATAACGTAGTCTTATGCAAATATGTAGTTGGTAAAAGTGTATTTTTAAAGCTTTCAGACAGCTGTGGGTATTCTTTAATACAAAATCAAAACTTCACAAGTGCTAGTTTCTTAAATTACAGTGGCATTTTACACATTAATTTATTCCATCAGCACTCATCGATCTTTCTTAAACAGTAAATGGATCTTTCCACCCATACTTGCATTTATAATATTATGCATTAATTATTTGGAAAATACTGGTTTATGTTTTATTGTATCAAAAAATCACTTTTTTAGTTTAACCACCAATCTTATTTTAAAACATTTTAAAATACTGAGAGGCTGTCAATATTTTATATTATAGTAGAAGGAACAAGTTTTTCAAAGTCCTCAGGAAAGCTTAAATTTTATCACTGGGAACAAATACTTTCCTTGTGACATGAGTGACACATTTCCTCGTGAATGAGAGCACCCTCGCTTCATTTATTTTTGAGAATGATAGTTGTACTTTTTTTTAGACCTAGTGTCACTCTGTCACTCGGCTGGAATGGATTGGCATGATCTCAGCTCAAGGAGTCCTCTCACCTCAGGCTCCTGAGTAGCTGGGACCACAGGTGTGTGGCACCACACCTGGCTATTTTGTGTGTGTGTGTGACTTTGGTAGAGACAGGGTTTTGCCATGTTGCCCAGGCTGGTCTTGAACTCCTGAAGGAGTTTAGCTGCAGTGCTAACCTCCCAAAGTGCTGGGATTTTACAGGCATGAGCCACTGCGCTGACCCAGTTGTACTTTCAAATAAAACTGATGTTCGATGAAAAAAGTGATTGTTCAGTTCACAGTTAAATCTTTTTTTTTTTAACACAACCATACTGCAGTCAACAGAAGTGCTTCTTGTTAACTTTCCACTTATTCAGAATACTAAAGAGAAATGTCAAGATTTAATAACACCATTTTTACTGCTTCATTAAAGACATTCTTAAGTAATTCAGGCTGTCTTTTTTAAATGTAAGGGACAGTAAAGAATAGAATGCCTACTGGTGTAATTTTGTACGACTGCCTTGATTTATGCTGAGAAACCAACAGTTTTGCCCAATTTTGCTTTTATACAATTATGGCAAGTGTCTATGAAAAAGCAGGCAATATCTTTACAATTTTAAAAAATGTTTTCATTTTTCTTTTATCAGCTTTCTCAGGTTGAATTAGTATGGTTATCAGAACAGTGTTGACCTCTTAGGCCTTCTGGAAAAGGGTTCTTGGGGATCCCCAGAGGTCCATGGAGCATATTTGGTGAACCACTGGTTTATCACACAGGCACAATGTATTAAGTTTTACGAAGTTTAAAGTTCATCAAAGACTGGATTCCTTTAAAATAAAAAGGAAGATGAGTTTTTAATTCAAACTACTGAAAATAAATAAATACATCATGAGAGTGTACTAAAGAGAACTAAAGAGAAAGGAAGCTAGCAATCTGAATCACATTGACATTTATTAAAGTTCTAAGGAGTTTATTGCCACCACCACTGCTTTGTAAAATGTTCTCGTGTTTCAGTGTGTGGTTAGAAGAGTGAAAATATGTTTGGTTTATTGCCATTGCCTGTTAGGGAGGGTCCGTTCTTATAGGCAGTTCTGACTGGTTATCATATAAAAGACTTTCCAGTACAGGACATGATGTGCTGAGTAAGAAGAGGTCAGGAAAACCTCTGCAGGTCAGGATCCAGGAGAATAATTTGTAAAAACTGTTTGCTTTGGTGCAGTAAACACCAAAGCACATAGGAGGCATTCTTTTACAAAACAGATGTTATACTAAGATACTAACAATTTTTGAAGTAATGCACATTCTTATTTTATAGAGATGCCGATAGATCTTTGGACATATTTGATGAAGCGTTACATCCATTTACAGTAAGTGTCACCTTTTTTTTTTTTTTTTTTGAGACGGAGTTTTGCTCTTGTCTAGGCTGGAGTGCAAGGGTGCCATCTTGGCTTACTGCAGCCTCCGCCTCCCAGGTTCAAGCAATTCTCCTGCGTCAGACTCCCAAGTAGCTGGGATTACAGGTGCCGGCCACCATGCCTGGCTAATTTTGTATTTTGGGTAGAGATGGGGTTTCACCATGTTGGACAGGCTGGTTTCAAATTCCTGACCTTGGCCTCCCAAAGTGCTAGGATTACAGGCATGAGCCACTGTGCCTGGCCCAGCAAGTGTCACTTTTGTTGAGGTTGTATTTTCATCAGAGACTTTTATCGGTTTCATGCCAAAGTCAAAGGCATCTTTCTTTAAGTCTCGATCCCCATTTCATGTTACGTCTAGTCATCTTATTTCAAAAGTGTTATAAAAAGAACATGCTGGAATAAGATCTGATCTGCAGCTCTGTTTAATTAGTGGGCTAGTGTGAGTAAATATACTGTCCAAGTAACACAAAATCTATCTTTTGGAAAGATAATTGTCAGTAGCATCAAGCAATGTAAGAATATGTAAATACTTTTAACAGAAGCATTTTTATGAAGAGAGTTAAAAAAATTAAGTTTTAATCAATTTTACATGGTGTAAAAATTTAAAAATGCACTTCCTCAGGTACATAATAGCCACATGTGGCTAGTGATTATTGTATTTAACAGCATAGGCTTAGAGTCTCATGGTTACAGGAAACTATTTTCTCAAAGTTTTATTGCAGAGCAGAATGGCAGATGGTCAGTAAGACATTAAAACCTAAGAGTAGCTTACATTTGGATAGAATCATGTGGGGGAAACAGCAAAAAAGAGCAAACGTTTTCTGAGCTTAATAAGCTCATGCTATTTTTAAGTGAATGTTGGTGAGTATTAAATCATTACGGTATTTTAAGATCCTACTGCTCATATTATAAAAACTGAAAGACATCTCACCAGTCAAAATGATTGTAAGTGATACATGGGCACCAATGTGAACACTGCTGTCTTAAGAGCACTTCAGATTTTTTTTTCAATGGCTACTTAGATTGCATCCTTTCTTCTTTCAGCAAGAACAGCTTCCGGAGGACTACTTGAAGTATGATCCTGAATACAAAGTGATTTTCGGATTTGTTAGAGCTCTGTCTAAAGCTCTAAGGCTAACAGCTGAATTGGCAATCGTGAGTCTGGTAAGATATTTTCTTTTTATAAAGCATCGTTAGCAATTTGTCTTGTAAACAGGGTGGTATGGTCATGTTTTTAAATAACAGTAAGTTTCTGAAATTATCTCAGAATGTTAAGAGAAACTTATGAAAGCAAATATACACATTGAGTTGAATCATCGTTTTGGCTTAGAATGTCTCAATTGCTTTTCTAATTGCAGAACAATTGCTATTAAAGACAGCAGGACGGATTTCTGATTTCTCCCCCCACACTTCAGTGCACGCGTGCATACACAGTGCACACACATCCAGGGCATGTGGAGGACTTGGAATGGGGAGTGGTAACAAAACCATCCAGTTGATGGGCAGGAACAGATGCCAGTATAGGTCTAAGCTGAGTCCCAGGCTATATCCCCAGGCAGTTCTGATGCTTGCTGTGATTGCGAGCTGCTGCCCTAAATTCATTGTTCCTTGGATGATGAGTGTGTAGAATGAAACTGGACAAGCCAGGCCTGGTGGTTTCATGCCTTTAGTCCTAGCTATTTGGGAGGCTAAGTTGAGGGAATTACTTTAGCCCAGCAGTTTAAGTCCAGCCTTGTCCAAAGGATGAGACCCTGTATTTTAAGAGAAGAAAAAGTAAGGCCAGGTACAGTATCTCATGCCTATAATCCCAGCATTTTGGGAGGCCAAGTTGAAAGAATTGCTCGACTGTGGGAGTTCAAGACCAGACTGGGCAGTAAAGTGAGACCCATTTCTACCCAAAAAAAAAAAAAAAAATCAAGAAATTAACTGGACATGGTAGCACATGCCTGTGGCCTCAGGTCCATGGTAGGCTGAAGCAGGAAGATCACTTGAGCCCAGGAGGTGGAGGCTGCAGTGACCTGTATTTATGCCACTGTACTCCAGCCTGGGCAACAGAGTGAGACCCTGTCTCAAAAACAGATAAAGCGGACAGCAGATGGGTCAGTAAGGTCTGTTATGATTTAAGGGACAAGCCCCCAGAAGAATGGCTACTAGAGTGGGAGGAGGAAAAGCAGAAGAGGATAATAAAAGGAGAAAGAATTCAAGATAGGAGAGGCTGTGGTCACAGTGCTGAGTGCTGCCAAGCGGTGACTTAATTCGTGAACACTCACTGGATGCTGACTCTGTGCTGCTCTTCTAAGTGCTGGGGTAGAGGAGAGGACAGGTGGAACACAGTTCTTGTTTTTATGAGCTTGTGTTCTAGGTGGATTGAACTTAAGTATCTTTTTAGGTAGTATGAGACAGCAGAAAGAGAAAGCAGGATAAAGGGACACAGAGTGATTGGGGGCTATTTGAGGTAGAATGGTAAGAAGAGCCTCTCTAGAGAGCTGACCCCAACTAAATGTATGACGAGAAAGAGTGCTGACATTACAGGAAGCAGGATGACTGCCAAGACAGACAGAAACATGTTTCGTGTGTGTTTGAGGAACAAACAGCAAGGTGACCAGCATGGTCAGAGTTAAGAATGAGGGAAACAGTAGAGATGAGGTACCACGGGCAGTGCCATAGCTCACGGGGCCTTTTGGCTTGCAGGCCATAGGAAGAAGTTAAGGTTTTGCTCCAGTTTGATGGGAAACTCGTGGTAGATCTTAGGCAGGGGAGTGCCACGCTCTAAATGAAGAGGCTATGCCGGCTGCTTTGGGGACAGTAGGCCATAGCTGGGAGGCAGACTGGAGGCAGAGAAGAGCGTTAAGAAATCTCTAGGGTAGTACAGGTGAGCATTGACAGACTGTGGTTCACCATGAAACGAGGCAGACTACCAGTGAAGGTAGACGTAACAGGCATTGCACACGGATTGGAGCAGGGGAAGTGAAATGCAGGTGTTTGGCCCCAGCATCTAGGCAAATGGAAATGTATGAGGAGCTCCAGTTTGTCAGTGTGAAGGCACCAGAAATAAGAGCCTATTGGCAAAACGAACCTTGGGAGAGTCATGTCAGGGCAGGCAGCGTAGGTGAAGGAGAGTTGGAAGATGAACTGGCATGAGGTTATGGTGTTGTGCGCACCAGTGAGAGGACATAGTTGGAGAGCAGTGAGGCGTGGAATGGGGACAAAGGAAACACCATTTGGGAGAAGTCTCTGGTAGAGAGGAAGAAAATCTTCAGAAAGAGGTGACTGTGGGAAGAGTATTCTGCAAAAGTGAGATGGGGTCAACTGCGCTGAGGGAAGAGTTGACATCAGTGGGAATAAAGAGTTTTTCTCAAACTCACCTAGAAGGGCTTGTGGCATGGATGAGTGTCAGCAGCTCAGCGGCTCAGCAGGAAAGGGGATGGGAAGTTGAAGCCTTGCCATGTTTCAGTGCTCTCTGAATCCTATGCAGTTGAACCCAGGGAGGGAGATTCATTCTTGAAATACTTGAGAGCGCAGTTTGGGAGAAAGGGAGCAGAATCTTTGAAACATGTCATGTTCAATAGCCATTTGTTTTTGAAAACATACTTGAGTTTGGCAGCTCAGATCTGGCAATGTTTTCCAATTGGATAACCTGCATACAAGAAATAAACTCACCTGTTTTTAAAAAATAAATAAATAAAGTTTCATCCATTTGTTAAGATGTAAAGGGTTCAAGTAGCTCACAGACATACTGTTCCGCAGAGCACCCTCTGAGGTAACAACACCTCACGGCTCACCTTTAATCTTTACTCAGCTGTTCACTTTGCCCAATTCTTTGTGGGACCGATGTTTGATAGATGTAAAGTAATTCATGAAATTGTCTCACAAACTGCTGGGCAGCAGGTTTAGAGGAATCCCAGGGATACTGAGATTGGCAGCTTTTTCCACTTTAAAACCAACAGAATTGTTTAAGTTGCACATGATGTAAGACATAAGAAATTTGTATGAAGTGATCATGAAGATGTGAAAAATAGGGGCTGTGGGAAGGACTCTCCTTTGTACATGTGTGTTTCTTATCAAGTGAGCAATTGCATATGTGGAAAGTTTTACAACCCCACAGACTTGCGTCCGCCATGCTGCTCTGCACAGCAGCCACTGGGAGGCTCTCTTGACCAGCAGTTTTTCAAGCTAGTGCCCCAGAAGGGTGAGTTTTTGTGATAAGGAGGTTAATATTTGCTATCACATAGGTTTTACATATTCAAGTTTGACATACTTGTAAAATTCCCATCTGCCTACTAGCTAGATGTGAGATATTCTATGTGATAGGCACTTGAGGATATATTGAACAACTTTAATCCACACTGAGCATGTGTGTGTGTGCTCTCTCTTATGAGTGTGAAGGTGACGACACTGCCTCTTTCTATGATGCCCTTGGCTGAGACGTACAGTCATTCTTGTGACCAAAATTGGGCTGTAAATTTCTCTGGGCAGAGTAAGTAGCAGAAGTATCTGACCTATGATTGTGATATGGCCGCTTGCCTGGCCTGATCAAGTCTCTGTAGAACGTAAGAATAAAAGGCACTTACTTTCTGGTCAAGACCACAAGGAATCTGTCATTCGTAAGAGTTCTTATCACAGCACTTAAACGGAGCTAAGTCAAAGGCCAGTGTTTGCTATGTTTTGCAGATTTACGTAGAGAGACTCGTGAGTTACGTTTGTATCGACATTTGTCCAACCAACTGGAGGAGGATTGTCATGGGAGCCGTTCTTATTGCCGCCAAGGCTTGGAATGATGAAGCTGTGTGGAATGAGAACTTTGACAGTGTTGCAGTTGAAGAAATGTGAGTTTGTATGGTTTTTGTGAACTTTCTTTCCTTTTTCTTTCTTTCTTTCTTTTTTTTTTTTTTAAGATGGAGTTTCATTCTTGTTGTCCAGGCTGTGGTGCAATGGCATGATCTCGGCTCACTGCAACCTCCGCCTCCCAGATTCAAGCGGTTCAACCTCCCGAGTAGCTGGGATTACAGGCATCCACCACCACATCCAGCTAATTTTTTGTATTTCTAGTAGAGACGGGGTCTCACCATGTTGGCCAGGCTGGTCTCAAACTCCTGGCCTCAGGTGATCCACCTGCCTTGCTTGGCCTCCCAAAGTGCTGGGATTACAGGCATGAGCAACTATGCCCAGCTGTCTTTGTGAACTTTCTAATCATTTCTCAAGACTTTTTGGTCCCGTAAACTTAACACTTTAAGAACTATTTTTAAAGTTTACATTGTACTGATAATGGAAATGGGCATAAACATCACATTTTAGAACAACTGTTCATATTTTCATTGCTCATTGGTAGGTCTTGGTAAATTGTTATTGTAATAATCTGCTCATGAATTGAAAAATATTTTTCTGTGGATATTTTTGGCAAACATTTTACCAGTGTACTACCAGAAAATAATAGTACAGTAAATATCCTTATGGCTTTTTACAAGCTGTCTGCAAGTTCCAGTCTCTCTGTAAGGAGCACATGTCTGGCCTTTGAAATCATTGTTTGGCCATTGACAGGTCTGGGGCCTGTGGACTGGGGAAAATGTGTAGCTTCACCCTGAGTCATACATTGTGTACTTGCTTTTGCTGGTGTTCTCCCTGCTATCCGAAGATCTGTTTTATAGAAACCTTGAGATACAGAATAGCCACAGATCCCTGTGCCCCGTCCCCTCCCTCTTCAGAGTGTCGCATCATTGGGCTGATGAGTTAGAAGTTCCAGTGTTCCCCTCAGGCAGTCTGAGAAACATTGCTGGAGCATCACCCAATGCTCGCCACACTCAGGAGGTTCCCAGGGCACTCGTGCAACCACAGCAGCATTTGCGGGGGTGGGGGGGGCAAGTTATCCATGAGAGTGCAAGAAATCTTGCTGAGTCATGGGGTTGGCACCAACATGACACTGAAAGAAGAGCTTCATGGGTCTTTCTTCCACTCTGGCCTCCTGAGTGCTGTAAAGGGAAGGGCCTTGGAGCTAGTTGGCAGGGTGAGCCAGGGAGGCATTTCCAGCAGAGGCTCTCACAGTGTCCACTAGACAGAGAGAATGGCTTTGTGGGTGACACTTAGAAAAATCTGAAAAAAACACCTCTTGATGACATTCAGCAGCATATGAAGATCAAGATTATGACAGGCACCGGCAAGAGGTTTTGGCTTTTTGGTTTTCTTTTTTTTCACATTTGCCTGTTACTCCAGATAAGACTGTCATTCAGAATGTATGCAGTCACAGAGGTGGAGCCTGATGGCCGAATAGAAATCTGTGCCAATTGTGCTCCCCATAGGAATAACAAATTTAGCAACTGTCTAAATAAAAAAGCACCTTCATAAGAACTAAAAATCAGGTAAGTGATCGTAGTACTTGGGTTTAACTTCATATCACTGAAAGAGGCACTGAACAGTGTAGAAAAGACAGTCTTGTATTGCCGATGCCACCCTGTGAACCTGTGGCAAGGAGAGAGGCTACATGCTTGGGGCAGGGAGAGCACAGCAGCTGTGGGACTTTTCCTGAACTCAGTGCTCCCTCGTCATAGCAGAAAGCACAACAAGGCTGAACTCACCCAATGCCCACCCACCGAAAAAAAAAACATTTATACTAGCGCCAGCCATAGGGGAGTTGTTCATCCCAGTGGATGGAACTTGAGTTGTGAAAGCCTGGCTGCTGTGGGATAAAATACTCTGGGGTCCTTAATAAACCTGAAAGCCTGTCTAGGTCACAAGGACTGCAACTCTTAGGCAAGTTCAAGTGCCGTGCTGCGCTTGGAACCAGTGTGTCAGGAGGGGCATGTGACCCTGGGAGACAGCAGCTGGGGCAGCTAGGGAGTGTTTGCTCACCCCTCCTTCAACCCTTGACAGTGCAGCTCACAGCTCTGACAAAGACTTCTTTCGTCGGCTTGAGGGGAGGAAAGAGGACTTTGTCTTGCAACTCGGATACTAGCTCAGCCACAGTGGGAGAGGACACTGGTCAGAGTCACGAAACCCCCATCTGAGGTCCCAGCTTTGGGATAGCATCTCTAGACAAACTCTGGGCCAGAAGGGAACCTGCTAGGACTCAGTGATGGCAGGATTCATCTCTTGCTGATGAAAGAGCCCTTGGGCCCTGAAGCATCATCAGTGATGACCAGGTAGTACATGCCATGGGCCTGGAGTGAGACAGAGATGTGCTGGGTCAGCTGCGGTGGCTCCAAGGAGAGACTCCCTCTGCTTGATAAATGCTGTGAGGGAAGAGTAAAGAGGAGTTTCCTTGAGCTTAGATACCAGCTCAGCTACAGTCAGCGGAGCACCAGGTGAGCTGTAGGAGTCCACGATTCAGGCCTTGGCTCTTGGATGGCATCTCTGGACCTACCCTGGTCCAGAGGGGAGCCCACAGCCCTGAAGAATGAGTTCCAGGGAAGGCTGCACTCACAAGCTGATTAATACCTTGGGGTATTATTAAGTGAACATCCGTGGGGTATTATTAAGTGAACATCTGTGGTGACCTGGCACTAAGCTCCATGGGACTGCAATGATGTGCGTGGGGACTGGCTACTCTGCCTAGGGAAAAGGGAAGGAAGAGCGGGAAGGGATTTGCCTGGTGGATTCAGTGCCAGCTCCAGCCATGGTAGAACAGGACACCAGGTAGATGTCTAAGGTTTATGACTCCAGCCTAGGCTCCCAGGCAGCACCTTTGAACCCATCCAGGTGTTATACCCAAGTGAGTCAAGGAATGAGCCACACTCTGAGGTTGAATTATGAGTCCTTTATTTTAGCCAGTGACCAAGAGGTGGCTAACACCCAAAATTCTCTCAGCCCTCAAGAAAGAGTTAAGGGGTTTCTTATACCCTAGTTTGAAAAGGGAGGGGGGAACCTAGCTGAAGCAATTTTTTCACAGAAGCAGAGTAAGCAAAAAAGTTAAAAGATAAACTGGTACGTGAGAAATAAAACAGTACCAGGTGCGAGGGCTAGAGCTGTCATAAAAAGACATCCAATTTATACATACGGGGGCTCTGGGTACTCAACAGCAACTGCATTCCCAGGCTCTGCTGGAACTGCTTAACTCAGGCGCTTATCAGCAGATGCACTCCGGGATGTGCCCAGTGTCATCCTGCCCCAGCTACATACTGCATTTACTTACTTAATGAGGGGAATAACTAAAATGAAGACACGAAGGTGGAGTCTGTCTGGCTCAAGAAGCTAACATGAAGCCTGAACAGCTCTCAGCTAAGAAAGAGAGAGTCGGTTTAAGCCAACGACAAGCAGGTTATCACATAGGGACCAGGGCAACTTACTGCACTTAAGGGAAGGACAGAAGCCTGGCTAGCTTCACTACCTGCTAATTGTAGAGCCCCGGGGCCTTGAGTGACATAAGTGGCAGCAGGTAGATGTTACAGTGGGCCTTGTGCAGTCACAATGCTGTGCTGACTTCAGACCTAGTGCCGTCTGGACAGACCTAGTGCTGTTCCAGAGGTCGTGGCCACAGGGGTGCTTGTATCGCTCCTCTCCCAGCTCCAGGCAGCCTAGCACAGAGAGACAGACTTCATTTGTGGGAAAGTAAGGGAAGAAGGGAGCCTGTCTGCTAATACAGAGAATTCCTCCAGGTTTTATCCGAGACCACCAACGTGGTACCTCCACAAGTCTGCAAAAACAATGACATTCTTCACAGAAATAGAAAATCAAGTGTATTAACACACTTTTTATATCCATGTTTTTTTCCAATACAAGTTTTTTCTATTTTCAAAGAGAGCTGGGAAAGTTGCATGCTTTCTTGTTACTTCTTCGATCGAAAGCGTTCTGTCCAGTGTGAGTTCTTTCATGCGTTCTAATAAACTAGAGCACGGGATGGCTTTACCACATTTGTTACATGAGAATAATGTTTTTGAAGCTGGCCCGGTGAACTAACATGGTCCTGTGTTGGTTTTGTTGTGTTTCTCCTTCCCCAGGAATGAGTTGGAAAGGCAGTTCTTGAAGCTAATTGATTATAATATCCAAGTTCCTGGCAGCATTTACAGCAAATACTACTTTGATCTTTGCACTTTGGCACAAGACCACGCGGATTTGCCTCTTCAGCTCCTTGACAGAGAAAGAACACGGAAGCCGGAGGTAAGACTATGAAGTTACTAAGTGGATTTGCAGTCGGCAGTGCCAACATCTGTGACTGCCGATTAAAAAAGGAAAAAAATGGAAAGTTTCAAAATTAACTGATTGGTTTTTCTTTGTAAATTATAAATAACCTATACTGGAGGGATAAATGAGCAATAAATTTTGCAGGCTCTGGAGCTGTAAAACTTCTTTCAACCTATGGTAATTTTGATTATTAAATAAAACAAGAGGTCAAGACACACAAGTTAAGTAGCTGAATAGTCTGCACATTTTTGATTATTTGTGAAACATAATCATCTTAGACAACAGTAAATAAAAGATTTTTTTTAGAGATATTTTAGTGTAAGTTAAGTGTGACTTAGTTATAATCCTATGTTGACCAAAAGATTAAACAAGAAGCAGGAGAACTTAAAGAAATGTAATATGAGTTTTGTTCTGAGCCAAATTTGTGATCTGCTAGCCCAGGAATGAGATCTGCACAAACTGAGAACGTGTCCCGGAGTGGGCCACACGAGACATGGCATGTATACATTTCTGTTACATAGAAAATGGAAGAAGTGGGCAGTGAAACAAAGGTGACATCCTCAGCAGTTCTGATTGGTGCTCAGTGACACTGTATATAAGATAAAGTAAATATGTGGTTAACGTATTTTACTCATTAGCCTTTTACCCTAATGAGTACTTAGGGGGGGACTCAGGGTCAGGAGAGGGATGGTTGATTCTGTGCTGCCTTTGTGTTTCATCCTATAGGCAGGTTGTAATCGGTACATGTCAGGGAGGTATTTGACAGGCTCTGGCCTTGCAGGTGAGGTTCAGCTTTCATTCATAGGCCCAGTTTCTGTTATCCATATGGCCAAGATGCAGCCATTTTAGACCATTACATTTTTTTTTCTTCATACTTTCCTTATTTTCTGATACCTATCAAGAAAGTAAATTTAGTCAGGCATGGTGGCTCACGCCTGTAATCCCAGCACTTTCTGAGGCTGAGGCAGATGGATCACCTGAGGTCAGGAATGTGAGATCAGACTGGTCAACATAGTGATACTCCATCTCTACTAAAAATACAAAAATTAGCTGGGTGTGGTGATGCACGCCTGTAATCCCAGCTACCAGGGAGGCTGAGGCAGCAGAATTGCTTGAACCTGGGAGATGGAGGTTGCAATGAGCCGAGATTGTGCCACTGCACTCCAGCCTGGGGATCAGGGCGAGACTCCGTCTCAAAAAAAAGAAAAACAGAAAATAAACTTCATGACAAGGATGAGGAGTTAGCTTGTTTTCAAGAAAATTAAAACTAGTATTTTGGGTAGCATTTTCTGTGGTTTAGGACCTTAGTTATATAAGAAGGAAGAATATGATTTGCCGTACTTAAGTCTCTCTATCTCCCTTATCAACTAGTTGTATTGAATTTTTATGTAGTTTTCAGTGAGTGCAGCGTGTTCCACAAAAGCCTTTTCCTTTAATCACTTCCGTGTTGCCTCATCTCTTCTGAAATTCTTCATGATCTTCCAGTTCAAATGGTTTTGCACTTGAATGATCTCTTCCTGACAATAACTGAAAATCCCCTTGCTCAGTTCATTCTTCCTTCATCACATTTTAAAATCATGATCAGCAATGCCCTTCCTTAGTTTCCCAAATCTGCCTTCCTAACTTGATTTAGGCATTGCCTCAAAGCACACTTTCTCGTGTCATATGGTAAGATTTGTATCTATACTATACTACAGTAGAGCTTTAGTTTTTTTCTCAAGAACTTGTTGATAAGTCACTTGCCCCAAAGATGCCGTGAATTCCAGGTCATGAACCTGAGTTTCCTAGTCCCTCAAATCCCTGCCTCCCTGATAAGATGAGATGAGAAATGGGCTCAAGTGCTTGCAGACTTGTATTGGGCACTCAGTTGGTGTAAAACGCTGGGACTGGCCACGGAAATACAGTGTGTAGTCCTTTCAGATGAACGGATAAACAGATGTGTGCTAGCTGTTAGTTAGGAAGAAAGTCAAGGAAGGGTCAGGTGGAGAGAGAAATACTATGCTTATTCAACAAAGCAACTGATGGGAACAGAAAGACCGTGGGTGACATCTGAGCAGGGCTTGAAAGATGAGGAAGATTTGCTCCTACGGACATCGAGGGCAGTGTGGTATGGAAGTTTGAAAGTTTGCAGTGACTTTAAGGAATAGCAAGCACATGAGTAGAGGGAAGAATGGGGTGTCTGCTGAGTGTCATTTGCTTCAAGGAGTGCAGGTTTCGGGTGGGAGAGGACATGATCTAGGTGTTTTGTTTTATCAAGACAACTCTGGATGATGTCTTCTAGTTGAAATATCACAGGAGTGAGACAGACAGACTCATATTCATCTGATGGCAGAGGTAAGGATCTGAGTGAGGGAGGCGTAGGGGTTGACAGACACAAGTAGACCGATGCAGGTGATGCATGAAGTACCCTGTCCATAAGTCCCGGGTGGTGATATTTGTTGCTTCTCCCTTTTGGTGCCGTCTTCACTATCCTGTCTTCTCTTCCACCACCACATTTAGCTGAAGCCCTAAGAGGATGGTTTGGGCTTGTTCTGAATATGGCCATGCTGGTCAGACACACTTTTTTATTGTTGTGGATGTTGTGTGCTCTTCTTTTGGTAGAAAAAAGAGATCGTCTCTGAGGCACCACCTTTGCTGTTTAGCAATGAAGAAGAGAAGGAGGCACCACTTGGAGGGCAGCCTGTGGAAAAGAAGGTTGAGAGTGCCAAGGAATCATCAGAATTTGGGAGAACTGATGTGGCCGAGTCTGAAAAGGTGGACCTTTTTCTCTCGTATACTTGAATACATTTGTCTCTCATGTGTTGTTTTAAACACACACAATCCCTTAAGTTTTTTGACCACAGAAAATAAATGGCACATTTGTAGACAGATTTGAAAACACAGACAAGGAGTCTGTGTCCCCACAGTGCAGGAAGCCTCTGCAGGGCCTTTCCTCCTGGTCCTTCTACAGGACACATGTACACTGCGGTGTGCCTGCCACTGTCTCTGCAGTTACTGTCATGTCATGGCATCATTGCCTTTCTAACTTGTTCTCTTCTGTGCAGCGTTCCTGTTACCCTTGGTTCTCCTTTGGTCCCCAACTGTACTTGAATTTAAATGTCAGTTTTAGACTGGGCATGGTGGCTCACGCCTGTAATCCCAGCACTATGGGAGGCTGAGGCAGGCAGATCATGAGGTCAGGATATTGAGACCATGCTGGCCATGGTGAAACCACATCTGTACTGAAATACAAAAAATTAGCCAGGTGTGGTGGCGCACACCTGTAGTCGCAGCTACTCAGGAGGCTGAGGCAGGAGAATCGCTTGAATCTGGGAGACGGAAGTTGCAGTGAGCCAAGATCATGCCACTGCACTCCGGCCTGGAAAAAGAGCAAGACTCTGTCTCAAAACAACAACAACAACAACAACAAAAAAAACAGTTTTAAGGGGATGCTAGTTAGCATCCTTTTACTTTTTTTTTTTTTTTTTGAGAAGAAGTCTCACTCTGTCACTAGGCCGGAGTGCAGTGATGAGACCTAGGCTCACTGCAACCTCTACCTCCCAGGTTTGCGCGCGCCACCATGCCCAGCTAATTTTTCTATTTTTAGTAGAGATGGGGTCTCACCATGTTGGCCAGGATGGTCTCCATCTCTTGACCTCGTGATCCGCCCGCCTCGGCCTCCCAAAGTGCTGGGATTACAGGTGTGAGCCACCGCGCCCTGCCTAAACTCATTTTTATATGTAACAATAATATTTAGTGTTAATGTGATTTATTTTGTCAGAAGTCAGTTTTTAGGTAGCTTTTTTTTCTTTCTTTTGAGATGCGAGTCTCATTCTCTTGCCCAGGCTGGAGTGCAATAATGTGATCTCGGCTCACTGGAGCCTCTGTCTCCCAGGTTCTAGGATTCTCCTGCCTCAGCCTCCTGAGTATCTGGGACCACAGGTACACGCCACATGCCCAGCTAATTTTTGTATTTTTAGTAGAGATGGGGTTTCACCATGTTCACCAGGCTGGTCTTGAACTCCTGGCCTAGGGTGATCTGCCCACCTCAGCCTCCCAAAGTGCTGAGATTACAGGCGTGAACCACCAAGCCTGGCCTTTTTGTTAAGTTTTAGTCTGTGGCTGTGATACTAAAGGAATAGGGATGAATTTTAGAATATCAGGTCTGGAGCATTATATTATCAGACCAATAATGTTGATTTTAAATGTTAGAGATCTAGTAAACAAAAAGGGACTCACTTGGAGTCTGAAAGTAGGACAGAAGTGATGGATAGGCATGGGAAGGCTTGTGGTCACACCATGCCAGGTCTTTGGCTTACAGTGCTTACAGGTGAGGGATACGTATTTGACCACGTATGTAGTTTGTGGTTGAGTCAGCTGCTGTCTCTTCTTCCCTTTGGGAATGAGATAGAGCGAACTCATTCAATTGTGTATTTTTTAATCTCCAAAATGTTTCTCATTATGGAACTAACGGATTGTTTTTCTTTCTTTCTGTTTTTCCTGAGACGGAGTCTTGCTCTGTCCCCAGGCGGGAGTGCAGTGGCGCAGTCTCAGCTCACTGCAACTTCCGCCTCCTGGGTTCAAGCGATTCTTCTGCCTCGGCCTCCCGAGTAGCTGGGACCACAGGCACGTGCCACCACGCCTGGCTAATTTTTGTATTTTAAGTAGAGATGCGGTCTCACCATGTTGGCCAGGATGGTCTCGATCTCTTGACCTCATTATCCGCCCACCTCGGCCTCCCAGAGTGCTGGGATTACAGTCATGAACCACCGTGCCCGGCCTGGATCGTTTTTCTAAGAAAAATTTTAGATACTATACAAGGTTTATATAGTATATATAATCTGGAAAGATTATCGCTAAACCTTGTGTATACAAACATATATATATAACTTTGTATTTATAAACATATTTTCTGTTATTTTTGATAGCTCCATAGTGTTCCATTTTGTTAGTGCTTCATTCCCTTACAGAGTGCTCTTTAGGCTGTGGCCAGCCTTCTCCTCACATAATACAGCTGTAGGGACATCTTTGTTGTGTCCATCTTTACATGTGTAACTTCCTTGAGATGAGCTCTTAGAACTCTAATCACACGTGACCGTCCCTCCTATTCCCAGGGCCATGATCCTGATGCCCGCCCCAAGAACACAGGTGTCTTCCAGGATGAAGAGGTCCTTTTCAGCCACAAGCTCCAAAAGGACAATGACCCAGATGTTGACCTTTTTGCCGGCACTAAAGCAACCAAGGTCAGTTCCAAAGGGTTCTCCACATTATGGCTTTGTTACTGTATTGGCTACTGTCTCAACAGCTCACCTAGTTCTCTTTGTAAATTGTTTTCTTCTGGATATTGAACCCGAGTCTTGTTTCTTCTAGTTGTTAGAGCCAAGTGTTGGGAGCCTGTTTGGGGATGATGAAGATGATGATCTTTTCAGCTCTGCCAAGTCCCAGCCTTTGGTATCAGCCTTTCGTTCTCAGTACTGGGTTGTGTGGGAAAGATTATGGGAAAGGAAACTAATGTTCAGTGAGGTGATTAAGGAAAATCTTCAGAGAGTCGTGGTGCTTCCCAGTAAATGAATGGCAAATAACATGCCGAGGGGAGCGTGGGTGGAGGATGCAATGCTTAGTTTGTGGTGTTCCCTATCTTATGTTCCCTGAACTAACATTAAAACATTAACAGTCCAGTTTCTCTGACTGCACTACTGAGAGCTGCACATAGTGAATATGATTAATTTGATATATTTTCTCCCAGTCTCTTACTGTGTATGGTTTTGTAATGTTTTTCCATGGTTGTGAAACATTTAGCCTTACTTACTGTGTTAAAGTCATTTTTTTTTGTTTTTTGAGACAGAGTGTTGCTCTGTTGCCAGGCGCCAGGCTGGAGTGCAGTGGCGCAGTCTCAGCTCACTGCAACTTCCACTCCTGGGTTCAAGGCATTCTTCTGCCTCGGCCTCCCGAGTAGCTGGGACCACAGGCACGTGCCACCACGCCTGGCTAATTTTTGTATTTTAAGTAGAGATGCGGTCTCACCATGTTGGCCAGGATGGTCTCGATCTCTTGACCTCATTATCCGCCCACCTCGGCCTCCCAGAGTGCTGGGATTACAGTCATGAACCACCCTGCCCGGCCTGGATCGTTTTTCTAAAAAAAATTTTAGATACTATACAAGGTTTATATAGTATATATAATCTGGAAAGATTATCGCTAAACCTTGTGTATACAAACATATATATATAACTTTGTATTTATAAACATATTTTCTGTTATTTTTGATAGCTCCATAGTGTTCCATTTTGTTAGTGCTTCATTCCCTTACAGAGTGCTCTTTAGGCTGTGGCCAGCCTTCTCCTCACATAATACAGCTGTAGGGACATCTTTGTTGTGTCCATCTTTACATGTGTAACTTCCTTGAGATGAGCTCTTAGAACTCTAATCACACGTGACCGTCCCTCCTATTCCCAGGGCCATGATGCTGATGCCCGCCCCAAGAACACAGGTGTCTTCCAGGATGAAGAGGTCCTTTTCAGCCACAAGCTCCAAAAGGACAATGACCCAGATGTTGACCTTTTTGCCGGCACTAAAGCAACCAAGGTCAGTTCCAAAGGGTTCTCCACATTATGGCTTTGTTACTGTATTGGCTACTGTCTCAACAGCTCACCGAGTTCTCTTTGTAAATTATTTTCTTTTGGATATTGAACCCGAGTCTTGTTTCTTCTAGTTGTTAGAGCCAAGTGTTGGGAGCCTGTTTGGGGATGATGAAGATGATGATCTTTTCAGCTCTGCCAAGTCCCAGCCTTTGGTATCAGCCTTTCGTTCTCAGTACTGGGTTGTGTGGGAAAGATTATGGGAAAGGAAACTAATGTTCAGTGAGTTGATTAAGGAAAATCTTCAGAGAGTCGTGGTGCTTCCCAGTAAATGAATGGCAAATAACATGCCGAGGGGAGCGTGGGTGGAGGATGCAATGCTTAGTTTGTGGTGTGCCCTATCTTATGTTCCCTAAACTAACATTAAAACATTAACAGTCCAGTTTCTCTGACTGCACTACTGAGAGCTGCACATAGTGAATATGATTAATTTGATATATTTTCTCCCAGTCTCTTACTGTGTATGGTTTTGTAATGTTTTTCCATGGTTGTGAAACATTTAGCCTTACTTACTGTGTTAAAGTCATTTTTTTTTTGTTTTTTGAGACAGAGTGTTGCTCTGTTGCCAGGCGCCAGGCTGGAGTGCTGTGGCACAATCTCAGCTCACTGCAACCTCTGCCTCCCGGGTTCAAGCAGTTCTCCTGCCTCAGCCTCCCGAGTAACTGGGACTGCAGGCGCGCGCCACCATGCCCAGCTAATTTTTGTATTTTTAGTAGAGATGGGGTCTCACCATGTTGGCCAGGATGGTCTCCATCTCTTGACCTCGTGATCCGCCCGCCTCGGCCTCCCAAAGTGCTGGGATTACAGGCGTGAGCCACCGCGCCCTGCCTAAACTCATTTTTATATGTAACAATAATATTTAGTGTTAATGTGATTTATTTTGTCAGAAGTCAGTTTTTAGGTAGCTTTTTTTTCTTTCTTTTGAGATGCGAGTCTCATTCTCTTGCCCAGGCTGGAGTGCAATAATGTGATCTCGGCTCACTGGAGCCTCTGTCTCCCAGGTTCTAGGATTCTCCTGCCTCAGCCTCCTGAGTATCTGGGACCACAGGTACACGCCACATGCCCAGCTAATTTTTGTATTTTTAGTAGAGATGGGGTTTCACCATGTTCACCAGGCTGGTCTTGAACTCCTGGCCTAGGGTGATCTGCCCACCTCAGCCTCCCAAAGTGCTGAGATTACAGGCGTGAACCACCAAGCCTGGCCTTTTTGTTAAGTTTTAGTCTGTGGCTGTGATACTAAAGGAATAGGGATGAATTTTAGAATATCAGGTCTGGAGCATTATATTATCAGACCAATAATGTTGATTTTAAATGTTAGAGATCTAGTAAACAAAAAGGGACTCACTTGGAGTCTGAAAGTAGGACAGAAGTGATGGATAGGCATGGGAAGGCTTGTGGTCACACCATGCCAGGTCTTTGGCTTACAGTGCTTACAGGTGAGGGATACGTATTTGACCACGTATGTAGTTTGTGGTTGAGTCAGCTGCTGTCTCTTCTTCCCTTTGGGAATGAGATAGAGCGAACTCATTCAATTGTGTATTTTTTAATCTCCAAAATGTTTCTCAATACGGAACTAACGGATTGTTTTTCTTCCTTTTCTTTTTTTTTTGAGACGGAGTCTTGCTCTGTCCCCAGGCGGGAGTGCAGTGGCGCAGTCTCAGCTCACTGCAACTTCCCGCCTCCTGGGTTCAAGCGATTCTTCTGCCTCGGCCTCCCGAGTAGCTGGGACCACAGGCACGTGCCACCACGCCTGGCTAATTTTTGTATTTTAAGTAGAGATGCGGTCTCACCATGTTGGCCAGGATGGTCTCGATCTCTTGACCTCATTATCCACCCACCTCGGCCTCCCAGAGTGCTGGGATTACAGTCATGAACCACCGTGCCCGGCCTGGATTGTTTTTCTAAGAAAAATTTTAGATACTATACAAGGTTTATATAATATATATAATCTGGAAAGATTATCGCTAAACCTTGTGTATACAAACATATATATATAACTTTGTATTTATAAACATATTTTCTGTTATTTTTGATAGCTCCATAGTGTTCCATTTTGTTAGTGCTTCATTCCCTTACAGAGTGCTCTTTAGGCTGTGGCCAGCCTTCTGCTCACATAATACAGCTGTAGGGACATCTTTGTTGTGTCCATCTTTACATGTGTAACTTCCTTGAGATGAGCTCTTAGAACTCTAATCACACGTGACCGTCCCTCCTATTCCCAGGGCCATGATCCTGATGCCCACCCCAAGAACACAGGTGTCTTCCAGGATGAAGAGGTCCTTTTCAGCCACAAGCTCCAAAAGGACAATGACCCAGATGTTGACCTTTTTGCCGGCACTAAAGCAACCAAGGTCAGTTCCAAAGGGTTCTCCACATTATGGCTTTGTTACTGTATTGGCTACTGTCTCAACAGCTCACCTAGTTCTCTTTGTAAATTATTTTCTTTTGGATATTGAACCCGAGTCTTGTTTCTTCTAGTTGTTAGAGCCAAGTGTTGGGAGCCTGTTTGGGGATGATGAAGATGATGATCTTTTCAGCTCTGCCAAGTCCCAGCCTTTGGTATCAGCCTTTCGTTCTCAGTACTGGGTTGTGTGGGAAAGATTATGGGAAAGGAAACTAATGTTCAGTGAGGTGATTAAGGAAAATCTTCAGAGAGTCGTGGTGCTTCCCAGTAAATGAATGGCAAATAACATGCCGAGGGGAGCGTGGGTGGAGGATGCAATGCTTAGTTTGTGGTGTTCCCTATCTTATGTTCCCTGAACTAACATTAAAACATTAACAGTCCAGTTTCTCTGACAGCACTACAGATTTGTTTGTGTAAATGTTTGTTTGAAAGACCATTGCATACACTGTGGTGACTAAATATTTGTGCCTTTCAGGTGCAAAGCTTTGAATCTGAGTTTTAGCCTCTGTATGTCATTTTCTCCCTTAGCCCCAGTAAATTTTTGTAAGTACTCTATTTTCTTTTTATCATAGAGAGGATTCTTGTGACAGTCACAGTCTTCAGAATGCTGTTTCTGAAATGCTTCCTTTGAGTTGGTTGAGCCCTCATTTGAGAAAGTATTTTTAAAACTGAGAAGCCAGGATTGTTTTCTGCATTATGATTTTTCCTTAAAAATGCTGTTCCACAACATCCTGGCCATTTGCATTTCCACAGCTTGTTGAAGTGTTTAAAGTTTAAAAAGAAAAATTGATTTAACATTGTTTTGTTTACATTTTTGGCATAACAAGGATGATATATTTGCTACAGAAGAAGTTAAACCCTCTCAAAAAACCAGAGAGAAGGAGAAACCATTGGAATCCAATTTATTTGATGATAACATTGATACCTTTGCTGCCTTAACTGTAAAGCCAAAAGAAAAGTCCAATAAGGAAGTGGAAGCCAAGTCTATATTTGATGATGACATGGGTAAGTTTGGTTACATCTTGACCTAGAGAATCCTTACCTTTCCATCGCTTGGTATTTTTCCTGCTACCTTTTCTTGGAGCTTTTCTGGAAAATGCACCCCTAGCGGGTTTCCTTCAGTGTAATCCCGAGTTAAGCTGAAGATTTATTTACCTTGTTCTAAAAGAGAAGTAAGGGATGGTTCGTCGTCAAAACTTTCAAAAGACATGGAATGTAAAGGTAGACTTTTAATGTGTAAGATAAAGATTGAAGGTTAAAATGCCAGACCTTGCCTGTGTAAGAGTGTCTGTTGCCATGGCTTCCCCTTTGTCCTTCCCTCTCCTGACAATAGCATATTGTTCAAAGATAAGAAACCAAAGCTTAAGAAGCTGGAAGCCATCATCCTCAGCAAACTAACACAGGAACAAAAAGCAAACACCACATGTTCTCTCTCATAAGTAGAAGTTGAACAATGAGATCACATGGACACAGGGAGGGGAACATCACACTCTGGGGCCCTTCAGGGGCCAGGGGGTAAGGGGACAGAGAGCATTAGGACAAATACCTAATGCATGTGGGATTTAAAATCTCGATGATGCGTTTATAGGTGCAGCAAACCACCATGGCACATGTGTAGGTATGTAACAGACCTGCACGTTCTGCACATGTTTCTCAGAACTTAAAGTTAAAAAACAAAAAAAACAAAAAAATTTTAGTTGGGCTCTTAGTTTTTTTCGGAGGTAGGATAATTAAGACTCATGATGAGTGTGACTTTGTAACTTGGAGGACTATACTCACTTTTCAAGATGTTTAAGAGTTTAGAATAAACATATGTGAGTTGATTATATTTTTATACACAAAATATGTCAGTACTTGTGTAAACTTATACTCTGGTTGCTGGTGTAAGGAAAGCCTGTGAGTGATTTTACACACCAGTTCATAGACTGGTAGTGTTGGATGAGAGCCCAAAAAAGGCTCTTTATTGTCATTCTTTAGGATTACAACACAGTTTATGTATGTCTCATTTGTCCCTTTCCAATCCAAAGGCCTGTGTATGTTCTCCCTATATATTGCTAATGAAGAAATGAAGACTTAGAGATCTTACATGACTGTGGAAGATAGCTACTCAATGGAACTAAGGTTCTGTGTCCTCAGAGTGACATGGAAGTGACAGATATGCTAAATTTACTTTTTTTTAAATGTTTGAGCTCCAGAATAAATAATATATTTTGCCTATAAAATAGACCTGTCTTTAAACTGTACTGCCATCTTGTTTTTTCTATGTAGTTGATTTTACACAACTCAAAGGAAACATTTACCTCTTTATTTATTTATTTATTTAGGAGGGTCTCACTATGTTACTCACGCTGGCCTCAAATCCCTGACCTAGCCTTAAGGGATTTTCCCATCTCAGCCCTACAGACATGGGCCATCGTGCCTGGCTCCATCTTATGTCTACACATTCATTTCAGTGGATAAGAGTAAAGGTAGAGGTAGTGAAATGGCCTAAATACAGCAGTCGAAGAAATGAGTTGATAAACTGTTAAAAGTGATCACATCTTTTTTCTTTTCTCCCTCTATAGGTAGGGCTTTGGAGTCCACCCCTTCTGACAATCCAGAGACAAGCACAATATTCCTGAGAAAATCTCGAACAGATGGTGAGACACCATGTTTTTTCCACCAAGAAAAAGAGTGAAAACTCTTCTTATTTGATCAAATGTATTGTAGAAAGTATTTAGAAAAACTCATATTGGTTTAAATTTTTCAATTTTTCACATATTCACTTGTCTTATTTTACCATGTGATATACTTTAATTGTTATTGTGTTAGTGAAAACATGTAAACTTTTTATTTGTACAGTTTACCCTCTTTTGATCAACACAATTTGTCATGTGATGGAGGAGTTGTAGATTTATCTTTATTTAATAATTCTTTGTCCCTTTTCCCTTGCTCCAGAGAGTACATTTTAAAGTTGACTGATAGAACTTAGGCTTCACCTTGGTTTCCATTTAAACAAATTAAAAAAAGAAAAATAGTTGTTCATCAACAAGGATTGAATCTGTGATTCTGGCCTCCTCTTCCACAGTCCTCCGACCACATGCATTTATCACATCCAAGTTTATGCTAATCAAAACTTCTATTAACCTTTTAATTTGATGTAATGTAAATTTAAACATGCCCTACTCCTGCTTATTTTCCTCAGTGTTATGTGAAATCCTTGTTTGTTTGCTAAAAAGCCATACACAGCCAGGTTTTCCTGTTGATTGAAGCAGCAAGAATGCAAGTGAGGATCTATAATCATATGTGAAGTGATGCAGCACAGTAAAATATGGGAGTTTGTAACCTTTGTTTCTTGTAGTTTGAGTAGACTTTGCCTGTCCTGAGTCAGTTATTTCTGTCTAGAATTTGTGTTCCTTTATGCATTACTATAAAGAGATACCTAAGGCTGAGTCTTTTATAACAAAAAGAGGTTTAATTGGCTCATAGATCTTCAGGCTGTACAAGCATGGCTTCAGCATTTGCTTCTGGTAGGGGCCTCCGCAAGCTTACCATCATGATGGAAGGCAAAGGGGAAGCAGGTGGTTCCACACTTGTGAGAGGGTGGGGCGGGGGTAGAGGGAAGGTGCCACGCTCTTTTAAACTACCAGAATGAGAATTTGCTTATTACCATGGGGATGGCACCAAGCCATTCATAAGGAATCCACCGTGACCCAAATGCTTCCCACTAGGCCTTGTCTCCAACATTCAGGATCACGTTTTAACATGAGATTTGGAGGGGGAAATATCCAAACCTTATCAGAATTGTTTTCCCAGTTCCTTCCAGAGCCATGGGCTTCTCACACGTAGAGAGCATGGAAGGAGTTAAAAAAAAAAAAAAAGCCACTCTGTGTCCCTCACTGTTCAGTGATAGCAATGTTTGCCTGCAAGGCCCTTTTAACTTTAAAAGTGGAGGCAGTGTAGGAAACAAAGCATGGCCTAGGTCACTCTTGGAGCTTTTGTTATTCTGACCTTTTTTTAGGAAAAATAAAAAGACTTTTTGTGCTGCGGACACCATGTTCAATGAGGTTTATATACTCATTTTAAAATCTAAACTTAAAAAGGTTACTTTCCTGTTGTGTAAAGACTCTTTTTTTGGTTTGTTTTGTTTTTAGTGACATATTAGTAGGTGACCACTAAGTGTGGTTCGAAATGCTTACTGGGATTCTGGTGCATCTAGAGATAGGTGCCTGGCCAGGAAGTAGTTCTTAGAGCTGTTAGCTCTTAAATTCTGGTAAAAAAGTAAGCTATGTGTAAATGCAGAATGAGAAAATGCTAATGGATCATGGCTCATATATGCAACTTTTTTATTAGCTAATTTTTTCATCTGGCCTCATTTTTTTGCCCTTTCCTTTTGTATACAAGGTTTCTTTCATTTGTATATAATAGAAACAAAAAGTAAACTGGTCCAAAAAGTAAAACGAAGTTTTTATATTTTGCTTTATGAGATTTATCATGCCAGATAATTTAAATATAAATTGTTGAAATAATTTTTTAAAATTGAATTTGTTCCCATTTTATTTAGGAGTAATCAGTAAGACGTTAACAACTAGTTTTATTTTACGGTATTTGTATTAGAAGTGACCAGTTTGTTTGTTCTTTTTTCTTTCTTAGTAGAAGAAATAAGAAAAGGCAACTATACAAACCATGTAAGTAAACAGTCAAAAAGTTAAAAAACTGATAGTTTGACATAAAAGTATGTCTCTCTTAATTACTTTACATTATAATGAGGACCCCATGCTGATAGCATGGACTTCTTTTTGTGGCTTTTCTAAATCTGTTACATTTTCCTAAGTATCAAATGTATTCAGAAAAGTCTTGAGCTTAGTGTGTCCACCTTTTAAGAATGTCTGACATTTAAGTTAAATTTCAATAGTCTGATTGTGGTATAAAGATCTGCCTGAAATATTGAGTCATATTTTTAATTTAGCTAAGTTAATTGTCAGCACCGTCTTTTAGTTAATTGTAAGCACTGTGTATTGACTTTCTGCCATAGCAGGTGCAAGCATAGCTTCCTCACTACACCATGACCTTATTTTTCTCCCTCTGTTTCTTCCAATTGTAGCACACTTTTTCATTAAATCTAATATTTACATGATTATGACTATGCAAACATTATTCAGTGCTAAGTCATACGGTGTTTTCATTGTGCCTCTGCATTACATATTCCTTCATTTTTTCTCTGAACCAGTTCTGAAATCTGAGCACTTCTGCACTTCTTCTGGATCATGTCTTTCTTCCTAGCCTGTGTTACTTTACCCAGCCAAATGCAGTAAGTAGCCCCTGGCTGGTCTGTTTGCTTTCAAAACCATTGTTTTTTAGCATGAAACTAATTTTCTGACTATTTGTTTGCCTGTTTTCTAACAGCCATTTCCCCCATCAAGTGTTGTAGCATCTATCATGTGCCTCTCCAACTATTTTCCATCTGCTAAAACGTCTCTGTTCCATTTTTCTTTGTTGTGGAGGTGGGGTGACAACTTACTTTGGCCTTTTGTCATCCTAATTCAATATAGAGTGACTTTCCCTAGATATGCTCGATGTTTGCTTTTCTGATTCTTTTTGTGCTATCTCCTTAAAGTCTTTTGGGATCCTCCCATAACTGCTGTCTTGTGTGGGATCACCTGTGTCCTAGATTCTGTGTTTCCTTCTGTCCTGTTATCCTGGGTGGAGATGTTTAGAGATCTGCCCAGACTTAAAATCCCTCTTTTTTGATAGAGAGTAAACTTCTAGGTTGAATCTAAATTTTATGATTCTGAAGATATTCTACAATGTGCTCGCTTCACACTGTTGTTCTTACAGTGTTGCCATCGTGTGATACATTGTTTGTAATTGGCTTTTATATATCTGTAGAACCTTTTTTAGGAGCTTCTGTCTCTCTGAGATTGTGAAACTTTGTAACAACAGCTTAGTGGGACTCTTTACATTTTATTGAGGCTACTAAGTCTGCAGACTATGTGCTTGATAATTTGTTTCACTTTCTCTGATACTTTTTTTCTGATAGTCTTGTTATTCATACACTAGGCTGCTTAGACCAGTATACCTGCATTGGTTTTTAATTTTTCCCCTTCTATTTTTCAGTTTCCCTTATTATTATAGATGGAGTTTTTTTCATGAATGCCCAAAGTCTTAGAAATATTTAAGTTAGTTAAGATTTATTTATTTTTAGCCTGGTCAACATAGCAAGACCTCATCTCTACAAAAAGGTGAAATAACAAATTAGCCAGGTATGGTGGCATGTGCCTTCAGTTTTGCCTACTCAGGAGGCTAAGGTAGAGGATTGCTCCAGCTCAGGAGATTGAGGCTGCAGTTAACTATCATTGCACCACTGCCCTCCAGCCTGGGCAACAAAGTGAGACCCTGACTCAGAAAAAGGAAAAATGTTATTCTTAAAAAAACATATCTAAAATTTGTCCTGCCAAAAAGGAGAGAGAAAAACATAAACTTTAGTTTTCATTTTATTTTATGTTTGCTGGCAAAAATGCTGTCGTTGATTTATTTATATATTTTTATTCTATAGGTTCTGGGGGGAACAGGTGGTTATATGAATAAATTCTTTAGTGGTGATTTGTGACATTTTGATGTACCCATCACTTGAGCAGCATCCACTGAAGCCAATTTGTAGTCTTTTATCCCTCATTCCACTGCCATTCTTTCCACTGTGTCCCCAGAGTCCATTGTATCATTCTTATGCCTTTGCATCTTCATAGCTTAGCTCCCAGGTATGAATGAAAACATACAATGTTTAGTTTCCCATTCCTGAGTTGCTTCACTTAGAATAATGTCTCCAATTCCATCCAGGTTGCTGGGAATGCCCCTAATTTATTCCTTATTATGGCTGAGTGGTGTTCTATGATATATACATATATATGTGTGTGTGTATATATATGTATATATGTATATATATGTGTATATATATATATACACACACACATTATACATAGACATATGACAGTTTCTTTATCCACTCATTGATTGATGGGCATTTGGGCTGTTTCCATATTTTTATCATTGCAAATTGTATTGCTGCAAACATACATGTGCAAGTATTGTTTTTGTATAATGCCTTTTTTTCCTCTGGGTAGATATCCAGTAGCAGGATTGCGGGATTGCATGGTGTTTCTACTTTTAATTGTTTAAGGAATCTCCACACTGCTTTCCATCGTGGTTGTACTAGTTTCCATTGTTACCAGCAGTGTAGAGAAGTGTTTTCTTTTCACTGCATCCACACCAACATCTATTATTTTTGTATTTTTTGATTATGGCCATTCTTGCAGGAGTAAGGTAGTATGGCATTGTGGTTTTGATTTTCGTTTTCCTGATCATTCATGATGTTGAGCATGTTTTCATATGTTGGTTGGCCATTGGTATATCTTCTTTTGAGAATTGTCTGTTTATGTCCTTCGCCTACTTTTTGATGGGATTTTTTTTCTCTTGTCCATTTGTTTGATTTTTTTGTAGATTCTGTGTATTAGTCCTTCATCAGATGTAGAGATTGTGAAGCTTTTCTCCCATTCTGTGGTTGTCTGTTTGCTCTGCTGATTGTTCCTTTTCCTGTACAGAAGCTTTTTCGTTAAGTCTCACGTGCTTAATCTTTGTTTTTGTTGCATTTGCTTTTGGGTTCTTGGCTATGAAGTCTTTGCCTGAGCCAGTGTCTAGAAGGGTTTATCAAATGGTATCTTCTAGAATTTTTATGGTTTCTGGTTGTAGATTTATATCCTTGATCCATCTTGAGTTGATCTTTGTATAGGTGAGCGTTGAGGATCCAGTTTCATTTTCCTGCATGTAGCTTGCCAATTATTCCAGGCATTAAACCGTATATGGTTTAATTTCTTCACATTATGTTTTAGTTGGCTATAGGTATTTGGGTCTATTTCTGGGTTCTCTATTCTGTTCCATTGGTGTATTTGCCTATTTTTATACCAGTACCATGCTGTTTTGGTGACTGTGGCCTTATAGTATAATTTGAAGTCAGGTAAAGTGATGGCTCTAGATTTGTTGGCTTTGCTTAGTATTGTTTTGACTAAGTAGGGTCTTGGTTTGTTCCATATGAATTTTAGGGTTCTTTTTTTTTTTTTTTAGTTCTGTGAAAAATGATAATGGCATATTGTTAGGAATTACATTGAATTTATAGATTGCTTTTGGCAGTGTGGTCATTTTTACAATATTTAAGCCACTCATGAGTGTGGGATGTCTTTCTATTTGTTTGTGTTATCCATGATTTCATTCAGCTATGTTTTATAGTTCCCATTGGCATATCAAAAAGGCATTTCATACCAGGGATACAGGGATGGTTTAACATATGGAAGTCAATAAATATGATATATCACAGAAAGAGAATTGAAAGCAAAAATCACATGATCATCTCAATAGACGAAGAAAAAGCATTTGACAAAATCCTTTTATGATTAAAATGTTTAAAAAGCATTTGACAGCATCCTTTTATGATTAAAACCCTCAGCAAAACTGACATACAAGGGACATACCTCAATGTAATAAAAGTCATTTATGACAGACCCACAGCCAACATAATACTGAATGGCGAAAAGTTGAAATCATTACCCCTGAAAACTGGAACAAGGCAAGGATGCCCCAGTCTCACTACTTTTATTCAGCATAGTAGTGGAAGACCTAGCCAGAGTAATCACACAAGAGAAAGAAATAAAGGGCATCCAGATCAGTAAATAGGAAGTCAGACTGTCACTGTTTGCTGATAATATGAACGTATACCTAGAAAACCCTAAAGACTCCTCCAAAAAGCTCCTAGAACTGATAAATGAATTCAGCAAAGTTTCAAGATACAAAATTAATGTACACAGATCAGTAGGTCTGTTACACCCCAACAGCTACCAAGCTGAGAATCAAACTAAGAACCTCAACCCCTTTTACAATAGCTGAAAAATAAAGTAAAATACTTAAAAGTACACCTAAGCAAGGAGGTGAAAGATCTCTACAAGGAAAACAATTTTAGTGTTTTTAATGGGTTAAAATGAGAGGCAGCAGGTACAATGGAAGAAGTCAGTGGGTGGGCCCTGGTATCCAAGGGGTACTGGACCTTTGATGGTAAGGCTTTAGTTTTGACTTGTTAAATTACTAGGTATGATTATTTTCTAGTTTTTGTTATTATACCTTAAAACCACTAAGTAAGCCCTTCCATTTCTTGTTAAAGATCATAGCATTTCATACTCTGATTTATGCTGACTGAAGTTAGATGATTTGTTTCTATTTTGTGACACCTTAAATAATACCTACCAAGAGTGATCTGTTAGTAGTGTTTTTGTTTTAATTAAATGTAGTAAGATGTTGAGTCCAAATGATGACTCAGTTAGTTTGTCAAACACTTGTTGAAGTTTTTGATTTATTCAGAATTCTATGCTCAGCAGCTGGATGTAGGAACAGTTAGGGCCCGCTGTTACTTTTATGGAGAGGCATACTTTCTCATGAGAATACTTAGTCTCTTGTAACCAGTGGTGAATCTGACTCATTAGTGTACCAAAGAAACATGTTTTGGTGTGGCTGCTGGCAAACAGATCCAAGAGGGTAGATGTAGTCAAAGTTGCTGAAACAAGGAAAGAGAAAAGTGGTATTCTATGCAGAGAGTAGGGTATAGCAGGAAAATGCCTAGGGTGCAGCTCAAATGATTTATAGAATGAAATTAAGTTTTGAAATTAATGGCAAGTATTGTCGAAGAGTCTCATTTGAGTCATGTCATGGCTGTCTTATTTAAACTTGAAGGGAAAGTTAAATTTTTTAAGTTGTCATCTGTTTTCAGGGTGTGAGAGAATATTAAATTGTTACTAATTTTATCCTCCACATAAGAAAACAGGACTAGAGAAACCTATGGCTTCCTCACTTGTTGGTGGTCTAGCAACACTGGCACACAGAGTCTCTGAATCTGAAACTTGTTTTGTCACCGGAAATAATACATTTAGGATTAGTAATTTAGTAAATGTATTAGTCTCTTATTCACTGCAATAAAATGTTCTTCTACGATATTATTTAATACGTTACATTTTACTGTAGTAAATAAATAATAGAAATAGAAATTCTCAGATCTTATTTTAAACTTTTCTCATTATTTATAAAGGGAATTCATAAAATCCTTGTTGGGTTTGATGACAGGTACCTTATTTAGGGCAGCATTTTATAACCTGTATCTCAAACATCATCTCTGGAAGTTAAGAGCCTCCGATGAGTTCTCTATAGAGTGCACAAGATGCCACACTCAGGCAGTTCACAGAGTGTAAGAAATATCCTAGTGCTTTGTCATTTGGCATTTTAACCGATAAAAAAATACACCTTGATAAGTTTAACTTACACTTTCTTTCCTTCCCCTTCAGGTGTCTACTGGGCTGTATAGTTCACGTTCGACAGTTTTCCTTGACGACAGCACAGCCAGTCAATGTCATCTTAAAACGACACTAAAGCTGTGAGTACAACCATAGTGTCAAGGGACAGATTCCTTTATTCTAAAATTAATTATTTCAGCCATTTGGTTGTCCTCTTCAGCAGTCATTTAAGAAAGTGAAGTCAACTATATATCGATATACAGATTCTAAATATGAAGTATCAATTTCTCTTTTAAGAAATCTTAGATGTCATGGTAGAAGGAAAAATCAGTTAGCAAATAAGCCGTCCCAGAAAAGTATAGCTATTTTTTTGGTGCCTTTATGCCTTAAGACAATGTTGACTGCAATGAAAAGGACCCTTTATTGGATTTTTTGTGTGTGAAAAATTAGTTTTTCAATGCATTGCAATGTGTACTACTTTGGACATTAGTCTTGGAAGAAGGAGCAGCTTTTTTTCTTCTGGCATCACAGTGTATCAGCAAATGCAAAAGAATGAGAATCATAGCAGTCTCTCAGTCTGTTCTTTTGCATTTGCTGAGGAGTGTTTTACTTCCAATTATGTGGCCCGTTTTAGAATAAGTGCTATGTGAAAAAATAGAAAATAAGAAACTCAAAACCGTACAACTACACAGAAACTGAATTACCTGGTTCCTGAATGACTGCTTGGTAAATAACGAAATTAAGGCGGAAATAAGTAAGTTCTTTGAAACCAATGAAAACAAAGACATAATGTACCAGAATCTCTGGGACACAGCTAAAGCAGTGTTTAGAGGGAAATTTGTAGCACTAAATGCCCAGATCAGAAAGTGGGAAAGATCTAAAATCGAAACCCTAAGATTACCATTAAAACAACTAGAGATGCAAGAGCAAACAAATTCAAAAGCTAGCAGAAAGCAAGAAACAACTAAGATCAGAGCAGAACTGAAGGAGGTGGAGACACGAAAATCCTTCAAAAAATCAGTGAATCCAGGAACTAGTTTTTGGAAAAGATTAACAAAATAGACCACTAGCCAGATTGATAAAGGAGAAAAAAGAGAAGAATCAAATAGACACACTAAAATATGCTAAAGGGGATGTCGCCACTGATCCCAGAGAAATGCAGACTATGATCAGAGAATACTATAAACACCTCTACGCAAATAAACTTGAAAATCTAGCAGAAACGGATAGATTTTTAGACACATACATTCTCCTAAAAATAAACCAGGAAAAAGTCGAATCCCTGAATAGACCAGTAACAAGTTCTGAAATTGAGGCAATAATTAATAGTCACCCAAAAAGCCCAGGAACAGATGGATTCACAGCTGAAAAATAGGGATGGCTGTGAGGCTTCTTTATGTGAAGAAAAGCATCCCAGAAGATTCTGATTTTCACCCCGACTCCATTATTCCAAACTTTGCTGCACATTGAAATTACCTGGGAAACTTAACAACAACTTTGATGCCCAAAGTCATCCCCAATGCTAATTTAAATTAAAATGTTTTATGTAGAAACTGAGGCAGTTGTTAAAGCTCCTCAGGTGATTTTAATGTGCAGCAAAGTCTGAGAGCCGCTGCTTAATTTGAGTTTAGGACAAGAAACTGCTCCTATTTGGTAGGACCCTGGGCAAGTCAGTTTTAAGGTTTGTTTTCCTGATCTGTAAAATGAGTATTGGATTAAATGTGATTACACAGTCCCATATTTCTTGGTCGTTTCCAGCATATAACTTCAAATTCTGTGATTTTAAAATGATTTCAGAGATGAAAACTACTTGAAGGACTATAGACATATGCATCTTAAGTGCTAATGTTAGAGGCGTTTTAAAAAGTGCTAATATTGTATAGGCCCAATACTAAAATTGAGATTTGCCTTCCCTCAGTGATTTTGAGCCTCATTCTAGATGCTGAGGGCAAATGAAAGCACATAACTTACATAAGAGAACCTCTTGCTTTCTGTAGAACCTCTTGTTTTCTGATACACAGCATCAGTGGGTAACTTAGGAATACAATTACATATATCTGAAGAGCTGTATCTGTTCACAAGTATTTCAGTTAAACTAATTGAAGGTACCTGCCATTCATATTACACTGTGTCATGTTACACTGCCTTGTTAGCACTGCTTATTTTAGGATCACTGTACTTATCATTGATTTCCTGTGTGCTAATATTTACTAATATATCTTTTAATAATTATGCAAAAGTGATTTCAGATAATTTTATTTGTTACAAGTCACTTTCATTATATATTTTTAGGGAAATAATACAAATTGGGTGGGTAGGAGATAGTAAACTAAACTAAAATGCAGGGCCTAACATCTTTTTTTTGAAACAGAGTCTCACCCAGGCTGGAGTGCAATGTCATGATCTCAGCTCACTGCAACCTCCACCTCCTGGGTTCAAGCAATTCTCCTGCCTCAGCCTCCTGAGTAGCTGATATTACAGGCACCCACCACCATGCCCGGCTAATTTTTTTGTATTTTTAGTAGAGACAGTTTCACTATGTTGGCCAGGCTGGTCTCGAACTCGTGACCTCATGACCTGCCCACCTTGGCCTCGCAAAGTGCTAGGATTACAGGCATGAGCCACCTCGCCCATCCCGGGCCTAACATCTTAAAAGAGAAACCACTACTGTATGGGTTAAATTTAAACATATGGGCATATAGACATAAATTGCACGAGGCTGAATGCGGTGGCTCACGCCTGTAATCCCAGCACTTTGGGACGCTGAGGCAGGTGGATCACTTGAGGCCAGTAGTTTGAGACCAACCTGACCATCATGGCAAAATCCCTTCCCTACTAAAAATACAAAAATTAGCTGGGCATAGTGGGAGGCTGAGGCATGAGAATTGCCTGTACCCAGGAGGGGGAGGTTGTGGTGAGCCAAGATTGTGCCACTGCGCTCCAGTCTGGGCAACAGAGAAAGACTCTGAGTCAAAAAATAAATAAATACATAAAATAAAGTGCATGGGACAAAAGGTTTTGTAGGTAGAAGGGCATATAACAGGGAAATATGTTGTTATTTATATATTAGAATCCTCAACAGAAACACGTCTTCTGAGAGCATACTGCCTTGCATTTTGCTAAAAGCTAAGAAACGAAAGCAAGAAAGTGCCCTTATGGTACTGTTCTGAACTAGAAGATTTTAATTTCAGGGCCACTAGGAGAGTTTCCTCTGTACCCTTTTTAAAAAATGTCTTCAGGCCTAACAAATGATAACATCTATTGTGACGAATGTTTTTTCTTCCACAGTGTGACCTTAGCGATACATTATCATATCAAGCGAAGGTGAGCTTTTAAAAATCCTGTCTTGTTATTCTGGCTAATTACTGTGCAAGCTGTCAAGCTCAGCGTTAGGTCACAGCTCTAGATATCATAAGCTATATTGTGCCTACTAAAATATTGAAGCAAATTGTTTGTGTTTCTTTGACCCTTAAGCCTCTTTTGATTCTTAAATGACAGAGAGTCCTGAGTATGTTTTTATATTGATTATATTGGTATTCACTGTGACAGAAATACAAAATTGAGATTTTTTTCAAAATCTGTTTTTAGTTTAGATTTCATAGCTTTACCACTGTTGATATCATGAGCTAGATAATGCTTTGTCCTGAGGACCGTCCTGTGCATTGCAGAAAGTTCAGTAGCATTGATGACCTTTACCAGTAGTAATCCATGACCCAGCTTGTGACAGCAAAAAATATTCCTGAGAACAATACTGTTAACATAAATCTTTTAATGAAGCAGTAACTCTTCTACAACAAAATCTTCAGTAAAAGTGTGTCATGTATTTATATTATTGAAAATCTCTAATGTTGGGCTTAACAGAAGATAGCTGGATTTTCTAGCTCACTTTTTTGCAAATTGCTTTAAAAAAGCAGTAAGATAACGTAGTCTTATGCAAATATGTAGTTGGTAAAAGTGTATTTTTAAAGCTTTCAGACAGCTGTGGGTATTCTTTAATACAAAATCAAAACTTCACAAGTGCTAGTTTCTTAAATTACAGTGGCATTTTACACATTAATTTATTCCATCAGCACTCATCGATCTTTCTTAAACAGTAAATGGATCTTTCCACCCATACTTGCATTTATAATATTATGCATTAATTATTTGGAAAATACTGGTTTATGTTTTATTGTATCAAAAAATCACTTTTTTAGTTTAACCACCAATCTTATTTTAAAACATTTTAAAATACTGAGAGGCTGTCAATATTTTATATTATAGTAGAAGGAACAAGTTTTTCAAAGTCCTCAGGAAAGCTTAAATTTTATCACTGGGAACAAATACTTTCCTTGTGACATGAGTGACACATTTCCTCGTGAATGAGAGCACCCTCGCTTCATTTATTTTTGAGAATGATAGTTGTACTTTTTTTTAGACCTAGTGTCACTCTGTCACTCGGCTGGAATGGATTGGCATGATCTCAGCTCAAGGAGTCCTCTCACCTCAGGCTCCTGAGTAGCTGGGACCACAGGTGTGTGGCACCACACCTGGCTATTTTGTGTGTGTGTGTGACTTTGGTAGAGACAGGGTTTTGCCATGTTGCCCAGGCTGGTCTTGAACTCCTGAAGGAGTTTAGCTGCAGTGCTAACCTCCCAAAGTGCTGGGATTTTACAGGCATGAGCCACTGCGCTGACCCAGTTGTACTTTCAAATAAAACTGATGTTCGATGAAAAAAGTGATTGTTCAGTTCACAGTTAAATCTTTTTTTTTTTAACACAACCATACTGCAGTCAACAGAAGTGCTTCTTGTTAACTTTCCACTTATTCAGAATACTAAAGAGAAATGTCAAGATTTAATAACACCATTTTTACTGCTTCATTAAAGACATTCTTAAGTAATTCAGGCTGTCTTTTTTAAATGTAAGGGACAGTAAAGAATAGAATGCCTACTGGTGTAATTTTGTACGACTGCCTTGATTTATGCTGAGAAACCAACAGTTTTGCCCAATTTTGCTTTTATACAATTATGGCAAGTGTCTATGAAAAAGCAGGCAATATCTTTACAATTTTAAAAAATGTTTTCATTTTTCTTTTATCAGCTTTCTCAGGTTGAATTAGTATGGTTATCAGAACAGTGTTGACCTCTTAGGCCTTCTGGAAAAGGGTTCTTGGGGATCCCCAGAGGTCCATGGAGCATATTTGGTGAACCACTGGTTTATCACACAGGCACAATGTATTAAGTTTTACGAAGTTTAAAGTTCATCAAAGACTGGATTCCTTTAAAATAAAAAGGAAGATGAGTTTTTAATTCAAACTACTGAAAATAAATAAATACATCATGAGAGTGTACTAAAGAGAACTAAAGAGAAAGGAAGCTAGCAATCTGAATCACATTGACATTTATTAAAGTTCTAAGGAGTTTATTGCCACCACCACTGCTTTGTAAAATGTTCTCGTGTTTCAGTGTGTGGTTAGAAGAGTGAAAATATGTTTGGTTTATTGCCATTGCCTGTTAGGGAGGGTCCGTTCTTATAGGCAGTTCTGACTGGTTATCATATAAAAGACTTTCCAGTACAGGACATGATGTGCTGAGTAAGAAGAGGTCAGGAAAACCTCTGCAGGTCAGGATCCAGGAGAATAATTTGTAAAAACTGTTTGCTTTGGTGCAGTAAACACCAAAGCACATAGGAGGCATTCTTTTACAAAACAGATGTTATACTAAGATACTAACAATTTTTGAAGTAATGCACATTCTTATTTTATAGAGATGCCGATAGATCTTTGGACATATTTGATGAAGCGTTACATCCATTTACAGTAAGTGTCACCTTTTTTTTTTTTTTTTTTGAGACGGAGTTTTGCTCTTGTCTAGGCTGGAGTGCAAGGGTGCCATCTTGGCTTACTGCAGCCTCCGCCTCCCAGGTTCAAGCAATTCTCCTGCGTCAGACTCCCAAGTAGCTGGGATTACAGGTGCCGGCCACCATGCCTGGCTAATTTTGTATTTTGGGTAGAGATGGGGTTTCACCATGTTGGACAGGCTGGTTTCAAATTCCTGACCTTGGCCTCCCAAAGTGCTAGGATTACAGGCATGAGCCACTGTGCCTGGCCCAGCAAGTGTCACTTTTGTTGAGGTTGTATTTTCATCAGAGACTTTTATCGGTTTCATGCCAAAGTCAAAGGCATCTTTCTTTAAGTCTCGATCCCCATTTCATGTTACGTCTAGTCATCTTATTTCAAAAGTGTTATAAAAAGAACATGCTGGAATAAGATCTGATCTGCAGCTCTGTTTAATTAGTGGGCTAGTGTGAGTAAATATACTGTCCAAGTAACACAAAATCTATCTTTTGGAAAGATAATTGTCAGTAGCATCAAGCAATGTAAGAATATGTAAATACTTTTAACAGAAGCATTTTTATGAAGAGAGTTAAAAAAATTAAGTTTTAATCAATTTTACATGGTGTAAAAATTTAAAAATGCACTTCCTCAGGTACATAATAGCCACATGTGGCTAGTGATTATTGTATTTAACAGCATAGGCTTAGAGTCTCATGGTTACAGGAAACTATTTTCTCAAAGTTTTATTGCAGAGCAGAATGGCAGATGGTCAGTAAGACATTAAAACCTAAGAGTAGCTTACATTTGGATAGAATCATGTGGGGGAAACAGCAAAAAAGAGCAAACGTTTTCTGAGCTTAATAAGCTCATGCTATTTTTAAGTGAATGTTGGTGAGTATTAAATCATTACGGTATTTTAAGATCCTACTGCTCATATTATAAAAACTGAAAGACATCTCACCAGTCAAAATGATTGTAAGTGATACATGGGCACCAATGTGAACACTGCTGTCTTAAGAGCACTTCAGATTTTTTTTTCAATGGCTACTTAGATTGCATCCTTTCTTCTTTCAGCAAGAACAGCTTCCGGAGGACTACTTGAAGTATGATCCTGAATACAAAGTGATTTTCGGATTTGTTAGAGCTCTGTCTAAAGCTCTAAGGCTAACAGCTGAATTGGCAATCGTGAGTCTGGTAAGATATTTTCTTTTTATAAAGCATCGTTAGCAATTTGTCTTGTAAACAGGGTGGTATGGTCATGTTTTTAAATAACAGTAAGTTTCTGAAATTATCTCAGAATGTTAAGAGAAACTTATGAAAGCAAATATACACATTGAGTTGAATCATCGTTTTGGCTTAGAATGTCTCAATTGCTTTTCTAATTGCAGAACAATTGCTATTAAAGACAGCAGGACGGATTTCTGATTTCTCCCCCCACACTTCAGTGCACGCGTGCATACACAGTGCACACACATCCAGGGCATGTGGAGGACTTGGAATGGGGAGTGGTAACAAAACCATCCAGTTGATGGGCAGGAACAGATGCCAGTATAGGTCTAAGCTGAGTCCCAGGCTATATCCCCAGGCAGTTCTGATGCTTGCTGTGATTGCGAGCTGCTGCCCTAAATTCATTGTTCCTTGGATGATGAGTGTGTAGAATGAAACTGGACAAGCCAGGCCTGGTGGTTTCATGCCTTTAGTCCTAGCTATTTGGGAGGCTAAGTTGAGGGAATTACTTTAGCCCAGCAGTTTAAGTCCAGCCTTGTCCAAAGGATGAGACCCTGTATTTTAAGAGAAGAAAAAGTAAGGCCAGGTACAGTATCTCATGCCTATAATCCCAGCATTTTGGGAGGCCAAGTTGAAAGAATTGCTCGACTGTGGGAGTTCAAGACCAGACTGGGCAGTAAAGTGAGACCCATTTCTACCCAAAAAAAAAAAAAAAAATCAAGAAATTAACTGGACATGGTAGCACATGCCTGTGGCCTCAGGTCCATGGTAGGCTGAAGCAGGAAGATCACTTGAGCCCAGGAGGTGGAGGCTGCAGTGACCTGTATTTATGCCACTGTACTCCAGCCTGGGCAACAGAGTGAGACCCTGTCTCAAAAACAGATAAAGCGGACAGCAGATGGGTCAGTAAGGTCTGTTATGATTTAAGGGACAAGCCCCCAGAAGAATGGCTACTAGAGTGGGAGGAGGAAAAGCAGAAGAGGATAATAAAAGGAGAAAGAATTCAAGATAGGAGAGGCTGTGGTCACAGTGCTGAGTGCTGCCAAGCGGTGACTTAATTCGTGAACACTCACTGGATGCTGACTCTGTGCTGCTCTTCTAAGTGCTGGGGTAGAGGAGAGGACAGGTGGAACACAGTTCTTGTTTTTATGAGCTTGTGTTCTAGGTGGATTGAACTTAAGTATCTTTTTAGGTAGTATGAGACAGCAGAAAGAGAAAGCAGGATAAAGGGACACAGAGTGATTGGGGGCTATTTGAGGTAGAATGGTAAGAAGAGCCTCTCTAGAGAGCTGACCCCAACTAAATGTATGACGAGAAAGAGTGCTGACATTACAGGAAGCAGGATGACTGCCAAGACAGACAGAAACATGTTTCGTGTGTGTTTGAGGAACAAACAGCAAGGTGACCAGCATGGTCAGAGTTAAGAATGAGGGAAACAGTAGAGATGAGGTACCACGGGCAGTGCCATAGCTCACGGGGCCTTTTGGCTTGCAGGCCATAGGAAGAAGTTAAGGTTTTGCTCCAGTTTGATGGGAAACTCGTGGTAGATCTTAGGCAGGGGAGTGCCACGCTCTAAATGAAGAGGCTATGCCGGCTGCTTTGGGGACAGTAGGCCATAGCTGGGAGGCAGACTGGAGGCAGAGAAGAGCGTTAAGAAATCTCTAGGGTAGTACAGGTGAGCATTGACAGACTGTGGTTCACCATGAAACGAGGCAGACTACCAGTGAAGGTAGACGTAACAGGCATTGCACACGGATTGGAGCAGGGGAAGTGAAATGCAGGTGTTTGGCCCCAGCATCTAGGCAAATGGAAATGTATGAGGAGCTCCAGTTTGTCAGTGTGAAGGCACCAGAAATAAGAGCCTATTGGCAAAACGAACCTTGGGAGAGTCATGTCAGGGCAGGCAGCGTAGGTGAAGGAGAGTTGGAAGATGAACTGGCATGAGGTTATGGTGTTGTGCGCACCAGTGAGAGGACATAGTTGGAGAGCAGTGAGGCGTGGAATGGGGACAAAGGAAACACCATTTGGGAGAAGTCTCTGGTAGAGAGGAAGAAAATCTTCAGAAAGAGGTGACTGTGGGAAGAGTATTCTGCAAAAGTGAGATGGGGTCAACTGCGCTGAGGGAAGAGTTGACATCAGTGGGAATAAAGAGTTTTTCTCAAACTCACCTAGAAGGGCTTGTGGCATGGATGAGTGTCAGCAGCTCAGCGGCTCAGCAGGAAAGGGGATGGGAAGTTGAAGCCTTGCCATGTTTCAGTGCTCTCTGAATCCTATGCAGTTGAACCCAGGGAGGGAGATTCATTCTTGAAATACTTGAGAGCGCAGTTTGGGAGAAAGGGAGCAGAATCTTTGAAACATGTCATGTTCAATAGCCATTTGTTTTTGAAAACATACTTGAGTTTGGCAGCTCAGATCTGGCAATGTTTTCCAATTGGATAACCTGCATACAAGAAATAAACTCACCTGTTTTTAAAAAATAAATAAATAAAGTTTCATCCATTTGTTAAGATGTAAAGGGTTCAAGTAGCTCACAGACATACTGTTCCGCAGAGCACCCTCTGAGGTAACAACACCTCACGGCTCACCTTTAATCTTTACTCAGCTGTTCACTTTGCCCAATTCTTTGTGGGACCGATGTTTGATAGATGTAAAGTAATTCATGAAATTGTCTCACAAACTGCTGGGCAGCAGGTTTAGAGGAATCCCAGGGATACTGAGATTGGCAGCTTTTTCCACTTTAAAACCAACAGAATTGTTTAAGTTGCACATGATGTAAGACATAAGAAATTTGTATGAAGTGATCATGAAGATGTGAAAAATAGGGGCTGTGGGAAGGACTCTCCTTTGTACATGTGTGTTTCTTATCAAGTGAGCAATTGCATATGTGGAAAGTTTTACAACCCCACAGACTTGCGTCCGCCATGCTGCTCTGCACAGCAGCCACTGGGAGGCTCTCTTGACCAGCAGTTTTTCAAGCTAGTGCCCCAGAAGGGTGAGTTTTTGTGATAAGGAGGTTAATATTTGCTATCACATAGGTTTTACATATTCAAGTTTGACATACTTGTAAAATTCCCATCTGCCTACTAGCTAGATGTGAGATATTCTATGTGATAGGCACTTGAGGATATATTGAACAACTTTAATCCACACTGAGCATGTGTGTGTGTGCTCTCTCTTATGAGTGTGAAGGTGACGACACTGCCTCTTTCTATGATGCCCTTGGCTGAGACGTACAGTCATTCTTGTGACCAAAATTGGGCTGTAAATTTCTCTGGGCAGAGTAAGTAGCAGAAGTATCTGACCTATGATTGTGATATGGCCGCTTGCCTGGCCTGATCAAGTCTCTGTAGAACGTAAGAATAAAAGGCACTTACTTTCTGGTCAAGACCACAAGGAATCTGTCATTCGTAAGAGTTCTTATCACAGCACTTAAACGGAGCTAAGTCAAAGGCCAGTGTTTGCTATGTTTTGCAGATTTACGTAGAGAGACTCGTGAGTTACGTTTGTATCGACATTTGTCCAACCAACTGGAGGAGGATTGTCATGGGAGCCGTTCTTATTGCCGCCAAGGCTTGGAATGATGAAGCTGTGTGGAATGAGAACTTTGACAGTGTTGCAGTTGAAGAAATGTGAGTTTGTATGGTTTTTGTGAACTTTCTTTCCTTTTTCTTTCTTTCTTTCTTTTTTTTTTTTTTAAGATGGAGTTTCATTCTTGTTGTCCAGGCTGTGGTGCAATGGCATGATCTCGGCTCACTGCAACCTCCGCCTCCCAGATTCAAGCGGTTCAACCTCCCGAGTAGCTGGGATTACAGGCATCCACCACCACATCCAGCTAATTTTTTGTATTTCTAGTAGAGACGGGGTCTCACCATGTTGGCCAGGCTGGTCTCAAACTCCTGGCCTCAGGTGATCCACCTGCCTTGCTTGGCCTCCCAAAGTGCTGGGATTACAGGCATGAGCAACTATGCCCAGCTGTCTTTGTGAACTTTCTAATCATTTCTCAAGACTTTTTGGTCCCGTAAACTTAACACTTTAAGAACTATTTTTAAAGTTTACATTGTACTGATAATGGAAATGGGCATAAACATCACATTTTAGAACAACTGTTCATATTTTCATTGCTCATTGGTAGGTCTTGGTAAATTGTTATTGTAATAATCTGCTCATGAATTGAAAAATATTTTTCTGTGGATATTTTTGGCAAACATTTTACCAGTGTACTACCAGAAAATAATAGTACAGTAAATATCCTTATGACTTTTTACAAGCTGTCTGCAAGTTCCAGTCTCTCTGTAAGGAGCACATGTCTGGCCTTTGAAATCATTGTTTGGCCATTGACAGGTCTGGGGCCTGTGGACTGGGGAAAATGTGTAGCTTCACCCTGAGTCATACATTGTGTACTTGCTTTTGCTGGTGTTCTCCCTGCTTTTATCTGAAGATCTGTTTTATAGAAACCTTGAGATACAGAATAGCCACAGATCCCTGTGCCCCGTCCCCTCCCTCTTCAGAGTGTCGCATCATTGGGCTGATGAGTTAGAAGTTCCAGTGTTCCCCTCAGGCAGTCTGAGAAACATTGCTGGAGCATCACCCAATGCTCGCCACACTCAGGAGGTTCCCAGGGCACTCGTGCAACCACAGCAGCATTTGCGGGGGTGGGGGGGGCAAGTTATCCATGAGAGTGCAAGAAATCTTGCTGAGTCATGGGGTTGGCACCAACATGACACTGAAAGAAGAGCTTCATGGGTCTTTCTTCCACTCTGGCCTCCTGAGTGCTGTAAAGGGAAGGGCCTTGGAGCTAGTTGGCAGGGTGAGCCAGGGAGGCATTTCCAGCAGAGGCTCTCACAGTGTCCACTAGACAGAGAGAATGGCTTTGTGGGTGACACTTAGAAAAATCTGAAAAAAACACCTCTTGATGACATTCAGCAGCATATGAAGATCAAGATTATGACAGGCACCGGCAAGAGGTTTTGGCTTTTTGGTTTTCTTTTTTTTCACATTTGCCTGTTACTCCAGATAAGACTGTCATTCAGAATGTATGCAGTCACAGAGGTGGAGCCTGATGGCCGAATAGAAATCTGTGCCAATTGTGCTCCCCATAGGAATAACAAATTTAGCAACTGTCTAAATAAAAAAGCACCTTCATAAGAACTAAAAATCAGGTAAGTGATCGTAGTACTTGGGTTTAACTTCATATCACTGAAAGAGGCACTGAACAGTGTAGAAAAGACAGTCTTGTATTGCCGATGCCACCCTGTGAACCTGTGGCAAGGAGAGAGGCTACATGCTTGGGGCAGGGAGAGCACAGCAGCTGTGGGACTTTTCCTGAACTCAGTGTGCTCCCTTGTCATAGCAGAAAGCACAACAAGGCTGAACTCACCCAATGCCCACCCACCGAAAAAAAAAACATTTAGACTCGCCCCAGCCATAGGTGAGTTGTTCATCCCAGTGGATGGAACTTGAGTTGTGAAAGCCTGGCTGCTGTGGGATAAAATACTCTGGGGTCCTTAATAAACCTGAAAGCCTGTCTAGGTCACAAGGACTGCAACTCTTAGGCAAGTTCAAGTGCCGTGCTGCGCTTGGAACCAGTGTGTCAGGAGGGGCATGTGACCCTGGGAGACAGCAGCTGGGGCAGCTAGGGAGTGTTTGCTCACCCCTCCTTCAACCCTTGACAGTGCAGCTCACAGCTCTGACAAAGACTTCTTTCGTCGGCTTGAGGGGAGGAAAGAGGACTTTGTCTTGCAACTCGGATACTAGCTCAGCCACAGTGGGAGAGGACACTGGTCAGAGTCACGAAACCCCCATCTGAGGTCCCAGCTTTGGGATAGCATCTCTAGACAAACTCTGGGCCAGAAGGGAACCTGCTAGGACTCAGTGATGGCAGGATTCATCTCTTGCTGATGAAAGAGCCCTTGGGCCCTGAAGCATCATCAGTGATGACCAGGTAGTACATGCCATGGGCCTGGAGTGAGACAGAGATGTGCTGGGTCAGCTGCGGTGGCTCCAAGGAGAGACTCCCTCTGCTTGATAAATGCTGAGGGAAGAGTAAAGAGGAGTTTCCTTGAGCTTAGATACCAGCTCAGCTACAGGCAGCGGAGCACCAGGTGAGCTGTAGGAGTCCACGATTCAGGCCTTGGCTCTTGGATGGCATCTCTGGACCTACCCTGGTCCAGAGGGGAGCCCACAGCCCTGAAGAATGAGTTCCAGGGAAGGCTGCACTCACAAGCTGATTAATACCTTGGGGTATTATTAAGTGAACATCCGTGGGGTATTATTAAGTGAACATCTGTGGTGACCTGGCACTAAGCTCCATGGGACTGCAATGATGTGCGTGGGGACTGGCTACTCTGCCTAGGGAAAAGGGAAGGAAGAGCGGGAAGGGATTTGCCTGGTGGATTCAGTGCCAGCTCCAGCCATGGTAGAACAGGACACCAGGTAGATGTCTAAGGTTTATGACTCCAGCCTAGGCTCCCAGGCAGCACCTTTGAACCCATCCAGGTGTTATACCCAAGTGAGTCAAGGAATGAGCCACACTCTGAGGTTGAATTATGAGTCCTTTATTTTAGCCAGTGACCAAGAGGTGGCTAACACCCAAAATTCTCTCAGCCCTCAAGAAAGAGTTAAGGGGTTTCTTATACCCTAGTTTGAAAAGGGAGGGGGGAACCTAGCTGAAGCAATTTTTTCACAGAAGCAGAGTAAGCAAAAAAGTTAAAAGATAAACTGGTACGTGAGAAATAAAACAGTACCAGGTGCGAGGGCTAGAGCTGTCATAAAAAGACATCCAATTTATACATACGGGGGCTCTGGGTACTCAACAGCAACTGCATTCCCAGGCTCTGCTGGAACTGCTTAACTCAGGCGCTTATCAGCAGATGCACTCCGGGATGTGCCCAGTGTCATCCTGCCCCAGCTACATACTGCATTTACTTACTTAATGAGGGGAATAACTAAAATGAAGACACGAAGGTGGAGTCTGTCTGGCTCAAGAAGCTAACATGAAGCCTGAACAGCTCTCAGCTAAGAAAGAGAGAGTCGGTTTAAGCCAACGACAAGCAGGTTATCACATAGGGACCAGGGCAACTTACTGCACTTAAGGGAAGGACAGAAGCCTGGCTAGCTTCACTACCTGCTAATTGTAGAGCCCCGGGGCCTTGAGTGACATAAGTGGCAGCAGGTAGATGTTACAGTGGGCCTTGTGCAGTCACAATGCTGTGCTGACTTCAGACCTAGTGCCGTCTGGACAGACCTAGTGCTGTTCCAGAGGTCGTGGCCACAGGGGTGCTTGTATCGCTCCTCTCCCAGCTCCAGGCAGCCTAGCACAGAGAGACAGACTTCATTTGTGGGAAAGTAAGGGAAGAAGGGAGCCTGTCTGCTAATACAGAGAATTCCTCCAGGTTTTATCCGAGACCACCAACGTGGTACCTCCACAAGTCTGCAAAAACAATGACATTCTTCACAGAAATAGAAAATCAAGTGTATTAACACACTTTTTATATCCATGTTTTTTTCCAATACAAGTTTTTTCTATTTTCAAAGAGAGCTGGGAAAGTTGCATGCTTTCTTGTTACTTCTTCGATCGAAAGCGTTCTGTCCAGTGTGAGTTCTTTCATGCGTTCTAATAAACTAGAGCACGGGATGGCTTTACCACATTTGTTACATGAGAATAATGTTTTTGAAGCTGGCCCGGTGAACTAACATGGTCCTGTGTTGGTTTTGTTGTGTTTCTCCTTCCCCAGGAATGAGTTGGAAAGGCAGTTCTTGAAGCTAATTGATTATAATATCCAAGTTCCTGGCAGCATTTACAGCAAATACTACTTTGATCTTTGCACTTTGGCACAGGACCACGCGGATTTGCCTCTTCAGCTCCTTGACAGAGAAAGAACACGGAAGCCGGAGGTAAGACTATGAAGTTACTAAGTGGATTTGCAGTCAGCAGTGCCAACATCTGTGACTAAGTCATATTAAGTTATGATTAGAAAAATGGAAAGCTTCCGCCCAGTGCAGTGGCTCATGCCTGTAATCCCAGCACTTTGGGAGGCTGAGGTGGGTGGATCACGTGAGGTCAGAAGTTCGAGGCTAGGCTGACCAACATGAAGAAATACTGTGTCTACTAAAAATACAAAATTAGCTGGGTGTAGTGATGCATGCCTGTAAGCCCAGTTACTCTGGAGGCTAAGGCAGGAGAATTGCTTGAACCCTACAGGCGGAGGTTGCAGTGAGCCAAGATCACGCTACTGAACTCCAGCCTGAGCAACAGAGTGAGACTCCGCCTGAAAAAAATATATATGTTTTAATCAAGTTTAATTCATTGTCAATGGTTTGCTTTTGAACCTTTGCCCTTTCAGATAATCATACAGAAGTGATTTCTTGCCATTTTATTCCTAATGATGTCTAGGAATAGACATCATTATATAATGCACTTACCACTCTTGACTATTTTTTATTACTCAGTTTGCAAATTTATGTCATTTTCTACTGTGTATACTGCAGTGCAGTCAGTCCCATGGGTTTGTTAGACAAACCATTAGTGCCTAAGCCGAGAGACCTGCACTTAGACTGTATGAGGTGTGTGTGTCTGAAGTATTGGATGCAGGAAGTACATGGGATTTTACTGGAAATGATAACTTTTATAACTTTCATGGGACTAAGTAATATTTATGGTTTGTGACTTTTGGTAATTACACAGTAAAAATACAGCTGACAAGGTTGAACATTTAAAATAGGCATGCTCTGTAGTACCCTGGAAGTACTTTAAAATAATACTTTTTTACCATAATTAATGTGCAAGTGTAGTGTAGTGCCTTTTGATGGTTTAGTCATTAGACTTCATTGACATTCCAATACAATCCAGCCCATGCCTGCCTCATTAAAATTTGCTTTGAGTATATAATTACTACAAATTGGTAGAATTTGAATAGATTAATAAACTAACTTTTTGCAAAAGTTTGTGTTCATTACATTTAAGGAACAAGTGCACAGGTAACAGATGATGCTGCTGTTAGAAGCCTGTCACAATACTGTGACATCTTTGGGAAGCTAATTTTTAAGTAACTTAATAAAACAAGCCCCCCTTTGCTCCAGCAATCTAATTCTAGCCCTGAGATTACCTTAGTGAGTTGACAGAAGTTGGCAGTGTAAACCTCAGCCTAAGTAGCTGTAACTGAACTACCTAAAGAAGTCTGCATGTGTGGCTTATTATCAGTGGTGACTGTTAAAAAGTTGGAACCCTTTTTTAAATTGTACCTCTTTTCTGTTTGACATTCTTAGGCTTTTTCAAGGATGGGAAAAGACAGAGACGTAGATAGCACTGCCAAGAACAGGTCTTTTGAGTGCTGATGATTTAACTAATCTTCAGTGCGCTAAGGCCATCCTCTCCTAAAGGAAGAAATGAGGGGTAATGTAACATCTGAACCCCTCATCTAAAAAGACAGGAAAATACCACCTCTCCTGCTACAGAACTAGAAAACTTCATATTTTCAAAAGAAGAAACACCTCAATTCAAGTTAACTCAAGGACAACTAAGACCTTGTCAGGGCAACAACACACTCTTACACTCTTCTGTCTGTTTTAATGTAAACACAGTTATAGGTGCCTCTTCAAAGTGAAGGTTCCTTCTGCCTATGCACAGAGACTTCCTTAGTGTGTGGGCTGATAGCTGTGAATTATGTAAGGCTTTTAAAACAATAAAAGCTTTTTAAATGTTAAAGATAACTTTTCTGTTTCTTTCCTATTTTTTTCTCCCAATATTGCTGCACATGCATTTGGAATCAATGCAGTATTCCTATTAAAACATGGGACTCAGCTGGGCATCATGGCTCAAGCCTGTAATCCCAGCACTTTGGGAGGCTGAGATGGGCAGATCATGAGGTCAAGAGATGAAGACTATCCTGGCCAGCATGGTAAAACCCTGTCTCTACTAAAAATACAAAAATTAGCTGGGTGTGGTGGCAGGTGCCTGTAGTCCTAGCTACTCAGGAGGCTGAGGCAGGAGAATCGCTTAAATCAGGAAGACAGAGGTTGCAGTGATTCAAGATCATGCCACTTCATTCCACCCTGGACAGAGGGAGACTTTCTCTGAAAAAAGCATGGGACTCTAACAACTCCCAAAGCCAGTAGGAGCAGATGCAGCATTGTCAGGGATTGAAGGGGTCTTCCTTCCTACTCTCACTTGGTATGTCTTAAAGCATTTTTGTAAGTTGCCTTAACCATTCACAAGTTGGTTTAATTCATGCCTGTGTTTAAGATATAATATTTGTTTCTGTTTTTGCTTAAGCTCTTTTCAATTATAAGATAATTTATTACACTTAAAATCACTCTCTGGCCATAATACTTAGTAACATAGTGCATTAGATGGCATCTTTGAATAGTTGATTATTGTGTCTGAGAGGAAAAACACATTAGAACATAAAATTAAATATGCCAAAGAGAAGAAAGGATTTCCAGGAATACCGTAGAATTAGAACAAGGGTGTTGGAGGTTTTCAAACAGTTACACAGAAAAAGTAAGTACAGAAAGTAGAGTTAAAGTTTCTCTATACAGAGGGTGACTTAAGCTTACATTTTAATTAAAAATCACTGGCTTTTTTTAGAACTAATCTAGCCACTCATTTTCAGTGATTCTCACTAAATCCTGATAATATTGGTATACTCTTATCCATTTTAATTTTTCATTTAAAAAAAATTCCTTAGAATTTAAGGTAAAATCTTCAACTTAACATCTTATCTTGATAAACTGCAGACTAGAATCAATGATCTGATGTAACTTAGAAGAAAAAGTCAGTGATGAATCCTTATTTATAAGATGGTTTGCGCCTTATTAATATGACATTAACTAGAAGTTGTGACATATATGAGTGGTCAAATATTTAAAAACCAGTTTGTCAAAGGGACATTGGACATAAATCCTTGACTTCAAGAGTAAGGGCTGGTGCAGTGGCTCATGCCTGTAATCCCAGCACTTTCAGAGGCTGAAACGGGCAGATCACTTGAACCCAGCAGTTCAAGACCAGCCTGGCCAACATGGCAAAACCTCTTCTCTACTAAAAACACAAAAATTAGCTGAGCATGGTGGCAGTTGCCTATGGTCCTAGCTCCTTGGGAGACTGAGGCACAAGAATCACTCCAGCCTGGGAAGCAGAGGTTGCAGTGAGGCGTGATCATGCCTGCACTTCAGCCTAGGTGACAAAAATAGAGTAAATCAATAGAATAGGGACCAGTAATATCGTTCTTTCCTTTGGCTTAAATTCCAGAAGGCAATATAGTCATTTTGATAAATGAAAAATGAGGTCAAGTTGGAATAAGAATATAAATGTCACTGAAAGTGGGTAGGTTCTCTGACAACTGTTATGGGGCATGGAAACTAAGTTGGTGGTAGGTGGTAACTATGGCAGATTTCATAGAGTTTGATACCTGGGAAAGATTAGTTCTCTAACATAAGACTGTGAAAAAGATTGACAACCAAAGCTCAAATTTACTTGCATTTTTAGGATTATTTTAACATTTGTAATACAGACACCAGTGAAATTTTAACTCTGGTATAGTGTGAACTAAAACGTTTACATCTTCATTACAAAGAAAAGACAAAGATCTGAAATATGGATTTGAAGTAAGTGAAATGGCCATTTTTGTAGCATAAAAGCGGTTGCCTATTGACGGTTCTATATAGTTTATTCTGAGGTGAACTATGTAATGTTAAAGCTCGACGTTTCTAGAGAAATTTTATCCTGGTATTTTATTCACATGTTCTCTTTTTGTAACCTAGATGCCCATACATTACTGAAATCCAGCAACACTGTCTGATTTTATTGCAACTCAAAGTTCATTTTTTTGATGTAGTTTTCCCACATTTCTAAATACACTATTCCTTGGTTTTAAAAAAAAACATGCCAAAGCCAATCTTAACCAAAAGCCAAATTATTCTTGATTCTGTATTTAGGTTATGCAGTGTTTCTGGAAACACTTTGCTGCGGTGTGCAGATTCGCTAGAATCTTTCATCACCCAGCCCTTTTCCTAACACATTTAAGATTTCTGTGGCTTCATTTTTCCATCGCACAGCATCCTTGAGTATGGAACTACTTGGAAAATCCTTTGACAGCTGGCAGAGAAATCTCCCAGGTAAGTGCTAGTTTCTATGCAGATTTGTAGAAAACACCCAGAATCTATCAAGTTAAGGATTAAATGACCTTAAGTTTAATGGCCAGACACTTACTTACCTGGTTGGGCCCAGCGTTGTGCCAGTGAGCAATGCAAAAGATCTAGGAGGCCTTCAGTGAAGTCTGCCTCCTAGGACACAGGTTGCTAAGGCAATTTCCTTCTTTCTTTCTTTTTTTCTTTCTTTCTTTTTCTTTCTTTCACTTTCTTTTTCTTTCTTTCCTTTCTTTTTCTTTCTTCTTTCTTTCTTGCTTTCTTTTTTCTTTCTTTCCTCTCTCTTTATTTTTTTTTATTGTACTTTAAGTTCTGGGGTACATGTGCAGAACTTGCAGGGTTGTTACACATGCCACAGTGGTTTGCTGAATCCATCACCCCCGTCACCTACACTAGGTATTTCTCCTAATGTTATCCCTCCCCAATCTCCCCATCCCCTGCTATTCTTCCTCTAACTCCCGACCCCACAACAGACCCCAGTGTGTGATGTTCCCCTCCCTGTGTCCATGTGGTCTCATTGTTCAATACCCATTTACGAGTGGGAATATGTGGTGTTTGGTTTTCTGTTCTTGTGTCAGTTTGCTGAGAATGATGGTTTCCAGCTTCATCCATGTCCCTGCAAAGGACACAACTCCCCATTTTTTATGGCTCCATAGTATTCCATGGTGTATATGTGCCATATTTTCTTTATCCAGTCCATCACTGATGGGCATTTGGGTTGGTTCCAAGTCTTTGCCATTGTAAACAGTGCCACAATGAACATACACGTGCATGTGTCTTTATAACAGAATGATTTATAATCCTTTGGGTATATACCCAGTAATGGGATTGATGGATCAAATGGAATTTCTATTTTTAGAACCTTGAGAAATTGCCACACTGCCTTCCACAATGATTGAACTAATTTACCCTCCCACCAACAGTGTAACAGCATTCCTATTTCTCCACATCCTCTCCAGCAATTTCTGTTGAACTTTTTCAAATGCATTTGACAAGTGACAGAACTTGTACTTAATGTGAAATTTAAAGAATATCAGCTTGTGGTTTAGGATTTCTAGGGTAAAGAACAACTTAGTGGGAAAGAAAAGTGGTATAGACATTATAAGAATCTTGAGTCCAGTGAAAAATGGTTAACGTTCTTTGAGAAGGAACAGGTTAGGTGACTCTTAGAACTGCTGTAAGGAAGCTGAGCAATTGGACTGTGATTAGGAAAACTCAGTGATAGGCCTAGAACCTAAGGTCTTTAGTAAAATATGGGTGGTATCTCCTTCAAAAAACCTCCATGGATTCCAAAAACAGGCTGCTGGCTTCTTAAAAATATATATTGCTTTATCCTCACCTTCTCAACTCTACGAACATTTACCTGTCACCCGAGCTGGGGCCTCCTGTGTCTCCTCAGTGTGACAACTGATCACAGTCAGAGTGCTTTATCCACCTCCCCTTCCAGCCCCTGCTTCACCCAAGACCCTTAGAACCCTCCTTAAACAATATCTTCCCAGCCTCACCCTTACCCTTTCTGCTACTTTGCACTGTGGCAGTGCTTGATGTTTTTCATTGTGACCCACTGCCAAAGCATTAACACCAGGTTCCAGAACACCCAGGTTGCATGTAGCTTGCAGGCTAACTGACCCCTTTTAATTTCCTTTATGTGAGTCCTCTGTGTGTGTTCTCTGAAACACCTGTTCCCAATTTGCTGCACTTGCTGATTCTGACCTACTCACAGCCTTACTTAGGCATTCTCAATCTAGCCTGAGGATGAGGTTGTACCCCTTCCTTCCAAAACCTCTTTTCCCCGGAATTAATGCCTTGTTCTGAAGGTAACTCCCTCTCACGTAGTCTAGAGGATTCCCTCTTTAATTCTAAAATCAGTCTGCTGTATTCATCTCCTCCACCAATGCTGCTCTTCACAATTGCATTTCACCTCCCCAACTTGGGAATGCAGCAATTTTGGTTCGGGCCTCTAAATGTCCCAGTGTTTTTGAAGATGAGATCCCCATCCACCTCCCTCTCAGCAGCTAGAAGAGCTTGTGAAAAATGCAGCTTCTCTAAATGCAGTGTGGTATCCTGGATTTGATCCTGGGACAGATGAAGAGCGTGAGTGGAAAATCTGATGAAGTCTGGAGTTAGGAGTAACGTGCCAACACTGACTTTTTAGTTTTTACAAATGTACGATGTCGATACAAGATGTTCACATCAGTGGGGAAATGGTAAGGGCATACAGAAACGCTGCATTATTTTTGTGACTTTTTGTAAGTTTCTTTTTATAAAACAGCATCTTGGGTCCCAGAACTAATGAATCTCCGTTCCTCGGGCCAAGGCGTAGGAATCTAAAGTTGTAGCAGACACCCTGAATGATTCAAATAGAAATTCTAGTCCTGTCAATTTCCTTTTATTCCTTGTCTGAACAGTTGCCTCTCCCTCGTTTCACTTACCTTAACGTGAGTTCATCCTTTAACGCTTCTGAATCCTAAGATTTAAGTCCTGTTATCTACTTTTCCCAGATGAGAAAACTGAATAGTAAGAGGTGGAGTGTCCAGGATCCCAGAGCTCATAAAAGGTGAAGTGGGGAATTAAATTCCCAATCAGGCTCGCTCCCAAGTCTATGCTTATAGCCACGAGCTCAAGAGCTCTGTAACTGAAGGAACAAAAAGCAGCATTCTCACCAATATTATCCTGGGCCCACCTATTTATCCACCTTTCCAAGTCCACCAGCCCCTCTGCTTCAGCATGTGGACTTTGCCCTTTCCTTCCTTTCCACTGGAGGAAAATGAGCAACGGGAAAGCATGGGGAAGATGTGCTGAGGAGAGCCCTGCATGCGGAAGGTGGAAGGTGCAGTTGCTCTTCTCAGTACTTAGCTTAACAGCTATATTTTCTAGTCTGCCTCTCCCAGCTGCCTTAACTTACATACTAATGTAACAAAGTTCATAGCGCCTGCTTTGGCATGAAATGACATGCTCTCATATATTACTAATTCACTTCTCACTAGATTTATGTGGTCTCCCTGAAACACTTTAAGCTCCTACTTACAGAGTCATGTCTCGCTTATACTCATGTCTCAGAGTATGATGGAGAATGCTGACATACCAGGCGTTTGGTAGACTGGTGGCTAACCTTTATTTTGCCAAAGCAGCAATCAGCAGAAGGTGGTGTGAAAATGCATCTGAGGCTCACTAAGCATCTGTTTAGATTACTAGGGAGAAGCCAACTCTCGGTTTGTGCCTGAGCATCCTGATTTGGATTTGGAGCTCAATAGCAAGTTGTGGGTCCAACAGGTGTATAGGAAAGTTTTAGGATTTTCTGTCCTCCAACCAGACGCATAAAAAAGCACTGTTTCTATTCAGATTGTTTCAGCATAAATCGAGCATTTATAAAATGGAAGGCTCTCTTGGGCAATGACTATTTTCCCATGTATCTTCATTTCTTCAAGTGGATCATGAAACAACAACAGGTTTGCCAGGAGAAACCTAGGAAGCATATTCAATTAAAACATGCTATAATTCATTCTGCTTCTGTGATTGGAATTTGCTTGAGTTTAATGATTAATAAAATTTTTGCTGCTTAAATTTTAGGTACATCCGAAAACTATGATTTTAGAATTAAAATCCACATCTTTCCTTATAGATCCTTAGGAAGCAGTGTATCTCTACATGTAAACATGAAAAGAGACTTCTATGGCATTTATTTTCTTTGCTTTTGCTTTAATATATGTTAAAATTGATGTACATTAATTGGGAACAAAGAAACAAAAACATTTCATTTTATCATAAATAATATGCATATTTAACAAAAATGTTATATCATTATCTTTCTATAAATAGAATACACACAAAACATTTTTGCAAATAATAAAATTAACAAAAATAGATAGGACTAACATAACCAAATGCAACTGCCTTTCTACTGACTGTCAGGAACAAAATTGAAACAAGACTTAGCAAAATGACCTGGGTTTCTTTTTGTTAGTGTTAAAACTTCAGATTTATAATCTCATCAATATTACATAGATTTTAGTCAGGACATAGGCATGGGCAAAGGCTTCATGACTAAAACACTGAAAGTAATGGCAACAAAAGCCAAAATTGACAAATGGAATCTAATTAAACTAAACTTCTGCACAGCAAAAGAAACATCATCAGAGTGAACAGGCAAGCTACAGAATGGGAGAACATTTTTGCAATCCATCTGACAAAGGGCTAATATCCAGAATCTACAAAGAACTTAAACAAATTTACAAGAAAAAGAAGCCCATCAAAATGTGGGCAAACGATACGAATGGACAATTCTCAAAAGAAAACATTTATGCAGCCAACTAACATGAAAAGAAGCTCATCATCACTGGTCATTAGAGAAATGCAAATCAAAACCATAATGAGATACCACCTCACGCCAGTTAGCATGGCGATCATTAAAAAGTCATGAAACAACAGATCCTGGAGAAACAACAGATGTGGAGAAATAGGAATGCTTTGACACTGTTGGTGGGAGATTAGTTCAACCTTTGTGGAAGGCAGTGTGGTGATTCCTCAAGGATCTAGAACTGGAAATATCATTGGACCCAGGAATCCCATTGCTGGGTATATACCCAAAGGATTATTAATCATTCTTCTATAAAGACACATGCACGTGTATGTTTATTGTGGTACTGTTCACAATAGTGAAGACTTGGAACCAACCCAAATGCCCATCAGTGACAGATTGGATAAAGAAAATGTGGCACATATACACCATATGCCATGGAATACTATGCAGCATAAAAAAGGATGAGTTCATGTCCTTTTCAGGGACATGGATGAAGCTGGAAACCATCATTCTCAGCAAACTAACACAAGAACAGGAAACCAAACACCATGTGTTCTCACTCATAAGTGGGAGTCTAACAATGAGAATACATGGTCACAGGACACACTGGGACCTGTTGGGTGGTAAGGGACTAGGGGAGGGTAGCATTAGGAGAAATACCTAATGTGGATGATAGGTTGATGGGTGCAGCAAACCACTATGGCATGTGCATACCCATGTACAAACCTGCATGTTCTGCACGTGTACCCCAGAACTTAAAGGGCAAAAAAACCAAAAAAGCAAAACTACTCCAACTGCATATTAGGCATGAAGAACTAACCTTTGGGACCACCAAACTGTAAAACTGCTGCCAATAGGAAGTGGTAGGATCCTATTGCTTGAATCATTGAAAACCCAATAAATTATAAGGAGTATGTGGGTGAGAAAGCAGGCCAAAGAATTATTAGCTCTGTTGTTCTGTATGTCACATGATGTCATGAACTTCAGTTACACAAACAAAACCATTTACAAAGACTATGAAAAGTGTCCAAATTATTATTCTCTTAAAATAGGAGCAGAGATGTCCTAGAAGTGTTAGGTAAGTCTTCCTCTTCAGTTGACACTCTCAGTAATTACCTATATAGTATACTACATTGAAGGAAAAGAGACTGATAATTTTTATTACTGATTTCATCATTTCTCTCTTGTTTTCTTCACTTGGAATTTGTAGCAAGGTCCATAAGTCACTTTGTGTCTGTATTTATGGCTGGCACTACACAGGCCACGTGGGACAGGGCAGGGGCCCAGAGCTTCAGTGCGTAGTGCTCAACAATGATGCAGGAAGAAATGCTTCACTTTCGGTGTAACAAGGATTTAGGAACAAAAACAGCCTTTACAGGAAGGGCTTCAAGCAGGTCAATGTGGCACCAAGGCTGTGATGCTGAAGTTGAAATAGTGATAGTGAAAGTTTAGATTTGAAAACTGGAAGGAACATCACAGAACACTTGGCTTAGGTTTACAAAGGTTGTGCTAGAATCACTTTGCTTTAGTCAATATGGTGAGAGAAAAAGGATCCTGTTGTATGATGTACTTTTACTGCCGGTTGCATTGACACCATGATTGAGTCACGTCTCCCAAGAGACGTGAAAAGGTGGACCTACAAAAACTTGTATGCAAATATTTACAGCAACATTATTTGTAATAGCCGAAAGTGTTGATTTTGTATCTTGCCACTTTGCTGAATTCCACTATTAGCTCTCTGACAGGTATTTTGTGTAAGTTAGGGTTTTCTACATGTAAGATCATGTCACCTACAAACAGAGATAATTTACTTCTTCCTTTCTACTCAGAATGCCTTTTATTTATTTTTCTTGCCTAAGTAGTCTGGTTACAACTTCTAGTTCTATATTGAATAGAAATGGTGAAAGTGGGCACCTTGTCTTGTTCCTGATCTTAGGGGAGAAGCCTTCAATTGTTTCTCCATTGAGAATAATATTCCTTGTGGACTTTTCCTACATATTTATTATGCCGAGGACATGTACACTTCTTGAGTGCTTTTCATGTGCCAAGCTTTTCTGAATGCTCTCCACATATTATTTCATTAATTGCACATAATTCTGTGAAATAGGCTCTATTACACTTCTTTATTTCAGATGAGAAAACTATTGCACAGTGAGGTATGTTCTCCCTATAAATGAGATGATTTCTGTATGTGGATTTTGTTTTCACATGGCATGCTGGTTTTATTAAAATAATGATTTATTTAGTTATATTAAGCTTTAATTTTAAACCAACTTTGTAGCATTATGAATCACCCCATATTGTGAATTTAGATCACAATATGATGATCTAAATATTGGTGGTGACTACTGCAGTACAGTGCTAAAGGTCATGATTACTCCATATCCTACTTAGAACACAATTGTTTGGAGTTTTTGTTTTTTGAGACAGAATGTCTCTCTGTCTCCCACGCTTGCGTGCAGTGGCATGTAGCCTCAATTTCCTGGATTCAAGTGATCTTCCACTTAAAAATCTAATATATAGGCTGGGCACGATGGCTCATATATTAGTGTATTCACAGCACTTTGGGAGGCCCAGTTGGGTGGATCACTTGAGGTCAAGAGTTTGAGACCGAGCAGCCGCTCGGGCAGAGCCAGAGAAAGACTGAGGCTCCGGGCACGGCAGGGAGGGAGGGAGGCGAGGCAGCGGAGCGGCCCGGGCCGGCGGAGCAGCCATGGGCGCCGGGGTGCCGGGCCCCGCCACAAGCCGAGGCCTCCGGCCGGACTGGGGAACGCCCCGGCTGCCAGCCCCGCTGACACTGCCTCGGACGATGCGAGCCGGCAACGCCGCGGCTGCTTCGCGGGCAGGGCGCTCACTCCCACCAGCCCCAGCCACCCCTGTGCTAATTTGGGTGGGGGTCACAGTACCAGGCCACTCGGGCTTTCGAAGCGGGGTTGGCTGTTTTCGGCAGCTTGATTGGGGGAGGCGACACACAGGGCTCTTGGAGATTTTTTTTAAAAAAGCGGGATTAACTTTTTGGCAGCTTGGTTTTGGGGGACCCTAAAAAAGGCCTCCTGGGGTTTCTTTTATCGGGAGGAGGGGGCGGTGGTCCCGACTTGGCCAGCCGCCTGTTAAGGGGGGGAGCGGATAGCGGGGGAATGCGAATCCGGCTCCCCCCCACCATGATGAAGTCGGAGCCGCGGGGGACCGGGGGTCCTCTCTGGAGCGCCTCCCCGTACCGCAGCGCCTACGAGGCGGGCATCCAGGCACTGAAGCCGCCCGACGCTCCCGGGCCCGACGAGGCACCCAAGCGGGCCCACCACAAGAAATATGGCTCCAACGTCCATCGCATCAAACGTATGTTCCTGCAGATGTGCACGACGGCAGGCCCTCGGGCGAGGCGGGCGGCGGCGCGGGGTGCGCCTGTCGCTGCTGCGGGCCAGCAGCCTGAACTAGAACGTGGACCACAGCGCCCTGCTGAAGCTGGGCATCAGCGTGTCGGAGCGCGTGAGCCGCTTCGACTCCAAGCCCGCGCCCTCCGCGCAGCCCGCGCCGCCGCCGCACCCGCCGTCCCGGCTGCAGGAGACGCGGAAGCTGTTCGAACGGAGCGCCCCGGAGGCCGCAGGCGGCGACAAGGCGGCCGCTGAGACAGGAGCTCGCCGGCCTGCAGGACCGGAGGAGCTGGACGTGGTGGTGCGCTTCAACGGCAGCACCGAGGGGCTGGAAAAGCTCGATCCCGACGCCGTGTCCCCGACGGTCAGCCCACTCAGCGCAGTCTTCGAGAAGGCCGACTCGAGGACCGGCCTCCACCACGGGCCCGGGCTCCCCAGGGCCGTAGGGGGGCCCCAGGTCAGCTCGAAGCTGGTCAGCAAGCAGTCCCGGGTGTTCCGGCCGCCGCCGCCCGCCCCGTGGGGGGATGCCCCAGCCAAGAAGGAGTGCTGTCCCGCAGGGCAGCAGCCCCCGCAGCACCGAGTGGCCCCCGCCCGGCCGCCCCCCAAGCCCCGGGAGGTGCGCAAGATTAAGCCGGTGGAGGTGGAGGAGAGCGGGGAGTCGGAGGCCGAGTCGGCGCCCGGGGAGGTGATCCAGGCCGAGGTGACGGTCCACGTGGCCCTGGAGAATGGCAGCACCGTGGCAACCGCAGCCAGCCCCTCGCCCGAAGAGCCAAAGGCCCAAGCGGCCTCGGAGAAGGAGGCGGCGGCGGTGGTAGCGCCGCCAGAGCGGAGGGTGGGCAATGGCCGGGCCCCGGACGTGGCCCCCGAGGAGGTAGATGAATCCAAGAAGAAGGACTTCTCGGAGGTGGACTTGGTGGACCTGAGCGCCTACAGTGGGCTCGGTGAGGACTCTGGGGGCAGTGCCCTGGAGGACGACGACGAAGAAGACGAGGAGGATGGGGAGCCCCCCTACGAGCCCGAGTCGGAGCGCGTGGAGATCCCGGGGCTCTCGGAGGAGAACCCGGCCCCGAGCCGGAAGATCCATTTCAGCACGGCGCCCATCCAAGTGTTCAGCACCTACTCCAATGAGGACTACGATCGTCGCAACGAGGATGTGGATCCCATGGCGGCCTCCGCTGAGTACGAGCTGGAGAAGCAGGTGGAGAGGCTGGAGTTGTTCCCTATGGAGCTGGAGAAGGACTCCGAGGGCCTGGGCATCAGCATCATCGGCATGGGGGCCGGAGCGGACATGGGCCTGGAGAAGCTGGGCATCTTCGTCAAGACAGTGACAGAGGGCAGTGCGGCTCATTGGGATGGCAGGATCCAGGTGAACGACCTCCTGGTAAGGTGGATGGAACGAGTCTGGTGGGAATGACCCAGAGCTTTGCGGCATCCGTGCTCCAGAACACCAAGGGCCGAGTGCAGTTTATGATTGGCCGGGAGCGGCCAGGAGAGCAGAGCGAAGTGGCCCAGCTAATTCAGCAGACTTTGGAGCAGGAGCGATGGCAGCGGGAGATGATGGAGCAAAGATATGCCCAGTATGGGGAGGATGACGAGGAGACGGGAGAGTACGCCACTGATGAGGACGAGGAGCTGAGCCCCACGTTCGCAGGTGGCGAGGTGGCCATTGAGGTGTTTGAGCTAGTGGAGAACAAGGACGCGCTGTCCCCTGTGGACACGGAGCCCGAGAAGTTGGTGCACAATTCAAGGAGCTCCAGATCAAGCATGCGGTCACCGAGGCAGAGATCCAGCAGCTGAAAAGAAAGCTGCAGAGCCTGGAACAGGAGAAGGGGCGCTGGCGGGTGGAGAAGGCCCAGTTGGAGCAGAGCGTGGAGGAGAACAAGGAGTGCATGGAGAAACTGGAAGGCTACTGGGGCGAGGCCCAGAGCCTGTGCCAGGCTGTAGATGAGCACCTGCGGGAGACCCAGGCACAGTACCAGGCCCTGGAGCGCAAGTACAGCAAGGCTAAGCGCCTCATCAAGGACTACCAGCAGAAGGAGATCGAGTTCCTGAAAAAGGAGACGGCACAGCGTCAGGTTCTGGAGGAATCGGAGCTGGCCAGAAAGGAGGAGATGGACAAGCTCCTGGACAAGATCTCAGAACTAGAAGGAAACTTGCAAACACTGAGGAATTCCAATTCTACTTAACAGGAATCATTCCTTGACTGGACAATAATTAACCCCCTACCACTGTCCTCCCTCCCCTGTCCTCAACACCCCACCCCTCCCCCACCAGCCTGGGGACAGGTGCCCCAACTCCCCCCACCCTTCCACCCCACCTCCCCCAGCTTCAGGGACCAGAGGGCTCATATCACAGGCCCCCTTAAGATGGCTTGGGCAGACAGAGGTGGCCGGAAGGGCGGCTCTTTCTTGCCCCATGGGACTGAGGCATAGAGGCTGAGGGCTGCCGAGGGCTGGCCTGGTGGTAGGACACATGCACCTGCAGATCAAACTGCCAGACTTTTCACACTCCAGCGTTTGTCTCTGGACTGGGACGGGGCTGGGGCTCTCCCAGCATCTCGCCAACTGGAGGCTGCTCCCTGCCCATGGGGCACCTGGGTGGCCTCTGGGCCTCTTGACTTGAGATTCTACCTTCTCGGCCCTTCCCTCTCCCCCATCATTGTGCTGTCTCTGTTGCATTCTGACCTTCCTGCCTTGGGGGTGGGGGGTTGCCTCAAAACCTCCCCCATCCCCTTTCCCTGTCCTGGGAGGGATAGAGTCCCCACCAGAGCCCGGGGGCTGGGCCTGGCCCTGGCCCTGGCCCTGCACTGATTTCTCCTGTGTGCTTCGGGAACAGGGGAGTGAGAGTAGGAAGAAGGGAGAATTCAGGATACCTGGTCCCCAGCTCCCCATTTCCTGGGGCAGCTGCCCTCAATTTCTCCTTGTGCCTCCCCTCTCCCAGGTGCCAAATAGCCATAACCTCCCCCTGGAACTCTTACGTGGCCTGTCGGGTCTAGGTTTCTTTGTCAAGGCTGGGAATGCCAGGGAGGAGAGGAGGTCAGCTTGGGGGACCTGGCTACAGAGGCCCTGGCCTTAGACAAGGGGACCATTTCTCACTGGAGAGCCAGGGCCTATCCTGTTCTGCTCTGCCTGCCCAGCCCAAGGTGATGCCTGGAAGCCTTGTACTGATATCGAAGGGAGTCAGCCTCACCCCACCCCCACCCTGCACTGTTTTTCCAATGTTTTGACTGGAGGGCAAAATTTTACTACTACTCATCTTTTTGGAGACCAGGGCTGCCCTGCTGGAAGCCTGCCTTCTAAGTGAAATCGACTTTGTTTCCCCACTTTAACCCCAAATTGGGGCTCGGACCAAGGGAGGTGAGGCCCCCCCAGGTCCCCTCCCCTTTCAGAATCCATCTCATTTTGCCACTTCATGCCTCTGCCCCAAATCTGGGTTTTTGTTCATTTTTTAAAAACAGACCACCCATCCCATCCGTTTTGGCTTCTAGTCCCCTGTAAATAGACCATGACTTCTATCAGTATTTCTTGTCCCCACCCCTTCCTACCACCAGATGTGCCCCCATCCCATGAAGGAGCTGGCCATCTCAGTCCTGGGCCCACGCACTTCACCCCGGAAGATGGAGGGGGCGGAACCGGGTTGGCGGGACTGTTGCTGGCTGCTTGGACCGGTGGCCACCCTGCCCAGCTGTCCGGAGTACCGCGTCTCTGTATATAATATATATATGTATGTATTGTTCCTGGTTTTGTATGGACCATGCCCTCTGTCAGGTCGTCCCCATAAAAGCAGCCCCCAGAACCTGACTGCCTGGTTTCTTGGTTCACTGGGGCAGGGAGTGGGCAGGGATCAAGGATGCCAGGCTGCCCCGGTGGTCCCCTCCAACGAGTGCAGCCTCTAACCCTGAGGAACTTCCTACAGTGTCCCCCGGGTGCCTCTCTGCTCCCATTCCACCCATCAACACCCATGCTTTTTGTCCAGTCCACCTGGGCAGGGCTGGGGGTTTCTAGAGAGTTCGTTCAGGCTGCATTCCTTTTTCAAGGCCTCCAAGAAGTTCAAAGGATCAGCTAAATACAGCAAGGTGAACCCCAAGTCGTTCCCCCAGAAGACCTCTAAACTGTGGGGACACTCTAGTTTGGGAATCTTCTGTTAAAAAAGAAAAAGAAACAAAAATAAACTGTGGGGATACTCAAAAAAAAAAAAAAGAGTTTGAGACCAGACTGGCCAACATGATGAAACCCCGTCTCTACTAAAAATACAAGAATTAGCTGAGTGTGGTGGCGCACACCTGTAATCCCAGCTACTGGCAAGGCTGAGGCAGGAGAATCGCTTGAACCCTGCCTCCGTCTCGCTCTGTTGTCCAGGCTGGAGTGCAGTGGTGTGATATCAGTTCACTGCAACCTCTGCCTCCCAGGTTCAAGCGATTCTCCTGCCTCAGCCTCCCGAGTAGCTGGGACTACAGGTGACTACAGGTGGGTACCACCATGCCCAGCTAATTTTTGTATTTTTAGTAGAGACCGGGTTTCACCACGTTGACCAGGATGGTCTCCATCTACTGACCTCATGATCCACCCACCCTGGCCTCCCAAAGTGCTGCAATTACAGGTGTGAGCCACTGCGAGGTCTATATATATATATTTAATTTAACATATTAATGTGATTTCTAATATTTGTAAAAACCATAAAAAAAAAAAACCTTTCCAGATAAGAACACCTGCTACCACTATGTAACATACAATAATTCGACTAATTGTTGTATGTTACAGTTTAAGAACTCACTGTAGCTTAGTGGTTAAGACACAGCACTCCAGAGCTAGATGATCCGGATTCAAGTCCTGCCTCTATTACATATATGTTGTGTGACCTTAAGCAACTTACTTACTCTCTCTGTGCCTTAGTTTACTTTCCTTCAGACAGGAAGTAAGGCAGACAAACCCAATTTTGTTCGAATGAGGGACAACCTACAAGATAACTGGGAAGTACTCTTCAAAGCTATCAAGGTCGTGAAATTTTAAAAAAGACAGAGGAACTGTCCTAGATTAAAAGGGACTAAGGGGCTGCAACAACTAAATGCAAAGCAGCATCTTGTGTAGGACGCTGGAGCAGAAAAGGGACATTAGTGGGACAAGCAAGTCCCCCTTCCCTCTGGAGTAGCATAATTCCAAGGAGCATATTGGCAGCATTTTCCAGAGGTTGCCGCTCCAGTCACCCACTGTGATTATTTGCTTCCTAACACTTTTTTTTTTTTAAGATGGGGTTTCACTATTATGGCCAGGCTGGTCTTGAACTCCTGACCTCAGGTGATCCACCCACCTTGGCCTCCCAAAGTGCTAGGATTACAGGCGTGAGCCACCGTACCCAGCCCACTTTTATTTATTTATTTTTTTTGAGACAAAATCTCACTCTGTGGTCCAGGCTGGAGTGCAGTGGCACGATCTCAGCTCATTGCAACCTCTGCCTTCCCGGTTCAAGCGATTCTCCTGCCTCAGCCTCTGGAGTAACTGGGACTACAGGCATGCACTACCACACCTGGCTAATTTTTGTTATGTTTAGTGGAGATGGGGTTTCGCCATATTGTCCAGGCTGGTCTGGAGCTCCTGACCTCAGGTGATCTGCCTGCCTCAGCCTCTCAAAGTGCTGGGATTACAGGGGTGAGCCAGCGCGCCTGGCCTTGTAACATATTTTTTTAATTGGCTGCTGCCTGCCTTTTCCTGGCTCACTTCTTCATGTCCCACCCAGTGGGCCCTCTGTCTCCCAAATAAAGGAACTGTCACCAAATCCTTGTCTCAGGGCAGCTCCAAGAGGAACAAAAACTAGGACATTTCATTCCATTTTTATAAAGCACAAAAACAGGTGAAATTAATCTGTGCTATCAGAAGTCTGGGTGATGATTGCCCTCAGATGAGAGGAAGGTAGAGACTGGACGTGGACAGAACGAGGTTTCAGGGACGCTGGTAATGTTCCATTTCCTGATCTGAGTCCTGGTTAAATGACTGCGTTTTTTATTTGTGAAAATTATTTGAGACATATAGTGATAATAGGTACAATTTTGGGTTGGATTATTATAACTCAATAAAATGTTTTTTAAATAATTCTGTTAGTTTTGGCAGAGGGCAGGAGTTTTTTTGTCAGGTGTTTTGTTGTTGTTTGTTTGTTTTTAGAGTTACCCAGGATCTTAATCTGTCACCCAGGCTGGAGTGCAATGGTGCAATCATAGGTCACTGCAGCCTCAACCCCCCCGGGCTTAAGCAACCCTCCCGCTTTGGCTACCCAAGTAGCTGGGACTGCAGGTGGGAGCCACCACTCCTGGCCTCAGTTTTGTTTTTTACAGTGAAGGAATGGTAAAAATTCTTACTCATTGGCTTTTGCAGTGAAAACAGGATCATATATTTGTAAGAAGTAAAACAACAAATCATTTTGATAATTATTTTTCTGGTCCACATATGGCCAGAAAGTAGGAAGAGACAAAGGCCAGAGGGATGAAAAGTTGGTTCCAGGCGGCAAAGAAGAGGACAAGAAAGAGAAGAGGTAGAGATGATACGGTCCGCACAGACCAGGGAGAGAGAAAAGGAAGCAAGTGACGTTAACAAAATGTGAATACAGAAGGACAGATTTTTATCTCCATGCTGTCGGAATGGATATAAGGATTCCTCTCCAAAGCCGAAATGCATAGGCATTCATGTAACGCCCTCTTTATTCTACATTCAACAAAGAAAAATTCCTCAAAGCTTGTTTGACGTTCAATAAAGACCATTTCTTTTAAGAAAGCAGCAGGGTCAATCCCCATTTACAAGGGGTAGTACATCTCTTTTCACAGCCTCACGTTTCCATCTGGTGGCCTTTTAGGATATCATGGACAAGGACTCAAGAGTTACAACTAAGGCAGGGTGGATATTTCCTGCTGGCATCTGTCATGTTTGAGGGTTACACCCAGGCCTCAGATGGGAGGGTCTGCATTTGTAAGGCAGATTCTAAGGAGAGGTGTGGGAGAAGACATCTAAACCAACCCTGTGAATTTCATTTCAGGGTGGCCTGAGCCACAACTTTCACATCAAAAACAAGCATATTCTCATAATATTTATTAACCTTTGTCAGCCACTCCTACTAGGTCTTCCTGTAGATATTAATGCTTAAAAAAAAACACCCAAAGTAAATTTTACTGAGATTCCACATCGGCCTATCATTAAGTTGAATTGTTCATTGTACCGACACCGAAACATTTATTGAAATACATTACATAGCAAGTTTAAACGGCCTAGGCACGCAAACACACATACACTCGCCTACTCCAAACTCATGTCAGAGTTCTCTACTCTTCCTAAATAAAAGGCAAAAGTTTTGCTGGTATTTTTTTAAGTGTAATTTAGGGACTTAAAATGGGGCAAGAAAAATGTCTGAAAGGCCCTCCCCTCCATGCTGTGCCCTTATAAATGATAGAACAGATAGAGAAATGAAATTACTGTCTATAGAGTTGGGCTTGAAGTCATAAAGGGGGGCACCTGAGATCACAGAAATAAACAAGGAAGTTCTTAAGAAGCCATGGGAGAAGCCAAGGCCCACATAACCTGAGGCTGCACTCATCTGAGAGTGCTGTTGAATCCTGAAACTCAGGTGCAGAATTCAAAACCAGAAAACTAGTGTGAACTGAAGAAGTGCCAGATGTCTGAGGAAGCCCACCGCCATGAAAGAGAGACAGGCTGAGTGACAGCAGAGACACACTGAAGTGTGCATTAACAAGATGGAGCATTCAGTTGAGGGAGTCTTGCAGATTAAAGCACAAAGAAAAAAAAGTGAAAAGGTTAAGAGGCATAAAACCTGGATGATGACATTCAAGCTTTCATCTAGTAGGAATTCCAGAGGCAGAGAGAGAGAAAATGGGAGACAGTAGTATTTCATTAATAGCTAAAAAGATTCCCAAAGTGAAGAAAGCTATGAAAATAGAAAAATGTTAAAAGCTACCAAAGCAGAAAAAGTTTAAAACTCAAAGAAATAAGGATCAGAGTTTCCTCATTAATTTCATTAGCAACACTGGATACAAGCCAATGAGACAATGTCTTCAATGAGCTGTTGGAAAATTATGGTAATTTATGCTGAATTCTGTAACCCAGGTACAGAATTATTTAAGAGCATAGTGAAACAAAGACATTTATTTTCTTTTTTGAGACAAAGTCTTGCTCTGTTGCCCAGGCTGGAGTGCAGTGGTGTGATCACAGCTCACTGCGGCCTTGATCTCACTGGCTCAAGCCATCCTTCCACCTCAGGCCCCCCAGTAGCTGGGACTACAAGAGCCTACTACCACGCCTGGCTAATTTATTTTGTTCTTGTGTAGAGACGGAGTTTCCCCATGTTGCCCAGGCTGGTCTTGAACTCCTGGGCTCAAGTCATCTACCTTGGAATTATAGGTGTGAGCCACTGCACCCAGCCCAAAGGCACTTTTGAACATTCAAGATTTAAGAAAGTTTATCACCAACAGATTCTGTTGAAAAGAACTACTTAAGAAGTCCTCCTGCAAGGAATGACATGAATCCAGAGGAAGAAGCAGTGTGAAAAAGGTAACACTTCTCTAAGTCATCAGCCAATGCTATTGTTTAAGACTAACGTGTTGATTGCCACAGATGCTTAAAATCACAATTTAGAATTAGAATTCTGGATTATATCAACAGGAGAGTTGGGGAAAGGGAAAACAGCAGGGGGAAGTGAACATTTCTTACCTTGTTTGGGAAGAGTCTGTATGTACTGTTTACCTTTAGATTTTGTTAGGCCACTTCATATATGGATATAAAAAATTAAGAGTAACTACTAGAAAAATAGCAATGAAATGTATAAATTTCAAACCAATAGAGGCAAAAAGATGGAACAAAGAAATTTCAATCAATCCAACAGAAAACAGGAATAGGGACAAAAAAGGAAACAGCATAATCCATAGAAAACACAAACACAGGCCAGGTGAGGTGGCTCACACCTGTAATCCCAGCACTTTGGGAGGCCAAGGAGAGTGGATCACTTGAGATCAGGGGTTCAAGACCAGCCTGGCCAACATGGTGAAACCCCATCTCCACTAGAAGTACAAATATTAGCTGGGTGTGGTGGTGGGCACCTGTAATCCCAGCTACTTGGGAGGCTGAGGCAGGAGACTCACTTGAACCCAGGAGACGGAGGTTGCAGTGAGCCAAGATCATGCCACTGCACTCCAGCCTTGGTGACAGGAAGAGAATCTGTCTAAAAAAAAAAAAAATGAAGATGCAAAGATAATAAAGTCCTAACAAATGAGTGTTCATAATAAATGGGCAATAAGAAAAACATGAATGAGAAATAGGCAATTCATATGAAAACACCATTCAAGGAAATTAAAATTGCTAAGAAAGATAAGAAAAAATGCTGGATCTCACCAGTTCTCAAAGAAATACAAATAAAAGAGCATTGAGATGCTATTTTTACTGATCAGATTGGCAAGTATTTTCCAGTTTGATAACAGATGTTAGGCAGATTTGGGCCAACGGGTACCTCACATCCCACCAGAGGGGGTGCGTATTACTGCAATTTGGAGGGCATCTGACATATGTATTAAAACCAAAACATTTGCTGTGTGTGCAAGAAAGTATTGTGAAGGCTATCTTAGCAGCATTGCTGGAAGCAGTGAGATATTGGCAACAATCCAAAGGTCCATCAATGGGAGAATGACTACATGAACCATAGTATGTTCCTACCACAGAATACTCTGCAGCAGTTCGACATAGTAACTTAGATTCTTTTCTTTTCCTTTTTTTTTTTTTGAGACAATCTTGCTCTGTCTCTAGAACTTCAGAGGAAAAACACAAGAAGGGAAATGACTGGAGCCCAGTCACTCTGAGGGCATTGGCTCAAAGAAGACTGTTCTGTTTCTCTGAGGTTCATGCCCTTTCAAGACCTGTCTGCCTACTTTTCTTTAAGTGCTGTGAGCGCTGCATTATCTTTTCCCCAAATTCTATTTTGTTTGAGTGTGCTAGTTGAATTCTGTTTTGTGCAAATAAAGAACTGCATGGGATACAGAAGGTGTAGTAACAGCAACCTTTTAAGTACGAAGTTGGGGGAGTGTGTTCTCTCAGGAAGCAGCAAGTGGAGTGGATAGTTGGAACAATGTGGTGAAATTGATAACGAAGTGCTGGGTAGAGAAGGGCATGGTCCCTTAAATGCCATGGAATGAAGGAAGGGAAGTGCTGGGTAGAGGAGTGTGTGGTCCCTGGCTAGGGCTCCACCCCTACAGACCTAGGTGAGGACAGGCATTTCCTGCCCAAAAGTTGCATTTCCCAAGACCACCCTGGCCTGCCACACCCCCATCCTGTGCCTATAAACACCCCAAGACCCTAGTCAGCAGGCACATTGGTGACTGGATTTTGAGAGGAGCACATCAGCCGAGGAACACACAGGTGGCTGGACTTTGAGAGGAATGCACCGACAGGCACCGGCCAGCCAACCAGCAGAAGCAGAAACACATGGAGTTTAGCTGGGCAGTCAGAGGAGAGCCCAGGCCGCTGAGAGGCCCGACACCAGGGGAAACCCTCCCACTCCATTCTCCTCTGACTTCGCCAGAGCTACCTCCACGCAGCAAAACCTTGCACTCATTCTCCAAGCCCAGGTGTGATCCGATTCTTCCAGTACACCAAGGCAAGAACCCGGGATACAGAAAGGGTCTAAGTGAGCTGGTTAACACAAGCTGCCTATAGACAGCAAAACTAAAAAAGCACCCTGTAACCCGCGCCTACTGGTGCTTCAGGAGCTGTAAACATTCACCCCTAGACACAGCTGTGGTGTCTGAGCCCCACAGACTGCCCATCTGTATGCTCCCCTAGAGGTCTGAGCAGCAGAGCACTGAAGAAGCAAGCCACACCTTCATCACATGCCTGGTGGGGCGAGAGGGAGAAGGGAAACTTTCCTGTTTCAAAACTATGGAAGTGTCAGGCATTTGAACCAGAGCAACTGCATTTTGAGTGAGGGCTAGGAAAATGAGGCTGAGACTTGCTGGGCGGCATCCTCCGAAAACTAGGCATTGCTAGCTTCTAGACGTTTACCATTAAGGGAACAAATTAATCATGTTTAGTAAACAGACCCAGACTTGGGAGGGTCCTTATATCCCAATATCTGGAGAACAAAGGCATTCCTAATTTTGCTTTAAAGATAATATCAATTCTTTCAAAATGTTGAGAAAATTAATCCTTTATCACAAACTCTTGCAGCAGAACGCATCTCCCAGTATATACAAGCATTGTCCTTAGGGTGGATGCCTCCCTCCTCTTACTTTCATCCCTTTACTTTCTTTTTTTTTCTTTTTTTTTTTTTTTTCTGAGACGGAGTTTTGCTCTTGCTACCCAGGCTGGAGTGCAATGGCGCGATCTCGGCTCACCGCAACCTCCGCCTCCTGGGTTCAGGCAATTCTCCTGCCTCAGCCTCCTGAGTAGCTGGGATTACAGGCACACGCCACCATGCCCAGCTAATTTTTTGTATTTTTAGTAGAGACGGGGTTTCACCATGTTGACCAGGATGGTCTCGATCTCTTGACCTCGTGATCCGCCCGCCTTGGCCTCCCAAAGTGCTGAGATTACAGGCATGAGCCACCGCGCCCGGCTCCCTTTACTTTCTTAATGAAACTTGCTCTTGTTTTGTACCATGGACTTGCCCGGAATTCTTTCTCGTGTAAGATCCAAGAACCCTCTCTTGGGATCTGGATGCGGACCCCTTTCCTGTAACAGAAGGAGGCTGATCAAGGATAAGTTATAAAGACACAAGATAAATAAAAGGTCTGCTAATCAGTACTGAAGGTCATTTACATTTGCAGAATATTAATTTGTAGTGATTTCCTCCAGTAACTTTGGTACAGGAAAGGAAAAAGGGCCTGATTCAAGTTAGAATCTAGCATAGTCTTTGTCAGAGGCATAAGGTGAAGATATTAAAGGAATAAGGTGAAGAAGTTAAAGTCTAGTATCATTGGTCTCTAGGCTTAACAGTCAAGGAAAGAAAGCTAAAAGGGCAGAATGGAGGGGAAAAGGGGGCAGTGAAGGACTGGAGCTTGAGTTAGCCAAGAAAAGACACAGTGGACTAGGAAGTGGGAGAGAGACCCGAGAGTTTAAGAGGCTTCTCTATTCAGGAGAAGTTCAGATTTGAAGTCACAATGTTTCAGTGATAAAGTCCAGGGTGTGGGACGTAGGTTAAAGATGTTAAGCACGTGGCGACTGAAGTTGCCCATGGTGATGGAAGATGAAATGCAAGTTTGGTAATTGGCTCGTCTCAATTTTACCAACCGAGTTCCAAGTTCTAAATAGAGTATGTGCGTATGTGTGTGTGTTTTAATGAATGTGGGGAAAGTGGAGGAGGTTGGTAGATGGTGACCAAAAAATGAAGTCCCTTTAAGACACTAAAACTTTTTTTGCAGACAGCAGTCTTCCTCTTCGCCCAGTCTGGAGTGTAGTGGGGCAATCTTGGCTCACTGCAACTTTGGTCTCAGGGGCTCAAGCAATCCTTCCACCTCAGACTCCTAAGTAGCTAGAACTACAGACCTATGCCACCATGTCCAGCTAATTTTTTTTTTTTTTTTTTTTTTGTAGAGATGGGGTTTCACCATGGTTCCCAGGCTGGTCTCGAACCCACTTTGGCCTCCCACAGTGCTGGGATTACAGGTGTGAGCCACCACGCCAGCCCAGCCTTAGTGTTAACATTGCTATATGTTACTGTACCTTATTGGCTCACAGTGTGGATTCTTGGGTCGGCCTCTTTCCTGGTTACCTAATCATGAGTAAGTTACTTCTCCTTTCAGTACCTCAGTTTCCTCAACTATAATTTGGGAATCATATTCCCTCCCTCATAGTCATTGTGTGAATTAAATGAATAATGTATAAAGTGGTAAATACTGATCACTTGATAAACATTGGCCATTATTATTATTATTATTTTGAAGATGGAGTCTTGCTCTGTCATCCAGGCTGGAGTGCAGTGGTTCGCTTTCAGTTCACTGCAACCTCCACCTCCCAGGTTCAAGCGATTCTCCTGCCTCAGCACCCCGAGTAGCTGGGATTACAGGTGCCTGCCACCACACCAGGCTAATTTTTGTATTTTTAGTAGAGACAAGGTTTCACCATGTTGGCCAGGCTGGTCTCGAACTCCTGATCTTGTGATTCACCTGCTTCAGCCTCCCAAAGTTCTGGGATTAGAGGCGTGAGCCACTGCAGCCCGCTCTTAGCTATTATTATTATTAAAGGAGAGACCTATATTTAAATGATTACAATACAATGTAACACTTTAGGATAAATACACAGAAAATAACAAGTCACTTAAACTGTACTTGGGATAATCAGGTTGGTATTTAATGAGGGGATAACTGAGGTGGCTACAGAAGAAAAATCCAGGATTGGGTGTGAGCAAGGTGCATGGGGCAGTGGTACGTTCGACGTTGAATGCTCAGCCTAAGTCAGGCACTGTGGAGGATGTTTTACAATTTTGCCACTTTAATATCACATCCTTGCGAGATATGTAGCTTCGTTTCACCGAGGAAAGCTCAGAAAAGTTGAAAAACTAGCCTGGGCACACACGAATGGAAAGAAATTGGGATTTTTATTTTAATAAGTAAGTTTGGGCCGGGCGCGGTGGCTCAAGCCTGTAATCCCAGCACTTTGGGAGGCCGAGGCGGGTGGATCACAAGGTCAAGAGATCGAGACCATCCTGGTCAACATGGTGAAACCCCGTCTCTACTAACACAAAAAAATTAGCTGGGCACAGTGGTGCGTGCCTGTAATCCCAGCTACTCAGGAGGCTGAGGCAGGAGAATTGCCTGAACCCAGGGGGCTGAGGTTGCGGCGATATCGCGCCATTGCACTCCAGCCTGGGTAACGAGCGAAACTCCGTCTCAAAAAAAAAATAATAAAAATAAGTAAGTTTGTCTGGCACAAGGGCGACTAAGCAGAGGCAACTGCAAGGAAGTGTGAGACAGAAGAGCTGGAGCCCTGAGCTGGGACAGCGGAGGACGAATGAGAGAGTTGTATGCCTGTCATAATGAGGAGCCTGGCCTTCAATCTGAAGCCAATGGTGCCAGTTCAAAGGACTTTAAGCAGCCCCTACACAGTGGCAGCCGAGCAGGTCACAAAAGCAAGGTGATGCCCAGGCAGATCACGGATTCTCTATCCACTGAGCTCCCGCCTGCCGGCTCCACAGCAGCGGATTTTGCTGCACGAGAAGAGGCAGCAGAGCAGGCCTTTTCCTCTGCCCACGGCGCCGACGTCGAAAGCTCCTAGGCTGGTGACTCCACTGGCTGCTGGAGGTCCCCACTCTCCAGACCCGCCGGACTGGCGGCCAGTGCCATTACACCGCCGCTGCCTCGGGTCTTGGGCCGCAGAGCCACCCGGCCAACCGGCCTCTGCAGCGCTCCCTGGCGTCGGCCCGGCTCGTGCAGCTTCCCCCGCCCCAACCCAGCCGAGAACCCCAAACTCCAGTCCAATTCCCATCCGTAGCTTCCTCCCCGCAGTATCGCAGGTCTGATCACGTGGGGCGCTGTCACGTGACACCAGGTTACGCGAGGCGGTGGCGCCCGGGGCCGCTGGACTGCGCTTCCGGGGCTGTGCGGTCCTGGCGCGAGGGGGCGGCTTCGGAGCCCACCGAGCCGGGAGGCTGGGATGGTGAGGGAGGCGGGCCAGGCAGGAGAGAGAAGGGCCTGGCATGGCGCAGCTGTCCCTGCTGCCCTCAGGCTCAGCCTGTCTCGTTTTTTTCGCTGCGGATGAACCGGATGACCCCCGACCAGGATCGGGCGCCGGCGTCCAAGCCCGTGTGGGAGCGGCCGTGGTCGGTGGAGGAGATCCGCAGGAGCAGCCAGAGCTGGTCGCTGGCGGCCGGCGCGGGCGTGAGAGGTGGGCCCTAGGGACGCGAGGGCGGCAGGGGGGACGCGAGGGCGGCAGGGGGAACGCTCGGCCTGCGCGCGGGAGGACGGGGCCGCGACTGCCCCTGCACCCGGGCCGTCGGGTTGCCTGCCCTCTTAGGAACACAGGCCCTTCATAGCCCTGGAGAATGCCAGTTTGGCAGCCCCCGGCTACCGGGGAGGGAGGCGGGCCCGGACCACGGCCCAGACGCGGCGTTCCCGTCATTGGGGTTTCTGGCAGTGCCGCTCAGCTCCATCCAGAGGGGAGATCCGTTTCTGCCACGCTGAGGGATTGCTCGGGCACTAGGGAGGCGATTCTTGTTGGGACCTGGACTAAGTGGGGTGGGAGACAAGCCAGTATGTGGATATCCTTTAGTGAGATTCTTCATGTCGGAGGCCCAGGAAGCTCCCTCAGAGCTGTAATTCCAGAGTCCTAAATGAATAGGATTTTTGAGTAAGAGTGGTGACTGGTTATCTAACCCTTGCTCTGTGATCTTTGTAGACTGACGACCAAAGAGAACTTTTAAAAAGAGACAGGGTTTTGCCCTGTTGCCCAGGCTGGAGTGCAGGTGGCTTGATCTTAGCTCACTGCATCCTCCGGGGCTCAGCTGCTCCCTCCTACCTCAGCCACCTGAGTAGCTGGGACTATAGGCGGGCTCCACCACACCTAGCTGATTTATTTAATTTTAGTAGAGATGGGGGTCTTCTATGTTGTCCAGACTGGTCTCCAGCTCCTGGCCTCTAGCGATCACTCCGCCTCAGCCTCCCAAAGTGCTGGGATTACAAGGTGGGCCACCATACCATTAGCTCACTGCCACTCTTTTGATGCGCTTTGTTAGTGGTTTTCAATGTCCCTTGGTTTTACTACTTGTCAGAAGGAGCATTCTGGCAGGACACGGTGGCTCACGCCTGTAATCCCGACACTTTGGGAGGCCGAGGTGGGAGAGTCACGGGTTCAGGAGTTCGAGACCAGCCTGGCCAACATGGTGAAACCCTGTTGCTACTAAAAATACAAAAAAGTTAACTGGGCGTAATGGCAGGCGCCTGTAATCCCAGCTACTCAGGGGGCTGAGGCAGGAGAATCACTTGAACCCAGGAGGCGGAGGTTGCAGTGAGCCGAAGTAGCATGGATTCTTTTTTGATTTGACATGCGCAGAGTAGATATGTGTAACATTGATACTACCGTATGTTTATGTTTTTAAAATAGCTACTACAGTTTCTACAGGAATTCTCACAGCAAACTATCTCTAGGACCCATGAAATCAAGAAACGAGTGGTCGGACTAATTCGGGAAACCAAAGCCACCGATTGTCACCTGCATAATGTCTTCAATGATTTCCTTATGCTCTCTAATACCCAGTTCATTGAGAATGTGAGTTATTTAGTTATATCATAATTATAAATAATTGTTTTTTTCAAAGTAGGAGATACTGTAATTTTAAATAACTTACTGTTAGGTTCCCTCCTTAATTTTGGCGGAAGTGTGGTTCTTGGTAATTGAAGCTTTTTTCTCTGGGATTAGATGCCTCTTTTTTATTTGTAAAGTTTTAAGTCCTTTTTTCCAAGCCTCTAAAAAAGTCTAATGATGAAATTTTCTTATATTTCAGTGCTTCCATCTTTTGTCAATTTTGAGAGTAGTCAGCAATTGTGATGAATTGTGTGGCACTCACACCAGCTTTGTTGTGGCATGATCTGTAAGGCATGATCTGTATACCTGGTTAGACCCTCTGGACACCACATGTGGTTTCAGTTGTTGCTTGGGTTATGTTCTGGTAAATTATATTCAGGGAATATATATGTCTACTTGCAGTATTCTTAACTGAAGTTTGCGATGGCTGAACTTACGATGTGGAATCAACTATACACAGATTACTGAGCTTAAACCCATGTGTGAGTTTTGTCTATTTACTGAGTTTCTTCTAGATGGTAGGAATACATAGGTAAATTAGATAGAGCCTCTCTCTTGGCAAATAGTATAATTCTAGCCTACAACGGAAGTAAGTGTGGCTGGAGCACAGTGGAGACTTAAGAGATGAAGATGGAGAGGTAGCTTAGATAACAGACCTGTGTTTCTCATAAGGTATTCAACTTTTTGAATATCAGCATTCATTTGTGAAAAAAGGATTAAAGTAATTTATCTCCTAAGATTGTTAGGTATAAAGTAATAAAAAAAAATTCAGAATCACAAAATGATAAAAAAAAGGCCAAGATTTAGGATAGTTAAGAGAACACCAGATAATGCCACATAGTCAACTTGTGCAGCATCTTTGTGCGTTTTTTAGTAGCTTGGGTTAAATGCCACTTCCTGTCTTTTGGAGAGCTATGCATAAAATAAAGATATTAATAAAGGTCTTAGAGATCTCTTTGCCCGTTACTTCCTTTAACAGTAAAGGAGTACTCATGAGTTTGAAAAATAACAAGTATTCAAGTAAAATCAGTAGTTTTCTGATTGTCCACACAGAATGTCTATGCTTAGTCCTGCCCGTTTATCTCACTGGAAGAGTCAGGGACTCTAGATTCTCACTTCTCTGGTGTGCACAGCCCCATGATGTTTTCATCAAGGTTAATTTGGTGTCCTTTTAAGCACTCCTGTTGTTTTCATTCTGTACCTTTCTTTCTGGATCAGGTACTTAGCACTTCTCTGCAGTCGGTACTGCAGCACCAGAGTCCGAAAGGATTTGGGAGGTTTCCTCTGTACCCACTGTGCCTGTACCAGATTGGTACTAGATTGGTATCAGATCAATATTTCAGTGGGGAGAAATGGGGAACATCATAAACCTTTTCTGAACCACAATCTTAGGTCTTCTCTTTTCTCCAGCTCTTCTTTTCTAGCCAAGTTTTCTTAGATTCTGAGTTTTCCGTGATGTAGTTTTTATGGAGTTTTTTGGTTTTTATTGTGTTTTGGTAACTGTTCTTTATTTGTGTCTACTACTAGGGGTTTCCTGTTTTCCATTCATCTCTCCATCCCTTTAGTCTTAGTGTTTTTGTTTTTCTTTCTTTTCTTTTTTTTTTTTTTTTGAGACAGAGTCTCACTCTGTCACCCAGGCTGGAGTGTGTGGCATGATCTCGGCTCACTGCAACCTCCACTTCCCAGGTTCAAGCAATTCTCTTGCCTCAGCCTCCCAAGTAGCTGGGATTACAGGCACCTGCCAATAATTTTTTTTGTATTTTTAGTAGAGGCAGGGTTTCACCATGTTGGCCAGGCTGGTTTTGAATTCCTGACCTCAAGTGATCCACCCACTGCAACCTCTGCCTCCAGGTTCAAGCAGTTCTCCTGCCTCAGCGTCCTGAAGTGCTAGGATTACAGGTGTAAGCCGCCGTGCCCAGCCCTTAGTGTTCAGTCTGGATGCCTCTTCGCCTTCCAGTCTGCGTTCAGAACTCTTCTCCGGATATGCTGGTTGCCACTGACAAATTTTAATTACTTCCCAGACCTTCTATAAGGCCACATGCTATAGGCTTTTTTCATTTGTGGCAGAGCATGATGATACTGAGAAATGCTTAATAAAACTCTGAAAAAATCTACTTGCTGATACATATTTGTCAGTGATCTGGCTTTTTAATGTTGTTTTTTTTTTTCAACCCCTGACATCAGTACTTACATATTACAATTCCAACTTGAATGATAGTGCCATTTAGTTTCATGGTAATTTTTCAAAGTCAGATAGGTTTGTGGGTTTTATTAATTAGCCTCAGAGGCAGCCACAGAGTTGCAAACTATATTATAAGTTAGTGAAACAATCCGGACTTTCTAGGGCAAGAACAGTCAGGACTTTCTAGTGCAAGAGAAATTAGTACCATTAGTAAAAGCTCAAGAGGGGACTCCTAGGGAGAAGAAATGCTAATTAACATTGGCCAGTGTTCTAGCATCTAATTAGAAGGCAACACAATTCTAAACCTTAATTAGTCTGTTAATTTAGGGATTGCATCCTGAAATACTAAGTGCCATAGTTAATGACTTTAGTTTGTTAAAAGATCTGGTGAGGGAGGATTTTTTCTTTTTAAAGTCAATTGTTTGAAAATCTTAGCTTTGTAAAAATGTTTTTTAATTCCAAAATTAAGTGAATTAACCCATTTATGCCAGAGGTTACAAATTTTTTTGTGAAAAATCAGACCTTGGCAATGACCTTGAGCAGTAGGATATACATAACTCCCACAAGCTTAGCATTCCAATAATGGAACACTAGGCATAAATGGGTTAATTTTCCAGATCATCTTCCTATTGATTTATAAAAGCTGAATTTTCGTCATTTGCCCCTCCTCTTCTACTTTTCTATTGAAGAAACAGATGGAGTTGTTGAAATTGTCAAGTAGTCCACAATTAGAGAGAAGGAGGTAAAGCCCAAAAGCCTTATTGGCGTATAATTTCCTGTACAGGCATCTCCCCAACCCCCTAGACCTGCCTTATTTTACATAATGGCCTTGCTTTTGACAATCCAGTCTTCTCATTCCTTGAGATACCATATGCCCTGCTGCTACGGGACCTTTGCTTACATTGCTTCCTATGCCTCGACCCTTTGATTGACATCTATCTGTCTTCCAGGTCTCTGCTCAATTATATTACTTCCTCCTGGACCCTCTGCACTAGGCAGACCCCCTGGATAAAAGCACTTGAAGCATCACATGCCATTCTTTAGTAGACTTCTTATAATTGCAATTTTACAATTTGTGGGATTTGATGAGTTGAACTGTCTTGCTAAATCAAGCCCCATTATTATTATTATTTTCTGAGATGGAATTTCATTCTTGTTGCCCAGGCTGGAGTGCAATAGCATAGTCTTGGCTTATTGCAATGTACCTCTCCCGGGTTCGAGCAATTATCCTGCCTCAGCCTCCCGAGTAGCTGGGACCACAGGCACATGCCACCACGCCCAGCTAATTTTTGTATTTTTCGTAGAGACGGGGTTTTACCATGTTGGCCAGGATGGTATCGGTCTCTTGACCTCGTGATCCGCCCACCTTGGCCTCCCAAAGTGCTGGGATTACAGGCGTGAGCCACCGCGCCCGGCCAATACTAAAGATATTTAACAGTCCTGGGCGTAGCTATCTGACTGTAAATTGATCACAAAACACATGAAGCTTTGAGTTCAACCAGGTGAGGATGAAAGAAGTTAGCATTGGTTATCTGCTGTGTGCAAAGTACTGGAGATGCTAGTCCTGCTTGCCTTGAAAAGATCCCATGGGTTTTAGGTCCCATGGGTTTTGGTTTCTTAGATGTTGTATTTGGCTTTCTGCTGCAGGCTTCTCATAGGTAGCCATGGTAGCTGCCAGGTCTCAAAGTCTCACTTTTGAAATTTACTTACTTTTTTGGAGTCCTGACTTTGCAAATTACCAAAAGAATTCCTGATCTTTATAGAGCAATTAGGAATAGTAAGAAAAAGAAAAATCATCTGACATTTCCTCAGCTAGAGGGGAGCCTCTCAATGTTTAGCACATATATATCTATATATAGATAGAGATTCTTTTTTTTTGAGACAGAGTTTCGCTCTTGTTGCTCAGGCTGTAGTGCAGTGGCACAACCTTAGCTCACTGCAACCCCCGTCTTCCTGTTTCAAGCTATTCTCCTGCCTCAGCCTCCTGAGTAGCTGGGATTACAGGCACCCGCCACCATGCCCAGCTAATTTTTATATTTTTAGTAGAGACGGTGGAGGGTCGGGGGTTCAGGCTGGTCTCAAAACTCCTGACCTTGTGATCAGCCCGCCTCAGCCTCCCAAAGTGCTGGGATTACAGGTGTGAGCCACTGTGCCCAGCCCTAGCACATATATTCTAAATCTATTTCCCATGCAGACGTCAGGCTTAAAAGAATTGAACTTCCAAAAAAAATCAACTACCCCAAATTAACCAACCATTGAACGTTTCATTGTATTACTTTATGTTCTTTTTTTTTTAACTTTAACCTTTTCTTTTTTTGTTGTTTTTTTGAGATGGAGTCTCACTCTGTCGCCCAGGCTGGAGTGCAGTGGTGCCATCTCAGCTCACTGCAACCTCTCCCTCCCAGGTTCAAGTGATTGTCCTGCCTCAGCTGCTGAGTACCTGGGACTACAGGCGCATGCCACCATGGCCGGCTATTTTTTTGTATATTTAGTAGAGATGGGGTTTCACTGTGTTAGCCAGGATGATCTCGATCTCCTGACATCATGATCCGCTTGCCTTGGCCTCCCAAAATGCTGGATTACAGGCATGAGCCACCGCGCCCAGTCAACTTTAACCTTTTCTTTCTAGATGACTGTGTGTGTGTGTGTGTGTGTGTGTGTGTGTGTGTGTGTATTTACATTTGCAGCCTACTTTTGTTTATGTGAACTTATTTAACACATCTTTGAGATTTTGTGAACTTCATTTTTTTGTTCTTAAACCATACAATAATCCTCCCATATTAAATGTTATTTATGAAATGTTTCATAAGTATAGAAAAGTTTAGAGAGAAACCACAAGTGCTAACTAGATGCGGCACCTAACATCAGTAGTTTCATATTTTGCCACATTTGCTTCAAAGGTGCCAACCCTCCATATTTGTCCTTAACTCTAATCATTTTGGATGGGGATTCATTGGTATCTCTGGCTTTTTATTCTTTTTTCGTTTTTGAGACAGGATCTCCCTCTGTTGCCCAGGCTGGAGTTCAGTGGTGCAAACACAGCTCACTGCAGCCTCAAACTCCTGGGTTTAAGCCATCCTCCACCTCAGCCTCCGGAGTAGCTGGGACCACAGGTGTTCACTGCCATGCCTGGCTAACTTTTAATTTTTTTTACCTAGAGAGGGATTTAATTTTTATCCCTTATAGATAACCTTTATTGTGTAGTTGTTCTTTTCTTCACTGACTATTGTATATGAATGTTTGTGTGTATTTGAAAATAAAATCAGGCCTCCATGGAATTGTGGGTCTGTTTCTGCCCTCTGCTGTTTGTTTTGTTTTTACGCTGTCTGCCAGTATCATAATCTTAAACACTGCAGACTTCTAATGTCTTAATAGGGCAAGTCCCTATAATCTCTTTCTATTCAGAATTGTCACGGTTATCAGTCTTTGGCTTTTTACTTTTCTGTGTGAATTTGAGGGTTATCTTTTATTTATTATTATTTTTTTTTTTGAGATGGACTTTCACTCTTGTTGCCCAGACTGGAGTCCAATGACACGATCTCAGCTCACTGCAGCCTCCACCTCCCAAGTTTAAGAGATTCTCCTGCCTCCTGAGTAGCTGGGATTACAGGCCCCTCCAACATGCCCAGCTAATTTTAGTAGCGATGTTTTTAGTAGCGATGGGTTTTTCCATGTTGGCCAGGCTGGTCTCAAACTCCTAACCACCTCGGCCTCCCAAAGTGCCAGGATTACAGGCAGGAGCCACTGCACCCAGTGGGATTATTTTACTATATTGTGCCACAGAATATTTTATTAGCTTTTGATTGGAATTGCATAGAATTATAAATTTGGTGTTTGTGACTTTCTGCTGGAAATCTTGATACCAAGGACATTCTGATGTTTGCATTTATGACAATTTTCATTGGAGCTAAATTTCAATAAGTAGAAGTTTGGGTCAGAGGATGTGATCATTGAAAAACAACGTTGTTTGATCAGATTGGCAGATATTTTTAAATGGGTGGACAGCAGTAATCACTGGCAAAGATTTGGGTAATGGGCACTTGAGCATACTGCTAGTGACAGGGAATTCTACACATTTGTGCATAGAATCTGGAAATGGCTATTAAAATTAAAACACCAGTTTCAGCTGGCCACAGTGGCCCACACCTGTAATCCCAGCACTTTGGGAGACCAAGGCCAGTGGATCACTTAAGTCAGCCTGGCCAATGTTGTATCCAAGTGAGTTATAGAAGAAACAGCACGCTCTGAGTTTCAAATTAAGAGTCCTTTATTCTCTCAGCCCGGAGGAAGGGGCTTGATTTCCCTTTATACCTTAATTTAGGTAGGGGAGGGGGAGCCTAGCTGAAGCAGAATTTTACAGAAGCAGAACAAGCAAGTTAGATAAGGAAGCTGGTAACCAGTGGGCAGGAGGTTCCCAGGATTGTTGGTTGCTAAGGGTATTTCCATACAATCACGAAGGGGATTTGCAGGGGGAACTTTCCATACAATCAATCACCAAGGAAGCTATTCACAATAGCAGGGAGACTTGCCAAGCAGGATGTGGTTACAATGGTTACAGGTACTGTGAACAGTGTGAACCACTTTTAACTGTTCAAAGCTTTGTGTGCAGCTTGACTCAGTAAGGCGCCTGAGGGGGCCGAGGCAGGGAGGGAGAAGCCAAGCTGGAGCCTACTGCCAAGATGGAGTCAGTTAGGCTAACACAGGCTAGGTTATGACACCAACATGGTGAAACCCCATCTCTACTAAAAAAAAAAAAAAAGCAAAAAGAAATTAGCCGGGCGTGGTTGTGCTTGCCTGTAATCCCAACTACTCGGGAGGCTGAGGCAAGAGAATTTTTTGAGCCTGAGAAGTGGAGGTTGCAGTGAGCCAAGATCATGCCATTGCGCTTCAGCCTGGGCGGCAGAGCTAGACTCTGTCTCTAAATAAATAAATAGATAAGCAGGAAGGGTAAGAGAGTTCTAAATATGAGCACGTATCTGCATATATTTGTGTAAGAGCCTCAGGAAACAAAGAGCACACACACCAAGCTTAAAATGGGTATTCCAAGGGTCAGGTTGTGGGTAGGGAGGGAACTATTTTAAAATACATCTCTTTAACGTGTGCCTTTATATTGACTTAAAATTTAAAAAGTAGGATAGAATTCACGTACCATAAAATTCACACCTTTAATCAGTATGCAGTTTGGTGGATTGTAGTGTACTCAAATTGTAATGGCCACTGTCTAATGCCAGAAGATTTTCATCGGTTCATTTATATTGACTTTTAATTTATTTCTTCTTAAAAATTTTTAAATTTCATTTTATTTTTGAGATAGGGTCTCACTTTGTCACCCAAGCTGGTGCGATCAGGGGTCACTGCAGCCTTTACCTCCTGAGCTCCAGTGATCCTCCTGACTCAACCCCACAAGTAGCTGGAATTACAGGTGCACACCGCTACACCTAGCTAATTTTTGTGGGGTTTTTTTTTTTTTGGGTATCGATGAGGTCTCACTATGTTGCCCAGGTTGATCTTGAACTCCAGAGCTCAACTGATCCCCTTGCCTCAGTCTCCGAGAGTGCTGGCCTTACAGGCACAAGCCACTGTGCCTGGCCTATGTTGACTTTTTATAAAAAGCATGTTGTACTTGAGTCGTTTTTAAAACATAAAAATAATTAAAAAAGAAAAAAAAACAAGAATCACAGTGATTTGTCAGAGCGGTGGGTCTGTTCTGGAAAAGAGAGTTTTGCCTGTCCGTGCTGTCAGGGTCAGTCAAATGCCCAGCCTTTCTGGAGAGTCAGTGGTAGATTTTTCTCTCTGCTTTCATACAAATGGGATAATAAAATTGTATCAGCCATTTTAAGCAACTGAATGAAAATAAATTTTGCCTTTACCATTTTCATTGTTCAAAATCCTAAAGTTCTTGCTTCTTAGTTGATAAATTACACCAGTTGACATTTTCTGTAGCCTAGGGTGAGAATACTGTATCACTGCCCATCAACATTATTAGGTTAAATGAAAAGGTGTGCAAACTCATATCTTACTGTTTTGCAACTCTTGGTTTACAAGGAGGTTAAATTTTCATCATGTTTCCTAATCATTTGTATTTAAAAACAATTTCGTTTTTTTGGTGAATGGACTATTCAGGGACACCCACTGGTAGTGGCATAGTGGCCTCAGCCCTTTGTTGCGTACCCCTGACCCCCCAATGGAGTCTTACTTTGTCACCCAGGCTGGAGTGCAGTGGTGTGATCTCGGCTCACTGCAATCTCTGCCTCCCGGGTTCAAGCAGTTCTCCTGCCTCAGCCTCCTGCGTAGCTGGGATTACAGGTGTGTGTCACCACACTCCACTAATTTTTTTATTTTTTAGTAGAGACAGGGTTTCACCATGTTGGCCAGGCTGGTCTTGAACTTCAGACCTCATGATCTGCCCACCGTGGCCTCCCAAAGTGCTGGGATCACAGGTGTGAGCCTCCGCACCCAGCCAAGCCCTTTGTTGAATAACCATTTCCTTCTCCATCTTTGTCCTTATTTACTGTGTATTTAATTCTTGTATTGTGATTTATTTCCAATGACGTGTTCACCTTTTAACATTGAGTTTTCTTCCATATTTAGCGTGTGTACGATGAAGAAGTGGAGGAGCCAGTACTGAAGGCTGAGGCAGAAGAAACAGAGCAGGTACTTGTATGAAATCACTCTTGAGCTGAGTTTCTGACTTTGAGAAATGTAGAGATCGATGTATTATGAGGGTACTAGGGATGGTGGGTGGGGGAGGGAAAGGGAGGTACTGCTCCTGACAGCAGCCCAAAAGGGGATTCTTTCCTTTGTTTCTGAAATGTAGTGTATTAACTAATACAGAGATCAGATTCTTGAATTCTGGCATAGGAATAGAGTAGAAGTCAGCAAACAACTTGTGTAAAGGGCCAGATAGTAAATATTACAGATTTGGAGGGTTACAGAGGTCATTTTTTTGCTGTGGCTTCCTGTGTTACAGATGCACCGACCCACTTCCTCCTGAGGTCTTCTCACACCAGAGCCCAAAACATAGCTAAGAGGTTCTGGGTCACACTGACTTCTTAGCACTCCAGCAGAGATTCCTTTTTCTTCCACTCAGGAAGGCACAATGGACTGTGAATAAGTTTATTATGGGAGTAGCTTTGAATTCACTGTCATTTATTCAGAAAATATATATCACCTGTAAAGGTTGGCGCTTTGTCACAATTATTTCTTGTGACAGATGAAGCTGTTAGACTACGAAAGGGTATTAGAAACCAGCTGTAGCTCTGCCTGTTCCCAGCTGTTTTTTTTTTTTTTTTAAACAGTTTATATTAAAAACAAATTTTTTTTTTTTTTTTTGAAATGGAGTCTCGCTCTGTTGCCCTGGCTGGAGTGCAGTGGCACAATCTCAGTTCATTGCAACCTCTGCCTCCCGGGTGCAAGAGATTCTCCTGCCTCAGCCTCCAAGTAGTTGGGACTACAGGCCCGTGTCACCATGCCCAGCTAATTTTTTTGTATTCTTAGTAGAGACAGGGTTTCACCGTGTTGGCCAGGCTCATCTCAAACCTGACCTCAAACGATCCGCCTGCCTCAGCCTCCCAAAGTGCTGGGATTACAGGCGTGAGCCACCGCACCCAGCCAACCCCCTTTTGATGTAGAACAAATTTATAAAATAATTGTAATTGTCCACTATTTTTTTGTCTTTTTAAACTATAATGGAAAAATGAGACCTCTGGGTATTTTGTTCCAAGTCTTAACTCCTAAAATTACCCAAGAGACCCTTAACCAAGGCTCGTGAGATAGTCATGGTGAATCTGAGAGTATAGACCTGTTACTCCTCCAGCAGTGGGGAAGTAGCGTGCCATTCATTGTTAGGATACTTCTCCACACAGTAGTCGCACCTCTGCTTTTGTAGATGATGACTGACCTTGGAGCTCTGGGACCTTAAGTAGTTCATTGCATGTCTAGAAAGGGGCAAACTTGGGATTTAAAACTTGCAGTCTTTTTTTTTTTTTTTTTGGAGATGGCATGTTGCTCTGTAGCCCAGGCTGGAGTGCAGTGGCGTGACCTCGGCTCACTGCAGCCTCGACCTTCCGGGTCCTGGTTCAAGCAATTCTCCTGCCTCAGCCTCCTGAGCAGTGGGATTACAGGCACGTGCCACCATGCCCAGTTAAGTTTTGCATTTTTAATAGACGGGGTTTCACCGTGTTGACCAGGCTGGTCTTGAACTCCTGACCTTGTGATCCGCCTGCCTCAGCCTCCCAAAGTGCTGGGATTACAGGTGTGAGCCACTGCGCCTGGCCAAAACTTGCAGTCTTACTCCAAAGTCTATGTCAAGGCATTCAGCAGAATTTGACTTTGTTAACATTTTTAATTAATTTTTTTGGAGCTCGAGCCTAGGGTTTAGAGGACATTCACAATATTCTCTTGGGGCGGTATCAGTATATTGGAGACCCATACTGCATGATATTTGTTTTGTAGGAGAAGACTCGGGAGCAGAAAGAAGTAGATCTCATTCCTAAAGTCCAGGAGGCTGTGAACTGTGGCCTACAAGTATTGGACAGTGCCTTTGAGCAACTTGATATCAAAGCAGGAAACTCAGACTCGGAGAAAATGATGCTAATGGGCGAGTGGAACTGATCCTTGAACCAAAGGTAAAGATGTTCAACTTAAATATTTAGTGTGCACCTGTTATGTTTGGGCTACTTTACTTGGGCACACGATTAGTAAGTAATAGAGTTAACGTTTAGGAAGTGAGTATGTCACTTAGCAGTCTCACATTGACTCCACTAGAAAGGCTCGCTTTTCCCAAGCACTGATGGGGAGTGCAAGGCAACATGTCAAGTTGGGGGTGCAAAGATGCAGGGCATGGCTTCTGCTCTCGAGGTGTGTGTCACAGGTCTGGTGGGAGAGTGAAGACATTCATACCAGTAACCATTATAAATGCTCTGAGAGAGAATTGGCTTCCAGCTGGAACTTTGGGGCAAAGATGATATTTGAATTGGGATTTGAAGGATGAGTAGGCTGGAGAGATAGAGAGTGTTGGGAACCTGAAAGTATGTAGCTTGGGCTAAGGAAAACTGCAGAAGAGCTGAAAGGCATTTGGGTTGTTTCCAGTTTGGGCAGTTATTAAATATAAATGAAGCTGCTGTGGGCATTCCTGTCCAGGCTCCCTCCTAGCCTAGTGAGTGTTGGTTGCTTGACTACGCCTTTCTCCCACATTGTTCAGGGAGATAAGTGGGGCAACACAGAGTCTCGGTGGTGAACTCAGAAAGTTGCCACAGTGATTTTGAGAAACAGCCCTTGTGACACACAGGGCCTTTTGAATTAAAACATGCCACAGAACCAAACTTTTTTTTTTTTTTTTGAGATGCAGTCTCATTGTGTCACCCAGTCTGGAGTGCAGTGGTGCAATCTCGGCTCACTGCAGTCTCTGCCTCATGATTCAAGTGATTCTCTTGCCTCAGTCTCTTGGGTAGCTGGGATTATAGGCACCCACCACTACGCCCAGCTAATTTTTGTATTTTTAATAGATACAGCAGAGGATGTTTCACCATGTTGGCCAGGCTGATCTTGAATTCCTGACCTCAGGTGGTCCGCCTGCCTCAGCCTCCGAAAGTGCTGGGATTACAGATGTCAGCCACTGCGTCTGGCCTGAACCACCAGACTCTTGTAGTCATTCTTTTTTTTTTTTTTTTTTTTTTTTTTTTTTTTGAGACGGAGTTTCGCTCTTGATACCCAGGCTGGAGCGCAATGGCGCTATCCCGGCTCACCGCAACCTCCGCCTCCTGGGTTCAGGCAATTCTCCTGCCTCAGCCTCCTGAGTAGCTGGGATTACAGGCACGCGCCACCGTGCCCAGCTAATTTTTTGTATTAGTAGAGACGGGGTTTCACCATGTTGACCAGGATGGTCTCGATCTCTTGACCTCGTGATCCACCCGCCTCGGCCTCCCAAAGTGCTGGGATTACAGGCTTGAGCCACCGCGCCCGGCCTTGTAGTCATTCTTTAGCTTCACATTTCTCTTCCAGTTTGAGCTTTGCTGTGTCACATCAAAGTGAGGCAGATTGTTTGGAACTGAGCAGCCCACTTGCTGCTTGGCTTTTCACTGTATGCCTTTAAAAGTCAGCTGTGGACTCTGGGAAATGTATTGCCTGGGCCACACTTGAAACTTTCTTTTTTTTTTTTTTTTGAGACGGAGTTTCGCTCTCGTTACCCAGGCTGGAGTGCAATGGCGCGATCTCGGCTCACCGCAACCTCTGCCTCTTGGGTTCAGGCAATTCTCCTGCCTCAGCCTCCTGAGTAGCTGGGATTACAGGCACGCGCCACCATGCCCAGCTAATTTTTGTATCTTTAGTAGAGACGGGGGTTTCACCATGTTAACCAGGATGGTCTCGATCTCTTGACCTCGTGATCCACCCGCCTCGGCCTCCCAAAGTGCTGGGATTACAGGCGTGAGCCACCGCGCCCAGCCCCACACTTGATACTTCCAAGACACACAGTGCTTTCTCTTTTTTTTCCCCTGGCAGAAAAGTTGTGCAGGTACACTTTTCTTTTATAGGAGGATTTGGGAATATCTCTGAGTCAGTGAGAATTAGTCCAAATTCACGCTGTCTTTGCTTTATACTCCATTGGTTGCTGTGACATCGTTGACCCTTTACATTAACCCTCCCAATCTTTCTGTTCTTGTATGAAACATCAGAATTATTCTCCCCTGCTCCAGGGTCCTTTGACAAGGAAGAGTTATTATTGTCAAAGGGCAATGCCTTACAGGGCACAGGGCAGCTTTTCCTCCACCAGTGGAGGTAGGAGGCTGTCCAAGCGTGGAGCACTTTCTTGATTCTACTTTTTTTTTTGAGACAGAGTTTCACTCTTGTTGCCCAGGCTGGAGTGCAGTGGCATAATCTCAGCTTACTGCAGCTTCTGTCTCCTGGGTTCAAGTGATTCTCCGCCTCAGCCTTCTGAGTAGCTAGGATTACAGACATGCACCATAACACTGGCTAATTTTTGTATTTTTAGTAGAGACAGGGTTTCACCATGGTGGCCAGGCTGGTCTTGAATTCCTGACCTCAAGTGATCCACCCAACCCAGCATCCCAAAGTGCTGGGATTACAGGCATGAGCCACTGCACCTGGCCTAATCTATTTTTATATTAAAAAATATATTTTTTCACTCATTAGTACTGCTTTTTAGAGGACAGCTCTCCAGAAGGTTCAGTTTCTTTCCTTGGTCCTCCTCCTCCTGGACCTTATACTAGGAGGTTGCACCCTTTTCCCTGTTTGCTTGCTGCTGATAAACTTTTGGTAGGCTTTTGCCATTTTTGTTAAATTTTGTTAATCCGGCCCTTGGAGAGGGAGATTCTGTGTGATTCAGCTTTATCTTGCCTTTTTTTTTTTTTTTTTTTTTTTTGAGATAGTTTCACGATTATTGCCCAGGCTAGAGTGCAAATGATCTTGGCTCACTGCAACCTCCACTTCCCAGGCTTAAGTGATTCTCATGCCTCTGCCTCCCAAGTAGCTGGGACTAAGGGGCACGCTACCACGCCTGGCTAATTTTTTGTATTTTTAGTAGAGATGGGATTTCACCATGTCGGCCAGGCTGTTCTCAAACTCCTGACTTCAAGTGATCCATCCGCCTTGGCCTTCCAAACTTCTGGGATTACAGGCATGAGCCATGGCGCCTAGCCTTACCTTGCATTTTTACCTAGGATTTGACTTTTTAAAAAATCAGTGAAATAAAGAAGTTTTTGGCTGGGCGCAGTGGCTCATGCCTGTGATCCCAGCACTTTGGGAGGCTGAGGCGGGCGGATCACAAGTTCAGGAAACCATCCTGGCTAACATGGTGAAATCCCATCTCTACTAAAAATAGAAAAAAATTAGCCGGGCGTGGTGGCAGCCTCCTGTAGTCCCAGCTACTCGGGAGGCTGAAGCAGAAGAATCGCTTGAACCGGGAGGGGGAGGTTGCAGTGAGCTGCGATTGCACCACTGCACTCCAGCCTGGATGACAGAGTGAGACTCTGTCTCAAAAAAAAAAAAAAAAAAAGAATTTTTTTTATTTTTAACTTTTAGTCCTGCTTTGTTTCTTATTCTCCTCCTTTGTTATGTAGCTTGTTTCGGGTAGTCAGATGGACCAGGATGTCAGGTGGCACATGTAAGTTTGTTTTCAACTGAAATGTTTGACGGCTTATTCCTTTCCTGGTGTACAGGATGTATACGTTGATCGTTCTTTACCGTATCTCATTGGGTCAAAGCTGTTCATGGAACAAGAAGATGTAGGTCTTGGAGAGCTGTCCAGTGAAGGTACTTTTCTTCACCAAATAATTTGTTAGTTTTAACATTTCTTTTTTTATTTTAAAATAATTTCAAACTTTAAAGTTTTAAGATTAAAGAACTCACGTATACCCTGCACTCGGGTTTACCAGTTAACTTTTCACTACATTTGTTTTATTGTTCTCTACATATACATAATATTTTGTCTTGAACCTATTTGGGAGACATAATATTCATGCCATTACATCTAAATGTTTCTGTGTGCGTTTTCTTTTTTTTTTTTTTTCTTTGAGCTAGTTTCGTTCTTGTCACCCAGGGAGTGCAGTGGCACAATCTTGGCTCACTGCAACCTCCACCTCCCAGGTTCAAGCAATTCTCCTACCTCAGCCTCCTGAGTAGCTGGAATTACAGGCACCCGCCACCATACCTGGCTAATTTTTGTATTTTTAGTAGAGACGGGGCTTTACTATGTTTGCCAGGTTGGTCTCAAACTCCTGACCTCAGGTGATCCTCTGTGTGTGTTTTCTAAGAACAAGGGCATCTCTTGTATAACTATAGTAGAATTACAAAAGCCAGGACATTATCTGTTATCCAATCTGCTATGTTCGCATTTTGCCATTTGTCCCAGTGGCACCCTTTACAGTCTCTCTCTTTTGTTCTCTGGTCTAGGACTCTGTCCAGGGCCGGTTACCACATTTAGTTGTCAAATCTCCAGTTATCTTTTAGTCTGATGCTGTTACAGCCTTTCTTGCTTTTTATGACCTTGACATCTGTAAAGAGTACAGGCCAGTTTTTTTTTTCTTTGTAATGAATAATTTTTTTGAGGAGAGATACTTAAAGACTACATAAATATCTAATTCCTTACCATAATGAAGACACTTTTAATTCCAGTAAATGGGTATCGATGGTTTTATCAAGATCTCCGTGTTGCTCTTGTATGGTGGTTTGTGATTTTGAGAAGGAGCTAAGGACGTTTTCTTGTGAATATTGGTGTGGTGACCCTTATCTCTCTTCTCAACAGAAGGCTCTGTAGGCAGTGATCGTGGCAGTATTGTGGACAGTGAGGAAGAGAAAGAAGAAGAGGTAAGGGCTGTTTGGTATGACCAGGTCACGGTGGGCAGCAAGCTTAAGATGGGCCTAGCAGGCTAAGTAAATAACAACTGTGAATTTGTAATCTGTTTCCATAAAGCTTTTAACAGTGATAGAAGCCACATTCTGAGTTCTTTTAATCTAGGGTTAGATTTCCTTTTTGCCTTATGTACAATAATCAGGAAAGCTCCTATAATCTGTTTCACTGTTATCCTACCTCCCACCTTGACACCAAATTCCTTCTTCACCCAGTATATTTTTGAGAAGGACAGCTTAGATGTTTTGGTGGAATCTCTGCCTGGGATATAGTCTTGAGTATATTCTGTCTTTGAACAATTCTAAGAAAAAAAATACATACATTTAGAACTTTGGTCAACTGTAAAACGTAGAGCAGGATATGCTGAAGGCAACCACATACATTCTGTTTTGCTGCTGCTTCTAGCACCTTCATATCCACAGAGCATAATCTCATTTCCTAGTCTGGCGTTTGAGTCTGTGGGCCTTGACCACAGTTGAATCTGCAGTTGTTCTTTAGATGGGATATTCATTATTGCAAGGGACACAGCCATGTTGAAGGAGAGTCCTTGAGTATGGGGTTTCCGAAAGGAGACAGTGTTGTGTGTGTGCTTTTCTCTTCTGATTGGTCCCCCTTTCTACGCTCTCCCTCCCCTGCCCTTCTTCCAGCCGTACAAAGAAAAACCTGACAGCCGGAAATAAGCTTTCTTAAGTAACTATTAGCTGAATCCCTTGCTTTTAGCCATGGATGTAGGTCTTTACTAAATTGCTGGTAGCAAATACTCATGTTACCTTCTTAGGCCTAATGAAGTATTTGTCCTATCAAGAGGAACTAGAGACAGTATAGTCCAAAATGTAAAATAATACAAACTGACTTTCGATAATTTAGTTAGTTTAATGTGCAGTTCTTACTTTAAATCCAAAGGCAAGAGTTGAAAGTGCAGGTGATGTGAGCAAATTGTTAGAGGCATTTAAGTGAGCCACAACAATAACATGTTAACTGGAACAATCCTTGACAATATTGCCAGCTGCCCCACTACCTGCACCTTGATACTTAAGGTGACCGGTAGTCAGTACAAAGACTGAGTGTCAGAGCTTTTTCTCCATTTGACATGGAATCAGCCTGGCCCAGAGACTTAGACCTGAAATCATTTCTGTGCTTCGAGGTAAAGCCTGTTTAACAACAAAGCCTTTTTTTTCCCCTCCGAAGGAGTCAGATGAAGATTTTGCCAATCATAGTGACAATGATCAAAACTGGGTAAGGCTCATGTGTTGAAATGACTTTGTTTTTACATTTTAATTGAAGCATAGTATGTATATTAAAATTACTTTTGAATTTTATTTATGACTAAGTGAGGATTTTTTCAGTATACAACTTATTTTCCTTTAGGCATTTCATGTATTTAGGCTATTTCCTTTGTATATTTTTTCCCAATTTTCCTTTATAGTTTATCTTCATTTTTCTTAGAAAACAAAGAAGTAAAAAACAAATTGGAAAATAGAGCCTCTAAAAGAAGACTCAGTTACCCAAACTGAATTGCTTTGCATGAGTCCCTCTCCTGAGTCCCCCTCTCCTGTGTCCCCTCTCCTGTTTTAAAACTGGAGACAAGCTAGTAGTGACATTAATAAATATTCACAAGATGAAAACTTCTGACCCTACTGTCTTAGTACAGTTATCTTAATTTTTGAATATCTAAGGGCATATTGTTTTCATAGTATGCATATTTTATTTTCTGCCCTTTTATGTTAACATTTCATAAATGTTTCCTTATTTTATTTTATTTTTTGAGATGGAGGTTTGCTCTTGGCGGCCAGGCTGGAGTGCAATGGTGCGATGTCAGCTCACTGCAACTTCTGCCTCTAGGATTCAAGCAATTTTCCTGCCTCAGCCTCCTGAGTGGCTGGAATTACAGGCGCCCACCATCATGCCAGCTAATTTTTTTGTGTTTTTATTAGAGATGGGGTTTTACCATGTTGGCCAGGCTGGTCTCGAACTCCTGATCTCAGATGATCCACCTGTCTCGGCCTCCCAAAGTGCTGGGATTACAGGCATGAGTCACCACGCCCGGCCTCCTTATTTAAAAAAGTCTTTGCAGTTTGCTTTGTATAGTCTTTGCTATATACTTTTAAACTTACTAAATATGATACTGTCATAGTCTCTAAATGTATAAAGAGTTTTATTTTTGATGTAACAATGTATTCAATATTTTCTTTTCTTTTTTTGAGACAGAGTCTGACTCTGTTGCCCGGGCTGGAGTACAGTGGTGTGATCTTGGCTCACTGCAGTCTCTGCCTCCAGGGTTCAAACCATTCTTATGCCTCAGCCTCCCTGAGTAGCTGGGACTAAGGTGTATGTCACCATGCCTGACTAATTTTTTGTATTTTTAGTAGAGACGGGGTCTCCCCATGTTTCCTAGGCTAGTCTAGAACTCCTGCGCTCAGGCAATCCACCCAGTCAGCTTCCCAGAGTACTGAGATCACAGGTGTGAGCCCCATACCCAGCCAATATTTTCATACATAGAAATCCTTTGCTTCTGTGAACTGTTTCTTCAGAATAAAGTGGTATAGAATTATTAACATAACTCTTAATGTCTGGTGGACCTTCTAAATTACAGATTATGCATGTTGATTTTCCTACAGTCTCATCACTGGGGTGATGATTTAAAATTTTTTTTTGCTAAAAATTTGCATTTCAATTTCTTAACTGGGAAATATTTTTTTCACAAAAATGTTTAACTATCAAATAAAGGATTTTGTATTTTCTGGTTGGTACTGTATTTTTCTGGTTGTATTCATAAATGTGGTTGGTCTTTATAATTTTAATAATCAGTCTTTCTTCATAGGATATTTGTTTCTATGGAATTTCCCATTAAAATCTGCAAATATAGACAGTTTTTCTTTTTTTTTGAAACTGAGTCTCGCTCTGTCCCCCAGGCTGGAGTGCAGTGGCACGATCTTGGCTCACTGCAACTTCCACCTTCTGGGTTTAAGTGATTCTCGTGCCTCAGACTCCCAAGTAGTTGGGATTATAGGCATGCGCCACCATGCCCAGCTAGTTTTTATATTTTTAGTGGAGATGGGGTTTCGCCACATTGGCCAGGCTGATCTTGAACTCCTGACCTCAGGTGATTGCCTGCCTCAGCCTCCCAAAGTGCTAGGATTACAGGTGTGAGTCACCATGCCTGGCCACAAACAGTTTTTCTTTCTTTCTTTCTTTTTTATTTTTTTGAGACAGGGTTTCACTCTTGTTGCCCAGACTGGAGTGCAGTGGCATGATCTCGGCTCACTGCAACTTCCACCTCCCAGGTTCAAGCAGTTCTTCAGTCTCAGCCTCCCTAGTAGCTGGGATTACAGGTGTCTGCCACCACATTCAGCTAATTTTTGTATTTTTAGTAGAGACAGGGTTTCACCATGTTGGCCAGGCTAATCTTGAACTCGTAACCTCAGGTGATCCACTCGTCTTGGCCTCCCAAAGTGCTGGGATGACAGGCATGAGTCACCACGCCTGACCACAAACAGTGTTTCAAAACAGTACAATATAGTGATTAAAAACACCTGCTTATGCAACAGGTTGGTTCTGTGTGCTGCGGCCAACCTCAAAGTTGTAAGGATTAAATTAGGTAATAAAGTGCTTTTAGTAACATGCCTGGCACAGTTTGTTGATTCAAACATTGAAAAAAAAAAATTCTAATTATACATAGTAGTATATACGTTTGGAAGAATTAGAACTTAACAGATGAGGCTAAGTTTGAGCCTTCCAGTTCTTTCCTTCTCTGCATACTCTTCAGAGGTAACTGGGGTCATGCTCTGGGAGCATGTCTTTCCAGGTCTTTCTCTTTGCTTTTGTAAATGCACCTGTTTCCACAGAAATTCTATAGTGTATGCAGAGGTGGTATCGTGCTGGATTTGTTATTCTGCACTTTTTTGCGTGACCTACCTTGGATGGCTCTCAGTTGTTACAGCTTTTACCTTTTAACTATTACTCAGTATTCTTACTAAGGTCAGACTATGCTGATTTTGTTTCTATTTCTCTGGTATTAGGCCAGGCACGGTGGCTCATGCCTGTCATCCCAGCACTATGGGAAGCCAAGGTGGGCGGATCACTTGAGATCAGGAGTTTGAGACCAGCCTGGCCAGCATGGCGAAACCCTGTTTCTACCAAAAATACAAAAATTAGCCAGCTGTGATGGCAGGTACCTGTAATCCCAGTTACTCAGAAAGCTGAGGCAGGAGAGTCCCTTGAACCCAGGAAATGGAGGTTGCAGTGAGCCAGGATCACCCCGTTGCACTCCAGCCTGAGCAACAAGAGTGAAACTCCTTCTCAAAAATAAAAATATTTCTCTAGTAACAACCAGTTTTGATATTTCAATATTTTGCTTTTTTTATTCTTGTTGTTACAGTCTTATTAAATAATATATTTTTATTTAGATTCCAAGTAAAGCTTGTGTATTATTTGTTCCAGCTTATCTGCTGCTTCATAACTTGCTGCATCATAATTATGATTATTATTTTAAAAAACTGTTACCTCTTTGAAGGAGGAGCCTAAAGCCTAAGTGACAATATCTCTTCTTCAGCTTGGTGACTATCTAATGGTTCTAATCTGATTATTTTATACTCTTAGCACGCGACACAAATGAGTGATGAAGAAGAGGATGATGATGGTTGTGACCTTTTTGCTGACTCCGAGAAGAAGGAGGAAGATATTGAGGACATTGAAGAAAGTACTAGACCTGTAAGGAAGACTGTAGTTGCTGTTGCTTGGCAGGGTTTTAGCACTGATGACTTGTTTCTTGTATTGTCACTTACTTTGTATCACTCTCATTTTTGCATATTTCTCATTTCATTTACGCTTCAGAAGATAATGGCGAGCATCTCAAATTGCAAGTACCACTTTCCTGTCCAGATGTTATGATTTTATGAGTCAAATCATTCAGAATATGTGTGGTTCCAGAGTTTCAAGACCCTAGTGCTCCTGTCTTTCTCCCCATGCAGCTTATTCTTATTTTCTTATTTAGATTTTTAAGTATTAAAGTGAAGTACTATAAAAGTAAGAAAATCAAAGAACATCTCTCTTTGAAGGAACATTTTATGAGTCCTATTCCTTGGGTGAGCTGTATAGTGTACATATGTATAGTGTACATGTTTAAATTCATTTAATTACACTGTTTTTTCCTCAGTTGAATTTCTTTGCTCTTGTATACATAATGTTTTTAGGTGTCCAAAAGTGAAGTGTACTGCTTTTTTACAAAAAAGTGACTCTTTTGATTTCTCCTGCTGTAGAAAAGAAGCAGACGTACGTAATTTGCTAATGAGCTGGCTGCCCGCATCAAGGGTGACGCCGTGGGCCGAGTGGACGAGGAGCCAACAAGTGAGCCCCAGCCACATTGACAAGAAGTAGGGGAGGGGTAGTGCAGGGCCTTCTGCTGGCTTCACCACAAGCAGGTTTCCCTTTTTATTAGTAACTACAAATGCAGAAGAGGCTTAAATTGTAGCGCTTACTCCTTTTTTGGTTAATGAACTCCTTTTGATAACTGAACGCTGTGGACCCACAAGCAAAATGTACGTGTACACATCTAGATAATACTTTACATATAATTTCAGGGGATTAATGGAAACTCCAGAGAACCATAGGCAACAGCTTAAGAATTCCTGGCTGAATATTTACTCCTGTATTTTGAACAAATAAGAATGTACTATATAATAGCACATTCTAGTTATATAACAGGGTAGAAAGTTAGCATAATAATTCTTTCAACAAATATGATTCTGATACGCACATGAGCTGGTATGAAAGCAGAAGCCTTCTGCCTTACAAAGAGACTCTTGAGTGCCTACCATGGGCAGGGCAGGGGGTTCAATGCTCTGGTGAAGCTGAGATGGAAGGCAGTTGTCTTGTTCTTAGCTATGACAGACTTGTAGAGAAACAGGATGTGTATACTGAGGGAGGACTTAGTACTATTAAAACTGTGACCTATGCTTTTCAAGCCTTATCCTCAGGAGAAGCAAAACCTCAGAAGACACTGAAAGAGAAGAAGGAAAGGAGAACTTCAGACGGTGGGCCTTTTCCATCAATTCTATTAATTTAGGAGACTTTTGACTCAGGTATGTTGCTTACATAATTCATAAAGTACTGCTTTGCATGCTGTTTTCCCTCTGACAAATGGGTCTGTCTCCATTTACTTTTTTTAGCCTCTGAAAGCATGTTTTGGGGTGCTGGGAGGAGATGGGGTATGGACTAAAAATGCCTGTAAATATTTGATTTATTAGATTTTAGAGCAATCATGTCTTGTCTTTCTAGAATTCTCTAGAAGTACAGAAACTTAGGGATCTCTAGCATTTGTTTGTAAGGAATATATCAGGCCTTTTCATATTAAGCAGTCATGTCTGCTGCATTCCACTTGTCCCTGTGTCAGTCTGCAGATCCCTTTGTTTAGTCTACCCTTCCTCCCCCCAGATTGTTGGGGAAATGGGTCTTGAATATGGCATCTGACCCTAATACTTCCTTCAAAGTAAATCTAGATCAAGGATGCTGGCCTAGAGAATGAATGCTCTCTGCTGCAAGCATTGACATATTTGAGAGTGGGGGCCCACAGGGCCTTTTGAGGGCATCAGTGGACTATGCCAGGGGTTTAGTGTGAAATTCATCAGACTGCCTCACACTTTGTTAAATAGGGTCAGATAAACTCCTTGCCAGTTTGGAGATGTTGCAGATGCCAACCCGGGAATCTGGGTTCCAGACCCATCTTTAATGCTCCCTGCAAAACATTGCTTTCTGTTTGCTAGATGAAGAGGATAACTTATTCGCACCCCCTAAGCTGACCGATGAGGACTTCTCACCATTTGGCTCTCGAGGTGGCCTGTTTAGTGGGGGCAAGGGGCTCTTTGATGATGAGGATGAGGAGGTGAGTCCATGGTACCCAGCGACACTCCCTGCAGCTGTATCGGGTTCACAAGGAAGAAATATGCTTTGTTTCTTTAGTGGGAGAAAACAGCTTCTCAGTTGGAAGTTGTTTCTATTTTCAGATTTTGGGACATTTTGAACTAAGAATCTCAGAGTGAGAAATACCGTATTCTTCTATCCTTTGTTAGGTGAGGAGAAGATGTGCACTTGTTAGTGTGAATAATTTACTAGGTGATTGTTTCTTCTCTTATCTGTTACCTTTCATCTTTGTATTTAATTCCTGGACAGACCTCCCAAAGTGCTGGGATTACAGGTGTGAGTCACCACACCTGGCCTAAATTATTTTAGGGTCTGGTTTTGCCGTAGTTATCACTTTGCAACTGATTTTCTGGGAGCATAGTAAATACGTAGTTTTAAATCTTATAGGTTACTTTTCCTTAGAAATCCTCAAATGCAGCTATGCTTTCTCCTGTTTTTTTTTTTTTTTAATCCTTTGTCATATACGTTATTACAACCAAAGTGACTTCTTCACGGAAGCCCCCCAGGATCGACAAGCTGAAGCCTCTGTTAAGGAGGGTAAGCTGGGGGCTGGCCAACTGCGTCTCAGTGCGCAGAGTTCCAAAAGTGTCTTTCTCATTAGGAGATGGAACCCCGAGGTTGTTCCCAAGTCTTGTTTCTGCGTTGAGCAGGAAGCTGTTATTTTGACCTTGGTCCAGTTGAAAGTAATTCATCTTCACTAATTCATGTCTTGGAAAAAACAGAGTACCATCTGCAAACCCACATCACAGTCTTGCCTCTTTGTTAGGAGAACTCATCAAAAGTCAGACAAGAAAAGTACCCTAGAGCAATGTTGAGAATGGTTTTCATTTAATGAAGTTTAATTTAAAGAAACATTTTTAACATTCTGCATGTAAGTTGGAGACCAGTAATTCCCCAACCCAGTGTGCATTAAAATCATCTGTAAAGTTTTATATACACTTTCTTCCAGCAGACCTTAGTTATATATATATATATATATATATATATATATATATGTATATATTAGTAGAGACAGGAAGGTTTCACCATGTTGGACAGTTGGACAGGCTGGTCTTAAACTCCTATCCTCAAGTTATTACCCACCTTAGCCTCCCAAAGTGCTGGGATTACAGGCCTGAGCCACTGCACATGACCCATCTGTGTAGTTTTTAAAAAGCACAAATATAAATCTATTTCTTAACTTACAAATGTTACTCAATTAGGTTTGTGGTAATTCTCGGGACTTGAGAATTAGTGATTTTAAGCTCCGCGTCTCCTGGGCACATGCATCAGAGCTGGGCCTCGTGGGCCGCTCCTTGTGCTTGCTGTGCTGACTGCTTACCTGGCTACCCTCTGCTTTCTGCTGTCCATGGTTTGGCAGAGGTGACTTGCTTGGTTTCCCTCTTTGCTCTTATTGTCTTTTTTCTTTTTTTTTTTTTAGTTTTTGTATTTTTAGTATAGACAGGGTTTCACCATGTTGGCCAGGATGTTTTTGATCTCTTGACCTCGTGATCCACCCGCCTCAGCCTCCCAAAGTGCTGGGATTATAGGCATGAGCCACCTCACCCGGCTGTCTTCTTTTTTTTTCTACTGATGACTCACACATTTTTGCTGTTCCTTTTTACTTGTTCATTTTTATCCAACTGGAATGGGTAGAGCTGGAACTGTTTGGGGGAGCCCTGGTCATGCTGTCCCTGCCTCCGCCAGTGGTGCTCACTACCTCCCTTGGTGTTCCCCAGCCGACCCACTATTGTGGCTTGATCACAGTCAGCATGCTCTTCCATGGGAGTCATAGCTTGGATTGTGTTAATTCCAAAAGAAAAAAGTCCTTTTTTTAGGAAGGGGAGTGATGGAGATTGAGGAGGAGTCAAGAAAAAAAGTCCTGACATTGGTAGAGAGGAAAATACTAAAGCATTTTAAAATGGCTTGTTTAGGAAAAATTAGTTTCAAAACGTCTGGTACTAACTGCATATATTACATTGCATATATTTCAGGAAGAAAATTGCAAGGAAAGTTATTTTCCTTGTAAAATGGTTATCTCTTGCTATTTCATTCTAGAGTCTTTATCATCCAAACCTGGAAAGAAAATCCCAGCAGGAGCTGTTTCTGTATTTTTAGGTAATATAACTTAAGGTTTGTTTTCTTAAAAGAACACAAATACTGTTTTTTCATTTTTAAAATTATCATCTTCTAAAGCCTGGCTGGAGACAAGGAAGCACCTGGGAGCTTCAAAGGGCTTTGAGCAGCTTATAGAAAGAGCTCATCTACTCATGTTAGCTCTTATTCTCCTAGAGCTCAGTGGCCTTGGACTTTTCTGTGTTTGAGTGACCTGGTGATTCTGCATTGTGGGATGTTCTGTAGCAGTAATGGATGGAGGTTATTGGGCCCTGTTGATGCATTTTGTGAATTAACTGAAATGAAAAGTTCTTGGTGGGTGGTAATTTTTTCTGTAAAGTCAACAGGTTCACACTGGCTCACAGCTGTGGCTGTCTTGTCCCTCTGCCCACAGGAGACACAGATGTGTTTGGTGCTGTCTCCATTTCATCATTGAAGGAGCCCCAAAAGCCTGAGCAGCCCATTCCAAGAAAAAGCCCATACCTTCCACCTCCCACTGGCCTCTTTGATGATGATGGTGATGACAACTTTTTCTCAGCACCCTGCAGCAAATCTTCCAAGACGGGTACCTGTTTCTGCCTCTGTTTCTGGTACTTCAGCCAGAAAAAAAAATGTTGCCTATAAAGGGACATAAGCTCCCCTAGTTTATATCTCTTATAATACCAGATCCCTTCTCCAGCATTCCTGTCATTGAGCTGTTGTCTGTACTTACATAGCTATGGTGCCTGGGAGGCCTCTTTTATGAACCAATCTTTTCTGCTCTGGAAGCTAATTACTATTATTTTCCTTATAGAGAGCTGAAATCTTTTTCCCTATAATTTTTGTTCACAATTTCTAGTTCTGACCTTTGGAATTATAACGTTTTAATCATACTTTCTTCCAGCAGACCTTAGTCAATTACATGAGCAGCATGTTGTGTGCTGGCCATTTAGTTCCCACCTTCTCTTCTCTCCGCCAAAAAGCTCAGGTGGCCTTGGTCTTTCCTCCTGTGATGGGGTTTTCAGCCCCTTGGCTACTTTGACATTCTCCTTTCTTTTCCTCTTAAATGTAAGTCCTGTGTCCCTGAAGTCATTCCTGTAAATCATTTGTTTTTTATGTGCAGATGAATCTCCCAGGGGCTTTTGTCAGAATGAAGATTCCAATTCAGTAGGTCTAGGGTGGGGCCTGAGATTGTGCATTTCCAGCAAACTTTGTGGTCTGTGGATCACACTTGGAATAGCAAGACTTAGATTCATTGACTGCTTTTCCTGAAAAGAAAGGTAGATCCCTAAGGTGCACATAATTTTCAGGAACTTGAAAAAATAAAAAATGTTGGAATAGGAATAGATAGAACCAGAATGCATTTAGAAGCACGCTGTCTGGACTTCCTCTCCTTTTTCAGTGTTAGGTGTAGAAAGTAAGGATGGAAGCAGCAGTGTGAAGGAAAATAAAAGCCTAGTTAATCTAGAAAGAGTGCAAATGGATGCAGAATGCACGCAGGTCCAGGTGAAGATGACAGTAAAGGAAGTTAGTAGTGCTTTTTGTTGCTCCACAGGGCTCTCACTTAGTGGGTGTCTTTGAGAACTGATTTAGAATCACTAGTAAATTGATGCTGCTTTGTTTGACAACTCCTAGTCTCTGGACATTCATGAGCCAGTGCCCTCATTTCAGCAACATATGCCTCACTCAGTCCAGCAGTGCTTATGGTAGTGAAAGTTTGGAAATTACTCAGATTTATCAGTAGGGTGAGCTATGGCCCTTCCATTCAGTGGAATATTGGCGACTGTTTAAAAAAAAAAAGGGTCTATGCCTGTTGACTTGGAAAGATTTTATAGGTACATTAAATGGAAAACGCAAATGGTAAGACATATTATTCAAATTATCTTCTAATTTATAGCCTTATTTGTAAATAAGTAAAGTTAATTCATTAGTATATCCTTTGGGGGAATTAGAAGCATGTATGCTGAACTGTTCCCAATGTCCATCTTGTTCGAGTAGGCAGGTGGAGTTATGAGGGGATTTCAGTATTTGCTTTTATCTGCTTTCGTATAGTTTGATTTTTTTTTAAAAGGAGGAGCCAAGCCCTCACTTCTCAGATTGCTTAGATGATTGACTTGGTGGCCCTCTTAAATAATCTTTCTTCCTCTAGATCTTTCTTCACCTTTTAAGCCAGTCCAAGCTACTCTAAGCACATGAGGCTGCTGTTTGGATAAGCATGTCAGCTGCATGGTTAAACTATCTGTTCTGTTTTCAACTGAGCTGCTACTATGCTCTTTGAAAAATTCCAAGGGAAGAGTATAGTTTCACTTACTGTAACAACGTAACTTTTCTATTTATTCTTCGGGAGGGAAGAATTTTAAATCTACAAATTTTGTGGTAGATTTTTGACCTTAGTGTAATTTTATACCTTGCTATTTTTTAAAGGCAAAATCCAATCCACTGCTGATATCTTTGATGACGAAGAAGGAGATCTATTCAAAGAAAAAGTTGAAGCATTTCCAGAAGCCACTGTGAGTCAGACAGATGAAAATAAAGCAAGAGCAGAAAAAAAGGTGAGCAGGAGGGAAGAGTGAATGCAGGAGCATTGATCTGGGGCATCTTAAGAATTCATCTGGAGCCCAGAGGGAAGTATTGTTCCCTTTCACATTCATATTAAAGAACTTCAAACAGAAAGTGGAAAGAAGATTGCAGTGAACACTCAAATAACTACCACCCGGATTGATCAGTTCTTAGGGTTATAGATGTAAACTTTGTTACATACCTGTTTTTTCCCTGAACTATTTGCGTGTAAGTTATTTTAACTGTTTGCTGCATGGAACTGATTGCATGTAGTCATTGGGACATTCTACCCCTAAATATTTCATTCAGCCTCTCTTGAAAAGACTTCCTTATAACCACAATGCCATTATCAACAGCTGTGAGATGAACAGTCATTCTATAGTAGACTCTTAATATCTAGTCTGTATTTGAATTGCTGCAGTTTGCCTCAAAATGTCTTTGTAAAATCTCCCCACCAATATAGTCCATATTCTAATTTCCTCTCTTGTCCCCAAAATGCTATTTATAGCAGCGGTCCACAACCTTTTTGGCATTAGGGACATAAAGAAGAGTGCAGCCTGCAACCTAGATCACTTGCATGTGCAGTTCACAGTAGGGTTTGCCCTCCTATGAGAATCTAACGCTGTGGTTGATCTGACAGGAGGCAGAGCTCAGGTGGTAATGCTTGCTGCTCACCTCACCTCCTGCTGTGGGGCCGGGTTCTTAACCGGCCATGGACTGGTCTGCAGCCCGGGGTTGGGGACCCCTGATTTATAGTATTTTTTGTGTGTTTTGATTTTTTTTTTTTTTTTTTTTTTAAAAACCAGGATTCAGGCAGTGTGTCTACATTGCATTTGGTCGTGCTCTCTTTGATCTCTTTAATCTGGAGCAGCACCTCCCACATTTTTTTGAATGTCCAGCCAGTTGTCTTGTAGAATGTGTGACATTGTGCATTTGCTTTATTATTTTCCTATGATTAAATTCAGGGTCAGCAGTTTTGACAAGAATACAAGCAGGCAGGGTTGTGCGCTTCCTGTTGTATCACCTCCCAAGACACATCAGGTTCACTGTCTGCCTCTTTCTGACAAGTTTGTCACTTGGTTGTTAGGGTGCCCACCACACTGCTTCATTGAAAAGGTACCCTGTTCTCTTTTGCCATTGATAAGTTGACCTCTAAAGTGATAGTTGGACACAGTATGAATATCTGTTCTCTCCCAGCCTTTTATACAGTGTTTTTAAAATCCATGGATGATCTTTTCCTAAAATCAGTTAACCTGTTAGTGGGCATAAACCACTGTTTTTTAAGTTCTTTATTAGTTGTCATTCTTCTGAATAAAGAGTTTTCTTTTCCACTCCTTCCCCCATTTTTAATATTGCTTTGGGATCATGGATTTATTCTTCAGTGTATATGATAATCCATTACCATCATTCTTCCTCCTTTTTTTTTTTTTTTTGAGACAGGGTCTTGCTCTGTTGCCCAGGCTGGAGTATAGTGGCATAATCATAGTTGACTGGAGCCTAAACCTATGGGGTTCAAGTGATTCTCCAGTCTCAGCCTCCCAAGTAGCTGGGACTACATGCACACACCACCACTCCCAGCTAATTTTTATATTTTTTGTAGAGATGGAGTTTGACCATGTTGGCCAGGCCATTGTTCTTTTTGATGCTCAGATTGACCTGCGTTTGGCCAGTCATTGTGTCCCCAGCAGTCTTTAAGCCCTTCTGGCTGCTTGACCTTTTGCTGCTGTTCTGCACAGCTGGTCCCTCCTCTTTCTACAGTTCATCTCATCATGCTGTGTTCTCTCTGTGAACCCTGACTTTCTCCTGCCGACCACCTAAGGCCCAGCATTCAGAACCTGACAGGCCCCTGGGGCAGCCTGCCTTTCTACTCTCTCTCTCACTGCACATGTCCCATCTGTGCACTGATTGACCCAGGCAGTGTGTCCTGCTTCCTGATACACCAGATGTGTCCTTTATTTGTCTCACTGTTCTCTTAACAGCTCCCTCGGTTTGGTGTCTATCACAGCAGAGACTCCTTGCATTTTCTAAGTGGTTGATTGAGTAAACCCTCTTTTCTGGATATCTTATTTGTTAATCCTTAATTTTTCTTTGTCTTTTTGTTTTCCCCATCAAAGGTTACCTTACCTTCCAGCAAAAATCTCAAACCCTCATCAGAGACAAAGACTCAAAAAGGCTTATTTTCGGATGAGGAGGACTCTGAGGTACGGTATTCTTTTCCTTAGTTGTGAGTATTGGCCTATGGATATGACAGAGTAACTATTTCTGAATCAGATTTTCCTCAGTAGAGTTGTAAGACTTTTTTGTGAAGTATTCCAGTTCTTTTTTTTTTTTTTTTTGAGACGGAGTTTCGCTCTCGTTACCCAGGCTGGAGTGCAATGGTGCGATCTTGGCTCACCGCAACCTCCGCCTCCTGGGTTCAGGCAATTCTCCTGCCTCAGCCTCCTGAGTAGCTGGGATTACAGGCACGCACCACCATGCCCAGCTAATTTTTTGTATGTTTAGTAGAGACGGGGTTTCACCATGTTGACCAGTATGGTCTTGATCTCTTGACCTCGTGATCCACCCGCTTCGGCCTCCCAAAGTGCTGAGATTACAGGCGTGAGCCACCGCGCCCGGCGTATTCCAGTTCTTTAAAAATAATCTCTTGAGGCCGGGCGTAGTGGCTCATGCCTGTAATCCTGGCACTTTGGGAGGCCAAGGCAGGTGGACACCTGAGGTCACGAGTTCGAGACCATCCTGGCCAACATGATGAAACCCTGTCTCTACTAAAACTACAAAAATTAGCTGGGCATGGTGGTGTGTGCCTGTAATCCCAGCTACTTGGGAGGCTAAGACAGGAGATTCACTTGAACCTGGGAGGCAGAGGTTGCAGTGAGCCGAGATGGCGCCACTGCACTCCAGCCTGGGCAACAGAGCAAGACTTCGTCTCAAAATAAATAAATAATCTCTTGAGAGCATGGGATCTTTAGAAAGCAATATATTTCCTTTTCACTTTTGGGTTGGACTTTACTTAATCTCCTGGGATGAAAGTACTCGCTCTTTAGGATGCCTAGACTTTAGACTGTTTATGGGCTCATGATGTGATGAGATGCTTGCACCAGAGTGGAGGTCACCTTGCTACTTCTTTTATTGACATTCTCACTAACTAGAAAGTGGCTAAGTGCTATAGCAGATGGATTCTGGCATAGCCATCTGTCTTACTGAGACTGAGACTGCTAATAGGCTGTGGGACCCTGCTTCACAGGTTGCTTTGGTCCCCCCAGGCACCTTAGAACCAACTCTCCAAAGCTTCACTGCTTTTCCTGAGTCCCTCAGGCCTAGGTCCTCTTAGATGTAATTTTAAGTTAGCCTTTTAGGAGATCAGAGACCTGTATGAGAATGTAATGGGAAGTAATAAGCCCGTTTTACAGAAAAGTATGTGGACATGGCAGAAACTTACATGTATTTCAAGAAACTGTGGGCTGTAGGTTAGGCTCTCATGGTTGGACTTTGCACTCACAGTGAGGATGTACATGAAACCCTTTGGAAGTAGAGTGATTGCCCTTGATGTGAAGAATATCTTTGAGGCTATTAATTCACTGAAGGCTAGTGTACAAAACGTGAATTAGCCAAAGTCCACTTAAGTCACAACCCTGACCCCCGACATACAGCGTGGTGGAGCGTGCAGTGTCTTATCCTCATGGATCCCACACCTGCACCTCGGGGTCTTTGCACTGACCCCTGCCACTCTGAGTAATGCTGTTCCCAGAATCCAGCTTCCTTCCTCACTCTTCGGGTTCTCTGTGAGGCCTCCCTGATGAAATACACACAACAGGAAGCGCTAGCACACACCATCCTGAGCTCCTGGTCCTCTCTTCTGTTTCACTATTTACCACAGCATATGTTGCCAGGGACAATGTAGATTTACTTATTCATTGTCTCTACTTCCCTCTAAAGTGAGTGCCACGAGGGCAGGACTTTTCATTCCTTGTTTGTATCCCTAACACCCTGTCCTTAATATCAGTGCTTGGCATGTGGTAAGCCATTCAGTATTTGTCGACTAGACAAGAAAATCAAATGTGACCAATTTCAGTGACTTACAAGGTGTTCTGGTTATTTATTGCTGTGAAACAACTCCAAAACTTAGTAGTTTACAACACCAATATTTTTGTTACCTCACAGTTCTAGAGGTTGACTAGGCTTAGCTAGGACATTGTCACTGACACATTGTCTGGTGTCTGAAGGTGGCTGGGCTTAGGTTCAGCTCACACTGGTATCAGGGCACTGGGGCCCGTGGGATATCTCTTGCTAGGCCTGTGTGGCTTCTAACCTGCAGTCAGAGAAGCCAGCCTCTTAGATGCTGGCTTGGGGCTGTAGGGGAGAGTCCTCAGAGAGAGCCAGGTGGAGGTCATGTTGCCTTCTGTGTTCCAGCCTTGGAAATCAGCAGCGTTCCTTTTGTTCCATTTGTTGGTCAAGGTGGTCACAGAGGCCCATCCAGGTTCATGGGGAGGGGCCATAGGCTCCCCTTCTTGATGATGGGAGCGGAAATGAACTCGCAGACTTGTGTGAAAACCCCTACCAAAGGCTTTGCCCCATGTGTATCATCATAGAGTGAATGTTTTTATTGGATATTGCTGGGATTCTTAGTCAAGGAGAAGTAAAACCAAGGCAGTCTAGGAGATAAAGCTTTGGACCAGAAGGAATGCTTCCTGACTCCTCTGTATCTCAAGTGTGGAGCTGAAGCTTACCCTGTGAAGTCATTTTGGGGGGACCTATTTGAAGTAATGGAAGTGTCTTTTTTCCATTACCAAGAAAGGTATTAGTTAAGGGTCCAAAACTGTGATGTTGACATTTGTTTCTGTTCTTCGCTTTGATTTACTTTCATTTTCTTAAATCAGCAGAACCCTTTCTCTTGCCGTTCTGTAACATGCGGGAGGGGTACGGGATGCCTGGAGCTCCCCAGGTGGCCTCTTCTAGCTAAATAAACCCATGGGACTCCTGGGAGCACAGGGGAAAACCACTGTGTGGAGGAGAGCTCCCTTAGTGAACTCATTAGGTCTATACTTGAGGAATAGACATTGACTCCATAATTTTTAAAAAACTGTCCGAAGAAGTCTTAGAAAATATGTTCTTGTCCTGTTTAATTGTTTGGCTCTTGTGTATTGAAGTTTCTCTTCCCAAGGGAATAGATGTCCCATTTTATGTTTCTACTTCATGTAGCTCAATTTGCAGGTATTTCTTTGCAGGATAAGCTGATGTCTTATAACATTTTGAAAATTTCTTTTTCTTTTTCTTTTTTATTTTTTTTTGAGTTGGAGTTTCGCTCTTGTTGCCCAGACTGGAGTGCAATGGTGCGATCTCCACTCACTGCAACCTCTGCCTCCCAGGTTCAAGCGATTCTCCTGCCTCAGCCTCCCAAGTAGCTGGGATTATAGGCACCCACCACCATGCCTGGCTAATTTTGTATTTTTAGTAGAGACTGGGTTTCATCATTTTGCCCAGGCTGGTCTCGAACTCCTGACCTCAGGTGTTACATCCTCCCCGGCCTCCCAAAATCCTGGGATTATAGGCATGAGCCACTGTGCCTGGCTGAAAGTTTCTTAATCCAACAGGTCTTTTCCTGGTTTGCAACATCTTATACCTATAGTTGAGCTAAGAGGAGTAGCAAACGTTTTAAAATACAAATTTAATTTGTATTTATTTAAAATAGTTTATAATCTTAGGAGAGCAGTGTGTTACTAAATAAAATAGTTGTAGCTCCTTTAATTTGAGAATCTAGCCCCTGTTCCTATATTGAACCTATCTAATCTCTGATTCTTTAGACAGTAACGGGAAGTCATTCTTATTTATTTAGTTTTTTAGCGTGCTATAGGAAATTGATTAGAAAACTTCTTCCTGCCTTCTGTCATTCAGGTGGGAATACAGAAGCCTCTGGGCTCTGCAAAGCCACCATATCCTGTGGCTTTCCTCCTCCTTACTGCCATTGCACATACGCTGGACAGACCCTGAGGCCTGTCTCTTTAAGGTCTCAGTCTGAGTCACCTTCCCTCTAAGAAAAGAAACCTAGACACATGGCAGCCATCATGTCTGAGTCACTCATGTTTTACACTGAAACTGATAATTCCTATTAACCGGCAACTTTAATTTCAATCCAACAGGATTTGTTTTCTTCTCAAAGTGTGAGTAAGTTAAAAGGTGCATCTCTGCTGCCTAGCAAGCTCCCCACGTCGGTTTCCTTGTCTGATGATGAAAATGAAGAGGTAAACATTGTTATTGCAACACTAGATAATTTAGATTAGTAGAAAACTGTTGCTGATGTAACTTTCTACCCAGAGGCTCATACACTAGCAGAACGTGATAGGGAAGCAGTCGGGCTACCTGAAGTTTATAAAACAAAAATATTTCTGTTTTCATTTCAGTAGCTTCTTCCTTTTATTTTCCGAGCTGTGCAATGGAGAAGACATTAGATTCTTGACACAGTTCTTTCTTTTTTTTTTTTGAGATGGAGTCTTGCTCTGTCACCCAGGCTGGAGTGCAGTGGTACGATCTCACCTCATTGCAACCGGGTTCAAGCAGTTTTCCTGCCTCAACCTCCCGAGTAGCTGCGACTACAGGTGCACAACACCACGCCTGGCTAAGTTTTGTATTTTTAGTAGAGACAGAGTTTTACCACGTTGGCCAGGCTAGTCTCGAACTCCTGACCTCAGGTGATCCACTTACCTCAGCCTCCCAAAGTGCTAGGATTATAGGCGTAAGGCACTGTGCCTGGTCTCTTGACAAGGTGTGAAACCTCCAGGTTTTATTTTTTGAAATCTGCCTTTGAGAAATACAGTTGACCCTTGAACAATGTGGGGGTTGTTTTGACTTCTGCATTGCAGCCAAAAATCCGTACATAACTTCCCACTTCCCAAAAACTTACCTACTAATAATAGCTTACTGTTGACCAGAAGCCACATGGATAACATAAACAGTTGATTAACACATAAATAGTATCTATTTGTATATTTTTGTATTCATGATATATCTAGCTTTTTCTTAATTTTTTTGATATTTCTAGGCTACATGGTTTGTCCACCAAATTTTTCAAATTGTTGCAGATGTCCACAAAATTTTCAACATATTACTGGAAAAGCATTTGTGTGTAAGTGGACCTGTGCAGCTCAAACTCGTGTCATTCAGGGTCAGCTGTACTTTAGTCTAGAGGATGGATCCATGTTATACCCAATGACCTGCAAGAATGTCTTGGACCAAGTGGGGATGCAAAGGAGAAGGCAGCCATGTCCTGACCATTGTGTTTCTTTCCCATCCTGGATGGAGAGCACAAAGTGGGGAAGAGAAATAAGACAGAAGACACCTCAAACCTTAACCTTCTGCAGTACTGGGCAGTGGTGAGCTCATAGGCTTTGCTATCAGACCCCTGGGTTCATATCCCAGCCCCACCACTTGCAAACCAGGGACCTGGAGCAAGTAACTTAACCTTCCTTAAGCTCATATGGCTTAACAGTGAGTAGGGTCATTGTGGCAGCTGTAACTACTAGTGTAAAGCTCTTGCAGAGTGCCTGCACATAGTAAGTGCATAGTGAATGAGAGCTCTGTCATTATTATCCCCATTGGACACCAGCTCATTATTCTCCTGGCCTGTCCTACTTTATCATACTCCCCTTAAAGGCTCCCTTCATTCATCTTCACATTCCAGGCCTGTTCACCTGCGGTTAAGAGTTTTTCCATCCTAACTCAGACTCAGGCCCTCTGATGCTTTTGTTCCCCTTACCTGAATAAAATCACCTTAATAAATATAACTTTTGGGGAGTGCTTGACAACAGAAGAATTTATGAATACAATTAAACTTAGTACACCAGCAATTTTATGTAGTAAACTACTTCTTCACTCTGTATAATCTCCTTGAAGTTAATGAGAAACATGAGTCATGCCTTCCCTCCATCCCAGGTGTCTTTCTTAGCTGTAAAGAAGTGGAGACAGCCCCCCAGTTTTCTCCTTTGAGCCATTGTTCTGGTTTCTCATTCGTGGAGAGGACAGTGTGAGTTGCTGGCTGCTGCAGGGACTCCCATGCCCATCACAGGCTGTAACCCCCTGAAATGAGCAGAGAGGGACTTGCCCACAGGGCAACTAGATGGGGCCCAGTTTCTTCTTGTACATCATAACCTCGTTCACGTGTTGTCCTCCTGCTTCTTCCCAGCTACTCTGCCTTCGAGTTCTATGGTAATCTCTTTCCCTTCTATGGGTGCAGTGAGAAAAGGCTTTAGTGTGGGATTTACTAGCATTTTGTAGGTTTTCCCCACCAGAGGTATTATTTATATACCTGACTGGAGACACTCCCTAACAGTTTATTGTAGGAGGATATCCTGTGTTTTCTGTTTATGAATTTGTCTTACCTTTCTGCAATTTGCTTTTCTAGGATAATCTTTTTGGGGGTGCAGCTACTAAGAAGCAGACATTGTCTGTACAAGCTGAGAGACAAAAAAAGCAAAACCCTCCGAGCTCTCCAAGAAAGCATCTGCCCTGTTGTTCAGCAGTGATGCGGAGGTGAGCTGAGGTTTCTCCTAAAGAAGAGGGGATTATTTGATGGGATTTAAGAGTTAAAGCCATCCTAAGTATTTTCTTTTTCTGCCTGTTTTATATCTAATGACGTTCAGTGACCAAAGGTGATGTTCACAAGATTGTCTTTTCTAAAGAAAGACATTTAGTGTAATATATTAATTTAAAGATTAATCTCTTCAAAATGTTTGGGAATAAGTGTGGCTCCCACATGATAGTGTATGCTCATTCAAAGGAGTTAGGCCGGCTAGGGGAGAAATGATTTCTCACCCATCACTAGGTTCATGGACAAGTCCCCTATAACAAATGACAAATTAACCACAGAAAAGTGTACAAGTTTATTTAAGGTAAGTTTTATCTGACACAGGATCCTTCAGAAATGAAGATGCAGAGAAACAGGAATTCCTGTGTCTATTTTATTCTGTCTGATGAAGAAGTGACAGTTGTGGAGAAGCACGATTAGATGAAAGGGGTGTGACCTGATGGGAATAAGCTAGGGGAGCTCAGCAAGGCCTGCAGGTCAGATCATTCTCTGCATCTTTACAAATAAGAAGGCTCCTTTCCTCTGGGAATAGGGAGGATTGGAATGAAGGTCTTATGACCTACTTTAGAAAGGATTAGAGGATTCATCTATGGTCTGCTTCAGAGGAGAAGGGCCAGGGAAAGGTCAGAGAGACCTTTCTGCTTCTGTTTTCTCAAATGCCAAGGGATCATATTTTGAGGTAGCATGTCGTGTACCCAAATAGCCATATATAATAGTATCTTGTTAAATTACTACTGTATTTCATTAATCTAGAACTATAGCTAGACGTGATAGGAGTAACTTATGCAGGTTAAACTTTTTTTTTTAAGGAGTCTTAACAATATTTTGTGATCTGGATAGATATTACCAAAGTCAGTTGTGAAGATGGTTTAGCTGCTCACTCAATCAAATTTAGTAGCAGGGAATCAGATTTAGCTGTACAGAAAAAGACTTTAATAATATTAAAAATCCTGATCATTAAAAATCTTCCCGTGTTAATAATAATTCCTCTTTATTTTATTATTGTATGCAGATTATGAGGAGGTGGACAGATAAGTCATAGATATGTTCATGTTCTTATTGAAAGTAAATTAAAAATTCCAAAGCAGATTGCAAAAAAAGAAGTATTAAAAGCTTATGCAACACACATGTAAACAAGACACGAAGAAAAACTGCTGGTGATCCTTTTTTACCACAAAAGTCTGAATCTGGCCTTTAGAAAGCATTTAAGGAAATCACACCCAGCTATGCTCACGCCTGCAAATCAAGGAATTCCCGGAGAGATCCAAGATGGCCAATGACTAGCAGCTCGGGCACGTACCTCCCAGTGAAAGCGCAAAGAATGAGAGGACGTCACACTTTCAGACGAATATTTGTTGCTCACGGACCAGGAGATTCCCAGTGGAGGAGCCCCACGGGTCGCCAGGGCGACTCTTGTGGCCGGCGTGGCGGTTTTGCTGGTGCCTCACCGCGCCAACTCTAGGTGCAGAGTCCGGAGATTCCCGGGCAGAAAAGCACCATCAATCTTAACACCGCTGTTTTGGCCGGCACAGCGGACTGCTCAGATTTCAGCGCTGGGAATCAACAAGTTGGACGTCAGAGACCTAGTTAGAAAGTCGGCAATTACAAAGACGACAGACGGTTAAATATATAATGAAGGGAAGAAACCAGCTTAAAAAGGTAGAGAACACTCAAAATCAGAATGCCTCTCCCTCTACAGGGGATTGCAATTCCCCATCAGTAACGGAACAAGGCTTAATAGATTACACGTGTGTTCCAATAACAGAAGCAGGCTTCAAAACGTGGGTGATAAGAAACTTCTGTGAATTAAAAGAACTTGTTTTAACCCAATGCAAAGAAACTAAGAACCTTGAAAAAAGGTTTGACGAAATGTTAACAAGAATGGACAAGATAGAGAAGAATATAAGTGAATTGATGGAGCTGTGGTAAATGGATTACTAGCAGTTTTTCATTGTATCTTGTTTACATGTGTGTTGCGTGAGCTTTTTACACTTTTTTTTTTTTCAATCTGCTTTAGGATTTTTTAAATTAAAATATCATTCTTCTCTGGAGTTGGAAGTTCTTGAGTTCTTGATATTTTTACATTCCTCTTCCTTCTTATCGCCTCTATAATTAATGTTGATCCCCTGAAATAGACAAGTTGCTTATCCTAAAACAGTGCAGAACCATAGTGGGAAGAGACATCATGGCAGATGATGGAGGAGGAAATCATGAGAAGTTCTGTGAGGTCAGAGAACCCAGCTGTCTAGATTTGAGTTCAAAAGAAAGTCTTAGCATGAGCTTTCTTCAAGACTGATGGACTAAGTTTAATACTTAGTTTAAATACAACTTAGTTTAACAAATATAAGTTTTATTTTACTCCCCATGTTTTATAATATAAATCACCATTGAGCTTTTAATATATATTTTATGTTTTTTAAGGACCAGTGGAATATTCCTGCTTCACAGGCCCACTCAGCATCTGACAGCAGGTCAAAACGAGAATCCAAGGAAAGCTGTGAAAAAGACCAGTCTCTTTGAGGAAGATGATGAAGATGATCTGTTTGCCATTGCTAAGGACAGGTGAGATAGGGTGAGATAGTCATTGTAAGGAATCCCTCACTCCTTGTCTGTGGTAACAAGAAAAGGAATTCGATGTGCAAGCCAGTTCCTCGGATGGTTGCTAATCATGGATCACATAGTCTTTGTGCCAGTGAGAATGTCTTTGCTTTTCACTCGCACAGTCTTTTCTCTCAGTACCCAGAAATGTTTGTCTTCATGGATCTTATCTGATTTCTACCCCCATTATTTTTTTTAATCTTAAAATATTCTTTTTTGGCCAGGTGTAGTGGCTCACACCTATAATCCCAGCACTTTGGGAAGCTGAGGCGGGCAGATCACCAGGTCAGGAGATTGAGACCATGCTGGCTAACATGGTGAAATCCTGTCTCTACTAAAAATACAAAAAAATGAGCTAGATGTGGTATCACGTGCCTATAGCCCCAGCTACTTGGGAGGCTGAGGCAGGAGAATCGCTTGAACCAGGGAGGCGGTGGTTGCAGTGAACTGAGATCATGCCACTGCACTCCAGCCTGGAAGATGGAGTGAGACTCCATCTCAAAAAAAAAATGACTGTTTTTCTTCGTTTGTCATTTGAGTATAGTTTGGTATCTTTTGTTTGTGATTTTTCTCTGGGCTACTCTAAAGAATGTCAGGTTTGGTCAGAGTTATTTAAAAATTTGTCATTTGGATAGAAATCTGCTCAGCATTGAACATATCCTATTAGGACAAAGTTCCCTGCAGAGCTGTGCAATATCCCACCAGGGGTTGATAACTCGTAGCTGGCCTAGGTGCCTCTCCACATTAATGCTAGAACTGAAGCTGGCAGGATATTCAGGGTAAGCATGGGCTGTGGTTGATGTAACATGCTGCCAGATTAGCTTATGGGTTCAGAATAACTTCCCTGAAAATAGTTTTTCTCCTTTTGAGAGCCTTATGTGATTACTTTGAAATTCAACTGAATGTTATTAGCAGAAAGAAGTAACTGATTGGACATACAAATCCTATGATTTGGTGTGGTTAAGCATTATTTGATAGATTCAGAAGTACTTCAGATTTCTGTCTCCAGATACTGGGATCTTGTTAGACATCACCATTTCTACATTAGACTTCTGTAATTTGACACTTGGATGCATTTTTGGCCTCTGATTTAGAATATAGGCTCTGGAAACTTGATATTAAATTCTGATTCTATATTCCTGTCTGAATAACCTTGGGCAAGTTACCTAACTTCCCTGCGCCTCAATTTTCTAGTTTGTTAAACAAAAGTAAAAACAGTACTTCTCTCATCAGATTTTTGGGATGATGAGATGGAATCTAAATGTGAAATGCTTAGCACAATAGCTGGCACATTCTGAGCACTCGGGTGTTACCAGTTAGCATCGTGAGTGCGAGGAAATAGTACATTCCTTTATTTTTGTTGCTCTCTCCTGGGACGTTCTTCTTCCTATCTTGCCTGGCCACCTTCTTTCAAAACTCAGTGTAAGTCTTGTCTCTTAAGAAGCCTTCCATAACTTTAAACAGATGAGAAAGAAAAGAAATAGGGAGCCCAGGGCAGACACGGCCCCACCTTCATGCCCCCATCCCCCAGCTGAGCATTTTCTTTTTTTTTTTTTTTAATTGCATTTTAGGTTTTGGGGTACATGTGAAAAACATGCAAAGTTGTTGCATAGGTGCATTCATGGCAGTGTGATTTGCTGCCTCCCTCCCCCTCACCCATATCTGGCATTTCTCCCCATGCTGTCCCTCCCCAACTCCCCCCCCCGCTGTCCCCCCGACTCCCCCACAACAGACCCCCGTGTATAGTGCTCCCCTCCCTGTGTCCATGTGTTCTCCTTGTTCAACACCCTCCTATGAGTGAGAACATGTGGTGTTTGGTTTTGTGTTCTTGTGTCAGTTTGCTGAGAATGATGGTTTCCAGGTTCATCCATGTCCCTACAAAGGACACGAACTCCTCATTTTTAATGGCTGCATAATATTCCATGGTGTATATGTGCCACATTTTTCCTGTCCAGTCTATCATCGATGGGCATTTGGGTTGGTTCCAGGTCTTTGCTATTGTAAACTGTGCTGCAATGAACATTCGTGTGCATGTGTCCTTATAGTAGAACGATTTATAATCCTTTGGATATATGCCCAGTAATGGGATTGCTGGGTCAAATGGAATTTCTATTTCTAGGTCCTTGAGGAATCGCCACACTGTTTTCACAGTGGTTGAACTAATTTACACTCCCACCAACAGTGTAAAAGTGTTCCTATTTCTCCACATCCTCTCCAGCATCTATTTTCTCCAGATTTTTTAATGATCACCATTCTAACTGGCGTGAGATGGTATCTCAATGTAGTTTTGATTTGCATTTCTCTAATGACCAGTGATGATGAGCATTTTTTCATATGTTTGTTGGCCTCTTGTATGTCTTCTTTTGTAAAGTGTCTGTTCATATCCTTCACCCATTTTTGAATGGGCTTGTTTGTTTTTTTCTTGTAAATCTTTTTTAGCTCGTTGTAAATTCTGGATATCAGCCCTTTGTCAGATGGGTAGGCTGCAAAAATTTTTTCCCATTCTGTTGGTTGCCGATTCACTCTATTGACTGTTTCTTTTGCCGTGCAGAAGCTGTGGAGTTTGATTAGGTCCCATTTGTCTATTTTGGCTTTTGTTGCCAATGCTTTTGGTGTTTTGGTCATAAAGTCCTTGCCTACGCCTATGTCCTGAATGGTTTTGCCTAGGTTTCCTTCTAGTGTTTTAATGGTGTTAGGCCTTATGTTTAAGTCTTTAATCCATCTGGAGTCAATTTTAGTGTAAGGTGTCAGGAAGGGGTCGAGTTTCTGCTTTCTGCATATGGTTAACCAGTTTTCCCAACACCACTTATTGAACAGGGAATCCTTTCCCCATTGCTTGTTTTTATCAGGTTTGTCAAAGATCGGGTGGTTGTAGATATGTTGTGTCGCCTCCGACGCCTCTGTTCTGTTCCATTGGTCTATATCTCTGTTTTGGTACCAGTACCATGCTGTTTTGATTACCGTAGCCTTGTAGTAGAGTTTGAAGTCCAGTAGTGTGATGCCTCCTGCTTTGTTCTTTTTGCTTAGAATTGACTTGGCTATGCGGGCTCTCTTTTGGTTCCATATGAAGTTTAAGGTGGTTTTTTCCAGTTCTGTGAAGAAGGTCATTGGTAGCTTGATGGGGATGACGTTGAATCTGTAAATTACTTTGGGCAGTATGGCCATTTTCACGATATTAATTCTTCCTAACCATGAACATGGAATGTTTCTCCATCTGTTTGTGTCCTCTCTTATTTCGTTGAGCAGTGGTTTGTAGTTCTCCTTGAAGAGGTCCTTTACGTTCCTTGTTAGGTGTATTCCTAGGTATTTTATTCTCTTTGTAGCAATTGTGAATGGCATTTCATTCTTGATTTGGCTCTCTTTAAGTCTATTATTGGTGTATAGGAATGCTTGTGATTTTTGCACATTGATTTTGTATCCTGAGACTTTGCTGAAGTTGCTTATCAGTTTCAGGAGATTTTGGGCTGAGATGATAGGGTCTTCTAGATATACAATCATGTCGTTTGCAAATAGAGACAATTTGACTTCCTCCTTTCCTAATTGAATACCCTTTATTCCTTTTTCTTGTCTGATTGCTCTGGCTAGAACTTCCAGTACTATATTGAATAGGAGTAGTGAGAGAGGGCATCCTTGTCTAGTGCCCGATTTCAAAGGGAATGCTTCCAGTTTTTGCCCATTCAGTATGATATTGGCTGTTGGTTTGTCATAAATAGCTTTTATTATTTTGAGGTACGTTCCGTCGATACCTAGTTTATTGAGAGTTTTTAGCATAAAGGGCTGTTGAATTTTGTCGAAGGCCTTCTCTGCATCAATTGAGATAATCATGTGGTTTTTGTCTTTGGTTCTGTTTATGTGGTGAATTACATTTATAGACTTGCGTATATTGAACCAGCCTTGCATCCCCGGGATGAATCCTACTTGATCATGGTGGATAAGCTTTTTGATGTGCTGTTGCAATCGGCTTGCCAGTATTTTATTGAAGATTTTTGCATCTATGTTCATCATGGATATTGGCCTGTAGTTTTCTTTTCTTGTTGAGTCTCTGCCGGGTTTTGGTATTAGGATGATGTTGGTCTCATAAAATGATTTGGGAAGGATTCCTTCTTTTTGGATTATTTGAAATAGTTTCAGTAGGAATGGTACCAGTTCCTCTTTGTATGTCTGGTAGAATTCGGCTGTGAACCCATCTGGACCTGGGCTTTTTTTGGGTGGTAGGCTCTTAATTGCTGCCTCGACTTCAGACCTTGTTATTGGTCTATTCAGGGTTTCGACTTCTTCCTGGTTTAGGCTTGGGAGGAGGCAACTGTCCAGGAATTTATCCATTTCTTCCAGGTTTTCTAGTTTATGTGCATAGAGTTGTTTGTAATAATCTCTGATGATGGTTTGAATTTCTCTGGCATCTGTGATGATATCCCCTTTATCATTTTTTACTGCATCTATTTGGTTATTCTCTCTTTTCTTTTTTGTTAGTCTGGCTAGTGGTCTGTCTATTTTGTTGATCTTTTCAAAAAACCAGCTCCTGGATTTATTGATTTTTTGAAGGGTTTTTCGTGTCTCTATCTCCTTCAATTCTGCTTTGATCTTAGTTATTTCTTGTCTTCTGCTAGGTTTTGAGTTTTTTTGATCTTGCTCCTCTAGCTCTTTCAATTTTGACGATAGAGTGTCAATTTTAGATATCTCCTTTCTTCTCATGTGGGCACCTATTGCTATATATTTTCCTCTAGAGACTGCTTTAAATGTGTCCCAGAGATTCTGGTATGTGGTGTCTTCATTCTCGTTGGTTTCGAAGAACATCTTTATTTCTGCCTTCATTTCAGTGTTTATCCAGTCAACATTCAGGAGAAAGTTGTTCAATTTCCATGAGGCTGTGCGGTTCTGGGTTGGCTTCTGAATTCTGAGTTCTAACTTGATTGCACTGTGGTCTGAGAGACTGTTTGTTATGGTTTCCATTCTTTTGCATTTGCTGAGGAGTGATTTACTTCCAATTATGTGGTCAATTTTAGAGTAGGTGTGATGTGGTGCTGAGAAGAATGTATATTCTGTGGATTTGGGGTAGAGAGTTCTGCAAATGTCTATTAGGTTTGCTTGGTCCAGGTCTGAGTTCAAGTCCTGGATATCCTTGTTAATTTTCTGTCTCGTTGATCTGTCTAATATTGACAATGGGGTGTTGAAGTCTCCCACTATTATTGTGTGGGAGTCTAGATCTCTTTGTAAGTCTTTAAGAACTTGCCTTATGTATCTAGGTGCTCCTGTATTAGGTGCATATATATTTAGGATCGTTAGCTCTTCTTGTTGCATTGATCCTTTTACCATTATGTAATGTCCTTCTTTGTCTCTTTTGATCTTTGTTGCTTTAAAGTCTATTTTATCAGAGATGAGAATTGCAACTCCTGCTTTTTTTTGTTCTCCATTTGCTTGGTAAATCTTCCTCCATCCCTTTATTTTGAGCCTTTGTGTATCCTTGCTTGTGAGGTGGGTTTCCTGGATACAGCACACTGATGGGTTTTGGCTTTTTATCCAATTTGCCAATCTGTGTCTTTTGATTGGGGCATTTAGTCCGTTTACATTTAGGGTTAATATTGTTATGTGTGAATTTGATCCTGTCATTTTGATGCTAGCTGGCTGTTTTTCCCATTGGTTGATGCAGATTCTTCATTGTGTTGATGCTCTTTACCATTTCGTGCATTTTTGGAGTGGCTGGTACTGGTTGTTTTTTTCTATGTGTAGTGCCTCCTTCAGGAGCTCTTGTAAAGCTGGTCTGGTGGTGATGAAATCTCTGAGTGCTTGCTTGTTCTCAAAGGATTTTATTTTTCCTTCACTTATGAAGCTTAGTTTGGCTGGATATGAAATTCTGGGTTGAAAGTTCTTTTCTTTAAGGATGTTGAATATCGGCCCCCACTCCCTTCTGGCCTGTAGGGTTTCTGCTGAGAGATCTGCTGTAAGTCTGATGGGCTTCCCTTTGTGGGTAACCCGACCTTTCTCTCTGGCTGCCCTTAGTATTTTCTCCTTCATTTCAACCCTGGCGAATCTGATGATTATGTGCCTTGGGGTTGCTCTTCTAGAGGAATATCTTTGTGGTGTTCTCTGTATTTCCTGGACTTGAATATTGGCCTGCCTTGCTAGGTTGGGGAAGTTTTCCTGGATAATATCCTGAAGAGTATTTTCCAGCTTGGATGCATTCTCTTCGTCACATTCAGGTACACCTATCAAACGTAGATTAGGTCTTTTCACATAGTCCCATATTTCTTGTTGACTCTGTTCATTCCTTTTTACCCTGTTTTCTCTAATCTTGCCTTCTCGTTTTATTTCATTGAGTTGATCTTCGACCTCTGATATCCTTTCTTCTGCTTGGTCAATTCGGCTGTTGAAACTTGTGCATGCTTCGCGAAGTTCTCGTGTTGTGTTTTTCAGCTCCATCAATTCGCTCATATTCCTCTCTAAGTTGTCCATTCTCGTTAACATTTCGTCAAGTCTTTTTTCAAGGTTCTTAGTTTCTTTGCATTGGGTTAGAACATGCTCTTTTAGCTCACGGAAGTTTTTTATTATCCACTTTCTGAAAGCTGATTCTGTCATTTCATCACGCTCATTCTCCATCCAGTCTTGTTCCCTTGCTGGTGAGGAGTTGTGCTCCCTTGTAGGAGGAGAGGTGTTCTGGTTTTGGGTGTTTTCATCCTTTTTGCGCTGGTTTCTTCCCATCTTTGTGGATTTATCCACCTATCGACTTTGTAGTTGCTGTCTTTCTGATTTTGGTAATTTTAAGTCTGTAGTAGCTGAACTCATAAACCCCCTTTTCTTCCCCCTAGGTGGTCTGTCCCAGGGAATTAGGGCGTTATGATTTTCCGCTGTTGCAATGGTTTTCCCTGCCCACAAGGTGTCAGCCTAGTCACACTCAGCCTGCAGAGGCTTCGTTGAGCTGCTGTGGGCAAATTGTCCTGGGAACTGCAGGGTGTTTCCCGGTGGGTGACGCCCCTCCTCCACAGAGCTGGACCGTCCCGTGTTCAGCCGTGTTTCCGGAGGCATCCTCTTTGCCCAGGAAACTCTTGGGTTGAGTCCCTGCCTCAGCTCCCCTTGCTGGCCCAGAGGGGATCTGGTCTCGCTCACTCTGCACAAGGGACTGCTGCTCCCTGCCTCGGGTGCAGGCAGAGCAGCCATGCCAGTCCAACCAGCGGCGCTGGCAACCCGTGGAGCTTCGCCACCTGTGAATCTCCTGGTCTGTGGGCAGTAAAAATCCGCTGCCCTGTGAGCCGCTGCATCAGCCAAAGCAGCGGCTCTGAGATTCGTGGTGCGCCCTTGCCCGGGAGTGTCCTGGCTTGAATCCCTGCTTCAGCTCCCCTTGCTGGCTCAGAGGTGATTCAGTCTCTCTCACTCTGTACGTGGATCCGCCGCCCCCCACCTCAGGGCGTAGGCCGAGCGGCGCACCGCTCCGCTCAAACCAGCGGCGCTGGTGACCCGTGCGGCTCCTCCTCCTGTTAATCCCCTGGTCTGTGGTCAGTAAAAATCTGTCTGGAAATGCGGCATCCACTCACCCTCTGCGCCTTCTTTCGGAGCTGCGATCCCAACTTCCTCCTAATTGGCCATCTTGAAAACCGTCTCCCCCAGTTAGTCTTAATGGTTTGATTTAGTATGTGTGTTATTTTTGAGAACATATGTTGGGATGTCACAAATGGACTTGGCCTGCAGAGATTTGTATTCAACTTTTGACCAGAGGGTTCCATTTTAGTGTGACACTGAGAGTAAAAAACTATCTGTTCCTCCTTTCCTATTTCTCTTCCCACATTCTCTACCAGGAGGAAGACACCGCTATGTGCCCAGTCTTCCCCGGCAGAGCCTGAGCAGCTGTGTTTCTCCTCTATTTTCCCTCTTCTTTCACATCTCATGACCAAGCACTCCCTAGTCTGTCTCCCAAATGATCACAAACATTGTCCTCCACTTTTGTCACTGCCAGTGCCTTTGGCATTACTCTTCCTTTAGGTAAAGTCTCTTAATTGGTCTCGTTGCTTCCTTCAATTCTTCTTTATTATCCAGACCACTCCCCACACATCTGGCAGAGACTCCTCACCCTTGTATGGTTCAATGACTCAAATTCTCAGCATAAAATTAAAACCACCCCAGCATCAAATTCGGGGTCAAATAGAAGTGGGTTTGTGTCTCAGGTTCATACACTGTCTAGCACTCAGAAAACGGGAACTCCTGAAGCCTTTGTTTGTATATCTGCCTATACTCACTGAGAGTTCGTACTGTTTTACACATACAGTGTCTGGCATGTAGAAGGAACTTAATCAACGTTGAACGAAGGGGAGGTATTTTAAAATCCACGTGAAAAAAAGGTTTTTCTGGCCAGAGCAGTGTTTACACCTGTAATCCTAGCACTTTGGGAAGCCAAGGCAGGTGGATCACTTGAGGTCAGGAATTCGAGGTCAGCCTCACCAATATGGTGAAACCCCATGTCTACTGAAAATATAAAAATTATCCAAGTGCAGTGGCGGGCTACTGTAATCCCAGCTACTTGGGAGGCTGAGGCACTTGAATGAGAATCACTTGAACTTGGGAGGCAGAAGTTGCAGTGAGCCAAGATTGTACCACTGTCTGGGCGATGGAGCAAGACTCTGTCTCAAAAGATAAAAAATAAGTTGTTCTTTTAAAAATATGCTAATCTACAATGTCAATTCTCCAAGCTTGACTTTTGCCTTTACTTTCTGATATGGTTTGGCCATGTCCCCACCGACATCTCATCTTGAATTGTAATCCCCATAAGCCCCACATATCGAAGGAAGGGGCCTGGTGGGAGGTGATTGGATCATGGGGGCAGTTTTTTTCAGGCTGTTCTTGTGATAGTCAGTGAGTTCTCTTGAGATCTTATGAGGTTTGTTTTGTTTTGGGGATGGAGTCCTGCTCTGTTACCCTGGCTGGAGTGCAGTGGCATGATCTTGGCTGACTGCAGTGCCCACCTCCTGGGTTCCAGCGATCCTCCTGCCTCAGCCTCCTGAGTAGCTGGGATCACATGCACGGGCCACCACGCCTGGCTAATTTTTGTTATTTTTAGTAGAGGATGAGATTTCACCATGTTAGCCAGGCTTGTCTGGAACTCCTGACCTCAGGTGATCCACCCGCTTTGGCCTCCCAAAGTGCTGTGATTACAGGCCTGAGCCACCATACCCAGCTGAGATCTGATGGTTTCATATGTGTTTGACAGTTGCTCCTTCACATGTTCACACTCTCCGTGTGGCCACCACGTAAGACGTGCCTGCTTCCCCTTCTGCTGTGATTGTAAGTTTCCTGAGGCCTCCCCAGCCATGTGGAACTATGAGTCAGTTAAACTTTTTCTTCCTTTCATAAATTACCTAACCTCAGGTATTTCTCAGAATCAGTGTGAAAATGGACTAATACCCTTTCTGATAATCATACTTGAGGATTTGGGGAATTCAGACTACCTGGGATCAAATCATAGTCCCACCCTGAGCAGTCATGTGACCTTGGGGAGGTTACTTACCTTTCCCATCTCCACTTCTTCTGTAAAATCTGTAAAATGAGATTGTTTCTGAGGGTTAAATGAGCAGAGCACAGTGGGGACACTGTCAGGTACATACTGCCTGCCAGATGTTGAGTATTCATCTTTATTGAGTTAGGACTGTGGTACCCAACTTGATGGCTCTTGATTTTGTATGAGAAAGTCATGGTTAGTGCTTTGTTAGTAAAAGAAAGAAAATCTGAAAGTCCCTGCCATGGAAGGAAGAAACAGAGCGGGGAAAAGGGAGTGGATAAGTTTCAGCATTTCAGAGCTTGGAAGGACAAGTTAGATTTCTATTTCATGGAGAAGGAGGCGGAGGCAGATTGGGTCCTAAGGCGTCATTCAAAACACACAGCCATAATGCTTCAGTGAGAGTAGAGCTTGGGTGCCAGGGATTGCTGTGGTCAAGTTGCAGACAAAAACTACCACTCTTTGGAAGACAGGAGAGGAGCATCTCATTACAAACACAATCAACAATTCACGTGTATCTACATTCAATGAGCAAAATACAAGTTGTCCAACTTGGTTGCTAATGGGACCCACTCTACTGACTGAGGCTTCATACAGAACTCATAGGGTAAGATGGCTTCCAGTAACAAACCACTGTGTGCTTTTCTTAGGACTAAAAAGCTCAGGAATCTGGTGATGAATGAAAACCTCAGTCCCACTGGTACTATATGAGGAGCCAGGAGAGCAGCAGCATCCTAAGCCACAGGGTGGGGCAGCCCAGGCACGGGCATTCCGAGCTGTTGGGGAGGGTAGGCAGTTAGGGTGGGGCATGCGGGGGAGGGTAGGCAGTTAGGGTGGGGCATTGTGAGTCACGTGCCTGGGTTCCGACCTGGGCCAGTGGGCTTCAGTCTGTAGGTAACTGCAGAAGGAGGAGGAGCTCCTCTGTCTTTACTCTCTTCAGGCAGTTGTTGCGGTCTCTCAGCGCTCGTTGGGTTCACAACCTATTAAATAAGCCGGCTGGTCTTCACCTTCCTAGACAGGTCAACTCAGAGGAGGTGGCAGGGGCAGGCCTTGGCCCGAGTCCCAGCTGGGGCCAGGCTGTGGGGTGGGCAGGCGAGCAGCGGGCGATACCATCTCTGCAAGTGCAGCATAGCCTCAGCCTAGGGCAGCGGGAGTGTGTGGCCACCACTGTGAGCAGAAGCACAGGTGGTGGCAGGCAGGAGTAGAGGCGCTCATGGGGAATATACTGAGCTGTTGTGTGCGCCCCAAGGTGGACCAGCACCGGGGGCCAGTTTCTCACCGTAAGTCTAAGATCTATAGGGCAGCAGCTGGGGACAGGATGGCAGGAGCACCAGTGAGTCCCATTGTAGCCCCTGCTGAAGTGACTTTTGAAGCTGGCAAGGACCTCCACGTGCACCACGTCCATGACCGGGAGATGCCTGAAGGTAAGGAGGGGAACCTGTGCCCTTGGCACAACTCTGGCTGCTGCTGTCCCCAGGGTCCCCTGGGAGGCATCCCCACTTAAAGCTCCTTTCTGCTTGTAGCCAGCTTTCCCAGGGCTGGCCAGGAACAAAGGCTGGCTCTGCCTTGCATTCCCATTCCCACCGCTTAGTCTTTCTCCACAGAGTCCACTCAGTTTCTTTTCTCCTCCCCTCCCAAATGCCCAGTTTTTCCTCCCTCATCTCATTCTCTCAGGCTGGCATGGGAGCATTTATTCATGGCTCTTCTTGTCTGTAGCTCTATTTATTATCCTGTGGCTCTTTGATAAGTCTTCTTTGAAATATTCTGTCCCTTTTCTCAATAAAAACTCAAACATCCCAACTTTCCAGTACCCATCTTGTTCTTTCTTTGTACCTATCCAGATGGTACCTAAGTGGAGGATCCAGATAAGTGCCTATTTTTTTCCCTGTATTAAGGTAGCTAAATCTCAGGACAATTCGTATTCAAATATTTGGGGATTTCTTAAAATCAGAATGGAGGTTGCCATGCGAGAGACTATATGGTATTCTTAATGGGCTGCTGTAAGTCACCTTGATAGAAGCTGCTTAGTTTCTTCTAACCATAATTTTATCACAGAAGAAAAGAAAATGGAAGGTACTTAAAGTAATTGTGAAAGGTATGAAATGTCACAGCCAGGGCTGCAGAAAAATGGGTGTGTGTGGGGGGGGGTTTCCCCAAAGCAGTTTACCCATGAGGCTCTGATTACTTTAAAATTCTTACTGTAACACAAAATGTGTCTCCAGGTTTATTCTGGTGACTTAACAGACTTTATTTTCCTCCTTATTCTAAAACAGAGGTGGGGATGGTTTGTGGTCAAAACTTTCAAAAGACATGAAATGTCAATGTAGGCTTTTAATGTGTAAGATAAAGATTGAGGGTTAAAATGCCAGACCTTGCCTGGGTAAGAGTGTTTATTGCCATGGCTTTCCCTTTTTCCTTCTCCCTCCTGATAATAGCATCTTGTTCAAAGATAAGAAAGTTGAAGTTTTTCAGTCTCTACACTGCTGGGAGAGGCAGGGACCTGGGAGGGGGTCAAAAAGAGAAAACAATCAGTTGACTTGCCTGTCAAATTTTGCAAAGATAGGAATCTAAGTAAAAATAATTCTGGGTGACAATATGGTTCTTGAGTAAAAATTAGAATTTGTAAAATAGAAAACATTGTATCACAAAGATATTAAATCCAGTTGGCTCATTGGTGTCATTTAAATGCCAGAGATTTCATTACTGTAGAGAAAATGTCTTACAGCTTTTCTATTGAAACTTTGGGCTCTCAATTTTTTAAGAGGTAGGATAACTAAGACTCATGATGAAAGCGACTTTGTAACTTGGAAGTACTATACTCACCTTTCAAGATATTTAAGGATTTCCTTTAGCATAAACGAATACATTATGTGAATGAATTTATTATACCTTTATGCACAAAGCACGTAAGTACTTGTGTAAACTTATACTCTGGTTGATAGATGGGTAGTGTTGGATGAGAGCCCAAAAACAAGGCTCTTTGTTGTTATTCATTAGGATTATGACACAGTTTATGTATGTCTCATTTGGCCCTTTCCAATACAAATAAGGCCTGTGTATGTTTTCCGTATGTATTGCTAATGAAGAAATGAAGATACAGGGCTCTGACATGACTATGGAAGACAGCTACTCAACAGAACTAAGGTTCTGTGTCTTCAGAATGACATGGAAGTGACATACATGTTGAATTGACTTTTTAAAAATTTTTAAAACTTCAGAATGTGTGTCTTTTATTTTGCCTATAAAATAGACCTGTCTTTTAAAACATACTGCCATCTTGATGTATTTTATGCAAAGTTGATTTTACACAACTCAAAGGGAACAGTTACCTCTTCATTTTTTTTGTTGTTGTTGTTGTTGTTAAATAAAGGAGGGTCTCACTGTGTTACTCATGCTGGCCTCAAATTCCTGACCTGGATTCAAGGGATTTTCTTATCTCAGCCTTCTGAGTAGCTGGGACGACAGGCATGTGCCATCTTGTCTGGCTCCATCTTATGTCTATACATTCATTTCAATGGATAAGAATAAAGGTAGAGGTAGTGAAACGGCCTAAATACAGCAGTCGAAGAAACAAGTTGATAAACTGTTATAAGTGATCACATCTTTTTTCTTTTCTCCCTCTATAGGTAGGGCTTTGGAGTCCACCCCTTCTGACCATCCAGAAGCAAGGAAATCTCAAACAGATGGTGAGACAACGTTGTTTTTTCTGCCAAGAAAGAGTGAAAACTCTTGTTTGATCAGATGTATTATAGAAAGTATTTAGAAAAACTCATATTGGTTTAAATTTTTCATATTCAGTTGTTATTTTAACATGTGGTATACTTTCCTTTAGTTGTTACTATGTTAGTGAAAACATGTAAACTTTTTGTTTAAACATTTTACCATCTTTTTATCAACACAATTTGTCATGTGATGGAGGAGTCTTAGATTTATCTTTATGTATAATTCTTTGTCCCTTTTCCCATGCTCCAAAGAGTACATTTTAAAGATGAATGATAGAACTTAGGCTTCAGCTTGGTTTTCATTAAAATAAATAACAAAACATAGTTGTTCATTGTCAGGGATTGAATCTGTGATTTTGGCCTCCTCTGACACAGTCCTCTGACCACATGTGTTTATCAGATCCATGTTTATGTTTTCAAAACTTTTAAGTTCTTAACCTTTTCATTTGATGTGATGTAAATTTAAACACATTCTACTCCTGCTTGTTTTCCTTAATGTTATGTGAAATCCTGGCTTGTTTGCTAAGAAGCCACACACAGCCAGGTTTTCCAGTTGATTTAAGCAGCAGGAATACAAGTGAGGATCTGTAATCATATGTGAATGTTATTTACTGTAATGCAGCACAGTCAGATACGGCAGTTTGTAACTTTTGTTTTTGTAATTTGAGTAGACTTCACCTGTCTTGAGTTGGTTATTTCTGGCTAGAATTTGTGTTCATTTTTGCATTACTATAAAGATTTACCTAAGGCTGAGTCTTTTATAAGAAAAAGAGGTTTAATTGGCTCATAGATGTTCAGGTTGTACAAGCATGGCTTCAGCATTTGCTTCTGGTGAGGGCCTCCGCAAGCTTACCATCATGATGGAGGGCAAAGGGGAAGCAGGTGCTTCCACATTGCGAGAGGGTGGGGCGGGGGTAGGGGGAAGGTGCCACGCTCTTTGAAACTACCAGGATGAGAGTTTGCTTCTTACTCTGGGGATGGCACCAAGCCATTCGTAAGGAATCTACCGTCATTACCCAAACACCTCTCACTAGGCCCTATCTCCAAGATGAAGGGTCACATTTTAACATGAGATTTGGAGGGGGAAACATATCCAAACCAAATAAGAATTGTATTTCCCAGTTCCATTCAGAGCCACGGGCTTCTCACACCTAGAAAGCATGGAAGCAGGAAAAAGAAAAGCTATTCCATGTTAGTAGATGACCAGTAAGTGTGGCTGGACATGCTTAGAGGGAGTCTGGTGCATCTAGAGATAGGTGCCTGGCCAGGAAGTAGGTCTTAGAGCTGTCAGCTCTTAGATTCTGGTAATTAAGCTATGTGTAAATGCAAAATGGGAGAATACTAATGGATCGTGGCTCATATATGCAGCAGGTAAACTTTTTTATTAGCTAAATGTTTCATCTGGCCTAATTTTTTGCCCTTTTCTTTTGTACATGAGTCTTGTTTCATTCATATGTAACAAAAACGAAAAGTAAACTAGGTCAAAAAGTAAATCGAAGTTTTTAGGTTTTACTTTATGAGATTTATCATGCCAGATAGTTTAAATTATAAATTGTTGAAAATCATTTTTTGAAATGGAATTTTATCTCATTTCATATGGGAGTAGTCAGTAAGATGTTAACAACTACTTTTACTTTATATTATTTGTGTGAGAAGTGACCAGTTTATTTTTTCATTCTTAGTGCACGAAAAAAGACAAAGCAGCTATGCAAACCATGTAAGTACACACTAATAAAGGTGAGAGATTGACAGTTTGATGTACAAGTATCTCTGGATTCGTTTAAATTAGAATTGGGTTTATATTCCTTTATTTATTATTAATTGGGTTTAATTCCTTTAAATTTAAAGGAATCTCTTGATTTGTATCCAATTTATCCAGGAAAGTCTTGAGCTTAGTGTGCCCACCTTTTAAGGATTTCTGACATTTAAGTTAAATTTCAGTAGTCTTGTTGTGCTATCAAGATCTGCTTTAAATATTTAATCTTATCTTTCATGAAATAACAAAAATAGAAGAGCTAAGTTAATTGTCAGTATGGTCTGTTGATCCTCTGTCACAGCAGGTGAAAGCATATCTTCCTTGCTAGCCATGACCTTATTTTTCTCCCTCTGTTTCTTTCAATTGTAGCACGCTTTTTAATTCAGTCAGTAACATTGACACGATTGTGTCTATCCAAATATTATTCACGGCTAAATCATATGGTGTTTTCACTGTGTCTCTGCATTACATGTTCCTTCGTTTGTTCTCTGAAACAGTTTTGAAATTTGAGCACTTCTGCACTTCTTCTGGATCATCTCTTTTTTCCTAGCCTATGCTGGTTTATCCAGCAGTAAGTAGCCTCAGGGTGGTCTGTCACTTTGTTAAATAATTTTAATCATTATGATTAAATTATATTTTACATATAATTGACATTTCACATCCATTATTTTTTAGCATGAAGCTAATTTTCTGACTATATTCATTGGCCTGTTTTCTACCAGCTGTTTTCTCGCCCAAGTGCTGTAGCATTTATCACATGCCTTTCAAATATATTTCCCATCTGCTAAAACATATCTGTTCCTCTTTTTTTTTTTTTTGGTAGGGGGTGGGCAACTGTCTTTGGCCTTTTGTCATTCTAGTTCAATATAGAGCGGCTTTCCCTAGATAGGCTCGATGTCTGCTTTTCTGTGCTATCTCTTTAAAGTCTTTTTGGTCTCACATAACTGCCGGCTTGTGTGGGATCGCCTGAGTCCTAGATTCTGTGTTTTCTTCTGTCCTGTTATCCTTTCTAGTTGTACTTGAGCACGTTTTCCCGGACAGAGATGTTTAGAGATCTGGCCAGTCTTAAAATCCTTCCTTCTTGATACAGAGTCAACTTCTAGGTTGAATCTAAATGTTACGCTTCTGAAAATATTCTGCAATTGTGCTCTCATCACAGTGTTGTTCTTGAATCTGTTGCCGTCGCGTGATACATTGTTTCTAACTGTGTTTTATGTATCTGTTGAAGCTGTTTAGGAGCTTTCCTGTCTCTGAGATTCCAAAATTTCATAATAACATCTTGGTGGGGAATCTTTTCATTTTATTGAGGCTACTAAGTCTGCAGACTGTCTCTTTCGGAGAATGTTTTTATGTTCTCTGTTACTTTGTTGCGGGCAGTCTTGTTACTCAGACACTAGACTGCTTAGACGAGTATGTCTGCATTGGTTTTAAATATTTCCCCTTCTGTTTTTTTCAGTTTGTCTTTTTATTCTACTTCTGGGATATTCTGTCAGTTTATCCTCTACTAGGTCTATTGAATTTTTATAGTTTTTAGGGTGTTTTAAGATTTTTTTTAAGTTTTGCTCCTGATTTTGACTGGTCCCGTGAAATTTTTTTTTTGTTGTTATTTCAGTCTCTCTTGTTGGAGGCTTTTCTCCAATGTGTGGTGGTCCCTGGCTTACTTGATTTAAGTTGACTTGTGTTAACTGATGGCACCAGTGTGAGGTCTTGGAAGCCAAACTAGCTTTTCATTTGGGGGACCTCAGTGTATTATCTGGGGATCTTTTTATTCGAGATAGTTCAGTTTCTTGAGAAGGATCTCCCAGGTTTCTGCCTGGGAAGTAAAAGCGTGGCTACTTGCTTTCCAAAAGCAGAGTTAGGGAAGAAAGTTGGAGTTCCATTTTTGGTGTACAGTTTTGTTTCTATCTCAGGTTTAGGCCATGGTAGCCGTGAGGCAGAAATTCTCAGGTTTGGTGTATTCAGGGAACACACATCTAAGTTTCTTATCAGATGGGAGAACAGGTGGACTTGGGGCTCTAATCACAGATTTTCAACTGACCTTGATGGTTTTTGCCCTCCTTTTTATATTTCACCCTACTTTTCAAAGTGCTGTTTGCCTTGAAATTCACAGCCTGCCTTTAGCTCTGCAAGACAGACTGCTCACTTCTGTTCCAGTCACTTTGTTTTTCTGTTTTTCTTTTTTCTTATTTTTTTAAGACCTATATTTCAGTGTAAATCAAAGTTTAATTTCAATATCATTAATGATATTTACCAAGACAATTCTTGAGTGATGTATCTATAATAAGCATATTACAGTTTTCTTCTAAAGCCTTGTTTAATATTTTCATTCAAACTTTATACACTGTCATATTATCCCATTACTTGACAACATAGATGGAGCTGTTTTCATGAATGCTCACTGTGTTAGAAATATTTCAGTTAATTAAGATTTGTTTATTTTTAGCCTGGTCAGCATAGCAAGAGCTCATCTCCTCAAAAAGGTGAACTAAGAAATTAGCCAGGCATGGTGGCTTATGCCTTTCGTTTTACCTACTGGAAGTGGCTGAGGCAAAGGATTGCTTGAGCTCAGGAGTTTGAGGCTGCAGTTAACTATCATTGCACCACTGCCCTCCAGCCTGGGCAACAAAGTGAGACCCTATCTCAGAAAAAGGAAAAGAGTTACTAATTGTTTAAAAACATACCTGAAATTTGTTCTGCCAAAAAGCAGAGAAAAAAATATAACCGTTAGCTTTTATTTTATTTTTTTTATGTTTGCTGAGAAGAATGCTGTAGTTTGTTTATTTTTCACTTCTTTTTGGAGGAACAGGTGGTATTTGGTTACCTGAGTAAGCTCTTTAGTGATGATTTGTGAGATTTTGGTGCACCCATCACCTGAGCAGTATCCACTGAACCTGATTTGTAGCCTTTTATCCCCCACCCCTTTCCCAGAGTCTCCCCGAGTCTCCAAAGTCCACTGTATCATTCTTATGCCTTTGCATCATCATCGCTTAGCTCCCACATATGAATGAGAACATGCAATGTTTAGTTTTCCATTCCTGAGTGACTTCACTTAGAATAACAGTCTCCAGTTTCATCCAGGTTGCTGGGAATGGAATGCCATGAATGTATTCAATATTATGGCTGAGTGGTATTCCATCATAAATATATATATATATGTATGTATGTATATGTATATCACAGTTTCTTTATTCACTTGTTGATTGATGGGCATTTGGGCTGGTTCCATATTTTGTAATTGTAATTTGTCAATTGTAATTTGCTGGAGTTCCTTGTAGATTCTGGATAATAGCCCTTGGTCAGATGTATAGACTGGGAAGACTTTCTCCCACTCTGTGGGTTGTCTGTTTACTCTACTGATTGTTCCTTTCCCTGTGCAGAAGCTCTTTAGTTAAGTCTCACTTGTTCATTTTTGTTGCATTTGCTTTTGAATTCTTGGCGATGAAGTCTTTGCCTAAGCCAGGGTCAAGAAGGGTATTTCCAATGTTATCATCTAGAATTTCTGTGGTTTTAGGTCATAGATTTATGTCCTTGATCCAGCTCGAGTTGATTTTTGTGTAAGGTGAGAGTTGAGGATCCAGTTTCATTCTCCTGCATGTGGCTTGCCAGTGATCCCAGCACCATTGGTTGACTAAGGTTTACTTGTTTCACTTAATGTTTTAGTTGGCTTTGTTGAAGATCAGTTGGCTATAGGTATTTGGGTTAATTTCTGGGTTCTCTGTTCTGTTTCATTGGTGTATGTGCCTGCTTTTATACCAGTTCCATGCTGTTTTGGTGACTATGACGTTTAATAGTATAGTTTGAAATCAGGTTAGGTGATGCCTCGAGATTTGTTGTTTTTGCATAATTTTGTTTTGGCTATGTGGGGTCTTGTTTGGTCCCATATGAGTTTAGGATTGTTTTTTTTTTTTTTTCCTAGTTCTGTGAAGAAGGATGGTGGTATTTTGATGGGAATTTCATTGAATTTGTAGATTGCTTTTGGCAGTATGGTCATTTTCACAATATGCATTCTATCCATTCATGAGCATGGTATGTCTTTCCATTTGTTTGTGTCCGTGATTTCATTCAGCAACGTTTGTAATTCCCACCAGCATGTGAAAAAGATAATCCACCATGATGAAATGGGTTCTATACAAGGGATGCAAGCATGATTTAACATACACAGGTCAATAAATGTGATACGCCACATAAACAGAATTCAAAACAAAAATCACATGATTGTCTCAATAGATGCAGGAAAAGCATTTGACAAAATCTAGCCTCCTTTTATGATTAAAACTCTCAGCAAAATTGGCATACAAGGATCATAGCTCAATGTAATAAAAGCCATCTATGAGAAGTCCACAGCCAACATAATACTGAATGGGGAAAAGTTGAATGCATTCCCCTTGAGAACTGGAACAAGACAAGGATGCCCCACTCTCTCACCACTTCTGTTCACTGTAATACTGGAAGACCTAGACAGAGCAGTCACACAAGAGAAAGAAAGAAAGGGCATCCACATCAGTAAATAGGAATTCAAACTGTTGCTGTTTGTTGATGATATGATTGTATACCTAGAAAACCCTGACGACTCCTCCAAAAAGCTCCTGGAACTGATACATGAATTTAACAAAGTTTCAGGAGATGAAATTAACGTACACAAATCAGTAGCTCTGTTATACCCTAACAGCAACCACGCTGAGAATCAGACCAAGAACTCAGCCCCTTTTATAATAGCTGCAAAAGTAAAATAAAATACTTAGGAAAGGACCTAACCTAGGAGGTGAAAGACCTTGACAAGGAAAACAACCTTAGTATTTTTCATGGGTTAAAATCAGAGGGAGCGGGTACAGTGGAAGAAGTCAGTGGCTGGGCATCGGCATCCAATGGATACTGGACCTTTGATGGTAAGCCTTTGGTTTGACTCACTAAATTACAGGTGTCATCATTTTCTAGTTTTTGTTACTAAACTTCTATGTAACCCCTTCTATTTCTTGTTAAAGATCATAAAATTTCACACTCTGATTTATGCTGACTGAAGTTAGATGATTTGTTTCTTTTTGTGATTACCTTAAATAATACCTATAGACAGTAAACTGTTAGTAGTGTTTTTGGTGTAATTAAATGTAGTAAGACTGAATGAATTTGTCAGACACTTGTCGAAGTTTTTGATTTATTCAAAATTCTGTGCTCAGCAGCTAGAGATAGGAAGAGTAAGAACCTTCCCTTACTCTTATGGCGTGGCATACTTTCTCATGAGGGGAATACTCTGCCAGTATTTCCTTGCTCGGGTGATGGGTACACCAAAATCTCACAGATCATCACTGAAGAACTTGCTTTTGTAACCAAATGCCACCTGTTCCCTCTAAAACGTATGCGAATAAAAAATTTTAGTATCTTGTAATCAGTGGTGAGTTTGACTAATCAGTGTGCAAAGAAACCGTTTTTGGTGTGGCTGCTGTCAAAGAGATCGATCCAAGAGGGTAGATGGAGTCAAGTGTGCTGAAACCAGGAAAGAGAAAGGCAGTAGGCAGAGAGCAGGGGTATAGCAGGAAAATGCCTAGGTGCAGGTCACATGATTTATAGAATGAAATTAATCAAGTTTTGAAATGAATGGTAAGTTTTTTCTTACCATTTGAGTCTCATTTGAGTCATGTGATGGCAGTCTCATTTAAACATGAAGGAAAAGTTAAATTTTTAAGTTGTCATCTGTTTTCAGGGTGTGAGAGAATATTTAAGTGATACTTTTTTTATCCTCCACATAAGAAAACAGGACTAGAGGAACCTATGGCTTCCTCACTTGGTAGCCCAGCAGCCCTGGCACACAGAGCCTCTGAATCTGAAACACCTATTTTGTCACAATTATCACCTGAAATAATACATTTAGGACTAGTAACTCAGTAAATGCATTAGTTTTATATTCATTGCAATGAAATGCTCCTGTACCAGTATTATTTAATAGTTTACATTTTATTGTAGTAAGTAAATAGTAGAAATTCTCAGCTGCTGAAAACAGTGAAATCTTATTCATAAAATCCTTGTTAGGTTTGGTGACAGGTACCATATTAAGAGGAGCATTTTATAATCCATATCTCAAACATCATCTCTGGAAGTTAACAGCCTCCAACGGGTTTTCTGTAGAGTGCACACGATACCACACTCAGGCAGTTCATGGAGTGTAAGGAATATCTTAGTGCTTTGTCATTTGACATTTTAACTGAGAAAAAAATACACTTTGATAAGTTTACCATATACTTCCCTTCCTCTTCAGGTATCTACTGGGCATTTACCGCAATTATATAGTTCATGCTCCACCATATTCATTGATGACAGCACAGCCAGCTGCCCTCATCCTTCACTGACAGTAAACTCGTGAGTACAACTGTACTGCCAAGGGACAGACTCCTTTATTCTAAAATTATTTCAGCCATTTGGTTGTCCTCTTCAATCACTTTCAAGAAATTGGAGTCAACTATATATTGATATCCAGATTCTAAATATTAAGTATCAATTTCTCTTTTAATCTCAGACATCGTGGTGGAAGGAAAAATCAATTAGCAAGTAAGAAATTTCAGAAAAAGTGTAGCTATTTATTTGATGCCTTTATTAAACCTTAAGGCAATGTTGAGTGCAGTGAGAAGGATAGGTTCCCTTTATTGAATTTTTTTTGTGTGTGAAGAATTAGTTTGTTTAATAAGTTGCAGGCCTAAATCAACATGTACTACTTTGGACATTAGTCTTGGAGGAAGGAATAGCTTTTTCTCTTCTGGCACCACAGTGTATCTGCATTTGAATTTCTCCCATTGTGCATGAGCACCTCATGGGCCACAAAGATGCACTTTGAGAGCACCCTGAGATGAAGTTTATTTTAAAAGGAACAGCCACCAACACCAACACCACAGGGGCTGTCCGGTGTACATTATTATCTCCTTGGGTCATGAGTGTTGATTTTTAGAACAGAGTTTGGAAAGTGCTAATTTAGAATATTAATGTCTTTATTTTTAATTTTACTTTTAATTCTAGAAACATAACTACTTAGCGTATAAACAATTTTGTTTAGAATGCACTAGCCTTTTTAGCTAATTTGATTGTCAGTAACTTTTACTTTAATTAAAAATTGCAAGTTTACACTTGTAATAATGCCACTTTCCTCTCTCCCTTATAACAATAGTTGAGATGAAATTGTGTTTCAGCAAAAACTGGACTCAAACTCTGTCTCAGGTTCTGAGCTTTGGGACCTATTGAGTAATCACTAAATGTCTGTAGTCAGCCAAGTCTAGTCAGTCTTTTTATTTATTATTTATTTTTGAGACGGAGTTTTGCTCTTGTTGCCTAGGGTGGAGTGCAATGGCGCTACCTCAGCTCACTGCAATCTCCCATGTTCAAGCGTTTCTCCTGCCTCAGCCTCCTGAGTAGCTGAGATTACAGGCATGCACCACCATGCCTGGCTGATTTTGTATTATTATTATTTTTTTTAGTAGAGACAGAGTTTCTCCATGTTGGTCAGGCTCGTCTCGAACTCCCGACCTCAGGTGATCCACCCACCTCGGCCTTCCAAAGTCCTGGGATCACCACATCACGAGTCCCTGGTTTCTTTTGAATTCAAAAGATTTTGATGTGTTAGCATACCATTCAAAAGTAGCTTTTAAGGTTAATCTTGCTCAAAGAAATTTCATGCTTTTTTCCTCATTATTCTAATTTTTAGAAGTCTACTTTCAAAAGTAAAGTAAGTTTTAACTTGCCATCAGCAAGTTAAAATTTTTTTTTTAGAATATTTGCTATTGGTGAAATATAGGTTTATTGAGCAAATTAATAGGGCAGATTGGCTTCAAGAAAAGATTTTGGAAAATATCATGAGTTAGTAGTGCACTGTTATCAATGGGATAGATGGAACTCACTGGGATCACTTTTGCAAAGTTTTTCTTCAAAATACGTGTCTGCAAACACATGCATCTTCCCATCTCCACTTTCCCTCTGTCTCTAGGCACTGAGAAGCCTTTTAGGAAAATAGGGATCTATGTGAGGCATCTTCATGTAAAGAAAAAGTATGCCATAAGATTCTGATTTGCACCCCAACTCAATCATTCCAAATTTTCCTGTGCATTGAAATCACCTGGGAAACTTTTAACAACCCACGATGTCCAAAGTTATGTCCAATGCTAATTAAATCAAAACATCTCATGTTTCAAATGAGGCAATTGTTGAAGCTTCTCAGGTGATTTTAATGTGCAGCAAAATTTGAGAGCCACTGCCTAATTTGAGTTTAGGATGAGAAACTGCTCCTATTTGGTGGGACCTTGGGCAAGTCAGTTTTTTAAGATCTATTTCCCTGATCTGTGAAATGAGTGTTTGATTAAATGTCATGTATGGTCATTGGTCCTTTCCAGCATATACCTTCACATTCTGTGATTGTAAAATTATTTCAAGGCCGGGTGCGGTGTCTTATACCTGTAATCCCAGCACTTTGGGAGGCCAAGGTGGGTGGATCATGAAGTCAGGAGTTGGAGACCAGTCTGGCCAACATAGTGAAACCCTGTCTCTACTAAAAATACAAAAAATTAGCTGGGCGTGGTGACAAATGCCTGTAATTTCAGCTACTCAGGAGGCTGAGTCAGGAGAATCTCATGAACCCAGGAGTCAGAGGTTGCAGTGAGCTGAGATTCCGCCGTTGCACTCCAGCCTGGGTGAAGGTGCAAGACTCCGTCTCCAAAAATAAAAAATGATTTCAGAGATGAAAACTACTTGAAGTAGTTTTAAATGCTTAAATGCTAATGTTGCAGGCTTTTTGAAAAGTGCTAATATTATACAGACCTATGACTAAAATTGAGATTTGCCTTCCCTCAGTTATTTTGAGCCTCATTCTATATGCTGAGGGCAAATGGAAGCACATAACTTATCTAAGAGATGCTCTTGTTTTGTGATACACAGCAGCTGTGGGTAACTTAGAAATACAGTTACATATATCTGAAGAGTTGTATCTGTTCATAAATATTTCAGTTAAACTAACTGAAGGTACCTGCCACTGATATTACACACTACCTTGTTAGCACTGCTTATTTTAGGATTGCTGTACCTATCACTGATGTCATGTGAGCTTATGTTCACTAATCTATTTTCTAATAATTTTGTAACAGAGATTTCAAACAACTTTTATTTGTTAGAAAGCACTTTCATTATGTGAAACATTTTTAGGGAAATCATAATAAAGAAATGGGTGGGTAGGAGATAGTGAACTGAACTAAACTAAAATGCAGGGCCTAACATCTTAAAAAAAAAAAACCACTACTGTGTGGCTGAAATTTAAGCATATGTACACAGAGATATAAATTGCATGAGGCTGGGTGTGGCGGCTCACGCCTGTAATCCCAGCAATTTGGGAAGCTGAGGCAGGGTGATCAGTTGAGGCCAGGAGTTTGAGACCAACCTGACCATCATGGTGAAACCCTGTCCCTACTAAAAATATAAAAATTATCCGGGCATAGTGGTGGAAACCTGTAGTCTCAGCTACTTGGGAGGCTGAGGCATGAGAATTGCTTGAACCCTGGAGGTGGAGGTTGTGGTGAGCCAAGATCAGTCTGGGCAACAGAGTGAGACTCTGGGTCAAAAAATAAATACATACATAAAATAAATTGCACGCGATGAAAGGTTTTGTGGGTAGAAGAGCATATAAGGGAAATATGTTATTATTTATGTATTATAATAATCAATAGAAACACGTCTGCATTTTGGTTCTCACGTTTTTGCTGAAAGCCAAGAAATGAAAACAAGAAAGTGCCCTTATGGTACTGTTCTGAACCAGAAGATTTTAATTTCAGGGCCACTAGGAGAGTTTCCTCTGCACCCTTTTAAAAATATGTCTTCAGGCCTAACCAGTGATAACATCTATTTTGATGAATGTTTTTCCTTCCACAGTGTGGCCTTGCAGATATATTATCATATCAAGCAAAGGTGAGCTTTTTAAAAACCTGTCTTGTTATTCTAGCTAATTACTTTGCAAGCTGTCAAGCTCAGTGTTAGGTCACAGGTCTAGACATCATAAGCTGTATTGTGCCGACTAAAATATCGAGGCAAATTATTTGTGTTTTCTTTGGACCTTAAGACTCTCTTAAATCTTAAATGATTGGGAATCTCAAAGAGTATGTGTTTATATTGATTATATTGATATTTACTGTTGTAGAACTATAAAATTGAGATTTGTTTTCCAAATCTATTTTTAGCTGAGATTTCACAGCCTTACCACTGTTGATATTATGAGCTAAATAATGCTTCGTCCTGTGCTTTGCAGAAAGCTTAGCAGCATTGATGGCCTGTACCAACTAGATGTCAGTAGTAACCCATGACCCAAGTTTTGCCAACAGAAAGTATTCTTTGAGAACAATATTGTTAACATAAATTTTTTAATGAAAAAATAACTTTTTTCTCATGTATCAGGAAACTGGAAATTAAAAAAAAGAAAAAGTAACTTTTTTCAGTGGAAAGTTGAGTAAAAAGTGTGTCAGGTATTTCTATTGTTGAAAATCTCTAATGTGGAGCTTAGTAGAACAAAGCTGGGTTTTCTAGCTCTTTCTTTGCCATTTGCTTTAAAGAATTTATTTTAAGATGGCTAGGCATGGTGGCACATGCCTATAATCCCAGCACTTTTGGAGGCCGAGGCAGGCGGATCAGTTGAGGACGGGAGGTTGAGACCAGCTTGATCACCATGAGAAAACACATCTCTACTAAAAATACAAAAACATAGGTGGGCGTGGTGGTGCATTCCTATAGTCCCAACTGCTACGGAGGCTGAGGCAAGAGAATCGCTTGAACCCAGGAGGCAGAGGTTGCAGTGAGCAGAGAGATCGTGCCATTGCACACCAGCCTGGGTGACAGAGTGAGACTCTGTCTCAACTTAAAAAAAATAAATAAATAACGAGGCAATAACATGACCTAACATGCAAATGTGTAGTTGGTAAAAGGTGTATTTTTAAAGCTCTGAGACAGTTGTGGGTATTCATTAATGCTAAGTCAAAACTCCACAAGTGCTACTTTCTTAAATTAGTTACAGTGGCATTTTACGTATTACTAAATTTATTCCATCAGTACTCACTCCTCTTTCTTGCACGGTAAATTGTTCTTTTCACCCATACTTGCATTTATAATCTTAGGCGTTAGTTATTTGGAATATGTTGGTTTGTGTTTTATTTTGTCAAAAATTACTTTTAGTTTAACCACCAGTCTTATTTTAAAATATCTTTAAATATTGAAAAGCTGTCAAGCTATAGTAGAAAGAACGAATTTTTCAGAGTCCTCAGGAAAGCTTAAATTTTATCATTGGGAACAAATACTTATTTTCCTTGAAGTGACAACCTCATGTCATTTATTTTTGAGAATGATAGTTGCCCTTTTTTTTTTTTTAGACCAAGTCTCTCTCTGTCACTTGGCTGCATGCACTGGCATGATCTCAGCTCAGGCAGTCCTCTCACCTCAGGCCCCTGTGTAGCTGGAACCACAGCCATGTGGCACCACGCCTGGCTAATTTTTGTGTATTTTTGGTAGAGACAGAGTTTTGCCATGTTGCCCAGACTGGTCTTGAACTCCTGAAGGAGCTCAAGGGATCTGCCTGCCTTAGCCTCCCAAAGTGCTGTGATTTTACAGGCGTGAGCTGCTGCACTGACCCAGTTGTACTTTTAAATAAAAATGATGTCCTGTGAAAAAAGTGATTGTTCAGCTCACAATTAAATCATGAATTCTTTTTTTTTTTTAACACAATGGTACTACAGTCAGCAGAAGCACTTCTTGTTAACTTTCCACTGATTCAGAATATTAAAGCTACATGTCAAGATTTAGTAACACCATTTTTTACTGCTTCATCAAAGACATTCTTAAGTACTTCAGCCTATCTTTTTAAATTGTAATGGACAATAAAGCATAGAATGTAATTGGTACCACTGCCTTGATTTAGGCTGAGAAACCAGCAGTTTTACCCACTTTTGCTTCTATACAGTCATGGCAAGTGTCTATGAAAAAGCAGGCAGTGTCTTTGTATTACTTTCATAATTAAAAAAATGTTATTATCAGCTTTCTCAGGTTGAATTAGTATGATTATCAGAACAGTGTTGGGTGGGCACGGTGGGTCAGGCCTGTAATCCTTAGGAGGTCAGGCAGGCGGATCACCTGAGGTCAGGAGTTCAAGACCAGCCTGGTTAACATGGTGAAAGCCCATTTCTACTAAAAATACAGAAATTAGCTGGGCATGGTGGTGGGTGCCTGTAATCCCAGCTACTTGGGAGGCTGAGGCAGGAGAATCTCTTGAACCTGGGAGGTGGATGTTTCAGTGAGCCAAGATTGCACCATTGCACTCCCGCCTGGGCAACAAGAGTGAAACCCTGTCTCAAAAAAAAAAAAAAACAAGGAAAGGAAAGAAAAAAGAAAGGAAAACAAAGAAGGGAAGGGAGGGGAAGGAAGGGGAAGGGAAGGGAAAGGGAAAGGGAAAGGGAGGTGACCTCTTAGGCCTTTTAGAAAAGGGTCTTGGGGATCCCCAGAGGTCCACAGAGCACATTTGGAGAACCACTGGTTTTATTACACAAGCACAATGCATTAGTTTTATGAAGTTTAAAGTTTGTCAAAGACTGACCTCTTTTAAAATAAGGCAGATGAGTTTTTAATTCAAACAACAGAAAATAAATACATCACGAGACTATGCTACAGAGAACTAAAGAGAAAGAGAGTTAGAAAATCTGAATCACTTTTTGATTTATTAAAGTTCTAAAGACTTTATTGCCCACCACCACTGCTTCGTAAAATGTTCTTGTGTTTCAGTGTGTGGTTAGAAGAGTGAAAATATGTTTGGTTTGTTGTCATTGCCTGTTAAGGGTCAATACTTACAGGCAGTTCTGACTGGTTATCATAAAAAAGAATTCATAGCACAGGACATGTTGTGCTGAGGAAGAAGTCAGGAAACCCTCTGCAGGTCAGGATCCAGGTGAAGAATTTGTAAAAACTGTTTGCTTTGCTGAAATAAGCCCCAGAGCACATAGGAGGCATTATTTCACTAAACAGTTTACTAAGATATTGAACAGTTTTTGAAGTAATGCACATTCTTATTTTATAGAGATGCTGATAGAACTTTGAGCATCTTTGATGAACGGTTACACCCATTTACAGTAAGTGGCACTTTTACTGAAGTTGTATTTGCATCATAGACTGGCATTTGTTTCATGCTGAACTCGAAGTCATCTTTCTTTAAATCCTCTTCCCCGTTTTGTATTGCATTTAGTCATCTTAAGTGCTGTAAAAAGAATAGGCTGGAATAAGAACTGATGTGTAGCTCTCTTCAGTACATGAGCTAGTATGAGTAAATATAATATCCAAATAATGGAAAATGTATCTTTTAAAAAGGCAATTAAAGGACAATCACATATACTCATATTGCAATAAGCAATATGTAAGTACTTTTCACACAGAAGCTATGAAACTAGTTAAAAATAATTTCAGTTTAAATCAACTTACATGGTGTAAAAATTTTTAAATGTGCTTCCTCAGGTACGTAATAGCCACATGTGGCTAGTAATTATTGTATTTAACAGCGTAGGTTTAGAGCCTCATGGTTAGAGGAAACTGTTTTCTCAGTTTATTGCTGAGAAGAATGACATATGGTCAGTAAGACATTAAAGCCTAAAAGTAACTTACATTTGGATGGAATTATGTGGGGGAAAGAGTAAAAAAGAACCATAATTTTCTGAGGCTAAGCTCATATTATCTTTAAGTGAATGCTGATGAGTATTAAATCATTATGGTGTTTTAAGATTCCACTGTTCATATTGTAAAATCTAAAAGACATCTCACTAATCAAAATTATTGTGATACGATGGGCACAAATGTGAACACTGCTGTTTTAAGAGCACTTTAGGTTTTTTCTTCACTGGATACTTATGTTGCATTTTTTTCTTCTTTCAGCAAGAACGGCTTCCGGAGGTCTACTTTCAGTATGATCCTCAACGCAGATTGATTTTCAGATTTCTTCGTTCTCTATTTAAAGTCAAAAGGCTAACAGCTGACTTGGCAATCAGAAGTTTGGTGAGCTATTTTCTGTTTATAAAGCATCTTTAGAAATTGGTCTTGTAGAGCAGACTGGCCAACATGGTTAAACCCTGTCTCTACTAAAAATACAAAAATTAGCCAGGCTTGCTGACATGCCCCTGTAGTCCCAGGTACTCAGGAGGCTCGGGCAGGAGAATTGCTTCAACACAGGAGGCAGAGTTTGCCTTGACCAGAGATCAAGCCACTGTATTCCAGCCTGGGTGACAGAGAGAGACTCCATCTCCAAAAAAAAAAAAGAAAGGAAACAAAAGAAATTGATCTTGTAAACAGGGTGGCACGGTCCTGTTTTTAAATAAAGGTAGGTTTCTGAAATTATCTCAGAACTTTAAGAGAAACTTATGAAAGCAAATATACTATTGGCGTTGAGTCATCATCATGGCTTAAAATGTTGCCATTGCTTTTCTCATCACAGAACAATTGCTATGAAAGGCAGCAGGAAGGATTTCTGATTTCTCCTCCCACACTTGAGTGCACACATGCACACAGTACGCACACATCCAAGGCATGTGGAGGGCTTAGAATGCGGAGTAGTAGCAAAACCATCTGGTTGATGGGCAGGAATAGATGCCTACATCTAAACTGAGTCCCATGCTGTATCCCCAGGCGGTTCTGATGCATGTCGTGATTGAGAGCTGCTGCCTTCAATTCATTGTTCCTTGGATGTGCCTAATCTACCCCTGCTGGGCAGAGTAGGTAGCAGAAATATTTGATGTATGATTGTGATATGGTCCCTTGCTTGGCCTGGTCAAGCAAAGCCTTTGTAGAACATAAGAATAACAGGCACTTACTTTATGGTCAAAAGCAGGAGTATTCTGGTTTTTCACAAGAGTTCTTATCACAACACTCCAACCCAGCTAAGTCACAGGCCGGTCCTCTGTTTTGCAGGTGTACGTCGAAAGACTTGTAAGTTATGCTGGTATCAACATTTGTCCAACCAACTGGAAGAGGATAGTCTTCGGAGCCACTCTTCTTGCCATGAGGGTTGGGCACAATGTGGCTGTGTGCCATGAGCACTACTGCAAGCTGTTTGAGAGCATTACGGTTGAAGATATGTGAGTTTGTATGGTTTTTGTGAACGTTGTAACCATTTTTGAGTACTTTATTTGCTCCCATAAACTTAAACACTTTCAGAAATATTTGTAAAGGTTACATTGTGCAGATACTAAGAATGGACATGAATACCACATACTCTTTCTCCCCAGCTTTAGAACAACCATTCATATTTTTCACTGTTCATTGGTAGGTCTTGGTAAATTGCTGTTGTAAATAATCTCATAAATGGAAAAGTATTTTTCTGGTGAATGTTTTTGGCAAATATCTTACCAGTGTGCTGCCAGAACATAATAGTACAGTAAAAATCCTTACGGCTTTTTACAAGCTGTCTGCAAGTTCCAGTCTCTTTGTAAGGACCACATGTCTGGCCTTTGAAATAATTGTTTGGCCATTGACAGGTCTGGGGCCTGTGGACTGGGGAAAATGTGTAGCTTCACCCTGAGTCATACATTGTGTACTTGCTTTTGCTGGTGTTCTCCCTGCTTTTATCTGAAGATCTGTTTTATAGAAACCTTGAGATACAGAATAGCCACAGATCCCTGTGCCCCTGTCCCCTCCCTCTTCAGAGTGTTGCATCATTGGGCTGATGAGTTAGAAGTTCCAGTGTTCCCTCAGGCAGTCTGAGAAACGTTGCTGGAGCATCACCCAATGCTCGCCACATTCAGGAGGTTCCTGGGGTACTCATGCAACCACAGCAGCACTTGGGAGGGCTCTCAGTCTCACTCCAGGCCCATGACAAGTACTTTCATGAAATGAGTTTAGTTTAGCCAAGATGTCTCTCTCTACCATTCGAAATGTAAAGAGTATTTCTGTCCCATAATAGCGACAGGTAATAAATGGCATCCATCATTTCTGTCATCTGATCACTATTGTGGTGCCTTGGGAGTGAGCATGGAGTCTGAGTTGTGCAATGGAACCCTCAGGAATGAGCCCCAAGTTCAGCTGTAGGAGTGCAGAGGAGGCTGTCACCTCTCTCCTCATCCCAAACTTGTGCTAGATGCAGAATGGACCGCAAGCAGCTGTGCCCTGTTTGGACATGTGCATAGGAATCCACGTGCATAGGCTGTATTTGTTTCAAAACAGAATTTGGAGCGATTGTAGTAGCTCAGTGTGATATTTTTAAATAGAGAAAAATTTTACTAACTGACAACAGCAACAACACCACAAACCTGCCTATTAAATTCATATAGTAATCTTTAAAGAGTATCTACAAAACTGTAACCAAAATGTTAGTACAAAGACGCTTTCCAATGAAGAATCACTGAGAAACAAAATAGAAGTAGTATAACATTTACTTATGTACATTTTTGAAGATTATACAAGAATCATTTTGCATCAGGCTTTCCAATTTACAAACATTGATAGGATTTCCCTCTAGGGGAAGTTTTCACATAAATGTTGAAGAAGTTCTTAAAACTGAAAACGTCTCTGTATTTGGTATTTGACTAGGGTTCCAGTCCTATATGCTTTCTTATATTTATAAGGTGTATCTGCAGTGTGTGTTATCATGAGTCTTGGGCAAATATCACGTAAATGAAGGCATTTCTACGTGCTATACATTCATAGGTTTTATTTCAGAAATGAGTTCTTATCTTCATGTGGAACTGTAACAGCTGAAGACCTTACCACATGTTTGTATTTATAAGGGTTTTACTCCATTGAGTCCTTTCATGTTTTCAAAGAAATGAAAAAACTGAAGGCTATGTTTCTTAAGATTACGTTGTTTTTCTCCATGTTACATTTGAATATGCCTTTGAAAGCACGTGGGAAAATCAAGTTTATTAACATGTTTTTTACATTCAAGTTTCTTTTCCAGTATAAGTTATTTCTAAGTTTTCAAGGAATGCTGGGAAAGTTGCACGCTTTCTTGTATTTCTTTGATCAATAGGGTTCTGTCCAGTGTCAGTTCTTTCATGCATTCGAATAAACTAGAGCATGGGATGGCTTTACCACAGTTCTTACGTGAGAATAATGTTTTTGAAGATGGCCCAGTGAACTGACATTGTCTTGTGTTGGTTTTGTTGTTCCTCCTTCCCCAGGAATGAGTTGGAAAGGCGCTTTGTGGAGCTAATTGATCGTAATATCAGCGTTCCTGGCAGCATTCGTGGCAGATACTACTTCGATCTTCGTGACTTGGCACACAAGCGTGGCCTGCGTTTGCCAGTTTACCTTCTTGAGAGAGAAAGAGCATGGAAGCTGGGGGTAAGGCTACGAAGTTACTAAGTGGGTTTTCAGTCAAACACCAATGCCAGCATCTGTGACTAGGTCATATTAAGTAGTGATTAGAAAAACGGAAAGCTTCAAAAATAACATACTGAAGAGCTTATTAACCTTTTGGCATTCTATTTCCTGTATCTTTTATAGTTTTTACAAGGATCCACGTTATTTGAAAATTAAAGACACTATCTCTTTTGTGACCATAATTCAGAATTTTTTTTTTTTTTTTTTTTTTGAGACGGAGTTTCGCTCTTGTTACCCAGGCTGAAGTGCAATGGCATGAACCCCGGCTCACCACAACCTCCGCCTCCTGGGTTCAGGCAATTCTCCTGCCTCAGCCTCCTGAGTAGCTGGGATTACAGGCACGCACCACCATGCCCAGCTAATTTTTTTGTATTTTTAGTAGAGACGGGGTTTCACCATGTTGACCAGGATGGTCTTGATCTCTTGACCTCGTGATCCACCCGCCTCGGCCTCCCAAAGTGCTGGGATTACAGGCGTGAGCCACCGCACCCGGCCAATTCAGAATGTTTTAATAAAATTTACTTCTTTCTTAATGAATTTGAACCTTTACCCTTGCAAATAATCATACATAAATGATTTCTTGCCATAATGCACTCACCACTCTTGAATACTTTTTACTGCACAGTTTGCAAATTTCTGTCATTTTCTACTTTGTATACCACAGTACAGTCAGTCCCGTGGGTTTGGTAGACCAAAGCATTAGTGCCTAAGCCGAGACCTGCACTTAGACTGTATGAGGTGTATGTAGCTCAAGTACTGGATGCAGGAAGTACATGGGATTTTCCTGGAAATGATAACTTTTATGGGACAAAGTAGTATTTGTGGTTTGTGACTTTTGGTAAGTACGCAGCAAAATTACTCACAGCTGAAAAGGATGAACCTTTAAAATAGGCATGTTCTGTGGCACCTTGAAGGTATTTTAAAATAATACATTTTTCTACCATAATTAGTGCAAGTCAAGTAGTGCCTTTTGATGCTTTAGTCGTTAGACTTCGTTGACGTTCCAATACAATCCGGCCCGTGCCTGCCTCATTAAAATTTGCTTTGAGTATATAGTAACTACTGCAGATTGGGTAGAATTTGAATAGATTGATAAACTAACTTCTTGCAAAAGTGTGCGTTCGTTATGTTTAAGGAACAAGTGCACAGGTAACAGATACTGTTCTTAAAAGCCGGTTACAATGCTGTGACATTTTTGAGAGCCCAATTTTTAAGTAACTTAATAAAGCAAGCTCCCCTTTGCTCCAGCAATCTAATTCCAGCCCTGAAAGGAGGTGACCTAAGTCAGCTGCCGGAAGTTGGCCGTGTAAACCTCAGCCAAAGTAGCTGTAGCTGAACTATCTAAAGGAGTCTGCATGTGTGGCTTCTCATCAGTGGTGATTGTTAAAAGGTTGGAACCCTTTTTAAAATTGTACCTCTTTTCTATTTGACATTCTTAGGCTTTTTCAAGGCTAGAACAAGACAACTTCTTCTATACTGCTAACAAAATTAGGTCTTTCAGTGCTGATGACTTAATTGGTCTTCAGCGCGCTAAGGCCATCCTCTGCTGAATGAAGAAATGAGGGGTAGTGTAACATCTGAACCCCTCATCAAAAAAGACAGGAAGATATCACCTCTCCTGCCAAAGAACTGGAAAACTTAATATTTTCAAAAGAAGAAACACATCAATTCAAGTGAACTCAAGGACAACTAAGATTATGCTTCCTAGTAAAGAATGGGACCTTGTCAGGGCAACAACACACTCTTACACTCTTCGGTCCCTTTTAATGTAAACCGTGTTTTAGAAACCACTCCAAAGTGAAGGCTCCTTCTGCCCCCAAAAGAAAAGAAAAAGCAATGGGCCTTCATGTCGGTACCAACTGTATGTATAGTATGTACATTTTGGGGCTTTGTATCTACAGAATAGATACAATGTAGATGAGAGATTTAGTGACGATATGAGTTTGGTCAGGTGCATTTGTCACCGAGCCAAATGAGGCTCATCCTAAGTCAGTAGTTCAAATGCAGGCGTTCAGTAGTCTTTATGATGTTCGTATGTGTGTAGTACCTGTCCCATGCAGTGGAGGCACTGTCCTGTTAAATCCAGAACTTCCATATCTGAGCCAGTGCTATTTTATTTGTAGACAATTAACTTGAACCTTTACATTATTACCGGTAGGTGATTATAAATCTGCTTTACCCTTTATCTGAAAAGCTAAATCTTTGTGGCCTTAAGATTTTCTTTCTCTAACCCCAGTTTCCATTTCTTGGAGACACACTGCTGGCAGCCAAATTGAATGCTTATATTTAGGGGAAAGACAGAAATAATTCCGACCATCTGGTTTTTTTCAGTATTGGAAAGGGAGAAAAACTCCCCAAAGACAATGAAAATTGATTCCCTAGCAAGATTGTGCGAGGCCCTGCAAAGTAAAATGCCCTGAGGCACACCCGGGGGCACAGTGCAGCGTCTCTCAAGAAGGTGGTTATTGAGTACTTCGGTGAGCAGAATAGGGGTGAGAGGATCCCCACAATAGGATGTCCTGACTTACACTGGAGTCAGGCGTGTTATTCCAGCCAGGAGTGTCACTCTTGGCTGTGTCACCTTGAAAAGATTTATTTTCTTATTTCAACTTGCATTTTTATTAAGTATACAATGAATTTTATTGATAAAGCTTGGAAGATGGGAAAATATTATCAAAAAAACATAAATTGGGAGGCCGAGGTGGGTGGATCACGAGGTCAAGAGATCGAAACCATCCTGGTCAACATGGTGAAACCCCGTCTCTACTGAAAATATAAAAATTAGCTGGGCACGGTGGCGCCTGCCTGTAATCCCAGCTACTCAGGAGGCGGAGGCTGAGGCAGGAGAATTGCGTGAACCCAGGAGGCGGAGGTTGCAGTGAGCCAAGATCGCGCCATTGCACTCCAGCCTGGGTAACAAGAGCGAAACTCCTTCTCAAAAAAAAAAAGAAAGAAAAAGTGAATTGGTCTTTTTTTTTTTTTTTTTTTTTGAGACGGAGTTTCTCTCTTGTTACCCAGGCTGGAGTGCAATGGCGCCATCTCCACTCACCGCAACCTCCGCCTCCTGGGTTCAGGCAGTTCTCCTGCCTCAGCCTCCTGAGTAGCTGGGATTACAGGCACGCGCCACCGTGCCCAGCTAATTTTTTGTATTTTTAGTAGAGACGGGGTTTCACCATGTTGATCAGGATGGTCTCGACAGGAGATCGAGATCATCCTGGCTAATACAGTGAAACCCCACCTCTACTAAATATACCAAAAAAAAAAAAATTCTTAGTTTTATTTGTTCTTCTCCTAAAAATGTGTAATAAGTACCTGAGGTCGATATTTTTTGTGAATGATTTCAAGCAGAATCTCAGGGCTTAGTTTCAGGAATATTACTGGGTGAAATTTTTCTTTGTAGCTACAGAGAAATAAATTCATTTCCACAAGAAATTGTGGTAGACAAATTAGTGATTTATGAAAAGAAAATTAGTTCCTCTTTTCTGTATGGTGGAGTATTTGTGATAGTGGAAAAATCTATTCTGTATCCTGTTATCTGCATGTCTTAGTTTAATGTTAAATTCTATGAGATAAAACTCAACATTCCTGGAAGTGTTAATATATGATTCCTTAATAAATTATTTGTCATTATGGAAATAATAGCTAAATGACCTGTTTATTGTCTGATGGATATTTTGGTTTCTCTTGAAGTATAAAATTTAAGTACCTTACATTTTCCTTTACTCCTGTAAACATAAGCAGTGAGTTTGATCAATTTTGCTGGAACTCCACCACCTCCTGGGTTCAAGTGATTCTCCTGCCTCACCCTTCCGAGTAGCTGGGATTCCAGGCGTGTGCCACCATGCCCAGCTAATTTTGTATTTTTAGTAGAGATGAGGTTTCTCCATGTTGGTCAACTGGTCTTGAACTTCTGACCTCAGGTGATCCGCCGGCCTCAGCCTCCCAAATTGCTGAGATTACAGGTGTGAGCCACTGTGCCCTGCCACACACTGAGGTTTTCTTTTGTTTTGTTTTTTTTTTAACTTAAAACCAAATGAATAACCTTGACTGGAAATCAGAGACCTGAGCCTGTAGACTGCAGCCTAAGGCTAAACTTGACTTGTCAAAGGAGTTCATGAATAGCACAGTCATTTATTCCTGGGGAGCCTCCCCTGCAGGTGTCCCAGCATGCTCACAGTTGCCATAGAAGGACCTTTATACTGAGGGGAGCTATAGAGCCCTGGAAAGCTGGGAGTGAACAGGCAGACATGGTGAGAGTTGAGATGGGAGGCAGGTGGTGATGTCCTCTGTGAGGGTGTAATTCTCATTGTCCTGAGGCTGTTTCTAGATACTACCAAATAAATTCAGATGTGGATAAGAAGAGACTTTATTGTAAAGGAGTATTGCAATGGGGAAAGCACCAAGCATCAGATCTGCAAGCATCTCAAAAGAGGCAGAAAAGGGCTGTGTTTCATATGGAGGAGCAAACAAGATTAGAAGGAAGGTGGGAGGAAGAGAGGAGAATGGAGAATGGCAAAATCAGATTCAAGCTTAGGGAATGTTTCACCCTAAAGTCAGCCTGTTCTTAGGAGGGGCATAAAGGGGGTGTTGTATGTTGGATCAGACTGAAGGCAGAGCAGATTCTGGGAGCTGGGGAAAGGAGAGAAATTTGAGCAAAGTGTATTTAACAAGTATTTTGTTCTGAACACTGAAGACAAGATGATTAATTTATAAGGGAGAATTTAGAGAGTTTGTGGATTTGTGATATCTAAAAGAGGAAGCATCATCTAAGTCATTATGAAAAGGGTGTTTATTTGCAGTAAGCTGTTCTTACAGAAACAAAAGATGGAGAGTTCTTAACCATGGCTGTTTACCAAGATTGACTAACCACCCCATCTTTTCCCCCACTTTACTTTGTCCTATACATTTTTTTTCTATTTGGTTTTCCTGAGTTGTATCCTATATAAAACCTGGTAATCATAGGTAAAGTTTCTCTGCTCAGTTCTGTGAGAAGTTTTATCGAATTATTAAACTTGAGCAAGAGGGTTATGGAAGCCCATGATTTATGGACAGAAGTATAGATGGAGTTGCTGGAACACGGGAGGCAAAGGTTGCAGTGAGCCGAGATTGGACCAATGCACTCCAGGGTGACAGAGTGAGACTGCATCTCAGAAATAAATGTATTAAATAAAATCTTTGAAATATGTTAAATAAAATCTTGTTTTAACCAATTACTGTTTTTATTCATATAATTTTGTTAATATAAAAGACCCACCTCTAGAAAGAGTATTATGATTTTCTTCTTACTCATACCCAATTAAATTATACCACCCTGTTTTCTAAACAAAACAAAACAAAAAACAAAGTTCCTATTAACTAATCTTATTACAACTTTCGTAGATGATTCACAACATGCTTAGACTTTCTGTTTTGCCTAAATATTTCTCTTTCTTGAACAACCCAGTCATTTTACTTAAGGACAAAAAATTTACCTCATAAAATTTCTTCTTATGTAACGTTGCTTTTTTTTCACCTTCTTTATCCAAAATTCCTCTTTATATCTTTAACTTTCTTTACATGTCTTATTTCCTGGTTCCTTTTACCTCAGTTTATACATAACTTTTATAGAAGCTTTGAATTAGACAAAGATACTTACTTTTAAATAAGAACATTTAAAAAATGTTTTCCTGTATTTTTTATGTTGGAAATTACCCAGCTACATAATATCTACAAATAATCTTAAATCCCAGATCATATGACAGGTCTGTTTACAACCATTTGTTCCATTACATTTACAAGATTATTTAATATTTTACCTAGGTTATTTATGAAAACTATGATAGTCATTATTAAAGGTAAATTCCCTGTTAACCTATGAATTTCAGGTGTTTAATTTTCCTTCCTTTTTTTTGGGGGGGGATGAAATTTTGCTCGTATTGCCCAGTCTGGAGTACAGGGGCGTGATCTTGGCTCAGTGCATCCTCTGCCTCCTGGGTTCAAGTGATTCTCCTGCCTCAGCCTCCCAAGTAGCTGGGACTGGAGGCACCTGCCACCGTGCCCGGCTAATGTTTTGTATTTTTAGGAGAATCACAGTTTCACCGTGTTGGCCAGACTGGTCTAGAACTTTGTGCCTCAGGTGATCCGCCCACCTTGGCCTCGCAAAGTGTCGAAGTGACAGCTGCAAGCCACTGTGCCCAATCTATTTAAGTAATTTCCTTACGGTTAAGTATAAGGGTATTTGTACCAATAACTCAGAATGCAGCTGTTTTCATTAAACCAAGTTATTCCATGTCTTATTTATCAAAAATTACACAAGCAAAGATTATTCTATCTTGGCCTGAATTAAAGTTTTAAAACCCTTATGACAAATCTTACAGTTTTCTGCAAGAATAAGCATGAAATCACTTGCTCAACAAATGCAAACAAAAAATGCTAAAAATTATGACAACATTTTTTATATTATTTTGCCAATAATTTGAAAGCCAGCTTATTTATAAAAGGTTTTTCTTAAGTCACATGAACTTGAAAAAGCATTTGACTAGTCTTTCTTTTACGGATATAACGGTTGATTTATGTACTTGTATTTTTCTTTAAGCCAGTGAATTAGAGCTCTCTATAGTAGAGAAACATTGTGTGCACAACACATAAATACATAAACCTATTAGCCATGCTGACAGAAGTATGTCTTATAGATTCATAAGATCTCTTTTTTCCCTATCCTAGACTTTAAAAATTTTTTTGTCTTTTTATTTTTTTTAAAATTTAAATAGGTTTTTGGGGAACAGGTGGTGTTTGGGTTGCATGGGTAAGTTCTTTAGTGGTGATTTCTGAGATTTTGGGGCACCCATCACCTGAGCAATGTACACTACCCGATGTGTGGTCTTTTATCCCTCACCCACCTCTTACCCTATTCCCCAAGTCCCCAGAATCCATTGTACCGTTCTTATGCCTTTGCATCCTCATAGCTTAGTTCCCACCTATGAGTGAAAACATAAGATGTTTGCTTTTCTATTCCTCGGTTACTTCATTTAGAATAATGATCTCCAGTTTCATCCATTATATTGTTCCTTTTCCTGGGTGAGTAGTATCCAGGGCATCAATGAGGTCTAGGGAACTCCAAGGCTACTGAGAGTAGGTGGGCTAGAGACATGGGTGAGAGTGGATAATTGCTATTCTCTAAGCCCTCCCTGCATCATGGTGCAAGCTGCTTTGGTATCTATGGGTGGCACCTGCCAAGGTTGCTGGGACTCAGGAATACAAGGACAGAAAAGGGAAAGAGGACATCCTTCGTTCCCTCACATACCCAGGTATATCTGCTAGGAAGAGAAGGGAACCAGGTGTGCCTGCTCCCCTGTTTGTAGATGGGTAGCCATCCATCTTCAGTCTGTGTCCCTATCAAATGCATCCTGAACCCCTGGGACTCCTTTGAAAGAAATCTTTTGGCCGAGTGCAGTGGCTCACGCCTGTAATCCCAGCACTTTGGGAGGCCAAAGTGGGCAGATCACGAGGTCAGGAGTTCAAGACCAGCCTGACCACCATGGGGAAACCTGATCTCTACTAAAAATACAAAAATACAAAAATTAGCCAGGTATGGTGATGGCCTGCCTGTAATCCTAGCTACTTAGGAGGATGAGGGAGGAGAATCGCTTGAACCCAGGAGGCAGAGGTTGCAGTGAGCCGAGATTGTGCCATTGCACTCCAGCCTATGAAAGTGAGAGTCTGTGTCAAAGAAAAAAAAGAAAAGAAAAAAAAAAACATCTTTTCCATTCTCCTCCTCTGTCCTCTCTTCACAGATAGGTAATTGTGTCTCCACACTATGGGACACTTTCCTCAGATGCATCCTCCAAACTGAGAAAAGTTAATTTCCCAAACCTTAAACTGGTTGGCTTTGGATTGGGCTCAGGGGAAGGGAACCCAGAGGCCCAACAAGCTGGCCAAAGGGCCAAGGCTTTTTTACCCAGTTGGGCTTTTGGCCTCCCTCTCCCTTTCCAAACTGGTAAAAGGCCTTGGGACTTTTGAGCTGTCCTTATCCCTCCCCTTGTTTTGATTTATTTTGATTTGTTTTGTTTGAGACTCGGGTTATAGTCTTGTTGCCCAGGCTAGAGTGCAAAGCTGAAATGAAGGAAAAAATGTTAAGGGCAGCCAGAGAGAAAGGCCAGGTTACCCACAAAGGGAAGCCCATCAGACTCACAGCAGATTTCTTGGCAGAAACCCTGTAAGCAGAGTGGAGGCCAATACTCAACATTGTTAAAGAAAAGAATTTTCAACCCAGAATTTTATATACAGCCAAACTAAGCCTCATAAGCAAAGGAGAAATAAAATTCTTTACAGAGAAGCAAATGCTGGGAGATTTTGTCACCACCAGATCTGCCTTACAAGAGCTCCTGAAGGAAGCACTAAACATGGAAAGGAACAGCTGGTACCAGCCACTGCAAAAACGTACCAAATTGTGAAGACCATCGACACTGTGAAGAAACTGCATCAACTAATGGGCAAAATAACCAGCTGGCATCATAATGACAGGATCAAATTCACACATAACAATATTAACCTTAAATATAAACGGGCTAAATGCCTCAATTAAAAAACACAGACTGACTAATTGAATAAAGACCCATCAGTGTACTGTATTCAGGAGACCCATCTCGTGTGCAAAGACACACATAGGCTCAAAATAAAGGTATGGAGGAAGATTTACCAAGCAAATGGAAACCAAAAAAAAGCAGGGGTTACCATCCTTGTCGCTGATAAAACAGACTTTAAACCAGCAAAGATCAAAAGAAACAAAGAGGGCATTACATAATGGTAAATGGATCAATGCAACAAGAAGAGCTAACTATCCTAAATATATATGCACCCAATACAGGAGCACTCAGATTCATAAAGCAAGTCCTTAGAGACCTATAAAGAGATTGAAACTTCCACCCAATAATTGTGGGAGACTTTAACACCCCACTGTCAATATTAGATCAATGAGACAGGAAAATTAAAAAGGATATTCAGGACTTGAACTCAGCTTTGGACCAGGTGGATGTAATATACATCTACGGAACTCTCCACCCCAGATCAACAGAATATACGTTCTTCTCAACACCACATCACACTTAGTCTAAAATTGACCACATAATTGGAAAACACTCCTCAGCAAATGCAAAAGAACGGAAATGATAACAACCTCTCAGACCACAGTGCAATCAAATTAGAACTCAGGATTAAGAAACGCACTCAAAACCACACAACGACATGGAAACTGAACAACCTGCTCCTGAATGGCTACTGGGTAAATAACCAAATGAAGGCAGAAATGAAGATGTTCTTTGACACCAATGAGAACAAAGAACAGAATCTCTTGGACACATTTAAAGCAGTGTGTAGAGGGAAATTTGTAGCACTAAATGCTCAACAGAGAAAGCAGGAAAGATGGAAAATCAACACCTTAACATCACAGTTAAGAGAACTAGAGAAGCAAGAGCAAACAAATTCAAGAGCTTGCAGAAGACAAGAAATAACTAGGATCAGAGCAGAACTGAAGGAGATAGAGGCATGAAAAACCCTTCAAAAAAAAAAAAAAAATCAATGTCCAGGAGCTGGTTTTTTGAAAAGATCAACAAAATAGAACACTAGCCAGATTAATGAGGAAGAAAAGAAAGAAGAATTAAATAGACACAATAAAAAATGATAAAAGGGATATCACCACCAATACCAGAGAAATACAATCTACCACCAGAAAATACTATAAATACCTCTACGTAAATAAACTAGAAAATCTAGAAGAAATGGATAAATTCCTGGACACATACATCCTCCCAAGACTAAACCAGGACGAAGTCAAATCCCTGAGTTCTGAAATGGAGGCAGTAATTAATAGCCTACCAACCAAAAAAAGTCCAGGACGAGATGGATTCACAGCTGAATTCTACCAGGGTACAAAGAGGAGCTGGCAGTATTCCTTCTGAAACTATTCCAACCAATAGAAAAAGTAGAAGTCCTTCCTAACTCATGAGGCCAGCATCATCCTGATACCAAAACCTGGCAGAGACACAACAAAAAAAGGAAAGTTCAGGCCAATATACCTGATGAATGTTGATGTGAAAATCCTCAGTAAAATACTGGCAAACTGAATCCAGCATCACATCAAAAAGCTTATCCACCATGATCAAGTTGGCTTCATCCCTGTGCAAGGCTGGTTGAACATACACAAATCAGTAAACATAATTCATCACATAAACAGAACCAATGACAGAAACCACATGATTATCTCAATAGATGCAGAAAAGGCCTATGACAAAATTCAACAGCACTTCATGTTAAAAACTCTCAATAAACTAGGTATTGATGGAACATATCTCAAAATAATAAGAGCTATGTATGACAACTCACAGCCAATATCATACTGAATGGGCAAAAACTGGAAGCATTCCCTTTGAAAACCGGCACAAGACGAGGATGCCCTTTCTTAACACTCCTATTCCACATACAATTGGAAGTTCTGGCCAGGGCAATCAGGCAAGGGAAAAAAATAGAAGGTATTCGATTAGGAAAAGAGGAAGTAAAATTGTCTCTGTTTGCAGATGACATGGCTGTATATTTAGAAAACCCCATTGTCTCAGCCCAAAATCTCCTTAGGCTGATGAGCAACTTCAGCAAAGTTTCAGGATACAAAATCAATGTGCCAAAATCACAAGCATTCCTATACACCAATAACAGACAAACAGAGAGCCAAATCATGAATGAACTCCCATTCACAATTGCTACAAAGAGAATAAAATACCTAGGAATAACACTTACAAGGGATGTGAAGGACCTCTTCAAGGAGAGCTACAAACCACTGCTCAAGGAAATAAGAGAGGACACAAACAAATGGAAAATCATTCCATGCTCATGGATAGGAAGAATCAATATCATGAAAATGGCCATACTGCCCAAAGTAATTTATAGATTCAGTGCTGTCCCCATCAAGCAACCGTTGACTTTCTTCACAGATTTCGGAAAAACTACTTTAGATTTCATATGGAACCAAAAAGGAGCCTGCATAGCCGAGACAATCCTAAGCAAAAAGAGCAAAGTGGGAGGCATCATTCTACCTGACTTCAAACTATACTACAAGGCTACAGTAACTAAAACAGTTTGGTACAGGAACCAAAACCCATATATAGACAAATGGAACAGAATAGAGGCCTCGGAAATAACACCACATATCTACAACCATCTGATCTTTGACAAACCTGACAAAAACAAGCAATGGGGAGAAGATTCCCTATTTAATAAATAGTGTTGGGAAAACTGGCTAGCCATATGCAGAAAGTTGAAACTGGATCCCTTCCTTACATTCTATACAAAAATTAACTCAAGATGGATTAAAGACCAAATCTAAGACCTAAAACCTTAAAAACCCTAGAAGAAAACCTAAGCAATACCATTCAGGACATAGGCATGGACAAAGACTTCATGACTAAAACACCAAAAGCAATGGCCACAAAAGCCAACATTGACAAATGGGATCTAATTAAACTAAAGAGCTTCTGCACAGCAAAGAAACTATCATCAGAGTGAGCAGGCAACCTACAAAATGGGAGAAAATTTTTTCAATCTATCTATCTGCAAAGGGCAAATATTCAGAATCTACAGAAAACTTAAAGAATTTTACAAGAAAGAGACAAACAATCCCATCAAAAGGTGGGCAAAGGATGTGAGTAGACACTTCTCAAAAGAAGACATTTATGCAGCCAACAAACATATGAACAGAAACCCATCATCACTGGTCATTAGAGAAATGCAAATCAAAAACACTGAGATACCATCTCATGTCAGTTATAATGGCGATCATTAAAAAGTCAGGAAACAACAGATGCTGGAGAGGATGTGGAGAAATAGGAACGCTTTTACACTGTTGGTGGGAGTGTAAATTAGTTCAACCAATTGTGGAAGACAGTGTGGTGACTCCTCAAGGATCTAGAACTAGAAATACCATTTGACTCAGCCATCCCATTACTGGGTATACACCCAAAGGGTTATCCATCATTCTAGGATAAAGACGCATGCACACGGATGTTTATTACGGCACTGTTCACAATAGCAAAGACTTGAAACCAACCCAAACGCCCATCAATGACAGAATGAACAAAGAAAATGTGGCACATGTACACCATAGAATACTATGCAGCCATAAAAAAGGATGAGCTCATGTCTTTTGAAGCTAGAAATCATCATTCTCAGCAAACTAACACAAGAACGGAAAACCAAACACTGCATGTTCTCACTCATAAGTGGGAGTTAGGAGAACACATGGTCACAAGAAGGGGAACATCACACACTGGGACCTGTTTGGGTGGTGGGGGGCTAGGGAAGAGACAGCATTAAGAGAAATACCTAATGTAGATGACAAAAAAATCCTTTTTTTTTTTTTTTGACATGAAAGTCTTTCTTTTTTAATTTGGTTGATACACATTTGACAAAATAGTATAAAATAATCCGTGAACAGATATTTAGGTATTTACATGAACAAGGTATTTACAGTAACAGAACTGAAATACATAAAATTGATATATTTCTTTAACAGAAATGTCTATAAAATTTTCTACTGTGAATCTGGAAGACTTTTAGTTCCTACTTATTAACCTGGTCTTAAGCCCCCACAGGCAACTTGTAGGGCCCAGGAGTAGGATATACAAGGTCTAACTCGTTTGACAATTAAGAATCATCTAGTAATGTGAACTGGTGGGTGTTGGGTGGGGGGAGAGGGGGAGGGAAGAACCAGATCTTGGGGGAAGTTACAGAGTAGAAGACTCCACTGAAAACAAAAATGGACAAGAAAGACCTAAAATCACACTCATCTTTCTCTTGTCTCCTGTGGGAGAAGGCTGCAAACTATTTTAAATACTTACTCAATTTTTCCCATTAGCAGAAAATCAGCAACCCTGAGACTCCAACTTTTCATGGCACAAAACTTAATTCACATCTAGTAACTGATTAAGATTTATAAACTAATTTTATATCAGATGGAAAATAACCCTTATGGTTTAAAAATACATGCAAGGAAACAAAATTTCTCAAATTTATTTTTTATGCCTAATTCTTAAACATTTGAACTAATAATTTCTATTGTCTGAAATTAGTTCCACACACAGGTACGCTTTAAATGAATGCTTTGAGTACACCTTGCTCTTGATTATTAAACGGAATGCCTACTTCCTTGTATTATTATTTAGATATACTTAAAAGAAATGAGAAGTTTAATCCACCTGGAATATAAAGAAATGTATCGATTTACAAGATAGCCACATAGACAGAGACCAGGAAGAAATAATCAAATGCTCATTCTTAGTAACACAACGGAGACAGTGAAACACGATCCACTATACATGTCATCTGCTGATCTAACTACGTTACTTGATAAGCTATACTTACAAAGAATGGTTTCATCAAACACCTTACCAGAGCGAATATTCACACTGTGCTGAAACATCAAGTTTGCTGCTCCTCCAGTGGCGGTTCAAGAGCTTCCACTAGCTTTTTATTTGCCTCTCCATTATGCCGGCTTTGACAATGGGTTAAATGTTTCTTAAAATCTCTTGGGAAATTTGATTCAAATTTACAACGTGGACATTTAAGTAAACTTTGGACTTAATATTTAGGAACATAATAAATTTAAGTCCCATGGACTGCTACATGATTTTTAAGGAGAGATTCCAAAAGAAAAGCCTTTCGACAAATTGTGCATTTGTAAGGGCTTTGAACATTATGCTTATTAGCCAAACGATGCAAAACAGCACCTTTTTCATAGCACGGCAACAGCAAATTTTGCAATCCTACTTTCCTTTTCCACACTTCATATATTTTGCAATCACCTTCTCGGAGGTAAAAGCTTGTTTTTCTTAGTGAACTGCAGCACATTTCTAGTCTGCTCTGGACTAGTCATGTCCATTTTGTTCTCTTTGCTAAAAGCAGTGGATTCCACATCAACCTGCTCTTGATCACTGTTTGATTCGTGGCCCTTAATATCCATTGCATCCAAATCTGTTTCAATGTACTCACTACTACTATGCTCAGCATCTGAGCGCTCTTGGTTGTCTTTATTGAGCTGCTTTGAGGAAGGAAATCAAGTATCTTCTAAGCGTTTCTTAGGTGAAGCTAGAAGTTCTTCCTGAACCAGAATATCACATTTTTGATCATCTATGGCATCCATCTGTAGTTCATCACCAAGCTCAACAGCCTTCTGTGATTCTGAGAATATAGCAGATTTAGGGAGTTCAGGGAAAAGGACATGCTTCTGGGGCTCTGGACAAAGGGCACGTTTGCACGGCCTTGGGGAAGCAGAAGGGGCTGTTTTGGCAGGCTCAGGAAACAGGGCAGGTTTCCTAGGCTCGGTATCAATAGAACAGACTTCCAGACAGGTGAGGCTGCTTTGGGGTACTCAGATGGCCCAGAAGAACCTGTTTTTCTGGTGTCAGGGAAGACAGGTTTCTGAGGCTCAAGAAAATAGGAAGACTTCCACAGATCAGGAGAACCACCCCGGGAACTTTTCTGGGACTCAGGGAAATAATAACATGTGGCTGGTAGCAACAGTACTGGTCTACACTCTTGAAAAAAATCGGGGAAAAGCAAAGGCGAAAACCAAGGAATGTTCTATGTTAATAGGTATTTTTCTATGAATGTATTCTTTTTCTTAAGGGCAGTATAGAAGTATTAATGTATATTAACTTGGCTAGGACTTATTTGAATACAATTTAAGGAAAATCTTTACAGTTTTAAAAATAAGTCACACATTTAAAAACCCATTTGTTAATGGTGTTGAAAGAATGGAATGCCTAGAATCAACTCTGCAAAACACTGAGGCACAGATAATCTTTATTCAAAGATCAATTCCCCAGGGTCAATTTCCTGGAAATATTTGCATTGACCCTCAAGTAAGGTTAAGAGTGATTACATCTCCCTTAAATTTATTATGTTCCTAAATATTGCTATCTTTCAGCAATTTGGCCAAAGCATGGCTAAATTATAAAGTCAAGAAAGCCAAGATGGCCGGGCCTTTCCAGTGCATGTAAATTCTTCATAATACCCCTACCAGAATCAGGATGGATACGATGGGGTGCTCTAATCCATTTCAGATAAAAGAGATAAAAGAGAGCTATGTTCTACTCACTCTTCTTATCAACATAAACCAATAGTCTGATTCTTATTATTTATACTAAGGGAGTCCATATCCTTTTGTTAGAGCAAATAGAAAAACAAGCTTCTCTACACTGATGACATGGGACACCATCGTGGATGTGGAGGAGCCTTTCACCCTGATTGTCTACTATGTTAAAAGAACTAAAACTGGTATTCTTGGCTGATAGAATCCAATATTCAAATAGTATTTTTATTCAGGAACTTGGCTGTACATTGTAGAGAACACATTCTGGTCGGCTTGACGGGAAACGCTACTGCTCTAAGTCAGGTACTGTCAGCAGGCTGCGGGCAGACCACGTTCTGCCAGGACGCTGGCTGCAACAGTGTTTTTATACTTTTGAATGTTTGTATGTTTTCAGTGCCTGTGGCTAAGCATCTTCAATTTGCCATTGTTCACACCTGGCCCCGCTATACATTTAGTGACATCCAAGGGCTTTTGAGTTGGCAATCTTCATTCTACCCAAACTACTGTCAGATTCTTTTATAGTCAAGGAAGCTCATTGACAAGAATTTCTAGTTCCAGTCACATTTTGCTCTATGGGGCTCAACTTAGTGGTTATGTAGGCTTTCAAACAAATCCAAAGATTTGAGGTCAATACTGACTCTCCATCGGCAGTTCTGTAGTCCCCAGTTAATTAACTTCTGCCAAATATACGGTTGAAATGAAAGCTGCGGGAGGGAAAGCTTACATGGGAACGTTATGATAAGTTAGTCTAAGTTCTGTCTTTGTAACAAGTTAAATCACAAGCTGTCTACTTGAACTGTGTTAGCTTTTCCTATAACAACATTTTTCCTGAAATAAAATGTAATGTTGTGTCCTTGGCTTTATAAAGAAATGTTGGCTGAAAAAAATTCATTGATCAATGTCTTTATGTAAAGACACATGGGATACATTACTATCACTAGTGCAGTGCTAGAAAAAAAGACTCCTTTCACATAATGTGCTCCCTTTTAGTGGACAGTGAAAATCCCCTCACCTGTGATGCTTCCTTTTCTCCTCGGCTGTCAGGATAGTCAAATTAACTCATGACTCCTTCCGAACACTGTTACTCTCCTCTTGATGTGCTCTCTCATCTCTTTGACCTTTAGTGTTTTTCTACATGCATGCATGTAAATTTGCTTGTAACCAATATCAATAACCTTTTGGAAGTATACAGCGTAAAAATTGCAAATAAAGAATCATTAAAAATAAAAAATTATTATTTTGTTAGAATCTTTTTTATTCAGAAGAAAACCCCCCAAAACCAAAAAGTTTTCCAGCCACACACAGGAGGGGTATGGGTAGGGGGCAGTGTCTGTCTATCCAGCCCTGGCCCACAGCCCATGTGGTTTTGGCAGCAATAAGGGGTGTGGGGTAATGGCCCAAAAAAGAGAATGGTGTATGTGTGTGTGGGGAGGAAAGGGGTGCAAAGCTGTGGGGAGCAGTGAAGGGGAAGGGACAGACCAGGTCAGTACTGGGCATGCAAAGGTGGGAGGCCATTTCATAACATTTCTTGTGATCTAACCACTGTGGACACCTTTGTCCATCGGCAGGACTAGTATCTTGTCAGTCTTGGTGACAGTGACATTGAAGGTGGGGCTCCACCGGTGCTCTTCGTATGAAGATCCATGCTAAATTCCCCATCCTGCAGCAGTGAGTCCCGGATAACCGAACACTCTGGCCCCCAAGTGTCAGCCCCCACGTAAAAACTTGACCGGCCTTTGCCAAACAGGACACCAACCTCTGCTGGAGTGATGTTATCAAAGGTTTTCCTGGGGACGGCGGCCCTGACGGAGGCAAGTCCTTACAGCCCACGATGGCCGTGTCCTAACAGGTCCTGTCTGCCATGAGGTTGTCGACGTAGGCGCTCCACCCGGCCATGGCGCTGCTAATGGGGCTGCTCTCAGCGCTGCTGCTGCGGCTGTGGGCTGCCCACTACCAGGACACCCGATCATCCCCACGGCACCCAGTACCCCTCACCGCACCTGATCACCCTCACCACACCCGATCACCCCCCACCGCACCCAGTTACCCTCTGCACCCAATCACTCCCACAGCACCCAGTCACCCACACCGCACCTTGTCACCCCTAGGGCACCTGGTCACCCCCACGGCACCTGGTTCCCCCACTGCACCTGGCAGGGCCTGAGTGCCTCGCTCCACGCTCTGGGTGAACCTCCGGTCATCGGGAAGCAGATGCCATCTCAGTGATCATCCTTTTGGGAAACGCTGACTTCTGGGAAGGAATTGTGCGGTCACAGAGCTCACTGCCTGCAGGTGCCTTGGCCCACACCGGAGGGACTCATAGGTGAAGCGCCCTGTGGTACCCTCACCCAGGAGCTTATGAAGAGAAGAGGAAATCCTAAGGGCGACACCAGGCAGTGATAAGTCCCATGAAAGAAGGACAAAGCGCTAGAAAGCCACCCAGAAACCGGGAAGGCTCCCTGGGCGAGGGGGTGCCAAGCAGGGTCCTGAAGGCCTGATGGGACTCAGGAGAGGAGGTTGTAGAGAAGGTGTGTGGAAGGGGCAGCAAAACTAGAGGACGCAGGTGAAAAGGCATCCTCTAGACATCGCGGCTCATTCAGTTTGTGGCCACCGGCCATGGTGGGGTGTGTGGGGCATCTTAAGACCAGATACTTGAATTCTTTGTAGAGGAGTTGTTTGGGCAGATTCTAAGAGAAACTTGAAGCTCATTCCTCATTGACTCAGGAGTCCAGAATGTAGGCTGGGGATATTAAAGTTGCTTTTGTAAAGGAAGAGAGAAGGCCCAGTCAGATCTGACATGCTGTGCCTTGAATAGAATGCAGTTTGAGACAGATTTAGACGTCACCTGCACACATAAGGTGTTTCTGTTGGTGCCTTGCCTAAAATGCATCAAGACGTCCCACACTCTGTATTAGGTGTCTACACTAAACCTACATTATGTCTTCAAGATGGCATTTGTGTAAAGCAAAATAAATGACGAAGTTTAAAAAATGGTTAATAATATTCTGGTACTAAATTTTTTTTTAGTTTTAAACATTTCTGCTAATAAAAATAATAATGTTTGAACAATCTTGCAAAATTCAAGAAGTACTGGAAAAATGTTAAAAACCTTATCTTCTGTAATTGTACCTTTTAGATTTGGTTACTGTTAATATTCCTAGTTTAAATAATAAAAATGCTACAACATTTATCACGAGGAAGCATGTAATAAGGTGAATAAATTTAAACTGAAAAGGAGTTTTGGAAAAATTAAAAAGATATGTTTGATAATGTTCATGATGGAATTCAATAATCTAAAAGTGATTACTAAAGGAAAGATTTAACATACAGTGGTGATAATTTAGAGCAAGGCTTTTCGTGCTTAAAAAAATTCTGGGTTTTATGTTAAATTGAGACCTCCAGGCACACAAGGGTCACACTGTGGCCCCTCCGAGGGGCTAAGCCTGCATACCCAGCACCCGCCCGCTTTTGCTCTGCTAGCCCCGCCCCCACCACCACCCAATTTACGATGGAGGATTGGAAGTCTCCTCTTTTGTTCCCTCCTCCTCAGTGTTTCCCTCTCCCTGGCTTTCTCCCCAGCTAGCTCTTTCCAGAAGCCACCTGATTTCCTTGGCATGCATGGATGCACTGTGTGTCCCACAAAATGAAAGCTGCAGGCAGGCAGGATTCCAACATTTTGTGTTGATTGTTACATCCTTAGCTGCTAGAATAGTACCTGGCTCCTGGCAGGCAGGCAAGAGGTATTTCCGGAATATTGAATGAACTGATGGCATGGCGGTGAAGAATAAACCAGATGGCTTGTGTCAAGGGCTCACAGAGCAAGTCCAGCAGCAGCAGGTACTAAGCGGCAGCCCCACAATGTCGGCACTCACCCTCCAGGAGCCTGTAGGCCACGCTGATGTTGGGGCACAAGAACTGCACAGGCAGCAGGCGGAACTGGTGGAAGGTGCCTGGGGGCCGGTTCTCACGAATGCGGAAGGAGAGGCTTTTCTCTGGGAAGCAGAGCTCCCGGGGATTGAGGGAGCTGCAGGCTGGAAAGGAGGTGTTGAAGAAGGAGAAGTGCACTCGGGCACAGCCTGGCCACTGGCACTCGCCCTCACGAAGGGACGTAGGTGACAGGAAGACCTTGAGGTAGACGGTGAACACCCAGAAGCCTCCGTCTGCAGAGAGAGGTCAGGCCTGTGGGGGCATCGGCCACACCTGCCAGGCAGTCGGGAATGGGGAAGAGGCTGGAGCTCCAGGCCTGATGCAAAACCTGGTCCCCACCAAGGTCCACAGGGCTCAGCCTGGTGCTCCAGCTCCACCTGCTACCTCCTTGCCTCTGCTGCAGGGCCCTGCGGCCCGGAGCATCAGTGCCCCCCAGGCCTAGCTCTCTTCATTCAGTTCTCAGCTTAGAGGCCCCTCAGGGAGGCGTGCTGAGCACTGGGTTGAAGGCTCCCTGACTCTGTTGGTGGCAACTTTTCCAGTAAGTGATCAGCGCCCCGCCTGCCACACCCTCCCCAAGGAGGTTTGGAGTGGCCGCAGACAGACTTCCCCAATGCCTAGAGGGGGCATTTCCGGCAAGTTCCATCACCGAGGTGCCAAAGCAATTTCCGATGTACCACAAGGGCTTTCCCAGCTTCCATCTCAGCTGGAGGTGGGCGGCTGCTCCTCAGAGCTGCTCTTCCCATATTCTCTGGCATTCTCTGCTTTTTGCTAGCCTGTCCATCACTGCTCCAACCCTCTGTTGTAATTCATTCTTTACACAAACTTTCCCTGTTCAAATCACTCTGTGGTTTCTTTCTTGACAGGACCTGGCCATGTATGAAGCCTCTCCCCACTTTGGAGGGCTCAGGCTTCCCAGGAATCTCAGGCCCAGGGCAAATTCCATGCTGGCCCCACCCAGGGACTCCCATTCCTCAAGCTCCACCCTAAGGGCTCAGGTTGAAGAGAACAGCAACTAAGTTCATAGAACCAAGACTCATCTCAGATGCTGCCTCCTCCAGGATCTGCCTGGGCTACCCTGGAGGGAGCTGCCCACCCAAGCCCCCTCCCTGTCCTGCACTGGGCTGTCCCTGGCAGACGGGCCACTCTGCCTGAGTAGGGCAGGGATGCCTGCTCTGCACTCATGGCCCGAGGCTTGCCTCTCACCAACAGACAGGGCTTAGGGTGGTTGCGGGGGCTGCGCAAGTCGTGGCCCTGGAGGGTTGGCAGGGGGTGGGAGCTACCAGGGGCAGCATCACTGTTCCCAGTCACAGGCACCCTGCTTCCCCCCACCCTTCCCAGCTCCAATGTCACGTGTGGCCATGACATTAGCACTGACTGCTCCACTTTCCTCCCTGGACACCTGGGCCAGACAGGAGTCTCTGGCACAAGCCGGCTCTGATAAGAAGTCAGGCTTTCCTTAGGAACTGCCGCTTCTCCAGAGAGTTGCAGGTCATTTGGTAAGTCAAAACTTTGGAATTTTTTCAGCCCCACTTACTCCCTCTCTTGAAACCTCCTAATCCTTTTTAGCACCACTGGAAGAAGAATTCAGGTCTGGCAGAAGTGTGTACCCAGATTCCTGTGTGTCTCCAAACCCCCACAGCCTCAGGAAGCCCCAGGGTCACTGGCAGCCCTGAAACTTGTCCTGGCTTCTCTCAGGCTGGACACAGAGGCAGGCCAGCCTCACCTCACCCCTGATGCCCTCCACACCCTCCAGGCTGGACACTGAGGCAGGCCAGCCTCACCTCACCCCTGACGCCCTCCACACCCTCCAGGCTGGACACAGAGGCAGGCCAGCCTCACCTCACCCCTGACGCCCTCCACACCCTCCAGGCTGGACACAGAGGCAGGCCAGCCTCACCTCAACTCTGACGCCCTCCACACCAGGTGTGGTGGGGAAGCCACCCCGAGCCTCAGTGTCAGCGGCTGTGATGAGGGCAGCTTGAGGAAGGGGTAGGGTGGGGTGTGGGGATGGGAGTGGGGGCAGCTCCCTTACTGCGGACACTGAGCTTCTCCCAGGTTCTCTGGTCCAGGCTCCGGATAAGGTAGAGGAGGCCTGTGTCCTCCTGGGTGGGATCCAGTTGTTCTCGTGCAGCCGCGTGTGGTATGTGCCATAGAAATGCCGGCCCAGGCGGAAGTTGGGGACCTCCCCAGGAGTGTCCTGAAGGGCATGGACATAGAGCAAGGGCATGCTTGCCAGCTGATCCACATACAGCTTCTCCCAGTAAGCATCCCTTGAGAAGTAGAGGCCCAGTGCCACTGTGGGAAGTAGGGAAGTGAGTGAAGGATGGTGAGGATAAGACTTCTTCGAGGACCAAAAAAAAAAAAAAATCATTAGTTTAAAATTCCTGTCTTAGCAGGAGTTTTTCATCTATGGTCCTAAGAACACGAACACTCAATTATTTGTGTGGTTACACACTGGCTAGAAAAGGACTGCTTTAAAACAGAGAAAGGCAAGAAGATGGGGAGGCAGTAGCCACAGTGGCAAGCCTGTTCTCAATCACCCAGGCCGGAAGGGCACCCGAACCACACAGGCTTCTCAACAGGTCACCCAGAGCCAGAGTGTTCAAGGGCAGGAGACACTGCCAGCCACGCAGGCAGGCAACAGTTGCCAAAAATGAAGAAAGCTCTTTACAGGAAAGTCATAAATCTTTATCTAAACATACACCTACCATATGACCCTGCAATTCCACTCCATTCATCCAAGAGAAGTAAAAACATACGTCCATCAAATGGCGTAGTGGGAACTGGAGGGATGATTCACAGAAGCCAAGAGCCTAGAAGCCCTTCAGCAGGTGGATGGACAGGCAGACTGTGGTCCAGCCACGCCACAGAATCCTGCCCAGAAAAAGGGTGAACTATGGATACACGCAAACACCTGGATGGGTCACACACCCATGCAGTGCCACATACCCGTAAGTGCCAAGTGGAGCCTGGAAGAGCACAGGTGAGGTGTCTGGAGTCCCACACTGGGAAAACAGAACAGGAGAAGTCTTCTCTTGAAGTGCTCACTGCACATCAGGAACGCAGCTCCCATGACAGCGACCTCGGGATGGTGGTTGGGGTTGCATTTCTGGTGACAAAGAGGGCGAGAGACTATAACTCACGGTGGCCTCACAGGGTGAGGAGGGGCTGGATGCCCTGGGCCCTGATAAGTCCCCTCTCAATCCCATGTGGCTTCCCATGTTTGGGCTATTCACATAGGTGACGGGGTCCACGTTCTCACCCCAGAGGGGATTCTAGGGACTGACTGAGCTCAGGTCGGGAGAGGCAATGCAGCTCTGCCAGATCTAGTTTTCTCTGGGACACACACCTCGGGCCCTGGCCTTCCCAATAAGAACTATTTGCTCTTTGGTGCCTGCAGGGTGGCTCTGGTGATGCTCAGGCTGCAGAAAAGTGGACACCTCTCCGCCACAGGAGCAGATCCAGACTGGGAATCCCAAGGTGCTCCTCTGGGGCCTCCAAGATGTGCACGCACCTTCAGTGGTCCAGAGACTGGAGGTAGGACAGGCCTGGGCTCCCCAAAGCCCCCACCACAAAGACCACATGTGCAGGAAAGAATGGGCTTTCCTGCTCCCATCTGGCGGAGCCCATCCCTACAGGATCATGTGGGACCCAATTCCAGTTGGTCTCCCTGCTGCCAAAAGGGATTTGAAGGTCAGGCAATGATTGCGAGCAGAAACAGACTTAAATGCACTTAAAATGCCTCCCAGGTGGTCTCTGCAGCTGGGCACAGCTGTCTTAATGTTCCTGCTTGTCACAGGCACTTCTAGATGGAAAAACACATGGTCCAAGGTGGGATAACCAAGGAGTGGGTGCAGGGCCAGCCTCAGCGGAGTGCAGCCTGGGTAGTCCTGGTGGGCCCTGCTCAGAGGTCTCACGCTTGGTTTAATGCTTTGTTGCTACATAATTCTAGGACAAGCAGCCCACAAATGATGATGCAGCCAATCGTGGTGGGTCCGTGACAGGGGAGAGCCGGGGAAGAGCTGCTGTTCAGACACCATCGGGCTGTGCAGCCTCTGTAGATCACTGGCTTCCTCTGGACCTCAGTTTCCCCAGCTTCAAACTGGGGATGGCATGCTAGGGAGAGGAGGAACGGCCAGTGCAGGTGCAGCCAGGTGTGCACCTCCGCACAGGGGTGTAGCATCATGAGCCTCTCAAGGCAGACTCATAGCCAATGGGTGCAGATCCCTTCACTGCCCATTTCACAGATAAGAACACTGAGGCTGAGAGGTGAGAAGCCTGACCAAATCAAACAGCTGTGCATCCTGTGAGGCTGTGTGTCTTGGGGGTTGGAATAACGGCTAAGGCGGTTGATGGTGGAAGTCCAGCGCCAACAGGTGTTGAGCCTGCCAGGAGGTCCAGGGCCCTGCTGACTGGCACCCATCCTGCTGCTGCCATTCTGCCTGCCAGGGCTACCTGGTCTGTGGATCAAGGCCAGGCCCATGGGCTGAGACCTACCTCTGGTAAGAGCCACCCCAACACCATGGGGAGGTCACCAGCAGGACTTGCAAAGCTTTTCCCACCCCATGCGTTCAGGGCCCAAATGCCACGTGGTGACAGAATCCTCCCCCACACCTAGCACACAGGTGTCTGCCTGGACAGCTTTGGCTGCCAGGGCTGGACCCGCCCTGTACTTCTGCAGCACCGGGGTGGTCCAGCACATACCACACCCACCGACGGTGCAAATGGCAGTGTCTCTTGTCTGAGAAACCAAGAGGATTCCCACGTCAACACTCAATGACCTCCCTGCCGTGGTTCTGGTTCCTCAGGCTGGCTGTGCCCTGGCATCGTGCAGGACAGGGTGGGGGAACGTCCTGCTTGCTCACAGAACGCTTGCCAAAGACCCAAGTTTCTGCTCACATTCAGAGAGACCTCAGGAACCTTCAAGGCCTGTGTAGTGTGTGTCATGAGTGTGTGTATTTGTTTGCATGCACAGGGCATGTGGGAGACAGAAACAGAGATGGAGGCACAGTCACCCAAGACCCCATCTGCTTCCACCCTGCCCACCTCAGCAGGGAAGACTCGGCCCTCGTGTTTGACAGAGTGAAGTGCTAGACCGTTTCCAATGATCCACATTTAGCTGGGCTGTTTAATTTATTCATCTTTGGATGCAGAGGGGACCAGTCCCAAGTGCCCTAATCCCGCATGTGTGTGTGCACACACCTTAGTCCACACTCTCTGTCCAGGTGTGCACATTCTCAGGTCCAGTCAGGCCTGGAGCGGGCTCCTTTGCAGGCAGCACAAGGCCAAGCTTTATTCGTGGAGGGAGGTGGAGCAATGCTGGGGACGGGCCAGGGCTTGCTCCTGTCTCCTGGTCATTACACCTGCCTTTTCTGGGTCCTGCTGCCTAGGCAGCTCACGAGACAGTGTGTGCTCCACTCTAGGGCATACCCAAAGAATGCAGTCCCTCGGAACTGGTGCAGCCCACACCTGAGCCTGGCAGCTCACGAGACAGTGTGTGCTCCACTCTAGGGCATACCCAAAGCATGCAGTCCCTCGGAACTGGTGCAGCCCACACCTGAGCCTGGCCATCAGCTTCCTGCAGTCCCCAGCCTCAGCTCATGTGCCCCAAGGGGTTGCCTCCTACCAGCGCTGAACCTGCACAGCAGCCCTAGCCTGGCATCCAGCTCCTCCCTCAGACTCTGACCCCAGCTGGGAAGGGGGTTTCTTCCCTGGTGCCCATCTGCAGCCAAGGGTGCCCCACAGAGCTCTCCCCAGCCCCCAGCCCTCTTTCATCACAACTTTGTGCCTCTCATGTTACTGCTCTTGTCCCAGGGACCACGTGAGGCTGTCTCCTGGTCTGATCCAGACTGACACATGGCACACATGCATTCCTTTTCTCTCTCACACACTCAGTCTCTTGGATACATATTACACACCACAAGGGCACACACTGCTACACACTCATTCTCCCATAAGCTCACACATTCTTACACGGCCAGTCTGGCTCTGACAAGCACATGTATTTGCTCATACTGGTGCACACCCACTTTCACACCCAAGCACACACATTTTCCCGTACCCTCAGTGCACGCATACTAAGCTTGGCCTGGCCCTGTCTGCAGAGGCGGGGGGTCACCAGCTCTACACAGGCTCCTGGCTGCGGCCCTTGGTCTCCCACTCCGCCACTGCCATCCACCCGGCAGCTCTGACGGGGCACTGTGAGGTCCCCCCGCCATGGCATCGTGACCCTGCCACAGAAACACAAATGAAGCTCCAGATGGTGAAAAACTTCCCTAGGACAGCAGTACAAGGGCCACAATTTGAGGCTTCCAAAATAGAAAAGAATAACAACTGAACTGTGTGAATTAGAAGCAGCGCAGGGCATGTGTGCAGAGCAGGCCCTTCCTGCAGAACCCCACATGCGACGCCAGCCCCATGCCTGCCCTTGATGGGTGGCAGACGATGCAGTTGACAGCTTTATTATGGCCCAGCAGAATCTCCTTAAGAGAATTTCCTAATGCAATAATCTTCCCGGGAATGGGAAACATGCCCCAAGGCTCTTCCCTGGGGGCTGGGGGTGGAAAAGGTGGTCCCCAGCACCCCAGGCCAGCTGTCCCTGTGGGGGTCCCTCCAACCCCACGCTGAGCACTGTTATCCTCTCAGGATATGACCTGTTATCCACCCCCCCAACTGCCTCCCTCCCATTTCCCACTCATGGTTTCTCTTACTATAGTCAAATATTTGACATGGATAAAGAATACATTTCACAGAACATTTATGCTGAACAAACACCCAGGAGCCCGTGGCCCTGCTGAACTGGACGCCTGGTCTCACTGCTGCCCCTCCAGCCTCCCCACCTGCCACTGCATCCTACCCCCACCAGCAGGAGGCTGCGCCTGGCTTTACTCTTGCCTTGGGCTTTGGCGTCATTCATGGAAGGCACATTTTTGCTGGGTGGAGAGTCCCACGTGGACAGCTATTTTCCCCCTGGCTCCTGTCTTTGAGCCTTATTGCTGCTGCTGAGGGCCCATGCTCAAGCCGCCCCTCCTGGGTATCCCACCTTCTCCCAGCTGCCCTCAGGACCTCCTCTGTCTTTGGTGCTGTCCAGCATCGCTGTGATGCTACCGAAGCGGCTCATCTCGGCTGGTTTCCTCCTCTGCAGCCTGTCTTCCAGATGGTGGCAGCAGCTCACTGGCTAGCCATATCCAGGCCCGGGGCTGTTAACCTGGTCTCTGTGCTGGTGTGCAGTGAGCTGATCAGCAGCCCAGACCTTAGCCCGGGCCAGCTGGGCATCTCCATGCCTTGCTCCCTCCACTCCTTTGCCCCAGTCTGGCCCCTCCTCACCCCAAACTGCCCCCAACTCTTCCCCATCTCAACACAGCATGGCCCCACCTCGCTGCTCAGGTCACACACCTCAGTCCACAGAGTCCTGTCTCTTTCACCCTCCACCCCAGCTACCAAGTCCCCTCTGCCAACGCCATCCAACCCTGGACCACAGGCTGGGCAGCACAGGCCACTTTGCACAGAGCAGCCGGGGTCCATTGGATCAGGGCACCCTCTGTGGAGCCCTGTGTTAACTCCGCTGCTTGCAGAATAAAACCTAGCTCCTCATCAGGGATCCCAGGGCCCCCAGGGCCCCCTCTGACCTCCAATTCGCTTTCTCCTCACTCTTACAGGGTGCCCACCTTTCTGCCACATGAGCTAACTCACTCTCTGTGAGCTGAGAGAATAAATGAATCATGAGCCAATGAATGAATCAATTAATCAAAAAGTCAGTACAGTGGTTTCATAAACAGGAGTGTAAAAGGGCTGGGCTTGTTTGGGAAATGGTCAGAATTTGGGATGTGGAAGGGGTTAGAGAAAGGGGAGACACTGTGGCATGGTCTCACAGGCACTGGAGCCACAGGCAGGCTGTCAGTGGCAGGACAGAGCTGTGTGGATGCCTTGTGCACACACACAGCGCCCACGAGTGCACCAGTAGCCTTGTGGGGCCAGCCACTGTGCTGAACAACCAAGCCTGAGGCTGAGAACAAAACCACTCCTCTTCAGCTCAGGAAATGATCTCTCGATGCCTGAGGAGCCCTGGGCACCGGAGCTGCCAGCTAGACTCACCCGGTGGGGACCACCTGCAGCATGCTGCACAGACCTGGGTCCTGGCTCTGTCCCCGCTGGAGGCTGCTTTTGCCTGGGACTAGAATCTAACTTTACTTTTAGGAAAAGAACATGGATCAAGTCAGGCTCTACCATAAATAAATTCGGAGGTGTATATAAGGAGAGATCCCCGTTTTAAAAGTTATTTTAGTTTGTAAACCACACATAAAATTTATCATCTTAAAATGTTTAAGTGTACAATTCAGTGGCATGAGTGCGCTCACACTGTTGTGCAAACTGCCCTTCCATAGCACTGTTTTTATCCCGTAAAACTGAACTTGCACCCATAAGACAATTACTCCCCCTCCTCTCCTCCCCCAGTCCCTGGAACCCTCCATTCTACTGTGTCTACGAATGTGAAGCCTGTAGGGGCCTCATTTAAGTAAAATCATGCAGTGCTTGTCCTTTTGTGCCTGGCTGATCTCACTTAGCATAACGCCCTCGAGGTTCATCCGTGCTGTACTATGCGGCAGGATTTCGTTTTTGTTTCTGTTTTTTAAAGCCAAGTAATATTCTATTTTTTGTCTGTATTATACTTTGCTTACTTGGGTAACTTCCACATTATGGTTACTGTGAATAATGCTGCTGAAATCAGGGATGTACAAATGTATCCCGCCTGCTTCCTGCTTCTTTTCCTGTGTGTATTCAAAGCAGAGGTGCTGGAGCGAAGGCAGCTCTAGGTTTAACCTCTGAGGCGCCTCTCTGCTGTTCTCCACGGCAGCTTCCCCATTTATCTTCCGGCAGTGCAGAAGGCATTCTCCACATCCTCACCAACACTGGTTCTTCTTTTTTTTTTTAATAATGGGCATCCTAATGGGTGTGAGGTGGTATCACACTGTGATTTTGATTTGGATTTCCCTAATGACTGGCAGTGCTGAGAATCTTTTTATGTACTTCTTGGCCATCTGGAGAAACATCCACCCAAGCCCTGTGCTCACTTTTTTTTTTTTTTTTTTTTTTTGAGACAGTCTCACTCTGTCACCCAGGCTGGAGTGCAGTGCTGCAATCTTGGTTCACTGAAACCTCCACCTCCCGAGTTCAAGCAATTCTCCTGCCTCAGCCTCCCAAGTAGCTGGGATTACAGGCACCCTCCATTACACCAGGCTATTTTTTTTGTATTTTCAGTAGAGACAAGTATTCACCATGTTGGCCAGGCTGCTTTCGAACTCCTGAGTGCAAGTGATCTGCCTGCCTCAGCCTTCCAGAGGATTACAGGCATGAGCCACCACACCCAGCTCCCTGTGCTCATTTCAGAATCAGGTTCGTTGCTGTTGTTGAGTTTGAGGAGTTCTCTATAGATTCTGGATTAACTCTTATCAGATCTATGAATTACAAGTTTTTCTCCCATTCCATGGACTGTGTTTTCACTCTTTCGATTGTGGCCTTGGTTCACAGAAGTTTTACATTTTGATATAGCCCAATTCATCTGTCCTTTTTTTGGCTATCTGTGCATTTGGTTCTTACAGGGGATCCCAGTTTTAAAGATATGCACTCAGCTAAAGCTTCAGCTAGAATCAAGGTCAGATAGAAGCATGAAGATTTTGGCCCCATCTGGCATCTCCTTGCTGTCCTGGCCACCTGCGTGGGGCAGGTACACACCTGGGCACGGCCAGTTTCTGTTATGGTTCCCACTTCAGCTTCTGGCCACTCATAAGGCCACGGCATCCAGGCACGGGAGTGCCCTGACTGGCTAGGGAGCACACCATCTCTAGGCGGGCATGAGGGCTCACACAGGCTGGGCCACTCATGCCAGCCCTCAGTGCCAGGATCACAGGGGGCCAGGAGTCTGCAGAGGAGGAACCTCTACTCCTGACTGGCACTGCTGCTGCACGTGCCTGGGCATGCAAAAAAGTTTCCATTTTAATTAATTTTAAAATCAAAAGGATGAACTAAATATAACAATAAGGAATAAATAAAGTGGCCTGGATTATATTTGTCTTACACCAACACTGTTGCATAATGCAATTTTGCTTTTGGATGTGGGAGGGGCCCATGGCACACAATGTGGTCCTGGCTTGAGAGTCACCTGGTGGTGCCTGACCCCCAGGAGGACGAGGCTTAGCATGGAGCACACAGCCCTGGGCAAGGCAAGGACCTATCTGAGGCCTCAGCAGGGAGGGCAGTGCCTAGCGGCAGCCCAGTCTCATCTCAGCCGCCTTCTGATGCAGAACCCTTCCCTTTGCCATGGCTCCTCCTCACACGAGCCCAAGTGGCGACCCAAAAGCCTCTTGGGCAGCCATCACAGGATGCTGGTTTCCATGTGACAACTAAGTGCACCCTGCCTGGTGTCCTGCTCTCCTCCTTAATTCCCTGTGTCTTCCCTGCATCGGGGGCAGCTCTCGTCACCTCTAACTCAGAAGGTTCAGTGGCATCTCAGGCCTGTCAGCCCAGGGCAGCCACCATGCACAGCTGTTCCCTGGTGACTCTCCAAGCCCTTTGCCAGGCCTGGACCTGCTCACAGTTTTCCCCTGCCCCATACACAGAGCCTGGTATGTGCGGCTGCCTGCATGCCCCCGTCATCAGCCCCTCACTCCGGGCCCTGGTGCTCACTCTGCTCAGCCTGGCCCAGGGCTCCCAGGTGCATAGCCATCCCTGTCCTCTCCACCTGCGGGAGTCCTGCCCACTATCCTGAACAAGCTCCTGCCCAGCCCCGACCTTTGCCTCAAGTCCTTACCTTGCTGGCCTTTGGTAAAGACAGTGGTGGTGATGGTGATGCTGATGATGGAGGTCATAATGGTGAAGGTGGTGATAGTGGTGGAGGTCATGACGGTGAAGGTGGTGATAGTGGTGGAGGTGGTGGTGATGCTGATGGTTGAGGTCATGACGGTGAAGGTGGTGATAGTGGTGATGGTGATGGTGATGTTGATGGTTGAGGTCATGACGGTGAAGGTGGGGATAGTGGTAATGGTGATGCTGATGGTGGAGGTCATGATGGTGAAGGTGGTGATAGTGGTAATGGTGATGGTGATGGTGATGGTGAAGGTCATGATGGTGAAGGTGGTGATAGTGGTAATGGTGATGGTGATGTTGATGGTGGAGGTCATGATGGTAAGGTGGTGATAGTGGTAATGGTGATGGTGATGGTCATGGTGAAGGTCATGATGGTGAAGGTGGTAATAGTGGTGGAGGTGGTGGTGATGGTGGTGGTGGAGGTAGAGGTCATGATGGTGAAGGTGGTGATAGTGGTGATGGTGATGTTGATGGTGGAGGTCATGATGGTGAAGCTGGTGATAGTGCTGATGGTGATGGTGGATGTCATGATTGTGAAGGCGGTGATAGTGGTGGAGGTGGTGGTGGTGGTGGTGGAGGTCATGACGGTGAAGGTGGTGATAGTGGTGATGGTGGTGGTGGAGGTCATGATGGTGAAGGTGGTGATAGTGGTGGAGGTGATGGTGATGGTGCTGTTGATGGAGGAGGTCACAGTGGCAGCCCACAACCCTCCCTTAACTCTCAGGGTTCTTGTCTGATGATAACAAGAGTATGAGGCTGACAGACGCTTCCCATGCACTCAACCTACTCTCGGCAGGAGTGGCTTCATCCAGATGCCCTGCCCATGAGCCAGAGGAGGGTCCTGCTGGCCAGCTTGTGGTGGTGCCGAGCAGGTGGGACAAGCTACATGTGATCCATGCCTCCCAATGTGTGGCATGTCCTTGCATATAGGAGCAGGATCCCTGACACAATGCTGTTGGCCCTGGTGCACAGCAGGAGCACCTTGGTTCTGCCTCTTGACAATGTCCCCTGGTGTCCTACAGAAAGAACAAACATGCATTCCTCCACACCACCTGCATGCCTTGGGAGAGGTGACAGTAACTGGGTCCTGAGTACTTACTTGAGCAGCAAAAGAAGCGGCTGTCCTGGCAGCCCACAAGCCAGGCAGGACAGATGGACATGCACATGCTGATGGTTTCCTGGCCACACACAGCCCTGGGCTCATGGGGAGGATGCTTGCTGGCCAAGAAAGCAGGTAGCTCATCAGCCCTTTCCCTGGCAAGGCATCCTTACATTTGGAGAGATGAATGTGTTATACCCTAAGGCTGGAGACACTGGGACACCTGACCCTGGCAGAGACATCAGGAGAGCTGACTGAGGCACCCATGTGCACTCTCCCTGGGGTCAGCTGGGCTGGCGAAGTCATCACAGCCTTCTGCTGAGCTGCCACAAGCAGCAGCCACAAGCAGGAGCCAGTGCCCAGCAGGACAGGAGGGGAGGAGGGGCCTGGAGGCAGAGCCAGAGTGAGAGGAGGGGAAAAGCAGCAGGAGGTGGATGTGAACAGCAGCAGCACAGAGTCGGAGGCAAATGCTGGCTGGAAACAGGAGGCCAGCTCCATGGGCCATGAGGACATGCATTTTGGAAGAGGAAGGTTGGGGAAGCTTGTGGATGCCAGGCAAGGCTGTGGACTCCATCTGGGTAGTGGAGAGTGTGTGTGGTGCAGTGGTAACCAGCCTGGGGCAAGGGACATATGTTTGTGTCTTAGTTTCTCCTCTGTACCCACTGAGACTCAGAGCTCCCACCACACAGGGGTGTTGGGAGCTAGAAGGAATTAATGCAGGTGAAATTCACAGAACAGTGGCTGGCACCAAGCAAATGCTCAGTGAAGATGGCTGCATCACCACCATCGCCATCACCATCACCTCTACATCACCACTATCACCTCCACTACTACCATCGTCCCTACCACCACCATTACCACCACAATTGCCTCCACCACCACCATCCCCACCTTCACCATTGTGACCTCCACCACCACCATCACCTTCACTATTACCATTGCTTCCACCACCACTATAGCTTCTACCACCATGATCTCCTCCATCAACATCACCATCACCTCCACCACCACCATCCCCACCTTCACCATTGTGACCTCCACCACCACCATCACCTTCACTATTACCATTGCTTCCACCACTACCATCACCACATCGCCTCCACCACTACCATCTCCACCTTCACCATGATGACCTCCACCACCACCATCACCATAGCTTCCACCACCATGAACTCCTTCATTAAGATCACCATCATCTCCACCACCACAACTCCACTTCACCATCGTGACCTCCACCATCACCATCACCTACACTACCATTGCTTCCACCACCACCACTACCACTGCCACCGCCTCCACCACTGTGACCTCCTCCATCAACATCAATATCACTGTCACCATCACCTCCAGCACTATCACCACCTTCACCATCATGACCTCCACCATCAATGTCATCATCACCACCGTCTTCATCATTACCATCACCACCATCACCACTCACCATCATGACCTCCACTGTCAACATCACCATCACCACCTCTACCATCACCATCACCATCACCAATACCACCACCACCACCACCACCACCATGACCAGGCATGAGCCACTGCGCCCAGTCAATTATCTGTTATTTTTAGAGTCTGGATTGAGGGTGAGCAAGAGGGCAGCGCTGGGTTTCCATGCTGCCAAGTCCCATCTCGTCGGTGGGGTGGGGGTCCCCTGGCACCTTCCCTCTCCTCCATCCTTCACAGGGGCAAGTGGTGACACCATGGCTTCCAGGAAGTTTGTGCTCAATGTGGCCTCAGCGTCCAGGTCTTCGAAGAATGTTCTCATGGTCCCCGAGGACAGTAGTCAATGCCCATGTGAGGAATCAGTTGAATCCACGCCTTCCTCACAAGAGACCTGGGGCTCAAGCACTGACAGTGATGAAGCTGCTTCTCTGCAGCCCTCGGTGCAGATGTGACAGCAAAGTCAGCTATACAGTAAGACGGCCACCCAATCAGAAAACAGGCAGAGGGCTCGAAAAGATGCTTCTCCGAAGAGACACGCAACTGGCCAGCATGCACAGGAAAAGATGCCCAGCACGCCGTCACCAGGGAAAGGCGAACCAACGCCACAATGAGCTAGCACTGTGCAGCCACTGCACGGCCAGAGTGAGACGTGAACCAGAGATTAACAGAGAACAATGCGAGGTGGTGAGGATGTGGATAGATTGTAACCCTTGGGAATGTAACACAATTCAACCACTGTGGAAAACAGTTTGGCAGCTCCTCAAAAAATAAAACAGAATTACCTAGTGATTTCATTTCCAGGTATGTACCCAAGAGAACTGAAAGCAGGGACCCAGGTATCTGCACTGGAATGTCCCTGGCAGCATTTTTCATAATTGGAAAAGGGTGGGAAGCACCCATGTGTCTGTCCACAGATGAATGGGTGACGGCACACTATTTACCCCTCACAGGAAGGGGCTGACACATGCCACAGCCTAGAGGAACCCTGACGACCTTATGCTGAGCGGCTGAAGCCAGACAACAGTCCATGCAGCTGAAATGTTCCACAACAGGCCAAGCCAAAGAGACTGAACACAGGCTGGGGGTTGGCTGGGGACAGGAAGCAGCTGTTTAATGGGTATGGGGTTTCCTTTTGGGGTGATACAAAAGTTTTGGAACTAAGGAAATACCTGTGCAATACTGTGAATGTGCAAAATGCTACCAAGTGGTTCACTTATAAATGTTTAAATTTATGTTATATAAATTTCACCTCGATTAAAAAAGAGTAACCCATAATTATTTGCCACCCTGTTTCCCCCTCCCTCCCACTCAGCTGCTGGGCCCACCACCAGCTCCTCTGCTGTGCAGAGTAGGACAAGGGTGGGAGAGCCGACAGGCAGGACTGTGTGCAGGCGCACCCCTGCACGCCCCCATCCCCGTGTCCTCTGCACTTCAAGCCTCCTGTGGTGAGACAGACCACGTGACAGGATCACGTGGAACACAGGCAAAGTGACAGCGGCCCCTCCCAGGCCTCAAAGCTCGTCAAGTCTCAGCCTCCTCGAAACTCTGTGTCCTCCTGTGCACACAGCTGGGCACACGGGCTGGGAGGTGTGGCCACCAATCCCAGGGCATAAGGGCCATGCCAGGGTGTGCCACAAGCAGGACACAGTGGACAGCGTTAAGCCCCTGAGACTGGGACATTCCTGTCATCAAGCACAGACTCACCTGCCCCTGCAGATACATGGGGTGGGGAAGATAGGAGAGCAAAGACAATCTGAGGCCTTCCTGGGTCACGAGTTTTCAGGGTGCTGTGGGGCGTCCTGTATGTGACCTGCCAGAAGGGTCACCTGCAGAGACGACCTGAGGGCTGCCCACTGGTGATGGGTCCTACAGCCAGGCTGGCCCTTCACGACGGCAGAGCAATGTGACCATGTCACCAAGAGCCTGAGCCCCGTTGTTTCCCTGGGTGAGGAGGGCTGGGCCTGGACCCCTACTGGAGCTAAGTGTCAGGCTTCCCTGGGGTGGCAGACACCCTACAGGCGATGGTGGAGGAGCAGGAGGGGAAGCAGACCAGGAGGAAGCCCCTGGCCCCTGGCCCAGCACCAGCTGCCAGGTTTGTATCAGTTTCACTGGCAAGAAAAGTGTGAGGAAGAAACTGAGTGAGCCCTCTCCCTCCCTCTGGAGCTGCGCCAGCTCATGCTGCACCCCCAGCTCACCCACCCTCGGGTCCCAGCACCAGAGTGCACATCTCCCCCAGCATCTCCTCGGTCATTACTTAAATTCTTCTTCTTTTTTTAAAATTTCTCTCTTTTTATTTATTTGGCAGGGTCCCACTCTGTCATCCAGGCTGGAGTGCAGTGGCGCAATCACTGCAACCTTGACCTCCCCAGGCTCAAGTGATCCTCCCACCTCAGCCGCTCAGTGGCTGGGATTATAGGCACATGCCCCCACACCCAGCTAATTTTTGTATTTTTTGTAGAGATGAGGTCTTACTATGTTGCCCAAGCTGGTCTCAAACTCCTGAGCTCAAGCGATTCTCTCGCCTTGGCCTCCTAAAGTGCTGGGATTACAAGCATAAGCCACTGTGCCTGGCCAACAATTAAAAATTTCTATAGGGGACCAAAAAAAAGACCCCCACAGCACCCCACCATCACCACCACACACATACACCATAAACAAAGCAAAAAACAAATACCACACCGGAAAAACAGATGGGAGTCTTAAATGAGGGCAATTTCCTTAACAAATACTAGGTTATAATCAATCCATAAGAAAATAAAATGGCACAGAAAGCAGAAGGAAATATAAGTGGTTTTAGGACACAAAGCGACACTCAGCTTGATGCAATTAGAGAAATGTAAATTAAAGCTACAAAATTCTATCTTCCACCTATCCGATTTGCAAAGATAAAAATACCTGACAATACTTCAGGTCAAAGAGGATGTGGAGAAACAGGGACTTTATATCCTGCAGTAGGAACGTAAACTGCCAGAGACATCAGACAGTAAAAATCACAAATGCATTTTACCTCTGACCCACAATCCCACAGATTAATTTTTCCCTATGGTCTCACTACCTACCACCCACATAAAATTCTGTATTACAGCAATGTTGGCAAAATACTGGAGCTGCCTATCAATAGGGAAGTAATTACATTAACTATAAGACATTCACAGAACAGAATACTATGCAGCAATTGAAACGATTGAAGCAATTCTGTCTGTTCTGAGGAGGAAAGTTCTCTAGGATAAATGAAGCAAAAAATGGAGAGCAGACCAATATTAGAGGTTCTTCCTATTAAAGCCAATCGTTTAAGATGACTCAGATGCTTGCTATGCACAGAGCATGCCCAGAAGTACGGGCTGGTGGGCTGGGAGGTTGGAGCCTGCAGAAGAGAAGGGAGGTAAGGAAGCCAGATTGTCAGGGTCCATCCTGGCTCCAGCAGTTCTAGTCATGTGACAGACAAATCCCAAACCCCTTGTTGCCCGTTTCCTGACTTGTAAAATGGCAATAACAATGGTATCTACCTCCTGGGCTGTTGAGAGTTTAAGTTAGTCCACCCACATGAGGCCTTTAATATTGTGCTGGCACCAAGCCAGCACCTAGGATCAGCACCAGATAAGTACCCAGGGGCAGCACTTAGCCAGCACCCAGGACTGGCACCAGATGAATACCCAGGATCAGCACTGAGCCAACAACATCCAGTATCAACACCAGATGAGCACCCAGGGTCAGCACTGAGCCAGCACCCAGGATTAGCACCAGACGAATACCCAGGGTCAGCACTAAGCCAGCACCCAGGGTGAGAAAGTATTATTTATTTATTTATTTTTATTTATTTATTTTTTTTGAGACGGAGTTTCGCTGTTGTTACCCAGGCTGGAGTGCAATGGCACGATCTCGGCTCACCGCAACCTCCGCCTCCTGGGTTCAGGCAATTCTCCTGCCTCAGACTCCTGAGTAGCTGGGATTACAGGTGTGCGCTACCATGCCCAGCTAATTTTTTGTATTTTTAGTAGAGACGGGGTTTCACCATGTTGACCAGGATGGTCTCCATCTCTTGACCTCGTGATCCACCCGCCCCGGCCTCCCAAAGTGCTGGGATTACAGGCAGGAAAGTATTATTTACATCATTACTAGTGTCCTCTTGGCCTTCGGAGCGAGAAACGATGGAAGAGAAAGAAGACTCTGTGTTTTCATCAAGTACCTTCTCATACCTTTTGTATTCCCATACCCTGGGCATGTTTACCTATTCAAAAAGTAACCAAAATATTTTTAACAATGCAGTTACTTGGAAAAATGCCCATGGTAGAGGAAAAAAGCCAGGACACAAAATTATACGTAAATACTTAAATGAAGGAAGCCATCTATTTTAAAAGATGCCTAGGAGGAAAGACTGAAGGAATTACAGGAGCCGCCCACAGCGTCGGGGGAAGAGTGGTGCAGTACCCAGATCCTCATCCTGCAAACAAAACGGAGACAAAAACAAGTGAAGCCAGAATAACTTCATCCTGTTCTTCAAACATTCTGCGGCATGTTTACAAATACACACAGGGCTTCCTGTGTGCCAGGCATGGTACTAAACACTGCAGCCTGGCACTCTTGATCTCACAAAAACAGAAGCAGGTTTTATTTTACAAATGAGGATTGGCAGGAGGGAGAGACTGCCCGGCTCCCTCAGCTGGCTGGAACTGGTGCTTGAACCCACTCGTCCTCACACCAGTCAGTTTGGAGCCGGCCTCCCAGTGCCCCTCACCAGGGCGTGGAGGCGAGCAGGATCTCATGCAGTCCCTGCCCTGCGGTCGGAGTTTCAAGGGAAGCAGAATGTATTGGTGAGTAACACAGACAGAAGTGAGATGGTGGCTGTGGCAGGGGCCAGGAGGGGAAGGTGGTGGCTGGACAGGGAATGCCAGTCAGCTGGGGACTCAAGACAAACAACGAGTCAGGCAAAGGTGGACAGCATTCAGTGCTCCACTGGTGGGGAGACGGGTGCGGCAAGAACCATGGAGTGGCTCTGGGGCGGAGGATGTGGAGTGGGAAGCAGAGCTGGAGGGGCCGGGCCCTCCTTGGTGGGTCAGGGGTTCCATGTTATCCCCAGAGGGCTGGAGACCCCAAAGGGTTTGGTGGGGAGGGGCTGAGAAGGTATCTCTGCCATGGGGCAGCCTGCAGATGCCAGGTGCCTATCCCGGGGCTGTCTGGGTCAAGAGCCTTGAGAGGGGCCTCTCGAGAGCACACTGGGCTCAGCAACAGACTCCGCTTGGCTCTGGCCATGGTCCAAAGGTGGGGGTCAACTGGCCTCTTTGGGGAGAGTCCAGAAGGCCCTTGGCCCTCTGGAAGCCTCCGCACCCAGGCAGCCAGGGACGGATGAATGTGCTTCCATGGCCCTTTAATAGGCTTTTCATCCACTCATGCCTCCCAGAGCCTCTCCCAGGGCCTCTCCAGCTGAGGGCCTCCCTCCCTCAGGGCACAGAACACAAAGGCACTGTCTCGGAAGGACCCTGGCTGCCCTGACGAGGCACGTGGAGGAGGGGAGCTGGACCGTTGTGTCCCCATGTGAGCGGGGCCATGGCTGGGCCCTCTCCTCTGACCCAAGGGAAGCATGGGGTCTCCACAGCGCGAGCCTAAAACCCCTGCTTGGTTCCACATCTTCCTCAGGAAAAAGCCAAGTGTCCCTTGCCAGGCTCTCCAGACAGCCCCCGACATCTACTGTGTGGTCTCTGATATTCCAGCCAGCCTTGGCCCTTCTTCCCTGGCCAAACACCCTGTATCCTCCTGGAAGGCCTCCCTTCCTCTCACCAGGTCTTGACCACGCCACAGGGCATAGGACACGGGCACGGGGCCCATTCTGACTTAGCTTGTGCAAGTCAGCTCAGGCCAAGCTGACCTCCGCTGCCACCCCCTCAGGGCGCCTTCCTTACCACCCACCATGGCACTGGCTGCCCTGGCCCAGCTGTGGTCCTCTAGGACATCCTGGGTGCTGCCCGTGCCCACACACACCTGACCATGTTGCCTCACTTGATCTTCACAAAGATCCTGAGAGGTAAGAATAATTCCCTTCATTGATCTGATAAGGACCTTGGGGCACAAGGCCTGAGCACCTGGTCTGCAGTCACTCCACTGGCATGGGGCAGGGCCAGGCCACAGCCCCACCTTCCTGCAGAGTCACACTCCTGGCACAACACTATGGGCTTGTCTCACTGGTTCCTGACTACCTATTCCAAGGGCTCCTCCCAACCTAGACAAGGCCCCTTGCTGGCAGGGCATCCGGAACCCAGCGCAGGCCAGTATCCACCACAGGGAGCCAGTGGGTGACAACAAATAAACACAGGACACGGTGAGCCCCATCCTCAGTGCGCTCAGACAACAACGGTAGCCTTTCCACTCACCCCCAGCTGCCGGCAGGCAGAACTTTAATCATGGGCCTTCTTAGATTTACACAACATTGTGAAATCCTCAAAGTGCTTTCACAACCCCCAGACCACATCGGTGACCTCCTCATAGCCATTTTACAGTTAAGGAAACCAAGGCCTTTAAGTCCCAGTACCTGGCAAGCTGGTGGGGGCTAGGCTTCACATCCAGTTCTGCTGGCCGACTCTGCCCCAGGCAGTGCGTGAGGTCCTGGGGGACAAAGGGGAATAAACCCTCACCCTGACTACAAAGTGCCTTGTATGGGGTGGAGGCTCCACTGGATTGGGGCTCCCACAAAGCATCCTTTATCTTCCTTCAAGCAGCAATTCCCACAAACCCCTGCCAACACATGTGACCACCGCAGCTGCCACCCATAGCCCAGAGTTGTTTCCAGTTTCAGTATCTCCTAAGCACCGTCAGAAAGCTGGAACAGTGGCTCTGGATTCAAATTCCCATCTTCCATGAGATCATCCTCACAGGGGCCTTATCCAAGCTCCTAACTCACTACTCTGCTCAGACACAGAAAATGGCCTCCTATACCACCAGCTGACCGCTTCCTGAGTAATTTCTCAGGCTTCTCCTGACACCCATGCAAAGGTGCCCCATCTCAGCCAGGAGCCAGCACCGCCAGCTTCCCCGCCCTTTCCTCCACTGCCTGGGCTTGAGGTCACCCAGCCACTGCCCAGTCATCATTCCACCTCTTCCCGCCTCCACACCAGCATGCTCTGTGGCACAAGGTAGTCATAGAACCCTTGAGCCTTGAGGCCCACCCACACCGGCCAGCTCACGGTATCCACAGAGATGCCAAACCCCAGTGGAGGAACTCAGGCCACGTGCTTCAGCTGCTCCCTCGCTCCTCCCCTCCCCACTTGCTGCCCAGGCCCTGAGCTGGGAGCCAGGCACACAGCTGGACCTGTCTGCCCAGTGCTACTCACCCTGTGCCCAACACACGGCCCACACAAGTGCTCAGTGTGCAGGCCCATGAGTACTAGGTTCAAGGCGATGATACACCACACAGCACGAGGATGCAAGGCACCTTTTGGGCCTTTCTGCTGCTCTGCCTTCCTGGGGGTCTCAGTCCCCTGCTCTCTGCAGGCAGTGTCCTCTCAGAAATGCCCACTCGTACACTAACCCTCATTTCTCACCCTGCTCCACTCTGACTTCTGAGACCCCCTCCATTGTGAAAACCAGGGTGGCTGGGTTCTGCCTCATACACTATGCCAGGACAGGCCCAACCAGAAAAAAAGGGCATCAAACGCCCTTCCCTGGAGAAAGGGGTACGTTTGAGCGTGAGAAGAGTGGCCCCAGCCTCGAGTCCCAGAAGAATTAGGTCCAATACTCCCTGCTGCTATGGGACCCTGCACGAGTGCTCTAGCCTAAGTCCCACTGTCTCCCTCTGCCAACAGGGACAATGCCCCTCTCATCACAGGGCTGTCATCGGAATGAAACGCTGCTGACACAATACTGGCAGAAATGAAATCCCCTCTGTAAAGGGGACGGCAGTTGCTCTGGCTCCAACCATCCCTGGGAGAGAACGGGCCCCACTGAACTTCAGGGAAGGATCCTGGATGCAGAGCCTCTGATAGAGATGACGTCATCCCTGCACCCTGAAGCAGTACGGCAGCTCGAGCTGGGGCTGATTCCTTGGGGTTTGCTGCAGGGGAGGGCTCCTGGGAGCTGAGCAGCAGCTAACAAGCTCCCACTGTGTGCGGGGCAGCTCCCTCCTCCCCGGATCAGGAGAAACCTGGAATCCTAGAGCCCCACACCCCTGGCAGGTGCGGTCTCAGGGATGACCCGGGTCAGCACCAGCCAATGCAGACAGTCTGTGGGCTGCCAGGATGGACCTGCAGATAGAGCGGGGGGTGTGGGGTAGGAAACCTATGGCCCAAAGTGTGAAGTCACCGTTCTTCACCAGGTTGTGGGATGACAGGGTTCTGATTTTCATTTTGTAGGGCCAGAGTAGGATGTGATTCTTCTCACTTGTCTTGTTTCCTTCATTGCTGATGTCCCCAAACCCCAGCACACACAATGCCAACCTCCCTGAGCAGCTGCTCCTGCCTGTCCACAGTGCTTTTTACAAGTGGCTTGGTTTCAAGTGGTTGAGCGTGTGGACAGGCGAGCATATGTTTCAGAACCTTGGCTGTGAGCAGTGACAGGGTCAACCTTCTTCTCCCTACTTCATAAAAGGAAACTGAGGCACAGCTCTACCACCTGTCACGGCAGCCTCCATGACATGCTCTGAGGCTCTCAGTCTGACCCGTGCTCCTTCCCAGGTAGAGACAGAGCAGTAAGCAGTCCTACTCTGCAAAGGGGAACGGAGCCCAGAGGGCTACAGTGACTTCCCTGAAGCGGCTCATCAAATTACAGTGTGAACCTTCGCTGCCCTTTACCTGCTGTCTCTGCTCAGGAGGGGCCCTGTATGGGGAATGCCTCACTCAAGGGCCAGCTCCCCAACAAATGATCACCTCTTCATCAAAAAGAGCCCTCTCCACCCATGCCCTCCAAACGCGCCCCTAGGCAGCTCCCCCTGCCACTCCCAGGGACCTGCACCCAGGCATCCATCTACTCTGAGCTGGTGCAAATGACACAGGGCCAGAGCCCTAGAGGGGAGCTCAGGGAGCAAGAGAAGGACAGGAGCCACACATGGAGTGCTGTGCAGTGTCACAGCACTGGGGCAGGAATCGACAGGTGCCACCAAGAACAAGGGGAGGGGTGGCCGATTCCAGCAATGGGTCAGGAAGAAGCCAGAGAAGGGCCCTAGAGCCAAGAGTTGAGCCCCCCACCCACACCCCCAACAACGGGGTGAGGAGGGCGATTCCAGGCAGAGTGTGGAGGGGCCCTCAAGGGAACCCCCTCCAACAAGTCTTATGGCTGGGGCTCAGGGGGTCAGCTGGGGCAGGTCACCAAGGGTCTTGGACTATATACCTGGCAGACATCAAGAGGTTCTTAAAGGTGTGAGCATGGGCCAGGAGCTGTGACTCATGCCTTTACTAATCCTAGCACTTTGGGAAGCCGAAGTGGGTGGATCACCTGAGGTCAGGAGTTCAAAGACCAGCCTGGCCAACATGGCAAAACCCCGTCTCTACTAAAAATACAAAAATGTAGTCAGGCATGTTGGCAGGCACCTGTAATCCCAGCTACTTGGGAGGCTGAGGCAGGAGAATTGCTTGAACCTGGGGGTTGGGGGTGGAGGGTCCAATGAGCCGAGAACGCACCACTTCACTCCAGCCTGGGCTAAAAGAGTGAGACTCTGTGTCAAAAGAAAAAAAAACTGAGCAGCAGGGTATGACAGTCAGGAATGGCCACTGTGGGGACATATGGGGCGATGCAGGTGGGGAGGGGAGACAACCCAGGCACAGCCTGGCAGAGGGGCAAGGGAGGCCTGAGTCCTGGAGTGCAGCTGAGGAGTGCAGGGGAGAGCAGGCACAGGCCATGTGGCCAGTCGTGTCTTGGTCAGGCTGAGCTCGAGGCATCTGAGACACGTACAGGTGGGAGCAGATGTCCCAGGGGCAGTTGCTGATGGGGCTCAGGCCACGCTACCCCAAAATATGATGCGCTGGCATTTGAGAAAACAGCAGAAGCAAGAAGGTCTCTCTCATCTGGAGTCAGCAGAGGCGGCGGCCCGGCCCGGCCGGAGGGAGTCAGCGGAGTCGGCGGCCCGGCCCGGCCGGAGGGAGTCAGCGGAGGCGGTGGGGATAGGACAGAGGTCTAGCAGCTGAGCCGCCACCGCCTGAGCCAGGCTGCTTGCTTCTGAGCTGGTGACTGCCGTGGATGGACTGGGTTGTGGTGGCACGCACTTCCTCTCTTCCAGGCCTTCGACCTGGGGGAGGGCCGTCCATGGTGCCTCAGTTTCCCTACCTGCCAGGTTGTGTTCTTGGGGTGGGCTGGGGACCCGCCATAGCAGCACCGCTAGGACCCACAAGGAGCTGCCATGGGGGAGAGGCAACGTTTGAACCACGCTTCAGACACGTACTTGTTTTCTCTATTTTGAGACAGTGTCTCGCTCTGTCCATGCTGGAGTGCAGTGGCCCGATCTCAGCTCACTGCAGCCTCCACCTCCCAGGCACAAGCGGTTCTCCTGACTCAGCCTCTGGAGTAGCTGGGACCACAGGCATGCGCCGCCATGCCTGGCTATTTTTTGTAGAGGTGGCATTTCACCATGTTGGCCGGGCTGGTCTCCCTGCCTTGGGCTCCCACAGTGCCGGGATTACAGCATGAGCCAGGGTCCGGCGCAAACACCTGGATAGTGTTTTAGTCACACGCTTGGTAACATTCGTTATACAAATTCCAACAGCCGGGAAGTACACAGCTGCAGCGGCTCCGGTTCTGCCTCACTTCACAGGAACGGGGCCGGCTTCGTGTGCTGCTCTGCCGTCTCACTTGAAATTTCCCTTCGTGATGGCTGTGGTCCTTTCCCAGCGGCACCCTTGGACCCTGGTCTCTGGGTCTGGCAGGATGCTCGTTTATTAACTAGCCATCCTCCCACCCCCATGATGGGCTCTCCTAGGTGAGGCCGTGGACAGCCAGGATGCATGTCTTGGCACTGGTATGAGTGTTTCTCTGCCCACTGGCAGAGCCCTGGGTCAGATGGGAGGGTTTTTGGTGCCCGGCTGTGTGCCCTGCCACCCCCTTCGTCCCTATTCTGGCTGCTGCGTAGCTCCTGCTGCCTCCTGGAGGGCTGCCCAGGCCCACACTGGCCCCGTGGGGATGGCAGTAGGCAGAGAGGGGCGGTCCTGACCCTAGAGAGATCCCACGGTGAGTAGGATTTGTAGGAGACGACAGTCACCTTCCTGGAGCATGTGTCCCCAAGACTTTGAGGTCTTGTTGGGGCAGGATGAGGATCCCCTTGCCAGGTAGTCAGGGTGGACTTTTGGGAGGAGGTGGCATCACCATACGGTGGGAGTCGTGGATGAGGCTCAAGGAAGGGGCAAGCTGGGTGAGGACGGGCTCCTCCTGGGGTCCCAGGACCTGATGAAACGGCGTCACTCGCAATGGCACCGTTGAGAGCCTCTTTTGGGCTGGCGGCAGGAGCTCGCCCAGGGCACATCTTTAAACCTCAGGGTCCCCTGGTGGCAGCTGCCATGGTCGCTCTGTTTCCCAGGGCAGGAAGCTGGTATCTGCAGCTGGCAGCCTGCTAGGTAGCACAGTCGGGGAGTGGCAGTGCTGGGATGGAAGACACGTGTGCTGGCACCTGTACATCTGCATGTCCTGTCGTGATGGGGGCCTCCAGCCAGCTCGTCTGCCCCTTTGCAGATGAGACCAGAGAGATGGAGGGAGGAGGTGAGGGCACTGGGTTCCATGGGCTTGGGGCCCCGCGGCTGGCCCTGGGGTAACTTGCCTGCCTGTGCCTCAGCGTCCCCCTCTGTAAACAGGGTGTGACATCCCCCCTGGCCATGTTGGAGGCTCCGAGAGGGCAGCGGGTCCATCTTGGCAGATGTTCGGCTGACGGATGCTGCTGGCTGGCCCCAGCTCCCACCCTCCCTTCCCTTGGTGGCCTCCCCAGGCTGGGCTGTTCCCACGGCTGCCCAGCCACAGGAAGCCATCTGGAGGCCTTGTTTACCCCTCCCCCTGGCCTCCCTGGCAGGAAGTCACCGGAAGGGCCGTCCCGAGGGGCCCTGGGCCTGTGAGGACAGCCAGCGGCTCAGAGGTCTGTGCCGTGGAGTCCCAGGATAGCATATGGGGGCAGGGAGCTCAGAGAACAGCAGGTGGAGCGGAGCTCTGGGTCGCTGGGGCACGTGGGCCAGAGCGTGGACCGAACCATTCACCGAGCGCAACCATCTGTCCATCCACACAGTCACCTACCCCTCCCCCACCGTGGACTGCAGCAGGGCCCAGGCCCACGAAGCTCACAGCCTGGGGCATGGACGAGGCCACTCAGCTTCAGCCCAAGGTGGCCTGTGTGATGTCAGGGGCCGTTCCTCCAGCTCCTGGGATCCTGCTCCCCCACTGATATCACATAGGCCACCGTGGGTGGGGCTGGAGGAAGAGACCTGGGGCAGCAGCTGAGGTCCAGGAGAAGGGAGTTGGGAGGGGTGCTGGCAGAGGGTGCAGCCTCTGGGAACTTTGGAGGCCACCCTTGGTGGCAGGTCTGAGGCTGCAAGGTATAGGTGGGGCAGGTGAAGGGAGAGGCGGACTGGTGCAGCTGGCAGGGCCCGGTGTGGCCAGCGGGGGCTGAGGGCATGGATAGTACCAGTCAGGGTGCTTGTGCTGTAGACGCCCACCTCCACCACCTCCCTTTGTGCCCTGCTCAGGCCCCCAGATGACCACCTCCCGCAGCCTCTGTGCCCTGCTCAGGCCCCTCTCCACCACCTCCCTCTGTGCCCTGCTCAGGCCCCCAGATCACCACCTCCCGCAGCCTCTGTGCCCTGCTCAGGCCCCCAGATGACCACCTCCCACAGCCCTCTGTGCCCTGCTCAGGCCCCCAGATCACCACCTCCCGCAGCCTCTGTGCCCTGCTCAGGCCCCCAGATGACCACCTCCCGCAGTCTCTGTCCTGCTCAGGCCCCCAGATCACCACCTCCCACAGCCCTCTGTGCCCTGCTCAGGCCCCCAAATCACCACCTCCCGCAGCCTCTGTGCCCTGCTCAGGCCCCTCTCCACCACCTCCCTCTGTGCCCTGCTCAGGCCCCCAGATCACCACCTCCCGCAGCCTCTGTGCCCTGCTCAGGCCCCCAGATCACCCTGTAGGTCTGGACCTTCCTGGAGTGGGCTCAGGCCTGGATTTCCATCCCATGGGATGGTGCAGCTGCCCTGGCATTTGTGGCAGCCCCAGTGCCCACTGACAGGCCTGAGTGTGGCTGGCTGGGCTGAGGGCCTTTCCCACGGACACTGCCAGCAGGGCCTGCCTGGCCCTAGGGGGAACTTTGACCCTTGTGGGGCCTCGCGCCTGTCCCAGCATCCTGCCTTCAGGAGTCCCCGCCCACATGGGGAGGCTGGGGAACGGCCCCTCCACCTCTGGCTACCCCCTTCCCCTCCCCCATACCTCCTGCTCCTCTCCCTCCTGACTTTCCCCCATCCTTTCCCCTCCCGCTTCCCCTTCCTCATGCCTTTTGAAGGCGCCTACTCACGATCTTCACGGGTGAAGCCCTCCCTGAGAGCGTGCTGGGGTTTCAGGCTTTGTCCCCAGCCCCCTCTGAGGAGGAGGTGAGCGTGAGAACCGGGGCTTTGGCGGATCCAGGTGCCTGTGGGCGGCTGGGAGGTTTGTTCTTCAGAGGCCTGGCCAGCGGGGCCTGTCCGGAGCAGGAATAGATGTCTCCGGAGGGTCCCTGGCTGGTCCCAGGCACCTCCTGTATGCACCAGACCCATGTTGTCAGGTCCAGCCTCCCAGCAGCCCTGGGGTGTGGGTGCCGCTGCTTTGGAGGCAGTGGCAGGACTTAGGGCTAGCCACCTCCCCAGGTCAGGCAGGCAGAGCCCCGTCAGCTTCTCCATCCTGACTTGTTACGGAGACAGTAAGTGAAGAGCGCACGCAGCCCGGAAGAAAGCCTGCAGTGGCCTCTCGTGTGGCCAAGGAGGCCAGGCACCGTGCGTGCGGTGGCCCTGCTGTCCCCGGCGTTGCTGATGCTGCTGAGATGGGAATACCTGGAGTGTAGCCACGGTATTCGGTAGGCGCCCAGTAAGTGTGTTGTGGGATGTTGGGGGGAGCGCTGGTCTGAGAGTGCTGAGCCTGGGGAAGACGGCCTTGCTGGGCCCGGGCTGGCCACAGGGCACCACAGACTTTTCTCCTGAGCACAGTGTGCAGTAAGCCTCACGCAACGTCACCCGTAGTTTCTTGGAAGCTGCGACTTTAAGCCGGTTTTAAGTGCAATTTGGTTGAAGGAAACTAGTGTTACCATAAGTTGATAGATAGAAATGAGAGTTAAGCTCCTGCCAGGTATTTCTGGTCACAACAACGTCACCAAGCTTCCAGTGAGGATCCCAAACACTTCGGTAAATGTGAGCTACACATACGTGTAAGAAAGGTGAATTCCCCAGCCTCCGGTGGGTCAGTGGTGGCGGAACACGCACCTGAGTCACAAACGTGGTTGGGGCACCTTCTGCCACCATGCACTTCAAAATCAAACCATCACAAACGCCACAGTGTATTGTCATGCATTCGTCGACTATGTCTATTAGATGAGTTTTTATTTTGCAATAATTTTTATTTATTGATTCATTCATTTTCCCACCCAGTGGAAATTCCAGTTCAGGTTCACGAGTGGCCGAGCCCATCTCAGCAGCTCCAGGCACAAGGTGGGACCCGACCCGGCTCAGGACCTCGTCCCATCGTAGGGCACACCCCCATGCACAGCCACGCCCACTCAGGACCCCGTTCCATTGCAGGGCACACCCACATGCACAACTACGCCCACTCAGGATCCCGCCCCGTGGCAGGACACTCTCACGTGCACAGCCACACCCACTCAGGACCCCGTTCCATTGCAGGGCACACCCACATGCACAGCCACGCCCACTCAGGACCCCGTTCCATTGCAGGGCACACCCACATGCACAGCCACGCCCACTCAGGACCCCGTTCCATTGCAGGGCACACCCACATGCACAGCCACGCCCACTCAGGACCCCGTTCCATTGCAGGGCACACCCACATGCACAGCCACGCCCACTCAGGACCCCGTTCCATTGCAGGGCACATCCACATGCACAACTATAACCACTCAGGACCCGGTCCCCTCTCAGGTGCACAGCCACACCCACTCAGGACCCCGTTCCATTGCAGGGCACACCCACATGCACAACTATACCCACTCAGGGCCTGGTCCCCTCTCAGATGCACAGCCACGCCCACTCAGGACCCCATCCCCTCTCACATGCATAGTCACACCCACTCAGGACCCCGTCCCGTGGCAGGACACTCACATGCACAGCCACGCCCACTCAGCCGGCCTTGTCGACACACCTGTTCACCTGATGTGCACAGCTTTGGGGTGTGGGGGAGCCAGAGGATGGGGAGAAAACCCACGCAGACCTGGAGGGCACGTGCACACGCTGCACAATGGCCCTGAACGGGAAGCGATTTTTTTTTCTCATCAGCATTTTCACGAAACCATGTTGAAAGCAACAGTGTTATTTGAGGTGCTGTTGTGCTTGACGGGAGGTGCAGGACAAGGTGGACCCTCTTCGGAGCCTCTGTGTTGCTCCCCCTTTCAGGGGGTTGCGGTAGAAACTGGGTCAAGGATAGGAGATTCTCATGGGGTTAGAGGGTCTGTTGGGGCAGGGCTCCCCAGCAGCTGAGGGCCTCTCTCCCCTGTCCTGTTGCAGGGGTGGTTGGGGTCCTGGGGTCTCTGGCCCCCATGAGTCTGGCTCCTGGTTGCTCTGCCAAGTTTGCTGTCATGTTAGGAACTGAGCCTTTCCCCCCGTGAGCTCCCTTGGACCCAGAGTAAAGCCATGGTATTCAGTAGGTGCCCAGTAAGTATGGGCTGGTGAGTGGGTCTCCAGGGAGGTGGGATTTGGATGGACAGGGTGGACAGATCCTCGGGAGGTGGTACTGAGTCAGCAGAGGCTTGGGGGCAGAGCAGCTCTGTAGAGGCAGGGGCTCCATCCTCAAGGACCCCCTGAGGGCCTCCAAGAGGAGGCAGCTGTGGGGTGGGCATGGAAGCAGGAGCAGCAGCTCTGAGTGGGCTTGTCCCAGCCCTAAGCTCCCTCCCACACCTCCCGTCAACACTGTGGGGGCCACACAGCCTTTACATGTAAAGGGCATGGAACAGCGCCTGGCACTCAGGAAGCACCACCAACTGGCAGCACTTACTGGGTACTGACTGTCTGCATTGCCAGGAGTGTTCAGGAAGTAATTTAAACTGCCAGAAATCCTCATCCCACGGCGTTAACTGACACCTGCTTTGGGCCTGACCCTGTGCTGATCCTGGGGACCCCGTATGGATTAATCAGCACTCCCTGTCTGCTGCCCACAGTCCATGACAGGGACAGACAGGTCACCCCCAGGGCTGCAGGGGCTGCCGCAGGAATGAGCAGGACCTCTCTGGTGCTGTTTCGAGCCCTGGCCCCCTGGTGAGGGAGCAGCGAGGATGTGGGGACCCTGGTCCCTTGGGCTCTGTGGGCCTGGCTCCTGGTCCTGTGGGTCCCATGCAGAAGTGGCCCCCAGTTCTTTCTGGGTGTTTGGCCATATCCTGTCTTCCTTGGCGTATCCCCAGGCAATTTTGGCTAGACACCCAGCAGACGCTTCTTCCTCCAGGGCCCCCAGTCTCCAGGTGCCTTTGGTGGGAGCCTGTTTTCCACAAGACCACCTAAGCAGGGACTTTGGGCCCACTCACAGGTGCCCTGGTGACTGTGCTGCTGGGAGTGCTTGGGTGGGAAGGAATGGCTGCTGACAGGTCCTCCTTCCTCTGTCCTCAGCATCCTCATCCATCTCTAGGGGTGCTTGACTCTGCTTTACTCCTGCTCACAGGACAGTTGAATGCATTCACACCTCCACTGAGCCAGCACCTGCTGTGTGCGGTGCTCATCGAGAACCAGGCAGCCAAGGGCGGGGCCGTGGCCGGGTTCTCATCCTGTGCGGAGTGAGAGGCTGACAAGCTTTTCCAGAAGGGAGACAGATGACCCCTACTGTAGGTGAGGGATGGAGGACCGGTCTCGGTGGCTAGCAGGGGAAACAGGAGGATGTTGAACCTGAGATCCCAGTGATGGGAAGGGGGCCAGCACCGGATGGCGTGGGGACAGAGTGGGTTCCTGGCCGCCAGCACAGCCAGGACAAGAGCTTGGAGGCAGGACCATGCTTGGCAAGTTGCAGGAAGAGCTGGGAGGCAGGTGAGGATGCAGCAGGTGAGGAGGGGCGAGTGGTAGGAGGGCAGAGGGCAGAGGGCAGGGAACAGGTTGCATGGGGCCTTTAGGGCCATAGGATTTCAGGCTTTCCTTCTGAGTGATGTGGGTGCCATTGGAGGCTTTGAGCAGAGTGGCTATGATCTGACTTAGGTTGGGGACAGGGGTGAGAATACCCAGGATGCCAGGTGGGTATCCCAGATTCTCGGTGACTCTCGGTGTCCCCACTGGGTGGTGGCTTTAGGTTTCTGGGCTTGGGTGTCCCCATTTTGCTTGTCAGCCGCCCACGGCTGCTATTCTGCCCCGTCTGCGGATTCCCGGACTTTCCACTTCCTCACCTTGCACTTGATTCTGTGACATGCCTGGACTGGGGACTGTGGAGACCTGTCCATGCCCTGAAGTACTTCCGAGAAGCCGGGGAGCAGTTTCCCAAGGCATCCCCCTGGGAAGCCCTGCCTTCCTCTCTCCACTGCCCACCAGAGCCCACCCTTCCCAGGGAGCAGTTCCCCGAGGCGTCCCCCTGGGAAGTCCTGCCTTCCTCCCTCCACTGCCCTCCAGAGCCCACCCTTCCCAGGGAGCAGTTCCCCGAGGCATCCCCCTGGGAAGTCCTGCCTTCCTCCCTCCACTGCTCTCCAGAGCCCACCCTTCCCAGGGAGCAGTTCCCCGAGGCATCCCCCTGGGAAGTCCTGCCTTCCTCCCTCCACTGCTCTCCAGAGCCCACCCTTCCCAGGGAGCAGTTCCCCGAGGCATCCCCCTGGGAAGCCCTGCCCTCCTCCCTCCGCGGCCTGCCCTCCTGCTCTGGCCCTTGCTCAAGCTGCGCCCCTGCCTGGATGCCTACTTCTTCTGCTTTGCTCTGTTGGATTGATTAGGCCAGCTCTGGGGATGTCCATGTCCACTGTTTGTGATCAAACAGGGCCCAGACTCATTGACATCCTGCGTGAACTGCAGAGTTTTGGTAGAGGTGCCAGTGGATTCTGTGTGGCAGAGAAGATGGTGAGTGGTGGGGGCCGCGCTGCCTGCAGTCAGGGACAGCCTGCCTCTTTCCCATCTTAATCCATCGTGTGGTCTCTCCAGGGCTGTAGGCACTTAGCCCTGAATCCTCCTTTGAGCCGGCTTTGCCTCCTGCCGTTCCCACTGAGTGAATTAAATAAGTCTTTGCCCTGTGCTCCTTGTCTGCTCGAGGTCATGCAGGTTATGCATTTAGCTTCCAAAAACGTGTTCATCTATCTTTTCCGCCCTCTAAGGCCCGTCTCTGACGACACCTTCATCTTCTGCGTTCTCTCCAGGGGAGTGGGTCGGACCCTTGGGGGGTACCGTTTGCCCTCTCTGCCAGGGACCCTGGAGGGCCCTTCCCCAAGTTCCCTGGCCACTGGGACCTCCATCCCACCCTGACCTGCCCAGCGTCCTCCCTTGGCAGCCTGGCACAGCCCAGAAAGGTGCTGGAAGGTGTGGGACTGGATTCTGCCCGCTTGCCCTGTGTCCCCACCCTCCACATGCCGGCCTGGACTCCCAGGCCTCCCCACCCCCAGTCCCTCTCCTGTTCCCTCTGTTCCTTCACACACGTGGGCATGCTGTCGGGACTCCCACAGGGTGCATCTGGTAGGACCTCAGCCTCCTGTACTCGACAGGTCTTGGCAGGACAGGAGTTGTGGGTGACGGTTAAGGTTAGCCCTCCCCCAACCTTGCAATGCCCCGCACAGCCCCTGGCTCAGTCCCTGAGAATAAAATTAAGACAGACCTGGAAATGACCCAAATGTCCATCAGCTGAGGAATGGATAAATAAAACATGGCAGACACATACAGTAAACAAGCTTGCCCAGCCCTCAGCCCGTGGGCTGCATGCAGCCCAACACAAATTTGTAAACTCTTTTTTGAGATGGAGTGTTACTCTGTTGCCCAGACTGGAGTGCAGTGGTACAGTCTCGGCTCACTGCAACCTCCGTCTCCCGGACTCAAGTGATTCTCCTGCCTCAGCCTCCCGAGTAGCTGAGATCACAGGCGCCCACCACTACGCCCGGCTAATTTTTGTATTTTTATTAGAGATGGGGTTTTGCCATGTTGCCTGGGTCCCAAAGTGCTGGGATTACAGGCATGAGCCACCGCACCTGGCCAAATTCATAAACTTTCTTAAAACATGAGGGTTTGTTTGTTTTTTTTTTTGTCATCAGCTATGATTAGTGTTAGTGTATTTTATTTGTGGTGCAAGACAGTTCTTTTTCCAGCGTGGCCCAGGGAAGCCAGAAGATTGCACATCCTTGCAGTAGAATGTGGGCGGCCAACAGGAGGAGCAGGCATGGACGCAGACTGCGCCGTGGCTGAGCCTTTAGAACGCCAGGAGAAGCAAAAGGAGCCAGGCGCAGAGGGCCACATAGTGTGTGAGGCCATTCATAGACAATGTCCCCCACAGGCAAGTCCTCGGAGACAGAAAGCAGACTTGTGGTCGCCAGGGGCTGGGGGAGGAGGGGTGGAGTGACTGCTGAGTGTGGGGGGGTGATGGGGGTGTTCTGGACTTAGTGGTGATGAGCGCACAGCACTGTGAGTATATTAATTAAAACATTGAAGGGGACACTTGAAGATGATTCCAATGCCCGGGCATGGTGGCTCACACCTGTCATCCCAGCACTTTGGGAGGCCTGAGGTCAGGAGTTTGGGACCAGCTTGGCCAACATAGCGAAATGCGGTTTCTACTAAAAATACAAAAAAATCGCCAGGTGTGGTGGTGGGCATCTGTAATCCCAGCTACTCGGGAGGCTGAGTCAGGAGAATTGCTTGAACCTGTGAGGTGGAGGTTGCAGTGAGCCGAGATTGTACCACAGCACTCCAGCCTGGGTAACAGAGTGAGATTAAAAAAAAAAAAAAAAAGGCTAAAATAGTGGATTCATGTTTTATGAATTTTATCTAAAAAAAAAAAAAAAACCAAAAATTAGCACCCCCGCCTACACAGGCTCTGTCCTGAGCAGCTGTCAGAAGTTCGTAAAATAGGGTGAAGGTGCCCTTGCCCTGCCTCTGGGTTCCTGGTGCTGTTGGGACGTCACCAGCTGCTGGGGAACAGAGGAATGCTGGCACCCGCCCAGGGCTCAGGGCAGGGTGGGAGCTTAGTGGGCGCTAGAGAGTAGAATGAGAAGGCCCCTCCCCGGCCCTCACAGAGTGCCTTGCTGCTGGGGAGGGAGTGAAGACGTGGGCAAGGTTGTGAAGTGCCCACCTGCCGTGTAGCCTCACCATGCCCTGATGTGGTTAACCTGTTTTCTTCACTCATCGGGGTGGTCTGCTGGGGCATTTGACTCTGGAGGGTGGTGTTCCAGTCTGCATGGTTCCCTGGGGATCCCTGGCCTCAACATGAAGGCCTGAGGGCCTCCCAGTCCCCAAGCTGCTGAGCCGCCACCACCTGCCCGAGTCCTCCGTGGGCCCTGCTGGGGGAGGCCTGGGAGCTGCAGCATCCGACAGGCCCATGTGAATGGCCTGGCCACAGCACTGCCAGACAGGGCCAAGCTCCTGGCCAGGGCTGTCTCTGAGCCCTGGAGCTGGTGGGGTAGGGACCAGCTCCTCTGAGCTCCCTCCACCCCCAGATCCACCCTTCAGGTCCAGGGCTGTTTGGTGGCAGCTCCTGGTGGGGCAGGGGATGGGAGGGATGTGAGCTTCCATCCCTGGACCTGGTGCCTAGTCTACCTGCAGGCCTGGTGATTGTGTCCTGGACTCCTGCCCACCCCTGCTGGGCACCGTGGTGATGCCCAGAGCCCCTGAGGGACTGTGCAGGGAGGGCATAAGATGGCACAGGGCTCCGAGCAGCCCCTAGGCTGGCAGGATGTGTTCTGAGCTGAGGGCCTTTGGAAAGTGCCTGGAGGTTTCTGCCCCTCCCTGGGGTCTTCAGATGCCTGGGAGAGCGGGTCTCCCTTAGGTCTGCTGGTTGTGGTGGTCCCCCTCCTCTCCTGGGAGCTGGGCAGGTGCTCATAGGGGGCAGTGCGGGCTGCTCAGCATGCCCAGCTCCCAGGATGCACCATGTGACTCAGGCCGCCTCCTGCCCTGGCTGGGCTGGCGAGGGGCGGTGACTGGGTGCCCAGTGGTGCCTGCTAACAAGAGCCCCTCCCTGGGGCAGTGCCTGCCTGCTGCCCACCTGGGCTAGGCATCCAGTCTAGCCTTGGCTGTTGCCATGGCAGCCAGTGCCTGCAGCTGGGAGCTAAACTTGCTACCCTCCAGCCACTGTTACCATGGCTGTGACAAACGTGGAGACATACAGGCTGGGTCGAGGAGGTGACCAGGCCTGCTTCTGCCCAGCCCCTGCTGCTGATGGTCACCAAGGTCACCGCCCACGTGGCCTGACTGCCTTCCCTTCATGCCACGGCCTGGGCTGTCCGAGGTTCCATGTCGTGGATGAGGCCCCAGGACCGCAGAGCTGCCCGCAGCCACACGATGGGCAGGAGTCGGGAGGCCCTGGCCCCTAGGCTCCCAGCCAGATGGGGGAATGGGGCTGGCCCAGTCTGGTGTTACCAAGGTAGAGTTCTTTGAGGTATCGTTGTTGCTAGTGCCTGGTTTCAAAAACATTCCAGAAATGTCCTGCTGGCCACCCGCCTGGCTCCGAGGTCCCTACATCTGTGGAGGAACAGGGCTTTAAGAAGCCCTGCGGGAAGAAGCCCCATTCACCCAGGTTCCCCTGAGGATCAGGGTCCTGAGGCGCCTGCTGGGAACTGTCCTCCAGGTGGTGGCCCTCCCAGGGCACTCAGTGTCCTCTCAGAGCCCCTGCGGGTACCTGGCACAGTGCCAGTGTTCCGGGGACTCAGGCGAGGCCTCTTGGAAAGGGGAATGTCCCTCGGATCCCAGGAGAACACCAAGGGCAGGTCCATGAAGGGCAGCCTTCCAGTGACCCGTCTTACAGATGAGTAAACTGAGGCACAGCAAGGGCGAGGGATGTGCCCATCACACAGCTCACAATGGAGCCAGGAGGGGAACCAGGTCATGCTCCCAAGCTGGCAGCCCTCTGTGAGGACAGTGGCCATGGGCTGAGCAATGGCCTGGCCTCCAGGATGGGAAGGAGCTGTCCCCTCCCTTGGGCCCCAGGGAACCCACCTACCTTGACTTTTAGCTGAGGCACTACCTGGGGGTCACCGGCGGAGTCTTGACTCTCAGCCTCAGGTTCTCCCTTTGTCAGATGGGGAAGACCAAGACCCAGGGTACCCAGGGTAGGTGGAGCCTGGCCAGTGCTGGCAGCTCTGGCACTGTGGGCCGGCGAGGCGTGAGTGCCTCTGTGTGCTAGGGGTGGACTCGCTTGTGCTCAGTGGCCTCCCTGCCACAGACCACTCTCCTCCTGCGTGCTGGGGTTACAGCAGCTGAAGTCAGTGGCCGAGCCCCACTTTTTGTGCCCCTCTTGATTGTTTCAGGGACCAGGTCTGGTTCTTTGTCTACCCAGGTGCCCAGCACAGGGCTTGGCATATAGTGGTGGCCTGTGAAAGCCAGTGGTGTGTATGAAACTCATCCACTCAGCACTGCATGTGCTTTTTGGGAGGGAGACGGCTCAGAGAGGAAAGGCCATCAGCACTGGCCCCCCAGCAGGATCCAGGCACCGTGGGGAGCCTGCGGGACCCCCCAGCCCCCCCGACCCTGTGTCCTGGGGGTAGCCCCATCCCGCTGGGCCTCACTGGCGCCGTGTGCACTGGCTCTGGGGGTGCCAGGCTGCGTCTCACCATTGGGCCGGCCCAGAAATAGCTGTGACCTTCCGCAGCCAGCTTGGCAGCGCCCGGGCCGGGAGACCTACGTGCACGCAGGCTGAGGCCCCTCACCATGTGGAGCTGGCTATTTTGGACGTGGCCTCCCGAGGCCAGGTCAGAGCTCTTTCCCGCGGCTCCACGGGCCCCTCTGACGTGCGTCCACCAGGGCCTTGGCCAGTGGCCCTGGCCAGCTCCATGATCTCAAGCCCCCTTCCTGCCCCCCTGACCTCACAGGCCCTGGGTGGCATAGAGGAGGGGATTCTGGGGACTGAAGTGCAGGGTGACTATGCCTGCCGGGGCGCTAACATGGAGTGTAGGGCCTGGCTGCTTTAAGAAGAAAGTGCAGAGAAAATGCCTGCCTTGGGTGGGCCCTGAATCCCCTCTCAGCCCCTCAGACCTCTCACCGACTACACAGTCTGAGCCTCAGTTTACTCATCCATAAAGTGGGGTGATGGTTGCCTTCCAGGACTGCTCTAGGCTGGATGTGGGCGTGGCCTGTGCTGAGGGCACCATGCAAGGCCACTACACAGAGGGGGCTCTTAGGCCTTCTCTGCCTTCCGTGGGACTGGATATGGCTCAGGGAGGGGATGTTGGGGTGTGGGGTGGTGTGCTGAGCAGTGGCTGAGCAAGGGTTCTTCCTGTTCTGTGACACAGCAGGGGTGTACATGCCTGCCGCCCTGCCCACGGCTTCTACGTGTAGTGGAAGTGGCCCCAAGGTCCAGCCACCCTCAGGGACCACAAGCCGCCTGGACACCCTGCTGAGAGGCTGGCCCAGCTCCCCACTTCCCAGGTGAGCACAGGTGGCTGGGTGGGCAGGGGGACTGGCTCCCTTGCTAGAGGGCAGAATGCCCCTTGCCATGAAGGTGCTGGGTGGAGTGGGACCCTGCTTCTGGATTTGGAGTCGGGCATACAAGGAACAGCGGGAGTGGGGGTGCTGCCTGCCTGGTGCTGGCCGCATGCTCACGGCCCTCAGGGCCCTGTCCCTGGGACGGTCCAGGGGACCCTGGAGGAGCCATGGCGTCTTCTCCATGGAGAGGGCCTGTGGGCCCAAGGCCTGGCTCTCTCCGGACGGGCACCTGGTACTCAGCCGAACCTTTCTGCAGAGCGGGCTTAGCTTGAGCCCTCCCACAGCCAGTGTGCCCACTGCCCACCCTGCCCTCTCAGCCTCTGGGACAACTCCGTGGGCACTACCAGGTACAGTTCCTGTGTGTTCTCACCTTGTGATGCGCTCATAATTCCCACGTTGTGCTGGTGACTAACGCGGTTTGGGGAGCTTGGGAGAGGGGCCCCGAGGCATGCAGCACGCACGGGAGGGTTTCGGAGATCCCAGGGGACATCTGGGGTGGGGCTTAGCCAGGCCCAGTGGGCTCAGTCCTGGCCTCATGCCCCTCCCCCACTGTGGCCTCTTTGCGGCCTCTGGATGATGCTGGTGGGCGAGGACCTTCTGGGACAGCCTCCTCTGGCCAGCAGGAGGGACCATCAGGCCATGTAGACCTGTGGAGTGCTTGGGGGTCAGTTTCCACCCTGGGGTGAGATGTGTCTGCGGAGGGTCCACTGGTGTGTGGCACAGGAGGGTTAGGGGCTGTGCCTGGTGTGCCAGAGAGGCCCTGAGCTCTCCTGGGGGCCAGATCAGGGGCCTCCTCTGGGGCTGCTGGAGTCTCCGCATTCTTGGCAGGGCTCAGGCGCCGGAGTGGGGAGAGGCTCCCTCTCAGAGGCCACGAGCGCCGAATGGAACTCCATGCCCTCTGGGACACCACGCCCACTGTTGGGTACTGGCCTGTAGGGGCTTTGGAGACGTGGGTGGCACGGCACCAGGAATCAGCAGGGCTAAATGGGGCCCAGGAGGAAGGCAGCAGGACCGTGGGCATAAAGGCTTGATGCCCGGGCCAGGGCAGGCTTCCATGCCGGCTTCCTCCTGTCTAGAATCCCGGAGCCACAGGATGCCCGACCCAGCGCCCCGTACTCCAGAGTGACTGGCTCTTGACAGAAGCTGTTGCTGGCAGATGTGTTATCACCAAGCTCTGTGGCAGGAGGCTGGGGGCAGGGAGGGGTAGGGCCAGCAGAACACGGCTCCCACCTGCCCAGGGCCAGGTGGGGCCACGCGTGTGCATGTGAATGGGGCACCTGGTCTGGGTATGGCCTGGGAACCTGCATTTAACGAAGGCCATGGTTTTGGAAACACCCAGGAGTCCAGCTGCATCTGTTCCAGGATGGGTCAGGGTTGGAACAGGGAGGGCAGTGACTGGTCCACAGCAGGTGTGGCTGTGGGAGAGGCCTCCTGTGCCATTCTCCTTCCAGCCTGGGCAGAGGCCTTCCAGGCAAGACGAAAGATGGGGCATGGATAGGAGGACATGGGGGACTAGGGGCTCATGGTGTCCCTGGAGGCTCTGGTGGGTGTTGTAGGGCTGGGCTGCTGCGGGGCAGGGGGTCCCATCTTCCTGGCACGGGCGTCTCATCTGGTCGTCTGTGTCTGTGGCATGTGTGTGTGCACACAAACTCCCCACTGGGCGGCTTCCACACCGGGTTCTCAGTCACACCGGAGGAGCGTGAGCACTGGCCTGGGAGTCCTATCTGAGCCACGACTTGGCCTGCATGTGGAGCTGTCCTGTCTACTCACTGGTTTGTATCCTCCCATGGGGAGGTCGAAAGGGGCCAGGGGGCCCAGCCTGGTGGGTGACTCCAGGTAGACCTGGCCTCTGGGACTGTAGTGGCAGAAGGTGGCTGAGGCAGGGGAGGTTCACTCATGGGGAGGCTGGAAGAGGTGGCCTGGCAGGGAGAGAGAAGGGTAGCTGGACAGAGGGTGAGTGGGAGCAGAAGCCTGGTGGCAGGTGTGTGAGTCCCTACACCTGGCAGGGGTCTTGAGGAGCAGGAGAGGTGGATGGGCAGGTGGCTGGGAAGAGCCTTGGGCTGGGGGTTGGTGACTCATGGGCAGCCCCAGACTAGCACAGGTGGATGGGGTGCCTGGGCAGGGAGTGGTGAGTTATGGGGCAGCTGTCTGGGTGGCTGGGGGGTAGCAGCGATAAGCGTGGACTTCTTAGTGGGGGCTGGGCTGGCCTGAGAGATACCCTCTTCATCCTTTCCAGGGTGAGGGATGAGGGCTCCACCCCTCCTGATAGCACCGGGGTTGGGGCAGCATCCTGATGGGGGAGGGACAAGTGACCCTGGCCCTGGACTGCGGGAACAGCCCCTCCTCCACCGGTGGAGTTCCCACTTCCTGCGAAGGAACTATGTTAGAGCTTGTATGTATGGGGTGGGGGTGGGTGGGTGTGGATTGTGGGGGGGGCCTGGGTGGGGTCCGCTAAATCGCCTCCCCTGTCTCCCTGCACTTCCTCCTGGAGGAAATGGGGCCAACAGGATGAAGCGAGGGCCTGCTGAGCCCGGGGCTGCCACCTGGGAGGGAGAGGCCCTTTTGTGTGGGCAGGTGGGAGTGGGGGTCAGTGAGGCTCCCTCCAGCGTAGCAAGGAACGGGCTCTGGGCCCCTCTTCCCGGAGCCCTGGGCAGCCCCGAGTCTTTCGCAAGCCCAGCTGCATGGTCTGGGTCTCCGTGCATTGCCACCACACCCCCAGCTCCCGCCCCCCTCCCGCTGGCTCCTGCGATTACAGGGCCCTGGGGACCCCCTCCCCGCTTCTTCCCTACTTGGGCCCCACAGCCCAGGCCAGCGTGGGAGGGGCCCTCCTACCCTCTGCCCCGGACCAGGGTGCCCGATAGGGCCCTGGGACCCTGCGGCTCCGGTCCCTACTCCAGGCCCCAGCCGGAGCCTTCCGGGATCTTTTGGGGGACTTTTTAGCCCCACGCCCCCGCCTCCCGCATGATTCTGGGTGGGACCTTTTGACGTACACGGAGGGCAGGGGACCAGGGGCTGGATGGGGGGAGGGGTGGGAGGCAGGGGGCGGGGGGGGGGAAGGGCAGGGGGGTGGTGCAGGGGCAGGGGGGCGGGGCTGGGGGTGGAGAGCAGGGGGGCGGGGGGGGAAGGGCAGGGGGGCGGCGCAGGGGCAGGGGGGCGGGGCTGGGGGGTGGAGAGCAGGGGGCGGGGGGGGGGAAGGGCAGGGGGCGGCGCAGGGGCAGGGGGCGGGGCTGGGGGGTGGAGAGCAGGGGGCGGAGTGGGAGAGAGGTAGGGGGCGGAGGGTTAGAGGGTTGGGGAGGGTGGGGGTGTGGGGAGGGGCGTGGAAGTCGCGGAGACCGGGAAGCGAGTAGAGTGGGGCGGGCAGGGCGGGCGAGGAGGGAGGGGGGCGCGGGGGGCGGGGAGGGCCTGCACAGGCGGGGATAAAGCCCGCGGCAGGGTGCGTCGGATTCGGAGCGTGGAGGACCAGGCTGCTGGGTGAGTGTCTGCGCCGGCCTTGGTGGGCCGTGAGGGGGACAGACGCCAGGGAGAGGGGCCCGAGCGGGTGGGTTCTGCCTTCTGCGCATGCGCACCGCTGGGCCTGCGCCTGCAGTCAGTCGGGTGGGCGAGGGCGCCGCCCTGGTGGTGGAAGCGCCTCCCCCAGAGCCCCCCCGCAACGGCGCTGGGACCCCGCTCTCCTTGGGCTCTTTGCCCCAGACCCCACGTGGCGATGTCCTGGAGGCCAGCCCTGTGAGCTGGGTCCCGAGGTCGCTGACCTCTGGCCTCCACTCCCGGCTGCACCATCTGGAGGCAGGGGCGGGGGTCCAGCGGTTGGGGGGGTCAGCCTGGTTCTTGTGCGGAGGAGAAACCTCCCGAGTCCCTCTGCTCGTGGCTGGTCTTATTGGCGGAGGGTCATCAAGCAGTGGCCGCGTGGTTTGCCCCTTATCATCACTCTATCACTAAAGGAGGTAATGTGAGCTGTCACTCCAGGACGGCGGGGTGCACCAGGGTCTGTCTGGGTCACCCAGTCACACATCCCTTCGAGGTGCAGTGGGACCAGAACCGGCCTGGCCATGCGGCCCTGTGGTTGGCATGGTTAGAGCAGATGCCACTCTCGCTCGCATTGAGTGTGGACTTAACTTCACCTCCTCATCCTCGCAGCAGCTGGGGAGGCTGCTGAACCCCGCTGTGCAGGGCAAGTCAGCTGGGGGTTCAGAGCCGCAGAAGCTCCCCAGCTAATAAACAGAGGAGCCTCAGGACCTGACCCCGACAATCATCAGACTCTGTCAAAAATCAGATACCCAGTATGTGGCAAATGTCACGATTATTGTTAACAAATGGCAGTTAGGTGGTCCTCTGCTCCATCTTGGTTTTTAATAATCCCTGTGAGGTCTGAAGTTTCCGTGGCTTTCTGGGTAGGTTGGCTAGTCCCTGACTGAGTTGAGGATCTGAGAAACTGGCCTGGGGTGCGGTGGCTGAGTCCAGGCGGGAGCCTCCTGCCATCTACTCGGCTGCTCCCGCATCCTCAGCCTCCCGTGGGCTCTGAACAGATGAGGCTCTCATGATTTGCTGGGGTGGAAGAGAAGGAGCCCTGGGCTTAGCGCTGCGGTTTCCAGCGGCTCTGCTCTGCCCGGCGAGCCTCTGTGTAAAACAGGACTCATAAGGCTTGAGTCTCTGGTGGCGGTGACAGTGCGCTTGGGGATGGGGGGTGATGGAACAGTGGGCATGAAAGGGCTCTGAGCTGCCAGCAGGGACAGACTTGATGTGTGCTGTGCTTGTGGGGATCAGTGGAGAGTCTGCTACATTCCCCACCTTGGTAGCCCATGCCACCCTCAGGGAGGATCCCACCCTGCCTGAAGGCCGCCTCCTCAGAGAGGCCTCCGTGATTGCTCTCCCCCAGCCATCATGGGGAGGAATGGGAACCCATCAGCGGTTCTGTGGGTCTCATGCCGCTTCCCATTGCTGCAATCCTTTGCCTGGGTAGTGCCTCCCCCCGCTGACCTCCACCCACCCAGTGACTCCTGAGGGTGGGTTGTGGGGTTTTCTCACCCCTGACCCCCACCCAGCACCTACCACGGGGCCTGGAGCCCAGATGGTGTTTGGCAGGTACGTGTATGAATGGAAATGTGGTGAGGGAGACCCAGGCACTGAGAGCACCTGCAGGCTTCCTGGAGGAGGGACTCTGGTCTGATCTTGAGCATGTGAAGGTGTGTCCAGGGACATTCTGGGCAGAGAGAAGAGGGTACGTGGAGGTGTGGCTCTAACCCCTCCCCTCCCCCTCCCTCTCCCCCCCTCCCCCCCCTCCCCCCCTCCCCCCTCCCCCCTCCCCTCCCCTCCCTCCCCCTCCCCCTCCCCTCCCCCCCTCCCCTCCCCCTCCCCCTCCTCCCTCTCCCCCTCCCTCTCCCTCTCTCCTCCCCCCTCCCTCTCCCCTCCCCCTTCCCTCTCTCCACCTGTGAGGGAAGCAAGGGCAGGGGCCAGTGGGCCAGGCTGGGTTTTGTAGGCCATAGGGAGCCATGGAAGGTATGTGAGCAGCAGGGTGGGGACCACCATTCTGTCTCTGGTCCTGTACCGGGCCTTGCTGTAGGGGGTGGCTTGCTGGGTGGGTGGGTAGATGACAATGGGGCTCTCGACCCCAAGTGTAGTCTGGGCTGGAAGTGGGCCGCACACTTACCCAAACCTGAATTGAGCTGCCCTCAGAGGCAGGGACGCACGCACCTCCCGTGAAACCCGCCCCGGTGGGGAGGCTGGGCTGGCTGACCAGGTAGGGGTGGGGGATGGGAGGGGTGGCAGACTAGAGACCCCAACCAGGTGGGGAGACCGGTGAGCCCCTGGGTGCGTGAGATTCCTTTCCCTCGATGGTGGGAGCAGGGCTGGCCGGCGGTGGCCCTCTAGAGCCCATCTGTGCTATCCCATGGTTCTCTGGTTGGGGTCCTGAGCTGCCTGGGAGTGTCAGGGACATTGACAAGAAGAAGGCATAATGACAGGGGTGAGAGGTTCTGAGACCTGGGCCCCAGGGAGGCGGTGGCCAGGGGCTCACTGTGGCCTCGGAGGATGCCCAGGCCTGGGTGGCTCATTCCTTGCTGGACTCAGATCAAGACTAGAGGAGAAGGGGTGGCATCCTTGCTGGGATTTGGGGATACAGGGGTCACAGAGGCAGCACCAGGCACTGAGCACTTTCTGTGACCCGATTCCTTTATTTCCAGTCACTCTGTAAGGGAGTCATGGTTGCTGTCCCTCTTTACAGAGGAGGAATCCAGGACACGGGGAGTGGGTAGTGAAGATTCCCTGAGAAGTGGTGTCTGAGCAGAGCATGAGCCATGCCAGGAGGGTGGGGAGGGAGCTTGTGGGGGTGGGCTGGGAGGTGAGGTGGTTGCAGCCCTGTGGAGGCCTTGGCTGGGTCGATGGCTGGGGACAGTAGGGCGATTGGAGGCCTGACAGCCCTGGGACCTGACCTGCCAGCCTTGGCAGTATCTCTGCTGTGAGCCAGGCAGCCTTTCCCTGTTTGTGACAGCCTGGGAAACTGAGGCACAGGTTGGCATGGCATCTCTTTGAAGAACCAAGCTGCTTGGCTCCAGGAAGGAAGTGACCCCCGACTCAGTAGAGATGCCGGCATGTGGGTACCCCAAACCCCTCCCTGGAAACCCAACGATATTGTCGTTACCTGGCCCACCTGCCCGGGGAGTCTGGGAGGCGGCTTGGCAGGGCAAGGGGTGGAGGGGCGGCTGGGCAGGCCCACCTGGGAGGGCAGGAAAGGGTGGGCAGGCTGTGTGCTGTTTCTGTCCATTTCTTTCCCGAATCTCCCACGCTTAGCCCAGCACCTGGGCCTTGAAGGTTCTCAGTACGTATTTGTCAGTTGCGTGAATGAATGAATGGGCAGATGAATGCCTGGTCCCTGTTCCTCATTGGTGGCAGTCCTGTGGTCCAGGGTGGGAGTAGTGAGGCTCAGAGGCACTGCTGAGCCTCAGGAGGGTGCAGGGCAGTGTGGAGGGTGGGGTGCCCTTCGGGGATGGGGAGGGGGTGGTGGGCTTTGTGCTGGGCAGGCAGGCCTCAAGCGCCAGAGGCACCATGGCTGGCAGTGGCTGCTGGGATTCTTTCCAAGCCACTGACACCCCCATCCCTGCCCCCAGGAAGGGCAGGTCGGGGGCTGGGATGCTGGGGGAGCAACAAGGGTGGGGTGGGGGGAGCTAGGAGGGGGCCTGGCGGTGTTTCACCCCCAGGCAGGGAAGATGCCGTAACTGCTCTGCTGCCAGGTGAGCTTCGAGGGTGGCAGAAGGGGCACCTGGAGGGTTTGCATGGCCACATTTGGGAGTCGCACTTCCCCTCACCATGCCTCAGTTTCCTCATCTGAGCTGTTGCCATGCCCTGTCTTCCAGCTGTCAGTGCCCACTGTCCCCTCGTCCCCTCCAGACCCTGCTGAGGCAGGGCTTGTCATACCTTTTACAGGTGGGGAAGCAGGGCTCACAGGGCAGGAGCAGTCATGGCAGCACTGGGCTTGACCCCAGGCCCTGTGAGTCCAGAGCCCAGTCCTGACCGCCGTGGTGTGTGCTGCCCTGTGAGTGGGTCACAACCCCTCCCTGTGACTGTCCCCTCCTCCACCTCTCCCCTGCCGCTTGTCCTCCCTTGCTCCTTTCCTCTGGCATCCCTGGTCCCATTAGGGGACGGTCCAGGCCCAGGGGTGAGGCTGGCTGAGCTGAGTCCAGGTGGGGAGGGCTGGGGCTTGGCGCTGGGCTGTGGGGGAAGGGGTCCGAGTCCTGGGATGGGATTGGGCATCGCAGCAGACCACAGGGTGGTATTAAGACCTCCTGGGGTCGGGTTTCTACCCATCACCTTGGTGGTTCCGGGTAGGCCTGAGAGGGCCTGAGTGGTCACAGGTTTGGAGGACTCCTGGTCCCTGGGGGGCATCGCCTGCTGCCTGCCTGATGCTGGGTGCCTCCCCATGCCCCGTCTGCCCGTGGAAGCTGTGGTGGAGCTGTGGCAACCTGGGCACCACTGGTGGTAGGCAGCACTTGAGCAGCTTCAGGAGGAGCAGGGCGGGCCTCCCAGGTTGGCAAGTCAGCGCCATGCCTCAGAAGGCACTGTTAAAGCCATGTGTGGCCCGGAGGGGCAGTGTCTGAGCACAGGGGCCTGTCCTTGCAGCCCGCTGGTCTGCAGATGCCCAGTGGGTAGAACCTGAGCCAGTACCCAACAGCTCTGCTTCCAGGCTGCAGCCAGGCACCCCATGACTGGCTTGGAGCTGGCACCACCTCGGAAGGTGGCTTTTCTTTCTGGCAGCTTCTCTATTTGTAAAGGCAGCCGTGGGCCCCAGAGGGCTAGCAGTGGCTCAGGGTCACGCAGGGAGTCGGGGTAGGGGGTCAAGCCTAGTGTGAGACTCTAGGCATCAGGAGCGTGCCTGCTTCCCCTCTGGCCAGTTCCTCCAGGAAGCCTTCCCTGACCTCCCGCCCTCCGGATCACCTGCCACCCTGGGCTGCTGCTGCGCAGGGGCTTTCCTCCTGCTGGTCCCCATCCCTGCAATGAGTGCTCAGGAAGCACCAGAGAAGGGGACTGAGACCGATAGCTTGGGAGGCTGCCTGGGGGTGAAGGGCATAAGGGATGCTAAGGAGTAGTGAGCTCCCTTTCACCGGAGGTGTGCAAGCTGGGGCTTAGGTGTGGCGTAGGTGACCTCTGAGATTCTTTAGACCTCGGGTCGAGATCCCATGATGGGCTCTGCCTGTTCCCAGGTCTGGACCTCTGCCCAGAACATCGGGTCATTTGTTCTTCCACAAAGTGGGAGCCCTCTTGGTGCCAGGGCCTGTGCAGGAGGTGGGTGAAACTGACGGCCTCTCAGTCCTCCTGCAGTCGGGATGCCTTCCCTGGGGCCTGGGACACTCTGCCCTAAAGGACACATAGCAAGGGGAGACGGGATACGATGAGGTGGGGGACTCGGCACTGGGGGCCTGGAGGACCCTGGGAAGGTGTCTTAGCACATCAGGCGTGGGCTTGGCCTGCTTGGGTCTCCCCTCCTTGCCCCCCTAGCAATGGGCAGTCTTGGGCTCGCTCTGGTAGGATTCCAGGAACGGCTCCTGACTGGATATAAATAGACTTCTCCGAAAGGTCTGGGGCCGTGCCAGCTGCAGCAGGTGCCCCCCAGGCCGGGCCAGAGGGCCCCAGGCAAGGGGGTGGAGCCTGGGTGGGGGTGCCGAGGATGCCGGGGTCCACCTTTGTAGCCACAGAGGCATGATGGGCTCTGCTTGTAGCACCACAGAGCTTGATGGGAACTTTCACTCAGATCCCTTTCATGGATGAGAAAACAGGCTGGGGTGGCAGGAGCAGTTTACCCCAGAGGTCCTCTCTCCCAAAGGGCTAGGGCTGGGATAAGTAGGGTCTCTGGAGATCAGCAAGACCGGCTCCAGCTGTGGTTCCTCTGCCTCCTGGCTGTGTGCCTCAAGCGGGTTGCACAGCTTCTCTGAGCCGTCATGGTTTGCCACTGCAGTGTGGCGGGTGTCAGTGCCTCGCTCGTGGAATGCAGCGTCTAGCCTGGTGTCCTTAGAAGGTGGTTGAGGTTGAGACTGGTGGGGCAGAGGCCCTGAAGCCGACCCATTCCTGCCTTGGACCTTCAGGGAGATGCTGCTGGAAGTGGCGAGCTGAGAGCACTGGGTGGAGTCAGAGTCTCAAGTCTTCCTGTGGCGCTGGGTGAACCTACACGGGTGGGTGTCCTTGCCAGGGATCTCATGCCCTCGGGGGCCCATGAGCTGGCAGGCAGGGCTACCTGGCTTGTTGTGCCCGTGGGTGGGGGCTCCTGTGGGGCCCTTCAGACTGGGCACAGCCCTCCTGTCCTCATCTCCCCTGCCTGCTTTCCCACCTGGGGGTGGGAGGAGGTGAGGGTTGCAGGCACAGCTGGGCCAGGCTGCTAGTGATGCTGTCTGGAAGTGTGGGTGGGCAGAGCCTGGTGGGGGCATGCTCTCAGCAGGGCCCCTTGATTACCCCAGATTGCAGGGATCGGGTTGAGAGCTGAAGGCAAGGCCAGGCCTCCAGGGACCCCGAGCTGGGGATGCCACGCGTGCTGCTCCACCCTGCTCTGAGGGCCCTGTGTGGCCAGGGCAGGCACAGAGTGGACTGTTATGCCGGCTGCACGCTTGGGGCTTAGTCTGAGGAGCACGTGAGTTCCCGGGCACAGTGCTCCCAGGAGGCAGAGCCAGGAGTCCCAGGGAGGCATTTGCTTCAGAGTGTCTGGGAGGGCTTCCTGGAAGAGGGGGCATCAGTGCGTAGCCTCGGAGTTTGTGGAGATAGCTCCCTGGCCAAGTCCTGCCTGCCGGTGTGACCTGAGTGTGTTCCTCGTTTCAATGCCTCAGTTTCCTCACCAGTATGCTAGGGGAGACCAGCGTAGCCAGACACAGCGGGGTCACGAGGATTGAGGGGACAGTGTCTGGCACACGGTGGGTGCTGAGTAACTACATAGAGGAGTGCCGGGTGGGGGCTGGTGAGCTGGGCAGGGGTCTGAACAGGGGGGACTCGGGCGCCCTACTCCTCTGGGTGCAGGCCAGCACCTGCACCAGGGACCACATTTCCATTATTTAAAGCTAGGTGCGCTCCCTCCAGGCCTCCCCACCAGGAGCTCGGCCCGGCAGCCCCTGCCCTGCGGCCGCTTCAGCCCACAGTCCAGTGCAGCCCCAGGAGGGGGCCTGGGGGAGCCCCGAGGTTCTAGGGAGTGAGGCCACCGGGAGAGGCCCAGCGGGAGGACGGAGGGGTCCGGGACCTTGCCGCGCCCCACGCTTCCCCTTCCTGGCCGGGCTTCCTCTTGCTTGCGCTCGCCCTGCGCGGCCCCTTTGTTTCCCGGGCGGGGCGCGGCTATATTTAGGCGGCAGGTGTGGGAGCCCCTGGCAGCCAGGTCGCCCGCCGGTCTCGCCCCCCACGTGATGCCTGGGCGCTATAAATAGCTGCAGGCGGCAGCGGCAGCAGCGCCTGGAGCCGACTCCGCTGTGGAGGGGCGGCGCCCTGCCCCGGGCCCAGCGCCACGGGCACCCCTCAGCCGGGCGCACATGGAAACGGAGGGATGCCGGCAGCGCGGGTGAGCCTAGTGGGTGGGGACGCTGCCTTCCGGGCCCCCAGCCCCGCCGGGGAGGAGGTGGTACCCCCCAGAGGGCTGGGCGGGAGCCCCGCTGGTGCCGAGGGAGGGGGCTATGCCCCTTACCAGGACGTCATCCTCGACCAGTCCCCCGGAACTCCCCAGAGCGCCCACCTCAGCCCTGCCTACCGTGCAGCCTTGCTTCTCCTGGCCCACTGAACCCCAGGCCTCCAGCCTCTTCCCCAGTATCACAGGGGGGGCCCTCTCTGAAGGGCGCTGGATTCACACTGGATTCAAACTTCTTAACCGGCTGTGCCATCGGGAAGGAGGGTGGTAGCCTCCCTGAACCTCGGTTTCCTTTTCTGTGCGGGGATCCGTGTTGCTCCTGCCTCCTAGCCTTGAGCCAGAGAGAACCCACTTAACTGGACGCTTGGTCTGGCCTGGGTCCAGAGAATTGTCCTCCCCTCTCCCTGGCCTCTTTCCTCATCTGGCAAACAGGGATAGGGATGGACCCTCGCTTAAAGGGTCTTGAGAAGATACTGGTTCTGAACGTAGCTGAAGGCTCTGGGCCTGCTGATCCGAGGAGACTGAGCCAGATCTTGGGAAGGGGCTGCAGGGCTTGGTGGCAGGAGGGGAGGAGGGGCCGAGGCTGTCTGTGGGCCCTGTGCTGTGGCCTCGGACTGGGCAGGGGTGGTAGAGACTCATAACACATGGAGGCCGGGGCAGCCTGTCCCCATTTCGCTCAGTGCCCATCCCTGGGGATCCTTAACCCTTGCTCTCTGGGTGCTCCCCAGTGACCTCAGGGGGTCATGTGGTTAGGGAAGGGTGTCCTCTCTGGGGAGCAGCCGCTGGGCAGGGCAGAGCCCCGCAGTGGTGCTGGGGGCTTACTGCTTTACTCTCACCTGGGGCAGGGGTGGGGGCCCCAGGCTGAGGAGCCAAGTGGGGTGTGTGGCAAGACCCCAGCCCAGTCCAACCTCTACCTGGACCCCTGACACCATTCTAGCCTGGGCTGTGACTCCTGCAGACGCATGGCATCCTCAGGCCTCAGGTGGGCGGTCGTGTGAGGTGGTTCAGAGCCGTCTTCCTGCCCAGCAACCTGCAGCCCTGAGGACCTGTCCATGGCCACTGGGCAGTAGGGCCAGGCCACGTGCTGTTGCCTGTGGGGTCTGCCAGGGTCCCTGGCAGCCGTGGGCATGAGAGCTGGGCCGGCCCCTCAGGGAGTGGCCCCCGGTACCGTGGTTTCTCGGGCACTTTTCCTCCTCTCTTTCTGTAAACATGAGCTCACCCTGGCTCGCACGCACACGGGGACATCCTCCTCCCCCAGGAGGGACCCAGGTGTTTGTGTGCTGTTGGCACTCGGTGGCTTCCCTCACCTGCACTCAGAGCCTGTGCTGGCTCCAGCTGGGCTGGGTGGGGGCCGGCGGGACCAGGGACAGGATCCTTGTCTCCACCTTTACCTCCTTCTGGGGGTCCCATGCCATCGCCTATTTTAACCTTCCCTGAACCAGGCAACAGAAGAACATGAGATGTGGCGCCTGCTCTGAGCCGCGCAGAGTGTGGAGGGCAGGCAAGGCGGAGCCCACCGTTCCCCCCGGCCACCCTCCGAGTCCGGGGGCCCAGGCCTTGTGCCCTCCCTGCACCTGGGCTGAGGCTCCAGTGACCCGGCCTGCCTGGTGGGCAGCTGGGAAGCGGTGCTGGGCAGGGGCACAGGTGAGAGGGGTGGGCTGGGGGCTGTAGGGCTCTGCCGGGTGAGGGGCCTGAAGTGCCTTTCCTTGAGTGGCGGGCAATAGTGACAGGGCTGGGCTTGGTTTGAGTCCAGGGGCTGGAGGGTCTGCTAACAGCTGGGTCACCGCTGGAGGGATCTTGGGGGCACTTGTGTGGCCCATCATTGTGCTAATGGGGTAACAAAGAGGCCAGCGCCTCGCCTCGTGTGCCTGACGGCTGGCCTGTTGGTGTGGTCTGTCCCCGCCTCCCTGAGCTCCTGGAAGGGAGGGCTGGCCTGTTTATCCCCTGATCCTGGCTGAGCCCTGTGTGAGCGGTGGAGACACAGGGGTGGGGGACACTGGCGGACAGGGGGCTGCTGACAGGAAGGAGCCTTTCTGCAGAAAGCAAGACGCGATTAGGGTGGCCCTTGGCCACGTGTGGGTCCAGGCCCCTCACCTCCTTGTGCTGGCAGCACTGACTGAGTGCCTGGGCCCCATTCCCTGAGGATGGGCCACCCAGAGAGACCTGGGCTCAGGTGTTCGCAGTGGCCAAGAATCGGAAGAGGAGAGGACAGCAGTCCTGGGTGGGTTTTCCGCAGATCACAGCGGGCTGGCGGGCTCCAGGCTCAGGCTTCTTAGGGGAGCTTGGTCTCTGTCACCATAGAGGGACCCGTCCTCTGTGTGCTGGGGTTCAGCATGTCTTGGGGGTGTGTGTGTGTCTGAAATCCCTGTCCCCTGTGTCCTCTGTCACGCCCTGCTGGCTGTGTGGTAGCTGCCCTATCGCCTCCAGGCCGGGGTCAGTCCTGGTAGGAGCCGTTCTTCCTTGTGGTCCCATGTAGGGAAACTGAGGCCTAAGAGGGTCACTCAGCATGGTCAGGAGGAGGCCTCAGGAGAAGTGTCGCCTGTGACTGTGGGCTCAGGGCAGGCTTGAACCCCTCATGGGAGAGTGGGGCCCCTTGTGACCCCTTTCTGTTCATTTTCTTCATCTCTGCCCCCAGATGCTGTGTGCTGTGGACCCGCCTGGGATTCATGGAGTGGGCCGCGGGGTCCAGCCCTGAGCACTGCTGCACTCGAGGTCCCCGAGCCTGCTGCTGAGGGTCCCCGCACTGCTGGCTGTCACCATTGCCCTCGACTGCCGATGGCCTCTGCTGTCCAGCCTGGGGCCAGCTCTACTGCCTGAGCCCCCTGCGCCCGTCCAGGACTCACCGTACCCCGATGGGGTAACGTGACAGAGGCCCCGCACATCAGAGGCCACTGTCCCCACGGCCGCTGCCCGTGACCCCTGGCCCAAGGGTGCTGGAGTTGGTTCAATTCAAGTTCATTCTTCCTCTGGCCGTTGGGGGCTTGGGGCCCACCTCTGAGTGAAGGAGGCTGTCTGCCCATCCACCGATGTGGAGAGGGCGCCCCCAGCGTGGGGTCCAGCTCTGGACACTGCTTGGTGGCTGGATTTACTTTGGGTTTTTAAGTTTTCTTTGCTGAGCTTTTCTGGTGGTTCTTTTTATGTTTTGCCCCTTTATGACTATCCAGCTCTGAGAGACAGGAGTTCGGAGCTGCCCGCAGGACTCTGGGGGGCTGTTTTGTTCCTTTGCTTTTTTAAGACTTGGATTTTCTTTTTTAATTATCCAAACTCTGGGCAGCTTCCTCCCCCACGCCCGAGTTATTTGCACAATATTTGTGCGGGGTGTGGGGGTGGGTTTTTAAAAAGATCTCTTTCTCTTGGACAAGCACAGGGATCTCGTTCTCCTCATTTTGGGGGAGTGCGTGGGGACTTCTCAGGTCTGCGTCCCCAGCCTTCTCTGCAGCCCCTTTCTGCCCTGTGCGGCCGGTGTCAGGAGGCGCCATGGCTCGGATGAACCGCCCGGCCCCAGTGGAGGTGAGCTACAAACACATGCGCTTCCTCATCACCCACAACCCCACCAACGCCACCCTCAGCACCTTCATTGAGGTGAGTGCAGATGGAGGCGGGGCGGGCAGGTCCAGCCAAGGTGGCAGGGAAGCCCGGCTGAGCTGTGCTCAGGCCTCTCAAGAGGGGTCCACTGGCCCGGCTGGCTAGACAGGGCTCACGGCCTTGGAGCAGGGCTCAGTCCCCTGTTACAGGGTCCTGGAGGAGGGACATGGGGACACCCTGGGACCTCGGGGGTGAGGGTGTTGGGGGATCAACTGGGTCCCCTAGGGGGCCTGCAGGGTCAGGCATGTGACAGGAGGGACTCCATGCCACGTGGATAGAGGCAAGTGGTGAAGCCGGGGGTACACAGGCCAGGCTCTGCGTGCTCAGCTGTGGCTTGGGCCGGGGCCCTCCTGAGCCCTTTGCTGTCCTTTTGGCCTCTGTGCCTAGGCTGAGCGGGCAGGAGGTGCCCTGGTGTGAGAAGTGGCTGCTTATGGGGAAGCAGGTGGACGGGGACAGGTGGGCAGGTCGACTCCATGGCTGGCCAGGCCTCCAGGCGTTGCCCTGCTCTGCATTGCCGGGCTCTGGGTAAGGCCTCAGGCTAGACCAGGCTGGGCTGGGGGCTTCAGGGCCTGGATATCTGTGTGAGGAGGGACTGGGCTAGTGTCAGTGCTGACCGCAGGAGGGAGGGACCACTGTGCCCTGGAGAGACAGGAGGCAGCAATGCCTGCCACTGGCCCCCGGGCACGTGGGACCAGATGTGTTTGCGGAAGCCGTGTTGGGAGTGGAGACTGCAGCGATCTGCCTCGCCTCCTGGAGGAGCCTGGCCTCTGCAGAGTGCCCTGCCGCCCGCAGGCCTGGGCCCGTTTGCAGAGTCTGCGGCCTTGTGCGGGCCGTTGACAAAGCCTCTGACTGTGCCAGGCTGAGTCAGGCTGCAGCTGTGTGCAGGGTCATTTGTGGCTGAGTCCTCTACCACATGAGATAAGCCTTCATGGCCTTGTCATAACGAAACAGGGATTTGGGCGTGAGAGGGCATTGAGAACTCGGGAGCAGGAGGCATTGGGCACCCTGCCATTAGGGAGCCTGGACCCTGGACACTGAGCCAGGTACCCTACAGAAGATGGCTGTCACCTGCACAGCTGAGACCTCTGAGGTAACAGCAGAACCTACAGAAAGACTGGTGAGAACAGCATGATGAGTGGCCAGGGTCAGGCCTCAGAATGTGACTGGGATCAGGGTTAAGCCTCTAACCAAGGTCAGGTCTGAGTGTGTGCCCAAGGTTTGGACTCAGTATGTGTCCAGGACCAGGGCTCGGTATGTAACCAGGAACAGGGCTCAGTGTGTGACCAGGAGCAGGGCTCAGTGTGACCAGGACCAGGGCTCAGCATGTGACCAAGATCAGGGCTCAACGTGCGACCAGGATCAGGGCTCAGTGTGTGACCAGGAACAGGGCTCAGTGTGACCAGGACCAGGGCTCAGCGTGTGACCAAGATCGGGGCTCAACGTGCGATCAGGATCGGGGCTCAGTGTGTGACCAGGGTCGGGGCTCAGTGTGTGACCAGGGTCGGGGCTCAGTGTGTGACCAGGGTCGGGGCTCAATGTGACCAGAATTGGGGATCAATGTGACCAGGATTGGGGCTCAGTGTGATGAGGATCGAGGCTCAGCGTGCGACCAGGGTCGGGGCTCAGCATGCGACCAGGATTGGGGCTCAGCGTGCGATCAGGATCGGGGCTGGGGCTCAGTGTGTGACCAGGGTCGGGGCTCAGCATGTGACCAGGATTAGGGCTCAGTGTGTGACTGTCAAGGCTCAGTATATGACCAGGATCAGGGATGGCTCAGCCTGTGACCAGGGCTAGGGCTAAGTCCTGGGCTGAGTGGCTGTTCCTCTGCTGAGGGTACAGAGGGACTCTGAGGTACCCCACAGTCACAGAGCCCAGCATCCTTACCTGCACCCGGCATTCTCAGATAGTTGGGTGCTGGCCTCTCTTGTGTTCCACGTCCCTGTCCCTTGACTAGCAAGGCCTAGCAGCTGATTCCTCACCACTCCCAAAATAGCTACAAGAGCAGATGGGGTGGGAATAGCCCCTGCACGTGACTCCCGTGGAGTGGAACCCCCTGGACTGGGGGTATAAATATCGGCCTGGCTGTGAACTGCTGTGACCTTCTCTCTGGTTGTGTGGGTCTTCCCTGCTGGCATACAGGGCCCAGCTCCCTTGTGGCTGCCATCTGAGCAGTGCCTGCCCTCCCTGGTCTGAGGCACCCCAGCTGACGCCCACCCCTCTTAGACCCCAAAGCCCCTCTGGACTGGACCTGTCTATGCGTCTCAGCCCGGGGAGCTGCTAGGATGCAGGGGCTCACATGTAGGCTGGGGGGTCCGGTTCTTGCTGCAGGGACCCAGTAGCTTTTCTGGAAGAAACGTTGTTCCTGGTAGATCTGGGGTCTTGAGCACCCCAGAGGAGGGGGTGATGTGCTGGGGAGGCGGGATCCCAGCTGCTGAGCTGTGGGTGACTGTGAATGTGGCTGGGGACACCTTTGCTTCTTCTGGGTGGCCCGAGGGACCTAGGACAGGCTCTTCCACATCCAGATGCCACCTCCACCAGCCACGGAGCCTCAAGTCCACTCTTGGTGGGCCCTGCTGCATCAGGGTCTGCCTGGCTGGAGGGTGACATGCCCTTCCCTGGCTTCTTCAAGGGCCATGACCCTGCCCTGCAGGCCTGAGGGGACAGGGCTCCACCCTGGGAGGTCTGAGGGGACATGTTCAAGTCCTGGGGGAGTGGGGGGAACAGCTGTGCCCTGGGAGTCCTGGTGAGTGGGGCCCACCCCCGAGCCCTGCAGCCCAGCCCAGACTTGCCTCCTCCGTCTTCCCACGCCCAGGACCTGAAGAAGTATGGGGCTACCACCGTGGTGCGCGTGTGTGAAGTGACCTACGACAAAGCGCCGCTGGAGAAGGACGGCATCACAGTTGTGGTGAGGCGAGGCTCGGGGACCCTGGTGGCTGCTGCCGCCGGGGGAGGGTGGGGCGGGGGCTCTGGGCCTGCCAGGGTGGCTTGGTGCCTCTCCTGTGGGAGTCCCGGGCCTGTTCGTTCCTGGGCCGTGTGTATGTCTGGGTACATCAAGGGAAGGCCAGGGTGTTGGACCATGTGACCTCAAGACAGTCACCCTAGTGCACCCCATCTTTCTGTTTAGAATGGACCAGCCTGGCTTGCGAGGCAGGGGTGGCACATGCTTGATGCCTCTGCCAAGGGGGCGGGCGGGCTCCTCCCCTGGCCTGTCTCGGGTCCCCCTCGGTCTCGCTGCCTGCGTGGCTGGGGCCCTGTTGCCAGGCTGTGGGCTCCTGGGGAGGACCCTTGGGCAGTTTCCTTGCCTCCCTTGGCCCTAGGGACCCAGGTCTAGGAGGGGCGGGGCAGTTCTGCTGCCGTACCCTTCGGGGGTGGGGAGGGCCACAGCAGCCGCAGCCCCAGAGCCAGCCCCAGGGGAGTCCATCCCCAGCTGGCGGACAACTGGCCCCCGGCTCAGGCCTGTCCAGCTGCGCCTGGGCCTCAGGCTCCCCAGTGCGGAGCGCCCCTCAGCCTCTGCTTTTCACCCCAGGACCCCGCTTTTGGCAGGGGTTGCTGTTTCCTAACCTCGGCTTGGTGGTTCGGAGCGGTGGCTGCGCCAGCGTGTGGGGTCAGACGGGTGTCCCGCCTCTGCCCTCCCCAGCCTTGTGACCCTGCAAGTCACTCCAAGCCTTGGGTTCCTCCCCTCAGCGGGCTGCTTGGAAGAATGGAGATGGGGTGCGCCCACGTCCTCCCTCCCCTTCCACAGCAGTGGGAGGGATTGGGTCAGATGTAAGTTGCTGTAATGTAGGTGAATGTAGGTGGGGACACCTACACTCAGACCAGTTGCCTCTAGGAGTCGCCCTGCCTGGTGGCTGCGGAGGGGCAAGATGCCCCCAAAGGCTGCATGTCTGCCTCAGTGGGCCCAGCAGGCTCTCCCTGGCACCAGACAGCCCCAGGTCTGGCACGGTCCTGCGCCCCTGCCTGAACCCGCCTTCCCAAGACTGAAACGTGTCCGTCCCCACTACAGCGCCCAGGCCCTCCCCTGGGAAGACTCCCGTCATCCGTGTCTCCAGGGTGCTGGGGGATGGGACAAAGGCAGGTCATCTTCCAAGACCAAATTAGCCCCCAGCAGCAATGGGCCAGGCCCCGGTGGAAACGCCTGTTGAGGGTCCTGCTCTCAGAAACAGGGGCCTGTCTTGTCCCACAGCCCTGTCTTCAGTCCTTCCTGGCACCTGGGCTGTGTGTGCCATGTGCCAGCGTCTTTGCATGCTGCCACAGGGGACAAGATCCCTTGCACCAGCCGACCCAAAACCTCTCAGGCTGCCACTGGCACACAGGTGTGAGAGACTGTGACCCCAGAACCAGAACTCGGGCTGACAGGTGTGGGGATTAGGATTTGTGTGACTCTAGAGGAGGCTCTACTCAGAAAGGGGTGGTCCAGGAAGGCTTCCTGGAGGGGACAGCTGAAGTGAGCAGGGAATGATGAGTCTGAGGCACCCACTATGGGATGTGCCCATGGCCATGCTGTGCCCTTCCTGTGTGTCCTCTGGGGTCTGCCACGCTCACCCTAGTGGGCTCCTGGCATCCTCTGCCTGTCAGAGCTCCCTGCCCTACCGCGGTCAGGGGTCCTCATGTCTGCTTCCCTCCGCAGGACTGGCCATTTGACGACGGGGCGCCCCCACCCGGCAAGGTCGTGGAAGACTGGTTGAGTCTGGTGAAGGCCAAGTTCTGCGAGGCCCCGGGCAGCTGCGTGGCTGTGCACTGCGTGGCGGGCCTGGGCCGGTGAGCGTCGGGGCAGGGCGGGGCAGGGCGGGGCTGGCCATGCCAGGGCTCGGGCATCTCGTGGTCTGACAGCCTCACTTTTGGTTGTGGGTGCTGAGCACATGTTCACAAGACCTTCTGGGAGACCCAGGCCCCAAGGTCTAGGGCTCCCAGGCTGGTCCTCTCCCAGCATTGCAGAGAGTTTGCTTCCCAGAGTCTCACCCAGCTTCTTCCTGCTGTGGTGGAAACTGTCCCGACACCTTGTTCAGGAAAGGGCTGCCATCCCCCTCCCCAGACCCAAAGATACCCCTACACACAGCTGGGGCTCAGACCCGCCGCTTGGAGGAAGAACGGCTGGGATTGGATGAAATGACCAGTGGGACACCCCCATCTGCAGAGGAAAACCCAGGCGAGCGGGGTTGACAGCAGGCCTGGATCCGGCTCCTGGCACTTGACCCGCCAGCCCTTGTTAACCCTCCCCAGCAGCTCACAGAGAGGCTGCCCGGGAGGGAGCCAGGATTTGGACCCAGCTCTCAGGCTGGGCTCTGAGGTGTGGCCTCTGTGGGGGAGCTTCAGGCAGCGGGGAGTCTGGGCCCCTCTGGCCCCGGTGCCCTGCATCTTTAGCAGGTGCCCTGCCAAGGGGATGGGTGCGTGGGCTCTGATGACCCCAGCCCTCCTGTTTGCCCCCAGGGCTCCAGTCCTTGTGGCGCTGGCCCTCATCGAGAGTGGGATGAAGTACGAGGATGCCATCCAGTTCATCCGCCAGTGAGTGGCCGAGGTGCTGGGGGGGCCGTGAGCACTGGGCGAGGGGCATCGGCTGCCCACGCAGGGCCGGGCCTGGCTTTCGCAGTGGCGTCGGCTGTGTGGTTCTGTCACCCTGAGGCTTTGATGATCCACACAAGCCGGGCCTTTCTGCAGGAACAGGGAAGCCTGGGGTGTTTTCTGTGGTGGGGACAGAGGCCCCCAAGGTGACCATGCAGCCACACAGGGACACAGTGAGGCCACTCGACACGCTGTCCTGCCTGCCCTCCACAGACAGAGCTCCTTCAGGCCCAGCCATCCTGACTGGGATGGAAGGACCCCCAGAGCCAGCCAGGTCACGCCCTCCATGAAAAGCAAGAACCTGAAACCCCATACCGCACCATGTCCACCCCCAGGGACACTGACTCTGGGCTAGTGTCTCAGAGCTGCCTCGAGTCCAGCTGCTCACCGCCCCTCCCCCTCCACCCTGCACACTCCAGCTCGACCCTCCCCACCCTCCTTGGAGGCTTCCTGGCCAGCTCGCCCGCCCGTCCCTGCCGACTGGGGGCCTCCCTGGGGTGGGGGCTGCCATCTGCCCACTGCCCAGGGGGTTCTGGGGAGTCTGGCCAGGACAGCAGCGCTGGCCAACTCTGGGGGAACGGATAGGGCACCTGCAGTCTGCCCCTGCCCAGCCTGCCATGTGCATGCCCGTGAGTGTGACACCCACACCTGTAGGACTGAGGGCCCCACAGGGTCGTGGGGTGTCCCTTATGCTGTGCTGAGGCGCAGGATCCGAGAAATAGAGACAGGACACTGAAGTACAAAGAAAACGCAGCTGGGCTCGGGGTGCCACGCCACCTATGAGCGGAGTCAGGCGAGGCTCTCAATGTCCAGAAGCGTATTTGTTGTGTATAGGTTAGGGGGCAGGGCAGTGAGTGAAATCATCTTTAAGGATAGTGATAGGGTCGTGAGCAATAAAACATGGGGTCCACCCACATTAGGTCACCTAGGCCGGGAGGTGGACAGTGCGCAGCAAGGGGCCCGTTCCCATGAAGTCAAGGGCCGTGTGCAGTAAGGGGTCCACCCCCATTAGGTCACCGAGGCTTGAAGGTGGGCCGTGCGCAGTGAAGAGGGTGCAGTGTGCAAGACTTCTATCTATGGGCAAACTACTTCTAAGAAGATTTATAGGAGGATACTTTAAGTCACACAGCAGTGACAGAGCTGTCAGGGTTACTGCCACCTGCTGGCAGCTTCCAATGAGTTCTATGGGAAGATGCTTTTCAAGCAGCACAGTAGCAAGAGCTGATAAAGTTCACAGTCACCAAGGTGGATTGCCGTTCTAAGGGCAGCCTTCCACAAGAACTGGAGCAGGGTCCTACAACTCCTTTATCAGGAGGAGTGGCTCTTGCCCCAAGCCTGCCATACAGCGAGTATCTTTACGATACTGAACGCTGCCGCCTGGGCCATGGGTTCTTGTCCTGGTATAACTGTTTTCCCTTAAATCATGCTCTGCACTGTGTCTGCTCCAGACATTCCTCCGATTTTAAGCTGCTTATTCCTTAATTCATGCTCTGTGCTGTGTCCACTCTAGGCATTCCTCCGATTATGAACTAAGATATAATTATATATATGTAGGGAAATGTTCTTTAGGCAGTCATACTATCAACTATTATATGATTATATAGAGAGGATTATATAAAGGGATTCTTCAAGCCCTATTTCTATAAACTAATACATGATTATGTAAAGGATTATGTAAAAGGAAATAGCTGAGTAGTAACACTATAAATTGAGATATTCCTCAGGCCCTAACTGTGCCAGGGTTCTGCTTGGCTCTCATTCCTCGGTGCCTGTATGGGGGGTTAACCACACACCTGTGCTGCTCCTCGGACAGGCTTGGCTGGCGGGGCCTCTTCCTCTCAGAGGCAGGTTTGCTCCTGGCCGTGCCGGCTGGCCCTGTGGGTTGGGTCCATGTGAGAGCCTGGCCTGCCCTGTGGGTCCGTGTGAGAGTGGCCTGCAGGTGCTTGGGTCTCCTTAGGGAGACTGGGACTTGCACGGGCACACACAGACACGCTCACATACACAGTCACACATGGGGGACATGCAGGCACGTGTGCACACACAGACCCAGACATATGCAGGCACACACTCAGGTGCAGGCAGGTGCGTGAACTCAGGCACATACACACAGGTGGATGTTTGCTCACATGGACGCACTCAGGTACACGTGCGCACATACATGACCTGCACACTCACACATGCGCATGTGCACACGAGCACCTTCCCAGGGCCATGCCGCGCCCCACGCCTTGCCCCGCCCTGCCCCACGCCTCACAGAGCAGGGGCTTGTCGCTCCCTCGTGGCTTGGCTGTCCCTTGCCTGACGCTGTGCAGCTGCTCCCTGCCTGACGCTGCGCTGGGCAGGACAGGCTGGGCCGTGCTGCGGATGGAGGCAGGCCCAGACCCCAGTAGCCTGGAACAGCACGGGTGCTTCTTGCCCCCGTTGCTGCCTGTTGGCTGGGGCCCTACGCTGAGGCCTGGTGGACCTTCCCCCGTGTGCCGTGGGGCAGAGGAAGCCACCATGGTGCAGGAAGGCGCCTGCAGCTTTGCTGGGCAGAGACTCCTCGGGTTACTTCCGCTCCCACTTCCTTGGCCTGGGCCAGCCCGTGGTCACGCCTGAGGTCATGGCAGGTGGGGATAGATGAGCCTCCAGAGGGGCCGAGTGGGCAGCCCTAGGCCCCCCATGCCTGTCACCTCAGGGCCTCTCAGGCAGGCATGGCTCCAGCATCCTCTCCTCCAGGAAGCCTTTCTGTCCACCCCAGCCAGGAACATGCAGTCAAGGACCAGGTAGCAGGGACAGGGTGAACGCACAGCCCAGGTCCCTGCTATAGGGAGCAGATGGCAGGGACAGGGAGAGCATACAGCTCAGATCCCCGCTGTACTGGGAGGTCACACAGCTGGGTGGGAATTCTGGGCGCGGCCCCTCCCTTACTGACAGGGCTCCCCTCCCTGGATGGTGGAAGTGCCCAGGCACCACCCTTGTTGCTGGTTCATGGCCTTGGGGTAGGTCCTCCCCAGCTGGGGAATCCTGGGGGCCGTAGGGAGCTCAGGGAGTCGGCCTGAGCTTGATGCTTTGGTGAGTGTGGAAGGCAAGCAGGGAGAGCTGCAGGGGTCAGGAAAGGGTGACTGACTGTGGAAGCAGCCCTGGGCGGGGATGGGCCTGGCCAGCCGCAAGGCCTCACTGCAGCCCACTGCACTCAGCTTCCGGCCCCCTGGGGCAGGCGAGGTGGGTGAGCCAGGGTCTTGGATGATCCCTGCCCTGTCCCCTCCCTGTCCCCTCTTCCCAGGAAGCGCCGAGGAGCCATCAACAGCAGGCAGCTTACCTACCTGGAGAAGTACCGACCTAAACAGAGGCTGCGGTTCAAAGACCCACACACGCACAAGACCCGCTGCTGCGTCATGTAGCTCAGGACCTCGACTGGGCCTGGCTTCCGGGCCTGGGGCCCATGGTGGCCCTGCCGTGCCCTGCCCTGCCCAGCCCAGCCCAGCAGGGGCTCCGTGCCTTGGCCGGCCCCACCTGCCTTTTCCTCCCTGATGACCCCCATCCCCCTATCCCCTTATCCCCCGCACCCCCCCGCCCTGTGTGCCCTCCTGACTCTTTGTCCTGTCTCTGACGTTTCTGTTGGTGGCGCTGCCCATGGCTCTGTCTCCGAGGTGGGTTGGGTGCCCTCTTCCCCAGACCCCCTGCCCGCCCCCTCGCACACCAGCCCGGGCCGGGCTTCTCCGGCCTGTTTGTTGCAGGACGGGGGTGTATTTTGTAACCACTGGGCCCAGCCCCTCTGCAGCCCCTTGCCCTGACCTGTTCTCGGCACCTTGTTATTAGACCCCGGGACAGTCAGGTGCTCCGGATGCTCGAAGGCAATAAAACAGGAGCCATGGCCATGTGTGCGGAGTGGGCTGTGGGGTTAGGTGGGGCGGGCCCTGGTCTGGGGGCCCCCGGAGGCCGCTGTGTGGACGCTGGGCTGCTGCCCAGGATGGGGCTTCTGTGTGCTCCCATGCTGCCCTCTGGTGGCCGCGCTGGGTCCCTGCACCCCCGATCCAGGGGCCAGCCTGCCCTGTCCTGCTACCAAGGCCGGAGTGGCCGTGTTGACCGTTCTTGGGGCTGTGACGTTAGAGGGTGACGCCAGGTCGTCAGCATTGTCCTCTGCAGGATGGACGGGGCTTCATTTGGCAATTCTTCAGGGCCTGTGTCCGGCGAGTTGGCCTCTCTGTCCTGCCCTGCCCCACCCCAACCAGGTGTCCACATTTCAGGATTTGAGGCCCAGAGAAGGGCGCAGGCGGTGGCTGGGGTAGAGGAAGGCACCGTCCATCAGCCCAGGGAGGAGGGTGCTGCCTGGGCACCTGAGGGTGGTGCCTGCCGGAGGGTGTGGACGTTTGCTCATGTGTCTCTCTTGGGGGCTGGCCCCACCCTAGGCCGAGGTACACAGAGGGCATGGCCCCAGGTGGGAGGAAGGTGGGCCTGGGGCTGGCCCAGGGTGTGGCGAGCCTGGGAGTGGTAGGTTCCAGCAAGGAGTGATGGGGGCAGGTGCTGCAGGAGGTCAGTGGGCAAGACGGGGACAAGCCCCTTCGCAGGCGGCCCCCGCCTCTGAAGCCGACAGCTTGCTTAGGGGGCACAGACCTGGCCTCACAGCTCCTGTGTGGAGAAAGGGCAACAGCTCTCCCGGACGGTTCCTCCCTCCTGTCCTCGAACACATCTGGAACTCAAGTAAATCCGACACGTGTTGGGTGAAGTTTGCTGTATTTTTTCAATCCACCAGCCAAGTTTTGGGGTCAGCGTTGCTGGCCCTGTGTAACCGTGTCCCTGCCGTGAGAGGTTCACAGTCTAGCAGGGTTGCGGGGAAGACAGGCTGACAAGCCTCCCAGTACAGCTGGGGTGCTCCACCTCGGGGGGTGGCAAACAGATGGGGCATGGAGGTGGGCCCTTGGGGTGCTCTGCCTCGGGGGTGGGGGGGCTGGGCTTGGGGGATGGGCATGGAGGTGGGGCCTTGGGGTGCTCCACCTTGGTGGGGGCAGGGGGAATGGGAGTATGGAGGCAGGGCCTTGGGGTACTCTACCTCAGGGGGGCAGGGGGCTTGGAGGCAGGGCCGGGGGGATGCAGTGCAGAGTACCAGGCAGGGAGGTGGGGGAGATGCTCCAGGTGGAAGGACCACCTGGCTGAGTATGGAGTGGGGGTTGGTGCTGGCCAGGAGGGGAAAGGGGGTACAGGCTGGATCATCCCATCGGTGGGATGGTGGCTGGCCTGGCAGGGTCCCAAGGGAGATGCAGCCTGGGATGAGACCCCAGGCAGAGCTCTGCAAGGAGGGGCTCTGCAGCTGTGTGGACCCCAGACCAGGGGGACACCCAGGCCGAGGTGGCAGGTTGGGCAGGTCCCCAGGTGGCTCTCTGGGAGTCTAGGGTATCTGCCTCTGGACTCATCCCTCCAAGGCGTCTTGGGAGGAAGGTGTTACTGCCCATTTTACAGATGGATCAGCCGAGGCTCAGAGAGCCAAGACTCCGGCCTCAGGCCACAGTGTGTCCTGGGTGGGCCAGGCCGGTTCTGCTGCTCACCCTGGATGGACTGAGAAGGATGTAGGTGGGGGTGGAGGGAGACCCTGGGGGCCTGAGGCTAGGGGTCACGACTGAGGGGACCCCATCCCACTGTCAGCCCCAGCCACTGTGGCACTCCCAGCTGGAGACAAACTGAATACTGAGTGGACACCCTGGGCGGAGGCTGCCCTCAAGCACCCACCCAGCCCTCAGGACCCGGGACCCTGGACTCTGGCAGGCTGTGGCCTGGGCTGAGGTCCCAATCAAGGTGACCCTGTCTCCAGGAGTGGACAGGCGTCCACTTGCAGGGTGCTCCACAGACTTCACAGTTTGGCCCCTGGCCTGACCCTGAGCTTGTCCCCAAGTCCCGCCAGTGTCTGCTGGGGCCTGTGTCTCCTGGTACTCTGTCTCCTGGGGCGAGTGGGCAGGGAGCTGACACGCGTAATGCTTCTTTGTTGAATCTAGATCTTTCTTTCGAGTGGAAAATCGTTATGCAATCAAGCTCTGGGTAGGGGGCAGATGGGGAAGGGCTGGCCAGGTGGGCACAGGGGAGGGGAAGGCAATGGGGAAGACAGCTGGAGGTCACTGCTTGGGTCTGGCTGACACCTCCTGGAGGAAGGAGAGCCGCCTGGTGGCGAATTCCCGGATGCTCGGCTCTGGGTCACCTTTGAGATCTTCAAAGGCTCCAGGAGAGGAGCAGGTCAGAGGTGACCCCAGCCCAGGAGCAGCCCCTTCGCTCCAGCCTGGGTGGGGTGGGTGGTGGGTGGGTGGTGGGCGAGGCCGGCTCAGAGCCCACCTCCTGTGATTCCAGGCCTGGGACTTCCGTCCACACTCACCTGCCACCGCCATTCCCTGGTCCCTTGTTTTACTGGTGCCATGAGGCAGCTGTGGAGCTGGTGTGAACCCAGGCCCCAGGTGTCCTGATGGGGGCCCGGGGGGGATCTTGGCCTCCAGACACGAAGGTGGGGTGGGGGCTGGGCATTGCTCAGGAGGCCTGGGTCTTTGTCCTGATGCTGGGCTGGGGGAGGGTCCCCTCTGGGGCCTTAGTCTTGCTGTCTGCAGTGGGTCTTAGTGTGCTTGGGTGGGGCTGGGGGGTGTGGGCTGCGGGAGCTCTGGAGGGAGGGTCACTTACTGTGGAACAACAGGTTGGGTCCACTGCATTCAGCATCTGGGACACGGCCTTGGGGTGGTAGCAGAGGGTGTAGCCTGCGCAACAGCCGGGCAGCTGGTGGCTCGGGGCTCCCTGTCCCCTGGGGGGCTCCAGCCCACCCCGGCCCCCTCTTCAGCCCAAAGCCCCTCCTCATCCACCCCTTTCCTCTCTTGTGGGCAGGTGGGCCAGGGCAGGCCTGGGGTCTCCAAGCCCGGCTCTGCGCCCTCCCACCTGTGAAGAGCGCTACCCAGGTCTTGATGTAGCAGGAGTGGCTGCGCAGGTAGCGGAGGGCCTGTGACAAGTGGATGCTGAATTCCTCCTGGCTTCGGGTCATCTGGCAGGAGAGCACGCCTGGGTGGGATGGGTTGGGGGGCCGTGGGGGGACCATGGACCTCCAGCCCCAGCCTGCCTTGCCCAGCCCCTGGGGCTGCCACAGCAGCTGTGTGTGAGGCACGAGAGAACAGGGAGCCGCAAGCCTGGCCCTCCCACTCCCTGGCCCTGTTCCTCCCCACCGATCCCAGGCCCCTCACCAGGCAGGTCCAGAGGAAGTGGCGGGCGCTGAGGCCCCTCTCCCAGGCCAGCGTGCAGAAGAGGGCGTGCCGTGGCCGCCAGCGGAGCAGTACAGCGCAGTGGTAGAAGGTGAACTTGGCTTGCTGTGGGGATAGGCACGGAGGACTCGCCCCCCGCCCGTGTCTGAGCCCCTTGCCCTGGAGACCGCAGGCGTCGGTGGGCACTGGAGGGAGCCTGCTGTGCAGGTGTCTTGGCTCTGTCCTGCTTGTGCCCCTCGGCAAGCCTCCCGCACCTGGGCAGTGGCACCTGGTGCCCCTCACCCTGAGAGCCCAGGCTGGCCTGCCCCTGCCCCTGGCTCTGGCTCTTCATTCCATGGCTGCTGCGTATCCTTTTCCCCATGGCAGGGAGACCCACGAGGCCAAGCTGTGACTTTGTGGGCTGTGCACAGGGCATGTGCTGGCACCCCAGGCAGGGTGCAGTCCATATTCCAAAAAGCTCCTCGAGCTGCTAGACCCCCCACGCCGTTCCAGGCCCTGGGGACACAGCAGTGGTCAGGAAAGGCCGGGTCCTCCCCATTGACAGCAAGCCTCGCCTGCATGCGTGTGCACAGCGGGGGAGTGGGCAGGCTGACTGTGGTCAGAGGAACCAGTCAGGCGGCCAGACCCTCCGCCTGCCACTTGCTGCCCCGTGGGACCACTCCCCACTCTCAGGCAGCCCGGTGCCATCTGCCCCGTGCTCTGGCCTTCTGTGGACCCCAGCCCTGGCCAAGACAAAGGCCTACCACCTGCTTTGCCTGGGGTGGGCACTGACCATGGCGACATCTGGGCATCGATCCTTCAGGTGCAGGAGCAGGGGTACCATGCTCTGGTGCACCTGGGTCCGCAGACCACTCAGCTCCCTGTCTGCCGTCGCCGCCACTAGGTTCCCGAACAGTGCTGCCGCCCGAATCCCGTCCTGCTCCTGCAAGGCAGAGGCTCAGAGGCACGGCCAGGCCTGTCTAGGGGCCCCGGCTTTGGTGTCGTTGTAGGGGTGAAACTCAGTTTCTTCCGCAGGATTCCTTCACCCAGGCTCTTGGCTCCTGGGGCAGGGCCGGGCCTCCCCCTCACACAGGGCTCTGTCTCCGAGGACATAAAAATCACATCTCCCTTCTACCCAAAAGTGCATCCTGGCAGCCAGCATCACGAATGCATTTGAGGGGTGCCTATCCCCCAATTTTCCAGTGAAGGAAAAACAGCCACTCGAACCATGCTGGTGTGTCCGAGTTACATCTGGGCAGCCTGCTGTGGGGCTGGAGTCCAGTGGAGTTGGGCGCTGGACGTGAGAGCTAGTTCAGCCCGTGGAGAAGGGGTACGCGCCAGGGGCCCACCTCCACCAAGGGCCACTAGTGGGCAGCTCCCCTGGTCCCGGGCCTCCCTGCTGCGGCTTGGGGTCCCCCTTTGGCAAAGAAAGGGAGCTGGGTTGGGAGGAGGGTCCTGGAGGGAGTGAGAGGAGGTAGCCCTGCTCTGCTCCAGTGCGTGCGTTGATGGCGACACCGAGGCTCTGGAACCCCACGCCCTACGTGCCCAGGCGGCGCAGCATGTCTGACATGGTGTCCATGATGCACACGACCACCTGCTCGCTGCTCTGGAAGAAGCCGTTGAGGAAGGGCCGCAGCTGTCCCCGAAGCAGGCTTCCCTGGGGGCGGTGGGGGCTGGTGGGCGGAGGGCACCAGGACCTGCTGGCCCTGCACCTCGCCTCGCCTTCCCACTTGTCCCCCTCACCCCATCCGCACCGGAGGGTGAATCAGAGCTGTGGATCCTGGCCTGGCCTGCCCACCATGGAGAGCTGTGCTCCCACCCGGGCTTTGCCCACTAGGAGCTGCATGGCCTGGAAAGGGTGGCCTCTTTCCTTTTTTGAGACAGGGTCTCACTCTGTCGCCCAGGCTTGAGTACAGTGGTGTGATCATAGCTCTCTGCAGCCTTGATCTCCCAGGCTCTAGCAATCCTCCCACCATAGCCTCCTGAGTAGCTGGGATTAAAGGTGTGTGCCACCACGCCTGGCTAATTTTGTTTTTGGTAGAGGTGGGGTCTCACTGTGTGGCCCTGGCTGGTCTCAGACTCCTGGGCTTGAGCAATCCACCTGCCTTGGCCTCCCAAAGTGCTGGGATTATAGCCGTAAGCCAACACATTCGCCATTTTTTTTTTTTTGGCGTGTTTGCAGTGAGTTCCTGAGTTATTGGGATGAATGGTCAGCAGTGTGTCCACCAATGGATGTTTCTTGCCATTGGGACCCTCATCAATGCCTTGTGTAAAACCAGGGTGATTGGTACAACCTTTAAACAAGTTTAAAGCAACGTTGTTAGCTCTCTAAGCTGTTTGCTTTGAAAATATTTATGCTCAGCAAGTGAGTCATTCAACAGACAGTTTCTGAGCATCTATGTTTGCAGCCAGTGTTTGAAGACCAGGGTTCTGGCTGGGTCAGCACAGGACAAAAGAACGGAATTTTAATGGAAATGGCTAGAAAAGAAAATGGAAATGCATAGCATGGCTTATTTCTGCTCAGTTAGAGCGGAGTGGGGTGGCCAGCACCAGCCACACCTGGTCCCGCCTGCCCATCCCCACGCTGGCAGGCCTCCCTGGCTGGCAGTGCTCTCGGGGCCTGTCTCTCTTGGCCTTCTGTGGCTGCTTGCCCATACCCCACTTGATGCCAGGCAGGGAACCATCCCTCCTCTCTGGACCTGGTCCTCCTGATCTAGCAGGACCCTTCTCTGCCTTTCTCTCTTCCCTCAGGAGGGCAGGCAGGTCACTCTTTTGTGAGGTGCCTGCATCAGTGCATGGTTCAGAGGAGGTACATGGAAACTTCCTACTGATCATCTCCCTGTCTGGGAGAACATATGGGACAGAGACAACCAAACACGAATGAATGAATGAATGAATGAATGGGGGAGCAAACATGAATAACTGATTGAATGAATAGATACCTAAAGAATGAGCAAAATAAATAATTCAAGAATGAGTCATAGATGAAGGACCCAAGGACCAAGTGGGTGGGTGGAGGGATGGATATGTGGGTGGATGGGGGGGATCAATGGGCAGATGAATGGAGGAATGAATGAATGAATGGGTAGATGGATGGAGGCATGCCTGGAGAGACGAATGGGTGGGTGGATGGTTGGATGGATGGAGGGATGAATGGGTGAGTGGATGGATAGGTAGGTGAATAGTTGGATGGGTGGCTGGATGGGTGGAGACATGGATGGAGAGATGAATGGATGGGTAGGTGAATAGCTGGATGAATGGGTGAGTGGATGGTCGGATGGATGGATGGGTGGGTGGGTGGAGGGATGGATGGGTGGATGTATGGAATCAATGGATAGATGGAAGGATGAATGGGTGGGTGGGTGGATGGAGGCATATAAGGAGAGATGAATGGGTGAGTGAGTGGACAGGTAGGTGAATAGTTGGAAGAATGGATGAAGAGATGAGTGGACTGGATGAATGGGTGGGTGGATGGATGGATGGATGGATGCATGGATGGAGAGATGAGTGGACTGAATGAATGGGTGGGTGGATGGATGGATGCATGAATGGAGAGATCAATGGACTGGATGAATGGGTGGATGCATGGGTGGATGGATGGATGCATGGATGGAGAGATGAGTGGACTGGATGGATGGGTGGGTGGATGGATGCATGGATGGAGAGATGAGTGGACTGGATGAATGGGTGGGTGGGTGGATGGATGGATGGATGGATGCATGGATGGAGAGATGAGTGGACTGGATGAATGGGTGGATGGATGGATGGATGGATGGAGAGATGAGTGGACTGGATGAATGGGTGGGTGAATGGATGCATGGATGGAGAGATGAGTGGACTGGATGAATGGGTGGGTGGATGGATGGAGAGATGAGTGGACTGGATGAATGGGTGGATGGATGGATGGAGAGATTAGTGGACTGGATGAATGGGTGGATGGATGGATGGAGAGATGAGTGGACTGGATGAATGGGTGGATGGATGGATGGATGGAGAGATTAGTGGACTGGATGAATGGGTGGGTGGATGGATGGATGGAGAGATGAGTGGACTGGATGAATGGATGGATGGATGCATGGATGGAGAGATGAGTGGACTGGATGAATGGGTGGGTGGATGGATGGATGGATGGAGCAATGAGTGGACTGGATGAATGGGTAGATGGATGGATGGATGGAGAGATGAGTGGACTGGATGAATGGGTGGATGGATGGATGGATGGAGAGATGAGTGGACTGGATGAATGGGTGGGTGGATGGATGCATGGATGGAGAGATGAGTGGACTGGATGAATGGGTGGGTGGATGGATGCATGGATGGAGAGATGAGTGGACTGGATGAATGAGTGGGTGGGTGGATGGATGGATGGATGGATGCATGGATGGAGAGATGAGTGGACTGGATGAATGGGTGGATGGATGGATGGAGAGATGAGTGGACTGGATGAATGGGTGGATGGATGGATGGATGGAGAGATGAGTGGACTGGATGAATGGGTGGGTGGATGGATGGATGGATGGAGAGATGAGTGGACTGGATGAATGGGTGGATGGATGGATGGATGGAGAGATGAGTGGACTGGATGAATGGGTGGGTGGATGGATGGATGGAGAGATGAGTGGACTGGATGAATGGGTGGGTGGATGGATGGATGGAGAGATGAGTGGACTGGATGAATGGGTGGGTGGATGGATGGATGGAGAGATGAGTGGACTGGATGAATGGGTGGGTGGATGGATGGATGGAGAGATGAGTGGACTGGATGAATGGGTGGATGGATGGATGGATGGAGAGATGAGTGGACTGGATGAATGGGTGGGTGGATGGATGGGTGGAGAGATGAGTGGACTGGATGAATGGGTGGGTGGATGGATGGATGGAGAGATGAGTGGACTGGATGAATGGGTGGGTGGATGGATGGATGGAGAGATGAGTGGACTGGATGAATGGGTGGGTGGATGGATGCATGGATGGAGAGATGAGTGGACTGGATGAATGGGTGGGTGGATGGATGGATGGAGAGATGAGTGGACTGGATGAATGGGTGGGTGGATGGATGGATGGAGAGATGAGTGAACTGGATGAATGGGTGGGTAGATGGATGGATGGAGAGATGAGTGGACTGGATGAATGGGTGGATGGATGGATGGATGGAGAGATGAGTGGACTGGATGAATGGGTGGGTGGACGGATGGATGGAGAGATGAGTGGACTGGATGAATGGGTGGGTGGATGGATGGATGGAGAGATGAGTGGACTGGATGAATGGGTGGGTGGATGGATGGAGAGATGAGTGGACTGGATGAATGGGTGGGTGGATGGATGGATGGATGGAGAGATGAGTGTACTGGATGAATGGGTGGGTGGATGGATGAATGGATGGAGAGATGAGTGGACTGGATGAATGGGTGGGTGGATGGATGGATGGAGAGATGAGTGGACTGGATGAATGGGTGGGTGGATGGATGGATGGAGAGATGAATGGACTGGATGAATGGGTGGATGGATGGATGGATGGAGAGATGAGTGGACTGGATGAATGGGTGGATGGATGGATGGATGGAGAGATGAGTGGACTGGATGAATGGGTGGGTGGATGGATGGATGGAGAGATGAGTGGACTGGATGAATGGGTGGGTGGATGGATGGATGGAGAGATGAGTGGACTGGGTGAATGGGTGGGTGGATGGATGGATGGAGAGATGAGTGGACTGGATGAATGGGTGGGTGGATGGATGCATGGATGGAGAGATGAGTGGACTGGATGAATGGGTGGGTGGATGGATGGATGGAGAGATGAGTGGACTGGATGAATGGGTGGGTGGATCATGGATGGATGAAGGATGGAGGGATGGACAGATTAATGAGGAAGTGCTAGCTAGTCTCCATCTTCCATTAAGCACCTACTATGCATCATGCACAATGCAACAGGCTTTGCCAGCTGTGACCCTAATGGAGGTCTCTTCTGAACCATGTGGAGACCTGTGAGTGGAACAGAATTAGCATGAACTAGTGTGCTGGGCAAATGACTTCGGGATCTGTTTGGAAACTGCCCCTTCTGCTGCCTTTCCATGATCATCCTTTCTCCCACAAGCCCTGAAAATGTTTATGTTCACAACCACCTCCTCCAACAACAACAGAAGTGGGGGCTGGGCATGTCCCTCCCCTCTGGGGTCTTAACACAGCCCCTGGGGTGGATGAGGGGAGGCTAAGGCTCCACACTTCCTGATCAGATGAGAAAATCTCTGCCTCTAACTTGGCGTTTTCATTGTGCAGTCAGTCAGGCAGGAAGGTTGCTGCTGCTGCCGCCAGTGCCTCTAGGGCTGACCTGCCTACCATAGGAGGCAGGCACTATTACTGCTCCCATTTAACAGATGTGGTCGCTGAGGCCCGGAGAACTGACAAAGCCTGCAAGCTAGAAGGTGCTGGGGCGGGGATAGGTCCAGGGCCTGGACCCTTCACCACTGCATGGTGCCCTGGGCCCCCACAGCAAGGGCAATGTCAGTAAGTTGGGGGCTGTAGCTGGGTAAGACCAGATCTCCCGAAGGTGGCATCACAGGCCTTCCCTCCCACAGCTGTTCATGATAATGGTGGTGAGGTAGACCCAGTTGGGACTGGAGACGTCAGCAGGGGGTCGCGAGGACCCATTCATAAGGTTCTCAGAGGGCGTTCTCCTCTCTGGCTGAGCCTTGGGATGCTACCTGGCCGGCTTCGCAGTGGCCACCTGGAGGTGTGCAACAAGGTCCCCCTCTCTGTGGGTGTAAGGAGACTCAGTCCCCGGGGAATAGACACTTCACCCTTCCCACAGCCTGCCCCGTTCTACAGATGAGGAAACAGGCCTAGAGAGGTGGAGTCAGGTGTCGCAAGCCACACCACCTGAAGTGACAGAGCTGGGATTCCAACCCGGTGGCCCTTGCCTACACACGGTGCACCGGCTGTTCTGTGGGGTCAGGGGTGTGCCAGCCACGGTGCCCGACTGCCCTTACCTTATCTGAGTGGAAGAGGATGTTCTCCAGGCCCTGCAGACTCAACACGCGGACCTTGGGGCTGGGGTCCTGGAGGCCGCGTGCCAGCACAGTCAAGGCAGCCTGTTTGGGAAGCACCTCCGGCAGGGCAGGGCTGTAGAGGAACTGGGGTGGACCCCAGGAGGGCAGGCAGGTCACTCTTTTGTGAGATGCCTGCATCTGTGTTGAGGGGTGGGGCTCTAGGTCCAGGGTCCGCTTGGGAGTTTCAGGGAGGGAAGCTGACCAGTACCCTTTGGGTATCTTAGTTAACAAGTATTTGAAACCTACCTGGTTCAACCCCTTCATGTATAGCTGGGGAAACTGAGCCCTGGAAAGGGAAAGGGCCTTGCCTGAAATCACACAGCCAGGCGAGGCCTCACTTGTATCATGGGCCAGGCTTGTGGGGTACCTGGGGATAGAGCTCCCATGGAGGGCGGCCCAGGCGGCTGGTGGGAACTGGCATGAGGCTTTCACTTGGGTTCCCCTACTGGTGTTATTTATGGAAACAGCACGCTCCTCGCCCCAGCCCCCCACCTCTGCCTGAGCTTGCAGCTGCAAAGCATGCCACCCCCAGTGTCATCTGCTTCTACCCATCCATTCCCCTTTGGCTTCACCGTGAGTCGCACAGGCAGGACAGGGCTGGTTGGAGCCTGCGTCTGCACCCAGTGCCCCTTCAACTCTGCAGTGATTGTGCCGGGGAGGGCTGAGTGGGAAGACAGGTCCCCAAAGGCTGCGGCCCCCTCCAGGGGCTGGGAGTGGGAAGGCAGGGGTGCAAGGGGGTCTGTCTGGGCAGCCGCCCTGGTCAGGGCGAGCTTTGGTGTGTGTTCTGCTGGAGTGTCGAGAAGGCTGGAGGAATTAGAGTGAACTAGGCTCAGGCATCTGAGGTGCTCCCTGCCCGCATGCACCCTACCTCGGTGAGGATGAGGATGGCCGCCTTCCTCTCCCGCTCCTCTGGGCTCTGCAGCCTGGGCAGGAGCTGGCGCAGCACAGCCTTGAGCTGCCTGCAGTGGTTCTGTACCATGGCCCTGCGGGGGAGGGCCTGGGCTGGGGGTCACTGCCTGGAGCCCACCCTCCTGCTCCCACCCATCCCATTGGGCCCAGCGTCTAGAAAAGTCCCGACGTGGTGGGCATGTTCCCACTCCCTTTGCACCTACTGGCTGCCCACTGCATGCCAGGCCTGGGCTGGACATGGGGGAGAAGGAGATGCAGGCACAACCCTTGTCCCCTAGATGGCCTCGGGCCAGGGTGAGGGCTGGGGGAACCAACAGGCTCTGGGTGTGTGCGTGTGACGGGGGGCAGGGGGCTGTGTCCCGTGTCCCTTCACTGCAGTCCAGATACCCAGCCCCCCGGATGGGCGTGGCCTGAAGCAGGCTGCCTCCACCTGCCCCGGCCCCACCGTACCTGGCGAGAAGGCCGATGCCCTTCGGGTAGGTGTGGATGGTGGTGAAGAGCTCCCAGGAACCTTGCAGCTCCAGGTGGGCAAAGTCATGCCAGTGCCCCGTGGTGGACAGCAGGCTCTTCAGCGCCTCCAGGGATATGCTGCAACTGAGCAGAGGGGGTTCAGGGCCTTGGCCACAAGTGGCCACCTGGGCCACCCCCTGCCCTGGGAAGGGTGCCCAGCTGACCCAGATAGAAAGCCACATTCTTGTTCCTGTGCCTGACGTCACTGAGGGCCCCAGGGCTGCCCTCTCCTGCCCTGCTTTGCACAGAAATGCTGGGGCCTAGGATTGGCAGGGCTGGGACAGGCACGGGGAGGCAGCATGTGCCCACTCAGACCTGGGCCTTGCTTGAGCAGGAGACTGGGGGTGCCCTTCTAGGGAGGGGCAGGGTTCAGCTCAAGGATGGCAGCATTTACATTTGGGGGAAGAGTACGGAGGGTGGCAGCAGGTGAGGGCATGGGAGAGCTAGGAAGTGTGGCATAGCGGAGCCCAGGGAAGTGTCCATCCTCCCCTCCAGAGACTCTGCTGCCCTCAATGGACACAGAGAAGCCGGCGGCACGGCCCTTGCTTGTGTGTGATGGAGAAAGATGCCGTGTGTGGCTTGTGGTGTTGCCATGTGCTTGGTGGCTGCCACCTGCCCAGCCTGAGGGGGGGGCTCTACTGTCATCCTCCTTCAGCAGAGGAGGGAGCGGTCCAGAGAGGTGACATCCTGTCACACAGCCTGGCCAAGGGCACAGAGGTGGGGTCAAGTTGGGCCCTGGCTCCAAACCTACCAGTGATGTGACTGTCACAGGATGTCACTGTCACTGAATGCAGTCCCTGGGGCACAGATAGGAAGCCCCAGCATGCAGGCCCGTGACACATGAGATGGCCCTGGCTTGCTGGCCTGTCTGTCTGTTCCAGCCACTCCCCCAACCCAGCTCGGTCAGTGTGAGGGCATCACCCTGGATGTGTGAGCACGCCTGGGTGGACGAGGCCGTCAGCTTGAACCAGGCACATTTCTGAGCAGATTTGCCAAGTGTCAAATGATGAAATGCCATCCGTGAAAGTTCTGATGGTGCCAATCCAAATGCCAGCTGGCTTGTCCTCTTGCCCCGAGCTGGGTCATAAAAAGAGGCAGCATTTTCCAGGTCACTGGTCCCAGCCACAAAGTGACAATTGTTTTCAGAAGAAGGGGACTTGGTGGGGGGAGTAGCATTTTGTTTGTTCCGGGAGGATTCCAGAAGCTTCTGGTCCTGTGACTTCTTGGGCATTGGATGGCTTGTTCTTCGAGATTGCCTTGTCCCTGCAGCCACAGGAGGGCTTCTGGAAAGATGGGCTGATTTCAGCATTCTTGGGAATCCATGTCCAACTCCCCTGCAGGTCCGTAAAACCGCAAACCACCTCCAGCCCAGGACTGCTGGCCATGCTCAGGGACAGGTGTCTCCTGAAAGCCATGTGTAGCACCAAGGCCAGTGAAGCCGGAGCCCCTTGAATCTATGCCTGGCTACAGACTCAAGGAAACATCTCCGTTCCTCTGGTCCCAGCATCGTTGCCTGCCTTCAGCCTCTTTGGACACTTGGCATCCCAGTGATGCCTGCCCCATACCCGACCAACCGCCTTTTCCCACTCTGCTCCCAGAGGGCAAAGGCGCCTGAGAAAGAGGAGGCAAAGCCCCTCTGCTTTCCACACTCCTCCCCAGCCTTGGGGGTCCATGAGACCCCCTTCCCTCTCCCACTCTTTCCTCTTCTGGTTTTATTTTTAATTGTGGTAAAATATACATCTCATAAAAGTTACCATTTTAAGTGTACAGGTCAGGGCATTGAGCACATTCAAATATTGGGCAACCATCGCCCCCATCCATCCCCAGAATGTTCTCATCTGCTCACACCGAAAGCTTGTCCCCATTAAACTCCTCACTGTCCCTGTGCCCCGTCCCTGGCACCCAGCATTCTACTTTCTGTCTCTATAGATCTGGCAGTGGACCTCCAGTAAGTGGACTCATACAGTATTTGACGGGCTTATTTCACTCAGCAGAATGTGCTCAAGGTTCATCCATGCTGTAGCGTCAGAATTTCCTTCCTTTTCAAGGCTGAATAGTATTCCATTGTTTGGGTGGACCACCCTGCTTAACTGTTCACCCACTGATGAACACTTGGTTGCTTCTATCTTTGGGTTATTGTGAATAGCACTGCTGTGCGCAGGGTGTGCAAATATCTGTCCCAGGTGCCTGCTTTCCTTTCTTTTGGGTGTAAACTCATTAGTGAAATTCCTGGGCCATATGGTAATTCCACATGTAAGTTTTTGAGGAACTTCCGTGCTCTATTCCAAAGGAGCCGCACCGTTTTACATTCCCCCCAGCAGTGCACCAGGCTTCCAGTGTCTCCACATCCTCGCCAACATTCATTTTCTGATTTTTTTTTTTTGGATGGTAGTCAACCTAATAATGAGTGTGAAGTTCCTCTTCTTTTGATCACAAGCTTTTGCCCCCAAATCCCCGGGGGACAGATGGAAAGATGAAGATGAGATGAGGGTGAGGATGATGACTGTCTTCCAAATAAAGAGAAATGGTGTAGCCCATTAGAATTAACTAGAGTTGGCCCACATGGATGACATGTGAGAGCAATGAGAATTCCTTTGTGGGGCAGGGCGGAGACTGTCTGGAGGTGGACCCAGCTGAGAACTGACCGACTTAGGAAACGTCTCTAAGGAAAAGGCTTTGTGAGTGGAGGGGCAGGGGAGAGGAAGGCCCGTCTGGCCAGCTTGGCAGCCCCTGTTGAAGCCCTGCCTGGGGAAGGGTGACCTGCCCGACCCCACCTGCCGCTCACTGGTCCCAGAGGCCCGTCCATCTCAGCAGGACATGAGACCTTCAGAGTCCCAGGACTAGCCCCGCCAGGCCTCAAGACTCGCTTCCTGCCCCACAGTGTCCTGTGCTGGGCATGCAGAGACTGGCTACTCAGCACTGCACATCCAGATGCCCTTCTGGGCCCCTGTCCCCACCTTGACTGTGCCACAGCAGCCTGGCAGGGGCCTCAGACCCCTGGCCACCGGGATACACCAGGGTGATACTGCGCTCTCAGGCCTCCCAGTCTCCATGGTGGCGGCAGCTGATCCGGCAACCGGAGCCTGGGCTCCTGCGTGGGCTGGGGCTCCCCAGGCAGGTTCTGCTCCCTGGGCCAGTCGGAGGCCGTGGGAGCCGGGCCTGGCCAATCAGAGCCGCACAGGCCCCTGTGGCCAGAGTGATTGGCTCAGAGGTGGGCATGTGGCCCAAGCTAGGCCAATCAGAGCCAAGGACTGTGCCCGTGGTGAGAGTTTCTCCTCTTGGGGCTGCGGGGGCCACCTCCAGGGTTCCAGGAGAGCCTGCCCAGAGAGTGGCCAGGCGGTAGGGCGGAGTGGCCTGAGCAGAAACCACCCGTGGCTCCGCGTGAGGCACATATCCCTGCTGTATGGGGAGCCCCCAGTGAGACAGACAGACAGACAGACATCCCTGCTGTTTGCCTCAGCCAGTGAGTCGGACAGACGTCCAGCTGTTTGGGGGCCCCCAGTGAGACAGACAGACAGACAGACAGACAGACAGACAGACATCCCTGCTGTATGCCTCAGCCAGTGAGTCGGACAGACGTCCAGCTGTTTGGGGACCCCCAGTGAGACAGAGAGACAGACAGACAGACAGACAGACATCCCTGCTGTATGCCTCAGCCAGTGAGTCGGACAGACGTCTAGCTATTTGGGGGCCCCCAGTGAGACAGACAGACAGACAGACAGACATCCCTGCTGTTTGCCTCAGCCAGTGAGTCGGACAGACGTCCAGCCATTTGGCGGCCCCCAGTGAGACAGACAGACAGACAGACATCCCTGCTGTATGCCTCAGCCAGTGAGTCGGACAGACGTCCAGCTGTTTGGGGACCCCCAGTGAGACAGAGAGACAGACAGACAGACAGACAGACATCCCTGCTGTTTGCCTCAGCCAGTGAGTCGGACAGACGTCCAGTTATTTGGGGGCCCCCAGTGAGACAGACAGACAGACAGACAGACAGACAGACAGACAGACAGACATCCCTGCTGTATGCCTCAGCTAGTCAGTCGGACAGACGTCCAGCTGTGTGGGGTGTCCCCAGTGAGACAGACATCCCTGCTGTGTGAGGGAACCCTCGAGAGACAGATGTCCCTGGCTCTTCAGGATCTTCCAGTCTATGGGTGCGGGCAGTAAAGCAGGTAACAGGCACAGAGCACAGATGGTAGCTGATGGCGGGGCTTCGGGGAGAATAAAGCAGCAGGGGGTGGGAGGCGCCACCGGGCTGCTATTTTAGAGGGTGGTGGAGGAGGCCTCAGCGGGGTGCGGGTGAGCAGAGCCTGCAGGGTGGCTGGGGGAAGAACATTCCAGCAGGGGGAGGAGCAGACGGGTGAGGCTTTCTCCCAATCCCGTCACGTTCTGGGAGGAGAACGTTTTATTAGCTTATTAGGGGAGATTCATGCATTTTGCATGGTTGAACTGAATAAAAAGGAACTTCACGCACATTCGAATTCAGAGGCAAGATGAGAAGAAGTAGCATTTTAAAAAAGTGACTTGCCTCGGGGACAGCCGTTAAAACGGACAAACTGCGAGAGGCACATCACAATACAAACAAATGAAGAGTCGGCCCCAGCAGTTTTTAAAGACTTGCTTATTGGAGTTCTGGAAATACGACCTGGGGCGGAGTGAAGATGAAGGCAGCCAGCCCTACTGAGGCCAGAACACGGCGGAGGGGTGGTGGGGGGGTGACAGGGGAGCCGGTGAGGGCCAGTGAGACGCCTAAGAGGGCCTGGAGAGGCATTGCCCCCATGGGTGAGCCCAGGTCGCCTCTGCATGGACATGCTGTGTGGCTCAGGGGAAGCCTCTGACCCTCTCTGAGCCTCAGTTGCCTCATCTGTAAAGCAGGGAAGATGACATTCATCTCGAGCCCTGGCGGGAAGCCCACTGGGATAAGATGTGGCTCACTGCATGGTAATGCTGTCCCCATAAAGTCCTGTATGGCAGTGACAGTGTCTGTACTGCCAAGCACCCTCAGGTGATGGGTAAGCAGGACGCTCACCTGCCTGTGGGTGCTGTCCACAGCCCCTGCGGCCCCGGCTGTGGATGGTGCTTGGGCTCATGACTGTTGCGGGTTGAATTGTGTCCCCCCCAAAAAGAGATATGAAGTCAGCCATCGCTACCTGTGAATGCGACCTTATTTGGAAATAGGTATTTGCAGCTGTCATTAAGTTGAGGTCGCTAGGGTGGGGCCCTAACCCAATGACTGTCATCCTCATAAGAAGGGGAAATTTATTCAGATGCTGAATTTAACTGTTCAACTGCTGAACCACTCAACAGACATGAACTAAAACTTACTTGACAGCTGGAAAAAAATAAGGGGAAATTTAGACCCTGGCACAGAAAGGAAAACGTCAGGTGACTACAGGGGAAGAGACGAGCGCGTGCAGCCTCAGGCCCGGGGCACCCCGCGTGGCCACGAGTCGCTGGGAACCAGAAGCAGTGAGGAAGGACCTGCGGGTTTCAGGGGAGCATGCCTGGCCACACCTCGGGTTTAGACTTCTGGCCTCTAGCACTGGGAGATGAAACATTCCTGTTGCTTTGAGCCCCTGGGGCATGCATGTTGGTTACAGTGCCCTAGGAGGCTGGCACTGTCTGTGCCCCGGATGCCTGCAGAACCCTCTGTGCCGAGACCAGCTCGGCAGCGGAGACCCCCCCAGGTGGCGCTGAAGGCATGGAGAAGCAGACACCCAGGAAGAACAGCAAAGCGGGACTCTCTGGGGCCAGCAGCCTTCCGAGCCGAGAGCCTCAGGGGCTGACGCATTCCGGGCTGAGGGCCTCGAGCAGATGCTGACCCAGGCATTTATTCTATCTGAACAGGTGATACTTATTAACAAACAGGTGCTCTGTGTGTTCTCACAGAACCAAGAGAAACTAGGGAGGCAGCTGGTTTCTGCTTACCACTGATCACGGACAAACCAGAAAGCATTCTCCACGAGGGAGCCCCGGGGGCAGGTCACACATCCCCGCTGGAAGCACTGTTTTCCCCGTGTGTGGCATCCATGGACTGCTTTGCTGCTTTAGAATGCCCCAAGCAGTTTTCCACGTGTGGCGTTGGTGGTGGCAGTGGCAGTGGCCAGAGGGGCTGGGGGGTGGGGGAGTGGGTGGCTAGGTTTTCCTTGCCACTGTTATTCTTAGCAAACAATATAATTCCATCATACACTCAGCATTTCTCAGCACCTGTATGTGGCCAGGCCAGGAGGCCTGGGGGGCTCAGTCTTACCTTTGGGGGCTGGGCACGGCTGCCTCTTGGGCCTGCTGGGTGGGCTGAGGCTCCCCGGGCAGGTTCAGCTCCAAGACATAGTGCATCTAGGTGAGGAGGGCCAGGAAGATCTCGGGGTAGGCCTCCTGCATGGCCTGCTTGAACTCCCGGGCGAATTGCAGCTCATGCAGCGTGTTCATGGCCTATCAGGGGCAGGCGTGGAGTGAGACTCCCAGGCCCTGGATCCCGGGACCAGGGGTTTTGACCCACAAAAGCCACATCTGAGAATGCTCGTCCCTCCCTGCTCCAAGCTCTTCAGGACCCAGTCCAAGTGTCCAGATGCTGTCCCTCCCTGTGGGCCTGGCCCTCTCCTGCACCCTCTGCAGCCACTGCTCGGGTCTCACTGCTGCTGGATGGCCTGGTAGTCCCCAGCCTCCCCCAGCTGTTCGCCTGGATGCTGTCCACCCCGCACCCCTGCAGACCTCCACCTTGACGCAGGGATTCCCCCCAACTGCACCCTGGATGCCACCATCAGCCCTCTGCATTTTGCTTCTGTCTGAGGGTGACCTGCTGGCATCTGGCCTCTCCGCTTTGTTGCCTTGAAGGCAAGGTCCTATACTGTGTGGTCCCACGGTACTCTCAGCTCTGTGACTGGCACACAGCAGGGCTTGATGCCTGGGAGTTGGGGAACCCATGGTCCTGGCAGGCAGTTAGCTGATGGCAGCCTTAGCTCCCAGCCCCCAAGGCCTACTGTGCCTGCAGGGCACTCAGTCCAGAATGTTCTCAGGGTGGGGGCCAGCACTGAGGAGTAATGACCAGGGGAGGGCAGGAATTGGCGGCGCGGTGGGGTGCAGGGAAGGCTGCCCACTACGCCTGGGTGGGTCTCACCAGGGCTGCTGTGTGGTTCTCCGGCAGGGGGCAGTATCAGCCCAGGGCTGGGGGGTGTTGGGGATGGCCAGCTGACAAAGCCTGGGACCCAGGGGGTGCTCTCCCATCAGCCACCACTGTTAAACCACAGCCCTGCTGCAGACAGCAGCTTGTCTGAGGGGCTCCGGGTGGCAGGGGGCTGCTGTGAGCTCTGGGCCACTGCTAGGGGGCACTTGGGGCAGGGACTCAGCATGGAGAGCTCTACACAGGAACAGCTGTGGCCTCATCAGGCTCCAGGCAAGGGGCACAGGTGTGGCCATGCCCGGAGGGGAGCTCCTGGCTCCTGGGAGTGTGAGGCGGTGCTGGGCTTATGAGGAAAGCTGGGGACTTCCTATGGAGGGAGGTGGACGATGGCAGCTGCAGAAGGCAGCCTCTAAGGTTCTTCCAGAATCTATGACTCCCCAGAACCCAAGCATGGGGAGGGCTATCAAGTCTCTCCACACCCTCTCCCTCTGCCTGAAGCCCCTCTCCCAGGCTCCCCACAGCGAGTGAGTCCCCTTGACAGCCCGGGGCACTGACGCGAGTGTCCTGATTCACAGACAGTAGCCCACAGCCCTTGGCCAGGAGGTGGGAGCTGGGCTTGGGCGGTCAGCCCTGGGTGGCTTTCCTCCAGGCTGGGGCTGGAGTGGGTGCAGCAGCCTGGATGTAGGGTACCCCCCACAGCCTGGCACACAGCGGGTGTCCAAGTTGTGGCCAGCATCTGACAGGGCGGTGGCAGAGACTCACGGCCAGCGAGCGCAGGGAGGTCCTCTCCTTGGGGTGGAGGCTGCTGTCGCTGGCATCAGTGGGCAGGGGTCGCTCCTGCAGCCAGCCCAGCAGTGTGGTCAGCACCAGGTGGCTCATGGGCAGCTTGGCCCCCAGGGCCCTCCACAGCTGGAAAGTGTGGCTGTGGGCAGAGAGGGCACATGAGGGCAGTGCTGCCACCTGGGCCTGGCTGGGCTCAGCCACACCAGCAGGCCACTGTTGCCAGGGCCTGCATGCCTGGAACAGCAAACCTAGGCTGGGTCCTGAGCTGGACCCTAGTGGGGTGGGCCCAGTGCAGATAAGAGCATTGCAGGTCAGCGAGGGAGGGGCCCGAGGCGGGGGCCGGACATGCGCCCCTGGTCCCTGCTTGTGGTCTCATATCCACACCGGCCTCCTCCTGGGTCTCCCCACTTTCAGGGTCTCCCTGCCAGCTCCTCACCCATGCTGGAGGTTTCCTAATGTATCCCCATCTCCCAACTGCTTGTCACCTTCCTTGGCTCCCAGGTCCTGCAGACCAGAGCCCCAGCCAGCACTCAGAGCCATGGCCTTCAAGCCCTCTGGTCTCTGACCTCCAGCCCCTGCCTGCCCTTCCCTTCCTCTCCTTCCCATCCTCTGGGGCTCCCACCTGTTCAGTTCTGGTGTTTAGAGCACTCCTCGTCTCAGGCTAACTCCCCTCAGCCCTTAGGGCTCACCACAAAGTCACTTCCCTCTGGAAGCCTTCCGTGACTGTGCCCTCCTAGTTCTGGGTTTGTGGGGTCCCAGCTCCTCAGGCCCAACCTGCTTCAGGTTACAGGTCATCACTAGCACCAGCACAGTCTTTACGGTTGTACAGTGCCCGTTTTGCAGACTGCAGAGAGGAGACCTGCCCTGATCAAGGCCCTGCCTCGTAGCTGGGAAGCCAGGCCTGTCCAGCTGGTGGCCCTTCCATGGATCCGTGGGGCATGGCCCGGTGAGGCCTGGAGGGAAAGAAGGGCCAGCTGGGTTGCCCTGAGAGGCTGGTGACCTCGATGACCCTGTTTACTGCCCTAAATGGTCTTTGGGTCTGAGTGTTGAGTGGAAGGGGTTTGAGGGGGAGGGGAACCCCTGGCATGAGGAGCTGGGGCTGGGAGGACCACAGGAGGGTGGCCCTGTGTGCCCCCACCCCTGCTTTAAGACACTCAAGGGCAGCTGCCCTTGAAACCTGGGGAAGCCAATCCAGGCCCATCTGGCTCTTGGCTGAGCGGGCACAGCAGCTCGGAGGACTCCAGGAGTTCCTACCCAACTGGAAAGAGTTTGGAGTCAGAAGGGTCTGGGCTCAGACCCCCACTCTGCCCCATGCTGGCTGTGTGACCCTGGGGGAGTCACTTAGCCCCTCTGAGCCTTGGATTCCTTACTGCAGAGTAGTGGGCAGTGCCAGCCTCATGAGGCTTAAACAGGATTCTTCCCTGAGTCAGTGTGTGTGCCCAGAGGGCAGGTGTTTCTATTCTGCTCCCTGCGGGCCTGTCCCCCAGTCAGCAGGTGTGAGCCCAGTGCCATCACGTGCAGACAGTGTCCCAGGGGACCAAGCAGTGGTGGAATCGGCAGGAATCTCAACCTCCTGTGCGTGACAGCCTTGCGGGGACACAGCAGGAATCGTGGCGCGCCAGATGCTCAGTGCTGTTCCAGAGAAAAAAGCAGCATAGGGGGCCGGGGGTGAGTCTGGGTGCCTCCAGTTTCAGATAGGGCAATCAGGGACACGTCCCCTGAGAAGGGGACACTTGAGCAAAGCCCTGAGGATATTGGGAGGGAGTCAGGCAGCAATGCGGGGGAGGGGACAGAAGCTTCCAGACAGACAGCCAGGGGGCAGAAAGAAAGGCCAATGTCACCAGGGTGGAGTGGGAATGGGAGGGGAGAGGAGGAGAGGCAGGCAGTGAGGTCATCGGGGCCACAGCACGAGCTTGGTGGCTGCTGTGGAGACTTTGCCATTGGGTTTGAGTGAGATGGGACCACTGGAGGATTTTACAGGGACGTGGCATGACCTGCGTGTGTTCTTCGAGGACGGGGGGACGACTGGAAGTGGGCAAGCCACTGGAGGTGAGAGCCAGTGGTGTCCTGGACTAGGGTGATGGCAGCGGGGGCAGGACACAGGCAGAGGTGGAGCTGGCAGGGTTTCCTAGGGGCTGGGACATGGGTGTAGAGAAGAGTGCGGACGGCACCAGGAATTCCAGCCTGAGCCAGTGGGAGAACGGAGTCACCAGGTGGGACATGGGGAAGCCTGCAGGAGGGGCGGGTTGGGGGAGGCCAGGGGTGGGGCCTGGCTGGGTCAGTGGGAGACACCTGTGTGACACCCAAGCACTGCTTTCAGGGTGTCGGGGAGGGGCCTGGGCCAGAGGGGTCAGTGTTTAGGGGATATATGAAGCCATGGGATGGATGTGGCAGCCATGGAGGTGAGTGTAACTAAGGAGGGGATCAAGGGTCAGCCCTGTGGCCAGGGCTACGAAATCAGGGAGATGAGCCGGTGGAGGAGGCTGAGCGGGAGCGGCTGGGGAGGGCATTGTTCCCAGGAGGAGAGAGTCACTGGCTGAGTCAAATTCTGCTGACGGGCCACATAAGGTAGGGACAGAGAAAGGACCACTGGACTTAGTGACATGAGGTTACTGCTGACCTTGACAACAACCGTTCTATTGGAGCAGCAGTGGACAAAGTCTGGTTCATGTGGGTTTAAGAAGTAATGGGAGCTACAACTCACAACCCAAACGCAACCCAATTCAAAAGCGGAGAAGGAGCTTGAATAGACACTTCTCCAAAAACAACATACAAACGGCCAATAAGCACATGAAGAGATGCTCAATGTCATTCATCCTCACGGAAATGCAAATCAAAACCACAATATGTCACTTCACACCTACTAGGGTGGCTACAGCCCCAAGATGGAAAACACCAAGTGTTGGCGACTACGTGGAGAGACAGAAACCCTGGAACCTTGCTGGTGAAAGTAGAAAGTGGTGTAGTTGCTATGGAAAACGGTATGGCCATTCCTCAAAAAGCTAAACAGACTACTGCCACGTGGCCCAGAAACTTCACTGCTAGGGGCACACTCAAAGTAACCGGGAGAAGGGACTCAAACATGCTTGTATGCCAGTGTTGACAGCGTCATTATTCATGGCGGCCCAAAGGCGGAGGAAACCCAAGTGGCCATGTCGTCTGCCCATGCAGTGGATTACTATTCAGCAATGAGAAGAAATGAAGTGCAAACACGTGCCACATACAGCACGGACAGACCTTGAAAACAGGCAGAGGGAAATAATCCAGACCTGAAAGGACAAATATATCATTCCACTTACATGAAATGTCTAGAATAGCCACGCATAAGGCAGAAAATAGATTAGAGGTTACCCGGGGCCTTGGGGAGGGGGAGATGGGGAATTATTATTTGATAGTTACAGAGTTTATTTTTGGAGTGATAAAAATGTTTTAGAATTAGACAGTGGTGATAGCTGTGCAACAATTGCAAATATAATTAATGCCTGAATCATACACTTAAAAGTGAATAAAATGGCATAGTTTATATAATACATATTTAATACAATTAAAAAATAACATGCCAAACCCATTGAACTGTACACTTTAAATGGCCAAATTGTATAGTATGTGAGTTATATCTCAATAGATCTGTTTTTTAAAAAAACGAATGAGAAGACTCCTCTTCCAGTAGTGGGGCACTAAGCTACTTGAATCAACTCCTCCATTGAAAACAACTCCAAAGGTTGGAGAAAAATATAAATAATTAATCTGGGCGTGGTGGACTAACACCTGTAATCTCAGCACTTTGGAAGGATGAGGTGGGCAGATCACTTGAGGTCAGGAGTTTGAGGCCAGCCTGGCCAATGTGGTGAAACCCCGTGTCTACCAAAAATACAAAAATCAGGTGTGTGGCATGTGCCTATAAATCTAGCTACGTGAGAGGCTGAGGCATGAGAATTGCTTCAATCTGGGAGGCAGAGATTGCAGTGAGTCAAGATTGTGCCACAGCACTCTAGCCTGGGTGATGAAGTGAGATCCTGTCTCAAAAAAAAAAAAAAAAAAGAAATAAAATATAAACAAGGGTCCTGGGAGTATTAAAGAGATGACAAGACTGTAGTCAACATGTGGGGAACATGATGACCCTCAGGGGTTGGGAGCAGGAAAGCTGATGCTTTGGGGGCATCTGACAATTCTAGACAATTAGATCCTTAGTTTTGACAACTTTGTGGGATAAAAGGACAGAGACTGAAGCTGAGAGACGGCACAACATGGTTAATCTCATAGGAGACCCTCCGCCACTTCCAGGCTGGTGCTTAAGTGGGTGTGAAAAAACCCAAGCAAATTTCAGCCAGGTTTGAATTGTGTGGGGGGCATCCAGGGAATCTCAAGCACTGGATTTGTCTTAAGGTAATCATGGGCTGCAGTATCCTTAGGTGATTGGCGGAGACAAAGACAAATTGTCTTAGTTGGAGGAAAATATCTTAATTGTGGGCCTCAAATTATTCCTACATTTTTTCTTTCAAAAACAACATCTAGTACGTAGTCAAAGATAATCCAACACATGAGGAAGACAGACTCCATTGGTGACATACAGCAAGAATAACAAAGTAGACCTGAAAACTTAGAATTATCAGGCATGAACTATGAAACAAATATTATGAATAAAGAAATAAAAGACAAGCTTAAAAATGTCTCCAGGGACTAGGAACCTATAAGTGATAGAGCTGGTGAGACAAAGAACCAAAATGACTTTTTAGAAATAAAAAAAACCAAATCTGAAATTTAAAAATATGCAGTGGAAAACTTTAACATCAGAATGACATGGTTAAAGGAGAATTAGTGAACTAGAAGATAACTCAAAATAAATTATACAGAATTCAGCAATGAGGTACACAAATATGGGGAAGCAGAAGGGAAGTAAGAAATTGTGCTGCATATCTTCTGCTTGCCCCTGCAGATCTAATCTCTGCTGTTCCCCATCCTGCCTCATGCCCCAGGAAGCTGACCTGTATAGACTGCATCAAGAGACTCTCTTGATCTTTGGCTTCCAGTTGACTTGGTTAATGGTAAGCACTAGCGGGAGGTCAGAAGGTGGGAGTGGAGGAAGTGAGGGCATTTATACTCCATCTCCCTGTGAGTGGCCACAGGATTGCTGTGTCCATCTGTCCTGTGGTCTAGCCATGCAGACATCCTTGATTCTTAGAGCATGCCCGTTCCCTGCCCCTTTAGGTCTAGAAGGTGGCAATGACTCAGCATTGTTGCTATTCCTGGGGCACTGTCCCTTCCCCTGTCAGTCACATTAAACTCTACCCTTGTCCAATAGTTCTTTCATTACATTTTCCACCTTGGCCAATTTGAGTGTGTTATCTGTTCCTGACCGCACTCTGAGTGATCTAGTGAAATAGAGGATATGGTGAGATATTGACATGTGCCTAATCAGTGCCTTAGAAAGAAAGTGAGAGAGGATGCAGGAGAAGCACTATGTGGAGCGATAATGGCTGGGATTCTTCCAGAACCAGAATATTCCAGAACAGGAATTCAAAACAGGATTAAAAAAAAAAAAATCCACTCCTAGACACACTGTGGTGACTTGTCAGACAAATAAAAACAAACAAAACAATGAACTTCCCAAACCAGAAAAAAAACTGAGTACTGTAAAACCAGTCACAGGATAAAGCACATAGCACCATAAAAAAAGCAGCAGTCCCACTCACAGCTGACTTCTCAACAGCAGCAATGGAAGCTGGTTGACAATGGAATGTTACCTTGGTGTGCAGAAAGAAAATAACTGCCAACATAGAATTCTATACTCAGTGAAGTGTCTATCAAGATTGAAGAGAAAATAAAGACATTTTCACATAAAAACTGAAAGCATTTGCTAACAGCAGACCCAAACTAAAGGAGGTTCTAAAGGATTTGCTTTAGGTGGGAGGAAAATGGCCTCAGGTAAGGGGTGTGAGGCTTAAAAAGAAATGAGGAGCAAAGAAAATAGTGAAAATATGGGGAACTCTAAATAAATATTGACTTGTGAGATTTAAAAATATACAGAGTTAAACAAGGAGGGCATTAAAATTGGGAGTGTATTAAGTCAGTTGAAGATTTTGAAGGTTCTTTTTTTTTGGTCTGGAAAGAAAGTAGAGATGGTAAATTCAGTCTCAAATATATAAACAGTTATAGTAAATGTAAACCGAGTAAGTGCTTCAGTTAAAGACAAAGATCATCAGGCTATAAAACCCAACTAAATGCTATTTACAAAAGACACGTCTAAAACAAAAGAATGTAGAAATATCAAAAGTAAAAGTCTGGAAACAGGCATACTATGCAATATCAATAAAAGAAAACTGGTGTTGTTATATTACTAGAGACTTAATATTAGACAATATAAACTCTAAAAAACTGTAGTAATATTAGGCAAATGGAAATCTCCAACAAGTATATGCAACATAATGCCCTTCATATGAGTATAAAAATTATAGCCTACATGAAATTATAATTTATATGAAATTATAAAAACAATAAAATACTTTTAGGAATATGTTTAAGTGCAATAAAACTAAATAAAAAGAAAGCAAGAGAATGATGAACCTTAGACGGGGTGAGCCAGGGGAATGGAACTCAGCAATGGCGGACAACACAACAGAGACACGTGCAGGATATTTGAGTAGGCATATCACCAAAGAGGCCAAAAAGAGACGAAAAGATGTCCAGCTTCTTTATTTAAACATGAAAGTGAAAGTGAACACCACAACACTGATTAATAACACCACCAGATTGGCTAAAACTTTGATTACTGGCTAAAAAGTGAATGCTAAGTGTTAGTAAACTGCAGAGCAACAGGGACTCTTAAAAAAATACTGCTGAGTGTGTGAATCAGTACAAGCTCTTTGGAAACATTTTGCATTATGTATTAGAGTTGCATATATGCGTAGCTTTATGATCCAGGCATTTCCATCCTAGATGTATACACGTTGGAAACTGAGTGCTTATGTACATCCAGGCACACGTGTAAGCAAGTTCACCACAGCACTGCTAACCATAGTACCAAATAAAAAATGACCCGAATGTCCACCTATAGTAAAAAGAATAATTGGCATTCATAAAATGGAACATGATATAGCAACAAAAATGAATGAACTACAACATGTTAAAATGAATCTTATAGACACATAATATTGGAGGAAAAAAAAAGGCCAGACAGACTGGGCATGGTGGCTCATGCCTATAATCTTGGCGCTTTGGGAGGCCAAGGTGGAAGGATTGTTTGAGGCCAGGAGTTTGAGATCAGCCTGTGCAACATAATGAGACCCCCATATCTACAAAAAAATAAATAAATTAGTCAGGTGTGGCAGTGCATACCTGTAGTCCTAGCCAGTCAGAGGCTAAGGTGGGAGGATCAGTTGAGCCCAGGAGTTTGAGGTTACAGTGAGCTACGATTGCACCACTACACTCCAGCCTGGGCAGCTAAGCAAGACCTTGTCTTAACAAACCAACAAATGAACAAACAAAACCCAAAAACCCAAGCCAGACAACAGAATACTGGAAGAGTGCGTATTATATGATTCTGTTTATACTTTTAGGACACACCTCACCCTTATTTCCGGTACCTCTAAGAAAGAAAAATTGGCCAAGATGGGAGTCTTATAGGAGACCCCAACATAGAGCTGGGACCCAAAGGTCTGCATGTGCAGTTTAAGTGTGATCCAAATAAACAGAACTCTGCCCGGCAGAAGAAAAATCGAGCCAACCTTTATGCTTCAATCAGCACAGTGGGTAAAAGTGGGAAGGGGTACAGATATCCTGAGAATTTGAACCCAAACCTGTTTGGATGTCTGAATTCACACCACCAATGTGGCCCAATAAAATCTCAAGCAGAGACTTTTAAATTTAAAGTGTTCTCTAACTAACAGTGTCCCCGGGTGACTGGCAGAAAACTACATAAATCCAGGTGTAAGGGACCATCAATGTAACATGCACTCTGATTTCATAAATGTTAAAATGTAAACAAAATACTTCTTAGAATTGAAGAAATAAGATAAAAATTCCAATACGATAAAATAGAACTGTACACTTCTAAGTCGCTGAAGACGATGCCCATTGCCTAGGTCTCCACCTCCCAAAATTTCTTTGACATATAACAAAAAACAAGAAGGGAAATAAAACTGCACAAAAACTATGACTCCAGCGCAATTCCAGAGAATTCCCAAACTTCAAAATTACTCTAAGCAGAAACAAGAGTGCCATCCTTAGCACAAAATCTCTACCACTCCCACCCCATCTCATTCTCCCAGAAGGCTTTGATAAAGGCAGGCTGAGAGAACCTGTGGGGGAGGAGAGAAGGGAGGAGCTAGCAACAGGGCTTAAGATTGATCTAAAGCATCTTCTGGAAGACTACGTCCATCCTAAGTCTTAAAAAAGAAAAAAAAGTTCAAGTAGGTCAGAGCCCCAACCACAGAGAAGTGACTTAAAAGTATGCCTGATTTGAAGGTCAGTCTTCAAAATGCACAGATTTTGGGAGAGAAAAGGGCAAAAAAGAAAGGAAAGTATCCTTTGGAGATTAGGTAGTGACAGGGAAAGAGGTAAAAGGGTAAAATGCAACAGAAATGGAACAAAAAAATTGGAGGATCCATAATCCTTTTGCTTATCACTTGTCTATTAAATTATCTGGACTTTGCTGTATTGACAGAAGAGGGTGCCATTGAACTTAAAATCCTATAAAACACTCAAAGAATACAAACATGAACAGAAACAAAATGAGCAGATCCATAGAGTTATTGTAAAAAATAAGAAAACAAACATCAGCACACACAAAATAAGAAACTCTCCCTGGAAAAAATCAGGATGCTGGAAAAAACCCTAAGATAACATTAATTTTACATGTCATTAAATATGCTCAAACAAGCATTTAAAGATATGAAAACTATCTTGAATTATGAATTCAAAAAAGGACAAAAAATATCCAATAGGAACTGAAAAGAGTTGACTTCAGGTAAGAAATGGATGAGATGAAAAAATTATCTCAGAAATGAAGAAAAATTACAGGATATCCAAGAGAGATAAGACTCAAATGATAATTTAATAAGGGGCATTTAGGAAAACGAGAGCAGCCAAGAGAGTGAAAGTGAATTTAAGAAAGAGTAAAAGGGGTCAGGGAGAGAGTAGTGGAAATGGAAGACAGGAGGAATAGCAATTGTATTATTGGAGTCCCTGAGGAAGAAAAACAGCAAGGGAACGTGACTAATACTTAACACGGTAACCAAGAAAACTTTCTAGAAACAGCAACATTGAAAAGATCTCAATCTACATAATCAATAATACTTAACACGGTAACCAAGAAAACTTTCTAGAAACAGCAACATCAAAAAGATCTCAATCTACATAATGAAGGGATGTACCAGGTGCCTGGGAACATTAATCCAGAATGATCAACTCTGAGACATTTCCTAAGTAAATGATTAGATTTCAAAGATTAAAAAATATCTTAAAGTCTCTGGGCAATAAGATCAAATAACGTACAAATGCCAAAAAAAAAAAAAACACCAAATAAACAAAAAAACCCTGTGGTCATTCACTTTTAGAAAACAATGCAAGGCAACAGGGAAACAGCATTTTAAAGACTTAGAAAATGTCAACAAAGAATTTTATATCCAGCCAAGCCATTCTTCAAATAAACAACTTTCAACATAAAAGAACTTAAAGAATTCTGAATCATTTGGAGGGTGAGCTTCTTCAGACTAAGGGCTGACTGGAGAACTTCAGCCTAGGAACTGACGGTGTGTGTGTGTAAACACACAGTATGGAGATGAGGGTGGAGCACTGGAGTGTGAATGTGAAATGTTTTGACAGAGTACGAATATGTAACTGAAAAATGGGAGAAGAAAGGAGACAGAAAGAGGCAAATAGAATAATCTCACTGACTGTTGTGCAGAAAACAGGTGGGAATGAGAGTATTGGGGTAGGAGTGGTGGCATGGACACAGGAACAAATTGAGGACTAGCTCTCCTAGGGACAAGGCAGAGCACCTTTCCATGAGGCACACCCACTGGCGTGCCAGGCCGGTTTGCCATTGCCATGGCAACACCACACGGTTACCACCCCTTTCCATAGCAATGACCTGAGGACCCAGAAGTTATCACCCTTTCTCTAAAAGTTTCTGCATCACCTGCCCCGTAATTTGCACATAACTGCAGAAGTGCCTCTGAGCTGCTCCTCTGGATTCACTGCCTCTGGGTGTCCCTGCTCTACAAGGAATAGCCCCTCTGCTGCTGCTGTGCATGGCCGCTTTGATCCAAGTTGCTGTCTCCCACCATGGGCTTGCTCTTGAGTGTTTTCCTGGGCTAAACTAAGAACCTTCCTGGGGTAAGACCCACTTTCAGGGTTTACCTGCCCTGGATCAGTATCAAATAAAAAGGACAAACCTGGCCGGGTGCAGTGACTCCTGTCTGTAATCCCAGCACTTTGGGAGGTGGAGGTGGGCGGATCATCTGAGGTCAGGAGTTCAAGACCAGCCTGGCCAACATGGCAAAACCCTGTCTCTACTAAAAACACAAAAATCAGCTGGTTGTGGTGGTGCACACCTGTAGTCCCAGCTACTTGGGAGGCTGAGGCAGGAGAATTGCTTCAACCCAGGAGGCAGAGGTTGCAGTTAGCTGAGATTGCACCACTGCACTCCAGCCTGGGTGGGTGACAGAGTGAGAGTCCATCTCAAAAAAAAAAAAAAAAAAAAAAAAAAAAGATAAACCTGATATTAAAGGGCTGAATAATAAAAATGGGGATTAAGGGCATTAAAATAGGTTAGGAGCACCAAGATAAAAACTAGACAAAAGTACGTTTCCTAGATTCAAACAAAATTGAAGTTAAAAAGCAAAGAATGCACATCTTGTAGAAAAAGAAACGCAGCCAATGTAATGAAATACACACAACTACAAAATGTTGTGACAGACCAAACATATCAGTCGTGTCAATATCAAGAGCCTTCCCTCACCTATTACAACGGATTTTCAATCTGGATCACAAATCAGGACAAACTTTGTGTCGTATGTAAGATGGAGACCAAAGGGACTCCCAAAGGCTAAAATGAAGAAGTAGACAAATGCAAACGGGGCAGATGGAAAGAACAGAAAGCAGGGTTAATGCTTCTGAACACGTAACGCAGAATTCAAGTCCCCGGAGCATTAAGCGTGACAAACAGGGCATCTCAGGGCTGAAAGTCATGGTTCATAAAGATACAATACTCATGAATGTGTGTGTGCTGAATAACACGGCCGCCACCTTCATGCAGTAGAACTCCAGGGGTTGAAATCATACATAGAGACACACCATCATTTCTTTACTGAGACTTTAACAGGCGCTCAGTCCAAGACAGATCAAGAGGACAGAAATTAAGTGTGTAGAAAACCTCGACAGCACAGTCAAGGTCCACCTCATGCACGTAGAGACACACGTGCTTCACTTTAGTGTGCTTTGCGGATATGGCAGTTTTTACAAGTTGAGGGTTTGTGACAACCCAGCATTGAGCAAGTCTGTTGGTGCCATTTTTCCAGTCGCGTGTGCTCACTTCACGTCTCTGTGCGATATTTTGCTAATTCTCACAATATATCAAACATCGTTACTATTAATCTGCTACGGTGATCTGCGATCAGTGATCTTTGCTGTCGCTATTGTAATTAAGGTACCGTGAGCCGTGCCCATATAGACGCTAAGTGGAATCCGTAGATGCTGTGTGTTCCGACTGCTCCTTGGGCCTCCCTATTTTCCAAGGCACAACGACATTGAAATTAAGTCAGTTAATAACGAAACATGGCCTCTAAGTAAGTGTTCAAGTGAGAGGAAGCGTCCCATTTCTCTCACTTTAAATCAAAAGCTAGAAATGATGAAGCTCAGCGAAGAAAGCGTGTTGAAAACCGAGACAGGCCAAAGGCGAGGACTCCCGTGCCAGTTAGCCAGGCTGTGAGTGCACAGGAACAATTACTGGGGGAAATGAAAAGGGCTACTCCAGTGAACACACAAATATGAAGAAAGTGGAGCGGCCTTATTGCTGGTATGGATAAAAAGTTTCATGGTTCGAAGAGAAGATCAAACCAACTACAACATTCTGTTAAGCCAACCCCGATCCAGAGAAGCCCTAACTCTCCAGTCCTGTGAAGGCTGAGAGAGGCGAGGAAGCTGCAGAAGAAAAGTCTGAAGCTAGCAGAAGCTGGTGCATGAGGTTGAAGGAAAAAAGCCATCTCCATAGCAAAAAAGTGCAGAGTGAAGCAGGACGTGCTGGTGGAGAAGCTGCAGCAAGTTCTCCAGAAGATCTAGCTAAGATCAGTGATGAAGGCGGCTCCACAGCACATTTTCAATGAAGAAACCACCTTCTATTGGAAGATGCCATCTAGGACTTCCATAGCTAGAGAGGTAAAGTCAAAGCCTGGCTTCAGAGCTTCAGAGGACAAGTGGACTCTCACGTGAGGGGCTAATGCAGCTGGCGACTTTAAGTTGAAGCCCATGCTCATTTCCCATTCTGAAAATTCTAGGGCCCTTAAGAATGATGCCAAATCCACTCTGCCTGTGCTCTGGACATGGAACGACAAAGCCTGGATGACAGCTTTGGTTTACTGAATATTTTAAGCCCACTGGTGAGACCTACTGCTCAGAACTAAAGATTCCTTTCAAAATCTGACTGCGTATCGACAATGCACCTGTCACCCAGGAGCTCTGATGGAGAGGCACAAGGTGACTGACGTTGCTTCCCTGCCTGTGAACACAACCACCATTCTGGAGCCTACGGATCAAGCAGTCATTTTGACTTTCAGGTCTTATTTAAGAAATACCCTTTGTAAGAGGGTAGCTGCCATACATAGTGATTCCTCTGATGGATCGGGGCACGAAGTACATTGAAAACCCGGAAGGGATTCCCCATGCTAGATGCCATTAATGACATTCGTGATTCATGGGGAGGAGGGCACAATAGCAGCGTGAACAGGAGCGCGGAAGTTGATTCCAACCCTCACGGATGACTTTGAGGGGCTCAAGACTTCAGTGGAGGAAGTAACTGCAGATGTGGTAGAAATAGCAGAACTAGAATTAGAAGTGGAGCCAGAAACTGTGACTGAATTGCTGCAATCTCACGATCAAACTTGAACAGATGAGGAGCTGCTGCTTACGGATGAGCAAAGAAAGTGTTTTCTCAGATGGAATCTACTCCTGGTGAAGATGCTGGTGAAATGACAACAAAAGATTTCGAATATTCCATAAACTTATTTGATAAAGCAGTGGCAGGGGTTGAGAGAATTGACTCCAAATTCGAAAGAAGTTCTACTGTGGGTAAAATGCTCTCAAGTAGCATCACGTGCTGCAGAGAAATCGTTTGGGAAGGGAAGAGTCTATCGATGCTACAAACTCCATTGATGTCTTACTTTTAAGAACTTTCTAGATGCCTGAACCTTCAACTACCACCATCCTGATCAGTCAGCCGTCCTCACCACCCACCAGGAAAAAGATTACGACTTGCTGAAGGCTTAGATAGTCGTTAGCATCTTTTAGAATGAAAGCATTTTTAAATTAAGGTAGGTACATTGTTCTTTAAAAAGACATAATGCTGTTGCCCACTGAACAGACCACAGTGTGGTATAAACAGAACTCTATGTGCACTGGGGAACAAAGGCACACGTGACTCGCTCTATTGTGCTGGTCTGGAACCAAATCCGTAATGTCCCAAGACAGGCCGGTATCTCAAACTCTGCGCCCTGACAGCAGAAAATACACCTCCTTCTTGAGTGCCAGTGGGACATTCACAAAAAGCCTTTAAAAGATTAGTAAATTCCATAAGCTAAAATCACGACAGACCACACTCCCTGACCACAGTGCAGTAGAACTAGAAGTGACCCACAGAACCAACAGGTGTGCTTCCACAAGGGAATTAGAGACCTCCCTGGGAACAACTCTTGGGCTCTGGGAGCTTGTGACAGCCCTGTTCTGGTGGCTTCGAAGTGTTCAGTGAAATGGGAGCAAGGCCAGCAGCTGGGGCCAGGGACCTGTGTGTGTGTAGGAGTCACTGTCTTCCTGCCAGGTGTGCCCAGGCCGGAAGGAGGGAGACAGTGAGGACAGGTGAGCGGGAGCAAGAGGGGCACAGGGCAGTGCATGATGGGTCCGGGGGGCAAGGCTCACTGGGTCTGGGGGTGAGCTGTCAAGATGGGAGTGCCTGAAGCTGGTGACGGTCACACCAAGGGATGGCGGAGGGAGTGGGTGGCTGCGGGGGATGGAGGACAAGGTTCTTGGGAGAGACGAGATCCGGGCCTGGAGAAGTCAGAGTGAGGGGCAGACAGGGAAATCCCCAGGAGTCAGGTGGGGGGAGTGAGCGAGGGGGTGTCCCTGACCGCAGCGAGGGGCCATCCAGGGCAGGTGTGTGTGGTGGGTGGGTAGCAGGGGGTGTGGACTGAGGACTTGGGGTCCAGAGCTGGGATTTTGCAAAGGGCAGGCCATGAGCAGACGAGGACCCTAGCCCATCTCCAGGCCCAGGGCTCTGAGGGCTGTGAGAGAAAAGCCAGCCCCACCTGAGAGGGCTGTGGTGGCCTCTGGGGGACGTAGGGGTGGTCTCTGGAAGGGCGGGAAGGAGAAGAGAGTGTCTGTGGATGAGGAGAGACAGAGGGCTTTGCTGCAGGGTGGTGGGGCTTTGGTGTGGGCTGGGGTCTTGCCAGGAGCACCCAGTGTCCTGTGGCCTCTCCATCAGGACAGGGTGGCTGGACTGGGGCAGGGGTTTCATGTGGAGCCGGGACAGGAGATGGTGGGCAGTGCCTCCCGTGTGCCTGCCCAGGAGGTGTGCGATGATGAACAGACGTGGGTTCCCTCCATACACCCAGCCCTATGGGGGTCCGTGTGGGCCATGATAGGGGCAGACAGGAAGGCAGAGGTCACCACCCTGCCTGGGGGAGGCGGGGGGTGGGCAGTGAGGGAAGAGGGGCAGGTACCTGTCCAGGGGGATGGAGATGTCCAGGAAGATGGCTACCAGCTCGGGGGTGTGGCTCTGGGCCAGCAGGGTGATGGCGTGCAGGGCATTTTCCTTGGCTTGGGGAATGCGGAGGGAGCACAGGTGGAGGCGGATGGCCCGGCCTATGCTGGCAACCTGTGCAGAGAGGGAGAGGTCTGGCAGGGAGGCACGGCCCTGCCCTGGGTGCCTGGAGGCAGAGGGAGGTCTCGCCCTGATGAGCACAGAGCCCCTTCAGATACGGCCCTGTCCTGAGCCATGTGAGTGGGGGACAGCCCTGCCCTGGATGCTTGGTCTAAAGAGAAGTCCCAGTCTGGGGGCACAGGTCCCGCCATGTTCTGCATGGCATTTGAGGTCTTCGAATGCTGTCCACGCTGCCCAGGCAGGCACTGGAAGGTCCAGGCCCCCCGCCTCCCATCTCATTCCTAAACACGCCACTTTGCACATGCGGCGCCCTGTGCCTGGAGCACCCTGCCTTCTCCCTGGGGTCTTACCTGCTCACCCCTAATGCTTAGTGCCAGTCTCGCTGCCTGAGCTCGCCCACATGCAGGACTTGGCACTGGGCATCCTCTCTCTGGGGTGCACCCCTCACCCCCTGTGTGGTCCCCTCCCCCACCAATAAATCCCATATGCTGTCTGGGCATCATCTGCCTGTGTGTCCCTGACTTCCCGGAGACCTCAGCTCCCCGAGGGCTGGTCCGTGCTGTTCCCATCCTTTCCCACCATTCCCATATTAGGGCACACAGCAGCTGCTCAGACCCTGAAGTCACTACCCAGGACCCAAGGGACTTGCTTGGGCCATTCATTCATTCATTCGTTCATTTGTTCATTCATTCGTTCGTTCATTAATTCGTTCATTCATTCATTCATTCATTCGTTCATTCATTCATTCATTTGTTCATCAGACTAGTTGCTGCCCAGGATGGGATCTGTGTCTCCCCGATCAGGCCCAAGGACCTGAGCCCCGGATGCTGACCGCTGGGCCCACCCTCCGCCCCCTGGCCCTTCCTGGCCTGGCTCCAATGCCCTCACAGTCTTCAGCTTGGCCCCGTGCTGCTAGATGACTGCGAGCAGCATCTTGGAGGCCGCCTGCACGCGGAAGGGGCTGGTGGAGCCCAGGCCGTCGATGGCTGTCCAGACGAGGTCATTCAGCTCCTCCAGCGTGAGCTGCTGCATGATCTCCTGTACAGCGCGGGTGGAGAGAGGCCGTCACCTTGGGCCACCCGTGCCAGGGCACCTGCCTCCCCACTTCCGCTTTTACTCCTTCTCCTTTGTCCCAGGCTCTCCCAAGTCTCTGGGCACATCTCGCCTCCTAAGCCCCTCTCCTCCGGGTTCCAAGCACCTTCCAGCGATTTGCAGTCTAGACTTGCGAATTTCCACATCTGTCAGAGCCAACCACGGCCTGGGCTCTTTTCCACACTCAGACCCTGTGCCTGTTGCAGGACCGTGTGGCCGGGCCAGTATCCCCACACCTCCTCACCGTGCTCTGCCCATAGGACTTCCTCATCTGCCAGCCTCAGCCCCATGGGGTCCTCCCCTGCAGCCAGGGCCTAGTCCTCCTTATGGGCATTTATCAAAGAGAAAGTGAACTTCCAGGCTGTGAAGGAGCTTCAAGGCCACCTGTGCCAAACCCCAGGCCCAGAAGGGTGCATGGGCTGCCCTCAGCCTTGGAGCAGGTAGGGGTGGGTGTGGCCGGGACCCAGCTCCTGTTCCCATGGCAGCACTGTCCCAGGACCCTGCCACCCTGTGGCATCTCCTCCCAGGAGTGGCTCTAAAGGTCCAGGAAGGTGGGTCTCACCTCCACAAGCAGCTGTGAGCTCAGGGGTAAGGAAGGGGCTCTCGAGAAATGCACGATGGTAGGTGTGACCCCCGCCTCATAACCTTAGACTATACTCTCCTGGAGGGGGGACCGGGGTTCGGTCACTGCTGCACAGGTAGAACTTTCTGGAAAGACTTCAGGCAGTGCTACTAGCCACACACAGCTGTTTACATTTCAATGTAAGTAAAATTAAACATTCAGTTCCACAGCAGTACTAGCCACAGTTCAAGTGCTGGCTCCCTGTGGCCAGTGGCTACCTCGGGTAGCACAGAGGGATCTCTGCACAGTGGAGACGCACAGCATTCAACCAAAGGAAGTTAGAAGCTGGTGAAGGAGTGATAGGAAGGCAGTCTGATAGAAAATCAGGGCGTTTGCAAGGACATCAGGATGGCAATTCTTCTTTGCATGTTAGGATATTTGTTGAAGCGCTTGCAAGTCTGATAGGTTGTTTCTAAGTATATTAGAACATAAAAATAAGTGTTAATACTGACTGTTAGAATTTTTTTTTTTTGAGATGAAGTTTTGCTCTTGTTGCCCAGGCGGGAGTGCAATGGCATCTCAGCTCACAACAACCTCTGCCTCCTGGGTTCAAGGGATTCTTTTGCCTCAGCCTCCCAAGTAGCTGGGATTATAGGCATGAGCCACCACACCCAGCTAATTTTGTGTTTTTAGTAGAGAAGGGGTTTCTACAAGTTTGTCAGCCTGGTCTCAAACTCCCGACCTCAGGTGATCCGCCTGCCTCGGCCTCCCAAAGTGCTGGAATTACAGGTGTGAGCCACCATGCCCAGCGGATGTTAGAATATTTATTAGAATCTTTTAATTCTAAAATGTTGATACAGTGTTTGTGAGAATGTTAGAATATTAGCGTGATGGTTAGAATGTTAAAATAATTTTATTGGAAGATTTATGGTAAGAACTTTTTAAAAGAATATTATGTTATTATACATCTGGCTAGAATATTTGTTAGACGATTAAAATCATTTGTTAGAATGTTAATCTTTTGGTTAAAATTAGCATTTAGAATGTTTGTGAAGAAATTCAACTTGGAATGGTGGTTAGATTCTCAGAATACTACAATCTCAGGATTGGTAAATACATTGGAGGCATCTTAGTTCAATCAAGGGCAGGAATAACTGTGAGATGGAGGTGGCAGTGGTGGTGGCAGTGATGATGGTGGTGCAGGTCATAGACATGCAGATGGTGATGTGGTCGTAGTCATGTTGATGCGGTAGTGGTGGTGACGGTGGGTATAGTGATGTTAGTGGTGGTGACAGTGATAGTGATTATAATGGTGGTGATGATGGTGGTGATGATTATGGGGATGGTGATGGTGATGGTGGTGATGATGGTGTTGGTGAGGATGGTGATGGTGATGATGGTTATGGTGATTGTGATGGTGGTGGTGGTCTTAATGATGATGGTGATAGTGATGCTGGTGGTGATGGTGGTGGTAGTGGTGGTAGTGTTGGTGATGCTGATGGTGGTGGTGGTGATAGTGATGATGGTGATGGTGGTGGTAGTGATGATGGTGATGGTGGTGGTGGTGGTGATGCTGCTGGTGGTGGTCTTAGTGATGATGGTGATGGTGATGCTGGTAGTGATGGTGGTGGTAGTGGTGGTAGTGATGGTGATGCTGGTGGTGGTGGTGGTAGTGGTAGTGATGGTGATGGTGATGCTGGTGGTGATGGTGGTGGTAGTGGTGGTAGTGATGGTGATGCTGATGGTGGTGGTGGTGATAGTGATGATGGTGATGGTGGTGGTAGTGATGATGGTGATGGTGATGGTGGTGGTGATGCTGCTGGTGGTGGTGGTGGTAGTGGTGGTGATGATAGTGGTGGTGGTCTTAGTGATGATGGTGATGGTGATGGTGGTGGTGGTGGTGGTGGTGGTCTTAGTGATGATGGTGATGGTGATGCTGGTGGTGATGGTGGTGGTAGTGGTGGTAGTGATGGTGATGCTGATGGTGGTGGTGGTAGTGGTGGTGATGATGGTGATGGTGATGCTGGTGGTGGTGGTGGTGATAGTGATGATGGTGATGGTGATGGTGGTGGTGATGCTGCTGGTGGTGGTGGTGGTGGTCTTAGTGATGATGGTGATGATGATGCTGGTGGTGATGGTGGTGGTGGTGGTGTTAGTGATGATGGTGATGGTGATGCTGGTGGTGATGGTGGTGGTGGTGGTCTTAGTGATGATGGTGATGGTGATGCTGGTGGTGGTGGTGGTAGTGGGGGTGATGATGGTGATGATGATGCTGGTGGTGGTGGTGGTGGTGGCAGTGATGATGGTGGTGGTGGTGGTGGCAGTGATGATGGTGGTGGTAGTGGTGGTAGTGATGGTGATGCTGGTGGTGGTGGTGGTGGTGGTGATGATGGTGATGGTGATGCTGGTGCTGGTGGTGGTGGTGGCAGTGATGATGGTGGTGGTGATGGTGGTGGTAGTGGTGGTAGTGATGGTGATGCTGGTGGTGGTGGTGGTTGTGGTGGTGATGATGGTGATGGTGATGCTGGTGCTGGTGGTGGTGGTGGCAGTGATGATGGTGATGGTGATGCTGCTGGTGGTGGGGGTGATGCTTATGGTGATGGTGGTGGTAGTGATGATGGTGGTGGTGATGGTGGTAGTAGTGGTGGTAGTGATGGTGGTGATAATGTTGGTGGTGATGATGACAATGGGGGTGGTGATAAAGGTATCATGTATCCAAAACCACATGAGGAGTCAGGGACAAACTTGGGACCAGAACCGAGACCCAAAGTGTCTGTTCTCCAGCTGAAACCTTCTCAGCCCTGTGGTTCTATGATGGTTTTATGATTAGCAGACCCTCCTGTCCTCTCCCTTCTCCTTCTCCTGTCTGTCTGGGGAGAGCCAGAGCTGGATGCCCACGGTCTGTGAGCAGGCACCACATGGGGTGAAGCAGCCATCTCTTCCCAGGTCCTGGACATTGTGGTCCTAGTCTTGCAGCCTGCCTGGGGGCCTGGGTGGTGGGGGACCCTTCACTGCTGACCCCACCAAGCTGGCTGCCCATGAAACTCTTCCTTGCCAGCTCTGCCTCTGCCTCCAGGGCAGGTTCTTTAGGGTCAACTGCAGCCAAGTGAGGCATTCTCCCTTCTGGACACAGACAGTGAGTTGGCCCTAGGGCTTTAGGTTTTCCATACGGAACTTCTGACTGGCCTCAGCACAACAGTGGTTTGCAACAGGTGCCGAGAGCACAGGTTCTGGAGTAGCTAGGGCTGGGTCAGATTCCACTGGGGCACTGACCAGCCATGTGCCACCATTTCTTCACCATTTGCTTCAATGAGGTTCATAAAATTTGAGGAAGGGATGTAATGTCCGTGAAGCCCCTGGTATAGGTAATAAGTAGGAATCTAATGTGTGCTGGCCCCTTGAACCCTCCTGGCTCCACCTCAACAACACGGGAGAGAAAGAGCACGTTTACCCGCCACTTCCCCATATGTGGCGTGCTCTGGTCATGCCCCTGCCCTGCCTTCCACTCTAAGGCTTTGACCTTGATGACTTGGGAGCTGCCAAGCTGGAAGAAGTGGTTCTTTGCCATCTCCTGGGGGCTGAGGGGAGTGGCCTTCTGGTCTCCACTGCTCCAGAGTGGGGCTTTGTCCGAATGGGCCTGGGAGAGCTCCTTAGGGGCCTGCAATTCTGCCTGCAAGCCTTCTCCTGCTGGCCAGGGGCAGGGTGGGGTAAGGGCAGGGTGAAGGTGGGCTTAGGGTCTAGTTTGGGACAGGGCAGGGTTAGGGTAGGGTCATTTGTAATCAGGGTCAGGCCTGTGCCCAGTTTAGGGACTGGGGTCAGAGTGGTGGGGGTTAGGGTGAGGCCATTACAGGGTTATGGTTCAGATCACAGTTGGGTTTTGGAGCAAATTTGGGGTAAGGTTGAGGTCAGGGGTGTGGGTATGGGTCTGCCAGAGGTTGCAGTTGGGGCAGAAGTTGGTATGCCACAGAGCTCACCTTCGTGGCGCATCAAGAGCTGGTAGAGATGGCTCACCCTTTCCAGGCTGTAGCACTGGGTGACCCTGTCTGGGTCCTGGCACAGCATCCCCAGTATGCCCACCAGTTGCCCAATCCGTTTGAAGTTCTCCTTTGGCTGTGTTGAGAGTAAGGGAATCACTGATGGCAGAGTCTCCCTGCAGAGCTCTGCCACGCACTCACGCAGCACAGCCTACGTCAGAGGTGACCCCTCCAATGGTGTGGCAGGGCCAGGCCTGGGGACTGGGCAAGACATTCAGTAATCAAGAGAAATAATATTTTAATGCAATATTTAGAAAAATCAGAATAAGTGCAAAAAACTCCGTGATGAACAAAGTCTCAAGACTGTCACCTTGCCTGTCACCTCTCCTGTCCCACCCTCATCCTGGTCCTGGTTTAATAAGACTATTTACAAAAGCAGGTGGTTGGCCCATGGGCCATAGCTTGGCAAACTGATCTTTAAGAACATCCCATGAAAATGTGAATGCTCTTGATTACACAGTTTTTGTTGCCATGGTAAATTCTGTGTGCAAGGTGAGTACCTTTCTTGCCTTACTCTGGTCCAGTCCTGCGATGCTGAAATGGATTTTGAGTAAATTGAAGCCACTTTGTCCTCCTCCTCCTAGGAGTGCAGGGTCTTTCCCTTGGCAGAACAGCCCCTCTCCCTCCAGCGCTTCTGCCTCCTGCCCTGATTAGGCCAGGCAGCCTCCAGGCATTAGGGCAGAGAACTAAATTCCCCATCCCCCCAGTCTGCCTAGGGAGTTAATGCAGTTTGGGTGGATACTCGCCAAGCGCACTCTCTGAGCACGTGTTGATGCAACCCAGGGGCAGTAGTGACAGGTGGGGGCTGTGAGCCATGTGATGATGAGGGCTGCACTGGTAGGGGGGGTGGGGGGTGGCCACTCCATGCAGCAAGGAACCCTACTCCCGCACAGGGCCACACAGTTTATCAGCCTTCTCACAGCCTCCGCCTCATCAGAGCCCCATCATATCCCTCTAGGGAGAGGCCATTTCCATCCACTTTACAGGTGAGAAGCTGGGGCTTGTGGAAGAGAAACACCTGTACAAGGCCTCGGGTGCAGGGACAGGTGGCTAGCTCCGGGGTCAGGGGTCAGAGGTTAGCGTGACCTGCCTTCAGATCCCAGCTGTGAGGCCTCGGGCAGGTCCTGCTCCTCCCCACCTGTTCCCTCACTTGCAAGGAGGGAGATTGCCTGGGCCGCCTGTTAATATGGAACCCGGCTGGGGTGCAGGGGACTCAGGGATCCAGCCTGTCCTGGAGGCAGGTGTTCAGGGGGCCTTGAACCCTACGAACCCTGGCAGGATCTGGGAGGACAGCGGCTCTGGCTGGGCCCCAGTGATCCAGGGCAGGAGGCCCAGCCGGCAGAGTGGGTGCGGGGCGTGGGACCCGCGAGCCCCGTACCCACGTCCAAGTAGCCACCGTGGTTCAGGAATTTGAGGAGGATCATGCAGCTGTGCACAGCCTGCTGCCGCTCGTGCGCCTTCTCCGACGCCAGCCAGATGTACAGGTGCTGCGGGGCAGGCAGGGTCAGGGCGAGGGTTCTGCGCGGCCGTCGGTCCAGGCCCCGCCCACCACCGGCCCAGGTACCGCCCACCACCTGCCCAGGTACCGCCCACTGGGGCCAGGCCCGCCCACCCCGGCTCTGCCCCTCTGCAAGGCTCCATCCATCCAAGGCAACGCTCTGCCTCTGGGTTTCAGATGCTTACAAAGGCATCTCGAAACAGGTATGTTCAATAGTTTTAGGCCAAATCTGAGCTCTTTATTGAGGTGATATATGATGAGATGTATAATTAGTGACTCTGAAGTAGGATGAGGGTACACGGTATTTGGAAATTCTGTGACCCACTGGTGTCCCAGAAACATATCTGTGACTTCCCCAGGACCTGCTGGGCTCCTCTGCACTGCTCACCTTTGCCCTGTGTGCCCTCTGCCTGCTGGGCCCTGCCCTTCCCTTCTCTGCCCGTGACTGCCTTAGTCCTCATCCAGGGCTGCGAGAAGCCTTGACCTCGGAGCCAGAGCCAGCCTCCCCTCCCTGGACCTCTGCCTGCTCGGGACTGTCATTGCCTGGTCACTGGTCTGACCTCTGAGCCAGAGTCAGCCTCCTCTCCCTGGACCTCTGCCTGCCCCGGGACTGTCATTGCCTGGTCACTGGTCTGACCCCTGAGCCAGAGCCAGCCTCCCCTCCCTGGACCTCCGCCTGCCCCGGGACTGTCATTGCCTGGTCACTGGTCTCCCTCCTGACAAGGGAGGGAGGGCGGGCAGGTGCGAGTAGGGGCAGCGGGTTTGGAGAGCCTTCAGGGGACACTGCAGGGGAAGTTCTCCAGGAGGGGAGGCCTGGACCTTTACTTCCCTCCCTCCCTCCCTCCCTCCCTTCCTTCCTTCTCTCTTTCTTTTTTTTTTTTTTGAGACGGAGTTTTGCTCTTTCACCCAGGCTGGAGTGATCTCGGCTCACTGCAACTTCCACCCCCCGGGTTCAAGCAGTTCTTCTGCCTCAGCCTCCCAGGTAGCTGGGATTACAGGTGCCCACCACTACGTCTGGCTATTTTTTTTTTTTTTTTTTTGTATTTTTAGTAGAGACAGGGTTTCACTATGTTGGCCAGGCTGGTCTTGACCTCCTGACCTCAGATGATCCATCAGCCTCAGCCTCCCAAAGTGCTGGGATTACAAGCATGAGCCACTGTGCCCAGCCCATCAGCCCTCTTTCTACCAGGCCACCTGCTGTCCCTTCCTCCCAGTTCCCCAAACCACTGTGATCCCTAAGTGGGGGCCCTCACCGCTCCTCACTCCTGGACCACTCGAAGCCCCTAGGTCCGGCCCTGCCTCCTCTGGGAAGCCCTCCTTTGGGCTCTGGCCACAGGCCAAGGGCCCCTTGGCCCCAGCTGCCTGGTCTCCCCGCAGCCTCACCGACAGCAGGAAATGCAGCTCATCGGTGGTGGGGTTCTCCATGATGAGGCTTTGCAGCATGAGGTCCAGCGCCTCCATGGTCCTGTTATACAGGCTCTGCATAGAGGCAAGGGTGGTCAGGCAGCGCCATGCCCAGGTGGACGCAGGGCTTGAGGGGGGCCCACCACCTGCATGTGCCAGGCTGCTCATCACTGGGGCTCACCACCGGGCCTGTGAAGGGGCCGCCATGGCCCCCATTTGGCAGATGTGAGGACTGGGTGGGGAGGCCTCCGGTGATCACCCAGGGCACAGGTTTGTCAGTGGCACAGGGGAGTTTGTTCCTTGCAGGGTGAGCTTCACAGGAGGGGTCCCAAGTGGCCCTAGGGTCCTGAGCTGGAAAGGGCCATGTGCCGGGTGGATGCTCTGGAGGTTCTTAGGTTTGAAGCAGGGGCTGGCATCTTCATTTTGCCAGGCCCTGCCAATGATGCCGTGGGCTAAGTTCTGGGTCTTACATGCCATGCCCCCAGTCTTTACTGCTTTGCTTACTGGGCAGGTTCAGGGAGGGAGGGTGCCACTGAAATGCCTCTGGCTACCCTCCTCTCCAGGGCCCACCAGAAGCAGAGTGCTTGTGCTCTGGCCACTCTCTAGGTGGCCTGGGGAACTTGCTTTATCTCTCTGAGCTTACTTTCCTCACCTGAGAATGGCATGAATCCTGCCCCACCTACCAGGGTGGAGGCAGGCAGGGATGGGAGTCAACAGGAACCCCAGCTCAGTACTCCCAGTGCCAGAGCCCCAGACCCCGGGTGGCACTTCCTGGGTGGGCCAGCCTCAGTGTCACCATGTCACCAGGTAGCAGGGTCACTCTGAATTGCGGTGGGATTGGGGTGTGGCCAGGTGCCACCCTTCTGGAGGGCTGTGTTGCCCTGGGCCCAGGGTACCCTTGTTCTCTCACCACCCCACCCTAAGTGTCTACCTGTCTAGTTCCAGGGCGTCCAGCAGCGGCAGGCCAAGTATGCTGCGGAAGCAGGTGGACAGGAGCTGGGACTTCCTTTCCAAGGCTATGGGAGGCCTCAGCTTGCTGTTGGGAAGACAGAGGGCAGTGAGCAAGGGGCTGGGGCCTGGGGACGTCCCTGAGTGGCATCTGCCTTCATCCCTGCAGACTCCTGGCCTTCTGCTGTTCACAGAGACTCTTGCACACACATCTGCCTCCCGGACCTGCCTGCCTCTGCAGGGCCTTGCACTGGGGCATCCTGGCCAGCTGATGTCCTGGTCCATCTTTCTCTCAGGCCCCGGCTTTAAATGCCATCCTGATGCTGATGCTCCCAACTGTGTATCTCCAGCCTGGGCTTCTTCCCTGAACCCCAGATCCATGTCACCAACGGTCCACCGCCCCTCAGCTTCTGTCTCAGGAGCATCTCCATCTTGGCGGGTTCCCCCAGGGCGGCCACACCCACAACCCGCCCCATCACGGGGGAATGTAGGGCCGTCCTCCGTGTTGCTTGGGTGAAGCCTCAGCATGTTCTCCTTTCTTTTCCCTCCCTCGCAAGCTGCGTCCGGCCTCCAGCAGCTCCCGACAGCTCTGCCATCACAGTTTGTTCGGCTTTTAAGGACTTCCTACTGTTAATCAGACCGCCTGTTACTTTTCTCCTGGATTGTTCTAGGGTCCTGACTGGTCCCCCGTTTTCTCTTGGAAGCTGCATCTACTCCCCACCCTGGATCCAGACATTCCTTCTCAAATGTAACTCCCCCAAGGCCCCACCTCCCTCAGCCAAGAGGCAGCGCCCTGCAGTGGCCTGGACGACCTTCCCCGTGGCTCCGGGGCCCTCACCAGTTCCAGCCCTACCACCCTGGCCCCTGCGGGTCCTCCAGCAAGCCTGCTGCATGCCAGCCTCAGGGCCTGTGCACCCTCTGTCCCTTCAGCTGGGCACTGCAGGGCTACTCTCGCAGCCTTCCAGGTCTTTGCCCAAAGGTCCCTTTAGGGCTGCCTAACCCAGCCTCAGGCTGTCCTGGAGCCTAGAAGAGCAAATCAGTTCTCCTCCCAGTCTCCCATAGCGCTCAGGCCGTGAGGATCTTACCTCGCTCCGCAGCCCTGTCTGTGTGGTTTGCTCACGGTCTGTCCCTACCCCCCAAGTGCCAGCTCTTTGAGAACAGGGCTGTTCCCTGCTGGCTCACAGCTGGGTCCTCAGACCCCAGAATGGTGCCTGACCTCCCCACGTCGCCGCCTGCTGGCTCCAAACCCGAGTGGAGAGGCTGTTGTGTGGCGCCGAGGAAGCCCTGGGGGAGGCAAGGGACCTACCAGGGGCCGGATGCGAGGTGCACGGCCTGCTGGCGACTTTGCGTGCACAGAGCATCCTGGGGCTCCTTCTCCATCAAAACCTGCAAGTCCCAGGTGACACCAAGCCACTCAGGCCTGGCCCTTCCCACTTCCGCCGCCAGGTCTCCCCACCCCAGGAAGACCTCAGTGCCCGCCACCCCCTAAAGCCACAGGATTGGGCTCTGGCCCTTCTCCCCCGCCCCAGAGAGGCCTCTGGGCTGCCCTACCCAGAGACCAGGGCTCCAGAGCAAGGCCACTGGAGTCAGGACATGCCCTAGAAACCCACCCCACCCCTTCCCCAGGGGGTAAACTGAGGGAGGCTCGCCCAGGGCCTGGGATGCACCATCAGACACTCGAGGAGCTCAGAGGTCTGGGAGAACTTGTAGCTGTGAGCCCCCGCACTCCGGCTCACTGCACCCGTCAGCATCAGGGAGGCTGTGAGGAAGCTCTGCTTCAGGGTCTTGTCCTGGCATGGGGAACAGGGTCGGGGCTCAGGGCTCGGGAGCGCACGGGAGACAGGGTCCGGGCTCAGGGCTCGGGAGTGCACGGGGGACAGGGTCAGGGCCCAGGGCGTGGGAGTGTGATCTAAGGGGCAGCAGTGATGGTTAAAGGGGGTGGCAGAGACCACCCACTGGGGCCTGCACCTGGGGGGCTTCTTAAGGAGTGGGGCTGCATGGTTTTGTTTCAAATTGTAAGTTGACAATGTTTAAGCCCCGGGAGAGTGCCTGCAAGCCTCCTGAGAGGGGGCAACCCCATGCCCCAGGGCCACATTAGTGGTGACCTGGGGCAGCGATGTGGCCACTTTGGGGTGGGAGCAGTTCTGTAGGGCCTCTCACAGAGCCCTGGGTTGGAGGCCTCTGGTGTGGAGTGTGGAGTCAGGGGCTGTCCTCACGGCATGGTGGACGTCAGCCTGGCCTCTCCATACCCGTGACCCCCACCCCCAAAATGAAAAACCAGGGTTTGCTTTACGAGGAGAAGTGAGGGCAGGGATATCACGAAGCCCAGGGAACTTTTGGTGGGACGGACGGATGAAACCGTGGGGCCACCAGGAAGCTGGGCCTGGTTCCTCATGATTCCAGGCTGGGGTGGGGCATGGGAATTCTCCCCTCTGAGAGGCCGGCAGGGAGGCTGGGCTGGGGTCCAGGACTGGGTCTTGGCGGGGAGGGCAGTGCTGGGACCCTGCAGGAGCCGTGGGGCTGTACCCAGGAGCTGTGGTGGAAGTAGAAGACAATCCTGGACACGATGTTGTCCACCCACGGGAGGATATGGGCGCGGGCCTTGGCCGCCACCTGGCCGTATGCCAGGAGGATGGTGCTGCTGGCCCATTTCCAGTGCAGGTCCTTTGAGTCCTGGCCAAGGGTGGCAGGCAGGTGAGGGTGTCAGCGCCCTGCCCGACCCTCCTCTGGGGCGCCGAGGAGGTGGTTGCCTAGCTCTAGCAGGGCCCTGGGGTCAGGCGTCCGTCTTAAGGGGGCAGTAGGCCTCCGTGGACTTCAATCAGAAAGCAGGGGGATTGGGACCGGCTCCTTGGGGGACGGCTTGGGCCTTGTTAGGGCCACGGTTTGGGCGGGGTGTTAGGGTGGGGTGTGTGTGGGGCGCTCAGCTCTGCTGGAGCTGGCTGGAGTCCAGGCCCCCCCGCCTTCCCCTCCTTGTGGTGGCCCCTCCCACACCTACCTCCTTCCCTCCTGCTGGATGGGGCAGTGTCCTGGGAGTCCCTAGAGGCTGGGCTTCATGGAGGGTGGGGGTCCCAGTCCCCTGCTGATCCCTGAGGACCCCTGAGCCAATACCTTTGAGGAGAAGTTGTGCAGGCTCCATCTGATGGGTCTGCTTTGGCCAAACCGGTCCAGGACGGCCCACACGTCATCCAGGTGGCGGACGGCTGCCAGCCCCATGGTCAGAGCCATGTCCTGTGGGTTGGAGACCAGGGTCACTCACGAGGGGATCCCAAAGTCCGGGACTGGACCTGGTTCCTCCACTGGCAGGAGTGAAAACTGAGGGGGAATGGGATCCCTAGAGGGAGTTGGGGCTATTCAGGGCTCCAGAGCAGCCAGTGCCCACCCCATGCTGTCAGGACCTGTGACTGAACCCACCCCAGGGGGCATGGCTTATGGGGTCTGGTGGGAGGAGTGAAGGGCTCAGGAGGCAGAGGTGAGTCCCTGGAGGCCCATTGTCCCTCGCTGCTGGCTATGAGCAGGCCTGTGCCAGGGTGGGATGACAAGCTCTGTGTGGGATGGCTGAGATCAGGGCGGTGACTGGGGTCAGGGGTTAGCCTGTGATCGGTGTCAAGGCTCAGCCATAGACCAAGGTCAGAGCTTAGTTTGGGTCCGGGTTGGGACTGGGGTGAGGACAGAAGGCTCAGGCTGTGATTAGCGTTTGGCATGGTGTGACTAGCCATCAGGCTCAGCCTGTGGTCAGGGTCAGGGGGTGGTGGGACAGGGTGGGGCCTGGGTCCTCACCTCCCTCTGCTTGGGCCACTGGTGGGACGTTTCCAGGAGGGCTTGCAGGTATCTCTTGACCGTGGCACCGTTTTGCTCAGCTTGAAGGATCAGCCCGTAGTAGGTGCACAGGAAGACCTGGGGGAGGGGCAGCATCTTGTCCACCTCCTCTGAGTAGCGGCCCCTGACCGTGCTCGCTTGGCCTCCCTGGGTCCCTGCAGCCACCGCACCACCTGGCTCTGGACGGTCCAAGCCTCTGCCTGTGGCCACAGCGCATGCAGCTCAAGTCCTGTCCAGGCCCCGCCCCTGCTTCAAGTCCACCAGCTGCTTTCTAGGGCCCTGGGCGTCCTGTGGACAGAGCCCCTGGGCCTGTGTAGCGGGCAGGCAGGGGCTGCTCCTGGAGGTGGGGGGTGGGGGCTCACCTTCTCAGGGGACTGCTTTTGTTGGGTCCAGCTAGGCGTGGTGAGTGCCCACAGCATCTCTTTGGACCACACATCCATGTTCAGGAACGGGACTGACTTGATGGCTATCTGTCAGCAGAGGTGCATGGGGGGCTGGAGTCATCTCTCTCTGTACCTGAGAGCAGAGCCTGGGATTCTAGCTGCCCTGGCCCACCCTGGCCACCCTGAACCCTGACTCCATCACCATCTTGACCCTCCCCTCTTTTGAGTCCCCAAGGCCCAGGTTTCTTCTTTGTTCAATGGCTCTCAGGGGCAGGGAACTCATTCCCCAAGATTCTTTCTGTGGAGGGGTTCAAGGTGAGGCTGGAAAACCAGGAAGCTGGGAGGCTGGAGAGTGGAGTCCCGACTGTGTCCCCGGCACAGCCCAGGAGTCTCCGGCAAAGCAGAGGCTTAGTGAGTGTCAGCTGAAGGCCGCCCTCTGCGGTGGGTGCCAGGAGGGCAGGGCCTCGTCCGGTTATTCACGGCTGGATCCCAGCACCCTCTGTGGTACCCGGCACACAGCACATAGGCCATTAATTTTTAAAACCAATGAATGAGAGATCAAATGAATGAATGAACTGTCCCTTCAAAATATAATGTCCTGAAAGTTCTGTTTCTAAGATCACATGATTTTATAACGATGACTACAATATTTCTCAATTTCACATGTTCCCAGGTTCTGTGATTTAACAATTCCAAGATTTTTGATCCAAGGATTCTTTGGGGGTAGGTGATAATCCCCCCAAAATTATGATTCCAAGCCCAAAAACCTTAAAAGCAAAGATTGACAAACGTGAAGATAAACATTTTAAAAAGCTTGTTCAGCAAAATTGCTGTCAATTAAGTTGAAAGATGAGACGAAGTTTCGTTTTGCGTTTTGTTGCTGTCTGTTGCCAAGGGTTAATATCTGAGATCAACAGCCCACACTTTATAAATCAGTAAGACGACGACAAACAAGACATGGCAAAATGATCAGGAGATACGCACACGATGAAGATACTGTGCGTGCAACCTGGCTAATACTTACAGAATGAAAACTAATGTAACGTTTTGACTAAGATTGGCAAAAAGTCGAACACTGACTATCAGCAAGCAGGTGTCCCGTGGTGGGAGAGTGAATGGATCTGCAGTTTTGGAAGGTTCTGTCAGTCTCAATTAAAAGGCAATATCGATATCAAAGTTTGAAATATACACAATTTCCCAAGCAACTCCATTTCTAGAAGTTTGTCCTAAAGGAATACTAAATTCGTGATGCCGGGAGCATGAGGGGCATCTGGTGGGGCAGAAGACATAGGTGGGACTGTTTCCGTCCTCCTCGGGGTTAATCCCCTGGTCCCTGGAATGGAAATGCCCCCTCCCCACTTATGGCAGAAGCTGGACGAGCTTGTCTTCCCGGGGTGTACCTCCTCCTGGCCATTTGTAAGACACCGGGGTACAGCAGGACCTGGGGGCTCTCTCACCCATAAGACAGGTCTCAGCAGAATCTCCATGAAACCCTAGGCCCCAGAAAGCCTCCAGGTCCCCCAGAAAGTCCCCTCCCCCAAATATTCACTGTCTTTGTTCACTGTTGCATGTAACAGCACCAGAGTTCCTTGCCTAAAATTCAAATTCCCGAACTCAGAAAATTAAACATTTTTCCCCCATAGCTTTGCAACAACCTCACTGGAGAGCAGACACGGAGCCACACTCATGTGATGCAGTCTGTGGGACCTGGTGTGACTATTTGTCTGCTTCTGTAGCAGGGATGCTAATCTATTTCATTCTGCATCTGCCCAGACCCTGCTAAGGGTGTTCTTGGAATATGCAGGATGTATATCGTATTGCTTTTAAAAAATATAAAATAATCTGATTTTTGAAGCACATCTCTTCCCAAAACTTTTCACTTTTAAAGTTTTAAGTATTAAAAAAACTCGAGGTATTTTAACTCGCAATGAAGTGCACAATCTTTGCTGTGGAGCTTGTGGGAAGTAGAAAAGTTCCTTTTTAACGTTTCCTTTCTTGTTACAGAATAAGTGAGCTAATAACTCTTTGCTAAGCTCTATCCTATGTAGCCGTTAGACATGCCATGCTTACAGGCACATAGTACATTCTATGTCCTTGTGCTTTAACCAGGATATCTGTGCTGGACGTGCTCACAGCCATGTCCCAGCTCTCCACTGCTTTTACCCGTTTAGAAAAGTTGTAAGTTGTTAGCCAATCGGGTTTTAGTTTAGATTGTGAGATCTGGCTCCAGCCAATGGAGATCAGACACAGCAGTGAGGACGACCCCAAATGTGTAAGGGATAAATGTGTGTGTTTTCCTTCGTTCATTGTACTCTTGTGGCAAGAAGGCTAGCAAGGGTACCCTTCCTGCAGTCCAGGAAGAAAAATAAAAATTGCGTTGCTGAAAGATCCTTTGTCTCAGTGCTAATTTTTCTTCACGGCACTGAGCATCTATTTCCAACAGGGCTCATGGATCCAGTCCACGTAATTCACATCCTCTCAGGATAGGGAGCTTTTGCCACCACCACAAAAAGCTCTCTCATGCCCCTTCCTGGTTGAGCTCCATCACTACAAAACTGTTCTGATTTCACTGCAGACTAGTTTTGCCTTTTCTAGACTCACATGACACTGGAAGCATGTAATTGGAAGCATGCAGTCTGCGATCTTCTGTGTCTGGTACTTTTTCATCAGCGTAAGGTTTCTGAGATTCATCCATGTCGTTGCATGTACTGAAAGTTCATTCCCCTTTTACTATTTTAACTTTTATGATTTCATTTCCTTTGCTTGGTTCGGGTTTGACTTGATCCTTCTCTGGTTTCCTGAGATGGACACTTAGATGATTGACTTTAGGTCTTTTCCTGGGGCTGTGCAGTGTTCTGCCTGTCTAGGCTGTTTCCAGTTCAAGGCTAGAATGAATCAGCCTGCTATGACCATTTTTGTAGAAGTAATTTTATGTATGTGTGTTTTCACATCTCTTGAGTAAAATACCGAAAAGTGGGATTGCTGAGTCATAGGTTAACTTCAGAAGAAAATGTCAGTTTTCCAAAGAGGCTGTGCCATTTCCCATCCTACCTTCAACGTTCTGCATGCCCCACGTCCTTGCCAACGTCTACCGTGGTCCTTTTTTTCACCTGCGTGCCCTTGGCGGAGATGTGGAGGCGGCTTCTTGTGGTTTTAACTGGCGCTTCCCTGAGGATTAACGACGCTGATCATTTTTTCACTTGCTTGTGGGTCATTCAGCTGTCTTCCTTCCTGAAGTGCTTTGTGGCTTTTTTGGCTTTTGCTTACTGAGTTACAGAAGTTCTGTATTTATTCCGGATACAGTCTCTTGTCAGATACATAGATTGTGAGTATTTTCTTAGTGATATCATTTGATGAGATGTTTTAATTTTGATAAACCCTAACATATTTTTTTTTCCTTTATGATTACTTTCTGAGCCCTAAAAAATATCTACCTCCCTTAAGGCTGGCAAGATTTTCTCCCATGTTTTCTTCTGGACACTTTTTAGTTTTACCTTTTACATTTTAGGTCTTGGCTCCATCTCTAATTAATATTTGTGAACGGTTTGAACTAGGCACTAAAGTTCATTTATTTTCTTACATATATGAAATTGTTTCAGAACTATCTGTTCAAGACTTTCCCCATTGAACTGCTTTGATACCTTTTTAAAAAATCAATCAACTGTTTACATGTAGTTTGATATTGGATTTTCTATTCTGTTCAATTGATTTATTTGCTTAACCTATGCCAATGCCTCATGTCTTGTTTGCTGTAGCCCTGCAGTAAATCTTGAAATCAAGTAGTGGATTTCTTGCCTTTTTTCTTTTTCATAAGTGTTTTGGCTATTCTAGGTTCTTCAGAATGTCTTTATAAAAATTTATTCCATAGCTTATATTTAATCCTACAATACAGTTTTCTGAGATTGATTGGCATTCCATTCAATCTATAAATTAATTTTGGGAGAATTGACATCTTATTGTTATTGATTCATTTGGTCCACAAACATCGTCTGTCTCCATTTTTAAGAGTTGTTTTAATTTTTCTTTGCAATGCTTTTAAAAATGTTGCATATATTTTGTGGCATTTATCTTTTCTTTTGTATCTTTAATGCTGCTGAAAATGTCATTTTTTTTTGAAAGAAAGAAAGAAAGAAAGAAAAAATGAAGAAGAGGAAGAAAAAGGAAGAGAAGGAGAGAGAGAGAATGGGAGTATTGCTTTCTTGCCCAGGCTAGAATGCAGTTTAGTAATGGGTATTGAATACCTCTTTTATACCAATAATTATACTTGATGTAGACAGGAAGGAATAAGGGAAGAAAATAACAAACAAGCAGCCAACCAATATTTCATTTAAACCTATGAAATGCTATGCGATTACTAAGGAGTGATTTACTTCCAATTATGTAGTCACTTTTGGAATAGGTGTGAGGTGGTAATGTATGTTTTGTGTATTTGAAGTGGAGAGTTCTGTAAATGTTTATTAAGTTTACTTGTTCCGGGTCTGAGTTCAAGTCCTGAATGTCCTTGTTAATTTTCTGTCTCGTTGATCTATAAAACCGTTAGCTCTTCTTGTTACATTGATCCTTCTGCCATTATGTAATGTCCTTCTTTGCCTCTTTTGCTCTTTGTTGCTTTAAAGTCTACTTTATCAGAGGCGAGAATTGCATCTCCTGCTTTTTGTTTATTTGTTTATTTTTACTCTCTAATTGGTTGATAAATCTTCCTCCTTCTCTTTGTTTTGAGTCTTTGTGTATCATTGCATGTGAGATGAGTCTGGATGCAGCATACCGATGGGTTTTGGCTTTTTATCCAATTAGAATATATATATAGGTTTAATACTGGCATTTGACGCTAGCTGGCTGTTTTGCCCATTAGTTAGTGTAAATTTTTCATTGTGTTAATGCTCTTTGCTTATTGATATATTTTTGGAAAGGCTGATATTGGTTGTTCCTTTATATGTATAGTGCTTCTTTCAGAAGCTCTTGTAAAGCAGGCCTGGTGGTGGTGAAGTCTCTAAGTACTTGTTTGTTCACAAAAGATTTAATTTTTCCTATGATTATAAAGCTTAGTTTGGCTGGATAGGAAATTCTGGGTTGAAAGTTCTTTTCTTTAAGGATGTTAAATATTGGTCCCCACTCTTTTCTGGCTTGTAGGGTTTCTGCTGAGAGATCTGCTGTAAGTCTGATAGGTTTCCCTTTATGGGTAACCTGACCTTTCTCTCTGGCTGCCCTTAGTATTTTCTCCTTCATTTCAACCCTAATTTACCCAGATTAAAATAAACCCAGATTTATTTCTGGCAATTATGTGCCTTGGGGTTGGTCTTCTTGAAGAATATCTTTGTGGTGTTCTCTGTATTACCTGGAGTTGAATATTACCCTGCCTTGCCAGGTTGGGAAAGTTTTCCTGAATGATATCCTGAAGAGTATTTTCCAACTTGGATTCATTCTCTTCGTCACATTCAGGTACACCTATCAAACGTAAATTAGGTCTTTTCACATAGTCCCATATTTCCTGGAGACTTTGCTCATTCCTTTTCATCCTTTTTTCTCCATTCTTGTTTTCTCGTTTCATTTCACTGAGCTGGTCCTCGACTTCTGATATCCTTTCTTCTGCTTGATCAATTCGACTGTTTAAACTTGTGCATGCTTCGCGAAGTTCTCATGTTGTGTTTTTCAGCTCCATCAATTCACTTATATTCTTCTCTAAATTGTCCATTCTCGTTAACATTTCCTCAAACCTTTTTTCAAGGTTCTTAGTTTCTTTGCATTGGGTTAGAACAAGTTCTTTTAATTCACAGAAGTTTCTTATCACTCACGTTTTGAAACCTGCTTCTGTTATTGGAACACACTTGTAATCTATTAAGCCTTGTTCCGTTACTGATGAGGAATTGCGATCCCCTGTAGAGGGAGAGGCATTCTGATTTTGAGTATTCTCTGCCTTTTTATGCTGGTTTCTTCCCTTCATTATATATTTATCCGTTTGTCGTCTTTGTAATTACCGACTTTCTAACTAGGTCTCTGAGCTGACGTCCAACTTGTTGATTCCCAGCCCCGAAATCTGAGCAATCCACTGCGCCGGCCAAAATAGCGGTGTTAAGATTGATGGTGCTTTTCTGCCCGGGAATCTCCGGACTCTGCACCAAGAACTGGCGCGCTAAGGCGCCAGCAAAACCGCCACGCCGGGCACAAGAGTCGCCCTCGCGACCTGTGGGGCTCCTCTGCTGGGAATCTCCTAGTCCGTGAGCAACAAATATTCGTCTGAAAGTGTGGCGTCCTCTCGTTCTCTGCACTTTCACTGGGAATTACGAGCCCGAGCTGCTAGTGATCAGCCATCTTGGATCTCTCTCCAAATAATTTCTTCGAAAATGTCATTTTTAAGAAAAATTTTATTTTCTAATTGTTTGTCTAATTGTATACAGAAGTTCAATTGATTTTTGTATATTGATCTTGTATCCTGAGATCTTGTTCAATCCAATTATTAGTAATTATTAGTTCTAGTATTTTAAATATGATTCTGTAAGGCTTTCTATGAATATAGTCACATTGTCTACACAAGAGATAGTTTTACTTTTTCAATTGCAATCTCTATGTCCGTTTTCCCTTCTCCTTTTTCTTACCTTATTGCATTGGCTCGCAACTTCAGTGCAATGTTGGCTGGAAGTGGAGAGAAAGGACACCTTTGCCTTATTACCGATCTTAGTGGGAAAGTGTTTGGTCTTTGATTATTAAGTTTGTTAACTGTAGCTTTAGATGTCCACTGTCACACTGAGGCAGTTTCCTTCTACGCCTAGTTTGTTGAGAGCTTTTATCATGATCAGGTGTTGAATTCTGTCAGATGCCTTTTCCACATTATTTTTTATAAATATGATCAAACGTTTTCTGCTTTATTCTGTTAATGTGTTGAATTGCACTTATTGTTTTTCAAATGTTAAATTGACCTTGTGTCCCTGGGATAAACCCTCCTTAATCATGGTGTATTATCCTTTTATTCAATTTGCTAATGTTTTGTTAAGATTTTTGAGTCTATTTTCATAAAATATATTGGTCCTTAGTTTTCTTTTTTTGGTAATGTATTTGGTTGTGTTGCCCTTACAAAATGATTTAGGAAATTGTTCCTTCCTTCTCTATTTTCTTGAAGAAATTTGTGTAGAATCAATATTGCTTCTTTTTTAACTTTTTGATAGAATTCACAGAGAAGTGTCTGGGCTTGAAGTTTTCTAAGTGAGAATACTTTAAATTATGATTTAAATTTCTTTAATATATATAGGACTATTCATTTTTTGTTTCTTCTTATGTCAGTTTGGTAATATGTGGTTTTTAGAGAATTTGTATATTCCATCTAAATTATCTAATTTATTGAATATTCATTATAATTTCCTAATGTCCAAAGGATTTGTAGTATCCTTCCTTATTCCTTTCTGAAATTAGCATTTTGTGTTTTCTCTCTTCTTGATCAGTCTAGTGAGGGGTGTATCTATCTGTCTATCTATCTGTTTATTATAGAGATTGATCTTGCTCTGCTGCCCAGGCTGGAGTGCAGTGGTTTGATCCTAGCTTACTGCAGCCTTGAACTCCTGGGCTTAAGCAATCCTTCTGCCTTAGTCTCATGAGTAGCTAGACTATAGGTATAAGCTACTATGCCTGGCTAATTTTTAGAAGTTTTATTTTTTAAATCTCATATTCAACCCCAATATAAGCTTTTTTAGAGACATGGTCTTACTACATTGCTCAGGTTGGTCTTGAACCCCTGGTCTCAAGCAATTCATCTGCCTCAGCTTCCAGAGGAGCGGGATTACAGGCAGAAGCCACCGCATCTGGCTCAATGTATTGATCTTTTTGTTCTAGTCATTCTCTGTTTTTGTCCCTTTTTGTTTCTTTGATTTCTGCTCTAGTTTGTGTTATTCCTTCCTTCTACTTACTCTGAGTTTATTATTTGCTCATTTTTTGGCTAACTTCTTAAAATGGAGGCTTAGATAATTGATTTTATATCTTTCCTCTTTTCTAATATAGGCATTAAATAGAAATTTCCTTCTAAGTATTACTTTTTATTATATCTCACAATTTTTCACATGTTGTGTTTCATTATCATTCAGTTCAAAATCTTTTCTAATTTTCCTTATGATTTCTTCTTATTTAGAAATGTATTGTTTAATTTCCAAGGATTTGAAATTTCTCCAGATATATTTTATATTGAACTCGAATTTGTGTTTTGGTTAGAGAATATACTCTGTTTGATTTCTGCCGTTTTAAATTTGTTGAAACCTGATATATGGCCTGGCATATGGTCTAGCTTGGTGAATTTTTTTTAATTTAATATTTTAAATTTTTGTGGGTATATAGCACATATATAAATGTATGGGGCATATGGGATATTCTGCTACAGGCATGCAATGTGTAATAATCACATCAGGGTAAATGAGGTATCTGTCACCTCAAGCATTTATCCTTTGTGTTACAATCCAGTTATACTATTTTAGTTATTTTTTAATTTTATTATTTTTTAAGATGGGGTCTCACTCTGTTGCCCAGGCTGGAGTGCAATGGCATGATCTTGGTTCACTGCAACCTCCACCTCCTGGGTTTTTCAAGCAATTCTCTGCCTCAGCTTCCGAGTAGCCAGGACTACAGGCATGTGCCACCACACCCAGCTGATTTTCTTATTTTTTAGTAGAGACAGGGTTTCACCATGTTGGGCCGGCTGGCCTCGAACTCCTGACCTCAGGTGATCTGCCTGCCTCGGCCTCCCAAAGTGCTGGGATTATAGGTGTGAGCCACTGCGTCCGGCCCTCTTTCCGTTATTTTATTTTATTTTGAGATGAAGTTTTGCTCTGATGCCCAGGCTGGAGTGCAGTGGCGCAATCTTGGCTCACTGCAACCTCCGCTTCCCGGTTTCAAGTGATTCTCCCACATCAGCCTCCCGAGTAGCTGGGATTACAGGCGCACGTCACAACGCTGGGCTAATTTTTGAATTTTTAGTAAAGATGGGGCTTCACCATATGGGCCAGGCTGGTCTCGAACTCCTAACCTCAAGTGATCTGCTCATCTTGGCCCCCCAAAGTGCTGGAATTACAGGGATGAGCCACCACGCCCAGCCTCTTTTAGTTATTTTAAAATCTACAATTAGGCCGGGCGCTGTGGCTCACGCCTGTAATCCCAGCACTTTGGGAGGCCAAGGCGGGTGGATCACGAGGTCAAGAGATCGAGACCATCCTGGTCAACATGGTGAAAACCCCGTCTCTACTAAAAATACAAAAAATTAGCTGGGCACGGTGGCGCGTGCCTGTAATCCCAGCTACTCAGGAGGCTGAGGCAGGATAATTGCCTAAACCCAGGAGGCAGAGGTTGCGGTGAGCCAAGATCACGCCATTGCACTCCAGCCTGGGTAACAAGAGCGAAACTTCGTCTCAAAAAAAAAAAAAAAACAAAAAAACTACAATTAAGCAATGGACTCTAGTCACTCTGTTGTGCTAGCAAACAGTAGGTCTTATTCATTCTTCCTATTTTTTGTAGCCATGAACCATCTCCGCTTCCCCCAACCACACCGTGGCAAATATTTTATTTGCACTTTATTAGATGAATCGGTTAACGTTTTCTTCAAGTTTTCTCTGTCCTCGGTGAGTTTTGTCTTCTTGTTCTGAGTTGCTTGTATCGCTGCAGTGCTGTTTCTACTGGATACCGTTCCAATACGACTATTCTCCTGCTGCCACCGCTGCTCCTGTCACTACCGCTACAGCTCTCACCAAAGGACAATGATGCCATCAGCCAGGGTTTCCTGTGCCACCAGCACGGTGCCCGACACTACATGGATTACTTCCTGCCCTCGTCACAACCACCCTCTGAGTGAAGTGCTTGGATTCCCATTTGACAGATGGGGAAACTAAGGTGCCGAGAGGTGACGTGGGTCCCCCAGGTCAGAGTGGTGACTGGCTGAATATGGACTTGGACCCAGGTGGCAGGGGTGTTGTGTCCCTTCTCCCAGCCATGTCAGCCCCTCACTCACTTGGGTGTGTTTGGAGAAGGGCCTGCCCAGACTGGCTCTTGGCTGGGGCACCCTCCGTCCACCCGCCTGCTTCCGTCTTTCCGTGGCCACAGCTCTGGCCAAGGTGTGAATCCCGATGCCTCAGTGACCAGCCCTGTGACTGGTCCTGTCCCTTTCCCAGACTTGTGTGCTCATCTGCAGAGTGGGGATCCTTCCTCCCTCCCTCCCTGCTCCCTCTTGCTCCCCCATCTTCCTCCCTCCCCTCTGCTTCTCTCCTTCCTTCCGCCTTCCCTTCCTCCTCCCTCCTTCTCCCCCTCCTCCCAGGCACCCATCCTGCCACGTCTCCCCTGCTGGCCCCATGGAAGGCCAGGTGGCCGGGAGCTGGGCCCCTCCCTACCTGGCTCAGTTGCTCTTCCCAGCAGGCCTTGTCTTCCCGGCTGAAGAGCTCCTCTGTGGGGGGAGGGAAGGGTCACAGGGGCCTGTCTGACACCGTCACCTCCACGCATTAGTGCTGGCCTGGGCTGACACTGCTGGCCTCTGCCCACCCTGGCTCTGTGGGTAGGGCAAGGGAGCTGGAGGAACGTGAGCCGGGTTGGCTCTGGGTTCAGAGAGCTGGGCTGGGCTTGTGGCCCTGCTGCCCTTACTGTGTGGCCTCAGGTGGGCTGGGTTCCCTCTCTGGGCCTTGGGCTCACTCATGGTGAATGGAGGGGCATCGCCAAGCATGGCCCCTCAAGAGTGGGAAAATAAGGCTTTGGGAGGGAGGCATTGTGAGAGTGGAGAGCTTTTTGGGAACTTTGGATCCCACCGCAGAGGGAGAGGCTGCTTTGGGGAGAGATCTGGGGTTCTCAGCAGTACCCCCAGGTGCAGAGGGACCTCCACCCAGCCTGCTAATCCTAGGGTGGGGTGGAGGGCAAGGCCAAGCCAAGCAGGGTCCTGCTTCTCCCCAGCCTTAGGGTCCAAACACCCCTGCTGGACCTGGGCCTCCCTGCAGGTCACAGGCCCTGCCACGCCCCAACCCCACCCCTCACTGTGGCTGCCCACCAACTCCTCCTGAAGGCTCTTGGCAGAGGGAGCTTCCCTCCTCACCCTCCTACGCATATCTCTAGATATGGCCTACACTGGCTGCCTCCTCCAGGAAGCCCTCCTTGATGATGGCCCCTGGGCAGCTGGTCCCTCTCCTCTCTGGGCTCCCCCAGTTGCTCTCAAGGTAGCCCTGGACCTCCCAGTGGGAAACACAGCAGCACGTGCTTGTGAATGAGTGAGTGAATTCATGACGGTTGGCCCTCACCTCTGTGTGGCTGGGGGCCTGGCACAGGGTGGGTGCTCGGTCAGTGTGCTCTTTTGTGTCAGCACCTCCCTGTACGTCCTTCCTCTGGGGTCCTCAGGCCAGCCCTTCCTGTAGCTTGGAGGCCGCGGCTATGGTGGAGAAAGGGCCCAGACACTGCAGGCGGCGAAGGCTGGGGGTGGCCGTGGCCTGCCATGCTGCCTCTCTGAGCTCCATCTCTTCCTCTGAGCGGCTTGTTTCAAGCCCTCACATTTTCACATGCCAGGGCTCATTTGAGTGCCTGCCTGCCATGTGTGGCCAAGGGAGGAGACAGAGGCAGCGGCTGGTCATGGAGTTGCTCAGCCGTGTGCCAGCGTCACACCTGTCCTAGGCCACTGACCGACCCTCCTCTGTCATCCTGGCTCCGCCCAGGCCCAGCTGTTGCAATACTGACAGCAGGAGTGGGTGAGCCATCGGAGGGGCTGGCACGGCTGGGCCTAGGTTGCTCTTTCCGGGGAGGTCCTGAGCACGGCCTGGGCCCTCTGAGGGGTGGGGGACAGTGGGGATCCTTGGTGCAGCAGCCTGTTCCCTCTCAGCATGAAGATACCTGATGTTGCACAAGTGACATGCAGCCCCTGTGCCCTGCCCGTGTGGGGCCTCAAAGTCCCCCTCTTGGACCACTCTCTATGACCTGCCCCATCCTGTCCGCAACCTCATGCCCACATACCGAGGGAGGACAGGACGCCCATCACATGCAGGAGGCTGCGGTGCGGGAAGACGCCCGTCAGGAGCTCCGTCTCCAGATGCTGCGCCACCACCCGCCACGAGTGCCTGCAGATGGCCACCAGCATGTTGCTGGCCGCGTCCTGGTATATGTCTTCCAGCTCCTGGGTGGGGTGGGAGCAGGCGAGTTGGGAGGTACATCAGAGCAGCTTGTTCCAAGCCTTGGCGTCTTCCTATGCCAGGGCTGGTTTGAGGGGCAGGATAGCTGCCACAGCCCATGTTTCTTTTGGTGGAAAACTGAGGCTGAGAGAGCCTGAGGCCATCCTGGTCTATGTCCTTTTTTGGAGCCCCTCCTCCTCCTCCTCCTCCCTGCCTCTGAGCCCCTCCTCCTCCCTGCCTCTGAGCCCCTCCTCCCCCTCCTCCTCCCTGCCTCTGAGCCCCTCCTCCCCTCCTCCCCCTGCCTCTGAGCCCCTCCTCCCCCTCCTCCTCCCTGCCTCTGTGCCCCTCCTCCCCCTCCTCCTCCCTGCCTCTGAGCCCCTCCACCCCCTCCTCCCCCTGCCTCTGAGCCCCTCCTCCCCCTCCTCCCCCTGTCTCTGAGCCCCTCCTCCCCCTCCTCCCCCGCCTCTGAGCCCCTCCTGCCCCTCCTCCTCCCTGCCTCTGAGCGCCTCGTCCCCTCCTCTCCCTGCCTTTGCGCCCCTCCTCCCTCTCCTCCTCCCTGCCTCTGAGCCCCTCCTCCCGCTCCTCCTCCCTGCCTCTGCGCTCCTCCTCTCCCTCCTCCTCTCTGCCTCTGAGCCCCTCCTCCCCCTCCTCCTCCCTGCCTCTGAGCCCCTCCTCCCCCTCCTCCCGCTGCCTCTGAGCCCCTCCTCCCACTCCTCTAGCTGCCTCTGAGCCCCTCCTCCCCCTCCTCCTCCCTGCCTCTGAGCCCCTCCTCCCCCTCCTCCCCCTGCCTCTGAGCCCCTCCTCCCACTCCTCTCCCTGCCTCTGAGCCCCTCCTCCCCCTCCTCCCCCTGCCTCTGAGCCCCTCCTGCCCCTCCTCCTCCCTGCCTCTGAGTGCCTCCTCCCCTCCTCTCCCTACCTCTGCGTCCCTCCTCCCTCTCCTCCTCCCTGCCTCTGGGCCCCTCCTCCCCCTCCTCCCGCTGCCTCTGAGCCCCTCCTCCCACTCCTCTAGCTGCCTCTGAGCCTCTCCTCCCCCTCCTCCTCCCTGCCTCTGAGCCCCTCCTCCCCCTCCTCCCCCTGCCTCTGAGCCCCTCCTCCCACTCATCTCCCTGCCTCTACGCCCCTCCTCCCACTCCTCTCCCTGCCTCTGAGCTCCTCCTCCCGCTCCTCCTCCCTGCCTCTGCGCTCTGGCTCATGCTCTGTGCTTGCCTGGACCTCCGCTCCTCTTAGAGCGTGCTCTGAAGCCTGGGTTCAGGCACTCATCCTGAACCTCTAGCCCACATCACCTCTCCTCCTCCTGAGCTCCTGGCTGCCCAGAACAATGTCACATTCTTTAATTCTTTCACCATGAATTCAGAACCAGAGGCCATGTTCCCGTCCAGGAGACCCAGGGCGTCAGCTGTTTAAGGGCAGAGCCCCGCTGCCTGTGACCCTGGCCTCCCTGACCCTGGCCAAGCCCCTATTGTCCAGGGGAGGGGCTTCTTCAGTAGGAAGGACCTGAGTGGGCCCCAAGGCTCTGTGGTCACACCCAGGCCCTTTCTCAACAAGTGTGTGGTTCCCTCTGGATCTTGATACAGTTTTGAATTCCACTCTTCTCGGTTTTCATGGGAGCCATAGGCGGCTTCTGTGGCTCTGAGGCAGGTGAGCAGGAGGCCTGCCTGCACTTAGGGGCTTCTGAAAGTGGGAGTTTCTGAGCCCTGCCATGCAGCTTGAATCATCACATGAAATGGATATATCATTTCTAATAAATGCTAAGTATGACTATGAGGGCTTCTCGTGAAGATGGTGATTGAATCTGATTTTGTTCTTTCAAAAACCCACATCAGCTAACAGTCCATTTAGCAGATTTTTTAAAAAGGACAATAGCAACCACACTGTGGAAGCAGGGAGCAGGCAGATGAGGGGCCTGACCTAGGTGCCACAGTGCCTGACGCCCCTCTGTGTCCCAGGCGGGGGGTAGGACCCACAGAAGTGTGCACTTCCTCTGGGGGCTGGAGCGGGGCTGTGGTATGTTTAGAAGCAGAAAATATAGACCGGTCGCAGCCTCGTTCATGAGGGACTCTGTGCAGGGGCCCCTTCTCATGAAGCCCCAGGAGGGCCTTGTCCACCCTCGGGGAGGCTGAGGCCAGACCACGCCCCTGAGAGTGTCCCAAAGCCCTCGCCTTCCCCGGGGCACTGCTCCCTGACCCCAGCTCCCCAGGATCCTCGATCTGTAAACTGCAGAGGCGCCTGATGGACTTGGCAACAGTGAGTGTGAGAAACACACGCATAGGATTCCGAAGCAACAAGAAACGAGGTAGAAACACCAGGTGGACGTGGCCCATGCTCCCTGTTCCCCGTCCTTCACACCTAGGGTGTCCTCACTCACTTCTCTGGGGGAGCTCAGGGGCCTGACCCACCTGCTGTCCACCAGCTGGGCGGTAACTACAGGCCAGTCCCTAAAGCTCTGAGCCTCAGCCTCTCTATCTGTAAAGGGGGCCACAGATCCCTGTGTGGAGGGTGTGTTGGCCACACTTGCAGGCCCTGTGCTGTTTGATGTCTTATTCCTAATACCCTCTCCCTGAGTTTGCTGAATTGTAGGGCTAGATGAGCAGCCGAAGCTGCGTACATCCCTGCGGGAGCATGGAAGTCCCGTTATGGTGCCCTGACCTGCTGCTGTCCCCGTAGCTCCTAGGGGACGTCTCTACTTGCTTACTTCCCACCACCGTGGCCCTGAAGGCGTGTCCAGATTGGCCTCTGTCTGCTTCCTGACCCCGGTGTGGAGCAGGCCTGCGTGGCCTGGCGTGGTGTGCTGTGCCTCTCGTTTCGGGGGGAGCTGTGGGTATGAACTTCTTGCGGTGGCGTTTGCCTCTGCATGACCCCAGGAGTGAAGACCCAGCACCACACAGAGGGTAAATGGTGCCTACTCCTGCTTCGTGGGGGCACCCCAGTGTGTGCGCATATAGAGGCGGTGTCCCCTGGGGCCGCCCTGGCCTAGTCAGTCTAAGCCATCTGCTCCCAAGCTTCTAGAGTGGAGACTGTTGGTGGCCGCGGCCAGATCTCAGACTGCAAGCTGGGGGCAGGGCAGGGTGGGTGGGGCGGTTCAGGTCCAGACCCCCAAGTCTCCTTCGACCAGGAAGCCAGAAGGTGGAGGCCAAGGGCAGAGGTACAGCCTGCGGACTGGGTTAGACTTGCAGAGGCCTCCCAGAAGCTGGGCTGCAGGCAGAACCACAGCCTGCTGTAGGGAGAGACCTCCTGGGGGGAGAGGGCTCCCCCACTTATGAGCCCTCTTTTGAGCCTCACCTTCCTGAAATGGGAAAGTGAGATGGAAAAGCGTGCTTGTCTGCTGAAGTGGCTGGGGTCAAGAACGCGAGTCACTGGACGGAATTGCTTGGTAAGCCACAAGGCTGGGCACACCTGGCATCACTTGGGTCCCCGGGGCAACCACTGGCATTCCCAAAACCCGTGGGGGATCGGCCCACTTGCTGGGGGAGGGGAGGCCCACTGTGGTCTTGGTCATGTCCTCCAGGGCCAGCTGCATGAGGGTTTTCTCCCAAGTCTCCTCCAGGACGTCACTGGCCCCGATGACCATCTCCAGGGTCTGGAACAGCTGGAACTTGTGCCTGCTGGAGATCTGTGGGTGGCAGAGCAATGGTGGGTTGGGGACAGATCAGGTCAGATGGTTCGGAAGATGTGAGCAGAGGTGTGGACGGGGAGGGTCCAAAGGAGCCATTTCTCTCTGCCACTCCATGGTCTGTGACTCCAGGCAAACCCCTCGGCTTCCCTACGCCTTAGGTTCCCCCCAGTGAGGATCAGGATGGCCACCTCATGAGCACATTCCGAGGGCGGTCAATGCATGTGGGTCCACTGTTCTCCCTCCCCACTCGGCCCATTTCACATATGAGGAAATTGAGGCTTGCCCCAAGTCATGTGGTTGTTCTATGCAGGACCCCGGGTTAGAGCCCCCCTTTGGGCCCCACCCTCCCCTCTGCCCCCTGTGCCTGCCCCAGTGGCCCAAGCTGCCCCCACCTCCGGGTTGTCTATGAAGTAGTGGTGGATGGCTTCCATCACCAGGCTGGGAGAGCCATGAGCCATGTTCTTGACCTTCTTGATGATGTGCTTCAGGCGGAAGGGATCTGCACTGCTCATGTCCCACAGCATCTTGAAGCAGACAGCTAAGGTGGGCAGGAAGGCATGAGCATGAGCACGCTGTGGGTAGGTCACATTGTGGCAGCAAGGCTGGGCGGGCAGGAGGGTGGGTCTGGGGATGGAAGGAGTGCTCTGAAAATGAGAACTGGGGAATGGATGCACGAGAAGTCTGGGACCTCCTGACGGTCCAAAAGGACTTTCTGGGGTTCAACCTAGGTAAGGAGCAGGAGCGCAGGTGTGTGAGCACATCCTCATTCACCATTCATACTCCCATCCGCCCATTACCCACTCCTCCATCAACCACCTGTCCATCCGTCCATCCGTCCATCAGTCCATCCGCTCACATGCTGTCTGTCCATCCTTCCATGTGCTAATCCACCTGTTCATCCATCTTTCCATTCACCTACCTGCCCATCCACCCAACACCCATCTATTCATAAATGTGTTCACCCGCCCACTCATGCATTCATCCCTCCCTCCCCGCATCCATTCTTCTTATATCCTTTCACCGTCCATCCAGTCATCCAGCAGTCAATGGTGTTTGAATAACGGAGGGGCCAGGCTTGGCCTGAGGTCCGAGGTGTGAAAGGGAATGGGAGGATGGCGGAGGGTGGGGTGTAGGGTGAGCTGGGCATTGCTTGGGCTTTGGATGGCGCCTCAGGAGGCATGAAGAGGCCAAGCCAGGTGTGCAGGGCTCTCTGCTGAAAGCTTCACCATGTCCACACCGCTTGACACGCTCAAGGTCCTGGAGTGGAGACTCCTTCTGGCTGTCATCCTCAGGGCTGCTTTTGTTGGAGGGACAGGGTGGGATCTGCTGGAGCCTGACCCCATCTGGGGCCAACCCACACCTGTCCTGTCTGAGCTGGGGCTGACGGTCACTTGCACTGCAGGCCTCTTCCATGAACACCTGGTTCTCCTGTGGCAGGAGTGCGGCCTGGCTGCTCTGCGACTTGTGGAGCAGGATGGTGGTGGGGTGTGGCCGTCTGTCCCTGAGGGCAGAGTCCTGGGGTACCTCCATGCAAGACGAGTCCTTCGGGGATGTGGAGACAGTGGGGGAGATTCTGAAATGGAGGAGGGGTCCTGGGAGTCGGCGTCTGGGTGCACGTGTTTCCGCATTAGTGTGGGGTGCTAGGTGCTGCACTGGCTTCCACTGGGCTCAGCTACATCCTTCCATTGTCTGTCCTTCCATTCAAGGGACTGGCTGGGCCCTGGGAGGAGGGCGGGGTCTCGAGGCCTCAGGGACACTGTTGAGTAGGTAGCATCACCTGCAGGCCTGGTGGGGCCTGGCCTCCCAGCAGGCATCCGGTTCTGAGGTTGGGTTTGAGACAGACATGGCTGGTGGGACATGGCAGGGCTCAGGGTATGGCATCCCTCATTCAGACCACATATGAGACTGCCCCGGTCACCCAGACCTCACTGGAGGAGTCCCCAAGGGAACTGGGGAGAACTGTGGGAGCAGTGAGAACAGAGCAAGGGAGATCCAGCCCCTCCAAGCTGATCTCTGCCTTCTCCTCCTCTCCTCCCTCCAAGCTGGCCTCTGCCTTCTCCTCCTCTCCTTCCTCTAAGCTGATCTCTGCCTTCTCCTCCTCTCCTCCCTTCAAGCTGATCTCTGCCTTCTCCTCCTCTCCCCCTCCTCCAAGCTGGCCTCTGCCTTCTCCTCCTCTCCTCCCTCCAAGCTGGCCTCTGCCTTCTCCTCCTCTCCTTCCTCTTCTCTTGCAAATGTGGGGAAAGCACTGCCTCAGACTGTGTTAGGGGACATAAGGGGCCAAAAGAGACCATGTCGTTTTTTTGGGGGATGCTGCCCAAGCCTGGTCCCCTGTCACGACTCCTGCCCATGGGCCGCTGGGGCAGGAACAGCCTCCTGCTCCACCCACTTCCTGAGCTTATTCATTTGTTCATTCTCAGTACCCACTTCCCAGGTGCCTGCCATGAGTGGGGCATGTTCTGGCATTCTCCTGGAATGCCTCAATGAATGAGATAAACAAAGTCAGAAAATTAAATCAGTGAATTCTGTGGTGCATTAGAAGCCAGTTCATCTTTCAATATTTTACCCATTCATTTGTCCCATCATGGGAGGGATGCATGTCAGATCATGCCACTCAGAATCTGCCTTGCCTCCCATTTCACTCAGAGTAAAACTCAAAGTCCTGAAAATGACATGTAAGACACTGATACCTCCATCCATGAGGGCATAACAAGGACTGGCTTCACCCTCCTGTCTTAAACAACTTGAAAATTGGAAAAAATATGCAAAACCATGATTATCAGACATCAGACAACAGCAGCACAGGACGAAGATCCCTGAAAATGGAAAAGCAAGAAGGTGAGCCCAACGTGGCCACAGCCAGCTGCCTGGGAAGTTTCCAGTTTGCAGCACAGGGAGAGGGAGCCCAATAAAGCCCAGTAGTCTCTCTGAGTTGAGGAAGTGGATGTGAAAGTCTGGGGGAGCCAAAGTGGCTGGAGTTTGCTGGGAAGAGTGACAGGAGAGAGTGGCACAAGGAGGAGAGAGTTCTGGGGCGTTGCGGAGGATCCCCTGCATCCCCCGTCTTCATCTGAGCTCAGTGCACTTGGCAAAACCATGAAGCCCCAAAAGGAGTAGAGGGAACAATCTTTGGAGCTCACACAGGGCTAGCAAGAGTTCCTTTTCTCACCAGCAAGAGTGGAAAAGCTGGTAATTCACGGGGGATTAGGTAGCGTGCTCTGGATGGTATGATCTCAGTAATGGGGGAAAAAAATCTGCCCTAAACAACACTGTTTTGGCTCTTCCTACCAAACTTTTAAAATCAAGCCTCAGAGGAACCAAACTTTTCAAGTAATTTAATTGTGTTCAAGAACAAACCTGAAGAATATTTACAAAGTACAGGAATATCCAGTACCCAACAAGGCAAAATTCATGATGTCTAGCATCCAATCAGAATTTGCTAGGCATGGAAAGAAGCAAAATATATGATCCATAATGAGGAGAAAAAAAATCAATTAATTGAAACCAACACAAAAATAATATAATTAGTAGACAAGGACAGTAAAACAGTTATAACTATAAGGTTGGTGCAAAAGTAATTGTGGTTTTTGCCATAATTTTTAATAATATATTTCTCATGTTCAACATGGTAGAGCAAAACATTAGCGTGGTAAGGAGAGACCTGGAAAACATAAAAAGATGAAGGATACATAGTTTAGCAGCAGATTAGACAATGTAGAAGGGCAGATGAGTGTACTTGAAGACACAGCAATAGAAACTAACCAGAAATGAAACATATAGAGAAAAAAGACTGGAAAAAATAAAGCAGAGCATCAGTGAGCTGTGGACCAACATCACATGGCATTTTGCATGTGGAATTTGCCTCCCTACAGGAGAAGGAAGGGGGAAAGAAAAAATATTTGAGGAAATAAAAGCTGAACATTTCACACATTTGATGAAAGTTATAAATCCACAGATCCAGGAAACTCAATGAATTCCAAGCAAAAGAAATACAAAGAAAACTACATGAAGTCACATCTTAAAAACAGCCATAGAAAAAAGACACACAAAAGGAATGAAAAATGAGAGCACAGTTCTTGTTGGAAACAGTGCGAGCCAGAGACAGTGGACAACATTTTAAAGCCCTGAAAGAGCGAAACAAAACAAAACAGCAATCTGTCAAGCTAGAATTCCATCCTAGAGAAAATACCTGTAAAAACGGAAGGTGATATAAAAACACTTTTCATATGTACAAAAGCCATAAGACGTTATCACCAGAAGTCCTGCACCATAAAAAATGTTTGAGAAAGTCTTCCAGACAGAAGTAAAATGGCAACAGACGGAAAAATGAAACTCCACAAAAGAATAACGAGCACTGAAAATGGTAAAAATGTAGGTAAATAGAATTTTTAGTTTTAAAATTTAAAGTAAAAATAATAATGCATTGTGGGTTTATGACAAATACAGAAGTAAAATATGTAACAAAATGGCACAAAAGCCAGGAGGGGGAAATGAAAGCGAAATGTTGGAAGCTTCTTATTCTCTAATGTCACTTGAAGGTAAACTGAGATAAGCTAACATGTATGATAGAAACCCAAAAGCAGTGACTAGATAATAAAACAACACAAAACAAAATATGTGTGGCTAACACTTCCACAAAGGAGATAAGGTGGATTCATAAAAATTACTCAATGCAAATAAAGGCAGAAAAAGAGAAAAAAATCACACAAAAAGAGATGAGACAAAGAGAAAACAAATTGCAAGATGGTCGACTAAAACCAAATCATATCAATAGTCATATTAAATATAAATGATAAAGGCACCAAAATCAAATAGCAGAGACTATCAAATTGAATAAAAAAGCAAGACCCACATGTACACTGACTATGCAAAGTCCACTTGAAATATAGTAGATACCAATTAATTAAAAGTATAAGGATGGAAAACAGTATATCATGCTAACATAAATATAAAGAAAATTGTGTTGTTATATTAATAACAGACAAAGTATATTTTAGAGTAAATAATATAACAGGGATAAAGAGAATCAGTTCATTAATCAAGGAGATATAAGAATCTTAAATGCTTGAATAAATATCATTTTCTTGTAGAGATCCCCTCTGTCTGTATTTTATTTTTGTTTTCTAGAGAGTCTTGATCTGTTGCCTCGCCTGGGGTGCAGTGGCACAAGCATAGCTCACTCACTGTAGCCTCAAACTTGGGCTCAAGAGATGATTCTGCCTCTGCCTCCCAAGTAGCTAGGGCTACAGGTGCATGCCACCATGTCTGCCTCTTTTTTTTAATTTTTTTTTATAGAGACAGGGTATCTCTCTATTGCTCAGGCTGGTCTTGAACTCCTGGGCTCAAATGATCCTCCTGCTTCTGCCTCCCAAAGTGCTGGTATTACAGGCATGAGCCACTGCACTGCGCCCCCTTTCTTTTATTTAAGGGATATCTATGAAAAAATGAAAAAATAAGCTGCAGACTTGGAGGAAGTATTTGCAAATCACATATTTGATAAAGGACTATCTCCAGAATATATAAAGAGCACTCAAAACAAAGGAAAACAAAACAGCACAGGCAGCCTAACAAAACACAGGAAGAAGCCTGGGACAAGGCATCAGAGGAGGCAGGCAGACGGCAAGGAAGCACCTGAAAGGTGCTCAGCATTATTCCTCATGAGGGAAACCCACTAACACCACAGTGGGCTATCACTACACACCTACTAAAATGGCCAAGATCAGAAACACTGGCAATACCAAGTGCTGGTGAGGGTGCAGAACAGCTCTGAGCTTTCGCGCGTTGCTTGTGGGAATGCACAGTGGCACAGCCCTCTTGGAAGGTAGCCTGGTACTTGCTAATAAAGTTGAATGTACACTTACATTCCCACAGCTCAGCTACCTGCTCCTAGGCATTCTCTCAAGCAAAATGACTACTGACTGAAATCTATACATAAACATTTATCGTGGCTTTTGATGGAAATAATCCACATGTCCTTCAACCTGGGAATGCACAAACCAACCATATCACATCCACAGTATGCTACTCAGCAACAAAAGGGGTGAATTCCTGCTAAACACAAAAACATGCATTCTTCAGCGCATGATGCTACATGAGGGAAACCAGACTCCAAAAGCTACGTGTGGTGCCATTTCACTTTCATGACATTCTGGAAAAGTGAAACTATACAGAGAGCAGGTCAGCAGTTCCCAGGGACTGGGACCTGGAGAAAGTTCACTACAGAGGCTGGAGGGGGTGTCTGGGAGATGGCGCTATCCGGGAGTCGTGTGCCCACCGCCATATTTTGTTTGTGGTGGTGAGTCCATGACCATATACATTTGTCAAAATTTGAGAGCTATATGCTAAAAATACTGAATTTTATCATCTGTAAATCATACTTTAATAGAAAAGACAAAAGACACATAACAAAAATGGTCTCTCTGCCCTCATTTCCTTCCGCTCTCCCTTGCTGATTCTACCCCAGTCGTGGGGCGCTCACACCATTGGACGCACGTCTACCTCCGGACCTTTGCGGCGGCTGCTGCTTCCGTCTGGGGAACACCCTTCCGAATCCGGAGGGCCGCCTGGCTCAGTCCCTCACCTGACTTTAGTGTTCGCTCCATTGTCCCCTTCGTCATGCACTGGTTGAAGACCCTGGCCCCACACTTCCCAGTCCCCGCCCCTCTTCTTTCCATATCACTTCCCGCCTTGTGCCACCATGTCGGTTATTTCCTGCTTCTGTTCTCACTGGCAGTCTGGAGTGTAAGGCATGCGGGCAGGGGCTTTATCCCTTTTGTTCCCAGCAGTATCCCCAACACCTAGAACACCTGGTCCATGTCGTAGGTGCTCAGCAAATACTGGCGGAATGAATGGAGTGCTTCAGTGAATACGGCCCCGTCCTGAGCTTAGACACAGCACTGTGACGGCCCTCCCCCTCTCCAGGATCCTGGCGGTCTGTCCCCCGCAACCATCACACCAGATACACTTCCCAAATGCATTCCCGTGGATCCTGCTGGGCTCTGCTTCCCTGGCCCCTCTGCCCAGAGTCTGTCTCCTCCTTTCTCTTTGTCCCCTTGCCAGAGCTATAGGAGGACATTGCCAGGCTGCTCCACCCCATAAGTGCCATCATACGGTGGGGGTTGCCTGAGAAATTGCATTTCTGCACATCGGAGCTTTGCTGTCCCAAGAGCTCCAGAGCCTGCATACTGGACATCATGCGGTCTGACACGTCTTGGCGTCTCAGGGCCAGAGCAGCTCTGGGGAGATTGTGGAATTCTGTTCTCTTGACCTTGAGTGGTCCACACACAGCTTGACCCTTCTGGAAAGCCGCCTCCTTCCTGTGGCCTCCCAGAAAACTAGCCAGTTCCCTGATCCTGGAAAGGGTGGCCTTCCAGACAAATGTGGCTGGGGCCGACTCGGAGTGGGAGTGAGGGTCCTGTTGGAGCGTGAGTCCAGCTTCCCCCAGGCACGGCAGCAGTCACAGCACGGGCCGCAGGCACCAGGGAGGCCCGTACCTTCCCCCTCCAAACCCATATCGCAGCCCCTGTGGCCTCCAGAGTTAAATGTGTTTTTAAAAATAGCAAAATGATGTGAACACACTATTAGCAAACATCTGCAGAGGAGTGCTCTCAGCTTAGCAGCAGCAGAAGCTACGGCAGAGGAGGCAGGCCTGGGGACATTCAGACGGAGGACTGCGAGGGCCCGAAATTCCTGAGTTCACAGGCAGGTACCGAGACACTCCCAGAATAGCCACTGTGTTGGGGATTGCAACCAGGAATCCTGCTCTGAACCCTGGGCCTGGCTGTGGGCCCCAGTCCCAGTGGACAAGTGCCTGGACAGCGGAGCCTGCTTTGGGTCCCCATAGAGGGGGCAGGCGGGGCTCTGGGCTGGGGCCAGACAGCTCTGACCTGCCTGTCGGACACAGGAAGGTGGAGATACCCTTCATGTCTGCCCGGGGTCCTGGGACACTGGGAGGCCCTGGAAAGCTGTGGTGGAAACTTCCGTTACTCATGCCCCTGAAATCGCTGCAGAAACACTGGCTGTGGTATCATCTCCGTCCTGCCGAATAGAAGCCAAGGCCCAGAGAAGGAGGTGGATGGTCTGTCCATCCGTTCACTTGCCCGTTCACACAGCAGGCCTGCAGGCGCTGATGGCGACACAGGCCATGGTCCCTCTCGCCGTCACACAGGTGCAGGCTATGCGGGCAGGGCCCTCACTCCGGGTTTATGCTTCTGCCCTCCCGACGTCCTCTCCTCTGACCTGGTGCCCACTCCAACCGCCCCAGGCTGCTCCTGGGGGCAGGACCCTCCTTCCTCAGCACAGGGGCCCCTGGATGGTGTACAGGGAGGCTCCCCTGACAGGTGAGGAGTCTGAGTACCGGTGGGGGGTGGGGGTCCCTGGTGGGGCTGAGCTGACCTGGGTTTTGGGGAAACGGCTGACGACGTCCTACCCGCCGGGGTGTAGCTGTGTGGCCTTTTAGAACGCTGCCCGTCCAAGGTTGGGGCACTGTGCAGACCCACGGGCACCCACCACTAGCTCCTGCCTCACAACCGTGGGCTGGCCGTGTCCCCGGCACTGGCCCTCCCCCGCCCTAGCCAGCCTGACCTCACCCCTGAGGTCACAATGATTCCAGCATCCAGCAACCCTTCTAGGGGCTGTCTGTGTTCTGGGGCAGCGGGCCTGCGTGTGTGCCTGTGTCTGTGCGTGCGGGCTCGGGCGTGTGTCCTCCAGGGGCCCCGGGCCTGCCCCTTCCTCCTCTGGGCCTCAGGTGCCTGCTGGGAGACCCGTGGATGACCCAGCCTGGGCCATTTGTTTCCTAGGCCCAGGTCGCCGTGCAGGTGGCAGGTTCCGGGGCTGGAGCTGTGACTCCCCCTCTGGGCCTGAGTCTCTGCTCCTGCTTTGTGCCGGGCTCCGCTCCAGGTGCCGGTGTTCGCCGCCTCCGGGGTCCTCTCCTGCCGAAGGAACCGGGATGGGGACAGCCTGGGAGCTCACCCTGTGGGTCTGGGCAGGCTGCCCCGAATCAAATACAGGCCCCTCTCCGCCGACCATGCTCCGGGAAGCTCGCCGCGCCTCACGGTGCACTCTCCCCACTGTAGAGCGCAGCACCACCGAGGGTCCCGGCGGCCCTTCCTCCTCTGCTCAGCGCCCTGGGATTGGGGCGGAGCTCAGAGAGGGCCGGAGCCAGCGGTTGGTCGCACAGCAGTCGGTGGTGGAAATGGGTCTCAAACTCAGGCCCACAGACCCAAGTCTAGGGTGAGGACGAGGCCCCTGGACCGGCGGCACCCCCTCCGCTGGGTGCCAGCCTGTCTGGGTTGGCCCGGGGAAGGACCCTCCCTCCTGCCACCTGCTCCGCGTCGCGCCCCCCGCGCGGCCAGCAGATGGCGCTGCGGGCCCAGGCAGGACTCGCGCGGCGGGAGGGCAGCGGCCCCGACTGGGGGGCCTGTGAGCGGCACACGTGCCACCCGCCCACGCGCCCGCGGTGATAGGACCCGCCCTCCCCGCTGCACCCTCCTTCCAGCCGGCGACCCGCAGAAGGGGCGTCGTGGGTAGGGGTGCGTGGCATCCCACCGCCCACTGGGGGCAGGGAGCACAGGAGGGGCCACGTGGGTCCCACGCCAAGCCTTTGCATAGGCGTTCCCCCTCCTGCTGTTCGCCTGCAGTGAGGAAGGGGCCAGACTCAAGGGCGGGGCAGCCCCCTGGCCTCCTCCCAGGCTTCTTCTCTCTGCCCCTGCAAGACTCCCTGGGGTTCCCAGGCTGCAGCCGGGTTTGAGGCTGTGTGCAGTGCCTTCCTCCTGGAATGCGCCCTGCCCCCAACTTTCCTAAAGGAACTCCTTTGTGCACGTTCCTATTTGTCCTTGGAGACCCCCCGCCCCCGCGTCCAGGCCACCTCCTGGGGAAGTCACCCCTGATTTCTCTGGGCTCCCATAGCATTTATTCTCAATGTGGTTTGTTCAACCGTGCTGTGCCTGCCTGGGGGGTGGGACCGTGGGGGCTGTGGTTTGACTGGAGGTAACGGGAGGGGCCAGGAGGACACCCAAGCCCCTCATCCAGCTGGGTCCCACCACCAGCTCCCCTGGCTGCTGCCCCAAGGCCCGACTCCCTGAGGTTCCCTTCCCAGGAGACAGTGGCCCTGTCTGACCAGTGGACACCCCCACAGAAGACTTAAACGTTAAGACCTGAAGCCGTAAACTCTAGAGGAAAACAGGGGAAGTGCTGTTTGACATGGCTCTTGGCAACAATTTTTTGGATATGAAGCCAAAAGTGCAGGCGAAAAAGCAAAAATAGACAAGTGGGACTACACCGAACTCGAAAGCTTCTGCACAGCGAAGGAAACAGCACAGCGAAAAGGCAGCCCGCGGCACGGGAGGAAACGTTCGCAAACCCTCTCTCTATAAGGGGTTAACATCCAGGATGTGTAAGGAACTGCTGTCACTCGATAGCAGAAAGTCAAACCATCCAATTAAAAAGTGGGCAATGGATTTCAACCGACATTTAGCCCAAGAAGGCAGATAACCGGTGTATAAAAAGGTGCGCGACATCGCCGGTCACCAGGACGCGCAAATCAAAGCCACAGTGAGATCACCGTGCACCTGTTAGGATGGCTGACATCCAAAAGACAAGATGGCAAGTGTTGGCCGGGTGTGGAGAAAGGGAACCTTGTACTCTGTTGGTGGGAATGTAAAATGGTGCCGCCGATGAAGGAAACAGCATGGAGGTTCCTCGGAAAACTAAAGATAGAGCTGCCATATGATCCAGCAGCCCCTCTCCTGGGCGCCATCCAGAGGAAGTGGATTGAGGATCCTGAAGCCGTGCTGCACTCCCATGATGGCGGCAGCGTTGTTGAGGATAGCCAAGATACGGACACGCCCTAAGTGTCTGTGGTCAGATGAACGAAGAAAGAAAATGCGGCATATGCATACGATGGAATATTATCCAGCCTTTAAAAAGAAGGGAACCTGCCGTATTTGACGACGTGAATGGAGGATTTTATGCCAAGTGCAATGAAGCCAGACCCAGAAAGGCAAATTCTGCCTGATTTTGATTCTACGTGGAATCAAAAATAGTCCAAGTCAGAAGCAGAGAGTACAATGGTGGTTCCCAGGGCCGGGGGGCGGGGAGAAGGGGAGAGGAGGCCTTGCTGTTGAATGGCGATACGGTTTTAGGTAAGGTAAGTTGCGGAAGTCTGCAGTCAACACCGCACCATAGTTAACGAGGCCACACTGCACACTTAAACGTTTGTGAAGTGCGTGGATCTCATGTTAAGTGTTCTTACCACAGAAAAACAAAAGCAAAAAACCCGCCACTGAGTACACCTGACCCAGCCTCGGGTGGCCGCGCTGGGATCCCTGCCCGGGGCTGCAGGGCCTCGAGTCCTGCCCTCTCCTCGCAGCTGTGGCCTGGCGGGGCTGTGGGCTCTTGCTGGGGCCCTGTGCTCCCGGTGGAGGGAGTCCCTGTCCTCTCGGAGCCTCGCTGCCCTCAGGTGCACAGCGGGCATGGACTGAGGCCCCTTCTGGGGGGCAGCGAGAGTGCCCACTCGGGGCCCTGGATGGGTCCCCATCCTGCAAGTGGGTGATTCCCTATGCCAAGATTGCTCGGGGAGGGTCCCGCTGGCGGCTCTGGGGTCCACGAGGTGGGGCAGCCCCAGGTCAGCAGCAGGCCCAGGTCCCCAAGCTGGGGCAGCGCCCAGGGCTCCTCTTTGCCTTCCAGGGCTCCCCTCCTCCTCCACACCCCCTCCTACGCTTTCACAGAATAAAGAGTGGAGAAAAGGCAAAAGAAAGAGGTTTTCTCCTCCGCTTTCTGAAAATGAGATTTTAAAAATAACTCCTGGGGTGGGAGTGCTGGGAGGGGCCTTTCTGGGGAGACCAGCCGAGCCTGCTCTCCCTCCTCCCTCGGCAGCCACCCCCACCCCGGCCAGGGCCTGGGGCCTGCTTGCCTCCACCCCAGGCTTCCTCTGCTGGGCCCCCTTTTCTGTCCCTCAGGGAGGTGGGGCCTTCCTGACCGCTGGAGAAGGCAGCAGAGGCCAGCGTACAGGGAGGGAGCTGCTGGGGGAGGAGAGACTGATGCTGATGGCGGGGGACGAAGGAGTGGGGGGCTGTGGCCTGGTGGGAAAAGGGAGCTGGCTGCTACTTGTCTCCCCCATCTTGCTGGCACTCTCGGCTTCCTCTCGGCTCACTGCTTACCAGCCACAGGCATCCTGGGCTGCTGCCTCCTGCTTCTTGGGGGCGGGGCTTTTTCCTGCCACAGGACCTTGGCATGTGCTCCTCCTCAGGCCGGCCCGCCTGTCCCCCACTTCAGCGTCATTCTGGAGCTGCCATCTCAGATCACAGAATGGATACAGAGTGTCCCCTCCACCCTGGCGTGGTCAGAGCTCCCTACACATTTCCTTTTCACGCTGGCATTTCCTTCCGGGTTTCTCTGTTCTCCCAGCTTCAGTCCTGAGGCTCTGGAGGGGGGGCGGGTCGCAGCTGCTCTTGCCCCTCGCCCGGCCCTTGGACTCTCAACCTTACTATCCCTCACCTGCCAGCACCTGTGTTTCTATCTGGGGGGCTTTCTGGCCACTGCTGAAGATGCCAGGGAATCCAGTTTTCCCGGGAGCAGCCCTTGACCCGTGACTTGAGGGCAGGGACAGACAGCTCAGCCCTACCCCTCGGATGGGCTGACCCAGTGGGGTCAAGCCTGGCGGCTTCCAGGATGCCAAGAGCTTGACAGCGCCATGCCGGCTTCCCTCCTTCTGAGTCTCTCTTCCTCCCACACCCTGCGGTGTTTCCTGGGATCACGTCTTGAGAACAAGCCTGCCCTAAGTTGCTGCCTTGGGGTCTGTGTGGGGGGCAGAAGAATGGCCGCAAAAGTATCGATGTTCTCCTGGCTGGAACCTGTCATTGTTACTCCTTATGGCAAAAAAGGGCTTTGCAGCTGTGATGAAATTCAGAATCTTTAGGGACGTTATTACCCAGGCGGTCCCTCAATGCAGGCCTGTGTGGCCTTACCAGGAGGCAGAGGGATGTTTGACTAGAGAGATAGAAAGGAGGCCATGTGGCCGTGGAGACAGAGCTGGAGGGAGGTGGCCACCAGTGGCCCACAGAGGTGAGGAAGGCTCCCACCAGAGCCTCTTGGGCGGGCGTGACCCTGCTGGCTCCTTGGTTTTGGCCCAGAGATGCGACTTGAACCCAGGATGATGGTAATTAGCTACAGCAGCCCCAGGAAGTCCACGCTCTCCGCTGCTGGGAGCCCACGCTAAGATGTGCCGGGTCGCCTTCATTCTTGCCGCCAAATGGAGGTTGTCCCACCAGATGCTGGGCACGTGGCCACCCAGGAATGATGGCACACCCCAGCCTCTCTTGCAGCTAAGGGGGATCGCAAGACCAAATTCTCAGCCCTGGAATTTGAGAAGTGGTGTGGGCAGTGTCTCCCGTGTTCTCGATAGGAAGCTGCTAGCCCACGACTGCCCTCGCCCCTTCTGGGCTGGGATGTGGTGCACGCTGATGAGGACACCCTCCCCCGGGGGAGAGCCACAGGCCGAAGAGCCTGGGTCCCTGAGTGGCCCCATGGAGCAGAGCTGCCCACGAGGCCTGCAGTGGCTGGACTGCTGCAGGCGGGGGACGAATGTTCTGTTTTGTTTTAGCTGCTATATTTGGGGGCACTTTGTTACAACAGCTTAGATGTCTCCCTGACTGATACAACTTGTTTTAAGGCTACTAGCCAGCCGGGGCCTGGTCCCCAGGAGGTGCTCAGTGGCAGTCTGCAGAACGAGCGTGTCAGGACCAACTGTTTCTTCCTCCCGCAGTCACCCCATGATAGTGATAGCTGAGCTGCCATTCGGGTCTGCGGCTCAGCAGGAGCCCGCCAGGCTGGGCTGAAGTTGATCTGCACCTGCCTTGAGAGTTGGTGTTGGGGGCCACCTAGCTGGAGAACAGGAAGGTGGAAAACGTGCAGGTCACATGCATACAGGACCATACTCACCATGGCTGACTCTGAGGTCCGAGAGCCGGGAGTGTTCCCGCCCATGGGTGCCTGGAGGGCTGGGCTTCAGCCTTCCCATCCTTCTCCATGCCCAGCTCAGACCCTGGCCCAGCCAGGGACTTGGGAAAGGCTGGGGGGCGGAGGCTGTACGGGGCATAGGGATGCTGCTTCTTGGGACCTCAGATGGCGCTCAGGGCCTGCAGGGAGGAAGCAGAGGGTGTAGACCCTATGACTGGAGGCCAGATCGCAGGCATGCTCCACATTCCCGAGCACTGTGCCCGTGGGGGTGATCCCAGCACCGTGGCCTCATGGGGCGGGGGGCGGGGGTCACTCAGGACGGTAATGAGAAGGAACTGTGCAGGCCCCACTCACGTTGCTCCAGGAATGCAGGGGACTTGATTTCCTGTCCCACCTCTGCCATTTTGTCAGTAAATGGGAGACACACGTGTACCTTTCAGAGCAGCACCGTGGCAGGTTCCAGGCCCAGCACCGCCTCTCATAAGATCAGAGGGTCTTCAACCACAAAGGCCCCATCACATGGTGGCCAGGAAGTCAGCCTCGGGGGTGAGGGGCTTCTCTGAGGGCAGGCTGAGCTGCAGCTTTGCTATACTGTATCGTTCTTTCTCAAAGGCCCATCATTTCTCTGTTCACCTCAGGTCTTCAGTCCCATTTCACAGATGGGCAAGTGAGGCTCAGGGAGGTGATGAGGGTGCACAGCCCCAGGTCTGGAGCATCCCACTCAGAGTCTTGGCCGCTGCTGGGTCTCCTCGGCTGCACCCCAGCCCTGCTGGAGGCTGGGGAGGGCGGGAGGTGTGGCTCACATGGGGGGAAGGGTTCCAGCTCACTCGCTGGGGCTGGGCAGGCCTTTAAGTCTGGCCCAGAGGAGGTGGCCCAGGCCTGTCCTGAGGGGTTCTCAGGGGGGTGGGAAGACAGAGTGGATACCAGGTTTTGCCATGACAACCCTGGCCTCCCCTACCTCCCACATGCTCACCTTCCTAGTCTGAGGCTGGCACTGACCTATGAATCTCAGCAGAGGGAGCTGGAGCCTGAGCTGCTCAAAGGGTGTGGCCCTGAGGGGCAGGGCCCTGGACATAGGACCATGTGCAGCCTGAAGTCCTCGCCAGGACACATGGGAGCCCACAGAAGGCAATGGAGGGACCATATCCAAACAAGTGACTTCCGATGGGGGTGCCAGCCAGGCCTGAGAGGCTGTAAGGTGCAGAGCAGGCCAGGTGGGCTTCCTGGAGGAGGTGGTGTGAGCCAGAACCTGAAGGGGGAGCATGAGTTTGCTCCAGGGACACTGACTGCTTGATCACATACATCCGAGTCTGCAGCTGGAGTTCTCCTTTCGGGGAGCCAGGCCCCAGCTCAGGCCCCTGGGAGCACTTACCCTTCTTTCCCTGAGACCATCTCTGGCTACCAAGCTGCCTGCAGGCCACACCTGCTGGGGACACAGCAGGCCACACCTGTTCATGGGCAGGAGGGGTAGGTCTGAGGCCATCCCCGGTAAAACCGTGCTGGGATGTGTCTTCCCAGGCTTCGTTCCCTTCTCTGTCTCATGTCCCCACCCCCACCAGCGCTTGATCCCGCTTTGGGGGAACTGAAACCTGCATGAGCTCTTTGTGGCTGGGGCCAGGTCTGACCCGCTTCACAGGGTCTTCTGGAGTTGCTGAAGACGGGACTGCTGAGCTGGGCTCTGAGGGTCTCGGGAATGCCTGTGGGAGCCCTGTGGTCTGCAGGGACAGGATCAAGGCCTCGGCTGCCCTGAGAGCACTCACAGGCTGCAGCTGTGGACACCAGACTGACCCGAGGTGAGTCAGGAAGAGGAGTGCTGGTGGGGACAGGCCGGCGGTCTCTGGCTGCCAGGTTCTCATGGTCCAAGAGCAGGGCAGGCGAGCAGATGTGACTGGGGATTGATCTCGGAGGGTTGCTGGGTGCAATGGAAAGGGTTAAGGATGGGAGGCTGGCCCAGAGGGTGCCCCTGCAGGGACCAGGAGAGAGACAGGGTGCTGGGTGAGGGTTGCAAGGATGCCCACGGAGAGGCCAGTGCACAAGAGGCCACTAAGCCCACAGGTCCCCACTCAGCCTCCCCCGCAGCCCCAGACTGCTCCTGAGAGGAGACCCTTTAAATGCAAAGTTCTGTCCTCCCCTGGGAGGCCCCTCCCCGTTTCCTGGGCAACCAAGTAAACAGAAGCTTGCCCCCAGGCTGCTGGCATGGCTTCCCCCTGTCCTGGGGCCCCCAGCCTGGCAGGAATGACCCCTCCTTCTGTAGCCACTCCAGGTGAGACACTTGGTGAGGGAGAGGAGTAGAGGGGAAGGGAGACAGGGGCACCTGGGGTACTGAAAATGTGGGAGCAGGAAGCAGCCCTCTCACCCGTCTTCCAGAAGAAGATGCTCTACCAAGGTCATGAAGGAGAGTGGCAGGGGGGTGGGGCCAGGCCACGACGGGGGCATCAAAGCCTCCCCTAAAGGTCCTTCTCCTCCCTCCTCTCTTCAATGCTCCGATGCTCTGAAGTTACCAGGGAAGGGGTTAGCTCTCTTCCTGAAGCCTTTGGATCTAAGGAGTTGGAGGTGTGCAGGGTCTTTCTTACTTTTTAGGGTCTCTTCCAGATCATTCTCTTGCCCTTGCCTCTTCTAAAACCCAGCTCTGGAACTCAGAGGCAGCAGTACGGGTAACCAGCCATCCATTCATTCACCCACCCACCCACCCATCCATCCATCCACGCAACCACCCACCCATTCATCCACCCATCCACTCACCCATCCACCCACCCATCCACCCATCCACTCACCCATCCACCTACCCATTCATCCACCCATCCACCCACCCATCCACTTACCCCTCCACCCCTCTATCCCTCGACCCACCCACCCACACATTCATCCACACATCCATCCACCCAATCACCCATTTACCCACCTATCCATCCACCCATCCACCCACACTTCCATTCACCCATTCACCCATTCATCCACCCACTCACCCATCCATCCATCCACCATCCATTCACCCACCCACCCATCTACCCACCCATCCATCCACTCAACCACCCACCCATTTATTCACCCATCCACCCCTCCACCCACCTACCCCTCCACCCATCCACCCACCCATTCACTCACCCACCCACACATTCATCCACACATCCATTCACCCACTTACCCATCTACCCACCCATCCATCCACCCATTCACCCACCCACCCATTCACTCATCCAACCACCCATTCACCCACCCACCCACACATCCACCTATCCACACATCCATCTACCCACTCATCCATCCATCCATCCATCCATCCATGCATCCATCCATGCATCATCCATTCATCCATCCATGTATCCATCCATCCATCCACCCACTCACCTACCCACCAACCCATCCATCCACCCACCCCCCACCCACCTACACATCCATCCACAAATCCATCTACCCACCCACCTACCCACTCACCTATCTACCTATCCATCCACTCATCAACTCACCAACCCATTCACCTACCCATTCACCCATCCACCCATCCATCCATCCACCCACCCACCCACCCATATATCCATTCACCCATCCACCCACCTGTTCATCCACCCACCCACCCATCTGTTCACCTATCCATCCACCCACCCATCCACCTACTCATCCATCCATCCACCCATACATCCACCCACTCCTCCACAACTCATCTGCCCACCCTTCCATGTACCTTGCCCACAATCACTGCCCTCACTCCTGAAGACCCAGGCCCCTGCCCTTCCCTCCCCAGCTCTCCTGTCATCACATTGGTGATTTCTCTCAGCCCCCTGGACTCCTCCAAGGATTTTGTTCTCCCACCCAGCCACCCAGTCCCCCAAACTGTACCCAAACTATAGTCCCCCTGTCCCCAAACTGTAGCCCTCCTGTCCCCACCGCACTCTAGGGATTCTTGCACCAGCTCCTGCCCTCGAGGGCCAGCTCCAGCACTCCTGTAGTGAGACAGAAGCCCACGTGTCTTCCGCCTGTCCGGCCTCCTCACTCTTTAGGGCCCCTTCCATTCATCCCTCCTCACAGCTCTGCTGTGGCCAGCACTCTCTCCACTCTCTCACTAGCCCCTCTCCTATTTTCCTGTACTAGTCTGGTAGCTCCAACTCCCTGCTACCCTTGCCTGTGCCCTTGCAGTGGGCTGCAGCTGGGTGAGTTCCGCCTTGCTAATGCCTGCACTTGACCGGGCCTGCAGCAGCAAGGAGGATGGCTCCGCTGCCCTCCCTGGTCTGCCCGGCCTCTCCTTGCCTAGCAACCACCTCACACCTTCTCTCCCTCTAAGCCCCCATCCTGTCTCTCCTCACATTGTGCTGCTGGCCTTGTGCCCTCCTTCCTTGAGAAGCTGAAGCCATTGGAAGAGGACTCTGCAGGTGCCCACCCATCTGCCCTTGTGCTCCTGGGCACTCTCTACCCCGGCCTGCTCCTGTGAATGCCCCAACCCTCCTCCCAGCAAAAGCCAGCATTCAGCTTCTCCCATTCCCTTCCTCCCACTCATGCTGTCACTCCAGCAACTCTTCACCCTCTCTCTCTTGCATCATGACACCGCTCTTTCCCAGATCCTTCCCACTGGCATGAAAGCATGCTGCAATTTATCCTGTCCCTTGACCCCACTTCCCTTCCAGCTCCTGCCCTACTTCTCTGCTCCTCATTCAGAGCCAAACCTCAGGAAGGTCGTTTGTCTTTGCTGCCTCCACATTCTCCCCTCCCATTTGCTCTTGAACCGCCCTCACCAGCCTTTAATTTCCAGTGCTTCACTAAAGCAGCTCTGGCAAAGGTCACCAATGACCTCTGTGCTGGGGAGTCTGAGGTCACTTGCAGGGCCTCATTTGATGTGCTGCATTGGCAGCACGCAGCTTGGGTCACTGCCCCCACACTTGGCTTCTGGAGCCCCCACTTTCATCACTGCCCGTTCCTTCTCGGTGCCCTAACTGGCTCCTCATCTCCTTGACCTTGTCAGGAGGGAGGACCCTAGGCTCTGTGCTTGGGCATCTTCTCTTTCTAACCCCCCCAAGTGATTCATCCAGTTTTGTGGCTTAAACATTATCTCCCAGTGTCTAACTCCAGCCTCAACCCCTCCCCAACTCCAGACTCACACAGCCACCTGGCCACTGCACCACCCCCCTAGCCCCTTCCCCTGCCCATCCAGAGGTCCACCTGCTCAAGATTAAACCCTTGAGCCCCTAGCCGAGCCCGCCCCTCTCCCAGCTGTCCTTGCCTCAGTTAACAGCACTTCCTTGCTTCCTGTTGCTCAGGCCCAAACCCTCTTCCCCATGCTCCCCCCCTACATCCCTCATCAAATCCTGCCTGTTCTATCTTCAAGTCACATTCAGAATCTGAGCATTTCTCACCCCTGCTCTGGCCCAAGCTACCAGCTTCTCCCCCACAATGACTGTCCTGGTGACCTCATGGTTCCCTTGCCCCCTTCCACCTGTCTGCAAGACAGTGATCAGACCCACCTGGTGAAATGCAGATCTTAGAAGGTCACTCTTCCCATGCCCTGAGGCCACGATGGATAGTGGAACAGTGGCCTTCTCCTCTCTTTGGGCTCCATGGACAATCCCCTCCTCTCCAAAGCTTTTCCTTACTGCCCTACCTAAGTCAACACCCCACAGCCTCTCCTCTGACTGCCTGCCCCGCCAGCTGGGACTGAGGGGAAGCCAGGCCCAATGGGTGGGACGTCAGGGTAGCCTCTAGCTGCTTACCCTGGAGGCCTGTAGGGGAAGGCGGCCAGGTGGTCAGGACAGTCTGGCTGCCTCTGCAGCCCAGGCTCCGTGTGAGCCAGACCCCTTCCAGGCTGGGGCTCCACTCCTACCCCTAGCATGGCGCTGTCCACGGTGCTGATTTAGGAAAGTACTTCCCATTGCTCAAACAGGCTGGTCAATGTCATCTTATTTGCAAGGGCAGCAGAACAGGGTTGGTTGGCCCTATTTTCAGAGGCTCATGGAAAGTGAAAGACTAGCCCAGGCTCTCACAGGTAGAAGGAAGGACCCTCCAATAGTCTGTGTTGCTCATGGCTGTAGCTGATGGCTCAAACAGAGCCTGCCTGACACACAGTAGGCGCTCAGTGAGTATTTGTGTGGAGGGAGGAGACTTAACCAGAAGGCCCTTGATCCAGGAGCATGGCATACTGGAAAGTGATTGCCCAGCCCAGGGCTTTGGCTCGGCATCTGTGTATGACTTCTCTGGGTCTGTATCTTCACCACTAAAACAGACTGAATATTGTTACCCCTCCCAGGGGTGTTGGGAGGAGGAACTGAGGATTCGCATTCCTCCATTCCTATCTCCAAGCCTCCCAGTGTGGCCATTCCCCAGGGAGCTGCCTGGTCTGTCTTCTGCATCAACCTGGGGCCTGACTACATTCCTCTCTGGACTGTGTGCCCAAGTGAGGTCCCATGGCTGCTTTGCTCACTTCAGGATCCCCAGAGCTAAGCACATTTGCTGAATGAATGAAATAAAGAAAGAATGAAGGGGTCTCTCCACAGTGGAGGGCCTAGACTTGCACACAGCAACCCAGGCAGGGTGTGGACCATGGGCCAGCAACCTGGGTGCCTTCTGGGGACCATGGATAGGCTGCAAGGGGGGCATGACTGAGCCAAAACCAAACTCCCCTTCCACCTCCTCTTCCTCTTGGGGCTGCACCTCCCTCTGGATCTCAGGGTAGCTGTGTCCAGGCAGGGAACCAGGCTGTCCCTGCACGCTCCTGCCCGCCTCGGTCCACAAGACCTGTCGATTTGGCCCTGCAGCCTCTCTCCAGGTGGTGTTTCCCATCCTCATATCCTCATGTTCGTCTTTCCCTCCCCTGGATCTGACCAGACCTGGACGCTGGGCTCCCAAAGTCCATTCTCTGCACAGCGGCCAGGATAAACTTTCAACTGAGAGTGACCGCGTCACCACCTGCCCCAAGCTGGCCAGTCTTCAGGGTGAACCTTAACATCCTAAGCTCGCTCAGAGTCCCCACAGGGTCAGGCTGGCCAAACTTTGCAGCCTCCTCCCTATGGGAACGCTCTGCACGGAGTACTCAGTGACCATCCCTTTCCGTGCGCCCAGGACCTCTCACTCTTCTTGGTTTGCTGGCGCTCCTCCTTCAGAAATGCGGGGCCCGACCTCGCCTCAACACCAGGTGGCCCTGGCCACCCCGGCTCTGCCTTTCCAGCTCATTCCCTGGCTCCTTCCAGACTCACCACCTCTCTGCGCGCCTGGCCTCCTCGCCTCTGCCTGTCGCACGGTGGCCCCCTCCCGACCCTCTCCGCCCTCCCCGCCCTGCCTGGCATTCACTGTCCTCTCCGCCTGCAGGCCCCGTGGCGCCCCCGGAGCCCGCCTTCCCCGACATCTACGGCGGGGACGCGCAGCTCTGGGAGGCGCACTTCCGCGGCATCGGGCGCGCCTACCGCGCGCTGGGCAAGCAGGACGACTTCTCCATCCGCGTGCTCACCGAGGACTTCACGCTGCCCTTCCCGTTCGCCTGGCCGCCCGGGCCCGACCCCGCCCGCGGGCCGCTCTTCTACGACCCCCGCGACCGCTCGGGCTTCGACTTCCTGCTGCGCGGCCCGGGCGCGTCGCCCCCGGCGCTGCTGCGGCCCCTGCACGCCACGGCACAGGCAGCCCTGCGCAAGCGGCGCCTGGAGCGGCTGGCCCTGAGCTATGTCCGCGCGCGCGGCCCCTGGCCCGGCCTCGTCCTGCTGCCGCCCGGCCCCGCCGCCGCCGCCTTCCCGGGGCCCGAGGCCAGCGCGCCCCACGACGGCACCCCCAGACTGGCCCAGGCCCCGCTGCTGCCCCGAGAATTCACAGAATAAATAAAGAGTTATCCGCTCTCCCGAGCCCGGCGCGTTGCTGCGCACACCCAGGCAGGCCTGGCCGGCTGCGCCTGGCGGGGACTGGGAAGCCGCGTGGGTCCGAAGGCGCGGTGAGCACATTCGCAATGGGAACCGCGAGGGAGGCAGGCCCTCTTCAGAGGGAAGAGGACCCGGGTAAGCTGAGTGGGGGCCTGGGCTCCATCCTCAGTGCCCACGCCCTGGGATCTTCCCCACAGCTCTGCAGTGGGGACTAGCGTCCCCATCCCAAAGACTGGCAGACCGAGGCCCGACGCCTCCGGGGAACAGCTGGGATTTAGTTCCCCATGTGCAGACTCCAAGTCCAGCAGCTTTCCCGTTTCCCACGATAGAGGGGCAGCAGGATGGGGAGGGGGCGGGGAGAAGGGGCGAGGCTGCAGAGCACAGGAAGAGAAAAGAAAGAGGTGGAGAGCACGCGTGGGGCCGTGGGATGCCTGGGAGGGGGTGCCACGAGGCACCTGCCCCTCACTTGCAGCCTCCCCATTCCCTGGCCCTGGGGAGGGGCTGCCTCCTGCTTCCCCCATGTGGGGCTGAGAGAGTTTGCTGAGCCCAGCGAGGCCAGCAGTGACCTGGCCTCTGCCCTGGGCCACCTCCTTCTGCAGGTGACAGACCCCTGCCAGAGACCTGGCTCTGCTGTGGGCCGGCTGGTGGTAAGGACTAATGACTGTAAGACCCGGCTGGCTGCCGCCGCCTCCTCCTCCTCCTCCTCCCCCGCCTCCTCCTCCTTCCCATAGAACACCAAGCAGGGAGGCCCAGTGGCCTTCAGAAAGGTGCCCTGGCTCGTGCTTGGGGACCTTGGAACCCAGGCGTGCAGGGGAGACCACGTCCTTACTCAAGTGCAAGTGGAATCCGGGTGCTTTTTTTTTTTTTTCTTTTATTCCTAATCTAGGAGTTGTTTATCACATCCCAGTCATGGGGACAAAAGGTTTTTCCAAACCCTGGCTTGATTTTGCTGAAGAACTAGTTGTGAGAAGGATCACTTATCTCTGGAGGAGAAGGAAGCCTTGGTCTGGGAAGAGGTGTCTTCAGCCTCCCCTTCTCTCTGCCACCGACCTCAACTGAGATGCAAGCCCCTGCTCCAGGCTCCTCCCACCCAGAGCCTTGTTTCTTCAGTTTTACAGATGCACAGTTACATTGCAATAATAACCATGCACTTGAATCCTGATGGGGCAACTGTGACAATGACATTAGGTACTATGTATCCTGTATTATATATGACTGGGGTCCCCAGAAGCAGTCCATGAACATGGATTTGGGTGCAAGTGGTTTGGAATGTGGTCCTTGGAAACACAGGTAGGGAGTGAGGTTGTCGGACAGGCAGGGAAGGAGGCCGGGAAGGGTGTGATGGGAGGAGGTTACCCCTGAGGGCATGGAGGTCAGTCTCACGGGGGCCCCCGGGAGACAGCTCAGTGCATACCCAGAGCCGTCCCGCCCAGGGACAGTGGCGCCAAGCCCTAAGCCCTCCTCGTCATCACTGGCAGTCTGGCTTGCCCATGGGGGTATGCATCCACGTCCCCTGAAAACAGCAACTCACAGTGACCACTGAGAAATGTTGATAACAATTTGACAGAGTAATTTTATGACTGCAGATTGTGACAAGATCAATGTGGGGTTTGTACTTTGTGCTTTTTTAAACTACATTTTTCTAGAAATGTATTTTTAAAGTAGTTTACAACAGTTTGGGGCGGTGACAGATTGCAAACAAAAACCTTGGTCCTTCACTACTGCTAGCGTGAGAAACTTGGTCTGGGGACCCAGACCCAAGGCCAGCAGTCAAGCCGGAAAAAACACAGTGAAGCAATACAGTAAGTGCTGTGAGACTGACTGTACCTCACATAGGGTGGCCAGAGAGGCGATGCGCCCTGAAGAACGTGGGATTGAAGCTGAGAATGAGAGGATGAGGAGCAGCCGGTTATGTGGATACTGGGGGAGGACATTCCAGGCCGAGGGGACCGTGTGGGCAAAGGCTGCGGAATCAAACAGAGCTTTGAGGGTTGAAGAATGGGAACCAGGGCTGTTTGAGGCTGGAGCAGATGGAGCAGTTTGTTATTTGAAGCTCTGACTGGCTTAAACCACAAAAGGGACCGGGTGGTTCATGTAATTGGAACATTCAGAAATAAGATGAGCTTCAGGGAAGGTTTGATCCAGGGGCTCAGTGTTGTCATTGGAGGCCCTAGTCTTCTGTGATGTCAGTTCTGCCCTCAGATTGGTGTCCTCATTAGTGGCAACATGGTAGAGGCAGCTCCTGATGACACAGCCTGCCTGGCCACTGAGAAGGCCAGAGGCCACCGGCTTCCACGAGCTGTCTCAGAAGATGAGCTGCTGTCTCATGTCCTAGAAAGCCCCGGGAGCCTCCTCAAATGACCTGCTGGTCCAGTTGGGTCATGTGCCCAATCCTGAACCATCCTTGTGGCCCAGGGAGCACCATGCCTTGATTGGCTTAGGCCTGTGTTGCCTGAGTCTGTGCAAGGGGGCAGGGTGACATTGGCTGGATTATGACAATAAGATCCAGAACACTGTGTGGCCCACAGTGGGGGAGCTGACCGTGTCCAGCACAGCCAAGTGGCATGAGCCTGGGATTTGCTCCCAGGGCTGACTTCTGCTAAATCTCCTGCCCGCCTTCCAGTTAGACACGATGCTCCCATAGAAAAGCATGATCAGAAACGGCCCCAGGCTGGAGCCTCTGTCTTTTGTGTAAAGCAGCGTTGATGATCTGTTTTCTCAGCATGTGTTCTGTGCTGTGCCTGGTGCTGAGGCTTGGTATTCACGGAGGGAAAATGCTTCCTGCTGCCAGGAGCTGGCAGATGGAGGGCTAGGAGGGTATTAAGACAAGACACTGCCCACATTGCCCCTTGGATGGGAGCCTGGGTAATGCCTCCTGGGACTCAGTTTCCCTGCTCCCCTCCATCACAGAGAGAGAGCCAGATAGCCCTCACATTGCCCTTTTTGCTATGGCTGCTGGGATGCTCAAAGCACATTTGTGCCCCGTTGTTCAGACTTTCCTAAACATGCCATTTTGGAGAGATTGCCCCTTCACTCTGGCTTTGTGGTCCCCTCCAGCTGCCTGGCTTTCCACATGTGGAAATATCATGGCTATTTCCTCTGGAGCCAGCCGCTGTGAGCACAGGCTCTGTGAGATGACAGAACTTGGCTTCGATTCCAGCCTGGCACAGTGAGAGCCCCACAGAGAGAGGGCTGCTGTTTCCCCGTGATGGGCCACGCTCCCTGCCCCACATGCAGGCTGGTACAGACACCTTCCCCGGGGCTAAGGGGGCCATGGGCTTCTCCCCAGCACCAGCTGGCCCTTGTGTTTAGAGAGCTCTGGAGTCAGAAGCACACAGGTTCTCTCTCTTGGCAGCTGTGTGGCTTTGGACAAGCCTCTTGACGTCTCTGAGGTACCATGTCCTCACCTGCAAAACGGGAGTCAGAAGCAGGTCTGGTGTATGGCCATGATGAGCTGGTCTGACCAGACGGGCACCTGCCCATGCCATGTTCTGTAAATGTGTCCATTACTTGTCCCCTTGTCTTTGCCCAGGCTGGCTACCCCTGTCTGCCCAGAGAACAGAGCTGCCCTGCAGGGTGCCTCTTATCCTCCCTGGAGCCAGGGCTGCCTGCTCTCTCTTCGGCTCAGCCCAGAACACACCAGCTTTGACAGGGAGCTGGAGTCGCCAAGGGCACAGCAGTCCGCAAGTCACGGTGTTGGACCTGTTCCATTCCCTGGAAGGCCTTGCTCCGAGAACCATGACCGTGCGCAGGAGTTGCTCAGTCAGTATTTTCTGAATATGCCAACGTGACCTGGGATATAAGCTTGCTGAACAGAGGGGCTGGGGCATCCTGGGTCCCGCCCATTCTGTGCACAGGTGGAGCCCCAGAGGGAGGGCAGGAGTCTGGGGTGTTGGCTGGAATTGAGAGGCCAGGTTGTTTCCACCTCCCCAGCTGCCCTCGGAGACTGCGTGCCCTTCGATATTCAAAGGAGACAGGTTCCCCCTTTGATTTTTGGGCCGCTGGAGACAGGGGTTGGGCACCCCCTCTCCTGCCCATTCCCGGTTTCCTGGGAATGGACTCTGAGGTGCAGTGAGGATGTTTAATTAATTGCAATTACAATCTTCAAAGGAAGCCCAGAGTTTGAAAGTTGTTCCTAATTACCGAGTTATGATGTCGGCCAGCTCCTCAAATTGATTGTGTGAGAATTTCCGATGGAGGATTAACTGAGTTGCTGTGAGGACCCACTCTGTGTCCCTCCCCTTTAGATGTTCAGCCTCGGCAAAAGCGTGAGGGGTCGACATGACAACGAGGGCCAGGAGCCGGGAGGCAGCTGCCCGGATGAAGACCTCAACGCCAAGGTCGGGGCCGCGGGCTCGGTGTGACGGCGTGTGCAGTTCATCGCGCGCTTTCTGTGCTGGCTTCTGGCACTTCGCAGGGCACGCCGCTCCTCCTGGCCCCTGCGGTGGGGGAGGTCAGCAGGTGACCAGTGCTGGCCGATGAGTTGTGGGCACAATGACATCTGTCACTTCACTTCTGGGCCAAAGCATTTATGGCCAGTGTGAGACCCTCTGAGCCCTCTTTCTGTCTGCCACTGGTTGTGCTGGAGACAGTGGCTCCTGCGCAACCTGAGTCCTGGGCTGGCCCAAGGCAAGGGACCTGCTGTGTGGGTGAGAGGCAAGCCGTCGTGGCTCCAGCCCCTGAGAGTTTGGGAAGGCTTTCTCACAGTGTAATCTAGCCTCTCCTGAGCAGCAGAGGATCCAGCAGGCAGGACTGGCTGTGTAACGTGCAGGCCCGGCATGAAATGCAATGCAAGGCCATTGCAGAAAAATTAGTAAGATTTGGCTTGGCAGTGGCTGTATGTCAAAGCTGGCTGGGCCCTTCTGAGTACGGGCCCTCTGTGCCCACTTAGGTTGCCACCTGCCCCGTCAGCTCTGCTGCAAACCCAGGTGTCTTTTGGAGTCTGCAGGTGTGGATGTGTGGCTTTGGCTGAGTGGCTTTCTTCCTCTGTGCCTCAGTTTCCTCATCTGTGAAATGGGAGGCCGTGAGACCCGGATGGGATGGGGCGGGGGTGTGACTCTGGGGCCACAGGGAAGGTGGGTCGTGTGGCTCACTTTCCTCCTGCCTCTCTGCCTACAAGGAAGCTTCCTCTTTTAGCACGTGATCACCTGCTGCATTTCAGACACTGGCTCTGGCCCGGGACCCAGCAGGAGCCCTGGCACTACCAAAGATGGAGCAAAGGGTATGAGGGAGTGCATGCCATCTTAGCGAGAAAAGTGCTTCTGAGGGCATCAAGCAAGCCTGAGGTGGGGAGGGGGCATCCTTTCCCGCTGGGTGGCAAGGAGGCCTTCCTGAGAAGGGGCGCTGAGCAGAAGCCCCAGGGAAAGGAGGGCTCTGTGGAGTCAGAGACAGCTGAGGATGGGGAGCCCAGGAGGAGGGAACACATGTGCAGGCATCTGGAGGTCAGAGGAAGGCCTGAGCTTCCAGCCCATGAGGGCAGAATTGGAGGACTCGGCGGCTCCCAGGGCCCAGGCCCGATGGAGGGAACTTGGACTTGTCCCTTGGGTGGGTCTGGAGCCAAGAAGTGCCATGATCTCATTCATCAATTAGAACAAGCATTCCCAAGGGGGTGGCGTCAGCCCCAAGGGGAGTGTTTGGTTCTTGGGGCATGAAGAAATCTTACTCTTTATGTAGAGAGCCCAGATACTCACACAGCACATAAACAGATGCGTAATCGTCTGTGGTTTGAAAATTCCATTGGGGGGGCGCACAAATTAAAATAAGTCTATAAAGTTTCCTCAGGTTAGAGGGCCGTGATAAGGAAGTAAGTCTGAGACACGCTGCTCTGTAGGGACCGCTTCACTGCCGTGGGCTGGAAGGTTTGGGGGCAGAGGCGGGAGGTGCTCAGGGCTGTGCTGAGGAGCTCTGCAGGCCCTCTTGCTGGGCAGGGCTGGTGGTGTCAGAGGCTGTGGAGATTCAGGGGTCCTCTGGCAGTGGAGCCAATGGGGATTCCTGAAAGGCACACACAAACTCGGAGAGAGGGTCAGGATGGCAAGGTTGGGGCCGGGGCAGTGGGAGGGGAGGGATTTCTGTGAACTGAGATGGGGGTGCTGGGGGCTGTGTGGGAAGTCCTAGGTGCCCAGGGGCAGGTGGTGGGCTCAGCACATAAATTCGGTGGGCAAACGGCACTCAGGGACACAGGCGGGGGGAGGATGGAGGACCTGCCTGCTGGTGGCTGAGGTGCTTGAAGGGCCCCTGATCATGGCAGGCCCTTGGGCTTCTCATCTGCGAAATGGGCCAGCTGACCCTTGGCCCAGGGTGGGTTCCTATTGCTGGGTGGGGCTGTCCTTGGCAGAAGTTGCTGAGGCCCATTTCAGGCCTAAGGGCTGGGCTGTTGCCAGGGGGTGGGGGTGATGAGTGCCCCATAGTCCTTGATTACTGAGCCCTACCCAGCCCTGAAATGCAATCAAGGAGGGGTCCCTGACAGCTGGGGCACCCTGTCTTCTCTCTGAGCCCAGGAGGAATATCAGGGACAGATGGAGGCCCGGGAGGGGAGGCTTCCAGCAGGCCCTGCGGTGTGCCACTGAGGACTGTGGGAGTATGGAGGCTTTCAGGGCATTTTGACATTCTGGCACCCTCTGGGTCTCATGTGGGCCCCATGAGAGGTGGGTAGGTCAGCTGGCTCCAGGGTGATGGTGGGTCAGAGGCAGGCATGAGAGCACCCCAGCCCCGGACCTGGTGGATCCCATCATCCCCCCATTTCACAGTTGGGGAAACTAAGGCACACAGCAATGGCAGGCAGAGAGTGACACTGCAGGTTTCTGGTTCCAGTGTCCATGCTGCTAATGACTGCCCTGTGGCCTGGCAGAATCCCCCAACTTCTCATCTGTGGAATGGGGTGACGGGCACCACCTCAGAAGATCACTGCAGATTACAGAAGAAGATGTGCACCGTGTCTGTGCCCAGCCCAGGGCCCGGTTAGACCACAGGACGGACCCGGGTTCCCCAGCTGTCAGGGCTGATCCCCACGGTGCCTGTGTCCATGACTGCGGGGCCGCCCTGGGGCGGGCCTCAGCGCTCTGACCCCAGCCCTCCCCATGATCATTGGCCACCCTGCGCCCCCTGCCCATTCCCAGGCCAAGGCTTTGGAAAACATCCCAGAAAACTCCTGGCTCCCTCATTCAACATGTTTGTTCCAAACCCATGAATATGCAGTTGTCACCCACCCCCACCACGGAACTTCCTCCACTCTGCCGAGGCTTCTACATTAATCACAGCTAATTGCTAGCGGGAGTCGTTTTTGTCAAGAACCATTATTCCTAGGAATAAAGAGACATAAAAGATGGTTCCTTTTTGGAAGCCCAGTGTCGCCTGGGGAGGAACAATGCCAGACCCAGAAGAGGTCCCTGGCCGGCCCCAGCCCACTTCCAGCGGCTCCAAAATGCATGTGACAAACTTGAGGCCCCGGGCCTTTGCTGCGTGCTCAGCGAGTTGAGCCCATCCGTCATGTTCACGCGCTTCTCTGAAGTTCCTGTGAGTTTCCTTGAAACCGTGAGGTTTTTTTTCTTTTTCCTTTTTTTGGCAACAACAGCTGGGAAGAAGTTGACACTTTCTAAAAACTGCCACTTACCACCCAGGAGGGGCTGGGGGAAAGACGCCCCTTGCGTACCAAGTCCCCAGGCCCAGAGCTGAGCCCACATGCCAGGCTCTGTCTGTCCTCAGCATCTCCAGGGTGGGTGGCCTCCAGGGTTCCAGGAGGTCAGTGGGGAGAGTGGTCGGGGTAGGAGGAGGTATGGGGTTGAGTTATCTGTGGGCGTTATCCGTGGACATTAGCCCATGGGCTCTGGACCGGGCTCCCCTCACAGGACCCAAGGACAGATTGAGGGGAAGGTAGAGGGGAGTTTCTGCACGTCGTTCATTTTTAACACTGCTTCCATAGTTTCATTTTATTGCAATAGGTCATAAATCAGTTTATTACCTGGAATAGCTGGTCGTTATGTTCTTACAATGAAGCACCACGTCTGTTTCTGTCTGTTGCTGTGGACTGCGGTCACACACGAGGCGTGGGTGGGTGGCTGTGTGGTGCCTTGGGCACTCTGCGCATGTGCACGTGTTTGTTTGCATTGGCGCCGGTGCGTGCATGCTTCGCATATGCGTACGTGTGTGCACCTGTGCATGCATGCAGGTGTGCACGTCGCTTGCTAGTGTGTGTAGTCAGTGCCTCTGTGTGTGCCTGTGTGTATCTCCGGGTGCCTGCACTCACTGTGGTTCCTGTACATGGGTAATAGAAAGTTCCTGTAATTCTGGAAGCCCTGTGCTGCCTCGCCCCCTCTCTGTCGCAGGAACTCTCTGAGCTCTGTCATTTTTATGCACATCCTACTGAGGAGGAAACTGAGACTGAGAGGGCTCAGAGGACTCGCCCGCTGGGGCGTGGCTTGGGTTTCTGGTTGTAAATTCCTCTATGTCCGTAAGGCCCTCCTGGGAAGGGCAGAGGTGGCCGCATTGTGGATTGAAGCAGCAGGCAGGACACAGTGCTCTGAGGTCCCTCCTGTCTTTGTCACTCTGCATCCTGGCTGATCTTACTGCGATTCTCACTGGCCCCTCTTCCAGTGCGACCCTGCCCACTCCTCCCACACCCTCCACGGCCCAATGCTGTGGTCCCTCTCCCACTTCAGAGCCTCTGACTCCCACTTCGGTGGTTCTGCGGGCATGTACCTCTGAGCTCCACAAATGGCCCAAAGGCAAAATGAGACTTGCGATCCTCCCCGAACTAGCTTTCCCCGCTGGGCCTCTCTCAAGATGGCCCTGCCATCTGTGCAGCCAGACAGTGGGGAGTCTTCCGGTTCTCCCGCCCCCGCCTGCCCCCACCAGGCGCCTGCTCACCTCCCCACTCTTCTTCCTCTCTCTGTGGTTCAGATGGTCCTCAACCGCACATCCTCACCCTGGCATGCCTCCTCCAGGAAGCCTCCCCACATCCTACCCACACTGCATGCTGGGGATCCCCTGGGCTTGTCCCAGCACTGCCATCTCTGTGTGACTGCCCCTCTGTTCATCTGTTCCCAGCAGGATTGAGTCTCGTGGGTCTGGATGCACAGGGCCAGACACAGAATGCTCTGTGGTCACCAAGGTGACATGAGATGTCAACTAGAACTCAGGATGAGCTGGATCCTGACCTGTCCCAGACCCATGTCACTGGGGGATGATAGGTAGGTTTCATACTTCGTGCTGCAGCTGGTCCTTGGGTGTGGGCCTTCTCTGGCTATGTGTTGAGAAAGATCCTGAAGGGAGTTCTCGGCTCAGTCGGGCATGCATCCTGATGGATTGGTGATGCCTGCCATGGTGTGGAACACCATGATGGATTGATAATGTCTGCCATGAGTGTAGAAGGGGTCTGGCAGCCTGCATGTCACTGAGGTCAGCAGGCTCTTGGCCTTCCTTTGGCTTGTGAATACCTGAGGGGATGTGGGAAGGGTCTCTCCTGTGTCTGTGTTTGTCCTATCATGGGCCTGAGGCACGGAGCATGCCCAAGAGTGTGTGGGAGTGGGCAGAGGAGGGAGGAGGGAGCAGGTGGGAGCAGGGAAAGACACAGGGGCATGGAAGGAGAGGAGACGGAGGGAAGCCTCCAACCCGGGCCTGTGTGGGGCTGACTCCACCTCTCCTGTGGCTCAGAGCTGCATGGGCATGGGAACTCCCTCAGCTCAGCTGGCAGCAGGGGCCTGCCCTGGTAGACCTGGAGCCCAAGAGCTGGCAGATTTGGCAAAAAGCCCCTGGGTCCCCCAGCAGGCCACCCACCCAGCCCCAGGGGGACTCAGGGCCCCACCCCAGCCCCAGCTGGAGCACCCCAGGTGAACTGATGAAGTGTTCCTGGTACAGTTTGCAAAAGACTTCCCATGTCTCCCTTGTAAACCTCCTGAAGGGTGGGCTCTTGCCCCGCCCCACTGAGCCCTGGGGATGGTGTCTCTTGGTGGACATCCTGCAGCAAGAGAGTGACCACCTTCCTGACCCCGGGTCCCCTTCACCAAATGCTGAGGATACCTTGCTCCTTCCTCCTCCATGCCTCCAGGTCCTCCCTGTAGAGAGCCTGGGCCCAGAGTCAGAAAAGCCGGCTTACACCCAGCTGCTTCTTCTATTAGCCGCGTATTCCAGGCAGGTGGTTCCTTGCCTCCAAGCCTCCATACCCTTGTCTGCAAAATGGAGGTGCCAGGAGCTGAGGCGAGGCGAGGCGAGGTGAGTCAAGGTGCACCTGGGACCCCAGGGTGCCGGGGAGTTGGTGGGGAGGCCAGTCTTGCTGTCCGGCTGGGAATCTCCAGGTCTTCAGGCATGTTGGGCCACCTCCGAGATGCTTCGGAGGCTCAGCTAAGGACCAGATGGTGTTTTGAGCATTTTAATAAGAGCTATTTGCAGTGTTGCTGCCTTAAAAAAAATCCTGCTTAATGAGCAAATGCACGTTGGTACCGAGTTAAAGGCGTTTGGATGTTTTAAATATTATGTACGTCGTGTTCGTGTTAACAAACCTGATTTTTAATTACACCTTCCCCTGCTGCCTGGCTGGGCTGAGGGTAGGGGAAGGGAAAAAACTCAGGCGAAACAAGCGTGCCTTGCTGTCAGAAACGACAGCCAGGTTCTCCGGAACTCTCCTCTGCAGACACCGCTCTGATGGCGCACGCAGTATGGGAGCTTGGCAGGAGTGCAGAATGGCTCCTCCCTTGCTAACCCTCGTTCTGCACTCACAGCCTGAGCCGGTACCCTGGTCATGTACTGAGCTCCTATCCTAGGTCATAGTTGGAGCTCTGAGCCCTGACCTGGGCCAAACACTGAGCCCTGATCCCAGTCACATATTAAACACTGATCCTGATCATAGACTGAGTCATGACTTCAGGCATAGGCTGAGCTCTGATCCTGGGCACTAATAAGTCTTCACACTGGTTGCAAACTTAGCCCATTTCCTGGTCCTAATCTGAGTGCTGATCCCAGCCATGAACTGAGCCTTGATCATGTTCACAGACTAAGCTCTTAGACGTATACAGAAGACGTCAGCTCCCTTTGCTGGTGTCCGCAATGGGAGGCAAACGTGGTGGGTCTGAGCATGCAGGAAAGGCCCTGTGGGCCCCAAGAAGTGGTGTGGGCCTCAGGGACAGAGGCGCTGGGTCGGGCTCCTTTGCTGATGGCTGAGACGTGATCTTTGGCTTCCCAGTTGCCAGGTGTGACATGGAGATGTCCCTGTCCATGTTCTGCCCACAGCATTCCAGCCTCCTTCCCAGTGGGGATCCCTCAAGGAGCTTGTGGTCTCATTGCAAAAATGAGAGAGAGGGCTGTGCTATGGTCATGTGTCTGCTGGTAGCTCCTCTCACCAGATGCCTCCACCTGTCTCTCCCTTTCACAAGTGATAAAGTGGGGCTGTAGGAGATGAGGCGCCTTGCCCAGGGTCACATGGCTGGTGCCTTACAGAGTCATCGGGTTCCAAAGCCTGAGACAGACAAATGGGCGGGGCCCAAGTCCTTAGGGCCAGTGGGTGCCTGCAGGAGTGCTGGGGAAGTCCTGCTGAGAGTGACCCACCCCCCTTGGGGACAGTTGACCGAATTCACAGAGATGGTGACGGTGGGGATGCGTCCTGCCTTCGCCCTAGCCCGGTCCAGCCTCCAGCCCCACTCCTCTCATTCCAGGGAGAGGGTGAGAGCTGCAACCAGGGACACAGCCAAGACGCAGGCCCAGACAGCTCGCTCTTCATCTGCCCACCTGTCTTCAATCTCTTCCCTTTAGCTGGGCCCCTCCACTGGGAAAAGATGAAATGTTTCCTCAGATCCAGTTCAAAAGATACCCAGGGAAGGTTCCTGCTTGGTCCACACTGGGTCATGTGCTCACACCCTGGACCAATCAGCTGCTGCTGGGCTGAAAGGCTGCTGTGATTGGCAGCTCCATGGGGCCTGGTGGTTGGGTGCTGCCCCTCCCCAGCGGGCCAACAGCCTGGGAGGGGCTCAGGGAGCCTGGGGGAGGGGCCTGTGACTGTCACCCACTCCCTTCACAGGGAGCATGGACCAGGGACAGTGCAGGGCTGGGGGTACTCGAGGTGGCCATCTTCATGGTTGTACAGTGTCACTTTCATTTTGTGGCAGTCATGAAAATGTTAAATTAATGAAAACATCGTGCTACATATAGATTTTAATGCCATATTTGTGAGTTTTTGTACAAAGATAAGCTGCAGCAATAAAGGCTATTAACTCCTTATTGAGTCTTCTGCTTACATTTTTCAAAGAGTGATGCTGATTTTTGACTGGGGACTGCAGAGGGCCCGGAGCCCTGTCACACCCCTGTGCTTCTCCCGTTACTGCATCAGAGCGCGTCAGAGCTGCAAGGGAACCTCACTACCTGCGTGTGCAAACCTTCTGCTTCCTAGAAAGGAGGTGGGGGCCAGAGGAGCCTGGGGCCCTGTGGAGGCCGCACAGCCTCTCAGAGCAGGGGCAGGAAGGCAGGTCCGCTGACTCCCAGGCTGCCTGTCCCCTGCCCGTCCACCCTCACAAGCACTGGCCTGTCAGCCCGGAGATGCCATCCAGCACGTGATGGTGAATACTGAATGTCAACTTGATTGGATAGAAGGATGCAAAGTGTTATTCCTGGATGTGTCTGTGAGGGTGTTGTCAAAGGAGACTAACATTTGAATCAGTGGGCTGGGGGAGGCAGACCCTCCCTCAGTCTGGGTGGGCACCATCTAATCAGCTGCCAGCGTGGCTAGAATAAAGCAGGCAGAACGTGGAAGGACCTGAGTCTCCCGGCCTTCATCTTTCTCCTGTGCTGGATGCTTCCTGCCCTCGAACATCGGACTCCAATTCTTCAGTCCTGGGACTCTTGGACCTTCAGCTGCAGGCTGAGGTGCACCGTCGGCATCCCTACTTCTGAGGGGACTCGGTTTTGGGGCTCGGACTGGCTTCCTCAGCTTGCAGACAGTCTCTTGTGGGACTTCACCTTGTGACTGTGTGAATCAATCTCCTAATAAACTCTCCTTTATGCACATATCTATCCTGGTAGTTCCGTCCCTCTAGAGAACTGTGACTAATACACTGAGAACAGAGGACGCGCGGACCCTTGTTTGATCAAGAACCTTCAGTAGCTCCCAAAGCTAGAGGAGGAAGCTAACATTGCTAAAATCAGTCCCTGGAACTAGGTCCTCCCTTGGCCCCCAGAATGTCCCCGGGTCTCTTCTTCCTCCAGGGCGTCTTTCCTTCCAGCTGGAGTGGTGGGCGTCTGTTGATGAATTCATGTTTGTGAAATGCACTTGTGAGTGAATGAGCGTCCTCCATAGCTATCTGACTAGCATGTTGGCCATTAGATTCTGCACTCTGCTGGGCGCAGTGGTTCATGTCTGTAATCCAGAGCTTTGGGAGGCCAAGGCAGGAGGATGGCTTGAGGCCAGGAGTTTAAGACCAGCCTGGGCAAAATACCCAGACTTTGTCTCTACAAAAAAAAACTATCTTGCTGTCATGGCGTGCCCCTGTGGTCTCAGCTACTTGAGAGGCTGAGGCGGGAGGATGGCTTGAGGCCGGGAGTTCAAGGCCACATTGAGCTGTGATTGCGCCACTGCACTCCAGCATGGTAATAGAGCAAGACTCCATCTGTAAAACAAAAACCGCAAAACAAAACCTCCCCCAACCACATAGATTCTGAAATCTGAAGATCCTAAGATGTGCGGGGGTCACGTGGATGGAGACGCCCCGCCTCACCGTCTGTGCCCCTTACTTGCTCCTCCCACTGTGCCCTGGAATGGGTTTGCGTTGTTGGAATGAACCCTCCTGTGCCTGCCCCCTCCCTCCTCCAGCCATTCACCCTGGCTCTTTCCACCACCGGGAACACCCTTCTTTCTCTCCTTTGTCTGAGAGTTCCTACTGATTCTCGAGTCCCAGCTTGGATCCCGTCGGGGGCCATCGTGTCTTTGGCCAGTGTCCCTTGGGGCCCTGAGGGGACTCCCTGACGTAGTGCTTGCGTGCCTGTCTCTGACTGCTGGTGTCTGTCTCCCGCCAGGCAGTGTGTGCCCTGGGACAGCTGCCTCTCCTTCTGCTCAGTATCCTCAGGAATAGTGGCACCGACACCGCCATTGTCAGCTCCCCACGGCAGCAGGCCACATGCCTGGTGCTCTGTATGGGTTTTGGCGCTCCTCCTCTCTACTGAGGCCGGCATTTGGTGATCCCAGAATGCGTAATTTTCAGTGAAGGAATGAACAAAGGTGTGAGAAGCATGTGAAAGTCTCCAGGTAATGGGAGCAGCCGCTTGCTCTAGATGCCGCCGACCTCCAGCCTCAATCTCAGCACAGCTGCTATCAACATCCCAGGGCTGGAGCTTCAGGCAGGGTCTTTTCAAGACAGGGACCCCAAGAGGAGTGGCTCCTCAGGAGGCTGGGCAAGTCAGCCTTGGGATGGAGCTGTGCAGGGAGCCAGGAGTCAGCCAACGGAGGTGGTCCCCAGGCAGGACATGGTCCCCGGGCAGGACATGGTCCCCAGGCAGGAGATGGTCCCCAGGCAGGACATGGTCCCCAGGCAGGAGATGGTCCCCAGGCAGGACATGGTCCCCAGGCAGGACATGGTCCCCGGGCAGGAGATGGTCCCCGGGCAGGACAGCACACCGGGGTTGAGATGTTTTTGATGTGCCTGACATGGCCAAGGAATTCAGATGTGCTGCCAGCTGCATGGGATGGGCTGGGCCCAGCAAAGCCTCTGAGCTTGGGCTCCCAGGATGCTTTTGGGGTTCTGAAAATTCAAAACTGTTTCAGCAAGAATACTCAGATGCCATGGCCTCTTGCTGTCTGACGTTTGTCGCGATGGCACAAAGACAATGACAGGCTGTGCTGCGGATGTGCCCGTGCTGATCTCAGCGGTGATCCCAACACTGCTTGAAGGCAGGCGTCGGGTTCTGCTGTGCCACACGCTTGCAAAACCCCCAAGCCCCAACACAGTGAGTTTCACCTAGGACTGTCTTTGATGAAGCACAGAAAATACTTTTTATTAAATCATGACCTTGATGCTGGGTGCGGTTGCTCACGCCTGGAATCCAGCACTTTGGGAGACCAAGGTAGGCGGATCACTTGAGGCCAGGAGTTTGAGACCAGCTTGGTCAACATGGTGAAACCCCATCTCTACTAAAAGTACAAAAATTAGCCAGGCATGGTGGCTGGTGCCTGTAGTCCCAGCTATTCAGGAGACTGAGGCACGAGAATTGCTTCAACCTGGGAGGCGGAGGTTGTGGTGAGCCAAGATCGAGCCACTGCACTCCAGCCTGGGCAACAGAGTGAAACCCTGTCTCGAAATCAATCAATCAATCAATCAATCAGTCTTGACCTTGAATACGTGTCTGTTTCAATACTCGGTATGAGAACATACTCAGTGTGAGGGCTGGGTCCTGGCCATTCCACTCTCCAAGGCTGCCTGGCACCCCTTCTGCAGACTCCTCATAAGGACCTCACCATGTGGCTGCACCCCCATCTGATCTATAGCTCTGGCCTCTGCAGAGTCAACGTCTCTGGGTGACTCCCCGGTCTGGAGCTGACTTCCCAGAAGCACCGTGAAGCCTTTCTGCAGGTGGCCATACATGAGCCTTTGGGCCTGGGTCCTGGGGTGACTGAGGACTGGCCAGTGGGGAATGGGAGGGAGCCCAGGGCTCGGCCGCCTCCGTCTGCTCCTGCAGCAGAGTGGCGGTGAGTTCTTCCCCGGGGACGTGCTCCTCTCTTCTGGAACATGGGACTGTTGTCACTTCTTCACAGGCATCCTCTGAAGCCCAAAGAGTGTTTGTAAAGTGCGGCATTTGTAGAGGTTCCAAACATGGCGGCAGTTATCGCTGGGAATGACAATCTTCCTGCAACCCTTATGAAATATGCCTCAAATATCTGTTTTTGCGAGGGGGAAACTGAGGTTTTGGGGAACGGATCTGTCCAGGGTTACACACCAAGCAACGGTTCCAGCCAGGCTGTTTCACTCTCTAGGGCTGCCTGGCACCCCTCCTCCCACTGGTCCTCCTCAAACCCCACCCTGGGGTCCTCCCACCCAGCTGGCTGCGCCCCTACCCTGGCCTGCAGCTCAGGCCTCGGCAGAGCCAGTTTCTCAGGGCAACCCCCTATCTGGAGCCAGCTTCCTGGCCGTTGTCATGGGAACTGCTTCCTCCTTGCCAAATGCTGCTGACCAGGGAAAATGAGTTGGGCGGATGGGATGGATGGGATGGATGGAGGGAGGACCAGAGCTGGATGGGCAGGAATGAGATGGCTTCTGGGTGGGCCTGGATGGGCAGCACGAGGGGGAGGGGAGGATCATCTCCATCCCACCAGTGGGCATGCGGTGAGTCTCTTCAGGGTGCCAGGCAAGAGCGGGTAAGCAGAAGGTCTGAACCCCATGGGGATCTGGGGAGGAGGGGGCAGGCAGGGCTTGAGGCAGGCCCCATAGCGGCCTGTAGGTGGGAAACGCTCCCTCTTTTCCTGAGTGAGGGGCTTAATTGTGACTGCCTGTGCCTGGGAGAACTCCATGGACCCCAGACTTCCTGCAACTTTGGCCAAACTGGGGATACGGGGCTGCTCTCCATAGCCCCGTGACTGGCCTGACCCCACACTCCTGGGGGATGGGGCTCCTCCTCTCCCGCTCCCTGGCCTGGGCCTGGACACCGGAGGGATCTGTGAGGCTGTGGAGTGGAGGCCAGCCAGCCCAGGACATGGGCCCAAGGCAGCCCGTGTGGGTCCAGGGATCCCAGCCCAGCCCTTCCCTTGACCCGGAGGGTGACCTTGGAACCTCATTGCCTTCTCAGGGTGGCCTCGGTCTTCCGGGCTTTCTGGCTGTGTTTGGGCCTGAAATCCAGCTTCAGGCTGATGCCCCTCCTTCGGGATGGGGCTGGCTGGTTCCTGGATACCGGAGCTGCCGAAACGTTTGCTCTCAGAAGCAGAACACGCTGCACAAAAATAGCAGCCTAGCGATGGATCCGCCTGCCAGGAACATATGCTGCCTTGAGAGGGGGCGGTGGGCAGTGGGCGTCGGGGTGGGGCTGGGGCCTCTCTGCTGGAGGCATCAGTGCGCTGGGGTCCCTGTCTTTGGCTCCGGGTGGAGAGGGCCAGGCCAAGCTGCTGCCCAACGCTCTCCTGGGTGCCAGGAGCTGCCCGTCTGTCCTCAGGGTCGCTCTGAAAGGACCTGCCAGGCGGGTGCTCTTGTCCATCCCCAGGTAAGGACAGCCAGGCAGAGAGGCTTCAGGACTGCCCGGTCACACAGTGGAGGGGCAGAGCCAGGGCGTGCTGCCTGGCACCAAGAGAGGTGCCCTGCTGTTGGCACTCCCTCACACATTTGCTCAGTCATCAGTTCCTGCGCTGTGTGAATTCTCACCTCACCTCCCTCACTGCGGACCCCAGGCGTCTTACCAGGGCCCTGCGGAGCCCTGCATCCTCAAGTTGAGAGTGGAAGCCTCCCCACAGCCCTCCTGGCTGCGTAGGAATGGCACCCTTAGCCTAGTCCCCCCATTCCCCCAGGCCACCTGGGGAGGGACCAGCGAGGCCTCTCCTCCTCCAGTCCCCACTTCTGCTTCGATGGCTTGGTGGCATGGACCCAGAGCCGGGCTCCTTGGTCTGCTTTCGGCCCTGTTAATGGATCTCTCTGTGTGCCGTCCATGTCCCCGCCTATGAGATGGGGGATGAGTCACCCCACCTTAGTGAGTGGTTGGGTTAATTCAGCTGGGTGGTGGATCTGGAGCCTGAGAGCAGGAGGGCTGCTATGACTGTGAGGGTCCATCAGCTCCTGGGCACCTGTTCAGGCTGGGCCTGGTTCTGGGGTCCGGGGATCCAGAGTTGAGTGGCCTTGTCAGGCCTCATTCTCAGGATCTCAGGTCCAGCTGAGGGCTTGACAAGCGAAAGGACACTGGCTGTGCATTGTGACCAGCCACGGTGCAGGGAGGTGGACAGCTCCATGGGGGTGTTCTGTGCAGCCACTACCTCCCGCCTGGTGGGGCCTCGGCCCTGGGCTGCTCTCCTCTGGCCCTCCCTGTCCCTGGGCAGCTTAGAGAGGAGGGCGCACAGCTGGGCTGGGCAGCCAGAGGAGGGACAGGTGCCACCTGCAAACACTTCCCAGCTCCTGGTGGGTGTCTATGAGGACCGTGGGCCAGGGTCCAGGGTCCATCTTGGCTGATCTGGGAGTGGGGGGTGCAGGGCTGGGGTGCTCAGTGATGAGACTCTGTGGCGGCCGGAGCAGGGCTGGAGAGCTTCCTGGGTTGGTGGGGGTGCTGTAGAGGGTCCCACACCCTCCCCTGCTTCCTAGGTCTCCCTGGGGGTCTGGAAAGTCCTTTTTCCAGTCTATCCGGCTCCCACCCGCTGCAGCTCCAATCAGCCTCCCCTCTGGAGCCTGATTAGGACAGTGAGTTGGAGGGACGTTGTGGGAGAGGCGTCACCAGGCTGGGAGGGAGGGTGGCCTGCAGGTTCCTGTCAAACTCGTCCTCCTCGTGCCCCAGGTGGAGCTGTTGAAGAGCAGCTGGGAGCCGGTGTGCAGGGCGGAGTGGAGGAGCTTCCGTGGGAGAAGGCTCTTCTCTGGGCAATAGAGACGCGGCTTTGCGCCTCCTCATCCACAGTGGGGCCGAGGGGAGAATGAGAGGATCACTTCTTCCCTTCAGAGGAGGCTCTGGGGCAGGCAGGCAACTGGCCTCTGCCGCCTTTGTCCTTATGACAAAGGCCACCCGACCTCCTGCATCCTCTCCCAACACCCCTGCCCTCCCCTTGGGCTGGGTTGAAGTCCTCACCTGTGGGCTCAGGGGGCTTCAGAGTGTCTTCCTTACTGGGCATCTCCTAGCCTGGCTTTTGGTGTGCCCAGAGGCCATTTGAAAACAGGATTTCTACATTGGAGGTCAAGTCTTGGAAGCCTGTCAGGCAGAGGGGGTACAGGAGTCCCTGAGTTTAGGCCCAGCGTGCCCTTGGCTGGATGAGGTGGGAGACGCTGCGGTCAGCAGGCTGCCCAACCATAGGGTTGTGGACGGGCCCAGCACAGCCCTCGCCATGCAGGCCCTTGCCATGGTGGATCCAGGAAGGCCCAGCAGGTCAGAGCCTGGCAGGGGCATCTCACAGATGGGGAAACTGAGGCCACGTGGGGAGAGGTGTCGCATCCAAAATTGCCAGTCAGGTACAGGTGGCTCTGTGTGGGAGTGGCAGGGATGAGCGGGATGAATCTCAGCCCCCGGTCCAGGGAGCCAGGCACGTCCCAGAGCTCCCCAACTGCCTCTGCCTCCTCCATCGCACCCCCATGGGGGCATTTCCCTCATGGGCTCTGTTGGTGGCAGTGGAACCAATCCGAGTCACATGGCACCAAAGCATGTCACGGGCGGCGGAGCCTCACACTCCTGGTGTCTCGTGGCCCTTCTCCCTGATGCTTCCCTTGGGGCGCGCTGTCCGCACACGGATGCCCTGCCCACTGGCCCGGCTCCTGAGATCTCGGTGGGAAGCGGCTGATCTCGTTTCAGGTGCTTTCTATCTGTTGGGAGATGGCCTTTCCCTGGTGCCAGCTGTGGCCAATTATTACTTTAGCGTGACAGTTAGTGACCCTCACCTGGGGGTAGCTGACACTCCTGTGTGTGGGGGCCCCTCCTGCCCTGCCCTACCTGATTAGCTACTCACTGGGACAGTTCCTTGGCCATCTCAGTTTCTCAGGAAGGGCTTCTGTGTGATGTTTTTAAACCACGCTTCCGTCTGAGGCCCCTGGCCCAGAGCAGGTGAGAATCAGTGACTGAAAGGGCCGCTGGCGTGGCCACGTCACGAAGGGCGCAGGGCCAGCTGAGGACTTGGGAGCTGCGGGGTGGTGGGCGCACGGGGCCCTACCCCAAGGCTGCTGCACACACTGCTGTTCTGCCACAGCACCGCTCCTCTGCCCATGGCAGGAAGCCTCTCGGTCTACCTCTCCACGTGGCGCTTCAGGGGCATCTCCCTGGAAGCTTCTTCACACAGTCTTTGGCCAGGGCAGCGGGAGCCTCTGAAGGTGGTAGGACAGGGTGTGACATGGTCATGTAGGAGCTGTCGGCGTGTCTGATCCTGGCTGGACTGTGGGCTTCCTGTGCGAGGGTCTCAGCGGGGGGAGGTGTGGATCAGCAGGGAGAGCAGGTGGGGCAGTTTGCCTGAGGAGGCTGGGTTCGGGGTGTGCCCAGCAGAAGGGGTCAGGACCCTCCTGTGTCTGAGAAAAGCTGTGTGCAAGAGCCATAAGCGGGGAAGCTGGGGACCCTCACATGCGCTGGCCTCCTTCTGTGATCCAGGCACAGAAAAGGGGGTCCCCACCATGACCGTGGTCATCCACAGCCCTTCTAGGTGGGCACCCTCCACCCCCTGCTCTGGATGAGAAGAGAGAGGGTCGGGGCTGTGACGACTGCCTGAGGTCACCCAGATTGGGGTGAAGGGCAGAGAGGGCTGTGAACCCTGGGTGCCCCTCGCCCACACACACAATGCACACCAGCACACACGAACACGCGCACATGCAAATGAACAGACACCCTCACACATACTCAGACACCTGCACACACATATACCACATACACACACTGCACACACCACACACATACCACACACACTACACACTCCCCTACACCACACACACCACACACACTACACATACCCCTACACCACACACCACACACAAACACCACACCCTCACACACAGACACATGCGCACACACATATTCCACATACACACACCGCACACACCACACACCTCTACACCGCACACCACACACATACACCCTCACACACAGACACATGTACACACACATATACCACATACACACACTGCACACACCACACACATACCACACACACTACACACTCCCCTACACCACACACCACACACAAACACCACAGGCACACACACCACACACACTACACACTCCCCTACACCACACACCACACACAAACACCACAGGCACACACACCACACACACTATACACCCCTACACCACACCACACACACACACCCTCACACATAGACACGTGCACACACATATACCACATACACACACCACACACACACACCACACACACTACACACCCCTACACCATACACCACACACACCCTCACACACAGACACATGTGCACACATATATTCCACATATACACACCACACACACTACACACACCCCTATACCACACACCACACACACCCTCACACACACTCAGACACAGGTGCACACACATGCAGCACACACAAACGTGTCCACGTGCACACATCCACATGCATGTGAGATCTGCAGGGAGCCCAGGACCTGCCCCTGGCATGCTCCCACGCTCACTAGCCTCACTGAGCATGACGTCTGGGTCAGGAGCTCCCTGGGGCCCTTCTCACTGTCTCCGTGGCCCTGGCCACAGGGTGGCTGGGGCTTCATTGGTGTCCACAGGGAGCATGGACAGGCCTCCGCAGGTCAGGACGGAGCAGGAAGCGCCCTTGTCGGCCCGTGTCTCGGTGTCCATTCCTACCCTGGAAGCCGGCCCTGCTTCCTGCCCGTCCCAGTCCTCATCTGGGCCAGCAGGTCCTACCTCATTACCTACCAACATCCCGTGGCCTGGAGCAGAGACACCCAGGTCCTTGTGGGCCAAGAACGAGGCGGGGGACTCCACACCCAGCCCCTGAGCTTCCTCCTGGTCTCCTTTGTCTTTGCAAGCTGGGGAGAGCGCCTGTGTTAGTCTCCCGGGGTCATGGTGCAAAGCGCCATGGCCTGGGTGGCCGAGACAATGGAGATGGGACCCACAGTCCTGGAGGCGGGTCCCCAGATCAAGGTGTCCCTCCTAGCGGGGACTACAGATGCCGCCTTCTCCCTGCGTCCTTGCGTGGCGGTCCCTGTGTGTGTGCCTGCGTCCCCATCGCCTCTTCTCATCAGGACACCAGGCGTCCTGGATCAGGGCTCACCTCAGTGCCTCCAGTCTACCCGCGCTGCCTATTTCAATGCCCCACCTCCCAGTACAGTCCCATTCTGAGGTCCTGTGGGGCAGGACTTCCACAGATCAATTTTTGGGGCACTCGATTCAGCTCATAACCCCCTTCTTCTCCAGGTCTGGGGAGCTGCCCGCGCCACTTCCCACAGCGGGGCAGAGACGCTCGTTATTTGTGTCATTTCCTTTAGTGCTCTCCGTTGCTGCAGGATCGAATCAACACAACCCCGTCCGCACACATGCCCTCACACTCACACCACATGTGTCCTACACACGCACAAGCACACACAGACACACTACACACACACTACACATGCACACACACCACATAGACACAAACCAGACATACCCCAAACACATCACACACACATCACACCTATACCACACGCACAGCACATGCACACACAGCACACGCACCACACGCACCACACACACCACACACATCACACACACAGCACACACACCACACATGCACACACACAGCACATGCACGCACAGCACACACACCACACCACACACACAGCACACACACACCACACACGCACAGCACATGCACACACACGCCACACTCACACAATACTAACACCACACTCACACCACACACACCATACACACACAGCACACACACACCACACTCACACCACATGCACACACACAGCACATGCACGCACACCACACTCATACCACACACACACCACATAGTACACACACCACACTCACACCACACACACACCACACACACAGCACACCACACTTACACCACCCACACACCACACTCACACCACACACAGCACATGCACACACACACCACATGCACACACAGCACACACACACCACGCACAACACTCACACCACACACAGACCACACACACAGGACACACACACCACAGGCACACACAGCACACACACCACACTCACACCACATACACACACCACATGCACACACAGCGCACATGCCACACTCACACCACATGCACACATAGCACACACACACCACATTCACAACACTCACATCACAGACCACACACACACAACACTCACCACACACAGACCACACACTCACACCACACACACACCACACGCACACACAGCACATACACACTTGCAAATTCCATGTCCCTTGCGCGTTCCTGTCATACTCAGTGCTCCACATGCATAGGCCAGGAGGCAGGCAGCCCTTTCCCGTGCTTGGCACACGTGTTACGCAGACACATACACTATAGAGGCCATGGCTCTCCTTCACTGGTGCACAGCACACGTGTGTGCAGGCGGAGCATGGCCAGTCCCGCACTCCCTATGCCAGGGCTGTCAGGCTCCAGAGGACACTGGGATTGCCTGGGGTCTGAGTCACTAGGCCTGGGTGGGGCCAGCCAGGTGTGTCTCCGTGAGCAGGGACCCATGGCTGCCACACATAGCCCCCGAGGACACGCCAGGCCAGGCCTCTCAGCCGAACGCCTTCTTCCCACATGGAGTTCATGAAAGACAAAGGCCTTCCTGGCGATGGGGCAGGGTCAGCCCACTGCTGCAGCCTCTTCCTCTGGGGCTTCACCTCTGTGCTCCTGTTCCACCCAGGACAGCTTGGACCCTGGGGCACTCCCACCTGCTGGAAGCTGGAGGTGGGCAGGTGGCTCCCGGAGGAACCAGCCCCACGCAGGACCGGCCGACCGTATGAAGGACGCTTCTCATCCCATCACTTCAGCTTTAATCAACCAGCCCCGTGCCGGCTGGGCTGCCCCTCTGGGGGCAGATGTCTGCGGTGCCCTTTCAGAAGCCGGCACACTGGGGAGGAGCTGGAATCTGTCACTGGGCAGCGACATTGTTCACGGCTGGAGGCCAAGCTGCCGAAAATGTAAATTTCTAATTAAAATAGAAATTAATCCTCTCTCCCAACTACCTGCTATCTCCAGCTGGATGAGCAAAAGTTTTATGCCGCTAATTAATGTTATCACCCGGAAGCTTTATTTACATAAGCAGATAGAATTCACACGGCTTTGCAGGAGCTGATGGAGAAAGTAAAAAAAAAAAAAAAAGTTAAAAAAATTAATTACCTTGATCCTCCGTCTTGTATTCTAATCACAGACTGGCAGGGGTCCCTGTTCGGCTTCCCCCAAAACCCACCATTGGTGCTTTCTTTGATGAACTGGGCACTTGTTCCAAATACAGGGAGAAAAAGTTGAAAATTGCCGTGAGCGGCTCAGAGAAAGGATGAGCAGTCGCTGGCACTTGAAAGGCCGGACGGATGGGAAAATTATTTACCGTTCCTGGCGTTGGGTGTTTTTGTTATCCAGCTAAGCAGATTCTAAATTTCAAATTAAGATCTTGAAAAGTTCCTGGCAGATTAATAAATCACACTAACTGCTCTGCGTTCTGCAGGTTTTTCGGGGACGTTTGTCTGGGGACGCTTCTGTCACTTCCCTGGAGGGTCCATACCTTCCTGTCCAAGGGGAGGGGCCCCCAGACAAGTGGAGGACGGAAGCTCTGGCCCCTTGCTGGAGGGCTCTTTCCTTCAAGCTGTGGCCGGGACCCAGTCAGCTGTCTGTCTCTCTGCTCCCATGAAATGAAACTCAGACATTCAAGTCGGCTGCTGGGTGCCTAGGTGACGCTGGCCCAGGGTGCTGAGAGCTATGTTCCTGAGGAGGGAGTGGTGGAGTGGGGCAATTAGTCAATCCGCAGATGTGCTGTGGAAGCCCACCACGTGGCTGCCCCGTGCTTGCCGGTGAGCGATGTAGACAAGGTCTATTTTGGGTTAAATTGTGACCTCTCCAGAATCCATGTGTAGTCCTAACCCCAGTGCTTGGGAACATGAGCGTCTCTGGAAACGGGGTCTTTGCAGATGTCCTCAAGTTCAGAGGAGGCCACACTGGAGAACGGTGGACCCCAAGCCAATGTGACTGGTGTCCTTATGAGAAGAGGGGAATTTAGACGCAGAGAGAGGGGAGGATGCCGGGTGTCAACAGAGACACGGAGACACCAGGAGAAGGCGGCATGATGAGGGGCAGAGGTCAGAGCAATGAGTTCCCCAGCCAAGGAAAGCCAGGTGCTGGCCACTCCCTCCCTCCCAGGAGGGAGGCCTGGAGCAGCTCCCCCTTCACAGCCTCCAGAAGATGCCAGCCTACCAGCCCTGCCAACGCTTTGATCTTAGACTTCAGCCTTCCAGAATAGGGAACGAGTCGACCCCAATTGTTTTAAGCCGGCCAGTGTGTGGGAATTTGCTACGGCAGCGTGTGAGGCCAATTCATTGCCCCCTGGGGCCTCCGTCCAGCAGGGAAGACAGAACCTCAATCCCTGGGGACACAAAGCTCAGGATGCCCTGGGCAGGTAGGTGCAGGGACCAGGCTCAGCCCCAAGCTCACGGAGGGCTTCCTGGAAGAGGGGGGATGGGTCTGAGCCTCCCAGCAGGCTGCCCCTCATCCCCGCTCTGTCTTGCGTGTCCACTTCCACCAGCCTCTTCCCCGATCCCATCGTGAAACTTCCACTGGGCCTTTCCTGTTCCTTCCACCAGAGGGTCTTTCCACTCTGTCCCCACTTTGAGACCCCTAGAGCTCCTGGAACCACCTCCAGGAAGCTTCCCGAGGCTGGGACCTGGGAGAGGCCTCTCCCTCTGCCTCCTGCACGCTGCTCTCTTATGCCCAGCTGTGTGGCTGTAATTTCTGCTTTCCTCCCCTCTGGGACTGGAAGCTCCTTGGGGGTCTCATTTCACTTGGTGTTTCCAGTCTGTCCCCGTGCACGGCACACTTAAGCTCCTGGGAACTGCTGGCCAGACTCCAAGGAACGGGACCCCCTTCCGTGCTTGCAGGAGCAGAGGGCACCCTGGAGCCTGGTGTGGCACTGCCAGCCCCAGCACCACTCTCCGCCTCCGTCTCCACACCTGTGAGATGCAGGCCGTGCCCTCCAACCTGGGGCCTCAGGGCGGGGCAGAGTGGTCAGGTGGGAGGGTCTCAGCGTGGCCCTCTCTGCCCTCATCTCTTCATCTCCTACAGGGGAGAAGCTGGCTGTTGGCTCCCCTGCCTACCAGCCTGAGGGTCTCGGATCGAATGCCACTTAGAGATGAGAGAGGCCTGGGTTCTGAAGACCCCCAGGAATGCGAAGATCATCAGCCACAACACTCTGTTGAGAAAGGACGGGGCTTCTTTCAGGGGACAAGACAGTGAAACATTGAAGAACTCTTCCCCGCCTTGCAGAGAGCAGCTGTGCAGGGTCTGAAAGAATTTCCTCCCTCTCCAAAGAGATGCTGGTGTGTTTTTTCCCCTCCTTGAATGGAGGAAAGAAATGACGCTGAGTAGAGAGTAATTACTCCAATTGAGGCGGAAATCAGTCATGAAAGGGGGAGAAATGAAGAGGATCAGCCAGGAAATGCCCCCTGCCCGCCTCAGCCCTTCTTCCACCTGCTCGTCCACCTGCCTCCCTGCCCAGGCCCTGAGGATGTGGTCCTTCCCAGGAGCAGGCCTTGCCCTGGGGGCGTGGTTCCCCACCCACCGCCCAGCGGGGTCCCCCAACCCTGAGAGCTCTGGCACTCCCAACCCCCCTCACTGGCGGCTCCTGCTGCATCCAGGACCCCGTGGAAACAGAAAGCAGCGTCCTGGCTTCACAAAGTTGTGAAAAAGACATCTGAACCCGACGGAGCCAGCTCATTCCTTCTCTCTCCTCTTTTTGAAATCATGCTCATTTTACCTGTCCAGTGGGGAAGATTAGATGATACTCGTGAGCAAAGGAAATGCAAGTGGAAATCTCCCACAGACACCGCGCAGAACAGAGACGCCACTCACCGCGGTGTGGCCTCTTTCCTCCGGTCCTTCGGGCTGCCGGCATCGATCAGCGCCTGCTGTTTATTTGGTGAGGGCGCCCGCCGTGTCCCCCGCCTCCCACAGCCAGGCTGCTGCTCTCCTTCCATTTGTGGAGACACAGAGGCTCTGAGCCAGGGGTTGTTGGTGGTGAAGCCCGGTCACCTGTCCCGCTCCAAACCTGGCCTGTTTCAGAGCTTCCGGAAGCAGCTCTGCGGAAAACTGCCCGAGAAAAGTGTCAAGGTCAAATCGTGAGTGGGACTCAGAGACATCTGCAGACCCCAGAGTCGACCCAGGAAAGGCTCCCAGAAGGTCTCCCAAGAGGAAAACTGCGGAACTTTGAAGAACACGACTGTTTAACATTTCTAAAGCCAGCTGTACTGAGACACAGTTCACACACCGTGCAGTTCACGGCTTTAGTGTACAACCCGTGAGAGCGCAGCATTTTCACGGGGCGGTGCCACCAGCACTACAGTCCATCTTGGCACACTTCATACTTTCAAAGAGAAGCCCTGTGCCCTTAGCTCCCACCCCTTCCATGCCCCCTGGCAGCCCCCGCTTCACTTTCTGTCCTTGGATTTGCCTGTTTTGGGCAATTTCATGAGTGGCATCAGGCAACATGTGGCTTTCTTGTCTGGTTTCTTTCAGTTTCCTAGGGATTTCAAGGCTTGCCCACACTGTGGCCTATGGCCATGTGGCACTCCGCCTCACCATGGCACATTGTCCTGTTGTGTGAATGGAGGGCATTTTGTCCATCCTTTCCTCAGTCGATGAGCACGTGGGGCCCTAGCCACGCTGCACTCCATGCTTGGTTTCCCCATCCATAAAACAGAGGCTTCAGAGGGTTGTTCTGTTTGGTTGGGGTACCCTAGAAGCAGATTCTGAGGCCAGGAATCAAGTGTAAGTGGCTTATTTTGGTGCGTGTGAGATGTCTTAGGAAGCAGCTGTTTGGGAGGGGGGGTCTTTGTCAAGGCAGTGACCACAGTGGCACCTGAAGCTCAGCTGGGCTGGGTCCCGTGTGAGGCCAGCGTGTCCCCAGGGGCGCCCTGCATCCTGGTTTTGCGGAGAGTGCACGGGTGTTTAGGGAGAGAGGGATGTGGGCTCCAAGACATTTGTAAAAGTTTGGTATAGCAAATGTCGGACACCCACAGTGAGATACCGGTTCACACCCACTAACACAGCTGGAATCAAAAAGATAGACGATGGCAAGTGTTGACGAGGAGTTGGAGAAATCGGACCCCTCGGACACTGCCGGGGGGAATGTGGCATGGTGCCGTCACCTTGGAAGGCTGCCGGGCACATCCTCAAACAGTTAAGGATGGTGCTGCCATGTGACCCAGCAATTCCTCTCCCAGGAATATCCCCAAGAGAAAGCAAAACCTGGGATGTGGGTCCCACAGCTCAGAAGTGCCCTACTCCGAGGGTAGGGATGTGGGTGCTTCAGTCACTACTTCCTGACCATGCCTGGTTGAGGGCCGCTGCCTAGGCCACACCTGTGGCCTGTCCCTAGGGCTGAGGGTCTTGGGTCCTTGCAGAAGGGCACTTCCAGCATTGTCACCAGAATTGAATGGGTCAAATAGCAGCAAGCCTCTGCCGCACGGCCTGGATGTACAAGCTGTGCCCAGGCACCTTTGGCATCTGCTGTTCGTATCATGGTTGCATATCTCTGATCTGAAATGCTTGGGACCAGAAGTGTCTCAGATTTCTTTGGATTTTGGACTAATTGTGTTATACTTACTGGCTGAATATCCCAAATCTGGAAATCTGAGGTCCAAAATGCTCCACTGAGCATTCCTTTGAATGTCATGTTGGTGCTCAAAAAGTTTTGGACTTAGGAACATTTTGAATTTGGGATCTTTGGATTTGGGATGCTCCACCTATATTAGGATTACTCGTCCCCATGCCAAGATCCGGGCCCCAGGTTATCTGCATTTTCAGAGGATTGGCCCTCGGTCCCTCCTGGGGAGCACTTGGTGGATGATGGGTGCTAAGGCAGGAGCAGCAGCCGCCGGTGGCCACAGGCACTCAGTTTCTCCAAGAGCTCCCAGCTGCAGCCACGTGAGTGGAAGTGGCTACTTCTTGCTCATGCAGTCTGTGGTAGGGTGTGAGGGTGACTGAATGAGGCTAGGGGTTCTGCTCCACAGAGTCACTCAGGGCTCCAGGATGATGAAAGACCCACCTTTGGTGATACTGCTGGGCACTGCAGGAAGGGGAGGGGGAACTGCAGCCAGCCACTGGCTCTTCTGAACTTTGGCCTAGAAGGGACGTGGTATCTGTCCTCACAGCCCTTTGGGAGAGTGGAGGAGCAGACAGAATGTGTAGGAGCACCACTCTCCCGGCCACAGTGCCCGTGGCAAATGACTCTGCTTCTTGAACTCGGATTCCTTAGCTGTACAATTGGGAAAATTGTCTTCTGTTGAGGTCGTGTGAGAGTTGAACATGATTGTCAGTGAAGGTGCCTGGAGCAGGCATGCATCCGCTGGTACTTAGAAATGCGTAGTGCTCACCACTGTGGTAAGCTTTAGGTGCAGGGGGGACCTCCATGCCCCGAGCCCTGCTTTGCCTCTGCATGAGGGGCAGGATTTGGGGCTGGGAAAGGCAGTCAGACCTCCTGACTGCCTGTGCCTGGGAGGGGCAGCCGAGGCTCACTGCATCTCTTTAGAAAGTGACATTTGGAAGGAGGGGGGCCTGGGGCTCACTTAACATTTGAGTGCAATCGGTGAGTGCTCCCTGGGGCCAGGCAGATGCCTTTGCAGTGACATTAGCAGGCTGTGGAAGCTGGCACAGAACGTGCAGGCAGGATTTAGGGACTCCAGGGGCGTGCTTAATGGTGAAAGCTTCAGCCTCATGCCCCAGAGAGGGAGGAAGGATGAGGAAAACAGCCCCGGAAATGTCCAAGCTCCTGTCTGCGATCCTGAACTGTTTCTCCGAGGGCCGTGTTCCGGGTCAGGATTGAATGCCCTCTCCCTCTGCCAGCTGTCACCCCAGGTCTGGCTGGCAGCTCACTTCTCCCCCTCCTTCCCACCCAGGTCTGACCTTCACGGCGTGGCAGGGGCGGTCCGAGCTGAGTCCCCGCAGGGCTTCAGGGAGGGCTAGGGTTGGGATTCAGTCCCAGGAGCTGAGACAGGCTCAGCCTGCTCACCTGTGCTCCTGCTTCCTGAGCAGCACATCGCTCGCCCCCCACCTCCCAGGGCCCCAGGCCAGCAAGGTGGCCTCCCAGAGTGCCCGGGGACCCCAAGGTTCTGTGCCCACCAGCACTGTCCTCACGGGCACAGGCACCTCATGGATACTGGTGGGTCAGGCGGGCTGGCATCTCACAGGACCCCTTCCGCCGTCACCCTCGAGGGTCCTCTGAGGTGGCCCCTCAGGGATGCTCTCAGCAGCCCTCACCTTCCAGCGTGGGGCTTGCTCAGGGCCACAGGGCAGAGACCTAGAAACAGGGCGTGGGCTCAGGTCTGTGGCTGGGAGCCAGGCTCTGCGTGGAGTAGGTTTGAGTCCCGGGTTCTGGCAGGAAGAGTCCTGTGGGGTCTCCCGGGTCTGCTCAGGGAAAGGGCGCTGAGATGATGGAGCCCAGGCCCACCGCCTTCTCACTTCCTTCTCGGCTGGCTACACCTGCAGTTGGGGGCGTGAGGGGGGCAGGGGACCTGCCACCTCTGCTGTGCTTTCTTTGTGTGGCATGTGGCCATCGAGGGAGCAGGACTGACTGCCTCCCTCTCCTCCCTGGACTAGGCCCCTGGGGACTTGGGGACATGTCCTGTCTTCCTGGCGTGTCCCCTGGCCTACTGCTTGGCTGGGTGCGCCTCACCCTGGAAAGCCCCGACCTCTGTGTCCTAGTCTGTTCACCACTGGCCACGTGGCCTTGGCTTCGGTGGGTGACTCAGAGAGCCAGGGTCTCCAGGACAGAAGGTGGAGCCAGAGGTCCGCCTGGGGTTGCTGGGCCTCAGGCTTCTTGTCTCCGCAGGCAGCTCAGCCCAGCCCGGCAGTCAGGGTCCCAGCACCCGTGTACCCCACGGCTGCCATTGAGGGGCAACAGGAGCCCTCCTGGGCCAGCCTACCCTCTTGAGGCTCTGCCCTTTTACTTGGCCACAGTGCAGGGCACTGCTCATCCTGGCACTCAGCGGGCTGGCCCAGCCCAGCTGTCCTCAAGTAGTCCTCAGGCCCCATGGGTGGCCCAGGCCCTGTACCCTGCAGCCCTGTGACATGGGCCAGGCTGCCCCAGGCACCCAGCCTTCTTCTGATGCTGTCCCTCACCACCTGCAGACACAGGGGCACCCTAAGTCCCCGGCAGGTGTCACTGCCTCCAGGGCTCCTCGTGGCCTCTCCTGCATGTGCTCAGTGCTGGGCCGGCTGCTCCCAGCTGGAGCTCCTGTCCTGAGCCACCCTCCACAGTCAGGCCCGTGAGCTGCCCACAGGCCTAGGGCTGGTCCTCCTTTGTCAAGCCTGTGTCTGCCAAGCACAGTGATGCAGTGGGTGGGGGTGGACATCAGAGGACAAACCAGGTGAGCAGGGAGGAGGATGGCCACATGCAGGCAGATGCCAGGCTGAGGACCCCTCAGCGAGGCTAGTGCTGTAAAAGCATGCACTGCAGAGGGACCAGGGGCCAGCGGTGCTACCGCCTGGTGGGCAGGGGTCTCTCTGGGGGCTGGGGGTGCTACCGCCTGGTGGGCAGGGGTCTCTCTGGGGGCCGGGGGTGCTACCGCCTGGTGGGCAGGGGTCTCTCTGGGGGCCGGGGGTGCTACCGCCTGGTGGGCAGGGGTCTCTCTGGGGGCTGAAGGCACTTCCAGTTGGTGGGCAGGAATCTTTGGGGGCTGGGCTGTTGCCCCTCCAGAAGACCATAGTTCCCTGCCCATCCTGAGCAGGGGCCATCTGCAGAGTTGCCCCTCCGTGTGCTGGGCACATCCAGGCCTAGTGTGGAGGCAGTCAGTCCTGCTCCCTTGAGGACCACATGCCACATGAACGAATGCAGAGAAGTGGCAGAGTGCCTGTCCCCCTCATGCCCCCAACTGCAGGTGTAGCCATGCCTGGCCCTCTCTTCCATGCTCAGCCCCATTCCTTTCCGCTCTGACCTGGCCCACGTCCCTCCTGCAGGCTCCTATTTCCCTGCGGTCTGGCCCTGCTATGCCTGCCTTGGCTGTCCTGAGCTGGGACGTCAGGAGAGGCAGCGCCAGCCCCATCCCTTCCAGACCTGGCCAGCTCCTGCCCCTGCTCACAAGGCCCGTTGGTTCCTCCTCCCTTCCTCTCCCTCTGAGCAGTTTCTCTGCCTCTTTCTGCCTCCTTCTGGCCCCTGGGCCTTCCTCGGGGTCCTTGAGACTCTCAGCCCCACTCTTGGCTGTGCAGGCCCCTGCAGCTCTCCTGTGGGAACAGCAGCTGAGACCCCCTCATGATTTCCCAAAAGGCACCAAACCTGAGTGGTTGCCAGGTTAAATCTTCCACCACTCATTCACTTAACCTCTTCGTGTTGACAGGAGACACAGAATTGCTTCTTGCATTTTCCTTGCTCGAGGGTGACCCTGCACACAATTACTCAGAACAAATGGCGGGCCAGTAGCAGAAAGCACCTTTCACACCCACCGGGTGCCCCCTTCCCCCTGCTGTGCCCTACTTCTCCAGGCCCGCTCGCTCCCCTACTGTACCCGAACCTGCAGCTTTGCTCTCCTGACCGCAGCTCCCCGTGCCAGCACCTTAGTGGCAGAGGGGACACTGGTGCCTTGACCTGCATAGCATGGTGGCTCTGCTGGTGGGACTGTCCACAGGGAGGGTGTGTGGCCCTGGCCGAGCTATCTGAAGCTCACTGGGACTCAAGGAGACTCAGTCACTTGGTCACTCAACAAACACTACCTGAGCACTTACCAAGGATCCGTGAGCCCTCCCTCTTGCTCAGGGAAGCTTGGAAGGGCAGCTGGCTTCAGCTTCCTGTCCCAAATGCTTACTCATAACTTTGGCCTGCTGCCCACTGCCATCTTGATCTGTGTAGGCTGACTTTAATCTAATGGCGGGACCACCTCTCCTCCAAGCAGGGAGTGAATTGTGTGTGTGTTTGCCCACGTGTGAGCAATTGTGAATGCTCATTTGTACACAGTGCACTTATCTTCCCAGATGTTCCAGATGTTCACTGAAGGACCAAGCTGCCCACACAGACACTGAAAAGCAGGGCAGACGTCGACACAGCATGAGCCACCCACTGGGAGCACCCCCTAGGCGTCAAGGAGACTCAGTTTAGCATTCCAGAACCCTCTTCATCATTCTCTTCCTCATTGTCCTCACCATCACTATACAAAAAGCTTTTGTGTCTCTCATCTCATTTTATAGGGTCCTCATAGCACCAGTGGGGCTAGCAGGGGAGGGTAGCACATGCATTTTACAGATGTTCACACTGGCACTGGACAGGGGAGATGGCACTGCCCACAGGCCGAGGGTGGACCTGGGCAGGTCAGGCTGTCAGGCTGAATGTGCAGGGGACAGGCACCAGTTGGTCCTTCAGGTACAGTTAGCACTTCACAAATGGGCACTGAGAACTGACAGACAGGTCAAGGAGGGCTTCCTGGAGCAGGTCCTGAGGAAGTGGCTTAGACCTAGCCAGCTTAGAGCCAAGACTTCTCTGTGCATTGAGCAAATGTCCTGAATTCTCAGCCTGGGCTTGTCCTGTGTAGCATGGGGCAGGCTGCCTCAGGCTTTGCCAAAGTCCTTTTTGCTCTGAGGATTTGTGACTTTGGTTCCAGGTCCAGGCTCTTCCCTGGCCTATCAGCATTGAGGTCTTTGGCAGGTGAGACGGCAGAGGGCCAGTGAGGGACTGGAATCTAGTAGTGGGGGTGGGGCTGTGGCAACATGTGAGGCACACACATGGCCCAGCCACGCCCACGACTCCTGTCAGATGTGCAGGTGAGGCCAGCAACCTGCAAAGGCTCGTGTGAGCCCAGACAGCGTACTGTGGAGCAGAGGAGCCATCCCAGCTGAGCCCTGTTCAAATGACCGACTCAGGATTGCGAACACAGAAAGTCACTGCTTGAAGCTGCTTAGTCTTTGGCGTGATGGTTACATCAGGAAAGGAACTGACACACTTGATTCATCACCACCACTGCTTGGCTAATCCTTATGACAGGGACATCATACTCCCTATGGGGAAGTGCCTAAGAGAACAAACTTTGGAGACAGAGAAACCTGGATCCAAAACTCTGCATATCTTAACGTCCCTGAGGCTGATTTCTCATCTGAAAAATGAGGATTGCAAACATTAGACTCCAAACTCAGTGGTTTTTGTGATGATTAAACACACATGAGTGATTTAAAGTCTGAGCGCAGTCAGCATGCAGTGAACAGTATCTGTGGTTATCTCAGAAGCCAGGCAAAGGCACTCCTGACCTGGCTGTGGTGAGGCTGGGGGAAGAGCGAGGGAGGGGAGGCTCCCGGAATAGAACCAGGGAAAGGTGAGGGAGCTGAGGCACAGGGACGGGGGCCTGGAGGCTGCTGGCCAGGAAGGGATTGCATCACAGCTCCTCAGGCCCCAAGCACCAAGTATCATGCAGGGTCGGCCAGGTCTGCAGAGAACCAGGCCACTGACATCTCTACAGGGAGGGCTGCAATCTTAGTCCTGCTGGCTAAGATTAGTTTTATTTTGTCTTTAAACTCTGTACATGAGAAGAGAAATGGGCAGAGGATATCCTGGAGGCTGAACACTGCACTTGGAGGAGGGGGGTGGCTTTCACTGCCTGGTCTCCAGTGTGGCCAGGTCTCACTTGGCTTGGAACTGTGCACCTGCCTGCTCAGAAGGCATGGGGCAGAGGAGTGGCCACCTTCAGACCTCCAGGATCCAGGGAAGGGAGGCAGAGAGGGAAGGTAGAGGTTTGTTGAGAGAAATGGAGGAAGAAAATGGAAGCACTGAGGGGGCAGGTACAGAGAGAAGCTGCCGTCTGGGCAGAAGCTGAGGTGTGTCTATGGCGTTGAAGGCATGTCCATGGCATTGGAAGCATGTTCGTGGCTTCGAAGGTGTCTCATGCTGTTGGAGGCATGTCCATGGCATTGGAGGTGTGTCCATGGTGTTGAAAAACTGTGTCCATGGTTTTTGAAGGCCATTAGCCTGCTTTCATACTGCTATGAAGAAGTATCTGAGACTGGGTAATTTCTAAAGTAATTCACAGCATTGGAGGCATGTCTACCATGTCGGAGGGGTGTTCATGCGTTGGAGGCATATCCATGGTGATGGGAGAGTGTCCATGGTGTTGGAGATGTGTCCATGTTGTTGGAGATGTGCCCATGGCGTTGGAAGTGTGTCTATGGCATTTGGAGGCATGTTCATGGCATTGAGGCATGTCCATCATGTTGAAGGTGCATCCATGGCATTGGGGGTGTGCTTATCATGTTAGAGGTGTGTTCATGGCATTGTAGGTGTGTCCACTGTGGTGGAGGCGTGTCCATGGTGCTGGAGGTGTATCCATGGCGTTGGAGGCATGTCCATCACGTTGGGTGTGTGTTCATCCCGTTGAAGGCGTGTTCATGGCATTGTAGGTGTGTCCACTGTGGTGGAGGCGTGTCCATGGTGCTGGAGGTGTATCCATGGCGTTGGAGGCATGTCCATCACGTTGGGTGTGTGTTCATCCCGTTGAAGGCATGTCCATGGGATTGGAGGCATGTCCATCATGTTGGAGGCGTGCCCATGGGATTGGAGGCGTGTCCATGGTGTTGGAGTCGTGTCCATGGGATTGGAGGCGTGTCCATAGTGCTGAAGGCATGTCCATGGGATTGGAGGCGTGTCCATGGTGTTGGAGGCGTGTCCATGGGATTGGAGGCGTGTCCATGGTGCTGAAGGTGTGTTTATCTTGTTGGAGGTCTATACACGGCATTGAAAGTGTGTTCATGGCATTGGAGGCATTGCCATCCACTGAAGGCTTGTTAAAGGAAAGACCAGAAAGGAGGGTTGGGCTCTTGCTGAAGGGTCTTTGATGTGGGGACTTGGGCACTGGAGCAGTGGAGCCTTGGGGGGCCCTGGGAAGGCATGTGGCTTGATTTGACAGGGATTTAGAGAAAAATCACTGGTATGGTTTGGCTGTGTCTCCACCCAGATCTGTCTTGAATTGTAGCTCCATAATCCCCACATGTCATGGGAGGTAATTGAATCATGGGGGCAAGTCTTTCCTGTGCTGTTCCTGTGATAGTGAATAAGTTTCGTGAGATCTGACGGTTTTATAAAGGGCAGTTGCCCTGCACGCACGCTGTTGCCTGCCACCATGTAAGATGCGCCTTTGCTCCTCCTTCACCTTCTGCCACAATTGTGAAGCCTTGCCAGCCATGGGGAACTGTGAGTCCATTAAACCTCCTTCTTAAAAATTACCCAGTCTGGGGTATTTCTTCATAGCAGTATGAAATGGACTAATACAATCACCCTCCCAGGGTAGGGTGAGAGTTGTGCTGAGGCCAGGAGGGGCAGAGAAGCCTGGGAGGGGACAGAGAATGGAGGCTGATGGAGGCCTTATAGGAGGTAGAATGACAGAAGCCTGGGGTGACAGGGAACTGGCAGTTGCTGCTTTTCCTGGGTCATTCCATGTGATTGCCTCAAGTTTCCTTCCAGGTGGGCCTGCTACCCACAGTGGGCTGGCCTAGGACCCCAGGCTCCAAGAGCTTGTCACTGGCCAGAGTCCTGCAGTTGGTGGTGGTGGGGCTGAGTCTTAAATCTCACAAGCTTTCCTCTAAAGCCTGTGAGGGGGCCCAGCCCAGGCCACTGAGTCTCCAAGGGTTGTCTTGGGGGTGGTGCAGGAGGGATGCTCCTTAACTTTCATTTTAATTTGAGGTCCCATTGAAGATTCTGAGACAGGAAGAAGGGTGCAGGTGTTCTGAGAGCTGGCCAGGGATGCAGTGTGTAGTCTTCAGGTGGCCATAAAAAAACACCACAAAGTAGGCACCTTGAACTGCAAATGTGGACTCTCCCGCAGCTCTGGAGGCTGAAGCCTGAGGTCCCGGTGCTGGCAGCCAGGGGAGGATCCTTCCTGCCTCTTCCAGAGGCTCCTTGGCTTGTGGCCGCATCCCCCGGTGTGCTTTCATCCTCTCACGGCTGTCTTCCCTCTATGCCAGCATTCACGTTTCTTGTTCTTTTATTTATTTATTTATTTATTTGAAACAGAGTCTGGCTCTGTCACCCAGGCTGGAGTGCAGTGGTGCGATCTCGGTTCATTGCAACCTCTGCCTCCCAGGTTCAAGCTATTTTCCTGCCTCAGCCTCCTGAGTAGCTGGGACTATAGACGTGCACCAGCATGCTTGGCTAATTATTATGATTATTATTTTTTAGTAGACATGGGGTTTCACCATGTTGGCCAGGCTGGTCTTCAATTCCTGACCTCAGGTGATCTGCCTACCCCGGCTTCCCAAAGTGCTGGAATTACAGGCATGAGCCACCATGCCTGGTCCCAAGTTTCTATTTCACATAAAGACCCATCCTATTGGATGAGGGCCCATGCAAATCCAGTGTGACCTCACCTTAGTGACGCCTGCACACACCCTACTCCAGTAAGTTCACATTCACAGGTTCTGGTGACTCGAACTGCTTAGGGGCATGATTCAACCCAGTACAGGGGTGATGACAGGAAGGGAGGGCAGCCCATTGGGGGTGTGTGGCCCAGTCGGTCACTGCTCTGGGAAACTGTCACTTAAACCTGTTGGAGGCCCTGGAGGGCAGCCAGGGAGGCCAGACACTGAGCTGCGGTGTGAGAGAGCTGTGGTTCACCCAGCACCTCCTGCCCGCTGCTGGTGGCTGAGGTGACTCATGGGCAGAGCAGGTGGGTCAGAGGTACAGGAGGGCTTCCTGAGTTGCTCCCTGTTGCTGTTACCCCTTTGCCTACATAGGATTCCTCCTGTCTGATCTTTGAGATCCCTGCAGCCTGGACAGAAAAGGGGCATGTCTGTCCTTGGTGGAGCTTGGGCTAAGAACTCCCACTGCCCCAATCCTAAGACCCTCTCCCCACATTCACGTCTGTCTCTCCTGTTATTTCTGGGAATATTTTTATTCATCGTTCATCTTGGCATTTATTGTTGACATTCCAAGAACATTCAAACAAGATAAATGTCCCCTCTCCAGGACCCACAGACCACTGCCTCTCCCTGCTGTAAATTCAGTTCTAGCTATGGAACAGCCAGGGGTGCCTGCGTTGGGTTCCGTGGAGGGGGGCGGGCGCCAGGTCTGCTTGGGGAGGGGGAGCCATAAGCTGCTGGAGGGAGATAAAGCCCAGAGACCAGATGTGATGACACCTGGCCAACACTCGAGGGCCCTGGGGAGCCCGGGCTCTGGCACAGCCTGCCCGTGGGGGTGCCAGCTTGCCCCTCGTGGGTGTGCCAGCCCATGGGGCTCTTTGAGGCTAGGGTTCATGTGTGGATCTACACAGCTGCTCACGGCTCAATGTCCTGTCCATGTCGCTGACCTGGGTTGCTCTGCCTTCCGATGGGGTGTGTATTAGTCAGGGCTCTTGCCGGGAAACAGAAGGCATTCAGGAGGCGTTAGATAGATAGACTGCTGGGTCCATCAAGAGAGCTTTGTCATGAGGGATCAGCTCATGCCATCATGGAGCTGGAGAAGTCCCACGGTCCACTGCCTGTAAGCCTGGGACCCCGGGGGAAATGAGAGGGTAAGGCCCAGCCCAAGTCTGAAGGCCTGAGGACCCTGAGTGCTGGCGTCCAAGGGCACGAGGAGATGAATGTCCAGCTCGGGAAGAGAGAAATTCTCCTTTTCTCCACCGATTGTGTATCTGGGGCCTCAGCGGATGGGATGGGCCGCCTCCATGGGTGAAGGCCGCCTTCTGTACTTGCTCTACTGATTCAAAAGCTAATGTATTCTGGAAACTCTCCCACAGATATACCCACAAATCACGTTTTCTTCATGGTGCTGGAGGTGTATCCGTGATGAGCACGAATGCCCATCCAGGCGCCATGCAAGCCTGTGGCCTGCGCCTCCCTCTGTGGGTGGGTACTGTTACCAACAAGTTTCATACATGGGCGACCAAAGCTCAGAGAGGTCAAGCCACCTGCCTGGGGTCACACAGCTGGTCCGTGGAGAAGCCGGCGCTCTGCGTCCCAGGTCTGCCTGCCCCTGCCCCACAGCCTCTGTCCGATGCTCTTGCCGAGGGCACCACATGACTGCGGAAAGGGTAAGTGACATGATGAGCTCAGACGCCCTTGGAAGACCAGCCTCTGGGTGAATGTCAGCTGCCATGCCTCTCTCTGGCCCCCAAGCCAGGCTATCCCTTAGCCCAGTTGGGTTGACACATAAATAAACCATCACAAGGTGTCCCATTTCTACCGCACAGGATTTGAGGGGTCATTAGAGATGAATTAGGTCAGCTGTTGGGAGGTATCTACACTTGGCAGAGGCTCCGTAAATGGGCTCTGCCCCTCCCATGTGCCTCTCTCCTTGCAGTGCTGGTGATGCTGCTGAATGAGGCCTTGCTTCTGGGCCCTGTCCTGGGAACAGGGCTGGGGCTGGGCACAGATCTGAGACCTCGTCCTGCACCTCAAATGGCCCGTCTGGTTTGGGGGCCAGAGAGGCATGGCAGCTGACATTCATCCAGAGGCTGGTCTTCGAAGGACGTCTGAGCTCGTCACGTCACTTACCCTTTCTGCAGTCATGTGGTGCCCTCGGCAAGAGCATCGGACGGAGGCTGTGAGGCAGGGGCAGGCAGACCTGGGAAGCAGAGCCCCGCCTTCTCCACAGACCAGCTGTGTGACCTCAGGAAGTTAGATTGACCCCTCTGAGCTCTGGTCTCCCCATGTATAAAACATGTTGGTAACAGTACCCACCCACAGTGCCGGTGTGAGGCTGAAAGGGGAAAGCACAGGCCACAGGCTTGCGTGGTGCCTGGATGGGCAATGAGTGCCCTGTAAGTACAAGCTCTTGGTATGACCATCCCCATTTTCTAGAGGAGACTGAGGCTCAGGAAATTAGAGGACTCACTCAGCACCCTTCCCATGTGATGAGGGCTGGAGTGAAAACCCCAGCTCTGTCCCAGGCCCTGGCCTCTGTGTGCTGAGATCATTAGAGAGAGAAGTTGTGCCCAGCAGAGGGAAAGATGGCCACAGCAGGAGCAGTCAGGGAGGGCTTTCTGGGAGTGGGGGCACCTAGGCAGTGGCCTGAAGGGTGGATAGGACTTGGTTGGGCTGAGAGGAGGTGAGAGGTCACTCCTGTTCGGGGCAGGGAACGGGCCGCATTCTTCGTAGCTGAGTCGGGGAGCAGGCATACTGTTCACCAGCAGCCAGTGGAGACCGAGGCTTAGAGAGGACGGGAAGCCTGGCAGGGCCGCTCAGGGGCCGGGGCAGGGGAGAGGCAGGGGGCGGGGCAGGGGAGAGGCAGGGGGTGGGGCACGGGAGAGGCAGGGGGCTGGAACTCACACCCACACCCTCACTCCCTCACCCCCACCTCCCCTCCTCTCCTTCCGCCCTGGCCAGTGTGTGGCATGGCTCCCAGGCAGGCTCATTGTCCTGTCAGGACTTGGCACTGAGAGCTAAGAAGCTTGCTCTCAGCTGGCCTGGGTGGAGCTGGACACACTCAAGTGCCGACCAGTGAGGTGGGCATTTGGAAGGACCTGGATCACAGGAGCTGGTGCTTGCAGGACGCAGGTCAGCAGGCTTGGGAGATTAGAGGCGACATCCTCAGACTTGACCTCCACGCCCCAGGCCTGGAAAGTCCACTCTATCTGGCGATGACCGAGTTGGCTTGGGTGCCACCAAGCAGCCGGGCAGGCCTTCCTGTGACAGTGTTGGCGGCCGGCATGGGGCCAGACAGTGGATGGCCACCCCTGGTGAATGGCTGCCTGGCCACTGTCATCCTTGGGTGGCCACAGGTGCCTCTACCCAGCTCTGCTGTGCACTGAAATTGCAGGAGAGGGAGTGGGTGGGTGGGGTGCAGGGGCGTGTGGCTCTGGGCTGGGAGGCAGGAAAGGAGCATCTTTGACTGGAGACAGAGTTCAAAATGTAACAGCTGCCTTGCAGGGGACACAGCGGGGCAGCCACTGGATGTGACCTCGTGCTAGGCTCTGTGCTGAGGGCAGGATGCTCTCCGGGGTCTGAATAGTCAGCGTCCTCCAGCCCAGGTAGAATCTGAGGCCTCTGTCCCACCCGCAGGAGGGAGCCAGACGGGGGGCAGGAGAGGAGGGAGGGAGTCAGGGGAGGAGGGACTCGAGGCGAGGAGACACAACTCAAGCTTGGGGAGGGCAGGTCTGTCAGTGCCCGGAAGTCCATGCCCATATCAGGCGTGGCTGAGGGTGGGCCCCAACTGGCCTTCCAGGGAGGAGGTACCGACATCAAGGCTGTGGCTATGACTGCATTTTCCAAGGCTGGAAACTGAGGCTGGAAGACATGTGTGACCACAGCCCACTGTCAGCCAATTCACAGCAGTGGGGCCAGAATCGGCGCCAGCCTGAAAGGTCCATCAGAGGGAGTAAATTCCCTGTCCCCACAGGGGCCCAGGTTGTGTCTGAGGATGTACCAGTGTCAACGCCGGAATGTCATGAAGGCACTGGGGGCTGCCTCTAAGGCCTGGAGGTGAGCAGACTGTGTGTGCATGCAAGTCTGTGTGTGTGTGCATGTCTGTGTGTGTGCATGCAAGTCTGTGTGTGTACATGTCTGTGTGTGTGTGCATGCAAGTCTGTGTGTGTGTGCAAGTCTGTGTGTGCAAGTCTGTGTGTGTGCATGCAGGTCTGTGTGTGTACATGTCTGTGTGTGTGCATGCAAGTCTGTGTGTGTATGCAAGTCTGTGTGTGTGTGCAAGTCTGTGTGTGTGCATGCAGATCTGTGTGTGTGCACGCGTGTGCACGTGCCTGTGATTTGGAGCCCTGCCTCCCTTTGCTCTTCTCCCTCAGCTTCCTTCATTGCTCTGGCCCATCCCCCTCAAGGAAGGAGCCTCTCAGTGGCCTAAATGACAGGCTCATTGGGAGAGGGAGGTAACCTGCTTGCATACCTCTAGGGCCAGGAGGCTCACCACCTTGCAGACAGCCCACTGCTTGAGCACATCGTGAGCCTGTGAGAAAGTCCCTCCTTAGGCTGAGTTATGCCACGCTTGTGTCCCTGCTCCTGGCTGTTCCCATGGAGGCCCTGGATGGCCATGCTGCTGCCCCAGGCCCTCCCGCAGTGAGAGTCCCAGTCTCCTTCCAGTCTGTCCCCGACCACTGTCCTCCAGATGAAGGCCAGTTCCCCAAGGAGGCCCCTGACTTCACCAGCACCTCTCTTTGCCTACTCACACTGACCCGGACTGGGGTGTGAAAAGTGCACTTGTGCCTACACACGCACACACAGCACACACACAGGGACCCACATACACGCATGGATGTAGGTCCACCACATACGCACACACAGCACACACACACACACACACACAAAGGGACCAGTTACATGCATGAATGTAGGTCCACCACATACCCACACACAGCACACACACACACACACATACACACACAAAGGGACCAGTTACATGCATAAATGTAGGTACACCACATATTTACACACACACACACACACACAAGGGGACCAGTTACATGCACGAATGTAGGTACACCACATATTTACACACACACACACACACACGGACCCAGGTACGCACATGGATGTAGATACACCACATATGCACACACAGCATATACACAGGGACCCAGACACATGCGCAGATGTAGATACCACATATGTACACACAGCACACACACAAGGACCCATATACAGGCATGGATGTGGGTATGCCACATATGCACACACACACACACACACGAACCTGGACACATGCACGGATGTAGGCACACCACATATGCACACACATATATATGCACACACAGCACACACACAGGGACCCAGACACATGCACAGATGTAGACACACCACATACACACACACAGCACACACACAGGGATGCAGATACATGCATGGATGTAGGTATGCCACATATGCACACACACACACACACGAACCTGGACACATGCACAGATGTAGGCACACCACATACGCACACACATATGCACACACAGCACACACACAGGGACCCAGACACATGCACAGATGTAGACACACCACATACACACACACAGCACACACACAGGGACCCAGATACACGCATGGATGTAGGTACGCCACATATGCACACACATGCACACACAGCACACGCACAAGGACCCAGATACATGCACGGATGTGGGTACACCACATACATGCACACACACACGGATCCAGAGACATGCACGGACACAGGTACACACATGCACATACAACATACAGGTATGGCTGTATGCACATGCAACCCATGGAGCTAACAGGCACACAGGCACAGATGCATGCGCTAGAACGTGGGCCTCCACAGCCACAGGCGGCTGCACGTACACACACACCTCTGTGTGGGACACAGCTGGTGGCTCTGGAGAGCTGGCAGGAGGCCTGGAGGGGCCCTGAGTTTGCCAGTCATGTGTGCACAGCTTGGTGCACACATCTCCCAGCCTGGGAGAGGGCAGCCCTTTCAATGAGGTTTTTATGGTTTTGTTTTGTGTTTTAGAAACAGGGTCTCGCTCTGTCGCCCAGGCTGGAGAGCAGTGGTGCAATCATAGCTCCTCACTGCAGCCTCAAATTCCTGGACTCAAGTGGTTCTCTTGCCTCAGCCTCCCTAGGTGTTGGGATTACAGGCGGGAACCACTGTGTCTGGCCTCAATGAAGCTTTTTGGGGAGGTCTTTGGTCTTTTCCCATATCCCTGCTTAAACACTAAACATTACCCTGGGCAAAGATGACACTTCCTATATCAGCTGACTGTCCCATGGGCTGCCCAGGTTTGTGGGGACACGGTGTTCCTCCTGCACCTTCCAACGTGGCCTTTCCAGCCCCTCCCACCATGCCCACTGGCTGCTGGGCCCTCTGCAAGCCCAGGCTGGAGCAGGCTGGCAGCTGATGTGTTTATTTGCCTGGCAGTGGGGGCGGGCGGGAAGGCGCGAGGTAATTGGTACATTTTGTAAGCAATCATCTCCTGGCACCCTCTGCCGCAGCGTGTGGGCCGCCAGATCCCGTTAATCATGACCTGGAGGCCCGGGGCCCCCGCCACCTGACAGCCTCATTTCTCTCCCCGGAAGGATGGAGCTGTTCTGCCTCCCTAATGGCGTTATCTGTTATTCCCGGACACACCGCTCTCTCCTGGCACACTGGCAGAGCCAGGGCCTGTGCGCAGGGCCCAGCGGGTGGGTGAGGGGGTGGCAAGCAGGGGGAGACACTGACTCCGCAGCCTGTGGCTGGCCGGGTCTCTCCGAGTGTCTGGGGCTTCATCTGGATGGCGCTGTGCCCATTTCAGTGGCAGAGACAGCAGGAGAGGCTGGTGCCCCACAGGGGGCCATGCTACTGGAGGAAGGTGGCAGTGGATACCAGGTGCCCCTGACTGTAGCCTCCCATGGAATTTTGGGGCTTCCTGCAAAATGAAAATTCAGAGCCCATTGTTAAAAAGTTATTAATCACTCCGAGATGGCAACAGCAGAGCATTAAACCAAGCAGCCGGCCTGGAGCGCTCGGGCCCCATGCGACGGCCCAGGCCACACTGCATGGGCTGCCCTGTCCACGCGTTCTGACAGAAGTGCATGTGTGCACACAGGCATACACTCACATGTGTGCACACAGGCACGGGCACCCCTGGCCGCAGGCAGTGCTGTGGGGGCCACAGAGGAGTGACCAGACCCAGGCCTTACTCATCAGAGGTCACCAGCGGAGCCCCCCACCTCAGTTTCCTCACCACTCACAGGAGCCCAGGACATAGCCCAGTGCGGTGACCAAGACAGTGCCCAGTTGAGGGAGCTGGCTGGTGCCCCCTAGCTGGCCTCCCACAGGGAAACGCGTCTGGCATCATGACTGATATTGCTCTTAATGACGGAAATGACAGCCATGTATGGGAGATGCAGAAGCAAATCATCCCTGCATGATTAATGCAGGGCCCAGGGGGTGCTGGTGTGATTCATTCCTGCACTTACTCTACCCTGCTCGCTCACACGTACTCACACACATGCACACAGCACCCACTGAGGGCTAGGGCTTTGCAGGGGCTGGCCCTACCCACATAGCACTCTAGCTGGTCCAACCCAGTCCTTCATTCTAAGTATCCATCCATCCATCCATCCATGCATCCACCAATTCATCTGTTCATCCATCCACCCATTCACCAGTTTATTCTCATCCATCAATCAATGTATCCATCCATCTGTCTGTCCATCCGTTCATCCACCCCTCCATCCTCATTCATCCACTCCCCCACGTTTATCCATCTGCCAAGCTCTCATCCCTTCTGTAAGTATCCATCAGGTTTCTTTTTGTGTCGGCCCCTGGGGATCTAAGGATGAATCATCCTCATGGGCTCCGCCCTGGAGGCCTCCCAGGTAATCGAGGGGTCAGGGGTGGCAAACACTCCCTCATTCCTGAGCTCTGTGCTGCAGCCAGCCGAGGTGTGGGGTGGGCTGTGGAACTGGGGGCCAAGTTCTTGAGGTTGACACTCTCTGGGGAGTAGGGCAGGACTCACTTCCCTGCACTGGGCAAGGCACCCGATCTCTCTGTGTCTGTTTCCTCATCTCTAAGATGAGGATCATTATGATATCTCCCCTGTGGGGATTGTTGTGGGGGATTAAAAGAGTTAAGTCAAGCATCTAAAACAGTGCTGACCATATTGTCAGGGAGTGCCACGTTAGCATGAGACACACGTGTAACTTCTAAATTTATCATTTGCATTTAAAAATAGTACAGCCTGATAGGAGGGTCTGTTTAATCCCCGCACAGATTCTAGTTAAGAAAAGGAAGTCAGAGCGAATATCCAACATAAAGTAAAACCCATGAAACCCTTCTCGAGATGGGCAGTCACTGCCTCCAAAACGTGTTTGCCGTTGCTTTCTGGAAGGTTCTAGTACACACCATGGATGAAAAATGCCTTTCCCTTGTTGCTGGACCAACTGATCTGGGCACAAATCCTTGAAACCCAGGGTAGTCAGAGCAATGATGGGAGCTGAGGGGGACACAGAGTCCAGGGAGCTGGGAGGAAGAAGAGCTGTTTCTGTTCAGGGCTATGACGATGAACCCAGGTTGTTGTGGCAACCGGGGAGAGGTGAGCATTCCTGCAGGAGAGCCAGTGTGTGAAAGGCCCATGGTGGCGACAGACTGGAAGTGATGCCGACGCCTGCCAGGAGAGAAGACAGGCTGGGCTTGGGGATCACGCCCATTCTGCAGGTGGGTAGACTGAGGGGGGAGGAGGAAAGCCGTTATGTATCGAGTGCCCCCACCCTCCAGGCATGGTGCAGGATCCATGCTGAGGCAGCCCAGTCATCTCTCTTCATGAGATGAGCATGCTCAGAAAGGTTGGGTGAGGGACCCAAGGCCTTGCTGGTCAGGAAGGGGCTGGGCTTGACCCCAGGTCTCTCAGAGCTCTGGTCACAAAGGATGGGGGTGCAAACAGGGGCAGAGGAAGGAGAATGGGGTTTGTGTTTCTGGATGAGAGGGTTCCTGACACCCATCTTGCCCTTGACCTTCCATGGCAAGGCCGAACTCTGGCCCACTGAGTCTAGCTGTCCCCTCAAGAGTTAGTGTGGCCAGGTGAATGGTCCCCAGGAGCTGCAGCTGAGGGGCCTGTGGTGCACAGTTGGCGCTTGCCAGGCCTTGCCTGGCAGGAAGACTCAGCATGTCCTGACAGCTGTGTGGCCCGCCTGGAGTGTGACCCCAATCAGGGCCGTCCCTCTGGCCTCAGTGTCCTTTGCAAAGACAGCTCTGCAGCCCTCTCACTGGATCCCTGTCTCAGGCCTCACCTTTCCTCCATCACAGTCAGATGCTCCTCAAACCTCCACTCTGATGCCATCTCTCCCTGCTCTAAAACCTTCAGTGGCTCCCTATCACCATCCCTGTACCATCTAAAGGCATGTGGGTTCAGGGCCTCATGCTACTTCCCGCTGCTCTCATTGGCTGACTGATTCTCTTCCCCGTGGCCTTCCCTGCCCCACGTCTGAGGCCCATGAGCTCATCTCACTCAGCCCGTGCTCTGCAGCGTTTTTCTCTGTTCTCTGGAAATCATGTCCGGGTCCTTTCCTCCTTGGAGTAACTCACAGCTTCCTGGTGCCTTCATCCTCAGACTGGACTAGAGGGCCTTAGATGACAGGCCGGGCAGGGCCTCTGCCTTGTCCCCCATCAGGCCCTGCCCCTCCCTGAAGTCTCCCCTCAGGTTTCCCTGACTTTGCTCTGTGAGGGTGGGGAAGGAGGGGCACATACATTTGGGAACCAGCACCGCTCCCATGCCACTTTTGTGGACTCAGTGCTGCCAGCTGGTGCAGGCTCTGTGAAGCCTGTTGAACTCAGTTTGTCCCAAACCTCTAACCTCAGGGCCTGGCTGCCCTGCACCAGCCACCCGGGGTGACTTGCAGTTGCTGTCCCCAACCCCGGCTCTTCCCTGCCTCATTTCTGGGCTTGCCCTTTCTCTCTCCTCCCCCATGGTTGCCTGGGAAGCCCTGGGTCCACCTCTTTGGCCCCTGGATATCTCTTTGTCTGAAGCTGAATCAGCTCACAAACCAAGATTCTTACCTGTTCCCAGTGGAGACACAGGCATCCTTGCTGGCCTCAGATGCAGGATGCTCCAGGCCCTTGAAGGCAGATGAAGGAGCCTCCTGGCTTGGGGTGGCCTGTAGTGTACTTAGCAGCCTTGTGGTCTGAGCTAGGGGGTCATATTTGAGGGAGCACAAGATTCCTTCAGCTCTGGCTCTGTCAATGGTGTGCTGGGTGCTGCTGAGCAGTCAGTTCTGAATCTGTTTGTCACTGTCCCAGTGTCCTCAGCAGTGGGACAAGAACCGTAGAGAGCCTCCGAGAGCATTGGAGCCTGGGGCCTGGGTTCAAGCCCTGGCTCCAGTCACCATTGTGTGACCTCAGGCAAGTTACTTAACCTCTCTGAGCCTCAGTCCTTCCATCTGTAAATGGAAGGATCTGTATATTTGTTTCAAGTTTACAATTAGTTCACAAACACAAGGTGCTTAATATCTGAAAAGCACCTGGCATTTAGTTGGCTGTGCTGGGGGGAGATCTGGGGCCCTCTCCTCAAGGCTGGTGTGGCCCCGGGTGCCTAGGTCAGGCCTGGCAATTGTGTGATTCCTTCCTGGAAAAGCTGTGGTCATAGCCTCTCCTTTGGGGCTTTGAAGATGCATGTGACCTCTTTGTCCTTTTGCAGAAGAACAAGGCTTTCTAAGAAGATCAAATGATGAGGCTGTGATACCCTCTCAGTGATAACGACCTGTCACAGAGACCTCAGGCAGCGTTCCACAGCAGACACTGCCCGCAGAGGGACTAAAGCCCTGCCTGGTCAGCGGTCCTGCGTTCCGGCTTGTCCCTTTTGACCCTGTAAAGAGAGCCAGGCCCTGGGATGTGAGGTCCAGCTATCCTGGGGACAGCTGCTGCCAGGCCCTGATTCTAGAATCCCTGAGTGCAGTTGTGGAGTCCGCCGCCCCTCACCGGACGTGCGGCCACTTTTAGACTCACTTGAAAGGAGAGACGCTCTGTTGGTCAGCACCATGGGCAGCACTGCAGGGTGAGCCAATTTGTTGTGGAGAAGGGGAGCCCTGAGGAGCAGGGCTGGGCTGAAGGCAGCTGGGGGTGTGAAGACCAGCTTCCTGCTGGAAGACCACTGGGAGGTTTGAGATGGCCAGAGCACCTCACTGCCCATCACGGGCCACAGGGCTCCACCAACTATGTTGGTGGCCAGGGGGCCAGCACCCAGGCAAAGCGGGAAAGAGGGTGGGGTGCCCTGGCTCAAGGGCCTGAGAGGGCATTGTCTGTGTGGGGAGAAGTAGAAGGTAAAACTTCTTGGCCAAGACCTGTGCCACCTCCCAGGCGGCAGCTCCTGGGGACTCCTTGGAGCAGGATTTCTTGACCCCGCCCTGCACACGGATGGTTCCAGCCTCAAGCTTGCCTGCACCTCTCAGTACCAGCTTGGTGTCCCACTGTCATGGGAGCCCAGAGAGGTGCTCAGGATGCAGGGGGCAGCTGGGAAGATGCGGACCCCGTGCCCAGGAGCAGAGATCCCGCAATGTGGGCAGACAATGCCAGCCTCCACATCTCCAGCATGACACTTCTGAGCGGCACTCAGCTCCCTATCACAGCCTCCAAGAGGGACCTGAGTCTTCTGTGCCCCAGGTCACCTCCTCTCCTGAACTAGGTCAGCTCCTTGCTCACAGCAGGGATGTGGGTCAGACCGACCCAAGTTTACAGGCTGGGCATGCAGTGCCCCTGCCTGAGGAATCAGGGCCTGCCCTAGCCTCTCTCAGCCTCATGGCTTGCTTTCATAGCCTGACTCCCTGGGCTGATGATTAAAGGAGGTAAATGTGGATAGAAACAAGGCTTAGTAGGAGCAGAGCGTGAGGCCGGCCGGGTTAACCACAGCAGTGCTGTTCAGCATTTGCCACGTGCTCAGCGTGGTGCTGGGGTGTTTGTTATGCATGGAGCCCCCGCTGATTTCTCCCAACAAGCCCACCACGTAGCTAATTCCCCCACTTCCTGGCTGTGTGACTTGTGGCAAGGTATGCTCTGAACCCTGGCTTCCTCCTCTAGGAATCGGCACGAACGCTTCCCCCTAAATGAGATTGCACCTTATTGAGAAAGCGCCTTGCACCTGCCTGCTTATCGAAGTCCTCAGGAACGGGGGGTTGGAGGTGGCAGTCTGCGGTTGGATCTGGCCAGGCAGGCCCCTGCCTTGTCTCCCTCCCGGTCTGGTCCTCCCCTTGCTGCCCTTTCAGCCTGGTCAGTACTGGAGGTTGACTACCTGGACAGACTTGGCTCCAGGCAGAGCCGCCTCCAAGGTGAGACCTGCTTAGATGGATGAATTGGCCATGTTAGGCTCAAATGGGACCCATGGGGAGATGGGGAGAAGTATGGCCTGCCTGCTTCACGGCAGTGAGCAGTGGCAGCAGGCATCAAACACGCGGGACGTTTATGTGCCCTAATAAAACAGCAGCTATAATTTTCTCTCTGTTCCTTGGCAGAACCTTGGGGACCAGTGTGCCCTCTGAGTCACCTCTGGAAGGAATGATTCTCCCAGCATTCCTCTTTGGAGATCCAGGGAGCCCAAGCCGCTGGGAAGCCTGGCTGAGTCATGGTGCTTGCGGGGTTGGTAAGCAGAAAGGGCTGGGGAGGCCATGGGGAAATGGACAGAATACTGATTCAAGGAGGGACTGACGGGAGTGGACGAAGCAGAGTATAGAGGGCCCCAGGGAGAAGGTGGCCCCGTCAGTGTGGCCAGGGCTGCACCTCGAGAGGGGATGGCAAACTCCTCTCCTGGCTGCACCATGACCATAGGCCAGTCCCCTCCTTGAGAAAGGGGCCAGTGCTCCCTGCCTGCTGGCAAGCACTGGGTGAGACCCAGGATGTCAAAATGCTTTCTCTGTAGCCTGCAGCCCCCTCGGCCAAGGTGGCTTTGTGCCAGGTCTATCTGTGCAGCTCCGCTCCCCTCCCCCTGTGCCACTGTTTCTGACCCAACATGCCTGTCTCATGTTGTCTAGGTCCTGGTCGGGGGTTCTGGGAGGCTCACTTTGCTGGGGCTCTGGGAGGCTTGTGGGTGTGTGCAGTCTGGAGGTCTCAGGGTTGGACACAGCTGAGGAGGGGCCTCTGTGGCAGGACTTGGACAAGCTTGTGCTCATGGTGGCTCTCCAGGAGCAGAGGCTGTAGGCGGCAGCGTTTCCTGAGAGCTTTTGGACCTAGAGCCTTTTTTCCATAGCATCTCCTGGAATTTCATGTCTTGTGAGACAGGGGTTTTGGGATTGCCGTCCTGGGAATGTGGTGCTGTGCATCCATCTGGTGAAGCAGTAAAGACTCACGTCCCCTGTCATGCACTGACAGCCACATTGCCCCCACCATGGGACCAGGAGACCCTTGGAAGAGATGGCAGGAGTGGGCTGGGGTGAGGAGGCCTCAACCCTAGGCAGAGCCAACTGAAATGCCCAGGCAGAACAAAAGTGAGGAGTGAGGGAGGGCTTCAGGGACAGTGGCCTTGGGACATGGAGGGGACCCTGGCCCCAGGTGGGGTGGCCTGAGTCTGCTGGCCTGGTGAGGCATAGGGAGGAGTGGAGAGGTATTAGGGGGAGAAGCCCCTTCCCGGATCTGGGTACTGGCCTGGGTGTAGTGCTGGGTCAGGGCCCCCGAAAGAATAGGGTTCCCACGAGGAGGAGAAGAGGGCCTCTGGATCCCCCCAGTACCCATCACAGGCCACCCTGTGGGTGCCTTGCCCTGGAGCGGCACCTGCGTCCCATTCTGCAGGAGGCTGAGGCTGGGGAGGCTGTGCAGGAACCCCAGGCCACCCCACCTGGGGCCAGGGCCCCCTCTGTGTCCCAAGGCCACTGTCCCTGAAGTCCTCCCTCGCTCCTCGCGTTTGTTCTGCTTGGGTGTTTCAGGCGACTCTGGACAGACACAACCCCCAGCAGACCTGGCCCTTTCAGCTTCCAGCTCTCACCAACCATGTTTCCAGATTCCTTGAAATTCTCTCCTTGCCTCAGACTGGCTCTTTCAGCCCATCCTGTCTGTGTGTTTCTAGTTGGGAGAGAAGCCTCTTCAAGTCCAAGGGGGTGGGCTGTGTGCTGGTGAGAAAGCGATGCTGGGGCCACGCCACTCCTGAGGCCCCTCTGGCCAGGGCCTGGTGGTGACCTTGGGCTGGTCACTCCCCTTCTCATCTGTAAGGAGGGCATTTGGGTTCACTGGGCAGTGAGTCATTTGAGCTGGAAAATCCAAGACCTTGGCATGGGGGAGTTGTGGAGGGAGAGGTGACATGGGGTGGCTGGGGGAACCCAGGGCCCACCAAGGCCTGCCTGATCCCTCAGCAGCTGGAGGTTTACTGATGCCACCTGCTGTATGTGGCTGAGGGAGGGGCAAGGATGGTAGCCTAGAAGCACAATCAGGCCCTTCCCTAGCCACTACAGGGGTCAGGGGGCTGGGTTTTGGGGGAAGGTGTTCAGCCAGAAAGTTGGTCTGAATTAGAACCCCCCTGGTTGGTCCTAGTTATAAACACTGCACTGTTGATGACACGGTGATGGTTGTACAGGGGCACGGGAGGGCACGGGAGGGCACAAGCGTGCAGGCCCTACCTGCACCAAGGGCTTCACGGCCTGGGGACAAGGTGCAGGCAAGAGACTGGAGCTTTCTGACTGAGCGCCTACTGTCCACTGCGCCCTGGCCGAGACCTGGCCAGTGGACCTGGTCTCCTTGACCTCTCATGCTTCAGGGGTGTATTAGTCTGCTGTCACACTGTAAGGAAGTCGACATGGCTGGGGATGCCTCAGGAAACTTACAGTCATGGTGGAAGGGGAAGCAAACGTGTCCCTCACATGGCGGCAGGAGAGAGAAGTGCAGAGCAAAGTGGGAAAAGCCCCTTATAAAACTGTCAGATCTCATGAGAACTCACTACCACAAGAACAGCAGGAGGGTCGCTGCCCCCGTGATCCAATTACCACCCACTGAGTCCCTCCCACAGGTGGGGATTATAGGAACTACAATTCAAGATGAGAGTTGGGTGGTGAACACAGCCAAACCATATTGGAGGCAGGGAGCTGCGTGGGTGCCACCTAGGGGTCATCTCTCAGGCCAGGGACTGAAGGTTCCAGGGGCTCCTCAGTGGGATGGGGGTGGAGTGGGCGAGTGTGGGCAGCCAGCCCATCTCCGGCTCCCACAGCGCCCGCCCCGGTCGTCTACACTGGTGCCCCCACAGCGCCTGCCCCGGTTGTCTACACTGGCGTCCCCACGGCGCCCGCCCCGGTTGTCTACACTGGCATCCCCACAGCGCCCGCCCCGGTTGTCTACACTGGCGCCCCCACAGCACCCGCCCCGGTTGTCTACACTGGCGTCCCCACGGCGCCTGCCCTGGTTGTCTACACTGGTGGCCCCATGGAGCGCCCAGCAGAGCAGCCTCGTTTCTCCAGCGAGAGGGTCGGGCAGTGACTGTGGGATCCTGTTCACTGAGACGCTTGCTCCAAACACCAGAGGGCTTCCTCCGCCCAGGCCGTCTTCCACGGTCAAGTCTGCTTTCCAGTGGGGTGGCGGTGGGTTGGCGGGGTCAGACCCACAGTCAGCTCTGCTCATGGCTATGGTTTGGGGCAGGTTTCATCACCCAGCAGGTGGCAGGTGAAGAAATGGAGCCTCCCCAGTAGACAGCAGCCCTAGATCTGCGGGAAAGACACAGGGGCTCTGGGTCTGCCGTCAACCAGTCTGTAGCCACCGCTCCTCCCACTGTCTTTTCCCACACGTCCCTCCACTCTCCACACTCCGTGTCCCAGTTTCTTCCTGGGCGGCCTCCTGGAGCCCACGCCCTGCTCTGTCTCTGTTTTCCCACCCACTATCTACCTGGTGACCCGAAGGAGCCAGGCTCGGGCCGCCCGAACCAGGAGCCCTTCCCCAGGGATGTCCCTGGACACTTTCAGCCCCGTTATTGGGACCACTTGTCAGAGGGGCAGAGTAGCCCAGCCCCAGTCAAGAAGAGCTGCCTGGATCATGGGGGGTGTCTCCCTGAACCAGATGGAGGGAGCTGCTCAGCCTCAGTGAGGTGACAGAGGAGAAGCTGGGGAAGCAGCCCTTGCCCGCCCACCAGCCATGCTTAAGTCTCAGCTCCCCACTCTCAGGGAGGGAAAGTAGCCCCCAAGAGATGCTCACACTCTGATTCCTGGAATCTGTGCATGGGGTGCTAGTTGGAAAACAGTTGTTTGCAGCTGTGTTCAAGTGAGGGATTTTGGGAGGAGGAGCATACCTTGCAAAGGGTCCTCATTAGAGGGAGGGAAGGGCAGTTAAGGCGGTGGGTGGGGGCGTGTGACCAGGAGCTGAGATTAGAGTGCTGTGGCCATGGACCAGAGACGTCTGGAGCCCTGGAGCTGGCAGAGGTGAGGACGCTTGAAACACTTGGCTCTCGTGGTCTTCTCCCTTGGTGTCTGCCTTGCCCACTGGGCTCCATGCTCCCTTGGGAAACTGACTGACAGTGTCTGCTCCCTTGGGAAACTGACTGACAGCGTCTGCTCCCTGGCCCCTGCACCAGCTCTCAGTGTACTTCCCATGACTTTGTCAAAAGCTTCAGGGAATGTCCTACAGGCACAGCCCACCTTCCTGGGAAGCCTCTGGGCACCTGGCTGGGGTGGTCTCATTGCTGGGCCTGTCTCAGTGCTGGGGTGGGCCTAAGTCCATGGTGGGGGGCAGTGACCCAGAGGGGTGTGCAGAAGAGGGCTCTGGGGCTGCTCTGGCCCCACCTGCAGATGCCACAGCTTTTCCTCAACACCTTCCAGGTGCGATCTTCACACCTTCTCCAGGGAACGGTCAGTGGGGATATCGTGAATCACTCCGGGAGGCTGGGACTTACTCTGTCTGCTGGTGCACTGCCCTCCTGGCTGTACTTTTTTTTAATTGCATTTTAGGTTTTGGGGTACATGTGAAGAACATGCAAGATTGTTACATATGTACACACATGGCAGTGTGATTTGCTGCCTTCCTCCCCATCACCTATATCTGGCATTTCTTCCCGTGCTGTCTCTCCCCAGCTCCCCACCCCCTGCTGTCCCTCCCCTATTTCCCCCTGACAGACCCCAGTGTGTGATGCTCCCCTCCCTGTGTCCATGCTGTACTTTTATGACTGCCAGGGACACTGTGGTGATGACGGCATGCATCGTGGCCTGCACGGGGCCTGAGAGCGACGCAGCACTGTGCAGGGCAGGGCGGGGGGACGGGGAGGGGAAGGAACCACTGGAGTGATTATGATGGAGCTGGCACTGGCCATAAATTTTAATCAACTTAAAACCCACTTTTGGTATTAAACTTTACCAACCATTTAATACCCCTGGGCAGGCCCCTAGCGTGCGAGCAGGTGTCTGTCAAAGCCACCACTTTGGACGTGCCAGGCCCGAGGCTGGTCCTGGTGCCAGAGGACACCACCGTCTCCCACAGGCGTGCTGGGGTCTGGGGTGCGCTGGCAGGAGACGAGCCTGAACTTGGCCTGAGACTGGATGGGGGAGCTGGCTCTGGAGCTCCCACTGGCCTGTGTGGCCTTGAGCAAGGCTGGTGAGATGGCCTGGTCCTCAGGGCCCCCAGGAGGTGATTCTGAGGCAGGAGAACAGGGTCTGGAGTCAGGGAGCCTGAGGCTGATTCACGCCCACTGGATATCAGAGGCTGCTCTTTTTTCTGCACGGTGGCTGAAAAATGAAAGTACCTCTGATTGGTCCCCTTCTGCAACCAATCAGACTGGTCACAGGCCTATGCTTCACTCTGACTGGTCCCCTCCCACAACCAATCAGACTGGTTGCAAGCCTACTCTTCATCCTGATGGATCCCCTCCTGCAACCAATCAGACTGGTCGCAGGCCACTACTTCATTTGCATAGAGTGAACCAATGGGAAAAGTCTAGAGGGTATTTAAACCCCAGAAAATTCTGTGACTGACGCTGTTGAGTTGCTGGCTTGAGCCCGCCTCCTCTCTGTGGAGTGTACTTTCATTTAAAATAAATCTTTGCTTTCACTGCCTTGCTTCATTTGTGCGTTTTGTCCGATTCTTTGTTCAAAACGCCAAGAACCTGGACAACTACCCAACCAGTAACAATTCCAGAGGCAGGCAGCAGAGCCGGCAGCACTGCCGAGGATGGCCGTGGAGTGACCCCAGCTCACGTGACTCCTGCCAGCCTCAGCTGGAGCTGGGAGTGGAGTCTGCTCACCTTCACAGATGGGGAAACTGAGGCTCCGAGATGGTACCAAGTGGTCACAAGTCACAATCAGGAGGAGCAGGCATTCAGTGGACCCCAGATTGGACACACTGCAGATTGTCCCCAGAGGGTTTCTCTCCATCCTGCAGCCTGGGAGAGTGAGCATGGCCCAGTGTCTGGGCAGAGCAGGATGCTCCTTCCAGAAAGTCGGGAAGCAGGACAGAGTTGGCTGCTGGTGACCCCCACTGGGCACTCAGGGGCCCTCTGAGCTGGGGGCTTCTAGAGACAACCCCAGGCTCCTCACACCAGGCAGCTGTGGTGAGTCCTTGGCTCACCTATGGTGTCCAGTCCTGAGCCTGGTATCCCTGGCTTACATGTTTGTGGTGACCTGGAAGGCCCATGGGGCAGTTTCCAAACTCCTGGTGCTGATCAGGCCAGGGAGGCAGCTAAAGATGCCCCAATGAGCTCCAGTCCTTTGTTCCTGTAGCAAACATTTATTAGACCACTCCTGTGTGCTAGGACCCATGACAGGTGATGAGTAGGGAACACGCCTTGGCCTCCAGGGGGAGAGGAGCTTCCACAGGGAGTTCCAGCCCAGAGTGGGATGTGCTATGGTGGGGCAAGCCCAGGAGCTCACAGGAGCCTACAGGACAGAGCATGCTTCTCTGTGCTGGTGAGCCTTGAGTTGGGTATTAAGGATGAGTATAAGTTTCTCAGGAAGAGAAGGGGAGAAGAAGACTGTTCGATGCACAGTGAACAGCCTGTGCAATAGCAGAAAGGCACACATCAGCTCTATGAGGCTTCAAGTAACTGAGAGGAGGCACTGAAGAGGAGCAGATGTGCTGAGCGAGTCTGGAGAACAGATGCCGTTTACGGGTGGAAGTCTGCATTAGGGAAGGCTTCCTGGAGGAGGCAGCTCTGCAGAGAGACCCTAGCACTGAGGGGACTAGAGATGGACATTCCAGCTGAGGGAATGGCTGGACCTTTCCCACCTGCCTTGACCTTTGTTTCTCTGTGCAGCCACCATGGGCTCTCACCTTCTTTGTCTTTACAGCAAAGCAGAACGTGGCCCTGGTGTGGCTGCACCTGGCACACCTGTGGCCTGTCTGACATCTCCTGGATTCACAGACATCCTGCTGCAGAGACAGGTGGGGCTGCCCTCCCAGCCTGACATGTTAAGACCCTATGGCTCAGCCCTGTGGGGTCTAGCCTGGGGACAGACCGTGGGAGGTGGCTGTCCCTCAGAGGGGTGCAGGGCCCATAGGCAGATATTTGATTGAATAGCGGTCGTGTTTCTAGGGCACTGGCCGAGCTCCAGGCCCCAGGTAATCAGCTGTCCCAGTTATGCCTGTTCCTGGCCAGTGGGGGCATCCTGGTAGCTGCATTTCTCCAGTGAAATGGCGGCTCTATGAGATCCAGTGACTTGCTGAAGGTGCCAGCCCCACCACGTGGTGGTGGGAGGACGTGAAACCTGGTCTCGGGTGGCAAATGCCACATTGTCTTCAGGGCAGGTGCTGAAGTCCTTTGCTTCTGGGTGGAGCCGCATTTACACTGTGAGCTCTTTGACCATGGGCCAATAGCTTCTCATCCTCAGGCCTCAGTTTCCCTATCTGTCCAGGGAGGGGTTGTCCTAGATGCTCTCTGGACTCCCTGCCAGGCAGTACTCATCTGGTCCTCATACCCCGGGTGGTCCCCGCCCTGGCCCTCCCAGCGCTGATCCTGCCTACCTGCCAAGAACCACGCTGCCCTCGGAGGATGACAGTGGTTTCGGATTCCCTCCGGGAAGCAGCCCTGGGGACAGGAGAGGACTCTGCACTTGCTTCCAAAACCCCCATGTGCCTGAGTAGTGGGCGGCAGATGGAAGCTGATGAGTTGAATAAATGAGGGCATGATCAGTTTTTAGCAGACGTCATCGGAAACAGCTTGAGGCCCTGTTAGTCAAGCATGCCGGGCTGTGTGCTGGAGAGGGGCCCCTCCCTGACCCAGGGATGGTGCTGAGACGCCAGGCCTGTCCAAACCCGTCCAGGGCTGCTTGGGTGCTGTTGCTGGGGTCTGGCCTGCAGGTCCCCTCACCATCAATGTTCTGGGTACCAGGACTGAAGAGGGTGCAGTTCAGAAGGGCCTGTTCACTGCTGTCTGCTCACCGCGAGAGCCAGGTACCCCCAGGCAGGGATGACCTAGGATGCAGGGCACCCCCAGTCCTCATCCCCTGCAGCAAGATGGCAGACTGGAGCTTTTTCTAGTTTCATGACAGCTGGCTATCTTGGGATGCCTAGAGCTGGGGCTTGTCTGCTCATTCAAGAAATATTCCCTGAGAGCTTCTGTGAGCCAGACATTGTCATAGGTTTTGGGATTCAGCAGTGAACAAGAGAAGGCTCAGTCCCGAGAGCTGCCATGCTGGAGAGAGGCTTGAAGTTTATATTTCAGACGACAGAAATCCACAGGGCACTCCCTGCGCCCAGCCTGGCATGAAGAGCTCCGTGAATCTGAGCCCATTCAGTCCTGACCACGACTCTCAGGGGAGGCTGTGCTTGCCGGTGCTGCAGACGCAGACGCTGGGCATGGGGAGTGTGAGTGACCTCCAGGGTCACTCCTCAGGAGGGACGGAGCTGGCACTGGCATGCCGGCGGTCTGGCTCCGGCTTCCAAGCCCTTCCAGATGCTGGTAATAAACACACGGGAACACGGCGCCCCAGAGTGACGAGCGCCAAGAACGTGCATCTGTGAGCGGCTGCTCTGCTGGCTGGGCGGGCAGTCAAGGAGGCCTCTCGGAGAAGGCAGCCTTTGAGCAGAGACTACAATGGAGAGAAAGGGCGGGGCTGGCTGAAGCCTGCGGACTGAGGGGTGAGTATGAGGAGCATGGCCCGCGGCTGGGCCAGACACGGAGGGCCAGGAGCTTCCCCACCATGGACAGACCTCTGGCTTCCCTTTCATAAGAGAAGAATACAAGTTTACCGGATAACCCCTTCCAAGGCCTGTCTGACTGTATCTTCCTCCCCTGCCCCATGTTCCCTGGTTCCATCCCAAGGCCACCTTCTCTAGGAAGCCCATGGTGATGGCTGTTTTCTTTGGGCTCCTACAGCATCTTACTGGATTACCAGCCTCTGTTGTGAAGAGTTCTCTTTTGGGACCACAGCTCCCCTCTGGCTCTGGAGTGTTTCTTTGGGGCTGCTGAGGCAGTAGCACAAGCTGAGACTGGCCTTGTATCTCCACAGTGTTCAAATACCCCTGGGTTGGGTGCAGGGCCCAGGGTGGTCAGCAACCCTCCCCTGGAATCTGGGGACATTGGCATTTGAATGGGGGTTGGGGCTTGTCTTCCCTTGTCTCCCTGCCAAGATACAGCAAAGCAAAACAATCAGAGTCTGATTTGCGGCTCTGGCAGGTGGAGGTCATAATGAGAAGCCTCCTCTGGGGATTCTCTCCTCTCTCTTTGCAGGTGAAAGGAGCTCTGTGGACAGCTGTGAGGTCTCCCCAGCCTGGGGGAGGTGGGGCTGGCTTATGGGAAGCGGTGCTGACGGCCCCACACTTGGGCACACGTGGGCTGCAGCCAGATAATTTAAAGAAGGAAGGTGGAGGCTGTTTGGAGGAGGGAGCAGGGGCAGGCAGGGGCTGGGAGCCCCACCAGGAAGCAGGGGCAGTGCCCAGGTGAGACCCCTGAGCAGATACGCTGTGGCTGTGACCCAGACCCATAACAGGAACCCACAGTGCGTGTGGGACCGTCTGGCTCAGGCAGGCAGACACCACACTCCAGCAACACGGGCACCTCCAGGGCAGCTGCCATTTCCCAGCAGCCTACACGTGTCCCGCGTCGGCCTGGACACTTGTCACGCATTGTCAAAAATGCCCATAACCATGAAAAGCAGCCGCTGTTGTCCCCATTCTGCCTCCAGGGCAGCAAGTTCTGAGAAGCAAAGACATTCCCCGTGGTCAGCCTGAGGGAAGGTGGAGGAAACGGGGCTTCAACCCAGGTCAGAACCGGGTTCTGAGCCTAAGCCTCTTCCCCCACATAGTCCTGGGGGTGACTAGCCAGGCTGGCTGAGAGCTTGGCTTTGGGCAGGACAGATTTGAGGTGCCTGAGGAACTTCCAGGGAGGTGGGGCTTCTTGGTCTGGAACCTGGCAGAGAGATCTGGACTGGAGGTGAAAATCCCACAGATGGGCTGGAGGTGAGGATCCCACAGATGGACTGGAGGAGAAAATCCCACAGACGGGCTGGAGGTGAGGATCCCACAGATGGGCTGGAGGTGAAAATCCCACAGATGGGCTGGAGGTGAGGATCCCACAGATGGGTTGGAGGTGAGGATCCCACAGATGGGTTGGAGGTGAGGATCCCGCAGATGGGCTGGAGGTGAGGATCCCACAGATGGGCCGGAGGTGAGGATCCCACAGATGGGCTGGAGGTGAGGACCCCACAGATGGGCCGGAGGTGAGGATCCCACAGATGGGCTGGAGGAGAAAATCCCACAGATGGGCCAGAGGTGAGGATCCCACAGATGGGCTGGAGGTGAGGATCCCACAGATGGGCCGGAGGTGAGGATCCCACAGATGGGCTGGAGGAGAAAATCCCACAGATGGGCCAGAGGTGAGGATCCCACAGATGGGCCGGAGGTGAGGACCCCACAGATGGGCCGGAGGTGAGGATCCCACAGATGGGCTGGAGGAGAAAATCCCGCAGATGGGTCAGAGGTGAGGATCCCACAGATGGGCTGGAGGTGAGGATCCCACAGATGGGCTAGAGGTGAAAATCCCACAGATGGGCTGGAGGTGAAAATCCCACAGATGGGCCAGAGGTGAGGATCCCACAGATGGGCCGGAGGTGAGGATCCCACAGATGGGCTGGAGGTGAGGATCCCACAGATGGGCCGGAGGTGAGGATCCCACAGACGGGCTGGAGGAGAAAATCCCGCAGATGGGCCAGAGGTGAGGATCCCACAGATGGGCTGGAGGTGAGGACCCCACAGATGGGCTGGAGGAGAAAATCCCGCAGACGGGCTGGAGGTGAGGATCCCACAGATGGGCTGGAGGTGAAAATCCCGCAGATGGGCTGGAGGTGAGGACCCCACAGATGGGGCTGGGTCATATTAGCCCCTCAAGGGCAGGAGGAGAGGATGAGCCAGCAGAGAGGTCACCCACCTTCACCCCTCAGCAGGCTGATCCCCCCAGCCCATTCTGAAGATTGCAAACTGAGGCAGGAAGTGCGATCACCTGGCCTCAGTGCTGCAATGCAGCCTGTATCCTGAGCCTTGGCATCGCTGCCTCCACAGCTGAAGCACGTGCGATCCCTCAGCTTCCTCCCTCTTATCCCTCAGCTCCAGAGATGGCTCAGGGTTTTGTAGGAATCATGATGAATTGGTTGAAGGCCTCACAAATTATTTGAACTCAATTGCCGGGAAAGGGAAATATGAGTCGGAGCTCGCAGTGTGGAATGGCCGGGAGGAGATGTGCAGACCCAAGAGGCAGTCCAGCCAGGGGGGTGGGAGTGAGGGAGGAGGTTGAGAGCCAGGAGGGCCGAGTCAGGCTTCTGCTCCCTCAGTGGACAGAGAGCAAACACTGCCACTGAAGGCCCTCCTCCAGTTTCTTCCAGTTTTGCAGAAATTTCCCACTCTCGAAGGGGCTGTGGAAACAGCCTTGTCCTTGGTCACACTCTGAGTCCTGGTTCTGGTCACAGATTGAGCCTCGATCATAGACTGGGCACTGATCCCCTTATCTACTGAGCCCTGATCCTTCACTAACTGAGCCCTGATTCTAGTCATAGCTTGAATCTTAATGCCTTCTTACCAATCCCTCTAAAGAGATCACAGTGTGACCAGAGGATGAGATGGATGTTCCAGACACAGTTAAGTAACGACAAAGGGCTGGTTCCATTTGTGCTCTGGAAGTCCAGGAAGTCAGCTTGGCCACGTGATCAGGACAATTCAGGCAGGCTTCCTGGTGCAGAGGCTGGGCCCTGAGGGACTCAAGCAACAGCCGGCTTGGTGGGGAGAGGGCTGTGTGGACATGGGGGCAACCTCTAGTTGTCGGGGGGCTGAGGCCGTAGTCCCAGGTGTGGAGGCCAGTGGGCCCTCAGCCAGGCACGGCAGACCCCTGCGTCATTCTTCTCTCTTCTCCATGGGGCGGGCTGGTCCCTGGGTTCCTGGAGAGGTTTCTGGGTGGCTGATGTGGGCTCTGGTCTCTCAGGCTGTGTCTCCGGCTCCCTGCTCTGGCTCTGCTGACCTGGCCGCCTTGGGCTCCCCATATGTGCCTGGAGCAGTGGCCTGGCTGTGCAAGAGCCCACAGGGCCTCTGGGCCACATGACGAGATGCGGCTCAGTGCCGGTGGCCTGGGCCCACGCCTACTGTCCATGCCGCCCTGTGGCCTGTGCGAAGGAGGGCCGGGAGCAAGGGTGGAAAATGGGAAGGGTGTTCTGGGATGCGGCCCCTCCCCTGGGAGAGAGAGCTTAACTGCCAGGATACTTTGGTTGCGAGTGGTGAACATGAAACGCAAACAGGCTTAAACATGAAAGGGCATTTATCGGCTGGCGTAACTGCAAAGCTCAGCGCTCGGTTCCAGCATTCAGTTCCAGCCACACAGGCAGGATCTGCAGCGCTCAGCCCCTCTTGCTCCCTTTGATCCGCTCCATCGTGGGTTCCCGTGGAGGCGGAGAGACAGCCCTCAGCTCCTGGCCAGATTCCTGCTGGGCTGATGTTCACGGCAAATGGAAAATGTCTTCATAGCATTTCCCCTCAGTCCCAGGGGTCTTTCTGTTTGACCACCTGGTGCCACAAGCCCGGCTCTGAGCTGGCCACTGTGGCGGGGCATTGTGCTCTGACAGGCTCACCCTCTCTCATGCGCCTCCAGGGAGGGGAGGGGTTCCCCCAAGAGAAATCCAGGTGATCCTTTGCTGATGGGCAGTGCTTCTCACTCTGCCCCACGGTCCTGTGGGTGCCTCCAGGCCTGACTCAGTTTCCCCTCCTCCGGGAGCCCCCGCCCACAGCAGCCCTTCTCTTAAAGTGCTCAGGGCTTGAAAGAAACAAGATGCCACTCAGTGTCTTTACCACCCGCCCCCATCCCGGGGGAGGGGACGAAGCTTCTCCGCCGCAGATGAGGAAGGGGCGGCCTCAGCCCTACCCACACTGCAGGCCCATCAGGCCGTAACTGAAAAAGACCCTTCCTGCCTGGGGGAGCCAGCCTCAAGATGGGGGTGGGGTGAGGGCACCTGTACTCTCAGCCCCCACCTGCCAGCAGGCACCCAAGCTCTTTCTTGGCTGAGCTAGGCAGCTGTCCTAGGTCCTAATCAGGCTGCATTTGACTCCCGTTCTCTTTTCGTCTGACTTTCTGGGGACGAGAGACCTCTGTTTGCTTAGCTCCCTCCACTTGCTTTCCTTGAATGTGGGAAACCTAGACTCTGTCCTGGAAAAGACCCAGCCCCTCCTGCCCACCCCAGGCCTGTAGCTGCAGAGACTGGACGCTAAAGCCTCAGGAGGGTAAGTGACTGTGCCCGGGAGCTGCACTGAGCAGCAGTGGGGCCCGCAGGGCCTCCAGGCTCCCCAGCATGTCAGTGGGTCCTGCCACCTCTCCCTTCCCTGTGAGCTGGCACGGTGAGGCCGAGGGGCGCAGGCTGGGGTGGGAATCTCGGTCCTTCCCAGCTCTGTGGGAACTGGAAGATGCTCAAGAACTGCCTCATCCCCAGGTCTCGGTTTTCCTATTGTAACGGGGCAGCTGGACTCAGGGGTGTCCAGTCCCCATGTTGAATTCCACCCTCATCTCCCTGTGTAAGGTGGGGGAGGTGTCCGGTGCCCCATCCCTACCCCTGGGCCTGGATTTCCAGCTTCTGTCCTGGTGTCCAGGGCCCTCCCATGCCAAGCCCTGTACAGTCCAGGCTATTGTCTCAGATCCAAGCAGCCAGGCTGGATGGGCCTGGGGCAGGATGGGTGGACTGCGGGGTTGGTGGGCCAGGTCAGGAACAGAGCACCTGCTTCCCTGTGACTGCCTCATGGAGCGCTCATCACAGAGATGTCCCAGAGCAGGGCTCCTCGCGGAGCCCTTCAATATCGGATCTGTCACGGAAGAAAAATGTTGCATTTTGTTTCTGAGACCTTTCCTTGATCCTATCTTACAAGAAAGAAAAAGAAAAAAGAAATAGCAAAGGCCGCCTGCCAGGGGAGTGAGAGATTTGGGAGGAGCGTTTCTGAGGGAACCGTGAGTGTCAGGAAGGGCGGGCCTGGGTTCCCAGAGTGCTTTCTGGAAAGCCGCGGCGGAGCGTCACTGGGTAGCGGCCACCTCTGGCAGCGCTATGAACAAGTGCCCGCCGCGCAGTGGCTCAAAACAAGATGCTGTGGTTTCTCCTGAGCCTTGGTGGGCCCAGTCAGTCTGCTGGACTTGCTGGCACATCTGTGGTTGGCAGTGGGCTGGCTGGGAAGCTCCGGTGGTCTTGCCTGGGCAGTCTCACGTGCCTGGGACAGTGGGGCTGGGTGGGCTCGCTCCCCTGCGGGCTTCTCCGGCTATTCTCATGGCAGGGGCTGGGTCTGGGCAAGCAAGGGGTAGAAGCTCCTGCTGCATCTTGAGGCCCAGGCTCAGGGTCATCTCTTCTGTGGTATTCTGCAGGCAAAAGCCAGTTCCAGGCCAGCCAGAGGTGGAAACTGGGCTTGGCAGGAGGGCGGCTTTAAATGGTGCAATGGATGGAATGCTTGTATTCCCCAAATTCACACGTTGAAATCCTAGCCCCGATTGTGATGGTATAAGGCGGTGGGGCCTGTGGGAGGGGAGGAGGGTGTGAGAATGCTGTCCTCATGAATGGAACCACACCCTCGTGACAGGGTCCCCAGGGAGTTGCCTGGTCCCATGCAAAGACAGAGTGAGAAGGTGGGGCAGAAACCTGGAAGTGGCCCTCCCCAGATGCTGCTGGCACCCCGATCTCGGCCCCTGGCTTCCAGAATGGAGAGAAATAGATCTCTGCTGTTTATGGGTCACCCAGTCTCTGGAGCTTGATTACAGCAGCCCAAAAGGATGGAGACAATGACAGTGAGAGAGGAAAATAAAGCTCAGGACCCCAAGTCACTAAGCCAGAGGGAAAAATCAAGCTGGGAACTCTGTCAGGCAAACCTGCCTCCTGTTTATTCCTAACTACGACAGCTACAAAGATAAAAAAGCTACACACCTCCCCGACAATGTGCCCACAGGGAATTCCCTGTGGACCTCAAGATCTTTACTACGAAACAGTTCTGCTGAACTTCACCCTGGCAATGTAAACCGATAGCTTACCTTCACAGGCGCAGGACAGAAAGTCATCCCTCTGCTCACCTGACACAAATGCGTACCCGATTGCTTTCTGATGTGATTGGGCTCTGCATCCCCACGCAAATGTCATCTCAAATGGTAACCCCCACACGTTGGAGGAGGGGCCTGCTGGGAGATGACTGGACCACGGGGTGGATTTCTCCCTCGCTGCCCTCGTGAGAGTGAGAGTTCTCATGAGAGCTGATGGTTTTAAAGGGTGCACTTCCCCTGCTCCACCCTCCTGCCGCCATGTAAGGCATGCCTGCTTCCCCTTCCACCATGCTTGTAAGTTTCCTGAGGCCTCCCCAGTCATGCAGAACTGTGAGCCAATGAAACCTCTTTTCTACATAAATTGCCCAGTCTCAGGTAGTTCTTTCTAGCAGTGTGAAAACAGACTAATGCACTTCTTCTGCCCTATTGTTTGTGTAAGAATGCAGATTCACTGAGCTACACTAAGGATTCAGTGAAAGGCTAATCAGAGACTCAGAGGATGCAACTGCTTGTCCCTTGTCTACCTGTGGCCGGGAAGCCCCTTACTTTGAGTTGTTCTGCATTACTGGATGGAACCGATGTTCATCTTACTTATGATGTAAGTGTGTAGTAAGCTCACCTCGCTTATGACGTCAGTGTGTAGTAAGCTCACCTTGCTTATGACGTAAGTGTGTAGTAAGCTATCTCACTTACGATGTCAGCGTGTGGTAAGCTCACCTCGCTTACGATGTCAGCGTGTGGTAAGCTCACCTCGCTTACGATGTCAGCGTGTGGTAAGCTCACCTCGCTTACGATGTCAGCGTGTGGTAAGCTCACCTCGCTTACGATGTCAGCGTGTGGTAAGCTCACCTCGCTTACGATGTCAGCGTGTGGTAAGCTCACCTCGCTTACGATGTCAGCGTGTGGTAAGCTCACCTCGCTTACGATGTCAGCGTGTGGTAAGCTCACCTCGCTTACGATGTCAGCGTGTGGTAAGCTCACCTCGCTTACGATGTCAGCGTGTGGTAAGCTCACCTCGCTTACGATGTCAGCGTGTGGTAAGCTCACCTCGCTTACGATGTCAGCGTGTGGTAAGCTCACCTCGCTTACGATGTCAGCGTGTGGTAAGCTCACCTCGCTTACGATGTCAGCGTGTGGTAAGCTCACCTCGCTTACGATGTCAGCGTGTGGTAAGCTCACCTCGCTTATGATGTAAGCTCACCTCGCTTATGATGTCAGCATGTAGTAAGCTCACCTCGCTTATGATGTAAGTATATAGTAAGCTATCTCACTTACGATGTCAGCGTGTGGTAAGCTCACCTCGCTTACGATGTCAGCGTGTGGTAAGCTCACCTCACTTATGATGTCAGTGTGTAGTAAGCTCATCTTATGAAGTGACCGATGTCTCATATCTCCCTAAAATGTATAAAACCAAGCTGTGTCGTGAACACCTTGGACACATGTTTTCAGGACCTCCTGAGGCTGTGTCACAGGTGTGTCCTTAACCTTGGAAAATAAACTTTCTAAATTGACTGAGGCCTGCCTCAGATCCTTCACAGTCACAGCAATGAGGGACAGTTGTCCTCCCCGAGCCCCAAGAGATGGTGGCGGGTAGTGGCCAAGGACTGTCAGGAGTGAGAGGAGCTGAGGTGTGGACAGAGTGAAAGGTCCACAGAGGAGCCTGTCTGTGCATTGGATGTACCCAAAGGCTCCCCGATTCTGCCTATAATTACATGAATATGGGAGAGGGTACAGTGGGGACATGAGTCCGCTGCACACCTACCCACCCTAGACCAATACATAGTAGGCGCTTAACACACACTTGCTCATGGTTCAGCCCAGACTCACATCCCCCAGAAAGCCCCTCCCTGGTCATTCTGTCAGTCATGGAGTGAGGCAGGGCAGTGTGGGGGTCCAGGGCTCAGACCCCAGGGCCAGGTTGGGCAGGTTTTCGTGCCGCCTGGGCTCTCCCTGGCTGCAGGGTCTTGGTCATGTGTCTTAGTCTCCTTGCATCTTAGTTTGTTGCAGAAAAGAGTCAGTCTGGGCGTGGTGGCTCACATTTGTAATCCCAGCGCTTTGGGAGTCCAAGGTGGGTGGATCAAGACGTCAGGAGTTCAAGACCAGCTGGCCAAGATGTTGAAACCCCATCTCTACTAAAAATACAAAAATTAGCCAGACACGGTGGCAGGCACCTGTCATCCCAGCTACTCATGAGGCTGAGGTAGGAGAATTGCTTGAACCCAGGGGGTAGAGGTTAAAGTGAGCCGAGATTGCGCCAGTGCACTTCAGCCTGGGCAACAGAGTGAGACTCCATCTCAAAAAAAAAAAGAGTCAAACTCTGTAAAATATTTGAAGAGATTTATTCTGAGCCAGATATGAGTGACCGTGGCCCATGACACAGCCTCAGGAGGTTAAGAACATGTGCCCAAGGTGGTCGGGGCACAGCTCAATTTTATATATTTTAGGGAGACATGAGACATCAATCAAATTCATTTAAGATGTACATTAGTTGATCCAGACAGAAAGGTGGAACAACTTGAAACAGGGGCTTCCAGGTCTGATATGATCTGGCTTTGTGTCCCCACCCAAATCTCACCTTGTAGCTCCCATGATGCCCATGTGTTGTGGGCGGGATCAGGTGGGAGACTGAATCACGGGGGCGGGTCTTTCCTGTGCTGTTCTTGTGATAGTGAGTAAGTCTCAGGAGATCCAATGGTTTCAAAAACGAGTTTCCCCACACAAGCTCTCTCTTTGCCTGCTGCCATCCATGTAAGATGTAACTGCTCCACTTTGCCTTCCACCATGATCCTGAAACCTCCCCAGCCATGTGGAACTGTAAGTCCATTAACCCTCTTTCTTTTGTAAATTGTCCAGTCTTGGTTACATCTTTAGCAGCAACATGAAAACAAAGTAATTTTTTTTTTTTTTTGAGATGGAGTCTTGCTCTGTTGCCAGGCTGGAGTGCAGTGGCGCAATCTCGGCTCACTGCAACCTCCGCCTCCTGGGTTCAAGCGATTCTTCTGCCTCAACGTCCCGAGTAGCTGGGACCACAGGTGCGTGCCACCACGCCCGACTCATTTTTTTGTACTTTTTTTTGGAGAGGCGGGGTTTCACGATGGCCAGGATGGTCTCGATCTCTTGATCTTGTGATTCATCTGCCTCGGCCTCCCAAAGTTCTGGGATTAAAGGAAACAGACTGATACAGGGCCATAGGTGGATTTAAATGTTTTGAATTGGCAATTGGTAGCAGGCTTCAGAGAGAAGAGATTGTAAATGTTTCTTATCAGACTCAAGGTCCGTGTTCATGGGAATGCCAGAGAGGTATAGTGAGGCGCATCTGAACCCTGATTCCCATCAGGACCTGAACCTGCTTCCAGGTTAAATTTTAGAGAGCCCTGGCTGAGAAGGAAGCCCATTCAGATGGTTGAGGGTGTGGGAAGTAGAAAAGTTCCTTTTTAAAGTTTCCTTTCTTGTTAAAGAATAAGTGTGCTAATAACTTTGTTAAGCCCTATCCTATGAAGCTATTATACATGCCATGCTTACGGGCACATAGTACACTTTATGTCCTTGTACTTTAACCAGGATATCTGTGCTGGACATGCTCACAGGCATGTCCCAGCTCTCCACTGCTTTCACCTGTTTAGAAAAGTTTTAAGTTGTTAGCCAATCAGGTTTTAGTTTAGATGGTGAGGTCTGGCTCCAGCCAATGGAGATCAGACACAGCAGTGAGGACGACCCCAAATGCGTAAGGAACAAATATGTTTTCTTTCCTTTGTTCTTTGTACTCTCATGGCACAATGGCCAGCGAGGGTACCCTTCCTGCAGTCCAGGAAGTAAAAATTGTGTTGCTGAAAGACCCTTTGTCTCAGCGCTGATTTTTCTTTGCGGCACAAGGCATCTATTTCCAACAGGGGGCTTATAATTTTATTTTGGTTTGCAATTTCCTTCTCTGTAAAATGGGGAGAAAAGGCACAGTCCTGCTCTGTTGTCTTGGGGCCAGTTCTCCACTGGAGGGTGGGGACAGCTGCCCACAACCAAGGGGGCGGCACCTGGCACGTGGTCAGTGCTTAAGAAGTGTTAGTGAAAGGGGAGGAAGCCAGATGCAAAGGCCTCACATCCCACCTGTGAGATGCCCAGGACAGAGGCATCTGCAGAGATGGTGTGGCACAGGTTGGGGGTTGCCAGGCACTGCAGTGGGGGACGTGGGTGACTGACCATGGGTACGGGTTTTCCTCTGGGTGCTGGAAATGTTTTGGAACTAGGGAGATGGGGCGTCTGTGCAACATCATGAATGTCCTCAGTGCTGTTGGACTGGATACTTCAGAACGGTTGGTTTTGTGAGATTTGAATTTTGCCTCAATTGTGATGCTTCACCAGATACTCCAGGAATACTGAGTGAGCACCAACACTGCCAGATGCAGGCTGGGGTCACAGAGGTCGGCAGGGCAGGCGGGCCTCTGGTTCTCACAGTCTGCATTCTGGTGGCTCGTTAATTCACTCAACAAACTCCTGCACAAGGTCATGAAGCCCCATGGTGTGCCGGTTCCCGGGACCAGACTCCAGCGTGGCCGTGATCGCCTTCAATTTCCTGCTGGCTTGTGGCCCTGCCAGCCTCTCATCCACTCCTGCCCACGTGTTTGTGCCACTGGGTGTGGCTCTGGCCAGACCCCTGGATGCCTGACTCAGTCCACACCTCTGCCTCGCCTTTCCTGCTCGGTGCTGTGGGGCGGGGCCTGCCGGACTTGCTGGATTGAAGGGAGCAGAGCTCACTGCAGGCTGGGCCCCTCTGCCTGAGATTCCCAACTCCCAGCACCGATTCTTTCTGGGAAGCCTGAGACATGATGACTCACTGTGAATTTGGGCAGTTCACTTCTAGTCTCTTCATCCAGAAGTGGAAGGTGTCCCCTGAATGACCCCTGCGGTCCTTCTAGGTCCGGCCTCCTCTGGGCCTGTCCAGTGGTTTTGTGACCGCACCCCATGGTAATACTTCAGTGCAGCTGCTCTATTCTGGGAGGCTCAGATTCTGTTGTGACTACATGACCTGCTTCTGTGATCTCATTATTTTATTCTGTGATCTGGGTGCAGTCTTCCATTATTAATGTCCGTGATTTGACGATTGTCTGGGTCCTCCCAAGACATGCTTGAAAGCTGGGGTGTAGGGAAAGCCAGGGGAGGGGAGGGTGGGCTCCCACAGTCCCCACAGTCCCTGCAACACTGGTATAATTACAGGCAGAATGAGGGAGCCCTCCAACCCTGCCGCAGATCAGCGAACTGCAGCCTGGCAAGGACTTATCAGCAGGGCAGCTTCCGGGCTCCCACACTGTCCCTACTGAATCTGCCCCAGGAGGGTGCCAGCCTGGGGGTCGGGCAGGGGGACAGGAGGAAGCCTCCCTGATGGGTGGAGTGAGCCAGGAGGAGCCCAGGTGGAAGGGGACATGGGGGAGAGCTGGAGGGTGGACAGGAATCTGGAGTGGAGGTATGTCTTGGCAGGGACAGAGGGGACGAGAGGCACCATGGCCTCGTGGACAGTGCAATCGGAGGCTGCTAAGAAGCGTTGATGATTACAAGAAAGAAATGGACACACTCAGAGCTGTTAGTCATCAATTTAACATAAATTGTGGGGGTTGGAGGGCTTCCTCAGGAGCATTGGAAGAGAACTAACTCCCTGCATCAGGGGCCAAGCAGGCTTGGGAAGACATACAGGACTGAATTGGAAGGAAGGAGGAGAGCTGAGCTCTCAGAAGCTGGGTCTCCTGCCACTGCTGGGTCCTGATGGTACAGATCCTGAGCCTGGGTTCCTTTCTGGAGAGACACAATGAGAACCCTGAGCCCCCTCCCCACCCCGCCCTGCCCTGGAGCTCTACAGACATGGCCCCGGAGGCACTGAGTAAGGTGAGTACCTGCGGGACAGTGTGGCCCTTCCGGATCTGCCAGCTGGACTCACAAGAGGGTCAAATCCCAGGAAAATGGGAGGGAAGGGCTGGGCCTGCTGAGGCAGCAGCTGTAGGCCTGGGGCGAGGTGCTGCTGGAGGTGGAGGGGAGGCAGGCGCCGAGGGGAGAAAGGAGCCAGTGGGTCTGGTGGCACTCTCCCCTGAGGCTGGATTTCATCCCACAGGGCCCAGGGCAGCCGGCCTCCTGTGTTCCCGGGGCAACTCCTGGAAGCTTTCCATTAAATGAAGGGGACGCCAGCACTGCCATGTGCAGCCCCGAGCATGGGGTCAGGAGGCTTTGAGGAGTGGTCTTGCCGGGAGAGTTTCACTGTATGGGACCAGTACCCACCAAGTGTTCACCAATCTGATCAGGGCTGCCCTGATAAGGGCCAGCTGTGCGCGGAGAGGCTCGGCGATGCCTGTCCTCTCCAGCTGCTGACAGCAGGAGTTGCTGTTACGGAATTGGGCTCCCCCAGACGCAACGAGGTGAGAAGGTGCCAGTTTGCAGAGGCTGGTTGGGGGACACCACTTCATTGCAGAAAGGTGGGCGGAATTCTAGGAGGCCCTAGAACCGTGCTCCTAGGGGCAAGATAACTGGGCAGCCATGAAGACATCTGCTAATACATAATCAGAAGAAGTCAAGGATGGATGAGCAGAAGGCCTGGTGCCAGACCCAAGCAAGTTCTCAAACCCAGAGCCCCTCAAGGCAGGATGTGGCAGGGTCCCCGTGTCTGGAGATAGAAAAGCTAGGAGTGCCGAGAGTGTCAGGGAGCTAGGGGAGCTGTGCAGGGCGGAGAGCCAGTGTGGCTGGGGAGCCGGGAGCATTCCCGAGGATGGCTTGCGACCTTGGCATAGCAGGGGTGTGTGCATATGTGCGTGTGTGTGCACGCACGTGTGCGTGTGTGTGTGCATATGTGCATGTGTGTGCGCGCACTTGTGTGTGTGTGCATATGTGCATGTGTGTGTTCACGTATGCGTGTGTGCATATGTGCATGTGTGTGCATATGTGCATTGTGTGTGCGCATGTGTGCATATGTGCATTGTGTGTGCGCACGTGTGCGTGCGTATGTGCATGTGTGCACGTGTGCGTGTGTGCATATGTGCATGTGTGTGCACGTGTGTGTGTGCATATGTGCATTGTGTGTGCGCACGTGTGCGTGTGTGTGCATATGTGCGTGTGTGTGAGAGAGAGGGAGAGAAGTGAAGTGCCTTTACTGGGTGCCCCACCTTTACCTCCTGATAATGCCCAGCACAGCTCATCTCTACCCCTCCGGCGGTCCCTACAGTGGGTTTTCTTCCCATTTCACAGAGGAGAAAGTCGAGGCTGAGGAAATCAATCAACCCCTGGAGGCTGCGTCTCTTCCAGGGCCAGGGCCAGGCTTTGGCCTCTGGTGTGTCCATCTCTGAAGTCCACAGTTTCCCCTGCTGTCCCTACTGGGAGTCAGACTGGACAGGCCAGTGAGCAAAATTGCTGAAGCCGGGCATCCGGACCTACGGCAGACATCCTGAACTGGCTGGCACAGGCGCCATCTCCTGCAGCCTGCATGACCCTAGGCGAATCACTCAGCATCTCTGACCTTCAGGTTCCACATCTGCAAAGTGTGCATGCAGGTTCACAGCCCCATCTGCAGTGTGAACCCAAAATGTACTTGAACAAACCAACCCACTTGAAATTTGTGGTGCACTTGACCTCAGCGGATGCATTTGGGATCTCTATCTCACCCAGTGTGAATATGAATGGATTTCACTGCGGAACTGTCGCTGTGTTTCGGGAGCCCCCAGACCCACGGGGCTGTTATATGATATACACTTAGTGATAGCACTATGCTGCTCTTCTAAAATCCCAAACACTCTCATTCACTCTCCCTCTGGACCCAGGGTTTGGGTGAGGGATCAGGGCTTGCAATGACAGCCGTCAGCTGCAGGCAGAGGTGGGGCTGCTGTCGGGGTGCCTGAGTCAGGCAGGGTCAGTGCTGACTGGGTGACACGGGGGGGGCGGTGCTACCTGCAGGGGCGGGCAGGGAGGGTACTGAACAAGGAATGTTCAGCCCTGGAAGCTGCCTCAGTCCCATCAGCTTTCCTAGGGGCCACACCTCAGGTCAGGGGAGGGCATATCCCTGGATGCTGGTGGCCCCAGCTCCTGCTCCCCTGGAGGGGCCCAGCTCCCTCCCCTTCTGGGTGAAGCTGGGAGAGTTCTCCTCCCCTGGAGGGGCCTGGCTCCCTCCCCTTCTGGGTGAAGCTGGGAGAGGTCTCCTCCCCTGGAGGGGCCTGGCTCCCTCCCCTTCTGGGTGAAGCTGGGAGAGATCTCCTCCCCTGGAGGGGCCTGGCTCCCTCCCCTTCTGGGTGAAGCTGGGAGAGGTCTCCTCCCCTGGAGGGGCCCAGCTCCCTCCCCTTCTGGGTGAAGCTGGGAGAGATCTCCTCCCCTGGAGGGGCCTGGCTCCCTCCCCTTCTGGGTGAAGCTGGGAGAGGTCTCCTCCCCTGGAGGGGCCTGGCTCCCTCCCCTTCTGGGTGAAGCTGGGAGAGGTCTCCTCCCCTGGAGGGGCCTGGCTCCCTCCCCTTCTGGGTGAAGCTGGGAGAGGTCTCCTCCCCTGGAGGGGCCTGGCTCCCTCCCCTTCTGGGTGAAGCTGGGAGAGGTTTCCTCCCCTGGAGGGGCCTGGCTCCCTCCCCTTCTGGGTGAAGCTGGGAGAGTTCTCCTCCCCTGGAAGGGCCTGGTTCCCTCCCCTTCTGGGTGAAGCTGGGAGAGGTCTCCTCCCCTGGCATGCTGATGATTAGTGCAGACTGTCCCCCGGTTCCCAAGCCCCCATCCTGGAACACTGAAAAGTTCCCTGGAGGGCGATGCCTCCCCATTGCCGTGGAGCCTGGTGAGGGGAGATGGTGCCCGCTTTGCCCGACCCTGGGGAGGGAACTCTTGGCCTTCGCCAGGCTGTGGTGGGGGGCACTGTGCCGTGAGTGGAAGTGGCTTTGTTTCAGCCCTGCCATCCTTGCTTCTGTCTGGAACTCAGGGAGCCTCGGTTTGTCTGTGAAACGGGGTCGCACGGAGGTCGTGCAGCCTGAATGAGAGCATCTCAATGCCTGCCCCATGTGGGACCCTGGCGGACACGGCCCTTGTTCCTCGTCCCTCCTTCTCCTGCCCTGGCCGAGGTCCCAGTTCCCTGAGCTTGGGTGTGTGGTGCTTGGTTCAGGTGAGCGTGTGTATCTGTTTCGGGGCCATTCTTGAGCTCTGAGGCGTGTGTTTAAATTCTAGGGATCAAACTGTGTTCCTTCCTCTTTCCGGCCCTGAAATCCCCAGCTCTGTTTTCTCCCTGGGAGGCTCTGGGATTGGCTGTTGCCACCGATTCCTGCAGAAATTGACTTTTCCCCCTTTTCATACCAGCCTCTTTGATTGAGAGCTGTGGGACTCACACGTTCCCTAAATCTCCTGCCCCTGGTATCTTCTCATTTCATAAATCTCAGCCTCGTTCCCTCTGGCCTGGGAAGCTGCACCGCCTCCACGGGGATCTCCTCTTGGGAGCTCTGGGTATGGAACACATCATTCATCATGGGGACATGGGAGGCGTCACAATTTCTCCTTTCAGGGAATGTGGTCAGGCCCACTGTGGCCACACATCCAGGATGGGCACACCTGTGGGTGGGCGTAGGAAGGGGCATGGGGATCACAACCAAGCCTGGCCGTGGGGACAGGTGGGTGGCATGGCTCCCAGGTGTGGCTGAGGATGCCTGTGTCTGGTTCTCAAGGGGCCGCCGTCATGCAGGGCGACCCAAGCTGGTCCCCAGACAGCACCCACCTGTGGAGATGCAGGCTGGAAAGGGGCACCCAGGGCCTTGGAGCACGCTGAGGCTGGCACCCTGCCCTGTCCTAGGCATGTGGCAGGAACTGACCGTGAAGGGAATTTGCACTGTGAGCGGGGAGGGCACTGCAGGCTGAGGGGCCAGTGGCTGCAAAGGCCAGGTGGGGAGTTTGCACCGTGAGTGGGGAGGGCACTGCAGGCTGAGGGGCCGGTGGCTGCAAAGGCCAGGTGGTGGGACAGAGGGCAGTGTGTGTCGTCAGCAGACCCCAGATCCATCAGTGACAAAGCAGGCATGGGAGCTTACCTTCCAGTGCATATGTGTTTTCATGCACGTGAGGGTGTGTGCATGTGAGCAGTTGTGTGTGAGACAAAGCACATGCAACGTTGTAACCAAGGCCTTCTAGAGCAAGCTGGAGAAACAGGAGGAAGGAAAAGCTGAGAGGGATGAGGGGGATGTGGAACTGAGGGTCACGGGCAAGGCTGAAGAGGGTCTGGGTAGCCTCCTTGAGCAGGGAGCCCTGAGCAGAAACCTGAAGGAGGTGTGGGACGGAGCCCAGTTCCCGCAGGGGGAAGGTGCTGCAGGGGCCCCAAGGCAGGGTGGGCAGGGGTCCCAGGAGCAGAGTGGAGCCCAGTTCCCGCAGGGGGAAGGTGCTGCAGGGGCCCCAACGCAGGGTGGGCAGGGGTCCCAGGAGCAGAGCAGAACCCAGTTCCCGCAGGGGGAAGGTGCTGCAGGGGCCCCAAGGCAGGGGTGGGCAGGGGTCCCAGGAGCAGAGCAGAACCCAGTTCCCGCAGGGGGTAGGGTGCTGCAGGGGCCCCAAGGCAGGGGTGGGCAGGGGTCCCAGGAGCAGAGCAGAACCCAGTTCCCGCAGGGGGAAGGGTGCTGCAGGGGCCCCAAGGCAGGGTGGGCAGGGGTCCCAGGAGCAGAGTGGAGCCCAGTTCCCGCAGGGGGTAGGGTGCTGCAGGGGCCCCAAGGCAGGGGCGGGCAGGGGTCCCAGGAGCTGAGCAGGACCCAGTTCCTGCAGGGGGAAGGGTGCTGCAGGGGCCCCAAGGCAGGGGCGGGCAGGGGTCCCAGGAGCAGAGCGGAGCCCAGTGTGGCTGCAGCAGAGTAGCCGGGGGACATGCACTGTGGTATGGAATCCGGGTTTACTCTCAGCAGGGCAAGGGCTTTAACAGGACCGTGGCTATGGTGGGGTCCGTGGCTGCGAGAACAGAGAAACTTGGCTGGGACCTGGGTGTGCCTTGATGAAGAAGCCAACAGAATTTGCTGCCAGACCAGATGTTGGGGCTTGTGGTGTGTTGGACAAAGGTGACATGTCAGGGTGACTGTGACAGGCAGTGTGGGCCCAGATCCTGTGGCTGGATAAGGGTTTCTTCTACTCCCTCATATAATGACAGAATGCTTCCCATTTCCAAACAGGCTGCAACAACCTTTCTCATGCCACATGCTCTTTTGCCAGGTGGCTTTGACATTCCTCCCAGAGAGAAGTAGCGTCTGTGTCCCCAGCCCCTGCATCCCAGTGGCCTTGGGATGAGGGCAGAGGTGATGCTAGGTCACCCCTTAGGCTCCGTCACAGAAGGTGCTGAGCTTCTGCCTTGTTCTCAGAGGACACTTACACTTAGGACCCAGCTGCCATGTTGTGAGGAAGCCCAAGTAGCCCGTGGCGAGGCCCACATGGAGAAGAACCAAGGCCCTGGGGCCCACAGCCCTGGCTGAGCTGCCAGCCATTCGAGTGAGCCACCTAAAAAGGAAGTTCTCCAGCCCCCTTGAACAGCTCTCACTGCGCAGGTGAGCCATCCTTTCAGAGCCCTGCCCAACTTGCAGATTCATGAGCACGTGGTTGTCTTCTGAAGTCTCTAGATTCTGGGTAATTTGTCACAAAAGACAAGTGGTCAGCTGAGTGTCCAGAGAAGTCCAGGGTCTGAGGTCTCCCTTTGTTGTCCCTCTGCTGTGCTAAGCTCCAGACTTCCCAGTCTGGGCCTCCCTCCTCAGTGTCCCTTTGTCCCCAGAAGTGCCTGGAGGCCATTTAGAAAATACTGGGGGATCACGCCTATAATCCCAGCACTTTGGGAGGCCGAGGCGGGTGGCTCACGAGGTCAAGAGATCGAGACCATACTGGTCAACATGGTGAAACCTCGTCTCTACTAAAAATACAAAAAAATTTGCTGGGCGTGGTGGCACGTGCCTGTAATCCCAGCTACTCAGGAGGCTGAGGCAGGAGAATGGCCTGAACCCAGGAGATGGAGGTTGCGGTGAGCCGAGATCGCGCCATTGCACTCCAGCCTGGGTAACGAGAGCGAAACTCCGTCTCAAAAAAAAAAAAGAAAATACTGGGGGAACGTGGACAAGCTTCTGCATGTGTAACCTGGAGAGGGTCTGTGGAAGGTGGAAGAAGAGAGCCCTTGGGCCCGGGAGCTGTTAGCTTTTGCTGACCCTGTTTCCTCATCTCTAAGAGTGCGAACGGCCACTGCAGCTGCATTTTCGGAGCCTCCGCCCTGCTGTGCACCCTCCTAAACACTCGACATGCACTAACCAGTGGCTCTTTCTAGTGCTAATGTTCCAGAGACCAGATCTCACCCTTCCCTCATGGCCGCCCTGAGCATTAAGCACTGCTTTGACCCCATTTTACAGATGAGGACACCGAGGCCCCAGTGAATCACGGTGGCAGAGCCAGGGCACGGCCTCAGGTTGTGTCACTGCGAGTCCTGCTCTTGGCCACACTCTCTAGAAGAGGCCCCTCAGGCCCCACACAGTGCCCTCCCCGCCATTCCAGCATGGTGGGATCTACCCCTCAGGGTGCCACCCTGTAGGCCTGTGTGTCTTCAGGCTCCAGAGCAGAGGGGGCCGTAGCCCAGAACATCAGCACACGTGTGTCCTGGGTGCTCTGGCTCTGAGGTGCCTGGGGAGCCTCCGAGAGGTAGAGCCAAGGCTCCTGCACGTCCCCAAATGGGAACCAAACACTGGACACCTGGTTCTGGTCTCAGCCGTGCACATGCTTTTTCTGAAGCATTACTAACTTCCCTAAGCCTCAGTTTTCTCATCTGAGCAATGGGGCTGGAGGCTGAGAGCTGCTTGGTTGTGGGGAGCAGACTCAAGGTGACTAAGCACCCAGCACAGCACTGGCCCTGAGTAGGCACTGGGCCAGGCCTTCAGGGGTTACCTGAAAGCAAGAGGCACTTTCTCCCTCAGCACCCAGCTCCCCCAGCCTGACTCTACGTAGAATTATTCTTCCTCTGCTTCTCTGTGGTGACATTTAATCTATGCAGGGGCTGGCGGATGCTTTATTTCTGGAGCTGGCTTTGATTTGGGGAGGGTATTGTTAGCTGTGTCCCTTGGGAATAGATTTAAGAGCAAATATTACTTTTTCTTATCGGAGGCATCTAGGAGCCTCTTGCAGACACCTCCTTCCAGCAGAGAGATTCTCGAGACTCCAGACACTGTTTGCTTGGGTCCCTGCCAGACTGGGGAGCTTGGCTCATTTTCTCCAAGTGGAAGGAAGCAGGGGGTCTAGAAAGCGCCTAGCCTGTGCCCGCTTCACCCAGACACACAGGGTGATCTTAGCGACGCCCATCCCTCCCTCTGGTCTCAGTCTCCCCAGCGGTAGGTGTGTGAGGGCAGATGACAAGGTTGCTCCTGGCCCAGCTGCTTGGGCAGAGCTGACCCTCGGGGAGGAGGACAAAGAGCCACACTTCCCTGCAGCTGATCTGGGGGTGGTATGATTTGCATATTATTTGCATAAATATGCAGGCAGATTCCATAAAGGCCTTAGCTCCAGGCATTTAAGAAAATTCCAACAAATAGATTCTGGCAGAATGCCTGCCATAGTCCTGGCCCCGAAGGCAGCTTTGCTGAGGACTGTGTCTCCTGCACCCCCTGACCTGGGCCATCATCTAAGACTCAGGAGGAGGTCGGGAAGGGGTGTTAGCATCCCCTTACTTGGCTGGGCCCCAGACAGGCCTCAGGACTTCCCACGGGTTGTCCAGTGGGAGGAGGAGATTCCTGGACCCCTGGTCAGGGTGCCCTGGGGGAGCCTCCCATCCTGGCAGACGTCCTCTGGTAGCCAAAGAGTTCAGCCCCGTGACTGCCCTGAGAGAAAGGGAGACGGGCCCTTTAATCCGAGTCAAAGCTGCTCTCCTGATCTTTCCCTTCACCCCTCTCTTCCTCTCTCTCCCCTGCTCTCCCTCCAGCTTGGGGAGAGCCCTGCTTCCACTGAGGATCTGAGCCTGGTGTCTGGATTCCCCTCACCCCACCCACCACCCTGCCTTGTCAATTTTTCCCCCTAAATAGCTCTCCCACTTCGCATTGTGAAGCTGATCATACCACACCCCCGCCCTGCAAAAAAAAAAAAAAAAACAAAAAAAACCCCAGACACTCCAGTGGCTTCTCTTTGCTCTTGGAATAGAGACGAAACTCTTTCATGTAGGTCCGCAAGGCTCCTTCCGGCGCCCGCCACCGCCACACCCCCAGTTCCACGGGCCTCCCCTCCACACGCTTCGTTCCCGTGGCTGGCATGCTGTTCCCTGTCCCTCTCCCCTGCCCAGCTGTGTCAGGTCCCGTCAGAGGCGCCCCAGGGCCTGCTCTGTCCACAGAGGTGTGATGTGGGTTGGCCAGCAGCTGGGCCTGGCCCCTGCAGGACCGACCGTGGCTGTGGGTTGGGAGCCAGGCCAGCTGTCGTCCCCGTCTAGGGCTGGTGAAGTGGGTGCTCACTGAAGGGATGCACGTGTGGCTGCTTGTGCCACCCCTGCTTTTGTGTCAGACACCCACACAGACCTCGGGCTCCCTTAGCCAGGGCTGGTCTCTCCTCCCATGGTGGCCCCCCTGGGGCGGAGTGCGCACTGGACCGGCTGGAGGGAGGCTCTCTGGCTCCTCATGTGTCCCGACAGGAACCATGCGCACGGCGGAGGCTTCCCGTCTTCGTCAGCACGGGGGTCACTGGCTTTCAGAGGCGTTTGTTCTAGCGGCTATATTTGGCTGTGTATGGCGTCCTGTTCCGATGCCCTGCAGAGGACGCTGCTTGGAAGATGGCGAAAGCACCCGGCACGGTGGCCGCGTGGGGGAAGGAGGAGGTCTTGTGGGGGTCTCCACCAGTTTATCAACTCCCCCTTTTCTTAGCGCCTGCATTCCATCACCCCACACCTCTGCGTTCTGGCAGAGTGGGCGAGCATGGTCTCCCAGCCCTGCTCCAGATTCCCATTAACACAGTCCCCACCAGGCAGCCTGAGGGCTGCATGGCACTGCCCCACAGGACAGAGATGCCCTGAGTGCTCGGTGCCTGAAGCCCTGCAGCCTTGGCTCTCTCTGCCCTCTTCTTTAGAGACAGGGTCATGCTCTGTTGCCCAGGCTGGAACGCAGTGGTGCGATCATAGCTCACTGCAGCCTCGAACCCGGGCACTTCTGAGTAGCTGGGACCATAGGCATGAGCCACCAAACCCAGATAATTAAACAAAAATTTTTTTTTTATAGGCAGAGCCTCACCAGGTTGTGCAGACTGGTCTCAAACTCCTGGCCTCAAGGGTTCCTCCTGCCTCGGCCTCCCAGTGTTGGGATTCCCGGTGTGAGCCACCATGCCTGGCCTCCTATTTCTTGAGCACGTCATGCTGTCTCCCGCGTGGGGCTCTGCACAGGCGGTTTCCTCAGCCTGGGAGGCTCCTCCCCACCCATCTCCGCCTCCTAATTCAGGCCTGATCTGCCTCAGGCGCTCGGTGTCATCCTCGGGTCCCTGCCTGTTTCCTCACTTGCCTGGGCATCTGCTGACTTCTTCCGGAGCTCGCTGGTTCCATTGACCTCGGCTCCTAGCTGCAGGCGGCATGACCGAAGGCACCACCTCACAGGTTGCAGCCCCCACGTGCTACGTTGCTATTCCTGACTCAGAGCTCACACTTCTCATGCCTTCTGCGGACGGGGGCCTCTCCTCTGAGGCTGGAGGACTCAGCGCCTCCCGCCTCTTCCCCCTGGGCCTGAGACTCTTCCATCCCTACAGCAGGAGCTCTCACTGGCCCCACCGGGTGGGCGGGCGGGGGAAAAGCCAGAGTCTTAGAACGCAGCCCAGGCGCGCTGCCCCCACCATGCCCTTGAACCTTGCCCTGCAGGCTCCCTTGCCCTTGGCTCCTGGTTGCGTTTGGCCGTGGGAGGCCCTGGCAGGAGATAGATCTGGGGTGGGAGGAGAGAGAGGTCTGCAGTTTCTCCCCGCGGCCATCCCAGCTGCAGTTGTTCAGCGGTGGGTTCCTCTAGTTGAGGCCAGCCCCTGCCACCCCTGCCCTCTGACCCTGGTGGAGCCTCAGCACCTGCTCTCCCACCCAGCCCCTGTGCCACACGCAGGTCCTGGCTCCTGCCACTGCCAGTCTCTGGGTAACTCGGTGTCCCTTGCTGGGGTCCTTAGCTCTGCCCCTCCTCTGTGAGGCCCCTCCCTTAGACTGTCCTCAGTGACCTTTGATTATGTCTTCTTGCTCCCACCAGGACCCTGGCCCAGGTGCCCACCACACGGCTGTACCACCCTGGGGGTTCCTCCCTCTCTGAGCCTGCAGCCTGGAGCTGGGTTTCTGGAAGCTTCCTCTGTCCACCTCCTTGGGCGCTCTGTGATGAGGCCTGGCTGTCAGGGGTCGGGGGCCGCTCCCCCATGGTCAGCTCTGGGCTGAGAAAGCTTTCCCCTGGGCAGAGTGGAGGGTCTCAGGAAATGAGTGGCGCGGTTACTGTGAGAAGAGGCAGGCTGGGTGGGCTGGGCTCCCCGAGCCTTGGGGGACTCCCCTGGAATGATCACACTGTCCCCTCCTCGACGTCCTATTTCCGGATGTCTTTTTCTGTGTGAGGTCAGCCTTCAAGGTCAAACATGCCGACCTTTGGGGGGCTGTTGGGGAGCAGAGGGTGGCCTGGCCTGGAGGAACTCAGCCTAGGTTCCAGCCTTCTAACCCCAGGACGTGCTGCCGTGCGGCGCAGGGAGGTCCTCTGACTCTGAGCCTCGTTCTTTGCCAGCTCACGGGGAGGTGCTCACAGCGAGAGCGGTCACTCTTGGTGGGGGCGGGTGGTCAAGATCAAAGGTAGGGGTTGGCAAACCTTTTCTGGAAAGGCCAGATAGTAAATATCTCAGGCTTCATGGCTCACATGGTCTCTGTTGCAACCGCTCTACTCTGCTGTTGTAGTGCAAAAGCAGTCACGGTCAATATAGAACTGAGTATGCCTGTTTCAATAAAGCTTTATTTATACAAACAGACAGTGGGCTGTATTGGATTGGCAGGCGATGGGATGCTGACCCCCTGGTCCAGGGGAGAAAATCCCTTTGTGGACACTCAGATCCTGGAGAAATGAACATCATCATTAGGCAGTCTGGCCCTGACCTTGTCAGCAGCACTGATTTCTCTCTCGTGAACAAACTCAGCCTTAGGGAGGCGGTCAGGGAGGGCTTCCTAGAGGAGGTGATGCCTGAGGTTGCTTTGAAATAGGAGGTGTCACCTAGAAACTGGAGGGGGAAGGGGATCCCAGTTGAGGAACTTTTCTCTGTTGAAGGAGTGGTGGCAGAGGGGCAGGGGCTGCAATTTGTACCCTTGAGAGTGAGCAGCCTGTCACATCCCTGAAACCGTGATAAATGCCCCCGAGCCTCCAGCGTGGGCCCACATGCTCCTGAGTGATGGTGATTTATGATGGCTGAGATTTTTCTTAAGCAAGTGGTTTTTGGAGAAAAAAGAAAAGGTCACAGCACATCAGGCCTTACACATCTTATCTTGTTCTCCACCAGCTGCAGCTTCCCTGTGAGTGCAGCAGAGCCCGACGAGGGTGTTGGCTGCCAGGGGACGGACAGCAATATCAAATAAACAAAGCCAGGGAAGGCATACCTGGCTGAGCAGGGGACGCCATTGTTATTATTCAGGGGGTTGGCTACAGGGGCGGGCCTGTAAGGGTGGCTGCCAGTGGAGTCCAAGGGCGAGATGAGAAATCTCAAGCTAAGCTGGAGGAAGTCGCTGTGCTGGGGCTCTGGGGCACAGGTGGGGAAAAGGCAGGGGAGGCTGGCTGGCCTGAGGGAGGAGGGCAGCCTGACCTGGCATCTGCCGGTGGTGGAGGCTTGGTCCTGGTCCTGGTCCTGGCTGCAGCTGGGCACCCTCTACATGCAGGTGTGAGCAGGCCTGCTCTACTGCTTCTGGGCTGTGTGGCTCTGGGCAGCTTGCACACCCTCTCTGGACCTCCTATTCCTCAACCATCTACCCTTCACTGCTACTGGAAGTTCACTGCTATAGAAAGGCAGAGAATAATAACACAGCTGGACCTCAGATCACTGGCCCCGAGACCCCCGCAGCAGTGACCCCGGCCCCGAGACCCCCGCAGCAGTGACCCCTGGCCCCGAGACTCCCGCAGCAGTGACCCCTGGCCCCGAGACCCCCGCAGCAGTGACCCCTGGCCCCGAGACCCCTGCAGGAGTGACCCCTGGCCCCGAGACCCCTGCAGCAGTGACCCCTGGCCCCGAGACCCCTGCAGCAGTGACCCCTGGCCCCGAGACCCCTGCAGCAGTGACCCCTGGCTCTGAGACCCCTGGTCCCATTGCTTGCCCTTTGCCCCTCCCTCCCGAGGTGGAGCCCAGAGCTGGGACCTGGCTGCGGGTTGCCTTGGGTGACCTGGCCTCTGTGTCTGTTTCCTTGGCTACAGCGTGGGGTTGTGATGGCCTTGCTCTGGTAGGCTGTGAGTATGAGACCAGCTCATGCATGCCTGGAGCCCAGCACGCACATACATGCTAGCTGGTTGGCTGTTGTTTTTACAGAGGAACGTGTTTTCATTTAATGACTTGGTGGAGATGAGAACTTTAATTCTTCAGAGCATACATGCGCGGAGTCTCCTTCTGAAAAAAGGGCTGCTGCTTGAATTATTCGGGCCTGTGTGGATACAAACACAGTCTTTCTCTGGCTTTCCCTACCCTCCTTCTGAAGTAGGAGACGGGACTCCACTCGAGAGGCAGGACCAAACTGATGACTTGCTAAAACAGGGAGGGGGCGGAAGCCGCCTTCCATGAGACACACCCACCAGTGTGCCTGTCGGTTTACCATTGCCATGGCAACGCCTGGGCGTGACCGCCCCTTTCCAAGGCAATGATCCGATGACCCAAAGTTCTCACCCTTTTCCTAGACATTTCTGCAAACACTGTCCTCTAATCTGCATGCAATTAAAAGTGGGCATAAATGTGACCGCTGAGCTGCCCTGAGCTGCTGCTCTCTGCCTTTGGGGAGCCCTGCTTCGCAGGAGCTGACACGGAGCTGCAACCTGACCTGCTGCCTCAATAAAATGCCTCCCTTCTACTGGCTGGCCCTTGAATTCTTTCCTGGGTGAAGCCAAGAACCCTTGCTGGCTAAGCCCCACTCTGGGGCTAACTTGCCTTGGGTCACTTCCACCAGCAACACAGAAATAACCTGTGCAGACAAACAGCTTGTAATTACTTCTTGCTTGTCCCTAAGATGTCATACAATGTTACTGTATGTATGTGTGCAGATATTACATAACATTATCTATATATACACACTTAGCTTCTTCATGGGGTATTTTGATACCTAGCTCATGTTGGCACTTATGCTGAAGGTAGGGAGGAGGGAAAGGGGGATGAGGGAGGGAGGAGAGAGAGGAGGAGGAGGGAGGAGGGGAGAGAGAATGACAGAGCGCAGGAGTGAGAGCCGGAGCGGGAGCGTGAGCGACGGGGAGAGCGTGAGCGGGGGCGGGAGCGTGAGCGGGGGCGGGAGTGTGGGGGGGGGGGAGCGTGACGGGGGGCGGGAGCGTGACGTGGGGAGCATGAGCAGGGCGGGAGCGGAAGCAAGGGGAGAGCGTGAGCAGGGGCAGGAGCGTGAGCGAGGGGAGAGCGTGAGCGGGGGCGGGAGCGTGAGGCAGGGGGAGAGCCTGAGCAGGGGCGGGAGCTTGAGCGGGGGCGGGAGCCTGAGCGGGGGCGGGAGCAGGGGCGGGAGCCTGAGTGAGGGAGGTGCTTGGGAACATGGTTCCTTTCCCGTGTGTGTTACGCTGTGTTAGGATTGCTCCTTAACACCCAGGAGGAGTGAGGGGCAACTCCAGGGCGTTAATGGTGGAGGCGATGTGGGAACATGGCCCTGGTGTTGCCTTGTAGATCTCTCTGCCTCGAGGGTCCTGTGAAAGGCGGGGGGCAGCCAGAGGGCAGCTTGGGAGCTCCTGCCCTGCTGGGCTGGTTGGTGGACAGGTTGTGTGGGGAGGCCACAATGGACCCACCAAGGGAATTTCAGAGGCAGTCTGGTTACTCACCCCCATTCTGAATGGTGGCTTGCTGGAGGGCATCTGCAGCCTCAGGGTGACCGTTAGCTCTTGAAAGAATCGTCCATGGCATAGCGTCTCATCGCTGGAGTCTCAGCCCCAGTGGGCGGGTTTGGAGTCTTAGGGAACAAGGGACAAGGCCACAGTGAGATGGACAAAACCTAAGCTCTGCCGCTTTACACCCGCAAGGTGCAACTGGAGCATCAGAGGCTGCCAGCTCCCAGGTGTGAAGTGGAGGCATCATCTCTGCCTTCTCACCCCTCCAGCCCCCACCCCCTGGGAAACAGATCAATCCCTCTCTTGGTCCCACTGTGCCTTTGGTTCCCCCATGCTCACCGTTCTCAGTAAATAAAACCCCGAGTCTTCAAGACTACAGTGCCCCTGGAGGTCCCAGTCCTGGCATAATGCCTGGCATAGTGCAGGCTCTCAACATGAGTTCTCTGGAGAAGGAAAAGACACACAAGAGATGATGGGGAGGGTCCTTGGCCGCCTCTGCAGAGGCTGTAGGAATGTGCGTGGTTTCCCCCGCCAAGCCCAGCACACAGCAGGTCCCCAATAAAGGCGTGTGTGGGAAGTAAAAAAGTTCCTCTTCAGAGTTTCCTTTCTTGTTTTAAAAAATCATGTGTTAGAAATTGTAGTTTGTTCTTAAACACCTTCTTCAAAGCCGTCTTGCTTTTCGCTAGTAGCTCTTTGTGAAGCCCTATCCTATGTAGCTGTGAGACATGCTCACGGGCACGTAGTACATTCTACGTCCTTGTACTTTAACCAAGATACCTGTGCCAGACGTGCTCACAGGCAGGTCCCAGCTCGCAGCCTGTGCCCCTTCCTTATTTGGACTTCCTTTTTGTTCTCCATTGCTTTTACCTGTTCAGAAAAGTTTTAAGTTGTTAGCCAATCAGGTTTTAGTTTATAGATTGTGAGGTCTGGCTCCCACCAATGGGCATCAGACACAGCAGTGAGGCCGACCCCAAATGCGTAAGGGATGAATGTGTCTGCTTTCCTTTGTTTGTTGTACTCTCGTGGCAAGATGGCTAACGGGGGTCCCCTTTCTGCAGGAAGTCAAAATTGCTTTGTTGAGACATCCTTTGTCCCAGTACTAACTTTTCTTTGTGGCTCTGAAAATTTACAAATAACAGCATGTCAGTGTGAGCTGGTGACGTGGCTGGATGGTTCTGATCTCTTTCTTCAAACGGAGAGGGTGGGGGTTTTCCCCAGGTCAGGCAGCTAGGATGAGCAGAATCTCTGGGGTTCCAAGCTCACATCCCCTCAGGCTGGGTGCTGGGTTGACCCTCCCAGGTCCAGGGCCTTCACAGCTTTCTTTCATCTTTGGTGGGTCTGAGGCGCCTTCTCCAGGGGAGTTGGGCACAGCAGTCTCTGTGAAAGTCCCACTCAGGCCAGGAGGAACCAGCTGCTATCAATACCTGGGTTTGGGTTTTTGGAGAGGAAGCAGGTATTATGGAAAGAGAGGGGACTCTGTGGCTACCCGGGCCTGGCTTGGTTCCCTCCCTTAAGTGCTGGGTGTCCTTGGGCAAGTATGCTGGCCTCTCTGAGCCTCAGTTTTCTTCTCCCCAGAAAGATGCTCACACAGGGTGCTGGGATGCTTAGAGGAGGTGGCCACAGTCTCGCTGTGCCTCTGCTGCAGGTGAGGATGCTGGTCTTTGGATCTTGGACCCACTTGGACAATCCACAACGATTTCCTCATCTCCAGTTCCTGAAATTAATCACATCTGCAAAGACCCCTTTTCCAAATGAGGTTTCTCACAGGCTCCGGGGTTAGGGTTTTGCCGTATCTTTTTTTCAGGGCCACCCTTCAGCCCTCCTTCCAGGGGAGACATGCCTGCATCCAGCCACCTTTTCCTGCCCATGGGGGTGAGTGGGGCAGAGACTCAAGGGGTCTGGGCTCCCTCAAAGCTGGGCAGAGACCCCAGGATGGGTCAAGGGTCTGGAAGGAGCAGCCTCTGCTGGGCCCCAAGAGGAATGGGATGAGTCCCAGGAGAGGCTCAGAGACAGCGTGGGCTGGGTCTCGGTGAACGAGGCCAGAGGTGGCTGGAGAAGAAAAAACCCAGTGTCCAAATCCCAGCTCACTGTGACCATGGCACAACCCTTGATCTCAAAACCACAGCGGCCCCATTAAACAAGGGTGCCTAATGCTGTCTTCCTGTAAGGGTGCGGTGAGGGCTGGTGAGAGCGACCGCTCGCCGTGTTAGCTTTTTATTTTATCCTTATGTTGCTGGATCCGCATCTCATTCTGAAGAAGCTGAAGGCATGCGACAATGCACAGAGCCCAAGGGCCACGGCTGTCATTAACACTGGGGACTCCACTTTGCCCTCCGGAAGGCAACCCCTTCCCCGAGAGCCACTGGCCTCCCTGTCTAAGGCCCTCGGGGACACGCAGACAGTGCCCTGACCTCACGGCCCTGTGCATGGCGGTTTGGGGGTGTCCCCTGCTTGGGGAGGGCTCGGGGTATCCTGCTGGGGTGACAATCTTGTGGGGGTCTAGGCAGGCCCTGGCTGTCCTTCCTGGGGAAGGCAGGGTCTTTCCTGAATGGCCTCCATCTCCACGGGAGGCAGGAATGAGCCCAGAGGCCAGGCTGGGGGTTGCTTGGACCTTGCTGCCCCAGCCTGACCACAGCTCGTGCCCCATGGCAGGTGCCCCCATGGCAGGGATGAGTTGGCAGTGCTGTGCACAGGCAGGTGGGCAGGGGACCTCAGACCCACCCAGAAAGGCCACCAGAGGATCTGGAGTGAGGACAGGGCAGAGGCGCTGGGCCCTTGTCTGTGTGCTCCATGGGGCACCTGAGTGAAGTGGTGAAGAGCTTTGGGCGGCCAGGCAGCAGGAGAGCCCAGGCCGGCATCCCGAGGCTCGAGGGAGGGAGGGAGTGGGGACCTGGGGGCAGCCAGAGCTTCCACAGGCTTGCCCCGGGGCTGCCCTGCCCCCTGCACTCGGAGAGCCCTAAGTGCCTGGTGGTTGTGGCCAGTGTGGGTTTGAAGGATACTGATGCCAGCCCTGCCCTCCAGAATTACATCCTCATGGGGTTAGAGAAGTAACAAGCCTGAGTCGGGTGGCCAGAAGGGCCTGGGGAAAGCCAGAGCCCAGCGGCGCAGGGAGGCAGGGGCGGTTTCTAGGAGGTGGGCAGGAGAGGCCTCCCTCACTTGGGACCTTTTGAGCAAGTGGGGTGAGGGGTGCCCTAGAGGGGAGCAGAAGGGGCGTGACCGGGGTGCCTCAGGGCTGGGAGCAGGGGCAGCAGGCTTGCAAATGTTCAGATCCTTCTCCACCCTTTCCTCACCCTGTGGGTGGGCGGCTGTGTCCCTAGGCCATGGAGTCATCCTCTATAAGTGGGTCCACGGAGGCCGGGCTTACCTGGAGCTGATCACAGCAGTGACATTTCTCTCAGTACACAGGGCTTTTCACTGCCCTTTGTCACGATAACTGTAATGCCAGCCGCCTGCTCTGCCACTGCCTCAAGGTGGGCAGGCGTCTGAGATTGTAGCTTCCGAGCACCGGACGCCGGGATCTGGATCCAGGCCGCTTTCCACCTCTTTCCCAGCAGCAGTGGAGGCTGGAGGCTTATTCCGGTTCCTCCCTGGCTGAGCACCAGCTCCTGTCCCGGTTCCTCCTGCCCAACCCTCCTCTTCCCTACGGGCCCCACAGGGTGATGGGGCTGGGGGTGGAGTGGGCAGAGGCAAAGACACAGCTGATAATTTTCCAGATGCTTCTTAATTTCAATATTGATTCACCTCCTGCTGGGAGGCTGTGGGCATCAGGGCAGGCGGTGACCTCAGTAAAGGCCTCAGAAGCTTCTGGAAGGGCACCTAGGGTTGTGTGTGTTTCTGCATGGGAGCTGATGCTTGTCTTGAAGAGGGTCAAGTGGGCCCAGGCCCCCTCGTGTCCCAGTGCTGGTGAGCTGCAGATACGAGGGGCTTCTAGGCCGGGGTCCGGTTCCTCTGCCTCCTGGTACTCCACGATGATGGGGGTCAGTGGGGAGCTGAGGCTCAGAAAGGCTGGCAGGGTTGCTGGGGTCTGCCTGGTGCCCACCCTGGTCTCCATCCTCCCAGCGCACAACTAGATCCAAAAACAAGGAGGGGCTCGTGAGCTGGTTTGCTCTAACCTTGGTTTCTGCCAAGGAGACATTTTAGCCCTACGAGACTTTAGCTCAGAGAGGGGGAGGCAATTGCCTGAGTCCCCGGACAGGTGGCTGCAGGGCCAGGCCGTGGGCTGGGGTCTCATCCTCTAGGGCTCTGCTCTTTGCTGAGTCACCCGTGGAATCCGCATGGCAGGCTTCCGTCCTCTCCTGAGGGTGTCCAGGCTTCATCTCTGCTTCCATTTCCAGGTAGGGGCAGGGACACCTTTGTGAAGCCCCTCGGCCCTTAGGGAAGACAGAGGAGAAAAGAGAAGGTTGATAAGGTGTGGTGACTGTCAGCCCAAGAGAGGGAGGAAGGAGGAGGTTACGCGTTCATCCTGAATTGCTGGGGGAGCCGGGGTGCCAGCGTGCTCAGGGCCGCTCCTGGGGCCTCCCTGACTCCCCCTCTGTCGCTTTTCTCCCTTTCCCACCTGCAGCTTCAGAGGCACAGGAGCTGTGCAAGGTTTCTTCTCTCTGCGGTTTAGTTGTGCCCAGTTGGGGGTGAGTGAGGATTCTGTTTGCTGATTTCGTAAGCTGTGCGTGTCTTCCTGGGGGACTTGGAGACCACGGTGCACCCACATCGGAGGGCCTGGAGCTGTGAGCAGTGGCCCTGGGTGCTGAGACCCGGTTCCTGCAGGGGCTCAGGCTGCAGCTGCCAGGTCCTGCCAGCTTCAGTTTGCCCACCCTGAGTGTGTAGTCTGGGACAAGACAGCAGGTGCCGCCTGGCTATAAAAATATCTAAACAGACCGACTGCAGATCCCAGAATTAAGTTTAAAGCTGCAGCTATGATGCTTCGAAAAATAGCGTTTACTAAGAGGCAGGAAGATGTTTTGCCCAGTAGGCGCCTTTTCCATTTTTTGGGTGTATTTTATTGATTTCTGTGCTGAAATAGTGCTTTTGATGTTTTAAAATAGAATCCTAGGCGGAGATATCCCAGGCTCGGGATTTAAGTGGAAATGGACATGGCTCTTCATAAACGCACCTTTAAAACAAAGTGTTCCGGCGCTGGCTTCCTGGGCTGGCTCAGACGTCTTATATGCCCTCCACTCTGCAGTCCCCTCCCCCATCCAGCCTTTCGGGCTAAAAAAAAACGCCGCTGGACGACTGCTCATCGCTGCTTTACAGTTCTGCTATGGATTATTTTCTCTTCTCCACTGCTAGACGGGGTGGGAGACAGCGGCGCCACAGATCAAACTCGGAGTCGCCTGTGCAGACCTCGGGCTAAGCTGCTGCCCTCAGCCTCAGGGCCCAGGGCCCGAGGCCATCCAGGCCCAGTGCCAGGTGCTGGTTCCTACCTCCCTCCTCCCTCTCACTGGGCAGCCTCTGCTTCAGCCCAGCAGGCCCCTGGGACTGTAGGAAAACTTTACGAAGTCCCCAGTCTTTGGGAACACAGCCTAGAAAAGGGAAATTCAGTACAGGATGCAGTCCTGTCTCGGGGCAGTGGCTGGGCTCTCTGAGGCTGGGCTTCCCTCGAGTCCCACTCACAGCCCTGCCCTGCCGGCAGTATTGGCTGCTACTGGGAGCAAGGCGTGGTGGGAATGAGACAGAGGCCCTAGTGGCGTCCCACCTGCAGCTCCTGCCTCTGCTGCGCTACTCCCTGGCCTGTGGCGGTGGTCGGGCACTAAGGGCCGAATGTCTGTGTTCCTCCGATATTTCCATAGGGAAATCCTGACCCCCAGGTGGGGCCTGTGGGGGTGACAAGGTCCTGAGGGTGGAATCTCATGATGGATCAGCGCCCTTCCTCAGCGAGACTCCGGAGAGGTATCTCGCCCCATCCACCACGTGAGGCCACAGCAGAAAGGCGGTCGTCTCTGGACCAGGAGGCAGCCCTCACCAGATGCGAAGTCTGCTGGCACCTTGATCTAAGATTTCCAGCTCCAGAACTGTGCAAAATACATTTCTCTTGTTGAGAAGCTTGCTTCCTTTCCCGTAGTTGTCCAGGCTCCTTATCTGCCCCCAATCCCAGGCAGGCCGCCTGGCTTTGACACTCTGTTATGGCAGCCTCCACGGGCTCAGACACCAGGTCTTTGGGGTCCAGCCTGCAGGAGATGTGGCCCAAGTGCGCGTCATAGGAGAGGAGGCACTTTGTTGCTGTCAGCTGTGTGGCTGTTGTTCCATGTCCCCAGAGACCTCCGTCGGGCTCAGTCCCTGCCTCACGTTGGTGCAAAGTGGCTTCCACATGACCAAGTGCTGGTTTTCAGCTCTTGGAGGCACTGCTGGCACCCAGGGTCGTGAGCCCTGCCTGAGGGTGGGCTCCTGGGTTGGCTGGATGAGAGGGGCTGAGGGGAATTTGTCCCCTGGGCATCTGGGGACACAAGGGCCGCACCCCATGTCCAGGGGCTGCAGGAACTGGAGCCGTAGGGCAGGGACAGCTAGGTGGCCAGGGCTGTGGGAGCTGCATGAGGAGCAGGGACCAGGGCTGGTGTCCTCTGATCCATCTGCACTGCCAGGAGCTCCCGCTGCAGGCGTGGGGAAGTGAGGATGATAATGGCTGTGGTATACTGAGTGCGTCCTCTGAGCAGGTGGGATGCTAGGATTTTTCCTGCATTTCCCCATCTGACCCTCTGGAAATTCTGGTGGCAGGTACCTCTCCATTATTCGGGTGAACACAGGTGGAGCAGGGAGAGTGATCTGCATCTCTGAGGTTCAGCAGCTCCAAAGTGGCAGAAATGTGAGCTCTGAAGCCAGAGCACCTAGTACCAGGCGTCTCAGCTTCCATGGGCTGCTGCCTGCTGGGATGATGCAGCAGGGGTGGGGGCTGGGGGCAAGCCAGGCTGTGCTGGGGGGTTGCGGGGAGGTGGTGGTGGAGTTAATAGAGGCTGTGGGGCTCCAGCTTCCTTCCCCAGGTGGGGCTGCCCCGGAGGAGGCCGGAGTGAGGGATGGAAAGGGCCCTTGGGCATCGGCTTGTACCAACCTGCCACAGCATGGGGTCCGTCAGTCACCGAAGCATTTCTTAGGCACCTATAGAATCCGATGCCCAGGAGTGATGGCCGGGGGCCCTGCCCTGCTGCCCCCATCAGCAGGTCTGTTTCTCCAGCTCTCATGCGCTGATAATGTCATTAGCCTCAGCAGCTGGGACTACATTTTCTGAGCAGATGCCAGTGAGAAGTTAGTTGTTCCGGAGTTGTAAATTATGTCAACTCTTTTGTTTTTATTTAAAATGTCCCTGCCTTCCCCTACCAGCTCCTTTTCTTCTAGCCAAGGGCCAGGGTAGGTGTTTTCAAGGCATGACTGTGATGACCAGGATCCTTGGTGGCTCCCGATGGGCGGCCACAGGTCCCCAGGTTGCCAGTGGCTCTGAGTCCAGTGTGAGGGGCTGGAGGCCAGGCCAGGCTCTGAGAGGGGTCTAAGCCGGAACTGCATCATCCTGCAAGGAGCAACAGAGATGCCAAGTGGACGCCGGCCAGTCTCTGTGCAGCTTTGCCAGTCTTCAGAGCAAGGATTAGTCTATCTTGAATTGACTCAATAACACAAATGATTAACTCATGACAACTGTAATTTTCAAATATGAAAGAGTTTTGTGATGCTGCTCAGGGTCACTGTGTGAACAGAGCCCCCTGCGGGTCCTGGACACCTGGCCCCGCCCCTCTCAGCCCAGGATCCTGGCAGTGCCCGCCTCCACCTTCTGCTCCTACACTGGGGCAGGTTCTGCCTCTGAACAGAAGAGGTGGGCCAGGCGAGCACAGAGACCCGACGTTGAGATGTGCCGAGACTGTCCTGGTGCCCACAGGACCTGTCCCTAGGGCCTGCCTTCCTCTCCCCAGATATCATTCATTTGATGCCTCAACGTGGTGCCAAGTCACGCCACTGTCCCTGAGACATACATTAGACATACTGTCCCTGAGACTTACATTAAACAGCGTCTCCAAATCTGGCCCTGCCGCCTGGCCGTGTGGCCTTGGCAAGCTTCTTCACCACTCTGACCTTTTGTTCCTTCTTCCACAGGTTGAACCTACGCAGCTGACCTCATGGTTGGCATGCAGCTTGGTCTCGTGTCTGGCTCTGTGGGGCACGTGGTGCCCTGTGCACACATGCCCAACTCGCCGCGTTGGGCCCTCTAGGCACAGCTGACTTTGGGATGGGGCCAGAGCCTGAACTGTCCCGGGGCCCAATGTCATCGGTGATCCCCTACTTGGAGAATGTTCTCTGGCAGGCAGCAGGCGGGGAGGACAGGTTGGAACTGGAGGAGGAGGCAGTGTGTGTGGCTGCCTGGCTGGCGGAGGGTCACCCAAGGAGGAGTGGGGGACCCTAGGGCAGAGAGCAGCCTCTGCAGACGCCAGCAAGGAAACAGACGTCAGCCCTGCAACAAGGGCCCGGATTCTGCCAGTGCCTGAGCCTGGGCGGAGATTCCTCCCCGGAGCCTCCAGGTTGGAGTCCAGCCCCACCACACCTTGATTGTGGCCTGTGGGACCCTAAGCAGAGAGCCCAGCTGAACCCACATGGCGAGAAAGACCTGAGCTGAAAAGGGATTTGTTTTAAGACACGAAGTGTAGGGCCATCTATTACACAGAATGGAAAACCTGTGCAGGACCCGTGTGGGTGAGGACACTGGGTTTGGGTTTGGATGTGCTGAGCTTGGGGCCTTTAGGACTTCAGGGCGGGGGCTCCGGAAGTTGGATTTCCATCCATGGTGCCCTGCAGGGACCGAGGTGCTCGTCAGCGGGTGGCCCAGAGAGGCCGAGCGTGTGGCAGCAGAAAAATCACTTGCTGTCTAGACCCACGAGGACGTGGCACCAGAACATTGGCAGAGGCCTTTCCTAGCCTAAGGCACCACAGCGTGCACCAACCAGTGGCTGCCTCACTCCGAGTCCAGCTCCTGTGGCAGGAAGCTCAGCTCTGCGGAGGGGCCAAGGTGGGAGCCTGGGGCTGAATCCAACAGACGCTTCCCCGTCTCCTTGTGCTCTCAGGGGCGGTTGGCTCTGGGGACAGGCAGGGGTCCCAATGGCACCTGTCTCTCTTCCCACATCCCTATCACGCTAGCACACAGTAGGGCCCCTCAAGCTCCTGATGTCACATGCTGGCTGCTCGCTGCCTTCCGAGACCCCGTCCTCTTAATCCAGAGGCCCCAGCAAGGGATGCCGTCTTCGCACCAACTTCAAGAGCAAAGTTTGTGAATTGGTTGTTTTGAGCCCAGGAACTGTGACTTGCCTATGCCTGGCCTGGTTCCTAAATTCCAGGGACTCCTCCTAACCCCGAAGTCCACTCCTCAGCCCCCATCATCGCTGCTTCCTTTTCAGGTTGGATTCAACTCAGCCACAAAATAGACCAGGGCTGCCGGATCCCTGCTGCTCAGAACATGAGATTTTCTCCCTGGCAGTGGGAGGCCTGACATCTTATTAAAAGCAGAGCAAATGGGGTTGTTGGAGAGATAACTCCAGGCTCTGAGTGATTTGCGCTCCTGGGCAGGGACTTTAGCCTTCTTGGTGGGCGGCCCCGCAGCCCAGGAAGAGGGGGGGCTTCGCTGTCACAGGGAAGGCATCCCACCAGTGTAGGGGTGTCGTGGAAGGCTGAGCAGGGAGAGGCACTGTCAGCCGCCTCTGGGGGGCTCACCCTGCTGGAGAGCGGTGAGGAGAGAGTGGGGGGCCTGTGAGAACTGCTGGGTGTCATCCCCAACACCCCATCCTTGCTGTCCCCGGCTGGAGCCCCCCAGCCTGCACTTGCTCAGTGCTGACCAGGCTGAGAGCTGTGGCTCAGCCCTGTGGGTCCCGTACCCGGGCACCTTCAGCTACTGCCCGGGGCCATGGCATTGCTGCCACCCTCCCAGTCTTGGGTCAGCCCCACCATGGGTCTCTCCACTCTGTAGCCAACCTGTGGCCCTGTCTGGGCTGGAGAGGCCCAGCCTCACTTATCACTCCAGCAGGGGCCAGGGGAGGGCCGGAGGGCTGCAGCTTTTGGAGGCTCTGGGGACACTTGTGGGGGAGGATGGAGAGAGGTAGAGGGGACAGAGCTGGTGTCTGGGGTGCAGAGCCTGGCCCCTGATGTGCTGGCCTCACTCCTTCCCCTCCAAGCTCCTCCTGCTGCGTGTTGGTGGGGAACGGTGAGCAGGGAGAGGTCAGGCATCACCACGGTGAGCAGCGCCAGTGCCCACACCCGGGACCACAGGCTAACTGAGGAACCGAGGGGCTGGCTGTGCCCGGGGTTCCGGACGGCGTCCCTGCTCCCAGCCAGCTCTCAGCCTCACCGCAGCTGGGTTCTGGCATCTGACTCTTCATCTGCTCAACCCAACAGGTAGTAACTGAGCACCTGGTATGTGCCTGGTGATGGAGGAGAGGGAGAGGCTGAGCTGTGAGATCTGCTCAACCCAACTGGTAGTAACTGAGCACCTGGTATGTGCCTGGTGATGGAGGAGAGGGAGAGGCTGAGCTGTGAGATCTGCTCAACCCAACTGGTAGTAACTGAGCACCTGGTATGTGCCTGGTGATGGAGGAGAGGGAGAGGCTGAGCTGTGAGTAAGCTGTCTCTGGCTGAGCATGAGGCAGCCCAGCCTACTCAGCAGCCGGGCGCAAGGAGCCCAGCGTGGCGGCCCCAACCTTTTTGGCACCAGGGACCAGTTTTATGGAAGGTGATTTTTCCATGGACGGGGTGGAGGATGGTTTCAGGATGAAACTGTTGCATGTTATATTATCAGGCATTGGAGGCTCATAAGGAGCACGCAACCTACATCCCTCGCACACATAGCAGGGCTCAGCTCCCGTGAGAGTCGAATGCGGCTGATCTGACGGGGTGCGGCGCTTGGGCAGGAATGCTTGCCCTCCCATCGCTCTCCCCCTGCTGTGCGGCCGGGTTCCTAACAGGCCACCGACAGCTCCAGGCCTGTGGCCTCGGGGCTGGGGACCCCTGGTAGAAGAGACAGCTTGCCCCATGGGCAGGGCTGTGGGGAGCATAGCCATCCTGTGAGTGGCCTAGAATTAGTCACCATCAGCCTAGTGCCCCTTCTAGAGGTGCCAGGTAAAATGAGGGATGCTCAGTCACGTTAGAATTTCAGATAATTAATGAATATTTTTTGAGCATAAGTATATCCCATCCAGCATTTGGGACATACTTGTACTAAATAATTCATTGTTTATCTGAAATTCAAAAATCTAAATTCCTGTAATTTTTGTTGATGAATCTTGGGGGAAACTCAGAAAAGTGGCTTTCCCTCCCCTGACCCACAGACCAGATGGGAGAGCAGGCTGGAAGGAGAATGGGGAGCTCAGCTGGGACCTGGGAGTTTGGTGGCCACACTTAATGAGCGTTGTGTTCACCATGTCTGTAGTTCCTTGGCCGGGGCTGGGGGCTGGGCCCATACTGCACGCGTAGCCCCACAGAGAAGTTCATAACAAGACCTCGGCATCTTTGCAGCGGAACAGATGGATGCATTTTCCGTCTGATTTGGCTAAGCCTCTTCTCCATGTTCTTCTAGGAATCGAATAACTCTAAATGTGTTTGGTCACTAATTTAGGCCACTTGACTTGGCCAAGTGTTGCTTCCTGTCTGGAACAGAGCCTTGCTATCTTGACACCACAGGCCTGGGTGACCTCAGCTCCCACGTCTGCCCCCGTCTGTCCCTCGGTTGCCCCGTGTGCTCTCTGCATCCCAGATGAAAGAAGGCACCTGCTGGATCCGGTGGTCAAGGTGAGGTGTGCACAGTCAAAGAGGACGGATGTGTCTCCCGTGAGCTGTGTGGCCGTGGGCTACTGGCTGCTGCTCTCTGGGCCTCCTTTCCATATCCTCGGGTCATAGGAACTCTTCCTCTTGTAAGCACCGTGGCGAGGTCACTGTCCTCAGCCACATGCTGCAGGATCTGAGACGGATTGAAGTTTGTCTGGTTGAGCCAGCAATCTCAGGCCTTCTTCCTTGGAGCAGGGGGAGGGAAGATGTTATATTTTAATCAAATCAGTTTGGGGCCCCAAAGTCTAATCAAGAACCAAATAGCTCTTTTAGAGGCAGCAGGCTGAGAGGCCGAGATGACCCAACATCAGAGAGTTCAGGGAGGAGTGACAGGAAAGGCCCCTGGCCCCCGGGGCTGTTTTCATCATGGCAGCTGCTCTCCTCCCCCTCCGAGGCTCAGAGGACCTGTGAGTTCTCCGCTGTGACCATGGTCCAGCCAGGTGCACAAGGACAGAGGATGGGAGGATTCAACCTTTCTGGGAAACAGCTGGTGTCAGAGTCAGGAGCAGGGGATCATCAGAGAGAAGCTGTCCAGTGGGGCAGGCTCGGCTTAGCTTTGAGTGTGCCTGGATAGGAGGCCCAGCTCCTGACGACACTGGCTTCCAGGCTCTGGGGTCAGACAGGCCTGCAAGGCCCATGGAGTGTGTCGGATGTCCTCCGGGGGCTCCAGGGAGGGCAGAGGACGTTGTACAAGGGAGGACGTTGTACGAGGGAGGACGTTGTACGAAGACCTCCAGGTTTTCAAAATGGATTGTCATGGTTTCCGGCAATTCCAGGGCTCATCATCATGGTTTCCAACAATCTTGAGGTGGAGGAAAGAGATTCTTCATTGTTTTGTAGTCAGTCCTGTAGACTAATGATCAATGACTTTATCAGACTGAATGCTTGCTGTTCCACTGTGGGTTAAATAGTTCCTGATGAATTCACTTCTTCTGTTACTAGACCCTGAGTTGTAAGAAACTCTTCAGGTCCTGGAAACAAGCATTGGAAACACACCCCTCTGTGCATTTCCAACTCCAGATGTGATCCCAGGCAGGTGAGATGGGGGCCCCTCCTGCAGAATCAGGTGCAATCCATCCTGGGGATGCTGCTCAGGCCAGAGGTGCTTTGGGGAGCTGCCCTCCTCCTCCAAGGGCAGAGCTGTGGCTTGTTAGCAAGAGCTGGGCCGTAACAAAGCCTAGCTCTGTGTCCCCAACACCCACCAGGTCTCCCATCCTTGTGTCCCAGGAAAGGTTGGTTATAGACAGGCTTTATTCACGCTGCCCCGTGACCTCGCAGCCCTGCTCTGTGAAAGCGCAGGCAGAAAGCATCACACTGTTTGCAGGCCACTGCCCACGTCCCCAGGGCTGCTCGGATGGCTCAGCATCCACTGTGGCCCTGGTTTCTGGGCTCCCATTTAATTGGATAAAGAGGTATTGACCAGGCAGCGGGCAGGGGTCTGGCAGGAGCCATCAGGCATGGCCTCCCGGGAATGGTTGCTTCGGGGACTCCTGGCAGCCTCACTGGGAGTTGTGTCCCCAACTCACTGTCCGGCTGCTGCAGTGAGTGTGGCCCCGTTCTGGGGAGTGGTGGTCTTCGAGTGGGATGCATGGCCATGGGGGTGTGCAGGACCGCCCATCAGGGAACAGGGAGCAGATGAGAGTTTCTGCGTGGGGTGATTTTCCTATGCACTGCGGAGCTGCAGTGATAGCGTTGTGGCAGGGGCTGCCTGACCCTCGATCCTGCTTGATGTCAGAGGGGCGTGTGCTGTGGACCCCAGGACACCCCCGAGTGGGGTCTGCAGCGCAGAGGGATGGACAGCAGCGCCCCGTCTCCTTCCCTCCCAGTGTACTTCGCCTTTTGCAGCTTATGAGTGCCCAGTGCTGTGGACTTATTCATCGCTTCTCTAGCCATATTTCACAGAATGGACCGATGGCCTGGAACGTGTCCCTGGAGGTCGCCAGGGCTGCTTAGAGGAACTTTAAGTGCCTCCCCTCCCAGGCATGCAGCTCCCAGTTTCCCTCTCCCTGCTCTTCCTGCTGGGCTCCTGGGCGACCCCAGGGAGGAGAGACCGCCCTAGGCTCCTGCAGCCCTAGGTGGGCACACAGTGTGCGTGGGAACTAAGCTTTGTTGTTGAAACTCCTGAGGCTTGGGGTGCTGCTTGTTCCTGCCGCATAACCCAGCCTGCCTGACGGTCGCACCTCCAGAGACCGTGGCTGAAGAGGGTGTGAGCCCCCGCCAAGCCTGGGAGCAGGGGGGTGATGCTCCTCTCAATCTCAACACCAGAGCTCTGCCAGCAGATGCCACCCAAAACATCACGACTGACTAGCTCCCAGGAAAAATGGGCAAAATGCTTCCAAATAATTGAAAAATCCATTGAGATATGGCCTGCATGCACTGTCAATAACAACTTTGCCTTTAGCTAGAAGCTAATGCTGGCACGACATTCCATGACGTGTGCACGAATACACATGCATAGGCTGGGCCTGCACTTACATCCCTGGGGGAGCGCAAGGAAGATGCTTGGAGAGCTCAGGTGCTCCGGGAACGAGATGAGACCCTCCTTAGCCTACAGCAGGGGCACCGCAGGTCTGGAGAACCAGAAACCTGCAGGGCGTTTGGCCCCTGCCGTTTTGGCATGTCCTGGGTGCCATGACCCCCGGGCTCTTGGTGTGCTGTGTCACTTGGAAACATCCCATCGTTCCACGGCAGGCTGCTGTGAGGCAGGTGTACGCCGGGCCCCGGGCCCCGTGCTCGGGACTGAAGTGGTCTCTGCCACGAGGACTCTCTCACTATGCTCTTTGCCCTCCCTCTTCCCAGACAAAGGAATTCCTTTCCAGCTATTCTGTGGTTTTAGGGTCATTCTTTAAACACTTATCTACCCAGTACACGGCTTCTGAGTACCTACCGAGTGCCAAGCCATGGAGGGCAGGGGAGTCCAACGGGGCCCCTCGGATCCCCTGCCATGGCAGCCTCTGCCCTTCCATGGGAGCGACGGGGCCAGCGCCCTTCATCCGTGCTGCCCCAGCGATCCTATCCTCCTTATCTATTTTACCCCATGTGTCTACACAGATTTACGGTTCCTCTAACTTTTTATAGAGCAGCACAAGTCTTTTTCTGGAAGAAAATCTTGCATGAGACTCCAATATGTAAGAGCTGTTAAGCAAAGCCGCTTGGGGGAGCGGTGAGGGCAGGCATGGCAGAGGCCCCCTCTGGGGCAGAGATGCCAGCCCCTGTCTGCGCCTCCGTCTCCACCCCCGGGGATTCCCGAAGTGCCCTGCAGCTGGAACCCCTGGAAGTCTCTGGAGGCCAGAGGCTGTGTGGTCCGCCAAGTACCTGCATCCCACATGCAGCTGGCACCCAGCAGGCTCAACACATGTGGCTCACGGCAAACACAGCCAGATGGTGCAAAGGGAGGCTTCCAAGATGCCAGGGTGCTCACTTTAGGAAGCCTTAGATTTGGGTAGGGACAGGTGCTGCATCTGTGAGAACCGCATGAAAAGGCTGTCGCGCAATGAAACAGTCACACCTGCAGCTCATCCCAGTTCTAGACCATGCGCCAGGAGCCTGGTATTCCCCGCCAAAATGGCCCCAAACTTGCCCCATGGCCTGAATGCATTCCCATCAGGTTTGAGTTCTGGAAGGCAGACCAGGCTACAAATGCGTGTGTCCCTGCGATGATGGAGACCAGGCTGCAGGTGTGTGTCCCTGGGGTGATAGAGACCAGGCTGCAGGTGTGTGTCCCTGGGGTGATGGAGGCAGTCAGGCTGCAGGCGTGTGTCCCTGGGGTGATAGAGACCAGGCTGCAGGTGTGTGTCCCTGGGGTGATAGAGACCAGGCTGCAGGTGTGTGTCCCTGGGGTGATGGAGGCAGTCAGGCTGCAGGTGTGTGTGTCCCTGGGGTGATAGAGACCAGGCTGCAGGTGTGTGTCCCTGGGGTGATAGAGACCAGGCTGCAGGTGTGTGTCCCTGGGGTGATAGAGACCAGGCTGCAGGTGTGTGTCCCTGGGGTGACGGAGGCAGTCAGGCTGCAGGTGTGTGTGTCCCTGGGGTGATAGAGACCAGGCTGCAGGTGTGTGTCCCTGGGGTGATGGAGGCAGTCAGGCTGCAGGTGTGTGTTCCTGGGGTGATTGAGGCAGTCAGGCTGCATGTGTGTGTGTCCCTGGGGTGATAGAGACCAGGCTGCAGGTGTGTGTCCCTGGGGTGATGGAGGCAGTCAGGCTGCAGGTGTGTGTCCCTGGGGTGATAGAGACCAGGCTGCAGGTGTGTGTCCCTGGGGTGATGGAGGCAGTCAGGCTGCAGGTGTGTCCCTGGGGTGATGAAGATGGACCAGGCTGCAGGATGGACCTGGGTTGACCCCGTTATGTTGGGGATCAGGGCTTCTGTGTATAAATTCCGGGGGAACACAATTCAGTCCATGCGGTTCCCTCCTGCCTCACTCACCCCAACTCTCCCTGAGCGTCTCTGTCCTGCAGCCCTGTGCCTGGCCATGTCTTCTCCCTGCTTGCGGCACTTCTGTGCTCTGCATCCAAGCCCCGGCACTTGAGCCCCTCGTGATTCGTCCCTGGCTGCCCCGTAGGCAAGTGTGCCCATTGCTTCTGTGGCCCCACACTTTCTGTGCTATGGTGGGCAGTCTCTAAGGCAGTCCCCCGTGGTCCCCACCTCCCGGTATCCATTTCTTTGAGCACAGGCTGGTCCTGGCGACCTGCCCTCAGTGAACAAAACTCAGGAAACGTGATGCCATGTGACCTCTGAGACCAGGTTACAGCGAGGCAGCGACTCTCACTTCACTGTCCCTCTCATGGCCTTTGCCCTGGGGAAACTGGCCTCCAGTCGGGCTCCCCAATGAGAGGTCCATGCCGGCGAGGCCGCAAGGCCCCCAGAGCCCATCAGCTGTTAGAAACAGATCCTGCCAGGAGCCAGAGGAAGCAAACCCTGTGCCCACGGGAACACTCGAGATGGCCACAGCCTTGGGGGAGGCCCTGAGCCAGATGACCCAGCAAAGCTGCACCTGCATTCCTGAACTGCAGAAATGGTGAGATTAGTGTCTGCTGTTTGAAGCTGCTGAGCTGTGGGGAAATTTGTTACACAACAGCTAGCTGATACACACTGCAGTGCCAGACCCCACTGGCAGGCCCTGCACCTTTTCCTCCACACCTTTGTTCCCACTGACATCCTGCCTGGAAAGCCTGCCTTCCCCTCAATTCATGCCAGTGCACCCCGTAACATGCAGACCAATGGCACCTCCACCAAGAAGTCTTCCTGTACTTCCTCCCTGCCTGACGCTGGTGTTCCTGAGATGCCTGGACATGCCTGCTTCCAGGTGGCCTGTGTGGGTTCTATGTTCCCCCGAGGGGCTTGCTTCTGAGCCCACCTCCTGAGCTAACACAGGACCTTGTAGAAGGCAGTGGCTGCCGTGACCGGCTCCTTGGCTTGTGTTCCATAGTTTCACTGGGCATTGTTCCTCGGGTTCGGAATATGACCCCCCCCCACTCTCCCATCTGCACTTGCCCTCCCCAGAGCTCCATGGGCAGCCCATGAGGTGGAGATGTTCATGCCAATTCACATACAGCACTATGACCACTGTGTGTGTATGGGGAAGTGGGGCCCACAGAGGGGTGGGACATGCCTGAGGCCACATAGCAGTAAGCAGTGCAGAGGGATTCGAACTCAAGTCTGTCTGCCTCCACCAGTCAGACTTCTTCACCTCACCCAGCAGTGTCTTTGCTGAGGAAGATCTTGGCATGGGAAGTGAGGACACCGTCTTTTCATCCACCTTCACCCCCACCCCCACACCGCTTTGCTGAGTGCTTTTCCAATAGTTCAAGATCCGACCCATGTGACACCTCTCAGGGTGTCTACAGCCAGGGCTCTGAGCAGGATTCCTCACCCCTCTCTCCTCTGTGGCTGCCTGCGTGGGGCATTGCGTGGTGCTCATCCTGGAAGCCTGCGCCGTGGCTCCTCATGTGGACATGGGCTTCCCCCACCAGCCCCTGCCCCATGGGCTACCGAGGGTGGGCACCGGGCCTTGCCATCTCCCTGTCCCCTGGGTGCAGTTGGCACAGGACAGGCCCTGAGCAACAGTTGTTCAACGACTGGGAGTTGGGCCCAGGGCGGTGCCCTTCAACGCCGGCTTCTGGTTGCTTCAGCGCAGACATTGAAATATGGACCCCACCTTCTCTCACTGCAAGCGGGGAGCTTGGCATTTGCTGAGAAGCTTCTGGCTTCAAGGAGCTTTACTCACATGGAGGCAAGTCCTCCGTGCAGCTGAGCCCTGGGGCCGCATTGGCACCATGTTTGACGCAAGAGACCCTGAGGCTCGGGGCACGGAAGTGACGGGCCCGAGGCCACTAGCAAGAGGGGACAGAGCCTGGGTGGCTGGGTCTTCAGTGTGGACCTAGTGACAATTCTTCAGGCCCATGCTTACCCGACATCCCTGCCCCTCCAAGTGAGGATGACGGGCACTAGGCTCTCCGTCAGGGGAGAGACTGGGCGTCTCAAGGAGACCTCCCCACGCTGCAGTGGCGGCCCGGGGCTCCCCACGCTCCCACCTGCTTCTCATACAGGAGCCAGTACCAGGCAAGTCAGCTAATGCCAGAATAATTCCCAGAGGGTGGGGAGCAGACCCTCGGCCAGGCTCAGAGGCTGCTTGCTGTTGGTTTGACACAGGTGTGTGGGCACTGTCAACTTTCGGGCACTGGGACAGGGAGGCAGGACGTTGGGGAAGCCAGCTGGAAGCCACACGCCCAGGGGAGGGCAAGGGAGAGCAGCCAGCAGGGAAAATGGACGCGGGCGTCTCCCTCAGGGTCGTGCCGTGAGGGGAGTGCCAGGCCGCTGTTGCATGCCGACGCTGCAGAGGATGCTGTGGTGGTTGTACCTGTCCCCTTGTCCCCTCCACTCACCCCTCTCCCCCAAGCCAGGTGTGGGCCAGAGCCACCTGGCAGCCACTGCAGCGCCACAGACGGAGCACTGCATGGCGAGTCCACAGCGAGGGACAGTTTGCTGAGCCAAGACTGGGAGTGGGGGATGAGGCGTGGGGGCTGGGGGCCAGGAGGCATCGAGCTATGTCCTTTCTGGCAAAAGTCATTCAGTCGACGTTTCTCTCCTAGACCCTCATTGAGAAAAGCAACCCTGGGCACACAGACGCGTCATCACAAGGGCCGTAGGAGGAGGCGAGGGCCTGCAGGTGTGGAGGGTGGCGCGCACCCTGAGGCACTGGTGGGGGACATTTGCCTTTGTTGCCAGGACCGTTTGCTCATCCAAGGTGGAGTGCTGGGGATGGCACCCACGGGCACGGGCACCAGCCTGGCATGCTCTGGCCGGCATCCCAGTGTGGGGCTCACTCTGGGAACTGTTTTCCTGTCTGGGAAGTGAGGGGAAGTCTTAGAGTCCCCTGTCACCATGATGCCCCACACAGTCCTTGGAACAAAGACATGCCCCCGTGCCAGCTGCCCATCTGGGGGACCCTGCCCCCAGCCGGGGAGGAACTGAGCAGAGGAAGATGTCCTGAGGCCCCATACGTTTGTTAGGGGCAGACAGGTTGGCACTGAGTTCATTGGCAGCCAATCACAGAGGAGGCATGGGATCAGGCCATGGGGCACAGGGACCTCAGATGACCCCACAGCCATCCTAAGGAGATGAGGACTAACGGGAGAGACAGGCTGGCTCCTGGGGACTGAGAAGAGTGTCTGCAGCTCCTCTGAGGGGCTGGGTGGACATCGCCCCTCCTGGAGCCCCTCTGCTCAAGGCTGGCCTGTGTGGCTGTGAGCTGCCTCCCAGCTTCATCTGGGCCATCCTCGAGGGGCCGAAGGGCTGAGCCAAGCACACGGCAGCCCGATCGTCCACCCAGACTCCCGGAGGGGCTCGAAGCTCCCAGACAGCCTCTGGACGCAGCTTTCCCCTCTGCCAGCCTCACTGGGCCGGGCTGTGGTGAGTCTGGGTGGAGTTGCTGACACAGACCTGGATGCTGACCAAGAGAGGGTGGCCGCTGCCCATGGAGAGCCGAGGTCCCTCTGTGGCATCCCAGCTCCAGGCAGAGGACATGCCGCCCTGCAGCTTGCTTGGAGCCCCTGCTGGCCCCTCACCCCTTGGTGACCTCAGGCTCAGACCTGGTTTCTCTAGGTGTGGGGTGGGGATTAGGATCTTTGCCTTTTGAGGTTGTGGGGAGAGAACGGAAATGGACGTCGGTGTCCAGCTCAGAGTGGCTGCCTGAAGACCCCTTTCAAAGACAGTCCAAGACACTGAAAATTCACCTTCAAGTATCCACAGCAGTGACTCACACGGCCAACCCCTGTGGTCACTCTCCCTCCGGCTGGGGCTCCTGAGGCCACCCCTCTACTGAGAAGCCCACAGCCACCCGAACACCGAGTTCCACCCGCCCAGCAGCCTCCCACAGCATGCCCGTGGTCGGGCGCATCGGCCCTCAGAACCTCAGCTTTCCCTCCGACTCCTGGCCTCCCAGCCTCTCTGCGAGGCTGTGGGCAGGGTGGTGTCAGGCCAGCTCGCCGCCGGCCTAGGCCGCTCTCTTCTCCGCTGGAGACCCTGCACCGTCTGGAAACTAAGGCTCTGAAGTAAGAATAAGGAAGATAAGAGACATTAATTTAATTTAGTTCAAGTTCTAATTGTCTGGAGAAACTTCATACGCACTAACATTAATTTATTTCCACTTAGGGCCAGTTATGCTAATTCAAATCCACTTTAAGTATTAAAACACTGATATTGTGAATTAGATAATAAAACTGATTAAGGGAAGCAGGGGAGGTGAGAAGAGAACTGTGGAGGCAGCGGCAGGGCCGCATCTGTCCAGGGTGGGGCTCCTCCAGCCTCCTCCCGGCCCTCAGTGCATCTGTCAGGGGTGGGGCTCCTCCGGCCTCCTCAGGGTGTCTACAGCCTGAGGCTGTAGAGTGCATCTGTCAGGGGTGGGGCTCCTCTGGCCTCCTGCCGGCCCTCAGTGCATCTGTCAGGGGTGGGGCTCCTCCGGCCTCCTCCCAGCCCTCAGCTGCTACCAGATGGCGAGGGGTGTCTCCCTCCTCTGCAGGTCATGGGGAGCCCCACTACTGTGAGCACCACCCACACTGTCCCCACCGCCACCACCCCTCTGTCTCCGGCAGGGCCCTGATCTTCACCAAAAGCTCACTGTCACCTGTCTCCGCCACTGTCACTCTCGTCTTCACCACTGATGTCCTCATTGCTGTCACCGTCACTGCCTCCATGATCAGCACTGCCATTGCCATCGGATCACCATGTCACTGCATCTTCATCACTGCCACCACCCCTCCGTTGCCATCACCCGTCCCTGAGCGGCCACCACTCCCACCACCCCGTCGCTTTTCATGCTCACTGTCCTTCAGTCATTCGGGTGGTGATGGAACCTACCCAGCGCCACTGCTCACGCCAATCTGCAGGGCCCTGTGAAGTTCTGTGTGGAAGCCTCTGGCGCAAGAGCTGATGTGGCCATTCTCACCCGGGGTCCTTTGGGGAGGATTTGGGTCCCAGTGCCTTGGGGTCTGGGCATTGTGCTGGCCCATCACATATGAGCCCTGAGTCCAGGTCCAGAGAGGGTGGGGCCAGTGCGAGCCCACACAGGGGAGGCTGATGAAGGGAGGGCTGGGCACCGAGGCTACCGGGGCTGCTGCAGCTGTGACGGCCCACCAGGAGCACGCGTGGCCCGGGTCTGCAGGTACTGAGTCCAAGCTCTTGGCCTGTGGCTGCCACATCCCAGGGGCTGTGTGTGCGTGGGGCCGGGCCACGGGCCTGGCTGTGTGCACATCTCTGCAGCCTGAGAAGAGCTAGTTCCTGGCTGGCGCTCCTGCCCCACTCACCTGCCTCTGTCCGGCATCCTCAGCTGGGCCAGTGCTGCCCTCCCCAGGGTTGCTCCCTCTTTGCTCACCCAGCACCACGGGGCCTCTGCCAGCAGGCCTAACTGGGCCACTGCAAGCTGGCTCCCTGGCAGTGGCCATGGATGGGTTCTCTCAGCAGGCACTGGGTGCTGACCGGTGGACAGGCACGCATCTGCCCAGCTCACAGGTCCCAAGAGCAGGACCTGGATTCCGAGGCCTCGTACCAGTTGGCTCTTCTACACCATCTCATGCCTCGTCCACAGCTGCCAGGCTCTGAGGCCTGCTCTCCATGGGGCCATGAGCGCCTTGGTGACAGCGTCCAGGTCATGGCCTGACCCTCTGTCCCCAGGAGGCAGAACAAATTGTAGCATGGACAGAGTGCTGCCTTTCTCCACGCTGCTGGTGGGAGGGGCGCTCTTTCTACTCTCGGGAGAGCGAGCACCCATCCCTGGAGATGCCCAAGCCGCCTGGCGAGATTCTGAGTTCTCATCTTCGATCTGAACACCCACAAGTGCTGACTGGATCCCACAATCCCTGGATTATGTGAGGACGACTCCTGCAGGACCGTGGCCCTGACCTTCCTTCCCAGCTTGCTGTCACATCTCCTCACTCCAGCCCCTACTGCTCCCTCAGCCACAGCCTGGCTTCCGCCAGCTCCTGGGGCAAGACCTCTGCACATGCTGCTCTAAGTCTCCCGCGTCTCCAGGTGCCCTAAGGAGGCGTCTCCCGTGCCTCCAGGTTCTCTAAGGAGGTGTCTTCTGCGTCTCCAGGTGCCCTAAGGAGGCGTCTCCCGCGCCTCCAGGTGCCCTAAGGAGCCGTCTCCCATGTCTCCCGCACCACATAGCATTCTGACCCTTTTCCCCGCTCCCTAACACAGGTGCTGACTCTGCTTCTGGGTTCCTAGGAGGGTCTGCTGAAATGACAGGAGCAGATACCCAATGCTTCATTCCTGCTCTCCTGTGCTCAGCCGCACTGGCCAAACACCTGCTGTGAGCCTGGCCCTGCTCCGGGTCGCAGGGGTAGTCAGGTGGTGCCGAGGATACCTGATGGAGGTGTGGACAGGGCTCAGATGGGGCTCACGGCTGGGAGTGCCCTAGTGGGGGCAGGGTCAGAGGCGGTCAGGGAGGCTTCCTCTTAGCTGAGGATGGGGGCCCTTGTTCTGTGGCCTGCAGAGTCTGGGGGAGTGGACATGTGGCCTCTTCCCACTCTGCAGTGTTCAGCCAGGGTGGGTACTCAATAGATCCTTGCTGCATGAATGAGTGAGAGTGAGCTGTGCCAATGACCATACTGACAGCCCGTCCCATCCACAGGCCACATGAAAATCCCCCTTCAGGGCACTCCCACCACCCCTCCCTCCGCTCCAGAGCATGCAGGCCTTCAGGCTGGAGCCCAGCATGCTCCCGAGCAGAGGGAGGGGTGGTGGGAGCAGTGGGTGCTGAAGGCAGACGGACCCCCCAGCTGTCAATGCGGCCACATCACTTCCTGTCCTGAGATCCTGGACAGGTGGTTGCAGCATCTCAGAACCTTGGCTCCCCTGGCCGGAGCAGCGATACCCCCTTGTGGGGCTGTGGCTGGCCCTGAACCTGCGGGGGCAGAGCGCCTTCTCTTCAGTGAAGGGTGAGGAAGGGACTGAGAGCCAAGAGGTGGGCATGAGTGTGGCCAGGACGAGGGGGTCCTTGCCCTGTATCAGGCTCTGGTGGCGTAAGCCCCACCCATGTGGTGGGAGGGAACAGAGCAGAGGCAGCAAAGCTGTGCTCAGGAGGCACGCCGGATCCCACCCTCGCTGCCCAGGTGAGCTGTGTGGCTTGGGCAAGTCAGTGCCCCTCTCAGGGCCTCTCAGGGCCATGGTGGCCTCATTGTCAAAAGCGTCGGGAATGGGCTTCTCGAGGATTGGGCTCCAAAGCCCCTTCAGAGCTGAGCCCCCCCTGCCTCCTCCTCCAGGGCTTCTCTCCCTGGCGGGGGCAGTGATCACTCAGGCTGTGCCCTGGCTGGGCTGAGTCCTCAGAGTGGGGGCGGCTGGAGCAGGGCCCCCTGTTGCCAGCAGTGTGACTCATCAGGTGTTCATGGGGTGAGTCATCGGGGAGGGGGAGCTGGGGAACGGTCTCCAGGCTCTGAGATGCTGGCTCAGAGCAGGGCTGACTGGCAGCACAGCCTGGGAGGCCGACCCTGTGCCAGCCCCAAGCACTCACCTGTAACCCCGCCCCCACCTCTTGCTTCCGGTCCCCCACCAACCCTGGATGCCCTGGGCCCTGGAGCCTGTCTGGTCCCAGTGTCACCTTGCACAGGTGGACAGACTGAGGTCTAGAGAGGGGTCATGGCAGGGACAAGGTGAGGAGCCAGACACAGCAGGCATGTGGCCGCTGGTGTTCACACCAGGAGGCAGGTGTGTGGGCCAGCACCTGACTCACCTGTCTGCTCCTTAGGGTCTTGTTAGGCGTGGGAGGCAGGGTCAGGGGCTACTTGGTTTTGCCTACAGCCTGAGGGAGGGGAGGAAGAAAAGGTCCAGGGCTTGCCCCTCACCCTGGTGGGTAACATGGTGGTGGGGATGGGGAATGGGAGATGCGGAACTTGGCAAGTGCAGGCTGTGGATGAAGCAACAGGGCGAGGAGCTTGGAGAGGGCGGCGGGGGTGGGAGTGGCAGAAGCGCCATTGTTTTTGAGAACGATTTGCTCCTTCTTATGTTCCGCTCCCTCCTAATACTGCTCCCCTACATGTATAAAGGGCAGATGAGTTTTGGGGTCTTTTGCAGTTATAACGTCATATTGTTCTTGTTGAGTGCACAGCCAGGAGCACAGAGATACATGCTCAGCAAACGCTGGATGAATAGATGGCCCTGAGAGAGGGTGGATGAGTGGTGATGGGTGGAGGGTGGATGAATGGGTGGGTGAGTAAAGATGAAGGGGTGGATGGATGGGTATATGGGTGTATGGATAAATGAGTGGATGGGTGGATGGACAGGAGGATGGGTGTGTGGGTGAATGGATGGGTGTGTGGGTGAATGGATGGGTGGGCGGATGGATTGGAGGATGGTTGGATGGGTGGATGGATGGGTGGGTGGGCACATGAGGAAGGGGTGGATGGATGGATGGGTGGGTGGGTGGGTGGCTGGATAAATGGGTAGATGGGTAGATGGATGAATGGGTGAGTGGCTGGGTAGATGCATGCATTAATAGATTGAGTGGTGGATGGATGGGAGAATGGATAGACAGATAAATGGGTGGAGGATGGATATAGATGCGTATATGGATGGATGTGAGTGAGTGGGAGGATGGATGGATGGATGAGTAGGTGGGTGGTGAGTGGATGGATGCGTGGGCGGATGGGAGGATGGATGGATGGATGGATGAGTAGGCAGGTGGTGAGTGGATGGATGCACGGGTGGATGGGAGGATGGATGGATGGAAGAGTGGGTGGAGGATGGATATAGATGCGTATATGGATGGATGTGAGTGAGTGGGAGGATGGATGGATGGATGAGTAGGTGGGTGGTGAGTGAATGGATGCATGGGCAGATGGGAGGATGGATGGATGAGTAGGTGGGTGGTGAGTGGATGGATGTGTGGGCGGATGGGAGGATGGATGGATGGATGGATGAGTAGGCAGGTGGTGAGTGGATGGATGCACGGGTGGATGGGAGGATGGATGGATGGAAGAGTGGGTGGAGGATGGATATAGATGCATATATGGATGGATGTGAGTGAGTGGGAAGATGGATGGATGGATGAGTAGGTGGGTGGTGAGTGGATGGGTGCATGGGCGGATGGGAGGATGGATGGATGGATGGATGAGTAGGCAGGTGGTGAGTGCATGGGTGCATGGGCAGATGGGAGGATGGATGGATGGATGAATGAGTAGGTGGGTGGTGAGTGGATGGATGCATGGGCGGATGGGAGGATGGATGGACGGATGAGTGAGTGGAGGATGGATATAGAAGCATACATGGATGGATGAATGAATGGATGGATGAATAGGTGGGTGGTGAGTGGATGGATGCATGGCTGGATGGATGAATGAGTGGGTGCAGGATGGATACAGAAGCATATGTGGATGGAGAAATGGGTAGATGAACAGATGGGTGGACGCATGGCAGCGCAGGAGGATGTCTGGATGAATAGATTTTGGGTGAGGGGGTGAATGGCGCCTGTGACCTTTCCAGCAGTAAAACTGGGCTGTCTCTCCTATTAGCAATTAAACAACGGGGGAGCTAAGTGCTCAGCAAAAGCCCTGGTCTGATGGATGGAAGCTCTGGGCATAATTTTCACCCTGTCATGTGTGACCTTGGGTAAGTCATTTACCCTCTCTGATGTTTCGTTCCTCATTTGCAAAATGAAGGGTTGGAGTCTTTGCCTCGAGGTTTCCCTGCTTTGTGAGGCAGCCAGGAGTCTCCTGCCCTCTCTGCCCTCTGCCCCTCCTCTCACCTTCCCTTCTGGGCAGGGTCCATTCCCCGCTCCCTCCAGCATGCCTGAGACTCAGGGCCTTCCTGGGGATGGCAGCTCAGCTGACCTGTGGTGAAGGACGGACCGGTGGGCCTGCTGCGACGCCATCTGTAGCAGGGACTGCCGATGCCAGCTCCTGGCTGGATTTGGGCAGGTGCCCAGCCAGTTTCAGGTTGTCATTTAAGGGCTGCAGGGGGCTGTCTGTCTGTGTGACCTCCCTGGCTGAGGACACAGCCCCCTCTGTGGCCCCAGACAGCTGCCATCTGTCGGTGGTGGTCCGTGGTGGGGAATCATATTGTTTTTGTTATGATTACTTTTTGGCAAAATTGAAGTGTGAGTATTCATCTGGACACACTGCAGCCTGCCTCCCCAGCCCGAGCCCTTCCTTCATTCTATCAGCCACGCCATGTCGCCCCAGTGGCAGGGTGTCCATGGGAAAAGTGAGCAAAGGGAGAGGAGAACTGACATTTTCTCCAGGATGATTACAGAATTAGAACCGGAATAATAATGATAACACATGCTGCGGCGAGGAGAGCCTGTGTGGTTCTGAGCGTGTGCACTGAACTGGCGTGTGTCAGAGTGGAGGACCTGAGTGGGAACCTCTGCCAGCCAGAGTCCCCTCCCCGGCTGCTCCCAGTGGTTGGGTGGTCTCGGGGCTGCCTCCTCCTGTGTCCAGTAGGGAGCATGCCCCGCCTCCCAGGCTGTGAGGGACAGCACAGGGCCTACCACGGTTGTCAGTGCTGAGGCCCTCGTCCCCTCCTTCCTGTCTGCGTAGGTGCTGCTGGCGGGACACGCGGCCCTGCCAGCTGGATCCAGAGCCCCCCAGCCCTCGTGCTGGACCCCCAGCCCACTCCGGCCTCCCTGGGACCCAGGGCAGAGCATGGACCATCACAGACCCAGGGACCAATGTGTTTGATGGAGGGAGGTGCCAGGAGACAGGGCTGCACCACAGCCGTGTCTCCAGCACCAGGCCCTGTCCCCTCTCTGGGCATCCATTTCCCATTTGATGACAGGGATTTCCATTACCGGTGTTTCTTAGGTCCCTTTCAGCCTCGCTTTCTTGGCTCTGAGACTGCAGGAGGGAGGAAACTTCCCACCGGGTACTTCCACTGTGCCACGGCCCATGTACGGCTCAGGACCCGCAGTGACGGCTGAGCCCTCCATGGAGCTGTGCGAGGTGGCAGCCCCCATGGCTCCCCCTGAGTGGTACCTTCCACCGTTTTACAGTTGAGGATGAGGCTCTGTGGGGCGCTGGGCACAGCTGAGGCTCAGGGCTGGGAGGTGAGGAATCCCGGGTGACAGTCCTCGTCGTTGAGTCTGGAAACAGGTCAGGGCCTGCTGTGGGAGAGGGCACTCAAGTCCCGAGTGTGGCCCGGAGGGTGGAGGCTGCAGGGGACGTCGCCACTCATGGTTCCTCCTCCCGGGTGATGCCTTGGCTGGACACCTGCCTCTGAAGGGCAGTGGTGGGTGTAACCAGGTCACACCCTGTGGCTGAGCCGCTCACTGCTCTCCTCCCCCTGCTGGATGCCACGCTCTGTTGACTCGGCCTCACCACTTTGTCACTTTCCCTTATAGGCCTGGAGCTTGTCTCCTGTGAAACTGTTGTGGTGTGGCTGAAAGCAGGCAGCCCCACTGGAGACAGGTGGAACTGGACCTGCTGCTGCTCCTGGGAGATTTCCCAGCGGCAGGCCTCACTGGGCTGTAGCACTGGGGACCCGCCGAGAGGTTTGCAGGGCGTGGGAGAGCCAGCGAGAGGCACCCGGGGCAGCCATGGGTCCCGAGGGGCTCACCTGAGGTGTGGGATGCAGCTTTTTCTGTCCCATCCAGCACATGGTTTGGAGGCTGGGTTATGCTTTTGTTTTTATGACTTGCTAAAAGTTTTTCCTTCTTTTTCTTTTGAGACAGGGTCCCTGTCGCCTAGGCAGGAGTGGTGCAGTGTGTGATCATACTCATTGCAGCCTTGACTTCCTGAGCTCAAGCGATTCTCCCACCTCAGCCTCCCAAGTAGCTGGGACTACAGGTGCACAGCAACACAACCTGATAATTTTAAATTTTTTTGCAGGGTGAGTGGTGGTCTTGCTATGTTGCTCAGTCTGGTCTTAAACTCCTGGTCTCAAACACTGAGATTAGGAGGCTGAGCTACTGTGCCTGGCCTGTTTTTATGACATTGTTACTACTGCTGTTATTATTATTATCCCGAGATAACTAACAGGCCAGGCCTGGCCTTGGTGCGGGTCTGGGCAGCAGCTGGTGTCACCTGGCAGGCAGTCTGCTGGGTGTGGCCAGGAAGCCCAGATCTGGGGAGAGAAGCTTGTGAAGCCGGGGCTGCTGGGCACTGATGGGGAGGAGCTGGGACCCGGCATGGCTGGGGGGCCTCCCAGGCTTCAGCTCCCCTTCCTGATTGAGGCTGTGAGTCCTGGGAGGGGCGTCTGTGAGCTCAGGGAAGTGAGTAAAGGCTCTGGAGCCCGTGCTGCCCGCCGCTGGCTCTCAGGGTCCTTGGGCATCTCTGTACCCTCTCTGGGCCTCAGGGTGTGACATGAAGACCCCCTGGTCCTGTGGAGGGAGTTGCAGGGCTCAGGTACACGTCCCCTTTGCAGGGCCTGCTGGGCTGGCTGGCTGGTTTACGGCTGTCCCTGAGCTGGCAGCCTGGCACCCAGCCAGCCTCTGGGTGGCAGTGGTGGTCCAGCTTCTCCCTCCAAAGGCCAGGGTCCTTCTTAGGTACCACGGGCAGCCAGAGGCCAGGGACATTTCTGGAGCTGCCCTGTCTCCAGGCTGATGGGGCCTCAGCAGTGAACCCCTCATTGGCCCAGGGCTCGTTTTGGGCCTCAGCCGCTTACCAGATGGGGCCACATGCCTGCTCTGTAACCTGCTTCGTGCACACGGCCTCAGCACTTGGCCCTCTGCCCTGGCAGAGCTGGCTGGGCAGCCCCCCGTCCCCACTCCGTGTCTCCTTGTCCTGTCTGTCCCCAACGCTGAGCGATTCCATTTGCACCTCAGAGGTCCTTTAGGAGCTGAGAATCTTGGGGAACATTCCATGCCATCGCTGCCATGTGCACCTGCAGCCCTGGGTGGCGGCTTCTTGTGTTGGGGTCTCACTACCGTCTGTTTCAATGAACCCGCTCCCTCCAGGGAACATTCTAGCCTCTGTTTATTAAACGGAGGGGCTACAGAAAATCATGCGCACTGACTTCACCCTGTGCGGGGGGGCTGGGGGCTGGACGAGGCTGCTGTGCTTTTTCCCTTCCTCTGCCTGTGAGCTTCCCCACAAGACCGAGCCAGCCTCCCCAGCAGGCCCTGCCTCTCTCTTCTGGCCCCACGGAAGCGATCTGCACCTGCAGGCTCGTGCCAGCCCTTCAGGGCTGTAAGTGGCAACCTCCCCAACCCCATCAGGCAAAGGGAGATGTGTCTATCAGGCACCAGTGTGGGGACACTGCAGATGTGGGGTGGCCACCAGGGCGTGGGGTGGGGCAGGATGACCTCCTTTCCCTCTGGAAGTCAGGGCAGGCCTTGCAGGGAAAGTCACATCTAAGGAAATGTGAAGACTGGACAACCACGCTGTAGGCAGCATGGCACAGGTGCCTGGAACTGTGTGGATGAAGGCCCTGGAACAGCATGGACACAGGTGCCTGGAGTACCATTGGCAAAGACCTTGGAACAGCATGGGTGAATGTCCTGGAACAGCATGGGAAAGGTCTTGGAACAGCATGGGTGAAGGCCTGGGAACAGTATGGGAAATGTCCTGGAACAGCATGGGAAAGTTCCTGGAATAGCATGGGTGAAGGCCCTGGAACAGCATGGGAAATGTCCTGGAACAGCATGGGAAAGGTCCCGGAACAGCATGGGTGAAGGCCTGGGAACAACATGGGAAATGTCCTGGAACAGCATGGGTGAAGGCCTGGGAACAGCATGGAAAATGTCCTGGAACAGCATGGGTGAAGGCCTGGGAACAGCATGGCAAATGTCCTGGAACAGCATGGGTGAAGGTCCGGGAACAGCATGGGAAATGTCCTGGAACAGCATGGGTGAAGGCCCTGGAACAGCATGGGAAATGTCCTGGAACAGCATGGGTGAAGGCCCTGGAACAGCATGGGAAATGTCCTGGAACAGCATGGGTGAAGACCTGGAACAGCATGGGTGAAGGTCCTGAAACAGCATGGGTGAAGGCCTGGGAATAGCATGGGAAATGTCCTGGAACAGCATGGGTGAATGTCCTGGAACAGCATGGGAAAGGTCCTGGAACAGCATGGGAAAGGTCCTGGAACAGCATGAGTGAAGGCCTGGGAACAGCATGGGAAAGGTCCTGGAACAGCATGGGTGAAGGTCCTGGAACAGCATGGGTGAAGGTCTTAGAACAGCATGGGTGAAGGTCCTAGAACAGCATGGGAAACATCCTGGAACAGCATGGGAAAGGTCCTGGAACAGCATGGGTGAAGGCCTGGGAACAGTATGGGAAAGGTCCTGGAGCAGCATGGGAAAGGTCCTGGAACAGCATGGGTGAAAGTCCTGGAACAGCATGGGTTAAAGTCCTGGAACAGCATGGGTTAAAGTCCTGGAACAGCATGGGAAACGTCCTGGAACAGCATGGGTGAAGGCCTGGGAACAGCATGGGAAACATCCTGGAACAGCATGGGTGAAGGCCTGGGAACAGCATGGGAAATGTCCTGGAACAGCATGGGTGAAGGCCTGGGAACAGCATGGGAAACGTCCTGGAACAGCATGGGTGAAGGCCTGGGAACAGTATGGGAAAGGTCCTGGAGCAGCATGGGAAAGGTCCTGGAACAGCATGGGAAAGGTCCTGGAACAGCATGGGTGAAAGTCCTGGAACAGCATGGGTTAAAGTCCTGGAACAGCATGGGAAACGTCCTGGAACAGCATGGGAAACGTCCTGGAACAGCATGGGTGAAGGCCTGGGAACAGCATGGGAAACATCCTGGAACAGCATGGGTGAAGGCCTGGGAACAGCATGGGAAATGTCCTGGAACAGCATGGGTGAAGGCCTGGGAACAGCATGGGAAACGTCCTGGAACAGCATGGGTGAAGGCCTGGGAACAGTATGGGAAAGGTCCTGGAGCAGCATGGGAAAGGTCCTGGAACAGCATGGGAAACGTCCTGGAACAGCATGGGTGAAGGCCTGGGAACAGCATGGGAAATGTCCTGGAACAGCATGGGTGAAGGCCTGGGAACAGCATGGGAAATGTCCTGGAACAGCATGGGTGAAGACCTGGGAACAGCATGGGTGAAGGTCCTAGAACAGCATGGGAAAGTCCTGGAACAGCATGGGAAAGGTCCTGGAACAGCATGGGTGAAGGCCCTGGAACAGCATGGGAAATGTCCTGGAACAGCATGGGTGAAGACCTGGAACAGCATGGGTGAAGGTCCTGAAACAGCATGGGTGAAGGCCTGGGAACAGCACGGGAAATGTCCTGGAACAGCATGGGTGAATGTCCTGAAACAGCATGGGAAAGGTCCTGGAACAACTTGGGTGAAGGCCCTGGAACAGCATGGATGAAGACCTGGAACAGCATGGATGAAGGTCCTGAAACGGTATGGGTGAGGCCTGGGAACAGCATGGGAAATGTCCTGGAACAGCATGGGTGAATGTCCTGGAACAGCATGGGAAAGGTCCTGGAACAGCATGGGTGAAGGCCTGGGAATAGCATGGGAAAGGTCCTGGAACAGCATGGGTGAAGGTCCTGGAACAGCATGGGTGAAGGTCCTGGAACAGCATGGGTGAAGGTCTTAGAACAGCATGGGTGAAGGTCCTGGAACAGCATGGGTGAAGGTCTTAGAACAGCATGGGTGAAGGTCCTAGAACAGCATGGGAAATGTCCTGGAACAGCACGGGTGAAGGCCTGGGAACAGCATGGGAAAGCTTCTGGAACAGCGCGGGCAAAGGCCCTGGAATGGTGTGGGCAATGCCTTGGGGCAGGAAGAGGGGACACGTTTCAGAAGCTGAAATCATGTGTGTGGCTGGGATGTGGCAGCAGCAGGCGGGACTCTGAGCTGAGGACCCTGTAGGGATGTTCAGGAGTTTGGAATTCATCCTGATTACATAGGCGGATACTTGTGAGGGTCAGTCACCGTTGGGTCTCCCCAGGGTCCTCTTTTCTGTGGGGACTTTCCCCACAAGCCAGCACTACGGCTTGGTGCAGTTTGCAGCATCTCAACCGTGTTGAAGGTTCAGCCGCAGAGTGTGGGAGGAGAGTCAGGGTACTTCCCCTCCTCTCTGCCCATCTGCAGGTGCTGGCAGGGTGTCCTCTGGCTCCAGTGCCTGCCGGGTGCCCTTCTTCCCTCCACGTCCCAGTTCCTGTGGGCAGCCGCCATCACGTGTGTGTGTGTGGGGGGATGGCTTGGAGGCTCTGGAAACCTGCCCCGCTCAGCTGGGCTGTGGGTGCTGATCCCTGGTCAGCTCTCAGGTTCCTGAGTGAACACTTCTGGCGTCATGTTCCCTCTGTTTGGAGCCCCTGGAGGGTTTTCTGTCCTGGCTGGATTCAGACTGATGCCCTCCCTTTCCCTTAAGCTAGTTTGAGTTGGGTTCATGTTACTCAAAGCTGAAAAAAATCCTGACTCTGCCTCTTAGGGACTTAAGAAGAGGGTGATGGGAGCCGATTTGAACTTTCGAGGAGTTCTAGGATGTTGGGGAGTTGGTGGGGGGCATTCCTGGCAGAAGGAACAGTAGATGCAAAGTCATTAAGTGCAAAACAGCCAGAGGGGTCTGGAAAATGCTGGTCATTTGTGGTGGCCTGAGCCCACGGTGTGAGGTAGCGTGTGGAGGGACCGCCTGCAGTGGGTTCCTGCCTGCAGGGGCATCGGCTATGTCTGCTCTGTCTGTTGATGTCCTGGGACATGTTTAATTGCCCCAACTGCAGCTGGGGTGCTACTGGCACCTTGAGGATTGAGGCAGGGATGCGTCTGAGCACCCGACTGTGCGTAGGGTGGCCTCAATCTAGGGAATTGCCTGCCTGGGTGTCACTGGTGTGGAGGGTGAGATGCCTGCTCTTCCCCAATGAGGACACAGGGACGTTCACATCCTAGGCATTGCTGTCTGAGTGGTGGGCAGCAAGGGGTGCCAGGAAGCAGAGGCTGCACAAAGGGCTGCCTTGCTCTGGGGAAGCACCCAGCCTGGATGCTGCCACATGGCCAAGGTGGAACGAGCAGGTGTGGTGAGGGCTGGCTGAGCCTGTGCTGGAGCTGGGGCCAGGCAGGGGCACTGTGCCTGCAAGGCAGCACCCGTGTATGGAGCAGTGGTCGGCACGCTCAGGGCCACTGGGCAGGTCCCTGGGTAGTGGTGCAGGAAGGTCGCCTGCTGGAACCCTAGGATGCTAGGCCTCAGACCCTGGACCAATACCAAAGGCCACGATGGAGGAAGGCCCCTGCTCCCAGGCAGTGCGCACAGACTCACTCCTCCAGCAGCCGCAGCCAGGCACGAAGGGACTTTGCTGAACAAAACCAACCCCTACTGCAGCTGCTGCCCAGATGGCAAAGTGACGGGTGCGCACCGAGCACGGAGCCCGGGACCCTTCCTGGGATGGGGAGGAGCTGCTCGCCTCAGTGACTGCGGAAAGCGCTCTCATTTAAAGAACAAGATAGAGTCGGGGGCACTCTGAGAAAAGACACTGCCTGCATTCGGTGGCTTCCAACATTCATCAAGAAATCACACAACAGTGGGGTTCGGAAGAGGTGTCCCCTGGCAGTCAGGGCCATAGAATGACCAGCTGCTGCAGTGGCGCTGGCTGTGGGGCGTTTCTGAAATGCCAGCAAAGCCCCTCGGCTCAGGGCAGCTCAGCCATGTGCAGGCCCTGCATTGGTCCATGGGCACCTGTTTGTCTGTCATGAGGCCCGAGACCTGCCCCCGGCTGGGTCCCTCCACCCCTGCTGCCCTCTGTGGCTCTGTCGGGAGGGTGGAGGGCAGGTTTTTAGGTAGGAGAATGACAGGTCTCACTCGGGGAGTGACAAGGCATCAGTGGTCAGTGGAATGTCCCTGCATGGTGCTGGCCTCCAAGAGGGTGAGAGTGGGCACTGCTGGGCCCTCACTGCCAGGGTTTGGAGCTTAAAGTGCCAGCCCTGCTACATTCTGTGGGCCACAGAGTGCCACAGACTCAGGGCGGGGCAGCTGATACCACCACTTTTTTTGAGACACGGTTTTGTTATGTCACCCAGGCTGGAGTGCAGTGGTGCAATCATAGCTCACTGTAGCCTCACTCTCTAGGGCTCAAGCAATCCTCCTGCCTCAGCCTCCTGTGTAGCTGAGAACACAGGTACGTGCCACCATGTCTGGCCAACTTTTAGATTTTTGTAGAGAAGGGATCTCGCTATGTGGTCCAGGCTGGTCTGTAACTCCTGGGCTCAAGTGATTCTACCGCCTTGACCTTCCAAACAGCTGCAGTTACAGGCAGGAGCCACTGATGCTACCTCTTAATGAAAGTGGGTGCAAAATGCTATGGTCCTGATTCTCAACCCCCTGCAGTGGGGAGAGGCGAGGGGGAGCACACTGACTGGGCGGGCTATTGAGAAAGGTGACAGATGCCCTGGGGGGCCCCCATGCCCCCTGCCAGCCTGTGGTGGCTTTCACGTGGCAGGCATGGAAAGCTCAGCAGGAAGATGTCTGCGACGCGTGCATAGCTGGTGGGTGTGACCAGGGAGCGCAGGTGGAGGCAGGGAGACTGCGGGGGACTCCCCATTCATTCAGCACATATTTATGAGGCACCTACCATGGGCCAGACCCTGGGGTGCAAGGAGCTTGCCTGTGCCCTCATGGAGTTGATATTCTTGTTGGCGGGACAGGGGGTTGGGGGCAAACTGACTCAAGTGACAAGCTTGAGTGTCGTGTTGTCCCTGGCAAGGGAAAGCAGCAAAGACTGGGGTGGAGGACGCGGGAGGGGCAGTCTGCGAGGGCTGCCTGGAGGAGGAGACAAGGGAGTCAAGACTTATGACAGGAAAAAGAGCCAGCTTCCCTACGAAGAGTGCAGGGCTAAGCATTCTGGGCAGAGGAACAGTGTGTGGGGAGGCCTGAGTGCCAGATGCCGCGATAGTGGACTTTCCGGAGGGAGAGTGAGAGGCTGCTCCAGGGTCGCTGGTCACATTTTAAAATGTTTCCAGACATATGCTTGCGTCTTTCAAGTCTGCTTTCGTATGGAAGTTGAGGATAAGCTTAAAGCCTGCTTATCTGAGGGATGTGGCCTCATCTGGGCCTCTGTCCCGGGTGGGAAAGGCTCACCCACTCCCCTGTGGTCAGGACCACAGCAACAGTGGAAGGTGCGGCACTTGCCTGGGCTCAGGCCAACACTTCCTGTGGCCCAGGAGTGGACGCGTGAGGACCACCTCGGCACGTACCTGGATGGACTGGTGGCTAGGTAAGTCTTGCCTGGGTTCCTGCAGCAGGAACATGACACTCCCGAGAGGGGACTCCTCAGGCTGTGGCTTGCTCCGTGGTGTGCACTGCGGGGAGGAAATGGGTGGGGAGCAGCTGTAGGGAGGGGTCCAGCTCTTCCATGGAGGAGCCTGCTCAGGGCAGCCTGCGGGGTCGAGGTGGAAGCTGGTGTGCAGCGGGTTCAAGCCCTGAGGAGCCCCTGAGAGCAGCTGGTGGGGGCGCTGGGGCTTCCCGCCCAGGACAGGGCCTTGCTGGCCTCACCAGATGATGCCTGAGTGTGGCTGTGTCTCTGCTGTCGGACCAGGGCCTTCCTGCAGGAGCTCTGCCTTCCCCATGAGATTGCAGCTTCCAAAGGCGAGGCCATGTCTCTACATTTCCAGGTTCCTACCATGGAGGCCGGGGCTGTGCCATCTCTCTCCAGCCATGAGATGCTGTTTCCATGTTTCTGGAACAAGCTCCCCCACCCCCCCTTCCTTTTTTCTTAAACTTTCCATTTTCTGGCGCAAATCCGCCTCCCACCGCTGGCCTCTTGGTTTGATTAGAGCAGTCACTTCTAAGCTTGAAAATACCCAAGTTGAGAGAAGAAGAAAAAAAAGAAAGAAAGAAAGAAAAAAGGGACGCAGACTCCCTCCCACAGTCATTTGAGGAGATTTCCTTATCTCCTGGCCACAGTCTGCGGGTCCGCGTGTACTTAATAACCCAGCAAATCTTGTCCTTTGCAGAAGACATGACAGCCTTTCAGCCAGCAAAGCCCGTCGCGGGTGGGACTGTCCTCCCTCTCAGCCTCCACCCCGGAGCAGCGGTGACTGGGGCAGGGAGACAGGCCCGGCCCAGGCTAGGCTCCTTGGAAGCGGGGCTGGGAGTGGGGGGCCGGCGGGGAGGATGGAGGGCATCAACGTTGGCTCAGAGCCTTGCGTGGCCAGGGCAGGCTTCCCCTGCAGTTCTTGGGGAAACTGAGGCCCAGAGAAGGAGTGGAGTATCCATGGTGGGGCACGAGGCTCACCAAGCAGGCTGAGGACTGGAGTTGGGGGCTTGGTCTTTGTGCCTGGGCTAAAAGTCCCCAGCTGTGAGATGAGCAGGTGGAGTAAGGCGTTCTGCAAGACTGAGGGCCAGGACTGAGGACACAGCATTTCCTGTGAGTGCCCTTGGGAGGCGGGAGGGTTGCACAGGGGGCAGGTGGGGTGCTCTCGGTGGAGGCTGCCTACCTGGGTGAGCTGCACTGCACTTTCAGGGGCCTCTATCCAGCTACCACCTGCCTAGGCAGTCACGGAATCTCTCTAAGCCTCTCCTTCCTTTTCTGCAAGATGGAAACAGTAGACCCTTCTTGCAAGAGCCACCGGGTGCCTTTGCTAGGGTCAACCAAGGCTGGGGTGCTATCTCTCACTTTCCTCCAACCTGCAGAGTTCAATTAAACACGAAAATCGCCTGGACTCCGGGTGGCTTTCATGCGGGAGACTGCAGAGTGCGAATGTGTGGAGAGGTAAGCTTCCCCTCTTCTTTCTCCTCGCCAGGTCATTATCTGAGCTGGAGAATCTGGACTTGAAGTGGAGCATGGAGCAGTCAAGAGAGGCTGGAAGGGCCTCTCCGGAATGAGCCCCAAATTGGAAAACTTCTTGTGAGGACGGGCTGAATAAAGTGCAGTGTTTTGGTGCAAGGATGAGGGCAACAGAGGGGGACTTAGCCACGGGTTGGGGGCGCCCGGAGAGCCCTGGAGAGCCTGCAGAGGAGGCTGCGTATGGCTGTCCCCTTCTGAGGCCATGGGCCACACAGCAGCCGGCGGGGAAGCACTGGGAGGGGAGAGGCCGTGTGGGAAGGGCAAGAAGAAGGAGCGTGCTCTGTGGGGCGTGGGTGTGGGCGCTGAAGAGAGTGGCCGTGGGCACCACGCTGCGGGGCCGCCACTGTCACTGGTGGTGCAACATCCCCACTCCAAACAGGTCTTCCTCCTGGGGTGCATGAGACACAGAGCGGCTCCCAGGCCCCTCGGGCTGGTGGGGGGCAGGGCTGGGCAGGTGGATAGAGCTGTGGGTGACAAATGCTGCGATGGGAAGGCAGGCCCCCACGGGCCATGCCACAGGGACCTGGATTCAGAACATGCAGCCCTCCTGCGGGGGCTCCCTGGAGCTGAGAGTCGCCATCGTCCTCACTGCCTCCTCCTCCCTCCTCCTAATCCTCCCCTCCTCTCCCGCCCGCTCCTCCCCCACTCTACCTACGTAGCAGCTGCATGACCACCACCCAGGTAGATCTGAGAGGACATTCTTGCTGTGCCGGGTGATGGGGCTGGGGCCCACCAGAGCTGCTTGAAGCCCACCTGCCTGGCAGCCCCAGCAGCAATCCCAGCTGGGGACTGTGCCACCTGCTCATGGTGGCCGCGTGCCCCGGTGTCACTGCTCCTGGAGTTGGAGGATGTCTGCATTTCCATAGATGATTAAAAAAAAGGCTACAAGATGAGAAAATCACCCTGGCCACAGGCCTCAGGCTCATCTCAGTGGAAATCAAATGACCCTCCCCTTTTCCCTAGAGCACCTCTGGTCTCCAGAGACTAAGTCCCAGTGATGGTGACACTCTTTGGCCCACGCGTGCGTAGCCCAGGTGGCTGAGCTAATGCTGACTGAGCATTGTCTAAGGGGCCCAGAAAGAGCAGCTCGTAAAGCCTGACATAGGGCCGTGTGCTGCGGCCTCAGAGGGAGCTGCAGCCCCAGGGCACGGGAAGGGAGGCTTAGGGAAGTGAGGCCAGGGAGTGTGAGACAGAACAGAGGGTTGTTTCTGGGCTGGAGGCTGCTGCAAGGGAAGGTACAGCTGTATCTCCCTCATGCAGAGCATGTCCTGGGCACCCCCCAACTGGCAAAGTGGTTCTGGGGAGGAAGGGCTGGAGGGAGTCTGCCAGCATCTGCCCCCACTGGTACTGCGACTCCTCCGGCTCTCACCCTCCCCTTTGGGGAGACCCCAGCCCCACAGCAGTGCCCCCATGGAGTCTAGAGGGATGAGGGGGCGGGTGACTAGGGTGGGGGGAGGCCTCGGAGTGTCTGTGGCTGTGGCTGGCACAGGCCTGGCCCTCACCCTGGGGCAGACAGGGACAGTGGGGCATTAGGAGATGGCATCCTGGGCACAACAGCCAGGACTCCCCGCTGGGCAAGGCAGGAAGCACAGGGGCAGGCGGCCTGTGACTCAGGGAGGCTCCATGATCCCATCTGTGGGAGCACCGGGGGCTGAGAGACCCTCAGCCCAGATGGAGGGGGAGCAAGGGGGCTTCCCGAGGTGGGGGTGCCACAGCCACACCTGCAAGAAGAAGAGGATTTGAGTGGGAGAAGAAGGCGAAGGATGCTAGGTTGATTTGGGCTGTTTTCCTTGACGGTAATGACCTGCTTCCTGATTAGGAAGAGAGTTGGGGTGGGGAGAGGATGTGGGTGTGGGGGATGAGGCCCCAGCTTTTCCAGCAGAGAGAGTGCTCCTCACTGCGGGGCAAGAAGGAGGCTGTAGGCCAGGCTTTCCTGCTCAGAGGCGCCATCTCCAGCCCTGGACCCACCGTATTCTCAGGCTTCCTGGGCAGCTCACACCAGGCAGAGAGCACAGTCCAGGCCACACTGCGAGGCCCAGGGAAGGCAGGGGACTGTGAGTGGGTGAGCCCTGGAGTTCAGGGTCCAGGGAAGGGTGCAGGGTGGGGGGGGCTCCTGCTGGCCTCTATTCTACAGGTGAAAAAACGGGAGAACTGGGGTGCCCCCTCCTCACTCCACCCTTCTCCGAAACTTACATGCACTCACAATGCCCTGAGACACCTGTCCCTCTCAGAGTTGTCCTGGCTTGTGGCTGGGTCACTTGATTTCTCAGCTGTCAAGAGTCATCCCAAGTACACAACCTTGCTTTTATCTCCCCAAACAAAGGCGCCTAAGTTACTGCACTGATGGTCTCCAGCGCCAGGGAGGAGAAACAGGCTCGGAGGAGACGTTTCCCTACGTGTGCAAGACATGGTACAGGTCATCGCCCTGGCAGCTCAGCCCCGGCTCACTGCTGCCTGGGATAAGGCAGACACAGGGGGCTCCACACAGGGCTGGGCTCAGCAGACGGACCCAGGCCACGCTCAGCAGGGTGCCGTGTGCTGGGTCGGGTGCTCGAGGCGGGCATGTGGGCCTGGCGGCCTCACTCGTGTCATGTTGCTGACAGCTGCTGATGGTCCATACCCCGTCCATTAGCTCACCAGAGGCCTCAGAATGATGATGTCATTTTACTTTTCTCCACAAAGAAGGATTTCCCTGCCAGGAAGAAGCGAGGGCTCACCTCACCCTCCTTGTGGTCGGGCTCCTCAACAATGCCCAGTGCCAACACTCTGCGCGGTCCTTCCGGATCTTTCTCTGAGTGTGATGCCCCCTAGACAGCTCTCTCTGTTCCTTTCTTTACAGAACAAATTGGATGGCATTCAGTGCATTGATCTGTGGCGTGCTCATTCACTTCAGTTATAAATTATGAACACTTTCCATGTCACTGCACAGAGAGCTGCTCATTTTTTAACCATAAACATTTCAGAGTATATCTCTGAAAGATGAGGGCTCTTAAAAATATACAACTGCTCCACCAGTCTCCCACCTAAAGGGAAGAACAGTCATTTTTTTATAATGCCTTCCACCAGCCAGGCTTCCAGGTTCCCTGTTTATATCATGAATGCTTTTTTAACAAAATTTCTATTACAATTATTTTCAAAATGAGGGCCAGGTGTGGTGGTACACACCTGTAATCTCACACTTCAGGAGGCCGAGGTGGGTGGATCACCTGAGGTCAGGAGTTCGAGACCAGCCTGATCAACATGGAGAAACCCCATCTCTACTAAAAATACGAAATTAGCTGGGCATGATGGTGCATGTCTGTAATCCCAGCTACTCGGGAGGCTGAGGCAGGAGAATTGCTTGAAGCCAGGAGGCGGAGGTTGCAGTGAGCCGAGATCACACCATTGCACTCCAGTCTGGGTAACAAGAGCGAAACTCTATCTCGAAAAAAAAATCATTTTCAAAATGAGGCCTGCACGAATCCTTGAGAGGCCCCTCAAATCTCCTAGTTCACAGGGGTCCCCTCTGTCCCTCCCTGCCTCCTCTTTTCTCTTTGCAGGTAACCTGTGGAGAGGCAGCCTGTGTCCTGGGACCCTGCAGTCCCGGTCCCTGGTGGGGAGTTCTGAGCCATATCAGCGTCGGGCACTGGTGTTCCTCTGTGAGGAAGCGCAGGGTGACTGCCTGTCCCTCTCCTGTGTGCCATTACCTGCCATTGCCTGCCACATCCTGCCGTTATCAGGGAGTCACAGGTTGGTGATGAGAGTTTCTCAGCCTCCTGCTCTCCCTGGCTGGAATGCCTCCCAATGAAGGAGCGTTCACTCGTCAGCTGTCAGCGACATGGGTTGCGGGTCTATAGGACGGACCGTCCGGAGACACGCCAGATCCTCTGCCTTTATTTGCTGGTTTCCCAAGCAACAAACTGGTCTTGCCTCCTCCAGCGATTGCCCATGAGGCTTTTCTTCATTCTGAATGTGGGAAGTTGCATGTGTTTGATGGGTCTCAACCCACCGGGGTTAGGATCTGCGTTGACACGTAATTCCTCCCATCTTCGGCTTGTGGAAAGCTCTTCGACTCAGTTCCTCATGGTTTTGACATGATTCCAGAAAGCACTGATGGCTTCCTTGCTTTGGGGATGACAAGAAGCTCCGGGCTCCTCCTGGCTCTCTCCTGGCCAAGCCCGGTAATCGGCCATTTCTCCAAGTAGCTTTCCAGGGGGACGTGGCCTCAGTCCCTGGGCACCGGGAGCTGCGTGCTCACTGCTCCTGAGCTGGGTTGTTCTCAGGCAGGCTAGGAAAACCTACTTTCTTAAAGACTAAAAAAATCACAAATTCATGCAGATTCCAGCCGATCCAACTGAGGCTCGCAGGATCTGAGTCCGTTCCTCCACTTTCTGCTAGTCCCTCCCTTCTCTCAGGCTGACACAGGGGGCTCCCCGGACTTGGTGAGGTCAGTCTTGTTATTTTATCGTTGTGTAAATGCAGCCTCGGAATAGGCACTGATATTGCCAGGTTCTTTATTTTTATTTTTGCTTTTGTTTCTTTCTGTCCTTGGGGTCTAGCCCGCAGGAATACACCGTAAAATGGCTGTGTCTGACGCTCACATCAAATGAGGTTCCCTCCGTGCGGCCATGCTACCCACTCCATATACGGTTCTGTTTTGCTTTTAATTTTTAGAGATTGTTTTTCCAAAAATGTAATTTTGTTGTGTAATCACATGAGTGTTGGCTCGGGAGATTCAGAGATCCTGGCTCTGGTCCCTGTTCCCTCTGTTCAGTCCTGTTCCTTCATTCTCTTCCCTCTGCTTAGAGGCTTTCTCCTTCAGTGTTTGCTGGGCCCTCCATTGTTTTAAATATATGCAAATGGCTCTCCTTTCCCGTCCCTCCTATTTGCAGGTGCCCTGGCTTAGCTCCTGGACACCTTCCCCTGTTTTTCTCACTAGCAGCTCCTAGAGATCACTCCCCACAGCCATCCCATTCGCTCTTAGTGACTCCAGGTCTTCAGCACAGGAAGTCCCGCAGGAAGGCTCCCTCCCTTCCCACACCCGCTCTGCAGCCTACCGGCTATGTAAAAGGGACCCTGGAGGGCCCAGGTGCCCCCGCTGCCTTGGCCTCAGCTGACCTCCTGCTCTTGCCTCTGGCTGGGGTCTCCTCATCATCCTCGTTTGCAGGCCCTGGCGCGTCACACCCAGGGCCGACCTCTTTGAGTTGTGATCCTCCCTCTGCTGTGCCTCCACTCTAGAGGGAACTCAAGGTGACCAGTGTATCTTGTGTCCCTGACTCCGGTCCCTCAGTGACCAAGGATGTCCCCAGGGCTGAGTCACACTGAGAGCCACAGCAGCCCAGGTTGCCTCTGTGGCCAGGGCGCCTCTGAGATACCCACGGAGAAGGCTCTTGCAGCTGGGGCATCTAAAGGCCTGGGCCTCCCAAACCTGGTGGCTCAGGGACCTTGGCCCTGCCTGCTCCAACTGGAACCTCTGTGGCCCCAGCACGACAGCACCCAGTGGCAAGCCTGGGAGATGTGGTTCTAGACTTGCCCTCTCCTCTCACCCCCACCTCACCCTCCATGGCCCTCCCTCACTTCCCTTGGTCAACAGCTGCAGCCATGTGGGTTTCAATTCTTCCTGCCGTCTGCATTCTTCTCTGCACAGGACCTTGGCACATACTGCCTGGCGCCTTGCGCTGGCAAAACTTCTCGGGGGCCCCTTGATCTTACTGTAAACGTCTTTCCCTGGTTCCCAGTTCAGCTCAGGACCAGTTCTTACGTTTTCTCCTGTGTCCTGTTCCCTTCTTTGGAGAGCTCTCATAGCACAGTGGTTGGGAACAAGACTGAGGCTCCGGTACCAGGTGGCCTGAGTTCGAATCCTTGCTCCACCCCTCACCTGCTGCTCAGTTTCACCACCCATCGAGTGAGCGTGGTGATAATAATGGCCCCAACTGTCATGAGGTGCCAACCTAAGTAACACAGAGAGAGGCTCTCTAAGAGAAAATGACGTTTATCTGGGAATCCCCATGCCACAGTAAACGATGGGTCTCTTCAGGGAGGTAAAGGAAGACAAAAGTTCTGAAAGAAAAATGAGGGGGATTACTTCATTGTTTTGGGACAATTATCCTTGGCTTCCAAAATCAGTAACAACATTCCCTGCTCAGCACGGCTGATGCATCGCTGTCCTGTTTTAACCAACAAGGGTGGCGTGAGTCTGAGTTTGGACAGGAAGCTGCTGGGCAGATGTCCTTGCGCAAGTGTTTGGTGAGATCCTGAGCTTTAACACCAGCAGGCGCGGGGTCCCGCTCCCCTGCTCTGTCCTGGTCTCAAAGGCTTGCGAGGTCGCCGGGACCATGTGACTTCTGACATGTGGGGTTCTAACTATGCGCCAGTAAAGCTCTAGCTGCTTTCAGGGTCTTATCCCACTGAGCCTCGTGGCAGTCCTGTGAGAGGCCTGCAGCACAGAGAGGGTAAAGGATCTGCCCAAGGTCACACAGCATATTACTGGCAGAGTCGAGCTTTGAAGCAGGATCCTGGGTCCAACCATGCTTCCCGTCTCTTTGTTTTGCTCCCTTGAGCTCAGACATGTGTGTCCTCTTGACTATGCTCACCTGAGCCACGAGAACCGTCTCTCCATAATGGAAACTTTATCCCCACTGTCGAGGCTCCCTAGCCTGCCCTCTGACCTACTTTTTCAGACACACCTACTGTTGCCCCTTCCCTCTCTCACTCCCTGGAACTCAGCCTTCATCACTTGACCTAACAGATGCCACCACCATCCTACACCTTTGTAAGGACAATGTCCTCCCAGTCCTCAGCAGGGCAACTCCTATACATCCTTCAAAACCCAGCTCAACAACGCTTCCTCTTCAGTCCTCCGCTGATGCTCACCTGCCTCAGCAAAGCTAGTCCTGCTGCCCAGAGCATAGCCTGTGCCTCAGCCTGCAGCCTGCACCCCTACGTAGCCGTGTGGCCATGGGCCAGGCGTGAGTCCTCCTGAGCCGGTTTCCCTCATCTGGAAGACAGGGGTGAGAGTAGTAATACCCCCTCCACAGAGTGTGGGTGTGAGGTGGTTCCGTGGCGTCTGGAACAGGGCTGTCTCCTTGGGGCTGGTTATGGTGACAACAGCAATCACTGTGAGTGTCATTTGTCCCGGTGGTCTTGGGGACCTTGAGCTCCCCCAGACATGACAGCGGGCGACATGGGGACAGTGATGACCTCTTCTTGCTGCACCCACGGAGTTGGTGACTTGGGGACTGTCACAGGCTCTGCTTGCTTTGCTTTTCTCCAGGCCACCAATCCGAGGGGCTTTAAGTCCATGGCAGCCGGCGGGAGCACCCAGGAAATCTGGAAATCTTGAGTGTCTGTGGAGAGCTGGCATGCTTTGTGCAGCATGGGAAGCCCAAGGGAGATTTTAGCCACCCATGTGGGGTGAAGCCGCCCGTGGGCCCTGGCCTCTCAGCTGCCGTGCTGCAGTCTCCGGGAGCCCCGCGGGACTCGCCCGCCTGCCACACCTGCAGCTGGGCTTGATGGTGTGTACAAACACCCCATTATGCCTGATTACCAGCCATTAGTGCAATTAGGGTAGCCCCTCCGCGTCCCGGGGCTCCAGCCAGCTGTGCCGGGGGCCTGGGGCAGAATAGCAAACAGCCTCCTCCAGAGCCTGCGCGTCGGCTGGCGGGCCTGGGAACCGTGGGCTGGGGAGTCCTGGTGAGCTTGGCAGGAAGGCTGGGGCTCTGGAGCATGGGGCTACCCAGTGGGCTGGCCCCTCCTCCTCCCCACCCTTTGCACTGCCTTGGTGCTGCCTGATGCTGTCTTTTCCCTCTGGGCTTCTTACCCTAAGCCCTCCTGATGTGTGGGGCGGGGAGTCTTTTTTGGGGTGTCCCATGACCTGTAGGGTGTCAGCTCCATCCAGGGCCTCCACTCGCTAGAGGCCAGCAGCATCCGACTCCCACAGTTGTGTCAGCCACAGAGGTTTCCAGACTTGACCAGTGTCCCCTTGAGGCAGGACCAGCCCTGGCTGAGACCCACCATCCTGGGTCTGGGCAGCTCTTTCCAGCCATTGCTGCTGCGTGCTTGGCTGCTGTATTTTCGTGTTGCCGCTCCAGCGCTGCGCTGGTTCCTCTGCCCGCTCCTGCCCTCCCTGCCTCTCTTTCATCCCTCCAGAAAAAGCCTTTCAAGCCCAAACTCACAGTCACCTCTGGCCTGTCGCCCCCAGGGATGCCCTAGTCAGAGAGACCCCACGTTGCTACTCCCCTGACCACGCACGCTAGCCTGCGGCCCCAGCCTGCGGGGCTTCAAAGGGCCATTTGAGGTACGCACTTGATCAGGGAGGAAGAAAAGAGGCCAGCGGCTGTTTGTTCTGGGACTTGGGAGTGAGCTGTGGCTCTTCAGAGCTCGGCTGGGGGGCATCCTCTGTGCCCGGCCTCCTGGCCCCGGCCCCGGCCCCACCCCTGTGGGCTGATTACTTCCCATTCCCTGCTCAGCACGGCTGATGCATCGCTGTCCTGTTTTAACCAATGTATTTCACCACTTCTAAGACAATCACTTCCCACATGTTCACTGGCAGGAAGTTGGGATGCATCTGTGGGAGCTGGGGTCGACGGGAGCTGCTGTCTGGTGGGAGTCAGGACTCAACTGCCGTGGCCTGTGCCTGTGTGAACTTGAACTTGCGAGGGTTGATTGCAACATGCGTGAGTCTTCACCCCGTCTTCATGTATTTTGTGGCATACGATGCTGCTGCTTCTCCCATAAAGAGGTGGCATCAGTTCCCAAGGTTTCCCTGAGACAGAGGGGTTTAAGAGATAGGGGACTTTCAGCTATAAAATCGGGAAAATTCAAGCAAATTGAGGCAAGCTGATCCTGTTTGTCCTCTGTCCCTCGAATCAGGGTTGGTCCTGTGAGTGGGTTTTCCGGTACACTGTGGCTGGCCAGATGTGTGCTGGTGAACTGGGTTCCAGCCCCTGAAAAGCCCAGCACCAGACTGGTCGCGTATTTCCATGGCGCGCCCCCCCACACCCCCACCACAGCTGCTTTCCAGCCACCAGTGTGAGGCCAGGGAGCTCAGGTGGAGCTGGGAAGTGACGTGCACGCTGCTCTCTGGCTCCACACCACACGTGGCAGGAGTGGCTTTCGTGAGTGGAGCTGTGGTGGTGTGGGCTTCTGCTCCTGGCACCCTGCACCTGCCCTGTGGGCACCCGGGCCAGCAACTGGAGGAGGAGGCCACGCAGACTGGGCCACACGTCCCACCTAGGACCCTGTGGACCGGCCCACGGCCAGTCTACCCCCAAACACACGGGAGGCCAGAGCTTCCCACTCAGTTCACAGCTGAACTCAGATGCAGGGTGACTCCTGCTGATCCAGAACCACGCACCCACCTGTGCAGTCCCGAACTCGTTGTTCGGTTCTGTTGTTTTAAGCAATGACGTTGCTTTAATTGTATCGTGTGATGCAGTTCTTCACTTTGGGGTGGTTTGTGATGCTGCGGTAGCTGGCCGAGGCGGAGCTGTTCATGCTGTTTTTCCTTCACTTGAGTTCTGTGTGCTGTTGACATTGCCGGGTCGGGTCTAATTACCACATAGAATTGCTTTAAAGGTGACACTGATTCTGCATGGAGTGGAGCTTATCACACACAGAAGAAAGGACAGAGCAGCGGGGCTCCCTTTTACCTCAGGGAGGCAAGTGTTCATCCTGGAGGAGATGACCGTGGCTCCATATTTCTTTTGTAAAGCAGCCACCGGCACTTGCTGTGCCCGGGGAGCTCTGCTCAGCACAAACGTGTATACAACGGCCGCCTAGCGCAGGACGAGCGGGGCAGCTGGAGGCAGGAGAAATGCCACGCACCTGGGAAGAAACAGAAGCAATTACCCAGCCAGGAGATGCTGTGGCGACCCTGAGTGTGCCTCGCAGGAGTGTCACAGCCCGGTGGCATCATTGCACTCGTAGTGTCTGAGTGTCATGCAGAATCATGGCATCTTAGAATCAACGGCATTCAATTTGATGGAATAGAGCATCAGTGACCTACATCCTGTGCCCTCGCCATAGACTGCCAGCCCCACGTGGGTGAGGACCTTGTCAAAGGGGGAGGAGCCAGAACACGTGACCAAGCAGACACTGGATCGTGGCGGCGGGTAAGGAGCCACAGCCTTGGCCCTCGCTCTTCCGGCCCCGGGGAGCCGAGCACACTGCCCTTCTCTCTGTTCCTGTGCGTCTCAGTCATCTCACCCTCAGAGCAGCCCTGAGACAGGGCAGGGCGGCTGCCAACACACCTGTTTTGCAGCTGAGGAAACAGAGGGGCCAGCTTTGTGGAGGTGGCTTGGGCAGTCCCAGAGGCCACACGCAGAGGTTCTGCACGCTTTGTTTAATCCTCTGTCTTTGCCTCAGTTTTTTTTTTTTTTTTTTTTTGAGACGGAGTTTCGCTTTTGTTACCCAGGCTGGAGTGCAATGGTGTGATCTTGGCTCACCTCAACCTCCACCTCCTGGGTTCAGGCTATTCTCCTGCCTCAGCTTCCTGAGTAGCTGGGATTACAGGCACGCGCCACCATGCCCAGCTAATTTTTTGTATTTTTAGTAGAGATGGGGTTTCACCATGTTGACCAGGATGGTCTTGATCTCTTGACCTCGTGATCCACCCGCCTCGGCCTCCCAAAGTGTTGGGATTACAGGCGTCAGCCACCGCGCCTGGACCCCTTTGCCTCAGTTTTAAACCAGGACCCCATATTTTTATTTTGCACTGGACACTGCAAGCTGCTTAGCTGACCCTGGGGACCAGGCTTCCCGGGGACTCATTGCAGAGCCAGGGTTAGAGCCCAAGGCTCTGACCTTAGCCAGAGCACATCGTACATGGGACTCACCATAGCACTGGGACTCAGGGCCACCACAGGCCACCTGGCCTTGCCCAGGCCGAGCAGATAGTATGGGCTGTCATTTTCCTCTGGCCTGTGGCCTCCTCCTAGCAGGACTGAATGAGTCCACGCTGGCTTCGTCCACAATTCAGCATCTGGCTGGTGTTTGCACGATCCTCACCGTTGCTGTCGGCATTGCGTGAGCTGTGGCAGCTGACGGGCAGCCAAGGAACCCAAAGAAGGGGCCAAACTTGGCTGCGGGTCCCACTCTGTAACCCCGAGGTGGGCATCAGGGCCCACTGACGGCCTAAGACCCTAAGGGGCTTCTCAATCTCAGCCCCAGCATCCAGACACAGACCTCTGAGGGGCAGAGGTGAAGGGATGACCTTGAGTCAGCCTGGAAGGTGAACGGCGCTAATAGACGCTTATTTTTAAAATAGCACTGACTCTCCGGCAACCGGTTATTAACTTGGAGAAACAGAGTGAGTGCTATTTCAGGCCTAACCGCAGAAAAGCATTTTCCTTTAAGAGCTTTTCCTGAACTTTTCACCCGTGCCCCCATGAGGAGCAGGGATAGAGAGGTCAGTCCCCTCCTCAGGGTCCCGGGAGAGCAGCAATGACTGACGGGGTGAGCCATGAGCACAGGGGCAATGGGACACCCGCCTTCAGCGAGTGGCTCTGAGGCTCCGGCACATGGATCCAGCATCTCAGCCGGCGGCCAACAGGACAAGGGCTGCACCTGGCCATGCTTGTGCTTTCCCTCTGCCCTGAGCACCTGCTCTTCAGGTGGCTGTTAGGATTTATGTTTATAGCTGGGGTAAGGGCCTCATCTAGGATTAGAGTCAGGGTTCAGCCTGTGTTCAAGGTCAGGACTTAGCCTGTAACCAGGATCAGGGCTCAGCATGACGAGGATCAGGGCACAGCATGTGACCAGGATCAGGGCTCAGTGTGACGAGGATCAGGGCACAGCATGTGACCAGGATCAGGGCTCAGCATGGGTCAGGATCAGGGCTCAGCATGTGACTAGGATCAGGGCTCAGCATGTGACCAGGATCAGGGTTTAGTATGACTCTCTGAGGGGTAGGGGTGGGATCAGGCATCGATCTGAGCTGGAAAGCGGGGTGTGCATCCTCACTCTGGTCACTGTGTTGAGTCTGCCCCCGAAGTGCTGTGCAGTTCTCAGCTCCCTGTGGCCCAGGCAGCTCTGGGAGAATCATGGCCTGGGAGGTTTCCCGGGCATCTGGGGAGCGAGAGGTGTCTGCAGCATGGCTTCCTCCCTGGCTAATCCCCTCCCCAACCCTCGCTGATGGTCTTGGTGGGGCTGGGCAGGTCGGGGGATGCCTGTACTTCAAGCGGGTGCTGGAGCCAGAGCCAGGTGAGTGTGTGGGTTCCCCTCTGCACCAAGCCCGGACTGCAGAGTCTAGAGCCTCCGAGGGAGCATCCAGACCCCAGGGAAAGGAGAGAGAAGACCTGAAACCAGCTCCTTCATGGGACTTTGTGAGCATGTCCCTGACCTCCTTTGGGCTTTTGCTGCGGACCAGGCAACAGGTGTCTTTATTAAAACTGTTCATCAGGCCGGGTACAGTGGCTCACACCTGTAATCCCAGCGCTTTAGGAGGCTAAGGTGGGAGGATCACAAGGTCAGGAGATTGAGACCATCCTGTCCAACATGGTGAAACCCTGTCTCTACCAAAAAATTCGAAAAATTAGCTGAGTGTAGTGGTGGGTGCCTGTAATCCCAGCTACTCTGGAGGCTGAGGCAAGCGAACTGCTTGAACCCAGGAGGCAGAGTTTGCAGTGAGCCGAGACCGTGCCACTGCACTCCAACCTGGGTGACAAGAGCAAAACTCAGTCTCAAAAAAACAAAAACGAACACTTCATTAAAGAAAAATGCAAAGCCGGGAGCAGGAGGGAAGGTAAGCACATACAGGGCCAGCTCGCCTGGCCAGGCCGGGCATTTCCAGCAGGCTGGACCTGGGGGTCGGAAGGGCCTCCTTTCATACACGGTGGCTTCCTGCCTCGGCTTCTGCACAGTGCTCAGGTGTTTCTGGATAATGGTGGTGGTGAACACACTCACAGAACTTACCAAAACTCAGCCACTTGTCCCTTCTCCCAGTTTATTCTCACAATAACCTCAGGCAGGGACTGTGATTCTCACTTTCAGATGAGGACACTGGAGTACAGGGAGGCTAAGTAGGTTGCCCCAGGTCCCACAGCCAGCAAGAGGAAGGGCTGCATTTCTCACCCGACAGGCCGGCTCCAGGGGCCATGCAGTGAACCCCCACTTTCCCTGCCAGCCACCACTGATGGCATCTGCTGCCACGGGGGATGGGCCACAGACCCTCAAAGTATACCTGGACCTTAGTGCAAGCCGAATGCACATGGGGGATGATACAGCTGGGAGCCATCTTCAGGCCTTCCCCTGTCAATTCTGGGGCTCTCTGCCCAGTTTTGGGTCCCATTCCAGCCTGAGAAGAGGAAGGGACTCCTCTCTGAGAAAAACTCAAAGCCCTGCTGTCCACCCCCACCCCGCCACACCGAGTCTACTGAGAGCGAGGGTGGGGCCAAGGGTTATCCAGCCCATGTTTTGATTATCACCCTGCTCCTTACCACTGGGTGATCTTGAGCAAAGCACCCAGCTCCCTCTAGCCCTTATTTCCTCAGTGCTAAAGTGGCCATCAGCATCTTGTCCACAGGCTAGAGTTTTCCTGGGTGATTCAATGAGGCAGTGGACTCTGGGGTGCTCTAAAGACTGGAGGTGCCTCCTGGGGACGGGCTTCCCTCTGAAACAGCGGGAGGGGGTGAAGAGGAGGGAACTTTCATCTACCATGTTCAAGATTTGTCAATCTTACTGATCATTTCAAATAACTAGATTTTGTTTCATTGATTTTCTCTGCTGTTTTTTTTTTTGTTTTCAACTTTATTGACTTCAAATCTTACTTTATTCTTTCCTTCCTCCTGCTTCTTTGGGTGGGTTTACTCTTCTTTTTCTAGTTTTCTAGGTAGGAGCTGAGACTATTGATTGGGGATGTTTCCTCTTTTCTAAGGTAAGTATTTAGTGCTATAAAATTCCCTCTCAGCACTGCTTCCACTGTGTCCCACAAATTTTGATGTGTTATATTTTCATTTTCATTTGGTTCAATGTCGGTTTAAAAGCTTCCCTTCAGGCTTGCTCTTTGACTCATGGATTAAGTCATTTCCAAGTGTCTGGAGATTTTCCTGTTGTCTTTCCGCTATTGATTTCTAGTCGGATTCCATTTTGCTGGAGAACACACTCTATGATTTCAATTATTTTTAATTTGTTGAGGTTTTATGGCCCGAGGCAGGTTCTGTCTTGGTATATGTTCTGTTACTCAAAAAGAATGTGTATTCCCCTGTTGTTGGATGGAGTGTTCTATTAATTGTTGGTTAGACCCTACTGGTTGATGGCATTGTGAAGTTTTTCTATAGCTTTGCTGATTTTCTGTCTAGTTGTGCTATTACTATCACAGGAGTATGGAAGTCTCCAGCTGAAATTGTAGATTTGCCTGTTTCTCCTTTTGGTTTGATCAGTTTTGCTTCCTGTGTTTTGTGCCTCTGTTGTTTGGTGCATGTGCGTTCAGGATTGCTATGTCTCCTCAGTGGACTGACACTTTTACCATTATAGACTGTCCCTTTCTGTGTCTGTTTTTCTCATCTTCCCCTTTAGGGCCTATTTCATCTGACATTGACAAAAAATTCTGCTTTCTTAAAATTGTTTGCATAATGTATCATTTCCCATCCTTTTCAACCTGTCTGTATTATCATATTGAAAACTAACTTCTTGTAGGCAGCTTAAGATTGGGACATGTTGTTTAATCCACTCTGTTATCCTGTCTTTTAACCGATGTATTTAGATCATGTACATTTAATGTAATTATTGATTTATTAGGACTGCCGTTTTATTTTTGCTTTATGTGTATTCTTTTTTTCAGTTTCTCTCTTTTCTTTTCTCTGTCTTGCTGTTGGTTACTTGAATAATATTGTTAAAAATGTCATGTTTCATCTATTTATAGTGCTTTTGAGTGTATCTGTATTTTAGGGGTTACTCGAGGTATTACATTATATATATATAAGATTACAGTATACAGGTATCATTGCATTATCAGTTCAAGTAAAGTGAGGAAAACATACCTCCTTATATGGTACTTTACCTTCCCCTATTCATAATATAATAGTTTTAAATATTTTCTGTACATAAATTTCAAACCTCATACAGTGTTATAATATTTGCTTCAACTTTTAAACATGATTTAGAAAATTTAAGAGAAGGCAAATTTATTGCATTTAGCCATATTTTCATTCCTTGTATTGTTCTTTCTTCCTTCCTTGTTCCACAATTTCTTCTTTTATTGTTCCCTGTCTGCTTATAGAACCTCCTTTAGCCATTTTTTAAGGGTCTGTCTGCTGGCGACATTCTTCACCTGAGAATGTCTTGATTTCTTTTTCATTCTTGAAAGATGTTTTTGCTGGATATATGACTTTTGGTTGACAGCTTTTTTCTATCAGTATTTGAAAAATGCTGTGTCACTTCTATCCAACATCATGATTAGAGATGAAAAACTCACTGTCACTCGACTTGTTTTCCCCCTGTAGATAAAGTGTCACTCTTCTCTGTCTGCTTTAAAGATATTTTTCTCTCTCCCTTCAGTTTTCAGAAGTTTGACTATGGTGTGTCTTTGTATGATTTTTTTTTGTGTGTGTGATCATCCTGTTGGGGGTTCATACACCTTGAATCTGTATGTTTATTTGGATAATATATCATTTCCCATCCTTTTCAACCAGGATCTTGAGAAGTTCTCAGTCATTATTTCTTCAAGTACAATTTTTCAGCACCTCTCTCTTTCTCCTGTGCTTCCAGAGCTCTGATGACAGAAATCTTTTGTTATTGTCCACAGGTAGCCAAGGTTCTACTAATTTTTTCAGCACACTCTCCTTCTGTTGCTCAGATTGGTCAGCACTGTTGCTCTGGCCTTACGTTTTGGTCTCTTCTCTCTGTCTCCTGATTCTGCTGTTGAGTCCATTCACTGAGTGTTAAAATTTCAGTTACTGAATTTTTCAGTTCTAAAATTTTAATTTGATTCTTCTTTATATCTCCTTCTTCTGTGCTGACAGTTTCTAATTCTCTGCGGTACTTTTTATTTTTTCATTTGTTACTTGTGTGTAATTGTTCACTGAAGCATTTTAGGATGTCTGCTTTAAACTCTGTCAGATGATCCAAATATCTTTGTCAACTCATTGTTGGCATCTACTGCCTGTTATCTATTATTTAATTTGAGATCTTTCTGGTTCTTGGTATGATGAATACTTTTCGGTTGAAACCTGGACATTTTGGCGATTATGAGACTCTGGATCTTATTGAAACCTTCCCCAGTGACACCCTGTGTGGGCTTTGTTACCACCTGGCAGGGGTGAAAACCTTGGCTTTCCACTTGGCCTTCTCTGAGACTAATCTGATAGGAGAGGGAAAGGGAGATACAGCAAAGGACATTCAGGAGGAAGAAGATACCAGAAGAATAAGAAGAAAATGGAAGAGACAACAACAAGGAACATAGAAATTAGAGCCACTAACTCAGATGTTGAGAGGGAGATTTTCAGAGAGAGAGAGAGAGAGAGAGAGAGAGAGAGAAGTCAAGGAATAGATTCATAGAGAGACTTAGTGAGACAGAGACAGCCCCACATCAGCAGAGATGGGGGCAGGAGAATGCAAGGCCACACATACAGCCTGGGGGCTGCAAGTGAGCCAGAGACCTTCCTTCCACACCAAGATAAAAGAGGGTGCTGGTCTCAGAGAGAGAACCTGAGGACTTGGCTGAGGAGTCCTGAGATAACCCAGAGTTCTTCTCTTAGATGGGAATGCCCTTCTGCCTCATCATTCCTTCCCCACCCACTCATCTGTTGGTTCATCCACAGGTCTGAGTTCTTCTCCTAGATGGGAATGCCCTTCTGCCTCATCATCCCTTCCCCACTCACTCATCTGTTGGTTCATCCACAGGTCTGAGTTCTTCTCCTAGATGGGAATGCCCTTCTGCCTCATCGCCCCTTCCCCACCCACTCATCTGTTGGTTTATTCACAGGTCTGAGGTGGGCTCTTCTTTGGTGCCTGACTCTGAGGGGTGGGTGACAGTGGCAGGCTCTCTGTTTCCTCAAGGGAGTGGGTTACACAGAAGGTGTGGGTTATGAAGCCTGGTGGCTCCAGCAGTGCCCCCTGGCTAGATCCTTCACTATGCTAGGCCTCTCATGAGGGAATGCAGCTACTGGCTACCATTGTCCTGGTGCACCTAACTTGTTGCAGTGAGAAGGAACTTGACTCAACTATCCCAGCCCAACTCAAATCACTAATCTTCAGAAGCCTCCCAGACAACTCTTCATGTAGTAACTATATTGTCACAAGAAGAGGGAACAACACGACCTTGAAAGATATTATCAAAAGTAGACAGGTGAGAGAAACCCACTACCCTCCTCTTCCTAAACTCAAACTGGACCCCACATCAGGGGGTGTGGTAGAAATAGTGTGCTTTTTCTTAAGCCATCATCACCATCACCACAATCACCATCATCACCATCACCATCATCACATCACCATCATCACTATCACCATTATCACCATAATTACCATCATGATCATCGTCATCGCCATCACCATCGCTACCATCACCACCACCATCATCACCATCATCACCATCACCACAATCACCATCATCACCATCATCATCACCACCATCATCATCACCATCATAATCACCACCATCACCATCACCATTATCACCATCATCACCACCACCATCATCACCATCACCGTCACCACAAACACCGTCATCACCATCATCATCACCACCATCATCATCACCATCATAATCATCACCACCATCACCATCACCATTATCACCATCACCATCACCATCATCACCACCACCATCACCATCATCACCATCACCACCATCACCATAATTACCATCATGATCATCGTCATCACCATCACCATCACCGTCATCACCATCATCACCATCACCATCGTCACCGTAATCATCACCACCATCATCGTCACCATCATCACCATCACCATCATCACATCACCATCATCACTATCACCATTATCACCATAATTACCATCATGATCATCGTCATCGCCATCACCATCGCTACCATCACCACCACCATCATCACCATCATCACCATCACCACAATCACCGTCATCACCATCATCATCACCACCATCATCATCACCATCATAATCATCACCACCATCACCATCACCATCATCACCATCACCACCATCACCATAATTGCCATCATGATCATCGTCATCACCATCACCATCACCGTCATCACCATCATCACCATCACCATCGTCACCGTAATCATCACCACCATCATCGTCACCACCATCATCGTCACCATCATCACCATCACCACCATCCTCACAATATCAACACAAGAACAGTGATAACAACAAACACGTGTTGAGCACTTATGCACTAGGTGCTATGCTAATCGTTGTGTTTATGTTATTTCGTTTTCTTCTCGTTATAACCCTATAAGAGAGAAACTATTATCATTTCTTTTGATATGAAAAAACGCAAACTCAGAAAGGCTAAGTAACTTGCCTAACCTCACACAGGAAGCTTGTAGTAGAGCCAGGATTCAAACTCTCATCTGTCTAACACCAAAGGCTTGGCCCAGCGGGAACTGGTGATCACAGGCCTTTGCCTGCACTCTACATAAGCATGTGCCTGCAGAGGTCAGGGGAGCCTGTTGTTCAGGACGGGTCGGCCGGAGCTCAGCTTTGGGTCCCCTGCCTCACCCACACCCCTGCCCCCAGCACCGGCCCGTCCACAGGAATGTTCTTTCACTTTCTCTGGACATTGTGCAGCCGAATGTGGATGGAGCTCTTCTCCCTTCCTCAGCTCCTTCTCTTCTCTTCCCTTTTCCCCACTGAATGTTGCACAATGTTCAGCACTTAGTGAGCGCCAGGGTCGCCTCGTGGGCAGTTGTAAGACCATCCTCAAACCTTTCTCATAGATGATGGAAGACGGAGCTGCTCCAAGGAACTCGAGCCAGCCCATTCCAAGAGTGGCTCTTTAGCTCCACGTCCACTTTGGAAAGAAAGTGAGGCTCCTTTGTCTCAGCGTCCGTCGGGGAGGCCTCAGGAAGATGTCTGATTGGCCTGCATGAGCCCATGTCATAGCAGGGCACCATGATAACTAGCCCCATCTGGACCCTAAGGAGAGGGGACACCCGGGCCCCACAGGGCAGGCAGTCCTGGATGCAGGTCCTGGCTCAACGATTTATGACAGTGGGGGGCGTGTCTGTACATGCTGAAACTTGAGTTTCTACATTTCAAGGTGAAAATCCCAGGGACCACATCACAGGGCTATTGAGGTGAGGCAGTGCCAGGTGCACTGTAGGTGCCTGCTACCTGCAAGTCACCCTCCCGTCTCTAGCTGGCTGTGCATAAGGCTGGCACGTGGCTGTCCCTCAGGGCTTCTTCCAGAGGGCAGATGGGAACCTGCCCATCCATGTTTCTAAAATCAGATTCTAGCACAGGCTACTGAGGGCCGCTGCCATATTTCCTTGTCATGCCAGCAGCTCCCTGGGAGCCAGAATGTCCCGTTCAGAGAGGCCTGGCTGTGGGGTCTCTGCATGTCTCCCTGTGAGACCCTGAAGGAGAGCAACCTTGCAGGTGGCGTTGCATGGGGTCATCCGTCACAGGGCTGGCATCTCTGCCCTCTCTCTCCCCGCTGGTCAATAGCAGGCATGCCAAGGGGCCCTTCACTGCTAAGTGCTCGCAGTGGCAGGGTGAGAAAATAGCAGCAGCTGACATTTTCCCCACGTGTATCCACACGACATTAACCCCATGGAGTCACCCAGCAGCACAGAGGTGAAGGGACGGCAAGGACCTGTGTTTCACAGATGAGGAAATGAAGGTTGGATGGTCCCCAGAACTCTCCGCCTCACCCCAGATGCCTTCTCTCCGTTCAGAGGCCCCCGGCGTCTGACCCTGTAGCAACTTTTCCATGGTGCTCCCAGCAGCCTCCTGCCAGATCCCCATGCCGGCTGAGGCCTGTGGTCAGATCCCGGCTCTGTCCTCAGCAGCGTTGCTCCTGGTAATTTCTTTGCCTCTCTGTGCTACGGTTTCCTAACTTGGACAGTCTGGCTGGTGGGCTTCCTCTGTGAGGTCTGGTGAGGAGGCTTGTGGGTGAGGAATGAGCGGAGGTTCCTCTCCCAGAACCCAGCCGTTTTCCATGCCGGGTGCCGCGTGCTGCCGGGTGCTGCGTGCTGCCGGCTCATTGGCTGTTGCCCCCAACTCCACGATGAAGGGGCTGTCTCCAGTTTTTAGATGGGACGCTTCCCCCTGAGGTTTTGGAGGTGAGGGCCAGGCTGGCTCCAGAGTCCAGCAGTCAGAGGCTTTTGCTCCCGTTGTGCCACTGAGGTTCTTACCACAGTGCCTGCCCAGAGCCCATCCAGGCTGAGCCCTGGGAGGTCCCAGGAGGAAGTGGGGTTCAGGCCAGCTTGAGGGAGGGTGGGAGCTTGGCAGGAGAAAGGCTCAAGTGACCCTTGGGTGGGGAGAGCTGCGGCAGGCCTCCCTGGCTGCGCCTGTCCCTGGCCCAGGCGTCCAGAACAGAGCAGCCGGCCACCCGCTGCTTCCAATCATCCTGCTCCCGGGAGGCCTCGCCAGCTCCAAGAGGCTCTCAGAGCAGCCTCGTGTGCACAGGGAGTCACCAAACCTGTGCAGACTTCTGGGGCCCGAGTTCCAGGGCCCTGGATAAAGGGTGAAGGGTCACCGTTTGATGCCCTGACCTTGGGTTGGGGAGAAGCTGAGCTTTCAAGGTTTGGGGGTGCAGTCCCATGTGTGGGTGTGCAGGGGAGGCAGCAGCAGGTCGGAGGTTTTGGGGTGCTGATGTCGATCTTGCAGACTCACATGCTGTGAAGTCAAACCCACCCAGTGCAGGTCCCCACCGCAGTCCCACCGCTTCCCAGCTCCGTGTCCTTCAGGCGGCTCTCGATACTGAACGGTGACGGGATCTGAGCTGAGGCTGAGGTACCGAGGGAGAAGGGTGCGGGGGCTCGGGGGCCTGGGGCCTGCCTTCTTGGAGCCTGAAGTCTGTAGCAGAAAGGAGGTTACATGGTTGTGTTTCAGTGCTCTGCTTTGCACTCCCTCCTGTTAGTTTACTTATTTGTGTGTGTGTGTGTGTGTGCGCGTGCACGTGTGTGGGTACGTGTGCATATGTGTGCATTCAAGTGTGTGAGTATGCACCTATTGTGCGCCTTCTCTCTGACAGTGTGACCTCCAGGACAGTTCCAGCTCAGGATGGCATTCTTCCGAGGCATCCCTGTGCCTGTCACAAAGTGAACTCGCCAAATACCAGGAAATGAACAAACTCCAAGAGAAAAAGGACCAAGTCCAGGAACGAGACAATCGCCAGGGAAAACTGAAAACAGCGGGAGACCACGTGGACCCTGCCTCTCACGCGAGAGTCAAGCGATGACAGCGTCTGCTGTGGCTGGTGGGGGGTGCAGGTGCTGGTGGTGTGGGGACCAGCACGGGGGCAGCGGGGCCCCAACCCCAGATTCCCGGAAGGCAGCTTGGCCCGTGCCTGCCGTAGAAGGTTTTACGGCACTCACTCCCTTCGACCCGGCAGTTTTCTGCTGGGGTTGCCTCATACTGACATAGCTGGATGGGAGCCTTCGGCTGTGGATGCGGCTGCCGTGGGCTCTGTACGCTATTACCACGGTCTGCTGCAAAGCTGGAAATGAACAAATTGTCCACAGGCAGAAGGGTGGTGACAAGAGGACGCTGCAGCCACAGCAGGCTCACCAGGCAGCCATTCTGGCAGCGGGGACTCGGGTTTATTGCCGTGGAAACGTGCCCGTGGTGCATATTATCGCGTGTGAGGCAGGCCACGGGCAGCGTGTCCCAGATGGGGCCACTTCATAAATTCTCTCTCTCTCCGTCACTCCAGTTCGCTAGTTCTGCATAAGAATAACACGGAATATGATGCTTAAAAACCTGTTCGCCGACACTGAATAGCTCCGGAGGACGGCGGCGCCGGCGCGTCCCTCCATTTCCCCATTCCTTCAGGTGCCGTCTTCGTTCTTTATGTTTTGTGCAGTCAATGCTTATTACTTTAATAACTGCAAACCTGTTATTTTTATATTTTTAAGTGGCTCTTCTGTGCTCATTGCTGGAGGCAGGCGCCTGGTCTCCGGAATGCACCCTTGACTCACCTTAAAGGAACAAAGTATCCATTTATGACGTTTCTTGAGCACCTATCAGGCTGGGCGCTGCATCGGTCGTGTGCACGCGGGCAATCTCGAGGGCCCCGGGCCGCTGCTCTGCGAAGTCACAGTTACCACCCACAATTCAGAGAGGCCAGGTGGCCTGCCCGGGGTTCCACAGCAGGGACCTCACCCAGGTGGGAAGAAGGTCCTTCGTGCTCCTTTCCCAGGGACGTGAAAGAGTCGGCCAGTGAAGGGTGTGTCACCATTGGACTCTCCTGGCCCGAGGCAGTGTGGCTGCGCAGGTCCTGCTGGGTGTGGGGGATGGGCAGGAATAAGAGGGAGGCTGTCTGAGCCTGGTGCTGGGGAAGGGAGGGAGACGGAGGCCTGGCCAGGGGCAGCGTGGGACTGTGGGAGTGAGCTCGGTGTCCTGGGATTGAGACGTCCACACCCTGGGCTACGGCTTCTCCAGCAGGAACGTGGGTACACAGCCCCTGCCAGCCCTGCCTCCTGGGCTGATGTGAGGACCAGGGGGTGTGGTGGGCAGAAGGGGCTGTGAGCAGGATCACAGGGCTGTGGTGCTGGTGTGGCACATGCTACCCCTGAGCTGGGGTCAGGTGACCAGGGCTGTGCTGCTGACGTGGTGCGTGCCACCCCTGAGCTGGGGCCAGGTGACCAGGGCTGTGCTGCTGATGTGGCGCGTGCCACCTCTGAGCTGGGGCCAGGTGACCAGGGCTGTGCCGCATGTGTGTGTATGCTACCCCGTGAGCCAGGGTCAAGTGACCAGGGCTGTGCCGCTTGTGTGTGCGTCCCACCCCTGAGCCAGGGTCAGGTGACCAGGGCTGTGCTGCTGACGTGACGCGTGCCACCCCTGAGCTGGGGCCAGGTGACCAGGGCTGTGCTGCTGACGTGGCGCATGCCACCCCTGAGCTGGGGTCAGGTGACCAGGGCTGTGCCGCTTGTGTGTGCGTCCCACCCCTGAGACAGGGTCAGGTGACCAGGGCTGTGCTGCTGACGTGGCGCGTGCCACCTCTGAGCTGGGGTCAGGTGACCAGGGCTGTGCCGCTGTGTGTGTGTGCTACCCCATGAGCCAGGGTCAGGTGACCAGGGCTGTGCCGTTGTGTGTGCGTCCCACCCCTGAGCCAGGGTCAGGTGACCAGGGCTGTGCTGCTGATGTGACGCGTGCCACCCCTGAGCTGTGGCCAGGTGACCAGGGCTGTGCTGCTGACGTGGTGCGTGCCACCTCTGAGCTGGGGTCAGGTGACAAGGGCTGTGCTGCTGACGTGGCGCGTGCCACCCTGAGCTGGGGTCAGGTGACCAGGGCTGTGCTGCTGTGACGCGTGCCACCCCTGAGCTGGGGTCAGGTGACCAGGGCTGTGGTGGTGGTGTGTGCGTGACACCCCCTGAGCTGGGGTCAGACAACAAGTGGTGCCCTCTGAACTGAGAACACTGGACATTCTCGGCACCGTGCCACGGGCTTAGTGTGTATTGACCGTTTAATCCTCTACAAAGCAGATAATGCTATTGTGTCTGTTTTACAAGTGAGGAAACAGCCCAGAGAGGCTCAGGGACTGGCCTGATGCCACACAGCTCGTAGGTGTCTCTGCCGGTGTGCGCCCAGCACGCTGGCCTCCTGATGCCATGAGCTCAGAGGAGGGAGGGTCAGTGCCATCGAGGAAGGGAGCTGAACGCTCCTGGCCACGTGCCCCGGCCTCCCTGGGCTGCAGATGCTTTGGCCGTGAATGTGGAAAGTCGGTCCTCCCCTTTCCCGGATGTCTCGGAGCGTGGAACGGGACGTGTTTATAGAACTCAGGCTCCACTTACCACAAACTGGGTGGCCTGAAGCAGCAGGCATTTGTGGTCTCCAGGTGCTGGGGCCAGAATCCAAAATCCAAGTGCTGGCAGGGCCGAGCCCCCTCTGAGGGCAGGAGGGGAGCCTTTTTCGCTGCCTCCTAGGAGCTGGTGGCTTTGGCAGCGTGTGGTGCCCTGTGGCTTGCAGCCACGTCACGCCAGTCTCCACCTCTGCCCTCACGTGGCCTTGTTTTCTGTGTCTCTGTGCCCAGATACCCCTCTTCTTTCGTTTACAAGGACACCAGTCATTGGATTTAGGGCTCCCCTAAACCCAGGATGACTTCAAGATCCTTAATTAATTACATCTGCAAAGGACTTCTTTCCAAGTAAGGTCCTCTTCTGCGGTTCTGAGTGGACGTGTGGTCTGGGGAGACACCGCTCAACTCGCCGCAAGCTCCCCGTGGCGTGGCAGGCCCTCCAGGACACCCCCTGCCCCACCTTCGTTTGAGAGGAGCTGCTGTGTGACTGGAGTGGAGCTCCTGCCCCTCTCTAGTCCCCTTAGTTGAGTGACAGGCTGATGAGACTGTCCGGTCCCTGGTGCTGTGTGGCGGGAAGATGCTTGGGGCTGGTGTGGAGAGCTGCTGGTCCTGGTTGGGCTGGTGTGGAGAGCTGCTGGTCCTGGTTAGGCTACCCTGAGACCACAGCTCTGGGCTGAGCCTGCAGCCTGGCCTTACTCACAGGGGCTGGGTGTGGCCTTCCGGCTGGGCCTGGGTCTCCACCAGCCTCTGCCTGTCTCTGCTTCTGCCCATCCATCTCAGCAGGACAGCGGGGCCCAAGCTGCTACTTGGGAGATGAAGATGAGCCTGGGCTCCCGGGAATCTGAGAATCCCAGGAGGAGAGGGGACATTAGAAAGAGAAGACCCTTCCCTCAAGTTACAGGTGGGGAAACTGAGGCACAGGTTGGGGAAGCCATTTGCCTCAGCTCATATGAGTCTGTTCATAGTTTATTCATTCAGTGATTGAGCAGTGTGTGCCTCAGCGCTTCCTGGGCAGGCCCCTGCCCTCCTGGAGCACAGCCCCTGCCAGGGACTCAGACCCAGCTGGCACCCCTGGCATTTGATGGACCATCAGGAAATCCTTAGCCTGGGTGAGACTTGATCTGGAGGGGAGTCAGGGCGGGCTTCACCAAGGAGGAGGTAGGACTCAAGATGAGGCTGGAGATGACCAGAGCTGGGCAGGTGTATCCGAGGCAGTAGAGCATGGGGACCCAGCACTCTGAGTCCCAGCCCTGAGATGCCAGAGGGAAGGATGGGTAGAGGAGGGCCCAGGCCTCACTGTGTCCCGTAGCATCGAGGGAGGCTTTGCCCTGGTCCCAACCACAGCCCTCGGGGTGGTTACCTGCAGCCCTATGTCACAGATGAGGAAACTGAGGCCCTCAGTGGTGGAAGGGCTTGCGGACTTCATACAGCCCTTGGGTGACAGCCAGGAGTGGAGCTCCAGTTTGACAGCTGGCATTGAGCGTGTTCTTTCCATTAAAACACATTCCCTCTTCAGGAACTTCCATTTTTCAGGAGAGATGTGTCACCTCACTTCCAGGTCGGCAAATCTGACTCCGGGGACACGTGCCTCTGCTGTGCATTCTGCCCAGCTGCGACGGCAGCCCTCCAGCCACCAGTGTCCGATGCGCCTGCTCTGGGGTGGGGGGAACTGTCCCCATCTCAGGCTACACATGGGGAAACAGAGGCCAGGAGATTTTGAAACTTCTTTGTCCTTCCACAGCACATAAGGACAGGAGCTCAGATTTGAAGGCCGGCAGCCTGGCTCCAGAGCCAGAGTTATCCATCTATCTATCCATTCTTTGTTTTGGAAACAGAGTCCAGCTCTAGGGCCCAGGCTGGAGAGCCCTGGAATAATCTCGGCTCACTGAAATCTCTGCTTCCTGGGTTCCAGCGATTATCCTGCCCCAGCCTCCTGAGTAGCTGAGACCATAGGCATGTGCCACCACACATGGCTAATTTTTGCATTTTTTGTAGAAACGAGTTTTCACCATGTTGGCCAGGTTGGTCTCGAGCTCCTGACCTCGTAATCAGCTAGCCTCAGCCTCCAAAAGTGCTAGGATTACAGGCATGAGCCACCACGCCCAGCCATTCATTCATTCTTCAGCCCATTTGCTTATTCATTCATTTACCATTACTTCCTGAATGTTCTATCTGAGTTGAGCTCAGGGTTGGGTATCGGTATATATGTATGGACAAATGTCTTATGTTCTAGTGATGGGGACACTTAAATAGTTTTATAGCAGAAGGACTTTCTGTCTGGGCACCTGCACAGACCTGGGCCCCTTGTCTCCTTACCCATGAGGCCTCAAAGCTGCCTGTCCCCGACACACATATGCTATCTGTAGAAAAGTCAGGGAGGGAGAGAAACCATCCAGACAGGGAGGGGACAGGAGCCTGTCTTTAAATGGCAGCTTTAACTCTTTCTTACCCTCAATCCTGGCAACCCAGTGTAGGGGGAGCTGCTAAATGAGCTAATGTATGTAGAGGTGCACCCCCTCCCATGTTCTGTCCTCTATGCTTCTGTTAATGCAGCCCAAGGATAGTTCTGCAACAATCGCATGAGCTTATGGTCAGTTGGAACCACCAGACCCTTCTCAGGGGCTTCTGTGCTGTGGAGTCTCAGGCATCACAGACGACTCTTTGGACATTGGGTTTGGGGCTTGCCACATTTACCGATTTTGCTTTTGTACAATGTAACTCTTTGTGGGTTATAGCAAATACACTTTTTCTTTTAGAATAGGTTTAGATTTACAAAGTAAATGTGAGGACAGCACAAAGAATTCCTGCCTAGGCCACCTCCGTTTCCCTATGGTTAGTGTCTCAAGTGACTGTGACATGCTGGTCACAATGAATGAATCAATATTGGTGCGTCGTTACTCACTAAACACCATACGATTCAAATGCCTTCGGTTTCCATCTCAGTTCTTTTGATGCCCCAGGAATGGGCTCCTCTCAGCAGCGACAGCTTCTCACACCTCCCTTGCTTTTGACCACAGCGTCAGGTGTTTTGTAGAATTTGAGCTTGAGAGTTTTTTTATTACACTGGATTCCATGTTTCTGGGAGACAGGCACAGAGATAAGGCGCCGTTCTCACCATATCACACTACGGACGCGGCTCACCCCCGATGGTGTCGACCTTGTCCCCTGGCTGAGGATGTGCTTGTCAGGCTTCTCTGCTGTGACATTTCCCCCTTCTATACTGCACACTTTGGAAGGAAGTCACCGTGCACAGCCCTCACTCCAGGAGCAGGGGCTACACTTCATCTCCCCAAGGGCAGAGCATCTGCAGGGACATTTTTAGACATATGATTAGGTCTATCTATCTATCTATCTATCTATCTATCTATCTATCTATTAATTATCTATCATCCATTTGTCTATTCTATCATTTGTTTATCTATTATCTATCTATCTACTCTATCATTTATGTATCTTTCTTCCATTTATCTATTCTATCATCTACCTATCAAGCATTTAATTATCTATCTATCTATCTATCTATCTATCTATCTATCTATCTGTCTGTCTATCTGACTACCTACCTGCCTATCTATCCATCCATTCATCCATTCAATCATGTATTTTATCAATATGTACTCAAGGATATTTATTTTGTACTTAGGGTTATAATTCATGACCACTTGATTTTTGCTGCAGAAATGGTTCCACTCTGGCCATAGGGAGCTTTCAGTGGGCTTCTGTGCCCCTGGGACACAGTCTGTCATCGGGATTTGTGGGGCACTTCCTTACTTTCCGGCACAAGGAGATGCTCCAGCCTCGTCTCATCTATTTCCTGCCGTAGCTCGAGACTCAGCCATTTCTCTCAGGAGCCCTGGCTCCTTTAGAGTTGAAGAATGGCAAAAACCAAGATCAGGGTGCTAGGTGTGCTCATGGCTACAGGGGTGTTGCTTGAGCCAGGAAGAGCGGTGTATATGTGAGCTCATGTATATACACATATCTGCAACGTGAGCTCATGCATGTACACATATCTGCAATGTGAGCTCATGTATATACACATATGCGCAATGTGAGCTCATGTATACACACATATCTGCAATGTGAGTCCATGTATATACACATATCTGCAATGTGTGTCCATGTATATACACATATCTGCAATGTGAGCTCATGTATATACACATATCTGCAATGTGAGCTCATGTATACACACATATCTGCAATGTGAGTCCATGTATATACACATATCTGCAATGTGAGCTCATGTATATACACATATGCACAATGTGAGCTCATGTATACACACATATCTGCAATGTGAGCTCACATATGTACACATATCTGCAACGTGAGCTCATGTATACACACATATCTGCAATGTGAGTCCATGTATATACACATATCTGCAATGTGTGTCCATGTATATACACATATCTGCAATGTGAGCTCATGTATATACACATATCTGCAACGTGAGCTCATGTATACACACATATCTGCAATGTGAGTCCATGTATATACACATATCTGCAATGTGAGCTCATGTATATACACATATCTACAAGTAATTCCGTGGGTATCCATGGGTATCTCCCTGAAGCATTGTTTCATCTGGCTCCTCCAACTCTCATCCACGATCACCTGGATCCTTCCTCCTTACCTGTGACCTCTCTCTCCAGCAGTGAAACCCTGCTCCTCCCACTCACCAACCACTTGCTTGCTCAGTTCTGGTAAACTGTGCAGAAGCTTCCGAATCACCAGCCCGCACCCTGAGGGCAGCGACCTTGCCAGCTGCAGCCCCGTGCTGTGCACAGCTGCCTTCGCCTTTTGTCTCATGGACACCACTCACTTCACAATTATTGGGTCAGCACCTTTTTCCTTCCCACTTGTCACTGTGGGTTTTGATCACAGATCGCCTCTGTTGAAAACTTTGGAAATAAAGGAAAGAGCAAGGAAAAAGTCTGAATCACCGAGCATTGCACTCTCCAGGGACCCTCTGCAGCTCCTTGGGGTTCACTGTCTCTGGCTCATCCATCCCGTCTGCACCCCGAGGCAGTCCCATCTCGCTGGCCTCAGAGGAGCCATTCGTTCACTCCGGACACAGTTTATGATGTTTTACCAACAAACATCACACGTGCTGCGCATCCAGTGTTGCCTGGGCCTCTAGAAATTCTCTGGAGAAAAATGGGCGAGGCAGTTCCTCTCTGAGACCCTTCCAGCCTGAGGCTGTGGAGACAGATGCCCATCAAGTTGTCACGTGGCACGTGTGAAGCTGGGACTGTGGTGAGTCCCGGGACACATGGGAATGGTGATCTGGGCCCTAGGACAGGGGCGTCTGACCTGGTCAGGAAGGCCAGGGAGGGCTTCCCTGAGGCGGTGTCCCTGGATGATGACCTGAAGAATAAAGGGGACTGAGAAAGAGTGGAGGGAAGGGCATTGTGGGCAGAAGCTGCAGCCTGGCCGAAGGTCCCCAGGCGGCAGCAGCAAGGGGTCTGAAGGTGCCCAGAATGGTCAGTTTGGCTGGAACACAGGCGAGGGCATGGCTGGGAGTGGACTCTGGGGACACTGGTTGGGGTCGCAGAGCCCCAGAGCATGCCTGGCAGCTCGCTTTGTCTAAGTACCTGGGAGCCACGGAAAGGTTTTGAGCAGAGGAGAGTCACAGTCAGATGTGCACTCTGGAGAGAAAGCGCCCGCTGTCCTGTGGGCGCCATGGAGAGGCTGAGTGGAGAAGGCTGGAGTCCAGGAGGCCATGCTGCCCAGCAGGGGAGTGCTGGTCCTGGCCGGGCTGATGGAGTCCTGGAGCTGGCATTCACTTTAGAACTCCATGCTGCTCATTCCGACCTGGCAGAGGCCTCCACCAGCTCCTCCTTCCCCAGGGCCTTGGCACGAGCTGGTCTCCCCCAGGCCTTCCCGCTCTGCTACCTCCCCTTCCTCAGGGCTCGGCCTTGGTGCCCGCTCGCCCTCTGCGGCCCACCTCCTGCCCTTCCTGATCTTGGCGCCTGGTTCACTTCCATTACAGCCGTTGTTGCTGCTGCTGATGGTTTTCCCCACTTCCCTCGCTGCTGCCCCCGGGGGACTGTGACTGGTGATGGGGGGAGGGTGCTCTGTGGCGACCCTGGTGCTGGCAGGAGGAGTGGGCGGGGCTACCAGCTGCAGGAAGGGCCCAAGAGCACAGGCAAGATGCTTGAGAGAGCTCTCCCAGGCCGGGCCAGGCTCTGGGCTCGAAAGTTCCCTCCCGGGCCGGGGCTCTGGGCTCGAAAGTTTGATCGCAGCCAGGGAGGCAGCTTTGTTATTCAAAGGGAAAATGTGCTGAAGTTGCAGCTGGAACTCAGAGAAAAAGGAGAGGTCTTCACTTCTGTGGCATCTCCTCTCCCAATGCCCACACACATTTCGGAAGCCTGCTGCTGGGGCTCTTTGTCCTTTGAATCCCCTTTTTAACTTTCTGGAAGAGTCCACCCAGGACTACACTGTGGCTGCTCAGACTCACTGGTTGGGGGCTCCAGTTCATCAAAGTACAGAACGTAAACTCCTGGAGGGTCACCCTCGTCACGTGCCCCGCCTCCACCTCTCCTTTTACAGCTAGCAATGCCCAGGGCTCCCAGTGAATCAGCTGCTGACCTGGGCCCTGCTCCTCTAGTGCCTGGGTGCCTGGGTTGGAGCAGAGGGAGGCTTGGAGGGAGCTGGGTGTGGCTGGCATCTAATGGGCTCTCTAGTGGGGTCCCACTCTCACTGGCGTTGCTGTTTTTACTGTGGCTGAAGTCAGCTGCCTCTGGAGACCCCCTCAGCCCCGATGGAGTGAACTCAGGCAGCTTCTGTGCCTCAGGAGGGGTCCCCGGAGACAGCTGGGGCTGACTTCCCACACAGCAGGGCTTCCAGGCGAGGCCTCCCAGGTTCTGAGCTCTCCGGGGAGAAGCCTGCGGGAAAGCTGCTGGGGATTGCAGGAGAGGAGCTGAGGAGGCGGGCTGGGGTGGGCGTTACCACACCAGTAGTTCTGCTGGAAGCTATTGAGGGCTGAAATAGGTGGTGGTCATTCATTCATTCGTTCATTTGTTCATTCGTTCATTCATTCATTCATTCATTCAACAGATACTGTGCACTGAGTCCTGCCGTGTGCCAGACCTGCTCCGGGTGCTGGGAACACGGAGGTGCCTCTGCCCTCAGCCCCTGAAGCCTGCAGAGGAGAGATGGATGTGAACAGCAAGGAGAAAAGTGACGGAAAATCAGGGCAGAGCCTGCTACAGGGCAAGCTGGAGTCCCCAGAGCCCTGTGTTGAAACTTGACCCCAGAGGTGATGGCATGAAGAGGTGGGGCCTGCAGGAGGCTCTGCCCTCAGGAATGGGATGGGAGGGTCTGAGGAGCTTGTTTGTTCCTTCCACCACGTGTTTGGCCACCTAGAAGCAGGGAGATGCCAGGCCTGCCAGCGCCTTGATGCCGGCTTCCCCGCTTCTGGAACAGAACAGCTCTGTGGCTGTGAATTATCCAGTCCATGATATTTTTCTTATGCAGCACAAATGGACTAAGCCATGGCAGGGTGGCTTCCTGAGAAGGTGGCATTTGAAAAAGGCCGTAAGAGGAGACAGAGCGGCGCCGTGTGCCCTTGGGGAGCCCACCAGGCAAAAGGAGCCGCACGTGCTAGGCCCGGTGGAGCTCAGCTGGGGGACCAAAGAGCAACCACAGGGATAGACCAAGGTCAGAGGCCAGGCCCCCTGGGTGCAGCAGGGCATGGCAAAGCCATGAGTTTTACTCTGCCTGAGTGGAGAGCCCAGGAAAGCGTCTGGGGCACAGATGGTGTGACCCGACCTAGGTTGGAGAGGGTGGCTCTGACTGCCCACTGAGGGGATGGCAGTGCAGACAGGTGGCCAGGAAGCTGCAGCAGGGACTCAGGTATGTGTGTGGGTGGGGGATGGGGTATCTGGGTGGTAGAGGCAGGCATGAAACTCAGAGCGAGAAGCCAGGCTCCCCACTCGTCACAGCCTGAGTTCCATTCTCCCACTGCACCCCGGCCTGGGCTCCGTTCTTCCCCCTACCCCCATGGAGTCGCAGGCACTGAGCTGAGCTCCCGTGGGTCAGGTTGAGTGGCCAGTGGCAGCACTGACACGTCTACACTCTCTCTCTCCAGGACCCCTACATCGCAGGATCCTGTAGACACACACGTCACATCAAACCCCTGGGGTTGGGCCTATGCCCACAGTCAGACTCCAGCTCAAGTCCGAGTGATGGATTGAGACAATACTTAGAAAGACCAGGCGTGGGGGCTGTGGCGGGAGCAGCGGGGAGGGGGCGCAGGAGGCAGTGCTTTGGGTGGGGGAGGGGACGGTGGGGTACAGGATGATCCTGGCCTTAGCCGTGGGGGCTGGGCTCACACCCCCACTAAGGGCGTGCTTATTCCAGCCCTCGGGGCATGTGTGGGCAAAGGGCTCCAGGACCCCGGGTGGTCCTGAAAGAGTGTGGACACCTGCTATTGACGCAAGGTGGAGGAGGAGCGAGCAGAAATGACGAAGGGGCTGGCTGGAGCGGCGGGTCTTGGGACCACTGGGACAGCTGCTGGCAGCGTGGGCTCTGCTCTAGGCAGTGCTGTGCAGACAGCAGGGCTCTCCTGGGGCTGTGGGCAAGAGCTGCGCACAGACAGCCTCAGCCCCATGAACCCTGGGGCTGTCAGAGCTGGAGGGCTACAGGGAGGACCCGTTGTCCAATCACCCACTCGGGAAATGGTTGCTGAGCAGGTGCCTATGTGAGGTTCTCGGTAGGGACATGCCTAGAGCAAGGCCCTGCTGCCCGGGAGTCTGCTGTCTACGTTTCCCTCAAACATCCAGCCAGCCACCCCCATGCACTCACCAAGCATCTGTGGGCAGAGGCCACAGGATGTCACTGAATGTACAGCCATCTGCAGCGCCTCTGCCCACGAGCTCAGGCTGTGTGGCCTTGCCTTTGTCCCCACCTCCCTGCAGGCTGCCGGATCCCCACCTCTGCCCACAAGCTCAGGCTGTGTGGCCTTGCATTTGTCCCCACCTCCCTGCAGGCTGCTGGGTCCGCACCTCTGCCCACGAACTCAGGCTGTGTGGCCTTGCATTTGTCCCCACCTCCCTGCAGGCTGCCGGGTCCCCACCTCTGCCCGCGAGCTCAGGGTGTGTGGCCTTGCGTTTGTCCCCACCTCCCTGCAGGCTGCCGGGTCCCCACCTCTGCCCGCGAGCTCAGGGTGTGTGGCCTTGCGTTTGTCCTCATCTTCCTGCAGGCTGCCGGGTCCCCATGGCGGGTACTGCCTTATTGGTCCCTGAGTCCCTGGAGCCAGGCACATCACAGGTGCGTGCCGGGGGCCAGAGGCCACAACTGTGCTCTTCTGCTCCTACCCAGTGCTTTTTCTATGTGACAGGCTCTCCGTGCCTCAGTTTACCTGTCTGTCCTGTCTGCCTCACAGGCAGGACATTTGGGCATGGAGAAGGCAGAGAGGGAGAGATGCAGAACCTAGGGCCTGGTGGTGCAGTGCTGAATGTTCATGACCCTGCCAAGTTCACAGGTTGAAATCCCAGTCCTTGATGTGATGGTATCAGGAGGGGGCCTTGGGGAGGTGACGACATCATGAGGGCGGGGCCCTCACCAGTAGATTCAGCGCCCTCATGAAAGGGGCCTCAGAGAGCCCCCTCAACCCCGCCACTGTATGCGGACACAGCAGGAGGAAAGCCATCTGCAGGCACAATATGTGTCCGTGGCTTAAGCCACCCAGACTCTGGCGCTTTGTCACAGCAGCCAAAGGGACTAGGACAGGAGGCTTGTTTTGAAATCTCAGGCTCTGGTCCTGCAGGCAGCGCCCTGAGCAAATCCTAGAACTGCTCTGAGTATTTCTTGTCCCTAGAAAACAAGAGGATGCCATGTGTGACCTAGGCCAGGCCTTAGTGAGGTCCCTCATGGGACATCCAGGCCTTGCTGGGCACAGAGGAGACCAGCAGCCCACTGCCTGCGCTCCCTGGCTTTGGCTCAGCAGGTGTGGTGTGATGGAGCAGTGCCCTCACACTGCCAGTCAGCGCTGGGCAAATAGCCACCGGCTCTCGTCCCCGTCCTCACCTTCGCGTCTTGGTTCCTCCTCAGGACGGCCCGGGAGGGCTTCACATGTGGGGATGCAGTGAGGTCTCCCCAGCCGGCACTCAGGCTTGGGGCAGAAGCCCGGGCCTGGCCCCCTCACTGAGGAGGGCTGCAGTGGAAAGAGGTTCAAAACAGCAGTGATCTGCTGCAGTGAGGGGTCCTGGGTGTGAGGGGGCCAGGGTGGAGCTCTCAGAAACTCCTGCCCTCTTCGATGCACTGACAGTAGCAACCTGAAGAACCGCCCTGCTCTTCCTCATCCCCGCGGCTGTCCTCTGGGCAGACACAGGACCCGTGTTACAGGCCAGGAGTGCTCGAGGAGTGAGGCCTGGCCAGGCTCCTGCAGAGAGTGGGGCCCGGCCTGCAGGGGCTGATGCCGGTGGGCCTCCCAGGGTGCCTCACTGCCTCCACGACCAGATAGACTCCTGGGGCCCCCCACTCCAGCATGAAGCACCTGAGCCTCTCAAGGTGGAAGGCAGGAGATGGCGGTCCCAGCAGGCAGCCCCGCGGCCAGCCCCGAGGCGGAGGCTCCTGGCACCTGTTTGCACCATTGAGAGTGAATTATGGCCCAGCCCAGGGCTGGCCAGTGCGAAGGAACAGTAAGTGCACTAATTACCAAATGTCCTGCATGATTAACTCGGAAATTAATGAGCCAAATACTCCCTCTCTTCCTGGCCAGCGCCTCGGAACCCCATAAACACACTGGAATCCAAATGCCGCTGAGTGGCTCAGCTCCAGGCCCATCCGTCCATCAGTGCTCGGCGACTCATGGGCCTTTGCAGAGCCCCGTCTCCTGCACTGGGGCCTCATTCCTGCCTCCATTTTCTCCTTTGTACAGCAGAGGCGACGCTGCCACACTGTGGGCCTGCCCAGGGGGTTAGAGCAGACATAGGTGTGAGGTGCGCCTTCCACCTACAATGCCTCCTGTCTCCTGCCCCCTGCCCCAGCTTCCCACTTGCCCACGGAGGCATTGCTGACCTGGTTGGTGGGAGTCTGAGGCTTTGACACAGTGTCCTCTATGTGTTGTGGGTCACCCTAAAAGGTCACCATTCATGCCCTCATGCTGCCAGATGGCAGCAGCAGTCCCCATCCTCTCGCCCTCCTGCTTCCCCCACCAAGGCTGTGAGTCCGGGGGTCCAGCTGCCTTGCACTCGGTGTGGGGAGCCCATGAGTCTGGGGGTCCAGCCGCCTTGCACTCAGGGTGGGGAGCCCATGACTCTGGGGGTCCAGCCGTCTTACACTCGGTGTGGGGAACCCCTCTGGGTTTAGCAGAGCACCTCTCCAGTACCCCTGCCTGTGGGCTCTTTCTGCCCCATCAAGGGCAGTTGTTGATCCTTTGGGCTTTATTACCCTGTGGGCTCTGCAGGGAGGGACAGCAGTGAGGAGGGTGCGGGGCTCGGCTCAGCCACTGAGTCCACTACACTCGGAATGGGACCTACAGGGCTGGAAGCACGGTGGGGCTGTCTGGAAGGACAGGAAGATCAGCAGCCAGTCCTGGACTCGCATTTTAAAGGAGGGTAAACTGAGGCTCATGGGGCACAGGTCAGGCATCCCAAATTCTGTGCACCCCACACCCTGTCCCCCATGAGAGGGATGATGGGCTGTGACCACAGCACCCCTGGGCCTCATGCACCCCCGTCCTTCATCTCCTGCCTTCCCCTCCTGGGAGGGACAGGCCAACAAAGACAGGCTGTCCCTTGAGGCTGGTTAGCAGGTACACATCACAGAATGACGGGGCCAGAGTCTGACCGGCCTGGTCTGCCATGCAGCCCCACCACTCACACCCTGGGTGACTGTGGGAGATGGTTTATCCCTTGGGGACTTGGTTTAGCCATCTGCAATGTGGGCAAAGGTGCATCTCTCATGAGGTAGTCAGTACATTGCATTCATTGGGAGGGTTTTCTAAAGTCCTCAGAACAGCATTTGGCCTGGGTAAGGGCTTCCAGGGAAAGCTGGTCAGGCAGGCGGGGATGAGGGCCTGCAGGGGGCAGGGATCTGTGGGGGGCAGGGATCTGCGGGGGTGGGGGCCTGCGAGGTGAGGCCACAGCTGAGGGCAGCAGGGAAGGCCATGGTGTGCTGGAGCCAGCAGGGCCAGAGCAAGCTGAAGACACAGAGGCAGGTGTGGGAAGTAGAGAGGCTGACAGCAGAGTTACTCACCAAATGTGTCACATTAGCAGTAATCTGGCGCATTTTTGAGGTCATTTTCTCTGGGGGCTACTTTTGAGCATTTCAAGGATTTTAGTCCATTTGTTCCTCTGGTAGTGAATGTCCAGCACGTGAGCTCACTCCAGCCGTGCTCCAGGAGGAGCAGGCAGGGAGGTGCGGCATTGGCAGAGGCCCAGCAGGACCGCAGGAAGGGGCTCAGGGGGCAGCAGGAGCGTGGAGGACACCCCCTCCTCCGTACAGGGGGCCGGGAGACGGCGAAGCTCCATCTCAAACTGAATTCCATCAGGATTAGCATTGAGCATATTTTAAAAAATCAGGGCACAGAAAAGTGAGAATTAAGTAGAATTTAATATTCATCAGGCCTGGGGAGAGGGAAGATTTCCTAAGTTTAGAACTAATACAAGGAATCAGGAGAGAAAATATGGACAGATTTGACTGCATAAAAATGAAAATCTTCTGCAAGTCAAAATTAAACCATCAAATAAAGTGGCAAAAGAAACATGGCCTGGGAAATATATTTGCAGCAAATATGACAAAGACTTAATTTCTTTATTAAATAAAGACCTTATAAGAATTTCTGTAAAGACATGGAAATGCATATGATATAAAGTTCGATTGTTTTTAAGAGGGAAGGGATTATTAAAATGCTGAAAGCTTTATGTGTGGAGGAAAAGCTGATTGCATGAGTGCTGTGAAAATGAGAATGATTTAGGCAGGTGCTAGGGCTGGCAGTCATTCATTTATCTTTTTTTGGCATTTTTCTGTTTTTCCTTTTTTCAAATTTTCTTTAAGGAGTACGTTTTGTCTAAAAATATGATAGGAGTTGGTTAATATTTTGTGATCTATTATTATTTTTGTAATAATTCTTAGCAATAACCGCCGTTTAAGCGATTGCTATGCAAGAAATATTTTCTGCACATCATCTCATTTAATCCACAGAATGCCCATGGGAGTACCTATGATGCCCATTTTAAAGATATGAAAACCGAGGCTCAAAGAGGTGAAGGACTCCAGCCAGGCATGACAGCTGGTAAGGGGGAGAGCTAGGTTTGCATATGAGGCCCGGGCCCCTAGCTGTCCAGGAGGATGCATGGTGCCCAGAGCGGAGGGCCACTCTGCAGCCCCGTGGCATCTCCCACATGCATTCTGCCCAAGAGCGCAAACCTGCCTCACTGGGAAGAGCCCCAGCATGTGCCGATGGGCTGAAGGACCCCTCGTCACTTGGGGAGGGAGGTGCGGAAACAGATAGGAAACAAAACAGGCCCCACCAGTTGCTGAGACTGCCTGGAGGAATGGTGGGAGGAATGGCGGGAGGCCGCACGTGAACATCTCTCCATGAGCGATAAATACTTGTTGGAAATAAGAAAACAAGGCCAAGGTATTCTTAGACTAATTGACTCAAAATCCTTGAACTTGACAAGTTGGGGAAAAATAGCAGAGAAAAGATGATGCAGAAAAGGTCGGAAGCAGCTGAACTCATCATCCTGGGATAGCCTGGGCCACACTTGGTGCATTTTCATCATAATTGTGCTGTTAAGGTGGAGGTATCCTTAGGTGAATTGTCCTAAAACGTCCTTGAAAAGTTTCAGATGAAAACAAACCAGGGGACAAAAGGCCTCAGAAAGAAAGCCCCATGTTGATGCAGATGGACCCCGTCCCCTCCAGGAGTGGAGCCCTGCATGTTCTGTGGCTCCGAGGTGGAGGTGCCTCTGCCCTGTCCGCCAGGGGCTGCAGGGAGCTGAGAAAGTCAGTGGTGTGGCAGGTGGTTGGAGCAGAGGGTCGACCACAGGTGGGTGGGCAGGGGGTGACATGGGTCCTCTCTGGGAGCATGGGAGGCCTCCCTGGAGGAGGCGTTTGTGGCCTTTGACTTTGTCGTCAAAGGAGCCCAAAAGTTTCTCCTAAAAACTCCAGTGCCTTTGGGGAACTTGAAGGGAAAGGGGTGTTCTTGCAGTTGCTAGTAATGAAGAAAAGAAACTCTGACTTCCTCTGTCTTCTTGAAACACTCCTCCAGGGAAGCTCCCGTTGTCCCCACTTCACAGATGAGAACACTGAGGGTCAGGGAGGATACAGAGCCCAGAGCCTCACGAATTTCCCAGCGCTTATCTCTATGGCTGTGCATGTGTGGCATGCCTTGCCTAACCCTTAAGCTAGATTTGCACCATGCACTCAAAGCATTTTGCCAAAAGAGGGTTGGGGGGTAGATGCCCCCTCCTTCAAAGCACGAGTTCTCTGGGTCTTCCCGCTTGTTGTGCTGGGTCCCCTCCTTTGGTCTGACCTCAGGAACTCAGCACACTGACAGGCAACGGTGCTTGAGCACCGAGCAGGAAGGGCCAGGCCTGATTCAGGTCCTCATCCAGCACCTACATGCAACTGGCGCCCCTTAGTCGTTCTTTGAATAACCAGAGCCAGAGGACACGTATGTGGCAGCTGGGAGAAAACTTTGGTGTGGGTGCCCCTGACTCCAGTTAAAATTAACTCAGGCTGCAGTCACGTGTTACAAAAATTTCAGTTCAACTCAATTCATCTCATTCGTCTCAAATTCTTCCAATACCCTCAGTTCAACTCAATCCCAGGCCCCCAGCTAGCTCCTTCCAATTTTTACTTTGACTCCTCAATTCAATTTATTTTAATTTCATTCTATTGGATTCCTTTCTTTCAATTGGATTTCCTTTCTTCAGTCCGGCTAAATTCAATTCTTTCAATTCATTTCAATTGTCCTCAGCCCAGTTTTTTTTTTTTTTTTTTTTTGACTTTAACCAGATCCTGGCTGTTAATCCCACTTCAGTCAATTTTTCCAATTTGACCCAAATCCCATTCAGCTCGCCTTGGGCCCTCCAGCTCCTTCCTGGGTGCCCTCACTGGATGAGTGATCTCAATTCTGTCCTGGGTGACTTTGAGCGCCTGAGTCCTGCAGGGCACAGTCCTCCAGGATGTGTGATGAAGAGGCTTCCTCCTGGAGGAGGATCTGGAAAAAAATTACACACACACACATACACACACATACACACACACACACACACACACTTGCTGTGGGCAATGCTCTTGCATGCCTGTCACCTCCCTTTCTTTGCAGGACAACTCCAAGAGGAGGTTTGTGTTATGGTCATGATCTCCATTGCGGAGGAGGCACACAGGTTTCACACCAGAACTAGGCCTTTGAGAGAAAGCCTTCAGGCCTTGAATCTGGTCTGTTCCACAGTGAAGCTCTTGCTTGACATGTACATGAAAAACTAATATCCCAATTTAGTCAATGAATTAGTTCAACAATGTTAACTGATTACTATGCGCTAATCAATGTTCCAGGCAATGCAGATGTGGTGGTGAGGGAGCGAGCCATCGTCCTAGCCCTAGGACATGGCTCAGGGTGGAAGGTGGTAGGTCACATGGGCAATGTGTGCTGGCCCCATAGCACAGGCTGGGCACTCCCAGCTCCAGTGGGGTCAGGAGAGGCTTGCAAGAGCTGGTGGTACCACGTCTGCAGAGACACAGAGTGGATAATGGTCAAGAATAACTGAGTCATGACCTTCCTTGGGCATCTAGAGTTGACCGTCACCTGGAATCATGTCCTTGCTTAAGCCTGGAGAATTTCACTCCTGCTCATGGCACAAAAAGTGACCAGGGCCATGGCCACTTCAACCTCAGATTTTGTTCTGAGCGGTATTCCCTGCTTCAATTAGTGCCACACCCCACTTGCATCCTAATTGGTCCTTAATGTGAGACTGGCTACCATGGCTTCAGCCCCCATAGGACAACCCCCCAGTCCTGGATTCTCTGACTTCAGCTGCTCTGGAGAAACCCCCTGCCCACTGCAATGGACATCTCATGTTTTTACCTTCCTATCTGAGTTCTAGTCTCCCAAAAGCAGTAGGAGTTTGACAATTAGAAATATCTGCTAAGAGGATAATCCAAGAAGTGGAAACAAGGGCTTGGAGGTCAACAAGGATAAATGGAAATGAAATGAGGGTGATGGGAAAGAAGGGGACTGAGGAGTCAGAGGAAGTTTGAGGACATCTTCTTTTCAAGTGGGAGGCATGAATCCATGGAAGAATTAAGGGGGTTGTGACCTCCACCTTCCTTTTACATCCACTCAGCATTTATTTAGTTCTCTCTGCCTCAGGCACACTTTCTGAAACTCTCCCTGCAGTGTGGAAGATCCGGCTTCAGCACCACAGGCATGGACAGCGCTCTGGTCCTGAGCTGCCTTTCCTCCCGCTCCCTCTGTAACCCCTTGGCTCCACTTCCGCTGGAAGCACCTATTGATCTGCTGGTGCTGCAGAGTCCTTCCCAAGAGAGGCAGAACCGAATTCAAATCCAAGTGTAAGTGCTGCCGTGATGTTGACCTCCAGCTCCTTACCTGGCACAGAAGGTGGCTAAGAGGAGGTAATGGGGTAACATCCGTCAGGTGCTTGACAAAGGACAGGGATTCAACAGCTGTTAGCGTCTTCCTCTTAAGTAGAATGTTTCAAGGATTCCCAGTGCCTGAGCCAGATGGTCGTGGGGCAGACACCACAGTAAGCTGGTCGGAGAGACTGTCTGCAGCAAGCTCCACGTGGAGGCTCATCTTAGTGGTAAACAGGAAGAGTCTTCTGTTTTGACATATCCCTGGGTCTTTTCTGGGCAATGAGAGAATGTAACAGCTCCATATCCCCAGGGGATTTGTGTGTTTAATAGTGCATTTTACAAGGTAATGGAGAATTAATGGTGGGATTTTACAGCGTGACAAGACACTGCAGACCATGGCTCATGGGGCAACTGGCCTCTGCCATCACCTTGCTCAGTGGCTGCCCAGCCATCTTGGATGGAGGTTGGGCTCTTCTGAGAGTAAGAACTCATGCTACACAAGAGGCTTGGCCAGATCCCCAGGTGGAGAGAAACAGGTATTTGCCTGGAACTCACCAGGAAGCCCTCGTACCAAGGCTGCTGTTGGATTATGGTAGTGACAGTATCCCAGTAATAATGTTAAACTTAAAATTCTCCACATCCCCTGCCCCAGTCCCTGGATGTTGAGGGCATTCTTTCTTGTCCACTGATTTTACCTCCTGGGCCAGATTGGCTGTGTGTGACTGCCACCCATACTAGCTTTCAAGGTGGCCTGGCAGGGGCTGAGATTCATAGCCTGCATGACACATGACTCATCAAATAATTGCATGGGCTGAGCTCCCCTGGGGGGCAGGGGGTTCCATCCCCATCGAGCTTGTCTACAGACCATGAGGGAGGGAGGGTGGCTTTTCCTCTAGGGAAGTCCAGACCAGCAGGCATTTAAAAACAAGCAGTTCCAAAAAGGGTTGGCCAGGAACACACTCTGGGCTTTCTCCTGCTCCTCCTGGGCCTGTCTGTTGGCCCTTCAGTGAGGAGGCTTAGAACTGGTGACCAGCTTTTGCTCCCAATTCAGCCTTTTGCTGCATTCCCATGCCCCTCCCATCCACCATTTCCCAGTGGGCTCATTTGAAGCTGGGACTTCAGCACCTTGCCTCTGTGGACAGCATCCAGGCAGCTGAGGTGGGCCACCTTTCTATGGCCATCATGGGCACCAAATGGACCATCAGCAACCCTTATGCAGCAGCCACCACACCGGGCACATCAAGCCTACCTGCCATGTGCTTTATTCCATGTGATGACAATGGGGGCAGACCCTGTAAATTTCCATCTTACAGGACAGGAAGCTGGGGCTCACAAATAGAGAGTAGTCCAGTCTCTTCTGCGGGAAAATGGCAGTGTTTACAAAGCTCTGTCCAGAGCAAACCAGAGTTGTCTCAGTTATGGGTCCGAATGGCCCTTGGAGGTTTGAAAAGAGGGTGGGATGAGGGGTGGGGGAGAGCTTAGAGCTCAGGGCAGATACCTGGTCAGGAAAGCACAGATTGGTTCTGAAAGGGGTTATTAGGCATGGAGCAGGCAAAGAAGGGGCTCTCAAACCAAATGGGAGATGATAATTTACCTGCAGTCTTGGTGCTGTGTGAAGGGAGATGAGAATGGTAGCCACCCCCTGGGGCAGCTGTGAGGATGAGAAGGAAGGGTGTGTGATCTGCACTCCATCTGGCTCTGACACTGTCGAGAGCTGCCTGTTCTGTCTCCAGGATCTTGGTCATTGCAACTGAGTGTATGTCATGGGAGCTCCAGCCAGTCCTCATGGGAGCCTGACCACTGTCTGTAGGTGATTAGTGCAGAGACAGCTGCTCGACCCAACCTGGGCCAATCAAATTGCTTCCCTGGGATATTCTGTTAATAAAGGTCAGACTCTGGACCCTTATTTGAACTTCAGTGTGAACCTTCAGCCCCGTTCTTCACCAGATGGTGAGAGATTGAGGCTGACATTTAGAAGAAAGCAGAGGGAAGAGAGAGTGCCCTCAGTGGCAGTACTTATGAGGCTCCAGGGCTTCCTGAGCCTAAGGTTTCTGACGTTGCGAGGTCTCCCCTGCCCATCCAGTGCCAAGCTCTCCCTGTCATGTTCTGTTGTGTGAGCACTGGCTTCTTCCTGATGTTTCCTTTGTGCTTTTTCTTGTTGTCCATCTGTCCCCTTGTCACCTCGATTTTTCCAGCACTGGGAACGGCACCTGCCCTCTGTAGGCACCCAGTACGCACATTTTACACAGATGCATGCCGAGCTTCCTGGGATTCTGCAGTCAATTAATCCTGTTTTTGTCGAAGTGAGCATTTGTCATGTTTCTGCCCCTCATAGCCAGAATCCTGAGGAATGCCAGTGTCTGTGGCCTTGGGAAAGTCTCCTCCCCTCTCTGGCTGTGGCTGTTCTTCCTGCAAAGCAGGAGATGGTAGCACTGCAGAGATAATGGTGAGACCTGGGAGCATGCCAGCCCCTCACATGCTCTCAGGAGCAGAGCCAGGCGCAGGCTCCCTCGTGGGGTAGAGGGTGTGGGTGCAGACCTCAGATCTGGAACCACCCCTCCCAACACACATGCAGGGATGTTAGGCACCGTGTTCAACCCCCCTTGGTGTCTGTCTGGAAAATGCAGGATTTGATGAGGCCAGTCTTTGGCTCCCCAAATGGAACGTCTCTAGTCATCGGAGCTGATAGTCTTCCTGCTCCCAGGCACAGAGTGTGCAGCCCTCCACATGCATAGCACAGAAACCCCAATACCCATCTGGAATGGACTCCTACAGGAGGTGTGACCCTGGGCCAGGCCACACACACACCGCTCATGTGCCTCATGAGAATTCTGGGCGGAAATGCCCTTTTGCAGATGAGGAAGCTGCAGGTCAGCGAGGTCCCCTGGCTTCCCCAAGTCACACAACACGCAAGTGGTACACCCGGACGTAATGCCGTGGCTGGTCTAAGTCTTCAGCTGGAGCTTGGGCCTTCCATGACCTCCCCCACAATTCTTGTGAGCCCTGATGACACCATTAGGTGTCCCCTGTGAGGCCATCTGCTTATCAGAGAGAAGATGATCCAGGCTAGAGAGGTGAGTTCACAAGGTGGATGGCACACAGAAAGTTGGGCAGTCCTGCTCTCTGGGGTCCCCAGATGCTTCCTTCAGCCCATGGGGGGCTCAGCACTGCCCCATAAGGCAAGTGGGGGGTACAGTGTGTCCGGGGTGGGGGAGCCTGCCCTGCTGTCAGGCCTTGTGCTGCTGTGTGTGTGAGTGACAGAGCTAATTTCCCAAACACCATGTGAGCTGAGTGCATGTGGATGAGGATGATGGTTTTTACAATTTTAAATTAGAAAAAAAGTACTTTTTTCTCCCCTGCCAAAATAAAGATGAGAAGTCAAATGAATCTGATTTGAAAGGGACTGGAACCAGGGAGCACGTGCTTGCCAGACTCTGCTGAGCAAACAGACCCGGGAGCCAAGCGTTGCTTGGCAGTTACTCCCTGTGACCCCTGGCTGCCTGGTTCTCTGCACCTGCCCAGAGCCGTGGGGCAGGCAGGCTCAGGCTGGTGTCTGCTGGCTTCCTGCTGCTGGCTGGGGCTGGTGGCATCTGGCTCCTCTCCTAGGACACAGGCTTGCTCCTACCTTCTTTGAGGAATTTCCATGGAATGGGTGAAAGAGGCAAGCACTCCAGAACCGGGCACTCAGCCCCTGGGGTGCAGCTGCTGATTCTGCTATGACTATTTCTATCTGCCCCCGGGGGTCGCTCTCTCCTGCTCTGGAGGCTCCATCGTTGGCAGTGCTCCGGTTTGGGCTCCCTGTAACCCACTGTCTGCCGTGTTGGGTTGGGGCCTGGCATTGTTCTTCATGGTTCAAGGTTGTCACCTCAACCTACAATTGGGGAAACTGAGGCCCGCAGGCCTGACCATAGGGCCAGCATAGAGGACTGGTCGGGAAAGCGCTTCCTTCCTGTGTAGTCGGCCATGGAGGGGCTGAGGCAATGTCTTCTTGACCAGATGTGGAGCTCCCTGAGGGCAGGGACTGGGTCTTATTATATCCCCTGCAGCTCAGCCCGGGGTAGGGAGGACACTCAGAGCAGGGGCCGCTCTACCAAGGCCAGCAGCAGAGAGGCCGTTCTGAGGCTGCTGCTGAGCTGGGGCTTAGGGCGGGGAGGCAGGGAAGGCAGGTGATGCAGCTTGTGAACGGCGGGCTGGGCGTGGGTTGGGCACAGGAGCTGGGAGCAGCTCAGTCACTCCAGCAGGCCGCACGTATAGGTCCAGGGAAGAGAGGCCTGCTGGCTTGTGTGGGCCAGGAGGAGGGGCTGAGGTTCTGTGGGGTGGGAGCAGGGGTGCAGGGGGAGCTGCTCTCCTTTCTCTGCCTCCTCTCACTGATTACAATCAACTGCGGGTCAGTCTCACCATAGAAGACGGCCCTGCCCCATCCATGACCCAGAGAGGCTGAGGGGTTTCATAAAGGGTCTGATCATTTGTGACTTTGATCTTTGGCTGTGATTTTATCTCTGCACAAGAAAGCTCCTTCTGTTCATCGATCCCATGCAGGCATTAGCTTGAGAGCCTCAGCTATTAGCTCCTGATGGCGTCAAAGTTACCCATCGACTGGCTCTCGGCCACAGCACAGAGGGTGGGGGGCTGTGGGGCTGTGGGGCTGTGGGGCTGGGGGGTGATTAACTGAAGGGCAGAGAGGTGCATCCAGCCGCTTCCAGGCCCCTGGCAGAGTCCTAGCTGGCCCCGCGGCTTCCCCTGGAGCTGGTACATTACACCCAACCCTGCTGTGATGACATGCTTCGTTCCTCCCTGGAGCCCAGAGGATGTGCCTCAAACCTCAGAAGGGTCCTGGCTGCCCCTGCCTTAGGGGGTTTCCCCTTTCCTATTGGCCACAGGGTTTTCTTCCCAGAAGGGGACCCCTGAGACTGTCTGCTCTGGGAAGGCAACCTGGGGGTGAATGGCAGATGCCCACGCCTTTGCCCGAGAGCCCAACTTAGAGTGTTCCCATCTTCTCAGACAGGTGTGGGCTGCACTTGTGGCTCCTAGAGCTGGTGAGCCTCCATACTCAGGAGCACTGCAAGCTGCAGACAATGCTGACTGCCTGGAACCAGCCAACATGGGAGCCTTGACACCGCAGAAACGGCAAACCACACAGCGGAGCTCTGCCCTTCCACTTCCCAGAGGAGCAGCTTCCCAGCCCCACACCGTGTTTACCCTGCCTGGGCACTGGGGTGCCATGGGTAGACAAGGCCCTGCCTCCCCCTTGAGCACACAGGCCATCGAGGCTCCCTTCTCAGGAGCCCCAGCTGGTCTCTCGCCACTCTGGACCCCTGGACTTCTCTCCTGGAAGCTCCAGGGCAGTGACTGCCTGGCCTTCAGAGACACCGGCTACCTCAGACCAGGCAGTCTGATCTGGAGACACTTTCCTTAAGGAGCAGGGCTGCCCTCTAACTTACACAGCCCACCCCCGAGGCCCAGTGGGAAGCCCATCTCCTTGAGGAAGCCCCCGCAGCCTGGCAGGAGGCCTCTCTCCTTCCCCAGTTCTCCTTCCCCTGGTCTTCTCCCCTAGATCTCCTCCTCCAGGTCTCCTTTCCCAGGTCTCCTCCAGGTCTCCCCCAGGTCTCCTTCCCCAGGTCTCCTCCCCCAGGTCTCCTTTCCCAGGTCTCCCCCAGGTCTCCTCCCCCAGGTCTCCTCCCTTAGGTCTCCTTAGGTCTCCTCCCCAGGTCTCCTCCCCCAGGTCTCCTCCCCCAGGTCTCCTTAGGTCTCCTCCCCAGGTCTCCTCCCCCAGGTCTCCTCCTCCAGGTCTCCTTTCCCAGGTCTCCTCCAGGTCTCCCCCACGTCTCCTCCCCCAGGTCTCCTCCCCCAGGTCTCCTCCCCAGGTCTCCTCCCCCAGGTCTCCTCCTCCAGGTCTCCTTTCCCAGGTCTCCTCCAGGTCTCCCCCACGTCTCCTCCCCCAGGTCTCCTCCCCCAGGTCTCCTCCTCCAGGTCTCCTCCCCCAGGTCTCCTTTCCCAGGTCTCCTCCAGGTCTCCCCCAGGTCTCCTCCCCCAGGTCTCCTCCCCCAGGTCTCCTCCTCCAGGTCTCCTTTCCCAGGTCTCCTCCAGGTCTCCCCCAGGACTCCTCCTCCAGGTCTCCTCCCCCAGGTCTCCTCCCCCAGGTCTCCTTTCCCAGGTTTCCTTCCCGGGGCTATCCTGGGACTCAGCCTTTTCTCTCTCACTCGGTGGCATGGGCCTCGAGGGCAAGGCCTGTTGTGGGCCAGATCCTACCTGTTGAAGATGCAGCCACCATGGTGCTCAAACAACTGACCTCATGCTGCCTTCATGTGGAGGGACAGTGACCTGGGGGCAGATGGCTAATTGCACCAGCGACATTCATACAGAAAATGCATACCTCTCGCCATTCCTGTTTGCCCAAAGATACCCTGGAAGGGGGCTTAGATGCCAGCTGAATCCCTGTCCAAAGCAGGGGGTCAGAGAGAGATCTGCCCAGCTGCAGAGCCCGTGGCCTCCCAGTATGAGAGATGGGGTGGCCGCACCTGGCATGGTGGGTGCAAGGAAGCTGGATCCACTCCGGAACACACTGGCCTCAGCCCAGACGCTGCGCTCCGGGCCTGGTGCTGCGCTCCGGGCCTGGTGCTGCGCTCCGGGGAGCTTCAGGGCTGGTGGAGAGGTGCTCCATCCACTTTGCCCTGTGTCTGCTCTCTGCCCAGACACCCCAAAAGTAGCCACAGAGAGAAGACGAACTTTGGCTTCGGGGGCCCAGCTCGACCACTTCCAGTCTGTGTGGCGCTGCTCAAGTGGCGTGGCTTTGCCAAGCCGCTTCCTCACGTCGTGCGTGGGATAATGGAGCCACTCTTCAGAAGCTCCAGGACTCACAGGACGAGGTGTGCAAGAGCTGCAGGTCTCAGCAGCTGATCACTAAGTGCTGGTGCCTGCTCGCAAGGGACAGCTGCCCACCCAGCTCAGGGCTGAGGCCGGGGGCTCCTGCCCAAGCCCTGGGCAACTGTGATACATCTCTGACCACAGGCCAGCCTCCCTGCCAGCCCTCCTGGCCTGCATGGGACCAGGAAAGGAGGGTGAGGCCTATATTTATCTGAAGCGCAAGGAGGTTTGTCTGGCAGTCAGATGCAAATGCCTTCATCCCATCTGGGCTGGGAGCCGCTCACAGCGGACAAGTCTTTCCCGCCTGTTCCACACCAGCCTGGTTCCAGTGACAGGGATGGGGAGAGTTTCGCCGTGCCTGGAGGCTTGTTCCTGGGCTGTGAAAGTGACAGAGGCCCAGGCTGAGCTTAGGCGGGTTTAGGAGGAAGCCGGATCCAGAGAGGCTGCAGAAGTCATAATGCCCTCATATCCCTGCCCCAGTGCCAGCCCACAGGTGCCTGGCCTCAGCTCAGCTGCACTGGATGGGAGGTAGCCAGCACCCTGCTGGTGTCTTGGTTCTGAGACCCCATTTACACAGTGGAATACAGGAGGCAGCCGCCCAGTGACCTCTGCCCTTCAAAGGCTCCAAGAGGGGCAAAGGGGCAGGTGTAAGGAAATAAGCCCTGATCCTGGGGACTCAGCAAGCCCTGATGAAGTTACAAGCTGGATCCTGACCCTGGTCACACACTAAGCCCTGACCCTGGTCTCAGGCTGAACCCTGATCTTGGTCACTGGGTCACTGAGCTCCGATCCTGGTCACATGTCAAGTCCTGACCTTAGTCACACACTGAGTCTTGACCCTGGTCACTCGCTGAGCCCTGATCCTGGTCACACACTGAACCCTGACCCTGGTCACTCACTGAGCCCTGATCCTGGCCACACACTGAGCCCTGACCCTGACCACACACTGAGCCCTGATCCTGGCCACACATTGAGCCCTGACCCTGGTCACTCACTGAGCCCTTATCCTGACCACACACTGAGCCCTGACCCTGGCCACACACTGAGCCCTGACCCTGGTCACTCACTGAGCCCTGACCCTGGCCACACACTGAGCCCTGACCCTGGCCACACACTGAGCCCTGACCCTGGTCACTCACTGAGCCCTGACCCTGGCCACACACTGAGCCCTGACCCTGGTCACTCACTGAGCCCTGACCCTGGCCACACACTGAGCCCTGACCCTGGTCACTCACTGAGCCCTGACCCTGGCCACACACTGAGCCCTGACTCTGGTCCCCAATCAGCTGAGCCTTGACCTGATCCCTGATTGACTATGACCTGTTCCAGTGTGGAAGTGAGACTCCAGAGCATGAGGGGAGACTGGTTAGGGGCAGACTCTCTGTATATCCGGGACTCAGGTCAGAACACAACCCTCCCTACATGTGAGGAGAAGTTCCTGCATGGGGCGTCTGGGTGTCCTTCTCAAGTAGCTGGGCTTTAAGCATGCACTGGGCTTGCCCTCCGGCAATAGCAGCAGGTTTAAAGGATAGCAGTGAGACCATCCCTCAGGCTGGAGACTTGATCATGCTCACCTCAGAGCCTTTACCTCCTGGGGAGTGAGCAAAGGGAGTCATTAACCCACTTTACAGATGAGGAAATGGAGGCCCAGGAAGTGGCCTCAAGATCTCACCCAGAGAAGAGCTGGACCTGAAGACCCTGCGTCTGAGCCACACTCATGCTCTGCCCACCCTCCCCCAGGGTCTCAGCACCCCCAGCGCGTTCCCCACCCCGGGCCTGTGCCGTGAGCTCCCGTCGGAGGTTCTTAGCAAGCCCCTGCCGGCTGTGCCAGGACCCAGGAGCCTCACGAGCTAAATAGGGTGTCCTGCTGTTCCGGGACTCCCCAGCCGCTGCACGAGTAGCCTTGCTCTGTGCTGTCCTGGGCAGGCACTGAACGTCCAGAGAGGAGACCTCGCCTGCTCTTTGCTGTGGGACTGGTGGTGTTGGGTGGGGCAGGGAAAGCAGAAACCAAACTCCTCCTTCCCTGCCTGCCCTCACCCCTCTCAAAGCCTCACGGACAGCCAGATTGAGGGAAGTGAGAGTCATTCCGATATCTGGAAATGCAGCTGATGAAGCCATTAAATTCCATGTCCCTTCTCCTTCCGGGGTCCTCTAGGGTCCTGGGAGCCTGGCCAACAGGAATCCGTTTTATGATCCTGGGTTTCTGCCAGCAGGAAGGCTGGGTGAGGCCAGTCCCTATGTGCCCACGATGCTCTCACATAAATATGCATCACTTAAAATTTAATAAAAAACATACCAATTATAAAAGCTATTCACCCAGTCAGATCAATCGCGGGCCTTGGCATGTTTATGCCTGAACACCTGATTTCTGCTCATAAGTCACTTTCACACCCTCTTTAGGTGCGAACGACCTGAGTGAGCTGGCAGCAGTTCCGGAGGGACGGGGTCCACCTGTCCCAGCCCCTCACCCCGACTCCCGAGGGCCTCTCAGGAAGCTGGGATCCTGGAATCAGGGCTCAGAGCCTCTGGCCTCCTGTGGCAGGCAGGAGAGTCAAAGCTTGTCTTGTTCAGGAAGCCTTCCCTGCCTGCTTCAATTCTCATGGCTCTCCCCACTTCTCCAACATTAAATGGTGACTCTGTCTGTGTTAGCAAGAAATGTGTTCAATTTCTCACTTTCTACAGCAGCGACTGCAGGCCCACCACACACAGAGCCTGTTTCAGCTCCAAGGGGGCCGGCTGCATGCCCCTTCTGCAGAGCGTGAGTCCCTGATGGTGTCAGGGATGGAGGCAGGTGACGTGACACCAGGCTTGTGCCTGGGCCCCCACCTGCCTCACACCAGAGCATCTTGCCAATTAGAGGAGGACTCCTGGCCAAGGAATCATCCATGCCAGTCTGGGGACAGTGGCCACATGGCTCATGAGGAGGCAGGAGGGATAGGGGAAGAGCTTCCAGATCTGCTGTTTGATCCAGCCCCCACCCTTCCTGGCTGAGTGACCTCAGGCTGGTCTCTGCACCTCTCTAAGCCTCTGCATCCTTATCTACGGAATAGGAATTATTGTGAGTTTGAGCGAGTCAGTGCCTGGTGGACACTTAAGCCTGTCACTCAGTGACATCACAGTCACAGCTGGCATTCCTTCATGTGCTCTCTGCCTTCATTCAGCTGTATTTATTGAGAAGCAGTTTGGTGATGTCGCTAAGCATACGGACTCTGATATCAAATTCACCTGGATTTGAGCTTCAGCTCTGCCACTCGTGGTGTGATGCTGGATAAGTCACTTAGCCTCTTTGTGACTCAGGTTTCTTGTGGCAACCAAAATGCCACAACGGGTATCTCATAAGATTGGAGATGCCTTCTGGAATGCAGATGTGATGGTTGGAGCTGAAGCAGCCCTATTGAGCTGCAACAAAAAGCTCACAGTATTGGGATGAAGCAAGATCTGCAGGCAGAAAGAGTTTTGTCTACAGTTGCTGGATCCTAAATGCTTGCAAACTATGCAATTCCCAGTGTCTGTTGAGGTGGAGGTGACACAGTATAGGGACTGGGCCTGGCTCTGCCCTGACGGTGCCATGGTGGCAAGTTGAGAGCTGTCTTTGTGTTTCTGTTGCTCCATCCCTATTAGGGGCCATCATGCACCATCCTCCTAGTTGCTGGGAGGATTGAAACACTGGGTATAAGCTTGTTGGTGTAATGCCCGTCACATGGTGGGGCCCACAATAACTCAGCCAGTTTACTATTAAATGCCTGCTGTGTACCAAGTGATCAGCTAAGCAATTTGCACATTTCATTCTATTTAATCCTCTCAAATTCACGCTGGAACTTTATCAGAAGCCTTCCCAAACATTTCTCATTTCACCATTTGCAACAGTTAGATTCGGTGGTAAGTCACAGGGGCTTAAAATAGCAATGGCCTAAATAAGAAAGAAGCTTCTCTCTCCCTTTTCCATGGAGCCTGGAGGCAGGCCACACAGGACTGAGACGGTAGCTGCTCCACAGAGAGCTCAGACTCCAGGCTCCTTTTGCCTTGCTGTTCCCCCTGGGCGTGGCCTCCATTCCCAAAGCCACTCCAAGGTGCAAACAGGGTGCTTTGGCTCCAGCCATCACCCCTGCATTCTAGGGGACAGCAAGGGAGAGGCATGCTGTGAGTGGCAGCTGACTTTTAAAGTGGGGTCTTGGCTGGGCGCAGTGGCTCACGCCTGTAATCCCAGCACTTTGGGATGCCGAGGCGGGCGGATCACAAGGTCAAGAGATCGAGACCATCCTGGCCAACATGGTGAAATCCCATCTCTACCAAAAATACAAAAATTAACTGGGTGTAGTGGTGCACGCCTGCCATCCCAGCTACTGGCGAGGCTGAGGCAGGAGAATCGCTTGAACCCAGGAGGCGGAGGTGGCAGTGAGCTGAGACCACACCACTGCACACTAGTCTGGCCACAGAGCGAGACTCCATCTCAGAAACAAAAGTCGGGTCTGTAAAGCTGCCCTGCACACTTCCTTCTGTTTACATGTCTTTGGCCAGAACTTCAGTCACGTGGCTGTGCCTGGGTAGAAGGAGAATTGTGCTATGTAACCGTTTCCTCCTATGTGTGCCCAGCTAAACTTTCTGTAAAAGAAAGGAGGAGAGAGTGGGCATTGTAGGACATCTAGCCGTCTCAGACACACCCATGTTTGGTCGTTTTTTAGCGTGATTTTAGCTAAGCCGTCTGAATGAAAGCTACCATTCCATGTAAAGCAGGATTTCTTCACCCCGACACTACTGCTAGTTTGAGCTGGGTAATTCTTTGCTCTGGGGACAGGGCCGTTCTGTGTCCTGTGTGCTGCAGGATGCTGAGTAGCTTCCCTGACCTCTGCCCTCTAGATGCCAGCAGCATCTCCCAGCTGTGACAATCGACAAATTGGCAAATGTCCCTGGAGGACAAAATTGTCCTTGATTGAGAACCTCTGATTTAAAGCAAGGACAAAAAGTGATGACTAGAGGAGAAAGTCGCCAAGGGAAAGTCAGTCCCAGATTGGGGGAGGCATTCCCCTTTCCGGAGGCCTCATCTCACCACTGCCACCCCACACCCCCTCCTCGCCTGCATCACAAGTGACCTCTTCCTCAGTAAGCTGAAAGCGAACAACTGGTCTATCACCTGTCCTCTGGATAAATCCTGGATTCAAGATTACGGCGCGAAAGCACACTCTCAGGATCTGCAAATCCAGAACCAAATAGAGCTGAAAATCAACACGGAAAAGGGGAGGACATTGTCAGACAAGAAGCGTTAGTTGGAGTCACAAAGGGAAGAAGGGCAGCTTCAGTTATAGAAAAATCAGGAACTTCTGCCTCCTGGAAAACACAGAAAAGGCCACAGATGAAGAGCCACTACCTCATGGAAAAAAGATTTCCAGCTAACACGGCGTTCTAGGGGTTAACAGCTTCAGCGTGTAAAAGGAGTTGCTAAAAACTGACGAGTAACACGTGCAACCTCCAACAGATTATTAGTCAAAGTATGTGGCTACCCAATTCCCAGGCATCATAAATACGGTCAGGAAATAAACATGGAAAATGATCTTCCCTTACTCCTAATAAAGGAAATGTACATTAAAGCAAAATACAGATTCTTGTTAATAAGGGGAGCAGACATTAAAACATGGTAATGTCCGACGCGTGCTGCGTTGGGTGCAGGCAGGGACCGCCTCAGGAGCAGACAGTTGGCAGCCCGCATCACACGCTTCAAAATGTTCCCTTAGACTGGCAGTTTAATTTCTAGGATGCGATCCTGAGGAAGTAATCTTAAATACAAAAAAATATATATTTTTAGCAAAATAATTAGAAACAACCTAAGTGTTTGAACACGGGGGATGTTTAAGTAAACTGTGGCTTATCCACTTGAAAGAATATTACAGCCATTAAAAAATAACGTTTGCTAAGAGTGTGCACCGAGAATACTTGCAGGGAACGCAAAGCGTGATCCTAACAGGTAATATAGGATAATAGGATTCCAACACTGTGAGCAAGAAATCGCCATCATCTCATGAAGAGCTAGGAAAATAGTGCTTTAGAAATAATGAAAGGACGTGCGCCCAGATATTAGCAATGGTTATGTTCGCGCGGTGGGGTTACGGGCAAAGCTTGCTTTATTTTATTTACTGTTTGTCATTTTCCAAGTTCTCTCTGGCGCAGTTGGCATTACTTTTTGTAAGACAGGGGCATATGTTTTGCAAAAGCCTGGCCAGCTGCAGGAGAGGTGGTTTGTGGTTGATTATTACAGCATGACCCTGGAGCACTCCATGATGTTCAAGTCGCGAAAAATAAATGCCAACGCAGGAGAAGTCAGGCTTGCTGACGGCATCGCCTTCTTTGCGCCCTCCTGGCCCAGGGACCCCTCCTCAGTGGGTAGGGCGGGCAGGTAGGTGTGAGCTCGCCTAATAAATCCACGCAGGCAGGGAAGTGTCGGCCTCCGGGGAGAGCCGGGAGCTGAGCACAGCGGGCGCATTTGCAGGTGTGTGTGTTGAGCTGTTTTAGTGATAAACATTCCTGCGAAAGGCATTTCCTCGGGTGCCCGCCTGGCAGTAGAGTTAGGTTTTACATTAGCGATGCAGCAGGAAGCTGGGCTTCAGACGCTAGCTTTCTCCCTCAGAGGCTCACTGGACGTCCCCTGTGTGCCTCTGGTTCCAGCCTGGTTATTACTTGTGTCCTGGTGTGAGTGAGAAGTTAGAGTCCCCCCACGCTTCCCACTCTCTGAGCAGTTGCTCAGGTGTTGCGTGGGGTCAGCCTCTGATTTGTGAGGGTCCTCCTGGCAGCCTCCCTGGGCTGTCTGGCATATCCAAGGACTACCAAGGCCAATCTGTGGGTATCTTGGGGCCACCCTGAGTGTACTGGGCTGTCCCTTGTGTACTGGTTTCCTGAGGAGTCTGAGAGTCACTTAGAGACGGTGGTGCTCTTCCCAGTTCATGGGAACGCCCATGCCTCAGGCCGCTCCTCACCTATGTGGCCCGTGGCCTGTGGGAAGCTGAGCTCCTGGCAGCGGCCCTGGGGACTTGGCTCAGCCAAGTGTCTCAGGTAGGGTGTGGCCCTGACACCCCATCCCCACCAGGACTACATCTGGGCAGGCCAGGCCCAGTTGACCACGGGTGGCCACACTGTCACTTCCAACCGCCCCTGTCTCTTAGCTCTGGGGATGCTGCAGGGTAAGTCATGAGGGGGTTCTGTCCCCGCTCTGGGCCGTGAGTCCCCCTTTTTTCCCTGAGCCTTGTCTTCACCTCCACGTCTCTCTGCTGCAACCCTGCCTTCCTCGAGGGGTGATGTCAGCCTCTGGTGAAACCTCCTCCAGTGAGCAGACCTCTTTGTAGGAAGGCTCGCCTGCGAGTTTTGAGAGAGAACGCAAGGCAGTGTTCTCAGATGAAGTGCGTTGTTTTTTTTTTTTAGACAGAGTCTTGCTCTCTTGCCCAGGCTGGAGTACAATGACATGATCTCAGCTCACTGCAACCTCCACCTCCCAGGTTCAAGCCATTCTTCTGTCTCAGCTTCCTGAGTAGCTGGGATTACAGGTGCCCAATACCACACCCAGCTAATTTTTTTGTAATTTTTAGTAGAGATGGATTTCACTATGTTGGCCAGGCTGGTCTCGAACTCCTGCCTCAAGTGATCAGCCTGCCTTGGCCTCCCAAAGTGCTGGGATTACAGGAGTGAGCCGCCACGCCCGGTGAGAGCACCCTTCTTGATACTCACCACATGGGCAAACAGTGACGGGTGCTGGAATATGTGACCAATGTCCCTTCTGTGTGCTCCTCTCAGGGGCCCCTTTGCACAGGGGCTTCTCCTGAACACCTCCTGCAGGAACCAAGAGGGTGACCCGTCCAGGCACCCCAAAATGCCCCAGACAGGTGATTTTGTCATTTCTCATGCAGACCAGGACACGATGAATAATTAGTCCTTGCAGTCCTCACAGCCACTCTTCCAGGGAGGCGGCGTCATCCCGGCTTACAGATGGGAATGTCTGGTCATTCACAGTTGAGATGCCCGTGGCGAGCTCTCCAAACAGGATCTGAACCCAGGTCAGCAGAGCTTTCACCCCACTGCTCGCCCCATCCACAAAGCAGCAATTCCTCTAACTGCGCTGGTGGTGAGTGTGGTCAGCACACATTCTGGGGAACTGTGTCCTTATGCAGGTGCTGGAACCCGGGCCTCTATCTGGTGTCACTTGCCTCATGTGGGAAGAATGAGAGGTAAGCCCGGGGCCCAGCAGCTGCTTCAGGGCCTGCAGAGGAGGCTTGGGTGGCACCCTCGGGGCCCCGCTGGTCCCCTCCCTTGGGGCCTGTGGGCTTGGCGGGCGGGCAGGCGGGCGGTCTCAGTCTCAGCTTCAGGAATCGCAGTGAGAAGTCAGTCCCTGGGTAGCCCTTCACGCTCAAGAGGCTTATCTTATTGTTCACCTGCTTATTAAGATAAACATTTGTTTGAGTTTAAGGATTTCAAGGGGCTCTTGGCACATTTCTGATGGTGAGAGGCTGTGCATTTGGGAGGCTCAGGGTGAGGATGAGACGAGAGCTGGCCCCACCTGGGCTCCGGCGAGTCTAGCTGGATTCCTGCACCCCGTGCACCCCTGCTCCTCACGCATCCTTGCCCGTGAAGCTCTCATTTACCCGCACGTTTTATGTGCACCTGCTCTAGGTCAGCACGCCCTGGGAGGTGATGGACAGGACGAGGACTCCCCAGGCCAGAGGGAGAGACGGGGACACCAGCGCTTCTAATACAGGGCGATGTTCTCCATGAGAGGCGAGCGGGGCGGCTTCCATCCCACGTCTGCGTCTGCCAAACCTCAGCCCAGTGAGCGACCTCCTCAAGCCTCAGTGTACCTGATGATAACAGCCCCAACCTCTGGGCGACTGTGACAGTGTCAGCCAGCAGGTGTGGGAGCTGAGGTGGGGCCCGGCACAGAGGCAGGCATGCTAAGGACCTGCTGCCGTCACCATGAGGGGTGAGAGTGGAAGTTGCAGACACCCGCAGGGAGCAGCAGCTATCTCCAGGGCAGGCTGGAAAGTTCTGGAAGCCTGATCTATACATGTATCTTCAGGGATGGGCAGGGAGGAGGGAGCCAGCTTGAGAAGGCCGTGCTGGTGGTGATGGGGAGGGAGGGAAGAGGTCATGTCCTTGGGCAGAGGATGTAGCTAAGACAAAGGGGGCCCAAGGGGAGCGTTCAGGAGAGATCCGTGTGACGTGCGTGCCCGTGGCAGCTGGCACAGAGGATGGGAGGTGGAGCGCCGAGGGCTGACGGAGCCTCATCAGTCAGGCGAAGGCTTGCACTGCAGCTTTCCCGGTGGGCAGCGGAGGTAGAGACACATGGTGGGTTTGAAGGGCTGGGGGTGGGGCTGAGGGAGAGGGAGGGGTGTGGAGATGCCCGGAGGTGGGCAGAACCTTCCCCTTCGCCTTGAAACTCTTTTCTCTTGGGCTTCGTGGAGGCTGAGGCATGAGGCCAGGAAGGTGAGGGGGTAGATCTGGGGTCCTAAACGTACCTGCCTTGCGGGTGTCGTGAGCAGGTGCACCCAGGCGCTTTGGATGGCAGCCCTTAGCGTGAGGACCCGCTTGTTATTTCTTCCTTCCCCAGGCGCACAACTTCACCAGGCTACCAGTCTCAGCCTCTCTCTCCACCCGTGCCTGCCTTGCTCCACCGGGGGCAACTGTCACCTGGATCCTGACATCATCGGGTTGGGGGCATTTCCTTTTCTTGGAAATGGGGCCTCCTAGAACGTAGGCTTCCCTGTCCCTCTCTGGCAGGCCCAGCCCCTCCTGTAGGATGGGTGATGACATTGGCACGTGAGCGGTGTCACCCTGCGGTTGTTGGGGCGGAGCACATCGGGGCTGGGGAGGGCTTGGAACTTGGAGACACACAGAGAGGCAAGGCTACGGCTGTGGCTTCAATCCCAGGTAGGAGGCAAGGTGGCCCCATCAGCCCGGGAGGAAGAGGTGCCGGGAAGAAAAATGTGTCTGGTCACATCCCTTCTTTCTGCCCCCATCCCCTCCACCTTCCTTCCAGCCTGGACATGGAGCCCCATTTTCCCTGAGATGAGCCTTGAATCACAAGGGTGACCCCCCACAAGCTCTATGAAGCAAGTGCCCTGATTGCCACGGGCGGTATCGGGGGAGGTGAGGGGCAGAGGGTCTACGTTTAGAACCTCCCTCCTTTCAGATGATGTTCAAGGCATGTTATGAGACTTGGTTTCCCCAAGGGCTCCCGTTAGGAGGCACAGCCTGTGTGGAGTGGGTGAGTGACCGGGGCATCTGTGCTGGGGCCACTTCTAGCCGGGCCTGAGGAGCCCCATTTCTTCAGTTTCGTCTTTTGTGGGTGGGATGTTGCTGGCTGGCTCTGGAGGAAGAAATGGTGAGATTTGCTGTTTTCAGCACTGCAGGGAAACAAGAGGGTGACCAAGGGGAGACAGCTGGGGGAGCTGGGGATGAGGACCTGCCTCAGAGCTGAGGTCCACAGGTGGCTCCGAGGCCTCACGACCTTCCCAGAGCTCTCCTGCCCCAGAGTGACTCGTCCTTAGTCTCTAGGGGCTGGAATGACAAGGCCACCTGCCTCTGGGTCTCCCTCTGGGGCTGGGAGTGGTCCCCTCTGTAGGGTTTTGGGGACAGACCGTCTCAAGTGGGACAGCACTCCATTCTTCAGGTCCAAACACTGCTGTCCCCAGCGCTGAGCCCAGCCTGTGGCAGGCACCGGGAGGGTGGTTGCAGGGTCCATGCAGGCTTGGCTGCATCCCTGGAGTGAGCCCACAGCTGTGTGGGAAAACAGGCCGGGTGGAGAGCCCCACCCCATCTTTTGAATCAGCTGCCACTGAGCCACATCTTACCTGCTGGGGACCTCCGGGAAGGCGTTTTCACCTTTCAGCATCTCACCTGCTGCTCCCGGGCCTGCACCTGGGCTGCCGGGCTGGAGTGAGCACTGGGTGTGGGAGGTTGCACAATGCTTCCTGCTCTCCTGTGGACAGGGCTGAGCCGGATGGAACATGGCCAGGCCTGAGAATCAGAGCAGAAAGAAAGGCCAAGAGGAAGCAAGTGGAGGAGAGCTGAGGGTGCAGGAGAGGTCCAGGGAGAGAGGGATCCGGGAGATGGAGGGCCGGAGAGGACTAAGGGGAGGGGAGGGGAGCGCTGGGCCAGGAGGTGGAGGCCTGATCCTGTAGACACCTCCCCACAACTGCCCAGTGCTCCTGACTCCAGGCCCTGTTCATACTGGAGAGTTGGCCCAAGGCCTTGATCAGGGTACGCAGCGCCCAGCTGCTGGCTGCTCAGGGTTTGGGTGGTGCCAGCAATCCCGGATGCGTCTGGGCCTCGTCGCCATGCTGCCCCCTCTTTGCCTGTTTCCCAGATGCAGATCCAGACAGCGGGTGCAGCAGGCAGCAGCCCAGGCTCCCACCGCTCCTGTCCAGGACCGAGGCTGCCGACGGCCCAGACCCCAGGCCACCTGCTGAGTTCCCAGCCTCAGTCTCAGGACCCCAGGCTCTAGCCGCACCTCTGTCCCCATCTCTCTCTGGAGCAGGTTGAGGCACTGAAGTCCGGGTGCAGGCACAAGCCCGCCATACGTCTGCTGTGGGGCATCAGGTAGCCGTGAGCTTCAGACGGGACCGTGGTCCTGGCGCCCTGGGCAGTCGTGGGGTTGTGAGGCGGTGGGTGAATGTGGGGATGGGGAAGTCACTGGAGGCCCACTGGAAGCCACTGGCCTTGCCCACCTTTGGTGGGGACTTCTCCCCACCCCACAGCACTGCCTCTGCCAGTTTTGTCTGCTTAACTCCTGCCATGGCTTTGAGTTCAGAGAGGGGCGGACGGGACTGGGTACATCTCATCCCTGTGCCCCTCTCGCAGCCTGTTTGACCCTCCCAGGCCACAACTTTCTCCTGCTCACAGAGTGGGATTCAGCCAGGGCCACAGGCTACAGGGGCATCTGGGCCTGGAGTCCCTTGGACTTGGGAGGGGACCCTGGCCTTGCACACTGGAGGTGGAGGCAGGCCTGTGGCTTAGCCACAGAGGACCCGGACAAGGGGCCAGGAGGCTGGGCTTGGGGCTGGGGCCCTGGCACAGAACGGGTCAGTGAGTGGGAGGTGTGCATGTCTGGGGCTCTGAGGCTACGAGGGGCAGGAGCAGAGGCCAGCACCTTCTGTCTTGGCTGCCTCCTCTCTGACTATGACATTGCTGCTCAGCACGGAGGGCCAGGATGCCTGTCGATATCAGTGGGACTTTCGGGCTGAGAGAGGGGTTTCTTCCATCTGTTCCAGGTCAGTGTGTTACAGGGAGGCAAAGCCCCTGGGACCTGTGAGGTCATGGCCAAGGGCTCAGTCAGGAGATCCATGTCATGAGGTCATGGCCAGGGCCTCAGTCGGGGGATCCCATGCTGTGAGGTCATGGCCAGGGGCTCAGTCGGGGGATCCATGTCATGAGGTCATGGCCAGGGCCTCAGTCGGAGGATCCCATGCTGTGAGTTCATGGCCAGGGGCTCAGCTGGGGGATGGATACTGTGCTGTGTACATTCTGACGGCTCAAAATGTACTTCGAACTCAGGCTCCATCTGGAATGGTGGCTCCTCCTCAGCTTCCCTCCCCGTGGTGATTCAGGGACCCAGCTGCCTCCATGGAGCCTCCCCTGTGGCCCGCATTAGGGCTTTGTGATGGTGAGTTCTGTGTTTCAGCTTGGCTGGGTGCAGCCTCCCGCTGTTCACTAACCACAGACCTAGATGCTGCCGGGAAGGTCTTTTACCACGTGGTGAATATGGGCAATAGTTGACCCTAAGTGAAGGGAATGACCCTGACGGTCTGGGTGGGCCTCATCTAATCGGTTGAAGGCCTTAAGAGCAAAACAGATTCTCCTAAGGAAGAGGAAATTCTGCCTCTCAGCTCTGCCTGAGTCTCCTGCCTGCCCGCCCTATGGATTTCAGACCTGCACCCCCACAGTCACAATCACATAATTCCTTGAAACACGTCTCTGGACGTGGACACGTGTGTCCCTGGTCTGCTCTCTCTGGAGAACCCTGGCCGCTGCAGCCTCTTGCCACCCAGCTCCAGGTTGTCGAGCCAAGGCACCAGCTTGGCGGTAGCCACTTCCTCTTCAAGCACATCCCACTGGGTGACCTTGGCTGCGTGGCCACCCCCAGGGAGGCTGGAAGAGTCTGTGGACCTGTATGCCCAGCAAGGAGAGGGTGCCTGTTTTCTGTGCTACGTAACAAACCACTGGATACTTCAAGGCTTTGAACAGCACCCAGTGTCATTTCACTGCCTCTGCGGGTCAGGAGTCACGGTGGGCTCAGCTGGCTGCAATGAGACCCCCTCTGTGGCCCCAGGTCTGCTTCCAAGCTAGTGTGCTCGTTGGAGAATCCATTTTCTCAAAGCTTCCGTGCCCATGGGGTGGCTTGTTCAGGTTCAGCAGGAGAGAGTCCCTGTGGCGTGAAGTCTCCGAGTGCAGGGAAGGACAAAGCCCCAGAGGGCTCCTCTGATGGGGCTGGACCTGCTAGGCTCATCTCCCTTTGGCTCAGAGCAAAGCCGTGCTCCCTAGGGGCCTTGACGATACCTTCAAAATTCCTTTTTCTTTGCCATGTCACATGACTAACAGGGGTGTGGCATTGATCCTATTTGCAGGTGGCCCCCACTCGAGGCAGGGGGACTACAGAGGCCTGGACTTGGGCAGGGATGCGGGAGACTGTCTCAGGCCTCTGCATGCCACAGACAAGGACATGCATGGTGGCCAGGAAGCCAGGTGCTGCCCCAGACCCCAAGGACACGAGGGAGCTTGGGATGGGCCAGGGCTAGACAGCTTCTATCTCACGGAGCCATTCTCCTGCCTGGGACGAACACCGGGTTGTCGGCTCAATGTTTTGAATAAGAAGGCTTGCTCTTCCCTCACTGTTTTGAGATGGGGTGCACTGCTCAGAGAGGGAGTGGGGGGAGGGAGGGGAGGGAGAGACAAAGAGGGAAAGAGGGAGTGGGAGGGGAAGGGAGGGAGGAGGGGGAAGCGGGGAGGGGGAGATGAGGGAGGATGGAGGGGTGAGGGCCTGGAGTGGTCTTGGGGATGATGAAGCAGCCTCCTCCCGCTGTCAGCAGAGCCGCAGGCTGCAGTGCCAAGTGCGACCCTGTCTCCCTCAGTGCAAACTACTCTTTTCCTCAAGTACTTGGTGTCTCCAGCCCCTTACTGGGTCCTCGGAATGCCCTGGATACTAACTAGCTGAAGCCTGGCTAATTGTGGGCACCAGTCCCGAGGGCTTCCCTCTTGGACCTGGTCCCTCCTGCCCCTTCCTGCTCTAGGAGCCACTGGAGTTCCTGCCAGGGGTTCTGAAATGCCAATGCCAGTCCCATTGGTATCCTGACAGGGCGTGGAGTCGGAAGACGGTGAGAGCCATGCTCCTCTCCGCTGCCTGCTCACTGCCCCACAGCTGGGAGTGGGAGCCTTGGAGGTCTCCCCACCTCTCAGTGGCTGGACAGACTCCCTGGGAACAGGAGATGAGTCTCATCAGAGCTCACCTTCTCATGGAAAGCCCCGTCCTGCCAGCCCAGACTGAAAGGAGAGAGGGAAGCGAGGAGCAGGCTGTGGTCACTGCGCGGCACGGCCTCATCGCTGGGTGGGGTCTCCCCTTTCCAGGGCGGAGGTAGGAAGGGGATTTCTCAGCTGCCATCGCTGACGTGGTCCAGGGCAGGTCTGTGGCCTGAGAGGCTGGGATGGGCTTCGGAGGAGAGCGGTGCTGTGGCCTGAGAGGCTGGGATGGGCTTCGGAGGAGAGCAGTGCTGGGAAAACAGTGGGCAGAACCCCGGAAAAGAAGCAAGCATTGGACAGGACAGGGCAGGGCTGAGGCCTGTGGCGTGGGCAAGACTCGCTGTCAGCATGGATGGAGCAGCCACAGGGCTGCAGTGATGGGGGTCTTATGGCCCGGCCATGCCCTGTCCCGAGCCCTGTGCTGGTCACCCCAGGGGTGGTGGTGGGAGGGGGCTGTTCTCCTGCATCTCCGCTTCAGGCTTAGAAACCCAAGAAGAGCTGCATCCTCCAAAAGCAACCTTTCAGCCCCTGCCCTAGCCCGGGGCCCAGGCCCCTGCCCACACCTCCCAAGTGTGTGAGGCCCCCCAGCCTCGCACGTGGCTGTGATGTCCACCCACCACCAGGCCGACGGGAACAATCTCACAGACTGGGGAAAACAGCCTCTAAAGTGCCTGCAGAAAGTAAATTTCCGAACACTCACGGGCTGGTTCTGGTTTCGTCGCTGACGGCTGGAGTTTGAGGCTCTTTCTGAATCAGTCCTATGCCCCAGCTCACCCATTGGCCACGTGTCTAAAAGAATTTGCAACAGACAAGTGGTATGTGCGTGTGTGTGTGAGTGTGTAACAGTGTGAGTGAGTGTTGAGTGTATGTGAGCGTGTGTGTGAGCATGTGTGAGAGCATGTAACAGCGTGTGTGAGCATGTAACTGTGAGTGGTGTGAGCGTGTGTGTGAATGTGTGATTGTGTGGTGTATATGAGCCTGTAACAGTGTGTGAATGTGTGTGGTGTGTGAGCGTTTGTGAGTGTAATGTGACTGTTTTGTGTGTGAGCATGTGTGTGAATGTGTGTGAGCATGTGTGTGAATAAGTGGTGAGTGTGTGTGAGAGCATGTGAGAATGTGTGTGTGCAAGTGTGTGGTGTGAGCATGAGTGTGTGAACATGGGTGTGTGTGGTTGTGTGTGAGCGTGTGTGAGTGTGAATGTGTGTGATTGTGTGAGTATGTGAGCATGTAAGTGTGTGAGCATGTATGTGTGTATATGAGCATGTGTGTGAATGTGTGGTGTGTGTTTGTGTGTAATGTGATTGTGTTTGTGTGTAAGCGTGTGTGTGAATGTGTGTGAGCATATGTGAATAAGTGGTGAGTGAGCGTGTGTGAGACAGCATGTGAGGAATGTGTGTGTGCAAGTGTGTGTGGTGAGTGTGAGCATATGAGTGTGTGAACATGGGTGTGTGTGGTTGTGTGTGAGCATGTGTGAGTGTGGGTGTGTGAGTGAGTGGATGTGAGTCCATGGGCGTGTACAAGTGTGAGTGTGTGTGGGTGTGTGAGAATGTGAGGGTGTGTTAGTGTATGTGAGAGTGTATGCAGGGGGTTTGTGTGTGTAGGGGGTTTGTGTGTGTGAGCGTGTGTGTGTATGTGTTTGTGAGAGTGCATGTGAGTGTGTGTAGGGGGTTTGTGTGTGTGACAAAATGTGTTTGTGAGTGTGTGTTTGTGTGTGTGTGAGTGCGTGTGTATGTACGGGGGTTAATGTGTGGGTGTGGGTGTTGGAGGAGAAGTGGGTTACTACCTGAGTCCCCTGGAGTCTTGAAACGAGTCCTGAACCAGCTGAGGTTGAAAACTGAGGGAACCTGCAGGCCTGTGGGTGAAGGGGGATGACCCAGGGCCCTCTGGGGGAAACCTGGGGGATCTCAGAGCACAGCCTTCCCAGAGCCCAGAGGCAGCTCACACCGAGGGGTAGCTCAGGGCTCAGGCCTGCCCCCTCCCTTCCCTAGGCCCCTATGTCATCTTTCTAAATGACTCCATGTCCCTGTCACCCCCTCCCTGCTCTGAGCCCCTCCCTGACTTTCTTGGGCGTGATAAAGAGGCCCCCCGTTTTGCACACCCCCTGCTCTGCCCCACCACAGCTGCCCCGTCCGCCTCTTGCTTCTGTGATGAGAACCTCTTCCGCTCTTGCACGTGCTCCTCCCAGCCTGGGGCACCCTGCCCAGACCTGTCCCCCCTGCCCTTCAGGTGTGGCTCATGCGTGAGCAGCTTTTCCCAGCACCCCCAAGAAGCTCTGGGTGCCCCTTTCCCCACTCCCATCGCTCTGTGCACCTCACACCCTTGTCACACCTGGGATAGGCTGGGTTGCCCTTTGCCTCCTCACCAAAGGACTCCTGAAGCCAGGGCAGGCTCCTCTCCCGCCCTCCCTTGTCTGTTCTTGCCACTTCTCCTCTTCCCTCCTTCCCCTCTCCTCCTCCTTTCGTCCCTTTCTCCCTTCTTTCCCGTCCTTCTCACCCCCACGTTGCCTGTGCATCCCAGGAACTCCATACATGTGTGTGGAAGGAGGGGGCACCTGCCTGGCGTTCTGCCTCCCGAGGGTTCACAGCCCGCCTCCCAGTGTGTGTGGTGCCCTGGTCTTCAAGGCATGGCACTTGTGCCTGCCTCCGTGAGCCCTGTTCTGCACACCCCTGGGTGACCAGGGAAAGAACACTGGTGCTTCCCACCTGCAAAGTGAGGGGTGAAGAGGTGGTGTCTGGGCCGCCCAGCCTGGGGTCTCTTCTGTTTACGGCAGGAGCCCACGTTGGTAATTGCTATTCAACTCAGGGGAGGCTGGGAAATAAAAGTGTTGCAGAATTTATTCTTCCCAGGCCTCTTATTAAATCTCACCTTAGAACATGTTCCCTCTGAACCCAGGAACTTGTCGGCATCTCCTTGAAGCAGGCTCGCCGGGCACTGTCACCTGCTCAGCCCCCTCCGGCTGCCCAAAATGGATCAGCAGTAGCCATCATGGAATTCCAAATTGGCTCATCTTTCAGGCAGCAGGGGATTGCTGGGTCCCACACCATGGTCAGGAGACTCAGCGATCCCTTGTGGCTTTTTGGGGAGAAGGGGATGGGCTAGAGCTGGACAGTGGCATGAAACTGGCCTTTAAGATGAGCCTGACCGAGGCTGTCCAGCCTGTGTGCACTCACTGCTTCCGACCTTTCTTCTGACCTTTCTCCAGCTCCCTCAGAGGCTCAGGCCAAGCATCCTGGGCCCAGGGCTCCCTCCCTCAGCTCCCTTCCACTCTGTACACCCGACAGCCCTGGGCAGAGTCCACAGAGCTCAGGCCACATCTCCTCGCCATCTTTCAGAGGCTTGGAGGGTTTTGCCTCCCAGAGTCCATGGTGGGTGTTCAGCACATGGCTGGAGCCAGCAGACCTCAGAGGCTGCCTCCAAAGGTCCAGAGTCTGGCCAGGGGAGGCCAGCCCAGGCCAGCATGGATATGACCCTCCACCAGGACCCTCCTCCTTCCCCATCAGAACGCATTTCTGGTCAGTGGCGAAGGCAGTGTGAGCTGGCAGAGTTCAGCAAGTGTGCCAGCAATGGCACTGTTTCACAGATGAGCCCTCCTCTCGCAGACGAGCCCGCTCTGTGGCACCATCGCTGACCCCCCTCCTCCTGCTCCCTGGCCCTCGTCTTTAGGGCGTCTTTCTCAGGCAGGAACTGGTAACTCTGCCAAGATGTTAATCAGTAATTTCCCTGATCGAAACCTTGCGTCACAACAATACGGAGCAGCCTGTGCTTCACCACGGTGCAGCTGTGGATTCCGACTCACGGCTCCCAGCGCCACCGGCCCCCACCATGCTCAGCCTGACTCAGGGCTGGGGGTCTCTCACAACAATGTTTTTTCTGAACTCTTCCCTCCCAGACAGCCCTCCCAGGCCCTTGGAGCAGAGCCAGACTTAAATGTACATGAAGGCAGCAGCCAGCGCCCACAGCCTGCTACATGGTAGCATTTTTAGAGCTGCTTCTCAATACTTCCCTTGATGGGAGGAGGTGGGGGATCAAGAGAGGAGTCAGGGTTTGTGGTGGGCTGGCTCTGCTCTGTGGAGACTTTTCAGAGGCAGCACCCACCCACTGCATCTTCCCAGGGCACAGGTACTTCATCACCCCATTATACAGATGGGCAAGCTGAGGTCCGGAGAGGTTCTCCACCCTAGAAGTGGTGGAATCAGATGCACTATGGGAGTTTTGGACTCCAAAGCCCCTGTGTTTGGGTCAGCCCATCTGTCTCCAGAGAGTGAGAAAGTGCCATTGTTCTGGCTACTTCCAGCAGGGTTAGAATAAGCCACATGTCCAGCATTCCTTTGGCCATGCCCTGCTGCCCTGAAGACAAGGCTGGCCCTCAGCGGAGGGGGGGGGGGCAGCACAACACAGGCATTTCGGGAGAGCACAGGCCTACAGGACCTTGGACAGGGGCATGGATGGCCTTGTCCAGAAGGCTCCTCTGACCCAAGCAACTGTCAGCCCTGATGTTACAAAATATCATAAGGAAAGTTTAAAAAGTGCCCGTCTCTGGGATCCACCACCGTCCAGGTAAATTAAAATCCCCTGTTTGCCTTTATTTTTAGCTGCACAGATGTTTCTCCTGTGCAGCCATTCTCTGATGTGCAAAACTTAATGATCATTATGGTAATAATTGTGATACTGTGTATCCACAGTTGACAACCATTCTGGTCTCTTCAGTCTCTAAACTCCCCTACATAAGCACTGGGGAGCTCCACTCCCGAATCTAAGTGAGCTGGTATTGACAGTGCCTGCCTTTCCTGAGAAGTAGAGGTGAGGGATTCAAGCTGTCCTGGGGTGAAGAGGATGGGACTCCAAGAGATGGGCAGATGGGGGGAGATGGAAAGATGATGAAATGGAGGCATGAGAACATGGGGAGATGGAAGATGACGGAGAAAATGGAGAGGTGATGGGGAGATGGGGAGATGATGGGAGATGAGGAGATGGGGTGATGAAAAGATGGGGAGGTGAGGAGATGAGGAGACATGGAGATGATGGAGAGAAGATGAGGAGATGATGGGGAGGTGATGGGGAGATGATGGGGAGATGTGGAGATGATGGGGAGATGAGCAGATTATAGGGAGTTAATCGGGAAATGATGGGGAGGTGATGGGAAGATGGGGAGATGATGGGGGATGATGGGGAGATGAGGAGATGATGGGGAGATGATGGGGAGATGGGGAGATGAGGAGATGATGGGGAGATGAGGAGATGATGGGGAGATGATGGGGAGATGGGGAGATGAGGAGATGATGGGGAGATGATGGGGAGATGATAGAGAGATGGGGAGATGATGGGGAGATGATAGAGAGATGGGGAGATGATGGGGAGATGAGGAGATGATGGGGAGATGATAGAGAGATGGGGAGATGAGCAGATTATGAGGAGCTAATCGGGAAATGATGGGGAGATGGGCCTCATCATTTCCTGGTTGACTGGATTCAATGGCTGCTGAGGTGCTGTCCAGCTGAAACATTCTAGGATCCTACAAGAGGGTAGGTTTGAAAGAACTTTGCACTCTATGCAGTGCCCTGCAGCCACTGGCTGCTGTCTTAACCTTCAGGGAGCTGATGTCCTGGATTCCTCCTTGGGTAGGGGGCTCCCTTCTCACTCTACCTGCCTCCTGTTGGGGTAGGCTCTGGACTCTGAGCTTCCACTGCCTCCCCCAGCCTCAGTCCCTCATTTGCCACACAGGCATTTGCCAAGCACTCCATGTGCCCAGCAGGGTGGGTTGGGGTGCCCGGGCTGCAGGAAACAGGGTGTCCGACGAGGAATGAAGCTGAAAGCAAAGGACACGGGGGAGGGGCTGGGGAGATGAGGGGAGGGGCAAGACAGTTCCGAGGCTGAGATTGTCGGGATCCTTCTGCAGTCAGGATTTCTAGAATGACACATTTGTCAAAATTATGACCCAGTTAGGCAGCGGTAACTGGTGTCTGCGACCGCCACGCACATAATCGCTGGGAATATCACTTAGCGACGCACAGCTGAGTGAGGAGGCGGGGCCGGGCTGCCGGAGGGGGAGAGGTGTTTTTCTATCCCAGGCTTATTGAGGAGGGAGGGGAGTGGGCGACTCAGAGAGCTGGCTTCAGAGGACACCCAAGCCCCACTTCTTCTGGATGTGCATTTGCTGTTGTTGTGTTTGACAGGTTGGCTGGGACGACGTACACCAATCCAAAACGTCCTTTGACTCGGTCCCTCTCTTTCTTTCGCCTCTGGACCACTGCAAGATGCCCCAGGGGGTCTCCGGCCGGGTGAGCGCACACACCTGGTGGTCTTGCCAGGCCCCTGCGGGACAACCCCAGACCCCAGACCCCGTGAGCCCTGTCCCTCCCCTCACCTGCTCTCTGCCTCCTCCCCTGCTTCCGCTCCTGCCTCAGCCTCACGCCTTTGCATCTGCTGCGTCTTCTGGGGAGGGGGGTAGCCTTTCACGCCCTCCCCTCCACCCGACATTCACTAGCCCAGCTCAGCATCCTGCTGTCCATCGTTGTCAGTCCTCTGTGGAGGCTTCCTCCACCCTCAGCGGGCCAGGGCCCCTGCCCAGTCTCCACCTGCGTGGACCACGTCCATCACAAATTGATTCCTGTCCACATCATTCCTGGTTAGTTGGTGGATGCCATGCCCCAGCTTTAATGGGAGCTTTGGGGAGCGGGGTCCTGCTGCCCTGCTGTATATGGGTCAGCAGACCCTGCGATGAGCAGAAGCGCTGTGGTTGACTGTGTGAGGCGTGTTCGGGCCCCACCATATGCAGACGGGGGCTGACTTTCTCGCTGCAGCTGGCTCATGCTCGCCCCCTCTCTGCCCCCATGGACCCCTCAGCCCTGGGAGCCCAGGCCTTCTCCTCTGCCCCCTCTACTTCCCTTCTGGTCACCTCCCGAGCCCCTGGGGTCGGGGGTGAGCCCAGGCAGGGGTCTAGAGGCTACCTTTTTTCCTAAGGACCTGGCCGCCATGGAAGAAGGAGGCCTGTGTGGGAGATACTCTCCTCAGTGTCTGAGAGCGGCTTTGACCCACAGGTAACTCCTTTCCCCCAGGAGTGACCTGGGAACTACTTTTGATTTCAGAGGATCTAGAAATCCCGCCTCTACCCTTAAGGAGCTAGTGAGGACCTGCTGGTGTCTGAGGTTGGTCACCGCACGGTCAGTCACCCTGCTCGCTGGGAGGGCCTGGAGAGCTGGCTGGAAGAGGAGGCTGAGTCCTGGCTATGACCTGGGGAAGCGGGTGAGGGAGGGGTCTGTCCCTAGCTGGGGTGGGGCACCCATAGGCCCAGGCAGGGAGGGACAGAGCCACCCTTCGGCCCCACTGGGCCCCACAGCAGCTGCAGGCCCTGAGTCAGGCAGACCTCCTTACCTGCAGGACCTGGGGGTGGGAGAGGGTTGGGGCCTTTGCCCAGGGACCCAGGAGCTCCAGGGAGGGAGGATGCTCTGTGTGGGGCCAGGAAGACTCAGGGGAATCCCTCTGCCTCCGAGTCTAAAGCAGGGTTGCTCTGCCACCAGCCAGACAGTATTTTTGGCTCTGTGGGCCACACGGTCTCTGTTGGAATCCTCAGCTCTGCCTGGCAGCGTGAAAGCAGCCTGGACAATATGTCAGCGAATGTGCAAGATTGTGTTCCTAGATGCTTATTTACAGATTGGATTTTATTTTAAACGTTGATTTACCACATCCCAGGCAAGGTGCCTTCGTAATGCATCTCCCATTTGTGTGGCTTTTCTACCTCCTGGAGAATTTTTAGAGCACCTATTATCCCATTTGAACACTCAGTAACCTTGGGCTCATTTTCTTTCCCAGATGAAGAGGTGGGTGGGGCTTGCCCCAGGCTGAAGGTGAGCCTGAGGTAGAGCCAGGTTGGGATGGGGACTCCAGCTCAGAGCTTCCCACCGGCTCCAGGCCCCGAGGCCTCCCCTCTAAGCCGGGACCTTCTTGGCCTGATCTTTCCCTGTCCCCAAAGACAGAGTCAGTGAAGGGTGGACCCCATCAATGTTGGCCAGGTTCTGGGGGGAGGAGGGAAGAGTAATTAGTTCTCATTAGCCTGGGAGTCAATTTGCAGGCGTTCAATAAGAGCTCGATCCGAGAAGGTTGTTGACAAATTGGAGATTCAAACCCAGCAGCGCCAGGTCCTGAGGGATGGAGTGTGAGCAGCGAGGGAGGGCGGATCCAGCCGTAGCTCCGTGTGACGGGGCTCAGTGAGAGGGAGGGCAGTGACCAGGCATCTACAAGCACCCCGTGTCCCGCCAGAGGAGGCCACCCTGTCCCTACTTTGCCGGCAAGCACCACGAGACCCCGGAGGCCGTGGAATTTGACCAAGTGCAGAGGGGCAGCGGCGGCAGCAGAGCTGGACTGGAGGCCCAGCATGCCTGGTCCCTTCTACACTGCCCGGGCCACCTGGAGGCAGGGCGACCTCTGTCAGGGCCCAGGCCCCTCAGAGCAGGGTCCCACCCACAAGGTCAGAAAAGACCACCAGGTCTTAGCAGAAAGCCCACCCATGCTTGGAGTCAGCCACTGGCGACCCTCAGGTCCTAGGCGAGCCCCCATCTCCCAGGCCTCATCCCCTGGGCTCAGCACATGATACCTGTGGAGTACATGGCTGGCTTTGGGCCTCAGTTCCATCCTCTGCAGGTTGGAGGAATTGGCAATGCAGCCCTCCCCAACCCAGGCTGTAAATGCTGCTCAGATGGACCTGGGGTGCTGCACAGCCCAGCCTGTCCAAGGTGCAGGGCTCAGGGAGGGCCAACTGAGCCCCGGGCTGGGCTTTGGAGGGTTAGTGAGGTGGACAGGAGGTTAAGGGAGAGGGTCAGAGGGGAGCATGAGTGGGAAGTGGGGCAGGTGGACTGGGTGGCAGGTGACTATACGCGGGAAGCTCAGGACCCTCGTGCTGCACCTCGGCGGCCTCCTCACAAGTGCTCTGATGGGCAGGTGGGAGCCTCGGTGTCCCAGGGACCTGCCAATTCCCTCGGGCTGCAGGGCCAGCCCAGCCCAGCAGAGCTGTCTGCCTGGTGTGAAAATGAAGATTGATCGTCGTGGAGAGGCAGCCCCGGCTCTCCAGAGCCAGTTGGGAGTTGCAGAAATACAGAGCTTCATTATTATTTTAAGTGTTACTCAGCTGCTTTATTGAATTCTCCAAGTCAGGAAAAATTCTGGCGAGATAAGAAGTTGACATTTTCAGAAGCAGCAGCGAGAGCTGTGCGGGCGGTGAGGACAGAGCAGAGCCTGCTTGGCATGAGAATGTCTCAGCCCACCGCCCTGCCACCCACAGCCCCACGCACACATGTAGGCACTTGCTGACTCAGGGACCAGGGTGGTTGAGCCAGTCTCCATGAACAGCCAGCCCAGAGGAAGGCGTCTGCAGAGAAAGCTCAGCCGCTGCCTCTGCCTCCCTTCCTCCTTCCCTCCCTCCTTTACTCCCTCCCTTGCTTTATTGAGCACCTACTGTGTGCCCAGCCTGGGCACTGGCCAGCTGAGGATGCTGTCCTTTTTCTACTTAGCCTTGGTGTGATGGTGGGCACCAAGGCTGGACGTCGCTCACGGCCATGCAAGTGTGCCTGAGCGATGGCAGAGGACAGGCGAGGAGCCTTGGGGAGTGGCATCACCCTCCCCAACTCAGCGCAGCTCAGGGTCCCCCTGCTCACCCCTGGAGCAGAGCCTGGTGTGCAGAGATGCTTAGCAGTTATGTGTGAAGTGCAGGATGGAGAGTGTGGTAAGAGAAGAAGGTGTCTCTGGAGGGGCTGTGAGAAGAAAGTCGCCATTCTGGCCTCGAGGGGGTGTGGGTTTCCTTGGCCTGGAGCGGGTGTGGGTTTCCTCGGCCTCGAGGGGCTGTGGGTTTCCTCAGCCTTGAGGGAGTGTGGGTTTCCTCGGCCTCGAGGGAGTGTGGATTTCCTCGGCCTCGAGGGGCTGTGGGTTTCCTCGGCCTCGAGGGGCTGTGGGTTTCCTCGGCCTCGAGGGGGTATGTGTTTCCTTGGCCTGAGGGGGTGTGGGTTTCCTTGGCCTCGAGGGGGTGTGGGTTTCCTTGGAGAGCATCCAGTAGGTCGCTCTGCAAAGACACTGGCTGGACAAAGGCTCCTTAGTGATGGCCAGGCTGGCGTGGGGGGAAGGAAGAGGATGAGGCAGAGGACAGGGGTGAAGGCCTTTCTCCGTCTCTCTGGCTCCTCCTCCTCCCTTGCTCCCAAAGCCATCGTCGGTCCCCTGGCCTGCTGTGTTCAGTTCCCTGCCCTGTGTGCCTGACCCTCCAGGCAGATTGGTCCTGGTCCCTGTCCTGGGCCAGGCCACACAGCACATGATGACATGCCCAGCTCCTCCTTCCAGGGACTTGCCGTCCAATCATGAGGACAAACACGAGTGCACAGAGCCAGATTTGGGATGCCTGTGTGCCTCGAGGGCTTTGTATGGATATGGAGCCTGAGGGAGCCTGGGAGAGAGAGGCTGGGAGCACCTGGGGGACCTGGGGACCAGGGAAACTGGGGGAACTGGTTCCAGCCCAGATGGGGCCCAGGAACAGGCCTGGGAGGGTGGTGACTCCCAGAGCCACATGCTTGTACAAGTGGACAATCACCCGGTCGTGTGGGACCAACATGTACCTGGCTTTAGGGGGGTGACTGCCATTGTTGTCATGGCTTTTCCTAAGGGGAAGGAATTCATTCCCTGGATATGTGTGTTCCGAGCCCCCTGCTCCATGCAGGGCCTTGACATAGACCAACCCTCCTGGTGTCCCGACAACTCACCCCCAAGCTTCGGGGATGTGCGCTCCCCCCGACTGCCTGCTCCAGCCTGGGCCTCTTACCTGGGGTACCCTGGCTCCCTGTGACCCTGCCAGGTCCTTCACCCCGCAGGTCTTGATGGGGGCTTGTTCTCAGTATTCTTTACCCCTTTCCATCTAAGAGCTTGTCCCTGAGTTTAGATCCCTCAAAACCTCCCTGGGATGTGCCGGGACTCCCGTCCTCCCCAGAGGCCTCTCAGCCTTAAGGGCTCTATCCCCCGCCACTCCCACCTCTGTGGTGTCTGCCCTAACCTGAGCGGGTCACCCTCCACCCTTCTCTCTGGGTGTGGGTTCCATGTCTGCCTCCCCCATCAGACAAACTCCAGGAGGACAGGGGCCTGGGCTGCCTTGTGCTCAGAGTGTGCTGGGAGCCCGAGTGGGTCATTCACCCATCACTCACTGCAGCTCCATCAGGCCAAGGCTACTATCCCCGTTCGATGGACGTTAACCTGGAGGCTCACGTGAACACACACGGCCAGGCCTGCCTGAGCCCCAAGGGGACCTCTTGATCACTGTGCCCTCTACGCAGTGCAGGGGGAAGTAACTGTCCTTCCCCTGTGGGTCTTGAGGTGATGGGGACAACAGGGGTGGGGGACGATAGGGCAGCATGGGAGGAAGGAGGTGTCACTGGAAGTGAGTCCTGACCACCAGGAGGCAAGTGTGGGAGGAAGAAAGAGGTACAGTCAATCCAGGAAGCCTGCATGGAGTGGGTGAGTGGATGAAGAGAAGAAATGGCAGCCCAGGGAGCGGGGCTGGCATGACAGATATCGGGGGCTGTGGTTCCCAGTGCTGTCCTCACGTTGTTTTCCGAGTCACCCCTGGGAATCAGGTGTGATGTTCTGTAAATAATATACCTTGTGTCATTTAATCCTCACAAAACCCCAAGGCCTCTGGGGTCCCCATGACCATTTCAGGGAGCACACAGGGCCCTGGGATTGTTTTCATCAACTTCAGCCAAAGCTACACAAGGCAACAGGCTGAACACAGGGGCACCTGAGATTCCACTGGCTGCTATTCAGAAAGATCTGCAACCGTGTGACACTGACCCTGCTTCCCACTGTTTTTTTTGCGGGGGGTGGGGGGCGTTAGAGGATACAGTTTCATAAAAACATGTTATATGCGTCAGTATGTAATTTTTAAATGAGTTAATATTTCTAATGTATATTTTGTTTCTAACACTGTCAACGTGGACAATAAAACCTACAGAAACACATGCCTTTGGAAGTGCTTGCTAATTTTGAGGGTGTGAAGGGGTCCCACCCCCAACAAAGTGGGACCCAAGGGCAGAAGCAAGCCCTGCAGTGGCCTTGGGGGGGCAGTGAGGGACCCAAGGGCCAGGCTGCCGCTCTGCCCGCTTCACTTGGCATGTGGTTTTTTCAGTAGGGAATGGGAGCACTGGGTGCCCCCAGCGGCAGTAAGGGGTGGGGACAGAGGTACCCGGAGGCTGGCAAGGAGGCTGCTGCTTACAGGGGGGCTGGACAGGAGCGATGGCAGGGATGGAGGAAAACCTGCTCTGCAGAGCTGTTCAGAGGGAGCATGGAAGGCCGGGGTGTGTGTAGGTGGGGACCCATGCCCACGGCCAGGGCGCTGACTGACTGCCCCAGTCCTGGCATGCCCCTAGGCTTCTCCTGGAGTCCTGAGCTGGAACCCGGGGGACTCTGCAGGCTTTGCTTGGTCCCTCTGCAGAAACTCAGAAAGGGAAGTGTCATCTGTCCCAGCAGGGCTGAGGGCCCGGGAAGTCGGAGGCCCACTCCTGCTACAGAGCTCCAGAGATAATCTCCCCCGGATATTGACAAGGCAGCCTTCAGGGATTTTAATATCATGGCTCCATGGGGACACTGATGTCTGCCGTTACTAAGCTGCTCAGCATCTGAAGCCTGGGTGTGGGAGGGACCAACTCAGCCACCCATCTGTGCTTCTTACAGCAGCACACTCACTCATTCACTGACTCATTCATCCATTCCGCCCTCTTTACCCACACACCCATCCGTCCTTCCAGACACTCATTCAACCATCTACCTGCCCTGCCATTTATTCATTTATCCATTTGCCCACCTGCCTGTCCACCTTATGATCCAACAAGGTTAGGAGCATCTACTCTGTGCCAGGACACCAGTCTAGGGAGACAAAGGTGACTTGTGCATATTCTCTACCTGCAAGGAGCTGGAAAGTCCAGTGAGGAAGATGCTGCTACTGATGGTGGCGGTGATGGTGATGATGGTGGTGGTGACGGTGATGATGGTGATGGTGGTGGTGATGGTGATGGTGATGGTGATGATGGTGGTGGTGATGGTGATGGTGGTGATGATGGTGATGGTGGTGATGGTGGTGGTGACGGTGATGATGGTGATGGTGGTGGTGATGGTGATGGTGATGGTGATGATGGTGGTGGTGGTGGTGATGGTGGTGATGATGGTGATGGTGGTGATGGTGATGGTGGTGGTGATGGTGATGGTGGTGATGGTGACCGTGATGACGGTGATGGTGGTGGTGATGGTGATGGTGGTGATGGTGATGGTGGTGGTGATGGTGATGGTGGTGATGGTGGTGGTGATGGTGATGGTGGTGGTGATAGTGATGGTGATGATGGTGGTGGTGATGGTGATGTTGGTGGTGATGGTAGTGGTGACAATAGTGATGATGATGGTGTTGATGATAGTGGTGATGGTGGTGGTGGTGATGGTGGTGATGATGGTGATGGTGGTGATGGTGGTGATGATGGTGATGGTGATGGTGGTGGTGGTGATGATAGTGATGGTGATGGTGGTGATGGTGGTGATGATGGTGATGGTGGTGATAGTGGTGATGATGGTGATGGTGATGGTGGTGATGGTGATGGTGGTGATGATGATGGTAACGGTGATGATGGTGGTGGTGGTGATGATGATGGTGATAGTGATGATGGTGATGGTGGTGGTGATGGTGATGATGGTGGTGGTGATGATGGTGGTGATGGTGGTGGTGGTGATGGTGATCGTGACGGTGGCAGTGGTGATGGTGGTGATGATGGTGATGGTGATGGTGGTGGTGGTGATGGTGGTGATGATGGTGATGGTGATGGTGGTAGTAGTGATGGTGATGGTGGTGGTGATGGTGGTGATGATGGTGATGGTGGTGGTGGTGATGGTGGTGATGATGGTGATGGTGGTGGTGGTGATGGTGGTGATGATGGTGATGGTGATGATGGTGGTGGTGGTGATGGTGGTCCTGCCCAGGGTCTCAAAATGCCGTTTCCCACACCACCCGTCCAGGGGCTGGGCAAACCCTCTCTGGCCTGGGCTTCCATGTCTGGTTGGGGGTGAGAGGCTTATGCAGGGGCAGTGGCAAGTGTCCAGGAAGTGAGGGTGTCCTCACACATCAGGGAGGTTGGAGGAGCTGCTGAGAGAGTGGTTAGCGGTGGGGCCAGTGGTTAGCGGTGGGGCCAGTCACAGGCAAGGCAGCTAGATCCCAGCAAGCAGTCTGGCTATGGCTGGAGGCCATCTGGCTTCATAGAAGGCAGAGCCACACCAGACCTTGTGATGAAACAGGGGCCAGCCAAGAGTGCCAGAGGAGGCAATGTCCAAACCCTCTAGGGATGGTGCTGAGAGAGACAGCTGTGTGGGAAAGGGAGGTGAGCCACTTGGATCTGGACCTCAGCCATGCACATTGTATTGGGCAGGCCCTGCTGCCTCAAGGGCCCACTGGCACTGCCTGTTTGGAGAACCTCTTGGTGGGAGTTGAGAAGCTGGGGTTGAGGCTTGCTGACCTGGGCCAGGCTGGAACACCTCTGGGCCTTGACTTTCTCATCTATAACACAGGGTCACCTGATCCACATTCAGCCTCCTGTGGGGCTGTGCGGAGGGTCTGGGATGTTGTTGATGTGTGTGAGCAGCTCTTTCTTTCAAGGGGACCTCACCTGGCTTTCCCAGCATACAGATGCACCAAATCCCTCACCATCTTGAGTAACCCCCTCACCCCCATCTTCAGGCCTCAGTTTGCTCCTCTGTTAAATGAGACTCACCCTCCAAGGACTCCAGATCTTCCTGCGTCTCTTAAAGGTACACAGAGCTGGGGCTGCCACCTCCTTTGTGCAGACAGGGGCATTGAGGTCCCACTGGGTGAAGCCCTTCACCCAAGATCCCATGAGTGGCTCAGGAGAGCTTGGTCTGTAAGTTGGGGGTGGGGGCTGAATCCACCCCAGGGCTCTTACTACCAGCCTTGGAGAAGAAAGATGGGAAGGTGCCTTAGAAAATGATCCGTGACTCCCCAGACAGAAGGGAGTATTGACACGGTTATTTTTAGCATTATTAAAATCAGTCTGTTTTGCTCCCTTTTTTCTCTCCTCACTCTGGCTCAGTCTTCGCCTCCGGATTGAGTGTGTGTTCGTGTGTCTGGGCCAGGGCGCTGAGGGAGCTGCTGCAATCAAAATGATAATGAGACCATGATTGTGTCTCTCGAAGCCTTGCTTCTGCCATGCCTCTGCCTGACCCAAATGTCCCTGGGTCTTCACGGTGTCCTGGGGAGCAGCACCCCTTCTTTGAAAATGAGATAGCTCAATGCTCGATAGAAACAGCCTCCGGGAACCTTGGAGAACTTGGGGACAGGCCTTGCCTATGGGTGATCCTTGCTGAGCCCTTCTGACTGCTGGGGCAGAACCAAGACCACTGTCCATGGTGCTGGACAGTCTCACCACGGTCCCCCAGACTCAGGTGGTCAGAGCTGATGTGGGGATGGACAGAGTCTGTGTCTGAGGAGAAAGGCCTGGGGCCTACGGGCGGGGGACAGCCTGGTTAGGGGAAAGTGTCTGTGTCTGAGGAAGAAGATGTGGGCCCCTCAGGGAGGCAGCCTGGTTAGGGGAAGGACAGTGTCACTCCCAGCTGACCCCTCTTCCATCACAAGGTCTGGTGTGGCTCTGCCCTCTATGAAGGGGCCACTAGAGATCAGGTGCTCGCCACACTCACCCCCTACAAACAGGCACAGCCTGCACCTTCCCATGCAGCCAAGCGGAGGACAGGTGGCCTCCAGGCTCAGGGCTCAGAGAGAATGCAGACGCCTGGGCCAGGAGTGAGAGGTGGGCCTCTCAGGGGACCTGCTCTGGGGAGGGAAGGTCTAGAGAAGGGAGCTGTGGTGGGGTTCTCCTGCAGCTCTGTCACTGGGAGCTCTGCCAGCTGGGGCAAGTGGTGAAATGTCTCTGAGCTTCCGCTTCTTTCTCTGTAAAAAGAGAATGACAGGACCTTCCCCTCAAGGGGTCTCGGCCTCTGAGAAGCATGTGGACATCCATGGCTCACAGTGGCTTGCCATCTGAGCTTGCAGCATTTTATTAAAACCAAATGCAGTTGCTGGTGGTGCCTGTGGCCACAGCCCCTGGATCTACCCCTGCAGGGGGCTGCATTCCTGCTGTCTGGAGGCCTAGGCCAGCTCTTCTCACCTCCATCCTCTCAGCTGCCTTTCCCTGAAGTGTCTGCATCTCCCTGACACCCAGCAGCTCTAAGGGGACTCCGGGGCCCTGTGCCAGCCCAGATCCTGGCTGCTGTGACTGGCTGTCGATGCTGTGAGCATCTCACCCGAGACCTTCCCTGGCACTGACCCAGAGCCAGCTTGGCTGCTGGGAGCACTAGAAACCCCTGACCTCTGTGCCCTGGATCCACCCTGCTCTGGAACCTGAGCTGCCCAGGGCCCATGTGGAGTTTGCTCCATGTGGATGGGACATGTCATTAGTAGGAGGAGGAGAGGGGTTGGCATTCCAGCCCTGCTTCTTCACGCTGGGGATTGGGCACTCCCCTTGCTGTCACTCCCCTCCTCTGGCTGGGCCTGTCATCAACCTGCCTGCTGGTGTCTCTGTCCCATCAAATCCAAACCAAGCCTGCCCAAGTTCCGCCCCTGCCGACACCCTCCCAGCACCTTACCAGCTCCAGGCACACAGCCCCCTGCAGCCAGCCTCCTCCTGAATGCTCCAGCCCCACCATGGCTCCCAGCTCTAGACCTTCCCCTCCCTGGAGCAGGTCCCCCAGGAGGCCCACCTCTCCCTCCTGGCCCAGGCGTCTGCATTCTCTCTGAACCCTAAGCCTGGATGCCACCTGGCCCCCTTGGCTGCACGGTAAGGTGCAGGCTGTGCCTGTACGTAGAGGGTGAGTATGGTGAGCACCTGTTCTCTAGCGGCCCCTTCACTGCTCACGGCGCCGCATTTCCCACACCTCAGCTGAGAATCTTTCACGGGTTCCCTCCTGCCTGACCTTTCCAGGGCTCCCCATCATGCTTCCTGCAAACTCCTCCTGGGCCTCCCATACTCCGCCCTGTGTCCCCACCCAGACACGGGGTCGTGAGTCTCACCTTTCATTCACTTAGCTGGGGAACAAATCTCACCGGCTATGGCTGCACCTGGGGCTGTGTGAGTGTGTCGTGTGCTAGGAAAGGTTACCATGAGGAGCAAGTGTGGACACAGGCCCAGCCATTGTGGGGCTTGGGGGAGACATGTGTCAAAACCACACAAACCCCTGTGGGTGAAGCGGGACCCTGCAGAGAGCATGCTGGTTGCGTCCTGAGCCCTTTACCCTGCTCCTGGCACACCTGCTCCATGGGGCATTCACGACCACCTGACACTCTGCCTGACTGGCCAGCCTTCAAGTGGGCAGGGGCAATGTCTGCCTCGGTCGCTACTGGGTCCCCAGAACCCTACTCTGACAACACAAAACAGGGGCTCACACGGTGTCTGTCTAATAAATGAACGAGCGAGCAGCCTGGCCTGCCCGCCCCGAGCACAGCCGCCCTCTCGACCCCTCCTCCGGGAAAGGATGAGGACTGGCCCAGGGGCCGGCAGGGCTGGGTTTGCAGGCCTGGGCTGGAGAAGAGGAGATTTCTAGGTGAGCACAGAAGGGCCGGGGAAGCTGTGTCCACAGTGCCTGAGGACACGATCTGGAGTCTGTCACCTGGGAACACACCGTAACAGGGCTGCACTCCTGCCTGGGCTGGTGATGGGCTGGGCCACCCACAGTGCTCACTCCCTCCGTTTCTCTCCAAAGGCCCTCCAAGGACAGGTCCTCCATCGGAGACGTGGGTCCACCCTGAGGGCCCCAGGAACCCGGGGCTGCCCTGTGCCTGGGGCTGTGACATCTGAGAAGAGATACTGTGGCACCGGGGATTCTGGGGTCCCCAGACCTGGAATGCCACCTCCAGAGGTCCCCATTTTGTCCTTCCTGCCACTCAGTTTCCTCTCTTGGCCCTGGCAGGCCTGTGCCTTCTGTTAGAGCCCCTCTGGTGCTGCCCCCTCTGCACCCTGTTGGACTCCTCCCGCTCCTTGTCCTCCATCACGCTGAGCCCAAATCTGTCTCCTTAAGCATAGCAGAGCCAGGCTGTTCTCAGAGAGGATTTATGTGCCCCTCGCAGAGCAGGCAGGGATTTATCCTCCCGTTCCTCTGTTCCCTCTCAGTCGTTAGGGCAGAAGTGGGACTCCCTGGCGCGTGGCAAAGCTGTGAAATACCGCTGTGCCCTGCATGGTGCTTGTGCCCACGTCGGCCGCTGGCTCACAGGCGTGGGGGCAGAGCCTGGGGGCTGCAGAATCTCCTCCCAGTGGTGACCCATAGGAAGCTGGGGAGAGCACTGGCCCGAACAGGTGCTCTGGTGGACCGCTGTGTGCACCAGACTGTCCCCCAAGCAATGAGGCCCCCACCCACCATCAAATGTCCTCTGGGCGCAGGTCCACTGGCAAACCGTTCCCGGTGGTCCTGAGGGGGATTCGCCCCATCCCCAGCCCATCCTCCAGCACTGGCCTCTCCCAACATCTAATCCTCAAACACCTGAGAGGGGCTTATGCCTGGGCAGGGTTGCTCTGAGTCATGGAGCTGCTTTACCGTCGGCCCCCAGAGGGCCCCCCACCCCGCCTCTAAGCAAGGACCCCACTGTATGTTGCCTGCCATCCTCTCAGGAAGCCAGCTCCACCCTGAGAAGATGCAAACTGGGTTTTGCACCCGCCCCTGCTATTTCTCAGGGTTTGCTCAGAGGCCCTGGAGCCGGTGGTCATGGCTCAGAGCACATTCTCCCCTCAGCTGTGTCCACACACTCTAGCCCCCCAGGTAGCCCCCCATCCTCAGGCCAGAACTGGACACCAGCACAGCCCATTGTGGGGTGGAAGGCACTCCGTCGATGGGCGTTAATGTGCCCTGTCCCCTCCTCACCTGCTCAGCAAGTGTCCACTGAGCACCTACTGTGTGCAGGACCCACGGCCAGGCCTGCTTTGGTTGAAGCCTGTGTAATGTTTTTCAGACTGGGGCCCTTTCCAGGGGAGAGTGGATCCCCCACCCCCCACTCTGCCTGTCCTGAGCACCCTTAGACCAGGCCACGGTGCAGAGCAGCGGCGCTGGGAATGGCGCTTTCATTGGCTAGGATGGTGAGGAAGCCTTCTTAGCTCGCCAAGACGTTGTCATGGAGACCCCTCTCTCACTGCCACCCTCCTTCTTCCCGTCTCTAGGGAACGGGGTCCCCTGAAGAAGACCAGCAGCTCTGCGGGGGCTCAGGATCTCTGCATTGCTGGGGGGACTCACCTCACCTTTTGGGGACTCTGAACCATGAAAAGAGCGACCAAGCCCAGTTGTGCGGACTCGGAGAGGCTCGGACCCCCAGGGCACTCTGTCCCACAGGAATGTGGCAGGCTCCCTGCAGCAGGGTTCCCTGCAGGACAGAGGGACACAGCATCCCGGTGGTGCTGAGCCTCCCAGCTCTCTTGGGGTCTAACCGCTTCACAAAGGGGTCCTGAAGGTTAGGAAGTTCTGGGTGTTGGGAGCAGCTGGCTGGGCCCCCCAGAGCCACAGATGGTGGCCCAGAAAAGCCAGCCTGACCACAGCCTGAGGTGACAGCATCCTGTGGCCAAAAGCTCAGCCCTGAAGCAGCTCCTGGGTGTGACTGGGCTGGCTGACAACAACCTGGGGCCCGAGGCCTGGCTGCTCTAAGCCTAGTGCTGAGAAGGAGAGAAACACCCGTCCTTTGACTTCCTGCTGGACCTAGGGGCTGGCCCGGGGTCCTCAGCCTCTGCGTGGTGCTGGAGTGTGCAGGCAGTGTGAGTGCGTGTGCACATCTGGCGCAGGTGTCGCTGTGACTCTGTTGCTTGGACACCTTACCTGTTTGCAAGGCTCCCGTCTGGGCCTCAGTCTCCCCAGCTGCAAAGGAAGTGGCAGGCAGCACGGATTAGCTCCCCTGCAAGCCCTTCTGACATTCCGGGAGCCCCCGTTGTGCCAAGGGCCAGCCTGGACACTTCCGCCTCCCTCCAAATGTCAGCAAGGGAGGGAACTCAAGCTCCCTGGAACGGAGTGTCTTACTGTGACTTATTGGATCACAAACAGTTTAATAAGGAGAGGGATGGGGAGGGCATGCCCACCTGCTTACCTCATAAATTAGGCATCAGATGTTCACAAAGGTGTCTTTGAGTAAACAGAATCATCTTGCTGGAGGAAGGGCTGTGTCTACAGGCCAGGCAGTGAGTCCCGGGGGATGGCACCACCAAGATGGCGAAGACGAGGCCCCTGCACATGTCTAGCGTGCCCTTAGGCAAGCCCGGGGTCAGGCAGGAGTGTCTCGCAAAGACCTTGGGGCAGCTTGGCAGGGAGATGTGGCCTTTGAGGGGCTCAGTCGCCCCATCCCCATCTCTGAGGCTAGACTCAGCCCAGGGCCTGGACTCCGGACCTCTATAGCAGGGCCAGGACCAGCTGCAGCCACCTCAGCTGCCCAGCCAGGAAGCAGAGGCTGTGGGAGGCAGGTCTGCAGGAAGCTGTGGGGCCTCAGGCACTTTCCTTCATCTCCCACCCCCGTCCCCACACCTCGGCCCCTCTTCAGGCCCAGTGCAGGGTCCCACAGTGTCTCCTTCACCCACGGAGGGGTTGCTCCTACCTGACACAAGACCTCAGGGCTTCTCTCCCTTCAGGGTCTGGGTCTGTTCCATGGGCGGGTGGATTCAGCCCCAGAGGCACGGTGGGGATGCGGGCATCTTCTTCTCCTTAGAGAGCCTTGGTTTTGGTTTTTGCACTGGACACTGGATGGGGAGTGGTTGTGGGCTCCGGGCCCTCAGGCACCACCTTCCTCCCTCCTCTTCCTCTTTGCCAGAAGCAGTGCCTTCCCTGTGACCTCCACAGACAGCCAGGCCACATGCACACAGAGCTCCCTGTCCCCTGGCCCGGATTCACACTGGGCTCCAGCCAAGGGCCCTATGCCCCAGGCAGCCCCGAGCAGGGTCTTGGTGGCCAGAGGCAGCCAGGGAGTAGGGTGATTCCAATGGGCACCGCCCACCACCCCACCTGGGGTGTAGGCTCGCTCTAGAGATGGAGAGAAGCAGGCCAGGGGTTGTGCTGGGGATGGTCCCATGGGAAGGGAGGCCAAAGGCAGGATCGGGTGAGCTGGAGGCCCAGAAGGTGGGGGTTCTTGGTGTGCAGCGAGAGGGAACAGAGGCTGGGGACTCAGGACTCCCTTGGTGGCGGGTGGTTGGGTGGGCCTTGTCCATGTCCTGGGAGTGGGCAGAGAGGCATCTGTGCTCCTGTGTGTGTAGAGGGGCACCCGGACTCCAGGTCCAAAGGCCTGCCCTCCTCTGCCATGTAGGATTGTGGGAATCCTCGGCCCCAGTCCTGGCTCTGCTAGAAATCTTGATGGATCTTGGCTTTGGTGAAAGTGAGGTTCCCTTCCCTAACCCAGTCCGGACCCAGGCGGCATCCTGGGTAACAGCCTCCCGCTGCAGAGTGATGAGGCAGAGGGCAGAGTTGCTTACACTGCCTTCTAAAAGCCCCATTCATTCTCCGCGAGAGACGCACTCCCTAACTCATGCCGGAACGCAGAGGGATGATTTTTAATAAACCGGCCCTTTCGGGGCCTGAATCACTGTAACAGCAGGCGCAGGGCAGATTTACGCGCAGCCCACCCTCTGCTGCCCTCGGCACCGGCAGGCAGCCCCTTGTTTAGGAGACAATTTACTGCTTTGGGTTGTTTCTTGGCTTTTCTGAAGCAGGGGCCTGAGTTCGAACTTCCTGTCTGCTGAGAGAAGCCGGAGCGCAGCGGCATGGGACAAGGGCTCGCGGTCCCTGTGGCCCGAGCAGGAGCGCAGCGGAGTGGGACGAGGGCTCGAGGCCCCTGTGGCCCGAGGAGGACCAGGCCAGCTTTCCCTGTCCTCAGCCGGCCTCTCAGTGAGGCCAGGCCCTGTCCTAGATAGATGGGAGAATGCACTCCTGGGGTCTCCCTTCCTGGGCTGGGAACCAAGCATGAGAAAGTGCATGCTGGCGTGAGGCCTGGACACCTGGCGTGCACTAGAGTATCAGAGGCAACTAGGGCTCTGCCTCCGTTTCCTAATCTATAAAACAGGGTCTTCATTTTCCCAGCTCAATCCGCAGGGCTGCTGTGGGGACACAATGGGGCCGTGGGGGTCATATGCTCTGCATACCCGGTCCACAGGTGAGGCTGAGGCCTGGGATGACTCAGGGACAGAAGGGAGCTGGGATCCAGGTGTGGGTCCTCCCTGTCACCTCTGGTAGACCCGAGGCCCCATGCTGTATGCCCCCACCCCCTGGGGAGTGTGACGTAAACATTTCCCTCCCCGGATCAAGCCTGAAGCTTCCCCCCTCGGCTATCTCCAGTGCCCCCACCATCAGGCCGCTTCCTCTGAGCCTCAGGACACAGCTGTTCCTTCCAGATGTGCCCCGACCAGGTCAGCGGTCGGCCTGTGCCCATTGGCTCTAGATGGCCCTGCTGCCTTAGAGCGCCCTGTGGGTTTCACTCCTCCCGTCTCTTCTCCCAGGCAGCAGCAGCCCCATCTGTGGAGAGCACAACGTTCCCGCCACCCCCTCTTCCTGCGCTCTCCTGCTAGCCCGCCTCCAAGCCACCTTGCTCACTTCACCCAGCGGCCCAGGCCTGGGGGCTCCTGCTCCCTGTGAGTCTCTGTCTCCTCCTAGGGACCTTCCCCTTTCTGGACCCTCCAGGGACGAGGTGTCGCCTCCTCCAGGGCTGTTGGAACCAGCTCTTCCTGCTGGGCGTTGCCTGCCAGGACCCCACACCTCTACTGGCTCCTGACTCGGCTGTTCTCCAAGCATTCCTTGGAGATGTCACAAATGGGACCCCTGAGTGCCCCTCACCCTGGCGGGTCCCGGCCTGGACTCACCCTACTGGGGCCAGCCCCGTGTCCCCGGAGCTGAGTGCAGCCAGGCCTCGCCTTTGCTTGTGTGGCCATTTCAAGGGGCAGAAAGAACTACGGTTAATGCGAGCTCCCTGCAAGCCAGGCAGAGGAAGGACACCACTGGCCACGGTCACAGTCAGTGGTTCATGAGCTTGGCAGAGCCAGGTGTAAGGTCAGTGATTCCCACCCGCCTCCCGCCCGCTGCGAGTCCCTCCCGCCTCCCTCCCGCTGCACAGCTCTGTGGCTTGGCCTCTGTGTGCCGGTTTCCTCAGGAAAACCGGCGATGAAGCAGGAGGCGGGCTCAGGGACCACCTGCGGAGGCTGCAGTGAGAAGGCGCCGCGATGCCTGACCTGGGCAGAGCCCAGGAAGCCCTGGCTGCCAGCACAGTTGCCACACTCAGTACATCATCAGGCACCACCTGGCAGTTCCAAAGGCTGCCCCTTAAGAGGAGCTGGCGTGCCCAAAGCCATGGGCGTTCCAGAGCCGAGGAGGCTGACCCCAAGCACAGTCGGGCCCTGGCTGCACCTAACCCTGCGTTCCTGGGCATGGTGACTCCACAAGGGGTAGGACTGGGGGGACGGGGAGGAAACGTAGGGGGGCCCAGAGCATCAGATGGCAGGGAACCCCTCCCTTAGGGATGGCTGTATCTCTCCCTCCACCTGCCCTGGTCCTTCTCTTCTACCTGCCATGGGCGAACCACTATCTTGGAACTCCCATACCTCCCCAGCCCTGTCTGTACCCCAATCCTCTTGCCTCCCCAGGGATAAGCGAACCTCAGGGCCCTTCTCCCTCCCCAGGGATGGACCAACCTCAGGGCCCCTCTCCCTCCCCAGGGATGGACCAACCTCAGGGCCCCTCTCCCTCCCTAGGGATGGGCCGACCTCAGGGCCCCTCTCCCTCCCCAGGGATGGACCAAACTCAGGGCCCCTCTCCCTCCCCAGGGATGGACCAACCTCAGGGCCCCTCTCCCTCCGCAGGGATGGGCCAACCTCAGGGCCCCTCTGCCTCCCCAGGGATGGGCCAACCTCAGGGCCCCTCTCCCTCTCCAGGGATGGACCAACCTCAGGGCCCCTCTCCCTCCCCAGGGATAGGCCAACCTCAGGGCCCCTCTCCCGCCAGCACCAGTGGTGGTTGAGGAGATCTGGCTTTGGGCTTCTCACACCTGGGCTCTGGCTGCTCCTTTCCCTGCACACGGTGATGTTCCTCTACTCAGCCTGATGAAGGACTCACAATGGGGTGAGGAGGCTTCTGGAGCAGGTGGCTGGCAAGCTGTCCTGGGCAGCAGAGAAGCCTGTCCAGGGGAAGGAGGGCAGGGACTCACAGCTGAGGATCACGGTTCCTGCAGCTCAGGCTCCTGCCAGGGACCCCCCTCTGTCCTTGATGGTTAGACTCCAAGTCGTGCTTGGTCCTTGTTTCTGTGTCTTTTCTGCCTGCTGGTGAACCCAGAGGGGTCCCCAAGGCTGGGCTGTGTCTATTGATCAAATTCAGAGGCCTGTGCTTGGCAGTTGGCTGCTCGTTATTCTCTGTGGCTTTATGAGCAGCTCCGTGGGTGGGCAGCGGTCCCTGCCAAGAACGTGAGGCACTGAGAGGTTCGTGGCTTGCAGGAGGCCACACAGCCCATTCCAAAGGCCCATGGGATGCACACAGGCCATACCCCAAGTTTATGGCAGGGAAGCAAAGCTGGAGACCAGAGAGGTGAGGTGATTTGCCCAAAGCCATGCAGGGAGGGAGGGCAGGGCTGGGCGTGCGTGGTTCTGCTGCGGCCTCCCACAGGGCTGCCTGCCTCCGAGGGTACCCAGCTTCCCTCCCTCCTGGCTGCCCGCTGGGCTCCTTCTGTTCCATCAGAGCGCACTCCCGGCTCTGGCTCCCAGGGGGCGCTGAGGCCCCACGGCTGGCTTTCCGCCTGCCCAAACCCTGAAAAATGCGGCGTGTGCTCTGCAAACTCACTGGTGCTGTGTGTGTTTTTCCAATCAATAGAAGATGCTCAGTCCCCGAGATGTCGCTACCAGAGTCTTCACACATCTGCATCGGAAGGATTCCAAGTGAAAAGTCTTTTCCTGTTGGGGTAAAAAAAATGCAAAAGGAGAAAAGGAGAATTTGCCTAACAGACTAGAAAATTTCCACTTCCCAGCATCTGAACAAAGTATTTGTGCTTCTGGTGCCCAATTACCCAGGCTGCAAAAGGAGAGCTGGGTGGGTTTCCAAGCTCGGCCGTGGCGCTCAGCGAGTTGATCCCAGGGGGAAATCTGCATGTGTTTCTGGGCGAGGCTGCAGGTCCCAGCCACCGGCCTGGGAGACGGGGGTCTGCTTCCAGCCCCACTTTCCACCTTCGTTTGACCTTGGAGAAGGTGCTTGGCCCCTCTGAACTCAGCCCTCCCGGCTGCAGAGAGGTTTAGTTACGTTCACATCTCCAGGATGCTGAAAAGCCCAAAGCATCTAATCTAAAACATAAACCGATTCATAGCTTTATACTAATGTGGCGTTTTCAAAGTGCCTTTGAAGTCCACATCTGCCTGGTTTCCTAATTGGCCCTGGGGAGTGGGGGGAGAGCTGCACCCCGGAGCTCACAGGGGTGAAGGGCGATGCACTGGCCTGGCTGTCAGCAGTAGAAAAGGGCAGGCAGGGCTGCTCCTGCTTGGTGCCAGTGGCCTGGCCCTCAGTCTGGCAAGCCTGGGAATGGCCATGGAGAACACAGGCGGGAGGGGCTGGCCTCGGCCTCAGGCCTCCAGCCCAGTGGAGAACACTTGCAACGGATAAGACTGTCCCGCAAGCCCAAATCGGTGCCCTGCTGCGGGGAGATGGCAGCACCCACTGCTGAGCTGCTGCCGGGAAGCTAAGGCCGTGAGTGGTGACCGCCACGCGAGAGCCGGGCTTCAGGCCTGGGCTGCAGAGCTCGCTTCCCCCAGCCAGGGAGTGTGAGAGGCGCTGGCTCTGGGAAGTCTTTCCCTTCTCATGAGCACAGGGAACTCACGGTGCTCTTGCTCCCGGCCTGGGTCCTCCTCACCTCAGAGGTCACTCAGGCTAGAAACTGGGACAGCTCTTCCTGGCACTGTCTCCTGGCTTCCCATCCCTTCCAGCCACCGCCAAGTCCTGCCAATTTTATTCTAAATGCCTCTAGATGGTGCCCAGCTGCTGTTACCTGGGTCCTGGCCACCATGGTCCCTCCACAGGGACAACAGCAATCCCCTCTCCACCTTGTCTCCCTGCTCCCGCTCTCTGTGCCTCCAGTCCCTTCGCTAGTGACGGCCAGGCTCGTTTTATGAAAACACAAACACCGATGGCCTGGCTGGCCTCAGCCCCAGCCCCGCTCCGGTGGAGGGCTGAGTGCGGCGGGTGGGGGTGGGGCGGGTCTTGCTCTGCTTCTCTGCTGTCTCTGCTGCCCTGCTCCCTGAGGGTGACAGCTCCTGGCAGGTACTAGGTGCTCATTAATACTTGCTGCCTGCCGGAATGAGCTGGCATTTGGGCGGGGTCTTCAGTCCAGAACTGTGAGATGAGGAGACAGCATGGAGAGGGAGGAAGCGGCTGAGGCAAAGGCTGGAGAGCGGGCCATGTGCAGGGCGGGTGGGGGTGGGGGACGGGGCGGGAGGACAGAGCTGGACCCCTGGGCCCCTGGGGGGTCTGCGTCAGGTCAGGGAGAATGAGTCGGGGGCTGCAGTAGTGGGACCTGGGGCGGCTGGCCTGCAGGGCTCAGTGCAGAGGGCTCTCTACCCACCCAGCACACAGCGACAGTACTGGATCTGGAGCTGCCTCCAGAAACTCATCCCTGCTCTGCCCTCCCAAGCCAAGTGGCTTGAGGGGAAGTCACTGGGCCCTGCATCCTCGAGGCAACCAGGTCTCATAACCCCTGGTCTGAGCAGATGCCTGGCGTGGAGTTTGAGCTCAGGAGCTGTGAGCGCTCCCAATCTGTGCTTCGGAGAGCTCCCTTGGGAGCCCCAGAGTGGAGGCAGGGAGGCCAGGGGCGAGGCTGATCCCCTTGTCCATGGGAGGGCTCAGCTGGGCAAGGGTAGAAGGCACTCACTCGAGGAGGTGGGGTGTGGATCCAGAGGTGCTCTGTCCTCCTGGAGAAGGAGACAGTGTGAGCAGCTCCCCAAAACCCATCTCACTTCCAAGGATGGGACTACATGGCCTCAGCTGCCCCTCCACCCACTGTCCTGGGGCTTCACTCATTCCCAGAAGCCTGGCAGGGAAGCAAGGAGGGACCGATGCAGGGCTGAGCCCCTACCTGTCCTATTGCATATCCCTAGCTCTGCTGGGCGTCACAAGGCCTCTCAGCTGCAGCATCCCCACTCCACCCTGACCCTGGCCCATCCACCCTGACGCCGGCCCATCCACCCTGCCTGTGCCTTCCCAGTGCAGCAGGACCCTGGTATTTTCAGGTAGTCAGTTTCTGCTTATTTGAGACATGTGCTCTGTTTTGCGAGTGATTCTCTGCCAGGCCTGGATCTGAATGGCAATGGGCCGGTCCTCAGGGATCCTCCCTTTAGGACCCCAGGTGGCCTTTGGAGCTTCGTGCTCAGTCCTGCTTGACACCCCTGCCAACGCAGTCCTCTCTAGAGAAATGGGTAAAGCCCCCACCCCAACCCAAACACACACTGTGTCTTCCCAGCTTGAGAAGATCCAAGGGAATTTCTGGATCCTCTCGAGAGAGACTAGAGAGGCTAATCTAATTTGGGGCATCTTCACAGCCCAGCAAACAACCAAGTCTCAGGAAGCCTCAGGTTCTCCATCTGGAAGAGGGGCATGATCACCCTAAGGGCTGTGGATTCTCCAGGCACACGCCCCGGTGCCCACATGGGGACTTTGCTCTTCAGCGCGCCCACTCATCAAGTGCCCTCCCCAGCTCCTGCCTTGCCCACCCTCCCCATTTCCATCCCCCTCCCGGTTCCCACATCTTTATCCCCCTGGAAGCAAAGGCAGACATCATTCTCCTTTGCCTGCCCAAACCCCCAGCTGCAGCCTTGGAGGATGGGGGATTCCTAGGTGTGACCTTGAGGCAGCCCCCTGTCCTTCTGGGCCTCTGCGACGTCACAGGGTAGGGCCCGAGGGCTGCCATGCTGCGGATCTCCAGGTTCCCTCCCCTGCCTCTCCTCCTTTTCCTCATCTTCTGTTCTTCCTCCTCCCCCTCCTCCTCCTCCTTCCTCTCCTCCTCCAGCTCTGTGCTGTGCGTTTCCTTGGGGAATGACTCACACACTCCCTCCCACCTGCACTGCCAGCTTCCCAAACCTTCACTCCAAAGGGTCGAGGTGTGAGCAGATTTCAGCCTTCGGAGGCATCCAGGCTGGGGCGGGCAGCGCGGGTGCCCTGTGGGGCCGCGGTCTCCCCTGCTGCCTGCAGCCTGCAGCCAGGAAACCCAGCCAGGCTCGGAGATTTCCTGCTGTCCCACAGCCTGGGGAGAGAATCCAGCTCTGTTTTCTCATCTGAACTCATCGTGTGACCTTGAGCTTGTTCCTTTTCCTTTCTGGCCTCCCTTTCCCTGTGCAAACACGCCAGGCTGGAGCAGGGAAACCCTGGCTCTTTTTCGGTGTCCCCTCGGCCCCCACCTCTTTTCAGCATTATATATTGACAGATTCTAGTTGTGTATATTGATGGGGTACAAAGTGACATCACGATTCTTGAATACGATGTGGAGTAAGTCAAACAAATCGTGTGCTCAGGGAAGTAAGCCGGCCTCAGGAGGCATCCCTTTTCACCCCGGGGTGGGCAGGGCGTGTGGAGAGGAGTCAGGGGAGGTTATCCAGGGGAGGCTGGGCCCAGTGGAGGCTGGCATCCTCCCCAGGAGCCCCTGGCCATGCGTGGACAGTGTTCCTCTGGTGCCCACCTGCTCCTGTTTCCCTCCCCCACTCTCAGCCCTGTGATTCAGGAGGAATTAAACTTGCCCTGGAACATGTGACCCAGGCCACAGCCAATCACAGAGTCACATTCCCTTGGCCATAGGATTGGTCGAGAGATGGGCATGTGACTCAGTGAGAGCCAATGAGAAGCAAGGAGCTTTGAATGGGCCTGGGGAGGAGGATGCTGCTCTGTGCTCTCTGGGATTCAGGCAAGGAGCCCCCGCCCTGCACAGCACCCAGACAAGGCTGGGGTCCGGGGCTCATCTTCCAGCCAGGATTCCAAGGCAAATAGGATCTCACTTTTGCTACTATTAGCTCAGCATCTACTATTACACAGCTGCAATTTCTCTGCATATATTTTCTCATTTAATTCTCACAGCAGTTCTGCAGGGTGGGTATTATTGCCTGATCTACAGGACCAGAAAAGAGGGCTCAGGTCTGCCCACCCACGTCCCTTGGCCCCTGGCTGGCTCTGGTTGTACCGTCCACCCCCAGAGCTGGGGCTCAGACCCACATGCTGTGTGTGGGGGGGGTCTCAATGCCAGCCAAAGGCCGCCAGCCAAGGGCCCCCAGCCTGGCCCCACTGCTGGACCTCCACCCCTGCTGGGACACACAGCCCCACCTGGAGACCCACATCTTCACTGCATTGCTCTGGAAAGTGCTTTGGGTCCTGTGCATGTGTCTGGACTGGGTGAGATTCCGTGGCAGCTCCTTGACACCAGTCAGCGGGAGAGGAGACACTCAGCTCCACGATGGCACTCACCGGAGGGCTTGCGGCAGCCCAGAGCTTGCTAGGGGGGCGGTGAGGCAAATCTGGGCTCCTGAGTTTGGGCCTAGTGCAGAGGGTACAGGTGTCTCCCACACAGGGTAAAGCTGCCCAGTCAGGTGCCTCGTGCATGGCGGCATCCCACCTCAGTCCAGACTTCCCATTTTGTAGATGAGAAAAGCAGGAGTCAGCAAGGGGGCCTTACTTCCTTCAGGTCAAAATACTCATCAAAAGTCCCTTCTGTGGCTCACAGGGCCTAGGGACTTGTCTGGTGGCCCTTCCTCTTGGTGACATGTCCACCTCGGGTCTCTTTCCGTTTCCTGAGAGCACCCTGCGCTCTCCCAGTCCTCAGCCTTGCCCCTGTCTGTGTGTGGGATACTTCCTCCCCCTACCCCTGGCTGTATCTGCTGTCTCAGCCCTCTGTGGACATGCCCTGCCTTCAGAGGGGCCTGCCCCACCCCTGCAGCCTGGACTCCCCCGTTTTTCATCTGGGCTCCCTGCCCTGTCTGCCATGCGGCTGCTGAAATGTGCCTTATGTGTTTACGTGTTCCTTTATGGGATCCGCGCCTCTCCCACAGACGGGAGGCTCCAGATGGGTGGAGACTGTATCTGTTTTGTTCACCTCTAACTTCCCAGCAGCCCACAGCAGATGTAGCTGCTCTGTGAGTCTTTATTGAACAAGGAGTAACAGCATGAATGAGAGGGGCAGATGCGGGTGACCCTTAGTGCGGGTGACTCTTGGTCTGTGTGACCCTGAACCTGGTGCATTCCTGGTACCGCTGTCCCCACTCTTCATTGTGGCTGCCACAGGACTTGAGGACTGCCGGGAGGACGCTGCTTTTGGGGGCATTCAGGGCTGCAAGGCTTCCCAAGGCTGGGTCTCAGGGCTATGTGTTCCCTATTCCTTGAGCAAGGGTTCTGCTGCATGTGCAGCACCCACCCTCAGAAATGCTGTGCACCCCGGGCAAGAGAGAGACCGAATCCATCGGCTGGTGGGAAGCCCCAGGGAGTGTCCGGCACTGACTTTTCCTCCTCCATTTCCTTTGTGCTTACAGTCAGTGAACTCGAGGCAAGGTGGGAGGCTCCAGTAGAGGTCGGCTGCTGCTGCCCTGGCTGCAGCAGGGCCAAGTGGGCGGCGAGGTGGATGGGGCAGGCTGGGGGCCCGGGCTGCCAGAGCGGCTGGACCGGTGCTTTGCAGAATCACAGGACACAGGTGTGTAGGACAGGAGGAACAGACCTCCCGGGGCTGAGCCTCTTCAGAAGGTCAGGGCAGACCAGTGTGCTTGGGTGGGAGTTTGGGGAGGGGCTACAGGTGGGAGATCAGGCAGTGAAAATGATTTGGGGACAGAGTGGAGGGCCTTAGCTTCTATCCAGAGAACACTGCCTTCATTTCCAGGCTTCATTTCCTGGTTTTTGACACTGCACAAAGCCTCGGAGCCTGAGTGCGGGGCCCACATCAGCCCAGCCATGCTGGCTCCGTGTCTGCACTGGTCACATAGAAACCATCTTTCTATTTCACCAGGCCAACATGAGGGCAGCAAGATGAACGAAGTCCACAGGTATAAAGTCTCTGCTCGAGGCGGGGCCTTCTAGAGGCAGGTGCATTTCAGCTGAGCTAGGGGAGCTCTGTTTTAATAGAAAGACAGGACGATGGAGCCGAAAGACACGGACGCCAGGCCTCACTCTGCAGCCAGCTGCTATCTGTTCTTCAGAAGTTACGGCACCATCCGGGCCTCGGTTTCCACATCTGTCAACTCTGAAGGCTGGGCTGATGCCTTCCAAGCCCTCTGGGACCCTTCCCGCCTTGCTGGGGAGGCAGAGCTGCAGTGCACCCATCCCCCGGGAGCCCAGAGTTCCCATGCCACCGGTGCAGCGCCAGAAAGGCTGCGGATGAGGCGGGCGGCCACCCGCCCCAAGGGATTATGCTCCTTGTCCAACTCTAACTTCATTAAAAAGCCCATCTCTGATCCTCTTAAAGCATTTGTGAAGTGGATGGGATGTGAGGCGAGGCAGGAGGAGGGCGCCTGTGCTGGCCTCCTTGGGGACGGACCAGGCGATTTACATATTTATGAAATCTCTTAACACTGTGCCTGGGCCGCCTGCGCCCTAGGAGACATCGCTTCTCATTTTAAGCTGGGGATCTGTGTTTTGAGAGTGACAGCTCAAGCTGCCATGGGGCCTCCTGGGTATCTGGAGGTGATAAACATTCCGGGGCGGGGTTCCCATCCCAGATCTGCAGTGCCCAGCTCTGCAACTGTGGGTGGGTCAGTCACCCTCTCTGGGCCTCAGTTTCCCCATGTGTAGAATGAGGACAGACAATATCTCTAGTGGGCACTCCTGGCATGGCCCTGGTGATCCCCACTCCTAGCACTCATGTCCTTGTGTGACCCCTCCTGCGGATGGAATGGACCTTCTGTTGGCTTCTCACCAACAGAAAACAGCCAGAGTGAAGGGATGTTCCCCAGCTTAGATTTCAAACCCCCAGGACTCTGCCTTGCCCACCGCCTCGTCCTCCGGATTGCTGGCTGTGAAGTGACCGCCAGGTGATCAGCTGCTCCGTAGAGGGGCGGCCTGCAGCCTGCAGCCAGCAGCCAGCGTTGGGGAAGCCTGAATCTAAGAGTCCATGGGAGCTATAGAGCCTCCCCAGTGGAACCTGGAGACCACCACAGCCTTGACCAGCACCTTGGCTGTAGCCCGTGAGACTCACAGAGGCCGCTCAGCTAAGACGCCCAGATTTCCTATCAGAGAACCTGTGAGATCACAAAGCATTATTTTGTGTCACTAAGTTTTGAGCCAAGTTGCACGCAGTGGTGGTTGACAAAGACAATGTCCACCGAGGTGGGGGACTGCTTCCTGGGGACTGCTATGCTGTGGGAGCCCTGAGAAGGGAGCTCACATCTCCTAGGCACTGAGATGAGCCTCTCTCCAGGCTGGCCCGTGAGCCGTCTGTGGGTGCATCTGAGTTGCCCTCTGCTTCAGGCCCAGCACCGGGGCCCAGAACATGGCAGAGCTTGCTCAGTGCAAGTGTGTTGCTGGGGTTTGTGAGCAGCGGATGATTCATAGCACAGGATAGCAGGGGTGCCTTGGAGCGCGGTAGGGAGCTCAGCACCCCACAGCCTTGGCAGGTGGACTTCCTGACCCAGTCCTGCTCCATCCCCAGCGACGGGCCTGGGACCCCTCCCCTTGGTGGCTGAGACAGCGCCTCTGTGTCGGCTCCCCTCCTCAGATCTGTTCATTCTTCCTAGAGCCTTCCTGTTCTTGCTCATAGAAAAGGATGGGGTGGCCGCGCCCCTCAGCCAGCTCCTGCAGGTGCACTTGGGCTTTGGGGGCCACGCCTGGTGCTGCTTTGTGCATCCTGGCATCCGATGCAGAGCCTGGGGTGCAGCAGCTGCTGGGAGACACCCAGGGTGAGGATACATGAGCAGCCAGTCTAGCATTTTACTCAAAGCCCAGATGACTTGATCCGAAGGTAGGTTAAAAGGCTCATCAGAAACACTTCCTTATTTCCTGTCGATGTCTGAAATGACTCCTCTTAGAGTCTCTTTGGGGTTTAAAACACCAAAACCCCTTGTGCAGCAGGCAGATGTGCTTGCTGAGTCCTGGCACTCCTGGCCACCCTGCCATGCTGAAAGCTGAATCTTTGTTAGGGTGACCTGGCAGAAAGGAAGGCTCTGAGACACCCAGGGACAGGCCTGGCGAGATTGGCAGAAAATGGGGAATGTCCAGGGCTTCCCTTACACGCAGTGGGGACAGGCCAGATGCTGTGCTCCTCCTGACTGCCCACAGTTCTGGGGGGACGGCTCGGACAAGCATGCCAGTGCCCCTCTAGGCCTGGAGGGGGACTGGGCCCCTGTGGCTGAGGTGGGATGTCCATAGCAGGCCATCCAGTGGCAATTCCTACAAGGATGTGAGCCTTCCACGGCTGTGCCACCTGGCAGAGCAGCTGCCGGCCTGGCGTGCACCTGTGCACTTTCAGTGAGCAGGAGCGGCATGCGAGTGCTTTCCCTGCTACTTCCACGCAGGTTTAAATGGCCTTCCATGGCTAGCGGCTGCCCTGCTGGACAGTGCAGGTCCTGGACAAAGAGAACGCGCAAACCGGAGAGTGCTCTGGTTTTGTGTCTGGAGTCAGATCTTTCCAAGCATGCTAAAAATAACCTTTAAAAAAATAATGCCGAGAGAAGATGAATTTTGCTGGGCGTGAGGAGTCGGGAGGGGCTGCAGAGCCTCTAATCCATCAGAGAGGTTTCGCCGTCTGTCCGGGAGACTCTGCTGGAGGGAAGATTCCTGACTCATCCGTGTTTTTAACAGTGTTTATCTTCAGATCTGTGCGGAGCCATGGGATAAAGCGGGGAGGAGCAAGCCCCTGCCCTGTGGGTCCTGTTTGTGGTGATCAGGACCCGGATGCTGCAGACTGGGCCTGGGAAGTCTCCGGAGCCCTTGACAAGCTCTGTAGGCAGACAGGATGGGGCAGAGCTCCCCGAGGGCAGGGGCCTCGAAACCCTTATCCTTGTCATGTTCCACTTCCCACCATCACCTTCAGTGACTCCATCACCACGACCAGCTCCGGCGTCACCATGGCCCAGACGAAAACACCCCGGGCTGTGCTGCCAACACCCCGTGAGCCAGGGCCGCCGCATCCTGCTCCTTAGCCTCACCACGCCATTGCCACCCGGCAGCCCTGGAGCTGACCCCGTTCAGTGAACAGGACACTTGACTTGCCCAGCACCCAGCCCCGGGGCTGCACCAAGAAAGGAAATTCACGCATCCACCTTGGGGACCCACCAGAATCAGGGCCACGTGATTCTGCCACGGGGACCCTGACTGGGATCACAGGCCAGCCACACTCCTGGGAGAAATGGCCCTGAGGCAGATCTCTCTGGGGCGGCCTGGCTGACTCTCTGGGCCTTCCTTCCCAGCCCTGCCAGTCCTCACTGTCGCCTGGTGAACCCGTTTCTATGTCACAGTCCCAAGTGCTGTCCTGTGTTGCTCCAGGAATCCCCTGTGAAGTCAGGGCCCCCATCACCGCTCTGTAGGTCAGGAGCCTGAGTCAAGGGCGAGCAGGCCCGTGGTCCTGCGGGGTGGCAGGTGACATGAAGACACAGGCCTCGCCTCGCAGATGGCGCTTACTCCTCATTCTCCCTCTAATCAGGCTACCGCCTGGCTGAAACCTGAGTCCACCTGCTCCCTGCCTGGATTTGGTCAGGGACAGGTGGTAAGATTGCAGGGTGAGGCAGGATGCTTGGTTCCTGGGGACCAGCCAGACCCCAAGCTGGCTGAAGCAGCATGTGCCCTGCCTCCCTGAGCTGACGGGTCCTGGAAGAATGACCCAACATAGCCAGCAGTGCCGGGAACTGCAGCCCCGGGGGCACCATTTCCCCTGCCCAGCCCTCACTTTGCTGGTCTCACCGGTGCCTGCACTCGAATTCTCCCTGGCCTGGGGGAGGGGTAGGAAAGGGCTGGACGCACCTCCTCCTGCAGAGAGCAGCTCTCTCCCACCGTCAGTCCCAGGAAATTGCTGCGTCATCACTAGGGACGAGTCTGGTGGTCAGTGCCACCTGGTCATGGGGTCTGCGATGGTGGTGCCGACCCCTGTTGGTCCCACTGAGCTCAGGCACTGATCTGCCTCTGGTCTGGACAATTTCCCCCTGGAGGGGCCTCCCCTGATGCATGGCCTCCCTCTCTGAACGGGCATTGGCTTGTTCTGGGTGAGAGCACCCTTCCCATGTTGCTGAGTGCCCCCAGATAGGCACCTGCCTTCTTTCTCTATGTGGCACCTGGGGTCCTGCACATGCCCTGGGCGCTGAGGTTGTGAGGTGGCTTCGAGTGAAGGCTCTCCCCTAGCTGGTCCTGCAACTCCAGGCAAATCCCTCCAGCTCCTCCCCGACCATTTTTGTCCAAGGGGACCAAAATTCCAGCCCCTAGTAACTGTTTTGAGGCTCATGTAGGAGAAGAACAAAGCAGGTGTGGCTCAGAACATTCACTGCTGCATCCAATCAACCCTGATGAGTCCCACATAGGGTGGGCAGCTGGGACGGAGAAATCAACAAGGCTGACGCCTGTGCCGAGGACACAGGAACCTTGCAGGGGTCGGGGGCGAAGAAGTGCTGTGCTGGGCTCTCTGTCTGTGCCGAGGAACCAGGAGCCCAGGGAGGGGGTCTCGGGGGTCAGGGAGGCGTGGAAGTGCTGCGCTGGGCTGTCATTGTGCGGGCGCAACCAGGAAGGTGACACTGCTGTGGGCAGACAGGAGCTGGGAGAAGGGTGGGGCTGCTGGCCGTGGAGCTGCCCGTGCTAAGCTGTGCTGGTGATTGGAGCAGGACTGGCACTGGCTGCTGTCCCTGCCACTCCAGCCTGGGCCTGCCAGATTCCAAGCTCCCTGAGCCATCGGAGGCCGGAGCGGCCCTCTCCAGGAGCCACGGAATGAGCCATGCCCACGGCCAGGTGCTTTCTCCCTCTGCCCAGGGCTGGTAAACCCTTCACATGCCCACCCTGCTGTGACTTTTGCCGTCCCAGACCACAGAGAGCTCTCTCTTTCCAGTCTCCTGGCCCATCCGATGCAGGCCATGCTCCCAGGGAATCCCGTTATGAACAGGAGTTTTGCTGAGATTTCTTCCTCCCTGGGCAGGGTTGGGTGTGCAGAGAGACGGTTTATGACTGAAGGGCAGGGTCTGGAAGCTGCGAGGGCCTGAGCTCAGACACAGGGCACTGCTGGCCGGAGCTGTGTGCTTCCCCCTCCCTTCTGGGGCAGGCCCTTGACAGGGTAGTCTAAAAATTGTGAGTCAATCACAGGCTGAGATGGAAGTCGGCAGGGGAAGGGGTTCCCTGGGACTCTTCTTGGGGGAAGAATTAAGAGTGATCACGCCCCATACTTCAGGTCTCCCAGACTGGTCTCTCGTGGTCTCAGCCCAGGGCCCATCCAGAGTGACCTGCCGTTGGTGGGCACGGCGGCGGGTGGGGTGAACGAGCAGGCAGGCCGTGTGTGTGCAGGGGGTGCTCCTGAGCGAGTGGATGATGGGCCTCGGGGTCTGGGTGCAGAACCGCCCGCAGCCCAGCCCTGCTCCCACTTGCTGTGTGACTCTCCAGCCCTTTTCTGAGGCTCAAGCCCCACGCATGTGGGTGCAGGGTGGCTACGAGTCTCCACGGGATCCCCGCGGCAGTGAGTTGCACCTGTGCCGGGAACGTGGGGAGCACTCAGGAATCTAGTGGAGGCAGCAGCTGCAGCTGTGGTGGGAATGAATATTGTGAGGTGCTTTACACACACAAGGCTTCATTTAATTTTCCAAACAACTCCATGGGGGGCTATAATAGTCCCCACTTGGAAACGGAACGCAGGCCCGCAGAGGTTAGAGGGAGTGGCTCAAGGCCACTCAGCTCCCCACAGAGAGTGCACACACGTTAGAGTCGCTGGAGAGTCAGCAGCTGCTTCTGAGTCTGTGAACCAACACATAAATGAAAGGGCCCAGCAGAGACTCCAGACCCAGTGCTAGGCGCTTCTGCCCTGAGCACTGGAGAGGTTCAAATCCTAGACACCTCAGGGGAACTGGTGGCTGGACATGTCTTGGAGAGTGTCGGGCTGATGGCCTGGAGCCTGGCTTTGGAGTTCCATGCGGGGCCAGCCCTGACTGCTGCACCTCCCAGCCTCATGGACGACACCTTCACTCTGGGTCACCCTCTTCCACAGGCAGCCCTTGCCCCATCCTTTCCTTCCAGGCTGCCTGTGGGTGGGGGAGACACGGAGCTCGAAGTTGGTAACGGTGGAGACCCAGCAAAGTGCCTCCTCCATGGAGGGGCTGACAAGGCCACACTGCTGGAAGGAGAGGCAGGGCCTGTGACCCTGGTGCAGCATAGCCTTGAATTAGGGGACTGGGGGGAGGCAGGGTCCGTGACCCTGGCGCAGCATGGCTTTGAATTAGGGGACTGGGGGGAGGCAGGGCCCATGACCCTGGCGCAGCATGGCCTTGAATTAGGGGACTGGGGGGAGGCAGGGCCCGTGACCCTGGTGCAGCATGGCCTTGAATTAGGGGACTGGGGGGAGGCAGGGCCCATGACCCTGGTGCAACATGGCCTTGAATAAGGGGACTGGGGATGAGGCAGGGCCCGTGACCCTGGTACTCATGGCCTTAGGGAGTGGGGGAGGGCAGGGGCCGTGACCTGGGTGCAGCTGACCTTGGGCCCGGAGTGCCACTGCCTGCTGCTATCCTTCTTATCCTCCTTGGTGTTCTCTTCCCTTATCTGCCGTAACGCCTGGCCAGGGGGCGTTCTCAGGGGCTCATCCTCTTGGTGGGGGCTGGGCTGGCTCCTGGGGCCCCCATGCTGATGGAGTGGCGTGGGGAGACTGGTCTGGCTAGGGATACACCTCAGTCCGGGCTTGCTGGTTCTGGGAGCCTCGGAGTCTGGACCTGGGTTCGGAGGATGCTCCCCGCCAGGCCTCTGGTGCTTCAGCCCACACAGCGGTGCCCCTTTATCACTGTGGGCACTGCCCCTCCTCTGTCCTGAGAGCCCCAACCCAAGAGCCAGGTCCCAGCCACGGCGTCCTCAGTCTTTGGGTGCATGTGGCACCTCTGGGGGCGGTGGCTGCTGACGGCTGGCTCCCCCTGCCCCGTGAGTCCAGGCAGCCGCTCTGGTTCTCTGAGATGTGGTGAGTGGGAGCCGGACTGCGTGACCCGGGCCTCCCGACAGTGCTGCTGGAGCCTGCGTTCAGGAGTAAGTTCCCCACCACCAGTCCCAGCCACATCACCGCCCGTGCTTTGATGCATAATTGCTGGTTTCCTGCCTGCAGACCATTCAAAGGAGGAGAGAGAACACTTCCTTCATTTTATCTGGGGAAGGCGGCGAGCCTCACGCTCTCGGCTCCCCCACGGGTGGCAGCCTTTTCTGAGATCACAGCAACAGGCCAGCAATTAGACCCCAGCCTGGGCGTCAATTGCAGTTCCTGAAGAGTGTGCAAGGGCCGGCCGCTGCGCAGCTCAATTGCTGCCGGAAGCCTCTGGGGTGTGTGGCTGGATTCCTTATTCCCAGAGGCGGTGTCTGCATTTCAGAATGCAGGCAGGGGCTGAGCTCCACTGTAGGCCTACATCGTGGTTCCTGGCGGGAGGGGTCTTCAGGTCCCAGCAGAGCCCACAGCTGGAGCCACAGTCCTTGCCCGAAAAGCCTGTCCACCCTCACACACTCCTGGGATGTCCTGTGTCTTCCAAAGCCACTGCTGTGCCCCAGATTCACATCTGCAGCCAGATCCCCTCCCTCTGCCCCTGCTCCTGCTGCTGTGGCCTCTCAGTGTCTTGGCGGAGTTTCTGATGTGTCCCCTCCTGGCCCCTGCTCCGTCACATCTCAGGATCATGTGGCCATGCACGGGGGCCCTAGCTCTGCTCATGGTGACAGTCCACTTTCTCCTAAGCCACTCCTGAGCTGCCAGCCACCCCTTGGAGACATATTTGTCACCCAGCTGGGCTGCCCTGCCTACCGCTGGTGTCCCCTATGTGCCTGGAGGCAGCAATGGCTTCATGGCAGATCTCTGTGCCCCTCCAGGAGGCCCCAGACTTCAACAGCGTGGGGTCCTGACCATGGTCTCGACTCTTGACATCTCTGCCTGTACTCAGGTGCTGCCGGTGCCCTGGCCTTCCTTTCTTTGTGTGTTCCAGCTGCCTCCACCTCTGTCTCCCTCGTCAACCCACTGGCTCAGCCCACCCTGGGGCCTGTGGGCTGCTTTCCCCTGGACCTTCGTGCATCGTGCTTCCGTCATCTTTAGGTCTCGGTGCAAGGGCGACCTTTGAGAGTGAGGCCTTTGCTCTCACTGCCCGCACAGCCGGAGCAGCCGCCATTCCACACAGTGCGTCTGAATGCCACCATCTCTCTGTTTGCTTGCCCCATGAAGGAGGGTCTGCAGGGGCTGTCAGCTGTCTCTGGTGCCCTCCAGCTGGAGCAGCCCCTGGGGTAGTGTCTCTCCTTACCCACATGTGGGCTGCCTGCGTGGGGGGGCAGAATGCAATCAGTGGGCTGTGCCACCTCACCGTGGCCTCTGGCAGGGTCCTCTCCATTAGCCAACCCTGCCTCTGACCTAGGAGCTGTCTTTCTTCATGCTCCCGGGTTTCCTCTCCCTCCGTGGTAAGCCCAGGCTGACTTGGAGCTCTGGGATTCCACAGGGGATGTCCACTCAGGTGTCCAGGTGGGAAGGTGGAGGGGTCATTTTGAATGACTTCTCCTAGGAGGATGGCGAAGCGCCCGGGGAAGCGTGCCAGGATGGCACTGTCGGGTGCAAGTTACCTGGCGCTGAAGAGCAGGTGTGTGGGTGGCAAAATCCACACGTGAGGCTGAGGCTGGCGAGTCCTGGGGATCTCTGGGGGCTCCTGATGGGAGGACCCGCACGTTTGCATCCATGCAGTGTCATTGATGGACCTGCCCCTCTAGGCTGGGGGCCGTGCTAGGGTCCCAGGACACAGCCGTAAGAAGGCACAGGCCTCTGAAGGACCTAGTGGTCCAGACAGGGCAATGGACACATAGAAATGGTGTGTCGAGTGCAGTGTCCGAGTGTGCACAGTGACAGTGTGAGGAGAGACGTCCAACTGAGCATCCCCACATGAGTCTTAAAAGATGGAGGGGGAGGGGCTTCCAGTAGGAGCCAAGGCACGAGGCCAGGAGCAGAGCTGGGTGCAGTGGGCTGGTGAAAGACCATGGAAGAGGTGTGAAAGGTGGTCAGTGGTCTGTCATGGGGCCTCATGTGCCGGCTGCAGGGAACAACGCTGAAGCCACAGGTGTCCTGGGCTCAGGGCCTGGCAGCAGGTGGCAGGGGCTGAGTGCTCAGCTCCCATGGGTTAATGGCACTCAAAGCTTCCTCAGGATGGCGGGACTGGGGCTGGCCTCCTGGCTTGGAGCCAGGGCTGACCCTCTCTCCACCCCACTCGCAAAAGGCAGCAAGAAACACACTAAACAAGACCCACTGGGGCCAACTGGGGCTGCATGTGGGCCAAGACAGGCAAGCCAGCAGGAAGATGCAGAAAGAGACGTCCCCCAGGGCCCAGCCAGGCCCTGGATCTGTGAGGGGAACTGAGGCGCAGGAGCCCCCACTGTCCTCATGAAGCCTGGCTTTGTGCTTCTGTGTGGAGCCTTTGAGGGCTGGGATGAAGTTCCCAGAAAACCAGCAGGGAAGAAGAAAGGGGAAAGTAATACACAAACATAATCCCTGCTACTCTATGAGCCTGCAAAGCAACGTGACAAAATGCACGAAGAACTACGATGCTCAGGCAGCTCAGGAGCAGGCGTGGCGGGGACAGGTGGGGAGGAGAGGCAGGGCCCTGGAGAAGGGGAAGGATTGGAGGGCTGGAGGAGTGGAGGCTCAGGAGCAGGGGTGGTGGGGATGGTGCAGATGAGAGGTGGGGCCTTGGAGAAGGGGAAGGATTGGAGGGCCGGAGGAGTGGAGGCTCAGGAGCAGGGGTGGCGGGGAGGGTGGGGAGGAGAGGCAGGGCCCTGGAGAAGGGGAAGGATTGGAGGGCCAGAGGGCCGGAGGAGCGGAGGCTCAGGAACGGGGGTGGCAGGGACGGTGGGGATGAGAGGTGGGGACCTGGAGAAGGGGAAGGATTGGAGGGCTGGAGGAGCGGAGGCTCAGGAGCAGGGGTGGCGGGGACGGTGGGGAGGAGAGGCAGGGCCCTGGAGAAGGGGAAGGATTGGAGGGCTGGAGGAGTGGAGGCTCAGGAGCAGGCATGGCGGGGACAGGTGCGGATGAGAGGTGGGGCCCTGGAGAAGGGGAAGGATTGGAGGGCTGGAGGAGCGGAGGCTCAGGAGCAGGGGTGGCGGGGACAGTGGGGAGGAGAGGCAGGGCCCTGGAGAAGGGGAAGGATTGGAGGGCCGGAGGAGTGGAGGCTCAGGAGCAGGCATGGTGGGGACAGGTGGGGATGAGAGGTGAGGCCCTGGAGAAGGGGAAGGATTGGAGGGCTGGAGGAGTGGAGGCTCAGGAGCAGGCATGGTGGGGACAGGTGGGGATGAGAGGTGGGACCCTGGAGAAGGGGAAGGATTGGAGGGCCGGAGGAGTGGAGGCTCAGGAGCAGGCATGGTGGGGACAGGTGCGGATGAGCAGGGCTGGCGGGGACCGGTGCGGATGAGAGGCGGGGCCCTGGAGAAGGGTGATGGGGAAGAGTGGAGAGTGATTTAGGAGGCAGAATCAAGAGGGCTGGCAGCTGAGGGAAAACAGGAAGTGGAGACTCATGTGTGACCCCCCAGCTGTCTGGCTTGCTTGTGACAGAGGGCATTGACTGAGGCTAGGATTGAGTGGGAAGACATGGGTTTGGCTTACACTTCTTGGGGCTGTCTTTCCGCCTCACTCCTGATATGGCCTTAAGGTAGAGGGACTTGAACGATGCTGGGATATTGGGTGAAAGTAACCAGGCATGCCCTTTACCTTCCCTGATGGTTTGGCCTCTGAGAAAGACTTTAAAATAAGTATGTTCAGGTTACTTAATGAGGTTAGCAAAGGTACAATTATTATTTAGAAAGAATAAGAAATTACACAAGGAGAAAAGCAGAAACAAAACAGAGACAAGTGGAAAACAGGAAAAGCGATCAGCAGGGCTGAGGAGAGATGGAGACCCTCCCACTGGCTGAGACAGAGAAGTAAACTTTTTTTTTTTTTGAGACAAAGTCTCGCTCTGTCGCCCAGGCTGGAGTGCAGTGGTGTGATCTTGGCTCACTGCAGCCTCTACCTTCCCAGTTCAAGCTGTTCTCCTGCCTCAGTCTCTGAGTAGCTCGGACTAAATGTGCCTGCCTCCACACCTGGCTAATTTTTGTATTTTTAGTAGAGATGGGGTTTCATCAAATTGACCAGGCTGGTCTGGCACTCCTGACCTCAAGTGATCCACCTCCCTTGAGGGGGAGGTGGCCCTAAATGAGGAGGACCTAAAATCACAAAAGTGCTGGGATTACAGGCGCGAGGCACCATGCCCAGCAGCAAAGCAATTTGTAAAGAGATAACGGCGTAGAATTTTTTGGAAATGAAGAGTTACATTAGTCCTCAGATTAGAAGAGCCCTCTGAGAAACTGAGTCAGATAGATAAAAATGCCCCACCCATGGTACATCATTGCAATAATTGAGAATGTAGAGCATGAAGTATGATTGCTTATTTTATGGGTCAACTCGACTGGGATAAATGATGCCCGGAGAGACGGGGAAACGTGATTCCTGGGTGTGTCCATGACGGTGTTTCTGGAAGAGGTGAGCCTCTGAATCAGTGGACTGAGTAGAGAGCACCCCCCATCATGAATAGGGCTGGGCATCATTCAACCTGTTGAGGAGCCGAATAGAGCAAAGATGTGGAGAATGGGTGAGTTTTCTCTGCTTGAGCTGGGACTTCCATTGTCCCCCGGCCTCAGACGCTGGATCCCCTGGTTCTCGGGCCTTTGGATTTGCGCTGGAACCACACCGGCGACTCTCCTGGTTCTGCAGCTTGCACATGGTAGATCATGGGACTTCTAGGCTTCCATAGTTGTATGAGCCAGTCCCTCACAATACATTTCCTTCCACATATTTATATATATCCTATCAGTTCTGTTTCTCTGAAGCATGCTGACTAATACAAAAGGCAATCTTCGAAACTGTCAGAGACTTTCTGCTTCCAACAAAGATGAATAATAGAAACCATGCTTCTTCTCCCACATGAAATAACTCCCAAATCAGACATAACAGGAAACAATGGCTTTCATAACACTGGGTGTCTGGTGATGAACAGTGGACCCCGATGTATGAAAAATGAAGGAGAAGGCCCTAAAATCGCCTCAGTTAAGGGCTGGAGAGTTTTCAGGCCACAAGAGTAGGGGAACTGAAGTAGAGCCTGGTGATCTCTCTGGGTTGAAGGAAGAGGGGAGAATTGAGGAGAGCTCCCAGGGCAGAGTACCAGAGAGAAGATACAATGGGACGTGTGGACAGCCGCAGAGAGGCCCTGGAGTATTCAGCCAAGCACTGGTCAGCACACACGTGTGAAAGAACTGCCTGGGAGAACGAGGCGAAATTGTGCCGCTGTTTGCACAGGGCTGGGAGTAGCGCTCTCCCCACCAGCTAGATTGGAAAACCCACAATTCACGGGTCATCAGCGAGAGTTTACAGAAGGGTCTTACTTAAGAGTGGGGAATACTTCGCTGTAGATTGAGGACTTCTCTGATCATGTACAACAAATGTTAAAAGCAAGATCTGAAAGTATCAAACGCTTTCTAAGTAACTTCACTGCATTCACAACAAAGTTCAAAAATATTAATAAAGGGCTTGGAGCAGTGGCTCATGCCTGTAATCCCAGCATTTTGGAAGGCTGAGGTGGGAAGATTGCTTGACCCCAGAAATTTGAAACCAGCCTGGGCAACATAGTGAGACATGGTCTCTACAAAAAATAAAAAAATGAGGCAGCAGGATCACTCGAGCCCTTGAGGTTGAGGTTACAATGAGCTGGGATCGCACAGCTGCACTCCCACCTGGATGTTGGGAGTGAGACTCTGTTTTTTAAAAAAATGATAGGAATACAAAGAGTATTCAGCACCCACCAAAATATAATGCACGATATCTGGCTTCCGATAGAAAATCACCAAGCATGACACCAAAGATGAAGAGAAACAGGAAATGCAGCCCATCAGGAGGAGAAAATCATAATTGATTGAATTCAATTCAGAAGACAGATACTGGAATTAGCAGACAGGACTTGAATATATGTATGTGCACAACCAGAGTAGGACTGGAACTCATGAATATGAATTTTAATAAATGGAACAAAAAAGTTAAGTGGAGGCATAGAAGTTGTAAAAATATGACTCAAATCAAACTTCTAAAAATGAAAACTTTAACGTGTGAGATAAAAATTATACTGGATTAATAGCAAAGTTGAAAATAAAGACTAAAAGATTAGCTTGAGGATGAGCTTGAAGACACAGTAATAGAAACCATTCAAAACGAAACTGAAAGAGGAAAAAGAATTTTAAAAAATATGAACACAAATCAGCGAGCTGTGGAGCATTTTCAAATGGCTGAATCCATGCGTAATTGACGTCCCCCGAATGGAGGAGCACTAAAAAGTATCTGAAGAATAACAGCACAAGATTTATAGGTGGACGAAAACTGTAAACCCGGAACTCCAGGAAACTTAGCAAATCTCAAGCACAGAAACATGAAGAAAACTGTGCGGAGGCACAGCATGATCAAATCGCTCAAAGCCAGTGGTAAGGAGGCATCTCTAAAGCAGCCAGCTCTTGGCAGGGAGTGGAAGTCACACATCTGGAAGAACAGCAGCAGGGATGCCAGCTGGTTTCTTCATGAAGACGATGTAGGCGGGAAGACAATGGGGCAGTATGTTTAAGGCACTGGGAAGAGCCCGTCAACCCACGCTTCTATCCTGAGTGAACACGTCTTTCAAAAGGAAAGTAAAGACTCTTAGTAAAAAGAAAAGCTGAAAAGGATGCATCATCATCAGACTTGCGCTAAAAGCAATGTTACACAATGTCCTTTGGGCAGCAGGTAAGTGATACACAGTGAAATCAGGAATCTGCACGAGAGACTGAGGAGCACAGGGAACGGCACTGCATGAATAAATACATAGATAACGTCCTTTTTCTTACTCTGTGAATATCTTTAAAGAAAAACTGACTTACTTATTTATTTATTTATTTTGAGATGAAGTCTCACTCTGTCACCCAGGCTGGAGTGCACTGGTGAGATCCTGGCTCACTGCAACCTCTGTCCCCTCAGGTTCAAACAATTTCCCTGCCTCAGCCTCCCTAGTAGCTAGGACTACAGGCATGCACCACCATGCCCGACTAATTTTTGTATTTTTAGTAGAGACGGAGTTTCACCGTGTTGGCCAGGATGGTCTCCATTTCTTGACCTCATAATCCACCTGTCTTGGCCTCCCAAAGTGCTGGGATTACAGGCTCCCACTACATCTAGCCTATTTATTTATTTTTTGAGACAGAATCTCACTGTCACCTAGGCTGGAGTGCAGTTGTGGGATCTTGACTCGCTGCAGCCTCCACCTCCCAGGTTCAAGCGATTCTCCTGCCTCAGCCTCCTGAGTAGCTGAGATTATAGGTGCCCGCCACCACGCCTGGCTAATTTTTTTGTAATTTTAGCAGAGACAGAGTTTCACCATGTTGGCCAGGCTGGTCTAAAACTCCTGACCTCAAATGATCCACATGCCTCGGCCTCCCAAAGTGTTGGGATTATAAGCGTGAGTGACCATGACCAGCCAAAAACTGACGTTTAAATAAAAATGTAACAGTGATAACAAAATCTGTGTAGGTAGATTCAAGGGGCATATAACATACACAAAATTGAAATGTGTGAGGGTAGCAGTGTGGCCCAAGCCTGCCTGTGCTCGGAATGGAAGTATGCTTTCAGAAGGCTTTTATCTTATGCGTGAAGTGATATGGTATCACTTGAAGGTAGAGTGGGATAAATTTAAAATGTACACTAGAAATCCCAGAGCAAGCACTGAAATAACAAAAGAAAGACTTATGGGGAATAAGTCAACAAAGAATGTAAAATAGACTCATAGAAATAGTTAACACAAAACGAGGCAGAAAAAGAAAGAAAAGAAACAATGACCAAAAAGTTTATTTCTACAACCAGAAAAACGTAGTAAGATGTCAGATTTAAAGTTGACTATATAAATAATCACATTAAACGTGGAAAAGGAGAAACGAGTAGGTGGAGCAGAGAGGATTTTCAGGGCAGTAAAACTATCCTGTATGATGCCATAGTGGTAGACACGTGACATTGCACATTTGTCGAAACTCATAGAATTGTGTAACACAGAGTGAACCCTAATGTTAACTATGGCCTTTAGTTAATAAAAATATATCAGTATTCAATATATTAATTTTATATATCAGATGTAACAATTGTACCACGCTGATGCAAGAGATTGATAACAGGGGACACCGTGAGCAGAGAGGAAGGGGAGACATCAAACACGATAGAAAGGGATACATGAAAGCTCTGTTCTTCCTGCTCAATGTTTCTGTAAAATGCTCTAAGGATGCTGGGTGTGGTGGCTCAAGCCTGTAATCCCAGCACTTTGGGAGGCTGAGGTGGGCAGATCACGAGGTCAAGAGATGGAGATCATCCTGGCCAACATGGTGAAACCCTGTCTGTACTAAAAATACAAAAATTAGCTGGGTGTGGTGGCACATGCCTGTAGTCCCAGTTGCTCGGGAGGCTGAGGCTGGAGAATTGCTTGAACCCAGGAGGCAGAGGTTGCAGTGAGCTGAGATTGTGCCATTGTACTCCAATCTGGCAAAAGAGCAAGACTCTGTCTCAAAAAAAAAAAAAAAAAAAAGAAAAGAAAAAAAGGAAAGAAAATGCTCCAATGACTAAAAAAAGAAAGTTGGGCCAGGCATGGTGGCTCACGCCTGCAATCCCAACACATTGGGAGGCTGAGGCAGGCAGATCATGAGGTCAGGAGTTCAAGACCAGCCTGACCAACATGGTGAAACCCCATCTCTACTAAAAATACAAAAATTAGCCAGGTGTGGTGGTGGGCACCTGTAATCCCAGCTACTCAGAAAACTGAGGTAGGAGAATTGCTTGAACCTGGGCGGTGGAGGTTGCAGTGAATTGAGATTGTGCCACTGCACTCCAGCCCGGGGAAACAGAAGTGAGACTCTGTCTCCAAATAAATAAATAAATAAAAGAGCGTTGGAGTAGCTACATTAATATGTGATGAACTAGATTTCAGTGCAAAGAATTTTGCTAGGAAAAAAGCAAGCATTTCCTTATAATAAAGGGGTCAAGTCATCAAGAGGCCAAAATCCTAAATGTTTATGCACCTAATAACAGAGTTTTGAAATATATGAGGGAAAAATTGATAGAACTGAAAGAAGTAGGAAAATGAACAATTATGGATGAAGGTTTTAATACACCTCTTTCAATAACTCAGTCAATAGACAGTGAAAGCAATAAGTGGATCAGAGACTTAAATAGAACCATTAACCAACTTGATCTAATTGACATTTATAAAACACTCCAGTACCAAAAGCAGAGTATACATTATTTTCAAGAACATATGAAACACTTATCAGTCTAGGCCATATTTTGAGTCATAAAATAATTCATAATAAATTTAAAAGGACTCAAGTCTTATAAAGTGTGTTCTCTGTCCACAATGTAATTAAAGGGAAAATAAATATGGAGATACCTCCAAATGCTTGAAAATTAAATAAGACACCTATAAAATATGCATGGGTCAGGGAAAAATTGAAAGGGAAGTTAGAAAGTGCTTTGAACCAAATCGACATGAAAAAACAAATCAGAATTTTGAGGATGTCGTTACAGCAGAACATAGGAGGAAATTTATAGCAGTAATTACCTGTATTAGAAAATAAGAAATATCTGAACTCAGTGTCTTTAGTTTTCACCTTAAGAAACTAGAAAGAGAAGAATAAATTAAATCCTAAGTAAGCAGAAGAAATTAGAAACATCAGACTGAAAATCAATGAAATTGAAAATATAAAAACAATAGAGAAAATCAATGAAATAAAAAGCTATTTCTTAGAAATAAACAAGATTGGTCAACCTCTAAAACAGTCTAGTTAGGAAAAAATGAGATAAGACACAATTTGCCAATATGAGGATTTAGAGACGTAACCTCAATAGAGATCCTGGAGGTATTAACAGAACAATAAAGAAAACCAATTTTCACCACTACATCTGACAACTTTGATAAAATGGATAAATACTGTGAAAACTACAAATTCATTTCAGAAGAAACAGATTACCTGACTAGTCCTATATCTAGTAGAGAAATTGTAGTGGGAGTTAAAACTTTCCCTCGAGGAAGCTAGTCCCAGACGACATCACTGGTGAATTCTACCAACCACTTACGGAAGAAATAATATCAATTTTATACAAATTTTTCAGAAAATTGAATGGGATAAAGTACTTTCCAGTTCATTCTATGAAACTAACATTATCCCAATACCAAAACTAGACAAAGATATTATAATAAAATAAAACTGTAGGTCAATGTCTTTTATGTACATACATGCATAAATTCTAAACATAATTGTAGCAAATCAAATTCAACAAGATATGAAATGGGTAATACACCATGATGACATGGTGCTTATCTACCAGGAATGTGAGAGTGATTTAGCATTTGAAAAATTAATCTATTTTACCTAGTTTGCAAACCAAAATATAAAAATTATATAATCATCCTAATAGACTTAGAAAAAGTATTTGACAAAGTCCAGCATCCATATTTATAATAAGAACCTTCAGTGAATAAGGTATAGAAGGAAACTTCCTCAAGCTAATAAAAGATATCTATGAAATATTTGCAACAAATCACCTTCTTAATGATGAAAGACTGAATGTTTTCTCCCTAAGATCAGAAACAATATAAAGATAGTCACTCTCATCATTTCTATTCAATACTGTACTGGAAGTTGTAGTCAGTTCAATTGGACTAAAAAAAATAAAAGTCATGCAAATTGGAAAAGAAATTGAAGTACAATTGTCTTTATTCACAGACAAATTAATTGTCTTTGTAGAAAATCTAAGCAGATCTGAAAAACAAACAAAACTCAAACCTACTAGAACCAGTAATGTTGCAGGATGCAAGATCGATATACAAGAGTAATTTTATTTTTCTGCATTACCAAAAAGCAATTGAACATTGAATTTATTATTCAATTTGGCATCAACATTAAAGTAGCATTAAAATTATGAAATACTTAGGAACAAATCTGATAGAAGATTTGGACGACCATGCATTGGGAAACAACAGAACATTGCTGAATGAAATTAAAGATTGAAATAAACAGGAGCGATATACCCTGCTCATGTATCAAAAGATTCAAAATTGTTAACATATTAACTCTCTTCAAACTGATCTGTGTATTCAGTGCTATCCCAACCAAAATGTAAGCAGCTTCTTTTCAAAGAAATGGTCAAACTCATTCTAAAATTTGAACAGAAATATCCGGGTTCAAGAGCAACTAAAACAACTTTCAAAAATAACGACATTGGATGATTAGCACTACCCGTCACACTACTTACAAAACTACGGTAATCACAACATTGTGCATCGACACGAAGACAGTCAAGTGTATCAGTGAAACAGGATAGAGCGTGAAAAAAATACACACATACATATGGACAAATGATTTTCAACAACAACAAAAAATGATTTTCGACCAAGGTGAACAAAGGTGCAAAAGCCATTCAATGGAGGCAGGACAGCCTTCACAGCAATGGTGCTGGGACAATTACACCTTCATATGTGCATCTCCCCTCCTGACTTGAAAAGGAACTTTAACCTATTCCTTGCAACGTGCACAGCAATTAACTGAAAATGAATTATAGACCTAAATATGAAAAACAAATCTATAAACCTTGTAGAAAACAAGAAAAAAAAACCTTTGTAGCCTTGGGTTAGGCAAGGATTTCTTAATATAACACCAAAAACATAACGAAGGAACAAACTGAATTTCATAAGGCTTTAAACATCTACTCTTTGAATGACACTGTTAATAGAATGAGAAGGGAAGCTACGTACTGGAAGAAAATGTTTGCAAATCAAATATCTAATGCAGGACTTTTATGCAGAACATATAGAGAACTCTGAAAACTCAGTAATAAGAAAACAACAATAACAAATAGGCAAAATATCGGAATAGACATTTCGACAAAGATCAAAGGCTGGCAAAGAAGCACATGGAGAGATATGCAACAGCATTAGTCATTAAAAATGTCAGTTAGGCCGGGCGCGGTGGCTCAAGCCTGTAATCCCAGCACTTTGGGAGGCCGAGGCGGGTGGATCCCGAGGTCAAGAGATCGAGACCATCCTGGTCAACATGGTGAAACCCCGTCTCTACTAATACAAAAAATTAGCTGGGCACGGTGGCGCGTGCCTGTAATCCCAGCTACTCAGGAGGCTGAGGCAGGAGAATTGCCTGAACCCAGGAGGTGGAGGTTGCGGTGAGCCGAGATCGCGCCATTGCACTCCAGCCTGGGTAACAAGAGCGAAACTCCGTCTCAAAAAAAAAAAAAAAAAGTCAGTTAAAGTCCCACCGAGATGCATCAACATGCTTATTAGGGTGGCTGCAGTGAGAAAGACTGACCATTCTAAGTGCTGGTGAGGACGTGGGAGGACTGAAGCTCTCAGAGCTACTGATGGGAATGGAAAATGGTACATTTACAAACATTGGAAACAAGAGTGATGGTGTCTTAAAAGTTAAGCGTATACTTACCGTAGGATGCAGCCATTCTTCCCAGGAGAGAAGAAAGTGTGCATCTCAGCAAGGCTTACACACCAATATTCACAGCAGCTTTATTTATAAAAGCTGAAAAATGAAAACAGCCCAACCGCCATCCACATGGGAATGGATAAACCACGGGGACGCATCCTATGCATGCTGTGGAATACCATTCAGCCATAAAAAGAAACGAATCAGGAACACAGGCAACAATGTGGAGCAATCTTACAACAATTGTGTGGATAGAAGGAGCCAGTCCAAAACAGAATCCTGAAACTCCCCTACGCTACTAACGGGAGAACGGGAGTTCCATGTACAGAACCAACAAAATATTAGTATCCAGAACACACAACCATCTACAAATCGGTAAGAAAAAGACCCAGAAAGCCCTTACGGAAAAATAGGTGAAGAGTTTAAATAGCCAGTTCACAAAAGAGGAAACAAAATTGCAAGTAAATACATACAAAGAAGTTCAATCTCACTACTATCTGGGAAAAATGACAATTCAAAGAAATGCCATTTCCCACTCAGCAGATGGGCTAAAGCTAGAAGTTGGCCAGCACCAAGTGAGGTCAGGGTGTGGGACACGGGCTGTCTGACCTGCTGCCCGTGAGTGGACATTCCCACTGCCACCTGGTGCAGCCGCTCATGGCCTACGACCCAGCAATACTGCTTCTAGAAAGTTCCACACGTCATGCACAGAGAGACATTTCTAGATTGCTCACTGTGGCATCTTTGTACTAGCAAAACTGAAAACAACCTGCGTCGCCCACCGAGGACCGGTCAGTCAACTGCAGTGTATTTAGTAAGAGGCCCGGCATTTAAAATGTGAATTCGATCCACGTCTACCAGTAAGGGTAAAGTGCAGAAACGAGTGTGAGTGAGAACGTCTAGCTGCGGGGTGGTGAGCACAGTAACGTGGTATTCGGCAGAGTTGAAAACCCTGCAAGAGAACGTTCTTTATTGTTTATGGAAACATAAAAATGCAGGAAAAGCGGGAAACACAGCCAGTGATAAACGTCTGATTCCTGGCGGTGGTTCTCTCTGGAAGGGGATGGAGGGGGATGGAAATGAGGAGGGTGGCAGGCCCGGGAAGGGCACCTCCACCATGGCAGGGTCAGTGCTGGTGTCTGGCAGGTTGGATCTCCAGGCTAGGGTCTGAGAAGGTGACAGTGGCTGGGTTCCTGCTGCAGAAACTCCACAGGGACAGAGACTGGACAGCGGGAGCAGCAGTGGCAAAGGTGGGGGTGACGTGACCAGAAACTGGGGGTTCAAGTCCCTCCCTGAGGGTGGGGCAGGTGCAGGGGATGTGCCAGGTGGGCCTTGACGCAGCCGTCACAGACCTGGGTCCTGTCACTGAGGGCTGGGACTTGGTTCCGTAGACCAAAGACACTGGTTGAAGAAATGGGAGGAGGCGGGGACCCAGGGGAGGTGCCTTTGGGAGTGGATGAAGGACCCGGGCAGTTCAGAGCCGGAGGGATGTGGCTGGGGAGGTGGGACGCCTCTGTGGGGAGATGCCCCAGAGGGCTCTGCTCTGGCTGCTGGAGGAGTGTCCACCCCCTGAAGTGCTTCCTTGCACCAGCAACTGCAGCTGGAGGAGGCCCCTGCCGGCTTCAGACTGCTGTAAACTCAGAACCTGCTTTCAACTTTATCGGGGCTGACTGAGGACCCTCCTCAGGGCAGAGCTCCTGCTCCTGACTGTCAGGGCCTGCCCCAGGCAGTGGTTCAGTCTCCCCCTCATTCTCTTATCCCTTTTGGCTTCCAGGGGCTCCTTCCCTCCTGAGACAGACCCTGGGCTATAGGCCAAGTCCTGGTCTGAGTGCTGCCCCAGCAGGTCACAGGAGCTGTAGCCTGGCCGGCCCTCAGAGTGGCTTGACAAGGCCCTTCCTAAGTCCAGGCATCAGAGTGGCTGTGGGGTGGACAGCAGTGCTGGGAAGTTGGGGACTGCTGTCCTGGGCACTCCCAGCCCCATCGTCTTCACACATGCCATATCCCTCCCCTGCCAGGCAATGCAGGACTGTCCTCCCACAATGCCTGGCTTTCTTAGTGAAAGCAGAACCTGAGAGCAGTTCACACCCGGCTCAGAGTGACGGTTCATTCCCCACTGTGCCGGCCAGGCTGGAGCTAAAGGATCTTGGGCACCACAGCCTCTCCTTTATTCAGAGTCCACACGGGGCTCCTGCAGCCCTGCAAGGACCTTATCTGCCTGCGGCTTCCCACGGTGCTGTTCTCACTTGCCACGGGCACCTGCTCTGATAGGATTGGTAAGCCAGTCAGCACGTGTGAAGCCTCATGAAATATGTCCCATTGTTTGTGTGACTTCATTTTAAAGTCTAATTTGTTAGACTTAAATAAAGTCTAATAGCAGAGGCTTGGGGCGAGCTTGTGCCTTGGGGTTCAATGCCCCATCCATTGGCAAGAGGACGACATGGCCAGGCTGCTCTGTGGGCTCCAGAAGGGGATGAGAGGCACATGGGCAGAACCAGGTCACCTGGATCATCCCGACAAGAGGGACAGCCAGTGGACCCCAGCCGCACGAGCCAGCCCAGCCCGGACCACGGCGCTGACCTCCCTCTGCCCCTCCCTGAGGCCTATTGTGTGCCAGTGCAGTTTTGGGGTGGTTAAGCTGCTTCCTTGGAGATGCAGAGCTAACTGACGAAATGCCTGTCCATCACAAACAGCGTTGTGAAGGGCTCCCTCTGCCACAGTGACCTCGTGGACCTCCACGCGATTCCTGTGAGATGCATGTCCCAGGAGCCGGGTTGCTGAGTCCTAGTCTGCATGGGTTTAACTGAACTTGACCAAGACCAACTTGCTTTTCAGAACAGCTGTGCCAGCCTCGTCCCCATAACCGTCCTCGTAGAGAGCCTCTTTCCCCACAGCCTCATCAACACTCTGCAGCATCTTCTTTTTTTTGTGAGACAGAGTCTTGCTCTGTCACCCAGGCTGAACTGCAATGGTGTGATCTCAGCTCCCTGCAACCTCCACCTCCAGGATTCAAGCAATTCTCTTGCCTCAGCCTCCCGAGTAGCTGGAATTACAGGCGTGCACCACCATGCCCGGCTAATTTCTGTATTTCTCGTAGTTTCACCACATTGGCCAGGGTGGTCTTGAACTCGTGATCTCAGGTGATCCGCCTGCCTTGGCCTCCCAAAGTGCTGGGATTACAGGCGTGAGCCAGCAATCCGGCCATGTCCTCCTTTCTAGTCGTGGCCGTTCTAGGGGTGCAAAGCAGCTGCTTTACCATGTGTTTGTCAGGTTACTGTGTCTTCAGCTGTTCCTTAGCCATTCAGGGACTCCTACTGTGAATGCCTGCTGTGGTCTTTGCTCAGTTTATGATTGTCTGAACGTCTTTCTTCTTATAGAAAGGGCAGCTCAGGCTCCCCGGGGCAAGGCTGTGCCAGCATCACACCATCAGTCATGCAAAGCACTGGACTCAGGCCTGAGATCTGGACTCCTAGTCCCTCTCTTCCCTCAGTCTGAGCTCCAGGGTGTGTGGAGTGGACTCCCCCCGGAACCAGCTCCATAGCCCTCACCAGCAGTACCAAGGTGCAGCTGGCATCCTTACTTCTCCTAGGGCCGTCCTGGTCAGTGGAGGGGTGCGGGGGCCATGCTGACTCCTCCTGGGTGTGTTTTCAGCTGAGCTGTCACCCAGGGTATTATCTGTTGTTGCCGTATATTATTGCTACAGACACTGTGTGTTAGACCTCAGTATTAGCAAAATGAGCAAAGGAAATTCATTTCTTGTTAACTTACAAGAGATGTGAGACTGATTGCTTTCCAGACACTGGGATCTATGAGAAAGTGCAGGAGAAATGAACGTTATTCGAGGCCACCTCTCCACTCCTGGCCACTCAGGAGGGACCAGCTCAAGGCAGACCTGGAAATGACAAACTGAGAAAATAGCAACCCTATGGCATCCTCTGGTCTGCCCATAGATGTATGCCCATGACCTCACCTCACATGCGTTGGCAGAGCCATGAGATGATGATGACGGTGATGGTGAAGGTGATGGTGATTATGGTTGTGATGATGATGATGATGGTGATAATTGTAACGATAAAGGTAATGGTGGTGATGGTGATGATGGTGATGATGATGATGGTGATGATGGTGATGGTGGTGATGGTGGTAATGACGATAATGGTGATGATAGTGATGATGATGATGGTGATGGTGATGATGGTGATGATGGTGATGGTGGTGATGGTGTTAATGATGATAATAGTGATGGTGATGATAGTGATAATAGTGATGATGATGGTGGTGATGGTGATGATGGTGATGGTGATGGTGATGATGGTGATGGCGATGGTGATGGTGATGATGGTGATGGTGATGGTGGTGATGGTGATGGTGATAATAGTGATGATGATGATGGTGATGGTGATGATGGTGATGGTGGTGATGGTGATGATGGTGATGGTGGTGATGGTGATGATGGTGATGGTGATGGTGGTGGTGGTGATGGTGGTGATGGTGATGGTGATAATAGTGATGATGATGATGGTGACTGTGATGGTGATGGTGGTGATGATGGTGATGGTGATGGTGGTGATGGTGATGGTGATGGTGGTGATGGTGATGGTGATGGTGGTGATGGTGATGGTGGTGATGGTGATAATAGTGATGATGATGATGGTGATGGTGATGGTGATGGTGATGATGGTGATGGTGATAATAGTGATGATGATGATGGTGACTGTGATGGTGATGGTGGTGATGATGGTGATGGTGATGATGGTGGTGACGGTGGTGGTGATTCTATCACACCAGCAGTGCCCTTGGACCACTTTGTTGGTGCCAGGCACATTGCTTATCACTTAGCATACATAATTTAGTGTAATCTTTGCAGCAACCCTAAGACGTATGTGCTATCATTATCCCATTTTATAGATGGTAGAAAGGGAGGTTGCTCAGCTTCTTGGTGGGTCCACAGTCTGGCAAACTGAAAGCCAGAATTCAGATCCAGGACAGCTGACTCGTCAGTGTGCAACCCCCATGCCCATGGAGTAGGTCACTTTGTCCTCATGACTTCTCTGCCTGTTTCCCAGGTGAGGAGACTGATGTGTAGTGTCCTGTTCAAGGTCATGTGAACAGGGGCTGAAAACACATTTCTATTTTTGTACCTTCTTCTAAGACCCCCTCAGTATCATCCTCCCCATATTGGAAGCTTTAAAACCTCAAGTCCTTTCAGGGGCAGGGAAGACTTCCATCTGGCTACCCGAGCCAGCCCCCATCGAGGCCTCATCCCAGAGCCTGAGAAGTCACCCAGGCTGGGAGGTTCCTTGTCCTGGCCATCTGGCTGCAAAGAGCAGCACCTGATCCAGCCTTTTGGAGTGAAGGAGCATAGTGGGGTGCTTCCAGGGGATGCTGAGGGCATGAGACACAGCAGGGCTCATGTCCTTTATCTCCCGAGGGCCATCTTGGTTCTGCCAGAATGACAGCATGGGAGCTCCAGTGCCAGGCTGCTTGGCTCTGGGTTTTCACAGCCCAAGTCCCCTCTTTGGGAGGAAACTCCCCTGGCTCAGCTCAGGTCAGGGGCTCACCCCCGGCCTAGCGTGGTGGCTGGGAGATGAGGAGAAAGGATGGGGCTCCTAGGAGGGGCAGGGCTGAGGGCACCCAGGGTCAGGGAGGCCCTGGGGGGAGACCCGTTTCAGGCTCTGCAATCCCAGCTTCTCAACAGCGCCATGGGGAGGGGAGGGCTTGGGGCAGGAATCAGGCAGGGCTGGGCTGGGTTGAGATCCAAACACTCGATAACCAAGACAAATGCTATTTTAACACCACACTGAAAAAATCCAAATTCATGTAAAAACATTCCGAAGGAGCAAAACAGCAAAATTTAAGATTGAGATAGCATCATTCAAGGCTGGGGGAAGCGCGGGGCAGCTGAGGTGAGCTGTGTAAGCGCAGGGCGGAGGCCTGTCTTCACTGGAAATGTGGATATTTAAATGTGTTGTACCTTTTAAACATCTCTGAGGGAGAAGATTTTAAGTTTTCTCACCACAAAACACGGTAGCCCACCAGGAAATGCCTGTGCTCCCGGCCCCCGCTCGCCATTCCATGGTGTCCCCATATTTCACAACATGCTACGTGCCATAAACATATACGCTTTTCAACTGTCCATTAGAATACATTTAAAAATACAGAAGAGGTTGATATTCACGTCCCAATGCGTTGGAAACACTGCATGAAAGTCTCACTCCCATTGGTCGCTGAAGATTCTGTGTTGGCCTCGCCAGAATCCTGACCCTGTGGGGTCCTATCCTTATGACAATTTGATGCTTTGTTCAGCTTGGAGTTTTAAAAAAATATTTTTGCTTCCAAAAATGCATTGGAATAGTATTCCTCTCCATCACTGAGTTTTCTGCCACCTCCTAACATTTTGTAGGCAGGCACCTGTCTCATCTCATTGCTCCCAGCTCCAAGGGGAAAGCTCTCTGGCAGCCTCTCACGCCTCAGCTGCTGGGCCTGGGAAAGGTGAAGGTCCTGGCGTGGCCTCTAGCAAGGCTGGAGCCTGGTCCTGGCTCTGATCTGCCTGACTCACCTCACAGCCCTTCACTGCCAGCCTCTCCTTGCCTTCCTGACCTCCTCCTGTTTCCAGAACCATCTGGCAGCCCAGTAGCCTGTCTCGCTACCATCTTCCTCTGCCAGCAGGCACCGGCAGAGCTGGGCTTGTCCCCCGGCCTTGGAGTTCCCACCTGTATAAAGGGGTTCATCCTGACCGCCTTGCCTAGTCCTCTGGTCCTTGGGATGCTCAAAGAAGGTGGCAGGCATTTTAGAAACTTCAAGGTGCTTTCAGCTGCAAGGCAAGCTCATTATGACGTGAGGCAAAAATGCCCCCTTCAATAAACATTCATTCAAAGGAATACATGGTGCCGGGGAGAGAAAGATGGAAAAGATCATTGGAGCACTCCACCCCCATCATGACCGCTGACCCCAGCGGCTTTTTAAAAGCTGCAGCTGCCTCTGAGCACAAGGCCCTGGCTCCCAATCCCATCTCTGGCTCCCACATCACACGTGGTGGGTGCAGGAAGCCCCTAGGCTAGACCCCCAAGCTCGAAGCTGCCATCTTCCCCATCCTTTGGGCCCCCTGGGTTCCTGCCCTGTGTGAGGAGCCCCCACGCTGTGGCCGGGGATGCACCTGTCACGCCTGCACCTGTGGAAGGTCTCCCGCCTCTGGCCCTCCCTCCCCTGTGCCTCCTTCTCCAATTTATTCATCTCTGTAACAGGCCTACCCGCAAGCTGACTAGTGTGATAGATACGCTTGAACAGGTCTAATCCTTGTCAAGAGATTTGGAGTTGAATTAAACAGAGCAGATGAATTAACTACAGCAGGGCAGGGGCTTTATCTGCATTTCGGAAATGGGGAGCTGAGGGCTGCAGCGAGGGGCAGCAGTGGGGCCGGAGCCCGGGGTCCTGACCCAAGTCCAGGTTGCATGCAAAGACTCCTTCCAGCACCTGCCACTCTCCTTGGAGCTGAGATGCAGGCAGGAAGGAGTTACAGCCGTGCCGCCTTCCTCAAAGCAATTAATTAAGGAATTGGAGAGGTAGGGCCCGGACAATTATGCCCTAGACAAAGGAGATGGAGGAGGCGGGGACAGCCACTTCAGGGAGCCTTGCGTTGGGACATTAAGAAGCATTTGGCATTTGGACAGCACGCCGAGGCTCCGGGCAGCGCTGCCGTCGGGCCCTGCTCCACACTGGCCCTATGGGAAATTCCTGGGGCACAGGTCAATGTTACCGTGGTTACTCAGGCTGCCATCACAACCAGCGCGCAGGCGGCATTGGGATGACCAGGCTCTGGGGATGCCTGGCTCAGCAAGAGTATTGATGGCTTCTAAGCGAGGGTTGGGGCAGGGACAAGCGCCATTAGGGCTGGGAGAGCGGGGGCTTGCAGGCTACAGACCAGACCCCAGCCCTGACCCCAGCCCCGGCTCCAGCCCCGGCTCCAGCCCTGGCCCCAGCCCCGGCCCCAGCCCCAGCTCCAGCCCCAGCTCCAGCGCCCAGCCACCCCATTATTTAGAGAAAGAGGAAGGCTTGATGTCCATCGGGCCTGGGCTTTGCCACTTACTGGCTGGTGATCCAGGGCAAATGGGGCTCTGCTTCCTCCTCCGCTGAGTGGGGATAACACTGGGTCCCCTGGCCGATGTGCAATCAGAGAGAGGAGGTGGGGCAAGCCCTCAGCATGGCCCTGCTGTTGACAGAGGTTTGCTCATGTTCTTATCCTTCCCTCTTTTCCTCTGCAGCTTTCCCCACCACTGCTGCCCGCGCCCAGGCTTGCCCTCCACCACACCCCGGCTGCCAGGCGTCTCCACTGCACCCCAGCCTCCAGGCACCTCCACCGCCTGCCTGCCGCTTCCCACTCGTGGTCCTCCGCAGCACCTGAGGCTCATCCCCCCCACCACCCGGTCCCACGCCACTGCAGGGCCCTTCTCCACCTCTCCTACCTCAGCCTTTTAGTTCCAGCCTCCTGGGGACTTCTAGAGGATTCTCTTCTTCCTCATCCTCATCCATCATCTAAAACATTCCTTTCCAAGTTCAGGGAATTCCCGATGAGAAAGTGGCCCAGATTTGGGAAGACTAGGTCAGGGAGAGTTTCATTCATTCATTCACTCATTCATCAAAGACTTCTGGTTGTCCTGTCTTGTCCGTTTTATTCACTGTACCCTGGGGATGTCCTGGCAGAGGAGCCCAGCTGTGCACTCACCCCTGCTTTGTGGAACTTACATTTAAGGCAGGGTCCGAACAACATAGGCGGTGGAAGGTCCGCTTTATTGCGTTTCAGGTGAGGGCCAGGCTGCCTGGGAGGACCAAGCCAGGCGGACTAAGCGTGGTGGGAGCAGGCAGGGAAGGCTGCTGTGCAGAGCCACGCTCCTCGGGAGAGGTGAGAAAGGGGCAGGGCCAGTGTTGGCGTGAGGCTGAGGCTGCCACAGGGCGGGACGGGAGAGGAGGCCGGAGTGAAAAGTAGTCCCTGAGTCATTCTGGGCTTCGTAGGCTACAGAAGGTGTTTGGATGGACTCAATGCCACAGGCACCCCCAGGGACCAGGTCTCTGCCAGGTGGGGCAGAGGGTCGCCCCTGGGGGGATGATGGCCAGCCCCACTGGTCCACGGAACAGAGCACGTGGCGCCAAGATCCCTTTGGGGCGTGAGGACATCATAGTGCCATAGGCCCCTCTGTCCCCGCACACTGCAGGGGGCCTGGGCTGGGTTCCGCCTACCCCTTCCTCTCCCTGAGCTCTTCCTTGCCTCCCTGGCTGCTGCTTCCTTTCCTGCAGGGCAGGGGCTTACAGCCTCTGTGATGAGGCTCTGTGAGTGGGTGCACCCCTACCCCTCACCCCTTCCTCCTGAACAGCCCCCGGCTTTCCTTCCACCGAACTGTGGCCCTTTCCAGCCAATCATCTCTGGGTCCAAGGGACACCGGCTGTTTGCAGGTCTGGCCCTGGGGTCTGAAGACCTAGTTGGAGCCCTCACGCTGGTGAGGAGGAGGGCAAGCCCTCAACCCTGATCTGGTCTCTCTGGTTCAACACAGGGATGACAGCAGTGATTCTGCAGGATCGTAGGTGACTAGAGAGGAAGCCTGGCTGTAGCCCTTGAAGAGAAATTTCCTGTCCCAGGAGAGCACCCTCCAGACCCTCCAGGGGTCCTACAAACAGAGCCTGGTCCCCCAGCAGCACCTGGGCCAGCGTGGGAAGGGCCCACGGTCCACAAGACCCAGGCCCGCCCTCCTCAGGCTTTAAGCAGTCCCTCGGCTACTTGGGGCGGGGAGCAGAAAAGTCCAGCAACGGAAGGCAGTGAAGATCAGTCATGCATTTGCCAAGTGCTGTTTTTGGAGAGGTCCCAGCCTTGGAGGCTTCCTCGGGGGTTTCAGAAGCATCCTCGCTGGTTTCCCACAGCTTCCCCACCCCCAGCACACACACGGTGGGGAGACGGAAGGTGCGAAATTGCCATTTCCTTCACCAGTCCTATCTCTATGCAGCAGACATGCGGGAAAGCTTTCACATTCTAAATGGAAAGCCTCACACTGCTGGACTTCTACCGGCAAACGCCTTTAATTCTTCACTCCCCCGCCCCTTCCTGGCTGAGCTTTCCCTCTAATTAAGAGAAAATTGTGACATCAACTCAAGGGCATCACCTTCCCCGACGTGGTAACGGCAGGGATTTAATCCCAGGCCAGCCACACATACCCCCAGCAAATCTGCTTTCAGATTTGTGCCGCTGCAGATAGGAGAATTCCATGCAGGCAGAGTGGGGAGGGGCCGCAGCTTTCAGGAGCCAAATGGCTGGAGGAAGGGAGCAGCCAGGCGTGAGCTCCTGGTCGGTGAGCCTGGCCCCTTCCGAGGCTGGGGGGCGGGGGTCAGGCAGAGGCTGCAGGCCCCAACCACTTTGGGGCTGGGGAGGCCGGGAGGGGAGGGGCAGGCTTGCCTTCTCCATCCTGGGAATGTGAGAGCTGGGGACAGGCCGGGGACAGAGCGGCTGGGTGGCTGAGGAGGTGGACTGGTGTTGGAAATAGATGCTCCACATCACAAAGAAAAATTAGCCCTGAGACAAAGGATTTTTCAGCAATGTAATTTTTACTTCCTGGACTGCAGGAAGGGTACCCTCGCTAGCCACCATGCCACGAGAGTACAATGAACGAAAGAAAACACAAACATTTACTCCTTACACATTTGGGGTCGTCCTCACTGCTGTGTCTGATCTCTGTTGGCTGGAGCCAGACCTCACAATCTAAACCAAAACCCAATTGGTTAACACCTTAAAACTTTTTTAAACAGGTAAAAGCAGTGGAGAGCTGGGACATGCCTGTGAGCATGTCCAGCACAGATATCCTGGTTAAAGCACAAGGACATAGAGTGTACTACGTGCCTGTAAGCATGGCATGTCTAACAGCTACGTAGGATACGGCTTAGCAAACTTATTAGCACACTTATTCTTTAATAAGAAAGGAATCTTTAAAGAAGAATTTTTTTATTTCCCACAGCTGGGAAGTCTGTCCACCTATCTACCCACCTGTCCATTGGTCCACCGATCCATTGGCCCATCCATTCTTTCAACACTCACTTATTCGAGGTGGCGCCGGGCACAGACCTGTTCTGGGCACAGGGCTCCATGCCAAGCACAACAGACACAGTCCCTCCTGTTGGTGATGTCAGTATCCTGGGAAACAGGGGGATCGTGGTGGCTGCGGCCGTGTGCGGGCGTTGGCGGGTCTCTGGTGCCCCGGCCGTGTGTGGGTGCTGGCGGGTCTCTGGTGCCCGGCCGTGTGTGGGTGCTGGCGGGTCTCTGGTGCCCTGGTCGTGTGTGGGTGCTGGCAGTTCTCTGGTGCCCTGGCCATGTGTGGGTGCTGGCAGTTCTCTGGTGCCCCGGCTCCAGCTGCTGCTTTGTGGTTGGGTCAGTGGCCTCACCTGTTGGTGCCTCCCTCTCCTCATCTCTGCAGTGTGGACCTAGGGGTGGGACTGGGCTGGGGACTGTATGGTGAGTGCAGGGAAAGTTCTGGGTAAACCCTGGCTGCCTTGTCACGGTGGATCCGGGGCCACTCCCAACTCAGCTACGTGGATCTCTTCTGAAGAGGCTGCGGAGCCTCACCGTGCTGGGTCCGTTGTCTCCTCTCTCCCCACCTCCCTGGGTTGGGACCGAGTCACTCGTGGATAAATTAGACTCGAAAACTGAGGAGGCCGTCAGGGTTGTAACCCGCGGCCCCCAAACCCCAGCACCTCCCTGTCTAGCAGGGATAAGAGACCAGCTTCTGAGGGGCGAGGCTCACATCCTGGGCTGTGTGGGGGAAGGGGATCAGGGATGGGGCAGGGAGAGCAGGCTTCAGGAGTGATGGTTTAGAGCTGAGACTCAGAGGGCAAGTGGCTGGTGCTGGGAAGGGGAAAGGCACTCCGGGCTAGCCTGTGGGCAGCGTCTGTGCTGGCACGGAGGGTGGGCCTGTGAACTTCAGATCCATTGGGAGACACCCGTCAGATCCAAGAGCAGCGGCCCGAGCTGAGTGGGGAGGTCAGGAGGTCAAGAGGTCAGCATTCGCCCCTCAAGCTGCCCTTCCTGGAGCAGTTTGTCCTACTGTGGTGGGCGGCCATGTTCATGGCTCCTCCCGCCCCACAGCCAAGGTGGGCTGAGGACTGGGGACAGGCACGGCACGGGGCCCCTCAGAGCCGACCCTCTCACGCTCTTCAGCCATTGCTGTGGGCTGGACACATTTGGCCTCTCGGAGCCTCACTCTCCTCGTCCATGAAATGAGTGCCAGGCCGGAGACCTGTTACCCTCAGACACTCTGTGCCTTCAAAGCCCTCCTGGAATCACAAGCCTAAGCCTGGCATCAGCAGGGCCTCCATCCCTCCCACCCCCCACCCCTCCTACTGCCCGCCCACCCATCCCTCCACGCATCTTTCCATCTCTGTCTCTCTGTGGTGGCCAGGATTGCCATTGAGTTTGTAGAAGGCCTTTCCCAAATCCCTCCTGACTCCAAGGTGATTTCACCTGCTGGTCCAAAATGTGGGGTCCATCTGCTGGGCAGTGTGGACCCTGTGGTGTCTCTGAGTCCTTTCTGGTCCCTCCTGTACTCCCACAATACTGGTATTGCTGTGTAACAAATCACCCCAAAATTTGGCAGCTTAAAGCAACAAACCTGTATCTCAGTTCTGTGGTCAGGAACAGGGAGCAGCTACGCTGGGTGGCTCTGGCTCGGTCCATGCAGTCAGGGTGTAAGCTGGGGCTGTGTCAGCTATCTCAGTTCCATGGGTCAGGAGCAGGGAGCAGCTACGCTGGGTGGCTCTGGCTCGGTCCACGCAGTCAGGGTGTCAGCTGGGGCTGTGTCATCTGATGGCTGGAGTGGTGCTGTGGATCTGCTGCTCCCGAGGCTGCAGGCAGGAGGCCCCATTCCTCACTCGCAGGCCTCTCTGTGGAGCAGCGTGGCTCTGCACTGTACGGCAGCTGGTTTTTCTTAGAACAAGTGACCAGAGGGCGAGAGGAGGCAGAGAGACAGAGGAGGAAGCCACGGTGCCTTTTATGACCCAGTCTCCTAAGTGACTGCCACTCCGGCCACGTGTATTTGCTAGGCACAAGTCTCGGTCCTGCCGACACTGGGAGGGGTAGGTACAAGGCTCTGCCTGCTGGAGACAGGGCTGGGAGGAGGTGCGCTTCACACACAGCCCCCTGGCCTCCCTTTCCCCATGATTTCTACAGCCCCCTCCTCCCACCTCCTTTTTCCTCCTGCCCACCACCATTTCAGTGTCCCCTAGACCCCTGCTTTCTCTCTCCCACTCTGTCTGAGGTGCCAGCCCCTGTGACGTCTGTCCATCTGTCCTCTGCCTCTGCAGGAATTTCTCCCTATCTTTTCCCTCATTGCACCCCCTCATCACTCTGCTGTCCCCACTTGCCTGGGAGCATGTAGATTTGGTCCTGGTCACCTCCCCAGCTCCCTCTCAGGCTCACTCTCTTCCCCCAGCCTGGGACCCCAGCCCCCTCAGTGAACAAGGAGAGCCCGGTTGGGGGGTGCAGAGACCCCCCCCTCCAGGCCCTGTCCTGCACACACCGCTGGTGGGGGTACCCTCGTCTACTGCACCCCCATGATGTTTGCAGAGGACATGTGGAGCTCAGGACTCCTTCAGGTGGCACGGCCTCTGTCGGGCTATTTAAATCCTAAAGTCCTCATTTTCCTGATTTAAAACCAACCTCTTCAATTGCTAATTGTTCAAAGGAAAAAATAAGAGAGGAAAAATAAAATTGATTTGCACGGGGAGATGAAGTGTGTCGGGGCTACTCCCCTTTGCAGTGAAGGCTGTGAAATCTTCAGAGCTGGCCCCACGGCAGCGTGCTTATCTGCACCAGAAAGGAACCCTCCAGCTCCTCCCCTGCGCTGGGCTCTGCAAACCCAGAGTGGGGAGAAGGCACTGCCTGAGCATCCCTGTCCCCACTGCGGCTGTCTGGTGCCTCCTAGAAGGCGGAGGGCTGAGCCACCCAGCCCATGGGTCACGTGCTCCTCAGTGGGTCCCAAGACGTGAATGGTGGAGAACGTGCCTCTGTGTGGCAGGTGCTCCATGACAGACCTGCTGATGATGGCTCTGGGCTCCTGCCACAGGAGTTCCTGTGAAGCTACCAGTCCCATTCCAGTGGCAACCCCTTAATCAGTTAATCCACAGGTGAATTAGTCCATTCGTGGGGGCAGAGCCCTCATGATCCAATCCCCTCTGGAAGACCCCGCCTCCCAGCACTGCCACATCAGGGCTTACGTTCCTACATGGTTTTGAAGGGGTCATTCAAATCACAGCATTCTTTTGTCTCCAGCTGTTTTTCCTTTGGGTGGAAGGGTCAGGGAGCCAGGCTTATCTCTGGACACTGCATGGATTTAGAATGTTTTTAGACCCTGTCCCAGGAGGAAGAGCTGCTGAGACAGAACAGCAAGCGATGCCGGGGTCTCGAGACCACGGAGCTCACTCACCGCATCCCCTGTTCCCCGAATGCCATCAAATCCCGCAGCCAGAGCGAAGCAGCAAAGGCCACTCAGCTGTTCTGATCACTCCCCTGCAAATCTCAGCGATTATTTTTAGCATATGTGGCATACGCCTGCCTCTCCCAACCATCTCTCTACCTTTGTGACCCGGTAGTCTCCTTGCCCTCGGCTCAGCGTCCCTCCCCAGTCCTATCTCCAGCACCCATCGATCCGACCTCATCGCCGGCTGCCATCGCTGTCCCTGCAGACATTGGGCGATGCCTATTGAACGGACAAGGAATAGTAGATGGGAAGCCATAGCCCTCTGGGATGTGTGGCAGAAGGACCCTTCCCCTCAGTGCCCTGGCCTCAGTTCCTCCCTCTCCACTGTGGTGGGAGGAGGGCACCAGGGCAGGCTGAGAGTGACTGTGGGCATCGCCAGGCATCTTGCTCTATCTCCCAGCCCTGCCTGACATTCTCGGAATGGCCGAACTTTGAGCATAGCAGCTTGTGCGGTGCATGATTGTTTGAAATTAAGGTGGAAATGCCCTGACATGAGTGGCTTACCATCCTTGACATGCTGAACTGGGGCTGACCCTGTGGAAGGCATGAGGAGGGAAGGGACATCTTCCGGTGGCCGACCTGCCATCTCTGGGCATTCTGGCAAGTCATGTGTGTGTGGCAGTGAGAGCGAGCCCCGTGTGTCAGGCAATAAATCCCTCTGCAGGAGCAGGTGCCAGTCCAGCCTGGGAGCATCTGTGGGGCGAGCAGCAGGTGGCACCAGCAGCCCCTTGGTGAGAAGGCAGTGAGCCGATTGTGCCCTGGGAGCTGGGGACTGGCCACACCTGTCTGGGAGGAGGACAGCGTGGGCACTGTAGAGGGCACGAGACTCCAAACTCCAGAGTCGACTCTGCTCTTTCTCTGCTGTGTGACTGTGGGTGCATCAACCCCTCCCCAGTCTCAGCCTTTGACATCTGGAAGTCCAGGAGCTGGTTCTGGGAACACATACAGATCCTTGACCCTGCACCAGGTGTGTGCTAGCCTGGAGCAGACAGAGGAGACGTTGACAGGCAGGTGTGTGCACAGGTGAGTTGCAGGTACCACTCAGTGTCACGCGGCTCTGATTGGAAGCACGATGCGAGGAAGAAACCCACGGTGAGCTGGTGTGAATGTGAGCATGTGCAAACGTGTGAGCTGTGTCTGTGCGCACATGCGTGTGTGCCTGCATGTGCATGCCTGCGTGTGTGTGCATTTGTGTGGGTGGGTGTGCCTGTGTGTGTGTGATGAGGAAGAGGCATGTGTCCGTGTGTGTGCATGCGTGCATTTGCGCACATGCATGCATGTGTATGTGTGTGCTTGTGCACACATGTGTGTGTGTGTGTAGGAAGCAACTTCACGCGGAGCCCATCGAAGCCTCCCCAGCACGTGCATCTCACTAGGGCTGAAGGATCCAGCGAGGTGGGGTCTGGACTTGTGTCACCTCTGGAGGGAACAGCAATTGCAAAGGCCCTGAACAAGAATGGCCAGGTGACCTCAGTGTTTATTTCCAGGAATGGAGTTTGAGATTTAAAGGAGGATAGAGTGGCAAGCTAGCCAGAGGAAACTTCTAGAATTCTGCACACATGGGACCAGACCATAGGCAGCTCTGTCTGTCTCCTGCCCCACAGGAAGCACTGGCTTCTAGGGCTCAGCTGTCATCAGCACCCTGAGAACTCCTGCCCTGATCCACACTCCATGAATCTCAGAACACGCTTGGAGCAGGACCAAGGCCAGGACTCTGTCTGGTTTCCGGTAGTCCACAGCACAGGCTCCAAGTGTTCCTTCCCGCCCAGACTCTGTGCTGTTTTAGGAATTAGCCTCAGAACTGACAGGCCGAGGTCCCAGGGAGGCAGGATTAGCTCAGTGTGAAGACACGTCGGACTAAGCTGTTCAGTGATGAAGTGTAGTGAGCCTCCTGCCTCCAGCGGCATTCAAGCAGGAGGAAGGGCTACCTGGCGGGGACCCTGTGTGGGGAAGTGGAGCCACGTAACTTTATTTTTTCTTGAAGTTATTTTAGGGGATTACGTGGTGCTCCCTCCCCTCCTATATGTCCACATCCTAACCCCAGAACCAGCAGATGTGGCCTTGTTTGAAGAAAGGGTTTTGCAGATGAAACTAAGGATCTGGAGATGAGTTTATCCTGGATTATCCTAAGGGTCCTAAGTCCTTATAAGAGACACCCAGAGGAGTGGAGAAGGCCCCGTGAAGACAGGGCAGAGCTTGGAGAGGCACAGCCACAGGCAAGAAGCTGCTAGAAACACCAGAACCTGGAAGAGACATGGACAGTCTCCCCCAGATCCCCAGGCAGGAGGGAGCGTGGCCCTGGCAGCACCTTGTTTTCAGACTTCTGGACCCCAGAACCGTGAGAGAGTGAATGTGTGATGTGTCCGCCACTCAGCTCGTGACATTGCGTCACAGCAGCCCAGCAGGCGAACGCAGCTATGCGTGTACGTGGATTCGCTGCCGAGGTCCGCAACTTGCAAGTTCTCTTCGGCTGGACCATCCACCCAGCCTGCCCTCCCCACCTTTCCGGCTCCCCAGAGGCAAACCTCTTCACCCACCTCCCCGGCGATTCTGGTATTTTCCCTCTGTACCTCCAAATGGAGTGCACACACACACACACACACACACACACACACAGAGCTTGTTGATTTTTCAGACTCAGGCTTTATCTACTAACTCCCACCGTGCAGGCTCGGGACATAGGGTTTGTGTTTCCAGCACTTCCAAGCGCCCGCCGGCTGCCTTCCCCCACCCTCCCGCAGTCACAATGCCATTTCAGCAAGATCGATACTGCAAAGGCACCAGCACGCCGGGCCCATCGTACAGGACTTCTTTTTCTTCTCCTGCGTCCGGTTTCCCCCGGGAGTTAATAACGGTCTTATTTTTTCATTTGCTTGGTTTTCTGTACCCTTCACACTAATTCCATCGCAAACTCTCCCCCAGTGTGCAAACACATCAGGACATTTAAACACATCAGGCATCCTACTAATTTGATCTCTTGGAAGAAATCGCCTTCCCCGGACCTGGTCTGTCTCAAAGCGTTGCCTGGCTTGCTTCTTCTAGGGTACCCTGTTTGGGGGTTCCCGGCTGTCTCTCTTGCTTGTTTTTTGTCTTACTCCTTCATCTTGGTGGAGCAAATTCTTCTGGAAAAGGTGTGTACAGGGCACCTCTGAGCCTCCGTGGAATAAACGTACTGATTGTCCTCCTGTGCTGGGTCCATAGCTTGGCCAGATGTGTGGCTCCGGCGGGACGTGTTTCCCTGAGAACGCTTGGGCTGTGCGTTCGCGTCTCCGGCATCTGGCACTGCTGTTGAGACCAGCACCATCCTGATTCTTGATACTTTCTGTGAAGTGCGTCCGCTCACAGGTTGGTTTTTGTCCTCTCTGGAAGCTGCTCAGATGCTCTCTTTGTTCTCCACATTCTGAGACATCAGAGCGCCGTTCCTTGCTGTGGGCTGGTTTCCATCCTGGGGGCCGGGCTCTCAGTGGCCCGGTGACTCGGAACCTGCACGCCTGCCTTAGCTGGCAAGGGCCGCCATGGCGAAGTGCCACAGTCTGGGGCCCCAACCACAGAAACGAGCGCTCTCACAGCTCTGGAGCCTGAAGTCCCAGATCCAGGTGTTGGCAGGGCCAGGTCCTCCTGAGTCCCCTCTCCTTGGCGTGTAGATGGTGTCTTCCCCCGTGTCCTTGCACAGTCATCCCTCTGCTGGTGTCTGTGTCCCCATCACCTCTTCTTATGAGGACACTGGGAACCCTGCACTGGGGCCCATCCTCGTGAGCTCGTTTTACCCCAGTCTCCTCTCTCAACGTCCTGTTTTCAAACAGGGTCACTTTCTGAGGTCGTGGGGGTTCAGGCTTTGATGCAGGGATTTAGGGGACGACACAGGACACACAGATACCCTTCCTTCTGGAGGTAGCTGTGGGGCTAAGTCTCAGACCTTGCCCCCGCTCTGCTCTCCCGGTTCTCTCTTTCTAAAATGTGGTTAAAATACCGGCGCTCCCAGCCCGGCCCGTTCTCTTCTTCTTGGATTTTCTCTGCTTTCCGAGGCATTTCCTCCGCCTGTGGCTGTCTGTATGCTCCATGCTCTTGCCCAGCTGGGCTCCCAGCCCACGACTGTGTTCTGTCGGTCCTGTGTGTGTCTCATTGCACCTCTGAGGCTGCTGGCCACCCTCCCTCTCACGGCCTCTCCTCCGTGTCTTCCGGGGTCGCGGTGCTGTTTCCACGGTGGATGCTCTTGTCTGTGTTGAGGTTTTGGGGCTGGGTGTCACATTCAGAGGACACTTAGAGCCTGAATGAGGGTTCTGTGTGATGTTAAGTGGCCTTGCTGTGGGCTGCACAGAGGGTGACCAGGTGGACCATGTCCCTGGGTCCGTGTCTGTGCGTCTCCTCCAAGCTGGTCAGATTCCCTGGGAGAGTCTCCACACTCATCCGGGACTGGCTCTCCAGAGGCTGCACATGGACTCCACTCAAGCCCTGCTCCTGTCCCTGCTGTAGTCCCCACTGCGCCTGCCTGAGACGGACGCTGTCTCCGCAAAATAAGCTTCCGTTCTTCTGTTGGGGTGCGGAAGGGGCAGTCACCCAGGTTTTCAAATCGGAAAAATGGTCTCGGATCCAGCTCTGGAGGTAGACTTGCAGCAAACCTTTGTCCCGTCTACAGCCCAGCGTGGTCCCCGGGAGGCTGGCACCTTTGGGTGACTGGGTGGCAACACCACTGCTGTTTCCCTACAGCAGGCTGAGGGCTCCGCTGCCTGTGTCTCCTAAGTCAGGGACTGCTCTTCCAGCTGTGAATTACCTTCAAAATTTCCTGAAACCTAAAACTGCTCTAAACACTGAGGCCTACTAAACTCTGTGTAATTAATAATGGCCTCTGGAAGTAGAACGTCCACTAAGCACTTTTACACGTGTTTCATTGCTCCTTGCCCACAGCCAGGAGGCAGCATTTTCATCTGCCTTTGACCAAAGGGAGAACGGAGGGAAAGGGTCAGAGGGTGGGGAGGGTCCCAGCCCGGCCATGGTGCTGGATACAGGAGAAGGTCCGCGCACGCTCCAGGCGCTCAGTATCCCTGCCCCTCCAGGTCCTGGGGCCACAGGTGTGGAGGGAAAGGGGCAAGCCTGAACTCACAGCCACCCTGTGATGACTTCTAACCCGCACTCCTCTGAAGACCTTTTTTCCTGGTATTTTTCTGTTGGGCTAATTGGTTGGAACTGAGGCCGTTACAGCTATGAGCTTCATACCTTTAATTTCTCCAGGGAGAGAGAAAAATGACTTCCCCATCAGCTCAACTCAGACGATCGCAGCTTGTCCACTGAACCCCAGGGCTTCAGAACCAGAGGGCCCTGGGAGCTGCTCTGAGTTTGGATTGGCATTGAGGAGGGGCCTGGCCCCATGCTCCACAACCACAGCAGAGCTCCTCCTCCAGGCCCAGCCTGCCCAGGTATCCACAAAGTCCTGCAGGCAGCAGGGGCCTCTCTCCTGTGGCCGCTTCCCAACCGACTCTCTCTGACCCTGCGACCTGACTCTAATTCCTCACCAGGTGCCCCGGGCTCTCATCGATTCTCCACCACTGCCGTGTGGCATGAGAATCTCTTTGACCCTCTGCAGGGAGGGCTTCTCCGTAGACCGGGGGTGGGACCCTTCTGAAACCCCCCCTTCTTGCCCTCGCTGGGAAGCCATGTCGGACTGGCAGGCAGCATTGCCGTGTTACACCTGCCCTGGCCCCTCTGCAGGCTGCTCCACACATTCCTCACTGTCTACCTGCTTATCTGCATCCCCATCAGATTGAGAAAGTCAAAGCAAAACCAGCCTCTCCCCATTCCTCTGTGCACAGCCCACAGCAGGCGCTTGGATGAGTGGCCTCTGCTGTGAAACAAATGGCCACAAACTCCTTGGCTAAAACCAGCACATGGGTCCTGGGGTCAGGAGCCCAGGGTGCCCTCACTGGGTCCTCTGGTCAGGGCCTCACAGGTGTGGTTGAGGTGCTGGCTGGGGCTGTGGTCTCATCTGAGGCCTGACTGGGGAAGGCTGGGCTCCCATGCCCACCTGGCTGTTGAGGGTTCAGTTCCCTGGGGCTGTGCGGCTGAGGGCCTCCATTTTAGGCAGCTGCTGGTCAGAGGCCACTCCCAGTTCCTTGCCATATGGGTGTCCCCAAAGTGTCCACTTGCTTCAGCCAAGCCAGCAAGAGAGGCTGCTAACAAGACTGACATGGCAATCTTCTGTGACATAACTGCAGGAGACAGGTCCCATCCCCTGGGCCCTAGTCTGTGGGTTAAGCAAGTACAGCACACACTAAAGTGGGGGGTTGCATGGGCGTGAATCCCAGGAGGGGTGCTCACGGGTGCTTCTAGAGTCTGCCTGGCGCTGTGCTCAAGATATTGATAGAAAGAATGCAGGAGCAAGTGAGGTGAGTTTGCCTTGGAGAGGGAGGCTGGGTTCAGGTTGCAGCACTTTGAGCGTTGGGAGGGGAAGCTTGGCTGGAGCCCTGGGCGGGAGGGCCATGGCAGACGTGAAGGCAAGCTCCAACCTCCGTCCTCCTCTCCAGCCAGCCCAGGTGGTACTGTGAGCCAGGCTGCATGGCCAGGGTGCACTGGGCATGGATCCTCCTGGGAGCTGAAGGCGTGGTGTAGGTGTTGGCTGGTGTGACCGCCATGGGCACGGGGGTGTGACTGTGCGGGTCCTAGCAGCCCATGCCGTGAATTCAGCCCGGGAAGGGGAGGAACAAAGCTAGAGCTACATTTTAAGGCAGAATCTGGCTCTACGTGAACAGATGGGGAAGGGGCAGGAGAGTGTGTTGGGGCCTGGCTGGAGGCCCATGAGAACCGATGGGGCTCTGCAGCAGCTGCAGCAGTGGGGCCAGGGATACTAGAAGGAAGCAGGGTTTGCTTGTCTGTCTCCCATGGAGGGGTGAGGACTACGGCGAGGTTGGGATTGGGAAGGGGACTCTGTGGCCCCAAGCACGATGTGGACCTTGGCTACTTTTTAGCGTAATCCAGATGGAGAAGCTCCCTGGGCCACTGTGCGAGGGACCAGTCAGTTGATGGGTGGACTTCGGAGCCAAAATCCACACACAAATACCACCTCTTTGTTCAGCGAATTCCTTCTGTGTCATCTTTGGGGACAGGCAAGATGGTTGTCCCCAGGCGACCAGAGGAGGACATCAGGTGAACCCAGACAAATGCCTGCATGTGCTCAAGAGCCCCATCGGGAAGCGGAGAATGAAGATCAGGGAGGAGCAGAGGCAGCCAGATCCCGACTCCAAGTGCAGGGCAGACAGGAGGAGAGTTCTCTGTGGCCCGAGGCCCTTGCTGTGAGGCCGGGGGTGGAGGGAAATGGCGCAGGGAGAGGGAGCCAGCCTGCCAGGGAGATTTGCTGCAGAGCAGCCACAGGGCATGAAGCAAGGCTGGTGGTATTTAGCTGTGCGTGGAAGGCTCATTTTTCTGCCAAGAGAAACAACCGTTCTCTTGTCCAGACTGTCCCAAACTCCTTGGCAACTGTGACGTCCAGTTGCTCTTGGAAGCCACTGTAAGACACCAGGTCTTATCTCCTCCCGGGGTTCTCTTATTTCACTTCGTGCTAACTGCCGCATTTAAGCTCTGGTAAACGATTGCGACGTGGACAAGACAGTTTGGCCTTCAGTGGCATTTATTTTTTCTTCCTGGCCAAATGCTGACATATAAAACTCAATTTCATGTTAAAGAAAGGCAGGCGGCTGTGTGTTTGTTTAGACCCCTCTCCAAGACGAAGGGTCACGGCACCCACTTGGGCCTTTTTCTAGCTCAGACAGGAGAGTTCAGCATGACTGGGGTGGCTGGAAGTTGGCCTGGCAGGGGTCCGAGGAGGAGCGTAAATTAATGGGAAGGAGAGTTCTGAATTCTGCAGACTCAGCCCCGTCTGCCCTTCCTGGACCTGGGCTGGGATCCTGGTGACTCTGTTGCATCAGAGCTGGTCCCTTCCCTGACTAGCCTCGGCTTCCCTCTGGGGAGTGGGGACCCTCACACTGGGGAGCCAACCCCAGAATCACAGCCCTGACTGCACTGGCCCCGTGAGGGCATGGCCTGGCCCGGGATTCTGAAGGCCGGGGGCGCTCTGCTCCTCTAGATGTCTGTGACCAGCTGGAGTCGTCTCCTGAATCTCAGCTTTCCAGTCAGCCGAGTGGAAGGCGTGACACCGAGGTTGTGCAGCTGCAACAAAGCAACACAGAAAGTGCCGTTGGCCCCGAGCTGGTGCAGAGCGGCCCTGATCACTGCGGGAGTGTGCTTCCCTTCCTCTTGGCCTGAGTGGCTGAGACTTCAGAGGTCCCTCCCGGTGACATCGGCAGCTCAGAGGCAGTAGATGCTGCTGCTTGGGGCGGGTTTGGGGACCGTTGGGTTTCTGGATGGGAGCTGGGGCACGGGACTCAGACCCCTGGGATTCCTCGGACCCACTGGGACCCTCACTCCTCCTCAGCCCCTGCTTCCCTGTCTTAGTGGCTCACAACCCAGCCTTTCTACATGCTTCTGTTTTGCTTCCACTGGAGTAGACGGGAAGAGGGTTCCCTGTTCCCTCCATGGGTCGAAATTTTTGCATCTGTGCCCTCCCGAGTGACTTGGCAGAGCCTCCCCTGTGAGTGGAGGGCACTGCCCCACCCACGGGTGCTGGGCTTGGATGTGCAACATGACTCAGCCAGCAGGATGTGGTGGAAGCGGGTCGGGGCCACTTTGGGGGCACTGTTCACCTCCTCTCGCCCCTCTGCTGCAAGGCCAGCAACAAGCCCTGGTGTCTGCTGCCTCATCAGCCTGGGGGCCTGGAACCGGCTCCAGGAGGACTGGGCGTGCCTGGCTGGGCCCAGGTGAGACCCGCAGACTCCGGGGCTTAGAAGCAAATGCCTGCCATAGGAACCAGTGAGGTGTGAAGTTCTGTGTCTGCAGCAAAAGCTGCCTCACCCCTGCAGACACATGCGCTCCGCGAGGCAGGAACCATGTCCGTCTCGTTTCCCGGCAGCTCTGTGCCCGGAAGACTGCACAGAGCGTCACAGTGTTTGACAAATGAGTAAATGAATAAGAAAATGAGTCCGGAGAGAAAAAATTGGATTTCTGCAGTTGAACAAATAATGAGTGATGGATGTTGCCTGGGTCTCTGGGGTCCCTTTTCTGGGGTGTTTCTTCAGTGCCATGTGACAGCGGCGTGGAGAACAGCACGGTGATGGTAAGAACTGAAGGCAGAAGCGTGGCCCGCATCTTCTTCCCTGACAGCACCCCTCTGGCTGTCAGTGGGTGGCTGGGCCCGTGGGGGATTAGGAGGCCCCAGGGTCCCTGAGCTGATATCTGAGGAGTATGGACCTGACCATAGAATGTCCATTCTAGGGGAGACCTGGGAAAAATGAAACTTTCTCTGGGTTAAAATAAAATCTTATCTAATATTTTATAATGCAGACTTACGATTCAGATTTTACTTAGTGGTGGCATTTTAGACACTTTGACCACAGGGATAGTGGATTTTCATTGAGAGATGTGAAACCCACATTGAAACGGGTTTGTGTGGTTGCCTGAGGAGGTGGAGGTTGTGCTGGTGGTGACGATGGTGGAAAAGCAGAGCCAGGGGGAGGAGGCTGGATCCTGCACCAAGGCAGTGCCTGTTGCTGGGCCTGCACCCAGCCTCATCTCTGAGACGCTCCAGGCCTCCTGCACTGTGAGTGCCAACCCTCCCCCAGGCATGGCTGAGACGCCCCTGTCCACAGCCCTGCAGTGACCCCTCAGGTAGAGGCTTCATCCCCTCTCCTCCGGTGTGTGAGGAGCAGAGGCCTGGGAGGGGTATATTCCTAGGGCAGAGAGCAGGCCTGGCATGGGCTCAGGGGTCTGGGCACCTGTGACCTTGGCCATCCCACTTGATCGTGCCCAGGCTCCTTGTTGTAAAGCGGGGACAGTAATGGACCCCACCTATTAATAGTCAGGCTGTTGTCTGTGTGTGGCAGTTGGCATTGCTGTTGTTGGTGTCACCGTGCTGCTGCTGGTGCTGGTGTTGGTGCTGCTGTTGGTGTGCTGTGGTCAGTGTGCTGTGGTCCGTGTCACTGTGGTCAGCGTGTTTGCCTCACCTGGCCTGGGTCTGGAGGGAAGATGTCCACCATGTCCCCTGGGTGCTGGACCCTCAGCATGCCCTATGTGCCGACGGAAGCGTCAAGCGTGATGCATCTCTTTTGATGGATGAGGACACAGAATCAGAGCAAGTCTCTGTGGCTCTCAAGTCAAGTGGGCACCTGAGGACACAGAATCAGAGCAAGTATCCGTGGCTCCTCTGTGGTCGAACAGCGAGTGGGCACCTGAGGACACAGAATCAGAGCAAGTCTCCGTGGCTCCTCCGTGGTCTCACAGCGAGTGGGCACCTGAGGACACAGAATCAGAGCAAGTCTCCGTGGCTCCTCCGTGGTCTCACAGCGAGTGGGCACCTGAGGACACAGAATCAGAGCAAGTCTCTGTGGCTCTCAAGTCAAGTGGGCACCTGAGGACACAGAATCAGAGCAAGTCTCCGTGGCTCCTCCGTGGTCTCACAGTGAGTGGGCACCTGAGGACACAGAATCAGAGCAAGTCTCCATGGCTCCTCCGTGGTCTCACAGTGAGTGGGCACCTGACGACACAGAATCAGAGCAAGTCTCTGTGGCTCCTCGGTGGTCTCACAGCGAGTGGGCACCTGAGGACACAGAATCAGAGCAAGTCTCCGTGGCTCCTCCGTGGTCGCACAGCGAGTGGGCACCTGAGGACACAGAATCAGAGCAAGTCTCCGTGGCTCCTCCGTGGTCTCACAGCGAGTGAGCACCTGAGGACACAGAATCAGAGCAAGTCTCCGTGGCTCCTCTGTGGTCTCACAGCGAGTGGGCACCTGAGGACACAGAATCAGAGCAAGTCTCCGTGGCTCCTCTGTGGTCGAACAGCGAGTGGGCACCTGAGGACACAGAATCAGAGCAAGTTTCCGTGGCTCCTCCGTGGTCGCACAGCGAGTGGGCACCTGAGGACACAGAATCAGAGCAAGTCTTCGTGGCTCCTCCGTGGTCGCACAGCAAGTGGGTACCGAGCTGGGAGCACAACCCGGGCACCTGGCCCCTGGCTTGGCAATGGGTCTGCTTGCAACAGGGAGACAGTGGACTCCCTGCCTGCCCAGCTGGTATCTTAATGACACGTGTTTCATGGAAAATTGTGGATGCATGACTTGGGCATTCTTTCCTGAGAAGCTGTCAGTTCAGATTAGACTCCAAAGGGTGACTGATCAGTTGGTAGATGTTGCTTAAAAATGATAATAATGTCTGCATTTCCAAGGGCATCCATGATGTCGAGAGAAGTGGATGAGGACACTTTGGAACTGGGTGGTGACCTGTCTGTCCCACTCCCTGTTCTCTCTCTGAACAGAACGAGGGTGCTGGGGTCAGAGTCTCATCACATGCCTGAATGGGCTGGTGACACGGGAGAGAAGTGGCTTGGATCCTGCCAGCTGTGGTGTCTTTTTCTCAAGCCTGGCAGGTGAGAGTGAGCTGGAAGTGACTTTTCCTGGGATTCCTCCTCACTGTGGCTGGGCTGAGGCTTGTGGGAGCAGAGGTTAAGCAAAGAAGACATGCTTCCCTGGGGCGGAGGGCTCACCTCCTTGGCTTTCGGGGTGTCTCTGTCCCTGGGCCACTTTCACCATCCCAAACCCTTGCTGATATCTGCCCTGTTCCACCCTCACAGCCAGACATGTGGAGACACTCCCCCTCTTGTTTGTCCAAAGTAAAAGTGAATATATACGATTGTCTAGAAAAAAATGCTACAGTTATTTAGTCATTCAACAAACACATAGTGATTCTGAAGGTAACATACATGTGTGGAGCATTTTGCAGAGAAGTGTCAGTGAAGGCTGCTCTGAGGGTGACCTGTAGGGAGGGCCTAGAGGGTGAGGAGGGGTGATCCAGGCAGTGGGCAGAGCACTTTGGGGGCCCTGAGCTGCAGAAGAATGGCTCCTTCTGTAATGGAAGATCTGCGCATTGGAGCTGAGGCGTCCAGGGGGAGAAGATGGGGGAGGGGTGGGGTGGATTCTCACCTCCCAGGTCAAGGTCATCATGATTTGAGCAGCAGAAACTAGGCAGTGCTCCCTGTGGCCTGGGCTTCTGTCCTCACCTCCCTGGAGCCTCTCTTTCTCGTGTCTGATGCCAGCAGGCCGTGTAGAGGCCATATGCCCCAGATGGAGGTGGCAGCCCCTCCTCTCCTCCAGAGGTATAGAGCAGAAGAAACCAAACCGAGCGTCTGCGGCAGATGGTTGGCATACTGTCCACTGCCCTTCAGGACTGAGATGCTCACCACCGCTGCAGGGGATGCCACACGTGGCTGCTCACAGCTGCCCCTCTCCAAGCACCGCCTGAGGCCAAGCCACATCCAGTGAGTCTTTCTGGCCAAAGGCCCTGGTCTCAATTTGGGATGAGCCTGCACGGCTGTTGCAGCCCCAAAGTTCCCTGTGGGATGGGCTGAGGCCTCTGGCTAATGTGCCGGAACTTGCCTTCTCCCTTTGCCTGGTCCTGCCTCTCCCTGGCTTGCAGTCATGGCTCCAGAGTGCATCTGCTATAAAGCCCCTGCACACAAATCTGACTCAGAAACCTTCTAGGGAGCCCAATTTAAGACACTCATTCAGGGGCAAACTACAGAGGCCTCAGCAGCAGGGAGCACTGGGACTGGTGTGGGGGAGGCAGGCTCAGGAACCATGCCGGCCCTTCATTGGTGGACTAGCCACGAGTGGCTGAGAAGGGAAGGGGTGTAGTTCTGTTGCAGGAGGATGGGGGGCAGAACACCAGAGACTCAGTGGCCCACGCCCTGCCGCTGTGCTGCACCACAGGTGCATAGGTGCACAGCCCAGCAAGAAAGGCTGCCAACTGGGCAAAGGGTGGGTGTGTCCAGGCCACCACCGGAAGCCCACAAAGTCTCTCATCAATGCAAAGGATGCTCCTGACATCTCTGTGTCTCCTCGGTTATTTCAGCAGAGTGGAGGACCCATGGGGACTGAGGACTGACAATCTCCCAGGGGTAAAGAGTGAAGAGCATGCAGCAGCAATGCAACCAATTCCTGGGTAAGAGAACATACCTGGCAGGAGAGGTGAGAGGCCCGGCCTGGAGCGAAGTGACTGCTGATGATCTGAAAGGCGGCGATCGAGGTGATGATGGCTCAGTCCTTCGACTGTCTGCTGGGAATCTTGTCTATGGGCCATGATGTGTCAAGTCCTGGGACGATAACAGTGGAACTAGTCTTTCTGATAGTAACTGTGGTCACGTTGAAATTAGTGACCCAATAAGAGTGTTCCTGGTGATACTGATTTGACAGTGGTGGTAATGATGGTGGTAGTGGTGATAATGATGGTGATGATCATGGTGATATGGTGATGGTGGTGGTGATGGTGATGATAGGTGATGGTAGGATGGTAGTGGTGGTGGTGATGGTGGTGGCAATAGTGGTGGTAGGATGTTGGTGATGGTGATGATGATGGTGGTGGTGGTGATGGTGGTGGTAAGAAGGTGGTGGTGGTGGTGATGATGGTGGTGGTGGTGCATGGTGGTGATGGTGATGACAGTGATGGTAGGATGATGATGTGGTGATGGTGGTGGTGGTGATGGTAATCGTGCTAACAGGATGGTGGTGGTAGGATGGTGATGATGGTGGTGGTCATGATGGTGATGATGGTGATGGTGGGATGATGATGTGATGGTGATGATGGTGGTGGTCGTGATGGTGATGATGGTGGTGGCAATCGTGGTAACAGGATGGTGGTGGTAGGATGGTGTCGGTGGTGTTGATGGTGGCAGTAGTGGTGGTGGTGATGGTGTGACAGTGACGGTAGGATGGTGACGTGGTAGTAATCGTAGGCATGGCAGTGATGACTGTATAATGGTGATAACGTGCTTGTGTAGGTGACCGTATTGATGACACACACGTGTGTCTAATCCCACATGCTCCCTGGCCTTCTGTTCGCTCCTGGGCTCTTTTCCATCCCAGCTCTTCACCAGAGGAGTTTTCATTTCCTGAGAGGGCGGCTGCTCTGATTGCATCAGTGACAAATGGAAGCTTGGGGAGTAGGAGGATGGAAGTCCTTATCTATTAATTGGTTTTTGGCCTCTCCGGCCGTCTCTGGTAATGACCCTTCCCGTCTCTGCCGTTATCTCGGTGCCTCTTCGTGTACTGCTAAGTTGAGCTTAATTGGGCCATTAGCCCAGGCGCAGCATGGAGCCTCTCACCCGGGGTCCGCTGGGAGCACCTCAGTGTCTTTGAGCAACAGAAGGTGGCAGGGGGAGCAGGAAGGGGGGTGTCCGGGCGATCCCTCCATGGTAGCAGCAGAAGCTGGATCTGATGCTAAGGGTCAGCCACGTGCACCAAGAATGGTAGTTGAGGGGTGCTCTCAGCAGTGCCCAGTGTCCGGGGCATAGGCCAGAGGACCGAGACACACGTAGAGCCTCACGTTCAGAAGTGGGCCCACGAGGATGGGAGACCAGCAGTCATTGCTAAAGGGCTTGTTCCCAGACTCAGGGTGGAGGGAGGGGAGCTAGGACTATAAAGGGAAGGGCCCTGCAGGGCTGGGAGCTAGAGAGATGGCCAAATTGGCACCCCCTGGGTGGACTGTGCAGGCCAGTCCTAAGAGGTGGGCACACGGGGCGTGGACCCTGGAGTCGTTATGAGAGCAGAGCACGCACAGGGAGATGTGAGCTGCACAAGGGGACCCGGTTCCTTAGGAGTGGGAGACGCCGCTCCTCATTGGTGGTGGGGGGTAACTCAGGGATCCGGATCTGACGCTGGGTGTGATCTCCCAGCTGGAGAGCAGTTAAAGGACGATTCTGACTGGGAGGCAGCCAGCCCACGTTGTCACCACTGCCAGGAGGGTGGTGCCACCGAAGCCCCAGGGGTGATGCCACAGGGCCATGTGAATGTGCAGGGGCTCAGCCTCACCCCCAGAGAGGCAGGTGGAGTGTGGGGGGGTTTACCTCGATGTTTGTGGGGGTTGATACCACGCTTGTTCTCACAGGGCCCCTCTGTGGAGTTTCTCTGGGATTCCTTCTGGGGTGGCTTACGCCCTCTTTCCTGCAAACAAGTGCAGAGGCTGGGCCTGGGGTGCACCCCTGTTGGGAGGGTTCCCTTTCCCAGGATGCCCGCCTGGAATCCAGGAGGAAGTCTGGGGAACGTGGGCTTGCTTGTCTTAGCTGGGGCCGCAGGAGCCATGTTGCTGTCCTCTGGTTTGACGTGCTATCAGCATCGCCACATACCAGGGCTGCCCAGACTGTCCCTTGCCAGGCTTCAGGAGTCGTGGTTGCTCACACGTGGCCCAGTCCTCGAAGGTTTGGGGCCGATGCTCCTGGCTTTTAATAGCATGGGCATTTGCATGGGAAACTGAGGCAGGGCTGGTGACAGAGGGATTTTGAGCTGACATTAGCATGATCTTCTAGCCTGTGACTAGTTAAAGAATAATTCTTAGACAGTGGGAGGCAGAGTGGGTTCTCTATGCAAAGATGAACTTATGAAGGCACAAAGCACGTCTGCACACTTTGTCCTGCTGGATACGAAGCAGGAAGCAGCCTGCAGGCCGAGGCGGGACGGAAGCTGGTGAATGAGCGAGAAGCGCCTAAGAGACTCAGCAGGGTCCCACGCCCCCCCCATCGGATGCCGGCTGCACACTCTGGCGCTACCCACTCAGCAACCCAGCTGAAAATGTGCCCAGGGATGGCCTAGAGTTTCCAGTCCGAGGGGTTTGGCTGGAGCCCCAGCTCCATTTCTGTGAGCTGTATCCACATATTCCCACAGATGCAAGCATTAGGGGAGCACTTCTGCATACCGGGCATGAACTGAGCCTGGCATGGTGTGGTGAGGAAGCCGGACACAGCTCCTGCCCTGGCAGGGTGGAAGTCCAGCAGGGACAGTGGTAATGCAGGTAGGTGAGGACATGGTGGGGAAGGAGATGGGCACATAGCTCCGGGAAGGGCTCTCCCAGGAGGGAGGTTTCCTGCCAGGCACCGGGAAGGCGGGAAGGAGCTGGCTGAGTGGGTCCCAGTGGCCGATGGCCTGTGGCAGATACCACCCTTTATGCAGCAGGAGGACGGTGGCTCAGTAGAGCCAGTGGGGGGCCAATGATATCTCTGCTCAACGCAGAAAGAGACCCTTCCTTCCTTCCTCCTTCCTTCCTTCCTCCTCCTTCCTTCCTCCTTCCTTCCTTCCTCCTTCCTTCCTTCCTTCCTCCTCCTTCCTTCCTCCCTCCCTCTCCCCTCCCTCCCTCCTTCCTTCCTTCCTTCTTCCTTCCTCCCTCCCTCCCTCCCTTCCTTCCTTCCCACTGCATCGCCCATCTGGGAAACCTGCCTTGCTTGATGAAAGGTGACGTGAAAATGATAATGCCTTAACGCGCAGGGAGGAGTGGGTGACGATGGCGTTCCAGGCAGCGACGGTGGGTGTGGGTCAGGGCAGAGCGGGGTTGGGATACAGGGCACCCGCCTCAAGGCCCACCGTGCAGGCTGCCTCACTCATGCTTACCCTCAAAACGTGCTAAATGCCTGTGGAATCAGACCCCTTGCGTATCAGGGCCCCTGTGTGCTGAGTTTAAGAGCCCTGCATCAGGCCGGGAGAGTGGGGCTGGCAGTTCAGGAAGCCCCTGGCATCTGATGTCCCTCCGAGGAAGCCCAGTGAGCATGAGCCCTGTTACGTCTGTGGCCAGCATCCTCTGTCTTGTCCCTGCTGCCTTGTTAGCGCCCTTCTCCTCCCCAGCTCACTGTGTCCCTTTCAGGCACCTGGAGGAGGAAGATTGTCTGGAAGCCATTGAGCCATTGACGCTGCTTGAGGGAGACCCTGGAGGCCAGGGTGGGACGTGAGAAGTGTTGTCAGTGCTGACATGGGGGCCATGAGGGCCGGCATTGGCCCCACTGCAGCCGCTGCTGCTCCAGCGGGCGGTCCTCAGCCCAGAAGGATGGACTGAGCCTGGGAGACCCCAAAGAACCACAGGCCGCCGGCAGAGCCTGGAGGCCTGGGGAGAGGGACAGCTGTGCATTGGATTCCAGTGGCTGCAGCAGGACTCAGGAGGAAACCCTCACTTGTATGGGAAGCGCCAGGGGCAGCTGTCACTGCAGAGAATGAATTGTCAGGGAAATAGCCCTGTCCTGTCACACAGCAGAGGGAGGGCACTGTCGCTGTTGTAAGCACGGGGAATTGGACAGGAAAGAAGGGCTGGGCAACTTTTCGTGCTGTCATTGCCACCTTTGTCATCACTGCTATCACTATTGTCAGTCGCCAGATGGGCCCTGGACTATCACTGTCACTGCAAAAACCAGCTGTAGCTGTGCTGTCAGTATCTTTCCTGCCATCCATACTTTCCATGCACCCATACATACATCCACCCGTTCACCTATCCACCCGCTCACCCATCCACCCACTTACCCACCCACCCAACCACCCACCCAACCACCCACCCACCCACCCAACCACCCACCCAACCACCCACCCATCCACCCAACCACCCACCCATCCACCCACCCATCCACCTATCCACCCACCCACCCAACCACCCACCCATCCACCCATCTACCCACCCATCCACTCACCCATCCACTCACCCACCCACCCAACCATCCACCCACCCACCCATCCACCCATCTACCCACCCATCCACTCACCCATCCACCCAGCCACCCACCCATTCACCCATCCACCCACCCAACCACCCACCCATCCACCCATCTACCCACCCATCCACTCACCCACCCACCCACCCATCCATCCACCCATCCACCCACCCATCCATCCATCCACCTGTTCACCCACCCACCCACCCATCCACCCATCTGTCCACCTGTCTGTCCATCCATCCATTACTCCGTCATCCATCCGTAGGTTCATCTTTCCATCTGTCCATCCATCAGAACGCTTTCTGAGCGCTCCATCTCTGACTCTGTGGCTGTTACTAGAATAGATGCTGGTTATGCTGTGAGCCAAACAAGGTCCCCAGCTCTGGTGGGGCTCACAGTCCCCGGGCGTAGAGTTTGGCAGAGAAGATACAAGTGAGGTATCTCAAAAAGATGACTTAGAGGGTGACAAGTACTTCACAAAACTACAGAAAACCCAAAGCGAAGGGTGGGGTGGGTGCCTGTGCAGGTGGGGTGGTCTGGCCCAGCCTCTCCAGTGGCGACCATTGAGCAGAGATCTGGAGAGTGGGAAGGTTTCAAGAACAAGCCTTCCAGCAACGGGAAACAGCAGATGGGACCTCAGGTGAAGGGGACAGATGGTGTGGGGTGTGAGGCACAGATGGGCCAGAGAGGCTGAAACCAGCATCAGGGACAGTGGTGGCAAGGAGCTGACTCAGCCAGGCTATCAGGTGCCAGGGTTGTGGGTGTGCAGAAGGCTCGTGGAGCCTGGGAGCAGGGGTGCTTCTGAGTGTGATGGGATGCTTCTGAGGGGCTTAGCTTAACAAGAAAAACACTGACGACAGTAAGCACCAGAAAGCCAGAAAGGGTTTCATTACAAACCCTCGGACTCCTGCCGCCCCCGGTGAAACATCCCTTCCTGGAGGCAGCCCACCATCGTGAATGAGGTAGTGATTAGTCCATGTCTTAGACCTTTTCTGCATAGGAGCTCCATAAACAATACGTTCTATTATACTGTGTGTTTAAACGTTTACATAAATGGGATTATGGTGTAAGTAATGTTCTACAATTTCTCTTTTTACTCAACATTTTATTTTTAAGATTCATCCATGGTGACAATTGAGGTCTATTTTATATGTTTTTAAGAGCTGTAGTGCATTCCATCATGTGAAACTATTTAAGTGCATGCAATCATTTCCGTTCTCATGGGTATTTGGCTTCTTCCCAGTGTTTTCTATTACAAATTCAGTCACGGTGAACACCACTCTCATCTATTAGGCTCATCGCATGTCACGTGCTGTTCTAGAATTTTATATACATTCTCTCACGAAACTCACATGACATTCGAGGGGATAGTGCCCATTTTCCAATTAAGGAAACTGAGGCACAGAGAAAGCACATGGCCTTGCTAGGGCTGACCAGCTGGGCGACACCCTGGGAGGCCCGTCCTGGGGTTTGGGGCCTTGGCTCTGTTGCCAGGCCACCTGGCACCCCTGACTTCTGTAGGGCACATGCGTGGGAGGGAATGTGCTGGGTCCAGACTCACCTGTTCTCAATTCGATGTCCCTAGATGCTCTCCCAAGGGATCATGGTCTAAATTGCTCACATCATCAGTGTGTGCAACTTTTGATGCTTGGAATTGTCAGACTTCTAGGTGTTTGCCATTCCAATGGATGTGTAATGATATTCTAGGGAATATTAACATGAGCATCACATGTTAGTGAGCATGTTTCATACATATTCATGATGTAGATTTCCTCTTTGGTGAGTTCTCTGTTCAGATGCTTTGCCTGTTTTTCCTTTGGGTTGTCACCTTGTTGATTTGTAGATATTCTTTATATATTATGGCTATCTATCCATTATTTGCTGCATGTTGCAAAAGTCTGCCTCACAAAGTTACTTATCTTTTAATTATGTTTATGGGCCTTTTTCATACAGAAGTTTCAAATTTTAATATACTCCAACTGATCATTTTACTTTTTAAAAGTCTTGGTCTGATTTGAAAACTTTTTTGCCCTGAGGTCATAGAAAAGTGTTCTGTGCTTTAATTGGTTAAAAGTGTTTTGATCACATTAGGGTCACACCTGGATGTTTCTTTTCTTCCATGTGCACAGTCGACTATTCAAGCACAGCTCACACCTGGGTGTTAAATTGAACATGGTGTGGGCAGTCGTGGGCATTCTCTTCTTATTCCTCATTAACGGAAATGCTTCTAAAGTTTCATCAGTAAGCACAGTAGGTCAGTAAGCTTCTTGTAGGTCAAACCAGAAATTCTAAGCACCATCATCGCCATTGCCAACATCATTAAAACGCTTTCTGAGCCATGAAATATCCATTCGGCTGGACCCCCGGGGCCCCGAGCCTTCCTGTGTGAAGCCCACCTGGGCCGGAGACCGCAGCCCAGGCCTAGGGGTACAGAAGGGATGGGCGAGGGGGCTTAAAAGATGAGGTCAAACTCAGAGATCACCTGGGGGTGAGGGTGGTAGAGAGGGAAGGCCTTTGTCCACAGGGAGGGAGCAGAGGGTGGAGACCCGCCCGTGCTGGTGCATGAGGGGAGAGGAGGGGTGAATGGCGGGCAATGAAGAGTGCGAATGTGGGGCTAAGCCTGCCTCCTGCCTCTGTTGTTCACACAAGTTACTTGGCCTCCTCAGGCCTCCATTTCCTCCTCTGTAAAATGGGGCAACAGCTCCCTCCCAGCATCCTTCAAGGACTGAGTTAAGTGGCGGGAGCAGAGCCTGGTGCAGGGTACGGGCTGGGTGGGTGCTGCTGACTCTGTTGCTGCAGGTGGCAGGTGTGGCGTGGTGTTGTGGTAAAGGCGGCCGCAGCACCAGCCATTCTGCACTCCCCGGCCGACTCAGTCCAAGGCATTCAGGCCCTGCCGCGGGTCCGACAGGTCACGACCTTGGTAGAGGAGAGCTGGGAGCGCTCCAGGTCCGTGTCTGCCTCCTGGCATGCTGAACACCTGCGCAGAGCCCCGGGCCTGGCGACTCTGCCAATGGACGGGGTGTGGGACCCTGGCTGCCTGGGTTAGATCTGAGTCACTGAGTCATCCACTCCAGGATTCCACAGGGGGTGGGGAAAGAGGCCTTGGGGATAAGGTTTCCACGTGAAAACAGGATGGCCAGCTTAATTTTAATCTCAACTAAACAGTGAATACTAATTTTTTAGCATAAGTGTGTCCCAATTGTTGCACCAGACATACATGTACTAAACACTGTTGTTTATGTGGAATTAAGGTTGGGATGAATTTAAGTTTCTCCACATTTAGCTGGTGCTCTGTATCTTTTAGTTTCTAAATATGGGGTCCCTGTTTGGGGGAAGGCATGGGCAGGATCTGGGGAGGGTCTTGGGTCTGCTGAGGTTGGAAACAGGGCTGCAGGTGGGGAATTCAAGGTGGGTCAGCTGGGAGGGGAACGGGGCTGGCTGCGAGGCGCCAGCAGTAACTAGCAGGTGGGGGCAGGGTATGATGGGGCCGCTTCAGGGAATGGGGCCCGGGCCTGCATCCTGCCTGCTATTCACCAAGTCCTCGGAAAATCAGTCTCTCGGCCTCCCTTTTCTCAGCTGTAAATAATGGGGCTCATCCTCGTGCCCCTCGAGCTCAGGGCTGTGTCTGAGGTGGGCCCCACAGGAGAAGAGTCTGTAGCAGGAGATGGAGTGATGGACGCCAACATCCAGACAGACAGGACAGAAGCTCAGAGGGAATAGTCCGCCTGCTGGGCGGGTGGGAGGGCTTGCGGTGGGAGGCGGCCTGGAGCCGGGCCTGGCAGAATGAGCCAAGCTTTCCAGGCAGGAGCCCTCGGGAGCAGCGTCAGGCGGTGTGACACGGTTGTCTCCCCGGCTCCCACAATGGCTGCTAACGTGCTGGAATCATCGGGCACCACCATTTTTTAGCTCCTTCATGTGGGTGGCTTTGACCTGGGGGTGGGGGCTCAGCTAAGCGGGGAGGGCGGCGGGGAGAGGGACGCTGGTCAGCAGCAACAGTGCTCCCCTCCTGCCCTGCAAGTGTCCAGGGCATGAATCATTCAAGGGCTTCCCGTGGTGACCCACTCTGATCTGGAAGCATCCCAGCTTTGCCAACAGCCAGTGGCCCTCCCGAGAGCTGGTAAGGACTAGAAAGGAAACCACAGAGCCCTGGAGCCTGCCTGACCCCCTCTCGTTGTTCGGCACTAGGCTCACTCTGCGGCCACCTGAAGGACCGGCGAGGCCAGGGAAGCTGGTTCCATCCTCCAGGACGGCTTCTCCTCCGGAGCTCTGCGGGTGCGGTGCTGCCACAGCTGCTGGGGACTGGCTGCTTTGAGTCATCCTGGCTGGAGGGAGGAGGCCGCCTCCTCGGAGCTGGGACTGGGGCTGGATTTCTCCTAATTGGCTACTGAGCTTGGAGACGGACTCACAGCAGCGGTGACCGGTGGCCGTGAGTCAGATGGGCAGAGAACAGAGAGGGAGGCAGGGAGGCGTCCAGCAGGGCAGGAGAGGGGCTCCCAGCGCTCAGGCCACCCTCGCTGCTGCAGGTGGGAGCCGGCAGTGCAAGGTCACAGGGAAGTAGGCAACGGCGTGGAGCCAGAGCGTGGGCCAGCTGCTGCACCGGCCGAGAGGAACGGAGCCAGCCTGCCCTAGAGCCCTGAGCCAGGTGAGGCTGCCGCGCCGGCCCTGTCCTGATGCCAAGACCAAGCGCTGACATCCTGTGGCTCCGACCCTTGCTCCCAGCATGTAGGCTGATCCTGAGATGTGGCTCCGTCACCTGCCTGGGATCCTTGACCTTGATGTAGGTGTATGAAGATCAAGTCTTCCATCTCAGCTCTGCACCATCCCTTCCTCCTCGAGAGCCCAGCTCCCTGGAGGTCCGTGCGCTCCCCGCCGCGGTCCACTAACCCTCTGCTCCACGCACTTGTGGGGGCTGCCAGACACTCCACGGAATGGGATGTTCTCAGGAAAATCCCCTCCAACACTCCTTCCTCCAACACCCACCGAGCGGCTGTTCCTCCACTCCCATCCCCAGAAAGGAGGCCTCTGGTGTGGGGTTCCAGCCCCACAGACCTCAGGGCTGGGCTGTACTGTGACACGCTTCCTGGTGGAGCACCAAGTCCTGACCCAGGATGCAGGCCGAGGTTTCCATGGTGAAGCGCAAGGCCTGGCCTCCTTCCCTCCCTGCTCAGCTCTTCTCTCCCTGCCTGCAGGGGCTGCTCCCTGCTTCCTCCCTTCCCTCCTTCTCCTCTTCCCCTCTCCCCTCCGTGCTCCACACCCCCAGAAGTTGCCTGACACACAAACACTAATGGTGCTGACTCAGCCCGGCTGGCCCAGCCGCCCCCTCCCCAGCATGGCGAGGCTCATTTCAGCCCCAGGCTCCTGGGAGGCTGACTCACACCACTTCACTCACCCATCATGGGCTTGTGATGGTCGCCAGGCCTGGCAGGGAAACAGGCCTGTGTTCCTGAGCATGGCGAGCACAGGCCTCCTGCCCGAGGACAGCTGTTGCTCATTAGCGGGCTGCACACCACCCTCCAGCACAGTTGACAGTGTGCAGGACACCAGTGGCCCCTGTGAGGCCAGGTGCCAGGCTGTTGTCTTGGGTGTGACCCACTCTGAGGCTTCTCCAGGGATCAGAGGGCAAGGGCTGAATGCCAGGAAGTGCAGGGCGGGCACTGAGGACAGAGGGGCCCTCTGCTGTGCCCTCCTCTTCCTACATCCAAATCCTTCCCCTCCTGGGGCTTCACTCTCCTTCTGCGGGCCTGACCTCCTCATTCTGGGACCTGTGGAGAGGCAGCCTGGCATCTGAAGTGCTTTTCAAGGATCTTTTGGTTTCAAGAGACAGAAACCCTTCTCAACTGGCTCAAGCCAAAGAGGGAAGTCGGGGCTCAGCAAGATTATCCTCGAGGCCTTCTGTGTCTTCTTTCATCTTCCCTCCAAGAGGCCGCCATTGTCTGGCAGGCTGGGCAGCCCCAGGCTTATACGCAAGCATGTAGCCAGCCCAAGGGGAAGAGGTGTCCTCTCCCCACAACGCTTCCAGGGAAGGTCTCTGAATGGAGTCCCGTGGTCACCTCCAAACCAATCACTGAGTCGGGAGCAGAGGCTCTGCTGATGGGCTAGGTGGGGCCGTGTGTTCACTCCCTGCAGGGGATGTGGGGGTGTGGCAGTGTCCTACACCTCCATGGGGATGGAGCTGGGAAGAGAAGGCTCCCCCGGGAAGCGCTGGGTGCCACCCCCGAAGGGGATGGAGGCTGAGCAGGCAAGAGCCAGAGACCCCTACTGCCCGGCTCCTATCTGGCTCTGGCTTCAGTTAGCCACCCCGGTCCCCCTCCTTGAGCCTCTGTGCCCTCCTGAGAGAAATGGAGCTCAGGCCAGGCTTTCCTCATTACGTTACCATCAAGAACGCAAATGCACGTATGTGCCACAGTGCCCTGCGCGCGCTAGCATGCAGACGTTGCAATAAGATCGGCAAGCAATGACAGGAGAAACAGAAATTCTAGGTGTCCCTGTGGTGATTCTGAAGTGTAAAATTGTGTTAATTTGGCAAAGATAATTGAAACCTAGAATATCATCAGTGGATGGAAAGTCACGCCCCCACACAGCACACGGAACTGGGAGAGTGCGGGGGCGGGAGCGAGCGCTCTCCCTTCCCTGGTGTGGAAGAGGCAGAGGTTCAGAGAAGCCCTGAGCCGATCTGCCTGTCCCCAGGCCACCCTGCTCCACTGGCGTTGCCGCCCCGCTGGCTGGCTGGGCCCCTGCTGGGCTTGAGGCCCGAGTTCAGCCTTCAGCCTTCAGCGTTCAGCCTTCAGCGTTCAGCGTTCAGCAAGCTGCCTCACGTGTGCTTAATCCTTGCTCATTGAATCTGCACACCTAGCGGATCCGGGAGGGAGGAGTGTCAGCCCACTTTATAGATGTGGAAACTGCTTTGCTGCGCCAGCCACCTCCCTAGGGCACCATTCTCAGCAGGACCGCTAGGGTCACCTGTAGGCACCTCTGTCCGAGTCTGTTAGAATAGGCACAGCTGCGTCTGTGACCCAGAAGCTGTGTAACCTTGCCGAGTTACCTGACCTCTCTGAATGTCGGGTTCCGATCAGTAGAGAGTGAGGGATGCAGCTGGTATCTCAGGAACCCCGTGAGTGCTGCAGGAACAGCCAGTGAGACTGCCTGCCAGTGAGAGATGGCGGGGGAGGGGGATGGGGCTCTCAGGGAGGGGAGTGCAGAGGGCCAAGGAGCATGGGAGGGTCCCAGGGCAGGGGTAGCCACGCTTCACGCAGGGCTGCCAGGAGGAGGCTGCTGGATGGACAGGCCAGGTGGACAGGCTGAGGGCACAGGCTGGGTGGATGGGCTGACGGGACAGGCCGAGCGGACAGGCAGAGGGGACAGACTGAGGGGACAGGCTGGGTGGACGGGCCGAGAGGACAGGCAGAGGGGACAGGCCAGGTGGATGGGCTGAGGGGACAGGCAGAGGGGACAGGCAGAGGGGACAGGCTGGGTGGACAGGCCGAGAGGATAGGCCGGGTGGATGGGCTGAGGGGACAGGCCGAGGGGACAGGCAGAGGGGACAGACTGAGGGGACAGGCTGGGTAGACGGGCCAAGAGGACAGGCAGAGGGGACAGGCCAGGTGGATGGGCTGAGGGGACAGGCCGAGGGGACAGACTGAGGGGACAGGCTGGGTGGACGGGCCAAGAGGACAGGCGGAGGGGACAGGCCGGGTGGATGGGCTGAGGGGACAGGCAGAGGGGACAGACTGAGGGGACAGGCTGGGTGGATGGGCCGAGAGGACAGGCAGAGGGGACAGGCCGGGTGGATGGGCTGAGGGGACAGGCCATCTCAGGGACAGGGGGCCATTCGTGCAAAGGCTCAGAGGCCAAGAAACTTGCTGCTGGGTGGTGGGGGCTGGAAGGCATCCTGGCATGGCTGGGGCATGAGGCTCCGGGAGGATGCAGGAGGGGGCCGGTAGATTCTGACCACAGGCCTGGTAGAGTCTGGCTATTGGGTGGGATCTGTGAATGCCAAGCCCAGTAGTGAAGATTGAACATGTGAGTCACTGGGGGGCCCGTCAGGGGCTAACTTGGGGAGCGCATGGCCAGGTGGGTGTGTTAGGGACAGCAGGGTCTGGCAGGGTACAAGAAGAGGGTGTGCCTTGGGGCAGGGCGACAGAGAGGCTGTGGCTGTGGCCAGGATGGGGCCAGAGGCCTTGAGGGTGGGGATAGGGACGCACTGGGTGGTATCCCAGGAAAGAACTTTCCCAATGCTGCACCCGTAGTCTGTCCTGCTTCTGTAAATGTGGGGTGGGGGTCCCAAGGACAAGCTCTGTATTCAGGTTGATCCCTCCGCTGGGGACTGGGGGTATGGGTCAGGGGCTGGGGTGGGGACATCTCAATGGGTGAACCTAGAAAGGAAGGAGTTGCAGGAGGGACGCAGGGGGAGCCCATAGAACCTGTCCCCCTGGGGTCCTGAGGGCCCAGACGCCCCTGCCCAGCCAAGTTTTCAACAGCGTTGGTGGCTGCGGGTGGCATGTCCTGAGCAGGGCCCCCTCTGGCTTAGGTTGTGCCCTGAGAGGGTTCCCTTTCTGGAGGGCCCACAAGTGGGCAGGCTGGCTCCCTGGACAGCCTCGAGAAGGGCTGAGGTCCGCTCACTCTGCCCCGCTCAGCTTGGCCACCCAGAAAGGCATCCAGGCCTGTGGTTCTGGTCCCGAGGCACCACCAGCCTGATGCGTGTGTTCCCGTGCGCGTGAAGAAGGCAGGCGCCCGCAGCCCAGCACCTGTGCTGAGGGGAGGACCTCCCTGTCCCCTGATGAGCGGAAAGCAGGGGGCTCCAGGTTCTGCTCAGTCCTCCCACCTGGCCCCCAGGCTGTCCACACTGCCCCCTCTGCCTCCTTCTGTCTGCACGGACCCGAATCTCGCCTGAGTGGGCTCTAGACATCCGGTGCCTCAAACGCTCTCTGCTCCTACTGGACCCTGTCGCCTGGGAAGGGTCCATGGGCCAGATGGGTCCATTTCACGGATGAAGACACTGAGACTCAGACGGGTGGGTGCTGGGATGGCCTGAGGTCACGTAGCTCATGAGGGCCCTGGCTTGGACCCCAGGGTGCTGTCCTTTCCAAACCCATGGTCCACTACGGGGTGCGTGATGCTTGGGGGGCAGGGCCAAGCTCCGAGACCAGAGTGGATCGAGGAACCACATTCTCACCCTATGCTCCATGGAACCCCCAGGCCACAGTGGGCCGGGTGTGGGCGGTGTCAGGGCTGTGGATGGTAGAGGCCAATGGGACCCCGAATCCCCTCCCCATGGCCCCTTCTGATTCCTGGGTGGTCTTGGGCTTCCTTGGAACCAACGATCCCAGGCTGAGACACATTTGAATGGCCGAGTAGGGTCTCTGGGGACCTCCTGGAGGGCAGCCTATTTGTGGGGGCTCAGAAGGCTGGGTGTGAGCCCTGGTGGGGTCTGACAGCCTCACCTCCAGCAGAGTGAGACTGCCTGCTCCACACTGGGACCACCTGGTCTTGGGCCCCGAAGCTGGGGGAGGGTTGCTTTTGGGACCACCGAGGCCAGCATAACAGCAGTAAGCTCTGCTCCACGGTGAGGCGGGGGCGGGCGCAGGACCCACCAGCTCCCCGAGAGGTTCCTGCACCCAGCAAGAGGCTTGGGCTGCAGGCTCCTCTCCCTCTGACTCCTCCCCAAATGTAGTTTCTGTAGCTCACAGATGTTTCAAATTCTGGGCTGTTAATAAGCTAAGATGCTTGGCTTCTAAGACGATGTCAAAGATTCGATTTGCTTATTTTACCCTAAACTTAATCAGAATAAAATTTGAGGTGACTTCTAAGAGTCTAAGCTTCTGAAAGGATGCATCCTTAAAATTCTAACACCCTAAGCTGATTTGGGGAGAAGATTGGATGATTCCATGCTTCTGAAAGCCTGTGCTTCTGAGAGTCCATGCTTTTAAGAGTCCAATATTCTCTAATTCTGTGTCTTCCACGAGGCCCCGAGTGGCCAAGCATGGCTCAGGTGCTGAATGGCGACAATGCCCCCGCCGATGGGAGCTGCTGCTAATCTTCCCTTTGAGGGGCTTTGATGAGCTCTGGAGGCAGACGTGCGGCGTCTGAGCACAGCTGTTTTCATCAGAGGGGAGTTTTGCTGAGCATCGGGGATTTGGAGGCTCAGGAGAGGAGCTAATAGCAGCTGCTTCTGGAGGGCGACTAGAATCTGGGGAGGAGAGAGAGGCGTTAATAAACCAAGTGTAAAGCGTGAGGAGACACGGTCCCCAGAAAAATTAGCGACTGAAAAAGCCTCTGTGCCAGGCGAGTGCACAGCACATTCCTTCGAGGGTCCTGGTATCTGTCTCCCAGGCCACCGGCCCCCGAGACCCATCCTGCAGCACTGAATCCCATGTCCCCATAATGATAGTCCTTTAGACTGGCAAACTAAGACCTCTGGGAAGGCTTTGGCAGAGGGACATCTTGGGGAACAGTGCCCCTCCACAATTCCTGTCCAGCCATCGGTGCCTGGGGCCAGGGCTTGGGAGATGAGCCTCTGGGTGTCCCAAGGGGTGCAAGTGTGGGCGTGAGAGGACTGGGGGAGGAACAGAGTTCAGGGCCGGCTTCCAGGCATGGCTCAGCGCTGTTCCTCCAGGCCTGGACTCAGGGCCTACCACTCTCTTTTCACGCATGCTTTTGCATTTATTCATCCATGCATTGATTCAACGCCAGTGCTGGGCCAGGAACTGTGCCAGGGTATCAAGATCAAGATGCCAGCGATGGGCCTCACGGGGCTCAGAATGTCAGTGTGTCCAGGGTGCGGCGCAGGCAGAGAGCAGGAGATGGTTCCGTTTTGCTGAAGAACCTGAACACCCTGGAGCCTGGGTTGGAGCACGCGGAGAGGCGACACTTGCTGGGGGCACCTCTGTATCCTGAGGCACCACTGTAGCCCGGAGCCTTTCCATTAAGAGTCTTACGAGCGCGGGAGGCAGGGAGTGGGCTGCCCTGGCTTGCCTGTGGGCCAGGCCTCCTACCCCCTTGGTCCCTCCTCTCCCAGCTGCAGCCTCTGCCCGAGGCCTCACCCAGGAGGGAGTGAAGGACTTCAAGCACACCCTGTGGACTCCTCAAGGTCAAGGACTGTGTTCCAGCACCATTCCTGGCCCTAGTAAACACTGGGTGGTGCGGGAGAGCCCCTTCCTGCCCTGTGGCCCTGAGCTTCATGCTGATGACAGGACTTCGTCTTTGCTGCCCGTGAGACCCATAGCCCCCAGTCTCTGCTGTGGTTTGGATGTGGCTTGCCTCCACGAGACTCGGGCTGAAGTTTAATTGCCCATGGCCGTGTTGGGAGGAGAAGCCTAGTGGGAGGTGATGGGGTCCTGGGGGTGGGTCCCTCCTGAAGGGGTTGGTGCCATCTGGGGCATGGGCTCTATTCTCAGGATGGCGTCAGATCCTGCTGTGTCTGCTGCTTTTGCACACCACATCCCTTCCACTTTGCCTCGTGAGTTGAAGCAGCACAATGCCCTCAAGGGCATCCTCCTCACATGCTGTGCTCAAGGATGGGTTGCCTGGTCTTGGACTTCGCAGCCTCCAGAATCATGAGCCAAATAAACTTCTTGTCTGTATCAATTACACAGCCTTAGGTATTTTGTTATAGCAAAACACTAAACAGACTAAGACAGCTTCCCTCTGCCAACTTGGCCCTGGCCTTGCGACTCTGTGGGGTCTTGGTGGCACCCGGTGTATGAATACGTCTGCCTTGCTGGGACCTCTGTGCTGCCATGATGTACCCATTGTCCAAACCCTGCTAGCTTGGGCCTGCTGGCCACCATGTCCCTTGGGTGTGGCACCCTTGCTTCCCTAATAGACAACCCCCAGCCTCTGAGGCTTCATCAGATGATTTTCCAGGTTGGGTGAGCCCTGCCCAGCTTCCCACTTGTATCTAGAAAAGTGGGGGCCCCCTGCCCTTGGGCTTTCACCCACCAGCGAACAAAACCCTTGAGTCTGCCCTGGCTTCTGTCCCCTCCCCTTCTCTTCTGTCCCTTCTATCGTGAGATCAAATGGCCTGGTGAGGTGCAGATGGGGCAGGTGGCTTGCTCAGAGACTATGTGGCCCTGGGGGTGTAGGCACCTGGTTCTGAGACCCTCAGCATGGGAGGGGTGGTGGAAACCATTTGGCCAGGCTGTTTACCCCACAAAGAAGTTGGCTTTTTGCCATGACGGGGCCTGCCGGGCAGCTTGCTGTGACCTCTGTTGGGGTCAGGAGTTCAGCCTGCAGAACTGTCCTTTCCAGGGTGGACAGCCTCGGCCTGAGGGAAGTCTGAAGCATATGATGCTGACCTCCGCAACTGGCCGTGTGCTGTCCACGAGGGAGACGATGATGAGTGGCAGGTGTCACATGGGGTCGTGGGGCAGCAGGGCAAGCAGCAGCCCCATACTCACAACCAAAGCAGTGGCTCTGTCCTCAGCCACACTCAGTGCTGCCAGAAGGTCACGGCCGGCCCTCTCAGCATCACACTGGGAAGGGCAAAGGGTGCACGCTCCGAGCAACGAGAGCAGAGAGGGGGAGGGTTCAGACGCCCCCTCCTAACCCTGCAGGCCTGGGCGGGGGCGCTGGCGGGAGGCGTGGCTTGCTGACTCAGGCATCAGAGAGGGACCCAAGCCTTTGGTCACCATCCTACCTCCCATCCAGGACAGGACAAAGGAGAAACTGGTGCCTCAGTGGAGCTTGAGCTCACCTCTGAGGGCACTGGGGATTGGGGCCACAGCCCCCATCTTTCTGCCCAGGCAGTTCGAGAGGCAGGGACTCCTTCCACATGTGAAATGTGCTGCCCAGGTGGACAGATTCCCTGCACGTTGCGCGCATCTTGTTCCGCAGAGCAGGCTGTCCCTTCTGAACAATAGAGCCCTTCAGAGGCTGGAGGGGAGCATCAGAGCCCTCGGCCCTCCCCTCTCCACTCCCCCCTCCGCCAGGTGACAGGTTTTGAGTAGAGTGTGGGTAGCTGGAGCCGGGGGAGCGGCTGCTTAAGATGCACTCTGGGCATCGGGGTCTCTAATTCCCTCTCAGAGGCCTGTGCTGAGATTGAAGAGCAGGTGTTTCCAATTAAATGGGGCCTTTCAATCTCCCCCTGGGCTGCTACTCTGCGAGGGCTCATTCATTGGCCCCGAACTCGGCTCTGTGCAGAATTGCCCTGGGCTGAGGCCGCAGGATCCTTGATTTCAAAGGTGGTCCTGCCCTCTTCCCCACAACCCCAGCCTGCGCATGCTCAGCTGGTCCAGCGTGCAGGAAATCTCCTGCCCCAGGGCCACCAGGTGGGTCCTGGTGGAGGTCACCCGACAGGTCTGAGATGCCAAGGAAGCCAGCAGTGAAGGGAATCGCTGCCAGGGGCTCTCAGGGGGCTCGTGTTTTATGGCTGCATCTGGCCCCGGGAAATGGGCTCTGGAGGAGGGGAGAAGGCAGCAGGCAGGCCCCGCACGCCGGCAGCAGGGGAGCAGCCCGGTGTATTTACAACCCTTGCAGGCTGGGTTTCCCAGCTCAGCTGTCAGGGCCTGTCAGACTTAGCGCCTTTCAGAGTGAGAGGCGGGAGGAGGGGTGCCCACAGCAGAAGGCTGGCTGGTGCCCTGCCAGAAGGCGGGGCTGCAAACAGGGAGGCACAGAGTTGATAATGAAGGTCAGCAGGAGGTTTTAGGATTTCTTTGGCATTCCTGTGCCAGGTACTGAAATACGATCGCACGTGTGGAAGGAGGGCGGCTGGGGCCTGACCAGGGCAAGGCTCAGTGGGCACTTGAGCTTGCCTCGTGGCTTGGTACCGTGATGAGGACTGGCCTCAAGATCAACTTCAGATGCTGGAGCTGGACAGTCGTGCTCCCGTGTCACAGGAGGGAGCACGGGGATTTGACACATTCATGCTTTCTCAAGGTCATGTTGTGGACGCTGCAAAACCATGTTCTGGGTGAGACTGTCTTTGGCCTGGGAAAGGCTGGGACTTGCCCATGGGTGGTACCCCACGTGGCCACTGGGGACTGGTGGCTCCTGCCCCACGGTCCCACTACTGGTGCCCCCTCTGTGCAGAGATGGGCTCTCCCCTCAGCCTCACCCTGGTGCTCAGTCCATCATTTGATTATCCCTGGGTTCTGTGGTTAGCTGGCAGAGAGAGGGAGATCATTCCTTCTGCCTCCCTGCTCCCCAGCGGAGGTGGAAGGGAGCTGGCCGTGGCCCCCAGTGGAGAACAGCTGCAACAGGGGCACGCTGCCACCTGGATGGCCACATCAGGGGGGCTTCTCAGGAGGCAGTATTTTAAAGGGCTCTTGAGGAGTATGCAGGAATTCCATGACCCAAGGAAGGGAAGGAGGTTCCTGTGGGAAGGCAGGGGAGGTGGGGGAGCACTGGGGAGGAGAGGCGGGGCAGGTGGGAGTGGGCTGGAGAGTGGCTCCTCACATGCTGTGCTCAATGACTGGGCAGTGAGGCTCCGTTCAGCCTCCAGGGTGGGCGTCTGAGGGCCACAAGGCCAAAGGTGTGCTGGACACCTGTCTCCGGGAAGCCCCAGGGGCTTGGGCAGCAGGAGCTCGGGAGGTCCATGTGATAGCCTGGGCGGAAGCCGGGAGTGTCCTTGAAGGTGATCTGGTGATCCACGTGGGAGGGGCTGGTTGAGTGAGTGGAAAGATGGATGGATGGATAGATAATAATACATATGATATGATAGATAATAGATATGATATATATGATAGACAGATAGCTATAAGAAGGATAGAAAATAGATATGATATGATAGATATGATAGGACGATAGATAGATGACAGATATAATAGATGGTAGGTAGAGAGTAGATTCATAGTAGACAGGTAAATAGATCGATGATAGATGATAGGTAAGGATAGATGATAGACAGATACATGATAGATGATAGATGATAGCTAGATAGATGATAGACATGATAGATAGATGATAGCTAGATAGAGATGATAGGTAGGTAGGTAAATTGGTAGATGTAGGGAAATAAAGACAGAGAGAGGGAAGGAGAGAGACAGAGAGAGAGGTGGGAACCCAGGTTCCTTTGGGCTCTCTGCCTCTCTGTGATGCTTTCAGCAAGTGTGATGGAGAATTGAGGGAGGCGGGAACAGACACCCACCAAAGAGGACCTGCTGGCCACTCCTCCCTGCCCAGTCACTGCTCAAGGCCGACCCCTGAATGTGGGGGTGCATGGACAGCTGCCATGGGAGTGTGGGTCAGCCTCAGGGCTGAGGGGGCAGTGGGTGAGCCAAGATCCGGGAGGATGACAAGGAACCCAGCAGGTCCAGGCTCGAGGGCCAGAGCCAAGGAGGGAGAGGCAGCTCTGTGCTGTGTCCCTCTGGCCTGCTGGGTCCTTCCTGGAAGGCCTTGCTCTGGTCTGTCCACAGCACGCATCTGCCCAGAGCAGACGATGGGTCACCCCACACGTCACAGCACACGTGTGGCCACCAGCCCCGCTCCCCTGGCCTCATAGAAATGCCATTGGCAGCATGGACAGCAGCCACAAGGCCATCACCATCGTCCTCCCGTTCCTGTACTTCCAGATAGACACACCAGAGGCTCAAGGCTCAGGCGAAGCTCCCAGAGATCACTCCCGCCTGAGCCATCACCCCCAAGGGGGAAGGAAGGTGGGCCAGCCTGGAAGTCCTCACCCCGGGCTCCATGCAGCGCTCCGGCCTGCGCCTCCGCACCTCCCCCTGCCCCCAAGCCTCCTGGCCTCTTGAGGGGCGCCTCCCAGGAGTGTGGCAGGAGAACAAGATGCCTCTGAGTGCCGCATCTGCATCAGCGCCTGCGGGCTCTCAGCAGGGGCTGTAAAGGGGCCCATCCAAGGTGCCGGTGAGTGCGGAGGATGCTCAGAGCATATGTTGTGCTATTTCTGTTTTTCAATAAAATCAACATTAAAAATTTTTAACAAAGCACCAGGCACCACCGAGAGCAATTAGCATCGCGTCATGGACCAAATGGTGGCTTTGCAGAGGCACACAAGAGGGGCTGCCTTGTGCTGTGGCCCGACCCTCCTCTGTGACTCCTGGGCCTGCTAAGGGGGAGCCTGGCCATGTGCAGGACAGGCCAGCCTGTGTCCCTGCCCAGTGCTTGGGGCTGAGGGTGGAATCTCCCACTGCAGGGCCAGCTACAGTCATTTTTCGGATCCTGTCCCCGACCAAAGCAGCATTTTGTAGCCAGGTATAAGAGAGATTCAGTAGTGACCAGGATTCAGGGTTCAACCCATGATCAGTGATGAAGAATAAATCTGCAACCAGGGCTCACTCCATGACTAGGGATCAGAATCTGCATTGTTATGAGGATCAAGGCTCGGTTTGTGACTGGAGTCAAGGCTCAGCAAGTGACCAGGATCAGTCTGTGACTGGGTGGGTTCAGGACTCAGTGTGTGACCAGGGCTCAGTCTGTGACTGGGTAGGGTCAGGACTCAGTGTGTGACCAGGGCTCAGTCTGTGACTGGTTCAGGACTCAGTGTGTGACCAGGGCTCAGTCTGTGACTGGGTTCAGGACTCAGTGTGTGACCAGGGCTCAGTCTGTGACTGAGTGGGATCAGGGCTCAGTGCGTGACTGGGTGGGGTCAGGGCTCAGTGTGTGACTGGGTGGGGTCAGGGCTCAGTGTGTGACTGGGTGGGGTCAGGGCTCAGTGTGTGATTAGCATCAGGGCTCAGACCACACCCTCTTCTTCTTTATCCCCAGCCCCTCCTGTCCTGATGATGCTGCAGTCACACTGGGCTATGCTGTGAACCTTGAGCTCACCAAATCCTGTTCTGACTCAGGGACTTTTGTAATTTTGTTCTCTACCTGAAAAAAATATTTTTTTTTCCAAATTACCAGGCCTTTCTCTTCTTTAGTTCTCCACTCAGACTCAGGCCCTGATAGAGCTCTCCCCGGGGACCCCACAGCAGCCTCTTTATTTCCTCCAGGACACTCACCATAATGTGATCACAGAAACTCCTTTTAAAAATATGGAACCAGGTGTGGTGGCTTACACCTGTAATCCCAGCACTTTGGAAGTCTGAGGCAGGCGGATCACCCGAGGTCGGGAGTTCAAGACCAGCCTCACCAACATGGAGAAAGATACTGTCTCTACTAAAAATACAAAAATTAGCCAGACATGGTGGCACAGGCCTGTAATCCCAGCTATTCGGGAGGCTGAGACAGGAGACTTGCTTGAACCTGGGAGGCGGAGATTGCAGTGAGCCGAGATCACATCATTGCACTCCAGCCTGGGCAACAAGAGCAAACTCTGGTTCAAAAAAGAAAAAAAAGATGTACAAACAGGAGAAGAATGGAGTCTAAGCCCTGGCAAATAAAGTGGGCAGGAAAGGTTTGGGCAAAATGTCCTGGTCCCATTTCTGCTTCCTTCTGGCTCCAGGCCCAGGCCTGGTCTATACTTGGTCTGGATTTGGGATGGTGGGGCCTGGGGGCCCTGCTGGACCTCTCAGTAGGGCTACCTCCTCCTCCTCTGGCCGTCGTCCTTCCCATGGGCCCACTCCTCCACACTCGGCCCCACCTGCCTGCTGGGAGCTCCCGTGCCGGGTCTGTGTTCCACCAGTGCTGGATTATAGGCAGCAGTGCAGAGAAGGAAACCCACGCTCGTTAGCAATCACCATTGTTTTAAAATCATCTTTTTTAAAGTGAAACATTTTCAACATGCAGAAGTACAAAATATAAATGGGCACATAGAAAAACGCTATCCAAACACACAGGTGTTAGCAGTTAGCCATATTCTTTTGAATTTTTCTTAAAATGACAAAAGCAAGACCGCCTTACTGATACAGGTGGGGCCTCCTTCCTACCTCTGCCTCCCTCTGTCCTCACAGGCCAAGGCTGTCCTGCAGTCAGTGTTGCTCATGAGAAAGAGACATGCAGGGATTGGTGGCAGTGCCTTGGCCAGAGAGGTGCTGTGGCCAGATGCTCTGTGCCCGCTTCTCTGGGGAGCTAGGCAGAGCAGGGGCAGGCTGAAGGTTCCTGTGCATCGCGCCTCTCATCCAGCCAACACCGAGCCATCTGGCAGACCGTCACTGGCACGAGAAGGGCCTGTTCTTTGTGGGGTGGGCTCACCTCGGGGCCTGCCTTACACGACCAAGTAGACGTCTTGTGGTGCAATGCCCCCTGGACCCAAGGGTGCTGGCAGGGAAGGAGAGAGGGAGGCAGAATAAAGCTCCTCGGAACGTCCCTGCCTGTGTGTTTTTTGTGGACCTGCATTAAACTGCATTAAACTGGACATGAGTTCATACTGCCATCTCCTCCAGGCCTCTCTTCTCTCAGGTGTGACCTGTGGGCGAGATTGCTGGGCCATAGGAAGGTGTGTGAGTCGCTTCAGTCCTGCCTGCTTGCCGCTCCTGGAATTTCCCCGGGGGTGGAGGGGAGCTGGGTCATTACCAACTGAGGGAAACGCCAGCCTGGTACAGAACACAGCTCTGTCTCTGTCTTGGGGTAGTATGTACACACGTACGTGTGTGTGTGTGTGTGTGTGTGTGTGTGTGTGTATGCATGACTAAACCTTCACGCTTAGAATACCATCAGATGCACAGAGGAGCTGGGAGAAGGTTGCTGAGTTCCCACACACCCTACACTAGGCTATCCTATTGCCTACATCTGCCATTAGCATCGAGTATCTGTCCCAGTTAATGGACTGATACGGATACCCTCGTGTGAACTGAAGTCTCTGCTTTATTAACATTTCCCCTGTTTTTGCCCTAATGTCCCTTTGTGTTCCAGAATCCCACCCGGATGCCACAGCACATTCAGCCGCCATGTCTTTCCAGGCCCCTGTGGCTCTGGCAGTTTCTCAGACTTTCCTCGGTTTTGAGAAACTTGACAGTTTGAGGGGTATTGATCGGGTATTTTGTAAAGTCTCCCTGAATTGGAACTTGTTTGGGATTGTGGGTTTTGGGAGGAGAGCACAGAGGCAAATGCCCTCAGCTCACATCATACCATGGGCAACCAAGCCTTAGCTCGGGCTGCTGGGACAAAATACCACGGGCTGGGAGGCTCCTAAACCACAGACAGTTATTCCTCAGAGTTCTGGAGGCTGGAAGGTCAAGACCAAGGACACGCTGTCTCAGCTGGTGCTGTCCAGCTGTGTCCTCACAGGGTGGAGGGGTGAGAGGCCTGCTGGGGTCTCCTTTACAAGGCCACTCATCCTCATCCCACTAACAAGAGCTCCACCCTCATGACTGAATCACCTTCCAACCTTCCAAAGGCCCCACCTCCTAAACCAGCACCTTGGGGGTGAGGGCTGCACATGTGAATTTCAGGGGGACCACAAACACTGGGACCGTGGCAGGGACACAAGCTATCCACATGATGGATGACTGACTGATGTTGGCTTTGGTCCTCAGGATGAGGTCGTGTTTGCTGTGTTGTTTCTGCCTATAAGCTGCCCCCCCATTTCCATTTATATTCCTTGGAAGGACATCACCGTGTACAGCCGGCACCTGAGGAGTGGGGGTTATGCTCCGTTTCCTTGAGGAAATTATTGTAAATTATGTAAATTATTTAGAATTTGGGGGCATGGGAGCCTTGCCTATTGTTCCTCGTTTATTCAACAGTTTGTTTACAGCGGTGTGGATTCATGCATATTTATTTTGTACTTTGGGTTATAATCCAGTACTGCATTATTTGTTACAGTTTGCTGAAATGGTTCCGCTCTGGCCACAGGGAGCTTTCAGTGGGCTTCTGTGCCCCTGGGACACAGCCTGTCATCGGGATTTGTGGGGCACTTCCTTACTTTCCGGCACAAGGAGATGCTCCAGGCTCATCTAATCTATTTCCTGCCCCAGCCCGAGACTCAGCCATTTCTCCCAGGAGCCCTGGCTCCTTTAGAGTTGAAGAATGGCAGAAACCAAGATCAGGGTGCTAGGTGTGCTCACGGCTACTGGGGTGTCATTGCTTCTAGGCCCTCTCAGCTGACAGACCAAGGAAATGGCTCAAAGGAAATGCATCAAAGAAGTCGCGTATGGATACATGCAAACATCTCTATGTGTATCCATCTGTATTTCCATTAAACCAGATGTGAGTTCCTACCAATGTCTCCTCCACTAACCCCTGCCCACATGGATCCTTCCAGCCTCCTCCTGTTGCTTATCTGTGAACTTCCTCTCTAGCACTGAGAAAAAGGCTCCCACCATCAGCGTCCACTCACTTAACTGTGCGATTCCAGAATATACAAATAGGGGCTTCCTATTTGTTAAGCCACACTCCTGCTGGAAGCAACTCTTCTCCAGTTTCTTTTGAGGGACTTCTTTCACCTAGCACTATGCATGTAGGATGTATCCATGTCTTTGTGCAGCTTGATAACTATTCTTTTTATTGCTGAATTGTATTCCGTGTTTGTTTCTTTAGCCACTCACCCACTAAAGGGCATCTTCATTGCTTCCAGTTTTGGGTGAGTGTAAATAAAGCTGCTCCCAACATCCGCATGCAGTTTTTTTGTATGGACATTTTCACATCAGTTGGGTAAATAGCCATGGCGTGATTGCTGGATAATAGGTGAGACCATGCCTAGCTTTGTGAGAAGTCTCCACACTGTTTTCACTGTGGCTGCATGGAACAACCTCCTCTTCCCTCACGTGGTCACATGCATGAACAGGAGAAAGGGAGGTTGTTCTGTGTAGTCACGGTAAATTGTGTCTCTGAAGGGGAAGGAATCAGGTTTCAGGCCCTTGTCAGAGAAGTTGATGGCCACAGCACTCATGCTGCTGGTGGGGATTTGGTTGTAGAAAATGGCTGGAGCGATTGCATGACCTTTGGTTGAGATCTTCATTTGGAATTACAGAAACCACCCCTACCTCCCGCCTTTAGAGGACGCTAGCCAGTGGCTGTCACGTGATCCAGGGCTGGCCATGTGTAGGGTGTGTCCTAGGGGAAGGAGGGCAGCCTGGGTCCTTTACCCTCTGGGGGAAGAAGGGCGGCCTGGGTCCTTTACCCTCTGCAGGAAGGAGGCCAGCCTGAGTCCTTTACCCTCCAAGGGAAGGAGGGTGGCCTGGGTCCCTCACCCTCTGCAGGAAGGAGGGCGGCATGGGTCCCTCACCCTCTGCAGGAAGGAGGGCGGCATGGGTCCCTCACCCTCTGCAGGAAGGAGGGCGGCCTGGGTCCCTCACCCTCTGTGGGAAGGAGGGCGGCCTGGGTCCTTTACCCTCTGTGGGAAGGAGGGTGGCCTGGGTCCCTCACCCTCTGTGGGAAGGAGGGCGGCCTGGGTCCTTTATCCTCTGAGGGAAGGAGGGCGGCCTGAGTCCTTTACCCTCCGAGGGAAGGAGGGCGGCCTGGGTCCCTCACCCTCTGTAGGAAGGAGGGTGGCATGGGTCCCTCACCCTCTGTAGGAAGGAGGGCGGCCTGGGTCCCTCACCCTCTGTGGGAAGGAGGGTGGCCTGGGTCCTTTACCCTCTGTAGGAAGGAGGGCGGCCTGGGTCCCTCACCCTCTGTGGGAAGGAGGGCGGCCTGGGTCCCTCACCCTTTGTGGGAAGGAGGGTGGCCTGGGTCCTTTACCCTCTGTGGGCCAGCCTGTGCCTGGCCCTCCACGGTGAGGATTTTCAGGGTACAAACAGCAGAGGAAACAGTGCGAGACCAGCCCCTCCAAGCCAGGTCACTCTGGAGGGCCTGGCAGTGCAGAAGAGAAGTGTGGCTGGCAGAATTTCAGGATGGCCTCCAAGGTCCCCTCCCCTCTCTGCGGTATAATCCTTTCCCTCGAGTGTGGATGATGGATAGGTTCTGTTCTGTGGCAAACGGTGTGGGAGCCACTCCCATGACTATAAAATGTTACGTAAGATTCCTCCGTGGTGCACAGAGGGAGCCTTCCCAGCCGGCATGGAGGGAAGGAGGGACCCTGGTTGCTAATTGTCTTCGGAGGTGTCCTGGGGGACTTCAGTCCTACAACCTCAGTAACTGACTGCCACCAACACTCTCGAGTGAGCCTGAGAGCAGACCTGGAGTCCAGATGGGAGGACAGCCTGACAGACAGCAGGATGCAGCCTGTGAGACCTGGGCAGGGCACCAACCTTCCCTCTGCATAGAGCTCTGATCCATGGTAACGTGAGATAATAACTCCACGTTGCTCTAAGCTCCCCTGTTTGTGGTCATTGTCATGCTGCAAAAGACCCACAGTACAGGAAGTCTCAGCCTCCAGCTGCTCTTCCCTCAGGCCTGTGGCTGCGGGGGGTCACGGTGCGTTTCTGTGTGGCACTTCTTTTTCAGTGGAGGGGAGAGAGGACTTAAGTTTAATCAGACGTGAGGTTCAGGAGAAACCCTAGCAATCTTTCATGTTCATCAAATTACACATCCTGTCTAAATGTGCCCAAAACGTCAAGTTGGTATGAAAAGCAGCCTCCTTAATTCTGTGAGCAACTGCCATTGACCAGGCCAGAAGAATGTGAGAAGATGCCCTAGATTCTGACTGTGAAAAAGGCACGGACTCCAACGTGAGTTGAATGTAGGCTCTCATTGGAAAAGACATTGCGTGTGTGTTAAACTGATTGCTTCTCTTTTGCCCTCAGCAAGCTGTTATTAAATCAATGGTGTATCTTGCAATCTGGCAAATATGAGTCAAAACAATGTATTTTCAGCCATATAGGAATACACCGAATTTGTTTGCACAATTTAATGCAGCAAACCTTCTCCCACCTTGAAGTCAAAGTTACCCGCAAAGCGTACCACGGCACCCCCTCTCCTTCCTTTCCATTCCCTGAAAGGGCCCCACGAAAGGGTCTCACTGAGGCATCAGACTGAAACAGAGGGCATGTCTTTGGTATCCTTTGCAGTGAGACCCATCCAGGGAGCGACTGCAAAGCGATATGAATACACATCCCTGGTTCCCACTTGGCCAGTATTTCCAAAGTGCCTCGCCGCTATCTGGACAGAGAAGGACTTGGCATGACCAGCACGAGCAACAGAAACACAGCTGCGTGCCTGCGGCCATGCAACCCCATGGCAGCTTGCAACCAAAGATCGCTCCCTCGCCTCCTCAAGCTGAGAAGATCACAAGGTGGGGCTCCCTTTTCTGAGACGGTTGGTCTGCACTGCACGTCTCAGCCTGTATCACTCTGGAAAACAGGGCCTGAGACTGTGGCTTGAATGCAGAGTTTTTTGAGGCAGACTTCTCAGGAGCAGGAGTGGGTGGCCAGGAGCCAAGGACAGGGAAATGAGGAGGGCCAACTGGAGTGGTGCTGCAGAGCTGGGTGCCGCTGTGAACGGTCGGGTTCCATTCAGCTGGGGCCTGGGAGGAGCCCGCCGAACTTGCCTCAGAGTCATCCACCGAGGGGTGGGGGGCACATGTGCACACTAGTTCTCGGTCCCTGGGGGCGTGGGTTGCCCTGTGGGGTGTTCATGCCCCCACTCCTCCAGCTCATGCATCCCTGCCAGCCTGGCAGGTGTCTGAGGTCCTGGGGTTGCTGAAACAGTGTGCCCCACGCTGGGCAGTCTCTTGGCTCTGGAAGCTGGAAGTCAGCATCAAGGCATCGCAGGCTGTGTCCTTCTGAGGCCCAGAGGGAAGGATCCATTCCAGGCCTGCCTCCTTGGCTTGCAGAGGGCCGTCCCTACCTTCGTGTGGCTCTCTCCCCGGGTGCGCATCTGTCACCAAATCTCCTTTTTCATGAGGACACAGTCACATTGGATTAGGGCTACCCTAAGGACCCCATCTTGAATTAGTTAATTACATCTTCAAAGACTCTATTTTTAAATAGGGTTACATTCTGAGGTACTGGGGGTTGGGAGGTCCAGATATGAATTTTGGGAGCACACATGTCGACCCATAATGCCAGGACAGAAGGCATGAGACATTCAGAGCAGTGCAGGCACGTGCTGGGGAGCTGGCCCTTGCGGAGCCTCTGCCACGGCTGGAGTGAGAGTCGGGAAGACGCGAGGCCAGGCCATGGCGGGTGGGCAGGCCCCTCTGTGTCAACGCAGCAGCCCCAGGTCACACTGTTCTTCATAAACCATCACCGCAGGGTGCTGCCCACAGCAAACAGCCCTTACAAGTCCAGGGGATCCTCTCACTGTAGGTGACCTCCGCAGGGCCATAAGAAGCACGAGGGCCTCAGGGACAGTGACAGATGACCTCTAGGGAGGACTCTGTATCACTGGACTGAGCACTGGCTCAGCACCCACAGGGTGGGCATCCTGCAGAGGGTGCCGTGGGGGCCCCAGGCCTCCAACATTGCTGCTCAAAATGCTCATCTTCACCTTGGAGAAATCCTAGTGCCATCTTCCGCCTCAGGAAGCAGGGAGGGAGCATGCCTCGAGCACCCAGACGTGTGGAGCAGCCACTGGAGACTCCTCTGTGCAGCCTCCAGCTGGGCCCTTGTCTCATTCCCTCTAATTCCAGGAGCACTGCCTTAACTGCTTGGTAATTTCCAACAAGCCATTGTCATTTGCTTGTGGCTACAGTGGAAAGAAGGCGGAGTGTGTGCGAGTGTGTGTTTGTGTGTGTCGGGGAGGAAGTGTGGGGAAGAGAGAAGAGAATGGAAAATCTGTTTACAATTAGTCAACGCTCCATCTTGGTCCTCTCTTAATGAGATAATTAGATGTCATTGAGGAGGAGCATTTAGCTTATTTGTGGCTATTAATCCCCTGATGTGCTCTTACTCCTTCAGGAGGTAGTGAAGAATGTTAACAATATGGGCTTTCCAGAAGGGCGGGCAGAGGCTGGAACTGCAGACACAGCAGTTGCTGCCTCTTATTATCACCACCATCATCATCACCACTATCATCACCATCATCCCTGTCATCATCACCATCATCCCCGTCATTATCACCATCATTACTGTCATCATCATCACCGTCATCCCCATCATCATCACCATCATCACCATTATCATCACCATCATCACTGTCATCATCACCACCATCATCCCTGTCATCATCACCACCATCATCCCCATCATCATCACCATCATCATCACCATCATCCCCATCATCACCATTACCATGATCATCGTCACTGTCATTCACTGTTACCATCATCACCATCATCCCCGTCATCATCACCATCATCATCATCACCATCATCCCCATCATCATCCCCGTCATCACCATCATCCTTGTCATAATCACCATCATCATCACCATCATCCCCATCATCATCACCACTATCACCATCATCCCCATCATCATCACCATCATCATCATCATCATCACCATCATCATCACCATCATCACCATCATCCCCATCATCATCACCACTATCATCACCATTAACATCATCACGATCACCGTCATCACTGTCACCATCATCACCATCATCCCCATCATCATCACCATCATCATCATCACCATCATCATCACCATCATCCCCATCATCACCACTATCATCACCATTACCATCATCATCATCACTGTCATCACTGTCACCATCATCACCATCATCCCTGTCATCATCACCATCATCATCATCACCATCATCACCATCATCACCGTCATCCCCATCATCATCCCTGTCATCACCATCATCCTTGTCATAATCACCATCATCATCACCATCATCCCCATCATCATCACCACTATCACCATCATCCCCATCATCATCACCATCATCATCATCACCATCATCATCACCATCATCACCATCATCCCCATCATCATCACCACTATCATCACCATTACCATCATCATCATCACTGTCATCACTGTCACCATCATCACCATCATCCCTGTCATCATCACCATCATCATCACCATCATCACCATCATCACCATCATCCCCATCATCATCCCTGTCATCACCATCATCCTTGTCATAATCACCATCATCATCACCATCATCCCCATCATCATCACCACTATTACCATCATCCCCATCATCATCACCATCATCATCATCACCATCATCATCACCATCATCCCCATCATCACCACTATCATCACCATTACCATCATCATCATCACTGTCATCACTGTCACCATCATCACCATCATCCCCGTCATCATCACCATCATCATCATCACCATCATCACCACTATCATCACTGTCATCCCCGTCGTCGTCACCATCATCATCATCACCCTCATCACTGTCATCATCACCATCATCGCCATCATCATCATCATCATCATCACCATCATCACTATCATCCCCATCATCATCACCACAATCATCACCATCACCATCATCATCATCACCATCATCATCACCATCATGCCCATCGTCATCACCACTATCATCACCATTACCATCATCATCGTCACCATCATTCACTGCCATCATCACCATCACCATGACTGTCATCAACACCATCATCACTGCCATCATCACTACTGTGATGGTTTTCACTGACAGTACCCAAAACGTCATAAAAAGATGGGGGTCACAATATGTAAATCATCATGCCTCAGGAAATTGGGGGTATTTTGAGAAGTTACTTAAGGTGCCATCTGCATAAAAACGCCTTAGCCTTGTGGGGTAGCTATTGAGAGACCAAAAGTGTTTTGGGAACAAAAACAAGGGAGGCATAGGTTTCCCTGTGAGCAGAACTGCACAAGAAGGGGCTGAGGCAGGAAAGTCCAGGCCCTGTAAGTGGGCAGTGAGCACCCCATTCAGGTAGTCAGGGGGCTTCCAGATGGGCAGAGAAGGAAGAGGCCAGGAAGGTAGGGAGAGACGGAGGGCATAGCGGGCACACACTTGAGCTGGGAATCCACTTATCCAAGCCCTTGTGGCCTGGGCAGAGCTGAGATGGCAATGCTTTGGATGCCTTGCCCAGAGTTGTCTGCCACACACCAGATTGAGGACACGATGGGGTACCAAAGACTGAGCATGGGAAGGACAACCAGGAGACTGCAGAGGAGACGCAGGTGTGACCTGGCAGAGTCCTGTCCAGGGAGCTGGAACTGAAAATAGAAAAGGCAGGACACAATTCAGGCTTTTCAAGTTTATGCTTTTCTCTTTCAAATGGAACCAAGCTGCTGTAGGGCAGCACCTCCTCACACTGCTCAGGACACAGCCCATCGTGACGTAACAACGGTCCAGCATGCTGCCAACATTCCACGTGGTTCTCAACCAGTGCTGACCAGCCCCGGTTAGTGAGTTAGTCTAGTAGGAAATCGAGTCACCTACACTCCAGTACTGCTTTCGGGAGCTCCGCGTCAGGACAAGGACTGTGTCTCCTTCAGATTCCTGTTCCCAGAGCCAGTATTAGCTCCAAGCAGGGAACTAGTCAGTGCTGGTAGAGACAGGTGGGGGTCTCACACACTCAGCGGGGTTTTCCAGGGTGGGAGAAGGCAGAGTCAAGGGGAATTGCAGGCTTTAGAGACTGGCGGCTGGAAACCAGCTGGCACCTTTCTCACAGAATCCTGCAGCCATGTTAGCCTGGAAGAAAACACGATGCACAGTTTTTTTTTTTTTTTGAGACAGTGTCTAGCTTTGTTGCCCAGTCTGAAGTGCAGTGGTGCGATCTCGGCTCACTGCAACCTCCACCTCCCAGGTTCAAGCGATGCTCCTGCCTCAGCCTCCTGAGTAGCTGGGATTACAAGCATTTGCCACCATGTCCAGCTAATTTTTGTATTTTTAATAGAGATGGGGTTTCACCATGTTGGCCAGGCTGGCTCGAACTCCTGACCTCAGGTGATCCACCATCTTGGCCTCCCAAAGTGCTGGGATTACAGGCTTGAGCCACCACACCCAGCCAATGCACATTATTTTAATTATTGTGAGTAGCATCTGCATGGAGAAAGATGAGAGCACAGAAGAATACCTGCATGGGCGCAGAAGCTTGAATGTTCGTGGAGGCAGAGGTGGTGGGTCATGAAAGGTGCAGTGGTGACTGAGCCCCTCGGTGGGGAGCTGAAGGGGCTGAGCAGAGCCCGGGCCAGAACTATGGACTGTCTGTCATCAGTGGAGAGGGCAGGCAACGGAGGCGAAGCTCTGGTGGGTGATGGAATCAAAGAGAAGGTTGCTGAGGATGAAGGAGGGGGCGCTTCAAGCCCCAGTGATCAGTGATGATCCCACAGGGAGGGCAGAGGGGCTGCAGGAAGGCAGGGAGTTAAGCTGGCCCTCGGCAGCATTAGAAAAGCGATAGGGACACAGAGCCAGGAGGCCAGGTCTGCGCGGCGGTGGTAACTGCTGCCATCAGGTAGAGAACGTATTCCTGTAAACGGGGTCAACCGCACATGTTCTAGGGGACTGAGTCTTGAAGGGAGGCCAGTGGAAACGAGTTTTGCAAATGTCGCCACCCAACCTCCCAGGCGGGGGGATGAGTTTTCCTCTCCTCTGTCAGAGAGCACGCCCACAGCAGCTCCGCCTGAAGTCGGCAACGCAGCCATTCTTATCTCCATCCTGAAAATGAGAACAGTGGCTTCCCATGACTTCAAGAGTTTGTCATCTGGGGTGTTCCCACTCTTCCAGACTCCCGTGTGTGCTATTTATGCTTCCATCGTCGGCATGCTGGGGAGGAGGCAGTGATTTGCTTGGCCTTCTCTTCCCCCGTTATAGGGTCTATTTTGAATATCTCCTTCCTTCTCCTGGCCCCAAGCATTCCACACAAACATGGTTCCTTCCCACGTATCCTCGACCCAGATGTCTCTCATGGTGCTCCCATGAGCCACAGTGCTCCTCGGTAAGATGTCCACAGGCCTCCTAACCTTGTCAATATTGAATATGTTCATGCACAACAGGCCCCATAAATGGTGCCACACAACCTTTCTCCCAGACCAGCATTCCAGGTATCCGTCCCTTCTGTCCACAGCTACTCTGCACTCCCTTGGAGCGGCCTCTTCAGCACCTCCCACACCAGTGCCCTGGCCACTCCTCACTGACAGCAGGTGAGCCCCAGCAGCCCCTCCGAGACTTCCTCCTGGGGAAGAGGTTCCTGAATGAGGGACGGGCGCCAGTGGACCTGGGCGGTATTTAAGGACGACCAGAGCTAATAGGTGGAAGAGCAAGGAGATGGCAGGAGGAACCATGAGATAAAAGGAAGGGTGCAGGAGTGAGCGGAGCACGTGCCAGAGCAGTGAGCAAATCGGATTATCCTTCCCAGAGACCAAGAGTGGTTGACAGGGAAGACAGAATCAAATTTGGGGTTTGACTGAGGTGAGAGAGGCTTTGAAGGGCAGAGGGAGCTCTGGGATTTAATTCAGTGAATAACAGGGCTCCCCCTCCATTCTTCATCTTAACTGGACAAGCTGGGAAGAGCCGAGCCTTTGTTCTGCCAAGTTACTCCCCGTTTTGGTCACAGAAGTCGTGCGTAAGTGCCGCGGTGGTGCCAGAGGTGGCGCGGCTGACCCAGGCGTGTAGAACAAGCGGAGCTGGCAGGGCTCACGGTGCCTCTAGGGCGGGGGCAGGTGGGGGGGCTGGTCTGTGTACATCGCTCTTGTGATATTAGCTGGTAAATAATGCATGAGTCTGGGTGCTGTTTGCCAGAGAGCTCTCTCACTGCAAAATGCTACAGCCAACAAAGTTTAATGAAACACAGAGCCGCCTCTGGGAGGAGCAGAGGCCCCATCTCGGCAGCCATCCCCACCCTGCCCAGCCCAGCTCAGTCTAATGGCTCCAGAAAGTTGGTGTCTCAAGGCCAGGGACAATGCAAACAGAACACACACCCGGTCACAGCCCCCAGCAAACGGCCTGGGCAGAGTCTGCCACCAGATCCATCTCCCTGACCCACAGCACCCTCGCCTGTGAGATGCGGGTGTGTGGGAACCTTCTCCCCAGGGTGGCCGTGAGGACCCATGAGGGAATGTGCAGGACTGTGTCCTATTTAGGCTGCTGCAAAATGCATGACTGTCCTCCAGCAGTTCTGGAAAAGGCCGGTGCCATCCTTCACTTCGAACTTTGCATCTGAGACTTTTTTTTTCACTTTTGTGCGAGTTATTCATTTCACCACCTCCACAGCTGTTTAAAGGGGAGCTGGGGAGGCGGCGTGAACACACCTCCTTCCTCTCTCCTTAGAACCATGGGGGGCTGACGCCATTGTGGGCCGCCCAGCACGGAGCCACCTCCGTAGGTCTGGGGAGTTGCTCAGCTGACAGGCCTGGTTGGCAGACACTGCTTTCCAGTAACAAAGCTGAGACCCCAGCTGCCTTCCCTCCTGACCTGGATGATGGGACCGGAGCGTGGAACCTCAGATGCCTCAGGGGCAGGGGAGGAGAGACCTCTTCCCTGTGTGGCCACATCATGATGGCCCCAGGGGACAGCAGAGCCACGTGGGGAGTGTGTGGTTGGGGGTGGGACAGTAGGGTCCCCCTGCACTGACCTGGTGCAGGGATCTGCATGGTGGGTCTGGCCACACAGCTCCCTCAATTTCTCCTATGTCTTGGCCTTCCTGGGGATTCATGAGCTGCCCCAAATCTGCATGATAAGGTCTCCTTTGCAGCATGAGCCAGCCGAGCCACACAGACCAAACTCCCAACCAGCAGAGCGTCTGTTTGCCCCAACAGGCATCCCAGCAGATAGCACACCCTTGGAGCCATTCCTCAGTGGCCGTATTGCCAGCAAGGTGCCTGGTCACTGGGCCCACTGGACAGAGTCTGAGCTCAGCAGCTCTGAGGAGACCACCCCAGTGGTCTACAAGTTATGGCTGCAAGGTGGTTGTGCAGGTGAGGGAGAGCTTGGCCCAGTGCTGGGAGTCCACACTGCCCTGGTGTCTCCCCAGCTCCTGTGACTGTTCTGGGTGGGCATCTATCCTGCCTGCTGTTCTCTGATCTTCTTGGATCTGTAGTTCTGTGTCTGCCATTAGACTGGGAAAACTCTTCGTCATTGTCACTTCAACTGTTTCATCTGCTGTGTTCTCCCTTCTCCTCCTGATATTCTAAGCACACATGTTACACCTACTGTAACATCTGGTCATGTCCCACAGTTCTTGGGTGTTCTGTTCTGGTCTTGGTTTATTGTTTTTCTTTTTTTTCCACTTTTTTCTCTGTGAATTCTATGGAGCTATTCTCACTAATTCTCAAGTCGCCCAGTCTCTGTGTCTGTGAAGGGCATGCTCTGTTCCCATCCTCATGTTTTGTTTTGTTTTTTTTTCTTCTGAGACAGAGTCTCGCTCTTGTCACCCAGGCTGGAGTGCAGTGGTACGATTTGGGCTCATTGTAACCTCTGCCTCCCGAGTTCAAGCGATTCTCCTGCCTCAACCTCCTGAGTAGTTGGGATTACAAGAGCCCACCACCACGCCTGGCTAACTTTTTGTATTTTTAGTAGATACGGGGTTTCACTATGTTGGCCAGGCTGGTCTCGAACTCCTGACCTCGTGATCCGCCCACCTCGGCCTCCCAAAGTGCTGGGATTACAGGCGTGACCCACCGCACCCGGCTGCCATGTTTTCAGTCTCCGGCGTTTCCTCTTGTTTGGTTCTTAGAGTTTCCATCTCTTGGCTTACATTACTCATCTGCTCTTTCATGTGGTCTGCTTTTTCCACTGGAAAGTGTAACATATTAATTACAGTGATTTTAAATTCCCCGTCTGATAATTCTAACATCTGTGTCATATCCGAGTATGATTCTAACGACTGTTGCTGCAGATGGTATTCTTCAGGGCTTTGCCATGTTTTGAGGGAAGGCTTGCCTGGTGTATTAGATAACAGGAACAGAGGTAAACAGGATCTGTGCTGATCTGGGTAGGAGCTGGGCTAGGTTTCACGTTTGCTGTAACTATAGGTGCCAGAGACTGGGTGGGTATGGATTTCTTTTCTGAGTCTCTTCTCCTGTGAGAACTCATAAGAAAAAGTATTCAGTCAGCAAACGTTCACCGTGGCCAGGAAGTGCTCTGTGCCTGGGGGCTAAGTGGTGATGACCAAGTCCCATTCTGTCACCATGCACCAGGGAAACCCTGGGAGGTGCGTTGAGGGCTGGAGGTGAAAATCAGTGGAGTGGAGTGGAGGAGGTGGCACAGGTTTCACAGAGGAGGCAGCCCTCGAATGAAGTGTTGATGGTTCTGCAGGAGTTGTTTAGGAAGGGAAAGGTGGGGTATAAGCATTATATTTAAAGCAGCTAAACTTGACAGGGAAGTGTGATGTGAATCATGAGAACTGGCACAAGCTGGAGCTCCATGGGTGGAAGCTGGGTCCTGTGTTATCTGTGACGCAGCTTGTTGATGCTGGAGAACAGCACCTCCCATTCCCCATGGCATCCTCAGAGCCGGCACGTGGCAAGTACTAGAGAAATGAAGGAATAGCGTTTTGGGAGGCCGAGGCTGGTGGATCACCTGAGGTCAGGAGTTCGAAACCAGCTTGGCCAACATGGTGAAACCTGTCTCTACTGAAAATGCAAAATTAGCTGGGCTTGGTGGTGCACACTTGTAATCCCAGCTGCTCAGGAGGCTGCGGCAGGAGAATAACTTGAAAAACAGAGGCGGAGGTTGTGGTGAGCCGAGATCATGCCATTGCACTCCACCCTGGGCAACAAGAGTGAAACTCTGTCTCAAAGAAAAAAAAGAAAAAAGAAAAAGGAATGAAGGAACAGGGTAAACTTGGATTCAACTGATTGAAACCAATCAAGGCTAAGGAGCCAAAGAGAATACGGACAACCCACGTCACGTCCCACGGTGTGGCTTCCGTGGCATTGGGAAGATTCTGCCAGAACAGCGCGACTCCCCTTGCTGAAAAACTATGAGCGTCTCCCCCAGCTTCATCCATTCATGCCTCGTGCACTCACTCCTGCTCATCCTTTCCAACAAAGTCTTCTAGGGAGAAAAATGCATGTGTTTAAGACTTTTCTGCGGGAATGGAGCTCACTCCAAGGGTCTCATTTTATAGCTGTGTAAATGGAGGCCCAGAGCAGGGTACGAGCAGCCAACCAGTCGTATAGTGTGGCCTCCTGGACACAAGGTAAGTGCTCTCCATTATCTCAAAGGTTTGAGGCTCACAGGGGTCTCTGCAGGTGTGTGGGTGGTTCTGTCTGATTCGGTGTCTTGGACTCCTTGCCCTCTGTAGACGGTCAGGAGGCCTCTCCTGCATTTCTGCCCTAGCCTGATGGCCTGGACAAAGCACTCGACCTCCTCAGGCTTCCAGTTCCTCCCTCTGCACATGAGGATGATGATCCACACTCGGGGACCTGGCTGAATTGCCATCAGTAAACCTTCTTTTCGAGGTGGGAGGTGGGAGGATAATTATGAGCACAAGGAGACACCCCTAAGGGTGGGACTTCTGCAGAAGTTTAGCCTGGAAATGATGAGACGGCAAAAAAGAAAGAAGACTCTGAGGGCGCCACCGTCTTCTGCCCAAGAGGACAGCTCCCCACGTCCCCTCCAAGAGGAGGGACGCCATAAACACTAACGGGACTCATCTCCCAGCATCACTGCCCTCCACCACCGTATCAATATTTATCAAGTCTCTGGGGGCTCAGGATGCGTGCAAGGGATTCAATCCATTTAGCCAGGACCTGAGTGTAGCGTTGCATTTTGAGTGACTTCAATATGTCTGCCTGTGTTTGGGCGCTTGCTTCCATTACCAATTCATGAAGTGTCTGCTGGAATTAGTAAATCCCTTTCATTTACTTACGTAGGAGAAAATGTTTAATAGCTGCCACATGAAATTTGCAAATTGTGCTCTATCTGAGGCTGATTAATAAAACACCATGGAAAATACATCAGTCATTTCGGGATTTAAATTAGTACCGCATTCTACTTGAATCATCTTCTTTTGCAAAATGGTGATGGCCTCGCATCTCCCTCCCCACTCTTTCTCCTTCATCTCTGTTTTTCCCCTTCCAGTCTCGGCAGTTCCGTTGTGCTGTGGAGGGAGCCAGGTGGGAGGACGGTGAGGTTACCTGTGGGTGCGACTTACCTCCCATGGAGGCTGTGGTTGCCCAGGAGTTGGTTATCCGCACGTGCCCCAGAGCGTCAGCACAGAGTCGGTGAGCAGGAGTGGACAGGCTGGATCCTGGAGCTGAGGATTTCTCTAAGACAGAGTGTGGAGTGCCTTCCTGTGCGGTTGCTGTAGGCTAAAAGTAGTTGAAAATTGCCAAACACTTCCAGGGCATCAGGTGTGGTGTTAAACAATTTTTTGAGTGTTCGTTTTCTTTTTATTTATTTATTTTTATTATCTTTTAAGATCGGGGGTACATGTGCAGAATGTGCAGGTCTGTTATGTAGGTATACACGTGCCATGGTGTTAAACAATTTCTATAGCGTGTATCATGTTATCGCAATCTCTCCACTGCAAAGGGGAATAATTACGTGCTCTCCATCACTTGGAGGGGGGAAGCTGAGACTCAGGATATCAAGTAACCTTTCTGAGGCTACCCAACAATTCCTGGAGGAGCCAGCACGCAAACTCATGTCTTTCTGAAGTGGTAGGAATGCTCTTGGGTCTCCCAGTCCAACATCCCTATTCTACAGACGGAGGAATGGAGGCCCACGGGCTGGTCAGGGGAGCTCTGGGACTGGGAAAAATCTCGGTCTCCCATTCCTTGGGGTACCATTGATCTGCAGAGACTCCTGAAGCCCCTGCTGCTCTCTAAGCTGTGTGCTGGAAATGCCGAGCTCAACCCCAGGACCTGTGTCTCCACCCTCGACGTGTGGCCTGGCCTCCAAAGGATTCGTTAGGTAAGTGACTTCCTGGAGGCGCAAGGCCCCACGTCTGGGGGAGCCTGGACTCCAGGCCCAGGTGTCCCTGCCGGTCACAGCTTGATGCAGAGGACAGTGACAGAATTGTCAGCAGGAGAGAAACTCGCTCAGGCCCCTCTTTTCTGGCCAAGTTCCCGTCTCTTTCCAAAGCCTCAGTTCCATTATTCATGCAATGGAAATAATAACACATGACCTTCTCACCTGAAAGACTTTGTGAGGATCAGATCTGGAAAAATTACACATGAAGCACTTTTGGAAGTGTTGAAATGTGCACACGTATGCAACGGGACCAACCTCACCCAACCTGACAGGTGCAAGTAGTGATGACAGTCTCTGGGGGTGAGGGGGACAGGTCTTCACCTCCTTCAGCTGGTCGCACACCCAGAGCCCGAATTCTTAACAGATTTTGCATTATCCCCCCAATTACACACCCATTAGCAGCCAGACTTGTCACGGTGAAGGCGTTAAGGCAGGAGGCTTATAAAATTATGGGAATTGGGCCTCAGAGGTGGTGGGGGGCTGTTTAATGAGCTGGTTGGAACCCAGCTCCCCTGCTTTTTTGCCCCCACCCTCAGCCAAGTGTGCATTTTAGAATTTCCTTAAAAGAAGAGGCGACATCAATGGCTTACTGTCTGGTTAGAGGCATAGATGATGGGGCATCACTGCATCCTTAAAGGAGCCTGGGAGGCCGCAAAGAATAAAGCGTCCTAGGTGACGAGAGCTGCTTTATGGGTGGCGCATGGCTCCCTGTCCAGGCCACTGCGGGTCCTGAGCCCCAGATCCACAGCAGTTCCCACGGAGCCTTTTCCTAACTCCCCTGAACTTGTCCTGGTCTCTCCATGCCCACCGTCTGCCCAGCCTTCCTCTTTCACTGGGCGATGAGCATTCATGTTCTTCACCCTGGGGTGTTCTCGGTCAAGGAGCAAGCAGTGGCTGGTTTGTGTGTCTCAGTGCTCCCAGCTCAGTGTTCAGATCTTAGCAAGTGTGTTCAGGAAAGGCTGTTGAGTTATTGGACGAATCTTAGCCAACCCTAAGATCGAAACTCACCACAAACGTTGACATGTCATGGCAAAAAAAACGTGCGATAGGACGAGGGATGTGGTAAGTCCCAACCCAACGGATAGAGACATTATGGGGACTGGACAACGGAACACATCCACTTGGGTCACAGTTCCTAACTCAGGAAGCTCAGATCCTGCCTCTCGGGGCCAGTCTCGGGGTTCGAGTGTTCTGAGAGCTGATGGTCTTGGCTGGCATTGGGAGCTTCTCCCATCGGCCCCACAGATTCCAGATTCCTCCAAGCATTCCAGAGCCACCTTATTAATGATCAGCGTCCTCTGTCATAATTGTAACTTTGTCCCTTTCCTGATCCCACATTTCCATTCCACAGTCTTCCCTGTGAACATTTGCATCTCAGCACAGGCAGGGTAAACGGAGCTGAATCAGCCAGAGCCCCTGCCCTGGAGGTGCTCACAGCTTAGTTTGGAAGAAAGTAATGTGCCCAAATAATTAGAGTACAGTGTGATCAATGTGATAATTGAGCTAAGAACAAAGCCTTGTGGAAATACAGAGCAGAAAGCGAAACTGTCTCGCGGACAGGCAAGAGTGTAAAGAGGGTGTCACTTTGGCAGTGAATTTCCGTGATGAGCCGCAGCTCACTCATCATCTGCCCAAGGCAGGGAAGGGGTGGGAGAGCCTTTTAGGCAGTGCATGCAGCAGCCCTGAGCCACCGGAGAGATCTGTGCGGAGCAATAATAACTGCTTTCTTGGGACTGGAGGCAAGGCTGCTGAGACGGAGTGGTAGGTGTTGCAGCTGGAGAGAGAGGTTGGGGTCAGACTTTGAAGGGCTTTGAACATCTTACTAAGATTTTTTACTTTATCCTGCAGGCCATGGGGGGGGGCCCTTAAAGGGCTTTAATGCTGAGGAGTGACATGATGAAGTCTGTGTTTTAGAAAGATACCTCTGGCAGCAGCTTTCCATTATTAATGCGAAACTCTCCATTCTGGAAGCTTAGAAGGCAGTGATGTTTTAAACCAGCTTTCCTACCAACCCCACCTCCATCATCTCATCGTGTTAGGGGAGGAAGCCTTAAGGTAAGACCTGAACCTGATTCTAGTTTTGCTCCTGATTCTGAGTGACCTTGGACAAGCACGCGGGCCTCGAGTTCCTCATCTCTAAAATCAGTACAGGCACTACCTGTTTCACGGGGCCATGATTAGGGACTGATGACAAACAAGGTGTGGAGAGCATTTTTTAAATTATAATTGGCTTTATTGATGTAAAGAGATTATTTTTATTCGATGAAAACAGAGCGCTCTGTCAGAGAAAAGGCAAATGGGTGTTTGAGCAGGGCATACTACTTTTGGACAGGAATGGAGCTTGACAATCACCTACCCCAGCACCCCGTGATCCCCAGAGCAGCACTTCCTGTCATTGCCCAAGTTCTTCGTGGCAGGAGATCTCCCAAGCCAACAGCTCATGTCCTGATCTTTCACACCCAGGGCAGGCTTACCGCTCTCCCTCCGGGGTCTGGTGGACGAGGGCTCTGTCCGTGGTGCTGACCCCTTGCTGCCTTCCCCTTACACGTTCAAGAATGTGCTGCGAGCCCAAATGGCAGGGACACTCCATTTCTGAGCACATGAACTAGAGAAAATGTCACCGCCATCTGTCGCTCCAAACTCGATTTTCCCCAGGAGATTTACAACCCATAAATGCAGTCGTCAGAGCAGAGTGAATAAAGCTGAGGACCTGGTGCACTTCGGCATCCACCATGAGCGAGTAGGAGGGCTTTGAGCATCTTATCCTAATTCCAATCCATTTATGAACTTGCTTTGCCAGTGAATCATTTATCAGACCCAACCCCAATCTCCCTCGCTCTGTACTTTTTTCATTGCTACGCTCACAAAGGAAGGAAATGAACACTGTTTCAATGGCTGCAGCTGCTGCCCAGAATCTCCAAGAACCAGTGCACGAGGAGGAGGGAGGGGGAGCTGGCTTGGCTTTGACTATATGATGATGAGGTATTGGATATAAATGGAGCCTGTACTAGATGATCACCACAATCCCTTTCAATTGCGGAGAGTCTTTGATTTTATAATCCCGATTCCTTTGCAGAACTCCAGTCACCCCCAAATGGTGCCTGAACCTTGATTACAATATGAAACGTATCTGTGTTCTGAAAATCCTTCCTGTTCCACCCTCTTCTCACTAAGACTTTTCTTCCTTGTTCTGCGTCTTCAGGACACGTCTTTCCCGAGGTTTCTCTCTCAAAAGCATGCCTGGGGTGAATTCCAGCTTTGCAGATCAGTAGTTTTGACATTGAGCAAGTCATTTAAACTTTCTGCAGCTCAACTTCCTCTTTGGCAAAATGAGGATGCTGATATCCACCTCCTTGGATGCAGATGAGATACTGTGTATAAACCACCTTCTCTGGTGCCTGGCTTATGATGGGCACTCAAGAAAGGCTTTCCTTTGTCTTTTTCTTCCAAGTCAATGAGTTTAGCACAATCTCAGTCAATGTGTTAATTTCAGAAACACGTTTGGGGGTTCCCCTGGTCCTTTCACATATTTTTCCTTAGAAGAATTGATTTCTTTAGAGTGACTGGCTGGTCACTCTAAAGCACCCACTGGGTGGGTGCTTCTTTCTAATCTCAGAAATAACAGAGTGAGGGGGCTTATGGCTTTGCCCACACACAGAACCATGGCAGGGCACATCGAACCTTGAGTAGAGCTCAGTTTCTTCTGGCTAGTGGTTTCTCCCAGGCTGAGACAGTGATTCTTCTTATTTCTCCAGCTTTGGAGAGGATGCAAGGCTGAAAAAAGCCACCTTGTCCAGCTGGAATGGAAGTAAATTGACTAATTTATAAGCCCAGGCTGTTGTCTGAGCTGGAGTTTCTGTCCTTTAAAGATGTCAAACAGTAATGAAATAAGGCTTCCAGCACCTAAGCAACACTAATCATTCCAACGCTGCTGGGACACAATGAAACAGAGACGTTGGTTCCTTGCCTAGCTATGGAGAAATGAAAAGATCTCTTGATGCAGCCTCAGCTGCCAAGGCCTTGTAAATTAGGTCTTGCCGTAATTCCGGATTTGATCTTGAGCAGGTTCCTTTTTTGTCTTGGACCACACTCTGTCTCAGCCCTCCCTCCTCTCAAATGTCCCAATAATTCCCTACTTACCCTTCAGATTTTGTCCTGATGAAACCCTATTTCTGCCGGATTCTTGGTTTTCCACCCCCACTGCCAAACCTCCTCTCTCCCGGCGTGACTACTGCCAGGATTCAGGCCAGCATCGTTGCTCACCTGGACTGCCGAAAGCCTCCCAGATGGCTGCCATCTGCCCAACTCTCCTGTCTCTCGTTCACACTCCACACTACCGCCTGGGCATTCATTTATAAAATGCAAATCTGGCCCTCTCCTTGCACTGCTTCAAGTCTCGCAGTGACTCCTTGTTGCCTGAGAATGAACCTGTAGCTCTTCATCCTGACATTCAAGGGCCATATGATTTGTCCCAGGCCTCTTTTATATCCGTAGCTTATTTCCACTCGATTCCTTGGGTTACATGTTCCAGAAACCTTGTTGCTTGTCTTTTTCCACTCACTTTCCATCACTTTTCTTGACACACTCCATTCATTCTTAGATCTGTGATGCTCCAAGATCGTCCTACCAAACTAACTTCCCTTCAAAGTCTTTATAGATGTTCCCATATCGATCATCACACTCTCTCCAGAGAACCTTTCCTGGCAGCACAGGTACCCATGCCAGCCCCAAAAGTCTGACTCCAGAAGAAAACCTTCCAGCAAGAGCAGTAAGCTGGTGTCCTGCCACATCCACCATGGCATGCCATGAGTCCCATCTCTGGAACCACCTGGACTGCATGGACCAGGTGCAAAGCCATTTCCTGTGACTGCCAGCTTGCAGCTTGCCGGGCGAGGACAAATCCACACTTGGCACAAACTCGTCTTTAGCATATGCTGCTTGGGATGGTCAACCACATTCTGCCGTTAGCAGACTCTAGCAGCTGTGCGCATTGACTGAGCCTGCTGCTGCTGCTGTGAACAAATTATCCTCTCACCTGGAGGATTCCATGCCCTCCTCATCTGTCTTCCTGTCTTCTACCTGCAAACACCAGTCCTCTGTAATGCTGGAAGAATCAACTCTCTGAAATCCAGATCTGGCCATGCTCCCCCTCCACTCCCTACTTGCTAAGCACATGTATGTTATGGAAAAGATAAAAGCCAAGTTCTTCAACACATCCTGCAAACAAGCCCTTCCTGGCCCCGGTTCCAGCTCCTTACAGCCTCATCTTATGTCTCTCTCCTCTTTCAAGAAGCACACAGGCACAGCCTCGGGTGCTGTGGTGAATAGATGAAACACTCTCACAGCTCCGTGCCTTGAGGCAGGCTCTCCAACGAGGAGGGAACACATTTTGCCTACATCTTGCCTTGAAGAATTCCTGCTCATCCCTTGAATCAGCTTACATTTTTACTCTATGTTCAATGCTTTTCTCTGAACCAACTTTCAGCTTTCATTTTATTCTTATTAAGATAATGCATGCACACAGTTTCACAAAGTTTGTAATGAAAACAGGAGCCTCTTGCTCAAATCCTCCTGGCTCCTGGCTCTTGATAGAGGGGATAATTGCTTCCCACTTCTCTAGTTTCCAGGAGGAAGATTCTTCCCCAAACACTCCTGCCCAGTGAAGGTGAAATGTGGCCCCTGATTGGTGGCAGCAGCTGTCTGTCTATTCCGTTGAGTGGACTGGATCACTCCACTGAAGGTCTATGCAGTGAAGGAGCATGAAGGGCTCAGTCTTACACGCTCCCTTCTCTTCCTGGACCAGTGAGACAGAGGTAACTGGAGAGGGTCTTTCCCTGTGGACTCAAACTCACTCTCTGGACAGATTGCTCCAAGGTCTAGACTGGTGGGACACATCAGTAGAAAGAAAGTCAGCAGAAGCATGCCAGCTCTCACACCAAGCAACTCACTCTGACTTAGCTTTTATTGGTAAAAAAAGGGAATTTGTTTTCTGTCTGCTGACTCCTTTGTCATATTCCTCAGCTGATTGAGAACTTGACTGCAGAAGAGGGTCATGGTTTATTGGTCTCCCTTAAAAGGCTTACCCACTTCTGTTTCCCCAAAAAACACTCTTCTCACTTACGCTGTCTCTTCTGCCACTTAACTCCTTACTTCTGAGTCGCACGCCTACACGGCTCTTCCCTGATTTTTTAGGTTCAGATAAAGCCTATTGACTTTGAACAGTCACAGTTAAGGACGCAGCTCTCCTGACTCTGGCACTCCGCACACTTCTCCTCTCCTACCTCCTTCCAGGATTCACGGTTTACACTGTCGTGACTGCAGCGGCTGCGTCAAACGGCACGCAATGATTTTATTTCTGCTCTTAGGCGTTTTTGATTTTCCTGAAGTTAATAATCACCAAACAGTTTAATTTGCTCATGTGCCTGTATTAGCTCAGCTAGACATTCCGGCAGAGATGAGGAGATGAGGTTTTCCCAGTGTGCTGGAGCCACGCTGGCTCACCCATCAGCTCCTTCTCAAGCCTTCCCTCCTCCTGCCTCCCCGTGGAAGGACCTCTCTGCGGCCGGCCATCCTGAATTCTCGCCAGTCCATCACCCTTCATCTGTTTTCCGTATGAGATCCCTGTGACCTGCATTCCATGCCTTCCTCTTTTATCATTTATGTTCTCATTCATGTGGAATGTGTTCCTCAGGAGCTACCAAGAATAGGTGCAAGGAAAAAAGAATCCGACACCTTGACGTCTTTGGTCCATCATTAAAATGATTTCTAGTTTGACTGGTTCTACATTTCTCGTTGAAAATGAATTTTTCTTTAGAATACTCAGAAATGTTCTGTCTTCTAACTTCCTGTGCTGCTTTTGAGCAGACCAATGCATTATTCTGCCTGATACTTGTTTCCCACCTTTTTTGCTTCCTCAAGCCCTTGAAGGTCTTCTTATCCCTGATATGTTGAATATTACACTATGAGGGACCCATTCAACTAGAAGCCAGTTTTCTGAACTTATTTCTTGGCCAACTTTCTCTTCCCTCAACTTTCTGCTTTCTTTTTTCTGGAAGTGTCATCATTTGGACATTGGACCTCTTGAGTGAATCGTTAGCTTCATAACTTTTCTTCCTCTGTTTTTTTGAGACAGTCTCACTCTGCCACTCAGGCTGGAGTGCAGTGGTGCGATCTCAACTCACTGCAACTTCCATCTCTTGGGTTCAAACAGTTCTCTTGCCTCAGTCTCCTGAGTAGCTGGGATTACAGGTGCCCAGCACAAAGCCCAGCTAATTTTTGTATTTTTTTTAGTAAAGATGAGGTTTTGCCATGTTGACTAGGCTGGTTACGAACTCCTGACCTCAAGTGATCTGCCTGCATCAGCTTCCCAAAGTGCTGGGATTATAGGCATGAGCCACCGCGCCCTGCCTAACTTTTCTTATTTTCTTATCTTTTGTTTATTTTGTTCTACTTTCTAGAAAATTTCTTTATCTTTAATATATTCTGACCAGGTTCACTGGCTCACGCCTGGGGTTCGAAACCAGCCTGGACAACATAATAAAAACCCGTCTGTATTAAAAATACAAAATTAGCCAGCCGTGGTGGTGCATGCCTGTAATCCCAGCTACTTGGGAGGCTGAGGCAGGAGAATCTCTTGAACCTGGGAGCCAGAGGTTGCAGTGAGCCAAGATTGTGCCATTGCACTGCAGCCTGAGCAATAAGAGCAAAACACCGTCTCAAATCCATATATGTAATCTATTGAGTTAAACATTTTAGTTCTCTAATTTTTAATCCATGGGAGTTTTGTGTTCCTGTTCCTAGTTATTCTTTCTTGTGGTACCCTGGTATTGTAAGGAAGGAAGTGCCTTCTGTTATTTCACTGGACTTACTTTTTCTTTCTTTCTTTTCTTTTTTTTTTTTTTTTTGAGACAGAGTCTCACTCTGTTGCCAGGCAAGAATGTAGTGGTGCGATCTCGGCTCATTGCAACCTCTGCCTGCCGGGTTCAAGCGATTCTCCTGCCTCAGCCTCCAGAGTAGCTGAGACTACAGGCATGCATCACCACACCTGGCTACTTCTTTGTATTTTTAGTAGAGATAGGGTTTCGCCATATTGGCCAGGATGGTCTTGAACTCCTGACCTCAGGTGGTCTGCCCATCTTGGCCTCCCAAAATGGTGGGCTCACAGGCATGAGCCACCGCGCCTGGGCTTCGCGGGACTTTTGAATGATGTGCTGTTTCTGTGGTCACTTTTTCCCTCCATGCATTACTGTCGCTGGGTCATCTAGGATATCTTGGTCTATCCCTTTCAGTTTGTTTTGATTTTTCTCTTTCACTTCAGAAGAATGTAAAGAAGTTCGCCTCACATTGAGTAGCCTTGGAAGTCTTCTCATTTTTGTGAGTCAGTCACAAAATGTTAATTGGCCACTCTGTATGCTTGTTCTGCAGGAGACCCAGTGCATCCTGACAAGGTGGCCGTGGCTTTGGCTCTCAGCGTCTGTCACTCCTTCCTCTTCAGCCAGTGGGTACCCTGGCCCACATCCCTCTCTTCTATTTGGAGTCCTGGGCCTAGCTTCCAGCAGCCTAAGCACTGGGTGTGGAAGGGTTCTGAGGCCACACTGGTTAACACACACCATTCTAAGTGGCCCCCGTGTCATCTGCGAGACTCTGCCCTCAGCTCTTCTCTAGTGTCCAGTCTAGAGCCCATTTAGGTCACAATCTCCAAGAAGTAAGTCTCAAGGCCCCGGCTAGATGTGGAGATGCGTTGTTGCCCTGTTGCTTGGGGATGAGGAGAGGGAAGGGACGGACTCTCTTCTCATTATAAAGACTTCAAAAACACTTCCCTTTTCCAGCCCCACCTTCACTCTCACCGGCCCCTGGGAGTTGCCCGTGTCCCTGGCTCCCGTGTGCTCCTGAGGAATGGCTCTGTGTACGTTTCCTTTCCCCACCTGCTCCAGTTCCCACCTCCAGCTGGCTGACCAGGCTACCCTGTCCACCTGTTTTCTACCTTTGGCAGCTGTGCTAACATTTTTCTGTTTTGCTCCTGACAGTTTCTTTGTGCTTGTGATTTTGTGTTTTTCTCCCTTTCCTGTTATTTTAACAGGACTCTCCAAGAGAGCTGAGGTAGGCTCCTGGGTTCAAACTGCCAGGTTTAACAAAACTTCCTACACCAGAGACGAGATCCCCATCAATATCTGACGTGCTGTAACTGTTTATCAAGGAAGGCCTATCCCACACAGATTAAATCACGAGCTCGAGGCTGAGTTCACACCTCTCATTCCATCTCCTATTTCCCTTAGTGCTTGGCGAGGTGTCATTTGTTAAAATGAAGTGAATCCTAATTACACCTCACGAGCTGTTTAGACATAGAGGCCCAAAGCCACATAAGATGAACAAAAACAATTTCTCTGTCTGTCCCCTGGCCCTGGGACCCACATCATAGCACTTTTTTTTTTTTTTTTTTTTTTGCCTTTTGGGGACAGCGAAGTGTATAGCAACGATCATGACTCTGGAGCTTCATCTTGGCCTGATTTTTTTTTCTAAGATGGAGACTCCCTCTGTCTCTCAGGCTGGAGTATAGTGGTTTGATCTCAGCTCACTGCAGCCTCTGCCTTCTGGATTCAAGCAATTCTCCTGCCTCGGGCTCCCAAGTAGCTGGGATTATAGGTGCCCACCACCACATCTGGCTAACTTTTATAGAGACAGGGTTTCATCATGTTGGCCAGGCTGGTGTTGAACTCCTGGCCTCAGGTGATCTGCTCATCTCAGCCTCCCAAAGTGTTGGAATTACAGGCATGAGCCACAGCACCCAGCCCCTAATTTTTAATTTGTGAATTTTGGTTTTCTCACCTGCAAAATGGGCATAATGCCTACTTTGTGAGTGATTCTTGAGGATTAAGAAAACGTTTGTAACCAGGCTCTGCTCATACAAGAAGCATCGTAAACGCCACTTCTTTTCCTATGATCCCCATTCTACAAGAGGTGAATAAACTGAAAATACCACGCTTCTCACCAGAAGTGATGCTGGGGACAGTTAAAGCTGGGTGTGAGGGCCCAGGCTTCCCAGGACTCCTGCAGGCTCTTTGCAGGAGCAATGGCCTCTGGGAAGCCAGCACACTCCAAAGCAAAGCCCAGCTACACGCCACTCCTCCACAGTAATTTCCTTGGAGATATTTAATAGCCACTGGAGAGGGGGAAAAAGTTCAATCTTAAAGACAATCCCAGTTTCTAGCATTACGGCTTTGGTGATAGCTGAGCGCTCAGGGTTATGCAATTTCCTTTACATCTCCCCTATTAAACGCCCATCTTCACAACGCTCGGCACACACTGCGCTGGAGTCTCACCCCCAGAAATGGCCCCAAGGCTCATTTACAAGCTCATTAACTTATATTTTCCTCATTAAGAGGAGAGGAGGGAAGCATGTGTTCAAAGTGAATGGCCAAAGGAAATTTAAGAACTGTGCAGGGGCCAGAGAAAGGCGTGACCTCCCTCCAGAAGGGCAGCCTGAAAAATAACAAGGGGAGTAGTAATAACAGTGATTGTAGTCATCTGAGCAATGCTAACATTGCCCCTTGATGCGTTAAAGCCTCGTGATGCTGTCATCTAATTGGGTGCTCTTCAAAATCTGATAAGGATGCAGGATGTGTAGTTCTACCCACCAGGATGTGTAGTTCTACCCACCAGTCCGTGCCGGCTGCTGTAACAACCTGCCACAGACTGGCTGGCTGTCAACAACAGAAATTTACTTCTCTCAGCTCTCGAGGCTGGAATCCAAGATCGAGGCACCAGCAGGGTTGGGCTCTGGGGAGGGCCCTCCTCTGGGTTGCAGATAGCCATTTTCTCACTGTGCCCTCCATGGTGGAAGCGGCAAGGGACCTCTGCATGGAATTTTTGGGAAGGGTCCTAATCCCAGCTGTGAGGGCTCCACCCTCATGACCTAATCACCTCTCAAAGGCCCCACCTCCTAACATCATCACTTCAGGGGTTAGGATTTCAACGTATGCATTTTAGAAAGACACAAAAACTCAGTCTGTAACAGAGCGAGAGGAGATGGGGCAGGAGCTAGACTTGGAATCCCAACATCTGGTTGAGTCCCAGCAGCTCCACAGGAATGTGACCTTGAGTGTCCTAAAGGTTACATGGTGGAATCGTGTCTTAAGGTGAATGAGCAGGAGGAGGAGGGTTAGGAGCCTTTGTTTCCAGTCCCATATTCTCCACAATTTCCCACTCCAGGGTGGCTGCTCCACTGTGGGCTGTAGGATCTAAGCACTGCAGACCACAAAAACCTGCATGTCTGGAAGCATCTTCATCATTTTTAATCATCATCATCATGGGCCAGGCAAAGTGGCTCACACCTGTAATCCCAGCGCTTTGGGAGGCCAAGGAGGGTGGATCACCTGAGGTCAGGAGTTCAAGACCAACCTGACCAACATGGTGAAACCCCTTCTATACTAAATACACACACACACAAAAATTAGCTGGTCATGGTGGAGGGACACCTGTAATACCAGCTACTTGGGAGGCTGAGGCAGCAGAATCACTTGAACCTCGGAGACAAAGGTTACGGTGAGCCAAGATTGTGCCATTGCACTCCAGCCTGGGCAACAAGAGTGAAACTCTGTCTCAAAAATAACCCCAAAAACAAAAATCACAAAAGATAACCCTCATGGCCAGCCCTGTGGGAAGGCAAGGTGAGTGGCTGAGGCAGGATGTTGTATGGGGCTTACTGGGAGAATGAATTTAGGAGAAGACTTAGCAACATAAGCACCATAGCTGAGATGAAGATGGGTAAGAATTTTCCAACATTCATGAACCACGGATGGGCTGAGTCAGGGCTCTGCATCCATCACTCCATCTCCTCTGGAAGGGCGCGCAGGAAGACTGCACTTCCCAGCCTCCCTTGCAGCTAGGTTGAGCACCATATATCAGAGCCCAAGGGAACATGGGCAGGAGTAATGGAAGATGCCTATGGAGGTGGCTAAAAATACCTTTCATCATGACTCAGCCTGCAGTGACCAGGGAGCCTGGAGCCCCAGGTGACAGAGTTATGTGAGGGAAGGGGATACAGCTTAGGGAAGAGCTGTGGAGAAGAACCACTTGCCCATTCTGGCCTATGCAGAACCAGAAATGGTGTGAGTCATTAAAATGTGGAAGTTTATTTGTTACTGCAGCACAGCCTAGCTGTTCCTGACTAATACATGTGGCTCGAGGACTCACAAATGAAGAAATGAAGACGTTACCTGGGCAGAGGATCCCATTTATATCAGACAAATGTACTTACTCTGCCAGACTCCCTTACTGTATCCTTAGCATCTGACCCTTGAGCCTTCAGGTCACTATTTCAATCCCGTGTCTCCAAGAATTCCTCCCTGAGGCTGCCTGCCCCCTACACAGGGACTCTGTGCAGGATCTGAGTCAGTAGCAGGTCTTCTTTAACTTTGCAGACTCTTTTCAAATGTAATTGTACAGTTATTTATTCAAATATTGTTCATCTCTCTGGCTCCCTCCTAGAATGTAAGCGTTGTGAACTCAGGGACTCTGTCTGCTTACCTCCTTTGTCCTTGTGCCCAGTGCTGGGCCAGCAACGAAGTCCACACGACGACTTGACTGAAATTAGATCTCAAATGAGAACTGTGCAGAATGTTATCTGTCATAGGTAGCAGCTGTAAGGTATATTGCCGAGTCAAAATGAGGAAACTGAGGCCAGTGTGAGAAAATGAGAATCCAATTTATTCAGCTCCCAGGCGAGGTTCTCTGGCCCCGGAATGCAGGCTCCACACACCCACTCCTGCATTCCTCACTCAACCCCTTCAAAATTTAAAAAGCCCGCCAAAGATTTGTCCAACGGCAGTTTAACATTAACCTCCCCAGCCAGCCAACCCACCAGTAGCCCCGCCTGGCTACCAATGGCAGCTCACCCCATGCCCCATCGGCACCTTAACTTCCCCTGACCAATAAAACTGTCTGCTCTTTGTTTCCCTAATAATCAATCAAGCCCCTCACCAATGAAACTGTTAGCTCTTTGTTTCCCTAATGACCAATCAATTACCTCCACTCCCTATAAAACCCCATGCCCTAAGAAGCCCAGCGCAACTTCTCTGGCCCCTTCCCAGACCACAGAACCTCGCCCGGGAGGTGAATAAATTGGATTCTCATTTTCTCACACTGGTCTCAGTTTCCTCATTTTGACTCGGCAATATACCTTACAGTAGCTGTGTTAAAGCAGGCGTAGATTACACACGACACCGTGCACACATTTTAGCGTCCACTTACGTGATTTTTTGACAAGTGCATACACCTGTGTGACCAACACTGCCATCGTGATGAAGAACATTCCCATCAGCCCAGAAATTCCCTCCTGCCGTCCCAGCCCGTTTTCCCTCCTGCAGTCCCAGCCTGTTTTCCCTCCTGCCGTCCCAGCCTGTTTTCCCCTGCCCCAGTCTCAGGCAACTATGGCTCCTCTCTCTCGCTCTAGATGAGATTTGTGCTTTTAGAGACTTGTAAAATCAAATCCTAAAGGACACACTGTTTTGTGTCCGGATTCTCAAGCTCAGTATATTTTTGAGATTTATCTGTGCTTTCTGTATATACGTTTATATATATCTGTAGTTAACTCGATTTTACTGTTGAGTAGTATTGCCATAGTATGAATATACTACAGTTTGTTTATCCATTGATTGTTTTTCCATTTTAATAACAGCTTTATTGGGACATAATTCACATACCGTAAAATTCACTCATTTAAAATGTGTAATTCAATGGTTTTAGTATATTTACAGAGTTCTACAATCAACGCCACTATCTAATTTTAGGAAATTTTCATCACTCCCAACAGAAACTCCACACCACTAGCAGCCATCGCCTTCTCCCTGTCCCCACGCGCCCTGGCAACCCTCGTCTACTTTCTGTCACCGCGAATTGGCCCATTCTGGAGAGTTTATATGGCAGAAATTTTACAGTACGCAGTATTTCCTGCCTGGCATTTTCACTTAGCAGAGTGTTCTCAAGGTTCATCTATGTTGTAGCATGTGTTGGTTCTTCATATGTTTTTAAGGATAAGTAATATTTTGTTGTGTGGATTTGCCACATTTTGCTTCTCCATTCATCAGTTGATGGACATTTGGGTTTTTTCTGCTTTTTGGCTTTCATGAATAACGCTGCTGTGAACATCTGCGTACAAGTTTTCATGTGAAAACATTGTAAAGATTGTCTGGATCCCGCGCCTAGGGTTAGGATGGTTGGGTCCAGCAACCCCATGTTTTGTTCTTTGAGGAACTGCCGAACCGTCTTCCTCGGTGCCGCGCCATTTTATGTTCCCACCAGCAGTGGGTGCCGGGCCCCTTTCTCCGCCAGCACTGCGTGTTTCTGCTGTCTTTCAATCTTTTGATTCTAGCCGTCCTAGTGGGCGAGCAGTGCTGTCTCACGGTTTCACTTTGCGTTTCCCTGGGGCCCGGTGACGTGGAGTTTCTTTCCATGTGTTTACTGGAGATTTGTAGGTCGCCTTTGAGGAAATGTCTACTCACATTTTTGTTTTGTTTTGTTTTTGAGATGGAGTCTCATTCTGTTGTCCAGGCTGGAGCGCAGTGGTACGATCTCAGCTCACTGCAACCTCCAGCTCCCGGGTTCAAGTGATTCTCCTGACTCAGCCTTCCTATTAGCTGGGATTACAGGCATGCGCCACCATGCCCAGCTAATTTTTTTTTTTTTTTTTTTTTTGTATTTTTAGTAGAGACAGGGTTTCACCATGTTGACCAGGATGGTCTCGATCTCTTGACCTCGTGATCCACCCACCTTGGCCTCCCAAAGTGCTGGGATTACAGGCAGGCGTGAGCCACCGTGCCCAGCCTGTCTACTCAAATCTTTTGTTCATTTTAAAATTGGTTTATTTGTCTTCTTATTGTTGAGTTGTAAGAGTTTTCATATATTGTGGATACTAGGCCCTAACAGATCCATGATTTGCAAAATTTTTCTCACATGCTGAGTTTGTATATATATACATATAGTGTTCTTTGAAGAACAGAAGTTTAGAGTTTTGATGAACTTCCTTAGCTATTATTTCTTATGGTCGCTGGCATTCATTCACCTTTGATAAATATTTGCATTGTTTCCAGGTTGGGGCTGTTACAGACAAGGCTGCTGTGAACACTGAGGTATGGGGAGTGTTTTGTTTGTTTGTTTTTTAGAGACAGGGTGTCGCGGTGTCACCCAGGCTGGAGTGCAGTGGTGCAGTCATAGCTCACTGCAGCCTCGAGCCCTTGGGCACAAGTGAGCCTCTTGCCAAGTGCGGGTTTTTAGGTGCACATATGTGTGCATTTATATTTGATGGACATCTAGGATCGAAAGTTCAGGATTGTTTGATAAGCGTCTGTTTAACTTTTAAGAAGTTTCTATTTTTTTTTCCAAAATGGTTATAGCATTTTACATTCTCACCAGTATGTGAGACCCAGTTGCTCCACCTCCTCACCAGCAGTTCGTGCTGTCAGCCTCTTCCAAGTTGACCGATCTGCTGGGTGTACAGTGGTTTCCCATGCTGGTCTTAATTCGCATTTTTCTAATGGATAGTGATGCTGAACATCTTTTCACGTGCTTATGGGCCACTTGTATTTCATCATCATCTTCTTCTTTGCCAAGTGTTTGTTCAAATAATTTGGACCATTTTTTCTTGGACTGCTAATCTTCTTAAGCTTAAAAACAATATAGAGAATAGCTTGGGCAACATGGCAAAACCCCATCTCTACAGAAGATACAGAAGATAGCCGGATGTGGTGGTGCCTGCCTGTAGTTCCAGCTACTCAGGAGACTGAGGCCGGAGGATAGCTTGAGCCCAGGGGCAGAGGTTGCAGTGGGGCGATGTCAGGCCACTGCACTCCAGCCTGGGCAACAGGGCCAGACCCTGTCTCAAATAAATGAATAAATAAATAAAAATAAAAGCATTGCATACCCTGACTACAAGACCTTTGCCAGATACGTGTATTATAAATATTTTCTCCTGTCTTCCCTGCTCATTTTCTTAACAATGTCTTTCAAAGAGCAGAAGGCTTTAGTTTCTGCACAAATTGAAATCAATTTGGCAACATTTTCTTTTAGAGTCTGTGCGTATTTAGACCCTACTTAAGAAATCTTCGCTTATCTCCAGTTGGCACAGGTTTCATGTGATTTTCATTTTTAATTCTGTTTATGTGGTGTATCACATTTATTGATTTGTGTATGTTAAATCATCCCTGCATCCCTGGCATGAAACCCACTCGATCACGGTGGATTATCTTTTTGATATGTTACTGGATTCGGTTAGCTAGTGTTTTGTTAAGGATCTTAGCATCGATTTTCATCAAGGATATTGGTCCGCAGTTTTCTTTTTTGGTTATGACCTTCGCTGGTTTTGGTATTAGGGTGATGCTGGATTCATAAAATAAATTAGGGAGGGTTCTTTCTTTATCTTGTGGAATAGCGTCAAAAGGATGGGCACCAATTCTTCTTTGAATGTCTGGTGGAATTCTGCTGTGAATCTATCTGGTCCTGGTCTTTTTCTTGTTGGTAATTTTTAAATTACCATTTCAATCTCTTTGCTTTTTATTGGCCTGTTCAGGTTATCTACTTCTTCCTGATTTAAGCTAGGAGGGTTGTATCTTTCCAGGAATCTATCCATCTCTTCCAGGTTTTCTGGTTTGTGTGCGTAAAGGTGTTCATAGTAACCTTGAATGATATTTTGTATTTCAGTGATGTCGGTTGTAACGTCTCCTGTTTTGTTTCGTAGTGATGTTATTTAGATTTTCTCTCTTCTTCTCTTGGTTAATCTTGCTAATGGTCTGTCCATTTCATTTATCTTTTCAAAGAACCAGCTTTTTGTTTCATTTATCTTTTGTCTTTTTTTTTGTTTCAATTTCATTTCGTTCTGCTCTGACGTTGGTAATTTCCTTTCTCCTGCTGGCTTTGGGCTTGCTTTGTTCTCGAGGTGTGACCCTGGAAGGTCAGCTGTGCTCTTTTCAGTCTCTTCGATGTAGGCCTTTAGGGCTATGAACTTTCCTCTTAGCACTGCCTTTGCTGTATCCCAGAAGTTTTGATAAGTTGTGTCACTGTTGGCATTCAGTTCGAAGAATTTCTAAAATTTCCATCTGGATTTCGTTTTTGACCCGGTGCTCATTCAGGAGCAGGTTTTTTAATTTCCGTGTATTTGCATGGTTCTGCAGTCCCCTTGTGGATTTAGTTTTATTCTGGTGTGGTCTGAGAGAGTGCCCGATGTCATTTCAATTTTCTTAAGTTTACTGAAAGTCGTTTTATGGACTATCATCTGGTCTGTCTCGGAGAAAGTTCCATGCACTGGTGAATAAAATGTGTATTCTGTGGTTGTTGGATGAGATGTTCTGTATTTGTCTGTTATGTCCATTTGTCCCAAGGTATAGTTTAAATCCATTGTTCCTTTTTGGCTTTCTGTCTTGATGACCTGTCTAGTGCTGTCAGTGGAATACTGAAGTCCCCACGGTTACTGTGTTGCTGCCTATCTCCTTTCTTAGATCTGTTAGTAATTATTTTATAAATTTGGGAGCTCCATGTTAGGTGCATATATGTTTAGGATTGTGATATTTTCCCATTGGGCAAGGCCTTTTACCATTATATACTGTCCCTTTGTCTCTTTTAACTGCTATTGCTTTAAAATTTGTTTTGTCTGTTGTAAGAATAGCTACCCCTGCTGCTCACTTTTGGTGTCCATTTGCATGAAATGCCTTTTTCCACCCCTTCACTTTAAGTTTATGTGAGTCCTTATGTGTTAGGTGAGTCTCCTGAAGGCAGCAGACAGTTAGTTGGTGAGTTCTTACCCATTCTGCAATTCTGTGTCTTTTAAGTGGAGCGTGTGAGCCATTTACATTCAATGTTAGTATTGAAGCGTGAGGTGCTGCTGCGTTCATCATGCTCCTTGTTGCTTGTGTCCTTTGATTTTTCTGCTTTTTGCTTTTGCTTTTTAACACGCCTTTTTGTTTCATAGGTCCTGTGTGATTTATGCTTTAAAGAGGTTCTGTTCTGTTGTGTTTCCAGGGTTTATTTCAAGATTTAGATCTCCTTTTAGCTGTTGTTGTAGGGGTGGCTTGGTAATGGTGAATTCTCTCAGCGTTTGTTTGTCTGAAAATGGCTGTATCTTTCCTTCATATATGATGCTAGTTTCACTGAATACACAATTCTTGGCTGACAATTGTTTTGTCTGAAGAAGCTGAAGATAGGGCCCAAGTCCCTTCTAGCTTATAAGGTTTCTGTTGAGAAATCTGCTGCTAATCTGATGGGTTTTCCTTGGTAGGTTACCTGGTGCTTCTGTCTCACAGCTCTTTAGATTCTTCCCTTTGCTTTAACTTTGGATAAGCTGATGACAATGTGCCATAATCCTTTTCTTTTTGTGTTTGATCTGGTGTTTACCATATATATATAGTTACCAAATCCGACTTCAAATAACATTGTGCCAAATAACATTGTGATCTTTTCACAATGAATTTTCCAGGTGTTCTTTGTGCGTCTCGTATTTGGATGTCTAGGTCTCTAGCGAGGCTGGGGAAGTCTTCCTTGATTATTCCCCTGAAAATGTTTTCCAAGCTATATTTTGCTATTCCCTTTGCTTATTTCAGATTCATCTTGTTATTTTTCCCTGAGTTTCTTAGTATGGAAACTTAAGTTATGGATTTAAGAGGTTTCATCTTACTAAAAGAAGTATTTAATGCAATACACTTTCCTCTGAGCACTGATTTCGTTGTATCCCGTAAGTTTTATAATATGGTCATTTTAGTTTTCATTCAGTTTAAAACACTCTTTTAAGCTCTATTATAATTTCTCCATTAGAAGTGTCATTTTAAGTTTGCAAATATCTGTGTCTTTTCTAAATATCTAATTGTTACTTTATTTTTAATGTACTTCTGTTTGGCCAGAGAACATACTCCGCCTGGAATTCAGCTAAACAAAAAATTATTGAGCCTTGTTTTATGGCCAAGTGCAGGGCGAACATTGGTAGATGTTCCCTGTGCACTTGAAGAGAACGTCTCTCCTACCCTGGGTGGAGTTAACTGGGTCAAGTCAGTTGGTCGTATTCTCTAAGTTGGCTGTGTCTTTACTAACTTTCCATTTGTTTCATAAATCACTGATGCTAGATGTTGAAATGTTGAAGCATGTTTGTGGATGATTCCATCTTTTCCTTTAAGTTCTACCCACGTTTCTACCCACGGTTTCTTCCCGTGTGTTGAAGCGCTGTAGTTGGTGCATGCCCGCGGAGGATTTCTACACCGTCTTGATGAACCTGTGCTATTATTGCAGCTCCCTTTTTTCCCTGATAATATTTTTTTCTGACGCCCACTTTTCTAATATTAATAAAGTGGCTCCAGATTTCTTTTGATTAGAGCCTGGATGCCGTAGATGCTTCTGTTTTTAACTGTACATGTTTTGTATTAAAAGTTGGTTTCTTGCAGGTAGCTGACAATAAAATCTTTCGTTTTAATCTTGTCTTGCAATTTCTTTTTAAACTGGGAGGTTTTTATCCTTTACTTTTAATGTAATTATCTGCATATCTGGATTTAAATCTATTATGTTGCTCTTTGTTTTCTGTCTGTTCCATCTGTTTCTTTTCCCCCCTCTTTCTTCTTTTCCAGCCTTCTCTTACACTGGGAAGTTTTAGGAATCAATTTTATCTCTAGAGTTGGCCCATTAGCTCTATTTGTTTTTTTTTCTTTTTGTGTTTGATCTAGTGTTTACCATATATGTGGTTACCAAATCTGCCTTCAAATAACGTTGTGCCAGTTCACACATGATTAAAAACCTCGACAATTTCATTTCTGCGCATTCTCCTTTAAGTTATTATTGTCATCTATTTCTTCAACATATGTTATGACCCCACATTCCATTATTACTTTCCCTTTAAATAGTAACTTGTTTAAATAAATTTAAAAATTAGAAAAAAGAACTTTTTATTTACCCACATATTTATAATTTCTAGCACTTTTTTTTCTGTGCAGATTGAAGTTTCCATCTGGTGTCATTTTCTTTCTATCTGAAGGATTTCCTTCAGCAACTCTCACAGCGCGGGTCTGCTGGCAATGTATTCTCTCAGCTTTTGTTTGTCTGAAGAGTTTTATGTTGACTTTGTTTTTGAAGAATACTTTTGCTGCATATAGAATACTAAATTGACAAGTTTTTTTCCCTTTTCACACTTGAAAAATATAATTCTGCTGTTTTCTAGCTTGCATAAATTATGACAAGAAGTTTGTGATTATTTTTATCTTTGCTCCATGTTACATTAAATGTTTTTCTCTAGCTGACTCTTAACTATTCTCTTTATCTTGTGTCTTGGTAGTGCTGGTGGTGGTCATATTCATGATGGTGGTGATAGTGGTAATGGTGGTGGTGATGGTGGTGGCACTGGTAATGATGACTGTGGTGATGGTGAAGGGAATAATGGATAATGATGGTGATGATGGTGGTGGTGGTCATGGTGGTTATGGTGATGGAGATGGTGATGATGGTGGTGATGGCGATAATGGATAATGGTGATGGCGATGGGGGCGGTGATGGTGGTTATGGTGGATGTAGTGATGGTGATAATGATAATGGAAAATGGTTGTGGTGGTGATGGTGATAATGAATAATGGTGGTGATGGTGGTGGTGATGGTGGTGGGGATGGTGATAATGGATAATGGTGATGGTGATGGTGGTGGTGATGGTGGTGATGGTGGATGTAGTGATGGTGATAATGATAATGGAAAATGGTTGTGGTGGTGATGATGGTGGTGATGGTGATAATGATAATGGAAAATGGTTGTGGTGGTGATGGTGGTGGTGATGGTGATAATGATAATGGAAAATGGTTGTGGTGGTGATGATGGTGGGGATGATGGTGGCAGTGATGATGATAGTAATGGTGTGTGTTTATTCTCCTTTCAGTTTAACAAGATGCTTAGATTTGTGAGGAATTATTTTTAAATGAAATATGAAAAAATTGCTGCCATTATTTCTTCAAATATGTTTTCTGTCTTCTGCACCCCCATACCCTATGTTCTAGAATTGAAATTACCAGATGTCAGACCACTTGATATCTCACAAGCCACTGAAACTCTGTTTATTTATTTTTCACTTTTTGTCTCTTTACTTCAAATAGAATATATTGCCATGTCTTCTGGGTTACTGTAATTACACCTGTAATCCCAGAATTATGGGAGGCCGAGGCAGGCAGATCACTTGAGTCCAGGAGTTCCAGACTAACCTGGCCAACATGGTGAAATCTCATCTTTCAAAAAATACAAAAATCAACCAGGCATGGTGGTGCAAGCCTATAGTCACAGCTACTCAGGAGGCTGAAGTGAGAGGATTGCTTGAGGTAGGGAGTCAGTTGCAGTGAGCTGAGATCGCACCATTGCACTCCAGCCTGGGTGACAGAGTGAGACCCTGTCTCAAATGTAAATAAATAAATAACCTTTAATAAAGTTAGTATTAATTCAGCCCCACTTCTCAGACCCAGCTCCTTCTGGGCACTGTCCTAAATGCCACAGGTATTCAGTGAAGTCTCTCGACTAGGGCTGGAGGGAACTCCATGCTCTGTGTGGACTCTGTGTGTTGTTTAAACTCGCACCTCCCTGTCCCACACTTGTGCATACTAGTATTTAGTCAGACTTTGGGGGATCCCATGCAATTTCTAGAATTCTTCCCCTGTGTAGCTGTCTCCTCCCTGTGACTCTGCCCTGCAAACTCTGGCTGCCCTGGCATTCCTGAACTCTGATCTCTTGTCAACTCAACTTAGCAACATTTCTATGTTCTGTTTGGGCTCCTGGCTCCTGTGGGGCAGTCCCCAACTATCTCTAGAAAAGTCCCAGATGATGGTAGGTCTCCCTGTGTCTGTATCTCTTCCCTCTGGGGTCATATGCCTGTCCTGCCCAATGCTCGGTACCTACAAAGAATCATTTCGCTTCTTTGTGCTGACTTCCAGGTTATTTTCTTAATGACAAGAGGCTGGTGCCATACCATGCTATTCCCCCATGACTGGAAGGGACAGGGGAGTCGTATGGTTTTGCTCTGTGGCTCCACCCAGATCTCACCTCGAACTGTAATTCCACATGCGGAGGGAGGGACCTGGCGGGAGGTGATCCGATCACTGTGTGGTTTACCCCATGCTGTTCTGGTGATAGTGAGTGAGTTCTCAGGAGATCTGGTTATCTGACAAGCGCCTGGCATTTCCCATGTTTGCACTCTCTCTTTCCTGCCGCCTTGTGAAGAAGGTGCCTGCTTCCCCTTTCCCTTCTGCCACGCTGGTAAGTTTGCTGAGGCCTCTCCAGCTGTGTGGGACTGTGAGTCAGTTAAACATCTTTTGTTTATAAATTACCCAGTCTGAGGTAGTATCTTTTTTTTTTTTTGAGACGAAGTTTCGCTCTTGTTACCCAGGCTGGAGTGCAATGGTGCGATCTCGGCTCACCGCAACCTCCGCCTCCTGGGTTCAGGCAATTCTCCTGCCTCAGCCTCCTGAGTAGCTGGGATTACAGGCATGCGCCACTATGCCCAGCTAATTTTTTGTTTTTTAGTAGAGACGGGGTTTCACCATGTTGACCAGGATGGTCTCGATCTCTTGACCTCGTGATCCACCCGCCTTGGCCTCCCAAAGTGCTGGGATTACAGGCTTGAGCCACCGCGCCCGGCCCTGAGGTAGTATCTTTATAGCAGTGTGAAATGGACTGATACAGGAAATTTTGTTCTTAATCATTGATCTTTTATTTGCCCTTTGATGACCTGAATGGCCATCACATTCTGAGTTCTTACTAGTGAGAGGTACCTGCCCTGTGTGGACCAATTCATGCTGGTCAGGCATGGGTGTGAGGGTCCCAGATTTTGTGCCTGCACCAGCTACTGTTCTGTTGAGATCAATTGGATTAAACTCTGGTGCTGGGCAGGCTGGCTCTTACAAAGTGTGTGGTTCAGGAAGAAGTTTACTATGTCGCTTGTGATCATTAGAAAGCTGCCTGAGCCCACTGAACTACAGACAGCTGGATGCTGGAAATAAGAGGATTCCATCCTAGAGGTGGGACCCCAGCTGGACAGCGATCCCATCACCACCCCAGGCTCGAAACCCTTCTGTGGCTTCCGCTGCCCGTGAACTTCACCGTGGGGGGCATTCAAGGCACCCCTTGGCTGCACCCCTCCCTCTCCTCCACACTCTCCATTCAGAGAATCTCTTATCCTAGAGACATTTAGCTCTTACAGAACCTGCTCAAATTCTACTCCTGCAAGACCGATTTCAGAGGTTTTCTGCTCTATAAATTCCTAATCCCTGCTCCTCAGTTAAGATGATCATATTCCTCTTTAATATCCTCAAAACGTTTTTGAATATCAGCCCTCATTTAGATTTTTAGTTTACAAACATTCACTAAGCCCCTACTACGTGGCCCTAAGCATGCTAGGGGCGTTCATGTTTGATGGATCATCGAATATGCACAAGAACTCCAAGGAGCAGGCTTGACTCTAGGCATTTAGCCAGTAAAGATAAAAGACTCAGAAGGCCAAGTGACTTGTCTCATTTAAATAGCTTTGATGCTTATCATTTTCTCTTGATTTATGGTTCCTTGAATGCGTGTCTGTAAGGAGACAATCCTTAGTCTGTGTGACCTTGGACAGCCTCCTTAAGTTCCTTGAACTTCGATTTCTCCTTCTGCAAAACAGCCAATTTTACACACACTGAGGTGTGTAAAACGGTGGGAAGCGGCCCCAGTTAGCATGGTGGGAAGCACGCCAGCACACAGCAGGTGCACACAAGTGTACACTCCCTTCCTTCCCAGCCCTCCCCCCGTTACACTCTAAGCTCCTCAGGCACAGGGAGAATAAGATGATGTCTCCATTATTTCTTTTCCTGGCAAACTGTAGAACTGGCCTGAAACATAATAAGAACACAGACAAATCTGATGACATGAGTTGCCCAGACAACTCCATTTCAGAGAATCAGAAGGCAGTGCCAGGGTCACTCAGGGTTCCCGGTGGCCCGTGCTTCCTCCCCAGGATACAGAGGTTTAAGAGCTGTAGCTGCCGCGGAAAATGACCTTTACTGGGGCCAGACCTTTCTCTAAGTGCCCCAGAAATATTGTCTTATATAAGCGATCTTAGGAACACGGGCAGTTGATTATGATGTTGCCATTTTAGGAAGGAATCAATGGCAGGTCACAGTCTAAGTGACTTTCTCAAGGTCACAGAGCCATTGAGCATCAAAGCCAAGTCCCCGTAACCTTGTTCTTCCATGCCTGAGATCCTCCCCTGGAGGAGCTGGCTGTCTGCCATCCCTGTGGGCAGGAAGACGTTTTCTGGAGCACACGGCATTCCATCCAGCTCCAGCTCCACACCCAGAGACGGGGGGGCTGCTCCGAGGGGGGACTCACCTTTATTGCATTCCCCCCAGGTGCCATTTTAATTTTTGCAACAACCACCTGAGGTAGGTATGATTCGTACAGGACCCACTTTTCAGACGAGGAGACAGGTTCATAGTGTTAGGAACTTGCTTTAAGTCACGCAGCCAGGGCAGACTCAAGTCCAGGTGACCCCCAGCCTGGGGCGCAGTACAGAGCAGTGGTCGAGCTTCCAGACTGCGGAGCTGGGGTTCCAACCCTGGCACCGCTATTTCCAGCCTTGTGACCTTGAGCAGGTCATCACACTTTCCCATGCTCTGTCTCTCCATCAGTAAAACACAGCTGCCCGGATTCCTGCTCACGAGGTTCCTGTGAAACTTAGCCCTACAATGTAGGCAGTTCTCAGTGACGAGCACACAGAAGCCTCTCGGTAGGGTCGGCCTTTGTGGTTATTCCAGCTGGACCTGGGCTGAGTGAGCAGCAGGAGCCAGGGCCTGCTGTGAGGTCCATGAGAGTGAGCAGGCAGAGCAAAATCGTTTATCTCTGAGCTCAGCTGCCTTCACTCCAGTAGATCCTGGGCCCTTTCTACCTGGTAGAAAATGGAGTGCCCCTGAAAGCATGGTCGTCCAATAATGACTTGAACTCATGCAAAGCTGCAGGGTAGGGCTCTGAAGGGCACACCGATTGGCTGCCCCTTTCTCTTGCTCTATCTCTGCCAGGGCTACTGTAAGCAACTGCCCATCGGAAAGCAGGGCTCACCAGTCACAGCGGAGACCTCTGGGCCCCTGCGATGGCAGCAGGCCCCTGCCTGGCTGGCACCTCATCACCACACAGCACGTTTAGCCCTCCACATGCAAGCCATGCTTCTGGGATGAGGGTCTCCACTGGCCTTCGGGGCAGGGCAGTTCTCCTGTGTGAGGGAGTGTCTGGCACAGCACAGGAGCACAGTGTGTCCCTGTCTATTGCTATGTGATAAATGACCACACATTCAGCAGCTTAAAGCAACACCCACCCATTTTAATGGTTTCTGGGGCTCAGGAAGGAGTCCATGTGCAGCCTCGTGGGGGCCTCTGCTCAGGGTCTCCCAAGGCTGCAGCCATGCTATTGGCTGGGTGGTGTTCTCATTCAGAGGCTGGACTGGGGAAGGAGGCACTTGTAGGCTTGTTCAGGATGTGGGCAGGATTTATTCCTGCACAGTTTTTCCTAAAGCTCAGCTGCAATTTTAGAAGATGCACATAGCTCCTTGCTGTGTGAGCTGTTCCACAAGGCTGCCCACCTCATCCGGCCCCGGAGGGGTGGGCAAGCGGAGTGTCACAGAGGGCAACATGAGTGCAGGTGTGCTGTCATCACCTTTGCTACACGGTATGGGAGAAGTAAATCTCCATTTCTGCCCCACACTGCAGGAGAGGGCAGCGTGCCTGGGGGAGCACCGTGATGTAGGGATCACAGGGCCTCCTAGGAGCCTGCTCCCCCAAATGCTGGCAGTGCCTGTAGCCCCTGGAACACTCGGGAGATGCCCTCAGTTGAGTGCCACTTGCCCCCAAGCCTGTCTAAGGCTCCTCTTTCCTCTATTTCATCACTACCAGGAGTCCATCTACGAGCCTCCTCAACTGGAATGTCTCTCTTCCAGGGTCACCTGTGGTAGGCACTGCAGGCCTCTCCTTTGACCCTGCTGTGGAAGTAAAATCAAGTATTTTGGCCCCAGTAGTAGAGGGGAGGTGAGGTATGTGTGAGCAAGGACTGAGCCCATGTGCACAGAACCCTGTGTGACTAGTCCAGTGCTGGGGTGCTGGGAGGCTGCTGTTATTGGGGGGGAGCCGTATCTTTGTCTTGCTGAAGCATGGCCTCCTTAAGGGAAGAGGTCTTCTCATCTTGGGGAAATCACTTAACCGACTGTGATAATAATCGCTGACATTTATCCAGCACTCCTTATGTGCCAGGTACTGAAGATGTGCTTTGCATACATAATTGTGTTTTAATCCTCACAACAATGACTAAGAGATTTTAATAAATTTCCGGGAGACGGCAAGCAGAGGGGTGTGAGCTGACCTACAAAGCTGGAAGACGCTGTAGTGGGACTCCTGGCAGCAGCTGCAGCCAGGATTCCACCCACAGGATGCTGGGGAGGCTCAGGTCACAGAGGAAGCCAGCAGGGCAGCCGGGGGTGAGGATCCCGGAGGAAAGGGAGCCCTTTGCTGAGTTTCACCCAGGATGACCCTACCAGGGAGCCCTGGCCTCCCCCACACATGGGATCACGTTGCAGGCAGAGGTGCCAGCCTGCAGGTACAGTCCTGGTGGCTTGTCACTGGAGTCATGGGATCAGCTCCTTGGGGAAGGCCAAAGCTGGATCAGACCCCAGAGTGAAACTCTCATTTTGAATTAGGAGGCCATGCCCTCCCTCCCTCCCTCTACAGAGAATCTCGCAGCAGCCCCATTTCTTCCTGGCCCCCAACAAAGCCCAAAGGCAGAGTTACTCCCCCGGCCTGGCTGAGCCGAAGGGCAAGTCTCGCTCATCAGCTGCAGCGGAAGCACCCCACACCCGCATCTTCAGATTCGTTCTATGAATAGACAGCCGTGACCACCAGGCACACACATGGGGAAAGCCAGCAGTGTGGAAGAGAGAAATGAAGATAAGCACACTGAAGAAAACTAAGACCAGAGGAAACAGAGCAAATTAGGTGAAAAGCACTCCAAAAATACTCCAATTAACACACTCAGAGATACTTAGGAGACTATGATACCCATAAAATAAAAACCGGCAGGCTTTGAAACAGGAACACAGGCAACCAAAATAAGCATTTAGGTTCTGAAAGATGACTGCACCCCCGATAAAACGCCAGGCGGGGGAGAAATAGAGTTTGCTAAATCTCCAAGGCACAGAACAAAAAGATAAACGGATTGAACTTAGAAGCAGAGATAAGGAACGTGGGAGGCAGACTCCGGGAGGCCGACATCAGGAACCAAATGAGGGAAGGGGCGGGAAATGATCCAATAAATAATGCAAGAGCACTTCTGAGCACTCAAGCAAAACATGGACCTCAAAACCGAAAGGGCCACCTACAAGTTCCAAGCAGAAAGAGTAAAGGAAGGATTCGCAGGAAGCCTCATTATCATAAAATTGCATAACACCTAAGATTAAAAACAACACCACCACCAAAAGTCCCAAAAACTTTTAGAGAAAGGAAAAAGGTCATCTACAAGACATGCAAAATCAACTGACATCTCCCGTCTTATCAGCACTTGCTAGAAAGAAACATGTGCCTAGGCTCCTGGCATTCAGACGGAATTCTATTCACGGCCAGACTAGTAGTCACATGTGAGGGCGGAATGAAGCCATTTTCACACTTTCAAAGTCAATCTTTCATTTGGCTACTCTTAAAAAGTGACTTGAGTCTGGGCACAGTGGCTCACGCCTGTAATGCCACCACTTCGGGAGGCTGAGGCAGGTGGATCATGAGGTCAAGAGATCGAGACCATCCTGGACAACATGGTGAAACCCCGTCTCTACTAAAAATACAAAAATTACCTGGGAATGGTGGCGTGTGCCTGTAGTCCCAGCTACTTGGGAGGCTGAGGCAGGAGAATTGTTTGAACCCAGCAGGCAAAGGTTGCAGTGAGCCGAGATTGCACCACTGCACTCCAGCCTGGCGTCTGGCGACAGAGCAAAAAAAGGAGATGAAATCGTCCAGAAGAAGAGGGCAGGCAACTGACCAGCAGGGGTGAAAGGAGAGGCCAGTTCCTACTGCGACAGGAGACTGGAGGCCCCAGGAGAGGATGACGTGGTGCCGTGCACTGTTGTGATGGAGAGTTTGAAGGGAGAACTCAGGCCCTGATAGAGGCAAGAAGTACAAGACAAAACAGAAGCGATTGTGAGTCCACGAAAACCACAGGGAACGAGCGTAAGTGAAGGTCATCGCCCCAAAGCAGGCAGGCGACCGTGCGGTGGAGGGAGAGGTGGGTCCTCGGTGACGAGTGTCTCCTCGAGCGGCTCAGGAGGAGTGGACGTGAACTCACGGGTGGAGAGCTGGCCCTCTTCCTCCCGGTGGTGTTTATTTGGTCACGACAACAGATACCTGGTTCTTTGGTTCTCAGCGCTGAAGTACAATCAGCCCACAGAGCATAGGAAGCTTTGTCTGGGCGGCAGAGCGGAATGCCAACGTTACAAACCTTGATGATGTGACAGTGAGACAAGGAAGCTGTGAATGTGAGATGAGAAACAGGAGGAAAATGAAGACGGGAGGATCTTTAATAGGTGAGGAGCCAGGAGAAGCTGCTGAAAGTGGAGGGGTAAGAAAGAAGCGGGTGTGAGGGATTTAAAGTTCCACAGCCAGCAAGGGAGAGTGTCGAGCACACTCGTAGGAGAATCCAATATCAGGAGGGAGAAGAGGACCAAGAAGAAACAGTGCATTGAATTAATCCTCTCGTTTTTATTTCGTTAATTATTTAATAGATTATTTGTTAATTTCAGTAAAGGCAGTGATATTATTTAAAGTTAACCAGTAAGAAATTGATAATTTTATCTTCTAATTAAGGATGCAGGCAACCAAAGAAATAAAATCATAAACCTTTAGGAGATATGTCCTCTAGAAGTAGGATTGGGGGTCAGAAAGTTTTGGGGTGGGGACCAGACCGATGCTTTAAATTATTTAAATTACATGCTACTGTCATTTCTTGGTCTCTGGAAGGAGTGGTCCCAGGACCCTCCACAGATTCCAAAATCCACAGATTCTCAAGTTCCTTATACAGCATGGTGCAGTATTTGTATATAACCTAGGCACATCTTTCTGTGTGTTTTAAATCATCTCTAGATTATATATAATACCTAATACAATATAAACGCTATATAGTTCTTATAGTGTATTGTTTTTATTTGTATTTTTTATACACTAAAAAATTTATTATGCAAATAATAAAATATAAATCATTTGTATATTTTATTTTAAAATAATTTTAAATGAAATTATATTTTTATATTTTATTTTAAAAAATCATTTAAAATATTATTTCTAAACTATTTGAAAATAAAAGAATAATACTTTTGTTTTCAAATATAATCTGCTGTTGGTTGAATCTGTGATGTGGAACCCACAGAAACAGAGGGTGGACTGTATTTGATTAACTCAAAAAGACCTACTGAAATGAGTTCATAGTAACAAAAGGATCACTTCACAGCTAGAACATTCCGTGTCACTCAGCACCAGTCAACTACTAAAACAACCACCCCCAAATCTCAGAGGCCGAGCATGAGAAACGTTTATTCTGTGCTCACTTTACTGTCCAGGGCAAATGGGGGTGGAGGTGGGGATGGAGAACAGGGCTCTTCAGGACCACAGCTCCTTCTCTACTGTGGCTCTGCTGTTTTCTAGTGCCCTGGAGTCCTCTCTGGAGCTCCCACAGCAGGTGATGGAGTAGAGAAAGAACATAGAAGATGATGGGTAATTGCGTAGGGGCCATGCCTGGAAGTGGGACACAGCACTGCATTTGCCTGTCATGAGACACACTCAGGTGTGTGGCCACCAAGCTGACGGGAGGCTGGGAACTGTGGCCCAGGTTTGTATGCAGCAATATGGGGACGCAGGCAGGCAAGCGTCTGGTCATTCTCTGCCTCCACGGCAACTCTGTGCCCCATCCCCAGGCCCCTCCAGAGGTGATCTCTCTCTTGAGCTATGAGATTATCACAGATGCAATCTCTCTCTTGAACCATGAGTTTATCATTCCCTTTCTTTATTTTACATGGTCATATAAAATACATGGAATAGTATTCAGCGTGTCTTGTGTTTGAGCTTCATAGATGTGGCAACATGCTGTGTCAGATCCTAAGGATTCTGTGGAGAGTTGCTTTCTTATTCGACATTGTAAGATTCAACCATGATGTTGTGTGTCATGGAGCCTCATGCACTTCACTAAGAACAGTGTTCCCCTCCCCCCGGGAACATTTCAGAATGGACTCACGTTTTCTCCTGTTGATGAACATTGGATTCCCATTGCTAAACCATCTTTGCACTTTGGATGTGACAAATTTAACATACGCGCCACTGGCTATGATGTTGTTGATGTAAATATGACACTTAAACTCCTGCAGCCGCCTTGCAACCCTGAGGGAACAAACCCAAGGACAGGAGCCAAGGACCGGGAGGTGGCCCTTTGGAAAGGTGAGAAAACGTGAGCTGTCAGTCACACGTCTGAAGATGGACTTCGTTCACTCCGGGACGATTCGTGGGCTGTCAGTCACACGTCTGAAGATGGACTTCGTTCACTCCGGGACGATTCGTGGGCTGTCAGTCACACGTCTGAAGATGGACTTCGTTCACTCCGGGACGATTCGTGGGCTGTCAGTCACACGTCTGAAGATGGACTTCGTTCACTCCGGGACGATTCGTGAGCTGTCAGTCACACGTCTGAAGATGGACTTCGTTCACTCCGGGACTATTCATGGGCTGTCAACGGACACACATATTCTGAAGCCTTCATCTTTTATACATGCTGTAACCTGTGTTTGCCACTGTGGAAAGTTATGAGTATGTAAGGAAAAGGAATGCAGAACAGAATGTGCTGGGGAGCACCAGCTGGCACAGCGGGCAGTGCAGGTTAACTGCTGGACCAAACACAGACAAAAACAGATGCAAGGCTAATCTCAGTGGCTGCATGCATTTACATTTATCTCTCACTGACATGCACAGTCTGTCCGTTCAGCAGGTGACGTCTCACATGGCAGGCCCAGGCTCCCTCCCTCTTGTAGCTCCTCCCTGCCCCAGCTCCTCCCAGCCCTCTTCATTCACAGAGAGCAGGTAATAGAGACTGATGCCTCCCACTGTGGGTGTGATGGGTCAGAACTGGAAGAGGTACACACCAGCCTTCACCCCTCATAGTTGACTGGCAAAGACAGTCCCATGGCCATTGTTAGAGAAAACAGCTATTCAGTGTTGCTTGTCGGGACGGTGAGGACGACTTTATTCAGGCCTATTGTAATAGGTACAGGGACCATGGCAATGGGATTCTGCAGTGGGAGAGAGACAGCTCAACTCCGAATACAGCCTGGCAAGTAAGGATTACAGCCAAGGAGCAGGTGGGACTGGGGGATGGAAATGACCAGGAGGAAGCATCAGGGGTGAGGGGATTGGGGTTTTAGCTAAATCCTCCTAACAGGATGCTTGCTGAAGGCAGGCCAGGGGACCAAGCCTTCCCTGGGGGCTGGTGGTGGATGAGGAGCCTGATCAAATATTAAGGAAGATCACATACCAACGATGAGGGGTTCTTGATAAACTGACTTAGCAAGGTTCCTGGTATAACCACATTTTACAAGGAAGGGCACAGATGGGCCCAAGAGAAGTTTCAGGAGCCTCCCCTCAGGGTGCAGCCATGGCCCCTCCCCTGGGAGTTATCCTCACCCCCACTTCACAGGTGTAGGGACTAACACCCGAAAGGCAGGGCAAGCTCCCTCAAGTTACAGGGCAAATCCCTGCCGCCTTGAAAGCTCATTCTCCTGCCCTGCCCTGGAGCCTGCAGTGTAGACGAGGGAGGGACAGGTGAATCAATGATTCAGGGTTGGCTTAAAAAGAAAGCCAAAGCCTGCACCTTTCTAGGTTTATATTTTTAAATATATAAATATATTTACATTTACCTCTCGCTGAAGCATTCTCGGGTGCTACAGTAGAGTGACGGGGGTAATTCTCCAGTCTAGAAGCGCCCGTGGTGCTGTGTGCTGGGCTGAATCGTGTTCCCCGACATTCCTAGGTCAAAGTCCTCGCCCCCGTACCTCACCCCAGTGACTGTTTGGAGACGGGCTTTTCAGAACGTGATTAGAGGTACAATGAGGTCATTATATGACTGGTGTCCTTACAGAAGAGGAGGAGATTTGAACACAGACACGCAAGCACACGAAGACTCAGGGAGAAGATGGCGTCTATACACTAAAGAGAGAGGCCTCGGGAGGAACCAGTCCTGCCGACGTCCTGAGGGCCGACTTCCAGCCTCTGGAGTGGAGAGGAAATGAATCCTGGTGTCTAAGCTGCCCAGCCTGGGCAATGGCAGCCCCAGCAGGTGAATGCATGCAGCTTGGGGAATGACCAGATCCCAGAAATCTCCAGGGTTGGGGAAATGGGCAACGCTGGACGCTGGAGAAGGGAGTGGGCTGGCCAGTGCAGTTCAGTGAACGTGTGCTCCCATCCTGCGTGCTGCCTTTGGGGTTTTATCTTGAAAATGAAATGTAAAACACACGTAGGAGGTTTAATAATCGAAAATGTCTGCCTTGTGGCTTTTCCCGAGGGCAAGAAAACAATGGAGCTAAAATTAGAAGAGAACATGTTTGTACAACTGGGGAGACATTATGAAGATAGATATTAAACTCAGAACTTCCAAAGGCTGGCCAGGTTGGAAATGGAGACGGCCTCGTTGCCAGCATCTGTCGAGTGCGTCAGCGTGGCCCTGCCACTATTCCGCCACGGAAAGCGTCACTACCCCCAGGCTCATGTCCACCTAGGACGTGCTAAACGTAAGACCCATCAAGATGCACAGAGGACCTGTGATGTGACCGTGTTAAAATTCAAACCTCGCCGCTCAAACGATGAGCACAGTTAAAGGCAAACAAGAAACTGGGGAAATATTTCACAACATATGTTTGGACAAAAGGTTGATGAGCTGAAGACATGAACACAGTGTCATAAATAAACAATAAAAGTCTGCCAAGCACTGGCTGTCCCAAGGTATGAGCAGGACCGTGTCAACAAAGCTGTGCAAATGGTCAGGGCGCAAATGGGAAGCGCTTCACTTCATTCAGGAAGGAACAGCTGTAAATCCGAGCAAGGCGGCAGATGCCTCCACCGGGCAGCCTCCTCCCGGTGCAAAAACACGCCGCTGCCCGTGTTGGGCGCTGGACCGTCTGACGGCCCACCAGTGGCGAGGGTGGGCGTTACATCAGCATTCCTGCAGGGGACACGGGACGATGGGTGGCAACCCTGCTGAGAAGCGTTCTTCTGCTTCATCCCACGGTGCCTTTGAGGAGCTTATCCTGAAGGAGTAGCCACAGCTTCGTAGGATAATGTGTATTCCACAGCGTGCGTGACACTGCTGTCTCTCCTGCCTTCATTTACTCAGGAAGTACAGAGACAGCCCCAGCTGTGTGCCGAGAACACAGAGGTAAAGTGATGGGCAGACGCCGGACAGCTCTGTCCTGCAGGGCCTGGGCTGGAGGAGCCAATAGGCACGAAAAGTCACCCCCCAGGTGAGTACAGGGCCGTGGAGAGGACGTCTAGGGGGTGGTGGGAGCAAGGGAAGGGCCCCTGGAGTGAGCTGTGCCAATCAGCACAGTGGGCTACACATGTCTGGATGCCTGCCCATCGCCCTGAGGGCCTGTGAAGGGAGGTCACAGGTGTGGCCAGGGAGGCCTGGAAAGCACGTCTCACGCCCAGGACAGCAGTCTTCACGGTGTGAGCCCTGGGAGGCCCCGGCAGAGGTGGGGTTACATCACCTCTGGGTGGAGATGGGCTGCAGAGGGCCCAGTGGAAGCAGGAGTCGGGAGCCTGTGCTGTTGGGAGACAGGAGGCAAGGACAGCCTGGACCCAGGGAGCGGTGGCCACCCAGAGCACGAACAAGGCAGCTGGTGGCAGAGCTTGGGAATTTGGTGAGGAGTGCATCTGTTAACGGGAAAAGGCCCATGGTCCTGCCAATGCAGGCCGATGAGATAAACAACTGGGCATGTATGGACAGGAAGAAGGGTCCCGTTTCTGATCCGTGTGAGAGGGGAGGGAAGCCAGGAAGCAGGCTGGAGGGAGAGGAGCGCACAGCCGCCGTGAGGGTGTCTGTCTTCCTGCCATGCGATTGTGGGTGATTGCTTCCCGTCCATTGTCTGTTTCGTCAGTATTCTGCATTGAACAAATATTGACTTTGTAATTTTAAAAAATGTTTTATGAAAAAGATAAAAGCAGCTCACATAGGCCCCTTCTTCATACTTTTCCAGACCTGGCTGTCTGGGCCTCCCTGAGGGCGGGCAGATTTCACTCCACCCAGCTCTCTCAAGGAGCCACTGACCTGACCATCTGCCCGGCAGCTGGGGGTGCTCCTGCCCAGGCTGTGCTGCGCACGGGGACCCTGGAGACAGAGACACAGGGCCACCCCAGCACCCTGGGGGAGTGAGAACTGTGTGTGCTGCCTCACATCCTGCGAGTGACCCAGGGACGAATGTGTCAGGGAGTGTGTCCTGTGTCCAGGGCCAGGCAGTGCCTGCATACATGCACACACACACACACACACACACACACTCTCACACTGGCACCCAGGACCAGGCATGCATGCACAGACACACACACACACTCTCACACATCAGAATGTTTCACACATACTCACACCTGGTCACTCAGACTGCTAAACCAAGCACATGTGAGCACACACATGCTCACATAGAACCTAACACAACCTCACACACAGAGCCCTACACACACAGGCGCACAGTCACACAGCCTTGCACAATGTAGCTCCACACACTCATGCATACACAGAGCTGTACACACACACACTGTCACAATTTACAATGCACAGACATAGATTTATACAACCAGTTGTACGTACACACTCTCCCACAGACACACACACACACACACACACACACACACACTGGGGCATACAGAGGCAGAGGTGGGCACCTGCCTGGCTTTGGAATGGGGAGACCCGATGAAGCAGGAGGTGCAGCCGGGCTACCCCACAGGGCCGCTCAGGTGCAGGCGGCCAGGAGCCTCTGCCTCTAGGGGAGTTCCCACATGTCGAGGGGGCTCCCAGCACCTTCTCCTCAGGGAATGTGGCAGTCAGGTGCCACACCAGTGCCCATGGCATGAAGCAGCCAGAGCTGGAGGGCACTTGGCCCCTCCTGCAAGACCCAGGGGAGTAGGGGTGCTCTCCAGATGAGCAGATGTTAGACCTGAACAGTGAGGGGCTGGGGGAGATGTCCTGGGAAAGGGCGCTGGGAGGGAAGGCATCGTCTGGAGGCTTGTCCGGCGCAGGGAAGGAGCGGGCAGTGGAGGCACCTGAGCAGGACCAAAGACAAGGGACTTTGGCTCCTGCCACAGAAGGTGGAGTGAGGCCGGTGGCAGAGTCCAGACGTGGCATCTCTTTAGCAGGATTCGGCCTTGGGCTGGCAGAGCCTGCACCCAGCCTCTGGGAAACTGAGTCTCCTGGGAAAGAGAGACAAGTCCCCGCTCCTTCCTCACCAGCTGTGTGAGCTTGGGCAAGTACCCTAACCTCTCTGTGTCTCACTTCCTCATCAGTAAAATGGGGATAAAAATTGTCCCCAAGTCAGATATAGGTGAAGGGGAGGAAGGCAGCAAATCACACTGCCACGTATGCACCTATGCAACAATCTTGCATGTTCTTCACATGTACCCCAAAACCTAAAATGCAATAAAAAAAATTGTCCCCAAGTCAGAGGGTGGCTGAGGCTGAAGTTAATGAACATTTGTCATATGCTCAGAACAGCACTGGGGTTTGTAAGCCTCGCCTTGAGGATGGTGTCGGAGCCTTTTTGGGGAGCAGGGGAGGGCCGAGCACTGAGGGGTAGCCACAGTGGCCCTGGATGAGGGGAAGCCACCAGAGCCCTGGAGTGCAGCAGAGAGGCCAAGCGTGAGGCTTTCCATAACACAGGCTGGGAATGGAGCTCAAGGCGGGCAGAGGCAGGAAAAGCAGGTGGGCCTGGAGCAGGCTGCATGAGGTACAGGAGGGTGAGGGTGACGGGCAGGAGGCAGGAGGCAGGAGGACAGGAGGAGAACAGAGTGGGGCAGAGCACAGAGTCCTGGGGACACAGTGCTGTGTGCCAATGAGGGAGGGGCCGGGGCAAAGGAGGGTTTGTGCACAGCAAGCTGAGACATGCTCATGTCCAGGAAGCCCAGGGCACAGCACCCGGGGGATCCGGGGGATCCGGGTCCCCACAGCCTGGAGCTGGTGCAGGTGTCAGGTCTGTGAAGAGACTCCTGGGGTGGCAACCCCAGGCTACCACTGCCCTCGCCAAGGGGACTCGGAGTGGAGAGGAGCCCAGAGCAGGAGGAGGACGGGCTGAGCTGCCCTGCCTTCCTGGTTCCTGATGCTCTTGGGTGCCTGCAGTGACCCAGCGGCTCTGCCTCCTGCCCAGGCTGGGGCTGCCACACGCAAGACAGGAGAGCAGCATGGGCGGCCTGTGGGGGATTCTGCCTCTGTGAAAGGACACCTGGGGGATGTGGCAGGTCCAAGGTGTGAGCCCCAAGCTGGGCCGCTGGCCGGGTCACCTCGGGAGGGTGGGCTGGGGGCCGGGGGCTGCCGGCTTTCTCCTGAATGCATCACGGGTGGTGCTGTTTATTGCACTGAGCAGTTTCTGTTCTGAAGTGAACAGTTCAATTTTTAAAAAGCATGGCTGGCATCTGAGCCTGGAGCAGAGACGTTTTCTCTGGGAAGAGGAGCAAATGTTATTGGCTGCATGGTTCAGATGGAAGTTTCTGGAAATTTGACATTACACAGAGATTTTTAAATTGCCACTCTAGACAGGGAAGCAAGGTAGGGGGACAGAAAGAGTGTCTGGGAGGATGCAGGGCTCCACGGGGGACAGAAGCCATCGCCCATGAGAGCCGTGGCCCCCTCCGCTGTGGGCACTTTCCTTGGTGGCCAGCGTGGAGAAGGGGGCCTCTGATGGGAGCAGGGCTTGAGTTTTCCTAGAAGGCATCATGGGAGGCCAGGAGGCAGGAGGCGGTGACCAGGTCGGGTCATGGGGGAGTGTGGTCCAGCACAGGCGGGGAAAGCAAACCGGGAGGCTGCCGGACCTGGAGGCAGGGTGGGGGCAAGACCTGATGCCTTGAGAGGGGCGGAGCCTGTGGACTGGGAGGCCTTGTGAGGTTTCAGAGCTGGTGAGGGCGCCTGGAATTGCGGAGGAGGGGAGCAAAGACCGTCCTGGTTAAATACTATAGTGCACTCAACAATGGCTGGTGGGGGTGGCTCAGGGGCAGGCTGAGGACAGGAGGTGGGGGTTTGAAGATCCCACCGATGTCTTTACCCTGAGCTGTGGTAGGGATAGTCGGGGAGGGTTTGGGGGACAGGTGCAGTGGGCAGGGAGACAGCACAGCATGACAACGAGGACCCTGAGGAGAAAGAGGTGGGTTCTCAGGGCTCCCCATGGGACAGTGATGGGAGGCTTGCAGTTCTGGTGCTGAGAGCTTCTGTGTGGGCCTGGCCCTGTCAGAGGCATCAGTAATGAGGCAGGTGAGTGCGAGCTGGGCATCTATTGATTTTGTTCAAACCCTCCTCTGCTGCTGGCCCCTCCCTCAGCTTGGCACACAGCCCATGTCCCCAGGACCCTGTCCTCCACCCCACTCTGTTCTCCTCCTGCCCTCCTGCCTCCTGCCTCAAGGATGAAGATTTTAACAAGCTAGCCGCTGGTCTTGCAGGGGACGTGGGTCGTGCTGATGGAAATCTGGGACTTGGGATGCCACCCCCAGGAGCAAGGGCAGGAAAGAGCAAAGATGCTTTATAGGAGGGTGATGCTAGCAGCCTTCTGTTAAAGGAAGATGGCTGGATGGTAGGTGAGAGGATGGGCCGGCATAGGGAGAATGGCATCATGATGGGGGCGGGGGCTGCCAAGGGCTGTGACCAGAAGGACAGGAAGGGTTGGCTCCAAGGGATGAGTCCCTGGCTGACCCGTTTACTGCAAACCCTAAGGGGCCATGTGCAGGAGTTCAGGAGAGGATAAATCCATGAAGGAGGTAAATTTGCTTAATGATAGGTACAGACGATATTTAACAGCAAACGAGACAATAAAACATGCAATTAGCAGATGTACAGCACTGGCTGCCGGGGATTCCAATGAAAGGCACTAAAACACTACGAAGATGAGGAGTCAGCCTGCAAGGGAGCTAGCTAGAGGCCTGACAGCTTCTGCAGGTGGGAAGGAAAGAGCTGGTGCGAGCCCTGCCTCTGGAGTTAGACAGAGGGTGTGAATCCCAATCCAGCCTGCGTCCATGGCCGTGAGACTCAGTGGGTTTGCTTTCTTCATCCATAAAATGACTATTAGTGGTGCCTGCCTCAAAGGGTAGTTGTGAGGATTAAATAAGAATAGTAAGCATTCCTCACACCGCCTGACCCAGGGCTCATCAGTGCAGTTGTCATTATTAGTGCCACCATCACTGTCATTCTCATCCTTGTCATCATCACCAGTACTATCATCATCATCACTGTCATCATCACCAGTACTATCATCATCATCACCATCACAGCTATCAACATCAACACTGTTACTGTCATCAGCATCATCACCATCACCATCATCACCATTCCCACCGTCACAACCATCACTGTCACCATGAATGCCATTACCATGATCATCATTCTTATCATCACCATCACCACAGACACCACTGCATTATAATCACCATCACTGTCGCCATCACCACCGACACCATTACATATAATCACCATCACCGTCACCATCACCACAGACACCATTACATATAATCACCATCACCGTCGCCATCACCACTGACACCACTGCATTATAATCACCATCACCGTCACCATCATCACCGACACCATTACATATAATCACCATCACCGTCACCATCACCACAGACACCATTACATATAATCACCATCACTGTCACCATCACCACCAACATCACTACATTATAATCACAGTCACCATCACCATCACCACCGACACCACTGCATTATAATCACCGTCACCATCACCATCACTACTGATGCCATTACATATAATCACCATCACTGTCACCATCACCACAGACACCATTACATATAATCACCATCACTGTCACCATCACCACCAACATCACTACATTATAATCACAGTCACCATCGCCATCACCACCGACACCACTGCATTATAATCACTGTCACCATCACCATCACCACCGACACCACTGCATTATAATCACATCACCGTCGCCATCACCACCAACAACACTACATTATAATCACCATCACCGTCACCATCACCACCGACACCACTGCATTATAATCACCGTCACTGTCACCATCACCACCGACACATTACATATAATCACCATCACTGTCGCCATCACCACCAACAACACTACTTATAATCACCATCACTGTCGCCATCACCACCGACACCACTACATTATAATCTCCATCACCATGACCATCACCACCGACACCATTACATATAATCACCATCACCGTCGCCATCACCACCAACACCACTGTATTATAATCACCATCACCATCACCACTGACACCACTACATTGTAATCACCATCACCATCACCACTGACACCATTACATATAATCACCATCACTGTCACCATCACCACCAACATCACTACATTATAATCACAGTCACCATCGCCATCACCACCGACACCACTGCATTATAATCACATCACCGTCGCCATCACCACCAACAACACTACATTATAATCACCATCACCGTCACCATCACCACCGACACCACTGCATTATAATCACCGTCACCGTCACCATCACCACCGACACCACTACATTATAATCTCCATCACCATGACCATCACCACCGACACCATTACATATAATCACCATCACCGTCGCCATCACCACCAACACCACTGTATTATAATCACCATCACCATCACCACCGACACCACTACATTGTAATCACCATCACCATCACCACTGACACCATTACATATAATCACCATCACTGTCACCATCACCACCAACATCACTACATTATAATCACAGTCACCATCGCCATCACCACCGACACCACTGCATTATAATCACATCACCGTCACCATCACCACCAACAACACTACATTATAATCACCATCACCGTCACCATCACCACCGACACCACTGCATTATAATCACCGTCACCATCACCATCACCACCGACACCACTACATTATAATCTCCATCACCATGACCATCACCACCGACACCATTACATATAATCACCATCACCGTCGCCATCACCACCAACACCACTGTATTATAATCACCATCGTCATCACCACCAACACCACTGTATTATAATCACCATCACCATCACCACCGACACCATTACATATAATCACCATCACTGTCACCATCACCACCGACACCACTGCATTATAATCACCATCACCGTTGCCATCACCACCGACACCACTACATTATAATCATCACCATCACCACCGACACCACTACATTATAATCACCATCACCATCATTATGAGTGCCATTACTATCATCATCATTAGCACCTGCCATCACCATCAAAACCATTTCTACCATCATTGCCATCACTGTCACCACGAATGCTGTTAGTATAGTCATCATTACCATCACCATCATCATCACCATGACTGTGATCATCACTCTTATCATCATCATCACCATCACTATCACCACCAACGCATTACTATCATCACCATCATCATCACCATCATCATCGTTCTAGCCATCACCAACCTCACCATCACCATCAACATTATGACTGTCATAGTAAGGAAGTAGGAAGCTGGCCTGAAAAATTTGGAAGATAAACTCAGTTACATCAGGGCCAGATCACCCCATCCTAGAGGTGACCTTTCTGCCACCTACACATCTTGGGGGTGCAGAGAAGATATGGACCACCTGAGAGCAAGCTGCTCCTTCCTGCCGGCCTCCCACCTGCCGGCCAGGTCCCACCCCTCAACCACAACCACTTGGTCTTCACTGAAGTCTGCCCCAAAGCTCTGCCGGATGTCTGGGTTTCAGGGATGCATCGACTGTCTACTCTGCAAACCTTGCCATGATCTCCACTGCCCGAGTCCAGCTCTCCCTTTGCTCCCTGGCCGGCCACCCCAGCCAGCTTTCCTCTGTCCTGCGCCAAGCATGAATCCCTTGTCTGTGGCTTCCTCTGAGAGGGGCCCCTCTCCATACTGTTTGCCATCTCTAGGTCCCTGTCTTGCAGTTTCAACAATCATTTATTGACCACATACTCGTCCAGGGGCATTCAACAGACTGATTCATTTATTCTTTTTTTTTTTTTTTTTTGAGACGAAGTTTCGCTCTTGTTACCCAGACTGGAGTGCAATGATGTGATCTCGGCTCACCGCAACCTCCACCTCCCGGGTTCAGGCAATTCTCCTGCCTCAACCTCCTGAGTAGCTGGGATTACAGGCAAGCGCCACCATGCCCAGCTAATTTTTTGTATTTTTAGTAGAGATGGGGTTTCACCATGTTGACCAGGATGGTCTTGATCTCTTGACCTCGTGATCCACCCGCCTCGGCCTCCCAAAGTGCTGGGATTACAGGCGTGAGCCACCGCACCTGGCCATTCATTTATTCTTGAAACAGCCCTCCTGGAGGCAACATCGTCCTCCCAGTGATGGAATTCGGACTTGGAAAGGGGGAGTAGCTTGCCCAGAGTCACGCGACACTCTGATGGGGAGAGTGGAGAGAGGTGGGGGCCAGCAGGAGGCCGCCCTGCCAGCTCTCACGTCATGTCCACAGGCACAGGTGGGGTGGCCCTGGGAAAATGGACACTGCCCACGTTGTGCTGGGCAGGCTGGCCAGTGCCATCCCTGCCTTTCCTAACTGCTGCTGTCACCCAGGCTGCCCCCTCAACCAGGAATGACCCTTCCCCAAGAGTAATCCAATCCCCAGACGGGACCCACCCTGGGAGCCCAGCTCCAGCGAGGAGGGATGAGGGCAAGGAATGAGTGGAAGGGGCCCAGTGTGGTAGCAAAGAAAGCCTAGGACGGAGGTTTTGTTGTCTAGGACTCTTCAGTAAACAGCCTGTGCACCACATCCATCAGGACCATTCAGTGCTTAGTGAGAGCACCCCTGCTGCTGTGGAGAGGCGTGGAGGCAGGGGCTGGAGCAGGCCTTGGAGCCCCGTCCCCCTCTGCCACTTGCTAGCTGTGTGACCTTGGGAGGCTCTCGACCTCTGTCCTTCTGTGTCTGGACGTTGAGCAGAACCAGCGTGGAGTCGGTGCCCAGGGCGTCCCATGGGCCATCCCTCCTGCCTCAGGATGCCCTCTCTGTGTGGGGTCTGCCTGTCTTCTTGACAAAGCAGTGAGGGCCAGGGTTCCATGACTTCAAGCCCCAGTGACCCTGAGAGGAGCTCCAGCCCTGACTGCCTGCCTGGCCCAGTGGGCAGACCTCTGCGGACCCTCCCATCCCAGCAGAGGCATCAGGGCTGCAGGGGGAGGAGCTGGACCCCCATGGCAGGGCCACCGTACCCCCGTTCCCTCTCAATGCCTGTGCTTTGGGGCAACCCTGCTGCAGGCTGTCCCCTCCGCCTGTGCCCCCGTTAGTCAGTGATTAGTTATCCATCTTTGCTTCCTATCAAGAAGCTCCTGAATTGGGCCATTATGCAGAGAAAAAAGTGTTTTTCAATGATCACCGGGGAGAGGAGACGCCGCCAGCACTGAGTGGAGAATCAATTTGAGCCAGGAAGGCCCGGCCATCCATCTCTCTTTGCAGGGTAATTTAGGCCTTGGAGCCGACACAGCAGATAACAGTGCCACAGCCACACAGAGGCCCTGGCCGGGGCTGGAGAATGCGGCCGCTCTGTGGTCATTATCTCGGGGAGGCTGCTGCCAGGAGGAGGGGCAGGAAGAAAAATTGGGCCCATCGGGGAAGAGCGATCTTTCCACGCAGATTCTCTTGGAGGAGGCAGCAGGGTATCCGTCCCCCTGGTGACCTCCCTGCAGCCCGTGGTTTACGGGTTTGGTTTTGTGTGGCAGCCACAGGCGTGGTGGGGTGGCCCTGGGGAATGGACACTGCCCGTGTGGTGCTGGGCAGGCTGGCCGCTGCCATCCCTGCCTTCCTAACTGCTGGCTGTCACCCAGTCTGTACCAGGAGTGACCCTTCTCCGTGCCAGCGAGCAATGCAGTCCCCAGACAGGACCCACCCGGCGAGCCCAGCACCAGCATGGAGGGATGAGGGCAGGGACTGAGCGTGGTGCCTGAGGAGAACAGCTGGCGTGCACCCCCCTCCATGGCACCTGGCACAAGCTGGTAGAGCACGGGCATTTGGGCTTGGCTCAGGCACGAGGACCCGGCAGGTCAGAGTGGTTCAGTGACTCCTGAGGGCAGCTCGGGGCAGGAGGTGGAGCCAGGTCAGCCCCTGAAGGCTCTGTCTCTCCTCAGGCCAGCTCCTCAGGGTCTCTGCAACCCCTCGATGGGGGGTATTGCTCAGGGTGCCGGGTGAGCTGCTGCCTGCGGGGAGGGGTAGGGTTAGGGGTCTCACTTCTCAGACATGGACACCGAGGCTTGGTGGGGCTGTCATAGCCCAAAGTCTCTGACCTCGCCAGGGAGGTCTGGGGCCACCCGGGTCTGGAACCTCTGTTCTCAGGCTGTGTCCTTGGGGAAGAAAGTGGAGAAAGTCCTCGGGGACCCTCGGTGGCTGCAGCACATTTTCAAAGCTGTGTGCTGAGTGAAGCTGGGAGGTCTTGCCCTGGAGGCCACAGGCTTCCCAGCCCCTTATGAGGTGGGTGAGGGGCTTGCAGGGCCTGATGGATGGGTCTCCCTGGCTGGGTCTCTTCCTTCCCTGGGGGCCCTGGCATGGGCAGCCTCCTAATAACCTGCCCCAGGATGGGGCTCTGGCCCCCTCAGCTCCTACCAAGCGACCAGGACAGGCCCCTGCCCCCGCAGTCCTGGCCTCCCCTTCCTGGAGGTGCTGAGCAGTCTGGTTTGATGCGGCAGCCTGAGGCTGTGGGTGTGGAGCTTGGAGGATGGCGGAACGCATGGGGTGACACAGAGGCGGCTCTGCTTCACCTTCGACCCCTTGCTCCTCATGCCCTGGGCATCTCCCTGGTCACCTTCCACAGGGGCTGTGTGTGCCCTGTGCTGGGGCCCAAGGGACGCATGGGCAGCTGCGGGCTGGTTTCCCGTACCAGGCTGAAGGCACCGCTTCCCCTCCCCAAACAGAGCCGTCCCAGGAGGAACACGCACTTCCCTGCCAGGGACAGGGCAGAGCACTCCACCCCTCCCCATCAGGGCTGGCTTCCTGTCTGGCCTTTGCCCCTCAGCTCCCCTGTCTGGAGAGCCTGCTCCTGGCCTTCAGCCTGGCTTAGGTCCAATGTGACCCCTTCCAGACACTTCCTAGGAACACTGGCTGTGCCTGTCTGCATGGAAACAGGCCCTGGACGCAGGATGCTTCATATGGGGAGGGCCTGGTGTGCAGTGGGCACTCAGCCACTGTTTGTTGAGCTGTGGGTAGATGGTACCAGGCTCTGTGCAGGTGCAGTGAAGCAGGGGCCCTAGGTCAGGACTGTGGGCGGGGCTGGGGCCCTGAACCCAGCGGGGAGAGGGGGAGCTTTGACCAACAGGGGCGGATGAAAGTCAGCGGCCTTCCCAATGGGAGGTGAAAATGAGCTAAAATCCCTCCTCTAGAGAACTGGCATCGATCACATCCCTGTGCTTCGCCGGCACCCAGATCCCGGCCGTCCCTGCAGCCGGGAGTGACCCTGCCCTTGATGGGTGAGCCAGCTGAGGCCCAAGTGGGCTGGCCTTCCCCCAGAACCCTCGAGCCCACTGGAGCAGCCAGGGCTCCCCGGACCTTTCGTTCCACTCAGGGCAGCAGGACCTGAAGTCACAGCCGCTGGCTTTCCATCTGGCAGGATGCTGGGTGGACCCTGAGGAAATGCCTGGGTGGACAGGTGTGGACAGAGCCACCATAAGGAGAGAGCAGCCACCGGGGGCCGCCACCCCTGCCCCAGGGGCCCAGATTGCCGCTTCCTCTCTGTAAGTGCCTTGTTAATGCCTGCACGGGCCATCATTTGCCACGAGCTGCAGTAATTGGAAAACTAACCTCTCAGCAGCAGGCTGGCTGCCCTCGCAACTGCTGGAGGCAGCTGGGATATTCTGGACACTGGGCTGGACGTGGAGGATGACAAGAGGTGGTTGACCGGGAGGCCCGTGGGCAGGACTTGCTCTTCCTGACAGCAGCAGCAGCTGGGCGAGGGGCTCAGGACTCCCCAGTGGGGGGAGGCACCTAGGCTCTGAGGGGCATCCACTTGGAGCTTCTCCCAGCCTGGCTCCAACCAAGGCGAAAGCTCCTATAGCCTCAGCCCTGCCCCTTTCTCTCTGGGGCTGCAGGCCGCTGCCACGTCCTGAGGGGCTCTGGGCAGGGTCCGAGAGACTTAGGCTCCAGTCCAGGTACGGCCACTTGGTGACATGCCTGCAGCCTCCTCCTCCAGGAAGGCAGCCACAATCCCCTGCCCACTGCAAAATAGGCCTACAGATCCTCTTTGGAATGCCCCTGCCCCCACACCCAGCCCTGTCCCTGAGCCCTGCGGGCTGGCCCCTCAGAGTCATGAGCTCTCTGTGCCATTCTGAGTGCACACAGTAGCTGAACACAGGCATAGAGAGCAGTGCACAGAGAAAGCGGACACCAAGCCTCAGGATTCACAATCAGGGCTGGAGGAGGGAGAGAGCTCTTCGATGAGGGCTGGTCCAGGAAGACCTCTGGGGGAGAGGATGGGGAACTGGAGTCGGGCCCCACAAGTGGTGGGGGACTTGGGAATTGGGCAGGGAAGGGCATTCCTCCCCAAGCTGGCAGACGGTGAGCAGCCAGCACTGGCAGGGGAGTGCGCCCGCGCTCGCTTGGGGCATCCGTGTTCACACTTCTGCTTACTTACATAGTGCATGACCCGCACCCACCTGCAGGTAACAGAAGAATCAAGAGACTGGGTAATAAGGTCCAAGAGCATCGGATAGGAGATGCTGGCTCACGCTGTAGCAGCGGACAGCCCCCGTGCCTCAGTGACAGCCCCCGTGCCTCAGTGACAGCCCCCGTGCCTCAGTGACAGCCCCCGTGTCTCAGTGACAGCCCCCGTGATTCAGTGACAACCCCCGTGTCTCAGTGACAGCCCCCGTGATTCAGTGACAACCCCCGTGTCTCAGTGACAGCCCCCGTGTCTCAGTGACAGCCCCCATGATTCAGTGACAGCCCCTGTGACTCGGTGACAGCCTCCGTGATTCAGTGACAGCCCCCGTGACTCAGTGACAGCCCCCGTGTCTCAGTAACTGACCCAGCAGAGGTGCCTCCACTCACCTGAGCATCCCCTCCCAGGTCAGCAAGAGTCCTGCCCACTGCTGCCACTTAGGGACCCAGGCTGATGCCACACTACCATCTCGAATGTTGCTGGTCCCCATGTGAGAGGGGAAAGACAGGGTGGCAAGCAAACCCTGGCCAGTGAAGTTCCCTCCTGGAAGTGACAGGTCACCTTGGCACTCAGCTCACGGGCTGTACCTGCATTCACCAGGGTGGGTGGTGATCTCAGGGTCCCTGGAGGGAGAGAGCCACATGAGCAGCTCTAACAAACACCCAAAAGTGAAGGGAGAGGATGTGAGTCAGGTCAAAGTGCACTGAAAACATTCCCACACAAGGCACGTGAGCTGTTTCCCAGGGGCCACAGCTTCCTGGCTCCCGGCATCTCCGCAGTCGCAAAGGGTGACACGCGGGAACTGAGACCCCGGCATTCAGAGGTGCTGGCTGCTTGAGGGTAAATGGCGTTTTCCAGCTGAATGAGGCCGGAGAGCGCCAGGGTCCTGAGGATGTCACCATGGTGTGTACCCCGGGGCACCTGGATAGACCTCTGCATATGCACAGGTGAGGCTCCATCGTGGATTCTCCGGGTTTCTCTCCAGCAAACAAGGGTCATGGTGCCAAATGGAGGTCAGGGCGTCAAAGATGGGTCCAGAAGATGTGATTCAAGGGGAGGCCAGTGTTCTCTAAAGTTGCTTCAGAGGAAAGAAAGGAAAGGAAAGAAAAGGAAATATGGATGGTGTTTAAGGTGAATACGTCCACTAAGGCTGCGTAAAGAGCCATGGAAAACCCGGGTGGATTAGCCCGAGCACTCCAGAAAAATGGAACAGACAGATGGAGATTTCCCGAAAGGAACTGGCTCTGCAGTTGGCAAACTGGAGAACCGGGAGAGCCAATGGCAGTTCAAGTCTGAGACAGGAGAGCAGCGGCCCGGCTTAGAGACGGCCAGGAAGAGAGGGAGGGTTCCTTCCCACCCGGGCTTTCACTCACTCAGGCCTTCACTGCGTCGGGTAAGGCCTGCCCACGTGGGGGACGGTGGTCTGTTTACTCAGTCCACTGAATTCCACGGCAGTCTCAGGCGGACGCGCTCACACACGCGCAGGATGATGCTCAACCACATCCCGAGCACCCCATGGCCCAGGCCAGCTGACACAGGAAACCTGCCATCACATGAGGGCTTAAACAATCCTCATTTGCCATTAAGACTCACCAGCCTTGACAACAGCAGCTGATCTCGGCTGACCTCAGCTGGGGCTGAGGGCAAGAGGCCAAGCAGAAGCAGGCAAAGCCCCCCAGGCCGTGGCGTGCACTGGCGCAGTTCTCAAGGACTTATGCTATTCAAGTGAGTCGTGTGACCAAGGCTGAGTCAGAATGTATCCTCCATCCCACAGACACACACGGACCGTGGAGGACGCACGAAACTTCACCATGAAGGCCGTGGACACAGGGAAAGGTGACAAATCGGTCCATGGATGCAACTCTACCCAGACGACTTGTTCTCCATAAATAGGTCCTCTCGACCCGAACTAAGGCAGAGCCACAGGCAGCAACAATCCTGCAAGCAGGTGCCTGCACAAGTGTGCATGTGTGTGTGCACATATGTGTGCACCTGTGTGTGTACATGTGTGTATGTGCACATGTGCACGCATGTGTGCGTGCACGTGTATGTGTGCATGTGTGCATGTGCATGTATGTGCCCATGTGCATGTGTGCACATGTGCATTCCCGTGTGTGTGCACATGTGTATGTCAGTGTGTGTGCATGTGTGCACATGCATGTATGTGCATGTGTGCATGTGCACCTGTGTATGAGTCAGTATGCATGTGTGTGTGTGCGCAGGTGTGCATGTGCATCTGTGTGTGCATGTGTGTGTGTATGTGCATGTGTGTGTGCATGTGTGCATTCCTACATATGTTGGGATGGGGATGTTGGTGGTAGGGCACTGATGGGCTCTAGTGACAAGGGGGACCTATTTGAGACCTGTGCCCGTGTGAGGTGGGCACACAATAGTAAGCTCTGTTCCCAGGCACCTTTCCTGGTGGCCAAGTTCCTTCACATCCCTCAGCTCTCTAGAGCACCCACCAATAACACCTGTGGGATCTTCCTTGGTTCTGAGCTCAGTAGTGCCGTGATGAGCAATCCTAGTACTGCTCACCGAGTAAGCCTGAAAGGTCGCACAGAGGAAGAATTTTGTTTTTCCCTTGACCTTGGCTCCGAGCCCTGCCTCTAGCAGGATCGCAGTGGGGGAGGGCACTGGAGACCCACGTGGCTGCACCATGAGGAGGCGAGGATGGCAGCTTGATGGGCCCCAATCTGTCCGCTAGGAGCTTCACGTGCACTTACTTCCTGACCCTGAAGCACGGGGAGGGGGTGGCACAAGGTCATCAAGTGCCTGTGCTGACCTCTGGCCATTTCTGTTCAACTTGTGTGTCGTCCCTGGCTCAGCCTCCCTGGCTACCAGCAGGAGGCCTGAGTGGGAAGGGGGAGCGTCCCTGGGAGGAAGTTCCCTGCCCTTCAGACCCCAGTATCTACTCCCTGTTGTTTATGGTGGGCAAGGGTCCTCCCAGTCTGTCACAAGGGCAGCAGGAGGGTGGAGAACCAGGCTTTGGGGAGGGGCCTGTGGGGCAGATGAGTGGCAGGCTGCAGAGGGCTGGGGCCAGGCAGGCAGGGCCGTGTCTGTGTCTCAGTGAAGGAGGTGGTAAGGCTCTGCCCATCTCCCTGTGGGCTCCGCTGGGATCTGCAGGCTGCAGGCCCAGCTGTGGGGATCTTGGGGGATGATGGCTGCAGGGTAGGGGGACAAACAGAAAAAGGAAGGGTCGACAGGGCCTGGCCTGGGGTGGGGACAGTGAGATGCCATAGGATCAGTGCCCTGACCTGCGGTGGGTCATCCTGAGCCAGTCCACCCATGGGGGTCCCCACCTCCTAGGTAAGAGCGTGGAGGCTCAGAGAGGAGCAACCACAGCTACCAGGCACACACCCGGGAAGACAGGGCAGCCAGAGACATAGGGCCTGTGTCGTGTTGCTCACATCTCCCAAAGAGAGACAGCAGCTGGGGCCTGTCTCCAGGGACCAGAGGGTGGTGGTGACGCAGAGGGGTTGGGGAGCTGGGGCCTGTCTCCAGGGACCGAGGGTGGTGGTGACACAGAGGGGCTGGGGATGAGACTAGGGGCTTGCTTTGGACCCTATAAGTCCTGTGGTGCCTCTGGATTATCACACACAAGACCAGCCTGGGGGGAGGGGGGACAGGGCTGCAGTCACCTTCCAGCCACAGGTACTGCCAGGAAGGCCGAGTCCGTGGTGAGGACCCTGGCAGCGTAGCTGCACCAGGCCTCCTGCTGGGTGGCATGGGTGCTCATCCTGGCTCTGTTGATGATGCTGGCTAGTGGGGAGAGAGTTTGGTTTCAACAGCCACAGACATCAAATCATGAAAATATTAGCCAGTTAAAGTGTCTTTCCCAGAGGGGGAGAAATTTCCATGGAGAAAGTTCCGGGCTTTGCTAAGAATACAAATGAGTCTTGTCTGGAGTTAATTAAGGCTCTGGTGCATGGCCGTACCAGACAGAAGGGGTGATGGGATGCTGACCAGGTTGTCAGGGCCAACAGGTGGGCTGGGAACAGACAGGACCTGGCCTGTGCCTGTCTCCCTCCACCCCTGGGTAGAGGTGCTTCAGGGGACCAGGTCCCTTGAGGGTCTCCTCTGTCCGTCAGCATGGCTCCTTGCTCCCCCCGGCCCTGTGGGTAGTACCGCTGCCCAGATGTCTTGTGGTCGGCGGGGGGGGCGGGGGGCTTGTTCATACAGAGGACACAGGGGAAGAGGGTCCTGACTTTTGGGTCTCAGGGCCCCCAGAGGAGGACATTGACAGTGGGTCAGAGTGGCGTGATGGCACGGGCAGTGGGCATGGGGCTGCTGCAGTGGGCCCTGACATCTCTCCATCACCCAGCAGGGGTCAGGCTGTGCCCCACATCCACACTGTGAGGGGTCCTGCCCTGCTCGCCCCACCAACCATCGGGGCTGGCTCCCTGGGCTTGCTTTTTCCCTAGGGTGGGTGCCCGGGGGTGCCAGCCCGCCTCTCATGGGCCCTGCCCTGTCCCTCTCGTGGCCGACTCTGGGCTCCCCTGCCTCTCTAAGGAGCCCTGGGCATGTCAGGACCAGCGCCTTTACCCTGGTTAATGGATCTGAGCAAAGGATGCCCTTTAGCCATTAATCGATTGGTAACGAGTCCACACATAGTTCTGATTTCCTTAATTTTTCTAATGTCCTTTTTCTTGGTGTCTCATCCAAGATACCACATCCCATCCAGGCATTGTTCTGTCTTTTTATTTACTTATTTATTTATTTATTTATTTTTTAATTGCATTTTAGGTTTTGGGGTACATGTGAAGAACATGCAAGACTGTTGCATAGATGCACACATGGCAGTGTAATTTGCTGCCTTCCTCCCCATCACCTATATCTGGCATTTCTCCCTGTGCTCTCTCTCCCCAGCTCCCCACCCTCCGCTGTCCCTCCCCTATTTGTTCTTTCTATTGGGGTGAAACAGACAGGGCAAGATCCTACAGGCAGGGTTCTGTGGGTGTTTGCGTTCCCTGGGCCCACAGAGCAAGCTAGAGCGTCCCCGCCTCTCAGGGTTGCCCTGGCGCCTCCCGGCAGTGCCCCCTCCGGGGAGAGGAATGGCCCTTCCCACTTCTGCTACCTTTACCTGTCACCTGAGGGGACCATATGGGATGGGTCTTTTCTCTCTGGCTTTTTCACTGCACCGTGTCTGTCTGTGAGAGGCATTCGTGGCGTTGCAGGGAGGAAAAATGACTTTGTTGAGAAATATTTTAAATGTACCAAGAAGTACAGGGAATAAAATGATGAGTATGTTTGGACCCGCTGTCCACAGTTTCATGTTTTCACCATTTGATTCTGAGCTCTGCCCCTGACTGACTCCTCCTCTTCCTTCTCGAGGCTTCTCCGGACACCTGTGATAAACTCACCGTCCTACAGAAGGTGCCGGCGGTGCAGAAACTGGGTGTGCGGTGCAGGTGGAGTCTCCGTCTGTGATGCGGAATTTCTGGGTTTGGGGCTACCCATCTGCACTTCCAATATTGCATTTTTTCATACCTGCTCTTCACCAAGTGCATGTAAGTGACCGTCTCCCTGCCTCCTCACTCACGTGCTCTCGCTGCTGGCGGTGACCCTGCCGGCCTGTGGGGACTGACACACGTCTCCTGTGGCTCCCTGATGACTTTAGGCGTCTTGTTGGCCATTGGTGTGTGTTTTTTCTGTGACATCACTAATGTTATATTTTTACATGTTTTTCTTTGGGGGCATTTTGTCTTTTCCTTGGAGATATGTAGGATTCATTTGTATATCATAGATACTAATATCGTGTCAATTACATGCGTTAAAAGTGCCTCGACTCAGAACATGGCTTATCATGTTATGTGCATACGCAGTCTTTCCTTTACGTTTCTGTGAAATGGCCCACTTCATCTGAGCTTGCACACTTCCTGGTCTACGGCATCTCATATTCCCGCTTCTGCATTTCTGTATTCTCTCTTTCCTGGTCAGTGTACCTTATTATTCTCACACAAAAAAGGCAAAAACGAGACAAAAACTGAAGCTTTGATTTGACTGCTGTTTTCTATTTTTAAACGTCTGCCTTTATCTCTCCTTTTTGCTCTCTTCTGTGGCTACCTTTTGAAAAAATCTGTCATTGTTCTTTTTTTTAGCTTCATGAGCTAAAAATTTAACTGATTTTTGTTTTCTATTGTTTGCTAAAGGCACTTAAAGCTAAGAATTACCAGCAAATATAAACATGCTTTTATCATCTACATCTAAATGTTTTTAAACCCTCCTCTCCATTGTGACTGAAAAAACACTTCATGACAGTTTCATCAGATTTGGGGAGTTTTCAGCCATTGTTTCTTCAGATATCTATTTCTGCTGCTTCGTGTTCGTCCGTTTGATATTATCTCACGTGTCCCTGGGGCCTGTTCATTTCTCTTTAGTCTTTATTTTCTCTGTTCTCCAAATTGGATAATTTCTATCGATCTGTTCTTGAGTTCAGTGATGTTTCTGCCATCTTCAATCGTAGGTAAAGCCCACTCAGTGAATTTTTCATTTTGGTGATTGTAATCCATCACTTCCCTGGCTTCTTATTCATTGTTTCCATTCCTCCGCTGAGGCTGCCATTCTCTTCACTCATAAGACTATATTTCCTTTAATTATGTGACAATGTCTTTTTGTTACAAAATATAGTGTTTGCTTTAAAGTCTTTATCAGCTGTGTCCAGCCCCTGGGCCACCTCAGGTGGGATTTCCATTGACTCATTTTTCTTGATCATGCATCACATTTTTCGGTTCCTTTGTTTTGTCTAGTGATTTCTGATTGAATTCTAGCCACCGTCGGTAGTTTGTAGGGAAGACTCTGGATTCCTGGTTTGCTTTTTGTTTTTCCTGTTAGGAGTTGGTTCTCACTTGTCAGGCAGCTGAGTCTCGGGCTAAAGGCCTGGAACCCATGAGTTTGCTTTCTGCGTGTCCAGTGTGGATCCGAGGAAGGCACAAGGGGTCTCACAAAGCCCTCTAACTTGAGGCTCTGTCCCCTGCACAGCCTCTTCAGGGGCCTGGCTGTGGACTGTGCTGGCGGGAGGCCACAGCAGACCTTGCTCCTGGTCGTGGTCTTTCCTTCAGAGCTGCAGCTTTCGTGGGTCCCTTTCTCTGCACGCTTCCCTGTTCTCTGATTCCTGCCCCACAGATTACAGCTGCTTCAGGTGCTGCCCAAACCAGCTTCTGCCTGTGAGCTCAGAGGGACCACGGTGCTCCACTCAAACTCAGCTCTCCCTGTCATCATTTAAAAACTGCAGGTTTTTTGCTGGGCAAAATTACTGTGAAATCATGGGTCTCACCTTCAAAGTCTCCCCGATGTCACGGGTTGTGTTCTCATCCTACCTGTCTCCCTTGCTGGAAAAGGAGTTTCCCTCATTCAACAAGGTGAAGGCTTGCTGACGGTGAGGGGTAACCCCATGCCATCTGCTGCACCGTGGTCCTGCAAGTTCACCTGCCCAGGAGGTGTTTAGGGAGGCAGATGTTAGTTTTGTTTTATGATCACTGAATTACAGTGAATCTAAAGCAAACGTGCAAAATGTGGTGTCCAGCTGGGTGAAAACCGACAGTAGTACACAGATCACTTCCAACATTCCAGAATTTTCTAATGCCATTTGGCACTAACTTGTCCCCACTCCCAGAAGCAAATGCCATTATACACTGATTCTAGAATTTCATAGGAATGGAAGTGTAACATATACACCTCTCTTGTCTCTGACCTTCTCATTCGACACGTTTTGGGAATTGATTCTTGGTGAATATTTCAGTAGGCAACTTCCTTTTATTGTTACATAGCATTGTGTTGTACGAAGATACTTCAATTTTGCTTATTTCTGGTTAATGGACAGGGAAATAATATGTGAGATAAAAAATACTAACAAGGAGGGCAGGAGAAGTTGGAGCTAATCCAAGATGATGGAATAGAGATGGGCAGGTTGTAGCCCCCAAGGTCACAGAATATCAGGGAGAGCACAAGAGGCAGCAGAGAGTGGTGGCAGTGGGCACAGTGTGTGGGTGAGGGTGTGATGGGCACAGTGTGTAGCTGAGGGTATGATGGGCACAGTGTGTAGCTGAGGGTGGTGATGGGCACAGTGTGTAGCTGAGGGTGGTGATGGGCACAGTGTGTAGCTGAGGGTGTGATGGGCACAATGTGTAGCTGAGGATGTGATGGGCACAGTGTGTAGCTGAGGGTGTGATGGGCACAGCGTGTAGGTTAGGGTGGTGATGGGCACAGTGTGTAGGTGAGGGTGTGATGGGCACAGCATGTAGGTGAGGGTGGTGATGGGCACAGTGCATAGGTGAGGGTGTGGCGGGCACAGTGTGTAGGTGAGGATGGTGATGGGCACAGTGTGTGGGTGAGGGTGTGATGGGCACAGTGTGTAGGTGAGGGTGTGGTGGGCACAGTGTGTAGGTGAGGGTGTGGCGGGCACAGTGTGTAGGTGAGGATGGTGATGGGCACAGTGTGTGGGTGAGGGTGTGATAGGCACAGTGTGTAGGTGAGTGTGTGATGGATACAGTGTGTAGCTGAAGGTGTGATGGGCACAGTGTACAGGTGAGGGTGGTGATGGCTACAGTGTAGGTGAGAATGGTGATGGGCACCATGTGTAGGTGAGGGTGTGATGGGCACCATGTGTAGGTGAGGGTGTGGTGGGCACAGTGTGTAGGTGAGTGTGTGATGGGCACAGTGTGTAGGTGAGGATGGTAATGGGCACAGTGTGTAGGTGAGGGTGGTGATGGGTACAGCGTGTAGGTGAGGGTGGTGATGGGTACAGCGTACAGGTGAGGGTGGTGATCGGCACAGTGTGTAGGTGAGGGTGGTGGTCTTGTTCACAGGGGTAGGTGAACACAGGGTGGTGAAGTGCACTGTGCCCAGAGAAGATGGTATCGGGGTTTCAGTGCAGATTCAGGATGTGAGAACTGTGACACACTTTTGAGCACTGTGACATTTTGTGACCATGCCGCCTTCTGAGATTGCTCAGGCGGCTTTGCTGGCACAGCTGTGCCCTCTGCAGAGCAGCCTGTGTGTGGTCTGCACCTCAGTCCCTGTGCGGGGGGAGCAGGGAGAGAAGTCTGCTAGTTGTTTGGCGCCCACTTATCCAACCAGCTGAGTGCGGAGGGCACGATTCAATAACACTCCTGTCACTTCTGCTTGTGGCTGTGCGGGACCTGAAAAATTGATTTCCAGATTAGACACCTTAGTCAGGGCAGGAGTGAGGCATCTTCTCTGGCAGAGAGGAAATGGAGCTTGCATTGAATTTGGCCTGAAGACACCACACACGGCTGTCATCTCCGGTCGTCACTGAACCTGGGCGCTGTTGTGAAGGATGGAGAGCAGCCTGCCTGCTCTGCACTGTGCTCCCCGACCAACTGTGCAGGTGCCGGATGGCAGAGTCAGGCTGCAGCTCCTGGCTCCAGGAGAGGAAAGGTTGTGTACCATCCCTCTGAGGACAGCTGCCCTTCTGGTCACCACTCACAGCTGTGCCCTGCATCTACCTGGTTCCCACGGGGACGTCCCTATCTGAGACACCTTTGGACCAACTCTGGACAGGCCCTCTCCAAAATCAGAGGTGGGCTGGGCTGCTGACCTTACCCAAGACTAGATCAGTCTAGTGATCTGAATTGATGACTAGACGGGAGAGGCACCAGGATCGGAGAGGCAGCAGGATTAGAGAGACAGCAGTTTGGGATACAAGTTCCACCTCCTTACAAGAGCCCCTGCAGCACCCCTGCCCTTGGTGTCCTGTGCACTCCAGTGAACAGCCGGGCTTGGCGACCTCTGAGCCACCTGAGTCTTCGTCTGTTGACACAGCACTGGGCTTTGCCTGGCTCATTGGGCCAGGTCAGGAAGAGGGGCAGCCCTGGATTCTCTGTGCCTTGACCTGCTACTGGCAAGCAGCTTTGTCTTTTGGTCAAGACCCAGCCTCAAGTGTCTGAGAGGCTGAGCCTGTGCTCTTCTGGCTGGGACCCTTGGCAAGCCACTTCACTGCTCTGAGCTTTGGTTTCACCATCTGCAAAATGGGGTTATTGATCAGAAGCTACCCACAAACAACCCTTCAGGCTGGAAGTGCATCCCAGAGGCTCGAGCCCGGGTTGTGGTCCCCACTGCTGTTCTTGTGGGGACACCTGAGACCCAGCCCCGGCCCCTCACAGGCCATGTGATCTAGGACAAGCAGCCTGTGCTCTCTGAGCCTAATCATAAAATTGAGGGAGTACAGTCGAACCCATGCAGCCTCGTTTCATGCCCAAATTCAGCCCAGGTGTCAAGTGCCCATTGTGTAAGTATCCCCGTCCAGGTTCTGTGGATGGCACTGACGGGTGTGGACCCACGCCTGCCTCACTCAGCACATGCCATCCTGGGGGTATACAGGGGTGCTGGTGGGAGGCGGAACTGGGAAGGGGCAGAAGATCCAAGGAGATTCTGGCAGAAGCAAGACTATGTGAGGAATCTTACCACCAAGCAGTGCAGAAACCAGCCGGCTGTGCGGGTGCAGAACAGACGATAGAGCAAGGAGGAAAGATGAGAAGCCCAAAGACAGGCTCCTGTGTACACGGGACTTACTCTATAACAGGAAATGCATCTCAACTTACCAAGGACAGGATGAGCCACACAATCAGTGTTCAGACGGTCAGAAATGCTCTGCATTAAAACAGTAAGTTAAATGGGAACTTCACATCGTACTCAAAAATAAACTCCAGGTGAGTTGGAAAACTAAATATTGGGATGGAGAAAGCATAAAGATATAAAAAGAAAATATAGGTTAATATTCTTAAAATTTTAGAATTCAGAAGGTCCTCTAAGAAAGGCATGAAACCTACAAGATATAAAGGAAAATAGTGAAATCCTTGAAGCCATAAGAAACATTTCTGTATGTGATCACAAAACACCAGACAGCAGCAGTTTAGAAAATCTATGTTATAGGTGATTACGTAGAAAGGGGTAATACCCATAATATATAAAGAGTATTCAGCAAGAAGAAAGGAAGATACACAAAGGTGTGGCGGGCTCCCGGCAGAAGAACCCAAACTCTCAATGTGAAGTCAAAGCTCCTTGACATCAGCAGTAACCAGGGAAAGGCAAGTTACGGCAACGGGGAGGTTTATATCTTGTTTTACCCAATCCTGTGGGAAACATAAAAGATGGATGCAATCAAGTCCAGCTGGGGGCACCGCCTACTGTCGCGGAGAACGTGAATGAGTGAAGCCTCGCGAGAGGCGTTCACAGAATCTGTGGCAATGGAATCAGCCAGCAATTCCTATCCCAGGAAGTGCAGGTGAGAGCGCCCAGCCAGGCACAGAAGGATGGTTGGCGCAGCAGGACTGGTGAGAATCAGAAGCCATCTAAGTGCTCATCAGTATAGGGACGTGACCCTCAGACCCCCGCGTCTTCAAGTAGTGGACAGAGGGCTGAAGGAGAAGGCAGACCTATACCTGCTCACATAGCACAGCTCCAAGACCTAATAATACATTTTTTAAATGATTAGCAGAAACGTCCACTACACGTGTGTGTGAGTTTGTGAGAATGATGTGTGCACAGATGGGCTGCAGGCTGGTGCCCCAGTTGGCCAGGGCTCTCTCAGTGGGTGAGGGGCTGCCAGAGAAGAGTTTTCAATGGGAACTTTTCTTTCTTTTTTTTTTGAGACGGAGTCTCGCAGTGTCACCTGGGCTGGAGTGCAGTGGCATGCTCTTAGTTCACTGGGAACTCCGCCTCCCAGGTTCAAACAATTCCCCTGCTCAGCTTCCTGAGTAGTTGGGATTACACGTACCCACCACCACACCTGGCTAATTTTTTGTATTTTTAGTAGAGATGGGGTTTCACTATGTTGGCCAGGCTGGTCTTGAACACCTGACTTCATGATCCACCCGCCTCAGCCTCCCACACTGTTGGGATGACAGACATGAGCCACCGCGCCGGCATCGATGGGAACATTTCTATTTTTGTCTCTGGCTCCTTCTGTTCAGTCTAAACACTGCACTGAGAGCAGGGGCGTGCACTCTGTGTCTAGCAGAAGGCACAGGCAGAGAGCAAATCCCAGGGAGAGGGAGCAGCCTGGGGTCTGGTGAAGACGCCATGAAACACTGGTCTGACTCCTGCCCCCACAGGCCTGGCTCAGGGCTGGTCTCCTCCAGGAAGGGCCAGCAGGTGCTACCACCCATGCTTGTGCCACCTTTGCCAGAGCTGGGGTCCCTTGCTTCAGGGATCCTCAGGTGGGTGCTCGGGAGGCTGCTTGTTCTAGGTGGAGGCCAGCACCCCAGGCTGGGAAATCTCTCAATGGAAACTGCTCAGAACAGAACAGAACTTCCCCGACACACAGACACGCGCGTGATGTTGATCTCCGCATCCGTGTCCTGGGGTTGACCATAAACCATTCAGTGGCGTAAGAAAAACCCGGAAATGCCTTCCTCATGGCTGTGAGGTTCACATGTCCAAACTCAAGGTGCTGGGAGGGCCTCAGTCCCTCCAATGTTCCAGGACACAATCCTTCCTTGCCCCTTGCTGCTTCGGGGGCTTCAGAGGTTCTGTGACTTGTGGCCACATCACGGCCCCCTCTGCCTCTGGGTCTTCTGTCTGTGTAAGTGCCCTCCCCTCACTGGCTCCAGATCCTTAACTGATCACAAAGACCTTTTTCCAAATAAGGTAGGAATCACAGGTCCAGGGGTTCGACGTGGTCGTCTTTTGGGGGCCCATCTTTGGCTCACTATTCTTCCCTCCAGCCCTCCAAACTCTGATGGCCTCAAGGACACCCCATACGCCCTTCTCCCTCTGGCTCAACCAGCAGGGCCAGGCACTTGGAGACAGGTGATAAGCGCACCCTCCCCTCCATTGTCCCACATGCTCCCACCTCCCTCATCCTCTCAAAAGGCAGAGCACTGGACGGAAATGGCAAAGTGCAAACCTTGAGCAGGTCAGAGATTCGCCAGGGATATTTTGCTTCTCCAGGAAGCAGATGAGGCCGATGTCCGCCCCAATCTTCAGAAGCTGGCGTGCGTGTCCAGGGTGCTGCCCTGCCAGGCGGCGAAGGCTGTTGCTGGGAGCAGAGGCTTCTTCGCCTTCTCTCTGCACAGTGGCAGCCCCAGCGCTTACTAAGCAGCACAGCTGAGCGGGGAATCAAGCCCGGTAAGGCCCCTGTCTGGTCCCGCCTCGGTGATAAGAGGAGGCCATGTAGTGTTTCCGTAGGAGAACCCAGAGGCACCAGGGCTGTTCCCGCATCCAGGGCACCCCCAAAAGAGCCCCTTCTTCAAATGCGTCCCCCGGGTGCCTCTCCTGTGGCTTGCCCGGGGAGGAAGCCCTCGAGGCTGTGCATGAGCGGGAAGGCCAAGGACTCCCGAACGATTTCCCTGCAAAGCCTGCAAACCAGAGCCTGAGAAACACAACTGCCTGATCTGGCTTGAGCCTGGGCCTGCCTGGCAGAGGGAAGTGGGTGCTGTTTCTGCCTGCATTTGATACCTGGAAACGCAGGTGCAGACAACTACCCGTCTTGACCAGGGCAAACAGTCGGTCTGTGGCTGGGCCAGGTGAGGCTCCCAGCCTTCTGACACCAGGGCTCACCTGCCCTTGGGCTGAACGTGGGGACTGTGCAGGCACCTCTGGGCTGCCGTGGGTGGGATCTGCACCCTGCTCAGAGGCATGTGGGTGTGTCTCTGGGGCTTCAGCTCACCGCAGAGTGGTGGCTGCCCTGAACCCGTTTGCACACCAGGGGGATGACCCTGAAGCTGAGAGATGGACTTGCCAACTGTCCCACTGCTGGGAGGAACAGGGTGAGGCCCAGAGCCCAGGCTGCCACCCTGCTGTGGGCCACCACTCGGTGCCCGGGATTGGAGGGGAACAGGTCGGGGGGGGGATGTGGGGGTGGGGGGAAGCACCGCACAGAGGTGGAAGTACTGAGGCGGGGGAGGGCGTGTGCCCGTGCACCTGTGCCAGGCTGGTCCACATCCCTACAAACTCAGCTTGGCCACCTGAGCTTTTCCTGAGTAGACCCTGAGAGCCCCCGGGCTGGGGAGGGCCCTCAGCTTGCTCTTTAAAGCGGCAGCTGCCTCTCAGACCAGCCCAACCTCATCCCAACACCGCCCCTCCTGTCTGCACAGCCGCCCTCCCCATCGCAGAGCTGTGGCTCCCCGCCCCTTCTCTAAACCCTGCAGCACGGGGCTCAGGTGGCAGGAAGGAGCGCAAACAGCTGGCGAGCATCCACGCTTCTTCAGAACCAGACGCTTCCTAACTGTCAGATGATGTCATTCCCCAGGTCCCTCATCATCCCATCTCAACTGCAGCCACGGAGGCCTGGGAGGGAAGCCTCCAGCCAGCATGCGGCAGCAGCAGGATGTGGGCTCCACTGCCTAGGGGCCTCTCCCCTTCTCCTGTCCCTCCCATCCCTCTTGTCCCCTGAGAGGGTCTCAGATACAGTCTGCCAGCCATCACAGGTTGGAAGGGAACAGCCAGAAGGTCCCAGCCGTCCCCTGCCATGTGGCTCGGGCGAGTCTCCTCCCCTCTCTGGGTTTGGTCTGGATCTCACCAGGGTCCTCAAGCCTAGCACGGTGCCCAGACCTCCCAGGGGTCTGGCTCATAACTGTGGGAACGAACACCAGGGCAGGGCATCAGGACCCTCTCCACCCGCTTCCAGTGAGGAGAACTGTCAACCAGGGGAGCTGCCCAGCCTCCGAACTCACCAGGCTCATCCCTTCTCTCTCCCCTCCCCTGGGGGGGTCATTGTCACAGGGCGCCCAACCTGCTGCTCCCCAGGAGCCCGTCAGTGCCTGGCCTTCTCCTTGTTCCCCAAGGGGCTCCTGCGAGGCTTCTGCGTCTTCCCCAGGACAGCCACGCCCTCTCCTTGCTGGGCGTCATGGAGTGGGTACGTCGGACCCTGCTTCATCCTCACAAGGAGATGGGGAGCCTGGCAGCTGCTCAGATTGGCTCCCTTTGAAAATCAAGTGGTCCAGGCTGCCCCTACTGCCCTGGGCACTGCCCGCTGAGACTGCTGGCATCATGGCATAAGGCTTAACCAAGCGGCTGCCCTTGTGCGGCCTGGCTGTCACTCTGCCTGCTGACCTGAGCTCACAACATGGCAGCAATAGAGACACGGGCTGCTCACTGAGCCCTGGCCAGGGGCCATGAGCCACGCTGAGGACTCTGGGGGACTTTCTTTATTCCCAGGTCCTTCTGCAATGCTGCCGCGCTGGTGTCTTTGCATTTCACACACCTGTTTAGGAACTGTAAACTCTAGGTGAGATGGCTGGCCGCTACTGGGTGTCAGTGTTTGTTTTTTCCCAACCTTTGGGGCTTAACACCACAAGCATTTCTGACCTCACATCGTTTCTGAGATGAGGAGTTGAGAAGTGGCCCTGCTGGATGGTTTAAGGGAAGGTCCCTTGTGAGGCTGCAGTTACGCTCTCAGCCAGGGCTGCCATCATCTGAAGGCTTGATTGGGGCTGGAAGGCCTGCCTACTTCTGAGATGGCACATTCACGTGGCTGTGGGCAGAAGGCTGCAGTTTCTCATCACATGGGCCTCGCCACAGAGCTGCCCGAATGTGCTTACAACGTGACCACCAGCTTCCCCTAGAGCCAGCTATGGGGAAAGAGGAGGAGGCTGCAGGGCGGGGGAAAGAGGGGGAGGCTGCAGGGCAGGAGGTGGGGAAGAGGAGGAGGCCTCAGGGCAAGGGGGAAGGGGAAGAGGAGGAGGCTGCAGGGCAGGGGGAAGAGGAAGAGGCTGTGGAGGGGGAAGAGGAGGAGGCCATGTTGGGGGAAGAGGAGGAGGCCGTGGGTGGGGAAGAGGAGGAGGCCGCAGGTGGGGGGAAGAGGAGGAGGCCGTGGGTGGGGAAGAGGAGGAGGCGGCAGGTGGGGGGAAGAAGAGGAGGCCATGGGGGGGGGAAGAGAAGGAGGCCATGGGGGGGGAAGAGGAGGAGGCCGTGGGGGGTGGGAAGAAGAGGAGGCCGCAGGGAGGGGAAGGGGGGAGGAGGCTGCGGGCGGGGGTAGGAGGAGGAGGCCGTGGGTTGGGGGGAAGGGGAGGAGGCCGCGGGGCCTCTTACGTCCCAGGCTCTAACATTGCAATCCCTACTTCTACTTTCTTCCACTTCTTAGAAATGAGTGTTTCAGTCCAGCTCCCACTCAAAGGCAGGGGAACGAGGTCCACCCTTTGAAGGGTAAAGTGTCAGAGTTAGTAGACATTTAAAACCCACCAAGGGTCCGAGTCAGGATGGGGCCCGATGCCCTGTGGGGCTGCTTTTCTCTCCACCTGAGCTCACCGGCTCCAAGTGGTCACCCTGTGTCACCCCTGCTGCCCCCAGCATCCTTACCCAGGTGCCTGTCCCTCTGTGGAGCATCCAACAAACCCCTCGCTGGCTCCTCCTGGGTCCTGCCCCTCAGCTCCCCAACTCCAGCTGGGTCCCAGGGCACCTTGCAATGGGATCTCCTGTGCCACGTTGCTCTCTCCTGCTGCACTGCCAGGAATGAGTCCAGAAGTGGCAGGGAGAGACCCTGGCTACAAGATCAGGGCATCGTGGGTGGGTACAGGGTTCCGGAAGAGCAGAGCAGGAGGTGGACTCCCCCGGGCGGGCGTGATGGCCGCTGGCAGGCAGACCATGCACGCAAGAGTAACCAAAGCTCCTAAGGACGGGGAGGGCCTGGTGCAGGGAGTGGTCCCTGCAGGTGCTGGGCTGGGGAAGAGGCAGAGCAGAGTGCAGCCGTGTCCACCATGGCCTCCACCCCAGCCCTGTCTGTCCTTGTCCTCCTGCCATCGGGAGCCCGCTGGGCCATGCGGGGAGAAGACCAGGGGTGAGTGGGCAGCCTGGCATGCCCCTGCCAGCCACGGGATCATGTGTGGAGCTCGGGCTGTCAAGCTGACATCTTCCATTAATGCTGCAATACATTTTTAATACATTCCATTTTTCTTTAATTTCAGATTATATTGGGTCTGGTAGACTCTCTATTACCAAGTTGTGCATTGTTAAGCAGTCAGAATGGTCTCGGCAAAGCATGGTGGCCTCGTTAACCCTTCCAGAGACTCCTCCCTGGGAATCCAGGCTCTGTGGTTCTGTTTAAAGACACAAAGACGTGAAATCGCCTCTCCGTACCACGAAGTAGAGGCTGGATCACGACACTCAGCCTCTCGTCCCCTTCCCCTGCAAGCCCTCTGCCCCCCTGGGGGGCCTGGGCTGGGAGATGGTGACGAGGCTCTGCTCCTAAACAGGGAGCCCTCACCTCATGTCCTGTCACTTCTGTTCTCGTCCAGGGCCTACCCCGGCCAACCAGGATTCCTAATGGACTGAACAGACCCCACCACTCCCCAACCCTGTATCCCAAATCCGAAGGTCTCAACAGTTTCCACTGGATCTAATCCTGAGTTAAGCCCCATGGAAGAAACAAGGAAATGGGCTTTCTGGTCACAGAGACATCAGGATTTTAGTGGGAAAACACTTGACCCAGAGCAAGCCTGGACCATGCACACTAAGTGTCCTCAGGGCTGGGAGAAAAGTAGGCTTGCCATGGGCTGCTGCAGGCATGATGGGCTTCCTGGAGGAGGAAGACCTGTGGCCCTCACTCCATTCTGCCCTGTGTGTGCTCTGGTCAGACATGGTGCTCATTAACAATGGGTCTTCTTTCTCGTGCTTCCTTGGAACAGAGGAAGGAATAAGTAAATAAATGAAGAGAAGGAAGAAGCAGGAGGGAGAGAGGAAACTGAGCACCCACTGTAGCGTCCCTGTCCCGGGGGCTCTGGGAAGTGGGAGGAGGTGAAATGGTATGTTTGCTCCCTGCTATGGGAATGTCCACGTCCTAACTAGATGTGAAGCAAGCTCCTTGCTGGTTCCCTTTCCGCCCTCAGCCTGTCTTCAAACTGGCTGCCAGAGGCATGTCTCTACAGCTGCCCTCTCTCAGAGGGGTCCTTTGACAGGCAGTTTTAGCATCAGCTCGGAGCTGGGTAGAAGGGCCGCACCCCAGAGCTGCAGAGAGGCAACGTGCAGATGACCGGCACATAGGTTTCCTTTCGAGAGGTTCTGCTCTCTGGGGCACCAACACCCTCCCTGGCCTCCCAGGGAAATGTCTTGCCCACTTCAGGACCCTCCCAAGCCTCCCACTGGGCTCATCACACCTTGTGACCTGCCCCGCCTGTGGCCGTGACCACACTACACACCCCTCAGCACAGCTGACACCCCTCCAACGGGTGCCACTTTAGGTTCAGCTTGGCCCCAGTCCTGTGTGAGGCTGGCACATGGCGGGTATCGTGGAAGAGCTCCTGAGAGAGGCACAGGTGACTGGATGGACATGCTCCGTCTCAGGGGGTCCCTGATCTGATGGCAAGATGCAGCCCTGCCCTGGAGGAGCATGCCCTGCCCTGTCCCGTGAAAAGGCGCAGCCCGGCCCTCCGCAGCCTCCCATCCTTCAGTTAAGGATAAACAACGTCACGCATGACAGTGACTGAGAACATTGTCTGAGACCCACGAGCACAGTTCAGATGAATGCAGTGCACCCAAGGTTGAAACTAGGGAAAAAAAATGCATTAACCTGGTGGCTTAAATGAAATCACAGCCACATCTCTTTCTAAATTAAGTTCCTCATTCATATTGTTCCTTGTCACACTGGAGGAACTGCTGCTACAGACGGCACTATTTTTTCCCTCCGCATGAATTGAGATGGGGCTGAAAAATAGAAGGCCCTGCCTGCCTCGCCTGGGAGGCACCGTGCCCAGAGCAAGGACCATGCACCTCGGGATGGGCATCTTTCCTGCTGTTCCGGGCTTCCCACGCACCAGTTATAGAAAAGAGCAAGTTCAAACATGGGACACAAATGTCCCTTTCTAAACCTGAAATCTCTGTTTTCCGGGCTCTCAGTGACCCAGACATCTGTCTCTCTGCACGCACCTTCCCCCACCCCATTTTCTACAGAGCTAAGTGTTCTATCCTTGATATGGCAGGAAAGGTGCCTCCCCACCCCACCCCGCTTCTCCCCTGGCCTTACTCCTGGCCCACACCCAGATCTCCTTACACTGTCCTCCCGCAGTACCCGAGTGTTTGCTGAAGCCCGGATGCTTCCTATCGGCCTCAGTGACGCTGAGCCTCTGCTGGAACCCACTCCGGGAAGCTCTCAGTGTGTCCTGATTATCTGTTTCCTATCAGCTTCTGCTTAGAATGAGAACCTCTCAAAGGCTGGCCCCTGTTCCCACTGCCTGGTCAACAGCCACTGCAGCTGTCACTACTACCACCGCTCCTGCAGCTGTCACTGCCACCGCCACTCCTGAGACCGTCACTGCACCACCGCTCCTGAGACCGTCACTGCCACCGCCGCTCCTGCGACCGTCACTGCACCACCGCTCCTGAGACCGTCACTGCCACCGCCGCTCCTGCAACCGTCACTGCCACCGCTGCACCTGAGACTGTCACTGCCACTGCCGCTCCTGAGACCGTCACTGCCACCGCTACTCCTGTGACCATCACTGCCACCACTGCTACAATGGCTGTTACCACCACCACTGCTGCTGAAGCTATTATTACTACCACTGTTCTACTGTTACTGCTACTGTTACACTGGCAGAGGAAGAGGAGTACTAGGAATATTCATACTAATACTAGTACTCCAACTACTCCTCCTCTTCCTATTACTACTGGTAGTGCCAGTACCACCAGTAGTGGTCATAATCGTGGCAGTGCCACTACTTCTAGCACTGCTGAGTTATGGATAGAAAACTCCTAGAGAAAGTAAGGTGGAGATTTCAAAGCTTTTATTTCCTGAGCCTACCGCATCATGATGAGGGGAATGATGAATGGATGAGGGAGGAAATCTGGCATAGGCGGGACCCAGAGCACCCAGGAGGACAAATATCGAGGTATGCTGGCAGCACACCCCCCTCATTCCAGACCCATGAAATGTTGGTAACATGGAAGTCTTCCTCCAAATCATAGATATAGGGCAAGTCTTAAAACCAACAGACCATTTTAAAGAGACACAAAATATATAAAAAAAAGAGATTGCAGCTTGGAAGATGGACTGAGAAGGTTCAACATGGTCTAATATGAGTTTCAGAAGGAGACAGGGTGAGCTGGAGAGATGAAATATTCATGGAAATCATGGCTCAGAACATTCGAGAACCAAAGAAAGCTGGAAGTACTCAGCTAAAAGAAACACAATTTGTTCCAAGCAGGATAAATGTGAACAAACTCATGACAAGACATAGCTGAATGAAATTGCAGGATGTCAAAGAGAAAAACTGATATCTATGAGCAGGAAGAGATACAGGCATATTTCTAATCAGTGACAAGGGCTGCTGGGAGACATTACAGCAATAAATTCAAATTGACGAGAGAAAATCATGTCTAATCCAGAATTCTATACCCAGCCAGACCATCACTCAAGGAGGAAAGAATGAAGATTTTTCAGACATAGGAGGGCTGAGAGGGATTACTTATTTCCAACCCTCGCAGAAAGAACTAGTAAGTGATAAAATTCATCAAGGAGAAAAACCCAGGGTGGAGGACAGAGTAAAATTCAGTACACAAAAAGGTGGATTGATTGGTAGAATATATTCATAAGTATAACCCACTGTTAACTATTTTAAAATACTTTTATGCTTTTCAATAAATGTCAAAATGAAGCCCTGGCCAGGGCTTAACAATGCTCCGTGATTAGCCAGAGCCTGGAATAGTCCTGACCAGGGTCAGCAGGAGGAGAGAAATCCTGAGTCACTTTCTCTTTTCTGAAATATTTTAGTTAATTATGTGTGTTACAATTGTATATAACCATGAAAACATTTGAAATATAATTCATCTCTTTAAAACCTGCCAGAGATAAAAGGGAAAGGCATCAATCCAACAGAAGGCAAGACAGAATGTTGCACCTGTCCCCTGAGATTCACAGAATGAAACCCTGATCCCCCTTATGATGGTATTGGGAGGTGAGGTCTCCGGGAGGTGATTAGGTCTTGTGGTGCCATCAGTGCCCTTATAATAACAGATGTAGGAGAGTTTTCTTCCTCTCTCTGTTCTCTGCCATGTGAGGCCACAAACAGAAGGCAGCCATCTGCAGCCCAGGAAGGGAGCCCTCACCAAGACTGAATCTGCTGGTGCTTTATCTGAGACTTTGAGCCTCTGGAACTGCGAGAAATGAAGGCCTGTTGTTTAAAGCCTCCCGGTCTGTGGATTGCTTATGACAGTCCAAGCAGACTAAGACAGAGGATGAAAAAAATAAAGAAAAGCAAAGGATAGTAAAATCAACAGGAGAGGATAGAAACAAGTCTAATACAACTGTAATCAAATACAGCAAATGTAACTGTGTTTAAAAAAAACAGATAAAACGGGAATATAAATGGAATTTGTATGTGTATAGAAAGTTTAAGATAAAATGGTCAGGCACGGTGGTTCACACCTGTAATCCCGCACTTTGGGAGGTGGAGGCAGGTGGATCACTTGAGGTCAGGAGTTCAAGACCAGCCTGGCCAACATAGTGAAACCCCATCTCTAGTAAAAATACAAAAATTAGCTGGGCATGATGGCGGGTACCTGTAATCCCAGCCACTCAGGAGGCAGAGACAGAAGAATCACTTGAACCTGGGAGGCAGAGGTTGCAGTGAGCCAAGATAACACCACTGCACTCCAGCCTGGGTGACAGAGACAGACTGTCTCAAAAAAAAAAAAAAAGATAAAAGCATAGATTACTAATCATAGTAAAACTGTTCTAGCAACATTAATATCAAGTGAAACTGAATTTAAGAAAATTAATGGTTAAACTGGAGAGGTGTTTCCACCTAAGTTAGGAATAAGACATGACGGAGCATTGTCAGGGAGGAGTTATCTATGTAATAAGAAAGGGAAAAAAATAGAGACAGTGGAAAGGGCTAAAATTGTGGTTATTTGAAAATTACACAATTTTCTACTAAGAAAATTCAGAAAAACCTGAACAAATTATTAGAGCTGAGAAGATAATTCAGCAGATCTCCTGGATGTGATGATCAACTTATAAAAATAGAGTAGTTGAAGATAAAACAATCATTTAAAAATGGTGTTCCCATATGCCAGCAAATAGCAAATAATAAATGTAATAGAGAAAATATTCTCACTCACAGCAGCAATAAAAACAGTGTGTTATCTAGGAATAAATGTAAAAAAAGATGTGTAAGATTTTTTATGAAGAAAAATTACACAATTATAAAATTTATTGACAGATTATACAAAATCTGAATAAATGGAGAGGTTTTCTTGGATGAGTAGATGTCATAAATATGACAATTTGCCTTAAAATTAATTAATAAATCCAATGGTATTCCAATCAAAATCCCAAGAGTATTGTTGGTAAAAATTGACAAGTCAATTTCAAAGTTTATGCAGACTCTTAAAGTCCAAGAATTGATTGAACAATTTTGAAGAAAATAAGTTTAAGGAGAGAGACTTCCATACTAAAAGTAATGAAGTACCATGAAAACATAGTAAATAAGCTGGGCTCTATGGTACTGGGAATTAATAAACAGATCAATGGAACAGAAATAGAACACAGAATAGCCCTGGAACAGAATGATGTATGTGTGGGAACCTGACACATTGCAGAGGTGGTGTTACAAATCAGTGAAGTCTGGATGGATGACTTAATATGGGAATTTTCCATCAGAAAAAAAATTAATTAGATTCCCTCCTTTACCTTATTCAATGTAATGAATTCCACATGATTAAAGACAAAAATGAGGATATCTTTAAAAAAAGACATTAAAACTTCTGAAAAGAATTGTAGTATATTTTTGTTATAACCTAACAATAAGAAATAATTTCTTAGACAAGACACTAAGAGAACAACACTTAAAGCAAAGGATTGATACATGTAACTACACAAATGAAAAACTCTGGTACTGCCCCCAAAATCCACAAAGACAAAAGAAATACAACCACAGGCAGGGAGCAATTTGCAGTACATACAGCAAAGAGCTACTGTCCAGAATATATAAATAACTTTTGCCAATCAATAAGAAAAAAGTTCAAAACACAACAGAAAAAATGGAGAAAGGATATGAATGTCAGTTCACAAAGAGCATTCCCAAGTGGCTCATAGGCGGGAGGGATGCATAAATCACCGGCAATGAGGGAAAGGCAAGTTAAGCAATAAATACCACTTCACACCCAGCACAGGAGCAAAACCACCCTGTGGAAGGGCACAAAGGGCCGATGAGGGTGAGGAGGTGGGAGAGAAGCAGCCTGCTGCACAGCAGGAAGCAAGTCACTGTTTCAGCACCAGGGACAGCAGCCAGGCGGGCCAGGGAGGGTGAGAACCTGTGCATCCTGTTCCGGATATCCCACTTACTTCCCTTGACACCCAGCAAGCTCTTCGCACTACAGGAACTAGGTAACACCCCTTTGCTCTCCTGAAATGAAAGCCACAGGCAATATAATCTGTACAAATTATTTCAACAAAATCAATGTAATGCTCTATCTACAATATAAAGTGGAAAGAAAAGGAGAGTCATGTATAGTAAAACAATATGTAATTCAGTATGTAAATACTCAGTCACACCTGAATGGAAGGCTCAGTGAAGGTGTCAAATACTTTTCTTTTTTGCAGTAAGTTGGCATTTGAAATATTTAGCTGAATATTGTCTACGCTTTGCTTTACACATGACATTTTGACATAAGACTAAGAAAAATGCCTGCATGTATGTGTGTGTATAATCACTCTTAATAGTTGATAGGAGTGTAGACTAATAGAGATGCTTTGAGTGATGCCTCTAAGAGAGGGTTGTAAGCTGTGTGATTCTGTGTGGGTGACATTTATAGAACAGAAAGAGCCCCCAGGTGAACCAATGTGGCAGCATTGCTCAAATACCATGAGTAGTGTCCCTTCAGTAACATGATTACCTGAAACAGTGAATGACTCTTGATAACGTTGTGAACAAAACACAGTTCAATCTATCTTCAGTTTACAAGATAGTTGCATTCCTAGAATATTCAGCATATACGTTTACTTTGTATTAAACCCATACAAAAATATTTTTATTTATATGTTAAAGATGTTTACCTAGGTGAATGAACAGATGAGACAGCTGAGGGCTGTGTGAGACACAGGACAATTCCTCACATGCATGCTGATCCACACATCGCAAGGCGTCCAGCACCCTGGCCTTCCTGTGTAATTGTTAACTGCTGTGTTCCTGAGCACCGTGAAGCCAGCAGATGCTCCTGTCTTAGTCCATTTGCAATTGCTGTCAAGAAATATCTGAGGCTGGGTAGTTTACAAAGGAAAGAGGTTTCTTTGGCTCATGATTCTACAGGCTGTATGAGAAGCATAGTGCTGGCACCTGCTCCTGGTGAGATCTCGGGAAGCCTCCCATCATGGTGGAAGGCAAAGAGGAGCAGGCAAAAGTGGGAGCAAGAGAAAAGGAGGCATCTCACTCTTTTAAACAACCAGATCTCGTGTGAACACAGAGGGAGAACTCACTGATTACTGCAAAGAGGGCACTGAGCCATTCATGAGGGATCACGCCCATGACCCAGACACCTCCCACCAGGCCCCATCTCTAGCACTGGGATCACATTTCAACATACGATTTGGAGGGGACAAGCATCCACCCTAGATCAACTCCTCTGAGTAGTAATGTCAGAGACAGTGACTCCCACCATGCACCAGTGCCCCATGAGACCCCTGGAAGTACGTGCACTTGCTTAGAGTAGTGTTTGTGAGGGTGAATGTTTGGGAAATAATTACGTGCAATGGAATATCAGACAGTGTTTAAATAAGTAAACTCAGGGCGCTTTTTACTGCTGACAATGGTGGGCTGCGTGATTACCATCAACTTTCCTGCTACAACTGCATGAAGTAGCAAAACAACCTCTTAAAAGAATTGAACAATGGAGCAGAAGAGAGAGTCAAGAAATTGACCCGTGCAGATGTAGTCCAGTGACTGTTACTAAGATGCAATAGCAATTGCCTGTGCAATGGAGAAGAGGCCATCTTTTCAACAAATGGTGCCAAACAACTGGAGATCTGTATGCAAAAATTGAACCTTGACTGATACGTCACATGTTGCACAGAAATGAACTCCAAATGGATCACAGGCTTGAAAGTGAAAAGCAAAAGTATGCAACTTCTAGAAGAGGACAGAGGAGAAAATCTTTGTGACTTTGGATTAGGCCAGGATTAACAAATTATGCCCAATAGGCCAGATCCAGCCCAAGGCCTGTTTGTATATGGTTCCTGCGCTAAGAAAGGCTTTCTGTTGTTAAAGCCTTATCGCTCTCTCTCTATCACACACACACACACACACACACACACACACACACAGCAAAGCAAAATCCAAAAATATGCAATTGAGATAGAGATCATATGTAGTCCACATAACTAAAATATTTATTTTCTGGCTTTCTACATAAAGCGTTTGCCAATCCTTTGTTTGATAAAGTTTATTTGATATAACACTAAAAACACAATACACAAAAGAAAAACAAAGACAGGATAGATTTTATCAAAAGGCTTTTGGAATATACAAATGTACATATCATTTTATGGAAGATATATTTGCATCTGGGAGAAAATATTTGCAAATCATCACATATCTGGCAAAGAATTTGTATCTAGAATATATAAAGAACAGTCATAACTCAATAATAAGAAAACAAACCAACAAAAAGTGGGCAAGAGATTTGGGCAGATACTTCACACCAGGAAACATGCAGGTGACAAATAAGCAGATGCAAATATCCCTTAGATATGTGACAACAACAAGTGCTGGCAGGGATGCAGAGCGCGGCGAGTCTCACACTGCTGGTGCTGCTGGGAATGCAAAATGGTACAGCAGCAACTTCTCAGAAACAGTTTGGCATTTTCCTAAAAAGTCAAACATGCACTTAGCATATGGCTCAGCAATCCCACTCCTAGGTATTTTCCTAAGAGAAATGAAAACCTATATTCACACTAAAACCTGCATGTAAATGTTTATGGCAATCACCAAAATCTGGAAACCACCCAAATATTCTCCAACAGGTGACAGGATAAACACACAGTGCTCCAACCATACCCTGGAATACTCCACAGCAATATAAAGGCAGACGCTATTGCTGCACAAAAGTACAGATGAATCTCAAAGGTGTGATGCCGAGCGAGGAAGGCAGCCCCGGGCGCTGCACATTCCTTGGTGCCATTTATAGGAAGTCCTCGGAAAAGCAAAACTCAAGGGCTGGAGAAGAGATGAGCAGTTGCTGGGAGTTGTGGGCGGCAGAAGGATTGAGCAGAAAAAGGCAGGACCAGGGAATTTTGGGCACCGTTCTGTTCAAAACTCTTCTGTTTCTGAATTGTGGTGGTGGGCATGTGACTGAGGATTTGCCAAAGCCCGTTCAGTTGTAGACCACAAGGAGTGAATGTAATTGTACCTAAGTTTAAAATAAATTTAAATATGCAAACACGAGTACGGACGTTCAAATATTTGACTGGTCAATTCAACTTAGAGAAATACAGAATCATAGAAATCTGAAAGAGATTTCTGAGCATCTGCACAGATAAACATATGTGGATGTTCACAATGGAGTTATAACAGCAGAAGTTTAAAATAAATCTAAATGGCAGGGGTCTGTTTGAATAAATTTGGGGAGAACTACAAGATCTTAACTCTATGTAATGAATGATATAGATAAATTTCAAAAGCAATATCTGAGTGAAAAAAAGTAAAGCATGGCTGGTGCAATGATTCACGCCTGTAATTGCAGCACTTTGGGAACCTGACGAGGGTGGATTGCTTGAGTCCAGAAGTTCGAGACCAGCCTGGACAATAAAGGAAGATATTGTCTCTATTAAAAAAAAAAGGAAGTTGTGCAATATGTACAACAGGAGAGCATATTAATTAGTATAGCTTTATAGTCTTGATTTGTAAATCACTCTTACATAATTTTTAACACCCCCACCCCTCACTCAAGGCAACACCATGTATTCCTCACTGTTCCAAGTGTCCTGGTATAAAGACAAGAGCTGGAAGTTCACCCTACAATGGAGACAGTAAGTTTTCTCTTGCCCTGAGGAAAAAGAAAGGAGACTTCATCAGAATTGTTAATATCCCTTATACTTAAGAGATCTGAGGCAAAAATGACAAAATGTTAATTTGGGTGGGTAGATATAGGTGCTTGTTTTCAATTTACTGCAAACAATTTTTTAAAGACGCCATATCAGTTAGGCCCTAATTCCCTTCCTGTGTATCCAGAGCAGGTTTTCCCTGAGTCTCTGGGCTCTGAGCCTGCCCTTCTATGCCCTGCTCTGTGGCTCTGGGGCTGGGACTCGGCAAACCATATTCCCCAGCTGCCCTCACCATCTGGTTTCTCTTCGTTCTGCCAGTGGGAGACAAGAAGGCAGAGGCAGGAGAAAGTGCTTCATTGCCATGCTCCAGGTCCCCTCCATGCCACCTCAGCACTTACCAGGCAGTTGGCTGCAGCCTACGACTCCTCCTCACCCACTCAGAGGAGCCAGCAGATCCAGGAGCTGAGCCTCCCCTGGGAGATTCCCAACACCAGCCCCACAGAGTGCTCCTCTGAGCTCCCAGGTATGGTAAACACTACCAGCTCTAGGGAGCTGTGCTGCTTTCTGCAGTGACTGTGTAGTGAGTCACCTCACTGTCTGTACCCGCCAATGCCCAGGCAACAAGTCCCAGGATCAGCATCCCTCAGATTCCCAAGCACAAATCCTGGCTGAGGCCCAGTCCACGCCTTCTTCTGCAGGTTCTCACTTAGATCCCACGCCTTTGCTTAATCTGCCCCTCCTGGCTTCAGTGAGCCCACCACCTTCCCTGCAAACCCAGGTTCAGCTCACTGTCTTCTCTGAACCTCTCCTGGGCCTGATGCTTTACAGAACCATACACTTTAATATCTACAGAATCCAGTTTAGCAAAAACATATTTACCTGGACATAGCAACATAGCAAGATTGGTGGGAACACAAAGAGGAGCCCAAGAGGTCTTATCTCCTGGGAATGTGAGACCCATTGTGAAGACAGCCACGAAAAGAAACAGCATGAATCTATCCTCTATGCATATGAAATGAAGGATAGCTAGTCCAGTTGAGTGTAGAAGGGCCTTTCTGCTCCCTCTGATGAAAAAGCTCCAAGGTAATCCAGAGAGGATTTGCTGGGCCTCTGAAGCTGAGGCCAGGCCACTGCAGTAGGAGGAGGCTAAGGGCCAGGGCAGGATGTGGGAACAACATGTGGAAAGGCACGGAGAAACAAAGCCAATCTGAAGAATGGGGTCACGGGCAAATGGTGGGGAGGGGCTAGCTATCAGGTCCATGCCACTGGGACTGGCCATGGTCTATGCTGATGGGAGGACACTAAAGAACCCTGAGCAGGGCTCCCAGAGACAATGAAGGTTGAAAGTGCCCTCTAGGGCTATTTAAGTGCTGTGCCCAGGGATGGTATCAGGACCAAGGAAATGACGGGGAGCCATGAAGACTCCTTGTGCAATCTCTTAACATGTTAATTTCTTGGGAAACAGGGGACCCATTAACAAGATCAGTCTCATGATGCCTTGCTAGTTATCAACCTGACATTGTTTTATCACCAAGCCCTGAGCCCTTCACCTTCTAAATTGCTTTAAAGCACTCACACTTCTCTCCGTCCTCACCTCCACAGCTGAGCCATAATTGATTCTGACCTTGGCTGCTACAATGGCCTCAGAACTGGTCTAGTCTCTGCCACCCACCCTCCCACCCTTATCTTGTTGCCATTGGGATAGAGACTGAGACCTTTTTGAGGTATCTGATGGTGACAGAGTCTGGCCCCCACCTGCCCGTGCAGCCTCCTCATCCTCCACACTCTGCCTTGCTTTGGACCTTCCCTGCATGTCTTTCTTCTCCCTCAGATTCACGTTCAGGAAACTGCTTCGAGTCCTCCTTCCTGGGCCCTAAGGCTTTTCAGCTACGTTCTCATCAGATGCTCCCTCCAAATGCAGCCTGAGAGGGTCATTTTAACAAAATCCAACATTCATTTATGATTAAAACTCTTTGGAAACTAAGAGTAGAGGGGAACCTTTTCAATTTGATAAAAAATATCTATGAAAATTTTACATTTAACATTGACATCAGCTAACATTAATGGTGATAAAATGAAAATAAATGTTGTATCTCTGATATCAGGAACAGGGCTGCTAGTCAGTGTGATACTAGAAGGTCTAGTCAGTGAAATAAGAAAAGGAAACAGAAGGCACACAGGTCAGAAAAGAAGAAATAAAATTGTACCTATTTGTAATAACACAATGGTGTTAAGGAATCTGCAAAACACACACACACAACTCCAAGTAGTAAGCGTGTGTTCAGCAAGGTTGCAGGATACGAGGTCAACACACAAAAATCAATTGTACTTTTAAATACTAGCAATGAATATTTGGAAATAAAAATTTTAAATACCATTTACAATTGCTCTAAAAAATAAGTGAGTTTAAATTTAACAGAACGTGTATAGGACTTATAGGCTAAAAACTACACAATACTGCTAAAATAAATCAAAGAAGCTCTATAAAAATAGAGAGACATACCATGTTCATGGATCAGAAGACTAATAATGAGAACATTGGTTTTCCCCAGACTGATACACAGGTTTAATGATACTCCAATCACAGTGCCAGAAATATTTTTTGATAGGTATAGACAGAATTATTTAAAAATTTATATGGAAATACAAATAAATTGGAATAGCAACAACAATTTTGAAAAAGAATAAATAACTAGAAAAATTCAGTCTACTTGATTTCAAGATTTATTATATAACTACAATAATGAAGCCTGTGCAGTCTTGCTAGAGGGAGAGAGGGAGAGGTCAGTGAAACAGAGTATAGAGTCCAGAAATAGATCCTCACAAATGTATTAGCAAAGGTGTAAAAGCAATTCAATGAGGGAAATTGGACATCCATAGGTCAGAGAGAAAAGAGAAGAAAAAGGAAAAAAATGCTGACTCTTGCACTTTATATAAAAATTAACTAAAAATGAACCACGGATTTAAATGTAAAACTAAAAAACTTTTAAAAGATAACGTAGGAAAAAACTCTTCAGGACCTATGGTTTGATGAACTGCTCTTAGACTTGACACCAAAAGCATGACCAATAAAATTACAAAAGAAAGATACACTGGACCTCAGCAAAATTAAAAGCTTTTGTCAGGCAAAAGACCCTGTTAGGGGGATGAAAACACAGGTTACAGACTTGGACAAAGTATTTACAAACCACATATCTAAAAAAGGACTCATATCTAGGATATATAAAAAGCTCTCAAAATTAAACTGTTAAAAATACAAACAAAAAGTCAATTAGAAAACGGGTAAAAAGACTGAAGAGGCATTCACTGGAGAGAATGTACAGATGGCAAATAAATACATAAGATACTCCACATCGCCGGCGAGAAGAGAAATGCAAATTTGGACAGCAATAAGAAAGCACTGCCCACCAAAGAGAACAGCTAAAATCGCAGACACAATAGGTCCCGTACACGCAGACACCAAATGCCGGTGAAGACGCCGAGAAAGCAGAACACTCAAACACTTCTGGCAGGAATGTAAAACAGTATAGCTACTTTGGAATATAGTGTGGCAGTTTCTTTAAAATTAAATCAAACATTTACCATACGACCCCGCAATTGTACCGTTGGGCATTTATCCCAGAGAAATAAAAGCTTCTGTCCACATGCATGCTTGTACACGACCACTCACAGCAGCTTTGTTTGCAACAGCCAACAGCTAGAAACAACAAAACTGACCTCCCACAAGTGAGCGGGTGAACAAACTGTGGCCCATCCGTATCGTGAATTGCTACTCAGGAAGCAAAAGGGACACACCATGGATACACACAGCAACTTGGACGGATCCCAACGGCACTCTGAGTAGAAGTAAGCCAGACTCAAAAGGTCGCATACTGCATGAACTCACGAATACAGCATTCTTGAAATGACAAAATCACAGATGGGAGACAGATAACTGGTTGCCAGGGATGAGGAATGGTGGTGGGGCCAGGTGGTGTGACTGTAAAAGGTAGCCCGAGGGAGCACCTCCATGACTCCGTGGCAGCGGTGGTTTCACAAATCTGCATGGTAATCACATGCCACAAAACTCAATACATCTTGCTCCCATGTCGAATCCCTGGTCTTGACAGAGAATCGTGTATCTGTATTATGCTGTAGATATAATTGTGTAGAATGCAGCCACAGCGGGGAGCTGGGTGGAGAGTGCATGGGACCTCTCTCTACTATATTTACCACTTCCTGTGAATCTGTAGTGACTTCAGAATAAAAGTTTGAAGAAAGTTAGGCCAGCACAGTGGCTCATGCCTGTAATCCCAGCACTTTGGCAGGCTAAGGCAGGTGGATTGCCTGAGGTCAGGAGTTCAAGACCAGCCTGGCCGACATGGTGAAACCCCCTCTCTACTAAAAATACAAAAAATTAGCTGGACATGGTGGCAGGTGCCTGTAATCCCAGCTGCTTGGGAGGCTGAGGCAGGAGAATCACTTGAACCTGGAAGGCAGAGGTTGCAGTGAGCTGAGATTGTGCCGCTGCACTCCAGCCTGGGCAACAGAGCAAGACTCCTCAAAAAAAAAAAAAAAAGTTAATTGTGAAACAAATTAAAAGACACTGTACAAACAACTTACATCCAGCCCAATGATGTGACTGTCCTCTTTCTCCTCCAACCCAACAAAGAAGGCTCTGGAGCCCAAACGTTTTAGCCTTGTGGGGTGTTCGTTTCTGCAGCCTGCCCAGAGGTGGGGGAAGGACCCTGAGCCTAGCCTGAGACCCGGGTTTCTCTTGCTGCTCATCACTGTCTGAATCTGGCTGCCGTAAATATCTGTGGAATGAGGATGAAGATGATGGGAATCTAATGGGTTAATGGGTGTCAGTTCATCACTTTGCAAATGGAGAAACCCTGATGCCTGGCAGGTGGGACATTCAGAGTGTCTATGCCTCCACTGAACTATGAGCTCCCAGAAGGCAGGGTCCATGTCTGCCCTACTGGCATTCTCAAGGGCAGGCCCCAGGCCTCTGCAGGAAATTCAAGTCGGTGCCTGGCAGTCAAGATGGGAGTAGGGAAGTGGGCAACACCAGTCTCTTCTCAGGGCCCCACAGCACAGAAGCGAGGCACCTCAACTCTGCACCCAGGGCCCCTGAGAATGGCAGTCATGGGTGGGAGGCTGGTGACAGCCACAGTCTTTCCAAGAACTGCGAAGGGCCAGCAGGACAGCTGGAGCCTTCCCGCTGAGAGCTTCCATAATTAGAAGCAAAATCAAAGAAAGGCCCAGTCCAGTGATGGCTTCAAACAGGGGTATGTTTAGGTCATCCAATGCCAGGGCTCGTCAGATGGGGATCATGATTAGATGGGCGTGCTTGTGTGTGTGTGTGTGTGTGTGTCCATGCATATGTGTGTGTGTGCATCTGTGTGCTTTTAATTTTCCTACAAAGATCACTCGCGTTTTCCCAGACCCAAGCATCTCACAAGGCTCCAATGACGCTTTCTGTGAGTGCCGCTGACTTGCAGCTTGAGATCCACTGGGCTTATTCCCTGGAGCCAGGGTGGCCCCCGGGACTCCTTCAGTCACAGGCTCACTGAGTGGGTTAGGGCCAGGACCAGCCTTCCAAAGATTGTGATCCAGGAAAGCCAAATTTCCACGGTTTCTCAGAGGATCAAGGAGCTCCTTCTAGAAGGCAGGGTTATCATGAAGGCTCACCCCAGGACACAGGCTTTGAGCTGTGCTACCTGGGATTGGGGCTCTCCAGGGATCAGGCTGGGGGACAAGACCCAATGCACCCAGTTCCTCCTCTTTGATGTGGGAAGACCTGGGTGAACCCTGCAGGGCCACGTGTCACTAAATGTCTTTATGACATCTATCTCTCTGCCCTTGCGGGACCCCCTGCAGCCACCTTCCCCTGCCCTGGGTGGCTCAGGGTGCAGCTCAGCCTCACCTGCTGGCGTCCTGGGCAGGTCTGGACAGCCGTCCTCCACAGCGCTGTGCTCTTTCTCAGACCCGTTCTTACTGGCCCACCCTGAGCCTCTGTCCCATTGCCTGAGCCTCCTGTACACAACCCTCGTGAATTGAACTTGGTTCCCTGCCAGCCCCTCCAACCACCTGGTCTCATCTCCCAGCCAACAGCAGCTAGTGATGGGGTGAGCTGGTGTCCATCAAGGAAGTCAGGTAAGGCACATCACCAGGGCCCGATCCTAGCCCTGGAACTTGCTGGAAATGAGATAAGCCGAGGTGATATTGTCCAGCTAAGGCACTGCGGATCCTCTAGGAGGGGGGACTCACACATTTCCACAGGCGTTGGGGGATGAACCCGGCCCACACCGAAGCTCGCACTGCACCCCTGCCGCAGAGCCGTGCCCACCCTGCGGCTGGGTCCTGAGCCTTCCTGGAGGACTGTCAGGGGCATCCTCTCAAAAGGAAGCTGTGAGCAGGACGAGAGGCCGGAGGAGCATCTGATGGCCCCCCGCAGACAGCCATCAATTGCCCCAGTATGATTTCTTGATCATCTGGCAAGTAATTTGCTGGCATCCTCATTAGCACGCAGGGGCTTTGTAAAAGTTTCGGGAGGAGGCAGCTGCACTGGGCGAAATTCAAACTGGGTGAGTTTTAATTACAGACGAACCGACCGGGGACAGACGCCTTGTCAGTTGTGCCGCCTGTTTACGTGTCACCGGTCCTTGGAAATGAAAAGCAAGATGCCTTCACTCATCTTTGTGATCATCCCGGGAGACAGAAAAGGAAAAGGGAAGGAAGAGTGTGGGGTGGGCGGTCTTGGCCCTTGAGGAGTGACAGGGTGTGGATCCTGGGGGAAGGGGTCTCAGTCCATCCACTGCTCCAGCCACCTGCTGCGGACCGGGTGGCACCCTGAAAGCAGTCCTGCATTTCTCGGGGCTCTGCAGCCCGGACACCCAAGACCAAGGCAGGTTCCGTGTCTGGGAAGGGCTGCGGCTCCCGGTTCAGAGATGGCGCCTTCTGGCTGTGTCCTTACATGAGGGGAGGGAGGGGAGCTCTGGCCTCCTCTAAGGACACTCAGCGCACTGACCAGGGCTCCATCCTCAGGACCTCAGGCCCCTTCTCCTCACACCATCACACAGGGCTACCAGGGAGGCATGCTCATTCCCGCAGTTGTGTGCTCACATGCCTTCGTGTGTGTGTGTGTGGAGTATGTACATGTGACAGTGTGTGTATTGTGAATGTGTGGGAGAGTGTGTGGGTGTGAGATGGAATGTGTGTATATGAGACTGTGTATATGTGTGTGTGGGGAGACAGAATGTGGTGTGATGTGTGAGAGTGTGTTTTGTGTGTGTGCATGAGAGGTTGGTGTGTGTATGTGTAAGTGTGTGGGAGACGGTGTGTTGTAAATGCATGTGAGCATGGTGGCATGTGTGATGGTGATTACTGTGTGTGAATGCATGTGAGGATGGTGGCATGTGTGATGGTGAATACTGAGTGTGTGTGAATGCATGTGAGCATGTTGGTATGTGTGATGGTGAATACTGGGTGTGAATGCATGTGAGCATGGTGGTATGTGTGAAGGTGAATACTGAGTGTGTGTGAATGCATGTGAGCATGGTGGTATGTGTGATGGTGAATACTGAGTGTGTGTGAATGCATGTGAGCATGCTGGTATGTGTGATGGTGAATACTGTGTGTGAATGCGTGTGAGCATGCTGGTATGTGTGATGGTGAATACTGTGTGTGAATGCATGTGAGCATGGTGGTATGTGTGATGGTGAATACTGTGTGTGAATGCATGTGAGCATGCTGGTATGTGTGATGGTGAATACTGAGTATGTGTGAATGCATGTGAGCATGGTGGCATGTGTGAAGGTTACTACTGAGTGTGTGCGAATGCGTGTGAGCATGCTGGTATGTGTGAAGGTGACTACTGAGTGTGTGTGAATGCGTGTGAGCATGCTGGTATGTGTGAAGGTGACTACTGAGTGTGTGTGAATGCGTGTGAGCATGCTGGTATGTGTGATGGTGAATACTGAGTGTGTGTGAATGCGTGTGAGCATGCTGGTATGTGTGAAGGGTAATACTGAGTGTGTGTGAATGCATGTGAGCATGCCGGTATGTGTGAAGGGTAATACTGAGTGTGTGTGAATGCATGTGAGCATGGTGGCATGTGTGGTGGCTAATACTGAGTGTCCAATTGATTGGATTGAAGGATGTGAATTGTTGTTCCTGGGTGTGTCTGTGAGGGTGTCACCAAAGGAGTGGTTTGCCAGGGGCTCCTGGACCCTTGGCACAGACTGACGTGCACCGTGGACATTCCTGCTTCTGAGGTTTTGGGACTCGGACTGGCTTCCTGGATTCTCAGCTTGCAGATGGCCTCATCTTGTGGGACCTCATCTTGTGATTGAGTGAGTCCATTCTCTTAATAAACTCCCCTGTATACATAGATTTATCCTCCTAGTTCTCTAGAGGACACTAATGCAGTATGTGTACATGTGAGTGTGTGTGAGTGTGTAGTGTGCTTGTGTGAAGAATGTGTCAGTGTATGAGTGTGTCAGCATGGGACACTGTGTGTATGATGGTGTGTGAGAGCATGTTTTTTTGTGTGTGAGCATGGTGTGTGTATATGTGTGTGTGTGTCATCATGGGAGAATGTGTGACTGTGTGTGTGAGAGCATGTTTTTTGTGTGTGTGAGCATGTTGGTGTGTGTATATGTGTGTGTGGTGTGTGTGTGTCAGCATGGGAGAGTGTGTGACTGTGTGTGAGAGCATGTTTTTTTGTGTGTGAGCATGTTGGGGTGTATGTACGTGTGAGTGTGAGTGTGTGGTATCAGCATGAGAGAGTGTGTGACTGTGTGAGCATGTTTTGTGTGTGTGAGCATGTGTATCTGTGTGTGATGTGTGAGTGCGAGTGTGGCAGCATGCAAGTGTGTGTGTATGTGTGTGCCTGCTTGTGTCCCCTGTTTGTGTGTGTGGTGTGTGTGTGTGAGTGCATGTGTGTGTGCCTGCTTGTGTCCCCTATGTTTATCTGAGTGTGTGGTATGTGTGAGAGTGTGTGTGTGAGTGCATGTGTGAGTGTGTGTGTGCTGGCTTGTGTCCTCTGTGTATCTGTGTGTGTGGTATGTGAGTGTGTATGTGTGTGGTGAGTGCTAGTGTGTGTGTATGTGTGTGCCTGCTTGTGTCCCCTATGTGTATCTGTGAGTGTGTGTGGTGTGTGTGGTGTTAGAATGTGTGTGTATGACTGTGGTGTGAGTGCTCGTGTGAGTGTGTGTGCCTACTTGTGTCCCCATGTGTATCTGTGTGTGTGGTATGTTAGTGTGTATGTGAGTGTGTGGTGAGTGCTAGTGTGTAAGTGTATGTGTGTGCCTGCTTGTGTCCCCTATGTGTATCTGTGTGTGGTGTTAGAATGTGTATGTGTGTGGTGTGTGAGTGCGAGTGTGTGTGTATATGTGTGTCTGCTTGTGTCCTCATGTGTATCTGTGAGTGGTGTGTGTGGTGTGAGAATGTGTGTGTATGAGTGTGTGGTGTGTGAGTGTATGTGTGTGTGCTCGCTCATGTCCCCTGATGTACTCAGTGTGGAGAAGCAGCGTCCCCTCCTGTCCACAGGGCAGCTGGGCCAGGCCTATGGTATGGCCTGGGTGTTCACAGCACATGTCTGATGTGAAAGGCCACAGAGGTCCTGCAGTTGAGGAGCTGACATTTTTCTTGGCCTGTCATTTCTCAGGCATCACTGGTAAACTTGATTTTTTCACAGCAACAGAAATCCCACTTGGCCTGAGTGCCGGAAACAGCCCAGAAAACCCACAGTTGTTATCAACCAGGCACTGCCCATCTCGCATTTTATCTAACCCTAGCCAAACCCTGAACATGGCACGTCAGTCTTGGGTGGACGCTGACAATCAAACAGGTGGTGTGTGCAAGGTCCCTCTGCCAACAGGCGGCAGACACAATTCTTCCCGGGCCCTCGGATGGAAGGTTCCCCGCCAGCCCCTGCCTCTGCTGCCGAGAAGCCAGCATGGCTCGGAGGCCCCTGGCTTTCCCCGGCCTCCACCTGTGGTCAGAGGAGGAGGATTCAGCTCTCTCCGCAGACCCAAGAGGGAACAGAGTCCCAAGGATGGATGACAGGGCTCCACACCCCTGCAGTGGCAGGGCCGGACTCTCCTTCCCAGGCTCCTGCATCCTAGGCCCAGCCTCCCGCAACGCCGTGCCATGGCCCAGCCTTCCCCAAGGCCTGACATGGGCTCAGCCAGCCTGGAGTTGTCCCACATGGCAGCCACCAGCAGATGCGGGGCTTACCCTAGAATGAAAACTCACTCGAATTAGACGTCGTTGAGAATCTCATTTCAGATGCGCTTGCCACATGGTGAGTGCTCCGCGGCCCCACAGGGCAGTGGCCGCCACGCTGCACCACGTGGACATGAACACGGCCGGCGGGGGAGGGAGCAGTGGGTCTGCTCCACAGCAGGCCTGGCACACTTTGCCCGGAAGCCCACGCCACGAAAGTCCAGCCTCGGCAGACCGTCACCACCACCCGTCGCCACCCCGGGAGAGCAGAGGGTGTCATAGGCAGGAGACAAACTGCTGGCTGAGCTGAGCGCCAGAGAACCCTGATGTGCAAACACAGGCGGCCTGGGTGTGGCCTGCAGGCCAGTGCTGATGGGTCCCTGCTCCAGACCAAAGTCACTCCAGATTGGGAAACAGAAATGGTGGGAACAGATTCTAAGTTAACATTCACCTTCCTAGAGTACCCAGAACCTCTCCGTCTTTGGAATACAGCTTCCCATGCTATCTCTTATCCCTTTTTTTTTTTTTTTTTTGAGACCAAGTCTCGCTCTGTCACCCAGGCTGGAGTGCAGTGGTACGATCTCAGCTCACTGCAACCTCCACCTTCTGGTTTAAGTGATTCTCCTGCTTCAGACTCCTGAGTAGCTGGGATTGTAGGTGCCCGCCGCAGCACCCAGTTGATTTTTGTATTTTTATTAGAGATGGAGTTTCCCCATGCTGGCCAAGCTGATCTGGAACTCCTGACCTCGAGTGGTCTGCCCACCTTGGCCTCCCGAAGTGCTGGGATTCCAGGCGTGAGCCACTGCGCCCGACCTGTGTCTTTGAGGATGTTCCCCAGCAAAACGAAGGGAGAAACCCAGACGGAGGCAGCCCTAGGAACGGGGGGCAGTGGGTCAAAGTGGGAAGCAGGTCTCAGCACAGCACCCACACAGTGGCTGTCAGGGTGGGAGGCCCCCCCGGGCGCATCTGTGGGGAGTGATGGGAGGAGGCACTCCAAAGGAAACTTTAACGTGTGAGGATGTTGAAGAAATAATGAAAAGGTGATCAAGGTAATGATGACGAAAAGACTGAAACTTGAGTAGCACCGCAGAGCTCTCAGCGGAGGAGGAGGGAGCATATTGTATGGGGTGTCGGTGACTATTCCCGCAGCACTGCTGTGTGACCCTCACGGACCTGCTGAGTGGGGTATCAACTTGCAGGGCTGGTGTCAGAGCCTTCGCTGTAGCTCCCGAGCTGAATGCAGAGAGCACTCTCTTCAGTCCCAGCAGAAGTTAGCTGCAGAAAGGGAAGGCTGAGCGTTCACATCTTCGTTTTATCAAGAGGGAGTCAGCAGACACCCTCCGTCCCTGGTAGGAAAAGACGCGGAGGGTGAGCGGGTTTGGTGAAGTTAAGGAATTAGTTGGCGAATGAGGTGAGGAGGCGAGGAGGTGATGAGGTGAGTTAATTCTCGCCTCTGGTTGTAGGAAGCCAGTGGACGATGCAGAGAACCGAGGGCGAAAATATTGCCAATGGTGGTATAAGAATGTTATTTGAAACAGAAAGGCAATTACTAGAAGGTTCCGCTGAAAGGGTTCAACTCAAGGCAGAGCAGGGGCTAGGAGCTAGCTAGAGGACAGCTGCTTGTATTATAAACCAATCTAATCCCGGCACTTTAGGAGGCTGAGGTGGATGGATCATGAAGTCAGGAGTTCAAGACCAGTCTGGCCAAGATGGTGAAACCCCATCTCTTAAAAATACAAAAGTTAGCCAAGTATGGTAGCACACACCTGTAATCCCAGCTATTCAGGAGATTGAGGCAGAGCACTGCTTAAACCTGGGAGGCAGAGGTTGCGGTGAGCCGAGATCGCACCACTGCAGTCCAGCCTGGGCGACAGAGTGAGACTCCATCTTAAACAAACAAACAAAAAAACACAAAAAAGCCAACCTCTTCTCCTGCTACTATTTACCAGTGAATGTTTCACACTTGTTGCGTTCTATATCTATGAGACCGCCGACTCTTGCCTGGCAGGGAGGGGCAGGCAGGTGTGAAGACAGGCCCCGCGGTGCCCCTGAGTTGTTCTGGGAAGCAGCTAGTGTGACCAGTGTGACCATATGACCGCCCTTCCATGGGGACTTTGCGTAAGCCTCCTTCCTGGTGCTTGGCAGCAGTGCCCCCCTTCTCTCCTATATCTCAGTTTGAACAACAGCAAGCAGGGCTGTTGTAAGTTGCAGGGCAAGTGCCAGCTGCCTGCAGCGGGGGCTGCCGCCTGGGCCAGAGGCGTGTGTTCCTGGACCCAGGAACTGGTGCAGAAAGTCAGGTCTCGACGGTTGGAGCGAGGCATTCCCTAGGCCACAGGCTTGGGCCAATCTTGGGCTCGTGACCCCATCTAGACCTGCAGATCCTAGGGGCGGGTTTTGGGGGAGATTCCTCCCTCTTAAGAAAGGCCCATGGGAGCTGACGCTATGGCACTAGGGTGCTGGCCATGAGCTGTGCAGCTACGCACAGATAAAGAGGCTGTGCTCAGACGGCAGCATGCCTGTGAACTGGCCGTGGAGGAGGGAAGGGCACTACCAGGGCCAGCCTTTGTGCCACGGTGCAGGTGGCAGATGCCAGAGGTGGCCCAGCATTGGCAGAGCCTGACCTGGGGGAATGGGGGTGAAACAAATGAATCTGGGCTGCCCCAGCCTTCACTGATGGAGAGCAGTCCGTACAGCTTAGGCTTACGACATCCTTACTGTGCACCAGACACGTTTCAAAGTGATTTACAAGCATTATCATATTTAATTTACAGCAACCCTATACTCACAACCCCTATAGTTTATGAGTAAACTCAGGCACAGGGTGGCTAGTAACTTAACCCAAAGTCACACAGCTAATGGGAGGTGAAGTGTGAAGTCAAGCCAGGCAGTTCGGTTCCACACCCAGCCTGGGCAGCTCCTCTGCAGTGGATATTTGGTTCTGCCACCGCCCCATCGGATCTCCCCTCCGCACGGCTCCATGTGGCTCCACGCGGCTGTGGCCCTGGGAGGCTAACTCGGCTGCACTCCCCTGCCCCTGGCTTCCAGGTGTGTGTGGCCAAGGGGCATGGGGGCAAAGGAGGGATGAGATGGGGGGGTTGGCGCTCCCTTCCCCTCCCCTTTGTCAAGGGTGGGACGTGCCCCTCTCCCAAAGACTCTCTGGCTCTTGCACATCCTGGAAACTTCCCTTCCCCGGTGTCCTCCGTCCTGGGGTGATGGCGGCTCCCTGCTGGTGCCGATTCTGTTGGTTTTCCTTGTGAAGCCCACACGCTTGTAAACAGCCCTGCGGTGAAGCCCCTCGTGAGCGCCATCTGCTTCCTGGAGGGGCCCTGCTTGGCAGCAGAGCTCAGGAGACATAAATCTGAGAGCCGTCAGCCTACATGCCCTCATTAAAGCAGCAGGCGTGGAGGGCCTTCCTAGGGAGAGACTGTGGGAAGGCGGGGAGGCTTCCCACAAAACCACGGCAGGTGCTGGCACTGGGAGGCCAGCGAGGAGTGGAAGCCAGCGCAGGAGGCAGAGAAGGTTCTGGAAAGGCGAGAGAGGAGCAAGGACTGGAAGCCAGCGCAGGAGGCAGAGAAGGTTCTGGAAAGGTGCTGGTGGGGGGAGCTGGACTGGTCTGACGGACACTGAGGGACAGGCGTGCTTTAGGGAAGAGGCAGCGTCTGGAACCCCACTGAGCCACGGGGTTGAGGTCCTAGAGTCCCCCCGGGGCCTGCACTGGGGCTCCAGGGAAGCTAGCTGCGACCATCTCCGGGGAGAGTGGGGTGGAGGCTGTGAGGCCTAGAAATGGATGGGAATGGAAGGAAAGGAGATGGCAAGGAGAGACTGTTCTAGAACTGAACTGCAGAAGGAGGAGGCAGGAGAGCGCCCGGCCAGAAGGAGGGTCTCGGAGTGAGTCTGGGGTTCTGCGGCCCCTCCAGACCTGCCCTCTGCCTTCCTTCTGCTCCTTGTGGGGGGTGGGCACTTATGGATTACACTAAAGGGCGCCCTGGCCTTCAGCTCAGGGTGGGGCATGGTCAAGAGGGCACGGGAGGGAGATTGGGTAGGAGGCTGTGGCCCCGGGCAGGCTACTGCTCTCCTCTGGCCCTGGGGGCTGCCTCCTCCATAGACTGAGGGCCACAGCAACTTTGGCCACTCCTGGGGCCAGAGCCTCCCTGAGGGTGGGTGTGGCTAGAGTGGTGTGGAGGGGCCAGGGGAGGGCTGGGGCCAGGGATGAAGCAGAGGTGTCCGGAGGAGGAGGAAGAAGGGCCAGAGTGTGGGCAGATGGAAATACCGGGCGGAGGGTCGATGGAATCTGACATGTTGGGTGGGTCGGGAACTCTGCAAGTGGAGGTGCCCGGGGATGACGAGGTGTGGGGCGTGGAATGGGACCTGCAGGAGGGGGACCCACGGTGCAGGGCTGCCTCGGGCCAGGGAGGCGGGGACGTGGGAACAGGTAGGACGGGAGGTCAAAGCCGAGAGCTGGGCCCGGAGGCAGCCCTGGGGAGGAGTGCCATGTGCCCATGTGACACAGGCTACCCTGTCCCTCACAGCAGCTCTCTGCCCACAGGCGGGTACTCAGTGAAGTCTGCCCCGATCAATGCCAACACTTGTTTCTCTACAAAGGAGTTCTCCTCCTGGAGGAGCCAGACCGGTGGTCAGTGCTCCTGCCACGTCCCCAAAGTGCTCTGCAGGCTTTGGGGAGGGGCCTTGGGGCAGAAGGAGACTCAGGTGTGATAAGCAGGGGAAGGGAAGGGAGACGAGGTGGGATTGAAATGCATGGTGCCCAGGTTACCCCCAGCCAGCATGCTCAGCTCTTCCTGTGGGTGCCCTTGCCTCCTTGCTCCCCCAGGCCAGGCCAGCCCTCACCCAGTGTTCCAGACTGTTCCATCTGGGACACAGTGTTCCCATCTTGGAGAGTTGAGCCTGAGGCTCTCAGCTCCCATGGCTCCCTGTCCTTGGGCAGGGCTCTCTCTGCCCCCAGCTGTGCCAGCCTCTGGCTGCATCCAGCAACATCAGGGGTAGTGGCATAGCCCTCTTCTTCAGAACTCTACAAATTCAGGGTGCACTGGGATGGCATCACCACAACCGCCAGGCCTGTTATCAATGCAGACTCTTGGGCTCCACCCTTAATGTTCTCAGAGCCTTTCTTTCTTCCATGCCAAACCCAAAGCTTGTTGCCACAAAGGCGAGATCCCCAAGGACTGGCGGTCTCCATGGGCCCCATTAAACTCCCAAGGGTTAAAGATTCCAAGAGGCCTGGATCCTCCCCACTCCATATCCCTGCGTTCCAGGTAAGAGCCTCCATTCCAAGTCCCACGGAGAACGAGGTGAGGGGCGGGGCAGCCGAGCCCTCCCGGACAGGAAGCCTCTCCCACACCTGTGAATGGGCATATCTCTAGCCACGGTCTGGTGGCCCTGAGGGCATCACATTGTCCAGACCTTGCAAGCAAGGTGCCCGTAGGGTGCATTCTCTCTGGCCTGGAGCTTCCGCGGGAGGCCATACTTCCCTGGTATGCCAGCTCCCTTCCTCCTGTGCCTCTGCACCTCTGCGACATGGCTGATTTAGTTGGTAAGAATGGATTTCTTGGCCTAAGTTAGCTTTGATTTTTTTCCCTATCTCGGGGAGTCGACACCACCTGGAAACTGCTGGTCCTGAAAGCGTCAGACGCAGGGACATGGCTTCCACAGGGACGTGGCTTCTGCAGTGGCTCTGAGCCCTCGGCCGTGGCTGAGAAGTCAGCCCATTTTCTTTTCCCTTCAGTCTCTGATGCCTGTAGCCTGAATTTGGTAAAAGAGTCCATTTGTTTGTTTACTAAACAGAGCCACAGGCGGCCCCTGGGGAGGGGGGTGATCTCAGCACTAGGAATTGGGGATGCAATGGTGGACGCGCTGAAATCCTCTGAAGAGAGACACACGGCTCAGCTGGGGAGGTAAACGGGAACCAGATGATTCCGGCATGGGAAGGCCGCCTCTGCTGGACCCTGCCAGTGGCTCTGTTTGCCCAGAGCACAGGGAGGGCCGTTCACGACCCACCCCCAGGCTTGCCCACCGTGGACGAGCCGTTAAGCCTTGCAGTAACTGATGGGAAGGTCTTCTTGGAGCTATAACAGTGATTAAGGAGGGTATGCATGTGAAGGCCTTTGGACGTGTCTGATACACAGGGTTAAAAAGTGCTGCTGCTGTGATTTCAGCGAAGGCTGCGGAACGGACGTGCAATGCACCGAGGCCCCAGGGTGGCGAGGGAGGTTGAAGGTGAGCTGTGATGGCACTCTGCATGCATCAGCGCTCATCCAAGCGGGGAATATTGATGAAACACGTGTTGTATACCAAGGGTCGCGCTTCTCCGGTGGGGGAACGGGTCCGGGAGAGACAAGGACACAGACGCTCACCAGACCTGAGTTAAGAACCCTCCGGGGGGTCCTGGGTGTGACCTGGGCTGCCCCGGGTGGTAAGGGTAGACGAGTCCTATAAAGAGGGAGTGAAGTGTGAAAAACAGAGGGAAAGGTGAGGCATAGAAGGCCAGTGAATGAGAGCCTGCATGTCTGAGAACTGCCTGCGTTTCTGACAGATGGAGCTCAGGATGGACAGGGAGGGAGGGAGAGGGGCCCAAGGGCTGTGTGTTGCCCTCCAGAGCCTGGAGAGCCCTGGCCCACTGCCCACCTACCTCCCAGGGTGCCTGCCAGGACCCCTGGCAGTGCTGTCCCCGAGCTGACAGTGGAGAACGGATTGACACCGTCAGGAAGACTGGAAGCCCAGGGAAGCTGCTGCGGTTATGCTCTGCACAGATGGAGGAGAGCAGAGACCTGCACGGACGCTGAGGACGTGGAATCTGCATGTGATGGAGAAGGAGGCACGGGGAAGGAGAGGGAAGAGGACACCCAGGAGGGACCCTCACAACCAGGCCCCAGGCGGATGCCAGAGGAGGCGCGGTTCGGGTGGGCGACGACAGGTGTGAGGTCTCACCGTGGGACAGGCTCCATCTGTGGTGCATTGGGATTTCCAGGGAGCCCTGACATTCACATCTGAGAACCAGCAGCCCACGTGGAGGCAGCTGGCAGGATCTGGAGGCACAACAGCCTGGGGGGCCCAGCAGGGGAGCAGAAGCCCCCCGGGGAGCACATCAGGGAAGGGGCTGGAGACCTGAACCGGCCCCAGCAGCTCCTGGGGAGAGAGCTCCACAGCGCAGTGCTGCCGAGAGGTGGAAATGGGGCTGAACAGAGTCCACCATGTCACTGAGACAAAGCGAGATGGCAGTGAGCTCAGGGGTCAGAGGTGAGGGACACAACCCTGCAAAGGAGGACCGTGCGTTTCTGAAGCTTCACAGTGAAGGCGAGAAGGGGAGGCTCAGAGCGAGAGGCAAAGCTGAGAAGAAGCTTTTTTTTTTTTCTTTTGATGGGAGAGATTTAGGCTTGTTCAATGCATATGTCAAAAATATCAAGGAAAGCGAGAGGTTTTAGATACAGCATAAAAGAAGCAGCTTCCTCGTTGTTTGAGGCTGAGTCAATAAGACGTAAAATATGACAGTGTAATGCTCACCCAAAAGAAATGCAGTAACCTTTATTTGCAGTAAAATGGTAGCTTTAGGAACTAGTTTGAACACACACACGTAACTGAAAGTCTTAAAAGCCTCTATGATCAGATAAGCTCAGAGGAATTCTCAGCACACACACAAAACAAATAAGATAGGCACCAGCGGGACAGGCAAGGACTGCAGGCAGCTTTGACAGCGTCTCCCACCAGGGCAGTCCCATGCTCCAGTTCCCAAGGTCTATGGAAACAGAGTAATGCCCAAGTCTACCTAAGGGGAGGGGCCCGGTAGGAACATTCCCCCAACAAACCTCCGCAGGGCTGCGCACTCAGTGCCACTGCGAATCAGACACGGACCCATGCCATCTCCCTGGTGTATTATAAGGAAAATCAGTCGACTCAGACCTTGGTGGAAGAAGGAAATAATTTGAACACGAACCATCCCTTAAGCGGGTTTAGAGCCTGAATTCACACTACCTGGGCGGTCTTGGAAAACCTCAACGCCATAACTTACTTTAAAGAACTGATAGGGTCTCCAAGATCTGGACAGAGCAAATTCAAACCCTCTCTGGAGGAACTCATTTTCACCATACATCAAATAAAAACGTAACGAGGATAGAAAAATGCAAGTTGATGGAAATGAACTACTACCAGGGAACGCTTGTGGGATACGATTAAAGCAACACTTGGGGAAAAAGCTGTGGCCTCAGATGTCCACATGAAGACAAAAGAGAGCTGAAAAGTAATGACTTAAGCATCCGTCATTAGAAATTAGAAAAAAAAAAAACTAGCAAAACAAACCCAACCCAGAATAACAGAATGATGACATTAATAATAAAGACAAGCTAAACTAACGGAATGCGGAAGACATAGATAATAGAGAGGCCAGCAAGGTCAAAAGCGGTCTTTTGAAAAATATTAATAAAAGTGACAAATCTTTGGTGAGGCTGATCCTGAACAGAGATAAGGCAGAAATGAACAAGAAAGGTAATGAAGAGGGGACAGAGCCACAGCTGCTGGGCGTCCTGAGAAGACAATGAGGGGCTTTCACGTTCAGCCATGACAGGGTAATAATGCTGTCTCCTTTGAAAAAACAACCTAAAATGTGGTCAGCATGTATGAAACCATAGTTTCCAGGATACTAGGCATCAGAGCAGGGACACTCATCTCTGGGAGATGGGAAGAAACATTCCCTCAGATTTCTCCAGATTATTTTATTTATTTATTTATTTATTTATTTATTTATTTATTTATTTATTTTTGAGACCGACTCTGGCTCTGTCGCCCAAGCTGGAGTGCAGTGGCATGATCTCATCTCACTGTAACCTCCCTCTCCCCAATTCAAGCTATTTTCCTGCCTCAGCTTCCCGAGCAGCTGAGACTACAAGTGTGCACCACCACACCCAGCTAATTTTTGTATTTTTAGTAGAGATGGGGTTTCACCATATTGGGCAGGCTGGTCTCGAACTCCTGACCTCATGATCCACCCACCTGGCCTCCCAAAGTGCTGGGATTACTGATGTGAGCCATCACGCCCGGCCTCTCCAGATTATTTTCTGGAGTTTTCAGGCCATAGCACAGAGAACAGGAACCCAGGCAGAACCAAGAAGACTGAATTGAGAACTGTGGATGAAAGGTCAGGGAACCCACGTGGTTGGACTTCAGAGCACAGAGTTCCAGACGAGAGATGCACAGAGGAAGAGCCCTCTGGTCTGCAGAGGGTCCCAGCTGAGGATTCAGCGGTCCGTGCATGTGTGAGAGGAATACACCCCAGGCTGGGGAAAGAAGGATCAGAAAGACTGATAGCGCCAAACACACACACAGAATTAGAAACGGTGCCTGTTCCCACCAGCCGGACTGGAAAACCTCCCAACTCACGATGCACTGGGTAATGTACAGTCTGGCCTTGATTGGAGGTGGGGAAGAAGTAGTCATAGATTAAAGCTGTTCTGCCTCTGCCTAAAACACAAATCTTAAAAGGCAGACATGAAACTGTTTCCAGGTAACCTGAGTCCAGAATAAACTTTAGGAATTTATAGAAATGCAAACATATGTATCACCCAAAAAGGTAAAAATCACAGTGTAGGGAATTCGACCAAAAATGATGATATACAAGGAAGAAGAAAAGTATCACCAATATGGAGAAGAAGATCCATCGATTGGTTGGCCCAGAACTTACAGAGAGGTTATGGTTAGCAGGCATCCACACTGAAACAGCTGTAACGGTAAACATATCCAATATGCTCCCAAGCAAAAGAAAGTATTGAACAGGTTCAGTGGAGACATGGAAGACAGGAAAAGCATTCAAGTCATACTTCTAGGATGAAAAACATACTATTTTAGCTGAAACGGATACTGTGTGAGATAAAGAAGGGAGAGGGCATGCAGAGGCAGAGGCTCGTGAACTGGAAGACGAGGCACAAGAAACCCTGTGAGCAAAACAGAGATTTTTTGCAAAAAGACTAATAAATTTAACAGCATCAGGGCGCTGTGTGACAATGTCCACAAGCCTCATATCTGTGTGATTGAAGTCTCTAAAGGAGATGAGTAGAGATTGAAAAAAGTAGGGCTAGAAATGTGATGAGTTTGACGAAAACTATAACATTCACAGGTCCAAGAAGTTTAATAAACTTTGACAATGACGCGCATGAAGAAAACAATACCAAGGCCGACTGTAATCACACTGGTGGAATCTGCGATAAAGAGGAAATCTGACAGGTAATGAGAGGAAAAGACACGTCACAGACAGAAGAGCAAAGATAAGCGTGACAGCAGACTTTCTGGAAACAATGCAAGCAAGAAGGCAGTGGAGCACCATTTTTAGAGTGTTTTTCTTCCTTTAAAGGAAAAAAAAGTCATCTTCTTTTCCCCTCTTTAGGTGAAACGGAAAGGCTCTCCAGGGCTGGAGCTGGGCTGTTTCTCTTCTCCCAAGTCTGCTAAGGGACTGGTAAATGTTTCCTCTTCTTGGGTAGGTGTTTCTCGTGGGAAACATTTTGGGTTATTTCAAAATGGCTACTTTCTCCCTTCCCTTGGCCAAACAGGGAAGGATTTTTCTCCAGTATTCACCGTGAGAACCTGGGTGTTTGGGGGAAATCTGGAGGTAAAACCCACAAAACTATGGGGATCTTCCTTCAGAGTGGACACCCAGGATTTCTTAGTGCTCAAGCTAGTCTGTACTGAGCCCCCCGAAATTTTGAAGCTGAGAACTAAAGCAGAGGCCACATCCCAGAGGCACAGGGCCAGGAAAAACTGTCATACAGATTACAGGCCATCACAGTGGAGATCCCAGGAGGCGAGCTCTTGTAGAAATTGAGCAGCTCATTCCAAAATCTGTATGAAAATCCAGAAGACCTAGAATAGCCAACGCAGTTGGAACAAAATGAGAAAACTAAAACGACCTGCTTTCCACACTTACGCAGTGTGGGATTGCCATAGAGATAGATAAGTAGGTCAGTGGACCGGAATAGAGAGCCCAGAAAGAGGCCCAACTGTGCTGAGAAGAATTCTCAGCCTCTCTCCTCCCTCCGAGGTTTCCCATGCTAATCTCCAGGACCGTGACTGTGAGGAGCTATCAAGCTTCTGAATATTTCAAGTCACAAGGCAAAGGCTAATTAAGATGCAATTAAGGTTGCTAGTCACCTGACCTTAAAATAGGAACATTACTGTGGATTGTCTGGGTGGAACTAACATAATGGCACAATCGCTTAAAAGCAGAAGAGGAGTTTTGAGATCTGAAACAGGAGGCAGAGTTAACCCTCCCCCTCCCCACAGGCTTACAACCAGGAGGACCCACTGTGAGGGCTGGGTGGTCTCTAGGACCAGGGAGTGGCCCATAGCTGACCGCCAGCAAGGAAATGGAAACCTCGCTTTTAAACCACAAGAGACATTTCTACCAAAAATCTGAATGAGCTTAGAAGTAGATTCTGTCCAAGATTCCTCAGACAAGAGCTTGACCTGGCTCATACCTGGATTTGAGCCTGACCCTATATTAAGTGAGGGATTTCAGTGAGATCCTATATTAAGCAGAGAACCTATTTAAGCCCACCTGGAACCAAAAGCCGATCCATGGACATTGTTCTAAGCCACTGGGTTTGATACATGGCAATAAAAAGAGAATATAACTAGACATACAGGGAGAACTGACTTTTGAGAAACACACAAAAACAGTTTTGGAGGAATAGATAGTCTTTTCAGCAAATGGTGCAGAAAGCGTTGGTTATCCATATGCGTAAAAATGAACTTAGAGCCGTACCAATACCATATATAAAGTCAACTCAAAATGGATCACAGCCCTACATGAAAATTCAACATCCATTCATGATCAAAATCCACAGCAAAGTACAAAACAGTTGAGCAAAACAAAACCTACAGCAAAGATCAAATTCAGTTGTTAAATGTAGAAAGAGCTCCTTTTCAGACCAAGAGAAAGAGAGAAGACAACGTGAGCTGTTGCTTCCGTTGAACATTGTACGGAGGCTGGAGACGGAGCAGTAGACCCGAGAGGGAGACGGAAGGAACAAGGACGGAAAGGAAAGGGAAAACAGCCGTGTCTGTGTACGTGCAAAACCCCAAGGAATCTTCAGAGGCATTGTCAGAATCCAAAGCACTTCTTAACATGATGCTAAATACACACCCAAATATCAAAATCAGCTGTATTTCTACATGCCAGCTATACAACAAATACCATGCCAAAGCTTTCCATAAAGCATGGAGAAATTTTCACAATTTTGGTGAACATTCTATAAGCTTTGGAGAAAATTATACAGTTTCACTGGGAATCATTAAATAAAATATAACTGAGGCCAGAAGTGTTGGCTCACACCGGTAATCCCGGCACTTTGGGAGGCCAAGGCAGCAGATCACCTGAGGGCAGGAGTTTGAGACCAGCCTGACCAACATGGAGAAACCCCATCTGTACTAAAAATGCAAAAAAATTAGCCAGGCATGGTGGCGCAGGCCTGTAATCCCAGCTACTCCGGAGGCAGGAGAATCGCTTGAACCTGGGAGGCAGAGGTTGTGGTGAGCCGAGATCGTGCCACTGCACTCCAGCCTGGGCAACAAGAGTGAGACTCTGTCTCAACATATATGTATATAAATAAATGACATTCTATTTTCAGAGATTGGAAGGGTCAGTATGAAAAACGTCAATGCCTCAGAATTGATCTATAAATTTGATGCGGTAATACAAAACCTCCTAATTTTTGGTGTGAAACCTGGGAAACGGATTCTAAAGTAAATGTGAGAATGCAGACGGCCCTAAATCATCACCACTCTCAACAGTTAGTGACATGGGCAAGACTTTTATACAAGCACGTGGCACAGAGCAGTTGTCATTGCGCAGGGGTGGACAGCGGTGCCAGCAGCATGGGCACAGTCCAGAAGCAAGTCCACAGGCGGACGGGTGTTTCCACATGCCGAAGTGATCACCCAACATCAGGAGGCAACAACCAGGCTTCTCAAAAAATCATGCTGGGAACATCGGGTGTCAGCACAGAAGACAAATGAAATATCCCTACCTCGTGCCACATACAAAAATTTATTTTACATGGATTTAGGAAATGCAAATCCACAATGCTATTGCAAAATGTTATAGCAGAAAAAATTTCAAAGCCTTCGGGTAGAGAAAGATTTTTTAATAAGACACACAAAGTAGAAACCTGAAGGAAAAGAATTACTAATTTGCTTACATAGAATTAAAGTGCTTTTATTCATCAAAAGAAATCTTTAAAAAATACAAGAAGCCACCCACTAGGAGAAGATGTTTGTGTCATATCTAACCAACAAAGCAATGATTCCAAACACAAGAACTCCTCTCAGCAGAAAAAAAATGGGCAAAAGGCTTTAAGAGACACCTCACCAAAAAATCCCAACTATCTTATAAACATGAAAACATGCCCAGCTTGGCTGGTAATCAGGAAAAGGAAAATTAAAGTCATGCTAAGATGCCATGACACATCAACTGGATTGGCAACATTCGGGGAGTTAGACAAATCCCAAACGATGACGGGGATGGAGTCAGGGAAACCTCCTGGCACTTTTAAACACCGCTGTTAGAAAAATCACCTGGCGTTCCTGAGAAATCTGAACAGGCCCACAGTTGAAGCCTTGGCAATTTCTCTTCCAGGTGTCTAACCTCAGCAGGCGGGAGGCGTGGACCACAGGACCCATCGCAGCACCCTTTACAAGCATCCTACGTTCTCACTTCTGAGTGGGAGCTGAACAATGAGAACACTCAGACACAGGGAGAGGATCAATACTTACTGCCTGTCGTGGGAGGGCAGGGAGAGCGTTAGGGAAAAGGGCTAATACTTGCAGGCTTCATACCTAGGCGACGTGTTGATGGGTGCAGCAAGCCACCATAGCACATGTTTACCTATGTAACAAACCCGCATACCCTGCATATGTACCCCAGAACTTAAAAAAAATTAAATAATCTTAAAAAATCAGCATAAGCATCCCAAACCTGAAAACCCCAAATATCCAGCAAAGTAAGGCAAATACGAACACCATGGTACATTCACACCAGGGCACACTCCCACGCACGGGCTGGAGCCCCACACGCCCTGTGCCCCACGGAGACCGTAACAGAGGATAAGGAAAGCAGAGCCCCGAAGGGCACACGCAGGCTGCTTCCCGGTGCACAGACTTCAAGCTGAAGCAACGTACGGTTTAAGGTTGTAGACACCGGGGAGTGAAGCCATAAAGACACAGCAAAGGAAAGTGATGGCCGAAACCTCTGGGAAAGAGGAGGGGGGTGGGGTGAGGGGAGGGATGCAGGGAGCCTGGGCGCAGACGGCGTTCTGTTTCCTGACCTCCCTGGTGAGGCTATGGAACCTCATTTTGTCCTGATTACTTAAGCACATGTGTGTTTCACACTCGCTCTGTGTATGAGGTGTATTCTGTAATGGTTGCCTTAACTGAGAAACAGCATCCACAGGCAGATTCTAGAAGAAAAGACTTTTGGAGAAGGATGATCACTAAAACTGGAAGAATATACTAAAAAACAGGCATTCTTGGCTGGATGCAGAATGAACACTGTGGCGTTCTGAAAATCAGGGACAGAAAACCACAGGAAGAAAATGAGTGAGATAAAAAGACGATAAACGCTGCGGACGGGAAGCAAGGAAAGCTTGCAGGGGAACCAGAGATGCAATCGCTGCTTCAAACCTGTGCAGCGGGCCGGCGCGGGGCTTCACGCCCGTCATCCCAGCTCTCTGGGAGGCCGAGGCGGGCGGATCATGAGGTCAGAATCTGGGGACCAGCCTGGCCAACATCACGGTGAAACCCTGTCTCCACTAAAAATACAAAAAATTAGCCGGGTGTGGTGGCGGGCACCTGTAGTCCCAGCTACTTGAGAGGCTGAGGCGGGAGAATCGCTTGGATCTGGGAGGCGGAGGTTGCAGTGAGCCAAGATCACACCACTGCACTCCAGCCTGGGCCACAGAGTGAGACACTGTCTCAAAAGAAAAAAACTAAAAAAGAAACAAACAAAAAAAACCCCTGTGCAGGGACAGTGAAGAAAGGCCGGATGTGGCAGGGCAGAAAGCACACCAGCGACAACCCTGAGACACTGCCTCACAATTTAAAAGAAAATTAGAAATACCTGAATCTTAAGTCGAAAAGGGTTTTGCTAAGGAAGGCAGAGAATAGAAACCCACTTTGAACATGTAGCGATGTTTCTAAGGAGAAAATCAGATAACTCAGAGCAGGAGCAATTATCAAAACCATAATTGAGTCAAACGTCGCTGGGTAGAGAGAGAGCAGAGCAGGAAGGTCATGAGGACGTCTTCCCCAAACAAAATCAGAGACACCGCCATAGGCCTGGCAGCTATTTCTCTATTTATTTTATTTGAAGGATGAATTATGTCATCTTTTAGCATTCTGTCTGAAAAAAAAATCATACTACAAAGGAACAGAAATCACACCAGCCTCCAATTTCTCATCTGCAATAAAATCGTAAGGAGACACTGGCACCAGGCATGCAGCTATCTAAGGGAAATCTATTTTTTGGTTGAAGAAAGGTTTCCAAGGGAGATAAATGAAGGGTATTAACCCGCAGACAAGTTAGAGTAGACATTTGAGGCAGGAAGAACACGCTGGACATCTCTAGAGCATGAACTGGCCTGGGGATGGTCAGTGTGGGGGAGGCTGAAGATGCAGGTGTGTCCCTGCACTCCCAGGAGCTGAGGGTGGAGATGAGAAGCAGACCAGGGTGGAGGGGGCATTGGGAGCACAGGGTGAGGAGGCTCAGGGAGGAGCAGGAGAGAGCAGTGGCTGAACCCAGAGGAATACAGCGCCCAGAAGTCAGGCCGCACATCTGAGACTCACAGGAGCAGCTGGTGTCAGCCGGCGAGAGGGGAGCAGGCAGGACGGTGGCCGTGATGAGAATCAGAGGAAACAGGCAACAGATCATGCCTGGGATAAGACCTGGGGATGCCTGCAGGACCTCAGGCACTTCACCCTTTCACAGCCATGCCAGTGACGTGTGGAGGAGTGTCTGTGGGAAAATGCACGTTCTACTTACCCTAAGACATTGGCCTGAAGGCCCTGGGGAGCTGGACAGGATGCCTGGGTCTCAAGGAGGGCCCAGGGCCCAGGTCTGCAGGTGTGAGGATGTGGACGGCAGACCCCTGCTGTGTTTGGGGCCAGCTTTGGTAATGGGCCATAATGGGTTTTCCCCTGAGCCCCTGTGTGGCTCCAGTCTCCTTCTCAGGACAGAGGTCAGCGGCAGGCACAGGGACAAGCCCGTGGGGCCGCCTCTTCCCAAACCACCAGTCCTCCACCCACCAGCCTCCCATAGCTCCCTCCAGACCCCCATGACTTCCACGACTCCCATCAGCTTCCTGTGGCTCCCCTGAGCTTCCCCAAGCCTCCCCCAAATCCCACCACGTCATGGCTTCCTCCAAGCTGCCATGGTTCCCACCATCCTCCCAGGGCTCCCAGCAGACTCATAGCATTCCCACCAGCTTCTGATGATTCCCACCAGCCTCCCAGGATTCCCACCAGCCTCCCAGGATTCCCATCAGCCTCCCAGGATTCCCACCAACCTCCCAGGATTCCCACCAGCTTCCCAGGATTCCCACCAGCTTCTGATGACTTCCATCAGCCTCCCAGGATTCCCACCAGCCTCCCAGGATTCCCACCAGCCTCCCAGGATTCCCACCAGCTTCTGATGATTCCCATCAGCCTCCCAGGATTCCCATCAGCCTCCCAGGATTCCCACCAGCCTCCCAGGATTTCCACCAGCTTCTAATGACTCCCATCAGCCTCCCAGGAGTCCCACCAGCCTCCCAGGATTCCCACCAGCTTCTGATGACTCCCATCAGCCTCCCAGGATTCCCACCAGCTTCTGATGATTCCCATCAGCCTCCTAGGATTCCCACCAGTTTCTGATGATTCCCACTAGCCTCCCAGGATTCCCACTAGACCTTATGCTTCCTGCCAGCCCCTCATGGTCCCACCTGCCTCCTGTGTTTCTATTAGTCTCCCATAAATCCCACCAGACTCACATGGTCCCACCAGCCTCCCAGGACTTCCACCCCCCTGCATGGTCACACCAGCCTCCCAAGGCTCCCGCCAGCCTCCTGTGATTCCCGCCAGCCTCCTGTGGCTGCGTCCCCTGGGCTGTTTCCCAGTTTCCCTTTGCAGATTGGCAGCTGTAGGCAGACATCACAGGGGAGGTCGGGGGCCAGGCAGGAAACAGCTCTCATCATGGACCACCCAACTGGTGCAGAGTTCAGGGCCAATTACTGTGTCCGCTTGGCTGGGTTTTTCCTCCCTGTGAAGCCAACACTCCCAACCTTTCCTGGGGACCCGAGGTCACAGCTGAAGCAATTAATTTAAACCAGTCCATTCCACTCTTAATAACTCTGCAGCACACAGCCCCTCTCTGTGTCAGCCGTCTGTCTTCATTGGGAGGCTGATGGATTGGCGATGCTTTACCGTATTTTATTTTTTCATCTGCCTTCTGCAGGGGTCGAGGTGAGGAGGGGAGCATTGGTTTCCCTGGGGGAATAATTAAAGCTCTTTCGTTCTGAGCCAGATCTGACGAGACTAATGGTCCGAGGGAGCCGAGGCTCCAGGAGTCGGATTAGCCGGAGAGTGGAGGAAGCTGCAGCCGCGCCACAGCCACCACGAGGCCAGCGAGGGCGGGTGACTTCAGGCTTAGAGCCACTCATGGCCAGCGGGAAAGCCGAGCGTGGCAGGCCCCCTCTCTCTGTGAGTCATTGTTTGCCTCTGCCAACCAGGGATAATGATGGATATTTACATACTTCCAACGTCAGCATGAAGGGTGAGTGTGGAGCACTGCCTCTCTGCTGACCCATCCTCAGGGCAGTGAGATGGGCAGAGGCTGCCACTGGTCACCCATGAGTTCATTCAGTAATTAGCAGCTGAGGGCCCAATCCGTGCCAGTGCTGGCGTGGTAGAGAACCCCTGGCTCTCACGGTGGCTGCCCTCCAGGGAGCCTTCCCATCCACCCATCCGCCTGCCTGGGGAGATGCTGAGAGTGAGTTATCCTCCCCGGGAGGGAGCCAGGACTCCCGCAGGGGCTGCATGTGGGTGCTCTGCCTTGGCCACTGCTCCTGGCCATGTGGGCTCTCTGATAAGTAAAACGACTCTTGTGCACTTTCGGAATGACGCCCCCAAGAGATGCTGCTGATCAAAGGGTAGCTCAGAAACTGGACATCAGACATGAAGTTTGTCTCTGAATTTGACATAATGAAATAAAATAGAAAGAAGTCACACACACAGCAGCGCAGTGCCTTCGTCCACAGGGACTGCAGCGCTCCTCCCTGGGGCCATTTGTGCTCACACCTGGCACCAGCGGGACAGAACCCAAGAGTGTCGGAATATTGGTACCCAGAAGATTTTCTTGCTTGTATCAACATATGGACCTCAGATTCAGGACTTGTCCTAAATTCTATCTTCTATAAAAACTTCAAGATGATTAATTAATTTATTTAAAATTCTAGTTTAATTTCCTTATACAAATAGGCACTTCTGCATATTTTTGCATAAATGTGAGCACCTACCGGCTTCAGGTGCAGTCTTTTCTCTTTTGTGTGGCTCTCTCAAGCACTCCCTTCGCCTGCTGACCCCAGAAGCGACAGCTTCCCTGCTCTAAATGGTGATTTATGCCGGGCCGTGTGCACAGTGCATCGCCACCACGCCGGCCTCCCCTCACCTGATCTCATCTGACACTCCTGAGGGCCTGCTGGGAGGCAGGGTGGGACTTAAAGTCATACTTCACAGGAGGAGGGGGGCTAGGTGAGGGGAAATAGCTCCCCCAAGGCCACCGGCAGATCCCAGGAAGGCTGGACGGAGTCCAGAGCCCCAGGCTCCTTCCAGCCATCTTCTAAAACAGAGCGACAGACAGGACTAGTGCGTAACACCTCGGGGGTCCCTCGGGCAGCCTCCAGGGAGCTTTGTGCAGCATTTTTCATCTCTCCAGCTGCCCCTATGTGAACGCAGCATCGGACCACAGCCTGATTCCCAGCATGGTTGTGTGGACGGGGCGAGGCACAGTCTGGGCAGCACACGGGGAATGTGGAGTGGGAGGCCCCCAGGACACCCGGGCTGACCCAGTGGGAGTGGGAGACCGGGGCCAGAGCCCTCCCACCCTGCATGCCCATGCCACCACGCCCTGCACTTGTGAGGTCCTCAGGTGCTGTTTGACACGATGCTGTATGTAAGGGAGAATGACTTGGTTGCTGAGAGGTTTCAGTGTCTGCACCTGCCCTGGGCTTTTCTGTTACTGTCCTGTCTACTCACTGTCCATCTGATTCATGGATACACTGCTCCTTTGCTAGCTAGTTCTGCCTCCACGCAAGAAAAGATGGTCAGATGGCTGGAACCTGGATCCACCGCATTTACACCCTTACCCACCTGTCCCAGCCCCCAGCAGCAAGGCCCAGCAGAGGGCCCTTCCAGCAGGCACCCAAGGGGTGCATCTCGCTGGGACTTCGTCTCCAAGTGGTGAATGGAGTCTGCCCTTGCAGTAGCAGGTAGGGCCACATGGGAATTGCCCAGCCCCTGTCAGGAAGGGGCTCGAGCCTGCCACAGCCCCTGCCCTGAGGCAGCCATGACAGGGACCCAGGCCCACTGCTTCTGTCCCTGCTGCCCTTCACTGTGGCCTGGGCTGAGACCAGGGCTTAGCAGTACATGTGGTGCAGGCACTGCCCTGGGTCCAGCCTCGTCTTCACTTGGATTTCTGGGAAGGAAAGGAATTGTGCCCCTTTCCTTCCAGAAAATGTTCTGTGTCCCCTTTCACCAAACCAAAGAGAAACTCCAGAGAGAAGCCAGGCAGGACGACTCATTTGACATCTGTAAGTCCTTATCCCAGATGGCCCCAGGCCCCTGCTAGCCTCTGCCACACTGGGGTATGAGGGTGTGCCCATGCCCAGTCCCTCGGGGTGATCTGCAGTGGCCATCCGTGAGTGCGGCCCTGACCTTTGTCCTAACCACATGCAGGCAGGAAGGCTCTCACCTTCTTCATGGGGTCTATGATGAAATCACTCTGGAGAATAGGCTCCATCCATGCCCTCTCCCCCAGAAGCCCAGGGGCAATGCACAGGGAGGGGGAGGACTGCCTCCCGGACCCTCCCCCCATCCTCTTCAGAGAGGGGCCTGTGTGTCATCTGGACCCCACCCAGGATCAGTGCATGGAAACTAGGCCAACCCAATGGCCCCAGGATCACCGTCGGAGGCTGCAGCCCAATGGCCCCAGGGTCACTGTCAGAGGCAGCAACATGGTGGCCTTTGTCTCAGCAGCAATCACCCCCAAGCAGCCCCTTCCTGGCCTGCTCGTCCCTGCAGGTGGACATCTGGGCCCAACAAAGTTGATGGGGCTGTGGCTTGGAATTTGAGGGTATGAGGACCCTCAGCTGGACGGGGCTTGGGAAAGGGGCCCAGAGTGCTGCTCCCATGCGGGTCCCAGGAGACGAGAGCTGTGGTCCGGAAGAGGAGCTGGTGGTCAGAGGAGCCGAGCCACCCCAGAGGAGGCAGTTCAGCACCCGGGGAGGGAGCAGCCCACGGCCTCCAGCGAGGAGGGGCGGGAGCCCAGGCTCCTCCCTCAGTCAGGGCCACTGCGCATGGGCTGCTGGGCTCTCCCAGCCGGTGTTCAGCACCCTGGCCTCTTTAAATGGCAGGGGCAGTGGTCCCAACCTCAAAGGCTCCCTGGTCACCCCAAACACTCTGAGGACGAGAGATGCTTGAAACATGGGCGTGTTCAGTCCCTGCAGCCTGGGGACTGCCCACTGCTCAGCCCGCGTGGGTTACATCTGTCCTGGGTTCAGGACACTGGTCTGTGAACAATGACCGTCGGGCTGATCCAGGCGGCAGCCTGTCTCCAACAGATTTGGTTGGAACAGAGGCGTGCACCTTCATTCGCATGCATTCTAAGGCTTCTGTCACACAACAGCAGAAAAGCCGAGACCACTTGCTCCACAAAACCTGAAACAGAGGACTATTGGCCCTCTATAGAAAGTTTCCCGATCTGTGATTCAGACGGCAAGGGTCACCCTGCCTCCCTGGACCACAGTGTGTCCGGATCCTTCACCTTCTGATGCTCCCGTGGCCCTGCCTGGCTTCCTCTCACCTGTGCCCTTGGACACAGCCAGTACCACCTCCTCCGTGGCTGCTCCCCGCTCTGTCCTCACCATGGCCAGCGGGACACGGCACCACCACTGCCCAGCCCACGCTGTGTGGGAGGGCCATCTGCAGTCCCTTGAGACAGGCCAGTGACAGGCATGGAAGGACGGATCCACGAGGCTGCCGTTGGGGTTGAGAAAAGGATCGAGGGTCGGGGTTTGGGTCAGCAAACCCCAGGATCTGGTGGGGCAACCCTTTGCTGCAAGTCCTGCCACCTGTTGTCATGGAAACCTTCCAGGGGGCAGTTGCCAGCTCCGCTGCCTTCTGAGCCCCGGGAAGACAGTCGTGTGCAGAGCCGTGGAGTGTGGGCTGTGCCACTGCATGACTCAGGCTTGAATGCAAGGGGCCTGCTTTCAGCTGCCTGCGCCTTTGTGAGTCCACAGCCTCTCTGTGCTTTGGGGTCTTCGTCCATGCATGGTGCCACGATTGTCCTGTATCTGTGACTTCCCGGAGGGTTTGCAGTCCGAACGCATCCGGCACGTATTAAGCATCAATCAGATATCGAGTCGATCGTAAATATTCTTGGAGAAAGCAGGAAAGTAGGCGACTAAGGCGCTGTGGACCCTTCATGCTAAGGGGGGCGGGCACAGTAAGTCTGATGCCTTTGCATCAAAACAGGCCTGGCTGTACTGGGCCGGCCGACGCAGCCGCACCACGGAGATTCAGTGACTTTTCCCAGGTCACGTTAGCAGTTTAACAGCAGAGCCAGGATTTGAAATTCAGCTGCCTGGCTATTGGCCAGAGCTGTCTAAGAGAAATGCCAGCCACGTGTGTAATTTCTAATTTTCTAATAGCTGGATTTATAAAGGTAAAAGGAAGCAGGTGAAATTGATTTTAATAACATTTTATTTAATGTAGTATATCAAAAATGATACTTTTACATGTGATCAACATAAACGCTGTCTGAGGCATTCTATACTCTGTGTTCTGTATTAATTCTTCAAACCAAGATGTGTGTTTTCCACTGCAGTCACGTGCCCGGCGCCCAGCACCCTGCATGGCTCACGGCTGTCACGGGGGCCAGGGCAGGCCCAGCTCTGAAGGCCACGAACGCACGTGTGCGAGGCAGAGTGAGTGAATGTGCAGATGGATGTGAAGATGAATAAACGAAGAGTCATTTCCCGTTTCCCACTTCCCTCCCTGGCCCTCCTTCCTAGCCTGGGCTCCCTTTGGTGACACGGACTCACCCTAATTTGTCGTTGAGCCCCCAGATTCTGTCCCAGGAGCTGGCACCTAGTGGGTACTTAGGAAGTGTTTGTGAAACAACACTGATGGAATCTCTAGTGCTGCCAGCCACCTCGATCCAAGGGGTGCCCCTGGCCTTGGCTCCCCCAGAACCCGTACCCCAGGGGATCAGGAGTATAAGATGTGTGCTCTACCCTGATTCCTGGGTGCCATCACTGGCTCCAGGACAATCCGTTACAGCACGGCGCAGGCTGTCTGAAGCAGACAAGCATGTAACATTTACATTCTTTCTCTAGAAGCCTGCAGGTTCCACAATTCAATAAACATCAGAGCAAAGGTTATTTTAAACTCCGCAGTTAAAATCGACGTGGTGATATATTGGTCTGACGACTCCTTTTATGAAATTACCTCTGAAATGTTATGTTTTCATTCTGGGAAGCTCATTCCAGCTTTGTTCTTCCTTGAACTTTATAACTTCCCCTGCAAACCGCTGTGTACCTGGCCACAGTTCTGGAAGTTTCTCTGGGGCCTCTGACCTGAGCTGTGGGGCTGCGGTGGAGGGGTGTGACTGACAGCATCGGAGAGCCGTGACCCTCTGTATCAGCCGCTGTTTCTCGTCTGGGCTCACTGCGATGACACACGCCTGGCTTCCCTCCCGATATGGGAGCCGACCCCCACCCCCGCCGTTCTTCCAGAGACTCAAACCTACCGCTCGTCAACACATCCCACACGTCAGGCTTCTCCCCAGAGGCGCTGAGGATCATGATGAAAACCACCCCAGGGCTTTTTGTGAGCTGCGCTGGAGTCGGCGGCGGAGAAGTTACAGATGCTGTGTGTGTGTGTCACCTGAGGGCCGCTAATTAGAGCGCTGCTGACAGCCCACAGCCCACAGATGGGGCGCTGGGGAGGCTGGGAGCAGGCAGGTGCCCAGGTGGGCTCCTGCAGGTCCAGGCCTGAGTGCTGCGGTGCAGCCCGCAAGAGCTCCAGCCACCCGGCTCTCTGGATCTCCCTTCAGCCCTGCCAGCCTCAGTCCAGCTCAGCCCTCACCTCCTGGGGGAACGCAGCCCAGAGCGTCCCACAGCCTTGGGGCCTGCATCACCCAGGATGGACTGGAGCCGTGGGTCTGACCGCTGCTCCCTGCGGCTGGTTCTCCCAAGGTCACGGGAGGTGGTGGAGGCCTGCAGGCCTGGGACTTTTCCCTGTTTGGTGGGTGGCCACTGGCCGTGACCTCACAGCCTTCCAGGGTGTCCTGAGTGATGTGAGGTAGTGACACTCTTAGGATTCCGTGATCCATGTGTCCTCTCTCAGCACACCTGCTGTGGCCCACAGTGCTCTGTTCTGAGCTCCTGGTCATCTTCCTGACAGGGACAAGAACAAATATCCATGGTGGAGGCTCCGCCAGGGCTCCACCGTGGGAGAAGGCGGTAGACCCAGGTCAGTGTGGGGGATGCCGGGTGAGCCTGGCTGAGCCTTGCCTCTCTGAGCCCGGCGTGCCCAGGTCTCCAATCCTAGGGAGGGTCCCGGGGAGTCAGGGAACAGACAGGAGAAAGCACCGTGGGTGAGGATGGGACTGGCACACCGAGCGGTACAGCAGAGGTGCCAGGCCTGCTCTCCAGTGGCGTCACTTCACCCACGGGTCCTCACAGTCTCTCCTGCTCCCCAGTCCCAGTGTCCCCTCCTGTTTTCCACCCTGTTATCTGCTCTCTCCTACCCCAGGGTTTTTCCGCCTCAGCGCCACTGACATTTGGGAGGGATCTGGCCCACATCAGCCGGCTCCAACGCCAGCACCCAAAGCCTCTGCAGACACCGCCCAGTGTCCCTGGGCAGCAAAACTGGCCTGTTGAGGACCAGCGGCCTGCCCCAGTATTTACCGTGTGTGTAAATACTCTGAGCCCCTGGGCGTACCTGAGCTGGCCTGAGGTCTAGGGTGGCTATGCCCACCGGTGATGCCAGGAAAGACAGCAAGCACGGGGCCTCAGCACGTACCAAACCGGGCTGGAACCCATGGCAGCATGAGCTCTGCAACCCCCGCAGCAATCATAGGAGGGAGGCACCGTCACTCGTACTGCACAGGCAGGAACGCTGAAGCGCAGAGCGTTTGGGCGCGTCAGAATTTCGACTGCTCAGCTCTGCCAGCCTTGCTCTCAGACATGCGGCTTCAGCAGGGCTGGAAGGGGCCCCGGGGAACCTCACTGCAGGGAACCAGAAACCAGCTGGTAGAGCTGGTGTCCAGCAGGCCACAGAGCTCCTCAGAGCCTCAGGCGGGGATGGAGGCCCCCGCCTGTCCCAGCCTTCCCCCAAATAGGGTTGCTCCTTTCACTCACTAGATGCTCAAATCTGACACAATTTAAATAGACATTCCTAAGAGTGTTGTATTTGCAGGTAATTCGACTGTTTTCTTGCAGTAGTTGTAAAAGGGGAAGGAAAATCTATTCCAGTTAATTGCAGGTTCTGCGGAACCAGAGTTAGAGCGCATCACCACTGAAACCAGCTTATTACCGCTCGGAAACGCGGCAGGCCGGGTCCATGGGCAGACGCGTTGCCAGAAGCCTTTGTCACGCCACGGCTGACATCTCCGCATTGTTTTTCAGCTGGTAATTCCTTAAAGACTGAGACAATAGTCATTTAATATCGTTTGCTCAAATCAACAGTTCCCCGAGCAAATAATAATAATAAAAAAATGTCCCTGAGAAGCCAATTAGACTGTGCAGCTTGTACCAAGCAACGGCCCTTTTAATAGATACCCTTTTTACAAGCGCAGCTGTGTCACCCAGATGAAAAATCAAGCCCCCTTTTGCTGCTGATATGTAAATAAATGCAGGCGATCGAATATGTAATAGCCCTGTTCCATCAGCGGGCTTTAGAAACCCGATAGGAGTACTTCAGATAAAGGCGCAATTTGTGGAAGAGATTTTCTAATGAGAAGGAGGGAAAGGAGAGGCAGCTAGAAGACCGGAGATCTCCGGGGTCAGGGAACGTGGCCTGGCCCAGAGGCAGAGCTCAGCCTGGTGCCGGGAGTCAGATGCCTTGGCTGGCTCCTCTGCGCAAGGATGGCGGGGGTCTCCTCGTGGGCGGCATCACGCAAGCACAGCAGCCACCGGGACTCTAATCTTGGTGCATACCTTCCTTTTAGACCCTGTAACCTCTGTGGCCTTCTCCCCAGCAAAGCACATATATGTGCACACCATTTTGCTATAGATCCAGGGGGCTCAGGGACCCTGAGGCCCACCCTTGGGCCCTAGGGCAAGATCAAGAGGGTTGTTGGAGCTGGGGTCTCCAGCAGGGTGGTTCTGCCCCTAGGGATGTGTGGCAATGTGTGGGGACATTAATGATTGTGCATATGGAGGGAGGGGACCCTGGCACCTCACTGCGGGAGGCCGGATGTGCAGCTCAGCTTCTCACAGGGCACAGGACAGCTGCCCTGCAAGGAAGAATCCAGCCCCGAGTGTAACAGCATTGAGATGGAAACAGCCCGCTCCGGGTGATCTGCCTCAGCAGGCCCCAGAGCACCTATCTAACCACCTGCATCTATGGATAGGGAAGCCGAGGTCTGGAGTGGAGAAGGGACTTGCCCAGACGCCAGGTCTTGTCGGTGGCAGAGGCAGCCCGGAGCCGGAGCCACTCCCAGCCATCCCATACCTGCTACCCAGCTGGGCTGCACCAGCCCCTCCTCAGCAGAGGTTCCCGGAGCCTGGTGGACCTGTGCAGGGGCTTTGAGGCCTCACTGGCCTCGGCTGTAAAGCAGAGGAGACAGTTCCAGTGATCCCAGACCTGCTACCCAATTCCAGGCCAGCTTTCAGCTGGGGCTTTGCCAGGGTTTCCTGACATAGAGAAAGAACAAGCCAGTGATCGATTCCCTTCTGACTCGGCCACGGGGCCAGGCCACAGGAGGAGTGAGGGTCAGGCTGGAGCTGGAGCATGTAGGGCCAGGCCACCCTGGGCCACCAAGGAAGGCTCTACCAGGAACAGGGCATTCCCGAGGGCACTGGAGAACTGGAGGGGAGGCCTAGGAAGTGTTTGTGAACCAAAGGAGGAGGAGGAGGCCTAAGGAGGAAGGGAGAAGGAGGAGGTCTAGGGAGGAAGGGAGGAGGCCTAAGGAGGAAGGAGGAGGAGGAGGTCTAGGGAGGAAGGGAGGAGGAGGAGGTCTAGGGAAGAAGGGAGGAGGAGGTATAGGGAGGAGGGAGGAAGAGGTCTAGGGAGGAAGGGAGGAGGAGGTCTAGGGAGGAGGGAGGAGGAGGTCTAGGGAGGAAAGGAGGAGGAGGAGGTCTAGGGAGGAAGGGAGGAGAAGGAGGTCTAGGGAGGAAGGAGGAGGAGGAGGCCTAAGGAGGAAGGGAGGAGGCCTAAGGAGGAAGGAGGAGGAGGAGGCCTACGGAGGAAGGAAGGAGGAGGAGGTCTAGGGAGGAAGAGAGGAGGAGGAGGCCTAGGGAGGAAGGAGGAGGAGGAAGCCTAAGGAGGAAGGGAGGAGGCCTAAGGAGGAAGGAGGAGGAGGAGGTCTAGGGAGGAAGGGAGAAAGAGGAGGTATAGGGAGGAGGGAGGAGGAGGAGGAGGTCTAGGGAGGAGGGAGGAGGAGGAGGTATAGGGAGGAGGAGGCGTTATGGGGGGAGGGAGGAGGAGGTCTAGGGAGGAAGAGAGGAGGAGGAGGTATAGGAAGGAGGGAGGAGGAGGAGGTATAGGGAGGAGGGAGGAGGAGGAGGTCTAGGGAGGAGGGGGGAAGAGGAGTCCTAGGGAGGAGGGGGGAAGAGGATTCCTAGGGAGGAGGGAGGAGGAGGAGGTCTAGGGAGGAGGGGGGAAGAGGAGTCCTAGGGAGGAGGGGGGAAGGAGGGAGGAGGAGGAGGTCTAGGGAGGAGGGAGGAGGAGGAGGCCTAGGGAGGAAGGGAGGAGAATAAGGAGGCCTAGAGGGGAAGGGAGGAGGGGGAGGTATAGGGAGGAGGGAGGAGGAGGAGATCTAGGGAAGAAGGGTGGAGGAGGTCTAGGGAGGAAGGGAGGAGGAGGAGGTCTAGGGAGGAGGGAGGAGGAGGAGGCCTAGGGAGGAGGGAGGAGGGGGAGGCCTAGGGAGGAGGAAAGAGGAGGAGGTATAGGGAGGAGGGAGGAGGAGGAGGTCTAGGGAGGAGGGAGGAGGAGGAGGTATAGGGAGGAGGAGGCGTTATGGGGGAGGGAGGAGGAGGTATAGGGAGGAAGGGAGGAGGAGGGGGTCTAGGGAGGAGGGAGGAGGAGGAGGTCTAGGGAGGAGGGAGGAGGAGGAGGCCTAAGGTGAAGGGTGGAGGTGGATGCCTCAGGAGGAGGGGAGGCCTAGGGTGGATGGCTAGACCTGAGGGTGGGAGGCCTGGGGTGTCATGAGGAAGGCTTCAGTGGGGATGGAAATGTGCTGGGTAGATTGGTCTGCAGGGCACTGCCAGCCATGGCCAGGCCTCCATCTCCCTCACCCACTGTGTGGAGAGCTGGTCCCATGGCTCCCTGTGGACAGGGCCAGCGGGATGGAGCTCCGTGCTGGTGGGTGGGCTCTGAAAGCCCCACATGTGGAGCCGCGTTCCCTGCCAATCCTTGGCCTGTCCTGCAGTCAGCTGACAGCCATGCCCAGTGGCAGAGTCCTGGGATCGGCGGCCGCAGCCCACCTGGACCCAGCAAGGTCTATGCCCGTCTCCTCCAGCCACAAGTCCCCGCAGAGGGCGTGCTCTCATACATCCCTCACAGCCCAGGCGGGGAACTCCAAGCCCCCGACCCTATCCCCAACCTCACCCGTCCCCTGGCAACCTCTCCAGAACCACAGGAGGGGTACAGGGGCCTCCCATCCCAGATCCCAGCCCCACAGTGCCCTGTCCTAGCGGGGAGGGGCTGTTCCCCAACCCCAGCCCTCTGTCCTCCCCGAGGGGCTCCCTTCAGCCTTGGTCTGCTCTCTCGTCTCCTGCACTGGCTTCTCTAGGATGAAGGTCACTGTGCTCTTCAGAACTCCGAGAATACAGTCCCCACTGCGGAAAAAATGAAATCTCCTTCCCCTCTGCCCTTTCAAGGTCACCAGTGGTGATGGAGCAGCACATCGCTGTGGTCTTATTTCCTTTGCTCTCAGACAAACAGGGAAGTATATACATGCGTATGTGTATATACATGTAATTTATATCTATAATTTTTTGCTGTTTTTCTTTTTTAATCAAAATGACATTCCGCTGCCTCTGCTCCCTCAGATCCCGTCATGCAATTATCTGTAGCGGCCATCGTTCCAGGCCATCGTTCCAGGCCAGCGCCGCCGGCCTCATCCATTTTCATCACCGTTGCAGAGTGCAGCAGCCAGGTCCTGCCACCTCCGCACCCTCTAGGCCCTGCCGCCTCCGCACCCCCTAGGCCCTGCTGCCTCTGAACCCCCCAGGCCCTGCCGCCTCCGCATCCCACTCTGGGGGACCCCTGAGGGTGGGCCTCATTCAGCTCGGTCACCCCAGGAATGCACACACATGCGTGCACGTTTGTACACACAAGCATGTACACACACCAACATCCTGCCCTTTCTGGGGTCCAATGAGTCATGAATGGACGGCCACGTTTGGAGTGCTGAGACGCCATCCCCGCCCACAGGCCCTCACCTTTTCTCCAGCCACACACCAGCCTCCTGTGCCCAGCCGGGAGCTCTGAGCATGAGGAGCCTGCGTGGTGAGGGAAGACACTGAACCCTGGGGCCCATGGGCCAGGCTGAGCAGGGCATTTGCCCCCCTCCGTGAGCCTGGCTCTGCATCCTCCAGCCTAGGCTGCCTCGCACAGGGCTGCAGACCAGGCAGCTGAAGCAATGGATACCAGGTCCTCCCTGTCCTGGAGTGCAGAGCTCCAGCAGCCTGCCCCAGCATTGACTGTGTGTGTGATACTCTCTGAGAATTAGCAAGGCGCGGGCAGGGCTGCTCCCTCCTCAGGCCTCTCTCCTTGGCGTGTAGACGGCCGTTTGCTTCTGTGTCCTCTCGAAGTTGTCCCTTTGTGTGTGTGTCCCAATCTCCTCTAATAATGACCCTGGCAGGTTGGATGAGGTCCTGCCTCCTGTCCTCATTGTAACTTAATTACATTTTAGAGAGCCCTATCCCCACACACAGTCGCATTCTAAAATACTAGGGGTTAGAACTTCATCCTAGGAGCTCCAAGGGACGCTCTTCAGCTCTTGACAGTCTTCCTGCTTGGACAGATGGACAGACCCTCTGACCACAGATCCCCCTGGCCCCAGGGGCTCCCGAGCCTCTCAGCGGTGAGGGACAGCAGCTCAACCTTGGGGCAAAGCGGGCCCAGGCCCTTCCCACACGTTGCTTCCGTGAACATGACACACAAGGAAGCCCTTTGCTCGGAAACAGCACCGTGTCAGGGTGCTGAGAACTTGGATTTTTTTCTTCTATGTCCTTTTTCCAAAGCACCCCATCTTGCTGGCGTGTGCTGGCCCCAACAGTAAGATCAGCATCAAACCTCGGAGGGAGAAGGGGACACGGGTTTCCAGCATGGCGGGGGTGTCCCTCCCTGCCTCCCCCGTGCCTGGGGTGCACTCTCTTGGATGGGACCCACTGGTCCCCAGTCCACCCGCAGACCCCTGCCTTCTCTGGCCCGCCTGGGTGGAGCGCCCTCGTGGCCAGCTGCCTTCTGCTCTCCCCTCCCTGACAATCGACAGGCCAGGTCCTCGGGAGGCGATTACAGCTGTCACCACTCCCAGGGTGTCAGGGAAGGAGTGAAAACCACACGGCTGTCTTCTCAGGCCCACCTGCCCACCCATCCGCCGACCTCTGCCTCTGCCTCCCATTGATCCTGCCCATCCTTATTTTCCAAATGATGTCCCAGAGGCTTCTGGTCTTTCCACGCTGACTCCGGGCCTAGGGCAGCCTCCACTGGGGCGAGGGTCGGGGGAGCTGAGCCGCGCACGGAAGAAGCGGATGAGCTCTCTCCAACCTGCTGCTCGTGCGTGCAGCTCGGGAAACAGCTCTGTGAGAAGCCGGGGTATCCCTCCCCTCTCTCTGGAACCCGAGTCCTGCCCTCGCGTCTACCACAAGCTACTGCGTGTCCCTGGCCTGGGTTTGGGGCTGGACTCCTCACAACCCACCCTGACCCGCAGGCTGGGGTCCACAGCCCACCCTCCTGGGCACCGATTAAGCACCCCCGTGTTCCCCTGGCCGCCCAGGCTCCACCCGTGCTCAGGCTCCTGCTGACCCTGGGAGCTCCAGAAGAGGAGCGGGCCACTTGCCTATGTCCACACAGCTTGTATGGCCAGGGCAGGGGCCCAGCCAGGAGCCTGGACACTCCTCTTCCGGGACCTCCAGCAGGGTGGCTGCTCAAAGGTCTCGGGCCAGGTGCCATGCGCTGAGAAAGCAGGAAGCCGCCTCTGCTCTCTGCTTCTGGGCTTGCAGAGACGGCCATAGGTCTGGCCTTCAGGCTGCAGAGGAATGAACCCAAGTCACAAGGCCAGTGCCGAGGACAAACTGGAGGGACGGCCAGGTGGGCTGTGCAGACGTCTGGGGCTGCTGGGCCAGTGGGACCTGGCTGTCAGAAAGTGGGGCAGCCAAGGCTCAGAGAGGTCCGAGCAGAGCGAAGCGGGTCGTGGCCTTCACCTCTGTGGCTCCGCTGGGAAGCCCTCCAAGCTGGCCCCCAGGCAGATGCGGGAAGGTCCATCAAGTCTGCGCTCCTGCCTCTGTTCCTTCTGGTCACACAGCCTCCGCCCCACCTGCCCACAAGTGTGGACCTCCAGCTCTGCAAGCTTGGTCCTGGGGGCCCACAGCGGAGCTCCCACGTAGGTCACACCCCACCACCTGGACACTCGGCCGTAGGTAAGAAGAGAGAGTGGCGGGAGAGAAATGTGAGCCCTCCCCAAGCGCCGTCCTGGGGCCGTGGGATCCTCTGGGTGGGTCAGCGCCCACCGTGGGACTGTCTCTCCTCCTTGGCAGCATCTCCCATTCCAGGTGACCAGGGCTCTGGGTTCCCAACTCTGCCGGCCCTTCCACTTCCTGTCACAGGAAGAGCAGAGTGCCCAGTTCCGGAAGGGCGAGGCTCCCCAGGGCACAGACACGGGGTACATCCGTGCCTAGAGAATGCCCACGTGCATGGCCCCACATAGATGCACAGGCCCTCAGATGAGTGGACGGTGCAGCCAGAGGTCCCCCACGGACAGGCAGGCGTGGCAATTCTAACCCAGACACCCTGGCAGGGACTGGATCAGAAAATGTGGAGGGCACCCAGGGCGCAGAGGGGCTGTGCAGACCGTCAGAGAGGCCTTCCCAGAAGAGGCAGAGCTGAGTCCTCGGAGGAGAAAGAGGACCCGGAAGGGGAGGTGGGCACACCCTGCTCACACTAGGCTGTGGGCCGGGCACTCAATCTCCTCCTTCTCCTCCTCTTTTTCTCCCTCCTTCCTTCCCTTCCTCCTCCCTTCTCCCTTCCTCCTTCCTCCTCTGTTCTATCCCACCTCCCTCCCTCCTCCCTCTTTCCTTTTTCTTCTTCCCTCTCTCCCTCCCTCCCTCTCTCCCTCCCTCCCTCTCTCCCTCCCTCCCTCTCTCCCTCCCTCCCTCTCTCCCTCCCTCCCTCTCTCCCTCCCTCCCTCTCTCCCTCCCTCCCTCTCTCCCTCCCTCCCTCTCTCCCTCCCTCCTTCTCTCCCTCCCTCCTTCTCTCCCTCCCTCTCTCCCTCCCTCCCTCTCTCCCTCCCTCCCTCTCTCCCTCCCTCCCTCTCTCCCTTCCTCCCTCTCTCCCTCCCTCCTTCTCTCCCTTCTTCCCTCTCTCCCTCCCTCCCTCTCTCCCTCCCTCCCTTAGAAGCACAGTGAGTGATGAGTGGGCTCCATGATCCTGCCCTGAGCCCACAGCTGGAAGCCATAGGTGGCACAGAGGACACTTCAGAAGAGCTTCCTGGGGCAGTGACGCAGCGATCCTGGGCACCCCTGCCTCACAGGAAACAGACATGGCAGGCAGAAGTGGGGGCTTGGTGTCCTCTCCTGCTTACAGCTACAGCCCCTTCCCTGGCTGCACCCCCTCTTCTCTGATCCCACTTCCCTCACCCAGATTCCCCAGGGGACTCCAGCACGTCTGCCCCACCCCCCGCCACCACCCAGTTAGCTGGGCCCCTCACCTCTTGAGAAGGCATCTGTGCTTCCAGCCAGGAGACTCTTTACCCTGTAAACTCAGATCACTGAAAGCATGCTGGGAAACAGGAGGACCAGAAGAAAAGGCGACACGCTATCCCAGTGCTGCGTGTGCACCCTGTGTGGAAGGCTGCAGATGTGGGCACCGGCCTAGGTGCCCAGCCACCCTGCCCAGCCTGCCTGGGCCCCAATGCCATCCCTGGGGGACCTGCGCTGCCCCCAGCCTGACACCCAATAGGAACACCGTCCAGAAGAGAGGATGTGCTGCCCCCACCCTGAGGTCATGACCCTGCCCCCTGGGAGCGTCCCACAGAGGCGCAGACCCCCGGGGCTGGCCTGGCTCCCGTCCTCTGAGAGGGGCCCGAGGCAGGCACAGCCCTGTGCACATGAAATCCCACAGGACCGCTGACCCTCAGCCACCCATGGGGGAAGGTCGGACATGGCCCACTGCTAGCTCCTGGATGGGCTGAGCCCGTGAGGCTGGCTCCAGATCCCAAGGCCTTGGCTACATTCACTCACATCGGGTCACACAGCCAGCAGACAGGACCAGAGCTGGGGCCTCACTCATGGTAGCTCATAGGCGGAGGCCTCCCGCGAAGGCTGCCTGCTCCTCACCTTGCCCTGTGGTAAACAGAGTCCAGACAGCAGGGCCAGAAGGCAGCTCCGTTGTCCCCTGGCCACAAAGCTAGCAGGTGGTGAGGGGGCCCAGAAGGCAAGTGCCCTGGTCCCAGGCCACAAAGCTAGCAGGTGGTGAGGGGGTCCAGAAGGCAGGCGCCCTGGTCCCATGGCACCCCCATTCCCGGGGTCTCTGGAATGACACACGGAGGAGGGGATGGCACCTTCCCTGTGAGCCTCTTCCCAGTAGCCACCCCTGGGAACCTCACCTTGGACAGCTCCCTGGCTTAAGCCTTGGGAGGAAGAAATCTCTAACAGGCCCCATCCAAGCAGATCCAGAGACACTGGGATGGCTGGTTTTGCAGGACGGCACTGGAGCAGCCCGTGAGTCAGAGACAGCCAGGGGCTGTCTCAGGAGCAACTCAACCCCAGCTGCTGGGAGGCAGGCCGCCTCCGGAGCGGGCTTCGGGCTCTGGTTCTCCTTGCCTAAGAAAGGGGAAGTGGCTCTTGCTTCAACCACAGGCCCCAGGGGCACCTGGTTGTCCTCCCCGCGAGTGGAAGTCCCTGGAATAAAAAGTTGCACATGGACAGAAAAGGATCCATGGGGATGGTTGAACACTGAAGCCCCCCAAGGTGGGCCAAGCCCTCTTATCAGCCACAACCCCAAACCAGAGTCAGAGGGTGGGCGGCACGGCCTAGCCACCGCCATCAGGCAGAAGGAAGGCCTCGGGCACTTGCGCAGGGGAACTACCTGGAGCTGCCCTCCGACCGGGCACTGGCCTTTCTCAGCTGAGTCCCACTTGGTCTCCACTCACTGAGAGAGGCTGCAGGACAAGTTCTGCCCGGAGAGCCAGCCCCCAGGACAGGGTTCCATCTCAACGGCGTCCCGAAAGCGTCTGTCACAGAGTGGATGAGTGGGTGAAGGCTCTGCACCTGTGGAGCATGTGGGCACGACGGACCCAGGGTGCACACACCCCACGGTGGGGCGGACACACAGAAGCAGCGACTCCCAGCCAGCCCCACATGCCCCGCAGCAGGCGGTAGGACAGGGGCGCACAGCACGGGGACCCTGCGTTCCCAGATGCAGGCCTCAGCACATGGGGACACCCCTGTGTTAGCCACAGGCCACGGCACCAGCCGCACCCACCCCGGCCTCTCACACCTTCAGTGGCACCCAGGTGTTGCCACTGGCCTTTGCCAGATCACTGAGGTTTGGCCATTTTTGAGCCACAAAAATGACAATTGCATAAGGTTCTACCTGAAACATCCTAAATATTTAACTGAGAACTCACTTTTCCTGTCCCCAAAGATACACCGAGCTTCCCACAGTCAGGGCCGTGGCTTCCTTTTGCCCACTCCCCCAGTGCCTGGCTGAATGGAATCAAATGGCTTGGAATGTCAAGAATGTCCCTTCCTTCTGCCTACCAAGAATCAGGGGTTCAAGCCAGCCCAGGCCCATGGACAACCTTGGGCACCCCCTGCCCTCTCTGGGGAGAGCTGCCACAGCAAGAGGAGACAGGGAGAGGAAGGAGAAGAGGAAGAGGAGGAGAAGAGAGGACGGGGTGACGCCTGGCTATTCCGGCACCTCAGCCTTCTCTGCTGCAGCAGGTGAGTCAGCCACCTCGGGTGTCCAGTCCAGAGAGCTCCCTAGTGGCTGCCATTCCAGCCAGCATCATGTGGAACCGAGAAAGAACCCAGCCACGCTCAATCCACACATGTAATTGTAAGAGGTTGTTTTTTAACATCACTAAGTTTTGGGGTTGGTGGCAGCAACATACAACCATATTACATGTCGGCAGGAGGATGCCTGCATCCCAGTGTGGTCCTGCCGCCCAGAAGTCTCCTGACACCTGACCCCGCCAGCTAGCACTCCCCTCCTCCTCCCCAAACCCTTCTCCAGCTGCTCTGACGGAGGGACTTTCCTGGCCTCTGCCCACGAGGACCTCACTGCTGAGACCCACACTCCGGGTGCACCTTCTAGAATGAGAGCAGCGCCTCGGGAGGGCTCGGCCTTCCAGATACAGGAGCTCGGGTGCCGTGGCGGTCCACGGGCTTGGGGATCATGCGGGTCTAGAAAGCTCTGGGTCCTGGCTTCTCTGCTTTTCTGTGTGTTATTTGTCCTCTTGGAAACAATATGCTTCTCAGGAAGAACAGACACCTGCTAGCTGTGAGCTGCTCCACGAGCTGCTGACAGATAGGGCTGATAATTGATGCTGCCATCCCCCCGTCCCACTCCGGCCTGGACCTGTGCTCCACCAGGCCCTCCAACCCTGCCTCCAGCAACCCTGGAATAGACGTCGAAGCAGATGGCAGGAGAGAGCCCAGAGCAGCCAGCGAGAGCCTGGCTTGGCCCGAATCCATCTGTCCTGCTTCAAGCATCTTGCCCGCCAGCCACATTCATAGTTTCAGCCACATCAGCATTTTGCAAAATGCCAGCTCCAAGCACGGGACTCTTGAGGGCTGTCGTGGCTGCCAAACTGAATTTTGACACATTCTGGCCTTTGTGAGCACACCGGAGCTTCGTCCACATGCAGAGGTTGTGGGAAGGTCCGCTGCCCCATGCTGCTTCTCAGAGTCACTCAAGTTAGCACGGGCTCAGGGGCCCCCTCCTCCCACCCACCCTGCTTGGCCAGCTCTGCTCCCACATCCAGCCTCTCCTCTGCTGGAGTTCCTCCAGGGGCAGGGACAAGACCACCGCTCAAACGCGCACCTTTCTTGTGTACCTCCACTGAGCATCCAACCCAGGACAGATCTGCGTTTCCTGCCATGTCCCTTCCAGTAAAATGTGAAAGATGGTGCTCTGGTCCGAGAGAGAGCCCTGGAGCCCCAGCATGGCTGGGAAAGGTTTGGCCGAGGAGGGAAGCAGCAGCCAGAGCCTCACGCGGGAGCCTGCCCAAGTCACGGAGCCAACTGCACTCCCCACTGTGTCGGGTGGGACCCTGTCAGCCATAAGTGGTGGCAGGAATTAAAACAGGCAACACACACACAGACATACACACACACACACATACACAGACACACATACATACATATAAACACACACATACACATCACACATTTAAACACACACACACATACACACAAATACACATACAGGTACATACACATAACATACACATATACACACGCACATACATACACACATGCACATACACACATACACACACATACACACATACAGTTAGCAAAGACAGAGGGGAGAGAGGAGGAGGAGCAGGAGAAAACAGAGGGAAAGGAACGCTTCAGCTCAGTCAATGGCTGAGGGTAAAGGGCACCTCTGTCTTAGGCACAGACGGGCCCCAGGCCTGGCCTCTCCCTCTCTGTCCCTTCTCCTCTTCCATGTCAGCTCCATTTCTAACACGGGATTCATGTGCGGAAAAGCGTCCCCACCAAGCAGCTCTGCACACACCTTCTCAAGTTCAATCTCAGCGGGAAAATCAGCGAAAGTCTCTCCCCTTAGAAGATGGAGCCCCGAGCCTAAGCCGCAGGCCAGGGCGAATGTGTGCACATCCCAGGAGCAGTGACAGCGCTGAAGACGGGAGCTGGTCTAGTCCTGGGGCAAAGGACCACCCGCAGTGCCCATGCTGGCTGTGGCGGGACACACTAGCAGATTTCAACCCTCAGGGACTCTGGGCACAAGGAAAGGGGCGTGGGCAAAGTGCCGAGGACCCAGCCCACTCTAAGCCTCTGCACCGAGCCCAAAGCTGCACCAGGCTGGGGAGACAGAGTGGCAGCAACCCACGCCCCCAAGGCTCTCTTCCGCAATGCGTCAGATTTCACCAGCCAGGCTGGGTGTCATGTTCATTTCAAACCAGAAACTCTCAAACGCTCATTGAACTGACGGCTGTGTGTGCAGTGCATGGTGTGTGCCCGGCTCTCAACAGGGCCGGCTTCCCCGCTGCTCTGCAGAAGACACCCTGGGATATTCCAGTGCTGAGCAGCGCTAGGCCGGGGCCGAAGCCAGGGCAGGGCCGGTTAGCTCCATTCATGGTCATCGGGTCACCTGCTGAGGACACCCAGGTAGTCACGTAGATGACGATAGTGCTGCCATTCGCCGGCCTGGCTCAGGCAGGTCCTGTGGTGTCAGGCGGGCCCCAGCAGGGAGTCTAGCGGGCGGTGACCCTGGAAATCTGGCTGGCAGAGGTCTGGAGACCGGCATTGGCCCATTCCCAGTGAGTGCCAGGGCCGTGTGGGCCCCACAGACAGGCAGGCTGGGGTCCAGAACGCCTGAGTCCTCTCAGGGTGCAGTGGAGAAACTGAAGCAGAAGTCGCTTGGTGGACCAGCCCAGCAGGGCTCAGGGCCGCGCTGACGGGGTGGGTGAGGGGGAGGCATCCTCTCAACTCTGACACCACGGCCCCTTTCCTGCGGCCCTCCAGGGTGTAGGCTGGGCCAGGGAGGAGCCCCTGCCAGCCCTGATTCTCCCACACGGAGCTGGGGGAAGGGGTGGGGAGCCCAGAGAACCTCAGGGAGGCTGTGGGCAGAACAAAGGGCCATCTCACCAAATCCCCCTCAGCAGGCAAAACCCCGTGGAAATCCCTCGGGCCCCTGAGTCAGGCCCGGTTCTGGAGACATTCATCAGGAAGACCTGGCCCCTGTGCCTGCCGGTGCCTCTGGCACAGCCCTTCTGGGCACTCCCCAGCCTCTGTCCCACCACTGCGCCTCAAGGGGTGGGTGGCCAGCAGGCCTTGCTCTTTCCACCCCAAATAACACCGCCACACACATCCTCAGAGATGCCTCACGACGCCTAGGGCGCAGGCCTCTGTGGGTGCCCTGGAACTGCGTGGCCTACTCTCGGCAGAGGTGGCTCTGCCACGTCACTAAGGCCGTCCCCGTCATCCTACCGGGACGTCCCCTCCTTTGCAGGCCTCCCCAGCTCCATGGGGCCTCCCCGGCGCCCAGGTCTCAGAAGCATTCGTAGGTACCAACCTGTCTGATCTTCATCACTCCAGCGGCATCTCGGGATGACAAGTGAGGCCTTTCTGACTCAGTGGTGCTGGGCAACTGGCTGAGGCTGAGCCGCTGTGGCTGAAGGTCCTCATGGCTGTGGCTCTCCTCCCCTCCCCTCCCCTCTCCTCCCCTCCCTCTCCTCCCCTCCCTCTCCTCCCCTCCCCCTCCTTGGCTCTCCTCCCCTCCCCTCCCCTCCCCTCCCTTGCCTCCCCTCCCCCTCCTTGGCTCTCCTCCCCTCCCCTCCCCTCCCCTCCCCTCCCCTCCCTCGCCTCCCCTCCCCATCCTTGGCTCTCCTCCTCTCCCCTCCCCTCCCCTCCCCCTCCTTGGCTCTCCTCCCCTCCCCTCCCCTCCCCTCCCCTCCCCTCCCCTCCCCTCCCCTCCCCTCCCCTCCCCTCTCCTTGGCTCTCCTCTCCCTGTCAGTGCTGGTTTCCTGCTGAGTTTCATCGGCCCTCCTGCTGCGGACCCTTTAGGAGCCACGTGCTGTGCGGTTCGCCCTGCGGGTTCTGGCCCATGGGTCTCTGGAGTCTTTTGTTGAGGGGAAGAGTTCATGTGAGGTGACATCACCCGTCAGTGACTTCCCTCTTCCTGTCTTTCGCTAAGGATTGATCAGAGAGTGCCCCCGGCCCCAAGGTCACACAGATAGTCTCCCGCACTCTCAAAATTAACTCCATCATGTTCACCTTTCTCGGTTATGTGCTAAATCCACCTGGAGTTCATTTCGTTCATATGGTGTGCAGGGGAAAACCAACTCTGTTTTTATCTATGACCTGCCAAAATTTCTCAGCAGAGTTTAATACATAATCCACGCTTCCTCCAGATACCCGTTGCCACTTACCCGAGTCTCGTACACAGGGGTCTCTCCCGGGCGTCCTCTCACGTCCCAGTTTTCTGACAGCTTCCACACCCCAATTCCTGTGGCTTCGTCATCTGTTTTAAAGTCTACTAAATGAGCTTCCCCCAACAACCGAATTTTTACACGTGTTTTCAGAATGTGCTAACCTATTTATAGAGTTTATTTTTCTATACATAATTTTTAATCTGTTTTTCAAGTTCCAAAAATTCCTATTGAGAGTTTAATCAGATAGCGCATTGAATCCACAGGTTAATTTAGAGGAAATCGGCGTCTTCACAATGCTCGTCTCCTTCATGAACCTGGCTGCGCTCCTCCGCAGTTGAGTAATAACTGTCCAGAGCGAGCAGCTGCGAAGCCCCGCGGCGGACAAGGGGCAGTCAGCACAAGGCTGAGGTGGCCGGCCGGGCCGCCTGGCTGCAGGAGAGACTCGGGATGCCTTCTCTCTGCCCAGTGGACGAGCCTGGGGTAGGCTCTATTTATTTCTCTCCTATTAGGAGCAAAAGGAGAAAGCAAGAGGAAAATGCATGACCTCTGAGGGCCGCAGGTCAAAATTGCAAACAGTCGCTCTGCCCACATTCCTTTGGCCAAAGGCAGTCAAATGGCGGAGCTCAGCATCAGTTGAGCGGGGATGTAACCGGGCGACAATACTGGGGGCATCCCCCATGCCCTTGGTGAGGGCAGAACACCTAACCCCTCTGCACGGGCGTGGAGGCCTGGAAGCCATCATCAGCTCTCCCACGAGGGCAAATCCGCAGTATTCAGGTGCTGTGTGTTTCTATGGTGTTAAGCGCTTCTCTGCAAAGCTGGTGGTGTCTTCCCTCAAGCTGACTCCAGCACAGCTCACCTGCTGCACAGGGACTTCAGAGGGAACATCAGCTCTGCCAGCTCCTTAGAGAGGCTCCTTAGAAGCCACTTCTTCCAAGAAGGAGAGTGAAGCGGGAATCCACAGCACGGTGCACAGTGCAGGGCTCTGTTTTTAGGAACAGGATCTGAAGAGATTAGGGTGGAGTTTGCACCCAGGAAAGGGGTTAGTCATGGAGCCACGTGACGTGCGCGCCAGGGTGTGATCGGCTGCTGATTTGCTGAGTGGCCTGTGGCACATCCCGCGTGCAACCTCTGGGCCTCCAGCTGTCCCAAGTGTACAGTGATGGGGCTGGACCCAATGACCTCCAAAGGCCCTTCCCAAGTCTGTGATGTTTCATGGGTCCATAATTTATGAGTGCCTCCGAAGAAGAGTCCCAGCATGGCAAGGGTGAGAAAACCCACCATAGTGAGCAGATGTGGGCAGCCGCTGGGGCTCGGACACAGGTTCAGGGAGGGGCACGTGCCAGTGTGCCTGTGTGTGTCTGCGTGTGAGAGTATGCGTGCATGTGTGCGTGTGTGCATGTGTGTGTGTGAGCATGTGTGTGCATTTGTCGTGTGTGTTGGGGGAGCAGGGATGCTCACTGTGTCCATGGTTTTACAGGGAGAAATGGGCCTCGTGGGGGCTCCTGTGAGCTGGAATACAGCAGAGCTGGTAGCCAACATCTGGAAGACAAGGCCGCCGACTTCAACTCAGTCGAGAGAAGCCCTTTTCTCCCAAGCAGGGCTTTTCAGTAATGACACGGTCTCCCTTAAGGGCTTGTGAGATTCCTGGGCTTAGTGGGGACAAGGCGACCGTGAAGCATCTCCGTGTGATAAAACACACCTTCCAGGCATTCTCCTCTTATCTGCAGCAGCTAAGGAAAGCTGGGCTGCCTTATCTACCCCTTTCTTCCTGCTCTCTAAGCGTATCCTCGATTCATGCCAGAGGGGCCCTGGGGAGTCAGGCTGGCGGATCCTGTGCTCCGGGTGCGCAGCATCAAATCCTGTAGCGCGGCCTTTGCCTCGAGGCGGCTCCTGGCCTGTGCACCACGAGGGCAGCCTGGGGGGCTCGGTGAGGAGGGGGCGGAGGGGAAAGGAGAGGCGGAGGAGGTGGAAACCTTGGAGCAATTCAAGTGTACGGTGGACCTCGGCTTTTCTTTCTGGAAGCAGACTCAAAGGGAGACAGAGGAGCTCCATGCTGGCCGCACTTGGAAGAAGCTCGGCGTGGCTGGCCGCAGGCACTTCCGCCTGCAATTTCAGCACCGTGGGAGGTCGAGGCAGGTGGATCGCTTGAGGCCAGGAATTTGAGTCCAGCCTGGGTAGCATGGCAAGACTCTGTCTCCACCCAAAATACAAGTTAGCTGAGCATGGGGGCATGGGCCTGTAGTCCCAGCTACTTGGGAGGCTGAGGTGGGAGGATCACCTGATCCTGGGGAGGTTGAGGTTGTAATGAGCTGTGATGGTACCACTGCACTCCAGCCTGGGCACAGAGTGAGACCCCATCTCAAAAAAAAAAAAAAGAAAGAAAGAAAGAAAGTAAAACAAAAGAAAAGGAATGAGGTGTGCTTTCCAGGTGATCAGATTCAGCTTCACAGAGGCAGAAGCTGGAGATGAGGCTGAGAGGGGAAGGGAGAGGGCCTCTCCCCGAGGCCTGTGGGCAGGGTTCTACGTCCTCTGTCCTGGACGCCTGTGGTCCAACTCACCAATTCAGTCTCTAAGGGGCAGAGGCCACTCAGGGGCACCCCAAGTGGAAAACCCAGGTCAGCTTCGGGGAACCAAGGTTCTCATTTGACTCCAGTCCCAGGAGGAGGAGATATGGGGACAGAAGCACCTCTGGGTCAAGGCTCCTGGGCCGGGGCTGCCGGTGGGAGGCCGGGGAGACTTCAAACTCCTTTGCTCCGCCCAGCACTGGATAGCCTAGGATTGGCCTCCTCTGTTGCTTCGCGTCCTCTTCCCTCTCTGGAGAGAGCGTGGACTCCTGAAGGGCAGTCAAGCTGGGTGGGGGCCAGGACAGAGGCTGTAGCCAGCGCTCAGTTCCACCTGGTGTCACTGTCCCAGTGCATGCAGCCACGCCTCCACCTGCCGCCATCTGCCCTCCTTTACCTGCCCGCTCCCTGGTTACCAGGAGGCCCCGCCCACATGCAGAAGGGGTGAGAGGTTCTGGGGATGCACATGCCTCAGGAGCAGCCCTCACCTCGCTGACATGTGAACACCCCAATCCACTTCCTCCGTAAGCCGGACAAGGTTGGGGTATGTTCTGGACACCGAGGCCACGTCCTAGGGGTGGTGGAAATTGACATGTGAACACCCCAATCCTCTTCCTCCGTAAGCCGGACAAGGTTGGGGTATGTTCTGGACACCAAGGCCACGTCCTAGGGGTGGTGGAAATTGATATGTGAACACCCCAGTCCTCTTGTCCCTTAAATGGGGTAAGGTCGGGGCGTGTGCTGGATGCTGAGGCCACGTGCTGGGGTGGGCTTCTCCTGCCCTCCTCAGGTAACAGGCTTGGAAACCCCTTCTTGGGTGGCTGCTTCTTTCTCTGTCTCAGGTCCCCACTCTCTAATCGGCACTTCCTGAAGTCCCGCCTGAATAAACAACTTGCACCTAAAATCCTCATCTCAGGGTCTGCTTCCGGGGAACGCAGATAAGACGTGGGCCTTGAGGGTGTCTTAATGCCCCGTGAAGTGCACTTCTTGGGCTCCAGGCAGCACCTACATCGTGAGCAGAGGCAGGGCCTTCCCAGTGTGCCTGTTCCTGGCCCCGGCCATCCTCATGATGGAGAGCAGACCAAAGGGGAGGTGCCCGGGCCGGCCCTGGCTCTAGACAGAGGCACCCTTGAGCCTCACTGGTGGTGTGGGGAGCTCCCTGCTAGTAAACCATGCGGGGCTAGAGGCAAACACTCTTGCTTACCATGAATGCTCAGGCCTCAGGGTCCCCTCTGCAGGGCACACTGCTGGAGCACAGGGTGGTGGGCGTGCCCATCTGGGGATGTCTGTGGTCTGAGGCTCCATGTCCCATTGCTCTGTGCAATGAATCGCCAGCAACAGTTAGGGGTGAGCCTGCTCACAGATGCGGGGAGGAGGGGGTCAGGGTGGTGGCTCTCTCCTTGAGCCCACCAAGTTAATGGTGGTCTCACCAAACGGCCGCCTGAAAGGGAAGAGAAGAGAGTGTGAGCCCACGACAGAGAGCGTGGCCTCTCCCCAGCACTCCCTCCAGAGCTCCTCATGCGCCTCTCCCAGTGGGGATACACCGGCCAGCGCCTTTCCTCACACTGCGTCTCCCTGGGAAGCTGGTCCCATGCTTTCACACGGGCCGCCTTCCACACGCTCTTCTGCACAGGCACTGCTGAGGGCCATCTTCTCCACCACTGCCCAGCAGTCGGCCCCAGAGGCCTTTCATGTTTCCATGCGGCCACCAGCAGCCTAGCAGGGCTGGCTCATGGGTCTTCTTTGCATCCCCACATCCCCGCACAGAGCAGGTGCCCGTTTGGTGCTGCTGCCCTGGATGTGTGCATACGTTGAAGTCTGCTGCCCCGGGCAACTCCTCCAGACCAGGCCTTCTGCCCAAGCGTGAAGCACACCTCAAGTTCCTGACCTTCAGAAGTGGACAGACATGGAGACAGAGTGCCTGGGGGCGCAGAGCTGCGGAGCGGGGGCTTTCTGGAGGACCTGGAAGAACACGGCTTAGAGGAGAAGGAAGGAACAGCGGCAGGCACTCAGGGTCCCGCTTCGCTTGCTGGTTGTCTGTCTGTGCTTTGCGGTGTCATCTCTTTTATTGCTTTTAATGTTCGTGAAAAATCCTTGACGTGGGAACTGCAACTCTCCTTTAAGCAATGAATAAATTGGGACTTATAGAAATTCAGGAAAGTTTGCAGAGCCCCTCTGCTTAGAATGGAAACCCAACCCCAGCCAGTCTTACTTCCAAAGTAGGCCCTGGTGGCCAGGGACAATTCTGGAAGGATGGGTTTCTCATGTGATGTGAAGGGCACTTTGTTCTGGGAGCACGCCCACTCACCTTGGAAGGTGACATGATGATGTGAAAACTTGCTTGTTCTCAAAAGCATCTCAGAGCCTCCAGCACAAGCAAGAGCAGAATTCAGAGTCCCAGGAAAAAGGAGTGTAAGTTAGGCAGGCCTCCCGTGGCTGACGCTGGCTGTGACAGAACCCACATAACATTTATTCAGGAAGTTCAAACATTGCCGTGCGGCCTACCATCCAAAGCGCTGCCAGATTCTTCTTGATTTTGTCTGGACTACGTACAGGCAGCCTGGATAAATACAAACAGAGATGATTTTTCCTGAAATAATCTAAGTAGTGGCTTCAGCCTTTGGTTTTTACGTAAAATTCTGTTTGCTGGACCCCCAAGAGGGGGTTCAGAACCAAATTAGGTTGTGTGAAATTAAAAAATATTTTTTAAAAAAGCCAGGCTGTAGACTATTGTCTGGTTATGGGAAAAATCAGTTTAATGGAACAGATGCCCTCTGCTTATAGGCTGTATCGTACCAGACCAACCGTCCCACAATTAATAGATACTAAAGCTGGAGCGCATACAAGAAAAGCTGGTGTCTGAAGCACTGGACAGTCACCGAGATGTCAAGACCTTAGGTGCCAGTGTCAACTCCCCGAGAGGCGGGAGCACAGGAGACACGCTGAGTGCCGTGGCTGCCTTCTCCTCAGGCGCATGTGTAATCCGCCACGTGGGGCAGAGTCCAGCAGACAGCTGCGCCCCATGCATCTGAAAAGATCAAAGGGGAAACCAAGGCTCTGCAGGCAGCCGGGACTGGAGCGGGTATGATCCATGAGAAAAGGGATTTCCAGAGAAGCGAGTCCACCATTTTGCACAGATTTTTCTTTTGGGGAATCTGTCAGATCCCAAGCCTCATAGAGTCATAAGAGGCTCACAAATCAAGCACAAAACCGCTGGTCAGTGCTAAGTAGCCAAGGAGAGCTGGAGAGTCAAGTAAGACAAAACTCCCGAGGAAGAGAAAAGGCCCTGGCGAGTACCTCGTCTTCTGGTGGAGGCCTCCGTTGTGCTGTAGACCAACAGCGAAGAAACTAGAACCAAGTCAGTCTCGGCAGTGCTCAAAACCTGGCCTCAAAACCTCTCAGGCCCTGCTTGGATCAACAGCCTGCTCTACTGTAACAGCTGGGCAGGAGATGACTCCACCCTGGAGGGAGAAGGAAGGCAGGCTCGTCCAGACCTTCTAATGCTTTTGTGCACCATGTCAAACATTCGACACAAACGTGCCAGGCATGCCACAGAGAAGACAGAATGGCACGAAAAATAAGACCGTAGAAACACATCTACATGGGATCTAGAGTTTGCAGATTTTAGACAGAGACTTTAATATAAATGTAATAGTTCAAGAAAACACATAATCAAATTGAGAATTTTACCCCAGAACTGGTAAGAATAACAACTCATATATACAATAATTGACACTAAGAATGCCCTGAGCCAGAACTCAGGTACGAGACATAAACCACAAATCTGAACAGAGAAATAGTAATGCAAAGAATAAGTAACTGATACCAAGGTGCAAAGAGAACACCACATAACACAGGCATGAAACTGCGGGGAGAGCCCTGCCCGGGGCTGTGGTGGTGCTGCTGAGCGGGGAAGGCGCCTGGAAGAGGGGACCCACGCCTGCAATCCAGACCTGGCTGGAGACGGCATCGCTCAGGCCCACAGCGTGGGGGAAGGAAGTTCCCTGAGGTGTCATAGGCCAGGACCTGCCAAGCAGCCTTGCGCACGTCGAGTTGCCTGTAAAATTCTCTGGGAAGCTTTCCCAGTTCGGAAGGAAAGGGTCTTCACTGTAAGCTGGTAATCGAGAAGGGCAATGAGGACAGCAAATAGGTGGGTAATAATGAAAAACGGGAGGATTCACACGTACGCGAAAGAAGGATGCGTGAGAACGTCACAGCGTTGCCACATGGGAAGGAGCTTATATTGGACAAACCTTTCTGCCAGAAATCATCACAGGTGAACCCCATCTGATGGCACATGCCAGATACTGTGATTTTCAAAATGGGAATGTTTGTGGCAACCCTGCCTGGAGCGAGTCTGTCTGCGCCGTTTCCCCAAGAGCATGAGGTCCCTTCAGGTCTCCGTCATTTCAGTAATTCTTATGTGTGGTAATTCTTGCAATACTGAAAACATTTAAATTATACCTTTTATGGTGAGCTGTGAATAGTGATCTTTGATGTTCCTATGGCAATTGTTTAGGGGCACCAGGAATTACACCATGAAGACTATGACCTTGACCAGTGAATGCTGTGTGTGTCCTGACCGCTCCCCAAGCCGTCTGCCCATCTCTCTCCCTCTCCTAGGGCCTCTGTGTTCCCTCAGACAAAACAGTATTGAAATTAGGCTAATTAGTAACCTTACAGTGACCTCAAAGTGTTCACATGAAAGGAAGAGTCACACTTCTCTCACTTCCAATCAAAAGCCAGAAATGCTTCAGCTTAGTGAGAAAGCAGGTTGAAAGCTGAGACAGGCCAAAAGCGAGGCCTCTTGTGCCAAACAGCCAAGCTGTGAATGTCAAGGGAAACCTCTGGAAGCACATTGAAGCTGCGACTCCAGAAAACACGCGGTTGGAAGGGAGGTGAAACAGACTTCTTGCTGACATGGTGGAAGTTTGAGTGGTCTGCAGAGAACGCCAGTCCAGACACAACATTCCCTTAAGCCAAAGCCTAGTCCAGAGTGAGGCCCTAATTCTCTTCAATTCTGTGAAAGCTGAGAAAGGTGAGGAGGCTGTAGAAGAAAAGTCTGAAGCTAGCCCAGGTTAGTTCCTGAGGTTTAAGGAAAGAGGCTGACTCCATAACGCAAAAGTGCAAGGTGGAGCAGCAGGTGTGGGTGGAGCGGCTGCAGCGAGACATCCATCAGCCCTGGCTGAGCTCACTGAGGACGGTGGAGATGCTAAACAACAGATTTTCAGTGTAGATGAAACCGCCTCCTACTGGTAGAGGATGCCACCTAGAACTTTCAAAGCTAGAGGGCGTGTCGAAAGTAATTGTAGAAAGTGGAAAAGTTCTTCTTCAAAGTTTCTTTCCTAGTCTCAGAATAAATAGTAAGCACCAGGAGTAATAGCTTCTTTTGAATTAACTTACTCTGAAGTCTAACCTTTTAGTAATAATTCTTTTTATTAAAATCTGAAATAGCTCTCACTGTAATAAAAGAATGCATGCATTCTGTGTTCTTAGCTCTTATACTTAGGCCCAGTTATTTGCTCTGGCTTGCTCAGGCATGTCTAGACATGCTCACAGGCACGTCATAGCTCACAGCCTATGACCTTTCCTTATTTGACTTTCCTCTTTGCCTTTGTTCTCCACTGCCTTTACCCATTTTAGGAAAGTTTTAAGTTATTAGTCAATCAGGTATAGTTTAGACTGTGATGCCCAGCTCCAGCCAATGGAGGCAGGTCACAGCAGTAGGGGCCAATCTGTAGAGGATAAATATGCCTGCCTTTCTTTTGTTCATTGTGCTCTCGTGGCAAGACTGCTGGAGAGTGCACCCTTTCTGCAGAAAGTAAAATTGCCTTGCTGAGAGATCCTTTCTCTCAGTGCTGATTTTTCTTTGTGGCACCGAGGAGCATCTGTTTCCAACAGGGAAGAAGTCAATGCCTGGCTTCAGAGCTTCAGAGGACAGGCTGACTCCCTTGTGAGGGGCTAATGCAGCGGGTGACTTTAAACTGAAGGCCGTGCTCATTTCCCATTCTGAAAACCCTAGGGCCTTAAGAATGATGCTGAATCCACTCTGCCTGTGCTCTGGACATGGAACGACAAGCCTGAATGACAACATACCTGTTTACAGCATGGTTTACGGAATGTTTTAAGCCTAATGTTAAGACCTACTGCTCAGAAAAGAAAAGACTCCTTTCAAAATATTAATGTGAAAGTTCACCTGGTCACTCAAGAGTTCTGATGGACACCGGGCATAGTTGCTCATGTCTGTAATCTCAGCACTTTGGGAGGCCCAGGCAGGTGGATCTCCTGAGGTCAGGAGTTCAAGAACAGCCTGGCCAATGTGGTGAAACCCCATCTCTACTGAAAATACAAAAATTAGCTGAGTGTAGTGGCACATGCCTGTGATTAATTCTAGCTACACAAGAGGCTGAAGCACAATAATTGCTTGAACCTGTGAGGCAGAGGTTGCAGTGAGCTGAGGTCACTGCACTCCAGCCTGGGAGCCAAAGTGAGAGCCCATTAAAAAAAAAAAAAAGAAGAGCTCTGATGCTGATTCTCTGACGGAGATATACAAGGAGATGAACATTGCTTTTATGTTTATCGGCACAACACCCTTCTGCAGCCCTGGATCAAGGAGTCATTTCAACTTTCTCCTTATTTAACAAATATATTTTATAATACCACAGCTTCCACAGTTAGATTTCTGTCATTAATCTGGGCAATGTAAATAAGAAACCTTCTGGAATGAACTCACCATGCTAGATGTCATAAAGAACATTTGTCATTCACGGAAGGAGGACAAGATACCAACATCAGCAGTTTGGAAGAAGTTGATTCCAACCCTTTGAGGGATTCCAGACTTCAGTGGAGGAAGCAGCTGTAGATGTGGTGGAAGCAGCAGGAGAACTCGAGCTGGAAGTGGTGTCTGAAGATGTGACTGAATTCCTGCAATCTCATGATAAAATTTGAACAGCTGAGGTGCTGCTTCCTACGGATGAGCAAAGAAAGTGGTTTCTCGAGATGGAGTCGCCCCTTGGTGAAGGTGCCGTGGACATGGTTGAAATGACAGCAAAGGATTCAGAATATGACACACATTTGGTTGAGAAGGCAGTGGCAGCGTTTGAGAGGGTTGGCTCCGATTTTGAAAGAAGCTTTACTGTGGGTCAATGGCTACCTCATGCTGCTGGGAAATCCTTTGTGAAAGGAAGAGTTGATCGATGCTGCCAACTTATTACTGTCACATTTTAAGAAACGGACACAGCCACTTCACCCGTCAGCAACCACCACCCTCATCTGTCAGCAGCCACCCCCATCCAGGCAGGATGCTCCACCAGTAGAAATATTATACTCCCTGAAGGCTCAGATGATCATCAGCATTTTTAGCAATCAAATATTTTTAAATTAAAGTATGTACATTTTTTTCAACCTAACGTTATTGAACACTTAGTAGCCTGCAGGATGGTTTAAACATAACATTTATGTGCACAGAGAAACCAAAAAAAAAGTGACCCATTTTATTGTGATTTTTACTTTATCATGATGGTCTGGAACCAAACCCACAACATGTCCAATCTCTGCTTGTATAAGCTCTGGGTAAAATATCAGAATAACTGTTGGGAGGCACTGGAGAGTGACTAACAGGGAGAATCTGGAAGAGAGACACAGCCCTGGAGATAAGGGGTTTAATCTGGGCAAGTTTTATGTGCATCAGGCTATTCTCCTGAGGGAATCTCACAAGTGCAAAGCCCACAAAGATTAAAACACAAGAGAGCAGCAGTCTCACCCGGCTGGGGAATCAGGAATCCATGTTTAGGACTTTCAGCAGGGCTGGAAATTAAAGGAGAAAATGCTGGGTTGAGGAAATTGCAGAGGATGATTCACTGAATCTGTACACAGTCCTCAAATTCCTGGCTCACTGTGCCATGCACATGCGCAACTACATACACACACACACATGCATACAAATGCACACACACATACATACACATGTACTTGTACATGCACACGCACACTCATGCACACACAAATGCAAACAGACATGCACACACACATGCTCACACATATACAAATGCACATACACACATGCTCATGCACACACACATACAAGCAAAAGGACACACATACACACATATACAAATGCACATGCACACACATGCTCAGGCACACATAAATACAAATTCACATGCACACACACATGGTCACACACATACTAATGCACATGCACACATGCTCATGCACACATACATACAAGCAAATGGACATATACACACACACATGCACACAAACATACACATGCTCATGCACACACACATGCACATACACACACAGGCAAATGCACATAACATGCACACGCATGTGCACATGCACATACACACACAGCCAAATTCACACACACATATACAAGCACATACACATGCAAATGTACATGCACACACACAGGCAAATACACGTGCACACACATATACATATATAAATATACATGCGCACCCACATGCGAATGCACACACACACATACACATACACACATGCAAATGCAAATACACATACACATATACACACATACAAATGCACATACACACGTGCATACACACATGCGAATGCACATACATGCACACACACATGCAAATGCACACACATATACACATACAAATGTACATACACATACACACAGGCAAATGCACACACACATACACACATGCAAATACACACGCATGCAAATGCACACACATACACACGCAAGTGCACATACACATACGCACACATGCAAATGCACACACGCATACACACATGCAAATGCACATACACATACAAATATACGAGTACATGCACATGCAAATGCACACACACATACACAAATGCACACAAACATACACATGCCCATGCATGCAAATGCACACACACATACACATGCACACACACATACACAGGGCCAATCTCTACGGAGCCTCACTAAAAAAATAACTGGAAGGCTGAAAGACATATTGGATAATTCAGTAGCTGCATAGTGCTGCAGAAACTGTTTAAAGCTCAAGTTTCACCACATTAGAGGGCCTTGATAAACACTGTGGGCACTCTACTAGAACCCCAGAAGAATTTGGAACCGCATGCTAAAACTAGTACCAACGCCCTAAGTCTAAGGGCAAAATTGAAAAGATTTTTTCTAACCGCATGTAGGGCCATAGGATCAAGATGATATGCCAGTAACTTAAATGCCTTCTGGAACAAAATTTAACACTCTTAGGAGAAGATAACAGAATCTTGAGATTCTACAACTTATCATCCACAATGTTCATTAGAAAACAAAAATGAATGATTAGACATGGAATGAGGCAGTAAGCTGTCATCCAAAGTCAAAGGAATAAATGGTTCATGGAAAAAGACCCAGGCATTGTATAGACGTTGGATTAGATGAAAATGGCTTTAAAATACCCATAACTATGTTAAAGTATTTATAGGGTAAAATGCGCACAATGAGTGAAGTGGCAGGACACTTTTGGAGAGCTATGGAAATTCTAAAAGTGAAAGACAAAATCCATCAATAGAAAGCAGCATTCAGCTTGAAGGCAGAGCGTGAGAGTTTGAACAAACTCACGAAGGAAAGAAAAAGACTGAAAACAGGTGAACACAGCCTTATCCAGCTGCGCAGAAATATGAAGCAATGTAACATACACGTAACAGAAATACAAGAAGGAGAAGACAGAATGGAAGAAAAACCACTTAAATACATATTAGCCAAAAATTTCTAAGTGTGATTAAAACAGCAATCTATTATTTGAGAAAATCCAATAAAATCAAGCAAATTAAATGCAAAGAAAAACACAGCTGGGCACATCCTAGTCAAGCGGATGGACATCCCAGTTAAAGAGAAAACCCTAAAGGCACCTGGAGGGGAAAAAGGAGCAGACAGGCAGAAGGTGAACATAAAAGTAGCAGAAACCCTCATGCCAGAAGACAATAGAGTGGCATCTTAAACGTGAACCTAGAATTTTATAACCAGCAAAATGCTTTCAAAATTGAGGGTCAGATAAAGATATTTTCATAAAAATGAAAACTGAGAGAATTCATCACCAGGACTTTCACACTGGAACAAATAATTCCCTTCAGCGAAAGGAAAAAAGAGATGGCCCTGGAAATGGTACAGATGTGGGCAAATAAGATGATTTTTTCCTGAAATTCTGGAAATGTCAGTTGACAAATAATAAGGCAAAAAGTCAACAGAATTAGAATATCACGCCTTGCAATTCTGAATGAATTAGTAGATGTGGGCATTAAAAATCGACGTCTGCTCTCATGACGAAAAGGGGCACAATTGAACACGATGTGCCTTCCACTCTCTGACCAAACACCAAACAGCATCCTCACAAAGGGATTAAGCCCGAGCATGACCCAGTCTCTTGCTCCTGCTGCCAATTTGCAAAAACATATAAAGGACAGAGGAACATGTCGAGAGTGCTATCAGCAAATTGCAGACTGCAGGGAAGTCCACGACTCAAAGGAACCAGACTTCCCCACAGATAATGGCGCAGAAAAGAAAAAAAAGTAGAAAGAGAGTTTACAGGATAAAAGAAGCTTAAAAGACATGTCACATTTTAAAATTGGACAAGACTAATTTGTAATGTCCAGGAATTCACATTTGAATGATAAAACTATTTTGTTTAAAAAGATGCCATTACCGTGAAAGTCAGGATTGTGTTTACTGATGGGGTGGGAGCAGGTGGAGGGGCTGACTGAGGCGAGGCTGGTGGACACGTTCCCATGGTGAGTGACAAAATCCTGTTTCTTGAACTGATGGGAGTTGCCAGGGTGTTTGCTTAAGAACAATTTGTAAACCACACATTTATCGTGCTTGATTCTCTGTATTCATTTTATTAATTTACAATGAAAACTTTTTTCATTTACTTCTTTTTTATTAAATTTTTAAGCTTTCTTTTTTCTTTCAAAGCTAAGCCTTGAAGCAATGAAAACTTTTTTTAAGAAATAGACGTGTTAAAGCAAAAATAATAACCATGTTATATGAGGCTCATAACATACGTAAAAGCAAAGTGATAGTATATGCACGTGGTGAGGAAGCCACTGAATTGCCAAGGCTGGGGAAAAATTTCTAGGGCTCCTACCGAATAGGAAATATGAGGAATATTTTCTATCCCAACAATCAAACTTCAACACACCACAATTCATGGGGCGCCAGGTATTTAAAAGGTCTTGCCTTAGTAGAAGAGAATAATCAGACCTCCAGTAGATGTGGCTCTCATTCAGTCTAAACCTAAAAGACGAACCAAGAGGATCAAACTATTTCCAAGTAACCTGACTGTCTCTCAGAACAAACCTCGAACTTCTTTATAGAAACACAGAAACATCCAGCACCCAACAAGGTAAAATTATAACATTTGTTATACAGGCAAAATGTACCAGGTATGCAAAGAAGCAGAAAGTTTAACCCAAGTTGATAACAAAAAGCGTTCAAGAGAGGATGGCACAGATGATAAGGGTAAAACGCAAGGACATTCAAACTGCTCTGATGACTATATTCTCTATGATCAGAAAGACCCAGAGAAGACTGGACCTATTACATAACGACACAGAAGACAGGAAAACTGAACTTCTAGAAATGGACATTGCTATGTTGATTAAATAGGTAAAAAGGACAAACAGAAGAAACCATCAGGAGGCAGCATGAAACCAAATATTACTATTAATTATTTTACATTTAAATGTTCTCAATACCCCAATTAGAAGACAGGGATTTTCAGCCGGGCATAGTGGCTCACTCCTGTAATCCCAGCACTTTGGGAGGCTGAGGCAGAGGGATCATGAGGTCAGGAGATTGAGACCACCCTGGCTAATACAGTGAAACCCCATCTCTACCAAAAATACAAAAAAAATAGCTAGGCGTGGTGACATGTGCCTGTAGTCCCAGCTACTTGAGAGGCTGAGGCAGGAGAATCGCTTGAATCCAGGAGGTGGAGGTTGCAGTGAGTCGAGATCGCGCCATTGCACCACTCAGCCTGGGCGACAGAGTGAGACTCCATCTCAAAAAAAAAAAGACAGGGATTTTCAAACTGGATAAAGAAAAAAATTGACCAAACCCTACTCTATGCTACCTGCAAAAAGCCCACTCTGAATATAAAGACTCAAGTAAAGGTAAAATGATGGAAAATGGTGTATTTTGCCAACACTCATCAAAGGAAACCTGGAGTTGCTACGTTAAGCTCAGACAAAATAGATTTCAGAGCAGAGAATGTTACGAAGGATCTTAAGATCATTTCAAAAATGATGAAAGGGTCAACTCCTCAAGAGGACACAACAACCCTACATGTTTATTGATTAATAACAGAGGTTCACAATGCGAGAAGCAAAAACTGATAGAAACAAAAGGAAAATGGACACAAACACAAAAAATAGCGAGATGCGAACATCCATCTTTCACTAATGGATAAGTAAGGAGGGAGAGTCAGCGAGGACACGGAGGGCTTGAACAGCAGCATGATTCGCTTGACTGGATTGACATTTATCATTTTAAAGCACATTATCCTTTTCAAGTACCTGTGAAACATTTACCAAGACAGACCCAATCCCGGGTCATCAAAACAAAATCTCAAAGCATTTGAAAGGATTCAAGTCATGTGCTATGGTGTGACTGGGTCCCCTCCAAAGAGCAGGTCTCACTGACGTCGCCGATGTGATGGTACTGAGAGGTGATCGGCCGTGCGGCTCCTCCCGTGGCTGGGGGAAGGCCGTTCTGCCCGAGGCTCCCTCCACCTGCCGTCCGCCTTCCTCCCGTGAGGACACGTGTCCTTCCCCTCTGGAGGCTGCAGCCCTCACAGGACAATGGGACTTGTCAGCACCTTGATCTCAGACTTCCCAGCCTCCAGAGCGGTGAGAAGATGCATTTTTGGTTTTTGCACATTACCCCGTCTGAGGGGTTTTATTGCAGCAGCAGGCAGTGGATAAGGCTCACAGGCAGCTTGCTCTGTCTATAACCACAACGGACTGAAATTAGAAATCAGTGGCACAGAGATTTCTGGAAAGTTCCCAAATGTTTGAAAACTAAATAACATACTTGTAAATAACCCATGTGTTAAAGAAAAAATCCAAAGGGAAATCAGAGCATATCAGAACTTCCCACAGCAGAGAGGAGGACATTTAGAGCACGGAAGACCAATAGCAGATGAAAAGCAAGGTTTCAAATCAAAGCCTCTCCTTTAACCTTAAAGAGCCAGTAAAAGGAAAGAAAATTAGACTGAGATTAAGCAGACATGAGGAAACAATAAAGATAAGAGGAGAAATCGATGGAGGAGTGAACAGAAAACAAGGAATAAGATCAATGAAGCCAAAAGCTGATTTTTTTGAGGTCATTAAAATCGGTAAACCTCTAACGAGAGTGATGGGAGGAAAGAGAGAAGACATACATATCAGAAGTGAGAATGATGACACCACTAAAATTATATAGATATTAAAAGGATACTGAGGAAATTTGAACTGTATTCCAATAAATTCAACCATCTAGATACAATTCACCAATTAGTTAAATGTACAAATAACCAAAGTTCTCTTAAAAGGAAACAGCTATCTGAGGTGCCCCTTTATTTATATAGAGAAACAGAGTTTGTAGTTAAAAACCCTTTCACAAAGAAAACCCTCAGAGCTTTGGATGCAGTGCCGCTCCAGTACGATGGGGCGGGAGAGTCTTTACGACAAGTCATGCCAACTTATCCAATACCTAGATGGAAAAAATGAACTGACCCTCATTTCACATTGTTTAAAAGTAGTTTAAAAACCACATCGAAACACCAGGCCAGACAGATTTTAGACCTTAAGTGAAAAGTGGAAGAATAAAGCCTCCAGGAGATAAAACAGGGCATGACCTGGAGGTGGCTGCTCGCCGTGAAGGAAAGATTGAAACATGGGATTTCATCAGAATTCATAACTTATGTCCATCAAAAGACTCATCTACAGAATACGTGTTTTAAAGGAAAGCCCTGTAAATCAACAGAAAGAAACACAGATAATTCTTTTTTTTTTTTTTGAGATGGAGTCTCCCTCTGTCACCCAGGCTGGAGTGCAATGGCACAATCTCAGCTCACTGCAACCTCTGCCTCCCAGGATCAAGCCATTCCCCTGCCTCAGCCTCCAGAGTAGCTGGGATCACAGGCGCCCACCACCATGCTTGTAGAGATGAGGTTTTACCATGTTGGCCAGGCTGGTCTTGAACTCCTGACCTCAAGTGATCAGCCCGCCTCAGCCTCCCAAAATGCTGGGATTACAGGTATGAGCCACCATGCCCAGCCCAATTATTTTTGTTAAAAAAGTTGGCAAACAGCTCATACAGGCACTGCACAAGAATATTGAATTGGTTAATATACAAGTGTGCTGACCCTCATTAGTCATCCAGAAAATGCATGTTAAAATTGCAAAACAGTATCACTACACAGATGGCTAAATGTTTAAATTGAAGGTACAAAATGTCAGCAAAGTTGTGAAGTAACTGGCAATGCACGGTCAGTAAGAGTGAACTGATGCAGCCGTGCTGAAGATCCAGTGCCAGCGTTTCCCTGCACTGTGCCTGCCAGCATTTATGACCTGTTAATTTCACTCATTGATATATACCTGACATAAATGTATTTATTTACCAAAAGGTATGTACGAAGGTTTATAGCAGTTCTACTCGTAATAGGCAAAAATTAGAACTGATTACATTGCCCATCAACATAGAATGGAGAGAGAAATCTCCACAGCGTCATACGGGGCGGGGATAACAGAGAAATGAAAGTAACAGAGTGGGGTTCCCTGCACCCCTGGGGCTGATCCACACACACAGTGCAGAGAGAAGGGAGCCAGACACCCAGGAGTGCATCGTACCCAACTCCAATCAGGCAGAACTCACCTCCCAGTCAGAGTGAGGACAGCAGTGACCTTTGCAGGGTGGTCACAGGCAGGGGAGGGCGTCTTCTGGGTGCCAGTGATGTTCTGTTTCCTGAGCCAATTGATGATTAGCTGGGGGACTTCCAAACCAGCGGGGAGGACATTTAAGCTTCCCCCACTTCAATGGCTGCGTCATTGAGCCCCATTGCAAGAATGTCTGAGGTTGAATAGATGACCCAATTACTGCACCTAATTCAACACCTGGTGTGTGGTAAACATGCTAAAAAAGAAAACTGTGGTGTTGGGGGTCAGTCAAGAGAGTGTGCTCTGGGTCAGGCTTGGGTTTGAGTTCAAGGTCTGTCAGGAGACGCGGCTTCACGTCTATTTCTCTGTTTCACCATCGATAAAATGAGTCTAAGGACATCAGAAATAGGTGAGCTGTGGCTTAGAAGGCACAGAGAACATGGCTTCTTTGTGTTTCCAATTCTTATAGTTACTTCTGAGATGTAATGGAGCTTAAGGAAGGGAAATTCCTGCAGGCGGGAGGCTTTGAAGCATTCTGGGAGAAGGTGGGACTTCAGGTGACCTTTCAAGGACAAATGAGATTTGGGGCCTCTCAATTCAGGTGAACTGAGATTTTGGGGGTCCCCTTTCTTTTCCCCCTCCCCATTACCTAAATAGGATTCCTTATCAGGAAATTCAAAGACTCGTGGAGTCCAGCCCTACTTGAGCTCCTCCCACTTTCCAAGGCAGAAACTTGCCCAAAGGGGTCAGGGGGCCCTTTGAAGTTCCATGCTGGCCTGAGACAAACCCGGCTCAGGCCACTCCTCGGCTCCCCAAGTACCCAGGCATGCCCTGAACCGTTACTCTCAGACTGTCCAGCAACTGTGGCGTGAGGGTCCTGGTTCCTTCACCAGGTGTAAACGTCCTGTAGATGGACATCATATCCTCACCCCTAACTGCAGCACCAACCACGAGGCGGCTCTCGGCTGTGCTGTGTGGGTGCACACACGGAGAACACGACAGTCCCTACGCGTTTAAGGCCGAGAGAATGCACCTCCTTCAGCTGAAAGGGTGGATCCTCAGCAGCCTTCCCCACACTCCTCTTTTTCATCTAACTTTTCAGTAGCCGTCATAGGAGCTAATTTAAACCCAACATACTAATTATAGTTCAAAGAACCACGTGCAGATTCAAACATTTTTCTCCTACCACGTTTCCTGATCTTTATGAAGAACTAATTAAAAACTTTTTTTTCTATAGTTGCTTGTCTGACAGTTTAGCCAATTTGCAGGCTGACCTGGGGAGCTAATTAGAAGAGAAGGCCATCAGCAGCTCCCCACTGTCGGGGGCTGGGGCCCCGGGAACGCAGGGAGGCGTGCCTCTGAGAAGCGCGATGGAGCGAAGATAAATCAGCCCTTCCGGGAAGACTCAGTCCCTGCTCTCTTGGTGGCAAGATGCAAGGCTTCAGACAGAGACCTAGAGTGATGTGGACCCTTCCCTAACAAAGCTTAGGATCCAGTCTCCCCCCAGCCTGGCTGAGCCCAAGCTCACCCTCAGGCATGCAGTTTTCCTACAGGCAAACGGGGCTCTTTGAGGCCAGGGAATTCTCACCCCTGCTTCACTAACTCCTCCCTGCTGCCTCCAGCCTGGTTCCCACTCCCTCACTCCACACATGAAGGACCGAGGCACAGAGAGCTCGTGTGATGGGCGAAGGTTTCATGGCAGACACAGGAATTGATTCTACGCCCAAAGGCAGGCCAAACTTTCTAGAATGCAGTGCTGATTAAAGTCACAGGGCCAGGAAGTGGGGTGGGGCCTTCATCACAGGAGTCCCAGCTGTGGTTCCTTCTACTCCAAGACTGTCCTCTCTCTCTACTTAGGTGAGATGACAGATGCACATATTGATAGAAATAGATACATAAAATGATACATGCAGATAGATACATACAGCAGATACATGCAGAGAGCCATATGCAGATAAAGACATACAGAGAGATACATGCAGAGAGATGCATGCTGATGGATACATGCAGATGGATACATGCAGATGGATACATGCAGATGGATACATGCAGATGGATACATGCAGATAGATACATGCAGATAGATTCAAGCAGAGAGACGCATGAAGATAGACACAAGCAGGTAGATACATGCAGATGGATACATGCAGATGGATACATGCAGATAGATACAAGCAGAGAGACGCATGAAGATAGACACAAGCAGATAGATACATGCAGATGGATACATGCAGATGGATACATGCAGATGGATACATGCAGATAGATACAAGCAGAGAGACGCATGAAGATAGACACAAGCAGATAGATACATGCAGATGGATACATGCAGATGGATACATGCAGATAGATACATGCAGAGAGATACATGCAGATAGTCGGATAGATGGATGGATACAGATAGATGATATAAATAGATGACAGAAGTATAAACAGACAGACAGATGGATATAGATATATCCTATCGCTGTATTAAGATATTGATTCCAATTACAATACAAGAATAGAAGATTGAAGGATGTAATCCAGCCCTGTAGTGAGCATTTCTGCCCACATAGTTGGCCCAGCCTCACCCTCAGGAGCTGGACTTCAGGGCTGCTGGTCAGAGTTCACAGCCCCTAAATATCTCACCTCCCTCTGAGCCTGAAGCCTGACATTCTGGCTTTCCTCTCCTCCTCTCCTGCGCCTTTTCCCTGGGAAGTGCAACCTCCCATTTTCACTCACCCACATCCTTGGATTCCCTCTGGCTCTGCATCCTGGGACCCACAGTCAGGGAAAAAGGTCTCAGAGCCCCCAAGGGGCTGTGGCGACCACAGCACCTTCATTTCATGAGCCCAGCTGTGCCCGGCCCCCGTGGAGAGCTCCTGGAAAGGCAATGGCAGGTGCAGTGGAGCCCTGGCCTCCGAGCACCTTCAAGGAGGAAGCATGTTTCCAGAGACACCACCATCCTGGATCATGTTGAGCCCGACTCCTGCCAGAGCGGAACCCGACATGGCTCATGAGGGCCTCGGGGATGCAAGGGCGGCAACCCCGAGTAAGTGAGGGGAGTGAAGGCTTAGGAGGAGAGGAGCAGAGGAGCCAAAAGTGGGACAAGGCCAGGAGGGAGCAGAGAGCAGAGGGTGCCCGGGAGTGAGTCTTCCCCAGGCGCAGGTGCAGCTGGGAGAGATGAGGCTGGGTAGGAAAGGGCCTTGGATCAAGGCTGCAAGGGGAATTGTCCTGGAAGTGGTGGCAAACACTGGCAGTATTGAAACGAGGCTAGAGCAGAAGCTGATTTGTGGCTCAGAGACTGTTCTGGCTCTGGTGTGGGGTGCTGAGGCTGGAGAGGCGCTGTGGTTGTCACTGTCACCTAGGCGGGGCTCTGGGGTGGTCTCGCTGTGCTGGAGGCAGAAGCTAGAGCCCAAGCAATGAATTCCATGAGTGGTTCAGGCACAGGCGGAACAGTATTTAGTGAGGTGTTGGCTTGCGGAAGACGGAGGAGAAAGCGCCTCAGGTTTCAGGTTTGGGCAGCTGCGTGGCAGGAGGGGTGAGACTGGGAATTCGAGATACAGTGGAGATCATGAGTGCTGGGATGAAGAGAAAGTGGCCTGGAGTCGGGTGTACAGTGCCGGCACCCAGTGAGGGGCGCACAGATGCTTTCGGTCCACGCCACTTGGCCTCCCGCCTCCCTTCCGATCCTCCGGACTGACGCTCACATTGTCGCTTTGAGCACTGCCTTCCGGTGCAGGGAAGAGGGTTCTCAGGAGACCTATCCATGCCCTTCTGTTTGGGAAAACACCTGGGCTTTCTGTGATTGGAATTGGAGTCCATGCTGAGTCCCCATCTTGGTTGCAACTCCCTGGTGGGATCTGTGCCAGCCTGCCTGGGAAGAGATTGACTTGAATGATATTTGCTGCTGTTCAGACCAGGGACCCAAGAATGCCTGAATTCTGCTGTGCTGTCTCCTCAACTCATGGTCCCAGCAAGATTCTGAAGGAAGACATCACCGTGAAACAGGAAATCAGCTGTTCTTGAGCCACACAAATGGCAACTTCAGAGAGTTCAATCAATGCAAGGAATCAAAATACCACTTTAAAATTGTCTGAGGCCACTGCATTTCCCTCTGCCGCAGGCAGGTAGAGAGCATCACACAGGGCCCAGTGTGAAGCGGGACAGCTCCTCCCCATGCCGCTGGGCCTCACTCCTCTATGTCCAGCCGAAACGGCACCGCTAGCCTTCAAAGAGCTGGTCAGGTGAGGGCCCAGGTAACACAGGTCTGACCCAGCTCTAGGAGGGGGGCCTTGAACAATATTTTTGTGGGAAGGAGAAAGGGGAGGCTGTGAGACGATGGCAGAGGTGAAGAGACCTTTCCCCCTTAGAGTCACCCTGTTATCGATGTCAAGATGCTGAAGAGGGCGGGGGCAGTGGCTCATGCCTGTAATTCCAGAACTTTGAGAGGCCAAGGTGGGAGGATTGCCTGAGTCCAGGAATTTGAGACCAGCCTGGGCAACATTGGAAGACACTGTCTCTATTTAACAAAAAAAAAAACCCGTTAGCTGAGCATGGTGGCTCGTACCTGTGGTCCCAACTACTCCAGATGCTGAGGTGGGAGGATCACTTGGGCCTGGCAGGTGGAGGCTGCCATGAGCTGTGATTGGGCCACTGCACTCCAGGCTGGGCAACAGAGCGAAACCCTCTCTCTCACTCTCACTTAAAAAATAGATGCTGAACAAATTCTCATCTAGAAGGGGGTTCCCAGGGGCTGATGATCAGAACTGAGCACCAGAGCACACACTTGTGTACACACACACACGCACACACACGCACAGAGGAGGCCATTGGATGAGACCTGAATGGCAGCCACTTCCGGTGCAGGAGCCCCGTGGTAGGCTAGCTCCTCCTGTCTGAGTTAGTTTGGGTCCATCAGGAAGCAGTGCAAGGTAGGACTGGATGTGTAGGGTGTGTATTTGGGGCACACCACAAAGGATCAAGGGCAGGAGCTAAAGGAGGTGAAGGCAGGTAGTGCCTCTCGCTCTTTGGCAGACACCTTTGAATACAAAGGGGGACGAGGGCAGGTTGATGCCTTGGTGCACAGGAGGTGGGGGCCCAGAAGGCAGTTCTAGGTCCATTGGCCAATTATCCTGAGCACATTTGCACACAATGAAAACTGATTATTTTGTGGTGACTTTGAAACCCTGCATAAACCTTCCCTGAGGCTCACAATTCACACAAATCCTGAGCCTTCCCAGGGTTCTTCCAGCCAGGCAGACTGACCCCTGTCTCTGCCTTGCTCCCTGCTGACCTCAGGAGAAACAGGGCAGTGGGGGTGGAGGAAAGGGATGGGAGAAACATGTCCTGTAGTTGGTGACTGAGGTCGTGCAAGGGCATAAGGGCATGTAGGCGGAGCCGGGTTCAAATATCGAGTCATGTGCTGTGCACGCCCACACTCTGAACTTCCCTGGGCCACAAGGGAACATGACCATCCTGGGACTCACCTGCCTGGGTGTTCCTGGAGTTATCTGAGATGGCTGAGGAGAACTGACTAGCAACATGCCTGGCATGCTTTGGGCTCTGTGTAAAGACCCAAACTCCTCTCTCTCCCATCCCCATTTCCTCCAGATTCCATCCTCTTCAGTACTGATGGGAACCAATACAGGATGTGATGTTTATGATTTAATGGACAATAAAATACCAATTAAATGTGTAGGCTGATGCAGTCAAATGCCGAACCATAAATCGCGTGTTCGAGCACCTCCTCTGGGTTCACGAGTGTATTCTTGGCTGGAAGCAAAGCCATTTTCAGCACCGCGGACAGCACCCTGGGCACCGAGGCAGCCTGTAGCTCCAGGGGTGGAAGCCATCAGCACTGGAAGATACTTGCCTCTGTCTCCTGCATCGTCAAATTTCCCCACTTGATGGGATTATAAAATTCTGCTGTAAATATCTTTCGCATATACGAAATGTGTATGTGTTCGTGCATATATATACATGTGTAAGCGTGCATATATGAAATATGTATACATACCTTCTGTGTATGTGAGTGCACGTGTGTGTGGGCGTGGGTGTGTGCATGTGCACGCATACACTGGCCCTGAATTCCTCTGCAGCAATGGTCTTTCCCTCTCCTCCCGCTTAGACAAGGCCCCTCCAGCATGACATCCGTCCATGCGGCTTCCACTTCTTATTCTGTCAACGCCTCCACCGCTCCGGCCACGGTGTTCCCGCATCTGACCTCAGCAGGGCTTGTCGGCAGCCATTTCTCATCTCTTATTTAACTCAGCCTGTTACTCGTATTTGGCCAGAGGACCCTTGCTGCGTCTCTGAAGCATTTCTCCCAGACTCCGCATGCTCCCGGGTCTCCCCCGCCTCCCAGGCCCTCCTTCTCAAGGTCCTTTGTTGCTATTCCTCAGTGTTCTTAGCTCCAGAGCCTGGAGTTCTCCTGGGACGGGATGTCAGGCCAGGTTTTTTCTCTAAATTCTTTTCCCAAGTAAAATAATTTTCTCAGCCCGAATTCTTTTCCAAACTCCAGATTTATATATGCAATGTCTAACCAAAACGGCACTTAGATGTCTAAAGACCCCCTAAGCGTAATGTGGCCAAGACCGAACACTCTTCCCCTCCCCAAATTAGCCAGCTCATCCCATCTTCTTAAAGGACAATTCTTTTCACGCTTTCTCACGTTAAAAACCTTGGAGATATTCTTAACTCCTCTCCGCATATCACACCAATTATATCCAATTCAAAGGAAAACCCCATTACCTTTATTTTCAAAACACATGCAAGTGTCCAGACGCCTCCCATTACCTCCCTCCCTGCTGACTATTCGTCCGAACCCACCACCGTTTCACCGGTGTTACCGTGCTGCCTCTGCTGCATTCCCTCACTTCCTTTCTCTGCTGCGTTCCCTCACTTGCCTTCTCTGCTGCGTTCCCTCACTTCCCTTCTCTGCTGCGTTCCCTCACTTCCCTTCTCTGCTGCGTTCCCTCACTTCCCTTCTCTGCCGCGTTCCCTCACTTCCCTTCTCCGCTGCGTTCCCTTACTTCCTTTCTCTCTCTCTCTTGTCCTCCCTCTCTGTGTCTTTCCTTTTCTCTCTGTCTCTCTGACATTCCTCCTTCTCCAGACCGTTTTCAACACAGCATCCAGGATGGTCTCATGAAAGCACAGCTGTGTCTCACTCATGCCCTCCAAGGTCCTGTCTCACTCAGAACATAGCCCAAGTCTTTACAATGGCCTAGAAAGGCCTGCGGGATGTGAAAAGCCACCCACACCCCCACACAGTCTCTTCAGCATGCTGTCCATCACCCCTGCTGCCCACTCCTCCCAGCCACATCGGCCACGGCATCTTACCTGTGGCCCTCAGACCTCCGCTTGGCCTTTCGGCTCTTAGTTCAATGCCGCCTCCTTGAACGGAGAGCAGCACTTCCAAATTCATTCTCTTTGTCTTACAGCACTTGTCACCACTTGACACGCTCTCTGTTTATTGTCTGCTCTTCCCAGTAAATGCAGGCTCAGAGAGAGCAAAGACTCTGTCTTGTTCACTATTCCATCCACTATTCCATGCTCAGCTCTAAAAGCAGTGCTTGGCCCATACACTTCTTGAGAGAAAGAAAGAAAGGAGAGAGAGCACGCGGCAGAGGGACAGAAGCGTCCTAACCTTTGGTAGTGAAGGCTGGGATGCTGGGGACCCTCCTAACTCATTTCACAGCCCTCAGCACTTGCCCACAGCACACAGGGCACACCCTTGGGAAACGATCCCTTGATGACCAAGTCGTGAAAGAAAGAAGTGGATGAGTGAATGAATGAATGATCCAAGCAGCGCAGGACTGGGAGGGGGTCTAGCTTAGGTCTCTCCAGGGACCAGGCATTCCCTGGGTGGTCTGGAGCACAGCCCCAGCTGCGTGAATGTGTCATGGATCTGATTTCCAAAGTGACCTTTGACGCTTCCTGGACCCTGAGCCACAGACCCGGCAGCGGCTCCTCCTGTCTGGGCGGATCTGAGTCCATGGGCACAACTGGCAAGGCTGGGACAGGAAGGAGGGAGCTGGCCCGAATTCTGACCTCCCACAGACAGCGTTCCATTCGGCTGGACAGGGGCTCTGCTGCTGGGGTGGGAGGAGCCTCTCTCTGGGACAGAGGCGGTCTCTAGGATTTCACCATTGCTTTTCAGAGTGGAATCTCAGCACAGGGCAGGGGCCATCATATCCCTCAGCAGAACGCCTAGAAGCACCCAAGCTGTGAGAAACCACAGCAGGGGCCTTTGTCTCTGAACTCCGAGTGCCTGTTTATGGCCAGTGGGGAGACATTCATTGACGTTATTACCTAAGAAGCCACTGTCTTCAGAAAGGAGGTCACCACCAGGATTCCCGCCGGACAAGAGAGCTCTAATTAAATTATCCGCTGCACAATAATTTGATGGGTGTATTAGTTTTATCAGCGTGTATGTCCATATATATGCATGTATACGGACACACACATATTATTTCTAAGTGGTTGTAAATAATGAATAAACTGATAAACTGACACATCATAATTCAGACCTCGAAATGCAATTGGATCCTTATCAGGGAGTGCAGCTGTGTCTGCAAGGAGTGGGCACGGAGCAGGAGACCCACGGCGGCAGTGCCCGCTTCCCCCTCAGCCTCCACCCAGAGCTCTTCAGAGCCCCACCATTGTGACGCACCTGGTCACCATCAGCGGTGGTGATTTATGAGTTTGGCTGTCTGTTAACAACGTGGCCTTGCAGCAATTAATATTTATATTTGCAGTCCCTGCGCTGATAATGGGCGGCTAACAGGCTTGGTTAATTGGTTTTCCACCCCACCCTCTCACTGCAGATTTCCCCACCAGTGGAGGCGTCTTTCCCAGGGAATCTCATAATGGGTCTTTCATGTGTTGGTGATTTTAATTACCTTTTTATTGCTATGCAAATCTCGCTTCATTTAATCTGCCAACCAAAAGAGAGGACAACGGAACCAACCAGCAGACGTGGAGACGAGGACTGAGGAAGGATCGAGGCTGCAGCAACACGGCTGGTGGGCCAGCGTGCTCAGGTGTGCAGGAAGGCAGCCTGGTCCACGCTGAAAGAAGGGTATCCTCCTGTGGGCACGTTCTTCTGAGCGTGGCCATTTGCAAGATGGGGCTCCCTGGGGCTAGGAGGAAGGCAGAGCAGGGAACGGGGCTTCTTGGGTGCTGCTGTGCCCAGGGCGCTGAAATAGAATTCCACTCACAGTGGCTCATTTAGTTCTCTGGAGATGGCATCTATGAGGGGAAACTGAGGTTCGGAGAAGAAAAGGTGACAGTTGTGGCCAGAATGTGGTCAGGTGGGGCTCAATGCTCACATGTGTGTGTTCCAGAACCACAGCCACAGAAGAGCCTGTCACTCCACACTGCCTGTCTCCCCTCCCTGAGACAGGGCTGCAGCTCCCATCACAGCAGGGAATTCTAGAGAAAGGACCTGGTTCCCTGGTAGACTGCGAGCTAGCCAGGCCTCTGGCCAATGTTGCTCCAGATGGGAAGGAGGAGGGAGCACGCCTTCTCTCCCACATGCCCTGCCACCAGCCAGGGTGTCCTGGCCAATGGGAGAGCCACATGTCTCCAGCAGGCAGGGCCATCCGGGTCCCTCTGGCTCAGGCTGCATCAGGCCCCTGCTTGACTCAGAGGGCAGGGCTTGCTGACGGAATTCAATGGGATTGTCAGGTTTTGTGCTGGGATGTGACATTCCATTCTGGCCTCATTTGTTACATCACGAATCTGTCTTAATCTGTTTTGTGCTGCTATAACAGAATACCACAGACTGAACTTTCTTAAAGAGTTCTGGAGGCTGGGAAGTCCAAGGTCAGGAAGTCCAAGGTCAGGGGGCTGCATCTGGTGGGGCGCCTTCTTGTTACATCATCCCGTGGCAGAAGGCATCACTCACTCAGGGAGAGAGAGCAAGAGATCGAACTTACCTCATGCGTGCCTGAACTCACAGGTGCCTGTGCACACGGGCGCCTGAGCTCACACATGCCTGAGCTTACCAGTGTCTGAGCTCACGGGTGCCTGAGCTCACACGTGACTGCGCTCACAGCTGCCTGAGCTCATGGGTGTCTGAGCTCACAGGTGCCTGAGCTCACGGGTGCCTGCGCTCACGGGTGTCTGAGCTCACGGGTGCCTGCGCTCACGGGTGCCTGCGCTCACGGGTGTCTGAGCTCACGGGTGCCTGTGCTCACGGGTGCCTGCGCTCATGGGTGTCTGAGCTCACAGGTGTCTGAGCTCACAGGTGCCTGCGCTCACAGCTGCCTGCATTCACAGGTGCCTGAGCTCACACATGCCTGAGCTTACCAGTGTCTGTGCTCATGGGTGCCTGAGCTCACACATGACTGCACTCATGGGTGCCTGAGCTCACGGGTGCCTGTGCTCACGGGTGCCTGAGCTCACATGTACTTGAGCTCACCAGTGTCTGCACTCACGTGTGCACACCACCCCCTGCACTCTCTAGGTAGCTTCTCAGGCTTTAATCTCGGTGGGTGATGCCTGCCAGGACCCGCCTGGCTCTGCTCTGTGGGCCTGGCCAGTCTGAAAGCAGGTGAGGCCTCAGGCGCAGCCGACAGCCCAGGCTTTCTGCTTTCACACGAAGGGAAAACATATTAACGAAGACACACATGCTCACTCTTCCATCTCGTAAATCAATTAATTCCTACAACTGAGTGAACTGTGAGGGAACATTCAATAACTCCCCCTAAGTGTTTCGTCAGGCCCCTCAACGGCTCATTAGCTTATACGAGGTGCAGTAATTACCTGGAAAGATGCTTTCCTGTGCAGCCTCATTTCCCCTCCTCGGCCTTCAGCTTCCCTCAAGGCAAAAGAGATCCTCTTGTGGTCCCATGACCAAGCGTGGCATAGCATGCATGCGTGTGCAAACACACACCTGTGTGCCTGCAGGTGGCGTCATCTGAGATGGGGCCCTGTTTTCACACTCACGGAGGGCCTTCTAAAGCTTGAGGAGTGAAGGCCACGAGGCCCCTTCCCTGCAGAAACATGACAGGTAGTTTAAGGAAGCTCGTTCTGTTTCCCACAGCGTGGGCAACCAGGGGCATCCATCCAGAGGAGGGTGAGCCAGGTCTCAGAGCTCCCACCACAGTGGGCGGGCTGCCCCAGTCCCACCTGGTGAGTCCCTGGGGCCTCTGTTGCAGACACGGGAGGTTGGGATTTGGGGCAGGTGGCTGAGCACTCCCGCACTTCCCTGGGGGTGAGTTTACTTCCCTGTGAAAAGGCTTCACGTTGGTGTCTCCATCCCAGAGTTGTCAAGGGTGGCATAAGAGCAGTGACAGCGCCCGCCTGCAGCAAGGCCCGGTGTCCAGGGCTGCCACTGTCCCCATCGTTGCTGTGGATGATGCTGTTATCTGTTGCTGTCATCATCTTCATGGTGAGAGAATCCCGAAGGGCTGCTCCCGCGCACACAGGCCTTCTCTGCAACCATGCTGCTCAGATTTACAGGCACCATTTCCTACCATGCCCTTAGCCAGCAGACCAGGGACAGTGTGAACTGCTGTGCACTCCCATTCCAGCAGATCCGGGGCAGCGTGAGCTCCCGTCGTCATTCACACCAGCCCAGGGACAGTGTGAGCTGCAGTCCACACTCACGCCAGATCAGGGACAGTGTGAGCTGCCATCCACTCACGCCAGCAGACCAGGGACAGTGTGAGCTGCTGTGCACTCCCATTCCAGCAGATCAGGGCAGTGTGAGCTCCCGTCCACACTCACGCCAGCAGATCCTGCCATGAGTCCTAGGCTCCTAGGTCCAATGTCCCAGTACCTGAGACACAGTAGGTTTTCAAAAGAGAACATGAAATAAAGAAAGACAGGAGCTGAGAACAGTTGGTGTTCCCATTACCGGGTGGAAACAGAGGCTTGGGACACCCAGGTGACTTCATGATTGCCCAGCACGCAAAGTGCCCAAGCTGAGGTTTCACGCAAAGTGCCCAAGCTGAGGTTTCACGCAAAGTGCCCAGGCTGAGGTTTCACGCAAAGGGCCCAGGCTGAGGTTTCACGCAAAGTGCCAGGCTGAGGTTTCACGCAAAGTGTCAGGCTGAGGTTTCACGCAAAGGGCCCAAGCTGAGGTTTCACGCAAAGTGCCCAGGCTGAGGTTTCACGCAAAGGGCCCAGGCTGAGGTTTCACGCAAAGGGCCAGGCTGAGGTTTCACGCAAAGGGCCCAGGCTGAGGTTTCATGCAAAGTGCCAGGCTGAGGTTTCACGCAAAGTGCCAGGCTGAGGTTTCACGCAAAGGGCCCAGGCTGAGGTTTCACGCAAAGTGCCAGGCTGAGGTTTCACGCAAAGGGCCCAGGCTGAGGTTTCACGCAAAGTGCCAGGCTGAGGTTTCACACAAAGTGCCCAGGCTGAGATTTGGCCCGGGGCTGCTCCACAGGCCTCATATGACCCACTCTCCCCCCAGTTTTTCAAGGCCTCTCCTTCCTCTCCAGGGGGATCCCTTGGGGGATTTAGAGCCTCTCCCAAGCCCTGGGGTACTGGAAGGTGGCTGCCTTGTTTACTGGAAAGGCTGGTCCTTTTGAAGACTCCCCTGGGACCAGTGGCCAGAAGCCCCTCCTCGCTAGACCTGGGGCTAGTAGATGCTGGCTGGGGCTGGGCAGGAGCTCCTCGAAGCACTGTATGGTGTTTGAATCTGCAGAGTGGGGGAGCTAGGCGGGTGAAGGGTGGGGTCTCCAAGAGGCCATCCAGACGTTGTATCACGGGGTTGCAGGCACACAGAGACCCCAGAGGTGTCTTGGAAAGGGGCTTCCAAAGGGGTTCCCTCTTTGGGGACAAGGAGGACAGGGTCACCCAGGAGCAGGTGCAGGCCCCCTGCGCACTGGGGCAGCCCTTCTCTGGGATGTTGAGGGAAGGTTTCTCTCACCCAGGAGGCTCTATTTCAATGCCCTGTAGGGCTCCTTGCCCCTGAGGCTGCCTGGCCTCCCCTGAAGAGGAGTTTAGTGCTAGGCAGCACCGTCTTGCCGGAACCATGGTGCTTCCCTTTCCCCTCAACAGATCAGAGTGGCTTTTGGCTCTACGTCCCTTCTCCAGAGAGCCAATAGCAAGGCTTAGGAGATTCTGGACTAAGAGACAAGAGACTCAGCTCTGTCACCAGCTTGCAGTGACACCAGGTGACAGGACTCTTCCCTCCAGTGCCACCAACCCAGGAGCTGGGAATGCTGATAGAAAAGATGGCACTGTCTGCGGGAAGCTGGTGCGTCCTGGGATAGGAGCGTCCACAGCTGGTGGCAGGAGGAGGGAGGTGCCCGCTGGCAGTGTCTTCTGAAAGGCAGAGTGATGACGCCCACGCTGCCTCCCTCTCAGCGCTAGGAGGACCACGAGAGGCCACTTATGAGCAGAGGAGCTTGGAGAAGAGAAAGGGCCATCAAATACCGCTACTAACGCAGGTGACAATAAGCACAGTCACACCTTTCAGGAAGGGAGGGTGGGAGGTGGGGATGGGAATGTCAGGCCCCTCCCAGTTTAAAGAGGGTAAAGTGATGGAATCTCGCAGGTGGCTGAGTGCACTTCCTGTGGAATCTCAGGTCGCCGAGCCCTTTCTTTAACGTCCCATCTCTGGTGGTCTCTTGTCAGGAGCCTGACAGCAGGGAGTCCCCTCCTCACACAGCCTGAGGTCCACTCCCAGGGGTGACATCATTGTCACTAGTTCTCTTTTCTGGGCATTTCTTGGACACAATTCGGGGGCCCTGAGTCCTGGTGACCCCAAGGCACCACATCCTCATGGATGGAGCCGAGGTGCCCCTAAGCTCGGCTGTGGGAGCTGACTTGAGGCGCAGTAAGAAAATTTGCCTCGAGACTGAACGTGAAAGGACACGGGGACTGCGGGAGGAGCTAGAGAGACCCCAGGAGGGCAGAGCCATGCGGAGTGTCCCAGATAGAACAGCATCCCCAAAGATTCATGTCCACCACCGACTTTAGAATGGAATCTTATTCTGAAACGGGGGCTTTACGTATGTAATTGGATAAGTTGAGTCCAGACTAGACAAGGGTGCTCCTAAATCCAGTGGCTGGTGTCCTCGTAAGAGGAGAAAGCAGAGACACAGGGAGACGCTACGTGACAGCAGAGGCTGAGGCTCAGGGACACCTCCACGGCCCTGAGGAAGACCAAGGCTAGCCGGAGCTGGGGAGAGGTCTGGCTGGTCCTCCCGAGGACCTTGCCAATGCCACACTGCAGTCTAGCCTCCGGAACAGAGACCACCCTCTGCTCCAACAGCCCCGGGAGGCTGGTACAGAAGGATCAAGGATCGCTGGGGGTTGGGCTCCCCCTTGCCTTCTATCAGGTGAAGGTTTGGGGGACCTTTGAGGTGAGGGAGTGATTCGAGGTCCAGAGGAAACTTCCTGGCCACTGAAATCTAACCCTCAAGGTTGGCAGCACACACTGGCTGCTGTGGTGTTTGGGGTGTCTGCACAGTGGGGCCCCATAGAATAAAGCTGGATGTGGAAGAATGAACAGGGGAGCCTGTGCTGGACGCCCCCCAGGCAGGTGGAGTGGGGAGGCGGTCACCTGCCGCAGGTGCTGGACAGAGTCCAGTGGAGCAGGCAGAAGGTGGCGTCTGAGGGAGCAGGGCTGCAGGGCTGGGCGTGAGGCGGAGACGGACCCAGGTAGCTGACTGCACCTCCTGTGGAATCTCAGGTCCCTGAACCCTTTCTTGCCCCCTTCCCTGATGGGAGATCCCGGGGCAGGGAGGGCAGGGGGGTCCTGCACACTCGGAGCCCACCTTAGGGAGAGGCCAGGCTCACTGGGGACCTGGGACCAGGCTTTAAGTGATCTCGGCTAAGAGGAGGAAGATGAGGCCTAGTGGGGCCAGGACAGGGATGTCAGGAGGGGTGGGCGTCCCAGAGGCATTGGGACCCCAGGGGAAGGCAACGTGGCACCGTACACAGCCAGGGAGACGCAGACCCCACCACCCCAGGCTCTAGGGACTTCTGCCAATGGACACAGGCCTGATGTTTAACCCCTAGAACTGCAGACCTGGCCACCCAAGTCTCTGGGAACTTCTGCCAACGACATGCGCTGCTGTTTAACGCCCAAGCCCGCTTCCGCGTCTACACAGTGAGAACTGCCGTAGCCCCTGGCCATGCTATCCCAAGTGTAAGTGGGAGAGCCTGCATGGCCGGCCTCGCACGGCACTGGCTCCTGATAGGGGCTGGCTATGGAATCGTGGTGGCTCTTTGCTTCGTGTCTGCAGGGATGGTGACAAGAGCACAATGGGAATCAGGTCCCGACCCAGATGGGAGTCAGAGGCGGCGACTGGTCAAGTGGACAGAACCTGGGTGTGGACGACGCGGGCACTGGTTAGAGGTGACCGCCAAGGTCAGCTGAAGGGCATGGACAGCATGGAGCTGGTGATCAGATGTGCCCAACAGCTCTATCGATGGCCTCAATTAGGCCTGCTTAAGAACGGTGCAGCAGGGAAGGCGGCCTCGGCTCCCCACCCATCACTCAGGGCTCCCAACCCATCACTCCCCACCCATCACTCAGGGACTCCCCACCCGTCACTCAGGGACTCCCCACCCATCACTCAGGGACTCCCCACCCATCACTCCCCACCCATCACTCAGGGACTCCCCACCCGTCACTCAGGGACTCCCCACCCATCACTCCTCACCCATCACTCAGGGACTCCCCACCCATCACTCCCCACCCATCACTCAGGGACTCCCCACCCATCACTCCCCACCCATCACTCAGGGACTCCCCACCCATCACTCAGGGACTCCCCACCCATCACTCCCCACCCATCACTCAGGGACTCCCCACCCGTCACTCAGGGACTCCCCACCCATCACTCCTCACCCATCACTCAAGGACTCCCCACCCATCACTCCCCACCCGTCACTCAGGGACTCCCCACCCATCACTCCCCACCCATCACTCAGGGACTCCCCACCCATCACTCCCCACCCATCACTCAGGGACTCCCTACCCATCACTCCCCACCCATCACTCAGGGACTCCCCACCCATCACTCCCCACCCATCACTCAGGGACTCCCCACCCATCACTCCTCACCCATCACTCGGGGCCTCCGCAGGCTGGGGTCCAAAAGTCTCCAGGGCAGGGTGCCTTCTGGAAGCACGTCCCTTCTCCAGATCCTCTCATCTGTCCATCTCTGCCTTCAGCGTGGTACCCCTGGGCTGCCAGCTGGAGCCGGTAATTAGCAGTTGTCTTCCTTGGGCAGACACTCATGGCAGTCACATCCCGGGAAGCTCCTGTGTCTTTTTCATTAGCCATCCATTCCCTAAGTCAAAATGCCAGCCAACAGCAAGACAGGAATGCCGAAGGGCAGCCTGTGGCCCTGGGCACTTAGAGCTGGAGGGCACTTGGAGAGGCCATCTGATCCATCCACCTCCGTAAGCTCAGGTTCATGTCTGCAGAAGTGAGTCTCGGATGGAAAAGGACATTAGCGGGCATTCAGGGCAGGCTCTGGCCAATTCTCGCATTCTCTGGACCCCACTGAGTCTGGATTGCACATTCCCAGGGTTTGGGGAGCTCAATCCCTTGCAAAGCAGGGATTCCACCGTGACACACCTCTGACTCCCAGAGTGTGCTTCTCCGCACTGAGCAAGTGCGTCCCCAGGAACCTCACCCTGCCAGTCCAATTTCTGGCCTTGGTGACCCTCAAAAGCATATTTGCTCCATGTTTCCGTCATGCAGTCGGAAAGGCTGAAGACACACCAGGGTCACACTGCTGGGAAGCCACAGACAGGATTCGAGCTCCACCCAGCCTATCTGGCTGCAAAGCCTGTGCTTCCTATGCAGCTGAGAGCCGTGCGCTGTCTGGCCAGGTTGTCCCTCATTGACATAAGTGCAGCCCTCTGCCCCGAGACCTGCCTACAGGTACTAGACAGAGATACGGGAGCAACCCTCTGCCCCAGGCAGTGGCCAAGCACCCCGTGCCCCAGCTGCTGCCTCAGTGCTCAGACCTCGGGCACCCGGGGGTCGGGGCCACTCTGGCAGCAGGCCCCGCCCTCAGCAGAGGCTAGGAAAGGCTAGGCCTGGGGCCAGGAGACCCGCATTTAGGCTGGCAGTGCTCCGGGCAGTGCCTTCTTGTGCCTGCTGGCCTCTCCTGTGTTCCATCGCAGGCATCCATTCCCCCTGGGCAGTGCCATCTCCACTGCAGCCCTGCATGGTCATCCCGGTGCCCTTGCCTGGACTTGCAGAGCGGAAGGCAGTGGCCCAGCACACTGGGGCTCCCTCGAAGCCCTTTGGGGATCATGTTTCCCCTCTCATCTCACCGCACCCTCTGAGGAAGCCCTCTGGGCGGGATGCCCTTCTATGTGACCCAAGAGGGAGCTATGCACAGAGAGGCTGAGGATGCAGGGAGGCCCCGGCGGAGACCCCAGGAGCACCGCAGCACCCACTCCCTAGCACTGCCCTTAGCCCTGGGCCCTCGGCCCTCTCAGCATCTGCAGGTCTGCCAAGGCAGGTGGGCATCAAGGGTCCTGCCGCCTCCTCCAGGGCTGTGGTGAGGACCACATGGCAGAGCATCCGTAGCACATGAGAGGGCGGCATCACTAGCCTCTTCTTGCTGACAGGGACTGGTAGTGCGGAAAGCCCTATGACTCACCCAAGGTCACAGCTCAAGGCCGAGCCAAGACACTTCTTCAGACTGCAGAGGCTGAATGAACGGGAGATGCTCCAGACTCAAGGCCTCTGTCTCCTGCCCTTGCCCAGGCACATTCTTTACCTGGCACCAGGCTCCTCCTGGAAGCACTGCTTGAGGTGAGCTCAGAGGCCATGGCATGCACAGTCACCCAACATGCACCCGTGTGATGACGTGGATCCCACGCTCCTGACCCACACCAGGAGAGTCGCTGGAACGTTCTCAGCCAGTGTCTGCCCTCGCTCCGGGGGCTGAGGTGAGGAGGCAGGTCTCAGTCCCCCCACCCCCGTGCCTGGCATGGGAGCCAAGTGCACACAGCCTAACCCGGAGGCTGTGGTTATGGTTCAGCCGTGCTGTGAGTGCAGCAGCAGGAGCCACGTGGAGGCAGCCTCCACTCGGGACGTAGACCCCATGGCACTGCACAGCCCCTGAGTCCCTGCCCAGGGGTAGGGTCCACAGAGCCCTCGGAGGAGGCCCCGGGGCACCTGACCTGGCTGCCGTCCACTGCGCTGTGTCCCCTCCTAGCCCACGCCTCTCAGCACTGACGACAGAGGCCGCTTGGTCCTGTCCTGGTCTAGCCGTTCCTTCCTCACGGTCTGCAGCTCTGCCCGACTCGGTTTGTGTGGACACGGAGCCCATTCAGCTGGTGGGTTGGCATAATCTGGAGACTCTCAGGGCTCTGCTTCGTTGCCTGGTAGGATGGGCCACTGACAGATAGAAATGGGACCCCCTTGGGACACTGGGCCTGAGCGCAGGGAATGCCCCGAGACCTGCCTACAGGTACTAGACAGAGATGCAGGAGCAGCGATTCCTCGGTGCCTCTTAACCTGCACCAAGAGGAACGGGCACTTCCTCCACGACCCCGAGGCCCACCCCTTGCTAGAAGTGGTGGCAGGATTATGGTCCCACTCTAGGACACTGGGGTCTACAGCGAGACCTATCCTGAGGGTGACAGGAAGTGGCACTGGTGAGCTTGGGGGAGTCAGGGTAGACATCCAGAAGGAGAACTTGGGAGGCCAAGAGCGTGGGTGAGACACAGCACAGAGCCAGCCGTGACACCAGATCCATAGAGGGTCTTTCACGGAGACTGTGGCTCTGGGTGAGGAGAAGACTTGACTCAGAGGGATTCATAACTCACTTTGGACTCACTGACCCTGGACACCGTTGTAATGGCCAAGAGAAGATGCTCCAAAGGCAATTGGCTGTGGGCTGGGACAGACACAGCTCAAAGGACAGGCTGAACCTACAGGGAAGAATCCTCAGCAAACAGGTTAACGAGTCTGTGGATAAGATGGTGCCAAAATGAGCAGATAGGAGAGGAAGAGAAGAGAGGAGAGAAGAGGGAAGGGGAGGGGAGGGGAGGGGAGGGGAGGGAAAGGGAGGAAAGGAGGGAGGGGAGGGGAGGAAGGGAGGGAAGGGAAAGGAGGAGAGGGGAGGGGAGGGGAGGAAGGGAGGGAAGGGAAGGGAGGAGAGGGGAGGAGAGGGGAGGGGAAGGGAGGGAAGGGGAGGGAAGGAGAGGGGAAGGGAGGGGAGGGGAGGGGAAGAGAGGGGAAGGGAGGGGAGGGGAGGAGAGGGGAAGGGAGGGGAGGGGAGGGGAGGAGAGGGGAAGGGAGGGGAGGGGAAGTGAGGAGAGGGGAGGGGAGGGGAGGGGAGGAGAGGGGAGGGGAGGGGAGGAGAGGAGAAGGGAGGGGAGGGGAGGGGAGGGGAGGGGAGGAGAGGGGAGGGGAGGGGAGGGGAGGGGAGGAGAGGGGAAGGGAGGGGAGGGGAGGGGAAGGGAGGGGAGGGGAAGGGAGGGGAGGGGAGGAGAAGGGAAGGGAGGGGAGGGGAGGGGAGGAGAGGGGAAGAGGGGGAGGTGAGAAGAGGGGAAGGGAGGGGAGGGGAGGTGAGGAGAGGGGAGGGGAGGGGAGGGGAAGAGAGGAAGGGAGAGAGGGCAGGGGAGGGGAGGGTAGGGAAAGGGAGGGGAGGGGAGGGGAAGGGAGAAAGACTCAAGACAGAAACTAGGGACACCAGAGGGCTAGGCAAGTGGAAAGGATCCTGCGAAGATGAAGAAGAATTTTAAAAACTTTGAACTGGAAGAGGGATTGAAGGTTGGATTAGGTTTTCATTCAACATTTTTATTAGGTACAAGAACGTCTTCAGCAATTTTCTGTTTATACAGCTTCTGCATGAACACCTCCAGTGACAGGGACCTCAGCACCTTCGAACTGGCCCTATGATCAGAGATGGATCTTGTGCTAGGCAGCTCTCCAACATACTGTGAGCAAACCTATCTTACTAGATTCTCACCCTCTGGTGCTGAATGCATCCTGAGGGTCACAAGACTCAACTTTCTACTCTGGCAGGGATTGAATTTCCTCTTCATATTGGCCATCCATAGTCTGCGTTTGCTGTCTATACCCTACATTGATTGTCTATAGTCCACGCTGACCCTCCATAGTCCACGCTGAGCCTCCATAGTCCACGCCGACCCTCCATAGTCCACGCCGACCCTCCATAGTCCACGCCGACCCTCCATAGTCCACGCCGACCCTCCATAGTCCACGCCGACCTCCATAGTCCACGCCGACCCTCCATAGTCCACGCCGACCCTCCATAGTCCACGCCGACCCTCCATAGTCCACGCCGACCCTCCATAGTCCACAGTGACCCTCCATAGTCCACGCCGACCCTCCATAGTCCACACAGACCCTCCATAGTCCACGCTGACCCTCCATAGTCCACGCCGACCCTCCATAGTCCACGCCGACCCTCCATAGTCCATATTGATCATCCATAGTTCAAAGCCATTGTCTGTTGATTGCTTGTGAAAGGCCTAGAATTTTGGGTTGACCTCCTCATCAGTGAGGTTCACCTGCAGGTCAGGAGTGTGGGAGGTCCAGTCCCCAAGCCTGTGCTTATGTCCAGGCTGTGGAGTGATGCTGTTCCTTACCTGCTGAGAACAGGCAGGCAGCATCTCTCTGCTTATGAAGCAGGTGTGTGTTTTAGGAGCTGTCTGGGCCAGAAGTGGGTACAAAAACTTAAGCAGGTCCAGGGTCTCACCACAAAGAAAAAGTGATATTCAACCATGTTCAATACCAAAACTCCAAGTTTTCACTACGCTAAGTATCCTTTTCAACACAGGGCGTAGCACGCCAGAAAACCCCTCTTGGTTCCCACCCTGTGAATGGCGTCTCACGTGGGTAGAGAGTAGACAGGTGCGCACTGCAGCCCGGGGATGTGCTGGGGCCACTGATCACGAACCAACAGCTCTGTCCTGTTCAGAAAAGCCACTCCCACGTCCCCTTCACAACTCCAGCTTGCCTGTCACCTGGACTCAGCTCCTGCCTGGCTTCCTGCATCACGATCTGTCCCCTGCCACCTCCCTTCATCCTGTGGTCATTGTGATTGTCTCAAAATGAAAGACAAGCATGCCATCCCCATGCCTGTGGCCAGGGCTCCGGCATCAAGACCACCTCCTCGAGGGCTTCTGGGCCGCACTGCCCAGCCCTGGCTGCCTCCACAGCCTCATCCTGCACTGCCTCCCTCCCCTGGCGGCTGGCCCCAAGCCCAGCCCATCCTCAACTGGACGCCTCCCTCTCTGACCTGTAGCCACAGTGAGCAGCCAGGGCGGGACTGGGGTAGAGAAAGTCTAGAAGAAGATGGAGAGCTCCTTGGGCCTCAGCTGCCTCCGACCAGCCCCTCATCTTCCTCACCCCATCAATCACTCCAGGAGCCGCAGCTGGGGGAGCCTGATAAACGGAAACCCTGAATCCTCCTGAAAATGAGCTAATCTCCTAGCCCATTGGGCCAATCACTCCTTGTCAGGCAGGTTGTTAACTGAGGCACTGAGGGGAGACTCCATCCCTGGAGGAGCGGGAAGGAGGTTTGGTGATGGAGTTGCTCCCTGTGCTGTTTATCTTCACACCGACAGGAACAAGGGAGGGCTGGCTGCTCACGGTCTACAGCAAGGCAGTGGGGCTTCCTGGACGGTGCCCTCCCAGGGGCTGGGCAGCGCTGATGCGGGCACCGAGAGCACGCCGCACGCTCTCTAATCATCACACAGTCGATGCAGCGGGACCCGGGCTGGACGCAGACCAGGCCCAGGCAGGGCAGTGCGAGGCAAGCCGTGGCGTGGAGGACGGAGAGGAATCTGCAGAGGGTTTTGCATTGAGCACCAGGGAAGGGGCTGCAAGCCTCAGAGGGCCTCAGACCTGAGTCACAGGACTCTCCCCACCCCTAACGCGTAGGTCGGCTGGGTGCAAGGCAGGGGCGGTGCGTGTGTGCGTGTGACTTGCTTTAGGTTGTGTGTGTGCCCGCTGTGCCCACAGGAGGTGGGAGCACCAGCAGCCTGAGCTGTTTCCCAACTCGCCTTCCTTCCTTCTGCTCTGTGGGGTGATGGCCCCAGGGGAGGTGAGGCTGAGGGAAAGGAGTGGCCAGGCCAGACCTTTTGGAAGGAACAGACTCAGGCTGGAGTGTCAGGACCTCCCCGCTGTGACCTCGGGCACCCACAGCCAGCCTGCCAGGAGTCTCCCCAGTTGGACACACCCAAGAGGCTGAGGCGTAGGGAGCGATGGGGTCAATGTTCTGGGTCTTCGTTAGGGATGTGGAGGTCCCTGGGAAGTGCCTGGTGTGGGGGTCACATGTGGACAGGTTGCGTGGGCGGGGAGGAAATTGAAATTGCAGGTCCTGGCACCCAAGAGGCCACGGCTTTAGGATTATCCTTCTTCTCCTCCATGTTGTCCCCCAAAATCTGACTCCCCAAAGGCCCCTCCTGAGTGCTGGCCTCGGCCCAGCTCCTAGCATCTGCTTCCCTCTCCCTCTGCTCCAGCCCCTCCTACCTGGCTTCGGCAGAGCCCTGTGCACCTCCCAGCATGCTGGAAATGAGGTCCCCCGGTGCTTGCCAGGCCTTGCTCAACAACAGCACATCCCGCTTTGACCTGCAGTTCTGTGATGAGTGGCTGCCCTCCTGGAGGCCCAGAGCCCGGGGGTGAGGCCACGGCTCAGCCATCCTCATTCCTGAGCCTCACTCCAGGGCCAGGGACAAAGGGGTCCCCAGGCTGTAGTGGTCTGAAGAGCAGACTCCAGGCTCTGTGAATGGTGGGTGTTCCACAGGACTGGGGACCTGGTGTGTGCTCCTGGGGCCATAAGACCTAAGCCTGTGAGGAGGTCAATAAAGGGACAGAGACTCCGGGCTCGGAAGCTGGGTTCACAGGTGCGCAGCCAGGCCAGGAAGTGGGAGCAATCACGTGAGCAAGTCGTCAGGCACAGGCAGGGCCAGGCATGGGGGTGGGAGGACGAGGCCGCCCACAGGGGTCTTAGGCTTACGCCCTGCACAGCTGCCACGTTCCCCGCGGGAATCTCCCGCCCAGCCCAGGAACGACGAGGCTGGAGAGGAAGGCGCCGTGTCCACTGTGCTTTCTATTTGCATATTTCACCCTGCTTTGACCGGGACGCCTTGCTGACCAGGAGAAGCCGCCCCTCCCAGGGCTGACCATGAGAGGCCGGCCACTCCCCGGGATGGAAGCTCCCATGCAGAGTGCTGTCTGGTGTAGCCGGCCCACCGAGCACCCGCAGAGCACTCGCCCACCATCATCAGCCCCTGCGGCCCGGGGCACTCGCCCCCTGCCCTGAACCACCCAAGGCCAGTGTGTGTCTACCGGCTGTGTCCACACAAGGCTCAGTCACCAGCACCTGACCACCTGCATTGCCCAGAGCCTGCCGAAATGATTCACCCACCCAAATTATTCCAACGAGCCAATCCCAGGTCTGCTCACCCTGTCCACCCCCACACCTGGCCTTCCCTGCAGAGACCCTGTGCAGGCTGGCAGCAGCTGCCCCTCCCCACAGCCGGCACTTCCCCTGTGAGCCTGCATAGCTGACACTCATGGGGTCTTCTGGCTGTCAGCACCGGGGCCCCTCTCTGTGTACCTTCCCAGGATAGAAGTCTGACACATAGAATCTCTTTCCCAGCCCTGTAGCTAGGATGTGGGCATGTGTCCCTGACTCAACCACGCAGGCCAATATCCCAGGACATGGAGGTCCAGAGAAGCTGTGACCCCTGAGAGCCGGCTACTCCGGGGTCAGTGGCAGTGCCCACAGCCAGGGTTCTGAGCTGGCAACTGCCGGGGCGCAAGCTGCAGCTCCCAGCCTCGGGGCATCAGTGTCGCCCTTACCGTGCCTGGGCATCTGGCTGGGTGGCTTCCACATCCGGCCTGCCACCGAGCCTGGACCTCAAGCCTTCCAGACCCTTCCGTGAGTTTCCCAGTGCCCTGCCAGTGAAGCCTTGCTCTGGCTAAATCAATGGGGAGGTTTTCTTTTGTCTCCAAGACTCCTGACCCACAAAGAGCCAGGGGCCAGGCAGTGCCTCACTCTCCACTGCTCCTTGGCCAGTTGGCCGATACTCACAAGGCTGACCCCACCCCTGGAAGTGACATCCTCTGGGGCATTCTGTAGTCTGGCCTCCCTGGGGCCTAGGTCTGTCCAGCACTGCCTGCCGCGGCTCTGCTCACTCGTCACCCACCATCCTCCCAATCGCCCGCCTCCTCCCGCAGGCACCCCCACTCTCCGTCCCGTCTCTTCTCACCTTCCTCTTCTTCCCTGCTGCCACCCATGCTCCCTGCTCCCGTAGCTCTCCAGCTCTTTGCTTTTGCTGCTCCACGCCCCGGGACACCCTCCCTCCCCTCTCCCACTCTCATCTGCAGCCATCACGGTGAGGTCTGCTTCCCCAGGCTCAGGCTGAGTTGCCTCCTCCCGGAAGCCTTCCGTGATGACTGTCAGGCCCACATGTGTCCCTGAGCCTCCTGGCACCCCCTGTGTCTCCTGCAGGGCTCTTGCCCCTCAGCTGGGAACTAGTGCTCCTGCCGACAGAGACTGCATAGCACCAGCTCTCCCCTCCCTGCGGAGCCGGCCATCTGCCGAAGGAGCTAATGGAGCATCCTGGATGGGTGCGCGAAGGATGCGTGAAGCCAGCGCCAGAGGCAGCCCCTTCCACTCCCAGCCAAGTGGCCCTCCCACTTGGACTCTCCCAGCTCGAGGGGAGCCAAGCAGGATTTTTGGCTGGCCTCGCAGCAGCGACATTCAAAAGCCCAGGCTGCCGTGTGAAATCTCCTGGCTCCTCCTTTGTGATTTTCCGGCTAAAAATAAAATCCCCAGGACCCCGGTGGCTGCCATTGTTGCTGCTATTGAAACGTGATGAGCGCCTGATCAAAATTCTTATGCACTGTTGACAGGGGAGGCAACCCGGCACTTATCTTCCAGTGACTTTAAAAATAGAGCCTCTTCCTTTTGTGCCCGGGCAAAGCAATAATTTAGATAATTGAAACTCTGAAATGAGTTGGAGATGAATCGCTGTGGCTTTGGGCCCTTTTATGAGACTTTTTCTTTGTATAAAAAAAGAATGGAATCAGAAGAAGAACGTTTCGCTCACACAAAGCCCCTGGATGGGACGAGTCTCGTCAATGTGAAACGGCGCAGCTCTGGGGCCCTGGCTGTCGGGCCGGGGGCTGCTGTGGCTTCTCAGAGCTGCTGACCTCCCTTCTGCCCCAGGACGGAGGGGCAGGTGCGGAGCCTCACTGAGGGGCGAGCTATCTGTGGTGGGAGGAGGGGTTCTCCTGGGTGAGGTCCTTCTCCAACCTCCATGGCATCTCTTCTTGTTTCAAGGTGGGTGGCGCCTCCTGTGAGCACCCGCCAGCTTTGGAGAGAGATCCCCCTCCCAGCCAGCAGATCCTTCTCTGGGGAAGCCCCCCACTGCTCATCAGATGGCGGGAAACAGGAATGTTATTTCACCTCTCTCTGCTCCTTCATCTCTCCTTTGCTCCACCTGTAAAGGCCTCTCTGGTGCCACTGCCAGCACCACCCACCACCCTCTCCCCTCTGGGGAGCACCGCAGCTCCTCCCTGGCCTCCAAACTGCCCTCACAACATTGCCCACACCAGACTCTTTTCCTCTCTGCTTCAATGGCCAGAATGATCTTTACAGAGCGTGAGAGTCGCCATTCTCTGGCTCCGGGTCTGGAATGACTGCCCGTTGCGGAATGCAGCACTCTCTCTCCAGGGCCCCGCGCAGCCTGGCGCCCATACCCTCCAGCCTCCCTGGCCGCCCCCGCCCTCAGGCCCTTTCGCTGTAAGAACAGGGGTCTTCTGTGCCGTCCAAACTACTCTGACCAACATCCTCTCAGGGTCACCCAGTAAAATGCAGGACGCCCAGTTAAATTTGAATTTCTCCTTTTTTAAAGTTAATTTAATTTTTAAAAATAGAGACAAGGCCTTGCTGTGTCCCCCAGACCGAGTGTAGTTGTGTGACTCCGGCTCCGGGGCTCAAGCCCTCCTCCTGCCTCACCCTCCAGGGTGGGACTACAGGCATGCACCAGCACGCCGGCTTATTGTTTTAATTTTAACTTTTGTAAGACAGGGTCTTGCTATGCTGTCCAGGCTGACCTTGAACTCCTAGTCTCAAGCGATCCTCCTGCTTTGGCCTCCCAAAGTGCCAGGTCACAGGCATGAGCCACCACACCCGGCCACTAAATCGGACCTTCTGATAGCGTTTGTGTATAAATATACTAAATAGTGTATACTCAGATAAACTATTCTTAGATAACGTTTGTGTATAAATGTGTCCCAAATGGAAACATTCTTGAGACTTGACCCTCAAAGGCCATGTGTAAGATGCAGGACCCCACCCAGACGACTCCAGACACAGCTACCCAAGCGTCACCCAGCTGTCCTGCATGTGGGTCCCCCAGAGCTGGACGCACCCCGTATGGAACTCCTGACCCTCCTCCCACCTCCCAGCCCCTCCCTCCACACACGTGCTCACCCTTACAGGCCCCGGGGTCTCTGCACCACAGAAGCTCTGGAAGCATCTGTAGGAAGGGGGCCTGGAGCCCTGTCTGGAAGAGGCTTTGCACAAGCTGTGAGGTGTGAGTTAAATGGCTGCCTCTCGGGGTGGCTTTGTGCAGAGCTGACTGACGTCATGGTGGCGGTTGCCCTGCCCCGCCGGGTCCTCTGGTGCTTTGGCCTCACGGGTTGAGGCTACCCAGCACCTGGTGAAACGTCATTTGTGTCCGTGTGGGTGATTCCAGAAGAGATTGATCAGCCCGCATTTGGGAACCGAGTGGAGACGCCTCCTCTCCACCAACGGGGGTGGGCGCGTCGGAGCATCAAGGGCACCCGCAGAGCTGGGCTGTATCGTGCGCTTCTGGGTTCTCCGGTCTGCAGACGTTAGATCGGGCACCTCAGCCCCCACGGTCACGGGAGGCAATTCCCACAACACGCCTCCTCTTACATGTCTCTCTCCAGATGTCACTGGTTCTGCCTCTCTGAGGAGCCATGATGAATACAGCTCCCCAGGGCTGACACGGGCCCCACCCATCTTACTGTCCTTCACACGCCTCCAGCCAGCCTTCCCCAGGCCAGGAAGTGGGCCCACGCTCAGCCTCAGGCCAGACACCCAGCACTGTGAGTGAGGCATGGAGGGAGACACGCCTGGGACGGGCGACACCCTGTCAGCCCCTGGTCACCTGCAGGTCCTGCGTCTCCTGCCTCTCCACCTGAGGCTCCTCAGCCCTAATTCTCTCTCTCCACCTGAGGAGTCCTCACCCCAATTCTCTCTCTCTCTCTCTCTCTCTCTCTCTCTACCTGAGGCATCCTTACCTCCCCACTCTTTCTCCCTGAGGCATTCCCTGACCCCGGGTCATGGCTCCCCTATGTTGGGTGGGCAGGGGTGGCAGAGTCCTACCCCACATGATGGCGGCCGGTGGCCTGAGAACTCCATGGGAAATGCCGTGTCCAGTTCTCCACAGTCCCACAGAGGATCCTTCTAACAAGTGACAGCCCAGCCTAGTGCGGGGCTCTGTGCTGTCTTCCCTCTCCCGGGTTTCACTGCCCACCCCACGGTGCCTCTGGAGCCCCTCCCAGGTGGAGCACCTGCCCGGAATCCTGAGTGGCTGTGGTGAGCCAAGCATCCTGCTGACCTATGAGGGCATGAGGGGAAGCCGCGGTGGCTGAAGCCATGGGGACATGACGTGGTCACACGCAGAGCTCAGCCCGTCGTGATCAGCACCGTGACTCTCACCTGCCTCCCAGGGTCTTCATGTCCTCCTCACCCTCCGCGGTCTCCGAGGACCACCAGAACAGATGACCACAGACTTGGTGGCTTAAAGCACCAGAGACGTGCTCCCACCTGTATCCTGAGGCCGGAAGTCCGAAGGGCAGCTGCGGGCAAGGAGGTTCCTTGCGACCTCTGAGGGAGGCTCTGCTCCAGGCCTCTCTGCCAGCCTCTGGTGGTCGCGGGGGACAACCCTGGTGTCCCAGCTTGTGGCTGCCTCACTTCAGGTTCGGCTTTCACCTTCACGTGGCTTCTTCTCCCTGCATGGCTCTGTCTCTGTGTCTCTTCTCCTTTCTTTTTCAGGACACCAGGTATTGGACGTAGGGCTGCCCTCACCCTGTATGCCCCCATCCTAACTCACATCTGCAGGGACCCTATCTTTAAATAAGGTCACATTTATTTTGAGGTTCTGGGTGGACATGAATTTTGGGGGAACATTATTTGATCTGACACACCCTCACCCCCATGCTCAGCTGAAGTCTGCAAGCATTTGGAGAGAGCCACTGTGTGCCAGGCACCACGATGCATTTCTGAGGAGACACAGAGGAGCCTTGCACAGCAGGGGAGGCTTTGCACGTGATGGACTTGGATGAGTCCAGGCTGATGGCAGAGGCAGAGGAGCCCTCAGACAGGCTCAACGCCTCGTCAAGGGTGCAGCGAGCACATACTTGCCCTGGGGTCCCACCAGCTGGTCCGAGTGCCCCCAGAACAGCGCAGCACCTGTCTTCTCTGCCTGCAGCGCCTCGTTCATGGCTGGAACCTGGCAGTTGTTCCGTGGTGCTGCTGGATCCCTCACCCGGCTCACACGCAGCATCCGCCCGTCTCTTGCCGTGCTCACGATTGCAGCGACCATCTGTGAGTGCTAACAGGCCTGGCCAGCGTGGCGGCAGCCCAACCGGAGAGGCTCGAGGTCTGCTCAGCGATGCTGGCCCGGGCCTCTGGCTCCCATGAGCTCCACGGCTTTCAACGGCACCCACTGGGCCCATCCATCACGCCAAATTCCCCGTGCATGTGGCAGCCCCGCTGAGCGCGAAATTGCACGAGAATTATAGCTTCCTCTGGCTTCCAACCTGATTTTCTGAAGGCAGCTTCAACTCACCAGGCACTCTCCATAGGCCAGACCAGTGGGTGGCTGCCTCTCCCCCACACAGACTGCACCCTCCTACTGGGCCCCTAGGAATCCTCAGGGGCCTCTCCTCCAGGGGTGTCACTTCCCCTCCCAGAAGAGATGCTCAGTACCTTCCTGTCCAAGTCTTAGAGCATATGGCTGAAACCCAAGGCTGCCCAAGCTGTTCCTGTAGCCCAAGGTGCAGTTCTGGGGCCCACAGAGGAAGGGGCTAGGACCACTTCGGTTATGTTTACTACTGGCCATGTGTTCGTGCTTGAGTAGCAGAATACAACAGGGCTAGGGTCAGGGTCAGGGCTAGGGTCAGGGTCAAGGTCAGGGTTAGGGTCAGGGTCAGGCTTAAGGTTAGGGTCAGGGTTAGGGTTAGGGTCAGGATCAGGGTTAGGGTTAGGATCAGGGTTAGGGTCAGGGTTAGGGTTAGGGTTAGGGTCAGGGTCAGGGTTAGGGTTAGGATCAGGGTTAGGGTTAGGGTAGGATCCGCCATCAAAGGATGGGTGTTACAGAGACCGCCATGGAGCATCCCCCAGTGACACGGGCAGTGGTGCTGCTAAGGAGCTCACCATCGGGAACAAATGCAAGCAGAGCGCGGTTCCTGTGTCCTCGGCATCCACGCCACGCTGCGATGCATCCCACAGCGCTCAGCCTTCCTGGTCATACTCCTTAGGAACTCGGGACTATTTAAATGATTTCTCGGGTTTTATTCTCAGTTAATAAAACAAATTTTCCATCAGTCAATCAAACAAAAGTCTGGGGTTTCCACTCAGTGTTCTTGGGGCGTTTCTTGCCTGGGCTCATGTCCTTGGAGTCTCTCCTGTGGCAGAACTCCAGGCTCACTCCACCCCTTTCCTGTCCTTTCCCAAGGGACAACATGGGGTAGCACTGAGGTCAGATCTGGGAGAAGGTGCTCTCTCTAGAGCTGCCTGCTCACTGGACGTTGGCACACTCCATGGCTCAGGGGTCCTTGGGGACAGGATAGTCATCCACAGGGTTTGTGGGCTAGGAGTAGCCTACTGCCCACCCAGTTGACCTTCCAAGCTCACAACTTCCAGGAGCTTCATCAGCACTGAAGCCAACATTTCTACTTCCCCGTGCCTGCTCCTCTGCCTCTGACTCCCTCCTCCGGGGCCTCTGAGTGAGGAGGAGAAGGAGCAGCCCGACCCTCAGCACATATCCTCCACAGCTGTCGAGAAGCAGCAGAGCATGGCCACAGCTTCAGCAGCAGCCTCGGCCCTGGCACTTACAGGCTGTGTGATCTCAGCAAACACATACATCTCTGAGCCTGCTTCCTAAGCTACAAATTGGGTATAACAACAGGAACCAGGCCCAGAATGAGGATTAAATGAGATAATTCATTTGGCCGAGTGCCTGGCTCCACAACAAAAACCACTGTTACCCAGAAGATGCCTGCAAGACAGACCCCAGGTACCGCTCCTGCTTCCAACCCCCTCCCCCGGCTCCCAGTGCCCTCATGCTTCACCTAAGCCCCTCAGCCTGGGACTCAGATCCTCTGGGTGGGGTCTGGCTGGCTGTGACGTGGCTCCCCCCACAGCTCCCAGGGCACACCAGGGCCCAGGGCCCATGCCAGCTCCACCTCCAGGCTTGCTCTAAGTGCTTCTTCCAGACCCCGTGTGGCTCTCAGTGGCAAGAGCTGTCAGTGCCCGCTGGCTCACGCATGAGTGGCCTGTGGCAGCCAAAACACACCACCACAAACTAGGGGGCTTGAAACTGCAGGCATTGAGGCCAGGCATGGTGGCTCACACCTGTAATCCAAGCACTTTGGGAAACCAAGGCAGGCAGATCACAAGGTCAGGAGATCGAGACCAGCCTGGCCAACATGGTGAAACCCCATCTCTACTAAAATACAAAAAATTAGCCGGGCATGGTGGCACAAGCCCGTAGTCCCAGCTACTCAGGAGGCTGAGGCAGGGGAATCTCTTGAACCCGGGAGGGGGAGGCTGCAGTGAGCCAAGATTGCACCACTGCACTCCAGACTGGGTGACAGAGGAGACTGACTCAAAAAAAAAAAAAAAAAAGCTGCAGATGTTGATGCCCTGAGCTCTGGAGGCTGGAAGTCTAACATCCAGGCGCCAGGAGGGCCATGCTCATTCTGAAGGCTTGAAGGCAGGCTCCCTCCTGCCTCTTCCAGCTTCTGGTGGCTCCGGGTGCTCCTCAGCTCGTGGCTGCATCCTCCAATCTCTGCCTCTGTCTCCATGTGGCCCTCTCTTTCCTTCTTAATCAACCGTAGCTACAAAGACCCTTTTTCCAGATAAGGCCCCGGCACAGGTTCTGAGGATTAGGATGTGGGCATGTTTTCCTGGGGGCCCCATTCAGCCCATGACACTCCCCCCGCCCTTATCCTCTCTGCTCCCCTCATCTTTCTGCCTGAGGCTTTCTCCCAGCCAGAGCCACTTTGCAGATACGCCTGGGAGAGACCCCCAGGGAGCTGCCCTCAGCCCCAGTTCGGGGTGGAGTGCGGGCACACACCAGCTCCATCCCTCACTCCTCAGTGGGAGACTCCCCTGCCACCTCGAGCCCAGCACTACTGTCGCGAAGCTTCTCCCCTGGGGTGGACCCCCGGCCCCCTCGTGACTGGTGACACGGCTCACTCTTGCTGCCCGCCTCTCCCTTCTTGCCTCCCTTATCCACCCTGCTACGTGCATTTCCTGAGGTCTTAAATAAATGACCCCAACTTGAACCCGTGCCACGGGGCCTGCTTCTGGGGGAACCAAACGGCTCCCCACTCCTGTAGTGCCCAGCCCCTCCCGGCCGGGTCTCTGTTGATGCACTCGCCTCGCCCACCCTCGGAGACGGAGTCACCCAGGTGCACACGTGCCATCCGCCATCCGGTGTGGGGTCAGGTCCCGGGCACAGGGCCATGCTACAGTCAGCCCATCCGAGACAGTACCCAGGACCCAGGGGACCCTGCAGACAAGGATATCTGCGCATGGAACCACCAGGACTCTCCACCCAAGGGGAGCTCTCAGGAAGGCTATTCCTGAACACCCCCAGCCACCCGTGCACGTCCGTTCATGATCATAGCGCCATAAATGGCTGAGGTGACAGCCCCTGGCAAGGCCAGCCAGGGCCGGGCTGCCTGTGTCCCTAGAACAGCAGAAGGTGACACCCCGGAGCCCTGGCTCTCCATGCCGGGAGCTCTGGGAGCCTGGGCACCTGCAGCAGGACATCCTTCCCCTGGCTGCTTAAACGTGTCTCTCAGGAGCCCGAGCAACGTGCTCGGACCAGCATCGACTGCACTCTCTGTGTCGGACCATGAGACGCAGAGGTGAGTAAGACCCGGTACCCATCACGGCCCGGGACTGGGGAGGGGATGGCAAATAAGTGAACATCATCCGTGGCTGAGTGCCGCCGTGCCATGGGGACCCAGCAAAATGACAGGCTAAGTCAGCGTGGGGGCCCAGCCTGGCAGCCCCTGGCAGCTGCAGAAATGAGGCTGAGGGGTTCAGCCAGCTGAGGGGTCCCCACACACTGGAGGTGGTCAGCAGGCACTGGGGGAGGGGCTGTGCCTCACCAGCTGAGCTGGCTGGGAGCTGTCCCCACAGCCCAGGACAGACAAGGAGGGCGGAGGTCCGCAGAGGAGCTGGAGCAAAGTACAACAGCAGGCAGGTGGGGGCTGAGGAAGCGGGCGAGCAGGCAGAGGGAGGGGTGATGTCTGCTGGGGGCTTCTTTTTATGCCTGAGGCTCCCTCTGCATGAAGGGGACCCCACCAAGGTAGCAACCCCAGCCTCAGCCCCTCCTCGGGAGAATCAGGGTGCACCTGGTGTGTGTGCTGGGGAATAAATGGGGCTTCCCTCGGAGGTGAAGCCCCAGAGGCAGCCTGCACTCCGTTGCTCCTCCGGGGTCCTCTCTGATGGGAGGGTGCTGTCAGCTGGGGGATGGGGGTGCTGTCACTGCCGGGAGTCCCTCATTCCACGGGCCAGGTAGTGGTCCCCTTGGTTGACAGACCCAAAGCCACATCCTGTAGCACCGAAGGTGGTATTTGGGAGGCCGCCTGCCACAGCGTTTCAAAATCCTTTCAATTTCTCAGGACCTGGGAGAGAGGAGGGGTGCTCTTGGCTGGGTCCTCTCAGAGCCCCCAGCATTTGGTTTATGCATCAGGAATACTGGGAAATGACAAGGGAAGAAGGGGTTGGGAGGGGCATAAATGTGCCCAGGAGGGCTCCGGTGGGGACCGGGCAGGAGGAACCCAGGTTCTGCATCCCGAGTTGGCTCAGCCGCAGTGTTCTGGATGTTTCTGAGGCTCCTCCAAGGTCTCCTGGCTCCCACCATGTTCCTCCTTCTGCAGACAGGAGGTGTGGCTCCCCAGCACTGCCCGGGCAGAGGGGTCCAAGGCAGGCACTCTCCCTGTTCCCCGGGTTCCTCCGTGGGCTCCGCAGCGTCCTGCATCCCCAGCCATCACCAGAGGACACGGGACGGCCAGGCCAGAGCTGACATCCTGCAGCATTGGAGACAGCAGGGGTGAGGGGGCTCCCAGAGGCCGGGACCTCGCCCTCTGGAGGGGTGGGCAGGCTGCAGGCCTCCGTGGCCTCCTTGGAGCAGCCTGGCCTCCTGCTCTCGGACGCCCCGCCTGCCTGTGTGCCCCACCTTCCTGCAGCCGCCCTTTCCTTTCTCCCTCCTGCTGCCTCCTGGGATTACAATCCCGGTAAGAGTGGGTGAGCATGGGACGAGCATGCTTTGATTTCCGGGGAATCAGGCTTCGGCGTGGAGGACAGGCTGTCATGGGGACCACTTTGCTCACAGGCCGGGGCTGCTTTGATGGGGCTGGCCTGGCCTGAAGAAAGCTGTGCAGTCTCAGGAAGGTGCGGGCCTCGCTGCTCCCAGCCCGTCAGAGGCCATCAGGCCCAGGCCCTGGCGGGCCCGAGGGGTGCAGGCAGCTCTGGCTCTGCCCCAGGAACTCCGCAGAAGGGTCCACGGGCAGTCACCCGGGCAGGTGCCTCAGCTAGCAGGCCCTGCTGGGAGGAGCACAGAACATGCCACAGCTTCTACACGGCCGGCAGCAGAGGCCCCAGCGGCTCTCTCTTACACAGTTGGTGCCGGGCTTGCTGAGAGCAGACCCACCTCACGCCTATGTTTCCCCGACCTAAGTCCCCAAAACTAATGGGGACTGCAGCGCTGGGTCACCTGTGGTGCCCGGGCTCTCCTGCGGGCTCTGGTTGGTCCATGTGCTTCCAGCAGCTGGAGCCTTCAGGATGGGAGCAAGGGAGAGGGCGTCCAGCTGTGGATGCAGTGACCTCAGAGTGTCTTTTGAATCATTTCAGAGCCTTCCAAAAAGGGCAAAATGCAGAGGGTCTCCCGCGGCCAGAAGAAAAGGGGAGGAGCAGGCCGATGACCTGGTGTGGGGGGACATGGGCCTCAGGAGGTGGGCGGGGCCTCCGGTAGGCGGGGCTGCAGGTGATGGGCATGGCTTTCTCCAGGACATGAACCAGGCCGTGGATTTTGCCCAGTGGGGGTGGCAGCAACCCCAGGGGAGCTCCACATTCCCTGCTTTGGGCCCTTCTCTGCCCTGTCTCCATGGAGGTGAGCAGGGTGCCTGAGTAGCGTGAACCCTGGCAAGTGGCGGCCGCCATCTGAGCCAGGCTAACCATCCTGTGCTCTTCCCTCCTCGGCCACTGCCAGGTCAGTGCTGCCTCCGACCAGCGGCACTGGTGGCCCCGAAAACAGAGCGGGAAGAGGCCTTGAGTGAGAAGCTGAGGGTGCAGAGCCCAGAAAAGGGCCCGGGTGCCAGAGCATCCAGACACTGGGCGAACGACCAGGCACCAGTGCTCTAGATTCCCATCGAGGCCACTTCTGCCTCATCGCTCCCCAAAGTTATAGCAGTCTCATAAGTGGGCAGGGAGCAAATGGCCGACCAGAGGGCGCTCCCGAGGCAACGATGCATGACCCTGAAACAACTGCCTTGCCCTCCTCCCAGCACTGCTCTCGCCTCTCCCCAAAGCCAGAGCTGCAGCACCCAGATGCCTCCTTCACTGGCCCTCTCCCGCCATGCCCTGCCCTGCTCACCCTTCAACCTGAAGCCGCTTGGAAGAAACTCTGCTGGAGTCTGGTTGAGCTAGACGTCCTGAAATGGCCCCTGAAGGGAGCAAACGTGGCCTGCGGGGCTGCCGTGGCAGGTGACGCTGTAGCTGGTGGTGCTGCTGTGGATTGTGGTGCTCCTGTGGCCTACAGGGCTGCTGTGGCAGGTGATGCTGCTGTAGCTGGTGGTGCTGCTGTGGCTTGTGGTGCTCCTGTGGCCTGTGGGGCTGCTGTGGCTTGTGGTGCTCCCGTGGCCTGTGGGGCTGCCGTGGCAGGTGACACTGTAGCTGGTGGTGCTGCTGTGGCTGGTGGTGCTCCCGTGGCCTGTGGGGCTGCCGTGGCTGGTGATGCTGCTGTAGCTAGTGGTGCTTCTGTGGCTGGTGGTGCTCCCGTGGCCTGTGGGGCTGCCATGGCTGGTGGGGCTGCAGTTCATTAGTACAAGCCAGCAACAAGAGTCAAGTCCCAGCCCCACTGTGCCAGGGAGACTGGTGGCTTTGGGCAGTGACTCAGCCTCCCTAGGCCCCTCTTTCCTCCTGTGCAGGACAGAGACCCCCCCAAAGGGGGACTGGAATAGAGCAACGAAATGCAGGAGGTGGGGCTCCCAGAGCCTGGGGCGCCGCATGCACCTAAAGCCTGCGTCCAGGCTGCTTTAGTCCCTGGGTGTTGTGGCTCCCTGGGACTGATGTATGGGGAAGCCTCCAGGAGGAGGCCAGGGCTCTGCAGAAGTGCTTCCCAAACCTCACCCCACTGTGTCTGGAGATGGGCTCTGAGCTCGGGATTGTCCACACTGTGAAGTGGCTTGGGGTCACCAGAGGCTAATGGGCCATCCAGAGTTGCTCAGCGCATCCAGGGCGGGCCTGGGGCGTGTAGCCAGGAGTGTCTTACCCCACAGCCAATGAGGAGCCTGTGTGAGCACCTGGGAGGACAGCATACTGAGGAGGGTTTGTGCCGGGCGCCTTCTCATAGGGAACTCGCTCCCACGGCGTGGACATCGTTGAGATTATAGTTTTGCAAAAGACAGCGTGACATCCTTCAAATGCGTGTTCATATTATATCCCTCCATAAAAGCCGGGGAAATAACACTGAATCACGGCTGTGGGAAGCAGGCAGTGGAGCTGGGCTGACAGCCTGCACACACATCTCGTTCTGGCGGTTTAGTCTAACCCTGGGACCACATTATTAACACCGTGCTTAATGTCCCGGGTCTATGGATAGAAAAACAACCCGTACTATGCTGGAGAACACTTACTAAGAGGTAAGGGGCTTCCGCATTCTGCTTAATAAGTGCCTGGTTTATTTTATATGGAAATAAAAGAAAAGCTTTTTTGTTGTTTAGAACCATTCTATCCAACCCGGCCGCAGCCTGCGTGCATGTGCAAGGACACATTTCATCTTTAGCACCAGATGTGGGGGTGTTGAGCGCGTTGCTGCTGGAAGGAAAACAAATCATTCATTTATCCCTATGTTCATTCGTTCCATAAATATTTGCTGAACACTAAGTGGGTGCTGAGGATACAGCCGTGACATCAGCGGACCTGGACTCTGTCCTCACAGCAGCTGCAGAGTACAGTCCGGGGCCTCTCCTATGCTGCCCACGGGCACCCGGGACTGAGCAATTACTTCTCTGCATCCGAGTCTTCCCTGGAGAAATCCATGTGTATGCCCGAGAGGTGAGGATAGGGATGTCACCATGGCACAGCATGTAACCACAAAGCTCAGGAGCTGCCTGCGTGTCCAGCACCAGGAGGAAACCAGTCAAAGCTGGCCGGCCCCTCTGTGGGGCAGCAAGCTGGGTGTGAGCATCCAGACATGCTGTGGGAGGAAGGCAGGAGCTGTGTGGGGACGTACACAGCACATGCCACGGATGTGAGCACCCAGGAAGAACCAGCGCCCGCCGGCACGTCCTGCAGGGGCACATCCACCCATGTGATGCGCAGATAATGGCCCCGGGGGGCACACCGCAGTCACCACAGCGTGAGCTCTGGAGGGGTCTCCAGCCTTCTGGGGAGGCTTTGAACTGTTTACAAGAGAATGTATTCATGGATGACTTGTTGGACGAGGAATTAATGAAATTAAAAGAGAAATAAAGAGCAGGAAGGAAGGCCACCTCGGGCTCCATGCCCAGTGGTGTTGCATCCGACTCTGGTGACGCTGTCAGTGAAGTCCTGGGGCCCAGTGTTCCAAGCAGGAATGGCGGAACACAGAGCTGCCCAGGACACAGCAAGGTCGCATGTCGCATGGGTGACAGCCTGCACTGGGGAGCCTTGGCCCTGAAGCCTGGACCTCACCCCTCTCCTCCATGGCATGCGTACTGCTATTTAATGACCTAGAACGTGTTGTCAACGAAGGCAGGACTCTCTCTCTCTCTCTCTCTCTCTCTCACACACACACACACACACACACACACACACACACACACACACACCCCTCAGTAACTGGACTATGGGTAGGAATCAGGAGGCTTTCAGGATCTCAAGCCAGGGCTGATAGAAATATGGGAAGGAGAATGAGGCTGCTGGGGGCTGGGGAGTTGGCATCTGGCGCGTGCCACGTGCTGTCTGTCCCTCATAAGCCAAACGTCTCAGGTGGGCTTTTGGCATCTGCCGGGTCACTGTTAATGTATGAAGCACCTGCCTGGGTGAGCGGAGTCGGCGAGGAGCTGTTACGGGAGCTGACCTCGCCTTTCCAAACCACTTTCAGAGCACATTGGGTAAGCTTTTCAGAGAAAGGTGGGAGGGAGTAGGGACCTGGGTCTGCTGAGCCCCTACTGTGCGCAGGCATCCCAAACGCACCGTCCACCTATTCCCTAAAACCCTAAAACATCTGAGAAGCCAGTAGTCTGTACTGGGCCCCTCGCTACCTCTCACGTGCCCGAGACCTGGTGAGACAAGAATGGGTCTGCCAGCTCCTAGGAGGCCTGGAACTCATGAGGAGACTCACAGGAATGGTGCGGCTGGTCCCAAATGCCCACAGCCTGCAGGGTAGGACACGCCCATCAGCAGCCATGGCAACGTCATGAGGATGGAGAGAAGAGCTCTGCCCACTGGGGCCACTGGTCAAGGACCTGCAGGTGTGTCCCACCCGTCCTTGCTCAAGGCCACACAACTGGTCAACCTCAGGCCGAGACCAGGAACCCAAATCTGTCTGATTCTAAATGCCACCCTGCAGTCCCCTGCCATGGCTGGTGCCCTGTGAGCTCAGAGCCCCTCCCTGGGGTCTGCAGAAGTGAGGCTGGCCGGTTCCCAGAGGCTGAGGACCAGGTCGCGCTGGGCGGTCAAGTGTCACCTGCCTCCACTTCTAGAGCCTCCTTCCCTCTCCTCAGGCCCAGGGCCACCACAGAGGTCTGATGTCTCCGAGCTCCGCACATTCCTTGTGCCCTAGAAACATGTGACAGGAAGTTCACATTCTCCTGATCCCAATATCACCACTAACATAGCAAGTCCGCCCTCGGCACGGGCGCAGGTGTGTCGAGATGAACATTTGCAGGTGTGTGGACAGGTGTGAACGCCCTTTGAAAAGACCGCCAGGGGTCACCGAAGGTGTTGGCTGGCCTGGGCCGGGCTATGGTGCCCCGCGAACGCTGCCAGGAAGGTACTTTTTGGCTGTGAGTCACATCTACAACCAGTGGACTTCGATGAATCCAGCATATGACCTCCCCGAGGCGGGCGGGTCTCATACGGTCAGCTAAAGGCTTCAAGAGCAAAGCTGAGGCTTCTCAGAGAAGAGATTTGGCTTCAAGACCGCAATGTGAACACCTTGCCTGAGCTTCCAGCCTGCCCTTGGACTTCAGGCATGCCAGCCCCCACTGTCGCACCAGCCAAGTCCTTAAAATAAACCTCCTCTCTCCATGCATACATGCACAGCTGTGTATGTGTCTATCTACCCATCTCCTACAGAGGCTGCTCTCGCCTGGAAATCTCCCACTCGTTCTGTTTCTCTGGCCAGCCTGAGCGGCTCCAGGGCCCCAGCGTACGTACGCAGCATTCGCCCCAGAAGCCCGCCGGGCCCCAGGTCCTGTAGCTGGGGGCCTGCAAGCTGTCTCCGTGTGGTAATGAGGACGGTGAAACCACTCAGGAGCGGGGATGCTGTCACAACAGAATCCGTAATGATGGGCCCTTGGGGACCGTGTGCCGATTGACAGGAGGGGAGTGGGTGGACAAGTCGGCCATCTATAGAGGACCGGAAGCCACTGAGTGGAAAAGGCCGCTGCCCACCACAGCGTGCGCACAGTTTTCTACATTTACGGAGAGACACAGGTGTGTCCAGACAGGGCGAGGGCTGCAGAGCAGCCTGGAAGGAACCTATCGAAATGAGCGGAGCACACATGGCATCCTCCTGGGGACCGTGGACAGCCACCACCTCGCTGGGGACAGCAACCGCCTCCTCTCTCAGCCCCTTTGTGCAGCAAACACCGTGCACAGCCATATGGGGCAGCCCTGAAATATTGCCTCCAGGGTGGAGCTGGGATGATGAGTCACTGCTGTTTCTGCTTCTGCTTTTCAACATTTTCTAAGGTTTATACCATGGGTGTTTGTTGATTTCTTATCAAAGACAAATAAAAGCAGTGAAAGCAAACCAGCCACCCTCGTGCTGTGGCCCACACGGCTCCCGGTTGCCAGCAAAGAATGTTGGGGCATCACCAGCCCAGCAGGCAGAGGACCAAGGTCCCCTGGAGGCCTTCAGGGTCAGCCTCCCAGGCCTTCGCAGCCCGTTTGAAGCCGGAGCATCTGGGTGCCCTGGACCCCCACCCACACCATCCTCAGTGAAGGAGCCAGGCTCAGACAGGATGCCCAGGAGAAGAAGGACCTGGGATAGCATCTCTGCTGATGCCCAGCTGAGTGTGTAGGGGCAGGCATCTCCCCCTGCACCCGCCCCTGAGGAAGCCTGTAGCATCCCCTCCAACCCTTCCCTCAACTGCCCGGCTCTGCTGTTAGCCCCTGAACAGCCACCACTCACACCTGGACACACTGTGCCCACTGCACAAACATATACCACACACACCCATCACTCACCACACAGACACACACACACACCCATCACACACACTACACTCACTGCACAGACACACACATACCCATCACACATACCACACACACCCATCACACACCACACTCACCACACAGACACACACATACCCATCACACATACCACACATACCGTACACACACACATCACACACACACACCTCACAGACACCCCATCACACACACACCCATTACACACACCACACTCACTGCACAGACACACACATACCACACACCCATCACACGCACCACATACCTTACAGACACCCCATCTCATACACACACCCATTACACACACCACACTCACTGCACAGACAGACATATACACACCCATCACACACACCATGCACACCGCACACACACACCCATTACAAACACACCTAGACACACTGCACAGACACACACCCCCATCACACACACCACACTCACCGCACAGACACACATATACACACCCATCACACACACACCCATCACACACACACACCCATCACACACATACCTAGACACACTACACAGACACACACCACACTCACCACACACACACTCACATACACCCCCATCACACACACTACACACACCTCACAGGCACACACCCCACCACATATACCACACACACTGAACCACTGCACAGACACAAACACACACATACACACCCCCATCATACACACACCATACCCACTGCACACATACACACCCATCACACACACCACACCCACAGCACAGATACACACACATACACCCATCACACACACCCAGACATGCCACACTCACCACACAGACACACGCACACACACCTATTACACACACACCCATCACACACACACCCCATATCTAGCTCCACTGACTGGAACTGGGTCCTAACTGGGAGACCCTCCTTCCACACAGCATGAATTCACCTCTCACCTCTGATCCCACCTTTATCTTCCGATGCTTGACGAGGATGTGAATGTCATGGGTCATCAGACAAAACTTCCTCTTTACCAATAGAATAACAATTTGGGGATCATCAACCCCCCCATCCACTCCATGAACGTCCAGGGAGCCACACTCTGTGCCAGCCCCAAGGAGCATCAGGGTGCCATCTTCCGATGTTTGCGTCTCTCCAGAATTCACAAGTGGAAATGCCAACCCCAGGGTGAAGGGATGGGCAGGTGCGGCTTCCAGAGGAGGGAAGTCCCGAGGGTGGATTCTCATGATGGGATCGGTGCCCTTACAGCAGGAGACTCCAGAGAGACACCCCGTCCACCATGTGAGGCCACAGCCGGAAGACGGCGTCCATGGACCAGGAGGCAGCCCTCGCCGGACGCCAAATCTGCTGCCGCCTTGATCCTGGACTTCCGGCCTCCAGGACTATGAGCAGTAAATGTCTGTTGTTCGTGAGCCTCTCAGTTTAAGGTATTTTTCTTACAGCAGCACACCCAGACCGAGACATTTGATAAGCAGGGTGAGTGCAGGGCCTCCCTCAGGCGCGCTGGCTGGCTGGGAGGACACAAAGCCAACCGAGTGGCATAATAAAGTGTGTGATGTTATGACAGTGGTGGAGAAACGCTGTACACACCGTCCTTGTCATGGAACTGGAGAACTACAGGATGGCCAAGCCAGGGGTGGCCATTGCATCCAAATGACTCGGCGTGTGACTACGGTCAGGGCTCAGAGTACCGCCCAGGTCTGAGCTCAGTCTACAGTCACTATCAAGGCTCAATATGGCCGGGCTGAAGTCTCCGTCTTTAACCGATCAGTGAGCAGGACCAGGGCTCCACCAGTGAGAGATCGCAGCTCCTCCTGTGACCCGGGGCAGGGATCTGTGTGGCCATGGTGAGGATTCGGGATTTGTCCAGGATCAGGGCTCAGTCTGTGACAGGGGTTCTGGGATTAGGGGTCAGCATGGAGCCAGAGTCAGAGCCCAGTGTGTTCTGGGATCAGGGCTCAGTCTCAGCAGGTCAGGGCTCTGCCCTGAGGGCCTCTGCTCCTCACTCTGAAGCGACCTTTGTGTCCTTCTCCAAGCGGCTGGGTGGCCTGGCCCCCATGACCCGTGCACTTTTTCCTGTGGAAATCCCCTTTGGATCCAGTCCTAATTATGTTTAAAACCCCATCTTGGCCGGGGGATTTCATCAGGGAGCAGGAGCTCAGGGCCAGGGTGCTGTGGGAAGAGGAGGACGGGTGGCCTGGACAATTCCTGCACAGTCCAATCAGGGCGCCTGCACACCCGGATTTGCATAAATCTCTAAGCCGATTAGAGGAACATTCAGAGGAAGCAGCGCAGGTGCCAGCCAGCAAGGCAGGCGCCCTCCCTCTCTGGGCAGATTAATTGTTCCCAGCCCAGCTGGCTCCAAAGCCGAGTTCATTATCTCTCCCCCAAAACCGGCACCTCCCCCTCTCCTTCCCTACTCCTATCAGTGGCACCAAACTCAGAACCCAGCTGCCTTCTCTCCGACCACCCTGCACTCATGCCCCAGTGTCCAGGTCTGGGCCAGGCTGAACCCTTCTTGGGGCCAGAATCTTCAGCCTGATTCCTGCCATGACGTCCCCCTGGGTGTCCCCGACACTGGCCTCCCACCTCCGCCCATTGCACCCCTGCAGCCTGCCTAGAGCACTTGCCCTGAACGTGCCTGCAGGCCTGGCCCAGAGCAGGCTGGCGCTGGCCTTCCTGGGTCCCTGTGTCCTCCTCTGGAGCAGGCATTGCACCACCCAGGAGCTGCCACCTTCCCCTCTCTGACCAGCACCCTGCCCTGGAGGCCTGTGGGTGGAGTGTTGGCCAAGATCTCAGCACCCGCGCAGAGTGGCTGGATGGCCCTTCTCTCTCCGCTTCCCTTCTGCCACGGCCCCTTCATGCCTCCCCTGCAGGCAGGGGCAGTTTCCCACCCTCCTGAACACGCTTCTGTTCTGCCCCACTCAGCCCCGACACCTGCTCTTCCAACCTGGGGGTACCGGGGAGAACTCCAGGCCAAGCCAGGAGTAGATTTGGATGGAGGCAACTTTCACATGCAGAGCCCTCACCCCACGGACTGCAGGGGTCAGGGCCTCAGGGCCTGATCTAATGGACCCTGGATCCCAGCTCCAGGGCTGGGCGGGCTGTTGAGATGGAAGTCAGGACGGCAGGGCTGGGTGCTCCGCCTCCCACCACCCTCCTATCAGGGGTGCTCCCCATGCAAGCCTGTCCTGGAATGGGAGACTGACAGTCCCCGGCTCATCACAAATGCTACTGGCCCCTGACAAAGGCGCCTCACCCATCAGCTAGTGGCGGCGGGGGGCGTGGCCAGGGACACACCGCAGCCCAGTCCTTTTTGTGGGGCGTGGCCAGGGATACCGCACAACCCAGTCCTCTTTGTGGGGCGTGGCCAGGGACACCGCGCAGTCCAGTCCTCTTTGTGGGGCGTGGCCAGGGACACCCTGCAGCCCAGTTCTCTTTTGGGGCGTGGCCAGGGACACCCTGCAGCCCAGTCCTCTTTTGGGGCGTGGCCAGGGACACTGCGCAGCCCAGTCCTCTTTGTGTTTTCTTTCCCCACCTTGAGAATTCGCAGGCATCCTCTGAGGAAGAGCAGTACACGTGGAGACACTGGGAAGGTCTTCCGGAGTCTCCCGCTGGAGAGCTGGAAGCAGTGCTCCTGTCCTATGGGTGAGGGCAAGACCCAGCCCGGTGTAGGCCCTTCCAACGGCATGTAACACCAGGCAAAGCTTGCATGGAATCCACGTGTTTCTGCCTCCAGTCTGGGCTCGTTTTACCATGGCGCAGGCACCGGGAAGCCCTTGCTGTCTGTGTTTTGGGGACTGCAGGCAACTCAGCATCTTGAGTGTGCCTGCCCTCCCTCCCAGGCAGGGGAGCCCCCAGAGTCAGGAGGCTGAGGATCAGGAGGCCTGAGGGTCAGGAGGCCTGAGGGTCAGGAGGCTGGGCGCTTGGTTCCAGGGCCAGGTCACCTGTTGTGGGCCCTGGACAGGCCCCTCCACCCCTTGGACCTCAGTTGGGTTATTGGAAAAGTGAGAAAAAGAATTCATTCCTACTTCATGGGACCTTGGGATGAAAGGAGGAGGGGTGCAAAGCCAGGCTCCAGATGCCTGGGAGAAGCCACCTGAGGCCTGGTACAGGGGCTGGAGTTGGCCTCCTGGATGCCCACTCGGCCCCCTGCACTCACCAGGAGACAGGGAGCCATCCAGCGCCATCCTCAGGAGCCCAGTGCATCCTCACTCCTCTGGCCTGCTCCACCAGCCCTGCCCACTGCCTGCCTGGATGCACGGTACACAGGGACGTCCATGCCACACCTCCTGGGCAAGCACCCCCTCCAGACGCCACCTCCTGCCTCTGTCGGGCCCAGCCCTCAGGGTGCCCTGTGTTCCCACACAGACAAGGAGAGCTGGGCCAGGGAGGGCACCTCTCCCCATGTGCTGGGCCTGGCTGTGCGGGAGGCAGTGAGCACTCGCCACCACCGCCGCCTCCTTCGCCACAGGCCTTTGGCACCGAGGGGCTCTCCGACTGCCAAGGCTTAAATGGCAACTGGCGCGGGCTCCCAGCCCCCGGGCCCATCTCCATGGCTCTCTGGATGGCTGACAGCTGTCGCACACTGCGGCAGGCATATGCTCGCCCAGCCCCCCATCCCGCCAGCCAAGGCCCTCAGGAGCCCAGAACCAGCCCTAAGGCCCCACCCATCCTGTTCCATCCTGTCCATCCTGCCATCCCGGCCCATCCTGTTCCATCCCGCCCCATCCTGCCCCATCCCGCCCCATCCTGCCCATCCTGCCCATCCTGCTCCATCCTGTCCATCCCGCCCCATCCTGCCCATCCTGCCCATCCTGCTCCATCCTGCCCCATCTTGCCCCATCCTGCCCCATCCTGCCCCATCTGCTCCTTCCCAGGCCACACATGGCCAGAGTCCAGTCTCCAGGCGGGCAGCTCCGTCCTCCTCCAGGCCTCTCTGACCACGTCAGAGGAGGGATACCCAGGCCCTGGGGTTGACTCTGCCAACAATTTACCCTGTGATCATCAGACACATTAGTCCCTGGGCCTCACTTCCTCGTCTTTAATTAAGTTGGGGCCAATGGCCCCAGTCTCTCCCAGCTCTGACAGTCAAGCTTGCCTGCCCTGAATCATCAGAGGCACAAGAGCCTACTCCAGGACTGAGGGGCACGGGCCAGGGTGAAGCTGCCTGCTAGCCCATGGTCTGTAGGTGTTGGAAATAGATGCTCGGTGCCGCAAAGAAAAATTGCCACTGAGACAAAGGATCTTTTAGCAACCCAATTTTTACTTCTTAGACTGCAGGAAGGGCACCCTCGCTAGCCATCCTGCCACAAGAGCACAACGAACAAAGGAAAACACACACATTTATCCCTTTTGCATTTGGGGTCGTCCTCACTGCTGTGTCTGATCTCCCTGGGCTGGAGCCAGACCTCACAGTCTAAACTAAAACCCAATTGGCTAATAACTTAAAATTTTTCTAAACAGATAAAAGCAATGGAGAGCAGGGACATGGCTGTGAGCACGTCCAGCACAGATATCCTGGTTAAAGTACAAGGACATAGAGTGTACTACGTGCCTGTAAGCACAGCATGTCTAACAGCTACATAGGATAGGGCTTCACAAAGAGTTATTAGCTCACTTATGATTTATTCTTTAACAAGAAAGGAAACTTTAAAAAGGACCTTTTTTACTTCCCACAGCAGGGACGAGGGGACGTTGGTGATGTTGGGAGACAGTGCTCCTGGGACCGCCACTCCCCTCCGTTCTCTGATGCAGGAGCCACCTGGGGACTGTCTCCAGGTGCTTTTGCCCTTGGGGTTCAGACTCCCACAGAAGGGCGTGGGGCTCCTGGGCAAGGCGTGTAGGGCTCAAGGAGAGTACCGGCCATGGGGACAGATGCAACTGGCATGACCTGAGAGAGGCCAAGAGCCAGAGTGGGGAACAAGGGCCCTCGGGGACAAGGGGCTGCCAGAGCAAGCTGCTGTGACCCAGGCGCCAACAGCCTGTGGGGCTTCCCTGGTGGCGCTGCTGCTCCCTGAAACCAGGGCAGCCCCTCACTCAGCACAACCGGCCCTCGGGGCTGCCCAGGCCTGCCTGGGTCCCGTGTGGCAGGAAGGACTCAGAGCAAGCACATGGGTCAGGGGCGGGAGGGCATCGGGCCAGGCCAGCCAAGGGCAGGCAGGCAAGGGGCCGCCATGGGGACATCAGTGGCAATGTGAGTGCTCCCCCAGAACCAGAGGAGGGGTTCTCTCCAGGGCAGGCTCTGCAGAGGTGACCCTGCCAGCCACTGGCCCCACCTGTGCCCTACACCCACCAGAGCAGGACAGCAGGCACCCAAGAAGAAGCCATGAAGCCCTCACAGAACGCACGCTTGAGATTCTCCCCACCCCCGGGCCTAAGCTGAGGGGTCACCGGTGGTGCTGTGGGAGTCAGGCTGCCCTCCCAGAAGCCAGGCTGCTCCTGAGCACAGCGAGGGCTCCATTGCAGTCTCCAGGCTGCACTGGGGGTGGATGGGCTGGGGGTGGAGCACTAGGGGTCAGTCCCCTCCCCAGCTCCCATGACTTCCCCTGAAGGCCTCCCTGCCCAGGGGCCCCATGCTCAGAGGCCAGCGGTGACCTGGGGTGGATTCTGGACACACTTCTGCTCCCAGATGCCTTAGCAGTGCTGAACCAGGATGTGAGAGGGCCCCTCCTGGGGCCAGCACTGACCCTAACTGCCAGCAGCAGTTCCGCTAACATCTGTCCAGGTAATGGCAGTGCCTCCGTCTGCCCCGGAGAATTACTCCTCAGGCCGCTCCAGGGCAGGGTCCAGATACTTCCTCCCACCGACCCCACACCTCCTGGCCACCACTCCTGGGGGACCTCAGGTGCCCACACTCCACTCAGATCTGGAGCCTCTTGTTTTGCCCTAGCGCCGGCCCTGTCCCCACCCCAGCCACCCTCCATGGCTGTCGCTGTGCCAAGGATGTGCTGGGCCTCCGCCCCAGGTCCTGCCTGCCTCTCTGTGCCTTGGAGAGGGCTGTCAACCTCCTTCCTGCCACTGTCTCACAGGCCCACCCACTGGCCCCAGGCATCAGACATGGCCCATCCTTGTCCCCTGAGGGTCACGGTAACCACCAGAGCCCCTGTCACTTGTGCTCCTGGGGCTTGCTCTGACCCCGTGTCCTCCACACTCTGTGGCCCGGTCTCCACTCCTGCTGCTGGTCCTCCGTGCCCCGCTGCTGACACTCAGTTTCCATGTGGTGTGAATCTCCCTAGAGATTCTCACTGGGCTGGCCTCTGGGTCTCTCCCACCCTGCCTCATGTAGGAGCCCCACACTCAGGCCCTTGGGACAGTCCCTGGCTGCTCCCCGCCCACACAGGCACTCAAGTGGAAGAGCTCATGCGTCCCTTCCAATCCCGGCACTCAGTCACCTCGCCCGTTAACCTTCCTGGCTACAGCCGATTAAGCTCAGTCCCTGGAGAGTTGTAGAATCAGTGGCTCAGAAGCATACCATCCTCTCTGTAGTAGTCGGCGTGGGCTGCCACAGCAAAATGCCACAGATGCGGGGGGCGTAAACAGTAGACGCTTAAGTCTCACAGCTCTGGGGAGTGCAAGCTTAAGGTCCGGGCACCCACTGCAGTGCTGTGTCTGGTGAGGGCTCTCTCCTTAGGCGACGGGCAGCTGCCTCCTGGCCGCAGCTCCATGTGGCCTTCCTCTGTGCGTGCGTGACGGGAGGAGAGAGGGCACCTCAGGCGTCTTTTTTATAAGGTCAGCGTCCCCCCTTTATGACCCCATTTAACCTCAGTTGCTTCCTTAGAGGCCATCTCCAAATACAGCCACGCCGGGGCTTAGGGTTTTAACACGTGCACTTTCAGGGGACACAGACATTCGCATCACCTATCCCCCCATTCAAGTGACAGTTCGGCGGGAGAGCTGGAGCAAACTGCTGAATGCGGCAGAGTGAGTCTGGGTGCGGCCTGTGCTCTCCACTCCCAGCCAAGCGGCTTCCCCACCCAGAGCTGCTCCGGCTGGCATTTCCAAAGCACTTACTATACACAAATCTGAGGGGCCAGCGCATCAATTACGCTTGCAGAGATCCTAAAGTGTGCGCTTCCCACAGCCTCTTGCGGTGGCCACGTGCACTCGGAGACTCGGGGAGAAAGCGCGTTCGGGGGCGGGGTGCTCTGCGCACTGGCATCCAGCCCCAGTGGAAGGAAAACGTGGAGTCTGCAGCCTGGGCTAGTTGGCGCCTCCTCTGACTCAGGCACCTCCATCAGACCTGAGGAGCAGGTGGGAACTTTGACCCACTGGACCCAGTGAGGGGCTCTGGTCTGAGGCTGGCTGGGTGGAGATGGGTCTGTGGGAGTCTAGAAAGTCCCTGCCCTGCTCCTGATCTTCCTGCTAGGCGGCTCCAGCGTCACACTCTGTTCCCTGCAGGGTCACACACTGTTCCCCACTTCTCAACCACCCCCTTGCCCTTCATGCCCCAGGGCGTGAGCCTGCAGGCCAGGATGCCTGAGGGTGACTGCTCAGCCCTTGGGCACCTGGCAGCCTGGACGTAAGAGGGAGTGGGGCAGCCCTTGGCCCATGAGAGTGGAATCTGGTGGGTCTTCCATCTCTGGGCTGATGATTCTATGGCACACGCCATGTGGCTCCTAGGGCGTCCATGGACTCCAGCCCCAGGTGCCCACTGCAGTGGCCTGTTTGAGGCCACAGCCTCGTAGGACCAAGCGTTCTGTCTCATTCTGCCTCATGCTGCCTGCACGCTGCTTCCAGGGTGTCTGAAATCACCTGCCGAAGCAAAGTGCTCCGGTACAAACCCTTGCTAAAGCTGTGTGTTCGGGGGACAGCTGTGGCAGACAGACTTCAAAGATGACCCTAACTCGTTCCGCCGCCTGGAATCCTCACGCTTATGTTTTGAGGGCCTGGTGCAGTGGCTGCCACGCGGCGGTGCTGAGCGAGGGTTTCTAAATGAGCCTCACCTTGGGACCGGGGCATGGCATTCAGTGCCTCCTGGAAGCTGCCGGCTACCACCTGAGCAGCCTGCTTGCACATGGGCTGTCACCCATAGAGGCACTAAGACCCTAGAGGCCAGGAGACTGCAGATCCAGTGAGCTCCAACCTGCGTCTGGGCACCAGGAGAGCCTTGGTGAGCTAACGGGAGCAGGGGCAGAGGCTGGAGGCCTGGAGGCCATGAGGAAAGTGGTTCCAGTCAGCTGGCACCTACCATGGGCACAGCCCACCACCTCTCAGCTTCCTCAGCCACTGCTGGGTCAGGAAGATGGGGGTGTCCAGGGGCAAGACAGGCTCAGCACCTGGGAGGTGTGGGGAGGTGGGGGGCGCCGTGGGCTGGCCTGTGAGGCAGTGGCCGCAGGAAGCTCAGCTCCAGCAAGAAACACCCCTCATGCAGCTCCAGGCTGGCCGCATTCTCTGTGTTTGGAAAGTGCTTCTGCTCTGCTCTGCCTTCCTCTGGGACTAGCAGTTCTCCTGGAGGAGGGAGCTGCTGACAGCGGTTTCCATTGCCTCTTTGAGATGTAAATTCCCTGACCCAGGGGCACCCCCTCCCCTCCCTGGGCTGCTCTCTCCCCCGCCAGGCCAAACAATCACTGCCTGGCCGCCGCTGGGGCTGTGGGCTCCTTCATTAGCTGCCTCGCCATGCACCTTGTGGGTTCCTGCCCAGCTGACGGCTGCCCCAGGGACCAGCCACTGCACACTGCACAGGTGACTTGAGGGCTGATGATGGTTCCTGTGTGGCCCCTGCCAGCTGCTCAGAGGTGGGCACTGCTGCCCCTGCCATCCCTGCCACCCCTGCCGTCCCTGCCGTCCCTGCCGTCCCTGCCGTCCCTGCTGTCCCTGCTGTCCCTGCTGCCCTGCTGTCCTTGCTGTCCCTGCTGCCCCTGCTGACCTGCTGTCCCTGCTGCCCTGCTGCCCCTGCTGCCCTGCTGCCCCTGCTGCCCCTGCTGCCCCTGCTGTCCCTGCTGCCCCTGCTGTCCCTGCTGCCCTGCTGTCCTGCTGTCCCTGCTGCCCTGCTGTCCCTGCTGTCCCTGCTGCCACTGCTGCCCCTGCTGCCCCTGCTGCCCCTGCTGCCCTGCTGCCCCTGCTGCCCCTGCTGCCCCTGCTGTTCCTTCTCTCCCTGCTGCCCCTGCTGTTCCTTCTGCCCCTGCCGCCCTGCTGCCCCTGCTGCCCCTGCTGTCTCTGCTGCCCCTGCTGCCCCTGCTGCCCCTGCTGTCCCTGCTGCTCCTTCTGCCCCTGCTGTCCCTGCTGCCCCTGCTGTCCCTGCTGTCCCTGCTGCCCCTGCTGCCCCTGCTGTCCTGCTGCCCCTGCTGCCCCTGCTGTACCTGCTGTCCTGCTGCCCCTGCTGCCCCTGCTGTCCCTGCTGTCCTGCTGTCCCTGCTGCCCCTGCTGCCCTGCTGCCCCTGCTGTCCCTGCTGCCCCTGCTGCCCCTGCTGCCCCTGCTGCCCCTGCTGTCCTGCTGCCCCTGCTGTCCCTGCTGTCCCTGCTGCCCCTGCTGTCCCTGCTGCCCCTGCTGTCCCTGCTGCCCCTGCTGCCCCTGCTGTCCCTGCTGTTCCTTCTGCCCCTGCTGCCCTGCTGCCCCTGCTGTCCCTGCTGCCCCTGCTGCCCCTGCTGTCCTGCTGTCCCTGCTGCCCCTGCTGTCCCTGCTGTCCTGCTGTCCCTGCTGCCCCTGCTGTCCCTGCTGCCCCTGCTGCCCCTGCTGTTCCTTCTGTCCCTGCTGCCCCTGCTGTTCCTTCTGCCTCTGCCGCCCTGCTGCCCCTGCTGCCCCTGCTGTCCTGCTGTCCCTGCTGCCCCTGCTGCCCTGCTGTCCCTGCTGTCCCTGCTGCCCTGCTGTCCCTGCTGCCCCTGCTGCCCTGCTGCCCCTGCTGTCCCTGCTGCCCCTGCTGCCCCTGCTGCCCTGCTGCCCCTGCTGCCCCTGCTGTCCCTGCTGTTCCTTCTGTCCCTGCTGCCCCTGCTGCCCTGCTGTCCCTGCTGTCCCTGCTGCCCCTGCTGTCCCTGCTGCCCCTGCTGCCCCTGCTGCCCCTGCTGCCCCTGCTGCCCTGTTGTCCCTGCTGCCCCTGCTGCCCCTGCTGCCCCTGCTGTCCTGCTGTCCCTGCTGCCCTGCTGTCCCTGCTGTCCCTGCTGCCCTGCTGTCCCTGCTGTCCCTGCTGCCCCTGCTGCCCCTGCTGTCCCTGCTGCCCTGCTGCCCTGCTGTCCCTGCTGCCCTGCTGCCCCTGCTGCCCCTGCTGCCCTGCTGCCCTGCTGTCCCTGCTGCCCTGCTGTCCCTGCTGTCCCTGCTGCCCCTGCTGTCCCTGCTGTCCCTGCTGTCCCTGCACTTCCTTTCTTGCTCGTGTTTGTCAGGCAGGAGGCCCAGGGACTGTGAGTCCTCCGCGCCTTTCCAGAAACCTGTCATCCCTTTTGGGGACTGGGCACACAGGGCCGGCCCTGCAGCTCTTCTAATCTCTGTTCAGAAGCCACCCTGTCCAGCTCAGGCCAGGCAGCTGGGGAGTCCACCCCAGCCTTGGGGTGTGCACCCTTTTCCCTCCCCGACAGTCATGTGGGCTGATGTCCCTTGGCTATGTTGATGCCAAGGTGACCATCAGACCACCAGCCACTCAAATGAGGAGAGTGTGGCTTTGATCAGAGGTAAATGGCTCAGCTGTGAGGTGTCACGTGCCAGGCAGGAATGAGGCCCAAGAGGGTTGTCCAGGCCTAGGGGTCCCCAGGGACGGGTCTGGGCCTTGCATCTGTCCTCAGGAGCAGCCAGGAGGCAACGGCAGAGGTCATGCTCTGTGGGCAGCGGGCATGTGACGGGCCCACCCCAGAATTGCCCACCGATGTTCTTCTGCCGTCCACGAACGTATCACCACAGTCTCTGGAACACAGCACCTGAGGGAGGAGTGGCCACCAGACTTCAGCCACCGGGCCACCAGCTGCTGCCCAGACAGAAGACAAAAGGAGAAGGTGAGGTTGGCCGTGGCCGCTGCAAGCTGTCCCGTGCTCTGCTGGTGCGAAGCGGAGGAAAGCGGGCGCCGAGGCTGGAGCAGCGGCCAAAACAGCTTCCGGGGCTGCTGGGCCGGAGCCTCAACAGGCGACCCCAGGGCGCAGCGTGAGTGGCTGAGCTGTTCCAGGGGTCCACGGTGGCGCAGGCCACGGTGTGTATGTACATGTGGGCGTGCAGGTGCACACGTGTGTGGTGGGTGCACGTGTGTGCCTGGCTGTGAACGCTGTGCAGTGGGCCTGGCCCTGAAGAACAGGGGCTGCCTCAGCCTCCCTCTTTTCTGTTTGTGTTTTCTCTTTTTCAGATGGAGTCTTGCTCTGTTGCCAGACGGGAGTGCAGTGGCATACTCTCGGCTCACTGTAACCTCCGCCTCCCGGGTTCAAGAGATTCTCCTGTGTCAGCCCCTCGAGTAGCTGGGATTACAGGCACATGCCACCACACCCAGCTAATTTTTGTATTTTTAGTAGAGACGGGTTTGCCATGTTGGCCAGGATGGTCTTAATCTCTTGACCTCACGATCCGCCTGCCCTGGCCTCCCAAAGTGCTGGGATTACAGGTGTGAGCCATCACACTCGGCCTCTCAGCCTCTCTCTTAAGTAGCTTTCTCCATCTTGATGGTCACTAAATGCTACATCCAACTGTCATTTCTCTTTGAACGTCAAATATGAATGCACACTACAAACACACACACAGGACACACACCTATCCGTGCATCCATCTGCCCGTGTATCTAACAGAGCCCCTTCCTCTTGCATCTGGCATCTCAGCCCCGGTGTCTGACGCCGAGTTCTTCCTTGACAGGCACCAGCCTCCCTCCTGGGTTCTCCCTGTCCCTGAGCCCCCTGCTCCCTTTGCCGTGGCCTGATGCCGCCACCTGCAAGGCCAGCCTAGCTTAGACTAGAAGCCCAGGGGCTCAGGGACACTGGAGATGGCTCTGGCTTCACCTTACAGCTCTCATGAGCCCCTGTGACCTGCTGAGCCTCAGCCCCTCTGTCTCACAAATTCAGTTCACACTTCACCTGGCCTCTGGAACACAGCACCTGAGGGAGGTGGTATCTGGCCTCCAGATACCCCTGACCCCTCACCAGGCCCACAGTGCAAATCCTGCACCCATCAGGGAGGCAGGACTAGGTGGGCCACCTGGGGCGTGGGTGCTGGGCTGGGGCCTGGGAGAGCCTAGAAGAGAAAGTGTCCTCACTGTATGGACAATAACGGGAGGCTGGTATCGCTGTCTGGAGGGGCGGGAAGGGGATGAGACATGGAGCTGCAGAGCTCAGGTGAGGTGCAGAGCTCAGGTGCAGAACTCAAGTACAGAGCTCAGGTAGGAGCTCAGGTGAGGGGCTCAGGTAGGAGCTCAGGTGTGGAGCTCAGGTAGGAGATCAGGTAGAAGCTCAGGTAGGAGCTCAGGTAGGAGCTCAGGTGAGGGGCTCAGGTAGGATCTCAGGTGCGGAGCTCAGGTAGGAGCTCAGGTGCAGTGTTCAGGTGCGGAGCTCAGGTAGGAGCTCAGGTGCAGAGCTCAGGTAGGAGCTCAGGTAGAAGCTCAGGTAGGAGCTCAGGTGAGGGGCTCAGGTAGGAGCTCAGGTAGAAGCTCTGGTAGGAGCTCAAGTAGGAGCTCAGGTAGGAGCTCAGGTAGGAGCTCAGGTGCGGAGCTCAGGTAGGAGCTCAGGTGCGGAGCTCAGGTAGGAGCTCAGGTAGAAGCTCTGGTAGAAGCTCAAGTAGGAGCTCAGGTAGAAGCTCAGGTAGAAGCTCAGGTAGAAGCTCAGGTAGGAGCTCAGGTAGAAGCTCAGGTAGAAGCTCAGGTAGAAGCTCAGGTAGAAGCTCAGGTAGAAGCTCAGGTAGGAGCTCAGGTGCGGGGCTCAGGTAGGAGCTCAGGTGCGGAGCTCAGGTAGAAGCTCTGGTAGGAGCTCAGGTGCAGTGTTCAGGTAGGAGCTCAGGTAGGAGCTAGGGTAGGAGCTCAGGTAGGAGCTCAGGTAAGAGCTCAGGTGCGGAGCTCAGGTGGGAGCTCAGGTAGGAGCTCAGGTGCAGTGCTCAGGTAGGAGCTCAGGTGCGGAGCTCAGGTGGGAGCTCAGGTAGGAGCTCAGGTGCGGAGCTCAGGTGCGGAGCTCAGGTGGGAGCTCAGGTAGGAGCTCAGGTAGGAGCTCAGATGCTGAGCTTAGGTAGGAGCTCAGGTAGAAGCTCAGGTAGGAGCTCAGATGCGGGGCTTATGCTACAGGCAGGCCCCACAGTGGGGAAGCCAACAGGATGGAGCTGAGACAGAGCTCGGAAGGAACCAGTGTCTGGGAGTGCTGAGAAGATGGCGGGACAGCCACTGATCCAGGGTCACCCAGGTGCTGAGGTGACAGGCACACCCTACATTCCTGGTGCTCTGACTCCGGAGGAAGGTTCAACAAGTTGGGGTCACAGGGTTCCTCAGGAGTGCCTGTGCCCTGAAAACAGAGCAGCTGGTGGGAGGGGGACCGGAGCGGAAGGGAAGGTGTTTGAGAAGGGCAGAATCTGTGCCGTGGTAGGGGTGGGAGTCAGTCTGTGTGGAGGTCTGTGTGGGTAGAAGAGCTTCCCAGCAAGGAAGACTGGCACGCAGGCCAGGATATGAGACAGCGCCCCTGCCCCCATCGTCCCCCACAGCTGACCGCCCCTCAGACACTGACCCAGGCCTCCATCAAGCCCAGATCTTCACCTGAACGCTGGACATACTTCCCCTGACACCCACAGGTCAGTCCTAAAGGTCCCCAGGCTCCAGCCCCACTGGCCCCAGCAGTCTCCTTTGTCTGTCCCCCAGCGCCCCCAACCCCATGTGGGGGCCGAGGAGCCCCTGCACGTCTCTCCCTAGAGCCCAGCCCAACTGTGGCAAAGCTCATGCCCCAGCATCAGAAAGCTGGAATTCACGGTGCTCCACTGTCCACCTTGGCCCCCCGTGCAGGTTGGGGGCTTCCCCCAGGGACTCTGAAATGAGACTGCCTTAGGACCCCCATCCCTAGCTGGGGGCAGCAGGGTTTGCTGCCGGGAGGTAACTCCCCGAGAAGGCAAGACTATGGCGTGGTTGTCTCGGGAGGCGGCTCCGTGCTGCCCACTGTCGTGGTGGCCCGACTGTGGCTCAGTGTCCTCACGCTCCATGCTGCCACACCAGCTCCCAGCAAGGCACTCCGCGTGCAGCTCCGACAGCTGTCACAGGCCTGGGACTTGACATGACAATTATTCCCTCACCACCCCTGGAGAAGGCTCGGGCCACGGCCTGACCCTGGGGGCAGAGCTGCCACTGACAAGAATGATGGGAGCTGAGGCCGCGTGGCCGCCCTGCTGCCACTCAGATGCCTCGAAGCCCACAGCCATGTGACAGGGGCAGGGAAACCGGTGCCAGCCACGCCAGCTTGGCCGTCTGTCTCAGGCAGGCACTGTACGCTCTGGCTGGCGGGTGGTGGGTCTAGGTCTGGCCTGCCCTAGACGCCACCAAGGTGCAGGAGGTATGACGGCTGGCTTCTGGGAGCTCGTCTAGGGTGTCCATATGACACGGACCTGCCCACGCAAGACACTCAGACCCCCTTGGCCTCAGAGTTCTCATCTGAAAAATGGGGATAATAATCATTTCCATGTTACAGCAGGGAGGACTAATACAGGGAGGACTAATACAGGGAGGACTAATACAGGGAGGACTAACGCAGGCTGTTCAATCAGCCGCTCGTTCAGAAAACACACCTGGAGCCAAGCATCTGGTTATCAAGCCTGGTGACGGGATTTGCCACCGACCGAGGGACTGGATGATGAGTGTGTCCGGCTCAGGGCCAGGAGCTGAGTGTGTCCTAAGCCCAGACAACAGCACACATGCAGGCACTAGCGGGGCTCCAGCATGGCTGCTCATCAGCCAGGCCTCCGTCCTGACGTGGGATCTTCCAGCCGAGGCTGCGCCTGTCCGGGCTGTGGCCAGCTCCTCATGCGGGAGCCACCTGTTTCTTTGCCTTCCAGAACTGATGGCTCCCTGGAATCACATCTGTGTGTTGCCTGTCTATTGCCTAGCCCCTCTGACACACTGGGTGCCCAGGGGCCAGCTTTCTGCCTGTGTTGATTGCTGCCAAATCCTTAGAATAGTTGGTGCTCAATTCATGTTGTTTGAATGAATGGAAGTTGGCTGGGCAGGGACTCAGGCGCAGAGAGCAGGATGGAAGTCACACATGGGATCACAGTGGGCCCTCACTGCTGACCCAAGGAGGGAGGGCCCCTCTTGCCCACAGCTGGGACAGGACTGAGTCCAGGGAACCCAAGGCTGCTGGAGGAGAACAGGACACAATCTGAGAAGGCCCCAGAACCCACCTGCCCTATCCCACCCAAGCTGCCAGAGGACACTCTGTCATCTCCTTCCAAGGGCTCATCGTCTCAATGGTGCACATACAGTCACACACACTCACATGCGTGCTCCCACACAGGCACACACAAACACACTTGCATGCATGCTCACACACACACAGTCACACAATACATGCATGCTCACACACAGGCACACACACTCACATGCACGCTCACACACACAGTCACACACACGCATGCTCACACACACACACACACATGCATGCTCACACACAGGCACATGCACACACATGCATGCTCACACACACATTCACATGCATGCATGCTCACACACATGCACACACACAGAGGCATGCTCACACACATGCACACACACGTGTGCTTCCACACAGGTGCACACACACTCGCATACATGCTCACATGCACACAGTCACACACACATGCATGCTCACACACAGGCACACACAGTCACAAACATGCATGTTCTCATGCACACAGTCACACACATGCATGCATGCTCACACAGGCACATGCACACACATGCATGGTCACACATGCACACACATGCACAGCAGTCATACATGCATGCTCACACACAGGCACACACATGCATGCTCACACACAGGCACATACAGTCACACACATGCATGCTTACACACACACTCACATGCACAACAGTCACACATGCATGCTCATGCACAGGCACACACACATGCATGCTCACACACATGCACACACTCATGCAGTCATTCACCCTCATAAACTCACACACATCCACACGCAGGCATGAGTCACACACAGGAGAAACGTGTTGCTCAGAGCCAAGTGTCTACTTTGTCAGATAATGAAGTCCAGGTTCCCAGAGTTCTTCAGAGGAAGACTTGGGCCAAGTCATAAGGAAACAGTCTGCTAATACACCCTCTCTTAATCACCGTCTGATTCTCCTCTTCCTGTCTCTTCTCCCTTCAATGTCTGCTGAGCAGGACTAGACTTGGTTCTGTTCAAGTGAGAACAGGAAGAAATGCAGAGCTATTGGGCACTAGGACAGATGATTCAGGGAGTGGGCAGTGGATGTTCTGTGGGGAAGGATAGGTGAGTTGGTCCAAGAACGTGGAAAGCTGGACCAGGCTGGTACAAAGCCGTCTGTGCACTCAGGGATTGGCTCGGATTCTGTGAGGAGGCTTTTGCTCTTGACAAGAAGGAACAAAAGGTACAGGATTTGCTCTCTCACTTGGAATAACGAACAAATAAAATTTATAAAACAACAATTTTCAAGACATTGGACATTAGGCAGTAGAGGACAGTGCTCTCAGAGAGATGGCAAACAAGCAAACTGAGCCCTTGTGTTGTGATGGTTCTGCCTTGGCAGAGATTCCAGGTCCTGAAGGGGGAGGGGAAACCAAGGCAGAGTCCTGTGGACTCCCTGAATTGAAGAGATGGATCTGAGAGTCTAGGAGATCAAGAGGGTTAGAGTTTGCAGGGCGGAGTCCTGGACAGGGGCAGCTGCACAGAGAGGGAGCTCTGGGATCTGCAGGGGTTCTCTTGAGTATTTAGCATAGCACAGATCTACACGGGCATGTGAGGAGGTGACTCAGGATCAAGGCAAAACTCCACCTGTATGGATTAGAAGGAACACCAACTGGAGCTCACACGGGGCCAGGGATAGAGCCAGCTCCATCAGCTTGTCTAGAAAACGTCTTCCTCCACAGAGTGTCATCCGCAGTCTGGTCTTGCTGTGGTTGTGGGGAATAATTCACCCCAAGCTAGACACCACTCTGGTTCCATCTAGCAAATCTTAATGGCAAGACTCAAAATGATCAAAGTAGTTCCCAAATCAAAAACTATCCAGTTCCAACAAGACAAAGATTCACCGTGTCCAGCGTCCAGTGCAGAATCTTGAGCCAAGGAAAGCAGCAGGAAAACGCAGTTGATAACGAGGATCAAAGCATCACAGCAGACTCAGAACCGCATGGATGTTAGAACTAGTAGACAGGGACCAGCAATTATAGCCAATTTGATCTGCAATGTCCAAAACATTACAGGAATGACTGCGCATGCTCAATAGAGACATGGAAAGTAAAAAGAAGACCCAGATCAAACTTCCAGAGCCGAGAGCTACAAAGTCTGGGAAGAAAAACTCACTGCATGTGGTTAATGACAGATTAGAGATCACAGATAAAGGATTAGTGAACGTGATGATTTGGCTATAGAAACTATTCAAAATGAAATACAAACAAAAATCTTAGAAATCAGCAGAGTGTGAGTGGTCTGCTTACTTGACAATGACAAGCAGCCTGACACATGCATCTGAAGTACCAAAAGGTGGGGGCGGGGGAAGAGAGAGAGGATTGAAGAAATAACGGCTGAAATTTTTCCAGATTTGATGGAAACTATAAGCCCACAGATGCAAAAATTTCAGAAAACAAGCAAACGAGCAAAAAAGTCCAAGTGCAAGAAACACTAAGAAAGCTATACTGAGCCACAGCATGACTAGAATTCTCAAATCCAGTGACGAAGAGAAAACCTTTACAATAAAGACACGTTTCACACAGAGGAAGACAGGTAAGGATGGCGGTGGATTTCTTGCTGGAAACAATGTATCCCAAGAAGATTGTGGAGCTTCATCTTCTTTTTTTTTTTTTTTTGAGACGGAGTTTCACTCTTGTTACCCAGGCTGGAGTGCAATGGCGCAATCTCGGCTCACCGCAACCTCCGCCTCCTGGGTTCAGGCAATTCTCCTGCCTCAGCTTCCTGAGTAGCTGGGATTACAGGTACGCACCACCGAGCCCAGCTAATTTTTTGTATTTTTAGTAGAGACGGGGTTTCACCATGTTGACCGGGATGGTCTCGATCTGTTGACCTCATGATCCACCCGCCTCGGCCTCCCAAAGTGCTGAGCTTCATCTTGTTTAAAGGAATGAAGGCGGGGAAATCCCTGACAACCACAAATTCTATACCCAGAAAAAATATCTTTCAAAAACCACAGGCAAAACAAAGACGTTTTAGCCGTACAAAGCTAAAAAGGCTACCAACTGCTGGCTGACGCTACAAGAAATGCAACAGGAAGTCTTGCAGTCAGAAGGAAAATGATGACAGAGCAATATGAATCCACACAAAGGAATAAAGAGCACTGGAAACACTGCCTACGTGTGTAACATACAGGGTTTCTTTCTTAGAATTTAAAACTTTTTGAAGAGCCTATGGTGCGGCCACGTGTGGCTGGGTAGGAGCCAGCCCATGGCAGCAAGAAGGCACAGCCCAGGGCCAGCGTTCTGTGGTAAGTGCAGGTTGGGTTAGGGGCTGATCGCTGCTATCATAGAGGATTGTTTGGTGTGTCGGTCAGTCCAGGCTGCCATAACAGAACGCCCACAGGCTAGCAGACGTCAACAGCAAGGGTGCTTTTCTCACGGCTCCGGAAAGCCGGAAGTCTGAGATGGAGATGTTGGTTTCTTCTGAGGCCTCGCTGCTTGGCCTATAGATGGCCGCCTTCTCTGTGTCCTCGCACGGTCCTCCCTCTGTGTCTGTCTCCTAATCTCTCCTTTAAGGACACCAGGCATATGGGATGAGGGCCCACCCTAAGGACCTCATTTTGACTTAATCACCTCTTGGAAGGATCTATCTCCAAATACAGTCATATTCTGAGGCACGGGGGAGGGGGTCAGGCTTCAGCAAGCAGATGTTAGAGGGGACACATCTTAGCCATAACAGCTGGTGATCAGGACCCAAGGCAGGCTCACGAGAACTCAGGATGACCAGAGGTTTGCGAGGCCGCAGGAGGGGAACACTCCCTATCCACTCGTGGGAGGCACCGTGGGCTCTGGGCTGGCTGTGCAGAGCACAGTGACTGCCTGTGTCCAGGTGGGCTCCGGGAGCTTCAACTGGCTCTGGGGAAGGCAGTCGAGTTGCCCTGGTACCTTGGCCCAGCATCCCGGGAACTGGGAGCCTCATCTGTTCAGGTAAATGAGTCCACAGATGGGGCCAAGCACCCCCGTGGCTGCCCGAGAGAGTCCTGTTTGTCTCCAGCCCCCGCTGCACCGCCCACGCTGAGGAAGGCTGCGAACCTTTACCGACCGCTGCTTGCCCAGTTCCCGGCCCTTTGTGGGAAGTCCCAGGATTAAACGCCACTTGGGGTTTATTTACTCAGCTCTGACGACCACAGAAATCAATGCTGCTGCTGAACTTCTGGCCGCGTCTTTTATGACTGCTTTTAATGTCTGACTTCCAACCACTGGGACTTCCTCTGGAGGGCCTGCTTCTGTCTGCAGGTGCGAGTGCCGGCGTAGGCATGCGCAGGCCAGACGCGCTCCTTTGTAGGAGCATACACGGCCTGAATGTCTGGGTGAGCTTGCGTCTGTTTGCATGTCTGCACGTGTGTTTATCATGTGCTGGCATGTATGCCTGCACAAATGCATCAGTACTGTGTGTGCTCACGGGCCCTGCCCACGTATGCACCTGCCCGTGTGTATGTGGCTGGAGACCGCCCAGCTGTGTGTGTGCATGTGTGTGTGTCCTTGCTTATGTGCACAGGCGTGTGTGTGCTTCAGGGAGCAGGTGCACAGCCTGCATTTCGCATTTGGACTCATCAATGTGAAAACAGACTCACAGCTATAAACTCTTTGCTTAATCTGAAGAAAAAGAGAGAGAGAGAGTAAGAATGAGAGCCTGACAGCGCTATTTGCATCACTTAGCCCTGAAAGTGAACCTCATTTTGGTGGGAAATGAACACAGCAGGAGTCCTTAAAAATCCATCAGGCCCGTTCCCATGCCTGCAGATTTGAAACAAGCCCATGAAAGAACCACTGGCAAGTGACATTTCTTATCCTGGCTTCCCTGCCTGGACTTTATCCAGAGCGATGTTTATCAGCAGGGCCTGGAAGAATGAAAAACAGGCCCAAGGCAGCCTTGGCCTCAGCATCTACCTGCTGGACCACATGAGACAAGCCTGCGGCTGGGCAGCCTGAGGATTTCACCTTCTGAGGCAGGCCTGTTCAGTTCCCTCCTCCCAGTGCCAGTCAATGGACGTCAGTCCCTCTGTCTGAACCCCTAGAGGACTGCCCAGGATCACACAACAGTGTCCAGTACTGCCTTCTAGCTCTCCCTGCCAGATTCTTGGGTTGAATTTTAGATCACATGCATCTCCCTCACTTGTTCCCTAGAACAATCGGTGCCTTCTGACAGGACCCAGAGTCTAAGCTCAGTCATGCAGGTCACATACTGCTCAATTCCAGGGTGCCAAGTCACACAATATTCTATGTGCTCAAAAACAGTGCTTCTTGAGTTGAGCAGTGTACAACCTGTGCATCAGTCCATGGCAGACGTGGTTGGGCCCACACTGCCCTGCGTGACTCCTGGCAGGGAATCGAACCTTGGCCTCCCCACAACATTCCTGGGGCATGAGCCACAGCGGGAAGCATTAGCTGCTTCCTTGAGGTCATGTTATTTTCCTGAGAATAAATATTCTTTGTGGTTTCCAGGGATAAGTCCAGGTCAGGTCCATCCAGCCCCCTGACCCTGGGAAAACCACTCATCTTCCGTGCACCTCAGACCCTGGAGGCTGCAGGGTCGACATAATAAAGGTTATGGAGGTGTTTGGTTGGTGGGGAGGACTGTTGATACTACGAGTCATAGCACAATAATTCAAAATACAACAATCCTAAGAAGTTTCCCGTACTTTGATCATGGTGTAGTCCTGGTCAGAGGCGTTTTTACATGAGTTTCCCTACCCTAAGAAGCACAGTATCGAATCTGTAGGAAACATGAAATGAATTCTGGTTGCCTCCATTAGACAGGCCTGGACTGGACTGAACTTGCTGGCTGGCAAGTTGATAACCTGGGAATGCAAAATAGTGCCGACCTGGGGCTTCAACAGACATTTGCTTCTCTCGGATCCAGAGGCTGAGTCCACAGTCAGCACGTGGTCGGCTCCGGCACGGTGTGGTGAGGGCTCTGGCATGGCGAGATGAGGGCCGGCTCCAGCGCGGTGTGGTGAGGGCTCCGGCGTGGTGAGGTGAGGGCTGGCTCCAGCACGGTGAGGTGAGGGCTCCGGCGTGGCGAGGTGAGGCCCGGCTCCAGCGCGGTGTGGTGAGGGCTCCGGCGTGGTGAGGTGAGGGCTGGCTCCAGCGCGGTGAGGTGAGGGCTCTGGCGTGGCGAGGTGAGGCCCGGCTCCAGCGCGGTGTGGTGAGGGCTCCGGTGCGGCGAGGTGAGGCCCGGCTCCGGCGCGGTGTGGTGAGGGCTCCGGCATGGCGAGGTGAGGGCCGGCTCCGGTGTGGTGAGGTGAGGGCTCCGGCGTGGTGTGGTGAGGGCTCCGGCGCGGCGAGGTGAGGGCCGGCTCCAGCGCGGTGTGGTGAGGGTTCCGGCACGGTGTGGTGAGGTGAGGGCTCCAGCGCGGTGTGGTGAGGGCTCCGGTGCGGTGAGGTGAGGGCCGGCTCCGGCGCGGTGTGGTGAGGGCTCCGGCATGGCGAAGTGAGGGCCGGCTCCGGTGTGGTGAGGTGAGGGCTCCGGCGTGGTGTGGTGAGGGCTCCGGCATGGCGAGGTGAGGGCCGGCTCCGGTGTGGTGAGGTGAGGGCTCCGGCGTGGTGTGGTGAGGGCTCCGGCGCGGCGAGGTGAGGGCCGGCTCCAGCGCGGTGTGGTGAGGGTTCCGGCACGGTGTGGTGAGGTGAGGGCTCCAGCGCGGTGTGGTGAGGGCTCCGGTGTGGTGAGGTGAGGGCTCCAGCGCGGTGTGGTGAGGGCTCCGGCGCGGCGAGGTGAGGGCCGGCTCCGGCGCGGTGTGGTGAGGGCTCCGGCATGGCGAGGTGAGGGCCGGCTCCGGCGCGGTGTGGTGAGGGCTCCGGCATGGCGAGGTGAGGGCCGGCTCCGGTGTGGTGAGGTGAGGGCTCCGGCGCGGCGAGGTGAGGCCCGGCTCCAGCGCAGTGTGGTGAGGGCTCCGGCGTGGTGAGGTGAGGGCTGGCTCCAGCGCGGTGAGGTGAGGGCTCCAGCGTGGCGAGGTGAGGCCCGGCTCCGGCGCGGTGTGGTGAGGGCTCCGGCATGGCGAGGTGAGGGCCGGCTCCGGTGTGGTGAGGTGAGGGCTCCGGCGTGGTGTGGTGAGGGCTCCGGCGCGGCGAGGTGAGGGCCGGCTCCAGCGCGGTGTGGTGAGGGTTCCGGCACGGTGTGGTGAGGGCCGGCTCCAGCGCGGTGTGGTGAGGGCTCCGGCGTGGTGAGGTGAGGGCCGGCTCCAGCGCGGTGAGGTGAGGGCTCCGGCGTGGCGAGGTGAGGCCCGGCTCCAGCGCGGTGTGGTGAGGGCTCCGGTGCGGCGAGGTGAGGGCCGGCTCCGGTGTGGTGAGGTGAGGGCTCCGGCGTGGTGTGGTGAGGGCTCCGGCGCGGTGAGGTGAAGGCCCGGCTCCAGCGTGGTGTGGTGAGGACTCCGGTGCGGTGAGGTGAGGGCCGGCTCCAGCGCGGTGTGGTGAGGGCTCCGGCACGGTGTGGTGAGGGCTCCAGTGCGGCGAGGTGAAGGCCGGCTCCAGCGCGGTGTGGTGAGGGCTCCGGCGCGGTGTGGTGAGGGCTCCGGCGCGGCGAGGTGAGGGCCGGCTCCAGCGTGGTGTGGTGACGGCTTCAGCACGGTGAGGTGAGGGCCGGCTCCGGTGTGGTGAGGTGAGGGCTCCGGCGCGGTGAGGTGAGGGCTCCTGCGTGGTGAGGTCGGCAGCTTGGTGTTGGTGCCTTCTCACTGGGTACACATGGGGAGTGGGGAGTGGGGAGGTCTCTCTCTTCGTCATCTCATAAGGCCGCAGTCTACTGCATCAGGGCCCCACCCACCCTTAAGACTTCATTTAACCTTCATTAGCCCCTAAAGACCCAATCTTCAAATACAGTCTCACTGGGCGTGATGTTACAAAACCCAGCAGGGGCCCGCTCGCCCCGCATGGTAACGGCAGACGCCCACACGGCAGTTCGAGTGGGAGAAGGAGGGTGTATATTTGCAGGCACTGAGCAGGGGCCCCGGCAGCGCACGCTTCTGTCCTGACCCCCAGATGGCTGGCCACTCGAGGTTTCTAAAGGCAGGGGCGCGTTTCATAAAAGCAGAAGTTGAGGCAAAATTCAACACTTGGAGGTTACACATTGGGTCTGGCCTCAAAGGGCGGGATGTCTTGAAGTGGAGGACTCACAGGTCCCAGGTGGATTCAGAGATTTTCTGATTTGCAATTGGCGAAGGAAGAGAAGCTTTGCTTAAAACTTTGGGCTCAGCAGAAATGCATATGAGCTCTGCCTCCTGGGTGCGACTCCCTCCAGGCCCCCCAGGAATAAATTCGGATCGAAGAACGACTGGCAGAGTTCAGGGCTCAGCTCCCCCACAACTGAGGCCCATGTGCCCTCGGGTCAGATCCAGTGTGGGGACCCTGGCTTCTGCAGAACAACTCCGGATCGTATGTGCCTGTGATCCCAGCACTTTGGGAGGCCGAGGCCAGTGGATCACCTGAGGTCAGGAGTACCAGACCAGCCTGGCCAACATGGTGAACCTCTTTCTCTACCACAAATACAAAACTTAGCCAGGCATGGTGGCGGGTGCCTGTAATCCCAGCACTCTGGGAGGCCAAGGCCGGTGGATCACCTGAGGTCAGGAGTTCAAGACCAGCCTGGCCAACATGGTGAAACTCTTTCTCTACTAAAAATACAAAACTTAGCCGGGCATGGTGGCGGGCGCCTGTGATCCCAGCACTTTGGGAGGCCGAGGCCGGTGGATCACCTGAGGTCAGGAGTTCAAGACCAGCCTGACCAACATGGTGAACCTCTTTCTCTACTAAAAATACAAAACTTAGCCGGGCATGGTGGCAGGTGCCTGTGATCCCAGCACTTTGGGAGGCCGAGGCCAGTGGATCACCTGAGATCAGGAGTTTAGACCAGCCTGGGCAACATGGTGAAACTCTTTCTCTACTAAAAATACAAAACTTAGCCGGGCATGGTGGCGGGTGCCTGTGATCCCAGCACTTTGGGAGGCCGAGGCCGGTGGATCACCTGAGATCAGGAGTTTAGACCAGCCTGGGCAACATGGTGAAACTCTTTCTCTACTAAAAATACAAAACTTAGCCGGGCATGGTGGCGGGTGCCTGTGATCCCAGCACTTTGGGAGGCCGAGGCCGGTGGATCACCTGAGATCAGGAGTTTAGACCAGCCTGGGCAACATGGTGAAACTCTTTCTCTACTAAAAATACAAAACTTAGCCGGGCATGGTGGCGGGTGCCTGTGATCCCAGCACTTTGGGAGGCCGAGGCCGGTGGATCACCTGAGATCAGGAGTTTAGACCAGCCTGGGCAACATGGTGAAACTCTTTCTCTACTAAAAATACAAAACTTAGCCGGGCATGGTGGCGGGTGCCTGTGATCCCAGCACTTTGGGAGGCCGAGGCCGGTGGATCACCTGAGATCAGGAGTTTAGACCAGCCTGGGCAACATGGTGAAACTCTTTCTCTACTAAAAATACAAAACTTAGCCGGGCATGGTGGCGGGCGCCTGTGATCCCAGCACTTTGGGAGGCCGAGGCCGGTGGATCACCTGAGATCAGGAGTTTAGACCAGCCTGGGCAACATGGTGAAACTCTTTCTCTACTAAAAATACAAAACTTAGCCAGGCATGGTGGCAGGCGCCTGTGATCCCAGCACTTTGGGAGGCCGAGGCCGGTGGATCACCTGAGGTCAGGAGTTTGAGACCAGCCTGGCCAACATGGTGAAACTGTTTCTCTACTAAAAATACAAAACTTAGCCGGGCATGGTGGCGGGTGCCTGTAATCCCAGCTGCGCGGGAGTCTGAAGTGGGAAAATCACCTGAATCCAGGAGGCAGAGGTTGCGATGAGCTGAGATCGTGCCACTGCACTCCAACCTGGGTGACAGAGCGAGACTCCCTCTCAAAAAAAAAACCCATTTTTGCCTTTAGTTTCTGTAGGGGCCCCGGGCGTCCGGTGATCCTGGCTCCCTCGGCTGCTGTTTTATTATCGCATTAGTTTTAATTTCTTACCGACCAAGTCGTTACAGAACCCAGCTGCAGGGCTAACATCACAAAGCTTACGGGTGATCAGGGCAGGCTGAAGAATTCTTCACTTCTCTAGGCCAGCTGGGAGCCTGGAATCCCCTTGAAGAAACTCAGAATTTTTCTTTATTTCCATTTTTGGGGTGAGGGGGCGACCCGCAGGCTCCTGAGGGGCCCCTGCTCCATCTCACTTAGGGCTTCAATCTGTGAATTTGAAGGGACGTAACGCCATCCATGGCACCTTCCAATCACGACATGGACACCCGTGGCGGGTTCACCAGGCAGCCCTGTGCAGGGACTCAGGCAGCAGGGTCGGCAGGCAGGTGCCTCCGCTGTGCCCCAGGAGCAGAACTTACTCGGCCCGGTGTTTTCAAAACCTCAGCATGGCTTCTGTGGCGGTTGCCACCACTCAGCCCCGTTTCTCCCGTCTCTCCTGTCTTTTCCTTACCCTGAAATCCCTGTGCTCCTTCCGGTGGGGGGTGGGTTTTCTGGCAGCCACGCTAATCACAGCTTAGTCCACATTCCTTGCTCTGCAGATGTCTGTTTCTGTCTCTGCACAAGTGCCTCAAGAGCGAAAGCCACCTCTTACTTGCATTTTTCAATTTCTGAAAGCCAGTCGGGGCTTATGCAGCCTGGACACCCCTCTGCCATCCCTGGGTAAATGGGAGAGGAAACGCACCCAGGAAGCAGAGCCCTCTTTTCCGCTCAGGGCCTGCTCTGTTCTTGGGAGCATTTATCAAGAATGTACAAATTGAGACTCATTTCTAAAACCAGCTGAGTTGATGCCTGTCCAAATTATACAATGTTAAAGGCTTGCGATTCTGTGAAAACATGAGTCACGTGAACCAGGTGAAGGAACTCACTAGGTGAGGTCCCATAGAAACTGCCTCAACAGATGGATGAGAGTTGCTTGTAATTAGCACATCAGTTGCATAGGGAGGCGTCCCCAAAGCACTACAAACTCCTGTTCTCCCAAGTGGGTGGAAAGCCTGTCCTCCAGCCAGACCCAGGCTCCAAGGCTGCTTCATGACGCCTTGGCCCAAAGCAGGCTAGAGGGCGCGCCATCTGCAGGGTGGTCAGCAGGTGGGGTGCTCCCCACTAAGAGACAGATTCGGTCCTCAGGGTCAAGACTCAGGGTCAAGACTGAGTGGTCCACTCAGCAGATCCACTCGGGGCCCCACTGCTCGTCGGACCCCCTTCAGGATGAGGGAACCGGCAGCTGTGGTGGACAGCACCCCAAGGTCCACTTGCAGAGACGTCTCTTGCAGAGGGAGACAGGCCATCAGCGTGGACCCCACAGCCAGGAGGAAAGCGAAGCTTCTGCCTGGAAGGGGCCCAGCGTGGCTGCTGAAAACCAGCTCCAGAGTCGCCTGGGCATCGGGAGGGGAAGCTGCCTTCAGCTGTGCATCGGCACAGTGGGCTGGAGGGGCTGGGAACCTTCCTCCCTCCAAGTTTCTCCAGCTGTCTCTGGTCCCTCAGACAAGCCTTGTCCACGTCTCTGCACCGAATAAATGAAATTGGCCTCAAGGTGCGGATGCTGGCCGGACACTCCTGGCTTCCCCTCCTGGTGACACCCTCAAACCCTGAGGGGATACTAAGGGTCAGCAGGACACCTGGACTAGGAGAGCTGCAGGCAGGCAGCAAAGGCCACTCCTGTGATGTCTCCTCTGGTCCTCCCCAGCAGCAGACATGGGCCTGGCCCTTCCCAGCTTGTCACCTATGCGGAAACCCAGAGCCTGGCAGCAGTTAGGGGTGATAGAGCAGCTCTCATTCAGGACGACGCAGTGGGGTAGAGGCCTTAGGAGGACGGGGCCCGATCCCCAGCACAGCGCAGGCCGGTGGCCATTATGGCTGGCAGCAGGGTGGGGTCAGGGGATGGAAAATGACCAGGAGGAAGCAGTCTGGGTGAGGGGATTCTGGTGGAACCCCTAAAAGAATGCTTACTGAAGGCAGGCCAGGGGACCAGGCCTCTCTTGGAGGGTGGGGGATAGGGAACCCGGTTAAAGGTGAAGGGAGGGCGGAGGGCTTCTCTCTAAAATGACTTCGCAGGGTTCTTGCCGAAACTGGGCTCCTGAGGGCATGTCCAGGAACAGGGCTTCATCAGTCCTTGGGGAGCCCTTCCAGTGTCTGGCCCAGGACAGAGTCCTTGTCACCGACAGCAAGCACCCAGACCCTGTGTTCCAAGTCTGGAGGCCAGGTCTTGGTGAGGAGACAGTGAACTCCTTTAGCTTTGCTGAATCCGCCTGAAATGTGCTAATTCCTTTCATTAATTTCGTAGCTGTGCTTCCAAATAACTGGCTTTACCCACCACACAACGAACATCACTAAACATCTGATTCTGAGAACTGACCCACAGGCTTCCCCAGACGTCAAGGGCCCTGCCTTGAAGAAAGATGAATCTACAAGTAAAAACGTTACCCCGTAGCAGCTCCCTAAAAACAAACAAGCAAGCAATAAAATACACAGCATGCAGCTGACTCGCTGCAACGAGCAGATCAAAATTATAGGCAGACGTGCCAAATATTTATAAGATAATCAAGGAACGGTGTAAAATAAAGAACAAATAAACGGAAGTTCTAAGAGCAATCATTCAATTTGAAAATTTGAGGCATTTGAGGGATACTAGAAATAGATTCCCTGGGATACGAATGACCTCTGGCTGAAGAGTTCATCCAATGCCAAATGTGAGATTTGAAAAGTCTGATAAACAACACTCAGAACGGAATGAAGGCTGGGACAGATACAGTAGAGAGGCCGCTCAGTGAGCTGCATGACCGGGGGGTAACTCCCCAGAGGTGAGCAGGAAAGAATGAAGAGACAGGAAATGTGAAAGCAAAGCTGGGAGGTGCGGAAGACACGCGGAAGGCCCCCGGCTGCAAGACGCGTTGAGGGATACCAGAAATAGATTCCCTGGGATATAAAAGACCTCCGGCTGAAGAGCTCATCAAATGCCATACGTAAGAGATGGAGGATCCTTCCTGGACAGATGAAAGTAAAATTTAGGGAAAAGCCAAAATGGAACTACTCCTAAAAACTTCCAAAGAGCAAAAGCAGATCATCCACGGAGGAAAGACATTCAGACCAGCTACATGACGTACTAAAAATAACGCAATGGCATTCTGAATTATTAAAAGAACTTTGGGGCCGGGCACAGGGGCTCACGCCTATAATCCCAGCACTTAGGGAGCCCGAGGCAGGGGAATCACCTGAGGTCAGGAGTTCGAGAGCAGCCTGCCCAACGTGGTGAAGCCTGGTCTCTACTAAAAATACAAAAATTAGCCGGGCATGGTGGCGCATGCCTGTGGTCCCAGCTTCTCGGGGCTGCGGAGGCAGGAGAATTGCTTGAACCTGGGAGGTGGAGGTCTCTATGAGTCAAGGTCACAGCACTGCATTCCAGCCTGGGCAACGGAGCGAGACTGTCTCAAAGAAAAAAAAAAGAACGTTCAATTTAGAACTTTAAATTCAGCAAAATTATCACTTAAATATGATGGTATAAAGAAAATATTCACCCACATGAAGACTGATTTCCATGAAAAGACACACAACGAAAATGCATGCAGAGAAGGGACGACGTCTAGGAGCTGCTGTAACAGGTAAGTGTAGATGATCAAGCATTTTGGTAAAATCGATCATTAGCTTTTGAAATAAAATAAACAAAAAGAATTCATAGCTAGAGAAAAAAAATGATGGAAAAAAGTGGGGAGGGATAACACGGGGAGAAATGCCGGATATAGTATGTAGCTAAATAAATAAATTTTTTTTTAAAGTCTACAATAAGCCAGGATGCACTTTCTAGACAATGTCAATATGACCAGTCAGGGTTGGGTGGGCTAGCGACGGCTGGAGAGCAGAGAGCGGGCTCTGTGTCCCGGGGCAGAGACAGGAATGGAAGCTTAGGAAATGGACGCAGGGAACGTGAGTCTTAAGTTAAGGGCACTCTCCGTAGGGAAGGGTGTGATCTATCCAGGGTAAAGCAGGGAAAGAAAAAGGAAAAGCTGAAAATGGAGATGATGAAATAAGAGCAGGAATGAGTCCTAAGATAACAGTATTACAATCGTGGAAATGGATGAAACTTGTCAATCAAATGTGTTAAAATGTCTCTCAACAGAAGAAGAAAGAAGGCAGAGGAGGAAGAGGAGGAAAGCAAGCCGCTGTCTGCAAAGGCCCAGGTGAAGCAGGAGGCCTCGGGAGGGGACACAGGGTCAGTGGAAGGGACTCAACGTGGATGGAGAGAAACGCGGGCAGTAAACGTGATAGTAAAAACTCAAGCTTACGGAAAACGATTAACGCAAGGACAAAATGCACCTTGTTTGCCGGGTGTCCAGGGTGGCTGGCCCCAAGTCTGGCCCACCAGCCTGGTCAGTGTGCCCAGGACTCCGTCCTGCATGGGACCAGCACATGGTGGGTGCCCAGGGGGCTCTGAGGGAGGTGCTGACCCTGTCTGCAGTGGCCTTGGGAGTTGTCAACAGAACCTCCTGAGGACAGCGTAGGCAGAGAGACGTTTGTCAGAGGCTCTCTCCTTCCTCCCGGCCCCTCCCCAAGGCCTGGGGCTCCCTATCGGTGGGGTGGGGGGTGGACAGGGAGATCAATCTTTGGTGCTGACCCAGTGCCCAACATAAAGGAGCTGTCCCTTTGGGAGCAGGAAGTGTCTGCCTGCTGCCACATCTCTTGAGCAGTGCTCAGCAAGGGATAGGCTAGAAAGAGGGGGGAGGCCAGGCTGGGCCCCTGCTCTGCCCATCGACTCTGCAGGGACAGGGAGGCAGCCATGCACCCCCAAGCTGCCTTTTCATACCCGGAACATGAGCAGCACGACAGGACCCCGGCTTCCAGCCAGGAGGGAGCCCCAGAGCCCTGAAGTTGCCATGGGCTTGCAGGCAGCTTCTGCTGTCCCCGGGGCTCCTTCACATGCCAGGGTGGCACGGACCCTCAGGAGTCAGCGACCGACTGGCTGAGCTCCTCGCCGCTCCTGCCTGCCACAGGATGGCGCTGTGCTGTGTCACTTAAGGACTCACCTGCTTTGTAGAGAACAGACAGGTGGCCGCTCCAGACAGGAGCCTCCGACAGGCACCGCTCACCCAGCTGTAGTTTTCCAGCTGGATTCTAGAGCCAGTGTGAGGCTCTGACCCTGGCCCGGGACGTTCCATCCAACCGGGGCGTTCCATCCGACTGGGGCCTCCCATCAGGCCGGGGCCTCCCATCTGACAAGGCTCTGCTGGTCCATCTGAGCAGCATCTTTCTATTTACCTGAAAGTCCCGCACCAGGCAGGCCCCCTTCCTGCCTCCCCTCTCTTCCTGAGATGTGGGGGCCCACCCGCTCCTCTGCAGCCCTGATGCTGTCCTTCCCCAACCCCGGCCATCGGGGACCCTGGCTTCCCTACTGGCCCCTTCTCACTCCCAAGGCCAGGCTGTTCGGGTCGTGGCCCTCAGGGCGCGTTGCTGGGCTCTGTCACGATGTCACATGCTGGTTCCTCTGGAATTGCACAAAGTTCCTGCGGTCTCTGGGTCCAGCTGCGTTCCTACCTCTGTCCCCAGAGCTGGGGCTTCTGCTTTCTGCTTTTTTCCCAGGGAATCGCTAATGCCAGAGTGACATGACCTGTGCCACCCCCTCCCGACGGCAGTCACCCTTTCCTGAGCTCTGGGCTTCTCATGGGCTTCTCCCCTCAAACATTCAGCTCCCCGCAGCTTACCAATTCTCGACTTCACTATGGTGTGAAACGGTGCAAGTGTGATGTAATGTACAGTATTCAATAAATGACATGAGATATGAGTACTTTCTGATAAAATCGGCTTTGTATAAGATAACTCTACTGGACTACAGGCTAATGTGTGCGCTCTGTGCACATTTAAGGCAGGCCGGGCTAAGCTATTGACATTCGGCAGGCGAAGTGTATTAAATGTGTTTTTGCCTTATGATATTTTCAATGTATGGGGGGCTTTATCAGGACACAGCCCCATGGTAAGTCGGGGGCCTCTGTGCCTGACCTGTGGCACTGCTCTTGTTCACTGACCTGCCCCTTCCCGGCGTTCCCCAGCACTCCCCAGCACTCCCCGGGGCAGGAGCCTCGTGCCCATCCTCGCGCTATACAGCTAGTAGGTGCTCCCAAGTCACTGCAGTTGAACAAATGCCTAGCGAGGTTCTCGGGGCTCTCTGTACTGCCCCACATTACCGGGTTATGATGCAACAGAGAAGCCAGGCTCCGACGGGAGCAGAAACAGAGCTCCATGCCTTGAGTTGCAACCAACAGTCCACCAGGCTCCGCTGAGCTGGGCAAGGAGATTCGTTGTTCCATCCCTGAAAGTCCGTCCACAGAGACACCCCAGGAGTTGTTGATTCAGGGGTTCAGAAGTGTCACCAGGGCGCTGGGATTGTTCACTCGTCAGCTCTGTCCAAACCCGCTGGCTCCACCCGAGGGCCGCTTCCATCCTGTGGAAGGCGCCTCCCGGAGGCACCTGTGTTCAGCCCCGAAGATTAGTCACGGACCGGAGCCCCTCCTTTCGCCTTGGTGCCGGCAGCACTGGTCCTTGCCCACCCTGGGTTGAGCCTGAGCTCCCAGCCGTCCCTGGGTCGGGCGGAGGGTGAACTTGCCTTGACGGCATGAGGCCATGGGTCACATGGGTGGGGGGTCTGAGAGGCGCACACAGAATAAGATTAGAATTGCTTGGTTTAACTGGGGAGGTGGTTTTGGGGAGCAGACGAGGGACAGACAGCCAGTGACCACCAGAGGTGTCCCCGCCACCCTCCCAGCTCTGCGGACTCTGCCTTCCCCTAGAGCAACTGTCCCCAACCTTTTTGGCACCAGGGACCAGTTTCACGGAAGGCAATTTTTCCATGGAGCGAGGGGGTGGTGGCAGTGATGGTTTGGGACGATTCCAGCGCATGGCATTGACTGTATGCTTTGTTTCTATTCTGATTACATTGTAATATCTTATGAAATATGCTACGACTCACCATCATGTAGAGTCAGTGGGAGCCCTGAGCTTGTCTTCCTGCAACCAGACAGTCCCATCCGGGGGTGACGGGAGACGGCGACAGATCTTCAGGTATTAGATTCTCCTAAGGAGCGCGCAACCTAGATCCTCGCACGTGCAGTTCACTATGAGGCTCGGGCTCCCATAAGAATCAGATGCCACTGCTGACCTGACGGGGCAGAGCTCAAGCAGAAATGGGAGGCCCGGGGAGCGGCTGTAAATACAGATGAAGCTCTGCTCACCTGCCCGCTACTCACGCCCTGCTGTGCAGCCTGGTTGCTAGCGGGTTGGATGCCCTTGCCCTACAGCACGGCCTGCATACCTCGGCTCCCACAGTGCAGGTGCTGCTCCGGAGCAGGACGGAAGAGCTCACTGTTCCTCTCCAAGAAACTAGTGGGCTTCGGTGGTAACTTGCACCTGGCACAAACCCCCATCTGCTGGGGAGTGGGAGGGAGGAAGGGGATTATTTTCCTAGAAGGCCAACTTCTTCAACGTGCTGCCTGAAACCCCTGCGCTGGAGGTCAGCTCTGCTTCTCACACATGTTTGAGTGTCTTTTGCTTTTATCTCAGGAAAGCTGGGACCTCAGGAGTGCTCAGAGACAATGACGGATTCACTGACCATCCATCAGTCAACATCCTCGCTGTGGCCACGGGGTGGGTGGGGTACGAAGGTGGTGAGAGCGCTGGAGACCACAAGTGCAGGTCCCTCCGTAGCTGTCCACATTCGTCCATCTGGGCTCTGTCTTGAGCACAGCGAGACAGGGACAAGGAACCAGGCAGCCCAGGAGCTGCATCCCAGCGGAGGATGGGCCCCAGCCCCCCACACTCTCGGACAGGTGCTCTGGACCACATTCACACACCCAGCGCTCTGGGAATGGCTGGAGCACGATGTGCAGGATCCAGGCCTGGCCACAGATGACTCAGGTGGGACCCTGTGTCCGTCCTCCTGGATGCTGGTCTTGGGTAAGCTGCTCAACCTCTCAGAGTTGCTGTCTCTGCATCCCTTGAAGGGGGAGGAGTAGCCCCTACTTGAAGGGACCGATGAGGAGCAGGAAGCACAGTGATGATGATGAGGGCCAGTGGAGGAGCTGCCACCCACGGTGCTGAGCTGAGAGCTGGTCACTGTTGACCAGCGCCAGGGCCCGGCACAGGAGCACATCTTCTGGAAGGTGAGGCCAAACCGCAGCACAGCATGCCCAGAGAAAAGGGGTGGGGGAGAAGTGGGTGGCCACAGATTATGGGTGCTCCTTGGAGAGGGGCACCAAGCTGTGGGAGGATCCGTGATGGAGACTGTGCCGGGGCGGAGTGGGTGGGAGCAGCCAGAAGGTCTCCTCTGCCCCCTTGCCTGGGCCCGTCCTGTGGGGAGCCCCACAGGGACCCTGCTGGAGCCGGGAAGAGGGCTCCACTCAGCTGAGCAGATCATGAGCCCCTCAGCAGGATGTGGCTTGGTGCGCGTGGTGTGGGTCGAGATTGGATTTTGAGCCATTGTCAGTCAGCAGCCCTGGAAGGCAGGGTGGGCCTGGCAGCAGCCAAGGTGAGGTGAGGTGGGGCGGGGTGGGGCACTTAGGGTCGCTGTCCCGCAGAATAACGGCCTGGAGCCCTCCCTGCAGGCTGGAGGTGGGCGGTGGGTGCCGATCAGATGGAGGACGACGCCCCTGCTCCCCAGGAGCTGGACACAGATGGAGGGGCCAGGCCCAGGAGGAGCATAGGGCACTGGGAAAGGAAGCGTCCTCTCCTCTGTCCCCTGGCCCCAGAGAGAGGCAGGTGCCTGATGGGTCTCCAGCATCACTTCACGCGTGCCTGGCAGGGATTCTGACCGGTGATTCCAGGACAATGCTAAATAACGCTTCCTTCCCAAGCTGGCCTCGTTGGGCAGTGAGGAGAGCTTCCATCCCTGTGACGCATGTGTTGAACCCTGGTTGCTTACTGGCACCCACCCTGCGCTACGCCCCAGAATGGGCTGCGGGAAGGGGCAGGGAGATTAGTAGGAGTTGGTACCACACGTCAAGCATGGGGCCAGAGGCCATGGAAGCCCAGAGCTGACCCATGAGCAGGGTGCTGCTTGGAACAGGAGGGCAGGAACTGAGAGGGGACCGGGAAGGTCGGGGCCATGTCACCAAGCTGGAGATGGGAGACCTGCAGATGCCAGCCCTGGAACGTCACAGGAAGGAACCCGGGCCCAGCCCCAGGAGCAGAGGGTTTACATTGAGGCGCTGACTCCAAAATCGGGTTTACCTTTGAACCTTCGAGAATCCTCTTGAAATAACCAGAAGGAAACAGGTGGAGGTTGGTCCGGCCCCTGAGAGGACAAGGACTTCCTGCTCATCAAAGACACAAACAGAAGGCACAGCATCTGATAACGTGACGTTACAGTTCTGTGTGTCAGAGCGGCGCAGGCGAAATCGCAAGGCAAAGCAAAGGCAGGAGATGTTTGCAGCAATTACAACAATGCTAACTTCTTATATACGCAGCTCAAATTGATAAGAAAAATCGTAAGCCACATGCTGAAAAGTGAGCAAAGCACATGAAAAGACACTCCATAAAACAGGAATCATGAATGCCAAACAAACAAGCGGAGATAAATCATTTACCCTCCCAAGTAGGGAAGGAAATTAAAATTGCAGCAGCAGGGAGATACCCACCTGCCTATCCAGCACGCTTGGATCAGGGCGGGGCTCGGCGCTGGAGGGTGTGGGCGTCAGTGCAGCCCCTGAGAAGATCTCACACTCACAGCATCTGTGCCAGAAGGGCTGGCCCCGCACCTCCCTCCAAGGCTCCGTGGAAGGAGACGCTCTCAAATGCAAACAAAGCTTTTGAGCAAACATGTCCACGGAGTGACTTCCGACAGCCAGGGTGCAGGACTGACTCGGCCCCTGCCAGAGGTGCCCTGGAGAAGCGGGCATGGCCTGGCCCCTGCCAACTCTGCCCAGAGTCAAAGGTCATTCAGGGTGAGCCACTGGGGTGGGAGACAAAATTGGGTGGCTGTCTGCAAACCCACGTTCACAGCCACACCACCTACAGAGCCAAGAGCCGGAGGTAGCCCTGCCTCCCTCCAGACCAGCCCAGGCCTCCCCTGTGCTGGAGCCTCCCAGAAGCCCCAGCCTAGGGAACCTCCCCTCCCTCTCCCAGAAATTGCCGTGATGCAGAATGTAATCTCTGCCATCCCACACAGCGGAAAGGAGGAGGACCTGGGGGCAGGACCCAAAGGGTTCCAGGCTTAGCGTCACCCCTGCCAGCAGTAAGGCCCTGAATCTCAGATCCCCCGTCCATACAATGGACACTCTGCAAGCAAAGGACAAAGCCAGAATCCAGGCCCAGGTGCACACCTGGCATGTAGGGCACAGTCCTCAAGGGTGGTCCTCGCCCTCCCCCTTTCCTGTAGCGCCTTCACTCCCACGGCAGTGACACTCGCACACACTGGGGGTCACCCAGAGAGGGAATTTTCTTTTGCTGTGGTCACCGTGAGATGCTGTGGTCACCGTGTGAGTCTGTGGTCACCATGTGAGTCTGTGGTCACCGTGTGAGTCTGTGGTCACCGTGCGATGCTGTGGTCACCGTGTGAGTCTGTGGTCACCGTGCGATGCTGTGGTCACCGTGAGAGTCTGTGGTCACCGTGTGAGTCTGTGGTCACCGTGTGAGTCTGTAGTCACCGTGCGATGCTGTGGTCACCGTGAGAGTCTGTGGTCACCGTGAGAGTCTGTGGTCACCGTGTGAGTCTGTGGTCACCGTGTGAGTCTGTGGTCACTGTGCGATGCTGTGGTCACCGTGTGAGTCTGTGGTCACCGTGTGAGTCTGTGGTCACCGTGAGATGCTCTGGTCACCACATGATGCCGTGGCCATCATGTGATGCCGTGGTCACCGTGCGAGTCTGTGGTCACTGTGCGATGCTGTGGTCACCGTGCGAGTCTGTGGTCACCGTGCTATGCTGTGGTCACCGTGAGAGTCTGTGGTCACCGTGTGAGTCTGTGGTCACCGTGTGAGTCTGTGGTCACCGTGCGATGCTGTGGTCACCGTGTGATACCATGGCCATCATGTGATGCCGTGGTCACCGTGTGAGTCTGTGGTCACCATGCAATGCTGTTGTCACCGTGCGATGCTGTGGTCACCATGTGAGTCTGTGGTCACTGTGAGATGCTGTGGTCACCGTGCGAAGCTGTGGTCACCGTGTGAGTCTGTGGTCACCGTGCGATGCTCTGGTCACCATGTGATGCCATGGCCATCATGTGATGCTGTGGTCACCGTGTGAGTCTGTGGTCACCGTGTGAGTCTGTGGTCACTGTGAGATGCTGTGGTCACCGTGAGAGTCTGTGGTCACCGTGTGAGTCTGTGGTCACCGTGTGAGTCTGTGGTCACTGTGCGATGCTGTGGTCACCGTGAGATGCTGTGGTCACCGTGCGATGCTGTGGTCACCGTGCGATGCTGTGGTCACCGTGAGATGCTGTGGTCACCGTGCGATGCTGTGGTCGCCGTGTGAGTCTGTGGTCACCGTGTGATGCCAGCACTGATCCTACAGCCTGCTATGAGACAGGCACTGTTCTTACCCTCCTTTTATACCTGGGGAAACTGAGGCCCAGGGAAGTAAAGAGTAGTACCCTCATTCTCACAGAAAGTGAGGGGTTAGAATAGCACCCGGCCCACCAGTCCTTGTTCTGGGCTCACCACTCCCTCCCGGGCTGGCTGGAGGGGCCTCCACAGGGACCCTCCTCAGCAGGAGCAGGAGCAGGAGGGGCCTGAGCGCCTGCACGTGCACGCCGGCCCTGTGCTTTCACTTCCCCTTCCCAGTCCCTGGCTTTGCTTGTGGAGCGGCCTCACCCTCTGCACAGGAAGCAAGGCAGCCCTGGCTTGGAAATTCCCACACAGAGCAGGGGTTTCTTTTCCCATGTCCGAATCTCACTCCCAAGAATGGGCTCGGATCGGCTGTACCTGGAGCACCTGCCACTCTGAGCCCGTGGTGTCCCTGGGGTCCCACTGGGGCCTGGGAAAGTCCAGGCCGTGGCATGTGCCCACCCTCCAGGATAGAAGCATGAGGCTGGTGAGCAGCAGAAGGCAGGTAAGAAAGCCGCTGGGTGGAGCCCAGGGCACTGCACCCACAGCCCAAAGGCCAGAGGGGAACGCCCGGGGCGGCGGGAGGCCTGGCTGGAGGCAGGTGCGCCCGTGGGCTTGGGTAGGGCTGGAGGAACTGCAGCTTCAGCACCAACAGACTTGGCTAAGGATGACCCAGATGTGCTTGGAGGGGCGCCAGCTCACGTAGCCCATCTACAGGACAGGCAGGCCTGGGCGCCCTCCTTCACTGGAAGCTCAGGAAGCTGAAAGCTGGCCCTCCAATTAACAGCTATCGCTCAGGCTGTGCCTGCTCCAGTCCCCGGAAAGGTCCCTCCTGGGCACTAATTGCTGGGACCTGAAGTATCTGAACACCGCACTTGAGGCTCAAGGGCCCTGCGTGGACATGAAATTGCCTGCAGGGCCAGAGGTCGGCTTGACAAATGGCACATGGTTTGTCCCCGCATGTTGGGGTCTGTGGGGAGGGTGGGAGAGGGGAGCGCGTGCAATGGTGAGGAGCATTGCGGGGAGAGCGGCCACCCCACATGGAGGCAGCAATCCCAGCTAATTCCTCCTCTGAGGCGCAGCCTGTCAACAGGTCCCTAGTCATTTGCCAAACACATGAAATGTCTCCTCTTGTCCTGGAAAATGAGACTTTCCCTTCCCGAATCCAGCCGGGCTGGCTTGGAGCCAAGATGTTTCTCTTAACCCCACACGTGGCATCCAGTCTTGGGGTCCACAGAGACCCAAGCAGGAAGCTCCCCTCAGCCCCCAGGTGGCAGGAGGGAGAGTTAGTGGAGTAAAAACCTTCACAGGCAGACCCCACTCCCAGCCCCACCCAGCTCTGTCCGTCGCCTGCCCTTGCAGATGACCCAGAGAGGACACTGGAAGGACTCAAGGCTCAGAGCTGCTCCATGTTCCCAGAGAAGCTGGCATCTGACAAGGGATGTCCCCCAGGCCGGGAGACAGCTTCCCAGAGCTGCTGCCAGCTGTGGTTGCCCTGCAGGAGAGGTAGGTGGGTGAGCCCTGCCAGTCCCAGCACTCCCAGGCTCTGTCCCGAATCTCAGACCTTGCAGCGAGGCTGGACCAGCAGGTCACAGGCCCTGGCAGCCATGGACTGGAGGCCAAGGCAGAGGCCCAGCTCTGGACACAGCTGAGCCCACGGTGGCCACTCCTCTCTGCCTTGGTGTCCTCACCTGCTCAGCAAGAGGGTAGCTGAGGTGCTCCCGGAAAGCGTGTGCTGTTCTCAACACGTACTCGGCAGCGTTAACAACTGATTCCAGAATCCAGATACTGAGGCCGGAGGAGGAGTGGGGCCAAGAAGGGACAACTTGGTGAGAGTTTTCACCCTGTGCCTGAGGACAGCCAGAGAGAGAGCTGGGCTAGAGGAGGAGTGAGACAGGGAAGGGGCGAGTTGGTCAGGAGGGGTGTTTGCTGCCAGAGAGAGCTGGGCTGGTGGGTGGCCGAGCTCGGGGCTGCAGTCGGCATCCACGGCCTGGCCCCACTCGCCCTAGGACCCAGGCTGACCCTCTGGGTTCCTCTGGGCAGTGGACACAATACACCTGGCTCCAGAGCTGTGTGATGGCAAGATCGAGAGCCCGGTCAGGAAGGGACTCCACACACGTGTGTCCTGTCCCTCTTCACCGTGCACTCTCCATGGCCTGGAGGAGCCTCTGGGACAGAGGTCACTCCAGATTCTCCCTCTCCCGGCCCCAAATGCCGAAGGCCGCCCTGTGCGATGGGCTCAGGCAGTGGAGACCTGCATCCCCACACCGAGCTGCTCTACACGATGGCTGGGGTCCAGACGACAAAGCTGATCAGGAAGATGAGGGTCACACCTGTCCGTGGATCGAGCACAAGGCCCAGCACACGGGAAGCGCGTACAAATGCTCCCACACCACTGCACGCACACCACCCGAGTGTCGGCTCAGGCGTGCACTTCCCGGAGCAGAAATGCCCCATGGAGGTGAGCGCCAGCAGGCGGGGTTCCATCTGCTTTGTGCAGCCAGAAGGCCAGACACCCCACAGCGGGAGCAAACACCCTGATGCAGGGGTGAAAGGCGGAGCCGCAACGCACACAGCACCTCAAACATGCACACAGCTGCGCGTGGACGGTCACCCTTGGACGGGCACTCACCACTGGGCGTGGACGGTCACCCTGGGATGGGCGCTCACCACTGGGCATGGACACTCACCCTGGGACAGGTGCTCACCACTGGGTGTGGACACTCACCCTGGGACGGGCACTCACAGCCAGGCGTGGACTCTCACCCTGGGATGGGCACTCACCACTGGGCATGGACACTCACCCTGGGACGGGCGCTCACAGCTGTGCGTGGACACTCACCCTGGGACGGGCGCTCACCACTGGGCGTGGACACTCACCCTGGGACGGGCGCTCACCGCTGGGCGTGGACACTCGCCCTGGGACGGGCGCTCACAGCTGTGCGTGGACACTCGCCCTGGGACGGGCGCTCACCACTGGGCGTGGACACTCACCCTGGGACAGGCGCTCACCACTGGGCATGGACACTCACCCTTGGACGGGCGCTCACCACTGGGCGTGGACACTCACCCTGGGACAGGCGCTCACCACTGGGCGTAGACACTCACCCTGGGACGGGCATTCACCACTGGGCATGGACACTCACCCTGGGACAGGCGCTCACCACTGGGCATGGGCACTCACCCTGGGACGGGCACTCACAGCCAGGCATGGACACTCACCCTGGGACGGGCGCTCACCACTGGGCATGGACACTCACCCTGGGACGGGCGCTCACAGCTGTGCGTGGACACTCACCCTGGGACGGGCGCTCACCACTGGGCGTGGACACTCACCCTGGGACAGGCGCTCACCACTGGGCGTAGACACTCACCCTGGGACGGGCATTCACCACTGGGCATGGACACTCACCCTGGGACAGGCGCTCACCACTGGGCATGGACACTCACCCTGGGACAGGCGCTCACCACTGGGCGTAGACACTCACCCTGGGACGGGCATTCACCACCGGGCATGGACACTCACCCTGGGACAGGCGCTCACAGCTGTGCGTGGGCACTCACCCTGGGACAGGCGCTCACCACTGGGCATGGACACTCACCCTGGGACAGGCGCTCACCACTGGGCATGGACACTCACCCTTGGACGGGCGCTCACCACTGGGCGTGGACACTCACCCTGGGACAGGTGCTCACCACTGGGCGTAGACACTCACCCTGGGACGGGCACTCACCGCTGGGCGTGGACACTCACCCTGGGACGGGCGCTCACTGCTGGGCGTGGACACTCGCCCTGGGACGGGCGCTCACAGCTGTGCGTGGACACTCGCCCTGGGACGGGCGCTCACTGCTGGGCGTGGACACTCGCCCTGGGACAGGCGCTCACTGCTGGGCGTGGACACTCACTCTGGGATGGGAGCTCACTGCTGTGTGTGGACACTCGCCCTGGGACGGGCGCTCACTGCTGGGCGTGGACACTCGCCCTGGGATGGGCGCTCACTGCTGGGCGTGAACACTCGCCCTGGGACGGGCGCTCACAGCTGTGTGTGGACATTCGCCCTGGGACGGGCGCTCACTGCTGGGCGTGGACACTCGTCCTGGGACGGGCGCTCACTGCTGGGCGTGGACACTCGCCCTGGGATGGGCGCTCACAGCTGTGCGTGGACACTCGCCCTGGGACAGGCGCTCACTGCTGTGTGTGGACATTCGCCCTGGAATGGGCGCTCACTGCTGGGCGTGGACACTCGTCCTGGGACGGGCGCTCACAGCTGCGTGTGGACACTCGCCCTGGGACGGGCGCTCACTGCTGGGCGTGGACACTCGTCCTGGGACGGGCGCTCACTGCTGGGCGTGGACACTCGCCCTGGATGGGCGTTCACAGCTGCGTGTGGACACTCACCCTGGGATGGGTGCTCACCGCCGTGCGTTCTTGCTGGGGCTCCCAGACGGCAGCGTGCTCCTCCCCATTACTGGACTTCTTTCACCAGTCATGAGCACACAGGGAGAGCACAAGGGAGAGTATCTGTGGGTTTTATGAGGCTTTTCTTCATATTTAAAAATCACTTGTGTGGCATTGAGCTTCACTTTTGCAGCCTTCGCCTTTGCAGGTAATGGGGTAACTCCGTCTGGAACCTATGGCTGCCCATGGGCACCAGGCCTAAGGTGTCCTCGAGAGCAGCCCCCTGTGCCTCTGAGCCAGTCCCACCAAGCACAGGGCACAGAGGGCCCACGAGGGGAGTCTGAGGGTGGCGCTGGGCCGGGGAATGGAGGGTGCCCACCTGAGGGCCAGGGCCAGGCCTGGGATCCTCAAAGGCCGGGAAGGGAGATGGGAGTTGAATGGTGTCCCCCAAACTCCTGTCCACCGGAGCCTCAGATGGGACCATATTTGGAAATAGTTTTTTGCAGACACGATGAAGGAAGGCATCCCATGACAAATCGTCCTGGATGGGGGAGGCCCTAAACCCGTCACTGTGGCCTCATAAGGAGCAGGGAGACAGCAGATATGCAGAGATTGGAGTGAGGTGACCATGAGCAAGGAAGGCCTGGGACCACTGTAACCTGGAGGAGTGAGGACAAGCCCCCGCCAACCCCCAGGGTCTTCAGAGGGAGAACGGGCCTGTTGGCACCTTGATTTTGGACAGCTGGCCTCCAGAGCTGTGAGACCACCGATTGCTGTTGTTTTAGGTCATCCGGTTCATTGTACCCCGTGACAGCAGCCCTCAGGGACTAGCACAGGACAGGACACGTATGAATCAGCCACAGCCCAGGAAGCCAACACAGCCTGGAGTCTCCCCAGAGCCACCTCCCCGACCCGTAGCTCCTTCCTCAGCTCGGACCATGCGAGACCCCCTTCTCCCCTCCTGCCCATCCATCAGGCTCCCCTCCACTTCCTTCAGAGCTGTTTGGAGGATCCAGCATTTGTGGGAAGGACAGACAAGGCCTGGCTGGCTCCAGCCAGAGGCAGGATGGCCAGGTGTAGGGTGCCCGGGTGCCCATCTACACACCCTCACCGGGCACGTCCGGCTCTCAGCAGCCTGTCCCAGCCCCTTCCACCACCAGCCCCTCTCAGCTGTGGTAATAGGTTACCTTCCACCACACCAGATGGCTTCCTGTTGCCTGAACAGGACCAGCTTCCCCCTCAGTCACAGCTGTTGCTGATCTCCACATCAGGAGCTCCTCCATGGGTCACCTGAGTCACGGCTGATCTCCACGTCAGGGACGCCTCCGTGGGTCACCTGAGTCACGGCTGATCTCCACGTCAGGGATGCCTCCATGGTCACCTCACTCATGGCTGATCTCCACGTCAGGGATGCCTCCGTGGATCACCTGAGTCACGGCTGATCTCCACGTCAGGGACGCCTCCATGGTCACCTCACTCACAGCTGATCTCCACGTCAGGGATGCCTCCATGGTCACCTCACTCACGGCTGATCTCCACGTCAGGGACGCCTCCGTGGTCACCTCACTCACGGCTGATCTCCACGTCAGGGATGCCTCCGTGGGTCACCTGAGTCACGGCTGATCTCCACGTCAGGGACGCCTCCGTGGTCACCTCACTCACGGCTGATCTCCACGTCAGGGATGCCTCCGTGGGTCACCTGAGTCACGGCTGATCTCCACATCAGGGATGCCTCCATGGTCCCTCACTCACGGCTGATCTCCACGTCAGGGATGCCTCCATGGTCACCTCACTCACGGCTGATATCCACGTCAGGGATGCCTCCGTGGGTCACCTGCCCCACCATATCCCGGTCTCCATGTGTCCCATCCTTCCTGTGGCCCCATGACTCCGCCTTCCCAGGGATCTCGCTCTCATCAAAACCCCTGCCCTTTAGTGTGAGCTAGGCCTGTGACTTGCTTTTCTAAAAAGGAAATGTAAATAATTTTTTTATTTTGGGATGATTATAGATTCACATGCAACAGTTAAGAGATAATACAGAGAAATCCCACGTTTCTTTTTACCCAGCTCCCCACAATCTTAGCATCTTATACAATTGTAGTGAATATCACAAGGAGGATATTCACATGGAAACAGTCAAGATACAGCATGTCTCCACAACCCGAAGACATCACAGAACAGCCCATCACCACAAAGACATCACAGAACAGCCCATCACCACAAAGACATCACAGAACAGCCCATCACCACCAAGACATCACAGAACAGCCCATCACCACAAAGACATCACAGAACAGCCCATCACCACAAAGACATCACAGAACAGCCCATCACCACCAAGACATCACAGAACAGCCCATCACCACAAAGACATCACAGAACAGCCCATCACCACCAAGACATCACAGAACAGCTCATCACCACCAAGACATCACAGAACAGCCCATCACCACAAACACCCCACAGAACATCCCCATCACCACAAACACCCCACAGGACATTCCCATCACCACAAACACCCCACAGGACATCCCCGTCACCACAAAGACCCTAAAGAACACTACCATCACCACAGAGATTCCACAGAAACTCTCATTACTGCAAAGACTCCATGCGTCACCCTTTATAGCCACATTCACTTTTCTGCCCCACCACCTCCCTAACCCCTGGAAACCATTCATCTGTTCTCTCTGTCTCTACAATGTTGTCATTTCAGGAGTGTGATATAATGGAATCACACAGTATGGAATCCTTTGGAACTGGCTTTTTCCACCCAGCATGATCCTCTGGAGACTCACCCATATTGTGGCATGCCCCAGTAGCTTGTTCCTTTTCATTGCTGAGTAGTCTTCCATGGTGTGGCAGTTGCTTTGATCATTCACCTACTGAAGGACATCTGGATTTGTTTCCAGTTTTTGGCTTATACAAATAAAGCTGGTATAAACATTTGTGTACAGATTTTTGTGTGAACATAAGTCCTATTTCTCTAAGATAAAAACCTAGGAGTATGATTGATGGGTTGTGTGGTAGTTGAATGTTTACTCTTTAAAAAAAACTGACACACTCTTTGCCAAGTGGCTGCACCATTTAGATTATCTGTTTTAGTTGTTCTGATAGGTGTGTAGTGATGCCACATTGTGGTTTTAATGTGCATTTCCATAATGGCTAATTATGTTGGACATGTTTTTATGTGCTTAATTGCCATATGCATCTTCTTCAGTGAAATGTTTCCTTATGCTTTATCTATGGACTGTTTGTTTTTACCATTTGGTTTTGGCAGTTCTTTTTATATTCTAGACAAAAGTTCTTTGTTACACAATGTAGCTTTCAAAATTTTTCTCCCTTTAGTAATTTGACTTTTCATCTTCTCAACAGGATCTTTTCCAAGTTGAGTACTAGTATTTTCCTTTTATCAATTGGGTTTCCAATGTCAAGTCTAAATGACACTTCATTAGTCCAGGATGAGAAGAGTTTTCTCCTGTTTTTACTTAAACGTTTTGTAGTTTTACGTTTCACATTTAAGCCTGTGGTCCGTGTTGAGTCGATTTTTGTTTCGGCTGAGGTTTACTTCTTTTGTGAGACTTGTCGTAAGTTGAGGTTTCCTTTTTTGCCTATGTATGTTCACTTGCTTAGAACCATTTTCTAAAAAATCTATCCTATCTTCATGAATTGTTTTTGTACTTTTGTCAAAAATTATTTTGGCTTATTTTCATAGGTATAGTTCTCAGTCCTCTATTCTTTTGCATTAAGCATTGTTGTCTGTCCCTCTACAAATACCACACAATTGTGATGACTGTAGCTATACAATAAGCCTTGAAATTGGGTAAACTGAGTCTTCCCACTTTGTTCTTTATCAAAATTGTTTTAGCTATGCTAATTCCTTTGTATTTCCACACAAATTTTAGAATAATCTTGACTCTTTATTTAAAAAAAAACCACTTGCTGAAATTCTAATAGGATTTGCGTTAAACCTGTATACCAATTGAGAGGTGACATTTTTACTATGTTGAGTCTTTCAATCCATGAACATGGTATGCCTCTCTGACTATATTTTCTTTTCTTTCTTTTTATCAGATTGTATTGTTTCAATCTACAAATTTTGTATGCTTTGTTATATTTACACCCAAGTATTTTATTTTTAAGTTATTGTACATGACATTGTATTTTTAATGTAGGGTTCTAAGTATTTGTGGCTAAGATACAGAAATTCAATTGATTTTTGTATAACCTTGTATCTTGAAGCTTTCTGAATTCATTAGTTCTAGGAATTTTTTGTAGATGTCTTTGGATTTCTACAAGTAGGGTCAGTTTCATTTCTTTCTTTCTAGTTTGTTTGACTTTTATTACCTTTTCTCACTTCAGTGCACTAGCTGGAACTTCCAGCACTATGTTGAGTGAAAGTAATAGGAACGGACATCCTTACCTTACCTTATTACCAATCTTAGGGAGAAAGCATTCCATTTTTACCATTAAGTTAATGTTACCTGTAGCTTTTAATCGGTGTTTCTTCTCAGGTTGAGGATATCCTCTTCTGTGCCTATTTTTCTGAGTTTTTATCATGAATGGATATTGAATTTTGTCAAATAACCTTTTTGCATTTGTTGATATGATCATTTTTTTTCTGTAGCATGTTAATACAATGGGTTACATTGAACCAGCCTTGCATCCCTGTAATAAAACTCCCTTTGTCATGGCTTACAATTATTTTTTATATATTGCTCAATTGTGTTTGCTAATATTTTTAAAGGAATTTTGCATCTGTATTTAGAAGAAGTATTGGCCTGTATTTTTCTCTCTTATTTTGTACTATATTTGTAGTTGTGGCAAAAACAGCATCAAAAATGAATTGGTAAGTGTTCCCTTCTCTACTACTTTGTGGAAGTGATTGTGTAGTGTTCTACTCAAACATTTGGTGAAATTCTCCAGTGAAACTACCTTGGATCTTGTGTGTCTTTTGGGGGGAGATTTTCAATTATGAATTTAATTCCCTTAATATTTATAGGGCTATTTAAATTATTTATTTTATGTACGGTGAGTTGTGATAGCTTGTGTTTTTGAAGACATTGATCCATTTCATCTAAGCTGTTAAATTTATGTATGTAGAGCTGTTTGTAGTGTTTATAATCCTTTTGATGTCTGCAAGATCTGTCATGCATCCTGTTTTAACTCTGATATTGGTAACTTATGCCTTCTCTTTTTCTTTGCCAATCTTGTTAGAGTTTTGTCAGTTTTATTGATCTTTTCAAAGAAATAGATCCTAATTTGATGTATTTTATCTATTGTTTTTCTGTTTTCAATGTAATGGACTTTGGCTCTTGCCTTTATTATTTCCTTCTTCTTGCTTTGGGTTTATTTTGCTCTTCATTTTTTTAGGTTTCTCAACTAGAAGTTTAGATTATTTATTTGAAACTTTTAATCTCTTCTAATATATGTACTTAGTGCCATATATATATATATCAGTACTGCTTTATCGGTATCCCATAAATTTTGAAATGTTATATTTTTATTTTGATTTAGTTCAATGTGTGTTTTTTATTTTCCTTGAGACTCATCTTTCTCTTCCTCTTTGCCAGAATAGTTTATTTAGAAGTGTACTTTTTAGTTTTCTCAAGTTTGGGGATTTTCCCATTATCTTCCCATTATTGATTTTCAGGTCAATTCCATTGTAGTTAGAGAACACTCTGCATGATTTTGATTCTTTTACATTTGTTGAGGTTTGTTATATGGCTCAAGATACAGTCTACCTAAATATATGTTTATGGGCACTTGAAAAGGACATGCAAATTTTTGCTATTGGTTAGTGAAGTGTTTGTGAAGGTTGATTAGATCCTGCTGGTTGATGATGTGGGTGAGTTCTACATTCCTGCTGATTTTGTGTCTGGTTGTTCTACCCAACTGTTGAGAGAGAGGTGTTGAAGTTGTCAGTTATAATTGTGGATTTGTCCATTTCTCTTTTCAGCTCTCTCAGTTTTTGCTTCACATATTTTGCAGCTTTGTTGTTTGGTACATACACATTTAGGATTGCTATGTTTTCTTGGTGGATTGACCATTTTATCATAATGTGATGTTCCTCTCTGTCCTTGGCAAATTTCTTTACTCTGAAGTCTATTTTATCTGTTATTAATACAGCCAATCAATTTATTTTTATTAATATTATTTTTCATATTTTTAAAATTTTTAACCAATGCAAAGCATTATATTTAAAGTGAGTTTTTTTGTTGACATCTAAAGGGCAGGCCTTCTGTTGCTGCTGGAAAAGGATGAGAACTCTAGCATCTTCCATGGTCTCCCTCCCTTGCCATCACAGTGGGTGACAGGGAGCACCTGACTCTCCTGGAGGCCTCCTCAGACCCCACCCCAGCAAGGAAAGCAAAAAGCACCTCACTGTTGCCATGTGTGGATGGAGGCCCAGGCTTTCCATGTGGTCTCTGCTGATACTGCTGGAGGCCTCATTACTGGGTAGTGGGAGTCATAGTCCTGTTTCTTTAGCACCACCCTGATGAGGGTGTTGGATACCTCGGTACAGCCTCCCACGGGTGGAAGTCTAGGCTCCCCATGCATCATTTGCTGATGAATTAATCAAAAACTGGCGTGGGGCCACAGTTTTTTCTTTGGCATTTGGCTGAAGTAGAGCTATTATTATCTGCACATTTTCTGTCTGGTGAACTGCCTTTTTCCTGGTCATTTGGCTAAAGAGAAAAAGCTTTTGTTGAGCCTCATCTGTGCCTGTTGGTCCCTGCAATTTGCCAGCTTATGCAACTCCAAGTCTGGGACATATGAGGCCAAAATGAAACCCTAGAAACACACTGCTGCCCTCTTCCTCAGGTCCTAAGTCCCCTCAACATTCTACCTTCTTTCCTCCACCTTTCAGAGTGTTCTGATGCTTGTTTTGTGTATAACGTTCAGGGTTGTTAACTGTATTTAATGGGAGAAACCGGGAAACGTACATCAACTTCATCTTCTCTGAAGTCCACTTGCTTTTGACCAATAGAATAGAACAAAGGTGATGCTGTCACTCCTGTGATTATATTATGTTAGATTAGACTCCATCGTCCTAGCAGACTCTCTTTAGTGACTCTCCTTGCTGGGGACTTCACATGTGAAGAAGCTGTGGGTGACCTCTAGTTAATGGTCAGTAAGAAGCTGCAGTCATTGGTCTTGTAACCACAAATAAATAACTTTTACCAACAACCTGAGTACATTTGGAAGTGGATTCTTCCCAGTTGAGCCTCCAGATGAGAACACAGTCCTAGATGACACCTTGAATGTAGCCTTGTGAGACCCTGAGTGGAAGACTCAGCTACCCCATGCCTGGACTTCTGATCCACAGTGCAGTGGACTGAGAGCGTTCTCACAAAATTTTTATGTTGAAATCCTAACCTCCACTGTAATGGTATTTGGAGGTGGGACCTTTGGAAAGCAATTAGGTCATGAGGGTGGAGCTCATGCAAATGGGATTAGTGCTTGTCTAAGGAGAGGCCCCAGAGACCTACCTCACTCTTTTTTTTTTTTTTTGAGACAGAGTCTCACTCAGTCACCAGGCGCCAGGCTGGAGTGCAGTGGTGGGACCTCGGCTCACTGCAACCTCCACCTCCCGGGTTCAAGCAATTCTCCTGCCTCAGCCTCCCGAGTAGCTGGGACTACAGGCATGCACCACAATGCCCAGCTAATTTTTTGTATTTTTAGTAGAGACGGGGTTTCACCATGTTGGCCAGGATGGTCTCAATCTCTTGACCTTATGATCTATCCGCCTCGGCCTCCCAAAGTGCTGGGATTACAGGCGTGAGCCACCGCACCCGGCCAGCTGACTCTTTCTCTGCCGTGTAAAGATTCGAGGAGGAGTCGGCCATCAGCAACTGGAAGAGGGCCCTCTGCAGAGCCCAACCAAGCTGCCATGCTGGTCTCAGAGCTCCAGCCTCCAGGAGCATGGGAAATAAACGTCTGTTGTTTATGAGCCTCCCAGTCTGTGGTATTTTGTGACAGCAGCTGGAGCTGACAAGATGCAGTCACTGTGACTTCATAAATGAGTGCTGTTTTCACATGCCACGTTCATGAAAATATGTCGTGTAGCAATGGACAGTCAGTATCTTCCCCATTTCCAAAGTCCCTAAGGGCACTGCCTCCATAGCCCCTGCCATGTCAGGGATTCCCTTCCTGGCCCCTCTCACCAGCTTCAGCCAGACTCCCACTGACAGGGCCTCCCTGGGTGAATCTGAAGTTTGCCCAGGGCAGGGATTGGAGTTGGACCACCTCCGCATCCTGGGCAGGACCCAGTGCCCTGTGCAGCTTGTAGACCCCTGGTATTTGGGTATTGGGTGTTCAGGCCCCTGCTGTGGGGAAGAAGTGAATTCAGTCCGCACTGTGTTCAGAGCTGGGAGCCAGCCTGTGCACACAGAGGAGACTGAGACACCAGCTAGTGCCAGCCGAGTGTGCACCCCCACCTCTAATGCCACCGTGGCCAGTGCTGAAGGATGGGGTGGGCAGAGAGGGGCCAGCTCTGAATGCTGACCAGTGGACATCACACAGAGGGACAGCAGAAAGGGGCGTGGCATGAGCAGAGGCAGAGGCGTGGCCAGGGGAGCTGCAATGGGAGGGGCAGGCTCACGGAGGGCCCCTCGTCCAAGCCCGCTGGGCTCCTGCAGGGCACTGCTCTCTCTGGGTGGCACCACCAGCCGCCCTCCCTGCCTCCCTCCTGCCATGATGTTTAAGTGACAGCCCACTGGGTCTACTCCATGGCTGCTCCCAAGCCACACTGGAGCCTCCAACAACCCCAGCCAACTCACCTGCTCTGTATCTCTCAGACGGGCACCTTCTGTTGCCCCCACTGCCCCCACCCTCCTCTCCTCCCAGCCCCTGCAACAGCCCCCAGCTCCACTTGTATTCAGTTCTCCACTCAGCCAGACGTCCCTCAAAAGGCAGACTAATCCCATCCCTGTCTCCTGCCGAAAACCTCCCAGGACTCCCCTGTCCTCTTGGTTACCCACAGGCCCTCTGAGGCCTGCTCCCAGACACCTTCCCACCCCCAGGTCCTGCCCACCATGTTTCTCCTCCCTGGACCGCTGCGTGTTCTCTGAGACCAAAGAGCTCCTTTCTCCTCCAGACCAACCTTCAGCTGACCTCACCTCCTCCCTGCACCCGATCGTGCCCCCACCCCCTCAGGTTCCAGTCTCAGGCTTTCCTGCCACCCCTACCCAGCCTAGGGAGGAACCCTTTTCTGCACAGCCCTGTCATCTGGCCTGCAACTTCCTGATTACCTGCGTACCCTGTCTCCTCTCCAGCTACAAGTCTAGAGCTCCTAGAAGGAGAGGCTTAGGAAGTGGCACACACGTGTGTGTGTGTGAGAGAGTGACAGAGAGAGAGAGTGTGTCAGTGAACAAGAAGATGGGAGTGTGGGGAGGAGGCGCAGCAGCGTCCGTGTCTCATGTGCACAGTCTCTGTTTGGGAAGACGCGCTGGCCTAGTGGGATGGATGGCGGCCATGGCTGCACAGCGGTGGGAGAGCTGAGTCTCACGGAACTGTGCACTTCACGGTGGGTAGACGGTTGATTGCACATTACTGTGTGTATCTCACCACAATAAAGTTTCTTAAAATTACAATGAAATAAATCCATAAAACAAAAAAGACTTTAAAAGGTATATGTGATTATGCTCATTAATTCTGTCTATAGAAACTGGCCTGAAAAAAATCAGTTTTTAGATTAGGCTGATATACAAATATGCTCAAAGAACAGGATTTATGCCAGAGAAGACAGAAAGGAGCTGTTTATTCAACACAGGAAGTGGTTAAATAAACCGTAACTCAAATATTCTGCAGTATTTTAACTCTTTAGAGTGACGCTCATGAAAATGGTATAAACATCAATGTTTTCTTGTAATAATCACTGAGAAAGGTAGGAATCAAACTTTAAATATAACTTCAATTTTTAAAAAAATCTATGCTCGGTAAATAAAATGGTAATTAACACATCTGAATTTAACAGCTTGTATTTGGAAGATTTTATTTTTATTTTTTATATTCTTTATGAGTTTTTTAATACTGTGATAATGAAAATTAATATTATTTTTAAGGATGATTTAGAAGCCAATTTCAAAGGTAGTAAAAACAAGAAAGAGGATAAGGAGGAGGAGAGAATGGAGGAGGCGAGGAAGGGGAAGAAGGAAGTGGGGAGGAGGAGGGAGAGGGGAGGAGGGAGAGGGGAGGAGGAGGGAGGGGGAGGAGGGAGGGAGAGGGGAGGAGGAAGGAGAGGGGAGGAGGAGGGAGAGGGGAGGAGGAGGGAGAGGGGAGGAGGAGGGAGAGGGGAGGAGGAGGGAGAGGGGGAGGAGGAGGAAGAGGGGAGGAGGATGGAGAGGGGAGGAGGAGGGGAGAGGAGGAGGAGGGGAGGGGAGGAGGAGGGAGAGGGAGGAGGAGGGAGGGGAGGAGGAGGGAGAGGGAGGAGGAGGGAGGGGAGGAGGAGGGGAGGCGAGGGGGAGGGGGAGGAGGAAGGCAAGGCCATGGTTGCCCCTGGAACAGGAGCTGCGTAGTGTTTTCAGGGAGAACTGTGCCCTTGAAGAGGCGTGGGCTTGAGCAGCCATGGGGTGCAGGAACCCAGATGCCCTTGCGTTGTGCCTGGTTCTGGGCTGGATCTACGGGACAATATGGAAGAAGCTTGAATCCCTGACCCCAGAATGTGATCGAGGGACAAGGCATTCCCAGAGCAGAGGATGCCAACCCCACTGCTGCAGCCTGGCTGTGCCAGTCACCATTGGCAGAGCTTGCCAAGGACCGTGCTCTTGACTCTCACGTTCCCTCGTTGGGTGAGACAGTGCTGTGGTCCCTACCCTGCAGGCCTCACAGCAGAACCATCGTCCAAGATAACAGAGCTGGAGGGTGGTACGTTGGAAATTCAAAGTGTGAGCGCATGACCCAGGAGGCTGGCTTCACCTGAGCATGCACTGGAGCAATCCTGGAAGACTTCCTGCAGGCGGCCTTCCTTTCCTTCCCCCCCACCACAGTGCCTCACTCTGCAGGCATACTGGGCTGCCATGGTGTCACACCCCAGACCCCTGCATTCGCTGCAACCCTGCTCCACCTGACAAGTCCCCCTTCCTGCTCAAATTCCACTGCCCCAGCTCGACCCCTTCCTGGGACAGTCACAGCACATCTGTGCCCAGGCCACACAGTATGCAAGTGCTGAGCCCAGGACTTGATCCAGTCTGTTCAACACCAGCGATTTTCACCCAAATCAAAGGATGGGTGCTTGGCACAGGGGCCCGTCCCAGCCTCTGCTCGTGACTGAGAGCCCATGACATCCTTGCTCACTGTCTGCAAAGGACCTCAGTGTCCTTCTCAACACCGCCCCGGCGGCTCCAGCCGACCTAGCACCATCGCTGTGGAGTGCAGAGGTACCGGCTGTCCCAGCTGCCTCAGCTCAGGGTGGCTGTCCTCCACCCCGTCCCGGCCTCGCCTCTCCGTGCCACCAGCAGCCCGTGTGAATGGCATCGTTGCCCTTTAGGGAAGAGCCCACCCTGCCTCCACACGTGCAGGAATTGCTCGCAGTGCAAGTCCTTCCTCTCCGAGTCCAGGCAAGTGCAAGCACCTCGGCGGCCCTTCCCGGGCATCAGAGCCGTTGAGCCGCCATGGTGGGCACCCATCTGCCAGCACCCACACCAAACTGCAGGGTGCAGGGTGGAGGCCAGGCGGCAGGAGGGATGACGATGGGGAAACAGGAGGGGGCTTTTACTGACTGCAGTTAAATTCTGCTGAATGCCTCCTGCTGTGCAGTCAGGCTGGAGCGGGAGACATCCCTGAACCAGGGCCTCCAAGGCTGACACACACAGACTTCTCTGGGTGCTGCTGGAAATGCACGCCCAGAGGCAGCGGGGCCTGAGACTCTGCACTCCTAACAGCTCCCAGGAAATGCTGAAGCCACTGCCTGGGGACCAGCTGGTGTCCCCGAGTGGGGACATGGCAAGTCCACGTTCCTCACCCTCTCGTTGCCAAGGTCTATCGCCCATCCTGCAGCCGCCTTTATACCCTACTCGGCCCCACTTCCCTCCCAGCTCCCTCCACCTCACCACACCAGGGCCCCATCCCAGAGGGTCCCCCAGCAAACACAGCAGGGACAGCACCTGCCTGTGAATGACCTCCAAGAGACTGACCCAGCCTCGTGGGAAGGACCCTGTGCCACAGAAGGGCCAGCCACCACCCGAGGTCACGCAGCTGGCTAAGGAGCAGAGGCCAGGCACGTGCTGCCTCCAGCCTCCAGCCACCAGGTGCAGGCTGTGGCGGTTCCACCTCTGTGCAGGCTCGGAAAGGCGCTGAATCTCTCTGGCCTTCATTTGTTTCTGGGGCATGTGGCAGGGGCAGCCACCTTTGAAACCTCGCGGTCTGCGGGCCTGGGGTGGAGTGCTGGTAAGGAAAGCACTGGAAAGAGCTGTCAATCCCTGGACTTGGTGCAAGTCTGAGGAGGTGAACAGCTGCCTGTGGCCTCCTGACCTCCCAGCCAGGCAGAGGGCCCCTTCCCACGGCGCTCTTCTGGGGCCAGCCTGTGAAGGCAGCGAGAGGCAGTGACCCTGCACCCTCCCACCAGTTCGCAACTCACGCTGCTTCCCCCTGCCCATCTCCTGCTTTCTAGGACCCTCACCCGGGTGCATCACATGTGTCTTCAACGCTTGGGTGAGAACCCCGGAACTCTGTGTGCCAGGCTGCAGCAGTGGAGGCAAAGCGGTTTCCTCTCTGCAGAACCGTAAGTTACTAACTTCAGCAGCTGGATGAGGACTTGATTTAAAGAACTCACACCCAAGGTAATGTCGCTAACAGCCCCAGCCCCAGAGGGCCAAGAAGCCACCCAGGCAGTGGCTCCCACCCGCCCGATCCTGGGATCTCCCTCTGGAGTCCGGCCTCCCAGGCCCCTCCAGCCTCTGCAGGGGGAGGCACAGGCTTAGGCAGTCTGGGAACTGTGAACTGGCCCATCTCATCCGGTATTACAGATAAGGAAACTGAGGCGCACGAAGTCAAACAGACACATCAACCTCAAATAGCAAGTTAGGCGGCCGCAGGACCCACACCTGGTCTCTCCCTTAGCCCCGTGTCTCATGGCAGCCGGCTGCATGTGCAAGCTCCTGGGACTCTGTGTGTTTCATGTATGTTTCATGTGTCTCTGCAGCTGCCTGTCCTGGAGCCGGCACCTGCTAAGGCTCCTTCACTGCCCTGGAACCGACCCAACCTGGAGTGGCACTCAGCAGCATCTGCTGACGCAGAGGCCTTCACAGTGCTCTGGGCTGAGACCCGGCTCTGGGCTGAGTTGTGCCTCCCCAAAACTCTATGCTGAGCCCTCAACCCCAGGACCTCCGAACGTGGCTGTGCTCTGCGTCACGGCCTTCAACAGGGGACTAGGGTTAAACACGGTCACTGGGGTGGGCCCTGATCCAGGATGCCTGGCATTCGTATGAGAAGAGGAGATGAGGCCACAGACATTCAGAGGGTGACCGTGTGAGGACGCAGGGAAAAGATGCCGTCTACATGCCAAGGAGAGGGGCCTTGGGAGAAGCCAGCCCTGCCCTCACCTTGGTCTCAGACTGCAGCCGCCAGAGCTGTGGGACAGTAAACACCTGTGACATTTGTCACGGAGCCCTAGCTGACCACACCCGGCTCAGGGAGGCCACGGAGGCCCACAGTTGTCAACGCTGTTACGTGGCTTGTTGAAATCCCCTGGGTCTCTGGTCATGAGGGTGGGTGAGTGTTTCCCAATAGAATCACGGAGCATCAAGGCCCTGGTGGATCTGGGAGTCTGCAAGTTGGGTTTCTGATGAGGGGAGTGAGACGTGGCCAGTTCTGTGGCCAAGAACAACTAGCTAAAAAACAAAGTGGCCAAATAGAATGTGGCTGAAAACAAGGTAACAACCATAGCGATATGTCAAAGGCCATTTGGTTAGAAATGACTCTTTGCAAAGCTGGTGTGATGGCTCACACCCGTGATTCCAGCACTTTGGGAGGCTGAGGCAGGGGTGTCACTTGAGCCCAGGAGCTCAAGACCAGCCTGGGCAACAAAGCAAGACCCCATCTCTACTAAAACACAACAAGTTTAAAAATTAGCCAGATGTGGTGGTGCACACTTGTAGTCCCAGCTACTTGAGAGGTTGGGGTAGGAAAATTGCTTGAGCCCAGGAGTTTGAGGCCGCAGTGAGCCAAGATGGGGCCCCACTGCACTCCAGCCTGGGAGACCAAGCAAGGCCTTGTCTCGAAGGAAAAATGGCTCTCTGCTGTTGCTGATCATGAGAGTGTGCCGTTATGTGTGTGGAGCGTCGGTTCTGTGATCTCTGGTGAGGTGGCCGCGTGTCCCGTGCCCTCCACCGGTCTTCATTCCCAGTTCCTTGTGACTCAGCCATCCCTACCCTCTGCCGTGTGTGCCTGAGAAAACGTGGAGAACCATAACCAGGTTGTTAGTACTGGTTGCAGTAGACCATAATCTTTTTTTTTTTTTTTTTGTATTTTTGTATATTTAGTAGAGGCGGGGTTTCGTCATGTTGGCCAGGCTGGTCTCGAACTCCTGGCCTCAAGTGGTCCACCTGCCTCCACCTCCCTAAGTGCTGGGATTACAGGCGTGAGCCACCATGCCCTGCCTAAACCATAATCTTATCTAATGGTTCCCTTTGTCACTTTATTTCAAATTTCTTTTCAGACAAGCTGTGGTGCTTCTGTATTAAACAAAATGTTGGCAAAGAATAAAGAAGCTGACATCGTGTTTAACCCTTGTGAAGACAGTCGCTGAGCCGTGATGGCTCCTCCCAGACACGTTAGGTAGAAAGAGAGGATTTTTCTTACAAACTAAACACCTAGTTTTTCTTTTTGGTCTATCGTGGTTTATTTATGCCATCTAATCAGGGGTGGACATTCGTACTCTTGCCAGTACTCCTCTGAGGCTGAACTTTGGTTGAGACAAATTGCTTTGGGCCAAATTACGGGCACGGTGCTCTGGCCTGACCACCAGAGGCAGCAGCCCCAGTGGGGAGGGACCCAGCCTGGCCCCCCATCTGCCCGTGCCTGAGCAGCTTTGAAACCAGGACTAATGGGTATCCCCCTGATCTCTGACATCCATTATAACAAGCGCTGGAGAAAGAAATCAATGCATCCTTACTATCCCTTTAGGAACACTCTAGGCAGGAAAATTCCACTTCAGACTGAAGCATGGATTTACTGACGTGCGGGCGGAGCGCGCAGAGGAAACCCAGCGTCCGTGCGGCTGTCTCGGTGGAGGCTCTGGAGGAGAATGCACATTTTCCTGGGAGTCTTGGCCAGGTGGCTCACGTGTCACAAGCTGGAGAGGGCCCCCACCCCACCCAGTGCTGCACCTGCCAGCCCTGCTTCCAGCCTCACTCCTGCTCACTTGTCTCTCAGGCCCCAAGGGACGGTCAGCTCATTAGGGCTGAGGGCAGCTTGGGCGCCTGCCACTGAGGTGAGTCCCGGGCCAAGGACCTTCACTACCGCACAGCCCTGGAGGCTGGGGGTCTGAGATCAAGGCGTCGTAGGGTGGTGGCTCCTGAGGCCTCGCTCCTCGGCGAGGACGAGGTGGACGGCTGCCTTCTCCCTGTGTCCGCACATGGTCTTCTGAGTGCGTGTCTGTCTGTGCCCACACCTCCTGTATTTAAGGACACCAGCCACCCTGGATTAGAGCCCACCCTCATGCCCTCATTTAGCCAGATCACCGCCGGAAAGACTCCATCTCCAGATAAGACCACACGCTGCAGTCCTGGGGGTTAGGACTTAACATGAATTTGAGGGGACATAATTCCACCCAGACAATGTGTGAGCCAAGGACACGGGGACACTCAATAAGTGCGGTCGCTGGCACAGGAGCAGGAGAGGGCACAGAGAACAGCCTCAGGCACAGAGCAGGCACCGTCTACATGCAGCCACCCTGCCCACTCCATCAGGCTGGCACTGCCCAATGAGCCCTCTTTGGGGCCAGGCAGCCGGCAGGTGCCTGACCACAGTTTCAGCGGGAAAGGGGATTGGCTGGAACAAGGGTCTGTGGGGACCCGCATGGCAGGGATTTTTCCAAGCCATGTACAAGCACTTCCTGGTGATACTGGCCCCAGGCCAACGTGGCTGCCAGATGTCCCCTCAGGACCAAGGTGTCCAATAATCGGTGAAGAGTTCACAGCTGAGCCTCTCCCAGGAACTGCCCTCAGATAGAGAAAGCTGCTTCAGCCCAGGTCATGCCCTTCCTTGGGAGTGGGTCTCATTCAGTGACTGGGGTCGGGGGCCAGAGACCACAGCCCAGGCATTGCCCCATGGCTTCAACTCAGAGCCACACTAGAGGGCCATCCTGGGCCCAGAGCACTCCGTGGCAGGGCAGGGGCCTGTGTTGAGGCCACATCCCAGCAGGCCTTCTCCCTCTTCCCATTTCTGCCTCCCTCTCTCCCACCCCAGGCCTCGATCCCAAGAGCCCTCCACGCCAGCCCCTGCACACACAACCCCGCCTTCCCCAGAAGCCTTCTTAGGATGGCCGGCACCAGGACTGCTCCAAGGAAGCAAACTGAAATCGGACTAGGGCAGGCCGTGAGGACCCAGAGCTGATGAAGGGCAGTGGCCGGGGGGCCCACAGGTACCACAGGGGGTCAAAGTGCCCCCAAAGCCATGCCCACCCTGAGCCTCAGAATGTCACCTTATTTGCAAATAGGGTCCCTGAAGATGTTAGTTAAGATGAGGTCATATTGGCTTAGGGTGAGCCCTAGATCCAACGACCTGTGTCCTAAGAAGAGGAGAAGATCCCTGAAGGGGGTCACCACCTGGAGACAGGCAGAGATGGGGTGATGCCTCTACAAGCCAAGGAACCAAAGACGATGCCACCAGCAGCAGCAGGAACGGGCAGTGGGTGCGAGGCCGGGGCGGCTCCTCCCTCAGGGTGGGCAGACAGAACCTCCTTGCCCACCTCCATTTCAGCCCTCCGCCTCCAGAACCAAGGGAGAATCCATTCCTGCCGGTTTCAGCCACCAGTGTGTGGTAATGTGTTACAGTAGTCTTAAAAAATAACACACTCACCATACAAATTATAAGACCTCACCAAAAAAATACATAACCTGAATGAACGCATCGCAATGAAATCGTCTGAACCAGTATTGCCTCGTCTAATCCTTCAGAGACAACCCTGCGTTCTATGAACTGTTCCCGGGAGAAGGAGAAAAAGGGAGATGTTGTGTGAGTAAATTTTTGGAGATTTATTTAATCTGATGTAATAGGATTTATTACAGCAGCACAAAGATAATTCTAAATAAGAAATTCTAATAATAAAATATCACGCACCAAAAATATCAAAACAAAAACACCAGTGGACCATCCTCCAGGGGCAAAAAAAACACCGTTCCATAAAAGTTTACATTCATTGTTCATTTTTTTAAACTCGTAAAAAATAAGTAATAGAAGAGAATGTCCTTTTAATGCTGGAGGAAGTCCATCACCAACCTGCACCAATCGTATTGAACGCTGAAACTTCTCCTTGAACTCAGGACCAGGCAAGCGCATGCTGATGCCGCGGGGAGAAGAAAGCACACTGCACGATGAGATTTGGAAGGAAGCAGGTCCAGCTGTCCTCGTTTGTAGCAACAGGACTGTCTCACCCAGCCAGGGAGCCTACCGGGCACCCCAGCCCCGATGCTGGACTCAATATTAATGTCCAGACGTTAAAGCCATTGCTTTTCGGTAGAGATGATCGATTTGAAAATGTGGTTTTTAAATATCTAGAGCAGCAAGAAGTATGAAGTCCGTAGGAATAACACTAGGAAGACACGTGCAAGATTTCTACGAAAATCATGGCAGTTTTACAGAAGAACGCGGAGGTCTGGATCCACTGGGGGCTGGACTGTTTCAGGAAACATAAGCTACACCGCAGAGAGTCACAACCTCAGGGTCTCGGCAGCTTCAGCCAGCAATGACGTGGTCCGTGGCTTGCTGGGAAATGTTTAACAACCGGCTCTGCAAACCCAAAATAAAAATTTTAAATAAGACAACAATCCCTGCTCTTCACAGCAGAGGAAACAGTCAACAAAGTAAAGAGGCAACGAACCTGTAGGGTGGGAGAGAGTGTCTGCCGGCTGCATCCCCGAAAAGGGGCTAAGATCCAAAATGTCCAAGGAATTCCTGCAAGTCAGCAGCAGATAGACAATCCGATGTACAAACGGGGAAAGGACCAGAACACACATTTTTCCAGAGAAGACGCACACATGGCCAACGGGCACGCGAAAGGGCGCTTAGCGTCCCCAAAGAAATGCAAATTGGGAGGCTGAGGCAGGACAATCTCGAATCCAGGAGGCGGAGGGTGCAGTGGGCCGAGATCACTCCACTGCACTCCAGCCTGGACCACAGAGAGAGACTCCGTCTCAAAAAAAATAAAAGAAGTAAGAAAGCCTGAGGAAACTTTTAGAGGAGATGAATAGGTTTAAGGCATAGGGTGGTGATGGCTTCACAGGTACGTACTTAACTCCAAACTGGTCAAGTTGTATACCTAAAATAGCTACAGGCTGGGCGCAGTGGCTCACGCCTGTAATCCCAGCACTTTAGGAGGCCGAGGCAGATGGATTACCTGAGGTTAGGAGTTTGAGACCAGCCTGGCCAACATGGTGAAACCCTGTCTCTACTAATAATACAAAAACCAGCTGGGCATGGTGGCAGGTGCCTATAATCCCGGCTACTCAGGAGACTGACGCAAGACAATTGCTTAAACTGGGAGGTGAAGGTTGCAGAGAGCCGAGATTGTGCCACTGCACTCCAGCCTGAGGGACAAGAGCAAAACTCTGCCTCAATCAATCAATCAATCAATAGCTACAGCTTTGTGTATTTCAGTCACACAACCCCAGTAATGTTGGGGTTTTTTCTGTGCAGAACAATATACACTAAGCTGTAAACAGTGGTTACCTCTGGAGACTAGAATTACATACCTCTAGATTGCTTGACTTGTATACAATAAGCATGTATTAATTTTATAATAAATAAATTTCAAGACAAAAAAAGAAAGAGAAAATTATAAATTAAAGCCCCACTTTCGGGGGAAATGTACAGATACTGCATTTGCAGATTTCTGCCATTTGAATTTTCTCACCGCAGCAGATTTCAAGCAAACAACATGAATTAAACCAGCTTGCAAAATTCCGGAAAATGGCCCGCCAGGCTTTTGAGGGCCCGTGCCAGCCCTTCTCAGACCCCGCAGCATGTTCCTCGCTCATGTTTCCTGTCTGCTGCGGGTTGCGGGAGGGTACGGCTGGCAGAGCCATTGTCTCCTGTGCTGGCAGTCACCATGTCAGAGGGCCCGCAGAGCTGTGTGAAGATGCGCTGTGCCCTGATGTGCCACACACCACGCCACTGCTGCTCCCAGCCTGTCCTGTGGCCCCAGTCCGCCTCGGGGCAGGAAGTGCAGCGTGCCTGGTTCTGGAAGGTGAGAGAGACTGGGCGGCCCTCCCTGGCAGCGGCAGGTGAGGACCACACACCCCGCATCCAGGCACAGGACGCTCAGTGCCCTGAGATGTCAGTTTCCTCAAGATTGTCCTTACATTCCAATCAGATTCCAACAGGGCTTTTCACAAAACATACTATTTTTCATTAGAAATTAGCAAGGAAGCACCTATAATCCCAGCACTTTGGGAGGCCGAGGTGGGCGGATCACAAGGTCAAGCGATTGAGACCATCCTGGCCAACATGGTGAAACCCCATCTCTACTAAAAATACAAAAATTAGCAGAGTATGATAACGTGCACCTGTAGTCTCAGCTACTTGGAGGCTGAGGCAGGAGAATTGCTTGAATCCGAGAGGCAGAGGTTGCGGTTAGCTGAGATTACGCCACTGCACTCCAGCCTGGGGACAGAGAGAGACTCTGACTCAGAAAAAAAAAAAGAAAGAAATTAGCAAGGGAGAATAGAGGATGCAGAGCAGCCAAAAGTTCCAGGAAGACCAGAAATTCACACGCGGGAAGTGACGGCAGCCACGTGTGGGGGTCTGCGGTGCTCAGGGGGAAGCTGACCGACAGGGCCAAAGCATCCCAGAAACGGGTCTACTCGCCCCTGGTGAGCTTGAGAAACTTTGAAGGAGGGGTTTGATTCAGGGTGAACTATTTTAACTATGCCTTAAATGGTGTTACGGTAGCAACTGGATCTCCATAATGAAATAAGATTAGATTTTTACTTCCTGCCAAACACAAAAATAAATCCCAGGCGGAGTAAATCCCTAAATGCAAAGAACAAGACTTTAAGAAGGAAATATTAGATCGTATCTTCATAAACCTGAGGTTTATGAAAGGATTAATTAATTTAACAAGATATAAAAAGCCCATGACCTTCAAAAATGAGTTATTTTAACTACAATAAAAATAAAGCGTCTTATACAAAAAAAACTCCACAAAGGGAAAATACAAGCCGGTGGCCGGGGGAAGATCTGCGCACCTGCAGCCGAGAGGTGACCAGCAAGGACAGTGCGCTGTGGACTCTACGAATCAACTGGAAGCCGCTCAGTCCAGAAGGCAGAGAGAGGGCCGAAGGCCATCATAATGGAAAATGGAGAAATGTGAATGACCCATGCATGGAGTCTTTAATGTTCAGCTCAGCCACCAATTAGGGAAATGCAATAAAAACAACATGAACATGCCCTTTAACACCCACGAACTGAGCAGAAGCGGAAGGGCTGCGGATGCCGCAGTCAGTGAGGACCCGCGGGACAGAGCAGCTCACCCAGCTGGCGGAGGTGAGTCAGGGCGGCCATGCCGGAAAGCCGTTTGGTGAAGGCAAATGTGGTTACAGATGTTCAGTACGTATCCTCCCCACCCTCGGCCAAGTGCCTAGAGAAAGTCACCGCAGAGTCCACAGTGACACACGAGGGCATCTACGGAAGCAAAAGTAGTTATCGGCGACAAATGGAAGCCCCCAGCACAGCCGGCAGCGGGAGAGCGCGCACTCGCGGAGGCATGGCGGAGAGGTCTTTGTGCAGCCGCCCGGGATGGGGCGGCTCTGCTGAGGGAAGAGCCTCAGATCCCGCAGGAAAAAAACAGAAAGCTTCATGCTGAAGGGAAAGGCCGGACACAGCATGATGCTGCTCACTTGAAAAAGGTGCAGGACAATATTACATGGAAATACGATTCGGAGCTCTATGCCATGTGCATTATATGAAGCTGAGACGCGCCCGGAGGCAACGCCACGTCCTCTGCACAGAGAGGGGCCCCTGGAGCGGGAGGGTGCCGGGGCGGCCTCTGGGTCTGCAGGTCGGTTCTTGAAGAAATGTGTGCGAAGGAAGCGCAGTGAATGTTTCCCCGACTGAAGCTCCGTGGTTACCCGGGTCCTCCTCTTGATTTTACTCTCCAAAGTTTTCCATATTTGGCAGACATCAACCCAATAGATCTCTGCCCCGATTCTTTCTTAGGAATACAATTGCAGTTTGGTTGGGGCGGTGATACACTGAGTTTTGAAAATGACTCAGCGTCCCTTGCACATAGAGTACCATGTGACAGTCCCGTTCAAGAATATGTCACGGGGCTGGGCGCGGTGACCCATGTCTGTAATCCCAGAACTTTGGGAGGCCAAGGTGGGAGGATCGCTTGAGCCCAGGAATTCAAGGCCAGCCTGGGCAACATAGTGAGACCCCGTCTCTAGCAAAAATACAAAAATCAGCCAAGCATGGTGGGACACACCTATGGTTCCAGCTACTCAGGAGGCTGAGGTAGGAGGATTGCTTGAGCTGGGGAGGTCAAGGCTGCAGAAAGACTTTAAGGAACGGGCAGGACATTCAGTGAAGAGTTGGCGTTGCCGTCTTAAGTCGGAAATCCACAGATGGAATTCCTCTGCTGTGGCCTGGAGGAGAATTCCTTCTTTGGGGACCCTTACTCTTTTGCTCAGAAGCCTTCAACTGATTAAGCCCCCACCTCCACATTACAGAGAGTCATATGCTTTCCTTAAAGTCAGCTGATTGTAAGTACTAATTACATCTAAAAAACTCCCTCACAGCCACATACAGACTCCTGTGCAATCAAACAACTGGGCGCGACAGCCCAGCCACCTGACACGGAAAATCAGCCACGGGGCCGCCAGAGAAAGGTCTTCAAAAGAGGAGACCCCCAGGGGGTTTCGTCTCTCTGCCCCTGGATCTGGGGGTGCGTCACACAGCCCTGCGGCAGCATGGCTGACAGATACAGGGACAGAAGGATGCCCGGGCCCAGGTCCTGAAGGAGAATAAGAGTTCCGGAGCCGAAGGAGGGAGACGTCCCTGGAACGCTAATGCTGTGAGGCCCTCAGGAACTGCTTCATCCAACTTGAGCATTTTGCCCATGGAAAAGCCCACAGCAGTGCACACAGAGGCTGGGGCAGGGGCCTGGGGCAGCGGAGACCAGAAATGCCGTAGGGAGCTGGCCACACCCGGGGCAGGGGGTGCACGAGGGGAAAAAGCACGGCCCTCGCCACTGAAACCATCAGGGACGACAGGATAACGGTCTCGAAGAACGACCGTGGTGGCCTCTGGTGTGGGGGCAGTTACACAGTCGCCCCCCAGCACCGGAGGCCTTCGCGTTCCTCTCAGCTTCTCCGCGTTCCCCTCAGCGGCTCCGCGTTCCCCTCTGCTGCTCCGCGTTCCCCCCAGCTGCTCCGCGCTCCCCTCAGCGGCTCTGCGTTCCCCTCAGCTTCTCCGCGTTCCCCTCAGTGGCTCCTCGCTCCCCTCTGCTGCTCCGCGTTCCCCTCAGCGGCTCTGCGTTCCCCTCAGCTTCTCCGCGTTCCCCTCAGCGGCTCCGCGTTCCCCTCAGCTTCTCCGCGTTCCCGTCTGCGGCTCCGCGTTCCCCTCAGCGGCTCCTCGCTCCCCTCTGCTGCTCCGCGTTCCCCCCAGCGGCTCCGCGTTCCCCCCAGCGGCTCCGCGTTCCCCCCAGCGGCTCCGCGTTCCCCCCAGCGGCTCCGCGTTCCCCTCAGCGGCTCCGCGTTCCCCTCTGCTGCTCCGCGTTCCCCTCAGCTTCTCCGTGTTCCCCTCAGCTGCTCCGCGTGCCTCTGTGCTTCTCCACGTTTAGAGCTAATGGATTCCTCAACCCGTGGCTAAACTCGCGTGGTGTTTCCTCAGTTCAAATATTCCCTTTCTGCTTGCTGTTTCAGGGTTTCAAATAAACACGTTCCCTGAAGATAAAGGAAGAAATCCAAAACTGTGTCTAATGCCGTATTAATAGCACAAAACTGCACACGCTGGGGGCATGTCAGGAAGGAGCCGGTGCAAAGGAAAACGCCGTGAAAAACTGTGGGTGTGAAGGCAGGAGAGAGACGCTTTGCAGTCCCGCCTCTGCTCTGCACACAGCAGCTGTGCTCTAGACTCGGTTTCCCCACCGTGCCCGGTGGGAGAGAGGGCGAAAGGAGGGGAGCACCGTGGACCCTGCCAGCTCCGCCCTCTCTCAGGCCGGTGGCCGTAAGTTCTGAGAGCAATGACGACCCCCTTCCTCCTGACCTCACACCGCTGCACGGTCCTCTAGGCCTCCGCGGGTGAGTCCCTGCTCTTCTTGAACCCCAAGATCACCCATTCCGGCCTCATGCTCCACCTCTTCTGTGAGCCCTTGCTGACCACACCTGCCCCCGGGGCCCTTCTCACCACCCCTCCCCCTCAGCCATCACCTCACCTGTGCTTGGTCAGCCAGGTTTGTTGGGAGAATCACCGACCCTGGCAGCCAGAAGCCAGAATTCCTGCCATGGCTCTGACCCTGACTACCTGGGTCGTGAACTCTGACCTCTGAACTTTTAGTAAGTCACATCTGTCGACGGGGTTTTTATTTTCTGATGCTGAAATGGGAATGGTGCATGTGGAAATACTTTATAAATTGTAAGACGATAAACATGGTGCCCCGGAGTGGCCGGCATGGAGTAGCGGAAACGGAATCTACCCTACCACCTAAAACACTGCAAAAATAGGCAGAACGTGTGTCTTTAAGGAACTGTACAGCAGGGACAGTGACCGCCGTGGGTGGGAAATGAACAAGGTAAGCACCGCAATGGACTCGGCCAACCACCTTGAGTGAGTCTCCAGGCTGCAGCGCAGGGAGGGAAGGCCCAGGCAGAGCCCAGCAGAGCGGGTTGAGGAGGTAGAGTCTGGAGAGACCAGGGGGTTTGCTGAGTAGAAAAAGCTGTGCTGGGGATTCCAGGTATGCAGAGAGTGCCGTTTGTAGACAGCCGCATGTACGTGTAAAGAAACCTGCCAAGGCCAGAGAAATGACTTTGCAGGAGGATCAGAGGAAAGGCGCCCAGAAAACACGGAAAGCCAAGAGCAGTGCCTGTCCCAGCCAGCCTCACCATCACGGAAAACCCCAAACTCTGCCGAAAGCCAGTAGCAGTGTCTGTCCCAGCCAGCCTCACCATCACGGAAAACCCCAAACTCTATCGAAAGCCAAGAGCAGTGCCTGTCGCAGCCAGCCTCACCATCACGGAAAACCCCAAACTGTACCAAAAGCCAAGAGCAGTGCCTGTCCCAGCCAGCCTCACCATCACGGAAAACCCCAAACTCTACCGAAAGCCAGGAGCAGTGCCTGTCCCAGCCAGCCTCCCCATCACGGAAAACCCCAAACTCTGCGGAAAGCCAGGAGCAGTGCCTGTCCCAGCCAGCCTTCCCATCACAGAAAACCCCAAACTCTGCCAAAAGCCAAGAGCAGTGCCTGTCCCAGCCAGCCTCACCATCACGGAAAACCCCAAACTCTGCCAAAAGCCAGAGCAGTGTCTGTCCCAGCCAGCCTCACCATCACGGAAAACCCCAAACTCAGCCAGAGAAAAACATGAATTTCCACTGATAAGAAGATATGTTTAAAACTTTTGCTCTGCAAAAGACATTTCTAAGAAAATAGACAACTCACAGACTGAGAAAAAGTATTTAAAAATTATGTATCCAGTAAAGGACAAATATTCAAACTAAAGAAAGAACTCATAAAACACAGCGACAAGAAAATAAAGTCCAAGATAGAAAAAGAAAAAGGACAAAACAATGTGAACAGATACGTTACCAAAGATAGCATACGACTTGAGGTCGGGAGTTCAAGACCAGCCTGGCCAACATGGTGAAACCCCGTCTGTACCACAAACACAAAAATTATCTGGACATGATGATGCATGCTTGTCATCTCAGCTACTGGGGAGGCTGAGGCGGGAGAATCGCTTGAATCTGGGAGGCGGAGGCTGCAGTGAGCCGAGATCACACCACTGCACTCCAGCCTGGGCAACAGATGGAGACTCTGTCTCAAAAAAAAAAAAAGACACATCACTGACAAATAAGAACGAGAAAAGACGCTCAACACCCTTGATCATTTCGGAAATGTGAATTAAACCCACAGGGAGACAGCGCTGCACACCTGGTAGAATGGTTAACACTCTGGGCCTAGTAGAAGGGCCACAGACATTATTTCAAAAGCTGAGCACGCCAAATGCTGGTGAGGATGTGAAGCCACAGAAGCCCATATTGCTGCTGGTATGCACGCAATGTGCTTCCCCTGCTTTGGAAGACGGTTGACACTTTCTCATAAAGGCAAACACGCCTGCTCTAAGCCCAGGCAAGCCCCCTTCAGTTCTAGGTATTCACCAAAGTGAACTGAAAATCTGCGTTCCCACAAAAAAAGGTGAGCGTGAATGTTGGTGCAAGCCGTGTTCATACACACCTGAGCCGGAGGCAGCCAGGGACCCTTCAACAAGTGAGTGGGCGAGCACACTGGCACGCCCGCCGCAACTCCGCTCAGCAGCCAGAGGACCCAGCGGGTCACCGTGCAGCCACCGGGTGATCGGAGGTGCGTTTGTTCAGGTGAAGGAAGTCAGACGCCAGAGGCTCTAACCTTATGCTTCCACTTACATGGCATTTGGGAAAAGACAAAACCGTAGGAATGGAAAGCAAGCCATTGGCTTTCACTGACTGGGGATCGAGAGAGAGAAGAGGAGTTCACGAAGAACCATGCAGGGGACATTGAGGGTGAGAGAAGGGATTGCTCCGTATGGGTCTGTGAGTGTGGATATGTGACTCTGCGTCCTTGGCAAATCCCACGGAAATGTGTATTCCCAAGGTCAACTTCACTGCATCTGTTTTGTGTTTTTAGATCTAAGGAGGTGTCTGGAGCCCCAGGATGGGTTGAGCCATGAGAGCTGCCTCCCACGGCATTACACTTTGTGGGTGGGAAGCAGCTGACCTGGGTAACTTTGGAAAATTGAGTGTGGCTAGACCCTGGCAAGCAGGAAGGAAAATCACACACTTAGCCATTCTCTAGGGGTAAACTTGTTTCACACAGGGATATGGGTTAGCAATCTGAAGGTAGAGTTGTGCCAGAGTTGAACAAATAAATAAATAAATAGGTTGGGCGTGGTGGCTCACGCCTTAATCCCAGCACTTTGGGAGGCCGAGGCGAGTGGATCACCTGAGGTCAGGAGTTTGAGACCAGCCTGACCAACATGGTGAAACTCCATCTCTACTAAAAATATAAAAATTAGCTGGGCGTGGTGACGAATGCCTGTAATCCCAGCACTTTGGGAGGCCGAGGCAGGTGGATCACTTGAGGTCAGGAGTTTGAGACCAGCCTGGCTAACATGGTGATACTCCATCTCTATTAAAAATACAAAAATTAGCTGGGCGTGGTGACACATGCCTGTAATCCCAGTTACTCGGGAGGCTGATGCAGGAGAATCACTGGAACCTGGGAAGCAGAGTCTGCAGTGAGCTGAGATCACTCCACTGCACTACAGGCTGGGCAACAGAGCGAGACTCCATATCAAAAACTAAAATAAAAATAAATAAATAAATAAATGTAGATATGGAGCTTGGTTTCTCAATGTTAGTGACAAAAGTCATCAATGAGCAGGAGAGGAAGTCCCAAAAATCCCTGCAGGGCTGATGTGGAGTCAGGGATGGTATAGACAGATGGCATAGACAGATGGCATAGACACATGGCATAGACAGATGGCATAGACAGATGGTGTAGACAGATGGCATAGACAGCATAGATAGCTAGTATAGACAGATGGCATAGACAGATGGTATAGACAGATGGCATAGACAGATGGTATAGACACATGGCATAGGCAGATGGCATAGACAGATGGCATAGGCAGATGGCATAGACACATGGTGTAGACAGATGGCATAGACAGCGTAGATAGCTAGTATAGACAGATGGCATAGACAGATGGTATAGACAGATGGTATAGACAGATGGCATAGACAGATGGTATAGACACATGGCATAGACAGATGGCATAGACAGCGTAGATAGCTAGTATAGACAGATGGTATAGACAGATGGCATAGACACATGGCATAGACAGCGTAGATAGCTAGTATAGACAGATGGCCTAGACAGATGGCATAGACAGATGGCATAGACAGATGGTATAGACACATGGCATAGGCAGATGGCATAGACAGCATAGATAGCTAGTATAGACAGACAGTAGAGATAGTATGCGCTCAGACTTCTTTTCACACATATAGTAGTGGATTGGTGTAGAATAAATATAGAAGTGTGCACAGCACACACACGCTCACACGTGTGATCTCTGACGGTGCCCCGGGAGCAGGGGCATCCCAGTACAGCAGGCACCCCTGGGACTCAGACCTCAGTGTCTGGACACCCTTGCAGCACCCCTGGAGAAATGGCTGCTTCTAGAGGGTAAGACACACCTGGAGCTTGTGGTAGTGCCAGGAAGTACGGAAATGGCAGAAAAAAGAAAGAAAAATGAGCCGTGCCAAATGAACACCAAACCCAGTGAGTGTGAAGGGGCTCCCGAACCCGAAGCCACAGCCACGAGGGCAACAGAATCATCAACGTAGCTGCGGATGGAAACCCAAAGGGTGGAGCTGAGCTATGCGCAGGTCCCTGCTGATATAAACAGTGGCTGAATAAATAAATAACTGGGAGAGAAGAAACAAATATTCTGTTCAGGAGGATTCCAGAGAATCAGCACAGGAGAGACTCAAAGCCGCCTCTGCAGCCTCACGGGGATCATGACTCTGGGGAAGTACCAAGACGCCTGCGGAGATCAGAAGCGGACATGGAGGAGAACTCAGGCGTTCGCACAGCCCAGAGTGTCTCTCCCAACACGACGTCATCACCGTGGCTGTTTGAGTAGACGCCCACCCACACGATACAATCCCTCCAGGAGACAGGGCTGAGTTCTGCTCTCCCGAGAGGTTGCTGACCTCCAAGGAGCCACAGCCGTGAAAACACAAGACTGCGTGAGAAACCGCACCAGTCTGGGGAGGCTGGGGAGAGACGCCGGCCAATGCCGTGTGTCCGGGCTCAATCCCAGAGCAGAGGACACCTGTGGGAAACGGATCGTCCAAATCAAGCCTGCCTCGTTTCATCACGAGTATTGCTCCAACGTGAATGTCTTGGTTTTGACACGTGTCCACGGTTATGTGAGACGTGAGCATTCGGGCAGGGATCAGCAAAGTCCCGTGGCCGCCTGCTCACGTGGCCGCCTGCTCCGTGGGTGCCACCACACCCTTCCCTCACAGTACTTCCGTGGATGCTCCCCCCACGGTGACGGAGGCGAGCTGCTCCCACAGACACTGGACAGCCACAAAGCCGACGCCATGAAGCACCCAACCTTTACAGAAAACGCCTGCCAACCCCCAACATTAGGGGAATGTAGGTGAGGGGTATTTCGGAACTCTCTGAAGTATCTTTTCAACTTTTCTGCAAACTAAAATTATCCCAAAATAAACAGTTGACTGAAGAAAATGGAGAGGAAGTGGCAGGGCAGGAGCCCGGAGGCGTGGGGGTCCAGCAGAGCTGAGCTGGAATCCCGCTGAGACTCAGAACGGGTGGAAAACAGGGCTTTCTTTCCCACCGACTGCAGACCTGGAAAGAAGGGGACACATGCCCGTGGCCACTGTCTCAGGGCAGGTCCCCACGAGCACACCTTCAGGCAGGCCTCACACGGCTCCTGCCTGCCCCCATGGGGACTCTGCAGCGCCATGTCCAACCAACCCTAGGCCCGGGAGACATGCTCCGTCCCCGTGAACCTTCGGGCTCCGTGCCTTCATCAGTACAATGAGGGGTTGGGGCCGCGTTATTCTAAAGACTTTTCTAGAGCTGGGATCGCGTGGTTCTGTTCATTTTACCGCTGAGTGTCACTCTTACGACCACCACCCCTTCCCACGGGTGTGAGGCATGAATCCCATCTGACCCGCGGAGAACTTCACAGGAGGCTGAGGCGAGTCGAGCTGCCCCTTCCAGGCTGGTGCTGCTCAGCTCATTTCCCTCCAGCTCCACAGCCCCTCCCAGCCACCTCCCCTCTTCCTTCCCCAGAGCCACAGAATTGCCCGAGCTGGTTCTCATGGTGGGGGCTCTTGCTGGGGCAGCGAACTTCAAACTCTCTGCAAGAAACCACAGAGAATATAATTCCTCTGAAGAAAGTATACTTCCTCTAAGAAAGGCTGCCCTTAACTGCATTTGGAGAATGTGTCAGCCCCTCGGCCTGCAGATCCAAGCACTGCAGGACTCACGTGTCCTGGGGCCGGGCCACACTTCCGGTGCCAAGGCCCTCAAGGGAAACACTGCAGTCCTGGAGGCTCCCCCCTCCTCTTCCCGTTCCCCCTCCTCTCTCTCCCTGTTGCCACCGATCTGCTCACTCCCTGTTTTCTGGCTTCGATCCCTATTGGTTATGCCTATAAAATGCCAGCCATCAGAATGGTCACTCCCTTACTCTATAACTATCAATGGCTCCCTGTTGCCATAAAACAGCCCGCAAACCTTAGTCCATCATGCGAGGCCCTGAATCAGATGTCGCTTTAGCAACGTTTCAGTGCACCATTAATGGTGGCTGTTATGGTGATACTAAGGCAGTGTGTGGGCCAGGAAAACCCGGCAATCTCCAGTCCTGATCTGTAATACTTACTGGCCACTCTCTGTCAGAGGGAACACATCAACGGAACATGGAGTGGACAAAGCGGGTCGAGAATAATTCGACCTTAGCTGGGACTTTGGTGGAGCCCCACTGGGTCCTCCTAACCTAATCAGCGTGGCAGGCTCTGTCTGTATTCCACCAGATCCCGAGTCTCGGCCGTGGGCACCCCGAGGGGTTAAGGCCCCACCCAGCCGCACTGCTGAGACAGGTGTTTACCCATCTCCAAGCTGTCCTCTCTCCTGCCCCCCACTCAGCCACACTCTGGCCCACCAGGCGTCCTGGAACCAGCCTCCTCTTCCAGGCAGCAATGGAGGGGCAGGCGGAAGCAGCAGCATGGCATTTCAGGTCAAAGCCTGGCTCTGAGCCTGCCATTCTGGGACACCAGACTTCAAAGGACCTTCCTGAAGCTTCCTCCTCTAAGAAGGGGGTGCCAGTGGCGTCTGCCCAGAAAGATTCTCACAGAGCCGAAGGGCGTCACGGTGTCCTCCGTCCGAGTCCACTCTGCACAGTTCTGCTCTCAGCTTCCCCAACCTCCCCTCCTCTCTGCAGGGACCAAGTCACTCTCCTGAGGTCGGGGCTGCAAGTGAGGGGCCACAGACACCTTGCGTCTGGGTCCTGAGCCCCTTCATCTGCCCCATCTTGTGCCCCTCGGCCACCCTGTGTCCGTCACAGCCCAGGCTGGCTCTGGAGCAGCTGGTATTTGTGCTGCAGGTATGGAGGGCACACGGCAAGGTGGGTGTGATGGGCAGGCCTGGTACCCCTGGCGCCACTGCTTATTCATGTGGATGGCAGCCCCACAGGACCATGGGGACGAAGAACAGGGGTCCACCTGCTCCTGAGAGTAAGGGGCGCATTCGAAAGCTGTCAGGCAATGCCCTTGACTGGGCACTGGGCATCCACACTCAGAGCTCATTTCCTCTGCATTGACATCTGCCCCTACCACCTCGGTGCGGGGAGGTCAGGTGTGGACCTGGGTACCCAGGATGGTGATTTGCTGGTAATTGCAGACATAACTTAGCCCGCCAGCTCATGGGAGGCACCAGCAGCCTTCAGGTGAGATGCAGTGTGGCATGCTGGCTTCTGGGGGTTCTTTCAGGAGCCCTCTGCCTGATGAGAAAGTCTGCTGCACCCCTCACTCTGCCAGCCAGGACAGTGACTAGAGAATGGGCAGACAGGACAGGCCCCAGGCTCCCCTCTCCTCCCTGCCCTGAGCATGGTCACGACCCTCACCAAGCCCTCTTGCACCCACCTGATAAATAACAAGACCGAAGTTCCGAGTGAGGACGTCAGGGTGTGCCAGGATTGGCACACACACACACAGGCCTCTCTCTTCCTCAGTTTTCTCAAAGTGAGTCTTTCGTGGATCCCGAACTCCAGGAGACAGCCCAGATGAAAAGGGTCTCAGGGCAAACAGGCTTGATAAATCACATATGCTGTGTGATCCCTTGGAGAACGGCAGCAGATAGAGCTGATTCAAGGCTCTGAAAAGTCCTGCAGCCAACAAGCCTATCTAACTTTTTTCAGCCAGCCTTCTACTTTGATTGGCCATGGAGTCGCCCTTCTCAGTAACACACATCCCAGGGACTCATGCTGGCACCCGCGTGGTGGATCCCATTATGAAGCTTACTATCAAGCCACTTCACGAGCTACTGGAAGATCCAGCGCCATGGGGTCCTCCTTGAATTGAACATCATCTGTTACAAATAAGAATCAGTAGATCCATCGGTGACTTCAAACTTCCAGGCGGCAGAGCTCATGAGAACGCCTGTCCCTCTGATGGCCTCCATGTCCTCCTTTCTGAAGCCTACCACGCGGCCCTCCCCATCCACCCACTGCTTTTCTGACCACTTCTTTGGACGTGTGTTTGCATATGTGTGTGTGTGTGCCTGTGTGTGTGTGTTTAGGTGGTTATTGGGCAAACCAACACGTGCGTGTAATTTCTTTTTAGTAGAAAAACACAAAAGGACGCAACATGGGAAGAGACCATCCTTCCCAACCCAGACAGCCAAGTGTTTCTACACGTCTCACACACACACGCATCACAGACACACACGCATCCCATACACACAAGTCCCAGACACACACATGCCAGACACACACACAGCCCAGACACACACACAGCCCACACACACACCTCCCACACACACATCCCACACACACATCCCAGACACACACATCTCAGACACACACCTCCCAGACACACACACACATCACACACACACACCTCCCACACACACATCCCAGACACACACACACAGACACACACACACACACACACACAGCCACTTTCAGCCACCTCAGCATTCGCTCTGCCAGCGGGCATCACTGCAGCTCTAAATGGGAAGTCTTCTAGTGGGCGTCGCTGCAGCTGGAAAGGAGAAGCCTTTCTCTTGGTGTCTGTCTTTCTGGGTTGTTTCATTGCTGAGTGACACTCCATGACTTCTGGCCTCAGCTGAGAGGCACAGAGTGGGAAGCCCATGTCTGCCACCCTTACAGAGAGAGCACAGCTGGAGAGCTGTAAAGCCCTGCTTCTATGGACCCGTCAGAGCATGGGCACCACGGAGCAGCCCCTAAGCTGACCCTGCGGAAGGCAGGGTGGCCTCCCTGTGGCAGGCACTGAGGACGTGGTCAAGAGACGTTCGGGGCTGAGGCATAGGGAGGGTTGTACCTTCTAGCAGAACTTCCCATAAATTCCACCATGTGCTTATAGGGAAGATGCAGGATTTTCCTGAAAACCTTCCCCGTGGTCTGGTTGGACAAAGACAACCCCAGCTACTGCTAAAAAGCTGCTCAAGTCCATCTGTTCCAGCTCCCTACAGAGAAAATAGCCTTCATCTGTAGGAGGAACAGCCACCAAAGTGGTCCCCTAGGGCACGGATGGAAACCCCCACGACTGGGAGAGAGAAGAGAAAACATCAAAACACCCAGGCCTGGGGGTGACGCGGGACCACAGGGTATGACCAGAACTAGAGCCAGGGGAGCCGTAGCTGTGAGGAGCAGGCCCCAGATACACACGTCCCCCACATACACACCCCGGACACACACACACCCCAGACACACACACATATCAGACACATACACACACCCCGGACACACACACATCCCAGACACACACCCCACATACACACCCCAGACACACACACATCCCAGACACACACACATCCCAGACACACACCACCCCACATACACACCCCAGACACACACACATCCCAGACACACACCCCACATACACACCCCAGACACATACACATCCCAGACACACACACATCCCAGACACACACCCCACATACACACCCCAGACACACACACATCCCAGACACACACCACCCCACATACACACCCCAGACACACACACATCCCAGACACACACACATATCAGACACATACACACACCCCGGACACACACACATCCCAGACACACACCCCACATACACACCCCAGACACACACACATCCCAGACACACACCCCACATACACACCCCAGACACACACACACACTTCAGACACACACACATATCAGACACATACACACACCCTGGACACACACACATCCCAGACACACACCCCACATACACACCCCAGACACACACACATCCCAGACACACACCACCCCACATACACACCCCAGACACACACACATCCCAGACACACACCCCACATACACACCCCAGACACACACACATCCCAGACACACACACATCCCAGACACACACACATCAGACACATACACACACACCAGACACACACACATCCCAGACACACACCCCACATACACACCCCAGACACACACATCCCAGACACACACACATCCCAGATACACACACATATCAGACACATACACACACCCCAGACACACACACATCCCAGACACACACCCCACATACACACCCCAGACACACACACATCCCAGACACACACACATCCCAGACACACACACATCAGACACATACACACACACCAGACACACACACATCCCAGACACACACCCCACATACACACCCCAGACACACACACACACCCCAGACACACACACATATCAGACACATACACACAACCCGGACACACACACATCCCAGACACACACCCCACATACACACCCCAGACACACACACATCCCAGACACACACACATCCCAGATACACACACATATCAGACACATACACACACCCCAGACACACACACATCCCAGACACACACCCCACATACACACCCCAGACACACACACACACCCCAGACACACATACATATCAGACACATACACACACCCCAGACACACACACATCCCAGACACACACCCCACATACACACCCCAGACACACACACATATCAGACACATACACACACCCCAGACACACACACATCCCAGACACACACCCCACATACACACCCCAGACACACACACATCCCAGACACACACCACCCCACATACACACCCCACACACACATCCCAGACACACACCACCCCACATACACACCCCAGACACACACACATCCCAGACACACACATCCCAGACACACACCCCACATACACACCCCAGACACACACACATCCCAGACACACACATATCAGACACATACACACACCCCAGACACACACACATCCCAGACACACACCCCACATACACACCCCAGACACACACACATCCCAGACACACACACATCCCAGACACACACACATCAGACACATACACACACACCAGACACACACACATCCCAGACACACATCCCACATACACACCCCAGACACACACACACACCCCAGACACACACACATATCAGACACATACACACAACCCGGACACACACACATCCCAGACACACACCCCACATACACACCCCAGACACACACACATCCCAGATACACACACATATCAGACACATACACACACCCCAGACACACACACATCCCAGACACACACCCCACATACACACCCCAGACACACACACACACCCCAGACACACACACATATCAGACACATACACACAACCCGGACACACACACATCCCAGACACACACCCCACATACACACCCCAGACACACACACATCCCAGACACACACACATCCCAGATACACACACATATCAGACACATACACACACCCCAGACACACACACATCCCAGACACACACCCCACATACACACCCCAGACACACACATCCCAGACACACACACATCCCAGATACACACACATATCAGACACATACACACACCCCAGACACACACACATCCCAGACACACACCCCACATACACACCCCAGACACACACACACACCCCAGACACACATACATATCAGACACATACACACACCCTGGACACACACACATCCCAGACACACACCCCACATACACACCCCAGACACACACACATATCAGACACATACACACACCCCGGACACACACGCACCCCAGACACACACACATCCCACACCCACCCACATACACACCCCAGACACACACACATCCCAGACACACACACATCACACATGCACACACACACCCCAGACAAACACACATCCCAAACACACACACCCCAGACACAAACACATCCCACATACACCCATCCCACATACACACATCCCACACACACATCCCACACACACATCCCAGACACACACATCCCACACACACATCCCACACACACACATCCCACACATCCCAGACACACACACATCCCACATACACCCATCACACATACACACATCCCACACACACATCCCAGACACACATATCCCACACACACCCCACACATCCCAGACACACACATCCCAGACACACACATCCCTCCCACACACACATCCCACACATCCCAGACACACACATCCCTCCCACACACACATCCCAGACACACATTCCACACACACATCCCCATACACACACCCCAGGCACACACACATCTCACACACACATCCTGGGACACAGGGTCTGGGGAAACGGAGGCTCAATCAGACACTCAGAGAAGCCCTTCCCCACCTCTACCTCCAGGCAAACAAATGTCCAGTCAAATAAGAGGAAAAAAGCAGGTGAGAGGTGGGATGTGGGTTCTCCCAGAGACCAGCATGGACTGAGGCAGAAGAGAGGTGGGATGCAGGCTCCCCAGGGTTCAATGTGGAATAAAGCATGAAAGAGGGGGCGTTTGGGCTCCCCAGAGACCAGCATGGACTGAGGCAGGAGAGAGGCGGGATGCAGGCTCCCCAGGATTCAGTGTGGAATAAAGCATGAAAGAGGGGGCGTTTGGGCTCCCCAGAGACCAGCATGGACTGAAGCAGGAGGGAGGTGGAATGCAGGTTCTCCCAGGGCCCAGCAGGAATAAAGCAGGAGAGAGGTGGGATGCAGGTTCTCCCAGGGTCCGGCAGGAATAAAGCAGGAGAGAGGTGGGATGCAGGTTCTCCCAGGGCCCGGCAGGAATAAAGCAGGAGAGAGGCGGGATGCAGGTTCTCCCAGGGCCCAGCAGGAATAAAGCAGGAGAGAGGTGGGATGCAGGTTCTCCCAGAGACCAGCAGGAATAAAGCAGGAGAGAGGCTAGATGTGGTCTCACTGAGGGTCTAGCATCAAGGCTGGTGGCAGTCAAGGGCACAGCGACATGGAGAAAGCAGCTTCTGGGAAACAATCCCACCCCACAGCAGGAGGCTCCTCGTGGGAGGACAGGAAGTCTGTGGTACGCTGAGAGCAGCCACATAACAGAAGAGCTCAAAGCAAACCCAGTTCCCGACCACATTAACACCAACCTTCACGTGAAAGTCCTGTCAGAAGCAAAGGCCTGCTCTGCCCCAGACTTGGAAAATATTCACCTTTGCTTCCGCCATCCTGAGCAATACACGAGGAGGCACGCAGAAAGGTAAAACAAAGCCCATGCCCCAAAGACAAAAGTGTGGTCGGAGCCACACTCAGATATGACATCGACGTTGCAACTATCAGTCACGGAATTTAAAATAACTATGACTGATGTGCCAAAGGTTCGAATAAGGAAGCCATACAACATGTGAGACCAGATGGGTAATTTCGGCAGACAGAGGAAATTCCAGTAAGAATGCTAGAGATAGAAAACCCCGTAACAAGCATGAAGAATGCATCTGATGAACTCACCAGCAGACTTGACACAGCCGAGGAAAGAATTAGTGAATTTGAAAGTATGTCTACAGAAATTATCCAAACTGAAACACAATGAGAATTAAAAACGGAGTGGGAAGAGACAGAACAGAGCACCCAAGAGTTGTGCAACCCCATCAAATGGTCTAACTTATGGATAGCTGGAGCCCCATAAAGGGAAGAAAGAGAGAATGAGACAGAAGAAGCATATGAGAAAATAATGACCAGTATCTGGCTTTCATTCATGAAAGACACCAAACCACAGATCCAAGAAACCCAGCTAACACCGAGCAGAATCAGCTACGCTCCTGCCACACCCCCGAAACATTCAAACTTCACCAGTATTCAATGTTCACGTCTTATCTTTTTGTATGCCTCATTGTTTATTGTTGGAACACCAAAGATGGAAATTTTTAAGGCAGACAAAGGTGGAGAAAAACACATTACCTGTGGAGAAGCAAAGATAAGAATTACCTCAGATTTTCATCAGAAATCATGCATGCAATAAGACAATGGAGTGGCATCTTTAAAGATATTTTTTAAAAACCTGTCAACCCCATATTCTTTTTAAAATTCTTCAAAATTGGAGTAAACATTTATGCAATAATAGAGAAACGTGAACCCAGCCTGGGTATTCGATAATATCAAGCATATCATTAATTGTTGATGTGTGATACTGTTAACTAGTGTATGATTTTAAAGTAGTCATGATCTTTTACAGCCACACATGAAGATTTTATGTGTGAGATGATGTGATTTGTGGGATGCAGTGGGAGGGTGTGAATGAAAGGAGGTGGGAGCCGGGCGCAGGGGCTCACCTCCTGTAATCCCAGCACTTTGGGAGCCTGAGGCAGGTGAATCACCTGAGGTCAGGGGTTTGAGATCAGCCTGGCCAACATGATAAAACCCCATATCTACTAAAAATATAAAAATTAGCTGGGTGTGGTGGTGGGCACCCATAATTTTAGCTACTCAGGAGGCTGAGGCAGGAGAATAGCTTGAACCCAGGAGGTGGAGGTTGCAGTGAGCTGAGATCACGCCATTGCACTCCAGCCTGGGCAATAAGAGTGAAAACTCAAAAGAAAGAAAGAGGAGGGAGGGAGGAAAGAGAGGGAGGGAGGACAGGAGAGCGGGAGGGGGGAAGGAGGGAGGGAGGGAGGAAAGAAAGAAAGGAAGGAAGGGAGAGATATGGACTTGGTACCAATCGTTGCTAATGCTGGGGAGTGATGGTTAGGGTTAGATGGAGGCTCATTACACACACACTCTAATTTTTAAATGTGGTAAAAACATTTGATAATAAAATATAATAGTTTGTAAAAGAAAAATGGAGAGATCAAGACTTTCTCAGACAGAACCGGAGGGAGTCGCTGCTAACAGACCTGCTCTCCAAGAACAGCTAAACAACTTTCTCTGGGCAGGAAGAGTACACCAGTCAGTAACATGGCACCACAGGAAGGAACAAACAGCTTTGGAAATAAAATTGATGAAGCCAAAATTAATTTGTTCTTTAGTTTTAATTGGTCAAAATAAGGGTCAGCAGGCTTTCTGCTAAAGTGACAGGTGGTGTTTCAGGTTTGTGGGTCTCTGTCACAGTTACCCAGCTCCACACTCAACTTTGCATTCATAGCACAAAAGCAGCCACAGACGGTCCTTAAACAAACAGGTGTGGCTGCGTGCCAATAAAGCTTTATTGACAAAACACGCTGTGGGCCATAGTTTGCTGACCTCTGCTCGTGGACAGCTCTTAAGATAACTGTCTAAGAGAAAATAGTAGCACCGTCTTATGTTTATAGCACACGTAAAACCAGAGTATACACCAATAGCACAAAAGCTGGCAGGGGACGGGGGCTGCCTGGGAATACACTGCTAGGTCCTTATATGGAAGTGGTGTCATATTATTTGAAGGTATATTCAGATTACTTTAAAATGTATATTATACATTCTGGGACAACTGCTAGTATTTTTAAAGAGATATAAATAGTAAGTCAATAGAGAGGATAAAAGGGGATTATAAAACACGTTCAATTAAACCCAGAAAAGACAGGAAGAGAGGAAAAAAGAAATGAAACGCTAGTAGAACAAATAGAAAACAGTGAACAAGATGACAGACTTTAAGGCACCTGCCTCAGTCATCCCTTTGTGAATAGTCTAATCAGACACCTGTCGCTCAACGACGGACATCCACTCCGAGAAGTGAGTCACAAGGTGATTTTGTCCCTCTGCAAAGAGTGCATGTGCTCAAGCTGAGGCAGGGAAGCCTCCTGCTCACCTGGGCTGCGCTGTCACCTGGGCTGCACGCTCACCTGGGCTGCACGGCAGAGCCTCCTGCTCACCTGGGCTGCATGCTCACCTAGGCTGCACGCTCACCTGCGCTGCACGGCAGAGCCTCCTGCGGGGCTGCGCTGTCACCTGGGCTGCATGCTCACCTGGGCTGCACGCTCACCTGGGCTGCACGGCAGAGCCTCCTGCTCACCTGGGCTGCATGCTCACCTGGGCTGCACGCTCACCTGCGCTGCACAGCAGAGCCTCCTGCTCCTGGGCGGCACATCCACACAGCATGGGACAGTACCGAGTCCTGTGGGCAACTGTAACCCAAGGGTGGGTATCTGTGCATCTAAACATATCTAAATTTTAAAAGATACAGTAAGATGTGGGATTGCATCTGGAAGTGGCGGCTCACGCCTGTAATCCCAGCACTTTGGGAGGCCGAGGAGTGTGGATCACCTGAGGTCAGGAGTTTAAGACCATCCTGACCAACATGGTGAAACCCCATCTCTACTAAAACTACAAAAATTAGCCAGGCATGGTGGCCCACGCCTGCCATCCCAGCTACTCGGGAGGTCGAGGCAGGAGAGTCGCTTGAGCCCAGGAGGTAGGGATTGCAGTGAGCCAAGATCGCACCATTGCACTCCAGCCTGGGCGACAACAGTGAAACTCCGTCTCCTCCCCCAGCAAAAAAGTGGAATGACAGGCTTGCGAGATGACCATCTTACATGCAGCCCATCCTTGACCGAATGCCATCATGTGGTGCACGATTTTAGTTAAATTTGTTAGGTTGATCTTAGAAAAAGCAAGAACACACCGTATTCTGCCTATAAGAAACGAACTTTTAATATAAAGATACAGATAAGCTAAAAGAATGAAGAAAGATGGCTTGCCAACACCCATCAAAAGCAAGCTGGAGGAGCTAAATGAACACCAGACAAAGTAGAGTTCAGAACAAGGAATATCATCAGAGATAAAGGGGGATGTCGCGTGTGAACAAAGAGCCCTTCACATGAGTGTGTGGAAGACAGAGCTTCGAAATCATGAGGCTGAACCTGAGAGGACCAAAGGGAGAAACCCACCGTTCGGGCTGGAGACGTCGACGCTCGTCTCAATGTAACTGATAGAACGAGCAGAGAGAAAATCAGCAAGGATATACAAGACCGTCGATGCTATCAGCCGAGACCTGACTGACACTGACGGAACACTCCATCAGCAACTGCAGAGTGCCCATTCTTCTCAGGCACACGTGGAAAATTCAACCAGACAGACCCCGTGCTGGGCCGTAAAACACACCTTGGCACGTTTAGAAGTATGGAAGCCATACAGAGGACGTTCTCAGATCATCATGAAATTAAACTGGAAATCAGAAACCACAGGTCTGTGCCACAGCACGGGGAGCGTGCGGCGAGAGGGAGAAACGCTATTCAGGCCCTGAGCTTTGAGGAGGTGCAGAGTCGGAAAGGGCCCCCAAGGGTCCGGCTGCCGTGCAAGGAACCAACACTTGACCCTCATGCTCCTGCAGACACGATAGCAAAGTGTCCACCAATAACACAAGATGTGATGGGGGCGGGGTACCTGGGGATATACTGTTATCAGGTCCTTATATGGAAATGGTATCACATTAATAGCTAGTGTTCCATTATTGGAACACTAAGCATGTGGGTGTTATTTCTATCCTACTGCTCAAGGTCATTGGCAAGGTCTGATATTTCACAGATGAAATTGCAACCTTAGTCATAAATGGGTTAATTCGATAATAAAAAGCAATCGTTTGTGGGGTCTGTTGGGGGGCCAAGGGAGGGACAGTGGCAGGGTGGGGAGGTCGAGGAGGGATAACATGGGGAGAAATGCCAGATGTGGGTGACAGGGGGATGGAGGCAGCAAATCACAGTGCCATGTGTGTACCTATGCAACAATCCAGCGTGATCCGCACATGTGCCCCAGAACCTAAAGTACCATTAAAAAAAACAAAATTTGCAAGAAAGACGCCTTGCGGGGTTTGTGGCCCCCGTAGGAGAGGCAGGCCCACAAGCCGTAAGGTGTGGTGGGCCCAGCGATAGCCGGGCCTAAGATGGAAGTGGTGCAGCAGGAGCCGGAGGGCCCACCGTGCACACAGGCAGCCCGCAGCTCACAGCCTGCATCCTCGCTGACCCCCGCCCATTCACTCGCTGCAGCCACGTGGGGAATGCCGCCATTCTCTGAAGGAGGAAACGCCGGATTTGTGGGAGGGTTGGCTTGGACGTGGGCACCAGCTGCACCGCCACCTCGCTGGAGTGACCTTGAAAGACAGTGGGAGGGAAGGTCACCCAGCGGGCAGCGCTTGGGCAGTGGGCCGATCCCACCACTTGCATGGAAAGAGCAGTGACCTGAGGGCGGAGTCTGCGGACTCACGGGCTGGGGAATATGGCCTCTGGTTAGCCAGGAACCCGCAGTGGAAGATTGGAAAATCAGGGACAAGCAGTCTGGGGTGGCGGCATGGGGGTGGCAACCTGGGAAGGCCGTGAAGTCCGAGGGTGCTTGTATCACATGCTCATGCCTTGGGGAGTGTCACCGTGGCAGCTCTAAGCCGCTAAGCAGACAGAACAACTGGGGCCAGCGTGGCCAGCCAGACTGTCCCCAGCCATTCAGCTGACCTATCAGGCATATGAATGATACGACCAGGGAGCCAGGAGCGGAGGCTCCAGCAGCGTAAGCTCCGGCTGACCAACGCCACTGCCAGCAACCTGCTCCCACCCATCAGCCACAGAGGCCACGGCTCAGCTTCCCATGCGGCTCGTTCCTGGAGGAGCCAGGCCTACCTGCTGGGACTGTGGTTTTCTGTCATGATCACCGTGGGAATGGCTGAGTCCTGTCCATGACAGTCACATGGAATGAAGTGCTCTGTGCTCCAGGAAAGGCTGTGTCTGCGAGGCGTTTTTCTTATCCCTGTTCTCCAAAAGGACAGGGGAATTTCAAGCCAGGAGCTGAAAAAGGTGGTGAGGGCCAGGCACGGAGGTGGCCCCACCTGTCCAAGACGCAGCAATTGAAGGAGCTGGGAGGGGAGAGGCCTCCTGTGGGCCCTGGGGGTCCCGGCTGTGATTGGGACCCTAAAGCGGGCTGGGGATTCAGGGTGAGCCTGGGCTGAGGCCCCCCTGGACCCCACCCACACACTCCTCTTCCCCAGAGCACCCAGTGAGGCCCCAGGCAGTACCCAGCGGCCAGGGTGTGCTGCCTGCAGTCAGGCCGCTCTGCTGCTCCGGGCTCCACGTCTGAAACGAGGCCTTCCCAGCCTACCCAAGGGTGAGCAGGAGACGGCCCGCACGGGCTCATGAGTGCCCAGGGAGGCCAGGTAGGCATCCTTACGCCACAGGAATTGGCAAATGCTACAAATCAGGGCTTCTTTTATGCCCCCACTCCCCGCCCCAGCACAGGATGAGCTCCGTCTGTGACCCGAGACAGGCGTGGAAAGCCCCTGCCGGCAACCAGATGAGGGAGGCCGCTTCTCCCTCAGTGCTGAGCCATGGGCCTGAGTGTAGGGAGGAGCCTTAGGCCCCTGGTGCTCTTGAGGGCAGCCCACATTTCCCACAGTGGCCCCCAGGTCCCCCACCTAACCACAGCCCCTACTCCCGCAGCACACACAGGCCACACCCCCGCTGCCCTCCAGCCTCCTCAGCCTGGAAGGCCCAGGGCCCTGATTGCACAGGCAGGCGGGTCCTAATGCCCTTCAGAGCCCCAGGGAGGTGTTCCCCCCTCCCCACCCCCAGCAGGGCAGGACCCAAGAGGACTGTCCATCGCTGGCCTTAGCAACCAGTTCCTTGTGTACCCCAAGGGGCCTCCGCGCCCCCAACCCGCCCTGGAGCAGGGCCTACCCTGGGCTCGCTGTGTCTGAGTGATGATGAAGCTCCTGTATTTCTCAGGGGCTCCTCAGGGGACCCCATCCCAGCAGGGAGGCTGCAGGAACCTTGAAGGCCAAGGTCGTCAGTGGGCCCTCTGCCCATTCTCTCAGCCTGGCTATGACCCCCAGGTAGGACTCTGGGGGTGCCTGGTGTGAGCCAGGGGTGTGGAGCTTCTGTCTTAGGAAGGTCACTAGGCAAGGGGCTTGAGAAGTCAGACCCATTATTTGGGACAAAACCATGATTATCCATGAACAAAGCTCTGATGCTGTGTGACCTTTGGGCAAGTGTCTTAACCTCTCTGTGCCTGGCTTTGTTCTGGAATATCTATTACGCAGGGATTGTTTTGAATGAAATAAAGCAGGTAAACAGTACCTCTCACAAGGCCCAGCCCCTGGTAGAAGCTCCTCCTCCTCATCCCACCCTCTGATGTGAGAATAAAGGCCTTGCTCTTCCCAAGTCTCCCGGGTTTCCTGGGGTGTAAAACGTAAACTTTGAAGTAATGACTGGTGTTTGCTCTTGAATTTACTTGTATTTTTGTTCTCACTTGGCTTTTAGTTCTAATTGAAAGGTTCTTTTGACAATGCCAACGCTTTGCAGCTGTGCAGAGGTCAAGTGCACAAAAGGGTTTTGTGTTCACTTGGACCAGAGGGAAGGGAAAGCCTGGGGCTGTGGGGGCAGCTGGCTCTGAGGGGTCGTCGCCCTCCACGTGAGTGTGAGGGGCCCGGGGGTGGGCTCTGGACCACCTGGTGCAGTGCCTGTGCAGTGGCCTAGAAACCCTCCCAGAGCCCGCCCCTGCCCAGGCTGGGGTGTCCACTCTGCTGCCACCGCACACTCGGTCATTCCTGGGTTTTGACTCCAAGGGAGGAAGAAGCGGGTCCTGGAGGGTCTGCGCCGGGACGCAGGCGGGGCAGGAGCAGAGGTGGTGTCCGTCAGGCCTCTGCCGCATTCTGGGCACCATGAATGGCCCTTTACTCCTTGCTGGGTGAACTCTCCCCTCTCCGTCATGGCTGAAAGGGGCAGGTATGGATCCGCACCCAGGACATCTGACCTGCTGTCACCCAGAAAACTCCTCCAAAGCCCAGCAGCAGCAGGAAGGTGGCCAGAGAGGGAATGGGGTAGACAGGGAGAGAAAGGCCACAAAGGCCACCTTGGCAAGCCATCTGCCTTTCTTTGAAAAGAGAGAGACCTGGGAAGTCTTCCTGGAGGGGGAAGCTGGGCCAGGCCTCATCCTGGTCTTCTGAGCAAGGCAGGAGATGGTGTTGGGGACTGTCACTGTCAGTGTGCAATAGCTCCTGGCTTCCCAGATACGTACGTCCTGCCTGCAGGCTCTGTGTGGTCCTGCGCCCTCCGCCTCCCCGTGGTCCGACGCCCTCCGCCTCCCCCTGGTCCGGCGCCCTCCGCCTCCCCAGCCTACGTTGCCTTTCACTTACCTTCTTCATCTCGCCAGGGACCTGACCCTCGGGCCTTGGCACCTCTTCCCTCCACCAACCCTTAGGCACCTTTGCCTCTTGGCCCAAATGTACCCCGGAGCCCTGCCCCACTGCTGGCTTCTCTCAGAAGGCTCGGTGGCTCCCTGCACACTGGAATATGAGGGAGGTAACCTCTCTGGAGACGCGGCCCCCCCCGCCTGCAGCTGTGCGACCTTGGGACAGCAGCTTAGGCCCTCTGCGCCCGTGTCTCTGATGCCTGGAATGGGGATGATAGAGCATCCACCTGGGTGGACACTGCACGTGCTCTGAAAGCGGGTACCGGCGAGCCCCAGCATGAGGGTCACGGGCTCATCATCAGTGCCTCCCCCAGCCCTGGAACCGGAGCCCCGCACCCGGAGTCCCTCAGGGCAGGGTCTGGATGGCCCCCTCCCTGCTGTCCTTGGCGCCAGCACATGGCGGTGACCGCCCAGGGAAGGAGCAAGGATGCAAATGGGAAGGAAGGTTGGCCCAGTGGTGCCAGGGTAGAAGACTGGGGGCTGGTGGGCCTGGCAAAGCCCCGCAGCTCGCACCGCCCTCCTCTGCTCCCACACCTTCACACCTGGTCAGTTCGCAAGGCCAGCGAGGCTTCCCGGTGGAGACACTTAGATCCCTCTCGCAGCACTGCTGCAAACTGCACTGAAATGGTTTATTAAAGTCTAATTAGCCAAATGGGAAATCACGTGAGCTTAACCCTTTCCCGATCACACTGCTTCCTTCCCAGAGTGAGAGAGGCCAGCCGGGGTCCTGACTTGGTCTGAGCAGCCGTCCTGCCTGGTCCTGGCCGCAGCGCCCAGCCACTGTCATGCTCTCTGGAACAGTGTCAGTATGACCCCAGGCCTGGCATGATCGCCTTGCCTGCATGGGGACACAGGACAAAGCCCATGCAAAGCCCCGAGGGCACCATGACCCCCTCCACTTGTCCATTCAGGGCATGTGTGAGCTGAGTAGGGGTCAGGGGCTGATCTCAGCTGAGGAAATGGAGGAGTGCGGGCGTCAGGCTTTGCTTTCTAGAAGCTCCTGATCTGTTAGAGGAAGCAGCAAGCAAACAAATAATCAGGATATCAGATAGATGATGGGCGTGAAAGAAGCCATTGGGCATAAAGGTGAGAGTTTAATCCTGTCTGAAGGCATCAGGGACCGCTTCACACAGGTGGTAATGCATAAGGGTTTTGAAGGATGAATAGGAGTTTTCCAGCTGAGCATCAAAGTATCCAAGAAAATGGGACAGCAGTGCAAGGGCTCAAGGGAGTAAGTAGTATCCGTGTTCTGGAAACTGCGTAAAAACCGGACAGTTTGCTCCTGCGAGAGGGTGGAGCACAGAGGAGGGGAGGGGCAGGTGCCCAGCTGCGAGAGCATGAGGCCCAGCCTGGGAAGCCCTCACGTGACACAGGAATGCGCTCAGCCTCTACTCTGTGGGCTTAGAGCCACTGACGACCCTAACTGGGGAGGGTCGGAAGGGAACGGGCAGGAGCCAGCGAGCCTGAAGCAGGGCGCCCGTGGAGGAGGCTGCTGGGCTGGTCCAGTCCAGGCGGACAGGCACCTGGACGACGTGCGGGCCAGCGGGGCTGCCCCATGTGGACCTGCGGCCTGCGGATGTGAGGCTGAGAGAGGAAGGCCAGGCCTCCAGATCGCACTTCGAGTGGCTCGTGCTATCTCCAGAGACCAGGCCCTGAACGGGAGCTGGCTGCAGGAGGGCGGGGTTTGGGGGCAGATTGGGGTGTGCTACAGATGACAGAGCATGGGGGCTGCTGCGGAGAGGGTGGAGGAGCCGGGGTGAGGGGCTCTGTTACCACCCTCTACCCAGGGAAGCACGCCAGGGAGAGTCACGGTCACCAGCAGTGGCCACCGCATGCCAGGCGCTGAGCGAAGCCCTCTCTGCGGTTTCCTCCTCCAAAAGCTCACCTGGAGTCAGGGTCAGCCTCCCGCTCCCCACTCGCCCATCCCAGTGGGGCACCTGCTGTGCGGCCCGCAGGCTTCTGCGGCTAGAGGCTGACCCCCACCCCAGGTGAGGTTTAATCCCCTGGGGCAGTGGGAGGAGAGGAGGGTGTGTTCCATGAGTCCCGGATGGAAGGAAGAGTTAGGAAGGCATCAGGGAGGACACAGCGACAATGTGTCCTTGGCACCCAGCCCGGCCTGGCTCCCCCTCGCTGCTCTGCTCACAGGTGCCCCAGCCTGCTCAGGAGCCTCTCAACTTCCTTGGGGGACCAGAGACCTCCTGCCTCTCCGGGCTGAAGCACACAGCTCAGGCCTGGCTCAGGGGCGGCACACATTTCATGTTGATCTAATTAGTGGAAGAGGGAACGACTTGCGGGGAGCACACATCACACGGCTCCTGCCCCCCGAGAAGACCCAAAATCACAAGCACAGGACACCCAACAGGCCAGGCCATTCGCAGGCAGCCAGGATTCCCTGGCACACAGCCGGGGCTGCCACCACCACCTCGCCTTCCTCGTTCACTCCGCCCCCACCGGGCAGGACCCACCAACCCTGACGGGCGAGGTGGGGTCCAGGCAGGGCCCTCTCTCCCTCTTTGCTTTAGCTGTTTGTCCCTTTTTGTCTCCTTGACCCAACTCAACCCAAAAATCCACCAATCTAACGGGCTGAGGTGGACATTTTGTTCTATTACGTTTCGGCCAAATGCTCTCTGGGGCCCGTACTGTTGCCAGTTTCCACAAACGACCCCATCGGGCTCTTGCCCTTTTCCCTCCTCGCTGCCCTCGGGGCATCGAATGCTTTCCTTCTGGCTCCTGCCAAGTGCGCCACGGTGCACCCCCAGTTCCCCCACCTTCCCACAGCAGGCACCCGGGCATCCTCACACTCCCAGGCCATAAGCACACACCTGGCACTTCCGCTCCACAAAGGAGAATTCGCTGGGGCCATCACCCAAGAGAGCAGATGGCGGACGCAGGCCACCTTGATCAGTGGCACCTCCGGACCACAGCCTACCACCCGACACCGTCCAGCTTCTTAGCCTCACCCCATCCTTCTCTCGCCACAGCCAGCACACGAGCCGCAGCAATCATGCCAAAGACCCTAATGGAAACTCTCCCAGCAGGGCCCTGCGATGGCTGGCAGTGGGCGGCCATGGTGCCTGGGTGAGCTGCAATTCCTGGACATTTCCAAAGAAAACGCAATTGTATTTTAGTTTTCTGTATAATGTAATTAATGTTTTAGTTTTACCCCGGGATCATAACTGAAGTGACGAGTGCCCGGAGGGGCATCTGGGGGCCTCAGCGAGGGGATCTGCATGTGCACGTGTGGACTGCCCATGTGGGGATGCCCAGCAGGAGTGTATACGCTCGCGGTGCACCGCACGCATGTGTGGACCGTCACATGGATTAGCAACCCAGCAGGTGCCTTCTCCACCTGGAATCCGCTGCCTGTGTCTCTGAGCCACCTGGTCTGAGTTCTCCGCCCCTGAAATCTCACTCGGGAACAGGGGCTGGCCCAGTGTGTCCTCAGTGCTAAGGGAAGACCCCACTGGACGCCGGGCTGATTTGGGAAGAGCAGAGCCCTGAAGCCGCAGGCTCGGCTGAACTCTGGCATTGCCCCCTCCCCGCTGCGTGACTCTGACCAGACCCTGCCTCTCAGCCTCTGGTTCACATCCTAGCCCCGGCCCCATAGAGTAAGGGTCAAAAACAGAAACTTCCCAAGGCCCATCGGCAGAAAGACAGACGGACATGACAGAGGCCACAGCCGGCAGGAGCGGCAGCGAGGACGGACACAACGCCTCGTGCTGAGCCACAGAGGCCTGCAGGCTGCACAGCAGATGCCCTTCACATACAGGCCAGAGCTGCGGACGCCGCAGATCGACTGCTAAAGGCAGGGGTGGGCGAGTGGGGACGGGGAGGCTGGCCCCCACTCCAGGGGAGCTTTTGGAGGTGATGGAAATGCGTGGTCTTGATTGTGCTGGTGGTTATGTTACAGACTTGTCAAAAGTCAGCAAACTGCCACTGAAAATGGGGCATTTTGTGGTGTGTCAATTACGCATCACCGAAGTTGACTGTTGACTGCACAGAGGAGAGGGTGATTTCCAAGTCCCAGCACCACTGGGAGGGGTCTTAACTATTCCATTTGCCACAGGCCTCAGGAGGAAAGGGGCGGCCAACAGTCCTTGGGGACGGGGAGGTGGGAGGCGGTCACCACGGCCCCACCCACTGCCCACACTCCTACCCAAGACTGCCACCACCTCTGGGCATCTGACCCACAGAAGCGCAGCTTACTGTCAACAATAGCGTCCCTTAATTAAGCGGTAATTGGTTCTCTAAAGATATTTATTGACTTCAAGTGTCTATGTAATCAGACATGTCTTAACACGGTTGTAAAAGCTCTTTAATTTATTTTAATAATTAAGTGGCATTTAATGAAACGAGAATAACTGTCCAGGCTCATGCGCACCAGACCTTGGAGACACCTGACTTGATGGGCCCCTATATAGCCACCAGCACCTCTGACCTTCCTGGGGCCCCGGCCAGGGGATAAGCAGGCTGTGTGTGGGGCAGACCCCATGAGGCTGGGGGTGTCTGGGGGTAATGAACCCTGACACCCACCTGTCTCCAGCCTCAGCACCATGTCCTGCAGAATCAGGGTCCCAGCCCCAGGCACCCTGGAGCCCCTGGGCTCAGGTCTCCATCCGAGTCCCTCCGGCCCGCTTGGGTTGAGGCACAGATGGCCCGCTCCTGCTGGTGTCTCCGCCATGGTATGTTTAATCCTCACGCCAGCTCCATAAGGTTATTCCCATGTTTCAGATGAGGAAACTGAGCCGTAGCAAGGTGCGGTCACTTTGCCCACAGTGACCAGGCGGAGGGGCAGGGCCAGGAGGTGCTCAGCACGCCGGAGCCATCTCTGGGCCACCAACAGAGGGGGCTGCCTCCTTCCCACGCTGCGAGGTGTGGATGGCCAGGAGACGCAGCCCCAGCCAGCCCTTGGGTTCAGCTCTGCCAGAGTCTGCAGGCTTTGCCCAGTGAATCAAATATTTTAGAATATCTTAATTCATATTCAGTAGCTAAAATGCACTTGGTACATTAGAAAGAGGTGAAAGTGGCTGAAAAGCACGGCTCTCACCCTGCGGCACAGGCAGCTCCCTCGGAGGTGTCTGGGACCCGGATGGACATTGCCGTCACCCCCTCACTCGCTGTCAGGCGGACTGAGCCCCACTGCCTCTGTGACAGGCAAACGTCTCCAAAGATCAGCTCATCTGGGGACAAAGTCTTCTTGAACTGACCCAAGGCTGCTGACGGGCTTTAACATCACTCTGTAGAGTTTGCTGGCATGGGTTTTGCTGCAGAAATGTTCACAGGTTCTAGATCTAAAGTGTTATGGAACCGGCAGCGTCTTTCTTTTCTAAAAGCTGAAAAACACCAAATGGCAAAAGACAGGTGAGGAACAAATGCCTCTCAGCCTCTCAGGCCCACGGGGTCTGGAGTGAGTCCCGCCTTGGCTGTGGAGGCTCCAGAACAGCAGGGCCCTGGCGGCTGGTGGCCAGGCTTTGGGGCTAGCTGACCTGGGCTGCAGTCCTGGCTCTGGCATCTGCAGCTGCAGGACCTCGGGCCGGTCACCTCGCTGCCAGAGCCCCAGCTCCTCCCCAGCAAAGTCGCATGGATGGCAGGACCCCCTTCCAAAGGCTGTGGTAGGAGGAAATCAAATGCCACGTCTTTGGTCTGGTACCCACGAGGAGGCTGCAAAGTGTCATCTGCATGATGACTTCAAGGGCAGGGGAGAGAAAAGAGCTGGTCCCAGAGTCCCTCTAAGCCCCCGCCATCATGGCCATGAGGCAAGCCATCAAGGAGGTGGCTTCGCCCTCTCTGTGAGGGAGAAACCATCCTGGGTGCCTCTAGGCTGCCAGGAAAACCTAGTAAGGTGTGGTGTGAAGTGCCTGGCACGTAGTAGGACTGCCGTGCATCAGTGCTGGGAGGGGGAGGGCCCTGGAAGTGAGGGGGTCGTGTCCACAGAGCATACATCAGTGCTGCGGGGGGCTCTGAGGGTTAGAGGGTCAGGTCCACAGGGGCCATCTGGAGCCCGGGCTCTTTTTGTTGGGCCCAGTACATTGTGTCCCACCTAGAGAGCTCTGGGGACAGCGTGCACAGCCCCCCTTCCAGGTTCTCCAGAGGGGAAGAGCAGCCCAGGGCCTCCAGAGCTGTCCCCACACTCACATCCTGTCTATGCAGGGCCCACACTGCCCAGGTCCAGCGGCGGCGAGAGAAGGCAGGGATCCCAGGGAGACAGTGCCACCTCCCAGAGCAAACACTTCCTCAGAACCTGCAGCCCTCAGGCAGGTGCACTCATGGTCGCTGGCAGTTTTCTGGAACTTGGACTCCTGGAGTGGGCTTGGAATTCCTGGAAGACGTTGAGGCTCCTTCCAGCTCAGGAGCCTAGGATCTAAGTCACCTGGTCCTGGTTGGAGGCAGCAGGGCTCAGGGGCTGCAGGGACAGCCCAGAGTCGGGGGTCCAGTGATGTGATGGCGGTTTGCTGATCAAGTGCCGATGTGTGTGTTCTCACTTGGAAAATGGAGCTGGTGCAGCCCGGACCAGAAGGTGCCCCTGGGCAGAGGCCGCTGTGCAGAATGTGGACCGGTGCCCGGTCCTAGGTGGAGCCTCTGGGGCAGGTGCCTTTGGGGCAGACAGGGAGGCCTCCCGGGCACACAGGTGAGGCTGGAGACGTGCAGAAGAAAGACGCGAGCAGCAGCGGGCCTCCTGCTTCCGAGCAACTCAGTCCTCACTGGCTACAGGAACATCTCACACCAGTTCCGAACCCGAGTTCCATCGTCCCCCTAACCGGGCAGGCGCGCCTCCCTTAACTGTGCACGTGGCTGGCAACACTCTCCCGGGAAGCCGGCACAGGGGCACGATTGCACACATATGCTGGGTGCCCACTTGGAACTAGGCAGCTCCAGGCCCCTGGCTGCCACGCCAAGCACGGATATTAACCCCATCCCCAAACGCGGCTGCCTGGCGAGGCTTGGCAGGGTGGCGGCGCCGGCTCTAGGCCACCTGGTTGCTTCCAGCACAGAGCTGGGATTGGAACACACATTGGCCTCGGCGCCCTTTCCAATAAACATTTCCCCTGGCTCCAGAAGGCAGCGCCTCCCTTTCGTAATTAAGTGGCAGCGTGCCCGTGGTCTGGCAGGGCTCCCGTCAGACATGAGGCCTCGCAGACAAAGCAACAAGGCACTCGTTCCCAGAACAAACCCGGAGCTGTCAGACTCCCGTCCCAGCCTCTGGATGGGTGGGCCTCTTTCATGTCCTACCGGGCAGAGCCCTTTCCCAGGGTGCGGGGGGTGGGTCACTTCAGAGGTGCAGGCACCTCCCTGGGGTAGAAGTGCCAGGAAGAGCTGGAACAGAAGCAGCTTGCAGGTGATCAAGCCTCAGAGCATTTGCTAGAACTCACAGCACCCTGGAGTCAGGTTCACGATCGTTCCTGAGAGTCTAGTGGATGGGTGCGCAAGTGTGTGAGTGCGCGGGTGTGTGGGTGGACAGGTGTGTGGCTGCGCAAGTGTGTGGGTGCGCAAGTGTGTGGGTGCGCGGGTGCGTGGGTGGACAGGTGTGTGGCTGCGCAAGTGTGTGGGTGCGCGGGTGCATGGGTATGCGGGTGCGTGGGTGCGCGGGTGGACAGGTGTGTGGCTGCGCAAGTGTGTGGGTCCGCGGGTGAGTGGGTGCGCGGGTGAGTGGGTGTGCAGGTGTGTGGGTGTGGTGCGCAGTTGTGTGGGTCCCGCAGGTGTGTGGGTGCGCAAGTGTGTGGGCGCGCGGGTGAGTGGGCGCGCGGGTGCGTGGGTGTGTGGGTGCACAGGTGTGTGGGTGCGCAGGTGGGTGTGCAGGTGTGTGGGTGTGCAGGTGTGTGGGTGCACAGGTGTGTGGGTGCGCAGTGGGTCCCACAGGTGTGTGGGTGCGCGGGTGTGTGGGTGCACAGGTGTGTGGGTGTGCAGGTGTGTGGGTGCACAGGTGTGTGGGTCCCGCAGGTGCATGGGCGTGCGGGTGCGTGGGCACATGCTCTGTAAGCAGCAAGGTGTTGGCCAACTGTGGCAGGCGGCACGCACCTTTCACTGCCACCCTGGATACACCACCCTATACCTAGCCTGCTGCCCCACCTCCTTAAAGACAGACCTTGAGAATCCCAGGCCTGGATCCATCAGACACTCCTCCTTCCAGACAGATAGGTGCACACTAGGCCCTCATGTCCGTCACCCACCGCTGCTGTCTCTGCCTGTCCAGGCAACCAGCGTCTCCCGGCCAGCATTGGGAGATGCCTCCTGAGCTGAATTTGGAAGTGATGAGCTGCAGACAGGACTCGGCCCTTGGGGCCCTGCCTGAGGGGAAGCAGTGGAAAGCAAGAAGGGGCTGCTTCTTCCTGGAGTCAAGGAGGGCTTCCTGGAGGAGGAAGCCTTTGTGATGGGTCTCAAAGAGTGAGTCTGATGCACAGACCAGGAAGGAAAGGACCTGAGCCCAGGAAACAGGAGCAAAGCACATGGGGAGACAGCACTGGGTGGAGGGAGAAAAGGGCAAGCGTGGAGCGGGCAGGACTCCAACCCATGCCCGCGACTCTTCCACCACACCCAACACAGGATGAAGCCAGCGCAGCCGTGCGCGTGTACTCAGCCTGCGTCCATCTGTCCCTGCACGCTCTGGCTATTGCCACGCCACTAACATGCATCTCTGATTTCCACGTCTGAAGGGTTCATGGTGGTTGAAGGGGTGAACCCGGTGGCCCAGCAGGCTGGGGCAGGTGGGTGCCTCTCTGACGCCTAGAAGCCACTATGCTGCTGTGATCATCTTGGCATGCCCACCACATGTCCCCAACCCATGGGTTGTGCCCGCCTGGTCCCAGTCACTGCCATTGGCCAGCAAACAGCTTGTTCTTCCAGCAGGGTCATGCTGGACCAGTGACCTGGGACCCCCATCCAGCTGCGTCTGAGCCCAATTTTAAGAAAACCAAGTAGGCCGGGCATAGTGGCTCCTGCCTATAATCCCAGCACTTCAGAAGGTAGAGACAGGAGGATCACTTGAGGCCGGGAATTTGAGATCAGCCTGGCCAACACGGTGAAATCTCATCTCTACTGAAAATACAAAAGTTAGCCGAGTGTGGTGGTGTGCACCTGTAATTCCAGCTACTGGGGAGGCTGAGACACAAGAATTGCTTGAGCCACGAGAGCAGAGGCTGCAGTGAGCTGAGATCCCACCGCACACCAGCCTCAGAAGAAAAAGAAGAAGAAAACCCAGCATATGAAATACAGCTCCAGGGCAATGGCAATCCACTTCAACTGCCATACATGACACAAAAGCTGCCAGAAGATTCCTTCAGCTGCCTGAGCTCTGCCAGCCCCCGCGTCACCTGCAGGAGCCACACGGCCTCCTCCCGAGGCAGGCGCCACCCTTGGCTTCTCGCGCAGATGGAGAAACTGAGCATCCCGGAGTTTCAGCCACCTGCCTGCCCCAGGGCTCTAGGGGCAGCCAACGGTGGGGCCAGGCTCAGAGCTCGGCCCGTCTCCTACGCCCTGGACAGACTCACAATCAATGTCCCCCATCAGGAGGACACCCCAGGCGCCCTCCCAACACAAGCCCCTGTCATCCCCAGACTTCCCCAAATACCTCCCAGCCTTCCGAGGACCCTTCTGGCCTCCCTGGGACGTGCTGGTGCCTCCCCACACCACCCCCAGCACTGCCCTCCCTGCCTCATCCTCCCTGCCCTGCTTGGCTCTCCCTCAGGCCCCTCCTTGCTGGTCTACCGAGGACACAGTGGCGAACCAGGCTGCCTCCTGATGCTTCACAGACCTGCTGCAGGGTGGGCATCTGGGTGCCAGCTCAGTAAACGAGTGTGCAGTTCTGGGGTCAAAAGCACCCACCAAGCCTGAGCAGGGAGGGGGCCCTTGGGGAGACTCTCCAAACCCCAGGCCTAGAGCCTGCGTCCTGGCCTCAGCAAAACTGGGTGAGGTCAGTCCTGGGGAAGCCCCGGGCAGCACAGGCAGTGGGCCCTGCAGGACGGACGCGCGCTGCTGCCGGGAGGAGCCAGGCGAGCGCCAACTCATAGCCCCCAGGGCACGCTTCGTGTCAGGGCCGTGGCTGAGGGACACCTACTCCCTCCTGACAGCTGCAGCGCGATGCGATGGAAACAGCCAAGTTGATGTTGGTTTGCTCTCCTCTGATAACAGAAAGTTCTCTTGAAAACATGATTTCCTTGCCGCGTTGAGCAGAACAGAGCGGCATGAGAAGACGTGGCCAAAATCGCAGCTGACAGGACTTTCGAGCGTTTGCCCCTGGCTGTGCCGGGGATTCCTCTCCAGGGGAGCACTGGTGATCCCGAGCCCCACAGCCCGAGCTGGGGCCATGCTCTGTGGAATTCAGCAGCTCAATCCTCCAAGCCCAGGCTTGTGGCTAAACATGGCAGACTCAGCTCTGTCCCCCCAGGAAAGGCACGGAGTCCAGGCGAGCCTAGAGCCACAGGGAACCGAGCTGCCCTTGTCTCCCCCGGGCCGCAGGCAGAGAACTCTCAGCTAACAGATCTTCAGAAACAGACATGGCATCGAAGCCACGGGGTCCCGGTGATGTGCACTCAGGATCTCCAGAGCTCCCCACCCCTGCTCCTCAGCCCCCGCTTCCCTGGACACAGGCCGGCCTCCCCACCTCACTGGCCTCGGGTCTCCAAGGAGCCAGAGCACCTGGAAGGGCTCGAACTCTGAAATTCCCATTCCTCTCCCAGCCTGGCCCTGCTTCCAATACAGATCCATGCACCAGGAATTGACGGGGCAGGCGGCTCCCACATGCACACCAGGCCTGCGGGTCGCCACCCAAGCACTCACCACCCACCGCCAGGCTCTCACACTGACAGCGGGTGGGGGGACCCCGCAAGACAGCCATGGGAGATGGACCCCAGCCCCTCTAAAGGCTCCAGCCCACCTGCCCTATCTGGGGGACACAGTGGCCATTCCAGCGGGAAAGTGTCTGTACATCTGGGAAGGCCTAAGAGACGATTTTGTGGAGTCCTCCTTTCTCTGATGAGGACACCGTGTCTCTGAGAAGGGGCATGAGTGGATGGAGGCCACCGCCAGCCAGATGCAGAACGGGGGCTGAGCACAGGTGCTCCAGGGCTGGTCCTTGGGGAGAGCTCTCAGAGCAGAGACAAGAAACTCCACGGCGGGTGTGGGAAGTCCCTTCTGTGCCTGTCAGATGGAATCCCCCCTCCCTCCAGGCCGGGGCCGCTTTAACCCCTAGTCATCCGTGCACTCACTCCTTTCCCAGGTCGAACCTGAAAGTCTTCCTCAGGCTGGGCTCTGTCCTGTGGATGGAGAGACACAGGCATGGTCGTGCAGGGAGAGTGGGGCACAGGCGTGGAGGTGCAGGGACAGAGGGACACGGACAGACAGAGGAACAGAGGGACACAGGCGTGGCCGTGCAGGGAGAGTGGGGCACAGGCGTGGAGGTGCAGGGACAGAGGCACAGAGGCATGGTGGTGCAGGGACAGAGGGACACAGGTGTGGTGGTACATGGTGGGAGTGCAATTAACCCCACATGAGGCCAGAGAACATCCTGGGGTGGTGAGATCCGGACCTCAGAAACCAACCGCGTTTCCCTGCAAGGACAGGAAGCTGGGGTCACTCACATCCTTCCGTCACCGATGGTCAATTATGAGCAGGGCCCATGTAGAGAGGACAGAGTGGTGGCCAGGCCTCCACTGTCCCTCTTCCGGCTTACCGCCCCCTCGTTGGCAGAGGCCAGGACCAGGGCCACCGAGGAGGCCATGAGAAGCCCCTGACCCAAGCCTGGCAGGAGGGAGGGACGGCAGGTGACAGGTCAGCAAGACCACGAATATTTGGGTCATCCATCACACACCAGGAGCCCAGAGCCTAACGAGTGTGCCTGCTGCCTGCATTCCTTCTCCCGAATTGTAGAAATCCAGCCACATTTACAAATCTGCTCCATCGCCCAGTAGGACTGCCTCATCGTAGAAACGCAGGCAGGGCGGCGGACCCAGCTTGGCTTGGCGTGAGGCCCCGTGCACCTTCAGGCTCTCGTCTCCTCGGCCGCCTGGGTAGCACGGGTCAGGCGGGAGGAGTCCCGGAGTGCACCTCACAGCAGAACAGGGTGTGGTCCCCTCCCCCCGTCCGCTGAAGACCTCTGTCAGCTCCTCAGGAAATCCACCCCTCTAATGCCTTGTATTTGCATGAGATTCTGTTATTCTAAGGAGAACGAACCTGACTTTCTTTCTGCTACAGACACCTAACCCCACAAAACCAGCTCACCTGGATTGGGTTCAATTTGTTTCTTTTCAGTAAGCGCAGGCTCTCGGTCTGGGGCCATGTGACCTCAGCAAGGCCCCACAGCTTCACATATGTGCCTTACGCGCCAGCCAAGCACAGTAATAGCGGCCATGTGATGAGTCACGGTCCATTGTCAAGAGCGCACACGGAAGCGTGCCCAGCTCTGCGGACTTGGAGCAGTGCCCGCAGCCCGCCAGTCTCAGTATTATCGGGAGCAGAACTTACGGGAGTCCCTCCTTCATTCAATAACTCCCTAAAAGGTCAGGCCTTGCGCTGCTGTCACAGCCACATGAAGATGAATCCGACGTTGATCCTGCAAGAAGATGCTTACTCAGGAAATTAGAGGACAAAAGAAATAGGAAAAGCACCTGCCCGTACACATGCAACGGAAGCCGAGATGCCGCGGGCGCTCAGAAGAGGAGAGGATCGATGCCGGCTCCCGTTCCCGGGGAAGGCGTCTGGAGGTTTATTGACCGTGAGCATGGGCCAAAAAGCACAGAGAGCGTTTGGATACTTGAGCTGGCTCTCGCAACGCGACCCTCGCTGGGTGAGGAGCTGAGGTTTCTCCATGCCTACTATTGACCGTTTGCGCCGACCTTGGGGGGAAGGTCCCAGGAAGGTCACGTCGGCCTCCGGAGGACCTTAGTCCACACTCAGGAGGGGTGAGGGCTCTGACCATCGCAAGGGTCAGAATTATTCTCTTGGAAGAATAGACCGAGTGATAAATAGGTCTAAGTTGTGGGAAACACCATGAATGCCCTTGTATTTTGTGCTGGTTTATTCCAGGATGATTCCCCTCAGTCGTCTCCCCCTGGGCTGGGAAGTGAACTGGGCCCCAGGCTGGCTCTGCTGGGGTCTCTGTAATCTCTCCCTACTCGTCCAGAAAAGTTTGCTAGACATCTGTGCAGGGCACAGAGAAACAGGCCACGGTCCTGGACCCAATGACCTTGCACTCTAGGGCACAGACACCTGCACCCCAGGCACGGGCTTTGCGACGGGGAGGAAGGTCCTTCTTGGCACAGCCTGCAAGCCCAGCACACCACAAGCACAGGCAGGCCAGCTGCTCACTGCAGCTGAGGCCACAGCAGCCCTGGGCCAGAGAGGGTGGCCGCACAGACACTCGGTGCCAGGAATGACGGCTTTGGCACCCGGAACGCACCATGAGAAGCTTTTTGCAGCAGAGGCAACCTTTGTTCTGGCGTCAGGGCCTCTCAGAACGCCTGGTGCCCCTTTCTGCTCCACTGCCCTCGGAGGTCCAAGAACCGCAGGGTTCTGATAGAGTTACAGGCCGCGGTGCAGAAGAGACCCTGTCTTGTGCTCGCATCCTGGAGGGATCTCGGTGCCCTGGGCCTCAGCCTGTGCTCCCGAGGATGGGGTCTCTAGAGGGGCTGACTGCTTAAGAATGTCCAGTTCTTGGGTGCCCTTGGTAGGCTGGACCTGAATGCTTGTTGCAGATATAACCTAAGTCTCCCCCAGACTCCACTCCCCTCCCACTCCCAGCTTCTCACGTTGCTCCTTCAGGGCTCCTCCTGGTCCCCAGGCAGCTGGGCCAGAACCAGGATGAAGAACGTGGACACCGAGCCACGACCCCGCATTTGGTGTGTGGTTGCTCAGCATGAGTGACGGAGCAGACACCTGGGGCCAAACTCTTCATTCCCACTCCCACCAGCTGGCCAAGTGACTCCCAGCTCTCCCAGAGCCAGCACACACAGCCAGCTGCCTCCCTGCACCCTGGCATGTGGCGGTTGCCTTTGAAGCAGCAATTGGCCCTGTGTTTGGTGCCATCCCCGCTCCTTTCCATGGACAGGGACTGACCTTCCCATCTGACCACAGGATGCCAGGAGGGCAGGGGCCATAAGTCTCCAATCCCTGCCTAAGCACCACCCTCCACGAAGGCTGTGGTTTCCCTGGGAGACCAGGGACTCCCTGAGGAAATATTCTGGGCTTCCTTATCCAATTCAGGACCCATGCAGAACTGAGTGTCATCTTCCCCAGCTGATCAGCAGGATGAGTGGGGCTGCCTGACCCTTATCTGACCAGCAGACCCAGTGCTGTGTCTCCTCCCTCTGACCAGCAGACCCGGCACTGTGTCTCCTCCCTCTGACCAGCAGATTCAGCACTATGTCTCCTCCCTCTGACCAGGAGATCTGGCACTGTGTCTCTTCCCTCTGACCAGCATTCCTGGCACTATGTCTCTTCCCTCTGTCCAGCAGACCCGGCACTGTCTCCTCCCTCTGACCAGCAGATTCAGCACTATGTCTCCTCCCTCTGACCAGGAGATCTGGCACTGTGTCTCCTCCCTCTGACCAGCAGATTCAGCACTATGTCTCCTCCCTCTGACCAGGAGATCTGGCACTGTGTCTCCTCCCTCTGACCAGCAGACCCAGCACTGTGTCTCCTCCCTCTGACCAGCAGACCCGGCACTGTGTCTCCTCCCTCTGACCAGCAGATTCAGCACTATGTCTCCTCCCTCTGACCAGCTGACCCGGCACTGTGTCTGCTCCCTCTGACCAGCAGACCCGGCACTATGTCTCCTCCCTCAGACTAGCCGATCAGGGCTATCTTTCCCATCAGCCTGGATGGGTCCGGAGGTCAGGGGCTATGTCATTGCCCTCAAGCCAGGCACTGCCTTCTCCACTGAGGGCACCCCACACTTCTGCTCAGAGCCCTGACTGTGACCACAGAGGGTGACAGCGAGTGCGCCACCGGCCCGCAGACAGATGGGGAGCAGCCCCTGCCAGGTCTGTGGGGCAGGAGAGCCCGCCAGCGTCTGATCACGGATGACTTATCTGAACCAGCGAGTGACCCACACAGCTGAGCACACAGGAGGAGACAGTGATGCTTCTTTTTGAAAGCAGGAGACATTGCTCACAAGATGAGCCGGGAAATAGCGTCATTTATTTTAGTCTCCAAGCAATGGTGAAGAAGTCAATTTCTCACCAGAGATGCTCTAAAAGATAAAACAGCATCGGGAGGGATGCCTCTCAAAGGACGGACGGGCCCCGGCGCAAAGTCCCACTGTCCAGGTGCCCACGCATGGCCCTCTCACTCCCTCTGCACAGCAAGCCCCGGGAGGCACAGTCAGAACCACATTAGCCACCACTGCGCCTGAGAGACAGGCACGGCTGCCCACACCCCCACCCTCTCGGTAGCGAAGCACGGCTCGGAGCCCCCGTCCTGAGAGATGGCTCCCACGCCAAACGGAGGTGCGACCTTAAGTGTACACCAGAGCCTCCTGGGAATCAGCAACGTCGCCCCCTGCAGAACGAGGCGGGGTCAGAGGCCTGAGGCCCACCGTTCTGTCTGAAGCCCCAGGTGCTGGGGCACACACCCTGACCACCACTGGGGGCACTTTTGGGCCCCCCAACTTTCAGCTGCCCTGTCCCCCTAACATGCTCTGTGGCCGGCCACACTGCAGAGCCTGTCACAGCTTTCGTGAAGACCAAGGCCCAAAGACACAGAGGGACGGCGAGGCGGCCTCTGTGCTCCAGGAGGCTTCCTCTCTATCCACATCCACGGGGTCCTGCAGTCCCCACCCACGCTTGATGGGAGCCTCCACAGACGGCGAGGGAGGTTCCAAGACTGGGCCATTTCCTCACCTCATCCCCTGCTGCCGGTATAAAGATATTACGGTATCGATTCCCGGCACCGCTCAGCTTCTGTCCATCCATCACTGCCCGGGGCTGGAGAGCAATTATTGGGGTCATTGACCACCTCCTGCAGGAGCACAGGCTGCAGAAGCCCAGGACCTCTCCGGAGAAGGGCAGGCCCGGAGGAGGGCACCAGCTGAGTGCTTCCCAGATGCCACCCAGGGGACCCCACAAAAGCCCCTAGGGCAGGTGGAGAGGCTTCATGGCGGCTGGGCGGCTGGGGCAGCTCCGGACCACGCAGAGCTTCTGCTGCCCAGCACGCGGCAGAGCCAGCTTCAGACCGAGCTGACTTCAGGCCTCTCTCGCCACGCCTGTGGGTACATGGCTGCTTCGCCGCGGGGAGGGCTGGCCTGTGTGGGCCACTCGGAGCTGTCCCAGCCTGCAACCCCAGCTGGCTTTCTCCTCACACTCCAGCACCCTGACTCATCAGGAGGTCAGAGCTCAGACATGGGGCTCAGGGCCTGGAGGAGGCTGGTCCCACAGGGCACTGATGGCAGGGAAGAGGCCGCTCCTGCCACGCTGTCCTCCTCTCAGCCCACCGTGAGCCTGCCGCTCCCTCCTGCCTCCATGCTGTCACCCCCACTTCTCCCCTGTGCACCAGGCTCCCTGCGCCACTCTAGTCTCAGACCCCAGCGTGTGCCCCCTCCTCTCCTGCCCCCACCCCACTGCCCCGAGCACAGCCACACCCCCCGACAGCAGAGGATTGGCAGATGTGGCCTCACTGTGAGCCCAGAAGAGGAAAACGGTCTCTGTGAGTGTGGAGGCGGTCTCTGTGAGTGTGAGGCAGCCTCTGCCACATGGGGTGTCCTGGACTGGCTTTTTACGCTGGCGCTGGGGAAACAGAAGAACTGAGATCAGCAGGTTTCCCTCCAAGGCGCACAGACCGGGGCCTGCCCTAAGGCAGGGGATTCAGAGCACGCGCTCCCCAAAACAAGGGGGCCTTTTCCATGTGGTCCCCGTGTGACATTCCTGGGGACTTGGGGGGCGTGGGAGTGGGAAGTGCAGCCCACCCTCACAGGGCCGCACGGTGCCCACTCCTGCTGTCCAGCTTCCTGCACCTCCCCAGGGCCGCCATTCGCTCCCGGCACCTATACACTGTCGCTGGGCAGCCCTAGGCACTGGGCGAGGGAGTGAAGGGACTGTGCCACTCGGCAAGGCCCTGAGGGCACCCGTTCTGTGGACACACTATGTAAAGTCCTGAGCTGGGAGAGAAGGGCTGAGTGAAGGGTGTAGGCCATTGTTTCTAATTCAGATTGACATGACAGCCTCCCCGTGGGTGAGGTGGGATTCCGCAGCTCAGCTGTGGCTGAGGGCTGCTTTCTGTGGTCAGAACTGGGGAAGGAATGGCCGATTCCCAGCTTCCAGCAGGGCAGTGGAAGGCTCTGCCGTCCTTCAGCAATGGGCAGCCCTGGCCTTCTGCAATGCCACCTTGGCTGTCTCCAAGCACCTTCGGGATGTGGAGCCCATGGCCTGACCCCGGCCCATGGGTGCCCAACAGAAAACGCCCTGGCCATGCTGCCAGCCCACTGTGACCAGGTCTTCCACATCAAGCCTGATTCAAAACGCGGCCTATTGCTAACGAGGGGGTCTATGGGTCCGACACCTCCCAGCCCCACCACTTACACCTCGTCACCTGGGGAGGCTGACCCCTCCCTAAACCTTCCTCTCCACACACCAGGGCCTCACTAAGGGATGGGAGCGGCCGAGAACCCAGGCTCACGGTGACGACCAGAGCATGCCTGCTGCCACCAGGCAAGGGAGGAGAAGCCACCTCTGCTTTTCAGGCCTGGGCTGGCCCCCTTCTCCGGGGCTGTGATCTCCCTCCACCTCCAGGCCCCTTGTCTGCTGGCGCTGTTGGGGCTGTCTGGGGCTGTGATCTCCACTCACCTCGAGACCCCTGGTCTGCTGGCACTGTAGGGGCTGTCTGGGGCTGTGATCTCCCTCCACCTCGAGGCCCCTTGTCTGCTGATGCTGTCGGGGCTGTCCGGGGCTGTGATCTCCCTCCACCTCGAGGCCCCTGGTCTGCTGGCGCTGTAGGGGCTGTCTGGGGACACCCTGCAGATCTGTCCTGTCCATGATGCAATATCTGCTAAAATAAGGACCGGCCACTGTCAGCTCTCCAGGGGACAAAGGCCTGCAGGACTTTAATGTCACGAGGCTGTTACTGTCACTGTGGTTACTGTGCCCCAGAGGCTCCGGATACGAGCACAGTAGTTATTCCCACTTCACGGCTGCAGAAACTGAGGGCGAGAGAAGGTGAGCCGGAAGGCCACCCAGGTGGTCTCGGCAGACACGGGATTCGAACCCCTGCCTGCTGATCCCCAGCCGTCCTCAAGGATTCCACAGGCTCCTCCCAGCTCCAATGCAGTGCCCCAGGGAGGGCTGCAGGGAGGAATGAGAAGGGAGGGAGGAGGGAAGACCTGGGGGAGCCATGGAGGGAGAAAGGCCGAGGGGGGATGGGGGCCCAGCCTTCCTGGAGCTGTGGCCTGCAGGGTCCCCCATCTGCCCCGGCCGCACCGCCGGTCCAGGGGCCTGTGCCCACCATGCCCGAGACATTCCATCGTCTCCTCCCAGTGACCATCCTGGCCGGTGCTCAGCACATGCTCAGAAAGCTTTGAGAGAAGAAGGAAGGAGGGAGGGATGGAGGGAGAGGAAGCAGAGGACATGAACACAAGTGGACGTCCAAAGGCCGGCTCCTTGAGCAAAAGCAGAGCTTGGAAAACCAGACGCCCAAGCAGAGAGAACCGCGGCAGGTGCCCGAGGCCACGCAGGGAGCCGCCCCTCCCGCTCCAGCCCCATCACCGCCCTGCTCCAACCGCATCACCTGCAGCTCGGGAGGAGGAGGACAGGCGGAGGGAGCTGGGCAGGGCTGCTGCCCGGCACTGTTCTAGACATCTGCCTTGCACAGGCCGTGCTGGGCACCGTTCTGTCCCCTGAGTGCCCCCCGCACCCCACACTCTGTTGCTTCCCAGGTGGGAGTGGTAGCTTCAGGGCAGAATCAGGGCAGAGTAAGCCCCAGGGGACAGGGCACCCCGAGGTTTGGGTGAGCTGGAGACGGAGCCTGCTGGGGCTTCCGGGTCCTACAGAGGCGGGTCCCCTGAGAGGGCCCCAGCGCCAGTTGCTGTGAGCCCAGTGGGTTTTCCGCCTGGTCTCTGAGCAGACAACATAAACCCTTCCCAGCAAGGCCAGCGCCCCCTTGCTCCCCTCTACCTCCAGGGGCAGTCAGAAGGGGACAGAGGCACCACGACCAGCCGCTCACAGACTGAGCAAGCCGGAGTGCCACGCTGCCTTCCCTGCAGCTCTCCTGCCACAGGAGAAGGGTCCGCACTCCCCCAGGAGGACTGGACGAGGACGGGGTCAGGCGTCTCATCTGCGTGTATGAAGGACAACAGATTCGATTAGGCAGTCCTGCAACCAACTTAGAATTGATTTGGATATAAATAGATGGCACGAAACCCATCCTGGCACACTGTGGGGCCCAGCCCCTCCCCTCAGGGTCACGCTGAAAGACGCGTGAAATTGTGTTCACTTTTAACCCAAGTAGCACTGTGACTCCTGGCACAGATGGCCACAGCCAAGGGGTCTCAGGACAAAGAGAGATGCAGCTGGACTCAAGCCAGGTCCTCTCTGACTGTCAATCATCTATCCATCCATCTATCCATCTTCTGTCCTTCCATGAATCCATGGATCTATGTATATCTATCTATCCATCTATCCACTCACTGCCCATCCAGCCATCCTTCTATCCATCCATCCCTCATCCATCTATTCATTCATCCATCCACCCATCTATTCATCTATCCATCCATCCAATTATCTGTCCATCCATCCATCTATACATCTGTCTATCCATCCATCCACCCATCTATTCATCTATCCATCCATCCAATTATCTGTCCATCCATCCATCTATACATCTGTCTATCCATCCATCCACCCATCTATTCATCTATCCATCCATCCAATTATCTGTCCATCCATCCATCTACACATCTGTCTATCCATCCATCCATCCATTTCCCTACTGTCTACCTTTCTGTGTGTCTGTCCTTCTCTCTATCATCTGTCTTTTCTCCATGTCATGTAAACTGCTTGTTCTTTTCCTGTTAAGTGTCAAGGGCGTGGGGAGTTAATTATTCATGAGCTGCCAAGGCCTTTGGACCCATTGATTTTGTTTCTGGTTCCTCCTTGAATCCGGTACATGGATTCTGGTTTGATAGCATTAAGTCTTTTGAATAATTAATATGGTAATTTAACCTGAGCAGAATGAGCAAATGTTACCCTCTGCTTAGGGAATGGAAAAAAAGAATTCCCTTATGGCAGTTTTCCCGAGTCTGTGAATGTCACCCCAGCACTGGGGAACCAGCGTCTGTCTCGCAGGAAGCAACTTCCAACTGTTGCCCCAGCTCCTCCTCCTGAAAAGAGGGAAAGCTGCGCATGCCTTCGCTCCACCAGGAATTTCAAAGGCCCCTCAGGAGGCATGGACTTGTGCATCAGGGCATTATGGTCAAGTATTTGGAGCTACGGATGATCAGGATGTTTGTTTATGAGTTTCTTCTCCAGGGGCCACGCCTTTGTCCACCTCTCCCAACCCAGCGCACATGGGAACCAGGAGGAGGTGACGAGGTCCAGGCCTCGAAGTGGGAGGGTGGAGGGCTCGCTGACATGGTCCTCAGACACATGCCAGTCATTCTTACTTCATGCCCTTTTCCAATGTCCAGGAGACCCGTGTCCACGGTCAGACAGACAGGAGGGTCAAACAATGGAAGACGTTAGACCTGGTGACAGAGCTAAACTCTAAACCCTCGCAGTAAACAGACAAGAAACACTTTAACAGAAGATGTGGGAGGCCCCACGGGGGACTGAGGAAGGAAGGGGTGTCTCCTTCGGGGCCTTCTAGATTCTTCAGAGACATCTTGAGGCCACGGTTACTCCGTAGCTCACGGCAGGCGGGACCCAGGTGGGCAGAGACGGGGTGGGCTGGAGCATCAGCAGCTGCACTTCTGTGAACACTCATCATCGCGCCACGGAGGCACAGGAGAGCAGTTCAAATGGGGCGTGGCCTCAACGTGTCACTTCACTCAAATTACTGGTCTGAGTCAGTTGTTCTCAGCCTAGGGTCCCTTTTGGCCCCAGGGGACAGTAGGCAAGGTCTGGAGATAGTTTGATGGTCACGACTGGAGGAAGGGGCTCAGAGAATCCCGTGGGCAGAAGCCAGGGCGGCTGCTGAGCATTCTACAATGCTCAGGATGGCCCCAGCAAAGAATGACCCAGAGAAGGGGGCTTACACCCGGTGTCATCACCAGGGTCCTTACAAGGGGGCAGACAGAGAGAGGAGTAGGGGCTGTGTTGATAGAAGACAGAGGTCGGGGTGACGCAGGAAGGGGCCGCAGCCAGGGAGAGCAGGCAGCCTCCAAAGGCTGGAAGGCCCCGGGCAGAGTCCCCTCTGCGCCCTCACCGGTGTGTGGGCTTCTGACCTCTAGAACCAGGAGACATAATGACACATCTGTGTGACTGTGAGTTCATGGTCGTTCCTTATGGCGGCCACAGAAACGAACAGGGTGACACACACAGCAAAGGCCATTCCCACCCACGAGACGGCCCTGGGTGCCTCCATATACCTGCAGGTGGAGAGACGCCGTCCTGAGTGCCTATTGCAGAGGTCAGCCCTGACCTCCTGTCCAGCTTCCAATTCACGGAGCAGGTGGCCACCTGCCAGGCTGCACCTGATGTCTCCGGGCCCCTCATGCCACACTGCTCTCACGGCCTGCCCTCCTCACCACCTGAGTGCTCACCACCTGGGCGCAGCCCTCATCTGTCTCCTTGGCCACTGCCTGCGTGGCCAGCGCAATCACTCAGAACACGTCCGTGGCCCAGGTGAGAGAATCTGCTGCAAGGTGGTCCCAGTTCCCCAGCCCCCCAGGCTAGAAGCATGAGCTGTGCAATTCCTCCGTGACTGGCCTCCACTAGTCCACACCTATGCACCACTACGGCCGCCATTTGCCTGCCCGGATAACCATCTCTATTTCCCTAAGAGCCCAGGAGTTCAGCTCCAGGCCAGAATCCTGTGTGATATTCCAGGCCCACCTCCAGGAACTCAGGAAGGTTCTACTCAGCCGGCCTCCCACATGGCCTGATGCTGGGCCTGGTGCATGGCGGGTGAATGGTTGGCTCCGCAGGGAGCTTTGGCCAAGGGCTGGACCTGAGGCCAGCCACACTCACACACATGTCTGCACTCCTGGCCCAGGCACCGCCATTCCGAGGCCCCCTCATCAGGGCCTTGGCTGGGCTCTGTCCACGACGCTGGCACAGTGCTTCCCAGGCCCAGCCCTCCCCTCTCCTCCCACCCCCGGGCATGGAGGGGCAGGAGCTTCCCATGTGGGCCCCTTGGCAGTGAGATGGCCCCTCAACCCCAGTGACACTGCCTGTCATCTGAGCCTCTCCTGGTGCCATTCCGGGGAGACAATGTGCACCTCTCAGTCTGTCTGTCCCTCAAGCTGCTGTGCAAGTGAAGAAAGGCGGGACTGTTCCTCCCGGGTCTCCTTGCCCCGTCACCTCTCACTCAGGCCTCGCTCACTCCCCTCTTCATCCGGGACCCCGAAACGCCACCTCACAGAGCAGCTGCCTCTATTCTCGCCTCCTCCACCCTACTTAACGCCCCAAAGGTTTCTTTCTAAAATGCAAACAGGGACGCATCCCAAGCCCCAATGCCACCGTGTAAAATGCTTCAAAGCCTGACATCCTCCCGGCATCTTCCAACAGTGGCCCTCCCACCCCGCTGATGCCGGACGCCACAGGTTGGGAAGCTACAGGGCAGGGCTGGCAATCTGTGTGCTGCACGACTCTGGTGGGCGGCCAGGTGGGGCCCTACAGATGGATAGGGTGCAGCCTGGCTCCCTGCCGACGAGGAGGCCCCGTGTGAGCTGCCCCTAACCTGCACCCAGCACTCAGCCCAAAGCTGCTGCATCTGGGCCTGGCTAGAAGGAGGCTGGCCTTGCAGCCGCTGGTCCCGGCTCTCCTCCAGGCTCTTCCCCTGCTGCTCAAGGGTGCTCTGGAGCCCCCTCCAGCTTCCGTGACGTCTCATGTATATTTCATTGACTGCACTTGGCATGTAATGAAAAGGTCGCCTGCTTCCGTCTCCGTGACCCCACTAGACTGTCAGCGCCCTCTGTAGCACGTTTCTCTCCTCGTTCCTGGTATCATGTCTGACCCAGAGTACATTTTCGAGTGATGAGTAATTGTGGATAAATGCCAATAAGATACGTGAAAGCGAGATGTGCAGGCCCCGTCTGGCGTCCAGTCTCCTAGAGCACAGGCTGCACAGCCAGCCTTTTGAAGACAGCGCCAGTGGGGAAGGCTTGAGAGCAGCCCCGTTCTCCAACGTCCCCAGGGCCTCTCAGTGCCAGGAGATGCTCCACCCCGACCCTGGGGAGGCTGAGCTTCCGATGACGGCCTCATAGGCTCTAATCACAGCCAAAGCCCCCAGGATTGAGTGAGGCAGTAAGCGGGGTCCTGGGTGAGGACTTCAACTGTGCCGCCTCATTCAGCCTTTGGGGGATCCCCTGAGCTTGGGGTTCGCACCCCTTGTATTAGACCTCTAGGGCTGCATATCAGAGAGCCACGAATTGGATGGCTTGAGACAACAGATGGATTCTCCTGCAGCTCTGGAGTCCAGAAGTCCCACAGCGAGGTGTCCACAGGGCAGGGCCCCCGGGAGGGTCTGAGAGCATCCAGGCCTCTCTCCTGGCTTCGGTGCTTGCCGGCCGCCTCTGGTACCCTGGGACTACAGATGCATGGCTCTGATCTCTTCCTCCGTCCTCACAGGCCTTCTCCCTTCCCTGTGTGCCCCCGTGCCCACACCTCGCTCTTTTCATAAGGACAGTGTCACTGGGCTAGGGGCCACCCTGGTGCAGCATAACCGCATCTTAACCTACTTACATCTACAAAGACAGGGGCCGGGGGCTGGGGGCCGGGGGCTGGGAACTGGGGGCCAGGGGTCGGGACTTGGACATCTCCCGGGGAAACACAAGTCAACCCTCACCCTCCATTTTAGAGACTGAAGAAACAAAGGCTCAGAGCCTGGGAGATTTCCCTGGAGCTGCGCCACTCACCAGCAGCCTTGCCTGGACCCCATCCTGGCCGTGCCCACTGCCCGCACCCTTACCTACGCCCTTTCTGGCTTCTCGGGGGATCCCACCATCCGGACCATCCTCCGCAGCTTGGCGTTCTGTCCTGGCTGCTGGTGAGGTGAGCAGGGCCTCCACCTGCATCGGCAACCCCCACAACCTGTCGGGCACTGCACCCGGCGTCCTCCCTGCCTGCGGGTCATCCTCAGAATCGCCCTGCAGGGACACAGCCGTGGAGACCAGCCTCAGAGACCCCATGGGGAGGTGAGGATAGGGAGTCATTGGAGCGGAGGCTGCAGAGGCGTCTGGGGCCTGACTTGACCCCCAGGTCTTTCTGTTTGAGCGGAAGAATCGCAGACCGTCCCCCGAGACGAACACTGAAGCCCTATCCACGTGACGTCAATGGGCCTGAACCGCAGGCCACTGAGCTTCACGCTCCTTTCCCAGGCCAGGAAGCTGCGGCCCACGGGGATTTTAAGGGCCACCCACTTGAGGACCGGCAGGGCACTCCGCGGAACCCTAGTCCCCAGAATCCCGGCTCCCGCTTCCATCATTAATTTATCTCATGCGCTGATATGATAAATGCGTGTGGGTTTTTTAATTGGCATCAATTATTCCTCACTCTGCATAAAAATGATTAAAAATATCTTTGGAGGAAATGACCCCGTGTTAATCACTCGGCTTCCCCCAGCATTGTGCACTCTGCAGCACGTAAGCCTGAGTCCCCACAGCGGCTTCACTGGGTGGACAACGCCAGAGCCAGCGTCATCATCCCATTTCACAGGCGAGAAACCCGAGGGGCAGAGGCATTGGTGACATTGTCATAGGCAGAGCCAGGGTCCACCCCACGCCCACGGTCCTTCCTCACCGAAGCCAATCCACAGGCAGCGCGACTGGCCCCAAATCCAGACCCACGGCCACCCACACGTCCACCTTCCCAGTGACTTCTACCATGGCCTCCACTGACCTGGGCTGTGGCTGTGCCGGGCACGTGCAGGAATCTAATCTCTCCAGTCCCACACCTTCAGCCAAGAACAACCCGTGTGTGTGTCCAGGCCAACGCGGAGGACAGCCGTGACCCCAGCCCATAAAATATACGTGCATTCCCTGAAATAAATTGTGTCGTTTCATGGGAAATATGGCAGCCGAGCTCCAGCTGCTCCTGTGCCCCTGATAGCCTCTCCCTATCACTCACTCGAAGCAAGAATATCCTAACTCTGACAAGAGACTGGAAGTGTAGGATGGGGAGTCAGCGGGGTGAGAGCTTGCACAGGAGAGTTGCCATTCATCACAGGAAAGGGCCTTGGGCAACACGATTGTTTTCGGATTCCTCCTACCTCTGAAATGTGACCCGCCTTTGGGGGGTGGGAAGACAGCGGGGCAGATGGAGTTCCCTGCAATCATGGCAGCACTTGGATGACTTCATGTCACCCGCCCTCAGGACACACACACTTGCACACTCACACTCAGAGCTGGCTACTGATTTGTGTCTGAGTCACTGACAAAAGCAGAACTTTGTGAAAGGACAGAAATGATGCGACGCAGATGTGACTAGGCGATTCCACCTTGCCTGCCCAGACTCGCACCCGTGTGCACACACGTGCTCACACACGCCGCGGTCCTGGTACATTTGAGGGTGAAGGAAACTTGCTCATCTTTGAGTCCAGCCTCTACTCAGCAGTGTGACTGTTTTTGGCTTCTCAGCCAATCAGTGAATCGATAGTGAGCGCTGACGGGCGTCTTCTCTGCACTGGGAACCCTACGGCCCCAGCGTGCAACACGGGGTCCCCGCTCTTCAGGACCCCAGCTTGGAGGAAAGTGAGGACAGGTCAGAGCCTGAAAACAGCACACAATTAAAGCAAATGTTTTCTGAGACATGGGCTCAGTGGCACCCATGTCACAGGGACTCAATCCACGGGTGGTTTGTGTCGTGGGCATCTGGACTCTCTTTTGCACAGGAGAGCGGCCAAGGGGCCGCCGCCTCCAAGGCCTCCCCACGCATCAGTTTGGGCAGAGCACAGTGTCCAGGGATGCTGGTCAGCCCCCAAAACCCCGCCGGCTTCACCCCCAGCTGCCGGAGAGGGACAGGGCTCCCGCTGCCTCCTTTGCAGGTGCGTTGAGAGGACCCGGCCGGCGCTCTATAAATGTTGGCGGACAGTGAAACCAGCTCCTCAGCCAGCCGATTTTTCTGCATCCAGCACGGGGGCCCGGGCAGGAGCTGTCAGAGGAGTGATGAACCAGCGTCTTTGCAGCCAGCGGTGGCCTCGGGAAGACGGTTTACAATCTGCGGCAAGGGGATTTTTATTTATTTATCTATTTATGCCCTGCCTTGTTCAAACAGGATTTAAGGCACCTTATGAAGACACATAAAGAACAAAGAAATGTGGATGAGAAGCGGAGGGAGGCTGGAGACAAGAGCGGCAAGGAATGGCCGGCGGCTGGCAGGCGCTGCCCACAGGCCAGTGCCCCCACCACCCTGGGAGCCGCGATGCCCGCAGGGACTCACAGCCACCCTCGGCCTCTCTGAGTGCACTGCCAGGGGACTTTGTTCTCCAGCTGGGACTTCTTGGTTGCTCAGAATTCTCATGCGTTGTCTGTGCACACACACGCACACACACAGACCTACACATGCGTGGAGAGCCCCACACACCCCACTAGCGAAGGGGCCGCCGCTGGGGCCTGGGTGTTAAGGCACAGAGGCACCAGCTATGATTGGAAAGCCCCCTGCTTAGCGGTCCTGCCCACCTGACTTCGGGGCTCTTGCTGGTTGGGTGGTCTCGAGCACAGTGTTCCATCGCAAGCCCTCAGGAGAAGGACACCAGCCCCTCACTCAGCCCTGCCAGCTGCAGAGGGCAGCTCTAGGCCCCATTGGCATTCCACCGGTGTTCGTATCCACAGGGCCCCAGACGCATGCCGGTCCTCAGGATGAACAGGGGCCCGTCGCCCTTATGCCAGGCCCACTTCTGCTAACTCACTCCCTCCTTACTGCAGTGGCTTGAGTGGTGACCCGAGAGGACACAGCCACGCCCTACACGCTGGAGCCTGTGAATGTGACCGTCTTTAGAAAAAGCGTCTTTTCAGATGTACGTAAGAGAAGGGTCTCAAGGTGAGATTACCCTGAATTCAGGATGGCCTTGAATCCAATGACAGGTGTCACTACAGGAGACGGAGAAGACACAGATTTGCAGAGGGAAGACGCCCAGGCCAAGGACGGGAGTAGAGATGGTGGGGGAGGCGGCCAAAGCCAAGAACCCCTGGGCCCCCGGAGGTTGGAGGAGGCCACCAGGAGCCTCCCAGAGCCTCAGAGGCAGCAAGGCCCTGCCCACGGCTTCGCCTCAGACTTCTCACCCTGGATCAGGAGGAATGCATTGCTGCTGTTTGAAGCCACCCATTTTGTCATAGTTTGTTAGGGCAGCCGCAGGGACTCACAGGCATCCTTAGCATGTTATCTGTAAAGTACTGAGCATGCATAAACCCGCCAGCACTGCGCTGTGTGCGCCCACACGGAACCGGCTCCCGCTTGCCTGCTCCCCCACCCAAGGTCATCTGCATTCCAGTTCCTCGTTTTTGCCAATTAAAGAGATGTAATTACATCTCCCGTGACTTTCATGCGCCCTTCCTGGCCGCTGGTGGTGGGGGCGTGTCCTGAACCTTCACAGACGCATCTCCCCTGTGGAGCAGCCAGCCTTTTCCTGCCTTTCCTGCCTCTTCTGCCCCTTCCTGTCCTTCCTGCCCCTTCCAGCCCCTTCCTGCCCTTCCTGCCCCTTCCTGCCTCTTCCTGTCCTTCCTGCACCTTCCTACCCTTCCTGCCCCTTCCTGCCCTTCCTGCCCCTTCCTGCCTCTTCCTGCCCCTTCTTGCCCCTTCCTGCCCCTTCCTGCCCTTCCTGCCCTTCCTGCCCCTTCCTGCCCTTCCTGCCCCTTCCTGCCTCTTCCTGCCCCTTCCTGTCCTTCCTGCCCCTTCCTGCCCTTCCTGCCCCTTCATGCCCCTTCCTGCCCTTCCTGCCTCTTCCTGCCCCTTCCTGTCCTTCCTGCCCCTTCCTGCCCTTCCTGCCCCTTCCTGCCCCTTCCTGCTCCTTCCTGTCCTTCCCGCACCTTCCTGCCCCTTCCTGCCCTTCCTGCCCCTTCCTGCCCCTTCCTGTCCTTCCTGCCCCTTCCTGCCCCTTCCAGCCCCTTACTGCCCTTCCTGCCCCTTCCTGCCTTTCCTGCCCTTCCTGCCCCTTCCTGCCCCTTCCTGCCCTTCCTGCCTCTTCCTGCCCTTCCTTCCATGGGGCCCTCAGTGTGACGCTGTCTGTGCCGAGGAGTAGATCTTTCTTCATTAGATTTACAGTCAACATCTCCCAGCTTGTAACTGGTCTTCTCACTTTCTTCTGATGAACAAAGTTCACATAAGGTGCAAGATTACGAGCAAATGAGTGAATGGTTTCCAACCCCCGCTTTCCCACTCAATTACCCCCGACCCACTGGGCATGTTGCTTAAACTCAGAGGGACCCAGGTTCCTCCACGTCGGCAGAACCACCTGGGCCTGCCCCGCCGACACTGATGCTCTAGAATCCCCCGCTTCCACCTGGGGAAGATCCGGGAAGATTACAGGGGCTTCTGACACAAAGCAATTTCTAAGCCTTTTAAATCCTTCCTGGTACACCACGGAGTATAAATAAATAAATAGTTCCAAAGTGATTTCCACCTGCCCTCCTCAAGCTGGAAGTCTTTCAAGCACCCTGGCCCACGGCACCTGGAATGGTTGCCCTTGCCCGGGTGCCCCTCAGCCCTGCACCAAGGAAGCCAGGCCCTCCTGGGCACCCAGCTCTGCAGCTCGGAGCAGAAGCATCTCTGCAGCCTGGCGCTGGGAGCCATTTGGCTCTGCAGACGAGTAATCTCTTTACGGCCTGTTTCATTGTGAATCGTCACCAGACAACTATTAATCTTCAATCAGACTTTTATCAAGTGTTTGAGTTTTTTTCCTCTCTCTCTCCCCCACACTGGGAATATCAATATAGCAGCTGTCACGGGTCGTTACCAACTGCATCTTCACTATTATGGCGACATAAAGCCAGAGAACAAGAGACTGGGGGCCCCGTCCAACCGACAGTGTGTCTGGGTATCTGAGGGGTCGCAGTGACACTGTGCTGTCAGATCCGGGCATGTATCTGCCCCACCAACACGAGTGGCAGACGGGCGGCCGCATCTCTGTGGAGCGGTCTCCGGCAGGCAGCCACGCCCAGTGCCCATACAGACAGGAGGCCCAGGAGCATCCTTCTGCCCCCATCTCAGCCCAGGGCAGGGGATCTCCTGAGGGGAGAGGGCAGATGGGGAACAGGACAGACAGTGGTCCAGGTGGCCTCTGACACCCTTTTGACCAGCCAACATGGTGGCAGATGAGCAGAGAGTCGGGCACTGCTACTCCCTCAGAAGCTTCTTCAGGGGTTCGGTGAGACAGAAGGAGCCCCAGCACGGGCAGGAAGCCAGCGCAGAGTGAGCAGTCAGTGCACAGGAGAGGAAGAGGAGGCGCCATGCGACAGTGGCCGGCCAGGCAGCGGGAGCCAGGAGACATGTGGCCCTGGGCTCTGGCAGGACCGGCATGCCTGGCAAGGCAGTGAGAGTGCACTAGGCTCATGGGGCTGCCACAGCAAGTGCCATGGCCTTGCTGACATGGGGTCCTCACTGTCTCCCCCATCCATCATCTCACCCATCACTCATCCACCCATCCACCATCCACCATCCACCATCCACCTTCCACCCATCCACCATCCACCTTCCACTCATCCACCATCCACCTTCCACCATCCACCATCCACCTTCCACCATCCACCATCCACCATCCACCTTCCACCCATCCACCATCCACCTTCCACTCATCCACCATCCACCTTCCACCATCCACCATCCACCTTCCACCATCCACCATCCACCATCCACCTTCCACCCATCCACCATCCACCTTCCACCATCCACCATCCACCTTCCACCATCCACCATCCACCATTCACCTTCCACTCATCCACCATCCACCTTCCACCATCCACCTTCCACCATCCACCATCCACCTTCCACTCATCCACCATCCACCATCCACCATCCACCTTCCACCATCCACCATCCACCATCCACCTTCCACCATCCACCATCCACCCATCCACCATCCACCATCCGCCATCCACGCATCCACCATCCACCCATCCACCATCCACTATCCACCCATCCACCATCCACTATCCACCCATCCACCATCCACCATCCATCATCCATCCATCCACCATCCACCCATCCACCATCCACCCATCTAGCCATCCACCATCCACCCATCCATCCACCATCCACCCATCCACCCATCCACCATCCACCCATCCACCCATCCACCCATCCACCATCCACCATCCATCCATCCACCATCCACCATCCACCCATCCACCATCCACCATCCACCATCCACCCATCCACCCATTCACCATCCACCATCCACCATCCACCCATCCACCCACCATCTACCATCCACCACACACCACGAACTGCATCCCACACTTTCACTCTGGCTGCATCCATGTCCATACCTGGTTGTTTTTCCTCCCTCCATCTGTCCATTGGCTATTTCTCCAGCCTTTTATCCATTCATCTTACACCATCCACAACCCATCTGTCAATTTCTATGCTGACCTTTCATCGCCGTCCTCCATCCACCCACTCATCCATTAAATGAATTTTTTTGAGTTTCCAGCAGGCTCCAGATACTGTATTGGGTCCTGGGGATTAGAAAGATTAACGAGAAGTGGTCCCTGATCTCTCAGAATCCCCTTTTCCCATTAGTGGCCAAATTAAATCTAAACATGCTCATATGACATTTTCAGCTCTCCGTGCCTAAGCCAGAGTCTTCCTATCTAATCTCTCCTAGTGTCAAGCTGAACCCCTGACTCTCCCCTAAGTGCACCCTTTCCTGCTTCTGAGCCACTGCCCTGGGGCCTGTTGGGGGCGCTCCACCACCCCAGCAGCTCTGCCTGAAATTGACCACACCTTCTGCGCTGGACAGGGCATCATTCAGCCACCACCACAGCCAGGGAGCAGGTGCAGTTATGCTCCCCACTGCACACATGGAAAATGGAGGCCCTGCCAGTCCCCGCAGATGCTCTGAGCACCTGTGCTCTACCCACAGGGCCTCTCCCCGCCTCTAGGGGCCCAGGGGGATGCAAGCTGGACCCGGAATGGGAAACAGCCCAGATCCCTCTGCAAAGGGGACAGGTGGCCACGGGGTCACTTCCTGCATATGTAGCCCAAACCCTGGCCTGGGAAGTGACTCTCCCAAGGTCCCAAAATGACCCCTAGCAGGACCCAGGGGAGAACGGGGCTGCCCCTTGCTCCATCCCCCGCCTCCCCTGAAATGGGGCTGGAGGGGCCTCCCTCACCCAGTCCCCTGGGCACAGCTGCGACAGTCACAGGAGGGGCCTTTTACTTTGTTTCAAAAGATTCCCGCTTCATCTCTCCGTCTGAAGTCTTCATTTCAACACAATTATTCAGGATTTAGGAGCAACTTCCCTGCCCTGCCTGCGTCTGTGGCCATCTGTTCTCCAAGTCTGCGGCATTCGTGGGACGCCAGGGATGCTCACAGGATGAAGGAGAGCCACCCGTCCCCCCAGCGACCCTGAACATCTCGTGTCTGGGCACTGGATCCCCCAAACCTCACAGGCTTCAGGGCCCCATGAAGCCTCCCAGGTAGGGCAAGGCAGCGAGGGGAAACAGAGCTTAGGTGAGGGTACCACCTGGCCGAGGACCCCAGCCCAGCCAGAACCCTCCACCTGGGATCACCCAAGAAACCACACAGCCTAGGCTGGTGACTCAGGGGACAGGGGCTGGGGCGGGGACCAGGAGCTCCTCTGCAGGTGGGAGGGAAGCCCCAGGTCAGAGGGCGCCACTCTTGCATTCCCACCATCAGCGGCTCCCCAGCACCGTGCTGGGCCGGCTGCCTTCCCTCCTCCACCGCCTTCTCTCCTGCAGTCTCCTCCCCACATCTGAAGCTGCTCTCCCGACAGCTGTGGCCCTCAGAAGCAGGGCTGGACACATTTTTTTCTGAAAAGGGCCAGAGAGGAATCACTTTCTGTTTTCCAGACCAATCTTTGTCATGATTATTCAAGGCCTGTCTTAGTCCTTTCCGCTGCTGTAACAAAACCCCCAAGACTGTAACAAAAGCCCCAAGCAACAGAAATGCGCTTCTCTCTGTTCCGGAGGCTGGAGGGCAAGATCAAGGTGCCAGCAGGATGGGTGTCTGATGGAGGCTGCCTCTGCATGCAAGAGAGTGCCAGGCTGCTGCATCCTCCTGAGGGGCGAACGGGCATCTCACATGGCAGGAGGGACCCAAAGGCAGAAGGGGCAGCCAGGCCTCCCAGCCCTTCCCAAGAGTCAAATCCGCCTTTGAGGGCAGAGCCTCCTAAACACCCACCTCTTAATAGCATCCCATTGGCACTGAAGTTCTGACACACAAATCTAGAGGAATGTTCAGGCCCCAGCACAGCCCAAAGCGGCCGCAGATGAGCTGTGACAAGTGTGGTGGCTGTGCTGGAATGAACCGTCACTTCCAAAGGAGGCAGAGCCTGGATACGGCCCAAAGTCCCCTCCAGTGAGAGAACCCAGTCCCAGGGCTCTCAGGGGCTCTGAGAGGAGCTCATATCCTGCCTGGTGTCTGGACAGAGGCACCCAGGAGCCACGCAGCTCCCCTGCTCACCCCCAGCAGCTGACCGGAGGGCAGGGGCCCTCTCCTCTGCCTCGCGCCAGGAGGGTCTGCCAGGCAGGGCTCTCCCTCCCACGTGGTGGCTGGGCACCCTGGCCTTGCGGCCAAAGTCTCCAATCATCCAGGGAAGGAGCATTGGCTCCAGGGCCCTGGTTCCTTAGGGGAAGCCCAGAGCCCCCAGCCCTGGCCCAGCGTAGCTGCTCCTGTGCGTAGGAACAACTGACCCACTGCCAAATTCCAGAGCCTTGTTGCAGAGGGCAGCAGTCGGACCCTCCTCACGAGCCTCCAGCAAGACTCTGCGTGTCTGGTGCCCACTGCTCCAAGCCGCAGGGGCCTGGATTCCTGGTACAAACACAAACAGAGCCTTGGAGGAGACCCCACAATACTCCCCATTCCCCACGCAGCTGAGATCCAGGTCGGGGAGGGGCTCGCAGGAGGCCGGGTCACTGCTGACCTGGGACCATTCGGGTGCCGAGAGGCCAGGAGACACCTTGGGACCTACCCCCTCCTCCTGCCCTACGTGAGCGGGCTTGGCCAGGAGAACCTCCGGGCTGCCCCAACCCCAGACACCACAGCACCTACATCTGCTCCGCCCACACCCTCGAGCTGGGGCAGCACAGCCTGGGTGGGAAGCGCCGCCTCCCTCGCCTGCGGCCAGCTGTGTGCTACTCACAGCAGCCACCATCTCGCAGCCCGCCGTCCCTCCCGTGGCCATGTGTCCCCCTCTGACCGTGGTAAGCTCACCCCACCTACAACCATGGCCAGGGCTGTAGGCGGGGTGAGTGCGCCCTGGGCAAAGGGGTTGATTTTCTGCTTCCAACCACACATGGACCTCCAAGAGGGCAGGGCCAGGCCTGTTCCCAGTGCAGTGCCTGGCACATCACCTGTGGACATTGAAGGGTCGCCAGGTGAATGAGGGCACCCGCGGAACCTGCTCCGGCGTGAGGTGGAGACACACGTTCATGCCTGCCGGACCCTGTCCGAAACGCCCTGTCCGTTTAGCTCAGCACCAGCCTGGCAGGCCCCTGACTCAGTCACCCCAGGGCCCCGCTGAATTGGCACGTGGGGGTGGAGAGAACTGGTGACCATGGGAGGAGATCAGGAGGATCACGGCGCGGAGACGCAGCACTGCCTAGAGGCCCGTCTGCCCGGTTCTGGCCTCTGCAAAGCCTCTCGCCACTGACTGGACGCCAACACCCGCTCCCTGGCTGAGACACACCCTGACCCTTGCAGAAGACGGTGTCTGCCAGCCAAGTCAACCTTCAGCTGCCCAACAGGAGGCCCCGGGGTGAAGCCTCAATCTAGCCCCTAGCCCTTTGGGAATCTCACCTAGGGATGCACCCTGGGGGTCTGCGTTCACCTGTCGGGCCCCACACACACCTTCATCCATTGCAGCCCAGAGAGAAACGTGGGACACCAAAGGCAGAGGGAAGTTGGGACGGGAAACAGCCCACAGGCTCCGGACAGGGACACCGGTGTGTGGCACCCATTGCTGCCACCCACCAGCCGTGCGGCCCTGGGGACTCCCATCACTCTCTGTGCCTCGGCATCCTCATCTGCAGTAGTGACTGCCTCCCAGGACCTGCTGGAATAGAGCGGGATCGTGCGTGGAAGGTTCCTTTGTGGCTCTCATGGAGAACCGGGGTCACCAAGCTGCGCCTGGGAGCTGGGCTCCCGTGGAATTGCAGGTAATTCTCCCAGCAGCACAGCCAGGGGCCTGTTCTCTTCCCTTTTGAATGCCGACGCTCAGGCTCAGAAAAGTCAAGTTCTCTGCTCAGTGTCAGAAAAGGCTGGGTGCTGGTCGGGCTTCCGCTATGACGACGCTTTGTAACAAGCAACCTACAAACTGTGATTACCACAGCCGTGGCTTCCTTTCTCCCAAGGTCTGCAGGGGAGCCCGGCCCTCACTCCAGGGCCCTGTGCTCTCAGGTCTGCCCAGCATCTCTGTCTTGGGACCCACGGCTGCCTGGGCTGGCTCTTCTCACAGCAGATGACAGCCAAGCCTGACAACCAGGCCAAGGGACAGCCCCTGCTATGCCTGCCAGCCCCAGGTCAAAGCCACTCACAGGCTGAGCCCAGCGTTCATGACTCAGGAAAACGTGCTCTGCCTCCTCTGGCAGGAAGCACGCGCAGAGTGTAAGTACAGTCCAGACGCAGGGAGGGAGCGAAAGGCTGGGGACGAGACACCGCCTAGCCCAGTAAGGACACAGCCAAGGGCAGGTGCACGTCCACTTGGCTCCAAGAACACGTTTTCCTCTGAACCAAGGTTCCTCCTTGGCCGGGAGTGGGCTGAGACTTGAAGTCTGCCCCCAGCTTCCAGGGAGCACCCTGCCACCCCCCACTGCCTCCAGGGAGCACCCTGTCACCCCCCACTGCTTCCAGGGAGCACCCTGCCACCCCACACAGCTTCCAGGGAGCACCCTGCCACCCCCCACTGCCTCCAGGGAGCACCCTGTCACCCCCCACTGCTTCCAGGGAGCACCCTGTCACCCCCCACTGCTTCCAGGGAGCACCCTGTCACCCCACACAGCTTCCAGGGAGCACCCTGCCACCCCACACAGCTTCCAGGGAGCACCCTGCCACCCCCTACTGCCTCCAGGGAGCACCCTGTCACCCCCCACCGCTTCCAGGGAGCACCCTACCACCCCACACAGCTTCCAGGGAGCACCCTGCCACCCCCCACTGCCTCCAGGGAGCACCCTGCCACCCCCCACCACTTCCAGGGAGCATCCTGCCACCCCCGACCACCTCCAGGGAGCACCCTGCCACCCCCCACAAGAGTCCCTGCAGCCAGCAGCACACTGAGGTCTGCCCCTGGCACCAGCCGTCTCCAGGCCTCCAGCAGCGGAATTTGGGCCCCTCCTCCCGATCTCCCCAGCTCTGGCCCAGCCCTGCGGTCCCATCTCAGGGCTAAGAAGGTGCCATGGTCATGTCCTGAGGTGCCCATGGAGAGGACAGAGGGAGCAGAGCCTTGCCCACTGGCTCTGGACTTGACGCTCCCCACGGCCCTATAGACCAGGGGTGTCACCAGACCCCATACACTCTTGCACACAGGAGGCTCTCGGTTTTAAAGAAATGAACACAGAACAAATAGAGAACAAGTAAGGAAGCCAAGTCCAGAAAAGGGAGTTCGCAGCAGCTCAGCCATCCTGGCTCCTGAGGCCCTGCCCCTCCTGCAGGGCTCCTTGCAGGACTGTCCTCTCACGCTTCCAAGGCTTGAGGGTCCCGCCAGGCATGTGCGCCCATGGACACATGTGCCTGGTGTGTGTGCCGTGTGTGCACGAGCGTGTGTGTGTCTGCGTGTCTGCATATGTGCTGTGTGTGCTTGTGTGTGAGATGTATGTGTGTGTGTGTTTGTGGTGTGTGCACACACACAGGGGCTGTGCAGAGAGAAGGGTGAGGGGACACTCAGAAGCTCCCCTGCAGAGATCATTTCAGGGAGCAGCACGGGGCCCAGCTAAACACTGCCCTGGCAGCCCGGTGTCCCCTCTGAATGCCCACTGAGTATGAAATTAAGTCCAGTGCGTCTCCTCAGCCAGCTGATTACCTGTGCTCCAGCCACAAGGGACAGGGACTTGTTCGATTTGCTACCCTGACCCCCAAAAGGTTAAATTCATTGTGGGGACCCTCCGTGGCTCACTCCGCAGCTGAAGCATCCACATAGCTGACAGGTCTGAGAGCAGGGCGCGGCTCCGGCCCACAGTCCCATATTCATCCAGGCCTGACGGCGCCCCAGGCCTCATTAGGTGCTGAGACACGTGGAAGCCCCAGGCCTCGCTCTCAGGGAGAATGACCTGAGCCCACTCCCGAGTAACTGGGGCATCAGGGGTGTGGCTGAACAGCCAAACAGGACAGACGGGGACAGGGGGCCCAGTGAGGATGAGGAGTCCCGGCAGGTGAACGGGGTCAGGAGAGCGGCGAGAATGGGGCCCAGGGACGTGCTGGCCATGGCAGGGGTAGCAGTGGTGGCTGGGGTCCTCTGGGTGTCCCCAGAAGCCACCACAGTGATGAGCCTGCCTCCACCCTAGAGGGGACAGAGCACCTGGGCTGTGCTGAGGTTGGTGTTGGCAGCTGGGGCTGGAAACCCCAGAAGCCACAAGCAAGAGAGAAGAGAAAGCCCCCTGGTCTGGCCCCAGCTTCCCTCCCGCGCCCAGCAGGCTCTCAGGCGGCCATGGGGTGGAAATGGAGTCTCACTGTTTTTTTTCTTTCAAGAAATCACACTGCTGTTTTCAGGTGTGATGTTTATCATTAGCAGTGTGTTTGAAGGATAGAAAAAGTCACGATAGTGTGATTAGGAACGAATTTGATTATGATTACGAATCTTAGTGGATGTTTGGAAAACTCCACGTTCCGTCTAGACATTTTCGTGTCCACCTCCCGCCAAAGACTTCCATCCCGTGCGGTGTCACGGATACAACGTTTATGGGATGCGTCTTATTTTGCTGCGAGAGGAAAACATCCTGCAAAGTTGACATTTGTGATAATATATTATGTCAGGTGAAATAGGCAAGAAGTTAATTAAAGACAGAGAGTTAATTAATGAGATCCAGTGCACATTAGCGATCATTACCTCATCAGAGAAGAGTAATTAGAGTGGCGTTGCGGGTGTTTCTCTGTTCTCCTAGGTGGCGTGTTGACACATCACATAAGTCACTCTGTGTTGGAGGGTAACTCTCTCTCCGCAGAGCAGCTGGGACGGCGGGTGGATAGACCGTGGCAAGTGGGCTTTGAAGCCGTGGCAGCCCTTGCAAAGCTCCATGTTTGATGGAAACGGGCCACCTGCGAGCAGCCGGGGACACGCAGTGACAGCCCGGTGCTGGCTGCAGGGTTGGGAGAGGGACCGAGAGGGCCAGCAGCAGCCTGGCCCCGGAGCTTCCCGGCTGCCTGGGAGACCAGGAGGGCAGCGGCTCTCAGCAGTGCCTGTGGCCTGCAGAAGTATTGCCAGCAACTCTTTCAGTCTCCAAGTGCCCCAATTTGGCCAATCCGTGGCATGGTGCTCTAGAGACAGGAAATGCTTAACCGTCCGCTGTATGAAGACAGGGCTTCCCACCTGTTTCCCACACTGACGTGCCTACCCCGAGTGCCCGGGACAGTGCCCGATGCTGGACAGGGGCCCGGTGACAGGCTGGATGTGTAGGGGGCAGGGTGCTGCCCGACCGGGAGAGCGAAGGCCACCGTTCCAAGGAACTGCTCTCTCATCTGTGAAATGGGGACTGTCAGCGTCCACCAGGCGGGGCGGTCCTGAGACTCAAGGTGAGGTTCGGTGTTCAGGTATGTGAAGCTCCCGGGACACGCTGCACGTAGCCACGAGGAATGTCAGCCTGACTGCATCTGCGGGATTATCAGCACCTGGAGTCAGGACAGACCCTGCATCACCCTGGCTCCTCCTGTTTCCGTGTGGTGTCCGGAGGTCAGGCTCAGCCCAGAATGGCTGAGGGGCCCGGGTGAGGTGCAGAGCTGTGGAGAGAGTGCCCCACCCACGGATGGCCGGAGTCCCAGGAAGCGTCCTCTCAAAGACAGGGCTCCAGCTGAGGCTCAGAACAGAGACAGATGCAGGAGATGCCAGAGAAGCGGTGAATGGCGTTTGCAGACGTGTCTGTGGCTGCCGCATGGAAGGCGCAGCCAGTCCCACAGGGAAGGTCTGAGGAGCACCCCAGATGGAGGGAAGCGGGAGAGATGGGGCTCAAGGGGGGCTGGGCCGCTAAGTCGTGGGTGCTGTTAGTCCCCATTTTACGGATGAGAGAGCTGAGGCTCAGCAAGACTAAGCAGTTCCTTGAAGGCTCTGGGAGGGCCTTGAGCCCTGGGAAAAACACTTGGGCCTTATTCTGAGAGTCCAGGAGAGCCACAGAAGGTTCTTGAGCAGGGGAGTGGCTTTGGCAGCTACCTACTTAGAACAGTCCCCGCAGGGGCCGCAGAGACTCGCTCCAGACCTCCCTCTCTAGAAACAGGACACGTCTACCCTTTGCAGGTGGCGGCTCTCTGTCCTGGACCACACATGTGGACTTCCTGTACACACGGCGCTCTTCCAGAGACTCAGACCGAAACAGGTGACATCCCATGGAGCAAGACACCCAGCATGTGGGAGGTCACCTCGTATGTCAGAGGGGACACCTGGTGTGGAACCAAGAGCCAGGGAGCTGCCCAGAGGGCAGGGTGGGGTGCATTTGAGGACTGGAGGTGGGGAGGGCACTGGCCACGTGGGCTGGGGGAGAAAACACAGGGTCACAAATGAGTAGACTGTGTGCGATTAAGGAATGGCCCAGACGGAGGGACCCAGGGGCGAAGGGTGGGGGCCAAGTCGGGGTCATGGGAAGGGGCTGTGAGCCAGGGACTGTCACTCCCATGGCAAGACCGGAGCAGGAGGGCCCTGGCCTGATGCTTGGCCGAAGCCCGCTGGCTGCTGTGGACAGGTGATGGCCAAGGAGCGCAGACAAAAGCAGCTGCCACTGTCCAGGGTAGGCATGCTGGGGACTCAGCCGGGGGACAGAGGCCTGGGAGGAAGTGGGCAGATTGGACATATATGAAGGCGGGATGGCGTGAGGCGTGGGGCGTGGGGCGTGGGGCGTGGGGCGTGGGGTGTGGGGGTGGCTTCTCAGTTGTGAGTGTTCTAAGGTCTCTCGCCCCAGTACCTCCTCTGCTCACCTGCTGTCTGAGCCGCGGTAAAGACTGAGAAGACACCCAAAGCCACCAGGATCTGCGTGCACGGCCATTCGGCTCTGCACAGAACCGGCCTGAGCCGCGGGCCTGGAGCTCTCCAACCCCGTGGAAAGCAGCTTTCCCATGCCAGTCCAGCCGCCTGTGACCTCGTGCTTTGGTGACGGTGTCTCTCTTTAGCAGGAAAAAAACACCCTTTACCTCCAATTTGTCATCGCCCATCTGTTGGTCACATCACGGAAGTTAACCATCATTGTTAGAATTGGGGACCTCCAGGAGGGGCTGTTCCTCGATGGGGCGTCCCCTTCCTCCCAGCCCTGGGGCTTGGTTTCCATCTGAAGCCCAACTCCACAACCAGGCGGCAGGGTCTCACCCTTACTCCCTCCACCTGCCGCTGTTCCCTCGGTGGGCTCAGCGTGCGGACCATCTGCAGTGCGCAACCCAGGCCAGGCAAACTCCTCCTTCTCATGGCGCCCACCGCCCAGCAAGAGAGGGAGGAGGTCAGCGAGTAAGACACGTGAACACCTGCGCTGGCTACACGTGAGGCGGGGCAGGCATGGCCGGGCGGTGAACGCCAGACCTCTAGCCAGGGCTAAAGGGGGTCCCGGGGGCTAAGGCAAGAGCATTCCATTCCACGGGGGGAACAGCCAGCGCAGGAGGCCTGAGGCCGGGCCTCTGAGGAGCCGGAGGAGCCCCATGTAGCAGACTCTGCTGGGATGCCCCAGAAGGACCAGGCAAGGGCTTGGCATTTGCCAGAATTAACCCATTCTGGCCAAAGTGAGCCAGAAACCACAGGGCCCCAAGCGCTTTTACTGCAGATAGCAGATCAGAGCTCAGCATGGCCCCAGGCGCTGGGTTTCTGGCTCCGTGAAAACAAATTGATGACAGCTCTGTGTAATTAACGATATCTGATAATTAGAGCTTGAACTGTGCAGGAGGCACAGACTTCGGACTCTTCCAAAGTAGCAGCAGACAGACACGCACACACCACACACACACCCTCGCAGCAGACACACACACACAGAAACACACACACAGCCTCACAGCAGACACACACACAGACATGCACACACCACACACACCCTCACCAGACAGACACACATACACACCACACACACACACCCTAGCAGCAAACACACACAGACACGCACATGCCACACACACACACACACCCTTGCAGCAGACACACACACACAGAAACACACACACAGCCTCACAGCAGACACACACACAGACATGCACACACCACACACACCCTCACCAGACACACATACACACCACACACCCTAGCAGCAAACACACACAGACACGCACATGCCACACACACACACATACCCTTGCAGCAGACATGTGCACAGACACACCACACACACATACACCCTCACAGCAGACACACACACCATACACACACACCCTCACAGCAGACACACAGACACACACATCATACACACACCCCCAGCAGCAGACACACACACAGACACACCACACACACTCTAATAGCAGACACACACACAGACACCACATACACACACCCTAACAGCAGACACACACACAGACACACCACACGCACACTCTAACAGCAGACACACACACACAGACACCACATACACACACCCTAACAGCAGACACACACACACACAAACACACCACACACCACATACCCTCACAGCAGACACACCACACACCCTCAAAGCAGACACACATACACACACCACACACACACACCCCCAGCAGCAGATACACACACACACACAGACACACACACACACCACACACCCTCAAAGCAGACACACATACACACACCACACACACACACACCCCCAGCAGCAGATACACACACACAGACACACACACACACCACACACCCTCACAGCAGACACACATACACACACCACACACACACACACACCCAGCAGCAGGTACACACACAGACACACACACACAGAGACACACACACACACCACACACCCTCACAGCAGACACATACACAGACACCACACACACAGACATACCCTAGCAACAGACACACACACCACACACACACACACGAATCCTGGGCTGTCATGTCAGCAGGGCAAGCCCAGGGGCACCAGAAGCCCTGTAGAAAAGGGACAGAACGTTTCTGACGTCAGGAGCTTCTGGTCTGGGAGAAGTAACAGCCCATGTGCACAGGCTACAAGACAGAGACAGAGAGAGAGGCAGAGACAGAGAGAGACAGAAACAGAGGCAGAGAGACAAGGCTGGTGGGCAGCCCCCACCCCTGCATAGGGCTGGCCGGCCTCCCGAAGCAGGGCCTCCTCTTGGCCGCCAGAACCTGCTTCCCCCAGGTCCTGGCCCTCCCGGGGCCTCTCCTCCCCTCTGCTGTCCCTGCAGGACTGCTGTACTCCCCACACCTACAGCAGCCTTCCCTGGGGCCCTCCGGGGCCGGCCTGCTGACCAGGGCCCTGCCCACATTCAGGCTTGGGGTGCCGGCCCTCCTGCCCTCCCTGTGGCGCCCCTGCTGCCGAGGGGGCCTTGGCTCCCATCACAGGTTACAGGCCTGGTCCAGCACTGCCCTTAGTACAAGACATGGCCACCTCTGCCCCAGTCATTCGGCCTCCCATGGCACCGTGAGCGCTACCCGCCCTGGACTGTGTCAATGATGAGACCCCAGGCCCAGGACTCCACCTGCCACAGCCCTCACGTCACAAATGGTTTCACACTGTGGCCCTCTTCCCTCCTGGCCCTGAACTAGCGCAAGGTCCCCTGCCCCGGGGCCTCTGCACGTGCCACTCTGGCTTCCTGAGCCCCTCTCCCCAGACCTCTGCACGGCTCACTTCCAGTCACTCAGAGCTCAGCCCAGGTGCCCCCGCAGGAAGCCATGTCCTCCCCCATCTGAGGTGGGCCCCACCCCGTCATCGCTTTCCACCGCGGCCCTACCCTATGACCTCAGCACACCGTCCGCCCTGGCCGCTCCGCCGAAGCCTAAGCTTCGAGGCCGGGCCGTGCTCTCTCCCCAGCACGCGCTTCCGCGTCTCCCGCATGGAGAGCAGAGGAGCACTCATATCGCCTTGCTAAGGACGCCGCTATTTGCCGACAGTGGGAGGACCAAATGAGTGTATGAATGAATGAATGCATGAGTGAATACTTCACCAAGGACTCACTTCTTGAATGCACCTTGCTTGCTCTCCCACCAGTTAGGGTCCTTCCAAAATTCAGAAGGGCTCAACCCAAGCACCACATGGTCTGTGGGTGCCTTAACCCTGAGGCTTTGTTCTACCTGGCCGGGGACAACCCCTCACCTATCCCCCACCTCCAAGGCGAAGCTCACCATGGGCTGTGCTGCTGTCTAAATCCCCCAAAGCCCCAGATGGCCCCAACCCACCCACTGGAGGCTGACCCCAAGGTTTCAGTCTTCATGCAGTGGCTGGGGAAACACAGAATCCCCAGAGGGACCTTCAGGGTCAACTTACGAATCCAGGACCCAGGACTCAGAGGGTTGGAGAGACCACCCGGGGCTCCAGCAGCAGAGGGGACCAGAGCACCAGGGTCAGGGCCTCTGTGGAGGCCTTGTGGGCAGGTGGGCAGGAGGGTAGAAGGCCCTCATCACAAAGGACCCCTGCCTGGGGCCCAAACAGCAGATCCAGCCTGTCCCCCAGTTTGGAGGCTGGAAGTCAAGATCAAGGTGTCTGCAGGGCTGGCACTTCCTGGAGGCTATGGGAGGCAATCTGCTCCTGGCCTCCTTCCTGTGGGGTGCCCTGGCTGCAGCTGCATCACCCCAGCCTTGGCCTCTGCCTTCACATGGCCATGACCGCCTTCCTCCTGTGTCTCCTTCTCTGTCTCACGGGACACCCATCGCTGGGTCACCAGGATGTTCTCATGTTGAGATCCTCACCTTATAACATCTGCAAAAGCCCTTATTTCCAATCAGTTCACGTTCTGAGGTTCTGGGTAGACATGCTGTCTGAGTCTGTTCTCACACTGTTAGTTAAAGACATCCCCAAGACTGGGTAATTTACAAAGGAAAGCGGTTTAATTGACTCATGGTTCTGTATGGCTGGGAAGGCCTCAGGAAACTTACAGTCATGGTGGAAGGGGCAGTAAACACGTCCTTCTTCACATGATGGTGGGAAGGAGAAGTACTGAGTGAGAGGGGGAAAGCTCCTTATAACCATCAGGTCTCGCGAGAACTCACTCCCTGTCAGGAGGTAACTGCCCCTATGATTCAATTACCTCCCACCAGGTCCCTCCCATGACATGTGGGGATTATGGGAATTACAAGATGAGATTTGGGCTGACACAGCCAAACCGTATCACATGCCTTTTAGGGGTCCACCATTCAACTCATTGCAAGTCCCCTGGGGCTGGCAGCTGGGAGGGACACAGGGCTGGGCTTCAGAGGCAGGCTGGCTACGTCTCCCCAGCATCTGCATGGCACCCGGTCCCATCCCCTCCCTACCCTTGACCTTCCCAGCGCTCGCTGACAAACAGCTGCCTGTCCTCAGCCACCCTCTCTGTCTGACTCTGGGAGCCCAGTGCAGCAAAGGGGTGGCGGGTGAATGGTCCAAGGTGAAGGCTGTGTGGCTGCTGCTGCCAGACCACAGGGGCACAGGAGGACGCCTGGGGTGGAGAGGGTGTGGTGGCTGATGGGGCTTTCTGCTGCTGCTTCTGTTTCCCTCTGTCCCTGGATGCTTTCAGAAGTGAACATTCTGATCTGGAACTGGAGGGCTGAGTTTGGAGCCCAGCTGTGGAAGGTGGCAGTCGGGGTGGGACCGGACGCCCTGGGCCTTGAGGCTCTGCCTGCCTCTGACTGAGGGCGCTTGGCTTCAGGGCTGTGAAGCTGCAGGTCCCTACCCAGGCTGAACTCCAGTTCCCAAGCCCACCTGTGTGGGGCTCCCCACCTCTGCCCCTGAGAACCACCTGGGAGCTTTTAGAAGGAATGTAGACCTGCCTTCCCCTAGAAATTCCAACTGGATTTGAGGTAGGAGGCAGAACGACTGCAGAGGAAGGGCTGGGAGGCTGGGCCAAACTGAGGACTAGTTAAAAGAGCTCTGGACCAGACACACCTCCCCGAGACACGCCCATCAGTGTGCCTGTCAGTTGACCGCTGCCATGGCAACACCCAGAGGCCACCACCCCTCTCTGTGGCAAAGATCCAACAACCCAGAAGTTACCACTCTAATTCTAGAAATTTCTGCATACCGCCCCTTAATTTGCATTACTTTGGGCGTAGGTATAACCCTGACTGCAGAACTGCCTCTGTGCTGACTCTCTGGGCCCACTGCCCGTGGGCTAGCCCTGCTCTGCAGAGAGCAGCCCCTCTGCTGCAGCTGCCCCCGGCCACTTCAATCAGAATTCCTGTCTAACACCACCGACTTGCTCTTGAATTCTTTCTTAGGTGATGCCAAGAACCCTCCCAGGCTAAGCCTCAATTCTGGGGCTTGCCTGCTCCACAGGACACAGGAGGAGGGATCCGAATGAGTGCACAGGCAGGGAAGGGCGCGCGCCCGTCCACACGAAGGGAGATGGGAGTGTGTGCAGGTGCGTGTGTCTGGCATCTGACACAAAGCAGGCCATGGCCACCCAGCCAATCTGCATGCTGGTCACACCCTGAAAAACACCCTGCTTAGAACTCCCAGCTGGGCTCTTTTTGCCCTTCATGCAGGAAGTCAAATTCACAGGGAGACAGTGAATATACCAGGAGGAGGGGTCAAACCGGGGGGCTGGCCTGGTGGGAGGACACCTGGGCCCCTCAGCACCTCCCTCAGGGACTGGACACCAGGCCGGGGGCAGCCGCTGCAGAGTAGTCCATGCACATAGGACAGGGCCCTGTTCAGGGTCGCACAGGAGAAGGGACAGTTGCCGACGTGACCGTGATTGAAATTCTCTGGAGCAGTGTTCAGTGGCAGTGTAGCCCCAATCATGTGTATTCTTTGCTTGTCTAGGACACGCTCGTGCATAGCCAAGAAGATTTAAAATGTTTATGCATTATGCAGGCCAGAGTAAAACAAGCCGAGGCGCTGTGGTTGCTGGGTGCGGGGGCTCATGTTAAGCGGCTCCTTGAGGAATCTTCAAGAGGGGAAACCTCGGCTCGGGGACGTGGGGTGAGAAATGCCAAGCCGCCCGGGCCCCGCTCGCCGAGGCAGACAGGAAGATCTGAGCCTCATCACCTGGAAAAGGAGATGATTTGGGTCTTCAGGGATACAGAGGAAAGGTTAAGGGAGAGAGACAGGACGTGGCGGAGACAGTGAGGTCCCCATCACCTAAGGGTGCAAGGAAGCGTCAGAGCAGAAGCAAGCTCTGCTGCTCACGGGGTGAGCATCTCCTCGCCTCGGCTTCTTCCGTGTAAAACAGGCACAAACCTCATGCCTGTACTGTAATCCCGGCACTTTGGGAGGCCGAGGCGGGCGGATCACGAGGTCAAGAGATTGAGACCATCCTAGCCAACATGGTGAAACCCCGTCTCTACTAAAAATACAAAAAATTAGCTGGGCGCAGTGGCTCACGCCTGTAATCCCAGCACTTTGGGAGGCCGAGGCAGGTGGATCACGAGATCAAGAGATCAAGACCATCCTGGCCAACATGACGAAACCCCATCTCTACTAAAAATACAAAAAAAAATTAGCTGGGCGTGGTGGCGTGTGCCTGTAGTCCCAGCTACTCTGGAGGCTGAGGCAGGAGAATTGCTTGAATCTGGGAGGCAGAGGTTGCAGTGAGCCGAGATCATGCCATTGCACTCCAGCCTGACACCTGGCTACGGAGGGAGACTCTGTCAAAAAAAACACACACACACACACACAAAAACAGGCATGAACCAAGACACAGCTTCTGCAGGCTGGAGGGCTAATGAGCCAATGGCCATAGCGAGCCCCCCTCCTCAGTCCTCCTGTGCCCACCCCCTCACCTGCCTCAGAGGAGTAGACTAAGTATGGCCCCACCCAGATTAGCAGAGATGATACAAGAGGAAGCATTCTCTTTTTCTTTTTTTTATTTTAAAGATGGGTTTCACCATGATGGCCAGGCTGGTCTTGATCCACCCACCTCAGGCTCCCAGAGTGCTAGGGTTAAACATGATGCCTAAACCAATGGGGAGACGATGTGGCTCCCGGCTTCGTGAGCGTTGTTTTATCCTGCGCAGGAGGCAGAGGCCATAACCGCTAGGGAGCACATGTGGGAGTGTGACCCGCCCCCCCTCATTCCTGGAGGCTCTCCTCTTGGAATGATGCATGCACAGGAGGTGGTCATTAGGGAGGGCCAGGGACACAGGCTGGCTCTTGTCCAAGGGTTCAGATCCCAGCCCTGCAGCCCCAGAGCTGGAGAATTTCCCAGAGGGGAAGGATACGGTCTTCAGATAGAAAGGACCTGCTGGAGAAAAGATGAAACCACAGCCCATAGTGGGCCCACAGGCAAAGAAACCTCAGAAGCTTCAAAAGAGAGAAAAATGCATCACAAGAAAAAGGATTCCTGGAATAGGGATGGGAACTCTAGAAGCTAGAAAATGATGTCTTCAGAATTCAGAGGGAAAGGAGCTTTCACTTGGATACAGGACCAACCAAGCTGTCAAACACGCGTGAGCTGAATGGAGACACTCTGGGTCATGCCAGCTCTCAGACACTGCATTCCATGCAGACTTTCTCGGGAAGCTCCTACAGGATATGCTTCAGCAAAACAAGGGAGTAAACGATGGCAGAGGAACACGTGTGGGAAGTAGAAAAGTTCCTCTTCAAAGTTTCCTTTCAAGAAAGAAATTCTAAGTGTTAGAAATAATAGTTTGCTTTACAGACTTTCTTCAAAGCCTTCTTTCTTTTTGCTAATAACTGTTTGTTAAGCCCTATCCCATATAGCTGTTAGGCATGCTCACAGGCATGTAGTACATTCTATGTCCTAGTACTTTAACCAAGATATGTATGCTATTACTTTTCTAAGTCCTTTTGCAAGCAACTTCCTGTCCCTTCCTTATTTGGACTTCCTCTTTGCCTCTACCTATTCAGCAAAGTTTTAAGTTATTAACCAATCAGGTTCAGTTTTAGATTATGAGATCTGGCTCCAACCAATGGAGATCAGACACAGCTGTAAAGACGAGCCCAAATGGGTAAAGGATAAACATGTCTGATTTTCCTTTGCTCGTTGTACTGCTGTGGCAAGATGGCTAACAGGAGCATCCTTTCTGGAGAAAGTAAAATTGCCTTACTGAGACATCCTTTGTCTCAGTGCTGATTTCTCTTTGTCGCACTGAGCAACTGTTTCCAACAACATGTACTCAGGAAAACAGGGGATTCGACTGTGAAGAAGGGAGCAGAAGGGAAGCTCCGAGCAAAGGCCGGGTGGCTCCTCCAGGGAGCAACTTGCAGGAGGCGGAGGAGGTATCGCTCTGGTTCTGTGTTCGCTGTGCTGTGGCTCCGTCCTTCCCCACTCTGCTGGGGACACCCTGAAGGCCTTTTCTCTCTGTGTCCTACTCTGGGAAATCTCATGTGATTTTTCTCTTCATTTTCTTCTTCCTATTTCCTATTTTCTTTCTTTCAAGAACTTGAAAGTTGAGCTCCCTTAACTGATTCTCTAATTTCTTGGGGTTTGTGCCCTGTTGTTTATTTTTTCCTGGACTTCAGCCTCTGTCCCTGGCTTTGGATGCTTGTCTTGGCTGTCATGTTGCTTCCTAATGGCCCCTCCATGGTGTACCCAGGGCTCGCCTTGGAAGCGCAGGTCCTTCTTCAGTGCTCAGAGGATGCGGAGGGGAGTCTTCTGCTCCCAGAAGCAAACTTTTCCCTCCTGTTTCCTCCTGATTGCTCTGGCCTGGTCCTCCATGTGGGCTTTCTTCCCTCTGGCTCAGGTGAGGACACAAGACCTTGTCCATGAATCTGGAGGGTGCAGCAGAACCTGAGCCAGAGCCTCCTGACCAGATCTGAATGAAGGCGTAACAGCTGACAAACCCAAAGAGAGCCCAGACTCCCATGGTGGAGCACTGTGGCCTACTCCCTGGCCCCCGTGGATGGTACCCCAGAGAGAAGACGCCACCTCGCTCACCCTCCTCCAGCTCAGGGACAGCTTTCATTGCTGAATCACGAGTTGAGCGTCCATCTTCCAAGACCCTCTGCCTGAACAGCAGGGCTTCATAAAGCCAAAAAAGAGAAAGGGGTGGTGGAGTGTCCCCTTCTGGCATCGACCTTGCCAGTTCTTGCTTCTGCCCTGAGCGATGACCACCCAGGTCAGGAGAAAGCAGATGTGCAGGTGATGAGAGGCTATGTCTTGCCCCACCTTTGGCTGCCTCATTCACCAGGTTGGCTGAGCTGCAAGGGACAGAAACCCAACTCCACCATCAGGAGCACAGAGTGGGAGCAGCTGCTTCACGCATCTAGGATGTGAGGCCGGGGCTGGCTGGGGCACAGCTGGATCCAGAATGCATGGGCCACCACACCTTGTCTTTCACATGTTCTCATGTCACACACGTGTCCTCCTGCGGAGTGTGGTGTGGCTGCTGGCTGCTCACCTCCTGTCAACTGGGAGAGCCCCTGTGGGAGGGACAGCCTCCCCTCATGTCTCCAGCAAAAAGTCCCACAGGAGACTCTAATAGGCTTCCCGGGGCGACAGGGATACCTGGTGAAGGGAATGTCTCACTGGTGACAGCAGGTGCCCCATCCAGGTCTCGGGGTCATCACAGAAAGTTTCCGTGGGGGACTATTTACAGTAGCAAGGCTGGGTAGGGAGATTCAGTAAGGGGTGGTGGGTTGTCCTGAGGCTAGCAGCAGCTGGGAGACACCCACTGAGGGGCTGGGTCTGAGAGGGGTGGTCACATGGAGAGGGCTTCCTGATGGGAGCTGTGCTCTCCACAGGGGTACAAGGCTGACTGTGGCAGAGAGAGAGAGCTGGGGGCAAACACTCACCCCCACTTTCTTTTCACCCTCATCTCCTGTGGGTCACTCATATGGGCAGAGTCCACCAGAAACTAAAAGGAAGTAGCTCACTGACACATGCCAGGAAAGTCACCTTCCAAGACCCAGGGTCGGGGACAGTGGGTCTGGAGCACCAGACGGACATGATCCCACCCAGGGGTGGGGATGGCTGCTGTAACTATGGTGGTGAGGTTGGTGGGAACCAGTGGGGGCATGGTGACAGCAGCAGTGGAGTGCTGGTAATGGTGAAGGGGTGATGGTAACCGTGGTGATGGGGTGATGGTAACCATGGTGATGGTGGTGATGGTAACCATGGTGATGGGGTGATGGTAACCATGGTGATGGGGTGATAGTAACCATGGAGATGAAGAGGTAACCCTGGTGATGGGGTGATGGTAACCATGGTGATGAGGTGACAGCAGTGGTAGGTGATAGTAACCATGATGATGAGATGGTAACCATGGTGATGGGATGATGGTAGCCATGGTGATGAAGGGTAACCATGGTGAAGTGGTGGTGGTAACCATGGTGATGGGTGATGTAATCATGGTGATGGGTGACAGCAGTGGTAGGTGATGGTAATCATGATGAAGAGGTAACCATGGTGATGGTAACCATGGTGATGGTGTGACAGCAGTGACAGTGACACTCCTAGGGTTGACTCTAGGCATGAAAGCAGTCAAAGTGACATTGATGATCTTTATTGTGCTAGTGACACTGTTTCCTTCTATCCTCAAAACGCAGCCCAAAGGCAGTGAGTCCCTCCTGTCCTCCCGGAGGTTCTCAGCCTGCCTGCTGAAGGCCCACTCCATGCCAAGCTGCACAACATATCTGGAGGAGTCTGGTTTGGGCAAATGCTTCCTGGGTGTGCAGCTTCCCACACAGACGCATACCCTCACCCTTACCCTCCTGCCACAGGCGCCCACCAACTCCCCCAGCCCTGCTGTCTCAGGTCAGGGGGTAGAGAGGAGGCACCAGCGGGGAAGCCAGTGGAGAGAGCTGCCTGGCTGCCGCACTAATCAGGCCCTGTCCCCTCCCCCGGGAGAACCCCTTCCCACTGGCTCCTCTGAGCTGTCATCTGGTGGCTAATTAGAGCCAATTTGCTCTGGATCCAAACAGTGTTCACTGCCACGCAGCAGGCAGCCAGGGGACAGTGGGAATCCCCCCACAAATTATCGAGGATGAGCCAGGAGGGGTGTGCCTTGGCACAGAGGTGCCCGGGGCTTGAGTGCTCATCTCCCTGACCTGTCCAGCTCCTCAGGCCCATGCAGGAGCTGGACCCGTGCTGTGGGGCAGCAGGGAAGGCATGGGCCTGAGGGTCAGGCAAGTGGCCGGGGAGGGCCCTGTGGAGGCTGTGGCCAGGGAGGGGCCTGTGGAGGCTGTGGCCGGGGAGGGGCCCTGTGGAGGCTGTGGCCAAGGAGCGGGGCAGGGGGTCACCTCATCTGCCCTTTCTTTTCCCAAACTAGCAGCACGGGCACCCCCAGCAAGGATCACTGTGCATTCATCATCCACTCGTCCCACGGACGTTCACGCAGCACTGACCCTGGGCCTGCCCCAAGCCACGGCTCAGGATACCAAAAGACTTCAGCCAGGCCCTGGGCTCAAGGCCCTGCATGGCAGAGCTCTGGGCCTGTTTCTGACCATCAAGCAGGAGCAGATTTTCTGAGTGCTCATGTGAGCCCTGTCATCGCCTGCACCTAGGAGTAAGTGGCACACCGTGAACGCTGCTCCCTGGGACTTGCACCCATGTGGGGACATGAGCTCTGTTATGTGGTTAAGGATGAAGCCAGACCCAGGGGCTGCGGAACTCAGAAAGTGATGTTGCCACCAGAAGAGGCTTCCTGGGGAGGTGGTGATGTGGGCTGGTCCCAAGCAGAGATCCGGTCTGGAGAGGCGGGAGAGTCGTGGCCGACGGGGAGTGCGTGGCTCCCACCATACAGATCAGAGTTTACAGCCAGGCTCCAACGCTGCAGAATTTGGGGAGAGTCGCCAGGGTCCCCCCGGCCTCAGTGGACTTGTCTGTGAAGTGGAAATATCTGTATTTAAGCCTAGGACCCTGAGCCCTTCACAGCACAGGAATTCCTGAGAGAGGCTGAGCTGGGGCCTCTGCTTGGATGAATTCAACTTGTGCAGCCCAAATCGCCTCTGTTGGTTCTAGACCTGACCCGACGTGGCCCCCCTCAGCCCTTTCACGCTTCACCCCAACTCGCTTCCATCTGAAGCAGTTCCAAGCAGCGCCCTCACTGTGACCCGATGGCGACTGTGTGTCTGGGACTGGGCGTGAAGACTCAGGAGATGCCTCCGCCCTCGGCGGCTCACTGCCCAGACATCTGGGGGGGCTGGGAAACCCTGGAGCCATCACGAGGCAGACATGAGTCCGGGCTGGGTGGGGCTGTGTCCAGGGATGTGGCTGGAGAAGTGGGAGGTCCCAGCCTCCAGGAGAGGCAGGGAGGTTTCCTGGGAAAGTGGAGCCTGGACCTTGGCCTGGGGCCGCCAGGGGATGACCACAGCAGGCACAGTGAGCAGGAAAGACATCCTCGGGAGGGGACTTCCCAGCAGTCCGCGGAGCCGGGTGTCAGTATCACGGGCGCAGGCTCTGGAGTAGGAAGGACCGGGTCAGACTCGGGCTTTGTTTGAGTCACTCAACACCTCCAGGCCTCAGTTTTCTCCTCTGAAAACTGGCAATGACACTCCTGATGTGGGTGACTTTGGAGCACACCACGATCCACCATCATGACTGACCAGGCCAGGGATGACCCCCCACCACGACACCAGGCGGCACATCACAGTGGCCCCCACACCTCCCCCACCTTGGTGACTGGTCCAGGAATGACCCCAGCCTTAACCTGAGCCAGCAAGTCCCTTCGGAGGGATTTTTAGGATGGGTGCAGCAGGGGCAAGCTGTGTGGCTGCTGAAGCTCAGAGCTGCAGATCCAGGAGCTGGTGGCCACCATGCGCGCAGTGCGCTGAAGAAGGCTGGTTTGCAGGGGACCAGGGGGTGGCACTCAGAGGCAGGAGGTGGGCAAGTGCAGGGCTCCCAGAGTCCAGAAACCCTAGAGGCCCAGTGCCACCATCCCGGCTGGCCAGGGCTTTCCCGGTGGGAGGTCCTGTGGGGTCTGCACTGGTTGCACTAGGCTGCTGCCACTCAGCCCATCCCCTAGCCAGCGGGTCCATGCTTTGGGGTGTGTGCAGATTCCAAATGTGATGACACATGGAGGGAACTCAGCCCAGTGAACCCAGAGCCTGGGGCAGCCCCTCAGCCCCACCATCCACACGGACATGCAGGCTGCAGCCCCACTGTGTTCCAGCAAGGAGGTTTTCCTTCTGGAGTCGCCCATCCTGTCTCCCACCCACTGTGTGGCCACCCTCCCCACTTTGGCTGCTGGAGTCATCGCCCTGAATCAAAGACCAGGGGCTGTCTGCCATGTAGACCTGCTTATGGATACTGCAAGCTCCATACACAGCACTCCAGGCCCCTCATGGGGGCACCCTGCCAGCACCACCTCATGCCAGCCACACTGAACGGCATGTTCTGCTATGGCCTCTGGAGTCCAAGACCATCCTCACCCCATCCTTCCTCTCTGCACTCCCACGCCCCTACCCTGTGCCCAGCTTTGGAAGCAGACAGTGGTTTACATGGGAGGTGAGCCCTGGAGAGACCAGTAGGGGTGGGGCCTGAGACAGGGAAGTAAAGCAGCCAGTAGGGTGTGCTAAGGCCACTGGCCACCGTGGGCAGCTGGAGGCCGGTCCCAGAGAGAGCAAGGGGAGTGGTGTGGCCAGGCCCTGGGAGCCATCTGCCAGGCAAGGCTCATGGCTGCCCCAGCTTTGCCCAGAGAGTGTGAGTGCCCAGCACTTCCACATGACCCACAGTGGCCAGGTGAGCCCCACGGGCCAGAGATAGCAGGGCATTCAGGGGCTCAGGCAAAGCAGGCGGCTGCAGGGACGGCAGCATTGTGGGAGGCCGAGGGGACAGCAGCATGGCCAGTGCCTGCTCCTCTGTCCTGCCTGCCTCTGCCTGTGCAGTGCCTCTGGCACTCACACACTTGCCTACTCCTGATCTGTCACCCACAGGGACACCGAGCAGCCCTCTCGGGCCCTGGAGCCCTCGTTCTGCGGGCGTGCTGGGTGGCCCTGATGCATTGACTTGCACGTGCCCGCCTCGGCCTGTGGGCCTCTTGCTGGAACATGGCATCACTTCCTCAGTGTGTCCAGCACCAGGAAGAGGAGTTTGGCAACCATCGGCCCATGAGCAGATTCATCTGGAAGTTTGTGAGTTGCTTCCAAGCTTGGGAGTGGGGAGCCAATGTCCCTAGCAAGCAGGAGAGGGGAAATCTCCCCAGGGAGCAAGCCGCAGGGCAGGTGGGAGTGGGCGGCCATTCTCCTGGGAGCCTGGCAGCTGTCCGACCCCTGGGGCCGAAGGCCAGGCTGCAGGTCCCCAAATATGATGAAGGCACGGCCCCGCTTTCAAATCAGGCAAATGGAAATAATTTTTTTTTAGGTCAGGGTGAAGAAAGAAGAGAACACTTAGGAGACAGAAATTACAAAATTCTCAATAATTGCCTCTTAAAAGCATTTTAACTCCCTGGAGGTGAGCGGCCCCTGTGTTGAGCTGATCCTCGGGCACCAAGCCACGCAGCAGCAGAAGAGGGGTCCCGGCCTGGCAGGAGCCCCACCCTGGAGCTCGAGTTAGGGGCGGACAGGAGCCGGGTGCCACGGGGCCAGAGATCAAGGTCAGCGCCAGCCCCTGCTGACCTCCCTCCCGGAGCCCCAGCCCAGCCCACAGTCCATACCCGACACATGCTGACATGTGTCTGCAGGACCTGTGCAGACCGACAGCAGCTGCTCCCTGCAGAGGAACCAGTAAACTCTCTCTGGGGCCATTACCCAACGGGCCAGCGCCTCCAGCTGGCCTTTGTCTCCAGGAGAGGGCTCGGGATCCGCTCTGGGAAGTGCCTCTCCTCCCTGTGCTCAGCCCAGGAGGAAGCGCCACAGCGGGAGCTCAATCAGCAAGGAACTTGGGGCCAGCTGAAATGGGGGTGGGTTGTTAGAATCAGGAGCTGTGACCCGAATAAGCCATGTCTGCCAGCGGGGAGGTGGCCAGAACAGCGGGGTTCATAGCATGGAGCTGGCTGTGGTGGGGTGAGTACAGCCGGAAGGAGGGTGCGGGCCAGGCCAGAAGTGTCCACAAGGGGCCGCAGGGGAGTCTCAAGGCCAGATGGAAGAGGGTCGGTGATAATTAATAATGACGAGAAGGTTGAAGAAAGGTGTTTTAATGTGAGTGAGGGTCTGGGAAATGTAGCCATAAGTTTAGAGGCAGGAAGGAAATTAAATATGGCTTCCAGTTAGAGGGGCTGGGCAGGGGCCAGATTATACAAGATGGAGGCAGATCCTGAGGGAAGATCAGGAAATCATTTCCTAAATGTAGGCTGACCATGAGAGCATTCTTAACCCTGACCACTTACAACAGACACCCAGAAAATAATTAAATGGATGGATGGATGGATGGATGGATGGATGGATGGACGGATGGATGGATGGATAAATAGATGGATGAGTGGATGGATGAAGGGGTGGATGAATGGATATACAGGTATATGGATGGATGGATGGATAGAGAAATAAATGGGCAGGTGGATGGATGATAGATGAATGACAGAGGATAGATGGATGAATGGATGTGTGGATAAATGATGGGCAAAGGATGGATGGATACGTGGATGGGTGATGGCTGGATGAAGGGGTGAGGGATGGATGGATGGATGGATGGATGGATGGATGGATGGATGGATGGCTAACAGACTGCTTCACTTAGAACCTAGCCGTGTAACAAGAATTCCATCCCCACTGAATTCAGTCTCTGCCCTGAATTCCCAGTGCCTGGATACTCTGGAACTTCTGCCCAGGTTCCATCTGACCCCCAAAACTCTGCTCAAGAGTGACTGGACTATATAATAGAAACTGCCTCTATTCTGATTCCCGTGTGGAATGTCAGTGCAGGCAACCTTTCTTAGCTGGGCTCCGACACCCCTCTGGATGTGAGCCACACTGCCTGCCCTAGGAAACCGGCCCTGACCCATCACTTGCTGGCAGGGGTCCTACTTTACCTGGAACCAACATCCCCCCTTCCTGCTCCAGACTCTGATAACCTCCATTTAAGACTCTGGAACCCAGGCCATAGGACTTCCAGCCACAAGCCCTAAGACAGCAGCAGGAGGGCAGCAGTCCAGGGAGCCTCAGTCACATGGGAAGGAGCTGCTGTTTCCTTGGGGATGTCCAGTCAGACCCTCGAGGCCCTTGTCCAGCCCCTTCCAGACCACTTGGTCATTGCCGCAGTGCCCCCTTGGCCTGCCAAGCCCAGCTCTCCCCTCCAGCCCACCTTGCCCCGAGGTCTTCTAGCCGCAGCCCCAGCCCCCGACTGCTGCTCTTGTCTGCTCTTGAGGACCCTCGCCCTTGGCTGTGAGCTGCCCCTCAGTCCTGGCTCTTGCTGGCCTCCTGCCCCTGCAAAGCATCTCCAGAAGCCTGTCCCCTATCACCCGAGGTGCCATGGTGTGGCTCCCCGACCCCTGCACCCACCTCATCTGAAACCCTCTGTGCTCATCCAGTCCATCTTGATACCACCTCCTAGGAAGCCCCCTCCTGCCTTCTCAGGGATGGGAGGCCCCCCCTACTCTGAGTCCCCCTAGCCAAGGCCCCTCCAGCAAGAGCAGGAAGGAAAGGCCTGCCCTAAGGACCAGTGAGGGCCTCAGTAGCCCCACATGGGCATGGCCTGGGCTCCGGCCTGGGCTTCTGTGTGTGGCGTGGGCAGCACAACCGCCTCGTGGCGCTGATGAGCCGGTCAAGAAGCTGAGCGGTGCCCAGTGCCTGGCAGATGCCCAGTGAACATAGCTTCCTCTCTTCCTCTGCCTTTAGTGCAGGGAAAGCCCAGCAGGCAGCTCAATTCTCAAAGAGGCCAACCCAGCAGCTCAGACAGGATCACAGAGCCCCAGCCGGCAGGTTCATGCCCCAGCCGCCGGCACTTCCTCCCTGCAGCCAGGCCCCAGACAGGCTGCCCCTCTCCAAAGCTGGAGAGCTCTTCAGGGTGTGGCTGGGACTTTCACCCGGGTTGTGGCCATGGCTGTGGTCAATCCCTTCTGTCCCCGGCCATGGGGGCCCATAAGCCAAAGTCCCCAGCAGGAAACCGTTCCTATCGCCCCCACTTTCACAAGGGTCATCAAGGCTTAGGGGAAGGAGCCCCTCAGGGTTGCCCAGCATGAACTGAGGAGGCGGGACCTCACCCACTCCACACCAAATTCCAGGGCAGAATCCTGGGATCCCAGAGGCACGGCCAGGGCCAGTCCCCAGCTCCCTGACACTGACACCTGCTGGCATCTGCCCCTCATATGCTGTGACATACGTAAGAGAAATCTGCTGGCCTCCTGCGAGACGCCCCCCGGGTCTGCCCTCAGTGAGCCCCAGGAGACCCTGGAGCAGGCACCCAGCAGAGAAGGAGGCAGAGGGCCCCGAACCTGGTCTCTGACTGCTCGAGCCTGCCGTGTGGCCTCTCTGAGCCTCACTTCTCTGTCACTTTGGGGTGCCATGCTTAGGAGCAGGAACCTTGGGTCACAGGGTATGAATCTCCACCCTCCTTCTGTACCTGGGCGACCTCTCCAGGCCCGTTGCTTCATTTGTACAAGGGGACAGAACTGAACATCGTCTGCGGGTGACAGCAGCATGGAGAGAAGCCGGCGAGGCGTGAGGACCCCAGCCCTGGGGCACAGCGGGACCCGTGTCTCAGGAGAAACCAGGCGAAGGCGAAGGGCCGGTGCATCCGATCAAGGGCTGAGCAACTGCTGGGCCGTGAGAAGCCAGACACAAGTCCCAGCAGGGCACGGGGGCGTCAACTCGGCTCTCGCTCAAAGAGGCAAACAAGAAACAAAGCAGCTGGTGGCAGGAGGTGAAGGAACCCCACGCCTTGAGCCCCACTCAGCCCTCCCAAACCCTCCATCCGAACAGGCCCTTTCTGCGGATGCTGGGGAGGCCCAGGGGAGCCAGTGCTGACCTGTCCACCTCCATCTCTGTGAAGCCCAGGCCCCCAGGCCCCCGCCCACGCCCAGGAAAGCTGCTGCGTCACGCCTGCCTTGACAACCTCTCCTCTACCGCTTCTCGCTGCAGTCGGAGCTCATGGCGGGTGTGAGTCGTCAGAACCTGCCTCCTACTGAATGAAGTGTGTTTGCCACTTTTTGCCCGTGAAGCCGTGGGAATCAGGTTTCTGAGCGATTTGCAGAGCTCAGCAGGAAAGCAGGTTCCACAGGTAAGGACCGGAGGCCTCCCCCCTTCTGTCCATTCAGCAGTGACAGGAACAGAGTCATGTGTCCCGACCTGCCTCAGTTTCCTCATCTGTGAAATGGGAACAAGGTTGCCCCGATCCACCCGAGATGTCGGTGAGTTTCAAGAGCCAGAGTCGCGGCCTGCAGCATTGGGCACCGTGCATGGGGCTGTGCCATCCACGTCCATGGGAAATGACCCTGGGAGGACTTCGCTCCCTCTTGCAGCTCTCCCCACAGCCAGCTGCTCACCCTCCAGCCTCTCAGGAGTGGGCTTCTTGCTTTCTGGGGCCCCCTGGGCAGCGTGGTGGTGACAGCTATGCTCCGGACCCTCTGGATCCCCAGCAAATGCCCTCGCTGGGCTCCCTTACTCTTGCACAAATCAGGTGACTGGTGAACGTGCTGACCTCCTCCTGCCTTCCCTTCCTTTATTTACTTTGCTGTGCTTTAAATTCATGCTGCCCTGGAGTCAGCCGCACAGCCCGGCCCGGGTGACACAGCAGGCAGTTTCCTCCAGCCGCAGGGGAAGAGACAGCACGAGGATCCCAGGCCCCCCCAGGCTTGTACCATCTGCAGCTCCCCCGGCCCATGGGAAGCCCCCGCACTGTCGACCAGGCTGGCAAAGTCCTCCAGGTCCAGATGGAGCCACTTCTCCATCCACAGCCAGCGGCTGACACAGCCCCAGGGCTGCCACTATCTGAGAGGACCAGGGCGATGGTGAGGCCACGTGTTGAGGCCACGTGTGTGAAGGGACTGATGTGTGTGAAGCCACTATCAGGCCACTACCTCACTACTGCTCATGACACAGATGATAAAGCAGAAGGACGCTGGAAACCCTGGGGATGTGGGGCAGTCCCTCAACCCTGTGACCTCAGGAATATGAAGACGAGTAATTCTCATTGCACACCCGCTCGAGGGTACACACCTGGCCCCGGCAGGCGCGCAGAGCCTGGGAGTTCCGCGCAGCCGCACAGTCAGGCCCTCGGAGTGGGAGGGATGGAGAGCTGCTCAGGCTCCGACAGAGAAGGCAAGACCTGGAACCTCACGCTGGCCTCGTAGACACAGGGGCCCTCCGGGGCAGGGGCCAGCAGCCTCGTCCATCCAGCTGCCTGCACCCAGCACCCAATGAGCAGCTGTTGAGGCCAGCCAGGCCCACAGCGCCCCCTCGGCACCCGGGACCTTCTGTCAAAGGTCTCTGCTTCTACAAGGGGCTTGTCTGAGTTTGGCGAGTCCAGGGCACCTCCCCAGGCTCCAGCTGTGCCCCAAGTGCAGTGGGATGGGAAGCGCTAGCAGCACGGCAGCACCTGGCAGGCAGCGAGGCCCCCCCAGGCCTGCACACCGTCAGGAGCTGGCACCCAAGGCAGACAGGGAGACAAGTAAGGCTTGGAGAGGCGCAGGGACTTGCTGCTGAGACTGCAGAAGCTTCGGACACTGAAAGCAAATGCTCCGTGTGTCAGGCCAGGATGGGTCTCCCCCTCCCTTCCCAGGCTCCCCGCTCAGCCCCCGGACACGCTGTAGACACGGCCTCCTCAGGACTGCCCGGTCCCCAGGGAGCTCACACCACCCGAATCCTCTCTGCTGTACTTGCCTGCACACAGCAGGAAGACGCTGTCCTGTTTTGTATTCTGCAGCTTACGGGAAGGCGAAAAGAGTCATGAAATGTCTGAGGAATTAATAAACTATGGACAAGTGAGGGATCAATGTTCTTTTTGTCTGGAATATTTTTCTGCAGATAGCAGCACGCCCCTATTAACAACAGCAGCAGAAGTCAGACACCGAGAGGCAGGCGGGCGCCCACCACTCACGGTCCCGCTGCCCGAGACCGCGGCACTGGCAGTGTTCAGAATGTTTTCTAACTTAGCTTTCTGACTCAAATACATGCATCGTTGCAACTGAATCTAATTAGAACCCTTGACGAGCCCTTCCTGAGGAGCATTTCTCAGGGGAACTTGTCTGTCCAGTTGCAGGGTAACCTGGAAGCCAGAGGCGCCCCACGAAAGCACTTCGCCCAGGGCCCTCCCCATCTCACGCCACGCTGCAGGCCCACGCGAGTCAGGGGCTTCTTCCCAGGCGGAGGACTCGGGGCGGACCCGCGGAGGGGCCCACAGCCACCTGGTCCCTCCCTTCAAGGAGATTGTTGCCAGCTTAGAAAGCGGACAGGTATCTACATTCTGGGTTTTTCTTTCAGTTTGCTTCAGCAATTTAATTCCAGCCCGTACAGGGTTGAATAGTTTCCCAATGCATGCCTGCCTTGCAGGGCCGGCTGCTCCCAAGGTCTGGAATCGCCGCGGCCACCAGACAAAGCCAGCACCGTCTCCGGTCCTCGCAGCTCCGCAGAGACGTTCTGTGCCGTCCCTTAGACCGCTCCATCTTGCAGAGAAGACAGGACGACTGTCATTAGGGCAGAGTGTGGTTTTGTGTTTTCTCTCCCAATACTTATTGAATTCCTTTTGTTTATCTTTGAAATTAAAAGATCATGCCGGAACGTATCTGGAGGCGTGGGCTCCTCTCACGGCTGGCGCGCCTGCCCGTGCACCCGTGTGGGGCTCTGGTGGCTCCAGCACGCTCACTTCCCGGACGCTGGGGTCTTTCCTTCCGCCCCCTGCTCCGGTGTCCGCCTGCAGGCCGCCTGCCCCTCAGATTGTGCCCACAGCTCCAGTGTTTGGTCTCTCGCCTCTCATCTGGAGCTGGAGGGCCTGTGCGCCTCCAGGCCCCAAGGACGTGCTGCCCTCCGCTGCCCTGTGTGGGTGTCAGGTCCACCGTGGCCTAGAACTTGAACTCCAACAACCCCTGCGCCCCCTCAGCTTCCTTCACGCGCAGCCCGTTCCCTTCCAGGCACCTGCTTCTTCTTCGGAGCAAACATTTCCTTTTAGTCTTTGTTATGTTTTTGTTTGTGATTCGGGGGTACCCATTCTTACACAGGTATGTTTCGTGATGCTGGGGTTTGGGGTTCAGCACAGTGCCTGAGATGTGGCGTTTCCACCCTTGCCCCTCACCTTCCCTCCCCACCTTTGAAGTCCCCAGTGTCTGTGGATCCATCTTTATGTCCGTGTGCACCCAGCGTTTAGCTCCCGCTTGTAAGTGAGAGCAGGTGGTGTCTGGCTTCTTGTCTCTGGGTTAATTCACTTAAGTGAGTGCCTCCGGCTGCATCCACGTTGCTACCAAGGCCATGATTTCGTTCTTCTTCACGGCTGTGGAGGGTTCCACGCTGTGCGTGGACCACATTTCCCTTCTCCGATCCACTGTTGTGGCCCCTGCGTGGATTCCATGTCTTCGCTGCAGTGGCCCCGGGCGTTCTGTGTGCCCTGGGAAGGCACTGTGGTTTGGGATGCTTGTTTCTGTGGTGAGTCCTCCCCTGAGCTCTGCTGTCCTCCTGCCTGCAGGATGTGTCCCCTTTCCTCTGCACTGCCTCTCACCCACAAGGGGAGGGACCCCCTGGCCTGCCCCCCTCACCCGCCTTCCCTCCAACTGGTGCTGAGTAAACCCCATAGAGGGATGGCTGGAAGGCAGAGGATGCCCACAGCACCCACCCTGCTCAGGCCAGCGTGGCAGGTAGAGTGGTTTCGGGTCCCCTGCCCCATGCCTGGCCCCTCTTATTTCCCTGTCAAGCTGGACACGTGAGAAAACAACAATTCCCACCATGCACTGAGGCAGGGCTCCTCCCCTCCACCCCCACAGGAGCGTGGGCCCCTCCACTCCCCAGCTTGACTGTGGCTCCCTGCCTGCTTGTCTCAATAAAGCACAACCCCAGGACAGGAATCTCGAGTTGGTGCTGACTGCACCCTTCCACATGGGGGCAGACGGAAGAGAGGCATCCTGACGGGCTCTGTGTGCCCGTGGGTGGGGTGTGCCTCCTCGGGCAGCGGCGCTGCTTTTATGCCCAGTTTCACTGTCAGGAAGCCAGTGATAAGTCTCCCAGGGCCTGGGCAGGGGAGCTGCCAGCCCTACGTGTCATGGGGCGGTGAGCCTGGACCCTTCGGCTTCTTGTCTCGGGGGCTCCATCTACTGAGCAGCAACCAGGAGCCCCAGGGTGAGCAGCAGAATCCAAGGACTGCCCTCTCCTGGGAGAGTGTGCCATCCAGCACCCAGCTCAGAGCCAGAGGCCTGGCAGTTGGGATGTCATGGAAGGGAAGCCCAGTGCCCTGCCTGGGGACCTGAGCCCAATTTTGCACCCCAACCCCAATTACACGGCACAGGGGGGCCAGGGCCAAGTGGGGATTGGGATCCCAAGGCTACAGAAGACAGGGCATACCTTCAGAGGGTGTGGGTGATTTTCCAAATTCAGCTTCATCATGAAACATCTCTACAGGGAAATACTCACTTGCTGCCAATCGGGATGGACGTGACTCCCGGCTATGGGGCCATGAGTCTTTCCTTCCTGTTCTTTTTACTTATTTGTTATTGGTTTTAAATAACTGATCTCAATTCGTCAGTAAAATATGGATATTTGGGCCTCAGATTCCCTGATGTTCCCACCCTGCAAGGTTTCCGTGTGTCTGCTCCCAGTTCCACAGGCCCTAGAGGGAGGCCGGCAGGCCGGGCTGGTCTCAGACACACTCAGCTGCGTCGGCTCCGGCCTCAGCCCGCAGCCTTCCCCCGGCACACTCAGCAGACACAGCCCCGAACCACAGCCGGGAGCACTCTGTTCCCAGGAGCACTCGGTGTCAGGCTGTTGCAGAATGTGCCCACACTGGTGTGGCTAGGGCCACAGTCCCAGTGGGAAGATGGGGACTGGGGTCACAGGACCATGCACACCTCCACAGGCCACCAACCCCCTCTGCCTGGGGGGACTGCAGGGACCATGGGTTCCCCAGACCCATCCCGAGTCAGCAGGCCTCCAAGGACTGATACGCCCTCAGACCAAAGTCAAGGCCGTGGGCAGCTTCCTGAGCACACGCATCTGGAAAATGCACAAAGTCAAGCGTGGGCCTGCCCTTCGGACTAGCCTGAGCCCAGGCGCCGGCAGTCATCAGCATGGGAGGGGCCTCTCTTGGAAAGGATGGAATCCCTGAAGGAGGAGGGGCGCTGGTCTTCAACTCCAGGATGGGCCACGAAGAGGCTTTAGACACGCTCACACCGAAAATCCGCCCAAGCCCATGTACTGTTACCCAGGCTCCACCGATTCTGTTCATTCCCACACCCAGAAACAGGCCCTCCACCGGAACCAGCGAGAAACTGGCCCAGCACCCAGCAATCAGGAGTCATGGCTGTTTCTGTTTGTTGCGTATTTTGACTTTCACCCTGAGTGGGGCTGAGTGGGGTCTCTCAGGCCTGTGGGCTTCCGCCTCCTGCTGCTTTCCTCGGCCCTCGCTGGCCAAAGCATGTATTTAGGGGTCAGCCTGGGAGATGTGGGTCCTTCTGGGAGCCCGGCCCATTTGCAGGAAAGCAGGTGTGTGACAGCTGCTCTGGCCTGACTACGGTCAGTAGGCCCTGGTGTGTGGGCGGGCGGTGTCGGGGCGGTGACTGCAGGACACTCAGCTCAGGAAGTGTCCCTGCCGCTGGCCTCCTTCCCCCACTTTTGAGGATCATCTGACCTAGGTCATGGCAAGGCGCATGCTCTTTAGCCGAGACCCACTAAAGGTGCAGGGCAGACCCCTGCGTGCTCAGCACAAAGCGTGCCCTGGGTGGGACCCCCGCAGACAGCTCGGGTCAGACAAGCCCCTGCCACCGCCCATGGGGAGGCCAGCAGCCCCCAAGGGTTGTCTCAACCTCCCAGCACCTTCCCGTGGCCTGCGGCAGAGGAGGCACCCACGGAGGAGGAGGTGCCCACGGTGTTCCCAGGAAGCCTCGGGCCCAGCGCTCTCTCAGTCTCAGGCTTCTGGGGGCCTCTCAGTAGCTCTTAGCTGCTGTTCCTCCCACTTGCTGTGCCCTGCGGCCTCTGTGCAGGACTGACTGCTCCTGGGCAGTGGGGGCTCTGCTGAGCAGTCTCCCCCAGGGCTGACCCTGCGAGGGCAGGCACCTATTGGGCCAACTCTGCACCCCCATCATATGGCAGAGGGAATGAATGAATGAATGAATGAATGACAAACTCATTAATAAGAACTTGGAAAATAAGGGAACTGAGCCACGAAGTAACAAGGAGCCCCCATCTCGGGCCATAGGAGAGCCCGTAGCATACAGCAAGATGCCGGCTGACATCTATTTGGACTTGCTGTGTGTTCACACTGTTGTAAGCACTTTCTGCCCCTGACCTCTGGGATCCTCATGACAGTTCTCAGAGCAGATGCCAGTTCTCAGCCCACTGCACAGACGAGAACACCGGGACTCAGCACGGGCCAGTGATTAGAGATCCGTGTTTGCAGCAGTGACACAGCCAGGATCTGAACCTGCGGCCGGCCATCACTTGTAACCATGGCTCCACCCTGCCCTGGGACAGAGCTCCCAGGTCCTGAGCACTCCTCACTCACCTGCACTGCTGAGAGCCTGGCAGTGCCCCCAGCCCAGTGTCGCTGTCAGCCGTGCAGTGAGCAGGGGAAACGGATCCCAGGGAGAATTGGCGAGTCTTCCTGGGGCTATTTGAAGATACGAGACTGAAAAACGAGGTAATTTACCTGGTAAGCGATTCAGAATGTTATGTTTAGATTGGAACAAACATGGTTATATTAAGAATGCAGGACGGATTTTGAAGATGTAACAAGAGATGGCTAAGAAACGGCAAGCCACGAGGTTGCACCTCTTCTAACCATCCTGGGGCAGAAGCGACCCTCTAGGCGCCCCGTGATGCAGTCCTAACTATACCTAATTAATAAGAGAGTCAGTGGAGAACCGGAGAGGTTGAGCCACCAGCCCACGCCCGCCCAGCAGCGCCTCTGGACCAGAGACGCCCTGACAACGGCTTGGGCCCAGGTGCTGCCCCAGAGTCAAGTGGATGAGTTACCACCACAGTTACAGACGGAAACACCGCACTCCAGTCGGCTGCTGGCACCCAGCCGTTTTGCCTCCTGCCCTATGCCCCCTGCTCTCTCCTCCAGCCAGAAGTGCAAGTACAGAGAAGGTGGTAACAGTGGGGCCAACCTTAACTAAAGGGCAGAATTATTCTCCTTCCCCTTCCTCCCACCGTGGGAGCTGTGCCGTGCTGTCTACACGGCTGCTCTCCTGGTCACACGTGAAGGGTAGCTAGTGGACTCTGTGCATGAGGTGTGAAAAATGGGTAAATGGATAGGGGATGGACAGATAGATGGATTGATGGATGAAAAATAAATGAAGGATGGATGGATCAATGGATCGATGGATGACAGACGAATGTTGAATGAGTGAGCGGGTTGGATGAATAAGTGGATGGACAGAGGATGGAGCAATGAAAGGGAGATGGAGATGGAGGACAGATTGACAGGGGATAGACAGGTGGATAGACGGATCTACTGAGCAGCAACCTACTTAAACCAGGAGCCCCGGGGTGAGCAGCAGAATCCGAGGACTGGCCTCTCCTGGGAGAGTGTGCCCATCCAGCACCCAGCTCAGAGCCAGAGGCCTGGCGGTGGGGATGTCATGGAAGGGAAGCCCAGTGCCCTGTCTGGGGGCCTGAGCCCAATTCTGCACATCAACTCCAATTACACGGCACAAGGGGGCCAGGGCTGAGTGGGAGTTGGGACCCCAAGGCTAGTCCCAGGGAGCAGAAGACAGGGCGCACTTTCAGAGGCTGTGGGTGAGGGTGCACGGGGAGCAGGGGGCAGCAAACCAGGGAAAACAGGGAAGAGCCCTGCCACAGTGCATGGTGGGATGCATAGACAGAGGATTGATGGATGAAACAGAGATGAAGATGGGGATGAAGGATGGATGGACAGAGGATGGATGGGTGATGGAGAGATGGATGGGTGGATGGAAGGGAGGTGAAGATGGGGGACGGAGGACCAACAGGTGAGTGGATGGACTGACTGGATTCATGGAGGGATGGAGAATGGGGCATGAAAGAGGGATGGATATAGAGGATGGATGGACAGAAGATGGTTGGGTGGATGACTTGGTGGATAGATGGAGGATAGACAGATGAAAGTGATATAGGGATGAAGGATGGATGAACAGGGGATGGATGGGTAGATGGAGGGATGGATGAAGAATGAAGGGATGAAAGACAGATGGAGATGGAGGATGAAGGATGGATGGACAGGTGGATGGATTGATGAATAGATGGAAAATGCATGAATAACAGAGAAATGGAGATGGAGGATGGAGGATGGATAGGTGGATGGATGGGTGGATGAATTGGAGGATGGATGGAGGATAGATGGAGGAAAGAGATATAGGGATGGAGGATGAAGGATGAATGAACAGAGGATGGATGGGTAGATGATGGATGAATGGAGGGAGGGATGGATGGATGGATGAAAGAGAGATGGATGGAAGATGAAGGATGGATGGACAGATGGTGGATGGGTAGATGGTGGATGGATGGATGGGTGGATGGATGAATGGATGGACAGATGGATGGGTAGATGATGGATGGATGGAGGGATGAATGGGTAGATGATGGATGGATGGATGGATGGATGAAAGAGAGATGGAGATGGAAGATGAAGGATGGATGGACATAGGATGGATGGGTAGATGATGGATGGATGGATGGGTGGATGGATGAATGGATGGACGGATGGATAGGTAGATGATGGATGGATGGAGGGATGAATGGGTAGATGATGGATGGATGGATGGATGGATGAAAGAGAGATGGAGATGGAAGATGAAGGATGGATGGACATAGGATGGATGGGCGGATAGACTGACAGCTGGATGGAGGATGACAGATCAAAGAGAGATGGAGATAGAGGATGGATGGACAGAAGATGGACAGGTGGATAGACTGACGGATGGGTAGTTGGAGGATGTGTGGATGAGTGGGTGATGTCATGCAGGGGTTCGTGAGAACAGCGCAGTGGAGAGGCACTTCCTCACAGGGCCCTGGGGTGACTCATCAGACCCTCACCCTAAAGCCACCCCTGTCGGATCCCAGAGTCTCTCAGGTCATGGGAGGGGAGCATACCCCCCAAGGTGAGCACAGGGCAGCTGTGTCACCACAGAGAATCTCCAGTTTCCAGCTGGGGTGACCTGAAGGAACTTCCACCAGCTCCAGCACTCGTCAGAACTTGCACCCAGTAGGTGTCACCGGGGGCGAGGTGCATTACGGACAGAGGCGGCCTCCCCAGGGGCCCGGAGGAGCCGATGGGAGAACCCCTGGGGAGCAGCCAGCCTCTTACCCATGAACTCGACTTTGCTCTGCAACCATTTTTGCACAGGCCACCTTACACAGACAGATGGGGCAGGGCAGAGCAATGGGGAGGGCACAGGAGGCAGCGAATGAGGAAAAACAGTCCCTGCCACCACCTGTCCCCTCCTAGCCACAAATGAGGCATGCAGGGGCAGCCAGGACCTGTGGATACAGATGCAGGCCCCAGCCCAGCCCTGCCTGCTGGGAGAGCCACCGCCACACCCTGGTGCTCAACTCCACCCGCTCCTGGCTGTGAGAACTGGGGGTGCCTGGTCCCCCATATGGGGGCTAACCATGCCCACTGGTGGAGAGGCATGAAGGCAGCCACCCCACCCAGCCTCCGCACATCAGTGCCCCCACTGTCAGCAGCTGTCATTACCATGAGGAAGAGCCAGGTCCCGTCAAACACAGGTGCCCACGCCCCCAGCCCCTGCTGACCCGCCCCCATCCAGACCTCCGTAATCTAACCAGGGCGACCCCCAGCAGGATGCGGCCGAGCTGCTATAAAGCCACCTGCGCCAGCCCAGCCCGGGCCTTGGAGGCGGATACTCTGGGGCACGGCTGTCTTGCTGGCTCATCTTGGGCAAATCCCTCAAGCCCCCAAGCACCACTGGATGGGGAGGGTTGAGTGGGGTAAAGTCTGCAGGACGCTAGCCCGGCACATGCTTGCTACGTGTTCAGAGAGTGAGGACCGGAGAAAGCAGCCTCCCCTTCCCGCCCAGCCCCAGGTTGGCCCGGCCAGACTCGCCCCGCACCCCACGCACCATGCACAGGCCAGGTCATAGTAAATGCTCAACGCAAGCGTGTGGAACTGAACTGAAGGCAAACACTGGCTTTCTTCTGCGAGTGCGGCCCGGAGCCCCCGGAGCCCTCTGATCGACAGCGACCCTTGCTCCCTCCTGCTTCATTAAGCGGCCGCATCGTCTGTATCGGTAACTGCTGTAGACATGAAGAGGGTGCCTTCGATTCCGGCAGAATCGTGATGGCACGCCACGGAGCGACGGAGACCTCCGATGGGGCGCAGCTCGAGGCAGGGTGCAGAGCGGACAGGGCCCCGCTGTGTGACACAGAGATGGCCAGAGCCCCAGCCGCAGGCTCCCCTGCATCCAATCACTCCACAGCTGGAGGCAGCTGACCCTCTTTCCGGCCTTGACCTAGAGCTGAGGAAGGAGACGCAAACAGGACCCACCCCAGCCCCAGCTGCAGGAAGCCCCAGCTGGAGGGGTGGATACGCATTTTCTGAAATTGCAGACGCGCGTGGTGGGGGCTGGGGAGGCACCATCTGCCCAGCGCCGGGACCAGGGAAGCTCTGCTGGCCAATGCCCTCTCCAGTGCCCTGGCAGGCAGCGGGGACCTGCATGGCCTCTCTCTGGTCGCTTCCCACATACCCCATCTGCAGGAGTGACCCCAGATCCCCCAGGCCATTGCCCCAGGGTCAACCTGGACATCCTGACTGCCAAGACCTGCGCATTCCGGGCCGGGCACAGTGGCTCCCGCCTGTGATCCCAGCCCTTTGAGATGTCGAGATGGGAGAATCATTTGAGCTCAGGAGTTCAAGACCAGCCTGGGCAACATAGTGAGACTCTATCTCTACACAAATAAAAAATAAAAAGTAGCTGGGTGTGGTGACATGCACCTGTAGTCCCAGCTACTCCAGAAGTAAGATTGCTTGAGCCCAAGAGTTTGAGGCTGCAGTGGTCCATGCGTGCAGCTCTGCAGAAACCCTGTCTCCAAATAAAAAGACCTGAGTGTCCTTACAGACTCAGCAGACTGCAGGGAACCTCTGCCCCCGCCAGCATTCGCCTTCTTCCTGAGGGAGGTCTTCACCTCTGAGCTCTCCCTGTCTTCCCAAGATGTGCATTTGTAAGACCACGTGCCAGGAGCTGGGGCAGAGTGAGGAGCAGCCTGGGGGCCCACCCTTGCCTGCCGGGGCCACAGTGCCAAGGGGATGCTTCCATTAAGGAATGAACGGGGCGGAATGAACAGACCCTGCCCAGGAGAGGAGACAGGGTGGGGTGGGGGCTTCACCAAGGTGGGCCATAGTGAAGCAGGCGGTGGGAGCAGAGACATCAGGTAGTTGGTGGGAGCAGGCAGGAGGTGGAAGAGAGGCTGGCGCTGACCAGTGCCCACTACTCACCCCAGGCGCCCCTGTTCTGCCTTGTGCCCTACGCTGGGCCAGGCCTGTGCTGTGGTCGGGTGGGGGATCCCCTATTTTCAAGGACACCTAACAGGACACAGGTCTGCCTCCCCCATCAGACTGTAAGTCCTGAGGGTGGAGGCGCCTTCTTGGCCTCCATGCCCAGGGGCACCTGTCACACTGTTGGGCCACAGGGAGAACAGAGACAGACAAGGTCCCAGTCCTGGCTTCCCCAGGGGCTCTTCTCCCCAGCGGATACCCTGTCCAGAACCGACTATGCCGTTTCCAGATGACCTGGGCTCAGGCCAGAGGCAACCTTTCTACCTTGGCCACCACCGGGGAGAAGGGTGGATGGGAGAAGCCAGGCTCCTGCCCGGGAGCAGCTGGCCCCGCTCCCAGAGCTCCCTTCTAGCGTTTGATTCCCACCCCCAGCCCCTCAGAGATTTACGCAAATCCCAGGCGCCGGATGGTTCCTTGATGTCAAACACAGGGAATAACGTCAGGCTTGGTCTCGGCCTCAGGCAGTAGCCACACTTGATGGATAGTCTCAAATTTCCTCTGAAGCTAGAGGAGTCAGCTTGTCCAGCCCATGGCTCAATAAATCCATCCTCCCTCTGCACCTGCCTGGCTTGTCCCCGTTCCCCTGACCCGATCACAGCTGCAGGGGCCGCAGGGCCCTCAATCCTGCCACAACACACACAAAGCTTCTGTGGGGCCAGGGACCAGGTGGACGCACGGGGATCAATCGCAGCCCCGTCACTGTCACCTCATCACCTCCTCACCGTCCCCACCATCCTCATCTTCAGCGCCGCCACCCAGGTCACCCTTCCCTCCCCTCTTACCATGGCCACAGGGCCATCATCTTCCCCACCATGCCCCCCCCAGCCCACCACAACCACTGGCACCCTGGGGGCGGGGCCCCGGGGTTCACACCTGCACCCCAGCTCACCCTTAGAAAGAAGGGCCTAAGGGAACCCAGCAGACAGCTCGACAGAGAAACAACAGACAGGATTCAGAAAAGGACAAAGGACTCAACTAGACCTTTCTCCAGAGGGATGTCCGCCTGGCCAGCGTGCAGGACAGAAGACACCGACTGTACTAAGCGCAGGGACACACCCGCTGGGACGGCTACCATCAGAATCAGACAATTCCAAGTGTCGGCGAGGATGTGGAGAAATCAGATCCCGTGCGCTGCCAGGAGGAATGAAAACCGTGCGGCCACAGCAGTTCCTCAAAAACATTCAACACTCAGCAGTCCCGCTTCTGGATGTGCACCCAAAAGAAGGGGAAGCAGAGACCCAAACACTAGTTCACGGGGCACGACCCTCCACAGCCAAAGCGGAAGGGATCAGCAAAATGTGGGGGCTACGGACAGTGAGTATCACTCGGCCTTCAGGAAGGGAAATCCTCACCCCCGCGCCGACAGGCACGAACTGGAGGGCACTGGGCTGGTGACGTGAGCCACACACAGGACAGATGCCATGTGACTCCCGTCATCGAGGCTTCCTAGAGACAGAGGAGCGTGGCGGGACCGGGACTGGCAGGAGGGGGAACGGGGAGGTGGTGCTTGGGGGGGCTGAGTTTCAGTCTTACAAGATGAGAAGGCTCTGGAGGTGGACGGTGGAGGCGGAGGCACAGCCGTGACGGCGCGCTGCGCACTACCTACCTCACTGTCTGCGTAAAAATGCCTAAGGCGGTAACTTAAGATAAGTACTTCACACGGTTTAAAGAGAGAACCCACCCACTGTGACTTTAGCACACGGATACGCTCCCGTAAATTACAAGTAAAACCTGAATGAGCTGCCAGGGTCAGTGGCAAAGCGAAGCCCCGGAGGTCTGCGGGAAAGAGGAGGGGGTGCCTGCTCCTCAGCCAGCCCAAGGCCCCCCAGAACAGTGGGTGGGAAGCGAGACACGGTCCCACCGCCCTGGGCTGCGGCGGATTTGCTGAGCCTGCCTTAGAAAGTCCATTGCCGGGAGGCTGGGGCCCATGGGAGCCCACAGCGCCTGCCCACATGGGAGCTGGCAGTTAGCCACAGGCCTCCCTGGTTCTAAGCAGCCTCTCGTGACACCCTCCAGCCGCAGGGCTGAATCAGGTCCGATAGCGGTGGCGCGGACAGACCCAGGGAGAGGTCACACCCAGACTGACGCAGTGCTCCCAATGGGTGGGTGGCACTTCACCCACTTAGTCCGAGGCCCCTCTCCTCGGTGGGCCCCTCCTCGGGGTCCCTACACTCCCTGGACAGGGCCTGCACCGCCACCCCGTTCTGCTGGTCAGACACCATCTCCAGACACCCTCAACATGGAGGGGGAGGGGAACGAATTCACCCCAGGGGCTGAGCAGCTGCGGGGTTCCTGCGGCCACAGCTCAGGGGCTCCCTGCCCTTTCTGGAGCCCTCCTCCAGGCCCCTCAGATAAGCTATCCAGAGCCATCTACTTCCGGCCCTTCTGCATGGAGGAGGGTTTTCTGCTGTTTGCACTCACAGCCCTGACCCGTGAGGCTTTTGGAGGACACAGTGGATAGGGTGTGCCCTGGCCTGTCTCACCAGGTGTCCACATGCCTATAACTAGCGCCCCAGGCCAGGCCCGAGAGCTCCGGGAGATCCAGGAGAAATGGATGTGTGCCAGCGTGGCCAGGAGGGCTTCCTGGAGAAGGAGAGACCTCAGCTGTTCCCTGCTGGCCATGCAGCAGGCCCGCTGGCGACAAGCCACACCCTGTCTAGCTCAGTGCCCCGGCATGTGATCGGCACCTGGTCAGCCTTCTTCAGTGGATGGAGCTCCCTTGGGAGGAAAGGGCTCTGAGGGCCACCATGGCCCCTGTGTCTCCCCACAGAAGTCTCCATCAAGCCCCTCAGCAGGCCCCCTGAGAGACGGTTGCTGTGTCCCTGCGTCTGTGAGGACCAGGCTGTCTGGCACTGTCCACTCTCCCGAGTCGCTGTTGGCCCATTTGCTGCATCTGCTAGTCAGTAAACCTGAGAGGGCAGGAGCCCTCACTGTCTGCCCCAGGGGTCCCTGAGCCCAGGGCGATGCCTGCACATCTGAGGGGCTCCGCGAATAACCCGGATGTCTCTGGGGACATCAAAAACTGCTGCAGGTCCTGACTGGAGGACTGTCCCCTCCCTCCAGGACCACTGGGGCCTGGCCACAGGTCAGCCTGCAAGTGACTCGCTTGGGCCGTGCACCCAGGAAAGAGAGCGCCACGTGTGGGCCCAGGTGTCCCCCTCCATCCTGCAGGCCCCCTTTCCAGGGAGAGAGGACCTTGATAAGGGGCTGCAGATGAGAGGGGCCTGGGCCTGGGCGGGCAAGCACCATCATCCATTGAGAGCACTGCATCAATCCGGGTGTGACCTCTCCCTGGACACGTCCACACCCGCTGTCTGCTGAGCCCTCAGATCCAACCCGACAGCTGGGGTCCCGACACAGTTCTCCAATCCCCACAAAGGATGCCTCCTCCGGGAAGCCCTCACCTGTGCTGTGTCCCTGCGTCTGTAAGGACGAGGCTGTCTGCCACCGTCCCCCTCCAGAGCTGCTGTTGGCCCACTTGCCGAGTCAGCTGGGAGGTCAACCTGAGATCTCCCCTAGAAAATGAAGGTAGTAGCATCTGTGCCTGAGGGTCGGGGGCATGGGCTCAGCAGATGTGAATCCCATTCAGCATGTGAGGTAGAGGTGCCCTGAGGCAGAGGAGCCTGAGCCTGGGGTGCCAGCCAGGGAGTGGAGACTTGGCCTGTTGATAATAGGGAGTCATGGAGGGCATTGGAGCTGGGAAGGCACAGCAGCCTCTTCTGCAAACCCTCCTGTGGCTGCCGCCCCTGCAGTCTTTCTCACCTGACAGCAGCCTGGAGCCGCATGCGGTCCCTTTCTGGGCTGGGGATTTATTTACCCCTCTCTGGAGCACAGAGTGAGGGTGACGGGCACAGCCCCCACGGCCAGAGCCTGGGGGGCAGCAGGTTGCCAGGCCTTCCTAAGCCTGGGTGTTCTCACGGTGTCATGGGAAGCAGCAGCCACCCTCTCCCGCTGTCCCGGCCACTCTCCCTCACAGCCTTCCTCACCATTCACAGCCCGAGAAGCTTCCAGAACAGGCATATGGCCTGCTAGGGTGGCAGACGCCTGCCATCAGGGGGACGTCCAAGTGTCACCCTCCATGATGGAATCCCTCTGCTTTCCCAGGGCCGTCAAAGGCTGGCACGCCCCCAGCACTCCCACAGAAGGCAAGCGCTCACTGAGGAAGGAGGAGCCGAGAGAGAAGCCCCCGCCCAGGGACACTGATAATGAGAAATAAGAAGGGCGGAGAGGCTGGACTGTGCTCGCTGGGGTGCCAGGTGGGATCTTGGCAGGGTTTCTCAGGTAAGAGGCCAAGCAGGGCGCGTTTCATTGTGATTCAAAACATGGCTCAATCAGCGTTCATCAGAACAATGCATGCAAATTCATTAAATCACCCAGGAGCCCGAAGGGGAGGCTCTGCAGGGGAGAGGCCTGAACAGATTCTCCCCCAGAAGCCCGGCTGACCCGCAGCCACAGCACAGCCTACCCAGCCGGGGGCACCCACAGGCTGGCTGCGCCACCCTCTTCTCAGGTCGCCCCTGCGTTCCCCCGGGTGAGTCCTCGCCGTGGGCCCAGAGTGGCCAGCAGCACTCCACCTTCCTCCCGCAAAGAGAGGCCTGGGTCCCAGACGCTGCTCCAGTCCCCATGGAGAAGGCCTCCTTCCCCAGGAAGCCCTCACCCATGCTGTGTCCCTGCGTCTGTGAGGACGAGGCTGTCTGGCACGGTCCACTCTTCTGAAACTCTGTTGGCCCATTTGCCGCATCTGCTGGTCAGTAAACATGAGTGGGCAGGAGGCCTCACTGCCTGCCCCAGGGGTCCCTGTGCCCAGGGCAATGCCTGCGAATCAGAGGGGCTCCACACACACGGACTGAATGAGGGAGCGGAGGAGAAACACCTTTGAGAAGCTGAGTGAATCAGTCATCGAATCCCAAAGCCGGCAAGTGAAAGAGCCAATAATGCGCCCGTGTTGTAGGTGGGGAAACTGAGGCCCAGAGCATGGAGTCTGGGTTCAGGGAGGCAGCGCATTCACTGGAAACCACGCCTGCATTCAGTCCTGCCCTAACTCATCAGCCCTGGTCACTCCTCTTCCCGGGACCACTCTCCACCCAGAATGGGCAGCAGCTTAGCTGCAAGGGGAAGCCGTGCCCAGGACTCTCAGCAAACTCAGCCCTCCTACCCTGTCCCTCAGAATGTGACTCATTGGAGCTGGGGTCTTTGCAGAGGCACTTAGGTTAAAATGAGGTCTTCAGGGGCCGTGGGGCTAACCCAATCCGACCAGGGTCCACATAAGGACAGGAGGACACACACGGAGGGACGGCCGTGTGAGGGCTCAGGCAGAAGACACCATCCATGTGCCAAGGAGAGAGGCCCGAGGGGAAACCGGCCCTGCCAGCAGTGCGATCGGATCGGCAGGCTCCGGGGCCCTGCAAAGCTGTGGCTGCGTGTGAGCCGCCCGGCCAGCCGCGCTACTTACCTCACAGGCCGCAGCTGGTATCGGAGATGACAAAAGTCACCACCCGGGCCGGAGCAGGCGCCCGAGGAGGATGGCGCCAGGGTCCACACGCAGCTCCCCAGCCATCTACTCTGTTAGTGAATTTAAAATGAATTAATATCCATTTCAACTGGAGTGTCCATGTGTGCTAGTAGCCGGCGCCCTGGATGCTGTGGTCTCACGGGGTCCCTGGTAGCTCTCTGGAGGGTGGCTCAGGGGGAAGGAGATGGCACGAGGCGACCAGCTGGGACCCACTCATGATGGTGATGGGCGAGGTTCCACCCAGCAGGGCTGTAAAGGAGATCCACATGCCAGCCTGGAGGCTGGGCCTCCACGGACACAGACAGCTGTCCTCGCAGCAAGAGCTCAGGCCCAGCTTCGCCCAGCAGAGTCTGCCATCTTGCATCTCAGGACTCGCAGGGCTGTGAGCCCCGGCCAGCCGAGAAAGGCCCTCATGACCCCCCTCAGTTAGGAAGACCCTCTTATGTGCTGCCCAGTGTCAGCTGGCTGGCTGTCGTTAGCGGGGGCCCCAAAGCTGGGCAAGGAGGGCAGAAACCATGGGAAGGACAGAGGAGAAAGGCCTTCAGGGGCCAGATCACCTTGATCCCAGACTGAAGAGGCCACCTCTCTCTGCAGCTGACAGCCCCGCCAGCAGCTGTAATTAACATGGAGGCTTTGACATCTAAATAATATAACAGTTATCATAAATAATATGCAGCCATGATGAAGATCGAGTTATTTATAAAAGAATTAATAATCGAGACGCTGGTGAGTATTCAGCGTTGGGACACTGTCCAAATCCCTGATCTGAATTTCGATGGGGAATAATGAGTGTCCTTAAGAAGACAAAGACCTGGAAGTTTCCTCTGCTGTTTACAAACTAATTCCTGGTAATGAGGAAATTAACGTGGAAAGTCGGACTTGGAGCTCCGGCAAAGCAGGCAGGAGATGCATCTGGCCCTGGCGTCCTGGCTGGGGCCACAAAGAACTTATCAGGTCTTCTGGAGCGGTGATTAATTAAATGAGCTGTTAAACCGAAAGGTCAAGCTCCATCTTGAGACTACAAACATACAAATAACTCAGAGACATGGGATGGATGGATGGGCCCTTCGCTGCAGGGGCCTGGGCACTCCCCAGATAGATGGAGCTGGTCAGGCTGTGAGTGAGCCCAGCCCGTGTCACTCTGCAGGTAGCCCGGTGGCTGAGACTCACAAGGACTCGCCAGGACCCTCTGCTGGGGGGCGCATGTGCCGTGAGGGAGGAGCCAAGTACCTAAAAGGCTGGACTCCACGGGCGCTGCCCCTGCCCCTGCCCCTGCGGCCAATGGTGTGGCCTGGTTGGCCCCTCTGCTGCCTGCTTCTCAGGGCTGGCCCCAGGCCAGGGGTGCCCAGACCAAGAGTCTCCTTGCTGGAAGTGCCTGCTCTCCTGACGCCCCTGCCGGGAAGCTGTCCCTTGGCCCCTGCCCACGGGATCCCCTGGGCTTGCACACCTGGCTGCTTCCGTTTCCTGGAGCCGCTGTAACCAAGTGGCCCCCACTGGGAGGCTCAGGCAGCAAAGCTGACTGTCTCCCAGCCCCAGGGCTGGAAGTCCAAGAATGAGGCATCAGCAGGGTTAGCCGCTTCCTTTGGGGCATGAGGGACACCGTCCCAGGCCCCTGCTCTGGCTTCTGGGCTTTGCGGGCCATCTTCGTCACCCCATGGCTTGTGGACGCCTCACTCCTCCCTCTGCCTCCATCTTCCCACAGCGTCTCTCCATGTACATGCCTGTCCCCAAAACACCCTTTTCTATAAGAACACAGTCATCCTGGGTGACAGCCGCCCTAAGGAGCTCATCCGAACTCATTACACCTGCAGAGGCCCTATTCCAAATCACATCACATCCGAGTTAGGGGAGCTCAGACTTAAACGTGAACTTGGGAACACAATTTAGCCATGACGTCCCCCATGGCCATCGTCCCCTGCGCTCACGGGCCCGGCCGCCCTACCACTGGAAAAGAACAGAAACAGCCCCAGCCTGATGCCGAGGCCCTGGGGTGTCAGAGAGACCACCTGGCTAGGGGGAGCCGGGGTGGCTGCGGGTGGAGACGCCATCGGCAGGGGTCAGGGTGGAGCACGCGTCTTCGTCTGTTTGTCATTTTGCATCGTGCCTGGAGAAGCTGAGTCTCAGAATGGAGGGAGTCTTGCCATGACCTGTCCGGAGTGCCCTCAGGCAGTGTTCTGCCCTCTCGGACAGCAGGGTGTCACCCAGCACCTGCAGGGATGCCCGGACATAGGGAGCTCCCTCTGCACGGGATGCTATGGGCGCATCCTCGCACCTGCTCTGGCCCTGGTGCTACAGAGGCCCCCAACTACTCCCATGTCACAGGCCCAGGCCCAGAGAGGTCAGGGGAGGTCCCCAGATCACCCAGCCCGCTGGATAGAGCGGAATGCCCGTGGACCTGGCTCCCAGCAGGCGCTCATCCTCCAGCCAGGCCCACTGCCTGGTACTCACCGGATGCCCTTTCTCACCGAGGATCGCCCTCCCTGAGCCTGCCATCTGTGAAATGCCACAGCAGGACCTGCGTCTCTGGGACTCACGGGACTTTCCATCCTTGGAGATTTCAGAGATGTGGTCAGTGTCAGCCCATACAGTTCCCGGCACGTGGTTGAGAGCCAGGGACCACCAGTTCCCACACCCTTAGAACAGCCTTTCCAAAATCCCAAACCTTCCCCCGAGAGCTGCCAAGAATCCCCCACCCATGTCCCTGCGGGGGAACATTCAGCGCTCCGGGAGCGTTTAGGGCCCCGACAATCCCAGAGGCTGCAGGCGCAGGCCCAGCCCCTGCTGCACTGCGGCTCAGGAATCTGCCGAGTGTCAGGCGAGACGCCCCCGTTCCCAATCACTTCGCTCATTGTTGGGCTCCGTTTCTGTTCCCTTCAGTTGCGGCTGCCTGCTCAGCTCCGAGCGTTCTATTTCGGCTCACAACATTTATAAAAATGCATCCGAAAACCCTGGCGCTGCAATCTGGAACTAACCTGCTTCAAGTCCTCAGACAAAAGCTCCTGAATACTAACTGAAAAGTGATTAATTACATCCACGGAGCCCCATCTCCTCGCTGGGGGACCCCTGCTCTCACTCTCCCTAACGGGGCTGAAGACAGCTTGGGGGGCTGGGGTGTTGTTTTTGTTTTTTTAAGGCTGAGTTGACTTAAATCTCGTGTAATTTTCACGAGGCAGAGCCTCGAACCTCAACTGAGATCTTAACTCGGGTCAGACAGATCCCTGCCCCCCTCGGATCCTGCATTTCCTTCTTCGGAAGGTCTGGCTGCTGGCCCCGGGGGATTTTGGAATGCGACCATCCAGAATTCCAATCCTAGCTGCTCACAGGTGCTGTGGTGGAGCCACGGTCAGGTCCCAGCGCAGGCTCTCTGCCCCGTCCTTTTCCCTCACACCCATAATATTCTACTCAGAGTCCTGCAGTCTTCCAGGACTCTGCTCATCTCACCTCCTCCAGGCAGCCTGCCGGGCCCTCCTCTCTGCTCCACGAACACCCCAGAACCCTGGGCTCCTCCCTGACTGCTCACCCCCCAGGGTGTTGTGGCAGCCGGTCACCCACTCTAGACCATGAGCCCCTCGAGATTGAGGCTAGCATGCAACCACCCGCAACCACAAAACTCACTGCCGGCCCTGCACACACTGGAGGAAGACAGCAAGCTCCACGCCTGAGCCCCCCGACAGAGTCAGAGTCCAACAAGGAAGCAGAGCAGAAGAACCTTACACACAGCAGGCACTCAGTGAGGGACCCTCCACCCTGCCCGGCCTCCCGAGTGTCCTTGGACCAGCTCCTGAAGCCTCTCGGGGCCTCCGTTTTCTCCCCTGTAAGATGGAGTGACTAGGAGCCACGTCCAGGACTGGGGGATTAATGAGACCTTTCACACCAAGCACAGGGCAGCATGCAGTAAGCGCTAAATAGATGTCCACATCCTTTTCCCAGCCTGGCCCCTTTCCATTCCCAGTCCCCTGGGATTTCTGGAGCTGGGTCTCCATGCCCCTCTGAGGCAAGCCTGGACCTAGGGGGAACAGGCTGCTGCAGGTAAGAAGCCTGACCCACCAGCCCCAGCAGACAGGCTCCGGAGCAAGGTGGGAGGGGCTCCGGAGCACGGTGGGAGGGGCTCCAGAGTTCAGGTCTCTGGAGCAAAGGCCATGGCCATTGGCTGTGCACAGGCGGCCCCCTCTAGCAGGGTTGCCTAGAGACACCGGGAGGGGGGTCTGGGGGGGTCAGGGAGGGGCAAGGGATGAGCAGGGTCTGAGGGGGCCCTGTGGCCAGCCCCTCCATCAGACCCTCACTTCTGCTCCAGAGCTCAGAGGGGCAGCTCGGCCGCAGACCACAGGCTGGGGTTACGGTGATAGCGGGAAGAAGCAGAGCAACCCAGGGCAGCCCAGCCCTGCACCCCAGCACAGCCCTGTCCGCTGGTGGGACAGTCCTCACTCGCTGCACCCTGATGACAAGTGTCCCGAAATCCTGCCAGAACACAGCCTCGGAAGCAGGTTCCCTCATTTAAATTCCTCCCTGACATTTGTACCACAGTGAACAAGAACGAAATTCCTGGGAGGAGGCACAGCCTGGCACTGAGGAGTCTCCTTGTTGGAGGTGGAAGGAGGAGGAGGAAGGCAGGACCTCAGACTGGCCTCCAGAGAAGGCAGTGCAGGCAGCCACCGTGCCCATCGCTCTGGGCCCAGGTCTCCCTCACCCTTCCAACACCCCATTTTACAGGGAGCGAAACTGAGGCTGAAAAGGGTGATGTGACTGGGCCAAGGGCACATGGTCAGGGGGCCTCTCAATTTGTTCTGGATAAAAACACTCCCTTGCAGGGTCCAAGATCCTGCAGGAGCACTCATGGGTGATTCAACACGAGAATTCCACTTGGCCAGGAAACAGTCATTCCCAGAGTGCAGGGCCATCGGGAAGCCCTGGGCCACCACTCACCTGAGTCCCCTGAGCTGGTCAGGCCAGTGCATTCCCTGACCTGAGTCCCCCCACCAGTGTATCCCCTCACCTGAGTCCCCCCATCGCCAGTGCATCCCCTCACCTGAGTCCCCCCGCACCCCACCAGTGCATCCCCTCACCTGAGTCTCCCCCCTGCCAGTGCATCCCCTCACCTGAGTCCCCGCACCGCAAGTGCATTCCCTCACCTGAGTCCCCCCCGGCCAGTGCATCCCCTCACCTGAGTCCCCCTCACCGCCAGTGCATCCCCTCACCTGAGTCCCCCCTCACCCCACCAGTGCATCCCCTCACCTGAGTCCCCCCCAGCCGGTGCATCCCCTCCCCCTCACCTGAGTCCCCCCCACCACCAGTGCATCCCCTCACCTGAGTCCCCACCACCCCGCCAGTGCATCCCCTCACCTGAGTCCCCCCCACCCTACCAGTGCATCCCCTCACCTGAGTCCCCACCACCCCGCCAGTGCATCCCCTCACCTGAGTCCCCCCCACCACCAGTGCATCCCCTCACCTGAGTCCCCACCACCCCGCCAGTGCATCCCCTCACCTGAGTCCCCACCACCCCGCCAGTGCATCCCCTCACCTGAGTCCCCCCTGGCCAGTGCATCCCCTCACCTGAGTCCCCCCCGGCCGGTGCATCCCCTCACCTGAGTCCCCCCCACCCCGGCCAATGCATCCCCTCACCTGAGTCCCCCCACCGCCAGTGCATGCCCTCACCTGAGTCCCCCCCCCGCCAGTGCATCCCCTCATCTCAGTCCCCCCACCGCCAGTGCATCCCCTCACCTGAGTCCCCCCCAGCCAGTGCATCCCCTCTCCTGAGTCCTCCCCACCACCAGTGCATCCCCTCACCTGAGTCCCACCTGCCCCGCCAGTGCATACACTCACCTGAGTCCCCCCACCGCCAGTGCCTCCCCTCACCTGAGTCCCTCCACTGCCAGTGCATCCCCTCACCTGACTCCCCGCCCCCCGGCCAGTGCATGTCCCCCCCACCCCACCAGTGCATCCCCTCTCCTGTGTAATCCACAGGTTACAGAGCCTGTGGTTCTGTCTTGGCCATGCTCTCTGGCGCTCTCTTGAATCCTGGGCGGCGCCAGCTGCTGCGTTGGGGGAAAGCCCTGTGAACAAACGCAGGTGACGAGAAACTAAGTCGACAGCCATACAAGTTAGTTCAGGAGCAAATTCCCCGAGCTGAGCCTTCAGACGAGCCTGAGGCCCCAGTCCCACAGGTCCGCAAAGCCCACGAGAGACAGTGATCAGGCGTACTCACCTCAGCTCTCAAGAATCGCAGGATCCCGCCTTGTGAGCTGGGCCCCTGAGCTTTGTCCTGGGCACAGAAGGCCTGGCGTGGGGCCCGAGGAGAGGCATTCAAAGCAAGCCCCTGAGTTCCTGGGTCCCTGGGAACGCTGACGCTGGTGCCACGAGGGCCTCGCTGGGAGACACGGACCCGGCCTAGTCCGTGATCAGTGTGGCCATCTCCCTGCTGTCTCTCCTGAGGCCACTGTGCTCAGCCTGGATTGATTGGTGCTTTGAGTAGTAACAGAAGGTTCCAGACCCTCTCCGAAGCCGGCAGGCGCCTGGTAACACCTCCTCAGAGCCTGGTCAGGGACTTGCATGACTGAGCTCCAGGGCAGTGGCTCTCAGATGAGAGGTTGAGAAAGGGGCGTCTCAGTGCCCAATGTGGGTGGCCTGGATGGAGCTTCACCAAGAAAGGAGGCAGTGCCTCCACCCCAGCGCCCCCTTGGCCCTGCTCCTGTGAAAGGGTCTGTGCGGGCCTCCCCAGAGCCGGTGCCCAGACGCCAGGACTTCCCGGACCTCAGCCTCACAGAGCGCTCCTGACTCCATAACCAAGTCTCTCCCAGCCCGGGGGCTCCCGGGGCCAGCTTGCAGGACTTCAGTGCAGAGGGGGACAGGGGGTGTGGGATGTGCATGAGGGAGACCTGGGGCTGCTCTGGGCCAGAAGGAGCCAGGAGCTGGGGGAGATGGGAGCTGGGAATGGGCCTGGGGCTCAGGCAGCAGATGTGAGGGGACAGCTCAGTGGGGAGCAGGGCCCAGGCTTTGACAGAGGAGCCCAGGCCTCCAGTCAAGGGTGGTCCAGAGCAGGCCAAGTGGGTGGCCACCCTGTGGGGGCTGGGGACTGTGGAACCTCAGGTGGCAGCATGGGAGTTCGGAGCTCCCTGGGGGCCCTGGGTGGGCGGTGGGCAGGACGAGGGTCAGCAAGGCCGAGGCGGCAGAGGCTGCGGCTCTCCCTGAAGCCTCCTTTGCAAGGCTTGCTCTGGACCCGTGCAATGCACTGAGCATCCCTTGTTTTTCTCCCCTTCCTTCAATACAATTATAGATTAATTAATTCTCGCCGAGCAATATCTGACCTACATCAGCGCCTCTGTAAGACGGCAGAGCCAGAAGAAAGAATCATTTGGCTATATAAAGACAAGCAATCTATTTTAAAAGAAGGGCTGTGTGCCGGCGCCAGCTGCTCCAGCATCCCTGTTACGCAAGGCCCATCTAGAGGCAGCACACCCTCTCACCGAGATGCACTGCTGGGTAGCACCAAACGGGGTTAATCATCCGATCGCGTCCGGGCTCACTGGAGGGGCTCTGCCTAGGACGCCTTCCCGGGGCCCCCAGGCACCTGCGATGGATGCCTCCCCTCTCCCTCCCCCACATCAAAGCACCTGCCACGCGCCATTGTAACTGCGGATTCTCCAGGTCAGGGGCCGAATCTCATTCAGCTGTGTGTCCCTCGACACCAGAGACAGCCTGGGATACCTACGGGGGCACATCGACACGAAGGAATTAAGCCGTGATGCAGCGGGAGGAGGAGTACGTGGGAGGAGGTTGGGGGGACGGGGCCCCAAGCGGCAGATTCTCAGTTCTCAAGGCTGCCGCCACAATGGGAACCTCAGGGGTGGCCCCCAGTGTTACTGGCGCTCATACCCAGCGCAGTGCCCTGCCCTGATGTGGGCTGGACTGCGTGACTCAGGACCAGATTCCAGGGGTGGAAGGAGCAGAGAAGATGCGAGCTGTGGCTCTGTCTTGGCCGCGCTCTCTGGCGCTCTCTTGAACCCCGGGTGGCGCCAGCTGCCGCATTGGGGTGAAGCCCTGTGGACAAGCCCAGGTGATAAGGGGCTAAGGGGACAGCATTTCAAGTGAGTTTGGGAGCAAATCCCCCGAGCTGAGCCTTGAGATGAGCCCGAGGCCCCAGTCCCACGGCTCCACACAGCCCAGGAGCGCCAGCGATCCAGAGCCGCCTCGGAGCTGGACTCCCGCCCCACACTCGCTTGCTGTTTCAAAGCATGAGCTTTGGGATAACTTGTGACTCTGTCGTAGGGAACTGATGCTCTGCCTCATTCTAGAGGTGGGTAAACTTAGGCTCTGAGGAGCTGAGTGACTTGGCTCTGGTCACCCAGCACAGGTACAAGCTCAGCCACCCCCCACTGCACACAGCACACGGATCTAAGGGGACAGGCCACGCCTCGGCTGAGTTGGCTGCAGCCCACACAGACCACAGCAGGTGAGAGGACCGTCCCGCCCATCCCAGCACTCTCGGGGAGCCCGTGGCTGCCTCTCCAGCCTGGTCCCAGAGCTCCTCTCCCTGGCTCTGCCATCCGGCTTCTGTCCAGGACCTCCCAGCTCTCAGGGGCAACGTCTGCCACCAGAAGCCCTCATTTGTTTCATCGAGGAGGTGGCCCGGCATACAGGGCACCCAGGGTGAGGGGACTGTCACTTCCCCAGGGACCTGGAATGACTTCCCACCGAAAGCCACATCTGACCTTGACATCAAGGGCTGTGGCCCGGCGGCTGGGGGTCCACTGTCAGCCCTGATCTCAGCCTCCCATCTTCCACGCACCCCGACTCTCAGGACCCCAGCCTTGCCCTCAGCCCACCCCTTCCAGCGTGGAACACAAGGCAAGCTATTTCTTCACCTCCCCTGGCCTCAGTCTGCCCCTCTGGAAAGTGGGAAGAGACAGTGCAGCTGAGCCTGGCACTTGCTTCACAGACGCATGAGGCCCTAAACCACAGCCTGAAAGGGCAGGGCCTGGGCGTGGGGGCTGCGAGGGTGTGGACAGCCTGCAGGGGAGAAGGCAGGGAACACACAGCGCCAGGCGCAGCAGCTGCCACCTGGAGCCCAGTGGCCACGTTGTAGCTGTGGGCCTTGGCAGGGAGGATCCGAGAGCAGCGTGCCTCCCTGTCCCTGCCACTGCCCATGGCTCAGGGGCTTGCCCTGGGTCCCCTGCGGGGCAGGTGGGGTGGGTACCTTCTTGTTTCTCCCCCACCTGCCCTGCAGTCTGGGCCTGAATTCACCTCTGTGGCCCCAGAGTTCACTGTGGGCCCCTGTCACCTATTTTAGAGGCCACCGTGGGGAGGCCTGGTGTGAGTCACAGCAGGGGAGTGTGAGGCAGGGGCGGGGCGGACAGAGGTACCCTCAGCTGGCAGCCCGGGCCTTCCTTTTCTGAACCTGGCAGGAGTGGCTGGAGGCTTTCCGCTGGGTAGGCGAGACCCTGCCGGATCCCTGTGTGACCTTAACAGCTGCTCAGCCTCCTCCAAGAGGGGTTCCCTTTCTGGGCTTCTCCCCTCCATCCGGGGAGCTTCAGCGGCCACAGCCTCAGGCCAGAATGAAATAAACTGGTTTGTCGTCACCGCGTTTCGTTGCCTGTTTCCTTCTATTTATGGAAAAAATACATAAATAAGAAATAGGGGTCTTCTCATTTGCAGTCAGGATACAGGCACTCAAAGCAGAATCAAACTCTATTAGGGACAATGTGACATTGTCACATCTGCAATGACAGAGGGGCAGTGGTGAGGGGAAGGGGGTTGCGGGGAAGGAGAAGGGGCCAGGAGGGAGGGCAGAGGGGGCTTCCATTCCAGCTGCTGGAATCCTCGCATGGACTTGCAGACTGACCCCTTCTCTGGGCTTCCTCCTGAGCCCACCTCAGGCAGCTCCCAGCTGAGAGCCCCCCAGTAACCCCCGCCTGCTGTGCCAAGAGGGGGCCGACGACTTAGTGGGGCAGCCTGCCTCCCTCCCAGACCCTGTCCAGGCACCAGGGCCTGTCCCTCCAGAGCCTTGGAGCAGAGCCCTGCCCCCCTGGGAGCCCTCCTCAGGAAGCCCTAAGAATAAGCTCTCATCTCCCCTCCTCAAAGTCGGTCACGTCCCCAAGGACTGTCTGTCACACGTTCCCTATTCTCCTCCTGCCCACCTGTGGCTTGGGTATCACTGTGCCTCTGCTCAGGTATCACTACACTGTAGTATTAGGTAATACTATACATCAGTATTACACATGCCATGCAGGGGAGAAAAGGATGGTTCAGCCAGGTTCATTAACTTGCCCTGGGACACACAGCAAGAAAGAGAGTCCCAAAATCGAGACCTGGACACAGCAAGAAAGAGATAGCCAAGATCCAAACCCAGACACACCGAGGAAAAGACAGCCAAAATCTAGACCCGGGCACACAGCAAGAAAGAGATCGCCAATATCAATACCCAGAGCTCTACTGCCCCAGCCTCCACTCTCCTTTCACGCGCCCTCCAAGACAAATCCTGTCTCAGGCGCCCAGAACCTTCAGACTGCACATCTTAGCAGCTTGGCACCAATGGCTTTAGAAACTACAACCTCCCCTGTCTAAAGTGGCAAAGAAGCCAGAAAAAAATGTGTAACTCGGTGGGGCCTTCACCTTCACCTGAGTCACCACTCAGCGCTGGCTGAGGACCAGCAGAGCCAGCACCGCCTGGGCAGGCATTAGACTGCAGCGTCCGAGGCCCGCCGCCCTGCTGAGTGAGAAGCTGCCCATTTACAAGACCCTTGGCCGCTTCTGAAAGCCGAAGTTAGGAGGCAGCTGCGAGGGGCCATGCCAAATCCCCCGCCATCCCCAGCCCCGCCCCCAAATCCAGGCTTGGTAAGGTGTCGGGCCCTGGCAGGAAGGAGCTTTGAGCATTCAGTGGTGCTGCCAGCATGGACTGGTGTCACGCCCCGCCGCTGGCTGCCTGCCTCTACTCACCTGCAATGCTGGCCTCCGGGAGGCCAGAGCCTCAGGCCAGATGTGCTCTGCCCAGACCTGGATTCTCTGGAAACCCGGCCCCAAAACCAAGCCAAGCTGTTTATAGATTCTGGGCTCCGGGCCAGATATCATTTCTGGCTTTGATGCCATTTAATGTTCCTTCAATGTATTATTCATTCCCGTGAACTGCAGCGCTAACTCCTCAAAGCTCCTGAGCACACGTGCTTCCTCCCCATCCCGCACTCAGCCCAGGTTGGTCTCCACCTCTCCTGCTCCCCACCCGCCTGACCCCCGCCCACCCGCCACACTTCTCCCCAGCTCCTCTTCCCTGAGCTCAGCTGGAATGAGCCAGGACTGGACTTGCCAAGGCTTGGACCCCATTCTGACGTTGCTGTGTGGCCATGGAGAAGCCACTGTGTTTCCCTGGACCCGACCCTAACACTCCAAAACCCTAGAAGCTCAAAGCTAGAAGGCACCTTGGGCATCTCCTGGGTCACCAAGCGCAGCACCTCATCCAGGAGACCACCCGCCGGGCGCGGGAATACCCCCAGGGATGAGGGGCCCACTGTCTGCACGAAACCAGAGCCCGGGCTCCAGGAACCAGGCTCCCGCTGCAGCACCTGGCTCTCTCCTGCCTCGCCTCTCTCTGCCCACGGCAATATTCCAGGATTGGTGCAGTGCCAAAATACCAAATAAAATCCGGGTGATGGGCAAGGGATAAGAATTGTTGATTAGATTCCTTATCCCTTTTTTTTCATTCTGACACTTCAATTATTTCAGTTATGACTTTTTCATATAACAGTTCATAGATTGCAGGGGAACAAGTAACCTTTAAATCTCCCATTTAGCACATTACAATAATTTCCTTGGAAATCACAGGTGCTCACGCTATATGACCTACCGCAGGCGCTTCATCAGCAAATTAATGTCGAGGTTAATTCAAACTTGGGGGAAAGTGCAAACTTGACAAAGATGAATCCAGCCATTTGCAGTGACGATCAGGGCAGCTCAGACAGGCTGGGGGATGTGGCATCTCTGGGGGAACACCCCGGGTGGCATGGCAGTCTGCTGTATTTTGTCAGAAGCTTCCGCTGAAAGCAGGCGTTCCACGATCAGCCTCCCTGGCTTCAGACTCGGACTGCAACGCTAACAGCCGCGTGGCCTTGGACAAGTGACTGCCCCTCTGTGGGTCTCAATCTCCTTATCTGTAAAAAGAGTAGATACTAGCATCTATCTTATTGTGGGGATTACATAAGTTGATACAGCAAAGTATCTGGCACAGAGCTGCCATTTATTTAAGGTCAATAAATAACTTCTACTATTGCCATCATTACTACTGCATTCACCATTATCCCCACTATCACGACCACCACCATCACCATCATCACCAGCATGATCTTCACCATCATCACCATCACCATCATCACCATCACCATCATCTCCACTATCACCATCATCACCACCATCACCATCACCATCATCACCACCATCAGCATCATCACCACCATCACCATCATCATCACCATCACCATCATCACCACCAACACCATCATCACCACCAACACCACCAACACCATCACCACCATCACATCATCATCACCATCACCATCATCACCACCAACACCACCGACACCATCACCACCATCACCCTCACCATCATCACCAGCATGATCTTTACCATCATCACCATCACTATCATCACCATCACCATCATCACCACCATCACCATCATCATCACCATCACCATCACCACCAACACCATCATCACCACCAACACCACCAACACCATCACCACCATCACATCATCACCACCATCACCATCATCACCACCAACACCACCATCACCACCATCACCATCATCTTTCACCATTGTCATCATTACCATCACCATCACCACTATTATCAACATCACCATCACCATCACTACCATCAACATCACCATCACTACCGCCATCATCACCACCCTCACCATTATCACCATCAACACCACCATTCCTACCACCACCATCACCATTATCATTACCATCATCACCACCATAATGTCATCATCACCATCATAACATCACCACTATCAATACCATCTCATCACCATCATTCCATCACCGTGCCTGTCACCATCATCACCATCATCAGCTTCTGGGGCTCCCGGCACCCTGAGATTTTGACCATCTGTTTCCCAGACAGTTGCGAACCAGGATGTAATGAGCAAAGGGCCCCTCAGGCTTTAAGATGCCCCTGGGTCCTGGGCACCCCATGGCCAACAGTGTGGGCTGGGATGCAGCAGGTCTGGGCAGGCCCAGTTTCCCGGGGGGCCACTGCTGCTGGGCCCTGGACCGCACAGGGTGGCACGACCTGCTCCTCTGGGGGCCGGGGCACCTCAGCCCTGGCACACTGCGGCACTCGGCAGAGCAAACAGCACAGGATTAGGGTTCACTTGAGGGGCCACCTGGAGAGAGAGCTGTGGTCCCATAAGGACTGCTTGTCGGGGAGGGTCGCCTGGGACCATGCAGTCAGTCCCCGGGAGGGCATCATCCTTATGGGCCAGGGTGGGCACCACAGGCTGCCTGCCTGGGAGGTTCTGAGAGCTAGTCCCCATCGTTAGGAGGTTTCAATGTCCTGCCGTGATTCGGGGGATTAGATCTGGACAGGAGGTTGGGCTGGCAGACATGCCCACACCTGGCCTCCCACCATGTCAGGCTGTGCAGGCCAGGTAAGCCTGCCTGGGTCCCAGAGTGTTGGGGCCTCCTCCCAGCCCTGCCTGCCCGACCTCCCAGTTGTGCCTTCCACCGAGAGGCCACTGCATCTCCCCAGGTGGCTGTCGGTCGGAGCTTGGCTGGGAGGTGGGGCAGCTTGTTTACCAGAGCCTCCTTGGGGGCCGTAGGAGGAAGAGCTCTTAGCAAGTCCCATTTACGAACAATACCATTTACAGAGAACAATACCAAGCTTGGGATGGAGACCCAGGAGCCAGAAGTATCCAGGCTTCATGCTCAGAAAGACAGCCAGACCCCCAGGGCAGCTGCCTCTGGCTTCTCCAAGGAAGCATCTCTAGACAGAAGGTGAGGCCTGGAGCTCAGCCAGAGGCCCAGGACAGGACCCGGCTGGGTGGGAACAAGGCAGGCTGGAGCATCCTGCAGTATACACTGGTATACAGCACACACCTGCATGGCACACACCTGCACAGCACACTTCCATATGGACTTGTGTGCACACAGCACACACCTGCACAGTGCATGCCTGTACATGGCACACGCCTGCACGTAGAACATATGCCTGCATGGCACATGCCTACATGGCACATATCTGTGTGTGGCACACATCTGTACATGGCACATGCCTGCACAGAACACTCCTGTAGGGACTTGTCTGCACACAGCACATGCCTACATGGCACACGCCTACATGGCAGGCGCCTGCACATGGTTTCCCACAGTCACCTGCTCATTCATTCATCAAAGTCATTCTGCAGTGGATTAATTCACTGTAACAATCATTTCTTCAATCATTCATTCAATAACTATTTGATGCCTATTTACTGTTGGGAAACATGGCAGGACTGGCCAGTCTTAGCCAGTGGGCAGTAAAGGACCCAGGAATGCCCAGACCCCAGGCCTCCCCCATGAAGGCCCGTGACGGAGACACGCCAAGAGGGTGAAAGGCCATGCGTCCTCAGCGGAGCTTGTCCCTGGGCCTCCAGTTCAGTCCACGCGGCTGCTCTTTGGGTCCCAGCTGGAGATCGAGGCCCTTCCTAAGTCCCAACCTAAAATATGGAGTCTTGACAAATTCCACCTGCCTCAAGAGAGGTCAGGCACCCAACAGACTCAAAGGAGAGCAGCCCCTCCACATGCGACGCTGCCCACCAGCAAATGAGGCTCCTCGTGGTCCCAGAACCAGAACAAGTCAAGCTGGAATTCCTCTATGGATTGGAGGCTGGGGCAGGGGTGAGGTGGGGACACCTAAGGGCTTGCCCCTCCAACGAGAGACCTGCAGTGACCTTGAGTTCTAAGCCCCGCCGAGAAGCTGTGGCACCCACCTGAGGATCTGGCCCCTTTATTTGAAAGGGATGCTTTAAGTTCACATGAAGTTCCGCTGTGCGAGAGCAGAGGCAGGGGAAGCTCTGTCAGGAGTCAAGAGCAGGCAGCGGCCGTCTCGGATGAGGCATTTAGCCGCTGCCTGGACTGCGGGTGCTTCGGCTGACTCTGAAGGATGACCAGGCTTTGCGCAGATTCGTGTGAGCCGGAACGTGCTCCAGAAAGAGGGCCGGCTCCCTATGGACACGGGCCAGGAGACACCAGGCAGACTGGCTGCGAGGATGCCCGGGCTCCGTGGGGAGGCAGCCGCGCCAGCAGGAGCTGGATTGTCAAGCCCTGCATGTGGGGTGACAGAATGGCTAGTTGTCCTGTTGATTTCCGTTCTCTCCTCTTTCTATGGAAACACAGTTTCCTCTGAGCAAAGTCCATCCAGCCAAAGATCTCATGTCCCAGCCTCCTTCACAGACACAGGTGACCGTGAGAGATGCCCAGGCAGGGCAAACACAGCCTTGTCCCAGACAGGTCTCCTGGGTGCCAGGGACAGAAATAATCAAACCAACCCAGGCGAGGCCCAAAGGGGAACGGATGGGCTCATCAGGCAACCAGAGCAGGACAAGGTAGCCTCGGGCACCGGTTGAACCCTGCAGGTCCTGCTGTCACCTCTCTCCATCCTGTCTCCTTGGCCGATGCCACTGAGTGCTGACTTCCTGCTCCTGACGGGGCCTGTCCACAAGGCGGGTGCACACACACATTCACATCCGTGCAGGTGCCCCCACATGTACACACATGCATGCACACGTGCACACACAAACACTGCAGGGCCACGTGCTCACACATATATGGACATGCACACACACTCATGCACACACTCGTGCACACACTCAACACAGTCATGCACAAACACAAGCACATTCAAACTCATGCATACACACCTACACTCATGCACACACATGCACACCCACACACGTGCATACACACTCATGCACACACTCATGCATGCATACCTACACATGCACACTCATGCATGTACACCTACACACGCACACACCTGCACATCTACACACACGTGTGCATATGCACACATGCACACTTATGCATGCATATCTACACGCACACACGCATGCACACTCATGCATGCACACCTACACACGCACACACCTGCACATGCACACACACACATGCACATGCTCATGCATGCACTTATGCATGCATACCTACACGCACACACACATGCACATGCTCATGCATGCACACCTTCACACACAATCGCATGCCCACACATGCACACACACTCGTGCACACACATCAGTGTATATGCTCACACACGTGCACAAAGGCGTGACAAACATGCACACACACATCAGTGAACACAGGCAGACAGATGCATGCCCCACATGCGTATACACCTGTGCACACAGGCAGTGCGTGCATACACAGACACGTGTGCACACACATACATTATCAAAGGGAACAGCAATGGGTTCCAAGCACGGGCTGTGAGGCCATGTGGACCCCATACACGCTCCTCCTGAGCTGGGGCCAGTTGCTGCATCTCCATCTCACACCTAGAGAAAGGTGACTACGGTGCCCACCTCCTGGGGTTCCAGTAACAGTCAAGAAGCAATGCCTGGAAACCACACCTGAAACCTGGCGCCTAAACGGTTAGCAAGGTCACCTGCTCTGCTCTCCCCAGCTCTGGCTCTCTCTGTCTCTGTCACTCTGGCTCTGTCTCTCCCTGGCTCTAGCTCTCTGTGGCTCTCCCTGTCTCTGTCTCTCTCTATCTCTGTCTCTCTCTGTGTCTGTCTCTCCCTGTCTCTGTCTCTCCCTGTCGCTGTCTCTCTCACCCCTGGGCTGTCCAGGGCCCTGTGAGGACACCCACTGGGACGAACCCTCCGTCTCATTCATGTCAGGCCTTCGCTGGTCCAGCCTCCTGCTTTCTCCCCTTTTGTGTCTTTCAGGAGTCGCACCTGTCAGGTGATTAAGTGGAAGACGAGCTACCGGTGGGATTTAAAGATAGTGTCTTTCTTGAGCAGCTGCTGAGTGCCCAGGCCCATCCAGACTCTGTCACTCTGGAGACAGGGAAAGAGGGGCTCTGGAGGGCTTATATGAGTCCTGGAGAGGGCAGGGCACAGCACTGGATAGTCAGCGGGGGCGGGGGGGGGGTGGTCCCATGATATCTGCAGCCCAGCCGCGCTCAGCACATGTGTTAGAAGGTGAGCGCTGGGCCCGGCCTGCACCAGAGGTGGTGAATGTAGGGATGAGTGAATCACAGCCCTCACTTCAGGGCGTTGAAGCTGGGTGGGAGAGAAAAAAGGCCAAGGAGTGACAGCAGCCATGCGCATGGTCACAGGGGCACACGCAGGGAGTCAGTCCTCTCACCAGGTTCCTGGATGAGGTGGCATTGCAGCAGGGTTTTGAAGGGTGAATAGGAGTCTTTCAAAAGACTGTTTTGTAGGATAAAGCCTCTGTGTACATAGAAGGGGTGATGATTCAGCTCTCACAGAGGCTGAGAACTGAACAAGCTCAGACAGCTCTGCAATGGCAGAGCCAGGATTCAAACCCAGGTCCTTCCAGTTCAAACATCCACGCTCTGAACACGCCACTAGCTGGGACATCCCTCTGTGACTTCCACAAACTTGTCTGTGTATACGGGATCCCAGCCCCCATTCTAGAGCCACTTCCCTTGGGTGGAGGGGCTGCAGTCTGCGAGGAGCCTCCAGGTTCAAGGTTGGGATCGTGGCCTCTGCTGTCTCTTCCCACCAGCCACCTTCCCAGAGTGGTCCTAGCTCCCAACCTGGGTCCAGCAGCTCCCTGCTCTCCAGCTCCAGGTCAGGAGAGAACCCTTCCCAACTCCTGGCTCAAGCTGGGAGTGAGGGAACATACCCGGGGGCAGACCGCTGGGGGTCCCCACGAAGGCAGCCTCAGCACTGCACCATTGGTTTCACAGTGAGGACGCGGCCCAGGGATGGAGCTGACAGCCAAAGCCATGAAAGGAGGATGGAGAGCAGGAGGGAGGGAAGGAGGGAGGGAGAGGGAAGAGGGAGAGGGAGGGAGAGGGAAGAGGGAGAGGGAGGGAGGACAGGGAGGAGGGAGGAGCAGAGAGGGAGGAGTGGGGGACTGGGACTCACTGGTGCAAAACTGAGCCAGTCTGTGGGAGCCGCTAAGCTAAGCACAAGCAGAGAGCTGGGCACCCCGTCTTTCCCTCTGGCCCTGAGCCAGCCCTCACTGCCATGCACCCTGCCCAGGTCAGGAGCATGCTGGGGAGGCACCTTTGTCAGCAGGACAGCCCAGAGCAGCAGATGCCAGAGGCCTCCTGACCCACCGTTAACCCCACCTGGGCCTTGGGGGCCCGATCTGACTCCATGCCAGCTTCAGACCCACCTGGCCTCTGGTTCCAGACACTGCCTGCTGTCAAAATGCCCATCAATAGCAAGACCATCTCCTCCACTCAGAGGTCAAAGGGAAGACGGATGCCCCAGACTCACGCATCACAGGGGCCACACTGGCTCATGTCTTCATTTTGTAGAAACCAAGAAACACATGTACAGATTGCGGCCCACCTCCTGCCAGCCTGGACCCTGCATGACAGCCTCCACACGGATCAGCCGTTTCCCGCCAGCCTGGACCCTGCATGACTGCCTCCACATGGATCAGCCATGTCCCGCCAGCCTGGACCCTGCATCGCAGCCTCCACACGGATCAGCCGTGTCCCGCCAGCCTGGACCCTGCATCACAGCCCCTACATGGGTCAGCCGTGTCCCTCCAGCCGTGTGGACCCTGCATCGCAGCCTCCGCACGGGTCAGCCATGTCCCGCCAGCCTGGACCCTGCATCGCAGCCTCCGCACGGGTCAGCCGTGTCCCTCCAGCCGTGTGGACCCTGCATCGCAGCCTCCGCACGGGTCAGCCGTGTCCCGCCAGCCTGGACCCTGCATCGCAGCCTCCACACGGGTCAGCCGCCCCACTACCCTGCATGCAACACCACCGTCCCAGCCACTTGATGGCCTCGGGCTCTGAGAGGCCCATGTGCCCCCTGAGGTCACACAGCCAGCCAGGGCCGCCAGAATCTGAACAGAAGTCACACGATCTCCCCGAAGGGCGGCCAGATAAGGAGGGTGTTGGCCGTGGTCATGCACCAGCCCCCTGGTGTTGGTCTGGGTCCCTTCCTCACCAATGTCTTGAGCCCAGGACCCAACGAGGGCCTTCGGGGGCAGGGCAGCAGGTCAGCATTGGGCTTGTGAGGGTCTCCAGGTCACAAGCACTTTGGGGCCACAGTCAGGACCTGCTAACAGGGCCTTTGGGCCTTCTGTGGTCTCGTCTCTGCTGACTGTGCCAGGCTCTAGCCCTGCCAGGACAGTCCAGCCCCAAACCAGGACACCTCCCACACGCAGGCGCAGCCCCTCCCTCTGCTCCGCTCGCCCCCACCCGCAGATGGAATCCCCCCACTCCTCTCCACTCCCTCGGCCCCTCCTCCCAGCTCTGAACTCCTGCCCTTTTGGCTTTGAGAGAGGACTTAGATAAAGTGTGCTCCGTAATAGCACTGTCAGCTCACTGACGGGGGATTAAACAAAGGAGTGGGCCTTCAGGTTGGGTTTTGAAGAACGTGTAGGAGTTCACCAGGGGATTCGGAGGGCAGGTGAAGGGTGCTTTGAGAAGAAACAAAGGGGCATGGCATATTCAAGGAAGGGAGAGGAATCAGCCAGGCTCGTGCAGAGGGCCTGCCCTGGGGGTGTAGACGGCGACAGCCTCCGCGACCTCCGAGCGCCCCGCCAAGGACTCCCCAGTGTGCGCGTCAGAGGGGCCTCGGGAGGTCAGAGGAGGTCAGCAGTGGACGGCCAGGCTCACCGTTCCAAGGGTGACTGGGCCACTGCCGTGTGTCCGGGCGTGGGCGGGGTACAGCCAGGGCCATGGCGAGGAGGACGAGGGGCAGGAATATATGGAATTGCTTTCTTTCAGCGCCTCTGATAGATCCAAAGTCACTCTGCTGGCTTAAGAACATAAAAATGTATAATGCATGGCTTGATTTGTACATAAAATTACCATGTTTGGCCTATTTAGAGAAAGAAGGCCTGCGGGGGCTGGAGCCGCGTGGGAGGGCACTGCTCTTCTCCGAGGGTTTCTTTTGCGTCTGCTTCGCGTGGGGCATGCCTGCCCGTCAGGGGTCAGAGCCCCCCTCTTCCCCCGGGGTGCCCCTCCTTGCTGGTGTCCTGGCCAGTGTGGGATGGAGGGGGGGCCCCTCAGAAGCAGGGCTGGGGTAGATGGATGACAGCTTTCTGCGCACTCGATGCGGGGGCCCACCCTCTCCGCAGCTGTTCCCAGAGGCGGGGGCCTCCCCACCTGGAACCCACCCCCCAGGGCTCCCTCACCCCCACCCCAGCCCTGCTTTGAGGCCCAGCTCTGCATTATTCCCCTAAGGTTTTCATCTGATCCTAACTCAGAAGCAGGGGGTCACCACATTCCCGTGGCCCCGTGGCCCCGTACCCTGCCTGCAGTGAAGACGTCTGTTGTGCCCACACACGCCAGGCCCTGCCAGCGCCCTCACGAAACAGCTCAGTTCCTCCACCGGAGCTCAGGAGGCAGATGCAACTCTTCTGCCCCCTCAAAAGATGAGGGACCAGGGGCAAAGCTGCTCCCATGAGGGCACCCTGCTAATGAGGGCAGGGCTGGGGCTCCATCCCAGGCCGCCTGCCCCACAGAGCTACGCTGACCCTGTCCTACCTGCCAGGGCATTGGGGGCTCAGGCCGGGCCCTGATCTGCCTCTGCTCCTCTGGTTCATCCTCACCCTGCCCAGCGGACACGGCCTCCGAGGGGTGGAAACGCCACGCTCCCAGGTACCGCAGGACGCAGCCCCAGCCGAGCCTGACGCTTGAGGCATTCGGAGTCGGCCAAGTGAAGTGGCTGGATCTGGGGGTCAAAACTGTGAAATGCTGGCGATTTCATGTGATTCATCCTGAAGCCTGTTAAGGAACCCAAGAGCCTCCGCCTCACCCTGCACCATCCCCATCAGCTCTGACCCCCCGCAGGGCCAGCTGCCCTCCAGAAGTCATACCTCTGTGCTCTGGAACCAGCAGTGACCCTCCAGGAGTGCCATTCCTCAGTGCAAACACCCGACATCCAGAGCTCCCCCATGCCCCTCTCAAGGTCGTGCTGCGCCTGAGCCCCACCCCCCACTACCTGCCCTCTGCTCCCCTGTTGCCCCTGAGAGCCCCAGCACACAGCGGGCGCTCCGGGAGCCTCTGGAGGGCGATGGAAGGGCTCCTAATCCAAGCTGCTGACCCACTCGGGGTCCAAGGCCAACCCCAAGGATGAAGGCCTCAGAGTGCAGGCAGCCAGCCAGGGGTGCAGGTGGAAAGTCCAGGGTGGCAGAGCCGGAGAGACTGAGGAAGCCAGGGCTGCTGCTCGTGGAACAGGACCAGCCCTGAGTAGCAGCCTCGAGCAGCTGAGCCCCAGAGAGAGACAGTGAAAGTCAGCCCATACCAGGCAGGGCAAGGGCCTGGGAGGACAGGGGCCAGATGTCTGCCTGGGCGGGACCTCTTCCCAGAGCTGCTGGCACTGCTGCCCCTCAGTGTGGCCTCTGAGCCCCCCGTAAAGCAAGTGACACCCACCTCGTGAGGACTGGTCAGCACTGCACAGCATAGCCCGGGAGCTCATGGTGCACATCCACGCAGCCATCATGCCCCACCCCGTCCCGGGAAGGCCTGGTTATTTCCCATTCCATGGACAGGGACCAAGGCTGGAGGAGAAGAGCCCAGCAGGTTCCAGGCCCCGCCTGCGAGCGCCACGCTGTACTGCCCGCACAACGTGGGCCAGGGTCCCTCCGTGGCCAGCAGCTGCAGGACATCTGTGGAAGTCCCAGGAAGAGGTCCCAGGGCGTGCCTGGCTGGGACTTCTCCATCTGTCCGAGTGCGTTGCATCTTGCCTGAAGGTTCCGCGGAGCTTGGGAACCCCAGGGAGACCGGGAAGTTTATCGGGAGCTCTGGATGCTGAAGGCCAGACACCAGGCCCAGAGCTCCTCCAGACGAATGCCCTCGGGAAGGGTGGCCGCCACAGCCACACCCCAGCCAGCTGGCAGGGATGAGCTGGGCCAGCTGAACCTCCACCCTGGGGCAGGAGGGGGACAACAGATTGAAAGCCCATGCTTTGTCAGGGAGGAGAACAGGGCAGGCAGGGGGCAGAGGGAGGGCACAGAGGGCCCTGATAGGGAACTGGGGGCCACTGGGCAGACAGAAGGGCAGGGCCTGGCCTGTGAGGGAGCCGCAGAGGAGCAGCTGGGAGGGGGAGCAGCGCAGATGAAGGGGGAGCGATTCGGGCAGGAGGCAAGGTCAGCGATGGGAGGGGCAGATCCCAAGGCCTCACAGAGTGGAAGGGGCCACAGCCGTGTCATTCACTGAACCGAATCTCACAGAATTCTCATGTTAAGCCTAAGCTGAGGGACCTCAGAATGTGACTGTGGTTGGGACGGGCCCTTTAAAGAGGCGCCTGGGGTACAATGAGCTCCACTGTGTGGGCCCCGGTCCAGTACACCCCATGTCCTTATAAGAAGAGGAGACAAGGACACAGACACACAGAGGGAGGCCCACGGGAGGACACAGGGAGGCAGAGGGGGGCCTCGGGAGGAGCCAGCCCACTGAAGCTGACGGCGATCCCAAGGCCCCCGGGCAGTGGGCCGGTCACCCTGTGCACAGAGCCTTGCTGTGAGCAGCTGTTCCTGCATCTGGAAATGGGGAATTCACTTGTTATTGACCATTAGTGTTATGACTCCTGGCTGTGATGAAGTGGAGACTTGCTGATGCCAGGGGTGTGCTGACATCTGTGACCCCAGCGCCTGCTAGGGGGACTGCTGTGCAGGGACCAGCACGGGGAAGTCCTGGCCTCCTGGGGACTTGGGGCTCCCTGTGGAAGGTGCCCACCCTCCTGGGACCCCAGCACTCACCAGTCGGACAAGCCAGAGCCCAGCACCGTCAGCTCCCTAGAGAGGTGAGGGTCACGAAGTGAAAACACTGTCATCGTATTCCGCCACGGGTCTTCCTGTAAAAGATCAATTATTTCTGGTTGATGAACGACTTACTCTGGAATGCTGCCGAAGCCATGGCACCCCGTGGGTCTGTCTCTGCCTCTCCTGCCACAGGGCCCCAGCATTGGGAGCTGCAGGACCACACTGGGTGGAGCCAGCCAGGCAGTGCACAAACGATGGTCCCATGGAAGAAGTCCCTTCTGTGCGTCTCAGAGCCCTGGGGACAGGAGGTGGGGACAGTGGGGTCCCATGGGAGACACGGGGCACTGCAGATTATCACGGCAGCACAGCCAGGTGAGGACTCAGGCACTGCCTCGGCCCAGACTCTGGCTCGACTGAGCTGTGTGGCCCCAGACAAGTGTCCTCACCTCTCTGAGTCATTAACTGGGCTATTCTGCCTCACTGGTTTCGGGTGAGAATCAATATGAAAATCAGGCCCCACGTACAAACATTTACCATTAATGCTGACTCCCCGTGGGCTGAACTATTTGATCCCTGTAGAAAGTAAGAAGTTCCTCTTCAAAGTTTCCCTTCTTCTTACATAATAATAAATGTTAGAAATAATCGTTTCTTTTAAAGGCTAACTTTCTTCAAAGCCTTCCTTCTTGCTTTTTTGCTAGTAACTCTCTGTTAAGCCCTATCCTGTGTAGCTATTAGGTAAAAAGGAAGAAGCACATCCCATGTCCTTGTGCTTTAACCAAGATATTTATGTTACTACTTTTCTAAGACCTTTCACAAGAAACTTCCTCTCCCTTCCTTGTTTGGACTTGGTTGTTATCCAATCAGGTTTAGTTTAGATTCTGAAGTCCAGCTCGAACCTCTGGAGAAGACACAGCAGAAGGACCCAATGCGTAAGGAATAAATATGCTGCCTTTCCTTTGTTCATTACACTCTCATGGCAAGATGGCTGATGAGTAGCACCCTTTCTGCAGAAAGTAAAATTGCTTGCTGAGAAAACTTTTTGTCTGAATGCTAATTTTTCCTTGCAGTACCTAAGAATGAGCATTCTGTCTCTAACAATCTAGAACTTTCCATGCTTGTGCCCTTCTCATCCTTGGGAAACCAGGGAGGTGGGACTGTCTCTGTTTTACAGATGAACAAACCAAGGCTCTGACAGCCAGCATTGCTAACCCATGATTGCACAGAGTGCCAACCCCAGACCGAGGCCAGAGCCTTGTCCCGAGCTTGAGACCTGTACAGAACTGCCTCAGGCTGCTGTGGCTCACAGTGGGCCAGGGTGGGGACCTGCACAGAACCACCCGTGGCTGCCGTGGCTCACAGTGAGCCAGGGTGGGGACCTGCACAGAACTGCCCTCAGCTCCCGTGGCTCACAGTGAGCCAGGGCAGGGACCTGCACAGAACTGCCCTCAGCTGCCATGGCTCACAGTGGGCCAGGGTGGGGACCTGCACAGAACTGTCCACTGCCATGGCACATGGTAAGCCAGGAAGGAGCTTGCACAGAACCACCCAAGACTGCTGTGGTTCACAGTGAGCCAGGGCAGGGACCTGCACAGAACCGCCCTCAGCTGCTGTGGCTCACAGTGGGCCAGGGTGGGGACCTGCACAGAACCACTCATGGCTGCCGTGGCTCACAGTGAGCCAGGGTGGGGACCTGCACAGAACTGTCCACTGCCATGGCACATGGTAAGCCAGGAAGGAGCTTGCACAGAACTGCCCAAGACTGCCGTGGCTCACAGTGAGCCAGGGTGGGGACCTGCACAGAACTGCCCTAGGCTGCCGTGGCTCACAGTGGGCCAGGGTGGGGACCTGCACAGAACCGCCTGTGGCTGCCGTGGCTCACAGTGGGCCAGGGTGGGGACCTGCACAGAACCACCCGTGGCTCACAGTGAGTCAGGCGGGACACAGACAACAGCAAGGAGCAGTGGCAGTTCGCCGACTCAGGAAAGTCAACTTCACCCAGCGCTCCCCGCCTCCCACAGTCACCCTCAGCCTGGCCTTGGGCAGGCCCCTCACATCACATGCTGAGCCTCAGGAGCCACCGTGGTAACTGCACAAGTTGCGGTTCTGGAGCCCCAGCGACAGATAAGCAAGTCAGGGTTCAGAGAGAGCCTCGTGCCCCACCCTGAGGTCCCACCACCAACAGGTAGGCAGAACTTGATAGGGTTTCCCGAGAACATGGCTGGGCTCCGTGCCAGGCACCAGGTACACACAACCAGGCACCATGGACTCAGTCCAGGAAGATGTGAGTCTCTGAGCCTGATTTTTCCTGTGTGTCAGGTGAGATGGAGGCCAGGAGGGCTCCCCTGGGCTCTCGACCCAAAGAGTCCTCCCAGCCCGACACTGGGGCCTGCGAGAAAGCCCCACAGCACTCAGAGCTGACACCGAGGGGCCGCCCGCTGCCGTCCTCCCTCACCCCCGCCCCCGCACGGCCGGTTTGCATCACTGCGGGGTAAGGACAGCCAGACACATGGGTCCCACAGCCGCAAACAAACAGCAGCCGGGACGGGGCCCGGGCAAGCAACTACAGTGGCAACAGCCACCCACACGGCCCCGTGCCATCCACCTGCTGTGTGTTTTCCCACCCAGGAGCTTGGGCTAGGTGGGGAGGGCAGCGCAGGGGTTGCGGGGCTTAGCAGGGCCTCCTAACACAAGCCACCCAGCTCCCGGCAGGTGGAGTCAAATAAATGTGGCACCTCCCCCACCCCCGTGCTCCCACCCGAGGGCCCAGACTCCACACCAGCTCTGAGGCCTTGGCCTCCTCTTGTTCTCCCAGGAAAGGCTCTGAAGAGGTGAGGAGGGAATTCTCGTGGGGTCCTGACTCTTCTCAGGGACACCCCCGTAGCAAGCAGGCCTGGAACGCCAGCCCCTGACCCTCTGGGAAGCAAGCAGGGGTATGGGGGCCAAGGCCGGGGCTGAGCAATTGCTCCTGGCCACCCCACTGCTGCTGTTGAAAAGCTTGGGTCTGAACCCACGTCTACCACAGTACGAAGGAGCCTCCATGACCAATTCCGGAAGAGGCCAGACTCCTTCCAGAAATCCCAGCCCAGATCCCGCCTCGCCTCCTCCCCGGAGCCTTGTTTCATAACATGATTGAACCACCCCATTATTTAATAAAACTGTCAGAACAACTGATTTGTGCGACATACATGGTTCCCTTTTTTTGCTCTTCTTTCTTTCCAGATTCAACAAACCCTGAAGTTGTTCCAAGAAGACAGGGGACTGATGGGAAGCATCAATTTCACGAGGAGACAGTGCGGCTCATCCAGCAGGCTGCACGGGACAAGCCACACTGAACCCGGGGAGGAGCCGCCCCTAGAACAGCCAGGGCAGCTGCTTACGGGGAGGCAACAACCATCCCTGCATGTGGGGACTGGGACAAGTGGCAGAGAATGAGTGCAACCAGGGAAAGCTTCCTGGAGGAGGAGATGTGAAGATTCTAACTTGATGCAGTAAGTGTCTCTCCTCTGCTCCGTGACCAGGCAGCAGGTGTGGGCTCAAGTTCCAGCTGTGTGACTGGGGTGAACAGAGGGAGGGTTTTTTCCGAACCGTGGGTGAGACTGCTCCTTCCATAGACTGAGAGAATCAGAGGGTGTCCCTCCCGTACACGGAAACTCCCAGACACCCCAGGACTCTCTCTGAAAGGCCCTTGGAAAGGCCTGACAAGGAGAGCGGGGTGCACTCTGCCAGACACTCTGTCAGAGAACATTCTAGAAGCACTTCCCACCTGCCCCCTCACTTACAGCCTGCCCTCTCAGCCCATCCTGGACGCCTCCTCCACTAACAACAGCTGAGTGCAGCAAAGCCTGCCATTTGTTCCCCAGTTTTGGACAGTTTCTGTCTGCCTGGCTAAAGACTGTATTTTCCAAGTTATGGCCAGTGGGACGGAGGGATGGGACATGTGAAGCCTCCGGGCTAAGTTGCTAACAGGAAGGAGCAGGCTATCCCAGTCTGTTCTCCCCTCCCTGCTGGCTGGAAGATAGATGTGATGGCAGGAGCGAGAGCAGCCACTTGGCCACAGATGGAAGCTGTGTGCTGAGGACGGCAGAGGAACAGGGAGGCAGGAGCCTGGCTTCACGTGCGGTGCTGCCATGACTCTCTGGGCTGCTCACGCTGCCACGGGGTCCTCCACCCTCTGCTCACTGCTCTTACCTCTGGCAGTGGCCTGAGCCCACAGCCCAGCTCACGACACACTGTTTCTCATCCCACTGGGCCTGTGGCTCCGGGCAGGTCCCTGCCTGGGGATTCCCGGCATCTGCCCTCTTATGGGTCTTTCACGTCTAATTGGCAAAGCATTTGTAGAGCTCCAGCACTCACAGGGTAAAACCCCCAGGGAAACGGTCCCGTGAGGACTGCCAAGCTCTCCTGATAACATCACCCTTGTTTATTGTGGGGTGTGGACTGCTGTCATGATGCGGGATCCAGACCGTCACACTGCGACTGGCAGGGTTCTGAGCCCCTTCATCGGGTCAAGAGGGCATCCCCAACCCACCCACCTCCCATAGCGCTCCAGCCTGAGACCACTTGAGACATCTCATGAGGCCTGTTTTCCCGACTCCACGTCACTCATGACTCTCCCATCCTCATCCGTGCCCATCTCCCTCCTGCCTGTCCAGAGCCAGACTGCACAGCCAGCCTCGGCATAACCTGTCCTGCCAAGTGGGGCCTCCAGCCATGGCACGAGATAGAGGCAGGACCTGGAGACCCGCTGAGGCCGCCGCTACTCCTGGCCACTTCCAGACCACCTTGCTGCCGTCTTCTCTTCCATCCACAGTCCAGACTTCCCGGAAGACATCTTGCAGCCCGCGTTTGCTGAATCGTGAAATGTTTGCCCGCTGGCCCCCCACCACTGAGCGCTCCTGGAGTCTGACCCACCTCTGTTTCCCTCTGTCTGCACGGGTGTTTGTTGCATGACTGAACGACATTGAGGAGGGGACACCGCTCAGCAGAAACACCCCTTAAGATGCACATGAGCTGCAGCAAAGCAAAGCGTGTTCACGGGGAGCTCCGCACAGCCCGGCCTGGCAGCAGCTGCTCTCACCAGGGGAGGACGGCAGTTACCCAAACGTGAGAAGCAGGGTGGGTGCCGGCCCCCTCGCAGCTGTGAGGGAAGCCTTGGGGCTGTCACGGGCGTACGAGGGCGTGCGCGTGTGTGTTTACACAGTAACAGTAACTGTGGAAACACACCATGCCTGGACCCTGCCCTGTGGATATGCCCCCACACAGCAACAGGGATGTGCGGATATGAGAGGTCAGGAGACGTGGGACAATCCTAGGTGACCCTGGTGGATCCTAATGTCACCTCCAGGGTCCTTTTAAGAGGGAGACAGGTGGCCAGGTGTGTGCCTATAATCCCAGCCTTTGGGAGACCAAGGTGAGAGGGTCACCTGAGGCCGAGACCAGCCTGGACAAAATAGCAAGACCTCATCTCTACAAAAAAATTAAAATGTAGCCGGGCTTAGTGGCACACACCTGTAGTCTCAGTTACTCGGGAGGCTGAGGCAGAGGATCGCCAGAGCCCAGAAGATGGAGGCTGCAGTGAGCCATGGTGGCCTCTGCACTCCAGCCCTGCATTCCGGCGTGGGCGACAAAGCGAGAACCCATCTCTAAAAAGAAAAAGAGAGGGAGGCAGGAGACCAGCATGAGGAGGGGCTGGGCCGAGAGGCAGGCTTCAAGGAAAGCAGGAGTTCTCGGGAGCCCGAGAGGCCAGGATGAGCCTCCCCCGAGGCCTCCGATGGAGCCCCCAACTCTCCTGGATTTCCAACTCTGGAGATGTGAGACACGAGTTTCCGTTGGTGGAAGTCACGGGATCGTGGTTAGTTGTTCAACAGGAAACGGGCAGGTCGGATTGCATCCAGCCTCAAGCCCCAGCTCCATTTCCCATACGGCCTAAGCTCTCACCATGAGGCGATCCAGCTGCCTGGTGGGGGAGGGGCTGCCACCCCCGCTGATCTGTGGGCCCAGGGGTGAAGATGCCTCACCTGCCACCCAGAACCAGGCCCCCAGCTCCTAGCGAGGCCTCGTGGCTGCATTGCCACCAGTGACTAGGTATTTTATGCTGAACGTTAAAGATATTTTATACTGGAGATTTAATACGGAACATTAAGAACCATTGAAATCACTCATATCAATTGAAGATACGATAATTGAACCCCATAAAGATTACTGAGAAGCTGGTGGAGCTATAAGGAGAGGCATAAATAGAGATACATTGGCCCCCCGCCCCCCACCCTCCCCCTGGAAGCTCATTAGAGATGCTCGTGAGGACTGGCAGTGACAGAGACCCACAGCAGGGAGAGGGGACCCAGGGACTTCCCACCGCAGAGGAGCCTGGGCGGACCCGGAAGCTTCTGTGTGTCCCTTGATGGCCTTGGTCAGATCCTGGGTGAAGGCGTGGAGCGAAGGGACCCAGGGGAGGAGAGGTCCATTCTCCAATGGCCCAGCCATCTCCTTCCTGTACGTGCTGCACCCCAGCCCTGATCTGGGCCACACACTGAGCCCCGATCACAGCCATCAGCTAAGTCCTAACGCAAGTCACACTCCAAGCCTCATCCTTGACAAAGTCTAAGCCACGATTCTGGCCCCAAACCAAGCCCTGCTGTGGTCACAGGCTGAGCTCTGACCAAGGTCACGTACTGAACTGGGACAGTGGCCGGAGGCTGAGTCCTGAGCCTGGAATCTCCTCAGGCGTGTCCAAGTCCCAGGACTGTGGGTCCTCCCTGACGTCACTGCATCCACCCACGCTGCCCTCTCTCAGCTTCTCACACGCTGGGCCCCAGCTGGGCTCTGCATGTGGATAGAAAGGTCCCCTGTCCTCAGGGCGTTTCCCTCCCCTGGGGAGGCTGCACCTGATCAGCCAAGTACTATGGATGATGGGGTCCCCAGCCCGGGCCTCCCTGCCCTCCCACGCCCAGGCCCCCAGCTCTGACCAGAAAGCCCTCCAGCCCCTGCCTCCGTCCTCTGCCCTACAGATCAGAGCACTGCTCCCACTGCTGAGCGGGGTCCCTGTCGTGGTCTGTGGTCTGTGTGCAGAGTCTGAGGTTGCACAGGCTGAGGGCCGGGGCCTGGCATGCTCGGCCGGAGTGTGGCAGGGAAGGACCCCTCCATGGGGCCTCGCTCCATGCTTATCCAGGTTCAGAAGAGCTGAGCGGGGAAGTGAAAGGCACAGAGTCAGTCTGCCTGGCTTTGCAATCTTGGCCTCCCCTCGGCTGCATGGCCGAGGTTTCTGGCCATCTCTGAGCCGGCCTCGCTGCAAGGGAGGATGATAGCATCTACCCCAAGATGTGAGCGTCATCGGAGAGGACCAGGTAATCAGTGACAGGTCCCCAGGCATGGACCCCCCATGAAAGGGACCACAGCCATGATCGGGTCCCAGCAGTGCCTCACTGTCCAGGACTGCAGACCTGTGATCCTCTGCTGCCCCCAGGGCTGTCTCGAGGGCCCACAGCCTCCCTGCCCTGCTCTGTGCCCGCTTCCTGAGCCCTCCCCAAGGCGGACCCCTCTCCATGCTGCTCCCGCCCCCTCCCCCAGATCAGCTGCCCATTTCCCGGCTCCCCGGGCGCAGGTGTGAGGCCAGCAGCTGTGCCTGTGCAGGGGAAGGGCTGATGCCCTGGCCATCCTCCCAGGCTCGTAAATCTGCCCTATTCCCCTCAAGCCAATACTCAGCCAGGCCACCTGCACAATCCAATATATTTCACTTACAAGCTGGTCTATTACCTGATTCATACCCGATCTGTCACCCTGAGAGATCAATGCGCCCTCGGGATGCCACATACATAACACCTGGTACGTAATGGAATTCGGGCTCCTGGCATCGCAATGCACAGCCTCTGTGGCCGCTGGGAGCCTCAGTCCCTCCCCTGGGGAAGGGGCAGGGACAGAACGGGCCTCCTGGCTGCAGCCTGGGGGTGCAGCTCCAGGACGTCTGCAGTTCCAGGCAGGGTGGGGCGATTCGGATCCCGGGTATCCCTGCTGTTCTGTCTCAACTCCATTTGGAGAGACGTCAGAGCCTTTTCACCCAGCCCCCCACGCCTGAGCAGTGGGCCCCTCTCTGCCTGCAGCCCACTGACAGGGCGCTCACCGAGTGGTCCAGCTCACTGTAGCCGGTACAGACCCAAGGAGCCAAAAGTGCCGCATTTACCAGGTGCCAGCCTAAGATCAAAACGCCAGCTACTCGGAACCTCCGGGGGAAGGAACTGTTGGCTCACTGTACAAATAAGCAGACTGAAGTCAGGGAAACGACCTTCCTAAGTTTGAACCGCCAAGCTCAATTTGAAACCAGTGTCAGGACCTAGACCCAGGACTTCTGGTGCTGCTGAGCTGAAGCCGAAGGGGCTGCCCCCTCGGTGGTCAGCAGGGGTGGGGCCAAGGGCGGGCACTCCACAAACAAGTGTTTGGGGTCTATCGGGGTCTGCATGAGTGGGGGGCGCTATCTCCCTCCAGCCGGTCTATTTGTGGGGCAGAAACTCAAGTGATTGGGCAGGACCCTGCCCGTGCCCAGCTGCCATGTGGCCTTGGGCAGGTCTCCTGTCCCCTCCAGCCCACGGAGTCACCTGAGCTCCTGGTCCCTGTGGCTGGATGTCCTAGCTGACCTCACCTCTGGCGGTTCCAGAGAGGCCAGGAGGCGCAGGCTGGTGCCCTCGGAACCCAGACCTTTCTGGAAGCCTGGGGGGCTGACTCGGGCACCAGACACAGTCGGGGATCCCCCTCCGCCTCGCACCCTGTCACCGATTCTGCTTTCCATGATCGTGGCACCCATGATGGAAACAGCATCTCAGCTCCCGCGAGGATCTATATCCCAAAATAGCAAAATAATTCCCATAGTGCGAGAATTTTTCAGGCAGAGGCGTGCGGGCTGGAGTTATTGGGGCCATGTTTCACAACCACCTGATGTATGGACAGGTCTACTCCCAGGGCCGCCAAATCAATCCATGCGGAAGCCTGGGGAGTTGTGTGTCTCCTGTGTGTCAGGGCGTGGAGGGAGTGCAGGGAGCCGGGGGCAGGGGCAGAGGCCCAAGTGCTGCGCCCAGAATGGAGGCTGCCAGGTGCTGAGGGGGGCCATTAAATGCACCCGCCACTACCCTCACTTGTGTGAAGGTCAGAGGACACAGGACGGACAAAGGCATCTGGTCATCTCTAAAGGGCCACACAGACGCCTCTCACCCTCGCCCCACATCACAAATGAGAAACTGAGGCCCGGTCAGGGATGGAAAGGCATCGGGCTCCGCGAGTGGCTCCCTTGTGCCCACACAGGCACACGTGTGCACACACGGAGACACACGTGGACACACACAGGCACACACGAGCACCACAGTGCACATACAGGCACATACGCAAGGAACACATGCATGCTTACACACACAGGGACACACGCAGAAGCAAGACACACACAAACACACGCGTACACAGACACACACAGGGACACACGCAGAAGCAAGACACACACAAACACACACGTACACAGACACACGGACACACGCAGAAGCAAGACACACACAAACACACACGTACACAGACACACAGGGACACACGCAGAAGCAAGACACACACAAACACACACGTACACAGACAAACACGGACACACACGTGCATATACACAGGTGCACACAGATGCTGGAGTGCACATATACACACATGTGCAAGGAACACACACACACATGCACACACACAGAAGCAAGACACACAGAACATGTGCACAGACAGACACAGACACACAGGCACGTACACACCCGGAAGCACTTCTCAGGGGGTCGTGGCCCTTCTGGCTCTGGTGGCCTCTCTGAGGGTCTCCACCTGGCGGTGCTGGGGGCCCCGCCTGAGCCCTGATGAAACTTCACCTCCCTCTCCCCCTGACAGGACATGCTAGGGCAGCGTGTGGCTTGTTCATGGGAGCAAGCCCCTGGGTGGATGCAGGGCTCCAGGAAGTCTCTCCCAAGGGAGCACAGACAGGCGCCCTCAGCGGGGCACAGCTGGAGGGGCGCCTCCACGGCCACCCGGCTCTGGGGTGAAGCCAGCTCAGGATCAAGGACCCTGGTGCCTGAGGCCTCCGGTGTTCCCATCTGGAAAGCGGGTTGGCAATGACGCCCACCTGTACAGCCACGCCAGTCCAACACCTGGTGCGAAACTGGCCCCAGGCACACGGGCACACAGACCTGAGTGGATGCTCGGACGTGAGGCAAAGGAGGAAGGACAGATGGCCAGCAGAGGCAGGGGCCCAGCCAGAGTTGTGAAGGATGCACTGTCCAGCCCCTCTTTTCCCAAGCCCTGAACAGACTCACAGAAGGTCTCAGCCAAAGGGGCTTTAGAGACCAGGGAGCCTATCTCACAGATGGGGAAACCGAGGCCCAGAGAGAAGAGGTTCATTCAGGAATACGCAGCAGATCACAGACCCTCAGAGCTCAACAGGACCCCAGCCCACCTCCCTGCTGTATGGGAACTCATGGAGCAGCTACCAGGCCGGGGTAGGGGTGGGGGCGGGGGCAGGGACAGGATCTGCCCTCTTCCTCTGGGACTTGCCCCATCTTGAGCCCCATAGATGAAACCCTTGACAGTGGAGCCTCCCCTGGGAGGACTCTGGCTCGCAGCGCGGGGGCTGGGCTGAAAGGGAGGACCCAGGGAAGGGATGTGGGAGGGCCGGGGACCCCACAGCTCCAGCCTTGGTCTTCTGTGAACCACAGCGGTTCATTATCCTTCCTCCAGCTGATAAGCTGATCCGGAGGACAATTAGTCTTGGAATTACCTCAGAGGAGACCGTTAAGAGAAAAATAAATTAAAAAGAAATCCATTCGAGCTGTAATTGTGATACAGTGTATCATAGTCAATTGAATCACAAATACAAGCTGGTCCCTTGTCGATTGATTTCAGCGAGTAAACAATTTGGGTATTTAAATTGGAAACTCGCTGGGGAAAGGAGCAATGATTTGGTTAAAGGGAGAACTGAAAACCTCAGGCCAAAAATTGGTTCTGGGCGTCGTCTGGCTGCTGCAGGACTGAGCGCGTGACCCTGGACAAGAGGGAAGTCGCCAGCTCCTCCCTCCCCGCAGGTCGAGGTCACCCCGTTTGGAAGCTACCTAGACCCCAGCAGCATTACCTGACCTGTGACACCTTTGTTCCTGTGTCCTTCCTGTTTGTCCACGGTGAGTGTGGCTTCTCCGTCTAATGGGCGCACTCCCACCACACTGGGAACTTCTGGTACACAGGAGTCCTGCTTTACTTCCTGTGTTGAGCCCACGTAGGTGGGGTGGGGGTGCTTGGAAGGCAGCTGTCAAGAGAACAAATGAATGAATGGTGGGTTTGTGGGGGACAGATGGGGAATGAAAGAATGCATAGATGGGGGCTGGATGGATGAATGGGTGGGTGGATGGGCAGATAGATGGGTGGGTGGATAGATGAATGGGAGCTGGATAGGGAATGGATGGGTGGATGGTAGATGAATGGGTGCTGAATCCAATCCAACAGGACTGCATCCACCTGTAAATGGATGGGTGGATGGGTGAATGGGGGACAGATGGGCAAATGGCTGGGGAATGGATGGATGGGTGGATAGGGGATGGATAGCTGGATGCATAGATGGGGGATGGGTGAGGATGGATTAGTGGATGGTAGATGGGTTGGAGGGATAGGTGGATGGGTGGGTGAGTGGATAGATGGATGGGTGGAAGGATGGGGAGTGGACGGATAGATGGGGATGGAGGGATAAATGGATAGATGGGGAAGAATGGATGGATAGGTGGATGGATGGGGATTAGAGGAATAGGTGGATGGCTGCATGGGTGGGTGGGTAGAGAGATGATTGGGTGGATGGATGGGGAATGGATGAATAGGTGGGGGATGGAAGGATCGATGGATGGATGGGGGTTAGAGGGATAGACAGATGGGTGGATGGGTGGAGGCATGGGTAGATGGATGGGTGGGTGGATGGGGAATGGATGGATGGGGGTTAGAGGGATAGATGGGTGGGTGGGTGGATGGGATCACGGGTAGATGGATGGGTGGATGGATGGGGAATGGATGGATGGGGAATGGATGAATAGGTGGGGGGTGGAAGGATAGATGGAGAAACGGATGGATGGGAGGAATGGATGGATGGGGGTTAGAGGGATAGATGGGTGGGTGGGTGGGTGGATGAGATCACGGGTAGATGGATGGGTGGATGGATGGGGAATGGATGGATGGGGAATGGATGAATAGGTGGGGGGTGGAAGGATAGATGGAGAAATGGATGGATGGGAGGAATGGATGGATGGGGGTTAGAGGGATAGATGGGTGGGTGGGTGGGTGGATGGGATCACGGGTAGATGGATGGGTGGATGGATGGGGAATGGATGGATGGGGAATGGATGAATAGGTGGGGAGTGGAAGGATAGATGGAGAAATGGATGGATGGGAGGAATGGATGGATGGGGGTTAGAGGGATAGATGGGTGGGTGGGTGGGTAGATGGGGGCACGGGTAGATGGATGGGTGGATGGATGGGGAATGGATGGATGGGGAATGGATGAATAGGTGGGGGATGGAAGGATAGATGGAGAAATGGATGGATGGGAGGAATGGATGGATGGGGGTTAGAAGGATAAATGGGTGGGTGGGTGGGTGGATGGGGGCATGGGTAGATGGATGGGTGGATGGGGAATGGATGGATGGGAAACGGGAGGATGGGTGGAGGATGCAGAGATGCTTAAACATATTTAAAAGACTGAGCTATTGACAACAGGTGGTCATTTCTCCACCTCTGCAAGAACTTTGGGCCTGAGACGCCAGAGCCTTTTTTATCTTCCGACAAAGAAACCATTTTGTAGCCAAAAACAGCAGAGTCACGCCTGATGCCTTCAAGAGTCCCTGGCTTCCTCATCACCCTGAAGCGGCTGGCCTCCTGCACAATGAAGAGGGTGCCTGAAGACCCCAGTCAGAAACAATGCCCCATGCGGAGGGGGTGCTGTCCTATAGGATGAGGTATGTGCTGAGAACGAGGGACTTAAATCTGGAGCTCTTTCTACCCAGTCAGAACCTATGGGGTGGTGTCTCTCACAGTTACATTCTCCACCAGTTCACATTCCGCTCCCAGGGACAGCCCAAGAAAATGCCCAGTACAGGAATGCTGCCACCAGAGGTCACAGGGATGGCTCTGCTGCCCTGGGGGCTGAGTTGGCCGCCTGTCCAGTGCCACCAAGTTAACAGGCAAAGCCGCATGTGGGCAGTGGCTGGGAATCAACCCTGATTATCGAGCACAAGAGGCCTGATGGGCCACGTGAAGAGAGGGCCCACAGCCCAGACGAGCTCCTGGATACAGCTGTGCTACCGTGACTTCCAGCGGAAGATGCCACAACCCCATTCAGGAGGGACCTCCAAACCCGAGGGCCTCAGAGTGACGGTCTGACTCACACCACCAGTAAAAGAACTTTCAACAAGCTGAGCTTGAGGAAAAAGGGACTTGTGGTAAATCGCACTTTTCAGAAACGGGCACCTTAGCACTCTCCCGTCAAGAGGTAGTGCCATGGTTTGAAGGTGTCCCCCAAAGTTCACACACTGAAAACTTAAACACCAATGCAATTGTGTTGCATGGCGGGACCTTTCAACGCAATTGCAAGGGTGATTGGGTGAGGAAGGCTCTGCCCTCACGAATGCATTGATGTCGTGGTCCAGGGAGTGGGTTCCTGATGAGAGAATGGGCGCAGCCCCTCCCTCTGCCTCACATGTGCTCTTGTCCTGACACGGGATCATGGAGCAAGAAGGCTCTTGAAAGATGCCGGCCCCCGGACCTTGGACTTCCCAGCCCCTAGACCTGTAAGAAATAAATCTCTGTTCCTTACGAAGTACTCAGTCTTGGTGTTTGGCTATAGCAACAGAGCAAGACAGGTGGAGTCCCCTTCCCCTCCCCGGGAACCTAGGGTGCTTGCAACAGCTCCAACCAAGAGAATGTGATGGAGGTCCTGCCACGTGACTTCTGAGAAGTCATACAAAGGAGGCAGTTTCTGCCTGGCTCTCTCTCTCGAAATGCTCCCCCAGGAGTCAGCTGCCATCTTGTGAGGAAGCCCAGCCCACATGGAGTGGCCATGTGTGGATGCTGGAACCCTCGGCCCCAGCTCAGGTCGCCGCAGACGGCCAGCATCAACCAGGAAGCCTGTGACTGAGGGAGGCTTCCGGTGATTCCAGCCCTGAGCCTTTGAGCGAAACCTTGGGGGCAGGAGGCTGGTGGGGCAAATAAGACCAGGGATGTGTAGGGTCCAAGGGAAGAGGGGACCAATGTTCCCGCCCTGGTCCGGGCCCTGCGTTTCCATTTTGCACTGGACCCCTGAATCCTGTGGCTGCTGAGCTGAAGGGACTTCTCCAGTGAGCTCCCTCAGCAGATCCATGGCTCAGAGTTCAAGGGACCCCGCAGTGTCCTGCGGCCCTGAGGCCAGCAGCTGAGAAGCTCCTGGGCAGTGGGTTCCCCAAGGCAGGGTCCCCACAGCGCCTGCATGAGGAGGGCACCAGGCCCGACCCTCCCACAGCAGCCCAAGCCTCCACGCCCTGCAAGCTTTTCTCACGTCACCCTCCCAGGCAGGAGTTGAGGCAGAGCTGTGTGATCTGCACTGTTTCCATCGTGCCAGAGACAGCCAGCAAGGAGGGCAGGAGAGAGAGGGCCACAGACTCCTGAGCGCCTGCCCGGCACGTGGCGCCTGCTGAACGGACACCTCTGGTCCACCTACTTGCACCAACGTCATGTTCTTTCTGTCACCCGTGGGCTGAACGTTCCCCGGAAGTTCAACAGTTCTGACCTTTGGGTTCCCACAAATTGTGTCCAGACTGGGAACCAGAAGCCCGAGCCTCCTTCCAGCTCTGCTGTGGAGGTGCTGCATGGCCTCAGGGAAGCCCAGTCCCTCTCTGGGCCTTGGACTCCCAGAAGGAGGGGCTGAGTGAGGGTGCCTGAGGCGCTCTCCCTCCTGGACCTGCTGGCTCCCGAGGTGCCACTGCGGCCACTGCCCTCCTGTCCACCCCTTGTCCTGTCCTTCCTGGCACCAGATGGACAGCCGCCAGGTAGGCCTCTCTGGCTGGGGCGGCTGGGCCAGGACAACCGGCAGGGCTCTCAGCCTCCTGCTGCTCAGACAGGGGGACTTGAAGGTCACTCTGACACTGCAGTCCTGAGCGGGGAGGCTGAGTCCGGTCGGGTGGTAGCAGCTGCTGCCAACGCAGCACTGTCCTGGCATGCCCTCCTGCCGGCCCCTCTGCCTGAACTACTCAGCCCAGAACACCTGCTCCCACCCCGGGCCCACCGGGGAAGTGCTGACGGGCAGGGGCTAGGGCTGCCGGTCACAGGGGTGCATTCCACAGTTGGTTGACCTTGCCCATGGCCTCCAAGGTCACGCAGCTCACAGAGAGCGAAGGCAGAGTCCCCGCCTGGCCCTCCCGTCCCCGGCAGCCAGACCCAGGCCCCTCCTTGCAGGCAAGCCCCTTCTCTCCAGGCCACATTTCCTCATCTGCAAACTGTGCACATGACCCCGGCCCAGGGGCTGTCTGCCCCCACCGCTGGGGTCCCAGCTGCAGTGGAGAATTGGGTGGTGACCACCGGCCCTCCACCATCAGCCTAGGGCTGCCCTGCCCCCACGGCCTCCTCCCTCGGTCTCATGCTGAGCCTCACAGCTGCCGCGGCCCTGCCTGGACAGTCTGGGCTCCTCAGCCTCTGGAGCCTTCGCACCTGCAGCCAGGAGGTGCCAAATCCAATTTGCTCCCTGACACCTCCTCGGACATGCCAGGCTGCCTGCTGCGGCGGCAGATCTGAGAAGGTGGCAGCAGCTCTGGCCTGGGGAGCGTCTGCCTGGCCCCCCCACCTGCCACTCAGCCCCGCATCGCTGCCTCAGTGGTGTGTTTCTCAGGCACCTGGGAAGAAAATTGCTGAGAAACAGCTTCACAGAATCTCTACAACCCTGCAGTGCAGTGTGTGGTGCCGACTTCGGGGGGGTTTCAGGCCTTGGCGGAGGCCATGGGGCTGGGGAGGGGCTGGGGCCATCTCCTCCCTCGGCCTGAGCAGGAAGCAGTGTCTGCAGACCTGGCTGGAATGCGCATGGAGGAGACGGCCACAGAGCAGGCTCTACCCTGCCAGGAACCCCCTTCACGCCCCCGACGTGGGGCTGGGCGGCAGGAGCAGAGAAGCCACAGGCTGGGAGCGGCCAGTGCCTAGGCCAACTCCCTTTGCTTTCAGAGTGGGAAACTGAGGCCCAGGAGGGGCAAGGGCTTGTCGTAGGCCTCAGGGAAGAAGGGGAAGGAACCCCGCCCATCAAGGGCTCAGTGTGGGTTCCAGGCCACTCAGGCGGCCTCCTCCTCCTTGGGGAAGCCCCTCTTGGTGCGGACTGGGGCAGTGCCCTGGCTACACGCAGAACCAAGCCAGCTTCCCACCCTGCCACCACAGCAAGGCTCACAGCACGCCCCTCCCCAGCTGTGAGCACAGGTTCACGTTCACACACACAGTCACACTCACCCCAGCCAGCCCCAGCCCACCTCCCGCAGTCCTGTTGGCCTCCATTCCCACCCAGATGCCACCCAGGCTTCATCTCAGGGGTCCCTGACAGATGAGGATGGGGCGTGGCTGGCTAAGCGGCAGTGGTTGATTGATTCGAGTCTCAGCTGGGGCCAACACAGGGCGAGGGGGGTCACCGCAGGGGAGGACAGCAGGCAGCTGTGAGGCTCTGAGGCCCATCACAGCCCAGGTGACTGCACCAGCTTGCAACGTGGCAGACCGCATCGGCTCCCAGCTCCGGGCCAGGAGGGCACTCAGGCTGGAGAGCCCACACGGCAGCCAGCTGCGGGTTTGGGGACCCAGGCTGCAGGTGAGAAAGTGAGGCTCAGATGGGGCCTGACCAGGTGACAGGGAGAGCCCAGGGTGCCAGAGGGTGGGGTGGGAAGCACGGGGCCTGGTCTGGGGGCTGACATGCCCATGGAGGCAGGGCCCTGAGAGGGAAGGGCTCACCTGCAGGCGCACGAGCCAGCCCAGACTCTCCTGGCCCTGGTCAGGTTCCACGTAGGCCTTGGTGGCCTGTCCCCACCCTCAGCGCCATCCCTTGCCCTGCACTCTATAGCCTGCCCAATCCAGCCTTCCTGGCAGCATCCGTGCGCCCAGGCCGGGGACTCCTGCGGCTAGAGCCTTCCCGCGTCCACCGCAGCTCCCCAGGCCCAACTCAGCAGGCCCTGCCTGGCGCACCCACCAGCCCGCCCTCTCCTGGGCCCCGCCCTCCACCTGCCTTCAAAGCCAGATGCCCCCGAGACGACCCTAGCTCTTCCCTGGCCACTCCTTCTCCCCTCCCCCTCCCTCCCTTCCCTCCCTCCCCATCTTTCTCCAGTCCTTCCTCTTCCCTTTCCCTCTCTCCCTCCCCATCCTTCTCTTCCCTTCCTCCTCCCTCCCTCTCCCTGTTAAATCCCTCCTCCTTGTCCCCCTCCCTTCCCCCCCTCCAGTCCTTCCTCTTCCCCCTCCCTCCCCCCACCTCCTTTCCCCTCCCCTCCATCTCTCCAATCTTTCCTCTTCCCTCTCCCTTTCCCCTCCTCCTCCCTCCCCCTCCCTCTTTCCTCCCCCCTCCCCTCCCTCCTCCTCCCTCTCCCTCTATGTACCTCTCCTCCTCCTTCTCTCCCCTCCCTCCCCTCTCCCTCTCCCCCCTCACTCCCCCTCCCCCTTCCTCTCTCTCTTCCTCCTTCCTCCCTCTCTCTCTAATCCTTCCCTGCCAGGGAACTCCCGTGCAGACTCTGGGGCTGGGGAGAACGCCTCCCTTCCAGCGCCTCTCTTGGGGAGCAGACCTCTTGATCCTGAGGCCCCGTCACGTGCCCCTCTAGCTGTGGACAGAGGGCAAGGGGGCGGCCACCGCTTCTCTCTACTTTTCCACGCTGACATTTTTGCAGCGAGCGTGTATCATTTTTGCACAACTAATCTACTTTGAAAAGAAAAAACTGAAAACCCCTAAAAAAGCCCAATAAGGACAAAATGCCAGCTGCCTGACCGTGGGCAGAGGCAGCTGGAGTCAGGGCTGTGGGCAGCAAAGTCCCTGGGGCTAGGAGCTGGGCATTCTGGAGGAGCAGAGGGAGGAGGCAGTGGGGGAGGGGTCCCTCAGGACTCAGTGGCACACTCACCGTTGGCTCCCCGAAATCTGATGGCCACATAGGGAGCATGGAGGTGAGGGGAGGGCGAGGGGGTGGGCCTTTGGGCCAGTGAGGGCCTCTTGGGTGCTGAGCCAGGTGCCCAGCAGGTAGCCCACGTGATGATCAGGAGGCTCCTGCAAAGCCTTGCTGGGCCAAGGCACCCGGTGCTGCCCAGCTCCACGTCAGAGCCCACCCTCTCGGGAAGCCCTGGCTTTCCAGGATTCTCCTCAGAATGCCAGCCCCTGGAGACACCTGACCCACCCCTGAGCCTCTCCGTATGGAGTATGGAGAGGGGGTCCTCAGGGCCAGCGGGGCACGGCAAGGGTCTGCAGGCGTCAGGGCTCAGGACTGGGCTGACTCCGACACAGCCACAGTCCAGGGAACAGGTGATGGTGCTGGGTGTGGCCCGCCTGGCCCTGGGAACCTGGAAGGGAGGACGGGAGGCCACTGCAGGGCTTCGGCTGGAGTCAGAGCAGACCCCACTCCCCACCCCAGACCCCAGCCCAGCCCCATCCACATCGCAGGGGCTCCAGCCCAGGGCTCAGCCTTGGGGCTGCCCCACCCCCTGCCACCTCCTCTCCCTGCCACCCCGGATTTGGGATGGTCCCTGGCTGGGCCCCACCGCACCCTATCCCTCTATCCCTGAAATATTTCTCCAGTCACCCCCAAAGCTTGGTCCCTCACTTCGTGCTCAGAACTCGGCTCTGCCAGGCCCAAGGTCTACCTGCTCGGGCCCCGGGACTGTTCCCTCGGCTGGAATGCTCATCACTGCACCCCCGTCTCAGTGAGACTTGTTTAAAATCACAACCAGCCTCATTCTGGCCCCTGCTACGGTCTGAGTGTGTGTTTCTCCAAAACTCAAAGGCTAAAGTAACTCCCAGGGTGACGGTGTGAGGGGTGGGGCCTTTGGGTGGCACTGAGGTCCTGAGGGTGCAGCCTCCGGGTGGGATCCACCCTCCCTCCGCCATGTGAGGATGCAGGAGAGGTGCCCTCAGCAGCCCGGAAGGGCCCCACCAGAACCCGACCCTGGCAGTGCCCTGATCTGGGACTTCCAGCCTCCAGGATGAAGGGCAGTTTCTTCTGTGGTTGAAGTCACCTGTGATGATTACAGCAGCTGAGCTGATGAGGACCCCCCACCACCACCAAGGGCTCCCTCTCCCAGAGCTTCCCGCCTCTCGGGGTTTGCCTCCGGCCTCATCACACTCTATCTGAGCTCCTAGCCAGCTGGTTGCACCTGCAGGCAGAGAGAGACCTGTGCTGTCCCCGGAGGCGCCCAGGCCAGGGCCCGTGCAGACACCGTGAACACGTATTGGCTGCGTGATCAGATATGTGATGTGCTCAGCTGTTTCCACCTCCCAAGTGCCGCACGGCTCTGGCAGAGTGACTGCGGATGAGGAGCCACCCGTGTTCGGTGGGACCCCCCACTTCCTAACTGCCTGGGGATGAGGGTGGGGGCACCCCACGGACGGAGGTGCTTAGCGTGCCCTGAACACATGCTGTGTCCTTGTGTCAGTGGACAGGGTCTAATGAGAGGTGGCAGCAATGGTGGTCAGGGGCAGCCCTGCCATGCCTGACACCCCATCTTCTGGCCAGAACTGTCCCTCCCATCCCCACGTGTGTCCCCCAAGACTGGGAACTAGGTCCGGTCCATAGCCCTTGTCCACCGCCACACCCCCGCCTCCCCACACACACTCTGTCTGAGCCAGGGGAGCAGGGCCCAGCTGTAAGCCTGAGAACCCCCAAGAGAGCTGTCCCGGGTGACCTACCAGGGAGTCCTGGAGGGCAGACTGAGCCGAGAGGGGAAGGGCGGGCCAAGGGGTGCAGGAGCCTGGGAGGGAAGTCCCCACCCCGACCAGCACACACCTGCTGCCAGCTCAGCCCCACCCAGCTGGGAGCTCCGCCTCCTTCCCAGACCTCCTGCCTCCTCCCAGCCCAGCAGGCACTCAGCGTCCTCCACCCCCACCTGGCACTTACCAATCCACAGCTGTTTCCCCCTCTGTTCTGCCACCCCACAGCACTAAGCTGCAGAGAAGAGGAGCCTGGGACAGCCCACCTTCTCCCAGGTTCAGTCACAGGGGCCCCCAACGAATGCTGGGGGGTCATCTGGGCTAGGGCTCGGGGACCCCATCCTGAGACCCAGCTGGGCCTGGCCATGTCCCCCTGAGCCCTGGAGCCTCACCGGTCAATGGGACAACCCTCCATCTGCACCCCAGGCTGGCTTCGTGGTGCCATGGAATTCTGGGTGAGGCCCTGGCTGGGGACACAGGATGGAGGCCCTCGGGCCCTGTGCAGAGCCAGCCCAGCCTCTGCCTGCCTCCACAGATGGCATGTGGCACCTGCTGGCTGAGTGGCCCTGTGACGTGGCAGATCTGAGGGGGAGAGGTTCCCATGGCATCCTCTAGGCCCAGGCCACAGGCCTTCCCCACTCCCAGCCACCCCTCAGCCCCAGCTCCTCCAGACCCCTGGCGGTCACCTGGCTGGGTCTCTTCACCCCCAGGGCTCAGGGCAGAAGAAGCCCCGTCCGCCATGGTGCCCCCACCCCTCCTCTGCCAGCTGAGCCTCAGCCATATGGCACTTGAATGAATGCTGCTGGGAAGACCTTTGCATTGGAACAGATGGGAGGATGCTGGCGTACTGCAGAGAGACAGGGGCTGGGCCGGGGGCTGGGAATGTGGGGCGGGGAAGGAGGCCTGGGCTCTCCCTGGTTGGCTAAGCAGCAAAGGTATAATCCCTGGGACTTCAGGAGCTGCCTGGGCTCTGGTGGCCCAAGAGGGGTCTCCAGGAAGTTGCTACTGCAGTTTTGCAAATTGACTCTCAGGGAGATAGGGCTGGAGGGTGTTGGCCTCCCCCACCCCCAACCCCGCCCCACTCCTCCCCACACCGGTCAGCAGCCTGGGCACAGGGCACGGGGCTCTGCCTCACTCCGTCCTCTCCCTCCTGTCTGAGAGGACCAGAGGCTGGGGTTGGGTATGAGCAGAGGCAGACTGAGGCCTGCCTGAGGTCCTCGAGCTGTCCCCACATCTATAAAATGGGCAGATACTTGACACCGACCCTGCCTGGTTGTTTATCCTCCTCTCAGTCAACAAATCTGCCGAGGGCACCCCTGGGCCCCACACTGGGCTGGACACCAGACACCAGGGGAACCAGAGTTTCGCCTCCGTCGGAGAGGAGATGAAACAGGGAGAGGAGACGGTGGGTGAACAGCCGTGAAGAAACTGCCTACAGTGACTGCCCCTCTGCGGCTGTCCGCGGTGCGGAAAGCTTGTGTGACCAGGCTCAGGCTCAGGGTGTGAGCAGGATCAGGGCTCAGTGGTGTGTGAGCAGGGTCAGGGCTCAGGGTGTGAGCGGGATCAGGGCTCAGCCTGTGAGCAGGATCAGGGCTCAGTGGTGTGTGACCAGGCTCAGGCTCAGGGTGTGAGCAGGATCAGGGCTCAGTGGTGTGTGACCAGGGTCAGGGCTCAGCCTGTGAACAGGATCAGGGCTCAGTGGTGTGTGACCAGGCTCAGGCTCAGGGTGTGAGCAGGATCAGCGCTCAGTGGTGTGTGACCAGGGTCAGGGCTCAGCCTGTGAGCGGGTCATATCCAGTGTCCACCCTGCAGAACTGCTTGTTGAGACACCCCGGCCAGACCACCGTGGGCTCCCCTGAGCTTCACTGTGCGGGCTCTAGGCCTTCCTGGAGCACAGACCACTCAGAGCCTGGTGTGGTTGGGAACGGTGCCCATCCCTCAGGTCACTGCCAATGTCCCTCAGACGTGTCACCCTCTCATCCCAGTCACCACTCGCCAAATGGCATGAGCCACACCTCAATGAAGAGCCTCTGCTGCCAGGGAGCTGTGAGCCCAGCCTGAGCAGGCGTCTGCCCCTGTTGATGCCTGCTGCCAGCCCTGCTGCCGCCCGACACACTCAGGGTGCGCACACTGGCTGCCGGCCCCGTGTGGGAGGCTGGGCGTGCGTGCCCCGAGCCCTCCCTGCCTGCCTGGGAGCAGGAGGCCCTGGGGCACCCAGTGCATTCGCATTCTGCTGGTGACACTTTCCAAATTGCTTATCAGAAATTAATATTTAATTCTCTTCTGTGGATTTAACTTAATTATTCAATTTATTATTGCAATTACTGAGAAGCACCCGGAAGCAGAATTGCTTCCTGTGAGCGGAGGAGACCGTCAAGGAGGCGGGAGTCTTGCCAAGCATATCCCAATTTCAGAACGCGCTTTGCAGCCTTCGCCCTGGGGAGTCCTCCTTGTGTCTCACTGAAGTCTCTCTTGCTGCAGTTAGAAAACAAAACCTCTTTTTCCTGTCAGGACTGACTGAAGATGCTTCCTGTTCCCTGAGTGCCACCTCCTGGGCGGGGCTTCCCTTGGGGTGAAGCCAGAGTCCCTGTATCTGCTCAGAGGGGGCCCCTGAAGGCAGCACCCCCATTTCTTCCTTCCGTATCATGCTGGGGTCCACTGCCCAGACAAGCAGGAGGAAAAGGAGGGAAATGAAGAAGGAGGAGGAAGGCTGGGAGAGAAGGATGATGGGGGCAGGAGCTGGGGGAGGCGGGAGGAGGACGGGAGGTTGGCGGCGGTTGGCAGCCGTGCTTTCACCGCCACTCCAGGCACAACCTCTAATCCTGCCCTGCAGGTGGGGTCCTCATAGCTGCCGCCTTGCCCTCGGGGAGAGGCTGTCGCACTTTACAGATTCTGACACCAAAGCTTCAGGAGATGCAGTGACTTGTCCCTGGCCACCCAGGTGGACCTGGCCAGGTGGGGACTGAAAACCACGGGCCACAGGGCTGAGGTCTTCTGGCCAACACATGGCCCTGCTACAGGGGAGGTCAAAGCTGCCACAGCTAAGCCCAGGGCCCCTCCCCTCACCCACTTCCTGCCTGTCCACTTCCTGGGGGAAGAGCAGAGGTCCTGGGGGGATGGGGATGCAGGACTGGGGGCCCGGAGCTGACCCTGAGCCCTACCTATGAGGACAGCTGTGCCCTTCCCCCCGCCCCTCCGGGCCTCAGCCGCCCTTCTGGCTCCCAGCCTCCCAGCCTCCTTCACCCCGAGGGGCCGCTGCCCAGGACAACCCTCGAGCTGTGTGTCTGCTCTGGCTGACTGTGGATGGGCACCAGCCCAGAGCTGAGAGTCACATGCCAGCCAGGAACAGCAGGAGGCGGTGGAGAGACCGAGGGGAGAGGTGGGGTCAGGGGTCCGCTGGGGCCAGCCACTCTGCCCCAGGTGTCCTGCTGGCCACAGAGCCATCAGGTGGAAGCACTGGAAAGAAACCACCGCTGTGTCCCGCCTTGGCTCTCAGGTCTGCAGAGCAGAGTGCCTGAAGGGTAACGGTGGAAAGAGTAACGCAGCCCACAAGGGCAGCAGAGACGGGCCGTGAGCTCCACTGCCGTGGCTGAGTGAGGCGAGGCGCCGGGCAGGGGCAGGCCCTCATCCCTAATGGTCAGTGAAACGCCCCATTTCACAGATGCAGAAACTAGCTCAGAGAGGGGAAGCCCCATGCTCAGGCCCCGAGATGAGGAGGCCTCTGCTCCACAGCGCCCTCCGCTGCCCACTTGCCAGACTCTGCCCTCAGAGGCGATGCTCAGGGCAAACTCCATCTGCCCCAGGCCTGGAGCTGTGGGAGGCTGGGTCTGGGTCTCAGGGAAGAGATCTCAATGGGGAAACCTCTAGGGAGTCACAGGAGACCTCAGGGAACCTCTTACGCCCCAAGCACAGGGTCAGGCCCAGGCGGCTTCCAGGTGAGAGCAGGGAGGGGCCCCGAATCCAGACCTGGAACCAGGGAACAAGGCACCCCCCTGGGCTTCTGATCTGCCCAGCACAGAGGGGCATCTAAGTTATCTCCCAGGCTTCTGAGTGAAAGGCACCACCACAGTCACGCCCCAAAGACGGCATATGCTGAACTGTCCTGGCCACCAGAAGACAAACAGACCCTAGCGCAGCGCCCTAGCTGGCGGGCAGCGCCGCCCACCAAGCCTCAGGCCACCAGACCCAAGCTAAAAACCCGGCCTGCCACCTGCTCACCGTGCCACCTCTGGCTGAATACTGTCCTCCTGGCCGGCGGTTTCCCTGGAGTCCCAGGTAGAAGGTTCTGTGAAATGAAGCACTGTGTAAAGTCCTCACTCCCCGCTGGTGTAGAAAAAAGCACTCAGTACACGGCGGCTACGAGTGTGATGCACTGTCACGTCCCGCACGTGCCTGGTGTGAACGCCGCACTGCTGTGCCTCAGCCCAAATGGGGGGTCAGCAAGAGAGAGAGCCTGCCTCACTCCACAGTGCCCGGCTTCCGAGGGAATCCTCTCGTCTCCGCACCTCAGTTTTCTCATCTGAGAAATGGGGACATCACAGCACCTTCTTTGCGGCGCTGCGCTGAGGGGTCGGTGAGATAATGCCCATTAAAGCACCTACTAATTTCTATTTACGGAGGCCCGGCCTTGTGGCTCCAGAGCCAGGGCTCTCGGACAGGGATTTGCGTCCAGGGTCCTCACTCACTCATTCACTGACTCACTCACTCATCCACTCACTTACTCGCGTGGCAGACAGAAGTAACACGGAGGGACCACAGCTGTCCCCACCCTCCTGGGATGTCCAGCGCAAGCCCGCCACATGCAGGTATGTCCACACACACAGGCACATAACACAGGGGCCACGTCAGGAAGCGCGCAGACAGAGGTCCCACCACACACTTCCCAAATGGAAATCGATGGCTTTGAGGCCAATATCTCAACGGCTTTCAGAAAACATTAAAAACCTGACCTGCCATGCTCCTCCACTGAGCCCCAAGTTTTGTGCTCATGAAAAATACTTGATTGATCGTTGCTGGATACTGTAATTTTCTATTTACTGAGGCCCAGCCTTGTGGCTTCAGGAGCCAGGGGCTCTCGGACAGGCAGGGCCTGTCCCTGGGCCCCTGAGCCCCTCACTCACTCATTCACTAACTCATTGACTCACTCACTCATCCACGCATTCACTTACTCACTTATTCATTCACTCACTTATTCACTCACTCATTCACTCATCTGCTCACTAATCCACTCATTCACTCATTCAGTCACTTATTCACTCACTCACTTATTCATTCACTCACTCATTCACTCATCTACTCACTCACTAATCCACTCATTCACTCACTCATTGGCTCACTCATCCACTCACTCATTTACTCATTCATTCATTCAATCACTCACTCATTCACTCATTCACTTGTCCACTTATTCACTCATTCATTCACTCATCCATACACTCATTCACTCACTCATCCATACACTCATTCACTCACTCATCCCGTCCTTTCCTGCAGAAAGCTCACTCCCCCCGCCGGCAGAAGCTCACAAGCAAGTCAACAGCTACCAAAGACCGACGTGGAAGGTGCTTCTGCGGGTGCAGAGCTTGGGTCCTGGGAGCCACAGTGGGGAGACCATGGATAAGGAGAGGGGAGGAGGCACCCAAAACCCAGATCCCAAGGGCTCACCTCCCTCCTACAAGGTTCCACCAGCTCATTTCTGCAACAACCACATCTAAGAAACCTGAGCGATGCCACATCCAGGCCACCCCTGGCAGCAGCCCCGCCTTGCAGCCGAGGGAGCCCAGGCAGGGCTTTCTGAAGAGCCCGCTCACGGCCGTGCCATCCTCTTAGAGCTGTCAGTGCAGTACTGGGGGATGCACCCCCACCAAAGCACGGTCCTCATCCTGGTGTGCAGGGTCTCCGTCCCTGTCATGCTGAGCCCAGCCCAGACCCTTCATCTACAGCAAGAGGTCTCCTCACCAGGCAATAGGGCCAGAGAGGCTTCTGGAAACAGCGGCACAGGCCTGGGAAGGGTGGCTGGTGGGAAAGGGGAGGCTCCAATACAGAGACCTGGGCTGGGACCCGGAGCTGGCCCCATCGAGTGCGGCAGGGGGGTTTTGCCCTAATGCCTGTCATGGCTGAGGATGCCCCAAGCCTGCATTCCACGTTGGTCTTTGGTAGCTGTTGACTTGCTTGTGAGCTCCTGGGGGGGTGAGCTTTCTGTGGGAAAGGATGGAATGAGTGAGTGAATGAGTGAGTGAGTGAACAAGTGAGTGAATGAGTGAGTGAATGAGAGAATGAGTGAGTGAGTGAGTGAATGAGGGAGTGAGTGAATGAGTGAGTGAATGAGAGAATGAGTGAGTGAGAGAATGAGTGAGTGAGTGAACGAGTGAGTGAATGAGTGAGTGAATGAGTGAGTGAGTGAACAAGTGAGTGAATGAGTGAGTGAATGAGAGAATGAGTGAACGAGTGAATGAGTGTATGGATGAGTGAATCAGTGAATAAGTGAGTGAAAGAGGGAGTGAGTGAATGAGTGAGTGAATGAGTGGATGAGTGAATGAGTGAATGAGTGGATGAGTGAGTGAGTGAATGAGGGAGTGAGTGAATGAGTGAGTGAATGAATGAGTGAATGAGTGAGCGGATGAGTGAATGAGTAGATGAGTGAGTGGATGAGTAAATGAGTGACCTCTGACCCTGGTCCACGTGGATCCCTGACCCTCACCACATGCTGGACCCTGCCCCTGATCCCAGACAAGCCTTGGCATTGGTTGTGAATTGGGTCCTGGGACCTGCAGATGTGCGAGGTTGGCTGGTGCAGTCCATCCCCACCGTGGAGCCTCACAGCACTTGCCGGGACTACTTGGTGACAGCTACTGCTCCCTTGTCAAAGGAGTGCCCATCTTGACATCTATACTCCTGTGAGGGCCAGGCAGGAGGCAGACTTCCAAGACCCTGGAGCACTGGGAAGAGCTGAGCCCAAGCCAGGCTGTGGCTGTCGGAGCCTGGCAGGGGTGCTCTGGGGGCTGGACCTCTCGGAGCTCGCCCGCTGGCACAGCCTCATCCACCATGTGCCTCAGTATGCACTCCTCCCTGCCTACAGGAGCTGATGAAGCTCCCTGGTGAGCTGTCCTCACTGGTGCCTCATCCCCTCCTCTGGGCTCTGAATGCACACTCACCACACGGCCCAGCATGCTTTGTGCACTGACTGCTAGCCCCAGAGGAACTGCCAGTCATAAAATTCCAGAGGTCAGTGCCTAGGAAAAGGGAGGCTTCAGGGTGGTCTTGCCCCAGTGGCTCTGAGTTGCAGGAACACAGGGCACGCCTCTGCCATGTGTAGCACTACGTCTCTAAAGCCCAGCCTGTGCCTGACACAGAGGAGATGCTCAGCAAACACACAGAGGATAATGAAGGAAGCAAGAATGAATGGATGCAAGGAAGGATAGAAAGTGGGTGATGGATGGATAGATGACAGATGAATGGATGGGTGGGAGGATGAATGGTGGATGGGTGGATGATGGGTGGATGGCAGATGAGTGGATGGATGGGTGGATGGTGGATGGATGGATGGATGGATGGTGGATGGGTGTATGGATAGATGGATGATGGATGGATGAATGAATGGATGGTGGATGGATGGATGGATGGATGGAAAGTGGGTGATGGATGGATAGATGACAGATGAATGGATGGGTGGAAGGATGAATGGTGGATGGGTGGATGGCAGATGAGTGGATGGATGGGTGGATGGTGGATGGATGGATGGATGGATGGTGGATGGGTGTATGGATAGATGGATGGTGGATGGATGAATGAATGGATGGTGGATGGATGGATGGATGGATGGAAAGTGGGTGATGGATGGATAGATGACAGATGAATGGATGGGTGGAAGGATGAATGGTGGATGGGTGGATGGCAGATGAGTGGATGGATGGGTGGATGGTGGATGGATAGATGGATGGATGGATGGATGGTGGATGGGTGTATGGATGGAGGATGGATAGATGGATGATGGATGGATGAATGGATGGATGGTGGATAAATGGATGGACAGTTGGTAGATGGGTGGACAGAAGGGTGGACGGTGGATGGATGAATGGATGGATGTGGAAGGGTGGATGAATGGTGGATGGGTGGCTGGATGGACGGTGGATGGCAGATGGGTGGATAAATTGGTGGATGACTACATGGATGGTGGATAGGTGAATGAATGGATGACGGGTGTGCAGATGAATGGATGGTGTAGGGGCAGGATGGGCACTCACCAAAGCTGGCATCATTTTCGGACAGAGGTGGTGATGACGATGATGACAAGCAGGGCAGTGACTCCAGCTGACAGAAAGTAGGACTTGATCTTGTGTCTCTGGAGCTGGGAAAGAGACTGCTGCCATACCCTGGTCCTCTCACCTCCCATCCTCAGGGGCATTTGGCTTGTGCATACTTTGGGCTGTGGCATGCAGGGGGCTGAGACCCTGTGTCAGGGTCCAGACAGAACCTGTCTCTTGCAAGGGGCTCTGCCCTGAGCTGGCATGCCTGTTTATTCAGGAACTGCTCTGGGCTGGCTCTGGAGCCAGGTTCAAAGGGAGGGAAGCAGGAGACTCAGCTTAAGCTTAAGCTCCAGAGTCAGCCAGGCATGGGTGTGATTCCTGCTTTGTTCCTCTTCAGCTGGGGGATCTCAGCTATGTCCCTTCTTGGTACCTTAAATTATTTTGTAAGGATAGGATGATGCCATGGACTCCGTGGAGACATCTGAAAGCATTAAAATGAAGATGATGCCTGAAAACTTCATAACCTGGGGCCTGGCAAATGCCAGATACAAAGTCCTCACCAGATAGTCTTACTTGTATATTCTTCTGGCTATTTCTAATTTAACAAGTTCTGGACCCACCATCAAAGATCTCATGGAGGAGAAAGACATTGATCTGTGCTAGGGGACCGATTAGAGAGGGATGGAGGGGGGTTTCATGAAGAAGGATATGCTTCATTCAGGTCCTGAATGTGGGGTGGGAACTCCCTAGGTAGACCAAGGAGTGAGAGGCAAGGAACTAAGGGAAATCACAGAGAAAAATGGGAGCTTAAATAAAATGATAAGTATCAAGTATCCAAAGCAGGGAGTTGGGGACAGGAAATGAGAAGGGAGAGTCCTTGGGATGAGAAAGTCCTGCAAATTATGAAGGGGTTTAGACACCACCCCTAGACAGCAGGGAAGACAGGCGTTCAGAGCAGGAGAGTGGCGTGTTCAGCAGTGTGTTGGTGGAGAGACCACTCAGGCAGCCAGTTAATAGGATGGGTAGAAAAGAGATCTGAGACAAGGATGCCAGAGAGGAGGAAGACTGACGGTGTCCATGAAAGATGGGCAGGGGCCTAGATGAGGGCGGAGAAGGGAGGGTAAGACGAAACAGAGTCAAAAGCAGAAGGTGGAATCCTCAGAACCTAGGAGTGGCTGGATAGTCGAGAGGATAAGCCAAGGATGAGTCCCTCAGGTTTCCCCTCTGGGTCGTCAGTTGGATGTTGGGATGACAATCCATTAATGCATCTATCAATCCATCCATCTATCCATCCATCCACCCATCATCCATTCATCCATCTATCCATCCATCCACCCACTCATCCATCCATCTAACCACATATCCATTCACCCATCTACCCATCAATCCATCTATCCATCCATCCATCCATCCACCCACCCACCCATTCATCCATCCATCTATTCACCCACCCATCCATCCACCCATCAATCTATCTATCCATCCTTCTGTCCATCCACCCACCCACTCACTCATCTATCCATCCATCCACCCAGTGATCCATCCACTCACCCACTGATCCATCCATCCACCAGCCCATCCATCCATCCATCCATCCATCCATCCACCCACCCATCCATCCACCCATCAATCCATCTATCCATCCTTCTGTCCACCCACCTACCCACCCACTCATCTATCCATCCATCCATCCATCCATCCACCCACCCACTGATCCATCCATCCACCAGCCCATCCATCCATCCATCCATCCATCCATCCATCCATCCATCCATCCACTGATCCATCCATCCACCCACCTATCCATCCATCCACCCACCTATCCATCCATCCATCCATTCACCCATCAATCCATCTATTCATCCTTCTGTCCACCCACCTACCCACCCACTCATCTATCCATCCATCCATCCATCCATCCACCCACCTATCCATCCATCCACCCACCTATCCATCCATCCACCCACCTATCCATCCATCCATACATACACCCATTCATCTACCCACTCACCTATCCACCCATCCTTCTACCCAGCTATCCATCAACCCATACCCTGATCCATCAACTCACCTCTCCATCAATCTATCCAACCACTCACCTATCCATCTATCCATCCATTCATCCATCCATCCAACAATTTACCCACCCACCCATCCATCCATTTATCCATTTATCCATCTATCCACCCATCCATCCACCCATCTTCTGTCCATCCACTTTCTCAAGAGGGCTGTAGAGTGAGGGTTGGGGGAGGAGCACAGCCAAGCCAGTTGGGAGGAAAGGAAGAGACAGATGGGACAGGGGAGTCAGGGAAGGATGTCTGGAGAAGGCGGACTACACTTGGGTTTTGGGGGCTTGGTGTCCACAGTGAGTTTTGGGCTGAGTCTTCAGGTCTTGATCTGGGGTGGTGTCTGGGCCCTGCCAGGTGTTGGACAGATTGCCACCCCCCAGCTCAGCTCCCTCAACTGCCTCTGTCATTGCACCCTAAGGGGGACCCACATACCAGCCTGAAACTGAGCATTGCTGAAACGGCACAGCTTCCCAGCCTTGGGAAACATGTTGCTACCTCCGTTCTTGGCCAGGACACGAAGCTCAAAAGGTAAAGAGACCCGCCCAGGCTTCACGGCGTGTGGCAGATCCGAGGCTCAGGTCTCTCTCCCTCTAGCTGTTGTCACAAAGTTGTGCTGCTGCCTGGCCATGCTAGGATGTGGGCAGGGTGGGGGGGGTGGATGGGGTGGCAGGAAGGGGCCAGGAGGCCACGAGTGAGTCAGACAGAGCCCTCAGCTTACAGGTGGGGTGGGGAGGGCAGTCAACCTCCTGTACACAGGACGAGGCGCTCTGGACTAAGGACAACTTCAGGATCCAAGATTGTGCCCATGGCTTGGGGTACAGAGTTTGTGGGTGGCCGGTATCTCTCGGGTCCATGGTGCCCTCACCAGCACCGTCCCAGTCAGCAGTACAGCTGCCCTTTCCCAAGCATCACTCCCACCACGGCACAGAGGTGGGTCCCACCAACACCCCCAGCCTGCAGAAGAGGAGGTGGCTCAGAGAGGTGATGTGTCCAGCCCAAAGGCACCAGCGTGAGATCTGCAGAGCCAGGATGGGAGCTGGGCACCTCCACACCCTGCCCCATAGGACCTGTGCACTTGGAGCTCCCTGTGCCCTTGTGTGCCGTAAGAGCGAGATGGATCTTCCTGTGCCAGCCCTGCCCCCACACTCGGGTCCCCTGTGCTGAGGTGGAGCCCAGTGAACCATGTGTGGGGGTCTCCCGGGTGCCCCAGGGAAGAAAAAGGCATGGAGAGAAAACAGGAGCTGAGGTTAGGCAGTTGTGGTGGATGAGTGGATGGATGGACAGATGATGGCAGACGGGTGGATAAATGGGTGGATGGATACTTGTCCAGGCCCGTCCTCACACCACTGCCTGACCGTGGCCTTGAGCACAGGGCTGGGGCTCTCAGCAGCTGCAGCTCCTGGCCTCTGACCTGGGGCGCCATGCAGTGAGTATCACCTGCGGGGAAACACGGGTCTGCGAGTGGAGGTGCATGCTGGAGGAGCTGGCACAGGAAGGACTTGGTAGCCAGTGCTGGAAGCCCTGCCCTGAGCCTCCATCCACCCACCCAGCTCCAGGCCCCGGGCAGCCGACGGGCCCAGCCTGGCCCCACACTCCTCTTCAGCTGGGTGTTGTGCCTGTGCCCTGCCCAGACTGGAGGCCAACCGAGGGCCTCCTTACATGTCCCGGGTCAGGCCTGTCTCCCCACGCTACGTCTCTCTGTGTCCACCCTCATCCCCCAACCCGCCAGGTTCAACAGAGGAGGGGAGTGCGGCTGCAGGGAGGCAAGGACGCTGGAACCACAGGAATGGCCCAAGGGGCAGACCTGGGCATAGCAAAGGATGTGTCCCAGAGGAGCCCAAGGGAGCACCTGAGTAAGAAGGAAGGGGAAGGACCCCTGGGGACCCTCTGCAACTCTGGACAGCTGCTGCCCAGCCCAGCCCCTCCACAGCCTCCTCTCTACCCACGCCAAGCCACTGCTCCGTCTCTGGACGCCAACTTCAAGGGAAGAGGCGGGCGCAGGTGATGACAGGCAGGGCCCAGGGGTGCCAGATATTGGGGCTGAGACAGATGGCAGAGGCAGAGCAGGCCTTTGATGAGGACTCTGCAGCCCCAGACTTGTCCAGTTCCCCTCTCCCTGACCCCAAGCTCCACGCCATCCGCTGTGGCCCAGCAACGACTCTGGAAGCAAGGAAAGCCCTACCCGAGGGAACTGGGGCAGTTCTTGACCTGGGTCTCGCTTCAGCCCCCGGTCCCTCCTCACTCCAGCAGGCACCCAGGCAGCCGCCCTGCAGATGAGAAGCCATCTCCCCAGGCTGCGGAGGGGACAACCACCCATATACACAGCCCCCACTCATAGGGCTGACCTTCCTGGCTCTCCGGGTAGAGCACAGAGAGACCTGCCTTAACGAGGACAGATGAATTGTCCTGGTAAATGTCACCGTGTCCAGAGGACGGGCAGGACAGGCCCGTGAGGCCCAGAGAGCCGGCACAGCATTCCGGGTGCTCCGGCCCCTTTAACACATGGGAGGGCTCAGGACCCAAGCAGGGGCTGCTGGATGGGGGACGGTCCTAGGAGCCAAGCAGGAACTGCTGGACGGGAGGCAGCCAAGGCTAAGAAGCCACTGAGAGCCCCCGTTCTCCGTGCTGGTGAAGGCCGGCCTCATCTTCTTCAAGCCTTGAGACCTGGCCTCCGGGGCACGGTTCTGCCCTGCCTCAGTGTCGGGGGGAAAAGGGAAAGGGGGCCGGGGGATGCCAGGATGCCACTCCGGGAGACCTCCCTGCTCATGGGATCACAGCTGACACCGCCTCAGCAATGGGACGGGAGTGGCCGGTGTGCTCCTGTTCAATTAACTCATCGTGTGGACAGGGCTGACCACCAGGCCCACGGACACAGCCTTGCCTCCTCAGGGGGCTGAGCCCCTCCCTGTCTGCTCTGCCCCGCCCCCAGCAGGAACCAGTGCCTAGGTTACAGTTTGGGGAGGCAGCTTGCTCCCTGCGGGGACTAGGAAAGGGCTCCTCCCTCCACCTGCTGGCTCTTCATCACCATCTTCAGCCTCACCACCTCTAGAATGCCCTCTCAGATGCTGAGTCACGCTGAGTCACTACGGGCCCAGAGCCCCTGGCATCCCCTGCACAGAACCAAGCCCTGCACCCTCCCAGCTCAAGTCTTAACCTCCTTCCCCACTGGAGCTGTGGGAGGCAGATGAGCTGTGGCCATCTGAGCCACCCGAATGCAGCAGGTGCTCAGTGAAGACGCGACAACCAAGAAGAGAGAGGGGAAAACTAGTGACCCCAATCATGGGGGCCGGGGAAGGCTCCAAGATGGCTCCACGAGCCCAACCACGGGTTCAGGGACGGTCCTGTGATGCCTCCACGACCCCAACGATGGGTTCAGGGACGGTCCCGTGATGCCTCCACGACCCCAACCACGGGTTCAGGGACGGTCCCGTGATGCCTCCACGACCCCAACCACGGGTTCAGGGACGGTCCCGTGATGCCTCCACGACCCCAACCACGGGTTCAGGGACGGTCCCGTGATGCCTCCACGACCCCAACCACGGGTTCAGGGACGGTCCCGTGATGCCTCCACGACCCCAACCACGGGTTCAGGGACGGTCCCGTGATGCCTCCACGACCCCAACCACGGGTTCAGGGACGGTCCCGTGATGCCTCCACGACACCAATCACGGGTTCAGGGACGGTCCCGTGATGCCTCCACGACCCCAACCACGGGTTCAGGGACGGTCCCGTGATGCCTCCACGACACCAATCACGGGTTCAGGGAAGGTCCCGTGATGCCTCCACGACCCCAACGATGGGTTCAGGGAAGGCTCCATGAGGGCTCTGTAGATGGTGCCCAGCAAGCAGTCCAGCCCTGCTTTGTGGCCAGGGCAGTCCCTCAGGCCTCTGCAGCTCCCAGTCCAGATGAAGAAGGAGGGATGCTGTGCTGTCTGTCAGGTGGGCACACACATAGGCACGCCATCCACCTGCTCCCTCATCCATTAACACGAGGACAGGAAGGTCCGAGGTGCAACCCCAGGCACCGGGGCCTGGAGAGGGTTACATATCTGGGGAGGGGCCAGGCCCGGCAGAGCAGAGCAGAGCTGCTAACCTCACCCGGGCTCCACCTCCTGAAGCCCCCTCATCCCCCCACACACCATCCTCACCCCGGCTCCACCTCCTGAAGCCCCCTCATCCCCCACACACCATCCTCACCCCGGCTCCACCTCCTGAAGCCCCCTCATCCCCCACACACCATCCTCACCCCGGCTCCACCTCCTGAAGCCCCCTCATCCCCCACACACCATCCTCACCCCGGCTCCACCTCCTGAAGCCCCCTCATCCCCCACATACCATCCTCACCCCGGCTCCACCTCCTGAAGCTCCCTCATCCCCCGCAACACCTTCCCACCAGTGTGTCAATGCCCCAATCTAAATATAAGCAGAAAACTAGGGACCCCAGATGGCTGAGGAGTGCCCCCAACAACAAAAAGAATGCAAGCAGAACAAACAGAAAGAAATTCGCAAGCACAGGGAGCAGGAGAAAACAGCCCGCAGCACAGCCCGCAGGGAGGGCAGGCATTCGGGCACAGGCTTGGGGCTGGAGGGACCGGGGAAATCTGCCCACACCCAGGGTCCTAGGTGCCAGTGCCCATGGTCCAGGGCAGCACAAGCCCCAGAGAAGGTCACGACTCACCCAGCACACCTACGGGGGGGCTCGGCAGGCGCCCAGACGCTGGTCGTCTATCGCAGGCCCCAGCGCCCTCCTTGGCCCACAAGGCCTCCTGGTCTCCACCTGGTTTGCTCCACCCTCTGCCCCTCCACCCCCACCCCTACCCCCAGCCCCTTCCTCCTGACCCCCCGCACCCTAGCCCCCCGTTCCTCAGGATCTGCTTCCCATGCAAATGCGTTCAGAACACATGACATTTCAGAAACATCTATTTGTATATATTTAGACTCCATTTCAAAAGAATTATTCCAAATTGGAGCCATTTAGATAGATGGGGTGGGACCAAGTGTTTCTTCAGTGTTCACGTCAAAAATACCATGTTTTCTAAGTGGATTACAAATGCTGTAATTATTGAAATGGGCGCATTCTGCTGGGGAAAATTACAGAATTAGGACTTGGATCTCAGGAATGCTGTGTCCTGAGGCACAGGGGCTTGGGCACTCACTTGAGGCCCGGACGGGGGCAGCAGAAATCACATGGCATTGGCTCCCGTGGTCCTGAGGGAAAGCTGCCCGGAGCGCTTCCTCTGTGCCAGGCCTGCCAAGGTCTGGCCCGGGACACTGGAGTCCTGTCTCTCGGAGTGGGCTTCATGCAGGGCAGGGGATGGACAAGCTCAGGTGCATGGCGGGACAGGAGGAGGTGGGCATGCAGGAGGGACTTCGCCTGGTGAGGTGGGGGCAGGGGGAGCTTCCAGGCCCCGGGGGAGACGAGCTGGCCTCTTCCTAGCTGGCCCCAGGCTGTGCGGGACGCTGGAGCTTCAGGGCAAGGACTCGGCAGCCCGGGCTCCAGCCACGGCCCCACCTCATGACCACGTGGCTCTGCCCACTTGGGGCTTCAGTCTCCCCAGTCAGCAGGCCTTTCCTCTAGAGGTGGGATCCTGGGGCGCTTTCTTTCGGTTTCACTGTTGTTACAGTGAGCTTCCCTCTTGAAGGCAAAAACGCAAAGAGGGAAGCCTTTTAAAGAGCCTTCTGCTCCTTGGGTCCGCCCCTGAGACACAGGCCACGGGCGGCAGGGGCAGAGCAGGTTCAGGGCGGGGCAGAGGGAGGCAGGAGGTGGGGAGCCCAGCAGGAGCAGGTGGGGCAGGAAGAGCCTGGCCAGGGCTGAGCCCAGGGCTGGGACTGTCCCCCTAGGTGGCCTGACCACCCCCACCCTCCTTTCTGCACCAAGTCTTCCCTGGGCACTGTCCCTGTGCCAAGCTACCTTCCGGGCTCAACACGCATAAGAAATCCCCCCAAGTTGGCCCCCCTCCCCTGTTTCTGTGACTGAAGCCCCGGACTGATCACCATGTCCCCAGACCTCCTCACACTGGAGGCTGAATACATGAATAAATGAATGAATGAATAAAAACATTAAGAAATCCCCAAAGACACCAGTCTGTCCCAGACCCGCCTCCACACAGGTGAGCCCGTCCCTGTCTCTCCAGGTCACCCTCCCTGAGCAGCACTGACACCCACACCTGTCTGCCCCATCCCTCTCCTCATGCTCCATATCCATTAGTTAATTAAACGGTGCATATTAATAGCCTGTGTGTGGGGGCTGTCCTAGACGCTGGGGACGACAGGAAGGAAACAAAGACCCCGCCCCTGGCTCAGGCACAGGAAGCAGGCTTGGAGGAAATTCACCCGGCAGTCGTGATGACGAAGAAAATGGGCAGGGAACCCTGAGTTGGGGCTGGTCGGCAAAGGCGTCACTGCCAAGGTGACTTCTGAGTCCAGATCTGAAGGCAGGGAGGGAAGAGCCCACGGTTATGAGCGGGAAGCTTTTTAGGCAGTCAGAAGCCTAAGGCCAGGGGCCTGAGACTAGGGATGGGACGGGAGGCGGCGGATTAGGAAAAAGCTGCCCAGAAGAGATGTGGGGGCCAGGGGGCAGGCAGGAAAGGCCCCCAGGAACCGTTTTGGGTGAAGGCCTACGGGAGGGAAAGTTCCGGGGCTCATCAGAAGCTTGGCACAGCCAGAAAACTGATTCAAGGTCCCACTGAGATCCGCTGCAGTCAGCGGCCAACCCTTAGCCAGACGGGCTTCCCAGGGCCGACGCCCCTCCTTTCTGCAGAAAAGTGTGGCCAGGGACAGCCACATCCTTTCCAGGAGGAGCCTTAAAGCCCCTCGGGTAAGAGCCAAGCCAGACCTGGAGAGCGTGAACTAAAAACAACGGGTAACAATAGCGTGTGAGTTGGAAGGGAGTAATCAGAGCTGAGGCGTTTCGAGGCCCACGCATGATTCGGGAAGGGGTTATGAGGATGTCTAACTTGAGACTTCATTTCAGTAGAATGACCTGGAAAAACTTCAAGGGAAACAAAATGCACGATTGAAATAAAGCGTAGAAGAAGACTTTTAAAAATAAAATAAGAAAAAAACGAACAATTTAAAACTCCATTGATTCAAGAGACATGAAAAGTAAATGCACCAGGCGCAAGTGAATTCTATCCTGGACGTAACAAGGAATGCCACTGGGGTAATTGGGAAAACTCGAGTGGGGCCTGTGATTAACGAGGAACGTCAAATACGTGGTTAGCGCCAACTCGCCGCTTCTGAGGGTGCACAGGAGATCTGGGCCCTGCCTGAGGCCCCTCGCTGGGTGCTGAGGAGAACGCATTAACAATGGTGATGTGACCAAAGGTGGCGGGGCTCGGTGTCCTAATTCTGTGGCCGTTATCTACATTTGAAATGTTTTCAAAGTAAAAAGTTTAAAACTCTAGCAATAAAAAATAAAGAAGCTTTCAGACATCAAGATAAATACAGATCAAAAAGTCAGAAGGCAGAAACAAGTCCCAATATATTAATAATGGATTAAACCCACCAATGAAAAGACAGAGATTGTCACATGGGATTTTGTTAAATCCAGCTATCTGCTATTTACAAGAGGCATATCAAAAGCACAGAGGCATAGAAATACTGAAAATGAAAAACAGGAAAATAGACCGTGAAAACATTAATCAAAAGAAAGCTGGGATCGTACTGTTAAGAGCAGACAAAATGGGTTTAAGATAAAAAGCATTCTGTGGGATCAGCAAGGTTGCTTTATAATGCTGAAAGTGTTACTTCGCCGAGACGATACATTCAAAACTTGTATACAACCTTAACAACACAGCCACAGAACACACACAGCACACAGCTGTAGCGCTAATGGGAGACACTTCCGAATCCACCAGTGGGGTAGGAGATTTCAATATACTCCTCTCGATTTATGACAGGTCACACAGACCAAAACGAGGTAAGAAATACAGAAGACCTGAACCACAAAGTTAGCAGGCTCGATTTGAGGGACACTAATAAACCTTCTAATTAAAGAAAGCACATTCTTCTCAGGCACAAGTGGAATATTTACAGAGATGGGAAGTTCTAGGCTATAAAGCAAGTCTTGACAAATTTCAAGGAGCCAGTGTTGGACATAAAAGAAATTCTCTGCACAAAATGCAATTGTTAGAAGATAATAAAGAGGAGGAAATTAAAAATTCCCACGCATTCAGAAATTTTATAATCTCCTTAAGTAATGGGTCAAAGAAAAGTGAGAATAGACATATACAGTTTCTAAACTGAAAAACAACGGAAATATTACGTGTCAAAACAGGATGCAGCGTAAGCAGGCCTTTAAAGGAGAATTTGTAGACTCTAGATACTTATGTTAGAAAACAAGAAATGCTGAAATTTCATGGGCCAAGCATCCGACTTTAGAGGGAAAAACTTTTCTTCCAAGGTCAGGAACAAGACAAGCGTGCCGCTCTCGTCACGTCCATTCCACACAGCACCGGAAGTCCTCACATGCAGAATTAGGCACGACAAAGAAGTGAAAGGCATCCACATTAGAAAGGAAGAAGTTAAATTGTCTCTCTGCAGACGACATGGTCTTACCAACAGAAAACCCTAAAGACGCCACACAAAAACTGTCATGAGTAACAAACGAATTCAGTAAAGTTGCAGGATACAAAATCAACATACAACAATCAGTAACATCTCTATACACTGACAATGAACTATCCACGAAAGAAGTCAAGGAAACAGCCACATTCACAATAGGATAAAAAATTTCTTAGGAATACATTTAAGGAAAAGGTGAAAGAGATGCACGAAGACAATTATAAAACCTTAATGAAGAGATGGAGGAAGACGCAGATAAACGGAAAGATATACTGTGTTCACGGACTGGAAGAATTTATACTGTTACAATGTCCACACTGTGCAAGGCAATATACTGATCAAACACAATCCTATCAAAATGCCAACATTTTTCACAGAATAGAAAAAAATTCTAAAATTTGTATGGAACCACAAAAGACCTCAAATAGCCAAAGCAATCCTAAGCAAACAGATGAAAGCTGGAGAGGTCACATTAAATAATCCCAAAATTCACAAAGCTATGGTAACCAAAACAGCAGCTTCTGGGCCCAAAACCAGACACAGAGACCAGTGAAACAGACAGAGAGACCAGTGAAACAGACATAGAGACCAGTGAAACAGACATAGAGACCAGTCAGACACAGAGACCAGTGAAACAGACAGAGAGACCAGTGAAACAGACATAGAGACCAGTGAAACAGACATAGAGACCAGTCAGACATAGAGACCAGTGAAACAGACATAGAGACCAGTGAAACAGACATAGAGACCAGTGAAACAGACATAGAAACAGACATAGAGACCAGACATAGAGACCAGCGAAACAGACATAGAGACCAGTGAAACAGACATAGAGACCAGTCAGACATAGAGACCAGTGAAACAGACATAGAGACTAGTGAAACAGACAGAGAGACCAGTGAAACAGACAGAGAGACCAGTGAAACAGACATAGAGACCAGTGAAACAGAAGAGAAAGCCCGGAAACAAACCCACGCATTTGCAGTCAACTAATCTTCGGCAAAGTTGTCACAAATACATCACGGGGATATGACACTCTCTTCAGGAAGTGGTGCTGGGAAGACCGGCTATCCACACACAAAAGAATAAAAATGGATCCCCATCTCATACCATATACAGAAACCAACTCAAAATGGACGAAAGACTTAATGGGAGACATAAAGGTATGCAGCCACTAGAAGGAAACACAGGGGTAATTTTAACACTGGTCTTGGCAAAGATTTCTTAGCTATGACTCCAGCAGCGTGAGCAACAAAAGCAAAAAGAAGCAAAAGAGATTGCATCAAACCGTAAAGCTTCTGTACAGCAAAGGGAACAGTTGACAGAGAGAAGAGACACCCTGCAGAATGGGAGAGCATCTTCCAAACCATACACCTGATAAGCGGTTAAAATGCAAAACATATGAGGAACCCAAACAACTCAACAAATAACCTGATTTTTAAAATGGGCAGAGGACCCGAATAGACATTTCTCGAAAGAGACATACGAAAAGCTAACAGGACCCAGCACGGTGGTTCACGCCGTAATCCCAGCACTTTGGGAGACCGAGGCGGGTGGATCACCTGAGGTCAGGAGTTCAACACCAGACTGGCCAACATGGTGAAACCCCGTCTCTACTAAAAATACAAAAAATTAGCCAGGTGTGGTGGACGGCACCTGTAATCCCAGCTACTCAGGAGGCTGAGGCAGGAGAATGGCTTGAACCCAGGAGGTGGAGGTTGCAGTGAGCTGAGATGGTGCCATTGCACTCTAGCCTGGGCAACAAGAGTAAAACTGTCTCAAAAAAAAAAAAAAAAAGCTAACAGATACATGACAAGGTGCCCAACAACACTATTCACTGGGAAAGTGCAAATTAAAACCAAAATGAAGTATCACCTCACACCTGTTAGAATGGCTTTTCTATATACATACACATGTACATATAAGATAAATGATAGTGAAGGTGTGGAAAGGGAAGCTTTATACACCGTTGGTGGGAATGTCAACTAGCACAACCATCACGGAAAACAGGATGGCCTTGAAGACAGTTAGTCTTTAAAAGACACTATCAACTCTAACATTTCTTCTTCTTCTTCTTTAAAAAGAAAGGAAACTTTGAAGAGGACCTTTTCTGCTTCCCACACAACCCAACCAGGATTAACAAGGACAACAGAAACCTCTTGGGAAACCCTTAGCAAGCTGCTGGTCACCTACAATAAACTTGAGATTAATATTCACAACGGGGCAGTGCTGGAAGGGTTTGTTTTGAAATTAGGAGCACAAGAAGGGCAGCCACCCTCATGCCTAGTCCACTCTGAATCAGGGCTCCAGTCCCCAGGAAAACCAGAACAAGATCTTAAAGGGATCAGCACGCAGAGGGAAGACATAAAACTGTCAGGATCGGTAAAAGCAGAATTATCATCACAGGAAACCTGAAACACTCTTGGGCAAATTATTAGAGATAATGAGAAATTCACACTTGGCTGACTATACATTCAGTTTACAAAAATCACACACATTTCTATATGTCAGCCACATCCAATTAGAAAATGTGGTTTTAAAATGAGACATCATTTGTAGAAACAAATGAAGTATATGTTTAGGAATAAGTCAAAAAATGATAGATGTAGAGAAGATCATCACTTAAATGTATTTTCAAACATTAAAGAGGGTGTTAGTAAACAGAGTGATGGTTTACTGTGTTCACAGAGAAGACGACTCACCATTGCGAAGACAAGACTGACCACATTGATCCACAGATTCTATGCTGTGGGAAGTAGAAAAGTGCCTTTTTAAAGTTTTCTTTCTTGTTAAAGAATGAATCGTTAAGTGTGCTAATAACTCTTTGCTAAGCCCTATCCTACGTAGCTGTTAGACATGCCGTGCTTACAGGCACGTAGTACATTCTATGTCCTTGTACTTTAACCAGGATATCTGTGCTGGACGTGCTCACAGGCATGTCCCAGCTCTCCACTGCTTTTACCTGTTTAGAAAAGTTGGAAGTTGTTAGCGAATCGGGTTTTAGTTTAGATTGTGAGATCTGGCTCCAGCCAATGGAGATCAGACACAGCAGTGAGGATGACCCCAAATGCGTAAGGGATAAATGTGTCTGGTTTCCTTTGTTCATTGTACTCTCGTGGCACGATGGCTAGCGAGGTACCCTTCCTGCAGTCCAGGAAGTAAAAATTGTGTTGCTGAAAGATCCTTTGTCCCAGTGCTGATTTTTCTTTGCAGCACTAACATTTATTTCCAACATATGCAATGCAAGTAAGAATGCCAATGGGGTTATCTGTGGAACTTGACAAGGTGATTCTAAAATGCATATGGAAGAGGGAGGGCCAACATCCCCAAGACACTCCTAGAACTGACCTGGGAGGTAGAGGCCAGCCCAACCAGACCTCATCATTTTGTACAGAAGAGTAGTAACTAAGTGTATGGGGACTCAGGGAGAGAGAGATGCTCACGGAGGCCCACAGAGCAGAAAGAAGCCTCACACAGAACCTGCCACCCACAGGGGGTGCCGGGCAAACCGGCCAGGTGCCTTCCCGCATGCACAGGGGGAGGCATCGGCCAGAGAGGACATTTCCAACATGTAGATGCAAAGAGTGTTGGCGTGGAGGTCAGAACCCATGCACGTGTGTGCAGACATTCTACTGTCATTACGATGGAAAAAAATCCAATTTTGAAAATCGGCAAGAGGCATGAACAGACTTTTCAAAGTGAACAAAACACAAATATAAACACATGAAAAATTGCAGCCTCATTAGTAATCGGGAAATGCAAACTGAGACCACAATTAGATCCTATTTTATACCCAGCAGATTGGCAAAATCGAGGAGTCTGACAACATCAGCTACAAGATAGCCAGTGAGCAGGTTGAGAGGAGCTCGTCAATTGCGGGTGAAAATGCACTGACACGTGGCTGGAAAGTGATTCAGTGTCAGCCGACAGAGGGGAAAGCGTCGGCACTCCTGAGACCCAGGGATCGCACTCGAGTAGAGAGCGGGAGACACCTCATCCGAGCACCAGCGACACAAGCGTGCTCAGAGCCGTGCTGGGTTTCCACCAGAAACGGGAAACGCTCTGCACATCCATTGAGAGGAGAATGGATATAAATTACGACGCAGTCACGCGATGTCTTCTGCATCAGTGACAATCACGAACCGTAGCTATGCATAAGCACACGGATGAGTCTTCAAAACAAAGCTCGGTGAAGAAAGGCCAGTCTCGGAAGAATACTAATAGCATGGCTCAATTTTTATGAGCTAAAAAATAAGCAAAACCAAACAATGCATTGTTTAGCAGTGAATACATTTTACCAACATTGCCTGCATAAAATAACACAAAACCATTTAAGACTACATAAAAGCAACGGAGTAGCAGACACCCAATTTGGGGACGAGATTACACCGGGGTGAGGGCGAGGGTGCGACGGGGCAGGGCTGCTCCCAGGAGCGAGCAGTGGTCCTGTCCGTCCAGGCGAGTCATAGACACTCATTACATCATTATCCTTCTATCCTAAACACACGCCACACACAACCTTGTATGGCTGCCTAACGACAGATCAGGAAAAGCTCATAAAATGATAATACTGAGACAAGCTAGGGGTTTGTACAAACTTTACCTCTAATCCTCACGGGTAACCTTCTCTACAATTCCACAATTCCACTGCTCTGAGATTCGAACATGCTAATTCCACAATTCCAATCATCCGAAGACACTGCACAGCAGAGCATGGCACTAAGGCCCTGACTTCCCGGCAGGAGAGTCCCCCGCTCTTAGATTTCCCTGTCCCTGACCCATGAGGGTCCCAAAGGACTTACCAAGGACACCCAGGGCCCGTCCTCAGTGGCCAGCCCTGGGAGGGCAGAGCAGCACCTTGTAGCCCCCCACCCCTGTGAAGGCAGGGCTGGGCAACCCCCAGGAGATGGCAAGGAGGGCTGAGGGTCTTCTCGAGGGCTCCAGGCCATGCTGGTGGGCAAGGGCCCCTCTTCCAAGTTACTCCAGGGCCCGCTTCTTGGGCAGAGCCACAGGCACTCCTGCTGCTGGTTCTCCCTGCCCCCCACCACCCAGCCTGTCCCCATCTGCGGAGTCAGGAGCCAGCCTCCACACCTCTTCCCACCGCCCCCCACCTGGCATGCTCCCTCCACACCACTGCCCACCCTCCACCTAGCACGCCCCCTCCACACTTCTGCCTGTCCCCCGCCTAGCATGCCCCCTGCCTCCACACCTCTGCCCATCCCCCGCCTGGCATGACCCCTTCACACCTCTGCCCATCCCCCGCCTGGCACTCCCCCTCCACACCTCTGCCCATCCCCTACTGGCATGCCCCCTTCACACCTCTGCCCATCCCCCACTGGCATGCCCCCTCCACACCTCTGCCCATCCCCCACCTGGCATGCCCCCTCCACACCACTGCCCACCCCCAGCCTGGCACTCCCCCTCCACACCTCTGCCCACCTCCAGCCTGGCACTCCCCCTCCACACCTCTGCCCACCCACAGCCTGGCACTCCCCCTCCACACCTCTGCCCATCCCCCGCCTAGCATGCCCCCTCCCTCCACATCTCTGCCTATCCCCCTCCTGGCATGCCCCCTCCACACCTCTGCCCATCCCCCACCTGGCACACCCCCTCCACACCACTGCCCACCCCCAGCCTGGCACGCCCCCTTCACACCTCTGCCCATCCCCCGCCTGGCACACCCCCTCCACACCACTGCCAACCCCCTGCCTGGCATGCCCCCTTCACACCGCTGCCCACCCCCCGCCTGGCATGCCCCCTCCCTCTACACCTCTGCCCATACCCTGCCTGGCACGCCCCCTCCTCCCCTGGGCACAATCCCAGCTTCACACATTCATTTATCCCTGGAGGAGGAGGCAGCCTGGGGACTGCTGGAAACATTGGCTCTTGGACTTAAGATCAAGCAGACGGGGTACAAACCCGGCTCTGCACCTGCAAGTGTAGCTTTGGGGAAGCCCCTTAGCTTCCCTGAGCCCTGGACCCCTCGACTTCCCCATGGAGGCTGGGAGAGCGGAGGGCTGACCCAGGACTCGGGACGGGAGATGCACAGACACTGGAGAGCCATCCAAGGCCGCAGAGGGTAGGCTGAGCCCAAACGCCTGCTGTGCCTCTGCCTGCCGGGGGGCCAGACACACTCCCCCTTCCAGCCATCCCCATCAACCTGTGTCAGCACCTGCTATGCATCAGCACCACCCTGAGAGGGCGCCAGGCAGCGATGAGCAGACCATCCCAAAGGCTGCCGTCTGAACGTGGCCGCAGCACGCATGCCATCATTCCATTCTCCCTCCTGTCCTTCTCAGTCAACACACATTTGTGCCATCAGGTGCCGCGACAAGCTGAGGCCAGACGATGTCCAGTACACACAGCTCTCTCTTGGAGAAACTCCAGGGCCAGTCCTGAGCCAAATGCGTCAGCAGAGCCCTGAGCCTGGGCAGGTGTGGGCTGCAGAGGGGGACATGTGACACCCCCCGCCCCAAGACTCCGGACCTATAAAGCCAGCAGCGCACCATGCTAGCCCAGGGAGCTGCAGGCCCCAAACTTCAGCCTGTGAGCCCAGAAGAGCTGTGGGGGCGGTGCTGCCCGAGGCTCGGGGTCCAGCCCCCACCCTGGTGTGTCTGGAAGTTGGGACATGGAGTAAGGCGGTGATTCTCCAGTCTTCAGATGCGATGCGTCTGCCTGCTGGGTGTCAGACTGACTCGGGAGCAGTGGCCCCTTTCCTCTTCCTGTTTCTCTCATTCGGAGTAGATACGTCTGCCCTGTGCCTGTCTCACCGTTGTATTTTGGAAGTGAATAACTTGTTTGATTTCACAGCTCCTAATGGGAGGGGAATTGGCCTCAGGACGAAGCGTATCTTGAGTCGCCCCTGTGAGGTTTTAAGAGATGGGATCTCACTGTGCTGTCCAGGCTGAGGTACAGTGGCTGCTCACAGGCGCCATCCGCTGCTGACCAGCACGGGAGTTCTGACCTGCTGTTTCCCACCTGGGCCGATTCACCCCTCTTAGGCAACCTGGTGGTCCCCCGCTCCCAGGAGATCACCACGTAGATGCCATACTTAGTGTGGACACCCGCATGGCCCAGACCTCCCGGGCTCAAGTGATCCTCCTGCCTCAGCCTCTCGAGTAGCTGGGGTTATAGGCACACACCAGCATGCCCCGCACCCACAGGTGTCTGGACTTAGACTTCAAGGTGGGTGCTGGAATAAGTTGATGTGGGGGATACTGGGATGAAATGATCCTATTTTGCATGTGAGAAGGACATGAATTTTGAGGGCCAGGGATGGAATGCAAAGGTGTGAATGGCCCCCTCCAAAATCCAGGTGTCACCACCGTGACAGCATCTACAGGTGATGAGGCCTTGGGGCTGCTCCCTCGTGAACGGGACCAAGGTCCTTATGAGGCTTCACACAGCATCCTCCGCCTCGCCTTCCCTCTGCCTTCTGCCACCTGAGGGCACAGCCAGGAGGCCCTGCCTGGACCAGATGTGGCACCTGGACCTTGGACTCCCAGCCCCCAGTGCTGCAAGAAGTAAATCTCTGCTCTTTAGAAATTACCCAGTCCCAGGTATTCTGTTTAGAAGCACAAAGAGATGAAGACACCCAGGTTCAGAAGAAGGCTCTGGGCGTACCGAGCCGGCAGGTCCAGGAAGCCCATGCAGCTCCCGGGGAGGTAGAGGCACTGAAAAACGGGGCAAGAGCCTCAGCCAGAAACTCTGGGCTCCCGTGGGCTTCCTGGTGTTCTCTCACAGGCTCATAAAGATGCTCTGGGATCACTGATCTCTGTCTGGCTCCCAGGCTGAAAACGCAGCCCCAGACCGCAGAAAGTGCTTCCCAAATGCCGCCTGTGGGGCCAGCTCCAGATGGAGCAGGTTCCTGGTGCTGCAGATCGTCTCAAAGCCAGGACTTGTGGCACCGAGACTGGACTCGCTAGGAGCAGGCCTGGGCTGGGATCTGGGCCTGCGGCTCATGGGGGTGGAACTCCTGGGAAGCCTGGAGGGAGGGGAAGCAGGGAATCCTGGGCTCAAACGGGGTCTGCCCTGAGCCTGGCCCACAGGAGCTCCACGTGGTGGGGGCTGCAGAAACAGAGGCACAGAGGCCGGCCTCCCGCTGCCCTGCATCACTCGGCCACAAGCACATAGGGCCTCGCTCACAGGGCCGGGTGCCCAGCGGGGAGGGCACTGCTGTGCCCACTACCTACACCTCCTCCCCTCCTAGAAGCACCACGCCTCTGGAGGGAGCCAGCCCTGTGGCCTTGGGCAGGACATCCACCGTGCAAAGCCTGAGTCCCCACTGGTAGCGATACCTCCCCCACAGGCAGTAAACTGAGGCAGACACTGGCCCCACCAGGCCACGCACAGCAGATGCCCGGTGCCCCTTCCTCACAGGGCTATGCCATGACCTGCCATTGGTTTGAGCCCAATTTATAACATGAGGAAAGGGCTGAAGACCGGAAGCCCAGGTGTGCTCTGCAAACCCGGAGACATCAGCTGGTGGGCGAAAGGGAGCGGCCCCAGGCCTACGCCAGGCAGCATCTCTCCTTGGAGGAGCGCTGTGGGCAGAGGGTGGGCTGGGCATCCAGCCAGAGACAGGGGCCGCCAGGAAGGCTGTCAGGGCAGCGTGTGTGGGAGGCGGACCTGGCGCTCAGCTCTGACCCAGAAGGAGACGGCTACTAGGAAGGGGGACAGCAGACCTGGAAAGGGGGATGGGGTGGCGACTCCCAAGAACCCTAAGGAGGGGAGGAGGATGGGAGCCGAAACGGAGAGGACAGGACTGAGACCAGAGCAGTGGTTTCGAGGACGTGGAGGGTTGGGAGATCGCTCACAGGCCTGCACTGCCTCTCCCTCACACCGCGGGCCACTGGCAGCGGGACGGCTCCTGAGAAATGCTCTGGTCCACGCAGTGGAGCGGCCGTGACATCTGCTGTTTCCAAGCAGATACCTTTAGGGCGACTGTGGCGCTCCTGCTCCCTCTTCCTCTCTACCTAGAGCCCGGGATGCCTTCAAGAGAGCAGCCTTGACAGGGTCCCCGAGTGGGAAGCACAGCAGCAAAGCCACAGCCCGCGGTGGCCTGGCCGCACAGCTCAAGTACCAATCACACCGCAACCTGGGGGCGATGGTGACTGCAGCTCAATCACCTGGGCTGACAGCTGGCCGCGGAGAGTTCTGAGCACCGAGAGTGGCCCTGGGCAGCTCCAGAGACCTCTCCCGGCCTCGCACGCCCATCTCCAGAGTGCAGCACATGAGGCCTGCTGGAGCGCGGCTGGTGGCACGGCCGTGTGTGCTGGAGTCATGAATCCAGGCAGGCCCTGAGCCACCGACACCCGAGAGCAGCCACTCACACTTCCAGCCACGTGCTCCTCGGATTTTCACAGCCATTCCCCTGCCAGCGGCAAGAGCATTTTGAGGGAAAAATGCAAATTTGGGGGACATGGGGGAGCTCTTCACCAGGCTAAAACTGGCGCTTTAATGAGGCCTCCTCCCCTGGAGCAGGAGCGAGTCAGAGCTCCTCACAGCGCGGTGCAAGGCTGGAACGGTGGGTGCCAAGACATAATCCCTGCTCATGCATAATCCCCGGATCCCTTTCCAGGCAGCGGCGTGGGGGCCAGGCCAAGGGAGACGGAACACAGCCACCAGCGTCCTGGGCTCCTGGGCGAGGCGGACGCTCGCTCGCCGGGGAACGCATCTGGAGCCATTTACGGGCCTGATCACAGACACCCGCCGTGGCTTTGGTTTTCCTTCGGCGCGTTTTCATCTGCCTTGTTGATGGCAGCGTTAATGAGCCCTCACTGGACTCACCTGGAGCAGCAGCCGGGGGACCAGGCGCCAGGGAGCTTAGAACCCCGGCCCCCAGGCACTTGCAGATGTCGGGAGGCGATGCGGAGGGAGCACAGGACACACATCTGACCCTGAGGCCGCTGTCCCCGCTCCCCTGACCTGCAGTCAGGGCCACCTGCTCCGAGGAGCTGCAGTGAAGATGGACACAGTCCACGGGCAGGCTGCCTCCAACCAACACAGAGCCGACGGACGAGGGGCCGGCCTTTCCCTGCCCGTGCCTCTAGGACAGGGATGAGGGTGAATCACCACTGCTCCGGGCCTGAGGCCTGACCCAGGAGAGGAAGGCCGAGGGGACCCTGTCAGGGAGCAGAGGGCTGTCGTGGGAGCGGCCCGTGGTGCTGGACTCAGACCGGAGCTGCAGCCCGCCAGCCAGAGGGCTCTATGCTGAGGCAGGGTCCTCGGGCAGGCGAGTGAGGGGTTCAAGCCCTCGGCATTTGGGATCATATCCAGACTCTCCCCGTGGGCTCCTGCCGCCTCCACCAGATTCTTGGTCCCCAGGCCCCGGGCCCTGCACACAGCAGTCTGGCCCGGCACCACACCCTGCTGGCTCAGGCCCTGTCAGAGCTTGGGGTTCCTGTCAGCTAGGGCTGAGAAGGGAGAAACTAAACCCTCCAAAAGCCACAATCAGGAAAAGACACTTGCTTCCCCCTGCTTCTGCTTCTGCGGAGCGTGGCCCTGAGCCGCTCATGCCCTCCTGTGGCGTCGGACGCCTCCCATGAGCAGTGGGTGGGCGAGCAGCTCAAGCAGGGGTGGCCCTCCCAGTCAGGGCACGGCAGGTACCTGTCCGTCTGAGCGGCACTGCGCTGGCCCCTCCTGTCTCCTGAGAGCACCCGTCAGGGCCTGGTCGTGTTCCTGCCTGCAGACGGGGCCCAGCTCGTGAGAGGAGCTTGCACGGCCTCCACCGAGTGCCTCCTGGCAGGGCCCAGGCGCCACGCAGCCCGCCGCCCACATTCTCGAGCTGCAGAGCACGCACTTTGAGAGAGAGCTTGTTTGATGTCTGGGCGGTTTGTTTGCTTTAATTTTGTTGTTTTCCCTTTCTGCTGTCAAGAGGTAAACGACGGCTGCTCCGTCTTCCCAAGTGGGACCGCGTTCGTGATACACGGGCTGTCGGGGGAGGAGGGAGGGCTGAGCCCCGGCACCAGGGCACTGGCTCTGTCCTGCCTGTGCCACCCACTGCCGAGTCTCAGGCCAAGCCTCAGAACCCCTCGGAACCTCTCAAGTCTCTCTTTCCCGCGCTGTGGATTGAGACCCCGTCCTGCCCTGAGGCCTGAGGTGGTGCCGCTGTCAACCGTGCCCAGGGGAAGAAGCGCAGCCACTGTGCCCGGTGCCCGGTAGGAGCTACCTGCGTGGCGTCGCTTAATCCTCCCAAAGCTCCAGGCAAGAAACAAATGGCTCAGAGACAACACAATCTGTCAAAAGTCACACAGCAAGCAACACAGCCAGGACCCAGGCCAGGGCGCTCCCAAGCACCGCTCCTTCCCTGGCGGTGCCGATAGCACTGAGGGGGCTGTCCCTGCTGTCTCCACTCCTGTGTGCGGTGGTTTGGAATCAGGCCGCCGCGGTGACCTCAGCCCCTAGCCGCCATCCTGGCTCCCCTGTGGGCCTGGCAGGTCCTCCCTTCCCCGCCCCTCAGCCATTTCATCTGCACAATGGGACACTGCTCCCTGCCCACTGCCCTTGTGGGGCAGGTCTGAGGCTCCGAAGAGTCGAAGCACAAACACGCCTGCTCTCCGTCCGCTCCGGCCCGGGTGTGGGGATGCATGGAGCAGGGCACAAGCCCAGCCTCTGCCCTGTCCTGCCCACATCCCCTCCCCAGGCCTGTCTGCAGGCTGGACTTGCCCACTCCCAGCACAGTACCTGGGGTGGAGATCGGATGGGCAGCCTGGCGAGGGGACTGGGCTCGGCCACAGGAGGGGGTGCGGAGATGGACAAGCTGGCGACAGCCCAGGCGGGCACCCGGGGTGTGGGAGGAGGGCCGGTAGCAGCAGATTCCCAGCAGCGGTGACGGCAGTGCCTGCAGAAGCAGAGTCGCTGGGGTCACCCCTCAAGCACGGGCCGCAGGCGAGGCACCGACCAGCGTGTGTGCCACGTCTGCACGGGGTCGCGGGGCCCAGTCCAGGAAAGGCACAGACAAGGTTCAGGCATGAGGCCTTCCTGTTGGCCACCCTGAGGATGCAGTCGCCCCCCAGCCCCAGTGGCCGTTCTGGGCAGGGACCCACGGCAGGGAGGGCTGTTTGCCCCTGCCTCGAGGCCACCCTGCTCTGACATCACCAACTTCCTGGCAAAGCCTTAAGCAGGATGGGCGACCTCCCTGAATCTCCATCACTTCATCCCCCAGTGGCAATGATGACCCCTCCCGCAGGGCCCTCGGGGGGTCAGTGGGAATGGTGACCAGGCTTTCGCCAGGGACCTGGCTGTGTGTTGGCAGTCTTATGGACCCCCGAGCCGGAACAGGACAGTGGGTGAGGGAGGCGGGAGGTGGAGCCCTCAGGCTCCCCGCCAAGGGCTGCCCCCCTGTCCCTCCTCATCCCACCAGACCCGAGAGTGGCCCAGGACGGCGGCAGGGCTGAGAGAAGACGCCAAGCCTTTTCCAGAAGACGGAAATCGATTTCACGCAGAGATATTCTTGGCTTTTCGTTTAGAGAGCAATAAAACGCCCTGTGCCTCCTTCCACCTTCTTCTTGGCAGAAGGCACCGGGGAGCCGTGGGCTCTGGCCCCAGGGGCCCAGCCGGGTGGAAGGCTGGCAGCGTGTTGAGGCTTTTTAATGAAACCGATCTATATCTGTTAGCGGGAGGCAGGATAGAACCAACCGAGTCCTGCTGTGGCTTCCAGGAGTCGGAGACCGCAGCTGGCTTCCCCAGTGCCCCGTGGGGCCACGCTTCCTGGCACGAAGGCCCTCCCCGTGCCCCAGCCTCTCCCTGCTGCCTGCTGCTGCTGCCTGCAGAACACATCCCATCCACCAGCCCAGAGAAAGGACCCAGGCCCACCTGGCCAACGCTCCAAAACACCTGGAACCCGCAGACGGACGGAACCGCTTCCTGAGTTCCCAGAAAGCCAGGCGCCTTCAAGCAGCCCCTCTGTGCACAGCAGCAGGGGTTCCCCGAGGACCCATCTTGCTTCACTTCTGATGTCCTTCCCTGAGCAGCCCCTTGTCGGCTCCTCCCCCTCCCTCCAGCCCCCTGGCAGAACAGGCTGCCTCGACTCCTCCCCCGCCCCCACAGTGCTGGCTGTGGGAGAGGTGTTCGGGTGTATGGGGAAGAGGGGTGTCAGAGAGACCTGGACTCGAACCCTGGCCCCACGACCTGTCAGCTGCATGGTGGGGGCAAGTCTCAGCCCCTCCCCAGTTTTAGTCTCATCCACAGAACAAGGACAACACAAGACACTGGCAGAGGCGGCTGCAGGGATGAGAACGGCCAAGGGGAGGAGAGCCTTTTGCAGGGGCGGTGCTGCACCCCACACCCTCCCCTGCCTGCCACTCCCCTGGGCCGGGCCCTCTGGCAGGTCCTGGACACTCACTCTGAGCCCAGCCTAGTACAGACTGCCTGGGTGGTTTGGAGGGACAGACTTGCGCCACCCTCAAGGATCTTGAGGCCAGGTGGAGAACCAGGTCCCTGTCACATAACTGAGAACAGCAGGGGCCAAGAGGAACGCTCTCAGGGACAGAGGCCCCAGTGGCTGAAGGGGAGTGAGGCAGGTGAGGACTCTGTCCCCAGCCCCATGAGTCTTTCAGTAAGAACTCAGCACCCAAAGACAGAGCTCACTTCCTTTATCCCATTCTCCCAGTGCCCTATGCAGTGCCTAGTATGGAGGACTCAACACCATCATCCTAATCCCTACCAATGCCAAATGCCACCACCACCACCACCATTACCACCAGTACGAACCACCATCATCACCACCACCACCACCATTACCACCAGTACCAACCACCATCACCACCATCACCAGCATCACCACCATTACCACCAGCACCAACCACCATCATTATCACCACCACCATCATCATCACCATCATCACCATCACCACGATCACCACCACTATCATCACCATCACCATCATCACCATCACCACAATCACCATCACCATCACCATGATCACCATCATTATCATCACCATCACCATCATCACCATCATCACCATCACCACAATCACCATCACCATGATCACCATCACCATGATCACCATCACCATGATCACCATCATCACCACAATCACCACCACCATCACCACCATCACCAGCATCACCACCATTACCACCAGCACCAACCACCATCATTATCACCACCACAATCACCATCACCATCACCACAATCACCATCACCATCATCATCACCACAATCACCATCACCATCACCACGATCACCACCACCATCACCACCATCACCACAATCACCATCACCATCATCACCATCACCACAATCACCATTACCATCATCACCATCACCACAATCACCATCACCATCACCACGATCACCACCACCATCACCACCATCACCATCATCACCATCACCACAATCACCATCACCATCACCATCATCACCATCATCATCACTATCATCACCACAATCACCACCACAGTCAGCAGAAGTAACTGTGCCACGTGCTTTCGCAGGCGATCTGGAGGCGTTCCCGGTATGTTTTACAGGAGCGGGCAATGAGGGGCAGAGATTAAGCAATGTGCTTGAGGTCGCACACAACTCGTCACTGGCAGAGCTGGGATTAGAACCTGGTTCTGCCTGACTCCGGGACAGCCCGCATTTGTTAAGCGAACGGTAGCAGCCACTGCTACCCAGCACAATTTCTGAAACAGGGGCTCTTCCTGGTGAATGAGGACCAGGGTTGGGGGCTGCCTCAGGGGTCCTGGGGAACACAGTTGCTCTGAGCCACAGGTATTAGAGGGAAAACAGGCTCATTTGCATGCCATTTGCATACAGCTGCTGAAAAGGAGCCGCGATTCCCCACCACTTTCAAACTGCTTTGTTCTGCCTTGAAAGGGACCTTCCCACGCACACGTGCCCATCCCCCAGTCACCACAGACACAGACAACGTGACGTGGGGTGTGTCCCTCATCACCTCTCTCCAAGGGAGGCAAGTCTCCACTTTCAGCACAGCACCCACTTCAGGAGTGACCTTGGACAGGGAACCTCCTCTCTCTGACTGCAGCCTGGGTTTCCCAGGCCCTCCCAGCTGAGCATGCAAAGACAGAAGGGACAGAGTGTACAGGACAAGGGCCTCTGCAGGGCTGGCGCTCAGGAGGGGCCCTCGGAGGGCAGGAGCTCCCCCCATGCCCAGAGCACACTGGACAGCTGGCCATGGACAGCCAGACATCTGTGCTAGACAGGATGCCAGGCGCTGCCTCCTGGAGCCCCCCTCACCCCAGGCAGCTGCCTCGCCCAGCCAGAAGCCTCTGGGAGCCTCCTCCCCTGCAGGCTACCACCTTCCGCCCACTGCTCCCCTCGCCTCCCTGGCAGCTGCCTGGCTCTGGGACGCTGGGCAGCTCCCCTGCCGCTACAGGGGTCCAGGCGGACAGCTGGGAGAAAGCCGTTTGGGAAGGTGCTTGAAGCTGGTCTCCCAGGTGACAACTCCAGGGGCCTGATGAGCAGGGTCTCAGGTCTCTCTGAAGACTCCCCTGATGGCGGGGTGGCAGGCCTTGCTCTGGGGATGCTGCTTTTCTTCTGCCCACCCTGGCCAGGCCAACCCTGTCAGTCACTCACCACTTCATGGAGATCCAGCCACCTCCTGGAGAAGCCCTTTCTGCCCACTCTGAGTGAGGTGCTCCCACCTTGATGCTCCCACCCACTGCCCCATGGGTGGGCATAAGGGCTCAAACACACATGTGCACACACCACCCATGCTCTCTCACAGACACAACAGCCAAGCTCACACACACACCTGTGTTTACACACACATGCACACACACTGGTGCTCATATATACACACACAACACCCATGCACATGCACACACACGTACACACCTGCATGCAACATGCCTGTGCACAGAGGCACACGTGAAGGCACACATGGATACACATGTACACAAGCTGCATGCATACACAGATGCCTGTGTGCACACACAGTATGCAAGTGCATACACAGTGCTCATACACAGGAACGCACACACTGCACACATGCACACAGACACGCACACACGGACGCAGGAACGCACATGTACATGCACGCACCCGCCCACTGCTGCCCTGAGTGCATACCTAGGCTGAGAGCTGGCACTCAGGGAGAGCTTACTGTACCCTGGACAAGTCTTCTCTGCCCGCCAGGCCTTCTGCCTTCCCTCAAGACCCAGTCAGCTGCAGCACTGCCTTTTTTTTGAGACAGAGTCTCATTCTGTTGCCCAGGCTGGAGTGCAGTGGCACAATCTCGACTCACTGCAACCTCTGCCTCCCAGGTTCAAGCCATTCTCATGCCTCAGCCTCCCAAGTAGCTGGGATACAGGCATGTACCACAGGCATTATACCATACCTGGCTAATTTTTTTTGTAGTTTTAGTAGAGACAGGGTTTCACTTTTTTTTTTTTTTTTTTTTTTGTATTTTTAGTAGAGACAGAGTTTTGCCATGTTGGCCAGGCTGGTCTCAAACTCCTGACCTCAAGTGATCCACTCACCTTGGCCTCCCAAGGTGCTGGGATCATAGGAATGAGCCACTGTGCCCGGCCGGAACTGATGCCTTTCTGTTGCTTACGCCAGAGACCCCAGAACCCACCCAGCTCAGACTCTGGAAGAGCCCCAGACGCAGGGCACGGCACCAGAACAGAGGGGTGTCCACGGTGTGCGTGGGTCGCCCAAGGAGCCCATGAGCCACTGCCATGCACCCTCCAGCGAGTTTAGGCGAGACACCCCCAGCCACAGTCAAGCCACAGCAGCGGCCCAGCACGGCCCGCCTTGAGCCCAGGCCTGTCCGACTCCGAAGCTGCTCCAGAGTCGCCAAGGATGCTCCAGGGTGAGGTGGGGAGGATGGACGTGCTGTCCGAGTATAGGGCCTCAGGGCAGAAGGGCGACAGCACCCACACTTCCCGTGGCCGCTGCAAGCCTGGTATTTATTAAACACAGCAGATTGATTTAAATCTTTGCCTGGGGTTATTTTTCTGCTCAGCATTCTCCCAGAGAAGGACTGGCCAAGTGGACACAGCCAGAGCCTCTGTAGACAGGAAAGGGCACGGCTCCTGCGGCCCCAGGCCTGAGCGGCCGAGTTAAGACGGGTCGCCCTCCCTGCCCCCCATGTCCCTACCGGCTGTCCTTTATAGTGCCTGAAAGCACAATCCACATTTACATTTCTCTGCAGACTGGGGGAAGAATCTATAACAATCTGATCACGAAAATGAGATTCTCAGTGTTCTCTATACCCGGGGATATTGCAGCCAGCTCAGGCCTCGACAAAATCCAATTGCTGTTTATTTAACCTGCTCAGCCTCCAAATTAAAAGGCAGCCTCCGCCCCAACACAGGCTTGCCTCCCCGGCGCGCAGCCTGTCACGTGGCTCCCAGCCCAGGGCCGTGCAGGCCCCTTCCCCTGCCCTTCTGCTGCTTCCTGCATGTGAGGTGGCCGCTCCCAGCTCTCAGGATTAAAATTCCGAGTTGCTAAGAATGCACCGAAGGGGTTCTGGAAGGGGACTTGGTGGCACACGTCCCCCGGGCACCTCAAGGATGCTTGCAGCAAACCCTGAAGGCTGCTGTGCAAGGAAACTTGGCCTTCAGGAACGGAACAGTGGTTCAAGGCCTGGGACACCTTCCCAACCTGGCCCCACCTGCCCAGGTGCCCTCAAGCTGCAGAGGCCCAGGACTAACCCTCTGCTTGGGCCTGGCTTCCAGGCACAGTTAAGTGCCTCTTCCTCCAGAAAGCCTCCCTTGATTCTCCAGAGCCAGTGGCTAACTCCTTCCTCAGGTCTCCACAGTCCTAAACCCAGAGCCTGCCACCTGGAAGGCACCTCAAAAAAGTGTGCAACATCTTAACCTGGTGCAAGCCCCTAATTTTACAGGGAAGAAAGTCAAATCATGACCCCAGGACAACTAGCTCAGAGCCTGAGAGCCACAGAAACGCAACTGTTTAGCGATGGAAAGAGAGAAAGGAAGGAGGGAGGATGAGGAAGGAGAACTGAGTGGAAAGTTCAGGGCCCGATGAGCAAGTGAGGGGTGCTGGGGATGGGGCTGGGGGCCCACCTTCAAGGGACTCAGCCCTCCATGGCCAGGTGCCCTGGCTAGGGAGGAGGAAGGGAGGAGAGAGGGAAGGAGGGATGAAGGAGAGAGGGAGAGAGGAGGGAGGAAGGGAGGAGGGACAGAGGAGAGAGGGAGGAGAGAGGGAAGGAGGGAAGGAGGGAGGAAGGGAGGAGGGAAACAGGAGGGAGGGAGGGAGAAGGGAAGGAGGAGGAGAGGAGGAGAGAGAAAGGAAAAAGGGAGGGAGGAAAGAGGAAGCGGGGAGGGAGGAGGCAGGAGGGAGGAACACCTTTAGCAACAGTGTTTTCCCGGTCTTCCTGCCAAACCACAAGTTTCGACACGTGCCCAGCGGCACTGAGGGGTCTGAGGCTGCACTCGCTGTACCCAGCAGGGCCTCCTCCAACACGCTGCGAGTCTGCCCTTCAGCCCTGCCCTGGGAGCACAGGTCATGGTGCCAGATTCCAGCCAAGTCCAACCTGGGCAGCAGGGCTGATGCTCGGGAAAGTCCTGCTGGCCACAGCTGCCCGGGGTTGGCACGGGTCATAGGCTGTTGGGGCATCTCCCTGACAGCCACTCCTTCCACCCCACAGTGGGGCCAGCCTGCTCCCAGCCCCACCAGCTCTCACGTGGCATCACTCTCACAGGCTCATGAAGCTGCCCATGCCCACCTGCTCATGGTAAGAAGGCAAGGCCCCGCCCTCCAGCCAGGCACTCAAGGCCCCGCCCTGCAGCCAGGCACTCAAGTCCCCACCCTCCAGCCAGGCGGGGACCCCACGGTAGAAGGGAGTCTCTCTACCTCGTCCATCTTGTTCCAGGTGGCATGGCCATTTTCAGGCCTTCATTTGCTCAGAAACGTTATAATCAGCTTGCCAAACTCCTTGAAAACACTATCAGAATTTCGATTGGAAGTGGGTTGAGCCTATAGATTTGGGAAGTGGCAGCTTTACAAAACCAGCTGTTTCTATCCATGAACATGGTGTGTGTGTGTGTGTGTGTGTGTGTGGGTGGGTGGGTGGGTGTATGCGCGTGTGTGTCCATTTATTTTAAATGTCTTGTAATAAAGCTTTACAATTTTATCCACAAATACTGTCCTCTTATTTGGTTATTTTATACATGGTATTTTGTGGGTGTTATACATGGTGTTTCTAAGTGCAGCTGACTTATTAATACGGTTTGGATGTATGTGCCCACCCAAATCTCACGTTGGACTGTAATCCCCAGTGTTGGAGGCCTGGCGGGAGGTGACGGGATCATAGGGGCAGTTTCTCGTGGTTTGATGCCATCCCCCAGTGCTGTCATGGCGACAGTGAGTTCTCACAAGATCTGGCTGTTCAACAGTGTGTGGCACCTGCCTGCCCCCTTGCTCCTGCTCCAGGCATGTAAGATGCACCTGCTTTCCCTTCACCTTCTGCCATGACTGTAAGCTTCCTGAGGGCTCCCCAGAAGCAGAAGCCACTGCTTCCTTACAGCCTGCAGAACGGTGAGCCAATCGTACCTCTTCTCTTTATAAATTACCCAGTCTCAGGTATTTCTTTACGGCGAATCCACAATGGACTAACACACTTACTATGTATGGAAATGCATCTGATTGTAGTAACGTGGACTTTAGACACGCCACCTCACACTCGCTTATAAATTCTACTCATGTGTCCATGAGTTCTTTTTATGAATAAAGACAGTTGTGCTTCCTCTTTCCCGGTCTTTACATGTGGCTGCATTTCCTTTCTAACTGAGCCAGCTAGCACCCTCCTCATGTTTCACCGTGTTCGCTGTTGAGGGTTTGGTAGATAATCTTGGTCAGTTAAGAAAATTACTGTCTTTTTGTTTTGATAAGTTTTTAATATATGAATGGGTATTCAATCGTATCAGATACTTTCTCGAGGCATCTGGAAATGGCAATCATACGCTTTTTCCTCTTGCTTCTGTTCCAGCGGTGTGAATTCTATTTATAGGTTTCCTAGTGATTAAATGAGTAAGTAAGCAATGTCAAATCCACTTCCAGCATAAACCCAACCTGGCGGGGATGCCGCATCTGCAGTTTGCTAGCGTTTTCTCCAGGACCACCACGGTCTAGTTCGAGGGGTGGACTGGCCTCTGACATCCCCTTTCTCACGTGCTTGTTCCTCATACTAAGCACTGAGGAATTTCCCCTCTTTTTCTTTTTCCTTGAAAGGTTTGTGTAAGATTGGATTTCTTCCTTGAAAGCTGGGTAGAACACACTTTAAAAATCACCTGGGTTTAGTGGACACATTTTTCCTACTGATTCAATTTCGTTAAAGAATGACTGAGGCTCTCTAGTCTTGAGTGGACGTTGGCAAACTGGTCTTTTCTAGGAATCTGTCTATTTTTTAGCCAAGTTTCCCATGCGTTGGCATAAGATTATTCATGGACTCCTGTTATGTTCAAATGTCTGCTGTTTCTCCCATGGACTTCTTTTGCTAGTAGTTTTCTATCTTAACGGCCTTTCGTAAGAACTGGCTTTGGGCTTTGTAGCGCCTTCCATTAAAACTTTAACAGGTTAAAGTTAACTCTGCTCCCATCTTTAAAAGGTTCTTCCTTCTATTTCTTTCGCTTCATTCTCTTGTTCTTTTATTTTTTTAAAAAAAGACCTTTTAATGTCTCTTAATTTTCGGCTTTCTTTGGTAGTATAAGCATTGAAGGCTACTAAGTTTCATTGAAGTATCCCACACATTTTGATATGCAGTATCTTCATTATTATCCAATCATGTCTTTGAACCTAGCAATTAATTTACATAGTCCTTAATGTTTTCTTCTTTGACCTCTGAGTTATGTAGAACTGTTTTAAAATTTTCAAACATACAGTGACCTTTTTCTTTATTTTTTGCCACCAATGACTGTGTTTTTCTAACTGCATTTTCTAATAATTGAAGTGGCGCATGCATTATCGATCCTTTGAAATGTTTTGACTCCTGCTTTATGACCTAGTCCATGGTCAAAATTGGGAAATGTTCCAGGTGCACCTGAGAAAATGAGTGTCCTCTGTTTCTGTGGCGCAGGGTTCTGTAAGCACCGTGCAGTTCAGAAATGAGCGTCCTCTGTTTCTGTGGTGCAGGGTTCTGTAAGCGTCCGTGCAGTTCAGAAATGAGTGTCCTCTGTTTCTGTGGCGCAGGGTTCTGTAAGCACCGTGCAGTTCAGCACTCCTGTCAAATTGTTAAGTTTCTTGCTGACGCTCCCCATCAATCTCTAAAACAACTGTCCTGATGGACTCATCGATTTCCCCCTGTAATTCACTTTTGCTTTATGTATTTTATTAAGTGTATAAGCATTTAAGATTTTTCATCCTCCTCATGAGCTGGACCTATTCTCGAGTGATTTCAGCATATCCTTAATATATACATTTCGTCTTAAAGTCCATTTTGTCTAAAATTAACACAGCTTCTTAAGTTCTGTTTTGCACAGCTTTTGACTGGCAAATCTTCACACCTTTCCTTCCAGTGCCCCGTGGCCTTACGCCGTAACGTCTCTCTTGTCTACAGCAAAGGTGTCATTTTTCCCTCCAACCTGACAGTCCTTAGCTCTGATGAGCTCCTTTAATCTGTCTGCATTTATTTTGCTCACTGGACTGTTCCAAACGCTTCTTTCTGCTCTCGACCGGTCCTGAATTTTCCTTCTGCATTATTTGCGTCTGCTTTTCTTCCCCTTTCTCCTTTTTATTCAACATAGTTTTTTGCTCAATTGTTCTTATGCCATTTTTACTGGCTTGGAAGTTGTATGTTCTAATACTCTTCTTTCAGGTTACCTTGGCCTTAGGTTTCTTATTTACTTTCTACTTGGTTTTTCATGTGTATAGTTCTGTGAAATTTTATCACGTATGTAGATTCATGTCACCAGCACCACGTTCAAGATACAAAACTGTCTCATCACCACAAGGCTCTGGGAAATGTTCCAGGCTCTCCTGCAGCCTTTGACATGTTACAGAAATGGCGTCACAAAGCATGGCCTTTTCACCAAGCACAACACCCACAGAACCATCTGAGCTGCTGGCATTTCCGAGTGGGTTCCTTTTGTTCCTGGGTAGAGGTCTACCGCGTGGCTGTGGCAGTCTGTTTACCCGCAGCTGGGCTTCTCCACTTACGGGATACTGCAAATAAAGATACGATGATGCAATAACATATATACACATGTATATATATATAAAAGATACGATGAACACTTGCGTGCAAGTTTTTGTGTGAACATGAGTTTTTCTCTCTCTAGGATAAACGCCCAGGAGTGAAACTGTTGGGCTGTATAGTAAGTGTAATGTTTACATTTTTAAGAAACTACAAAACTGTTTTTCAGAGTGGCTGTAACATTTTACATTCCCACCAGCACTGCAGGAGTGAGCCATTTCTCTGTATCCCCGTACCGCTTAGTCGCTTTAGGGGGCATGCAGTGGCATGGCGGTGTGGGTTTAGTGGGCATATCCCTGATGGCTGCTGCTGAGGGACATCTTTTCACGTGCTCACTTGCTACCCATGTATCTTTTTTGGTGAGTGTCTGATCAAATTTTTGTGCATTTTCTGATAGAATTGTTTTCTTTCTGTGGAAATTAGAGACCTTTTTATATATTCTGGATACATCCTTCATCAGATATGTGACTTGCAAATATATTCTACTAGTCTCTCGCTTCTCTTTCATTCCCTTAACGGGATCTCTTGCAGAGCAGAAGTTTCCAGCTTTGATGAAGGAACCCTTGAGCTTTTTTATGATGTGCAGTTATTAGCACAGGCTAACATTAATCAATATTTAACTTCCCTGAAAATAATACCAGGAGCTCAGAATATTTGAACAGTTCTTCCCAATTAATATACTATCATTGTCCAGTAGTTCCATCCTTTATAAAAATTCAATTCCACAAGTTAGACGTTCTAGTAATTATGGACTTTTTAAAATCTTAATGAGTATGTGGATTTACTCACATATGTACAAATTTCGTGGCTCACTCGTCTTCCTGCATTACAGGTAGTCTTTCCGGGATTCCAGTCGTTCACCTTGAAGTCCGTCTCTTGGAAGCCCCTTTCACGACGGTCTGCTGGTGGCAGGCTCCCGCAGTCTTTATGTGTACAGAGTGTGTGTTCCACCTTTGTTCTTTAGTCCGTCAGCTGCAGAATTCTAAGTTGACACTGACTCTCTCTCGACACTTTGTAGATATTACCATTTCCTGGCTTCTTCTGTTGCTGATGTCAAGTGAGCTGGCAGCAAAATTGTCATCACTTCTACTTTCTTTGAAATTGCTCGAAAGGCTTTCCCTCTCTCTGTGCTGTTCCACAGTTCCTCATGATGTGTCCAGGAAGGGATTTCCTTTCATTTATGTGCTCAGCAGACTAGTGCCTCCTGCATCCGTGGAATCACAGGTCACATCAACAGCCTCTTCACACATTGCTTTTCTCCATTCCACCGCTCCTCCTCTTCTGGGACTCCAAGACGACATATGTACCTCTGGTTCTACGCTCCCCGTCCCTTAATCTCTGTCATAGTTTCTATTTTCTTACCTTTCTCTGCAATATTCTTTCTTTAGAAATCTTCAAGTTTGCTATCACTAACGTCACCTATGTCCAGTATGTTGCTTTACCCACCCAGAAAATTCTCCATTTCTAAAGGCCACACTGAGCTTTCACAGATCGGCTTAATCACTTTTTAGAATCTTATTGCTCATTTTTGTGATTCATCTTTTTATTTTTAAAATATTTCATGCAAATCACATGATGTGTCTGGTTAATCCCAAAGCTGAGGTCTTTTGGGGCCTAAACTTGGCATTTTTGCTCCTGTTGGTTCCTCCTCCTGGTTTTCCCTCAACGGCCTGCCCATTACAGACTAAGTGATTTCCAACTGGAGGCCTGAGAGATTCTTCTTCTTCTTCTGTGGGTATACCAAAGGCCTGACGAGGGATCTTTTCTCCAGAACCTTCTGCTTGGACCCAGGATCCACAGGTAGACCTGGTGCTTACTGGGACTCAGAGCAAGCCTGGCTTTCTTTAACTTCCCACATCGGCACGTTAGACTGGGGAGGGGAGACGGAGAGAGGGGCAAGGCCTCGGCTATCAGCTTATCCCTAAAGCCAGCAGAACAACTAAGACCACGGCTTTTTCCAGGTTAAGTTGTTGCATCATGGGACAGCCCTTCCGACTGTCCAATCCACCATTCCCCAGCAGCAGATCCGCAGAAACTTGCTCATTTTCTGAGATCCTCCAGGGTGGGCAAGCTGGCCGGGCTCATTTGAGCCAGATGGATGAGGCACCCGGAAACTGTCCTCACTCACCTGGAATGCACCGCAGCATAGGTAAGGGCCGTGAACTTGGAATCCAGACGCCTGGTTCAAGGCCTGCCTCTAGCACTCTGTGACCTGGACAGGACCCTGCAGCTCCAACACCACCCTGGGCTCTCTGTCTGTCTGTAAAATGGGGGACCCAGTGAGGGGACCTGGGCTCTCTAGCTCTGATGGAAACCATCCCAGCCACTCTCTGGCATCCCTTCTGAAACATGTCTTGGAAGGCCCTGCAGGCAAGCTCCATCACAATGCCACATCTTATTTCTCATCACAGACCCACCATCCTCCTAATCGCTCATGGGAAACGTCTGGGCTGCCTGGCAGAGGGAGTACAAGAAGCCCAGGCCGCAAGGTGAGCAGTGTGGATGTGAATCACAACGAAATCCCATCTGGGGCAGGTCAGGAACCTCAGGGTCTTCCTGGTCGCCTCCATCTCACACACCTGCTAAGAACGTTCCTTAGTCAAAAGTGCTGATCCTGAATGGCTACTGTTTAAGCTGAGACCATAGTCTCCTTCCTGGGAGACCTCAGGCCACCCCGACCCCACCCAAGAGAAGGGGTTTCCAGGCCCAGGTCTGAGGGCGACTCTCCTGGTTCTCCTTTCATCCAGAAACGCCCTTGCCCTCGAGGCCAGGCACAGCCTCTGCCCTCCCTGTGTGCCGCCTGCATTCCACACACTTGGTGGACGATGGAGCCTCCATGATGCCTCTCTGCTGTCCCGGCCATGCTCCTGCCTGGCCTCTTGGCATCTGACCACCTCTCGGCAAACTGGCCTACAGCGCAAAGGGCAGGGCAGGTACTGTGGAGACGGACCGGGACTTGCCCATTCGGACCCTAAGCTCTCGAGTCCCTGCTCCTCAGCCACAAAGCAGGTGCGGAGTCGGCGCTCCCCAGACAGGTCCTTGGTCTTCTCTGCCTGGGGTCCTTCTGGCTCTTCCTGCCCCTCGCTGGCTGCAGTGATTACTGTCACATCGCCTTGGAGCCCTCTGTTGTCCCTCCTGCAGGGAGGCCTTCGACACTCTAGACTGTGATGTCCCAGCCCTGTCAACGCCCCAGCTTGGCAGACTGCCCGCTGCCTGCCCCAGCATCTAGCCCCTTCTGTTTTGGTAACAAAATCCCCATTTGGGGCTAAAGCTATGTTTTCCAGCTTCTATTGCAACTAAATGGGGGCATCTGACTAACTCCCAGTCAATGGGCTGAGATGCAGGCAGAGATCTCCTTCAAGGGAGTGTGATGGGAGAGTCCTGCAGCCGTCCTTCCCCACACCCAACTACCTGGAACATCGGTGTTAATGGCGGGAGTCCTGCAGCCGTCCTGGGCCATGAGGACCATGACAGAGAAGGGAGCAGAAAGACGCCTGGACCTCTGAGGACTGTGGCCCTGCCTTGCCAGCTCCAGGTCATTGATGTCAGTGATGCAGGAGCCATGATGCCCGTCTGCTCTAAGACACACTATTCTGTTTCCTACCAAATGCAGTTATACTGATTTTTAACTGTTACACAAAATACATTTTGTCAAATATGTATTGACTTGCTTAGTGTGAGTTTCTGGCAGCACACGCTAAACTCTGGGAGGAGAGGCCCCCAGTCGGCCTTAGTTGCTTCTGTATCCTCAGCATTTAGTAAGGGCTCAGCCCAGAGGATACTCCCAGAAGATGCCTGGACTGACCAGGGCCAGGGCTGGGGCCACGGCTTACCGTGTAACTAGGACTAGGCTCAGTGTGTGATCAGAATCAGGGCTGAGTCTGTCGCAAGGATCAGGGCTGAGTCAGTGGCCAGGATCAATGCTCAATGTGTAACGGGGTCAGGACATAGTGCAGGACCAGGATCAGGGCTCAGTGTGTGACCAGGGTCAGGGCCAATGTGCAACTGCAGTCAGGACAGTGTGGGGTGAGGATTGGGGTTCAGCGTATGTGGAAAGCAGAAAAGTTCCTCTTTAAAGTTTCCTTTCTTGTTAAAGAATAAATCCTAAGTGAGCTAATAACTCCTTTGTTAAGCACTATCCTATGTAGCTGTTAGACATGCCACGCTTACAGGCACGTAGTACACTCTATGTCCTTGTACTTTAACCAGGATATCTGTGCCGGACGTGCTCACAGGCATGTCCCAGCTCTCCACGGCTTTTACCTGTTTAGAAAGGTTTTGTTAACCAATCGGGTTTTAGTTTAGATTGTGAGGTCTGGCTCCAGCCAACGGAGATCAGACACAGCAGTGAGGACGACCCCAAATGCGTAAGGGATAAATGTGTCTGTTTTCCTTTGTTCATTGTACTCTCGTGGCAAGATGGCCAACAAGGGTACCCTTCCTGCAGTCCAGGAAGTAAAAACTGCTTGCTAAGACATCCTTTGTCTCAGTGCTGATTTTTCTTTGTGGCACGGAGCATCGGTTTCCAAGAGTATATGACCAGGACCAGGGCTCAGTCAAAACCAGAGTAGAGGCTGTGTCCAGGGTAAGTCTGTAACACAAGACAGAAAACACACACGGCCACGCAAGGCCACTGTCAGCCGTGCTGGGTATCTTTATTTATTGAGCTTTATTTTTGTAGAGGTGAGGTTTTGCTGTGTTGCCCAGGCTGGTCTAAAAGTCCTGGCCTCAAGCCTTCTTCCTGCCTCAACCTCTCAAAGTGCTGTGATTACAGGCATGAGCCACTGTGCCTGGCCTATGGTGGGTATTTTCAGTGAAGAACCCAGAATGAAGATCTAAAGAGGTTTCTTGGAGGTGGTGGCACTGAGGTCACTTGGTTTTGCAGGATGGAAGGCCGGTGGAACCATCAGAGTGGAGGCCCCACCCAGAACCAACAGCAGCAGCTGTGCACCCAGAGTCAGGAGCCTGGAGGGAGGCCAGGCGTGTGCGGAAGACAGCTGCACGTGTGGCTTTGCCTTGGGTTCTTCCACAGACAGAAGTCACTGGCACACTGCTGGCCCCAGAGGAAAACACGAAACCAGGAAAAGGCCCCTCTCCCTGCTCTCAGGGACGCTGCAGTCTTGACTCTCGGCTGTGCTGGAGCTTCCCCGGACCAGCATACCTCCCGCTCAGGCCAGCCTGTCAGCATCTTGCTCCTGGGACAGGCTTTGGGCCACAGGAGCCAGGTAGAGGCCAGCAGAGAAAAAGGCTGGAGGCCCCAGACCAGTCAAGGCCCGGGCCGGCCCCACCTCCCGCTCCTGCTGCTCCCAACAGCTGCCCAGGCTGGGGACTGCAGACTGTGTCCTGCTGTGCAGGGACTGGAGACAGGGCAGCCCCGCCGAGGGATCTCCCAAGAGTCAGGAGGTTATGGAGGAAGAAGGGTCTGAAGACGCAGGAAATGCCTGGGCCCCTGCAGGGAGGCTGAAGCAGCGGCGCCCAGGCCCGAGGAGCAGGCTCCGGCTCACGTGCTTGTCAGCAGCCGCACTGCCACCTGCTTTGTTATTTTATGCTTATGTAAAAAAATACTTTTTGCAAGAAAAATCTGCAGGTACAAAATGTCATCCCAGCCCCATACAGTACCAAATAATATATGGCATATATATATATAGAGAGAGAGAAAAGTGGAGAGAAATTATTCCAAGCTCACGAGCTGTGGTTCCCCTGGGCCAGAGGCAGGTAGGGTGTAGGAGCCCTGCCCTCCAAGTGTACATGCTCACAAAGGGGACAGGGACCTTCGGGAGTCAAGCCAGGTCACACTCGGGACCTTAGGGCCTGGCCGAGCCCCCTTTCCAGAGCTCCGGTGCCCAGGGGCCCCTAAGTGCATCTTCCCAGCCTCTGCCACCGGCTGCCTGCAGGGACGCTGGGCTGCAGAGTTCACAGCCACTGCCACACGGGTTGGAGCCTCCAAAGCATTGTCCCTGAGTAGACCTGGCCTGCTGGGCCCCACAGGTCGGCTCTCTGCAGCCCTTCACCACAGGTCACCACACTGCACAGGCAAGGCCAAGGGTGTGGCACCGCAGGTACACAGCCCACGTCCTCTGGTCCTTCCCATCTCCTGGACTCAAGCCGTCCCAGTGCCGTGGAGCCCCAGTCACTGCCGTCTCTTCCCTGCCTGGCCTCAGCAGGGGAAAGACTGGAGGCCCTGCCCCGCCCCCTGGCTCTGCCGACACCCCTGACCGGCCCTATATTTCCTCCTCCACCTTCAGGATCATCCCTGAGAAGACCTCGAGCCCCGCGTGGGCACCCTGGGGGCTGTCCTGGGAGTCTCTGGCAGGCCCCTGGGCCACTCCACTGGCGGGGCCACCGTCCCGGAGTGAGGGCGAGGCTTCCCGGGTGGGGCACGCTCCCACCAGCCTCTCGAGGGTCCGGTGGAGGGCCTCCACGCCGTCGGCCAGACGCTGACTCTGCTCGGCCAGCTGCTGCAGTAGCAGGCTCTGCTGGGCCATGAGTGAGCTCTGCTGCTGGGCCCAGGAGGAGAGCAGGGCGCCCTGCCGCCTCTGGGAGTCCAGCAGCCGCTGCTCAAACGCCGAAGGCTCAGGTGCTGCCCCTGGGGTCCTCCCGGAGGGCAAGGGTGGTGCTGGGGCTGAGGAGGGTGTGGAGGGCTGGAAGGACCCTGTGAGTGTGGCTGCTCGTGGGGCGGAGGCTGGGGAAGCGGGTGGGGACGGTGAGGAGGTGGGTGCGTGGAAGACTCCTCGTAAGTCCAGGGGGTCAGGTTCAGGCAGGCTGGGCCCTTCCAGGTTCCGCAGGGGCAGCTGCAAGCAGCTGGGGGCCTCGTCCTCGTCGGCTAACAGGGAAAGAGGAAAAGGTCAGCCTGCACGTCCCAGACCCAGTGATCCAGGATGTGAGGGAGGCGCAGGGACAGTGTCCATGGGAGGCCTCTGAACCTGGAGTTGTTTGGATCTCACGATGCCCCTTGGCAGTGGGAGCTGCACCCATTTGAGAGATGAGGAAAAAGACCCAGAGAGATGGACACATTTACTCTAGTAATGCTGGGACTGAAGCCATGGCCTGTCCAAGTGCAGCCTGCACGCCCAGCCATCACGGCACTACCAGTGTTCATCCTCCACCGACTGCCCTGTGGTCGGCCAGCTGCCCGCAGGTCTACCTGCCATCTGCCACCCACGTGTTTATTCCTCCACACACACACGCCCCTTCATCCACTCATCTATCTGTCCACCTACGTGTTCACCACTGGCCAGCCATCCCCCTTCCATCCTCCTTCTCTTCCTTCTATTCATCCATCCATCAGACTACTCAGACATTTATCCATGCAGTCTCCGTCTGTCTGTCTACACCTCATCCCTCCATCCACCCAGCCACCCGCCCGTCTACACCTCATCCTTCCATCCACCCAGCCACCTGCCCGTCTACACCTCATCCTTCCATCCACCCAGCCACCCGCCCAACTACACCTCATCCTTCCATCCACCCAGCCACCCGCCCAACTACACCTCATCCTTCCATCCACTCACGCATGCATCCATCCTTCCAATCATCCATCTGGCCATCCCTTTGTCCAGCAGGCACCCATCCACCTGAGTGATGTCCCCAGGAAGATGAGAGGGTTAAGCTTCCCTAGGCCAACAGGGAGAGACCTGAACCTGAGACTCGGCAGACGTGGTCTCCAAGGCTGGCTCGGCTTGGTCTCAACAGCTGTTGAGACCCTAGAAAACACCTTCTCTTCTGCAGGCCTCAGATTCCCAGGCTGCATATCAAAGGCCTGGCTTCAGAGTCTCTAAGTTCGGGATCTCTGACCCTTCCAGTTCCCTGGGTGTGGAGGATGGGGCAACCCACGTCCTCCCCTGACACTCTGTGGGGAGGCCCGCTCGCGGGCAGGAGCAGGACAGTCTCTGCAGAGGTGACTCCACCTCCGCTTCCTGGGCCTAAGCCCTGCCCATCTCCTCTGCAGTGTGGGCGGTGCCTGCTCTGCGGGGACTGAGCCCACAGGCTCACTGGGAACGTGGCAGGGTGTCCGTTGCACAGGTGGCTGGCCCAGCTGCCGCCACCCTCCTTTCCTCCTCCTCTTCCTCCTTCTCCTCTTCCTTCTCCTCTTCCTCGTTCTCCTCTTCCTCTTCCTCCTCCTCTTCCTTCTCCTCTTCTTCCTCCTCCTCCTCCTCTTCCTCCTCCTCCTCTTCCTCACTGTCTCATCATCATCCTGCCGTCCCAGGCATGGGTGCTGCTTCTGACCAGGTGGTCCCAGGGTGCTCGGGAGGGGTCACCTTGCCAGCTGGCTGCTTTCCTCTTGGGATGAGGTCCTCTGCTGTCCGTCACCAGAGCCTCCACCTTCCGCTTCCTGGAGGCCCCTGGGCCTAGCTGCCCTCAGCAGCTAGGAGATGGCGGGCTGGGGGCTGAGGCCAAAGAGCCCGGAGCTGGTGCCAGGAGACCCAGCCGCAGCCCTGCCTCTGCCCTGATCCTGCGGATGACCTTGGCACAGCCTCTCCCAGGTCTCCCAGCCTGGCTTTCACCAGCTGTCAACAGGGGTGGACCCTTAGTGACCCCAACCTTCTGAGTCTAATGGCCCCTGACAGAGAATTGGGGAGGGGCCCAGCCTCCCCATTACCACACACTCCCCCGGCAGGGGTGCCTGCACTGGACCTCGAGTGGGAGCTCAAGGCGGCCCTGGCCTTTCCCCTCCATCTCCATCCACTCGAGTCCTTGCATGGTTCTGGCTGCGGCCCCCTCTTCCTCTCACACCCGTGAAGGAACTGAGGACACTCTGCAGCCACAGCCGTGATTTCCCAGGACGTGCCTCCCCACTCGTCGCACCTGCCCACCTGGCTGCTCCCGCACCCCGACCTCACACTTACCACACGATCCCATCTGCCAGCAATGCCCCTGCTCCTCTGTCAAGAGCATGCGCTGTCCCAGCCCCCCGATGGCCCAGGGGCCTCTTCTGCACTCCCACGGTGGCCCATGCCACCCTCACCTTGCTGGACTGAACGTCCAGCCTGCCTGGCCCCTGGTTACTCCCTGAGTAACAGGCTCTGCGTGGTCATCTCTGCCTGTCAGGGCTAGCTAGGAGCACCCGGCCACAGTGGGAACAGAGACGGTGAGGGGAAGACGGTGGCCGGGACTCCATCCCAGCTGGGCCATGGTACCCAGCCAGCCTGACCTGTCCTCCTGGGGGGACCACCAGTCAGCAACAGTGAGTGGCTGGTCCTCAGGTGGCCCCGCCACTCCCAGAGCCCCCAGGACCTGAGCAGCAGGCTGGTTCCAGGAGGTCTGTAGGCAGGCCCCTCCCGGGCACAAGGCAGGGCCTGGGCCCCCCTCACAGACGCAGGGAGGCCTAGAGGACAGGGGACGGAGGGCCGTCTCAGCCCTCTCACGGACTTACTTGGTGCCGGCTGGCTCCAGCCAGGAGCTGGCGGGCTGCCTCCGCATGCGAGGACACAGCCTCGAGGCTGGCTTCAATACTATCTGCAAATCAAGACAACAAAAGGCGATTACAGATGGAGGCCCAGCCGCCCCAGCCCTGCGGACACCATCAAATGCGAGCCCAACGGAGCCTAACGGAGCCTGAGCCCAGGGCCTCCGGAGGAGCCGAGGCTGCAGCGATGGGCGCTGGGCTGCTGGAGGCACCCTGAGGGCTCTGCCTGGTGTGGGCAGGGGGCAATGGCATTAGAACGGAGACCTGGAGGTGGCCCAGGAAGGAGACTCCTCAGTGCCCACACCGGTGAGGCAGGAAGCACTCACTCAGAAAAGGGTGGGAGCGGCAGGGGGAGGTCAGGGCTGGGGTCAAGTCCCACTCTGTCATGATGCTACCTGGGCTAGTCCCTCTACTTTGTGGCACGGCCCCTTTTAAAGGGGCACAGCCCCGGCCTGAATGTCTGTGGAGCTGCAGCAGGGCTGATGGAGGCCAGGTCTGCATGCACAGGGCTCTGGCTGGCCACATGCGCTGAGCCCCACTCGGCACAGGGAGCTCACCAGCGAGTCTCGCCATCGTGGGGGGCTCACAGGAGCTGGTGCCTGGGCAAAGCCAGGCTCAGTGGCTGCGGCAGTGATGCCCGGGGAAGTCACATCAGCAGGGCCCACGAGAACCACCAGACCAGGCCCAGGGCAGCCCCAGGGATCTGGAAGATTCTACACCGCCACACCAGCAGCAAAAACGGCAGTACCACGTGCCACGAGTGCCGAAGCCGCCCTCGCCCCACGAGGAATTTGGGGCCGGTTGTGGGCTTGAGGCAGGGAGTGGTGAGCGCATCGGCCCCAGCAGGTCTTGCCCACACCAGAGCCTCCATCTGAATCCGAGTGCGCGACCTGGGCAGTCCCTGGTGCTCAGCGTCCTCTTCCACCCAAGGGAAGGACACGTGCTGCCCGGGTGCCAGGAGCACAGGCGCAGGCTGGGTCCACAACAGAGCCAGATGCAAACACAGGGTGGGCATGCCTTCCTCCCAGAGGGCGGCTCTCTGGAAGGCCTGCCTCCATTCCAGCAACTGGAAAGAGCTCGGGAGGCAAAAACATCTAAAGAAACCGCCCCTGCAGTAACCCCTGGGGCGGGACGGGCTGACCTGGGCCTTTGGGGGTCGAGGCCTGGGATACAGACCGTCACGACCACAGGCACTGCTGCCAGGCACAGCGCCACCTCCGGCCTGGCAGGACTGGCTCTGAGGGAGCAGGGTCCTCAGAAAGACAGGGCCACTCCCCACCGTCCCAGCAGGGCCTCCCTTCTCTCATTAGGGAACTGGCCTCATCTCTGCAAGCCCCTGGGCAGGAGGTGAAGCCCATGAGCTCTGCCTTCAGAAGCCCCCCAGGCCTCACAGGGATCCTGGAACCTTTGGTCACCAGCTCCGCCCTACCTCGCCCCCAGCCCAGGGCCCTGCTGGAGCCACATGCACTCACAGACGCACCCTGATCGCTGCATCTGGGGGCTCCCGCCCCAGCCAGGGTGGGGAGAGCCAGACCCCCGCACAGGGAGCCAGGGCCTGGAGAGGGTGGGGATGGGCAACAGCCTGGGCTGCTCCTGGAGCACAGCACCCCTTGGCTCACATGTAGACAGTCCCCAAATGACCACGGCTCTCCATGCCCTGCCACATCAGGGTCACAACCCTCTCAGCCAGTGGAGGAGGAGAGGGAAGGAAGATGGGGCCAGAGGTGTGACGGAGTCCCCCACAACTGCCACCCAGGAGAGACCAGCCTGCCAGGGAGGAAGCCCCAGACTGGGCCTGGGCACTGCCCCCTCACATGCAAAGAAGCCACCTTGCATCCACAGTAGCAACAGCCTGGCCTCACTTCTGTCACTGAGCGGTGAACGCAGATAGTAGAGAATGTCTGCCAGGAGGGCAGGGAGGCTGTGGTAGTCTGGGCTAACGCAGGTGGCGCTGGACAGGCCACGTGCCCTGGCTGGACCCCTTCTCTGCCCATGACCACAGGCAGCCTCAGCCAAGCCCTGCACCCACTCATGGACTCAGCCAGTGCCCAGTCCTGCTCTACACGGAGCCCTGACACCGGGGACTCTGATCATGGCGTGTGACCTGCAGGCCCACCCTCAGGATGGGGACGGACATCCTGCTGCTCCGGGCTGCATGCACCGGCCTTAGGTCCAGGGCAGTCCTAGGGGCATTCTCAACCAGCTTGGCACTGCCCACAGTCAAGACACATCACGCAACTATCACCCGGCTCTGCAGCCAGCAATGTCTTCCTCAGTGCCCCAGCTGCCAGGTGGGCACACCATGTCCTGCCCCAGGGCAGTACGCAGAGATGGGAGAGGGGAGGGAGGCTGCTCCTAGGGCCGTGTGGCCCTGCATTCCTTGTGGGGTGAGGCCAGGTTCAGTGCGTGGGCCCCGTGGCACTGAGAGGCACTCCGAGACCTCACCAGCCAGCATCCCTGGTCCCGTGGCTTTGCTGGGTCTTGGAGACCCCTGGTCTGTGGGGTCAGCCCTGCAGAGCCACAGGGCCCCGGGCACCTGGCCCTCCTGAAACGAGGGGTGCTCCACGGGGGCCCCCTGCAGGTCCCCTGGCTCCAGGATCCAAGGGACAGCCAAGCACTAGGCCAGGCCTCCAAGGGCCAAAGAGAACAGCCTTTGGTATCGCTGTCCCCAGACACTCGGAGAACAGCACACACACCTCAAAGGAAACTGAGGGCACAGGGGCCTCTGCGGGAGACCCCCGCACTGTCAGATCGCTGCCCCCGCGCTGTCAGATCGCTGCCCCCAGCCCCACAGCTGTGATCAGCCCTGCAGGCCTGGCCCTGCCCAAGCCCCAGGCAGCACTGTTGCAGAGCAGAGAGCACGGCCGGCTCCGGGCACCTGGGCCTGCAGTGAGGTCCCCACCCTGTCACCAGGCCTGGTGGCCACTTCCCTGCTCCTTACTTCAGTGCCCAAGAGGGGAAGTCCGACCCTGTCCCAAGCACTCCCTCACTCGGGAATTGAACAAATGTCAGCTGCTGTCAGCAGTGGCCAGGCCACTCAGAGCAGCTCACAGGCACCAAAAGACTCCCATGACGGAGGTGAGCCCAGCGGCCTGTGGCCCTGGAGGGGCTGATCCATCAGGGGTCAGAAGTGGAGGCTGGGTCTCAGTCTAGGGCAGGGAATCCCACGGTGGGCAAATCTGAGTTCCCACAGCTTCCAGGGTGGGGACTTGCGGAAAAGGGCTGAGTGCCCAGGCCACACCAGTGCCACCCGTGGTGGACCCCTCCCTCTCAGCCCCACACCGCAGGCCCGCCCTTTCCCTGAAGCACCCCCCAACCAGGCCTGCCTCTGCCCGTAGAACCCTGAGCTGCAAGGCCCTGCCCTGCAGGAGCGTGTGGCCTCCCTGGAGGTGGATACAGCCACTCCTGGCCTGCACAGGCCTGAAAGGAGAACTAAGGTCCTCCTCCAGCCCCATCCCATGATGAGGCCCACTGTCCCCAGGCTCATCCCTAAGGCCCATCAAGAGGCCAAGTGACCAGGCCCATTGCCCAAGACCCACAGCCCAGGTCCCTTGTCCAAGGCCAGTCACAGGCTTGGTGGCACCCTGGGTCGACACGCATCTCCTAGCCAGCCCGGCCCACTCTCCCCATGGGTCCCAGCCTTGTGCACCGCCATGAGCAGGAGCAGCTCAGGCTGGCCCAGGCTCCAAATTCTGCCATGGCCGCCAGTTGGGGGCGTGCCTGTCCCATGAGGCTGAGTCCTTCTGTCCACTCCGTGGCCCTCAAGACGAAGCTGGTCCTGCTTCTGAGGCTTCGTCCCCAAAGTCCTTCCAGCAGCTCCCAGGAAGGCAAGAGTCCAGCAGGGCTGTGCTTTGAAGGGTGGAGGCATGTGTGGAGGATGGAGAAGGAGCTCCTGGAGCAGTGTCTTGAGGAGGTCAGGAGATGCAGAGGGAGGAGTCACGGAGGCGGTGGGAGGAGGCATGGAGCCAGCATCACCCTTGGAGCCAGGGGCAGCTGCAGGCGCAGACGAGGCCCAGCTGAGCACAAAAACACCTGGCGTCTAGTGGTCCCTGGAGTGGGCCCGTGGGCTCGGAGTGGGGCACAGTGTGTCCTGGGAGGCTGTGTGCCCAGAGGGATGGGCCAGCAGGAGGCGGGGGAAGCCGCCGCAACCATAGCCGGGGAAGGAGCCAAGCTGGGGCCCAGGCTCCTCCCTGGCTCTGCCAAAGCGGCTCAATAGTGACCAACGAACAGGACAAGTCACTTCCTGCTCCCCGGGGGCCATGGCAAGGGTCAGCCGGCTGGAGGCGCATCCAGGCTGAGGCTCTTCCCACCTGCGGGCTGGCCTTGCTCTCTCCTGGCAGCTGCACCCTGGGCTCTGGGGCTGGGGGAGAGCAGAGGGAAGCCCTCCTTCCTCCCCAAAAGCCCGTCTTCAGACCCTGCGGCTCTGCACAGGGAAGTGGCGTGTTCTCCCTGTGGGGACCCGCTGGTATAGAAGACCTGGCTGCCTAAGGACAGCTGTGTCCACCTCTGCACAGCTGTGTCCACCTCTGGACTGCACTCGGGAGAGGAGGGCCGTGTGTGGAGAGAAAGGCCAGGCCACATGACATCAGGTGGGAATACCAGAGGCCGAGATGGGGGCTTGAAGGGCAGCAGGGCACCCTGGGTGGCACCCGCTGCTGCTGCTGCTGTGCATTGGTGAGCTCTGCCCTCGTCTCCACCCCTCAGCAGGCACCAGTCCCAGCGACCACCTGTGATTCCCTCCTCATCTTGGCGCTCACTCGCTACAGTGATGTGGAACTCGGCCCCAGCGTCCCATCTGGATACCCAGTGGGCATGGCTTAAGGTGGCGTCTACAGTCGAGCCCCTTGGTGCCACAATGCCTGGCAATGCTGGGCAGACCCCACCTTCCCTTCTGAGAGGGAGCCGCAGCCCTTCCACTCCCCAGGCAGGCAGACCCGTCCCTGGCCCTGAGCCTTGGTTTCCCCACCTAAAAGAAGAGAGGGGCAGGAGGATGGCCAGCCATCTCCATGGGCCTCTAGGTCTCCCTGGGAGGATGTCCCTCTCGGGAGCTGGTGCAGGAGGCTCGCAGCCTGCTCGTCAGCCCTGCTCACCCTGGGGCAGGGTAGTCCTGGGCACGGGCTGTGGGGAGGGCCCACTTACTTGGCAGGGGCTCTGTGGCCTGGTCCTTGCCTTGGGGACCGTGGGCAGAAAAGGTCTCTGCCACCACGCGCTCCACAGGCGTGAGGATGAGGCCGGGCGCGGCGCCCTCCGCCAGCTTCTTGCGCACAGCGCCCCGCAGGTCCCGCCACTTGTGCTTGAGGTCGCCCAGGTCTCGGCGGCAGTAGCCCAGCGCGTTCACCGCCTGCAGGATGCGGTTCCACACGCGGTGCTTCCGGGCGTGCGTGCCCCGCAGTGCCCCGAACAGCAGCGGGTAGTGGCGCCTCACCCTCTGCACCAGAACCTCCGTCTCCTGCGGGCTGAAGTTGGGCTTGCGCGTCTTGGTCCGGGAGTGGGGGCCCGGCTGCAGGGGCGTGGCCGGCTCGGGGCTGCAGCTCTGCCGGCATGTAGCGTTGCTGCCGCTGGACCCTGGAAAGGCACCAGAGGCTGAGCAGGGGGCAGAGATCTCGGGGAGAGCAGCGCCGCCAGGTTCCGGGCACGGCAGCCAGGCCTCACGTCGGCGCCCCGCACAGGCAGCCGGCATACACGGTAGCAAGGCCCCCGTGTCTCAGCCACTCTCTGGGCCTCCCGCCTGTCCACCTGCCAGGTGCCCTCTGCCCTCCCTGGGGCCCTGATCACATGTGGTGGGTCAGCCCTGGTTTGTCCCCTCCCGATGACTGCCCCCTTCCCTAAACTGCTGGCAGGAGTGCCCTTCCCGATCCATCCGTCACTGGGACTGGTAGGCACCTAGAGCGGACAAACCACTCCACACAGTCAGCACATCCCAGCCCGCGAGAGCTGGCCAGGGGCAGAAACAGCTACAGCCACTGCTGGCAGCTGACGGTGGGGTGAACCCGGGAGGACGAGGAGACAGGAGGGGTCCTGGGGAGAGGAGGCGGTCAGGGAGCGCTGTCTGGGGCCACGGAGCAGCTGGAAGCCCAGGCTCCCAGGGGACTGAGGGGCAAGCCCCCGGGAGGTGCTTGAGGGTCTCACCCGGCCAGCTGCCTGAGGGTCTCTGGACCTACAGCCAGTCGTCAGAGCAGGAGGGGCCGGGAGGCTGTTCTCGGCACAGGTCCAAGGTGAGGCCACAGCTTGCCCAGGGCATGGAGGGAGAGTGGGTGGGTAGGGCAGGGCCTGAGGGTCCTGGTGGGCAGCTGAGTGCTTTAACCAAAGGCCTGTGGGCACCAGGGGCAGACTGGCTCCTCCTCAACTGAGGAAAAGACACCCAGCTGGAGTTGGGAGCTCCTGCCCCACTGGCTTGAGAGCCAGGGCTCCTGGCAGTAGCAGGCACACTTAGGGTTAGGGGTGAGGGCTGCGGGCTGGCGGACAGGCCCTCGGGGCAGCAGGTGGCCTGAGGCTGGGGCGGGTACCCACCGACAGCTTCTCCTTGCTCCGACACCATGGAGGCCAAGTCCTTGACGATCTGATTCACATCCAGCAAGTTGCTCTGTGGAAACGAGACAGAGCCACGTCAGGAGCAGGGCTGTGGGGCAGACACCAAGGGCAGCTGAGAGTGCCCATCGAGGCTGGGGCAGGCCCAGGCAGCACCTGCAGACCAGGAACCAGCTGGTCTGTCCACTTCCTGTGAGAGAGGCATGGCTGGGCCCAGAAAAGGCCAGGGGCAAGCCCAGGGTCACCCGAAAAGTCAGAGACAGAGCAGGGATCTCAGTTCTCTGTCTCCTGACTCTCAGGCCAAGCCCCAAGCTCTCCAGGTGACCCAGGGGCTGTGAGCTGCTTCCTTGGGTACACAGGCCCTAGAGCCTACCCCTGGGATTTGTAGTCTAGTGTAGGACAGCATCCTCAGCACTGTAAAGGCCTGACTGCAGGAGAGCAGAGAATGTCGAAGGCAGATACCCCATCCCACTTGCCTGGGGGCTTCTAGACAGAAGGGTCTAGCTTTCCCTCTCTGTGCAGCAGCACTGAGCATGGGCCAGCACACAGGCACTGCCCAGCAAACCCTAAAGAAGTGGGATAGATGGATAAACAGGTTCAGGGGAGTGGACAAAAGGGTGGATGGATAGACGGGAGGATGACCGATAGATGGGTAGATAGGTGCGTGGACAAATGGAACGGTGAATGGGTGGATGGCTAGATGGATGAATGGGTGTATTGATAGATGGGTGGGTGATGGATTGGTAGATGGATGGGTGGGTGGGTGGGTGGATGGGTAGACGGAAAGGTGGTTGGACAGATGGCTGTGTAGATGGATGAGTGGGTGGGTGGGTAGATGGATAGGTGGTTGGACAGATGAGTGGATAGATGGATGGGTGGATGGGTGGGTGGGTAGGTAGATGGATGAATAGACGGAGAGATGGGTAATTGGATGGACAGATGGGTTGGTAGATAAATGGGTGGGTGGGTGGGTGGGTGAATAGACAGATGGGTAGTTGAGAGATGGGTGGGGAGATGGGTGGGTGAGTGGATGGATGGATGGATGGAGAGATGGGTAGTTGGAGAGATGGATGGGTGGGTGGATGGATGGATGGATGGATGGACTGGTGGGTGGATAGGTGGGTAGGTGGGTGGGTGGATGGATGGATGGATGGGTAGTTGGACGGATGGGTGGGTGGGTGGGTGGACGGGTGGATGGATGGATTGGTGGGTGGATAGGTGGGTGGGTGAGTGGGTGGGTGGGTGGATAGGTGGGTAGGTGGGTGGGTGGATGGACGGATGGGTGGGTGGGTGGATGGACGGATGGGTGGGTGGGTGGGTGGACGGGTGGATGGATGGATTGGTGGGTGGATAGGTGGGTGGGTGAGTGGGTGGGTGGGTGGATAGGTGGGTAGGTGGGTGGGTGGATGGATGGATGGGTAGTTGGACAGATGGGTGGGTGGACGGGTGGATGGATGGATTGGTGGGTGGATAGGTGGGTGGGTGAGTGGGTGGGTGGGTGGATTGGTGGGTGGGTGGGTGGGTGGGTGGGTGGGTGGATGGGTGGGTGGGTGGGTGGGTGGGGGGTGGGTGGATTGATGGGTGGATAGGTGGGTGGGTGAGTGGGTGGGTGGGTGGATTGGTGGGTGGATAGGTGGGTGGACGGGTGGATGGATGGATTGGTGGGTGGATAGGTGAGTGGGTGAGTGGGTAGATGGATGATGGATGGACAGGTGAGTGGGTGAAAGGATGAAGGAGTGAATGGATGATATGTGGACAGATGACGGATGGGGGGTGGGTGGGTCAGTGAGGGGCTTGGTGGATGGTTGCTCCACCGCTATCCAAGGACTGGGTGGCTTCATGAAGCTAGGGAACAGAGTAAGGAACAGAAACGTGGGGCAGGAGGACCTGGCGTACTGTGCTGGCCTCCTGCGTCTTCCACGCTGTCTACCTTTACACTCACTCCTTTTGCCGTCAAGTGGCTCTGATAATCCTCAGGGATGTGGCCACAGCACGCTCAGAGCACACACCTGTGCTGTGCCTAAGGCAGGGCACATACCTCCCCGTCACACCTGCACCCACCCAGGGGCATTCTAGCACCCATCTGACAGAGCAGGGAGCGGGGGCTCAAGTGATCCCATGACCTCCAGGGCCTCTCAGAAGGGAAGAGTTGGACTCAGGCGCCTGCCCAGCGACCAGACGCCCACTCCTTCCCTGACTGCCACGCTGCACCTGGGACGGCTCCTCCACTGGCCAGCGGCACGGGCCTGGGCAAGCCCGGTCACCTCAAGCCAGGTTTGCTCACTCATCACCCAAACAAAACCAACCCTTCTCACAGAGCGCCTGGCACATGGCTGGGTTCCAGCCCAGTCCAGGGGAAGCTCCTTCAGGCCTGCTGTGACCCCTGCCCTGGCACGCCCGTCCAGTCAGCAGCTCATTCCAGAGCTGGGACTGATTTCCATAGGGTCATTTCACCGCACTGCAAAATGTTACAAGAGAATTCATCTTCTCTTTAGGAGTGTTCTGGGAAATGAAGCACTTAGCACGATCTTAACTGACACGTACCATCAACTGCAATTCAATTACTGGGCTTAACTGTGATACAGGGGCAGGCAGCAACTATGGGAACTGGACCGTGGCTGGGAAGGTGGTGAGAGGGTGGGGCTGAGGTCACCGCTTCGGTGTGCACCTGTGGCATGGCAACGGGGCAGCAGCAAATGAGAGGATGGGTGCGGGTCGGCCCAGGTCAGTTTTTGGTCTCCTCGTCACCACCACCTTCTGTGGGAGGGAGGTCACGGTCTCAGGACACCCAGACATCAAGGTCATGAGGCATGGCTCAGCCAGGTGGGTCACCTCCTCCAAAGGCTTCCCAGTTACAGACCTGACGCCGTCAAAAGCCAGGCATGACCACACCACCACAACTTCGACCCTGGCCACTGAGCACACCCAGGCCTGGTGCACCTGGGCCTGGTCTTGGTGGCTCATGGCCTCAGGGACTTGCAGGGGCCCTTAAGGGCTTCACAGGGAGAACACATCTCCCCATGCAGCCTGTGACTCCCCTGTTATTGCCCCACTTGACAGGAAAGATGGAAACTGAGTTACTGAGAGGGTTAGTGTGTCCAAGGACACACAGCTGGAAAATGCTGGAATCTGCATCCAACCCACATTTAGGCAGACTCCGACCCAGGTCACTACCATCACCAACGCGGGGCAGCACCCAGGGCCTCCCTCCAGGACGTGGAACCCAGGACCCCGGCCAGACCTCAGGGACGGGAGGCCTCCCTCCGGGACGTGGAACCCAGGACCCCGGCCAGACCTCAGGGACAGCGGGCCTCCCTCCGGGACGTGGAACCCAGGACCCCGGCCAGACCTCAGGGACGGCGGGCCTCCCTCCGGGACGTGGAACCCAGGACCCCGGCCAGACCTCAGGGACGGCGGGCCTCCCTCCGGGACGTGGAACCCAGGACCCCGGCCAGACCTCAGGGACGGCGGGCCCCCCTCCGGGACGTGGAACCCAGGACCCCGGCCAGACCTCAGGGACAGCGGGCCTCCTTCCGGGACGTGGAACCCAGGACCCTGGCCAGACCTCAGGGACGGTGGGCCACCCTTGAGGACGTCCTGTGCTGCAACCACTGGCCTGGGATGGGCCCCGTGTGTGCACCAGTCAATCTGCTTCCCATGAGCAGAAGAAGAGAAGGGCCACACTGGCACAGTGCTGCTGTGTCCCTGGGCAGAAGCATGGCTCTGAGCCCGTGTCCAGCCTGTGGGGATGCAGCTTTGGTGAGATGCCAGGGAGGGCTGTGGCTGAGCAAGGCCCAGAGTCCAGTGCCTTTCAGGGGCCTGGGACAGCTGCTGGGGCAGGGTGGAAGAGGGGCAGCTGTGAGTCCCTGAGGCTCAGCCTCAGAGTTTCAGGCACACCTCAGAGCACACACGGCTCCTGCACTGGGCATTCCCTGCTGACACCAGAGTCAACTTCCGTAACCCCAAAAGCGCGGGCTGGAACGTGGTGTTCCCAAGTCAGGCAAAGTCCCTGTGGTGCCCACAGGGCACAGATGGCCTGCGTTGGGGGCTTTGGGGGCAGCCCCCCAGAGATGCGGTGGCCGAAGTGATTTTCCATAACATGCCGACACTCACTGTGCCGCTGCCTGGCTTCACAGAGGGCTCGCTCCTCCAGGGCCCCGGGTCCTCCTGGGCGGAAGGGTTTTGTAGTCAGTGCTGGGGCTGCCAGGAGCCAGCAATGGCGGGGCCACCTGTGATCCCCTCCAACCTTACCAGCAACACGTCAGGGCCGCGGACAGAGGAGGTAGTGGGGAGCCCGTTCTCTGGGCTGGGGCTGCCGGAGGGGCTCTCGCCCACTCCTTGCTGGACTCAGCAGACAAGTGGTAGCAACAGTGGTAACTGTCCACTGGGATGAGCCTAACACAGAATGTTAATTTGCATCACGGCCAGCGCAGGGAGACTCCACGCCTTCAGTGCACTGGGCTGTGCCTCCCGTAAGAGGGGACCATAGCCCCGGGCACCACGGGCTCATGCACCCCAAATTCCAAAGGCTGGGGTGGCAGGGCTGCCAGCGCCTCGGGGCCACATGCAGAGAGCCTCCTACTCCACAACCTCTTAGAAGCCAACGTTTGTGCGAAGCCTGCGCTTCCTCATTTTAGGCGCCCGTCTCTTTAAGATGCCTGGCACTCAAACACCAGCTGGTCCCACCTCCCAGCAGAGGGGTCAGCTGCCCGCCGGCCAAGCACACTCAGAGGCACCTTCCAGCCCCCGCCAAGGTGCTCACTGATGAGTAACACTGTTCACCTCGAACTAAGCGGGAAGCAAAGCTTGAACAGAAGCTTGGGCCCCTGGGATCTGAGTCTCGGGCTCCAGGCCAGCAGTCACAGGTAAGAAACCCCTGACCCTCGTTTTCTGGAAAATGGCTCGGCACAGAGAACCACTTCCCACAGGCCCTGGGCAGGGCCAGCTGGGCCGGGTCCACCCGTCCTCCCTGCTCTGTCAGATGGGTGCTAGCACTCTCTGTACAGAAGGGAAAGGACGATGAACCTAGGTGGTGAGCCTGGGGCTCCTCCCTGCTCTCCAGTCCGAGGCCACCACTGGAGGCCAGGGCCCCACTACCCCTCCAGGCGACAGTGCCGGGATCTCACAGAACCAGCCCACAGGCAGCCCCAGAAACCCAGGTCCTCACATTGGCCACTCGGGCTACGTATACCGCTATGCTGCCTCAGGCCTGCCGGGAGGATGGGGCCGGGTGTGCCCTGAAGACTGCTCTAGAGGCGCTAGATGCTGAGGGATGGGCCCCTCCCACCGGGCAGCCCCAAGCCCTCTGTGTAGGAGCATGGTGACAGGAGTGGGAGCTGGAGGCACCGCCTGCCTTTGTGCCTCTTCCTCCCACATCACCGGAGGGTGCCGGGACTTCCTGGGGAGTCTCCTTCGTCCTGGCCCAGTGCTGGTCTCAGAACAAATGGACGAATACAGAGCTGAGTGCGCCCCATGGCTGCAGCAGAGCTGGGCGGGTGCAGTGGGCTGGGACCTGCAGCTGGGCCTGTCGCTGATGGTGTGGGCAGATCCCAAGGATGAGTCCAGAGAGGGCCTCCACCCCCAGAGCCAGACGAGGGCCAGTCGGGCAGGCAGCTGGCAGGGTGGGTCCCCGCAGGCACTGCGGGCCCTGGGCCCTGCCTCGGCTCCTGAGGGGGATGCCCGGGGCAGGCGCAGCTCCACTCCCAGGCACACCTGGGGGACTTGCCAGAGACCTGGGCTCCCCCAGGGCATAGGTGGGACCCAAGTTCCAGAGAGAAGTCCAGTCCTCAGTTCTAGGGCGACAGAGAGGCCAAAGACAGGCTAAGGAAGGTGGGGCCTGACCAAGGGGCTGTTCTCAGGGGGCAGGCAGCAGTCCCCCGGCAGGACAGCCAGACAGTGGGAGAGGAGGGAGAGACCGAGGAACACCTCACCTTAGTAGATGGTTAAATCGTGCAATTATTGTTCAGACTGCTTCTAAAACTAGAACTCATTAAAAGCTCTCAGGGAATTTCTTTCTCTTCTTTCACTGGCGCCATGGGAAGAGCACCTTGCACGCGACATAATAAAACCGGGGTGTGTGCCCGTGAGTTCCCTTCCAGAATGACGATAAACATCACTGCGTTTCTCTATCACACCATCTCTTATAATTAGGATCTTGGCAACCATCCACCTTCAAAGACGACTTTTCCAGTTAATGCAGTCACCACGCCGCATGCGTTTATCCACTCACTCGCTTACAGCCAGAGGTCAGCCGGGTCAGTGCAATGCCAACCACAGGGCAGGCCTGCTGGGCTCTGCCTGGGGCCTTGGGGCCCCGCCTGAGCCATCTCTACGTCCCATCCTCCGCCCTCCCAGGCCTGCCAGGTAGCCATGGCAACAGAGCAGCTGGCGTACTCTAAGCTCTGTACCTGGGTCAGGTGACGCCTGCTCAGGAGCTCCAGCAGGTGACGTGGGCTTGGTGACGGGAGCGCAGAGCAGACATGGAGGGGCAGGTGGGCAGAGCCAGCGGGAAGCAGGCGGTCAGCTCTGGACCAGTGCCCCAGTGAGCCTGGCATGCGCCTGTTCCCTTCAACCCCTCCAGCCCAGGGAGACGCATCGCCGCCCACCGCCCACTGCTCAGGACGTCCAGTTGAGGGTTAAGTCATTGGCTCCTGGAGCGCTGGCTCTTTCTGTGCCTGGCTCTGGACCTGCGGGTGACTTTGGAGACGAATCCCACCACCCTCATCTCAGAAAGGCCAAGCGAGCGTCGGCTCTCAGAGGTCACGGCGAGGACGGCCTCATGCTGGTGTCGGGCACCTGGGCTCGAATCCCAGGTCTGTGGCGGGTAAGCTGTGTGACCTTGGCCAAGCGATGGGCCTGCTCCAAGCCACCGTCATCTCTGACAACATCAGAACGTAGGAGTGCAGCTCTCACAGAGCCCTGGTGTGGGCTGAGATGCGCATAGACCATGGCAGCAGAGCCCTTCGTTAAACACACATCCTTCATGGGGTCCCAGGATAGAAACGTGCAGCCCCCGGCCCAGCCCTCCTGCACCCACCCCACCTAGCACCACCACCCACCCATTTGTCCATGCAGCAATCGGCCAGGTGCCAGGCAGCGTCAGGCCTGTGAGCTGCTGCGAACGCAGCGGTGACCACGCCGCTGCCTCCACAGGGCTTATGTTCCAGTGGCAAGAGAGAAATCCTCACAAGAGAACCCAACAGCGTGTGAGGTGAGCACAGGGCGGCTGGGGGGAGAGCGCACCCCTGGAGTCAGGGCCTGCAGATGGAAGGGAGCCAGAGGCTCAGGCATTGGGAGGAGGGTGCTCTGGGCCTCGGGCAACAGGAACCAGGAGCAGGGGTGGCCGGGCCTACTCAGGGAACTGTGAGGCATCTGGGGTGGGGAGTGAGGAAGAGAGCGGTCCAATGGGAGCGAGGGGACAGCTGCCTCTCCCGTGGAGGGTCACAGCAACGCACGCCCCCCACTCCCAACCTTCGTCCAGCAGAATGTGAGAGAAGGGATGCTGTAGGGCTTCTGAGGTTCGGCTTCCTTCTGGCTCTGCCAGGGTCCTGGTAGCGTCCTCCAGGGCCCACCCTCTGCCCCGGGAAGAAGCCAGGCCATGGGAGGGACCAAGCGTGGAGCTCCAGCCCAGAGCCCAGCCCGCATCCCATCAAACAGCCAACGCGAGACGTGAGCAGACAAAAGACTCCACCCTCGGCTCTCCAGGCTGCTGGGCAGGGGAGGCAGTCTCAGCTTTGCCCGCGGGGAAGTTCTGGCCCACAGCATCCATGAGCTTCCCCTGCGGAAGCGAGGCGAGGGCCAGAGAGGAGTGGAGGAGTGCCAGAACCAGTGGCGGGTGGCCGGGGCAGCACCTGCTTTCATGGGAGCTTTGGAAAGTGGGCATGACTGCAATGTGCCTGTGATGGGCAGAATCGGAGAGGGGAATGTGAGGGGGCAAGATGGGCGTGTGGCGGTGGGGGAGCAGCCAGGCAGGAGTCACAGGCTAGCTGCGGTGCAAGCAGCCCACCGTGCCCCTGGAGAGGGGCAGGCCGGGCCTCGAGAGGCTGTGGACACGCTCTTCTAAGAGCTTCAGTTTCTCCATGGAATGAGAAGCAAGGTCAAAGTCAAGGTCATCAGTGAAGTGAGGACACAGAAAGAGCAGACATGACACAGACCACGGCAAGACTGTCCTGGGCCCTCAGGATGCCCCCTAAGCCCCAAGCACCCTGAGCATGGAGTCCTGCTCCTGGCTGCACGGGACCTGCCGAGGGCCCCTCAGAGGCCCGGAGAGCCAGTTCCCAGCCCCATCCCAGACCAAGGCTGGCAGAACACACCTCGCCAGGTGCCCGCCAGTACAGACCCACAGCCCTACACAACACAGAAGTGCAGCCATCAGCAGGGGCTCTTCGCCGGGTGGCAAGGCTCCACCTCCCCCACACTCGGCACACAGCGTGAGGGGGGCCATGTGTCAGAGCACGGCTCGCCTTTCCTGCCCCAGGGAGCCCCAGGACCCCACGTGAAGAAGGTCCAGGATCCTGGCACTTCCTTCCTTCCTTAGGGGGCCGCAAGACACAGCAAGCCCCTCCCCGGAGCAGCTGCACCGCAGGCTGTCGGCACCCACAGCTGTACTCATTTGGGCTCAGGGGCACAACAGCCCGGCTGGCAGCAGTGCGAGGCTAACCCCTTAGTGGACAGTGAGCTGCTGAGCCAACATCAAAGCCCAGGGTTCACCTGCTCACCCTGGAGCCTGGCCGCGTTCCCGAGGGGGAGGGCAGGTGTTGGTCCCCAGCGTGGCAGGAGGGTGGGTGTGAGGAACGTGGACAGCGACGGACACGCCTCCCAGTCCGGGTTCTTCCCAGGCCTGAGTTCTTGCCGCAGTTACACTCCACCGTGGCACTTTCACCCTGTGGCCAGCAAAGGCTGGTGTCACTGTGCCCACTTTACAAATAAGTAAACTGAGGCTCCAGGAGAGACCTGCTCAGGGTCACATGGCCCAGTGATGCTGCTGGGCCTGGGATATTGGACCAGCTCCTACTTCTCCCTGGCTAGAAGACATCTGAGCCTGCCGGCTCCCCTCCGCAGGGGACAAGGAAGCCTCCTGGAGACCTGGCTGTCATCTCTCCCACCAGCCTGGCAGCCGGACAGCACAGGCCACCTCGGATCGAGGGTCATCTCCTGCTAACTGGATGCTATCGGCGTCCAGATGCCACCTGTTGGCTCTGGCCTGGCACATCTGCCCACAGACTGAGGGGATGCATTTTAGCCCCATGGGGGCCTCAGCAGGCAGGAAGCGGGGCTGGAGTAGGGGCAGGAAAGGAGGGCCGCACTTGCCCAGCCTTGGCACTAAGCTTCCTCTTAGTGCCACCCTATTCCCCAACTTAGCCAAATAAAAAAGGTGACCTAGGCCCCACCTGGGGGTGCAGGGACAGGGGCGGAGCGGCCCACCCAGGGGCAACAAGGAGCGGGAGTAAGGGAGCCTGAGGCCAGGAGGAAAGAGCGAACTGCTCCAGGGTCTGCCAGGCTGGAACCCCTGGGGACCTGAGAGGACGCAGGGTGGCCAGAGGGAAGGCGGAGGGAGGCGTGAGGAAGGGCACTGGAGGGGAGAAGCGGCGAAGGCCAACAGGGTGTGGAAAGCCCCTGGCAGAACTGGAGGCTGGCCCTGCAGGGATGAGCCAGGGATCACCTCGCTCACACCTGGGGCAAGAGCAAGGGCCGCCAATACCAGACTGCGGGCTGTCCCTCTCCCTTCATGCCCTCACCCACAGGGCCACAAGGACTCCTGGCTGGCAGAGCACCTTGCAGATACTACCTCAAAGGCCTTCCCCATCCCAACCACCTGGCAGGGGCTGGACACCAGGGCTCAGAGAGCGACCTGGGAGGACCGGCAAGATGGTGCCAGCCAGGACTCCGGGCATGCTTCTGGCCTAGGCTCCTGGCGGCAGCTGGAGGCCTTGCTGTGCGGCCATGGGCACCCTGCCTCCTCTGGGAGTCCCACAGCTCAGTGCAAAGGACAGAAACAGCTGTCCTGGAAGCCAGTGCTCTCCAGGCCAAGGCCAAGAGGAGGCGGGGCCAGTCAGCAGGGTCCACACGGGTCAGCAGAGCTGCGGGCACTGGGAGGGTCTGGCTGGACAGGCGGACAGCCGAGGGGCAGTAGACAGCCTGCAGAGATGAGCGGTGGCTCCCGGACACGACCTAACTGGATGTTCAGACACCTCCTCACCCACGCCCGGGCTTGTGCTGCTGCTCAAACACAATTAAAGCTCACACTCCTGGTGATGAGATGGGAATGGCCTCTCCATCTTCTCCTCCATCCAGACAGGGCCACTGGCCAGGAGGCTGCCAGTCCCCGCAGCACCTGGATACCCAACAGCTGGAATCCTGGGAGGCTGGAGCTCCAGCCCAGGACCAGCACCAGGGGCCACCCAAGGCTGGAAGGCCAGAGACAGGGAACCTCAGCTCAGGCAGGGAGGGGAGTGAGTACACGGTGGGACAGGCAACACTCTGAGACCCCTCAAGCCACCTCCCATCTGAGCAACCCGTATGCAGACTCAGCTCCCACAGGTGACTGGCACGACTCCTCCCACTACGAACCTCACCTGGGAGATGGCGGGCAGTCCCAGGTCAAAGGTGCAAATGACAGGGCTGCAGGTCCCGCACCCTCCAGAGACAGGGGGCACTTGGGTCGGGGTCAGACTGCCTGGGTTCCAGCCCCAAGGCCTCTCAAACTGGGAAGTGGGCCTGGCATCCTCCCTGGAGGGAGCTTGTGCACTGAGCCATCCCGGGTCCTGCTCACTCTCGGGTGGCCGTTCTGCCCCTTAACACCCCTGTGTATACAGCTGGAGCATGGCCTGTCTGGCGGGGACTCCCGGCACCATGGAGAGGGCCAAGGCCCCACGCAGGCCAAGGACGGCCGCACTGCAGACAATGAGCAGCCACGGAACGCACAGGGCGCAGGCCCTCCCTCACCAGCAGCCCTCACCCTCCACCGGCGCCTGGGTGGCTCCTCTTCTGCTCTGGGATAAATGGTAGCATATTTATCAAGTCCGTTCTCACACGGACAGAAAAAGAAAGATGCCCAGCAGAAACCAGTAAAGAAACGCGGCCTGGTGGCTGGCCATCGCCCAGACTCGGGCTGGGAATGTTCTGGGGCTGGCCCAGCCTCTCCCTGCACCTCCCACACAGCCCCACAGCGTGGCTCTGCAGGACACCTTGTGCACGTGGATGAGACGCCACCTGTGGCACCTGAGGCCACCCTGGAGGCCAGCAGTGAGGGCTCAGCACAGGCCTAGCACTGGGGGCAGGCATGCTATCATCGGGGAGGGGGCACCCACCATCATGGGAGGGGGAGGTCACTCACGGGGGAGGGGGCAGTCACTGTCATGGGAAATGGAGGTGGTCACTCATGGGAGAGGAAGTGGTCATTGTGGGGGAGGGGGTGGTCACTCATGGGGGAGGGGTGGTCATTGTGGGGGAGGGGTGGTCATTGTGGGGGAGGGGTGGCCACAGTGGGGGAAGGGCAGTCACTGTCTTTGGGGGCACTGGTTAGTTTGACATGCTTGTTCTATAAGTTCCAGCAAGTTGTGCGGAGCCCACTACTCCAGGCTCTGGGGATGGGACCGACGCCAGGCAGGCGAGGGCTGCTTACCGTCTGTTGGGGCAGGGACCTACCAGAGACCCCCTCAGGAAGCAGCAGGCAGGGAAACGCTGCGCAGTGGGGAGGGCCTCCCTGAGGAGAGCACACCACGGAAGCAGCAATGCTCAGATCGGGGTGGGCGCTCAGGGGCACACGGAAGCCAGCAGGGGTCCTCAGCGTGGGTCTTGGCGGCCCCAACAGCCTCCCCAGGAGGGGCAGAACACCCTCACTCAGAATCCGACTGCACCAGGCCTGGGAGGGCCACAGCGCCAAGTTCACTGCCCAGACCCGAGGCCAGCCCGGTCTCCACTGTCTCCTGCCCAGTCAATCCCGGGCCTCCTGAGCCAGCTGTACAGCACCTCGAGGGTCCTCTGAGAGCCCATCACCTCCCACAGGGCCCACTACACTCTGCCTGTGGCCACGTGGGCTCTCCAAGCTGGCAAGTCCCTGAGGACAGGACATCCCTCCAGCTGCCCACTTCACAGATGAAACGACCAAGACCAATCAAGGTTCAGGGTCACCCAGCCAGTGAGTGGGCACGGGCCCACAGCCAGGACAGCATGTCCCCAGTTGGGCCTGTGTTTTGTCCCAAGGACAATGCTGGGGAGGAGGACAAAGGAAAGGGATGCTGGGCGGGGCCCACAGTCCCAGCGGACAGGAGCCCCCAGCACCACCCCAACCCACGCCCTGCCTGACAGCAGCCACAGATGCTCGAGGAAACCCAGAACAAGGAGGGCAGTGCCTGGGCACCGGCTGACGCTGGCCCCCGCCCGGGCCTCAGGTGCCCCACATGTTCACACCCACACTGTCCACCTAGGAAGTCCCTGAGGGCTGGCCATGTAGGGGCTCTCTCGGACCTCAAATCTCCCGGGGAGACTTCTAAACCTATACAGTCTTGCAAATTCCAAAGTCCCCAGTGAATGCGGGAGGGGAGACGATGGGAGGAGAAGTCCCGGCTTCCAGAGGAACGGGTTGCAGCCGGCCAAGGTGCGTAATACAGTCCCACAAACCCCGCCACCCACCCCGCAACCTGTTCGGGCTGCAAAGATGGCTCCAGAGCCACCGAACCGGCAGGGCCTGGGACGTGGGGCCTCCACTGCATCTCAGCCTCTCAATCGTCACACCGGAGCCACTGTCACAGAGCCACTGCAGACCCGGGGCAGGGCCTTCTGAAGACTAATGACAATTTGTGTTTTGTTTTTCCCATTTGCAGAGACCAAAGGGAGGGAGGGCTGTGGTGTGATGTGTGCTCAGCGCAGGTGCCTTCCAAGAACCACCCCGTCACCCTCTGTGCCAGACCTGCTGTTTGCTGGCACGAGGCTCCACATCCTCTGAGTCACCCCCAGCTGCAGACAAGGAAACTGAGGCTGGGAGGGCCAGGCTGGCCCTGGGGCCTGTCTATTCCGTCCCTCTCCTAGTCCCCCCCGCTACTCGTCCTTAGCACAGTGCTGAGCTGTGAGGGATCCCAAGGGCCACAGGCAAAGCCCAACCCACCCTGGTCCTCTGGTCTGGACGCAGGCCCAGGCCCTTGAGTGAATTCGGTTCAGTCCAGAGCCCCGGCCCCACTCCCGCCCTGACCCGGCCCCTCCATCTCTCGGCTCAGAAACCCAGCTCCACTCCCGCCCTGAACCAGCCTCCCATCTCTCGGCTCAGAGCCCCGGCCCCTCTCCCACCCGGACCCAGGCCCCTCATCTCTCGGCTCACAATCCCAGCTCCACTCCCACCCTGAACCGGCCCCTCCATCTCTCAACTCAGAGCCCCGGCTCCTCTTCGGCTCCTCTTCCGCCTGGACCCAGGCCCCCCATCTCTCCACTGACAACTGCAGTGGCCTCCACGTGGGGCGCCCTTGCCCCGGGAAAGGCTGCTAGTCGGCCCACACTTGCCACACAGAGTGCCAGAGGAAACCTGGGGCTAGGATGCCAGATGGACAGGCCCTCACACAGAGGACCGCGGGTGGGGCAGCCGGCCCAAGCCTCCACTCCTCTGAACCCCGTCCTGGGGTGGCTGCACCAGCATGAGCCCTCACAAGGCCCTGGGAACAGGACTCCCAGCCAGGACAGGGAGAAGCCAGCCCCTCGAGTGAAGGCGCCAGACCCGTTCCATGGATGCTGCCGAGTTAGCTGCCAGGAGGCTGGAGGTGGGCCAGCTCTCTGCGCAGGAGCCCCGCCTCCCCTGCGTGCTGCCCTTTCTACCTCACGCCCAAAGCCCTGTGTCAGGGTTTGGGGCCTTTGGCAGGAGGAGCTTCTGTGAGCTACCACCACTCCTCGGACTCAATCAACAAGCAGCGCCTCCCCTCTCCGCATGCCACTCTGCACCCCAAGAGTGGAGAGCCAGTGGACAGCCTGGCTGCCCACTGGGCTGTGACGGGACCTTCCCAGGAGGATCTCAGTTCGGCGCAAAGGGGAAGCAGGTCCGTCTGCCTCTCTGGACGTGAAGGCTTCAGGCTGGCACTCCTGGAGGAGCTTCTGGGCTCCCGTTTCTCTGCTTCTCTAGGAACAGTGGGCCTCACCGTGCCGGCAGAGAGGGATGGAAACCTTCTCTGTGCTTCAGGTGGTTCTCTGCAGCATGTCAGCAACAGCAAAGGGCTCATCCAGCCCCAGAGAGAAGCCACAGGCCCAGAGCTGGTGCCTTCCTCTCTGGGGAGCTTGAGGATGGGAAAGGGTGAAGGGGAGGTTACCTCACAGAGGTGGCAGGGCCCTGAACGCGGGTTTCAAGAAATGCACACTCCTCCACCAGGCCAGTGTAAGGGGTGCCACAGCAGAGGCACAGAGGTGGGGGCCAGGTAAGGAAGGGGCAAGGGAGAAGTGGGCTGGGCCCCAGCACTGTGCATATCCACTTCCTTCAAGGGTGCAAGGCCTGCTCCCTGGGAGAGCAGAGCCGGCCACAGGTCCTAAGCCAGTGACATAGCTGACTTACTGGCAGGCCTCTGCTTTTCTAGAAGAATCAGCTCTTAGCAGACATTTGTTCTGTAAACCCAGCCCCTGGGAGCTTCAGAGTGGGCAGGCCCTAGCACCTTCTGCAGACGAGGAGGCCAGAAAAAGGGAAGGACGTTCAGGGTCGCACACAGAGGCTCAGATTCCACTGCCAACAGAGCGTGTCCCCACCACGCTGCCTGACTCCTGTGTTCTAAGTGCACTCAGTAGTCAAGGGAGACGCTCACTCACACATGCATGCACACACATGCACACACGTGCACTCACACATGCCCAAACATGGACTCACACATGCACTCACACACATGTGCTCACAAACACACATGCACTCACACATGCATGCACACACATGCACACATGTGCACTCACACATGCCCAAACATGCACTCACACATGCACACACACTCACATGCACACACACATGCGTACACATGCAGATGCATGCACTCACATGTGCACACATGCACTCACATGCCCACACGCACTCATGCACACATGCACTCACACATGCACTCGCATGCACTCACGAACACACATGCATTCACACATGCCCACACTCATGTACACACATGCACTCACATGTACACACATGCACTCACGAACACACATGCACTCCCACATGCCCACACACTCATGCACACATGCACTCACACATGCATTCACATACATGCACTCACATATGTACACACACACATGCACACACACACGCACTCACACACACATACACACCTGCCTGGACTCGTGTGCCTCTTGGGATACTTTGTTTTAGCAACTGTCTTAAGGAGATTACCCACGGTCTAGAGACACGTTTGGCAGCCGGCATTATACACAGGTAAACGTCAAAGAAAGGAAGAATAAGCTGCACCCAGTGCCCACACTCTACAGTTGCACCCCGACAGCTCACCCCACCCCCTGCTGGTAGCACCACCAAATTGCAGGTTCAGCTTTGAGCAATTTATTCTAGCTTTCAAAAAAAATTTACTGGGAACTGCATTAAGCACCAAATCATCTTCACTGGAGCTAAACAGCCTCCTGGAAGTCTAACCACACAGCAAAGGAAATGGCCACAGTGACCGAGAGGCTACCCCAGCATAGGCCCCGGCCCCTCGCCAGAGGGCCATGCCCTATTAAGGGGAGCCCAGGAAGGAAGGCATGAGGATGGGTCTCCCAGATTCCCATCTCTCCCTGACTGGACCCAAAGGCCAGAGAGAGGTGGTCATCATGGTCAAGGCCATGGGGGCCTAGTTCCAGCCCCTCCAGGCCACGGGCAAGCAATGGTGCGGCAGGGCTCCCCAGGTCCCCAGCCTCCGTGAGTGGAGTGTGGAGAGCGAGCATGCTTGCCTGCGCCGGCCTCACCTCCATCTGCAGGATGGCCTCCTCCCGCAGCCGGATGGCCTCCAGGTCCTCCTCAGTGATGTCCGGGAGCAGCGCCTGCTCCTGGCCCTGCCACATGTTGTCACTCCCATTAAAGATCTTCTCATCATCAGCCAGCTCGGCAAACAGGGCCTGGGGACTCTGCCAATGACAGACAGACGCCATTACCATTGACACCCCCATTACCACCACTGACACTCCCATTACTACTGACACCCCCATTACCACCACTGACACCCCACATTACCACCAGACACCCCCATTACCACTACTGACACCCCCATTACCACCACTGATACTCCCATTACCACTGACACCCCCATTACCACCACTGATACTCCCATTACCACTGACACCCCACATTACCACCAGACACCCCCATTACCACCGACAACCCCATTACCACTGACACCCCCATTACCACCACTGACACCCCATTACCACTGACACCCCCATTACCACTGACACTCTCATTACCACCACTGATACTCCCATTGCCACTGACAGACACCCCCATTACCACCACTGACACCCCCATTACCACCACTGATACTCCCATTACCACTGACACTCTCATTACCACCACACCCCAGGCCCAAGTCTTCCCGTGGCTCCAAGCAGGCCACCCGGTTCTGTCTCAAGATGAGATGAGGCCCCAGATGCCAGGTCTCGGGCTCCCTTGCCTCTGGGAGTTGGGGGGTTCTCAGAGTTCCCAGCCACACCAAGCACACTGTGGGGGCAGGAGGGGAGCTGGGGCTGCTGTGAGCAGTGGGCCAGGGTCACAGGCGAGTGGACTCCAGTCCCTGCCTTTAAGCACATGCCCCGCTCTCTGGCTATCCCAGGCCAGTCTGCAACAAGAACTTGTGAGCCCTAAGGCCACCACACCAAGCCAGGGCCACGCTGTCCTTGGCCAGACGGAGGACACAAGAGCAAAACGTGGCCCCGAACCCAGAGAGCACACAGTCTACCTTGTGTTCCCAGCTTTTGGGGGTCACAGGCCCCTTTGTGAACCCCCAGAAAAATGCCCCTATGCATATAAACACAAATTCTGTCTCCATACATTGGGGGCCATGAGCCCACTGAAGGCCCCATCAAGAAGCCAGTTAGAGCCGGGGTCAGGCTGCAGCCTGGGGCTCGGAGATGAGGTGGGACTGCAGGCAGGGCACAGACGCACCTGTGGGAACCCACAGGAACCCATATGAACCCACGGGAACCCACAGGAACCTGCATGAACCCACAGGAACCCACGGGAACCCACAGAAACCCACGGGAACCCACAGGAACCTGCATAAACCCACAGGAACCCACAGAAACCCATGGGAACCACAGGAACCCACATGAACCCACAGGAACCCATATGAACCCACGGGAACCCACAGCAACCCGCATGAACCCACAGGAACCCACGGGAACCCACAGGAACCCACGTGAACCCTCAGGAACCCACAGGAAACCGCAGGAACCCACATGGACCTGCAGGAACCCACAGGAACCCGCAGGAACCCACGGGAACCCGCGGGAACCCACAGGAACCCACGGGAAACCGCAGGAACCCACATGGACCCACAGGAACCCACGGGAACCCGCAGGAACCCACATGGACCCGCAGGAACCCACATGGACCCGCAGGAACCCGCAGGAACCCACAGGAACCCTCAGGAACCCACATGAAACCGCAGGAACACACATGGACCCGCAGGAATCCACAGGAACCCGCAGGAACCCATGGGAACCCACATGAAACTGCAAGAACCCACAGGAACCTGCCCTCCCATGACAGCCTTGGGGAGCAAGCCCAAGAGGTTTTTGGAATTTGCTTTCATTTCTTGTTAATTTATTTGCTACATATTAAAATTCAATAAAATGGTGTTCTTCCCTTCACTTATCCCCATCTGCTCCCTGAGGGGACTGTCTGGGTCCTAGGTGGGGGCCTTCTGTGGCTGTGAGCCCATCACTGGGCCTCAATCCGGGCCTCCAGGTACCAGTTAAGTGGGAAAGACTGCAGACGTCAGTCCTCGGCGCCACCAGTCCTCGGCGCCATCAGTCCTCCGCATCAGGCCCCAAGTCGGGGTGTAGGGGCCTGGGAGCACCCAGCAGACAGCAGGGCAGGCAGGAGGCAGAAAGAGTCCCTGCTGCAGCCACCACCCCCAGCTGCCCACATCCCTACTGAACTGAAGAGGCGACAACAGACAGTGGCCATCCCGCGCCACAGCCCTTCCTCCCCTCCCACCAGGAGGCCGCCACAAGCGCCCCCCAACCTGCCCTGCCCATGCCAGCGGGGTTGCCCTCACCTCAGGAGGGTGCGTGTGGTTGTGTGCGTGTGACTGCAAGTGCCTGCATGGTTGTGGGAAGTGTGACCATGTGACACCACGTGTGTGAGAGGGAAAAGGGACCGAGAATGGGCAGAGCGGAGGACAGGGGCAGCGGCCCAGCCAGGCCCGACCTCACCACCAGCACCTGCCCCACTCAGCTGTGTCCCCAATCTTCCCAAAAGCCCTGCAGGGAGGAGCTGGGGCCCCCACAACAGCCGACGACACTGAGGCACAGCGAGGGGGCTAGCCTTGCGCTATCAGGAGCGAGCCCGTGGGGGTCTGACAGCGAGGAGGCTGGAGCTGTGCTCAATTAATCAGGGGCGAGCCCGTGGGGGTCTGACAGCGAGGGGGCTGGAGCTGTGCTCAATTAATCAGGGGCGAGCCCGTGGGGGTCTGCAGCAGCACTTGCTCTCAGACACGCAGCAAGGTTGGGCGAGCACAAGGACCAGGCGACAACCGTGAGGACGGCTGACCACGAATGGTGCCACGTGTGCCAGGCCCACTGATGCCACGTCGGCCACTGCTACCTTTATTTGCTCCTCATGCCCCTGGGCACCATCACGACCCTCCACTCACCATTCCGGAGACTCAGAAAGTTCACAGCTGCCTAAGCCACTCTGTGGCAAAGGTGCAATTCAGCAAAGCTGGCCGGGCTGCGGACTCCTGAGGTCCTCAAGAGCAGACCCATGATGGCCTCGGCCCCACCCCAGGTCCAGCTTCACCCACGCTATGCCCCCACACGCCCCGACACAAATCCTAGGACCACCCTCCCTGCCCAGATAGGTGCTCTTCCAGCTGACTCACCTGGCCACTGGTCTTGGCCATGTGTCTGGAGATCTGACAGAGGCGGGGCTGTGCCAGGCTCCATGCCTCAGGGCCTTCTGTGGCATTGGGGCAGGAGGCACAGTGTGTGAGCCTCGATAGGACCCCCTGCTGGGACAGGACTCTCAGGATGGAGGTCACTCAGCTCACACCAGAGCCTGGGACTCAGTCACAGGCCCCCTCCCTTGCCTGTCCCCACCCCCATCTCCACGGACCCTGGACTGAGTCTCCCCAGTCCTCTGTAGAGGGCACAATCAGCGTCCCCTCCCGGGTCTGGGAAAGGCCCCATGAAGCACAGGGTCCCAGTGAGCTTGGCACCTCTGCTCATCAGTGCCCTCAGGCAATGCAGACAGCTTTGCCGGGTCCCGGACTCTGAGGGCACAGTGCCTGGCCTAGGTGTCGTCCTAGGCATGACATCTGGGTACAATGTGTGGGAGTGGGCATCCAGGCGGAACCTGGTGTGCAGGCAGCCTCCCTGCTTCATCCCTCCCCACTGGACCCCGCTGGCCGCCGTGCCTAGGGACAGCACTGTCCATCAAGAGCGGCCGGCCACGCAGGCCAAGAGGCAGGGCACCGCGGGCTCCTCTGTCAGCACTAGGCACAGACGCAGTGGGGATACAGCTGCCAGCCAACCCATCCCACTCACACCAAGCTCCTGCTGTGCCCCTCCCATGTGTGTGGGCATCTGGGACAGAGGCTGCTAGGTAGCCTGGCATTGGCTCAGGGGACCTGCTCTGCCAGCTCGTGGGATGATAACCTCGGTCGCCCTGCAAGGAGGCTGCAACTTGCTTATCTTCTGCCCTTTCCTGAACTGAAAGCCACCTCACCATGCCATGCATCTCAGGGTGGGCACACGCAGAGTCCCTATGCCAGCGGAAGGGCTGTGAGCACTCCTGGGGAGGCTCCCCAGCGAGCCTCGCCCCTCTGGAGCAGTCACTGGTTCCGCCTGGCTTCCCAGCAGGTGCTGCTCCCAAAAACTCCCCAGGCTGGGTCACGTTCGTGTCCGGGGCCCGGTGAGGTGCCCCCACCTCCTGAAGCCCAAGGACGCTCTCTTGGCCAAGGTGGAGAGAGGACTGCACCTTGACCATGGAAAGGAAGACCCCAGATACGACACGGGAGGCAGAGGGCTCCACCCTGTCTAGCACAATTTTCTTTCCAGGAATTCCCATGGGGGGCCCATGGTGCCCACCCTATGCCAGGCACTGGGGCTGGAGCAGACAGACAGGTGACAACCGAGTATGGACAGATGGACTCTGGCTGGGCACCGAACCAGTGGGTCCACAAACAAGCACTTTCATTGCGTTTCTGGCAGAAGCCACCCCAGGGAGCAAGGCTAGGAGGGTTGTGTGCTGGTGCGGCTGCCTCCAGGACAGGGTGGCGGGGCTCCTCACTAGGCCCCACAGCTCTGCCTGAGACGACTGGTGACAACAGGACCCACGGCCACAGCATTGGCCACACCTGGAGGGATGTGGCACGAGGTTGGTGACAATGGGACCCGCAGCCACAGCATTGGCCACACCTGGAGGGATGTGGCACAAGGTTGGTGACAATGGGACCCGCAGCCACAGCATTGGCCACACTTGGAGGGATGTGGCATGAGGTTGGTGACAATGGGACCCACAGCCACAGCATTGGCCACACCTGGAGGGATGTGGCACGAGGTTGGTGACAATGGGACCCATAGCCACAGCATTGGCCACACCTGGAGGGATGTGGCACGAGGTTGGTGACAATGGGACCCGCAGCCACAGCATTGGCCACACCTGGAGGGATGTGGCACGAGGCTGGTGACAATGGGGCCAAGAGCCACATGCCCTGCCACCCCTGGAGGGAAGCTTCATGAGGCTGGTGCCAATGGAACCAACAGCCACGGCACCCGCCACCCCTGGAGGGACACTTCATGAGGCTGGTGACAATGGGATCCACAGCCCCTGCCACCCCCGGAGGGATGCGGCACGAGGCTGGTGACAATGGGGCCAACAGTCACGGCACCAGCCACCCCTGGATGGATGTAGCATGAGACTGGGGACATGGGACCCACAGCCATGGCACCCCCCACCCCTGAAAGGATGTGGCACGAGGCTGGTGACATGGGACCCACAGTCACAGCACTGGTCACCCCGGAGGGACGTGGCACAAGGCTGGTGACAACGGGGCCAACAGCCACGGCACCAGCCACCCCTGGAGGAACACGGCACAAGGCTGGGTGCTACTTCCTTTCTCCCATTTCCTGAGTCCCCTCCAGGGTGGTCATGGCCACCTCATCTAAAGGGGCAGCTTGTCCAGGTCCTGCAGGTGGGATGGTGAGGCTGCACTAGCTGGGTTCTCCTTCCCAAGCCAACTTCTTCCTACACACAGCCCTGACACAGAAGCTAGCAGAGGCCTTTAAATAAATAAATACGTGGATAGATGAATATAAAATAAAAGCTCTAAAAAATCTGTTGACAAGCGCAACACGTCCAAGGTGCTAATTATCACCTCCCCTTCCCGGAGTGGGCGGGAGGAAGTGAGCAGTGCCTGGCGGTGGGAGCCAGGAGGCGCTGGCCTCGTGCCAAGCCCAGCAACCCCGACGCCTCCTCCCTGCAGCTCCAGCCCCCTCCTCGGCTTCCGGGGCGCCTGCAGAGAGCCCGGGCTCAGGTTCCGGCCCCAGCGCCGGTGCCCGCTGTGAGGGCCCAGGCATGCCACGCACATTCTGTGAGTTCCACAGTCCTCAACTGGAGAATGGGAGCAGTGTCACTCACAGCCCGTGGTCTGTGCCCCTCAAGCTTCGCCCGCTCGGTCTGAACCCTCATGTCTGCAGAGCACAGCAGGCGCGCACCTCACTCCGCCACGAGCCCCTGAGCAGGAGGCTCTCCTAAGGTGCGAGGGCTCAGGAACGCCCTGCCCCTCACTTCCTGCATGGGCCTGGGGAGGGTCCTCAGCTTCCGTGAGCCTCCAGCCTCGCTTCCAGCAGATGGAGCTGACATCACCACATCCTAGTATCGCCTGGAGGAGAGCTCGAGGTGAGGCACACGAGGCCGCAGCATACGGCAGAAATGCTGAGAAGCCACCGTCCAGACTCCGGGGGAAATCAGGCTGAGCTTTTCCCAAGTGCTGTGAGCTATGGGTGTGAGCTCCTCCCAGGGGACATGGCCGTACACACCCCTGGAGCAGCATGAGGGTTGAACGCAGACTCCCGCCTGCCAACAGTGACAGGCCCTACAACAGCCCCACTGACTGGGATCCCATGGCCTGGGTAAAGTCAAAGCCTCCAGGTGAACATAATGAACTGCTGAGGGAAGAGGTCTCTGGGGCAGCCCCGCCGGTGCTCCTGAGGACGGAGATGCAGGAGCTTGCCCTTGGCCCTGACAGCACACAGCTGCCGGCGAGGGGGCGGGAGGAAAAGTGGTCCCCCCTCCGATGAAATCCTCCAGGCCAGCTAACGGACGACTGAGACCCTGGGTGGAGAAGCACCACAGGATGTTCTGTGCAACTTTCCTGGACTTGGGAGTTTCAGTGAAAGCTCCCCATGAGCTGTGGGCAGAGGGTGCCAGGCACCCATGGAGACCTGCCACGGATCTGTGCCTTGAGACTGCTGCCACCTCACGCATGTGAAGGAGGAGGAAGCGCAGGACAGAGAGGGTGCAGGGGTGGCAGGGGGTACGGACAGGGCTCTGTGTGGATGCCCAGGAAGGCAGCCCGGTTGGGGTGAAGGACAAGGACACCCTGCAGGCGCTCGGTCTCCCTCAGCTCCACAGCCGGGAGGACCGGGGGCCTGGTGCCCCTCTCCCCAGCAGTGCAGGACAAAAGCCAGGGGAGGAAGAGATGGCTTCGATGCCCGGGTCCCTCCACAGCCCTCCTTCTGAAAGGCTCACAAAGCGCTGCTTTGTTCTCCTCACAAAGGCCCAATTTGGGTCTTGAGTTCTGAGGCTGGGATTAGGGATTGGCTGGCAAGGTGCTGGGGCCAGCGCAGAGGAGACGGCCCTGTGATAGTTTTCCAGCTCGAGAGGCAGACAGACAAAGGCGGCTTTCTGCTCCCTACAGGGCTCAGGGCCTGGGTCCCTGTTCCGACACGTAGGGCAGAGACACACGCTCTAACGTGAGTGCCGGAGACAGGGCGCACACGGTTTCCCGTGAGAAGACACAGCTCTGCCGGGCATTCAGAACGCAGGCGGGTGGCACAGACCCGAGCCGGCGTCCAGGGCTCTCAGAGGCTCTGGGAAATGGACCACTTTCTCGCACACTCCCACCCGGAGGAGGGGAGGGGCCAGGGCGAGGGGCACTCACACGGAGCTGCACCGTCTTCGGGAGCCCCATATAGTTCAGTTTCCTCCAAGGAGCAACTGACTCTACTTATTAGTTGGCAGAGATTCTGGAGGCAAAGCCCAGAATACCAGGATGGACACAGCTGTGGCAACGCTTCCCCCAGCCCCACATTAAATCAAAGGAAACTGGACCCAGAGACAAGGGGCGATTCCCGCCCTGTGCCCCAGACAGGGAGGCGCGTCTAGGGAATTTGCAGTCAGCCTGTGAGAGTGAAGCGTGTCTTCACTTCTGCAGCCTGGGGACACACAGTTCTGGTGGAAATGTAGGCTGAGGTGGCCCATGGCGGCAGAGAGATGGAGCGTGACCTGCCACTGGGGCTGTTCCCTGCCGCTGCCCCAGGAACCAGGGTGCTGCTCACTGGCTGATCCCAAGCTGGGTCTCAGACTGACCCTCAACCCAGCTGAAAACTGCTTCTGACCACAGCCAGGATCACCAACTCCAGACGGGCTGAGAAGCTCATGCCCACACCCAGGGCAGACAGGCGGGAGACAGGGAAGGTAGCAAGTGCCCCTTGTCCCTTCCAGGGCTGTCCAGCCTGCCATTAGCAGCCCCCAAGTCCCCCGCCGTCAGCCTAGCATCGACTTGGCATCGGTCCTTTTGCGGAACAGGGTTGCATATCATCTCATCATTTACAGTTTGCAAATTCCTAGAAATAATCTAAACTTCTGTCATTTCTCGGAAGCACTACTGGCCGCTCCCCACCTTTTTAAAAGAAAATTTGACCAAAAGGCAATACGTCTACATTTCAATGTCCAGGTAAAGAGTACAGCTCTATGACTGCTTACAGAGGAAACACGCCCCAGCCAAGACGCAGGCCACTGGCCAGGACCCCCGAGACCTCCCTCCAGCACCTGTCATCCCAGGCCTCCAGCAGAGGAGAACCCAGTTCTGACTTCTAACACGGTCCACCAGTGGGGCCTCGTTCTGAACTCTACAGAAATGGAATCCCACAGTCTATACCCTTGGTTCTCAGGCTTCCTGGATTCAGCGTTATGTCCGGGGTGTCGCTGGTGGCCATGGTGGCCACAGGTCACTTTTTGGCTGCTGTAGAGTCCCCCGTGGCATGAAGTCAGCTTGGACTCAGCGTTACATCCGAGGTATCACTGGTGGCCATGGTGGCCACGGGTCACTCTTTCAGCTGCTGCAGAGTGCCTTGTGGCATGAATTCAGCAGGAGCTGCTTCTCCACGCTAGTGCAGACTGGGCAGTGTTCCAGGCTGTGCCACGCATGGGGTCAGCGCTGCTACGAGCTTTCTCTCATGTGACTTCTGTCAATACACACAGTTGTCCCAGTATCCATGGGGGAGTGGCCGAGGACTCCCACAGATACCAGAATCTGTGGACCTGCAAGTGCCTGATATAAAATGACTTGGTATTTTCATACAACCTACGCACATCCTCCCATCTATTTAAATCACCTCCAGCTTGCCTGTAATATTTAATATGATGCAAATGCCGTGTAGTAAATAGCATAGTTGTTCTAGTGATTGTTTCAGGAGTGATGACAGAGAAAGAGGAGGCTGTACGTGTTCAGAACAGCTGCCATGTTTTAAAAATAAGTTTAGCCTGTGATTGATGGAATCCAAGGATGTGAAACCCACGGATACGAAGGGCCCACGGAATATGCATTTCTGTCGGGCAGGACCGCAAGATCCTAAGTAAGAAGATGCTGGAATCCACAGACATTCTCGAACAGTGTTCCCAAGTGCTGATGCAGGGGTGCGCCCCATCGGCAGTGCAAGAGAAAGCAGCTGCCCGCACGCAGGCCCACGCACAGCTTTTGCAGGGGTTTTCACGTGTGTTTTCTCTAGTTATGTGTGTGGGTGTGGTGTGTGGCGATACATCATCATGGGTTTCTTTTCCATTTCTCTGATAACTCATGTTGCTAAGGACATGTTCACAGGCTTATAAGCCAACGGGAACCCTCTTCTGTGATGCGCCTGTGTAAGGTTGTTGCCCTTTTATTGCTTTTAAATAGAGGTGTCTGACTTTTCCTGGTCGATTTGTAAGATATCTTTATATATTACGGATGGAAGTCCTTGTCACGCGTGTTGTGCAAATGCCCTCCCTCGTGCTGTGGGCTGCACTCTCTTCCGGGGGTATAATTTTAACAAAGTCAAGTTTATCGATCTTCTCCTTTGCGGTTGGCGCTTGTATGTCTGTGTAAGAAATGCTTGCCCACTGTGAAGACGTCAAGGGAGACCCCCACGGTGCCTTCTGGATGTGCTACTGTCCGGCCTTTCGCATGTGGGTCTGTGGTCCGGCTGGAAGTGCTTTCTGCACAGGGTGAGCTGACGTTTGCGAAGGGTCTTTTTCCCCAGTTCAAACATGCTAGTGATCCACATGAAGCCCAGAATAAATCATCCACCTCCTGTGGCAGGGCAGTCCGCCTCGGCCACAAACCCAGCTGCCACATACGCGTGCTCTGTGTCTGGTCTCCACTCTGTCCCACGGGCTGGTGTGTCTAGCCTCACACAAACACCACACTGTTTTCATTTCTGTGCTTTACAGCGTGTTCCAATACCTGGTAGTACAAATCCCTTCTGTTCCTCTTCAAAATTGTCTTCACTATTTTAGGTCTTCCATATTTCCGTATACATTTTGGAATTAGCTTGACAGTTCACATACACACACACACGCGCGCGTGCACACACCCACACTGAAAACCTGCTGGAACTGCACTGGGATTGTATTGAGCCCACAGACCCAGTGGGTGAGAGCTGGCATCTCCGTCAACACAGCACCCTCTCCGTGGTTTACATCTGTCATTTCTCTCAGTCGTGCAGTAGTGTTGAATGTAGAGGCCTTAAAAAGCTCTTCACAGAAATTTTTGAGGAAATTTATTATAATACATTTATTATAACAGCTTTAAAATCTCCTCTCCAAACATCCTGTCTACTGACCTGGTTCCAGGAGTCCCGCCACGTTCCCTGATAAGTTCTGGCAGCATGCTGCAGATGCATTCGGATTTTCCATGGACAGAATCACGCTGCCTACGAACACGGTTTCTTCTTCTCAATCCTGCTTCTTTTCTTTTTCATGCCATACTGCATGGGATACAGCTTCTGGCACAATGGGGAACAGAAGCAAGAGTACTAGACGCCCCAGTTTAATCCCCTATCTTAGGAGAAAACATGTGAACATCTCCTCAGTGAGCACGACGTGAGCCGTAGGGTTAACGTCTCCTCGGTAAGTGTGATGTGAACTGTAGGGTTTTGAAGGTACCTTTTGGGAGACTGAAGGCATTCCTATCTATTCCTAGTTTGCCAAGAGTTTCTTAGCCTCCTTGAGTATCGAATTTTATCAAGTGCTTTTCTGTACCTGCTGAAACGATCTGTACAGATTCCTCACTTATTCTGTGTTACGTGCTGAATCATCCCCAGATCCAGAATGCAAATCAACGCTGATTCTCTACAGTAAATCCCACTTTATAATGATGTATCACCCTGTTATATATATTGTTAGATTTACGTTGTTAGTATTTAGGTTAGGATTTTTGTTTCTGTGTTCATGAGACAGACTGGCATGGTATTTTCCTTCCTGGGATCCTCCTAAGAGTCTGGAATCAAAGTACTGCTGGCCTCACGAGGCATGGCGGGGTGTGCTTCCTGCTGTATTCTCCGTAACGGTGTGTGTAAACTGCTGCTATCTACTGCTCAAATATGGGAATGAATTCACCCACACAGCTATCCGGGTCTAGAGTTTTCTTTGTGGAATATTTAACTATGGATTTAATTTTTAAAATAAATATTAAGCATCCCAGATTTTCTGTGCCTCTTGGTAAATTACAGTTTTCTAAAAAAAATTCCTCTAAGTTTTCAAATTTATCGATGTTTATAACATCTCTATAGCTTTTTTTTAACGTGTAGGATTGGTAATGATCTATCCATTTCCATTATGGTACTGGTAATCTGTATTTTCTCTCTATATCTTGATTAATCTTGCAGGGGTTTAACAATCTTTCTGAAGAGCCAATTCTTTTGACTTTGCTAACCTGCCTACTGGGTGTCTGTTAGTAACTGCACACATTACTACCTCACAGAGCACACATCCATGGCTTGCTCAGTCTGCCTTCCATTTGTGACTTCTCTGATGATGCGAGGATGTCCCAATGCTTTAACACCATTCGCCTCCCCTCTGTCTTCTGAGCCATTCTGTCACTAGCACACACCGGACCGTATCTGTGGGAGTCCTCATCATCACTGTTCCACAGTCAACGTCCACCCGGGCACAGCGCATCCAGCTGCTCCCAGCATCCCTTCCTCCCTGCGCCGGGACCAGGCTTCCCCACCGGGAGGGGGTGGAACTGTTTTCACTTTACCTTTGTTTCGGAGGCACGTCTTCCCCAGGGTGCAGCTGGAGATTGGTTATTTGTCTCGTGCGCTTTCAAGTCGTGCTTCCACTGTTTCTGGATTCCATCGCTTCTTCTAAGAAAGTCAGGTGTCAGTCTTGTTCCTTTAAAAATCATGTGACTTTTTTCTCTGACTTTAATGTGCTCTCAACATTTTTTCCTAGTTTTAATCTGCTTTTCTAACATTTTATTTTTGTCTTTGGTTTTAAATTTTTATTAGGCTATGACCGAGGGTGGTTATTTGTTTTTTGTTTTGACATAGAGTCTCACTCTGTCACTCAGGCTGGAGTGCAATAGAGTGATCTCAGCTCACTGCAACCTCTGCCTCCCCGGTTCAAGTCATTCTCATGCCTAGGCCTCCTAAGTAGCTGGGATTACAAGCACCCACCACCACACCCAGCTAATTTTTGTATTTTTAGTAGAGAGGGGGTTTCACCATGTTGGTCAGTCTGGTCTCAAACGCCTGAGCTCAAGTAATCCACCAGCCTCAGTCTCCCAAAGTGTTGGGATTATAGGCGTGAGCCACTGTGCCTGGCCAAGGGTGGTTTTTTAAAAGGAGAAATTTATCTATTCACAGAGCTCTTGAATCTGTGACTTGAAGTATTTGGACAGCTTTGGAAAACTCAACCATTACCTCTTCAAATATTGTTTTTGGACCATTTTCTCTCTTTCTTGTTCATCTAGGACTCTAACTATATTCTTTCAATTTTTTTTTATCATTTTTTCTTTTGTGTATCAATGTAAGTTTTCTTATCCCCTGCCTTCTAATTCACTAACCCGTTTTTCCGCTTTGTCTACGTGGAGATGTAGCTAACCTACTGAACTCTAAATTTTAGTTATGATATTGCTCTATACTGGAACTCCCTTTCTAAAATAAAATTTAAGTTCTCTGTAAAAGTCTATACCATTGGCCGAGCGTGGTGGCTCACACCTGTTGTCCCAGCTACTCAGGAGGCTGAAGCATGAGAACTGCTTGCACCTGGGAGGTGGAGGTTGCAGTGAACCAAGATGGTGCCACTGCACTCCAGTCTGGCCATAGAGCAAGACTCTGCTCAAAAAAAAAAAAATAAAAAGTCTATACCATTTACTATTTTCTTTCACATATTAATAAAACAGGTTGAGTATCCCTCATCCAAAATGCTTGGGAGCAGAAGTGTTTCAGATTTTGAACTTTTTTTCGAAGTGTTTACTTTTTTTTCAGATTTTGGAGTATCTACATGGTACTTATTGGATGCACATTCCTCATCAAAACTCCAAAACCTAAATGTTCCAATGAGCATTTCCTTTGTGCGTCATGTTGGCACTCAAGAAGTTTCAGATTTTGGAGCCTTTTGGATTCTGGACTTTTAAATCAGGGATGCTCACCCTGTAGCTATTTTAAGCTGAGTGTTTAACCAACTGTCTCAGTATCTGCCTGGGCTGTTGGTCGGTTTCTACTCAACTGTCTGTCCTTCACTTTAGTAACTGGATCCTGTTACCTGTGAGGCCTAATGACTTCGGCTTAAATCTCAGACATTGCATGAAAAATCGCGATTCCAGATGACAGAACTGTCCTGTCTCCGGACAGACAGCGCAGAAACGACTCCAGGCTACGCTTTACGTTTTTGTGGTCACGGCTGCTCTATTTCTGCTTTACCTCCATCTCTCATCGTCTCAACTGGAACTAGTGTTTACAAGAGCCCCTCCTCCTGGGTGCGCCTTCAAATCCGACTTTCGTCTTCTTAGTACTCTGAGGGTACCCCACTTCTGTTCAGCTTTTCTTGTAAAGTGCTTGCTGGTTGACTGGTTGCACTCTCACATCATGCACACACCAGTGACTACGGATCGGCAAAAGCCTGCCTCAAGGGGAAACGGACTGAGTGCTGCAATCCCCATGCACTCCAGGGTTTTACTCCTAAGGGTCCTCGACTCCAACTTTTGTCTCTCTAGCCCAGTAAGACCACTAAAGCTATAAGCCACCACCGCTGTTCAGTCTCGATAAGCTGAGACACAAGCTGGCAAATGTCCTGGGGGTGAGAAGGAAGTGATGGTGAGCCTGGGTTACCTGGGAATGCGTGCCTCTCTAGGCCTGGCTCCCAGCTGCTCCCATGCCTCCCTCATGCTGGATCTGTGTGTCTCTGTGTGTCTGTGTTCATCTATGTGTGCATGTTTCTGCATGCGTGTGCATGTGTTTTCTGTTTGTTTGTTTTGAGACAGAGTCTCACTCTGTCACTGAGTGAGACTGGAGTGCAGTGGCACAATCTTGGCTCACTGGAACCTCCACCTCCCAGATTTCAAGCGATTCTCCTGCCTCAGCCTCCCAAGTAGCTGGGATTGCAGGTGCTTGCCACCGTGCCCAGCTAATTTTTATATTTTTAGTAGAGACGGGGTTTGTCCATGTTGGCCAGGCTGGTCTCGAACTCCTGACCTCAGGTGATCCACCCACCTCAGCCTCCCAAAGTGCTGATATTACAGGTGTGAGCCACCGCACCCAGCCACGTGTGCATGTGTTTTTACTAGGGTTTACAGTGGCTGTCAGCAGGAGGGCTTGTCTGAGCAGTGAGTCCTGCCTGGCACGTGGAGCCATCAGTCATCCCTTGGGAGGTGAGTCCTTGTCAGGCACTGTGCCGGAGCCCAAAGGTTAAGATGCCCATGTTCTCAAGGCTGTGCATCAGGGCGCCCTCAGGTGAGGCCCTGCCCTTGGCCCTTCCCACTCTTCCATGGAGCACACATGGCAGTGGACCCCGGGCTTTCCGCCAACAGCCCTGACCATGGTCAGCGCTCGGCACCCACCTGTTTACCGCCCCTCTGAGCCATGGGAAGCAGTGCTCTGGACTTTTCTGCAATTTTCTGTTGAAAAAAGTACAAGAGAAGAAAGACAGGAAGAGCAAAAAAAGACAGGGAAGGAAGAAGAAACGGTCAGATGAGTGCAGGGCTCTGGGCGATGGCACCGCAGAACACGCCCTCCACTCCCAGAAGAAGGCCGGGGCCGGGGCCGGGGCTGAGCTCTGTTAGCGAGTCGCTGGATGGCCTCTGCCCATGCATGGGAGCTCTCTGGGCCTCAGTGTCCTCACCTGTTAGAACAAGGTGAGACCTGTTCTTCCCACTTCCCCAGAGCTGCTGTGGGGCAGCTCTTGAAGGTAAGCGTCCTCTAGGACACGTGCCCTGATGCACGGTCTGGATCCTGGCTGCCTGGAGACCATCTGCAAGGACAGCCCCTTGCTCTGCCTTTGGGGATGGGGTTGCACCAGGTCCACCCAGGGACAAGACAGCTGCGAGGTGCTCCAGGAACTGAGGCCTGCCCCCCGCGCCTCACCTTCTGCACCACTCCGTAGCGCTGAATGGCATCCGAGAGCTGGGCTTTCAGCTGGTCCAGCTGAGGACGCTGCTGCTGCAAAGAGAGGGCATGGCTTGCACGGCATGGGAGGCTTTGCCCTGCCCCAGCGGCCCCACCACCCACATCTTCTCCTCTACCCACATCCCACCTTCCCACACTCAGAATGGGGTGCGCCATCAACCTCTTCCCCCCATGTCACTAGTGTCTCGACAGGCACACCCAGGTGTCCAGGACACCATCACCACAAAATCCAGCTCAGGGGTCAGCACCACCTGCCAGAGCCAGGAGCTACTCAAGGCATGCAAACCTGGCCCCACACCCCGCTCCATGAGAAGCACTGTGACCCTCTTCCACAGCACAGGACACCAAAGCCCTGAGTCCCCAGTGGCTTGTCTGTGGTCACATAGGTAGTGAGGCCACCGCCAGAACTATCCTTCCCCAGTATCTCGCCTCCAGGGTTCCGCCAACCCCAGTTCCTTCCTGCTGGGACGTTCACCACCGCACCCCAGCACCCACTGGGCACCTGCTCCAGAGCGGGAGCTGGAGAAGCACTGAGCTGGGCTGGGGCTAGACAAGCAGCCCTGGGGCCAGCCCCACAGCTCTGGCTCAGCATGGGCACCGTCCACCAGCAGGAGCACCAAGGAACCCAAGCTTCCTTCCAGCACCCACCCCACGGCGATCAGAGGGCTCGAGAGAGCCAAGGCTCAGGCGGGCTGGCCTGGGATCAACCTCTGACGGCCGAGGGGCACTGGGGGCAACCTATCACAGCCTTGACCTCAGCCCATGATTGAAGGGACCACTTCTCAACAAAGCGTCCGTGGCCCACAAAGTCGAAGATGCGGTAGGCACTGACAGCGCCACCAAACCGCATGAAGGAACCATTCGCTTCACCAGGAAACGGCCTGTGCAGACCACCCGACGCTGCTCTGACACCACGGAAACACCTCTCAGAATCGCAACCCGCGGCCGTCTGGGGCCTCCCTCAGCGCCTCACGTAAGCACCGTGTCTCACTAAGACGGACCCAGCGCGGATTCTTGGAGGAATGAATAAACGAACGAACAAGTGACTCAGGCACACGTGACTCGGAAAACGAAGAACAAAGCTACAGAGGAAGAGGTCAGACACGGGCATCAGTGCCGGTCGTGACGCTGCTGGCACCACTGCCTGAGGGCACAGGCCAGGGCAGCAGCCAGTCCCCGCAGAACGGCCTCTGCAGGGCGGCCAGGGCTATGAGGAGTGAGCCACACACGGAGAGGCTCCAGGCTGTTCAGCATGAAGCTCCCCATGCTCCTGTCGTCCGACGTGAGGGAGACTCCGGCCACCCCGTCACCGCACAGGGGCTGCTGCCTCTGTAACACGGCTTTTTAGTGTAACTACTTTTCTAAGTAAACCTTTTATTACAGTATAACTTAATCTGATAAAACTCAGGCGCTGGGAGTGTAGAGTTCAGTCATTCTGGTTGTACAGTCATCCCTACACCCAGTTTTAGAACTTCCCCATCACCCCAGAAAGGGCCCTGCCCTGCCTGCAGGTGCCCCAAACCAGCTCCTGCTCCCAGCCTCGGCCACCGCTCGTCCACTTTCGGTCAACAGAGATTCGCATTTTCTGGACGTTTCACACAAACAGAACCACACACTGTGTGTTCTCCTGCGTGGGGGCACACGGTCTTCCAGCCCCACCACACGGCGCCCTGCCTAGCTCTCTGCCCCTTCTCACTGCTGTCCGCACCCAAAGCACACTGGCCGCGTCACCTGTGTTTCCACAGGGAGGGCGGTATGCGTTTACCCCGCAGGACCGGCTGGTCCACGCTGCTGGCTCTGCTGCAGGCCAGACCTTGCAACCCCAGCCCTGCCGAGGCCACGAAGCGGGTGCAGGCAGCACCTATGGGGAGGGCAGGTCCGCGTCTCGTTCACACTGTGCGCGTGAAGTGGGTGCAGGCCAGCAGACTACAGCTTGCTGACTCCGGCCCCCTAAAACCTTAGGGTCCAGCAGCCTTTAATCTTTTGTGACAAGCACCCTCCAATCTTCAGCGACTGGGCGCTGACCTGGTGCGCTGGCGCAGAGGCTATGGGGAGGGATGGAAGTGGGGACAGAGCCAGGCGCAGTGGCTTAGGCCTGTAATCCCAGCAATTTGGGAGGCCGAGGCGGGAAGATCACTTGAGGTCAGGAGTTCAAGACCAGCCTGGGCACATTGGTGAAACCCCATCTCTACTAAAAATACAAAAATTAGCTGGGCATAGTGACAGGATCCTGTAATCCCAGCTACTCAGGAGGCTGACAGAAATCACTTGAACCCAGGAGGCAGAAGTTGCAGTGAGCTAAGTTGCACCACTGTACCCCTGCCTGGAAGACAGAGCAAGACACCGTCTCAAAAAAAAAAAAAAAAAAAGGGACAGAGTGGGGACAAGGGTGTGGCCTCGGCAGCTGAGCCAGACGGTGGTGGTGGCTGTGACAGTGGGTGTGGCCCACTGCTATGGCCACGTGTCTGGCCTGAGGCCCAATGCGTGAGGGTAGGCAGGGGGTGGGGAGGGGCACGTGCAGGTGGCCGCGGGTGGCGGATGCAGGCAGAGGGGACGCAGGGCAGGGGAGAGGATGGTGAAACAAATGATGGTGGGCCATCAGCCTCCAGTAAGGCCCAGCCTGGAAAATAGGGGCACTCTTGTCCCCACTACCGCATAAGCCAAGGAGAGCAGGAGCCCAGGCAGACACACCCACTCCCACCCGAATGACGGAACACAGGCTCTGAGCCACGGAGCCACGTCAGTCCAGAGCCAGGACAGCTGTGTCCATCCACGCACCTCAGCCTCCCTGCATCCTGCCTCGTGTGACGTCCCCGCCCCCACCACAGGCACAGGGGTCCGTGCCTCCCTCCCTCCCAGCCCCAGACCCTGGGGACATACCGGGCAGGAGCTGTGCAGCAGCTCGGCCATCTGCTTCATGAAGCCGGCGCTGGCTGTGATGGTCTTGTTAGTCTCCTGTTGTGCCGTGTGCCTGGGGGCAGAGAAGGGGCCGGGAGCGGAGGCAGGGGAGGGAGGCAGGGGAGGGAGGCAGTGGAGAGCGAGGGCCCAGGAGGGCGCAGCAAGGAGGGATGCATGGGCAGAGTCGGGGAGACAGGGACAGACAGACGGACAGACAGAGAGCGGGCCGGGAGACACAGAAAACGGCAGAGGGAGGAAAACAAGAGCAGGGCAAGGGCAGCAGAGAGGAAGAGGCAGCGGCTCCGAGAGAGAAGGGACAGAGACGAGAGCAGTGACTCCCACAGAGAAAGAGGAGGGAGCCCAAAGCCAGGACGGGGAGGGACAGCAGACACCCAGCAGGAGACAGGGAGGGCAGAAAGGCCGGCGGGTGTGGGGCAGGGGAAGAGACAGTGCAGGTAAGCTCTGGCTGGGGTGGGTGGTACAGGCAGCCAAAGCGGAGGCAGGTGGGTCTCACCCATCAGCCACTGCCAGGACTACCTTGCCCCCATGCCGCAGCCACCCCCAAATGACCACAGACAGGTGCCTGGCCACAAGCCTGCCCTGCAGAAAGGCCCCTCTGGGGTCAGCTCTCCTCGGGAAGGCAATCAGCACAATGGCCCAGGGGGGCCAGCGGCCCTCAGCCCCCCTGCACACACCTGCGGGGCCCCGGGTGAGACGGTTCCCACACCCAGGCCCAGTGAGACACGAGGAGGTCAGGACAGTCCCAGGCTGCAGCTCCAGGCCTGCCTTCAAAAGCAAGTGGGAAGAGCAGTCGTCTCCCACTTAGGGTTCACCACCCCCTCCCTGGACAGGCAGGCACCAGGGCAACCGTACCCAGCCCGCTGCAGGCACACACACCAAGTGCGGGAGGACCCTGGCCTGGCAGAAACTGGGGAGCCTTGGTGACCCCTCCAGGTACAGCCCAAACGGCCAGAGGGCCCCTCAGGCATCACCCAGGGCCTGCTCCAAGCCAGCCTCAGGGCCAACAGGTGGGAGTGAGACCGGTGCCACCACAGGCCAAGCCTACAAGAGTGGGGCCCACCTCCTGATACCCACCCTGGGCGGGCACAACCTGTGGACACAGAGGAGTAGGAATGCCCCCAGAACAGGCGCCAGCAGGCTAGAGAGGGTGTGGGCCAAGGAGGGTGAGGGGCCACGAGGTTACCACAGCCTGCGTGGAACCGCGGGGACAGGAGCTTCCCTCCCCGGGGACTCGGTTGGGCCACCTCCTCCCGGGGCTGGTCCGAGGCTTTGGAAAGCCTCCAGTGCCTCCAGCCCCAAACACGCCTCTTCAGCCAACCACTGGCTTAACGCTGCGAGGATTTGGAAGCAGCGCGCCCTTCACCCCTGCTCCTGAGGGTCTCCTCCTTGCCCTGGGCTGCCCACAGCCTCCTGTCCCCAGCCCACTCTCCCGCTAAAGAAAGTTTCAATCCTGCCACTCCAAACCTCACGGCTCACCAACGGTTCCACATTTCATTCCGATCCAAGCCAGAGTCCCTCTAGCACTGCTCCAAGCCCTCACGGGTGGCCTCCTGCACCTCTGACTTCACCTCCCCACCTCGCCAGTGTTCACTTCACTCCGGGCCCACAGGTCTCTCTGCTGCTCTTGAAGGAGCTGGACAAATCCTTGCCTTCGTTCATTTCTAGGCCTGGTATGGACCACCAAGCCCTGGCTGCTGACCCAGGAGCGTGTCTGTGGTCATGCTGCCACCGTGGGGTAACGCCCCCAGAACCTGTCCACACAGCTTCCCAGGGAGGGCCAGGCAGGCCACGGCCCCACACTCTTCTTCCTTGCTCCACACTGACCTTTCCCCTCCTCTAGACTGTCACGGTGGCAGGGGCTCTCCCTCACGCCCCCACTAAAACATCCTCACGGAGCCCTGAGTGCCGGAACAAAGGCGGCCGCTTCCTGTGCGCGGCGGGTCAGGCTTCTCTCTTTCCAGGCAGGATCTCATCTCATCTCCGTCTCCCTCACACACTGTTAGCACCATGCAGGATCAAAGCGACTGAGGCCTCCTCACCCGACCTGGCAACCCCCCAGGCTTCAGATCACCCTGCCAAGTCTGTCGTGGGAACAGGAGGCTGCCAACCAGAAATCCCAGCAAGTGATAAAGGGAGTGAGGAATGAGCCACCAGTCAAGGAAGGGCAACCAGGCGGAAGGGCACGGGGAGGGCCTTCCCCAATGCTCGTCCCAAAGAAGGCCTGGCGGACACCTCCACTCACAGCCACGGTACCCGCAGTATGTCCTACCTCAAACGAGTAGACAACACGCTTCAAAACACACACACAAAGCTAAGGGGTGCAGCTGAAACAGCACTTACAAGGAAACTGTTGCTTTAAATTCTGATACTAGAAAAAAGAATAAAATCAATGTCCAGAAAGTTCACCTAAAGAAGCCAGCAAATTAAACACAAAGAAAGTAGAACAGAGATAATAAAGGTAAGTTCAATACTTAATAAAGTAGCAAACAGATCAATAATAGAACCAATAGCATCAAAAAGCATTTAAAGAATTACACAGCTCTGCCAAGACAGGTCAGGAGGGAAAAAACCACATATGCAAATTACCAAGATAAGAATGAAACAGTGAACCTGACTACAGATCCAACATTAAAAGAACATTAAAGAAATACAGATCATATCAGGCCCACAAATTTGACAACTAAGATTAAATAGAAAAATTCCTTAAAAGTCACGAATTATATCAAAACTGACTCAAAAAGAAATAGAAAACCTAAATAGCTCTATATGTATGGCAGGAATTCAATTTGCACTTAAAAACACTGCTGCAAATACACAGCCACAGCAGGCTTCAGTATCAATATCATGTAATCCCCTAGAAAACAGAGAAGAGACACACACTGTATGAGGCCCATGTTACCCTGATGACAAAACCCAAGTAGAAAATCTAAAGGAAAGAAACCTATGTATCACTCACCCAGCAGCAAAAATCTTCAATACAATTTTAGAAAAATGAATTCAACAATATGTGAAAGGTATACAACACCATGACCAAGAGGAGCTTACCCAGGGGATCTAAGGTTGGTTCAACATTCAAGTATCAATGAGTGTGATCCTCATATCAACAGAGCAAATTTAAAAAGGAGAAACACATCTTAATAAATTATGCAGAAAAAGCATGTGACAAAATTCAACACTCATTCTAGACTAAAACTAAGGAAACTAGAAAAAAGAAGGGGACTTCCTCAACCCAACACAGGGTGCCTGTTAAATAAAAAAACAAAACTAACACCTAGTATACTCACGGCGAAAGATGGAATGCCTCCCTGCAGGACAGGGAAGGAGGCAGGCGTGTGTGCTTTCGCCACTTTTACTCCTCTGTGTAGGTTTGCCTTGGAATAAGGGGGAAATAACTAAGAAGCATAAAGATTGAAAATGAAGAAGAAAAACTGTCTTCGGTCACAGAGACATGTCATCTATATAGAAAATCCGGAGAAATCTACAAAGAAGCCCCCAGAACTAATCAGCGAGGGAATCTATGCAGGTCACAGGATTCAAGGAGGTACACGGAAGTCACCTGTATTTACATGGAGTTGCAGTCAGCAAGAGGAAAAGAACACAGATAAGAGAAAGGCCGGCCTGACCGCATCCACAGGTTGGACGATGATATTGTTATGAAGGCAGTTCTCCTTTAATTTACCTACAGATTCAAGGTAATCCCCAAAAATTATAGCAGGTTTTTTTTAGAAGAAATAATAATTGACAAGCTGCCTCTAAAGTGCATACTGAATCACAGAAGAGCGTGAGAAGAGATCTGCTTGGGCAGCACTGGCAGCAGCACTGGCAGCAGCTGGCTGAATGCAGTGGCATGGGGTGGGGGAGGGGGTGGGACGGCTCGTGGCCTTGGTCTCCACGGTGGACAGTGAGCCATCGGGGACTCTCTGGAATGCTGCCTCTAGTCAAAGTATGAGAGGCACTTTCAGACCCCTGCTGGCACAGGGATGCCCTGTGGGGGCAATGGGGCAGCAAGGCCAAGTGTGGGTCCTACTGGAGAGGGCTCTCGCAGGAAATGACTTCACTCTGAGGCTGGACACTGCCCGGAAGGCCGAGGTGCCTCAGCCAGGGCAATAGAGCAACCCAGGACCAGCAAGGCACTTTACAAAGCCCACGCATCCCCATGACTACTTTACAAAGCCCACACATCCCCACGAACACTTTACAAAGCCCACGCATCCCCACAACCATTTTACAAAGCCCATGCATCCCCACGACCACTTTACTAGCCCACATATCCCCACAACCACTTTCCAAAGCCCATGCATCCCACAACCACTTTACTAGCCCACATATCCCCACAACCATTTTACAAAGCCCATGCATCCCCACGACCACTTTACTAGCCCACATATCCCCACAACCACTTTCCAAAGCCCATGCATCCCACAACCACTTTACTAGCCCACATATCCCAACGACCACTTTACAAAGCCCACACATCCCCCATCATCACTTTACTAGCCCACATATCCCCATGACCACTTTACAAAGTCCACGCATCCCCATGACCACTTTACTAGCCCATATCCCCATGACCACTTTACAAAGCCCACGCATCCCAATGACCACTTTACTAGCCCAGATATCCCCATGACCACTTTACAAAGTCCACGCATCCCCATGACCACTTTACAAAGCCCACGCATCCCAATGACCACTTTACTAGCCCAGATATCCCCATGACCACTTTACAAAGTCCACGCATCCCAATGACCATTTTACAAAGCCCACACATCACCATAACTGCTTTACAAAGCCTATGTATCCCCATGACCACTTTACAGAGCCCACGCATCCCCACGACCACTTTACAAGCCCACACATCCCCATGACCACTTTACAAGCCCACACATCCCCACTATCACTTTACAAAGCCCATGCATCCCCACGACCACTTTACAAAGCCCACGCATCTCCTCGACCACTTTACAAAGCCCACGCATCTCCACTGCCACTTTAAAAAGCCCACGCATCTCCACTGCCACTTTACAAAGCCCACACATCCCCACGACCACTTTACAAAGCCCACGTACCCCCATGACCACTTTACAAAGTCCACACATCCCCACGACCACTTTACAAGCCCACACATCCCCACGACCACTTTACAAAGCCCACGCATCCCCACGACCACTTTACAAAGTCCACGCATCCCCATGACCACTTTACAAAGTCCACACATCCCCATGAGCACTTTACAAAGCCCACGCATCCCCATGACCACTTTACTAGCCCACATATCCCCACAAAGCCAGCTCTGCATGGTTTTGCTGAAAGGTGAGGGAGGTGGCTACAGGGTCTGGGGAACCCCTCCCAGCACTCCTGTGCAAGGCCTGCACAGCTTCCAGCCAGGTGGTGCCATCACTGCCAGCAGTCAGGTGACTGAGGCATCTGTGATGCCTGTCTAGCAGGAGTGTTACCTGAGGCCCATTTCCCCTCACACCCGAGTCTGCAGTTCTGAACCGACCTGAGCATGGAGGCTCTCTTGTTTGCCTGTCATTATTTAAGATGTCGTTTAGAGGCACCTCGTGTCCTGGGTATATCACACCTGCTCACTGACTCTCATGACCACCTATGTTTTACAGACAAGGACGCAGGCCCTCAGTCACAAAAACACCTGCAGGCCGGAGCTGGTGAGCTGGAGTGGGCAGGTGGGGCTGGGGGAGCCCAATCTCTTTCTTGGCCTGGGACTGACAGGGAGACCCCAGGTCAGTCCACAAGGACCCTAAGTCAGCGAGCGAGAAGGCAGCAGGGCCGGAGGGACACCTGGGGTTCTGGGGCCCTACTGAGGAGGGATTCCAAGCTGTGGGACATGCAATACCACCAAGGGAAAGGGAGGAGGTCAAAGAGGAAAAGAGGCTGGAGCCAAATGGATGAGGAACTAGCACCAGCGAAGGCAAGGGCCCAGGGGAGCATGACTGCGCAGCAGGAGGAAACTTCTAGAAGGAATCAACTCAACAGTAAAATGAAAAATACCTGATTAGGACATGGGAAAAGGATCTGAATAGACATTTCTTTCAAGAAGATAGACAAACAGCCAACAGGCACATGAAAAGATGCTTGACTCCATCAAGTACTAGGAAAATGCCAATCATATTACCACAAGACCCCACTTCGCACCCACCAGGATGGCCAGCATCCAAAAGACAGATAACAACAAGTGCTGGCAGTGAGGCAGGGAAGCTGGAACCTTCCAACACTACTGGCGGGGGCACCAAATGGGGCAGCCACTTTGGAAAAGTCTGGCAGTTCCTCAAAGGGTTAAAGAGCCACCATATAACCCAGCAAGTCCACTCCTGGGGATACACCCAAGATAGGTGAAAACCTATGCCCACGCAAACACCTACACACAAACATTCACCGCAGCTTTATTCATCATGGTCAAAATGAAGCCACCCAAATGCCCACCAGCTGGCGAATGAGTCCGTCCTCACAGCAGGACAGAGGGGCACGGCTCTGTACCAGCTGGTGAATGGGTGCATCCTCACAGCAAGATAGAGGGGCTCAGTTCTGTACCAGCTGGTGAATGGGTGCATCCTCACAGCAGGTCAGAGGAGCTCAGTTCTGGAACAGCTGGAGAATGGGTCTGTCCTCACAGCAGGACTGAGGGGCACAGTTCTGTACCAGCTGGTGAACAGGTCCATCCTCACAGCGGGACAGAGAGGCATGATTCTGTACCAGCTGGAGAATGGGTCTGTCCCCACAGCAGGACTGAGAGGCGTGATTCTGTACCAGCTGGTGAATGGGTCTGTCCTCACAGCGGGACTGAGGGGTGTGGTTCTGTACCAGCTGGTGAATGGGTGCAACCTCATAGCAGGACAGAGGGGCACCGTTCTGTACCAGCTGGAGAATGGGTGCATCCTCACAGCAAGACTGAGAGGCATGGTTCTGTACCAGCTGGTGAATGGGTATTTTCTCACAGCAGGACGGAGGAGTGCGGTTTGGTACCAGCTGGTGAATGTGTCTGTCCTTACATATGGAGAGTGCTGTGAGCCCTCTCTGACCCTCACAGAGACCTCCATTAGGCAGGCCAGGAGCTCAGCTCTTCACACCCTGCTGGCCACCTGTGTGCCATAGGGGCTGGCCTTCCATCATGTGGGATGGGACGAGCCGGGCACACGGCTCACAGTCCTGCCCTGCCTAAGCTGTCTCTGCAGGGGGTGGGGCTGTGAGGACTAAGCCCCTGAAAGAGCTGCCAAGCACAGGCCCTCAGTGCTGGATGATCGCCATCCAAGGTTCCTTGAGCCCTTCTGGTGCTGATTCTGACATGTAAATCCTGGGCCGGGAAGGAGAGCACCCCTCAGGCGGAGCAGCAGCCCAGCTCACCCGGACCTCACCCTCATCACTGCATGTGGGGTGGTGGGCCAGCAGACCCTCAGCAGCCACGTCTCATGCACCCCCATCGGGGCCACCCACCCTACACCTCCCCACAACTGGGAGGCAAAAGGGAGGCATCGCTGCATGCCCCGGCAGATCAGAGAATGCGGCCCACGGGACAAGCCCCAAACCCCAGGGAAGCGGGTCCTCTGCGCCACACAGCAGGGGTGAGCTGGTCCACACGCCATCTCCAGATCGGGACAGCCCCCAGGATGGAAGGGAATAGAGCCCAGATGGCAGGGTGTGAGCCAAGCTGCCACTGAGCCCCACCCATGGGATCGTAATGTGGCCACTGCCCTCCAATCTGTGGGTTTGTGACAGGGAGGTCTGGGCAGGGTCCACACACAGGTGACAGAAACAATCTGGCCATGCCGGCCTTGCATGACATCAGGGAAATGGGCCTGGCGAGGCTTTTCTGAAGTTGAATGTGATTCTGGAGGAAGGACCAACCCCCTCCTGAGACTGGGCCCCGCCTGCGCTGCAGGGCTGGAGAGCCTCTTCCCTGATCAAGCGATGGCTGCCATGGGTGAAGGCATGTTCCTTACATGTCCTTAGCTGGCGACTTCGTCAATGTGGAGGAAATACAGAACTGGCAACCCTGTTGGTCTCAAGAGTTATTTTTAAATGTTAATGGTCCATGATAGGGGAGCATCAGAGGGGCCACAGAAGTCTCTGGAAGCCATGATAAGCAGGCTAGGCCTGCAGCTGGCCACGTGGGGAGGGTCAGAAAAGCACTAAGGCAAGGGTTTCCGGATGTGAGCACTGAGGTCAGCCAGCAGGAGGGCCGAGGCACCGGGACACCAGTCCTGAGACCAGGGCAGTCTCCTACTCCACGCCGGGAGCCCCCAGAGCGGGCAGTGTCAGGCTTCCGCTAAGCAGGCCGGGCAGCCCAGGATATGCACGTGAGGGCCAGGGTCCTGAAGTGCCCGTCCCTCCTGGCCCCGTGATCTAACCCAGGAGCCGTGCAGGAGCACAAAGACCTAAGTGCAACAGCTGCGCTGGGAACTGCTCAGCACACTGAAGAGACGGGAGAGCCCCAGACGCAACCCACACGCGAGTCACCAGCTCCGTGCATCGACAGTGCCCTCCAAGAGGATACGCACTTCCTGCGCCCAAGAACCTGAGAGCCCAGTGTGACCAGCAGGTCCGGAGTCCATCACTGAGCTGTGACCCTGTGAATGTGCGTGGGTGTGGGGAGGGCTGGCAGGGAATGCTGACATGCTAACCACGGCTCCCCAGGGATCCTGTGTGTCCAAATTCCCTGGCACGTGCCTACATCACTGTCACATCAGAAAACAGTAAGTTTCCTTTAAAAAAGGCTAAGAATAGAATTGCCCTGAATGTCTGCAAAGGGTGCTCCGCAGCTGGTGCGTGAGCCCGTGAGGGAGGGCGCTGTGTTCTGAACGGAGCCACTGTGAGGAGGAGCAGACTCCAGCACCCTCCACCGTGGTGGGAGCTGTGACCCTCCCAGCCTCCTCAGTTCTGGCCCTTTCAGGTGCGAGGCTAGTGTGGCCCCCAGTTCTGCACACAGGAGCCCAGGGAAAACAACCCCAAGCAAGCAGTGCACCCGGGGCTGGCTGGGGTCCTTGGGGCCGCGGCCATCCTGCTGGCTGCAGGGCAGCGGGGCACAGGCCAGCGAGTGCAGTGGGGGCCAGCTGGGGGTCAAAGGTATAGACTGCCAGTGTCCCCTCAGACCCCAGAGTGCCACATTGACCATACGTGGGGCATGCTCCTTTCCCTCCCCAGCCCAGCCTGGGCTCAGGCTTAGCAGAGAGCACCCGAGGTGCCTCTGCCCATCCCAGACCAGCCAAACACAGGGCAGGCCGCTGGGCACCCCTCAAGGAAAGTTCAGTGGGACCCCCACCAAGGCTCAGCTCCCCAAAAGGGCAGACGCAAGACCAGACGCCCCACTCCAACCTAGCCCGTGGCTGTGCAAATGGCACATCTGTGTCACCTCCTGTGTCCACAGATGTGCAGGCCACAACAGGGAGCCTTCAGATGTGGCGAAGACACATTTGGAGCACGTTGGCAGGGCAGAGCGTGTGCCAGGAGGCACAAACCTCCCACCTTAGTACACGCATGCGAGTGTCTGTCTGGGACACGCACAGGTGCACCTGGCTTCTGCGTCGGGGCAGACACACCAGTCCCAGGTTCGCAGGCCTGACCGGGCTTACCCGCAGGTGGGTGTGTGCACGTGCACATGTGTGTCCAGGCGGCTGTGGGCAAGCAGCTGTGTGGACAAAGCCTGTGTGCACAGGACCTCACTCCCGCCCTGCACCCCAATGTGCACCGCGCCCAGGCCAGAGATGCTGCACCACACACTCACAGGCTGTCCCGAAGCTCCTGCGTGTCACTCGGTGTCCCTAGGGACTGAAGGCTCTGCTCCAAGGAGGTCACTGCCCAAGAGAAGAGGGACAGGCGTGAGGGTCAGAAGGAGCCTCCCTGCCCCTGCTACTCCCATGGGTGGCCCACCACAGCCCGGGCACGGTGAGAAGAGCCCGAGGACCAGTGTCCGAGCCAGGGCGGCCCACCTGAGTGGCCTGGAGGCCAGGACCCGCACTGCTCTCAGCAGGAGGCCATGGCAGCCAGGACCCCTCCCCAGCTGGCCTGAGACAGACACTTAGGTCCACGTGTAGCTCAGGGGCTCTGAGGAGCTGCCTCCAGCAGGCTTGCCCTGGTTCTGGGGACAGCTTCTCTCCACCCTGCTCCCCTCACTCCGCCCTTGCCCCTCCCCTGGCCATCTTGGGTGTGGCTTTCATCCCTGCTCTCAGCCTTAGTGACCTCTGGTCTCCAAGTCTGAGGGGCCCTAGGATGCTCCTTCCTCCCCTGGGCTCCATCCAGAGCACACAAAAGGCTTCAAGAAGGAGCATCGTCGGGTCGGGAGAGGAGCCAGCAGGGGACAGGGGACAGCAGGCAGGGGGCAGTGGGCAGGGGGTAGTGCAGGGGGCAGCGGGCAAGGGCAGTGAGCAGGGGGCAGCAGGCAGGGGGCAGAGGGCAGGGGCAGCGGGCAGGGGGTAGTGGGCAGGGACAGCGGGCAGGAGCAGCGGGCAGGGGGCAGAGGGCAGGGGCAGCGGGCAGGGGGTAGTGGGCAGGGGGCAGCGGGCAGGGGCAGCAGGCAGGGGGCAGAGGGCAGGGGCAGAGGGCAGGGGCAGCGGGCAGGGGCAGCGGGCAGGGGCAGTGGACAGGAGCAGCCAGCTGGAGTGGCACCCAGCCCTCACTCAGTCCTCGCTCCTTCCCACCCAAGAAACCCGGGAATGCACCACAGGAGGGTCTGAGCGGGGAAGCTGTCCAACAGCACCCTCGCCTCCAATGTCTCTGGTGGTCCAGGCACCTGGGCAGAGGGCACAGGCCCGGGCCAGACGCAGACTCACCACTGAAGTTGATCTGCAAGACGTTGGCCGACGTCTCCTGGAACAGCTCCTGAAGGTCGTGTGGATCGGCCTGGGTGGCTGGGACGAGAGAACACAGGCTGAGGGTGAAGCCCGCGGGCCCAGCTCTGCTGACCACACTGGGCAGTCCCCAGGGGTGGGGAGCCGAGAGGCGGCAGAGTGGCCCTGAGCCCCATTCCCTGCCTTCACGGCTCAGCCACCTTGGGGTCTAGGCTGGACACCTGCCTTCACAGTACCCACAAGCTGGAAGGCAGGGGGTGGTCCCTCAGAAAGGCCGCACCCTGAGCTCCCATACACCCCAGCAGCTGGCGCCTGTGCCAGAGGCTCAGAGCGGCATCACTAAGAGTCGAAGCACAGCCCCGCTGATGAGGCAGCAACGGACACCACAAGGCCCAGCTCCGCGCGGGCAGCTCCGCACTGGAAACGGCGCCGCTTCCTGCGCGGTGCGGGTGAGCCCTGAGCGCGTCCAGCTCCACGCGGGCAGCTCAGCACTAGAAATGGCGCCGCTTCCTGCGCGGTGCGGATGAGCCCTGAGCACGGCGCACACGGAGATGACAGCCAGCGAGGAGAGGCCACGGGCCGCACAGTTCCACATCTCTACAGTGTCAGAACAGAACGATCTGAGGACAGTGCCACAGCAGGGGTGGGGAGGGGGGATGGGTGTGACTGCTGATGGGGACGGGGTTCCCTCCGGGGGTGATGAAAACGTTTTAGCATTAAAAGGTGGTGATGATCATAGAATGCTGAATATTCTGGCACTGAACTGCACGCTTTAAGGTGGTTAAGAGGCTGAATTCTGAGTGACTGCATTCTATCTCAGTTTTTAAAAACTCACAGAACATTATGGAGACAGCAAGTCCTTGTGAGGCTATGGGGGACAGTTCGCTCGCCCACTGCATGGTGAGGATAAAGAGCATGACCACCACAGGAAGGGTCTGCAGGCTGCAAACACTCGCCGTCTGCCCATCCCCCAGCTGGCATCTTGAACATTTACACAGAGGAGCAGAGCGCACACCAAACCACATGGAAACACTCGCCGTGCCCGCCCTCCAGCCGGCAGCCCTGGGGGTTACCGAGGAGGAGCGCACATCCAGAGAAGCTCCTGAAGAGCACTCCCAGCTCCCAGCAGCTTGATTCCTACCAGCCCACACCCAGAGAGGGCTGCTGTCCAGGAGACACGGGGGAAAGGACAGTCACACGGGGCCTGTGTGCAAGGAGACTGCAGGCACACAACACGGAGAATCTCAGAAACACCACCCGCGCCAGCACCAACAGGACGGAGGACCAGAACCGCCACGGCAATCCCTGGGGCCTCTGGGCCAGGCTGGGGAGCTGGGGCAGGGCAGGACGGACGCTCCTGGGTGACTGCCATGTGCCTCGACAGAGCTGTGGGTTACAGATTCTGTCACAATGCCCAGAACGGCACACTTAGGAGCTGTGCAGCTCACTGCACATACACATCACCTTGAAAGAAGAATGCAAGGCAAGTCAACCAGCCGTCGAGAGGAAGCGCACCGAGGGCCAGTTCGCTCTGAAATGCGCGCAGGTGGAGGCACAAAAGGTGCGACTAGCCCAGGCAGCCAGCCTCCAGGCTCGCGTCCAGCTGCCGGCCGTGTGGGTGTCCGGGCAGGGCTTTCGACTTTCTCTGGGTGTTTAGAATTTTCCATATTAAAGCTTAGTAATAAAAGAACATGGTTTGAGGTCTACAAACAGGAGTGAGGGCTAGAAAACGCTAAGGGTGCCATGGGGACCCTCCCAACACTAACCCTGTCTGGGCGGCCTGGGGTGTCCCAGCATGAAGGGACACAGCACACCTGGCTGGACGTGTGGTGTTCCACCAGGGCGAGGCCCAAGCCCAGCTCTGCTCGGGGTCACTGAGCTGCCTGGCCAGGGCAGGGCTGACCCTGGCACCCCGTCTGGGAGTGCACCGGCCTTTCATGGATGCTCTGGGGCACCTCTGGCTCACAGGGCCAAGTCCTGGCTACCTCTGCCCTGCCCCAGACCTAGGCTCTGGGTCCAGCAGCCACACTCATGCAAGGCCGGGAGAAAGAAGAAACTTCCAGGCAGCCTCCAGGAAGGAGGCCTGAGGAACGGCCCCCATCACCCAGCACCCCCCGCCCCTCGATGTCACATGGCCCAGCCCTACCAAGGTCAAGCCAGGACATCAGTTGCATCAGTGAAACGACGAGAGTGATGATGGGTTAAATCAAGTTTAGCCAAAAGGCGCTCCTTACACATCTTCCATTCAGCCTAAAGGGTTCCCTGTTCAGCTTCAACTGCAGCAAGTGGCAGTGTGAACGGACCACGGCCTACGCTTGTGCCAATCACTGAGTTCTGGCCAATCTAACGTAGCCAACTGTTGGAACCGTGTTCGAGTAAGGCAAACACCGAGCTGTAATCGAGCTGTTTCCGTGCCTCACTTCCGTTTTCTGTAAGTCACTTCACTGTTTCTGTCAAAATCTTCTTCTACCCCATGGCTGCGCTGGAGTCTCTGAGCCTGCTCTGGCTCAGGAGGCCGCCTGATTCACGAATTGTTCATTCCTTGACTAAACTTTAAATTTAATTCCACTGAAGTTTTCCTTCTAACATGGAACAAGCTCTGGCAGGAGCACAGGAACTCATACCAGCGCCCTGCCTTGCTCTCCGTTCTCAGACAGGCAGGGGACCCGCTCAAGGTCACATGACCCGCCCAAGGTCGCAGGCCAGTAAGACGCACACACAGGGAGAGGGGCAGCAGCGGGGAGCGAGAACCAACCAACCAAACAGAACCGCCGGAAATCACGACCACCAGCGCCCAAATTTTATGAAACGATGAACTCAGAGATTCAAGAAGTTCACCAATCCGCAAGCAGAATAAATACATATTTTTTAAATCCAAGTGCATTATAGGCAAACTGCAGAAAATCAGTGATAAAGAAACCCTAAAAGGGGCCCAGAGGAAAAACTGCACATTTCATGAGGAAGAAGAAAACAAGAGAAGGATCTGACCCTTCCATCAGAAACGTGGAAGCCGAAAGACAATGGAAGGATGTCTTTAAAGTGCTGGAAGGAAAAAGGTGCAACTGAATTCTACACCCATTAGAAATATATTTCAAAACCAGGGGCAGGTTTTGACAAGCAAAAATGAAAAGCATCAGTTCCAACCAGGTGTGAAGTACAGCAACTGCTAGAAGCAGCTAGTTAGGGTGAAGGTAACAGCAAGAAGCCTGGATCTACACGAAGAATTGAAGAATGCCAGCATGTAAACAAAAAAGAGATGCTTTCATTTATTTAAAACACTACAGTTTGTGAAAGCAAAATCCATAACTATGTGCCGGTGTCATCATGTGTAATGAATAACGCATGGTGCTCAATATATTGAAAGCACATTGAAGGGGCAGACATGGGACCCAGAATTGCATTCCTGTGTAGTCAATCCACCACACAGGACACAATCCACCACAGGACACGACCCACCATGGGACACAACCCACCACACAGGACATGACCCACCACACAGGACACGACCCACCATGGGACACAACCCACCACACAGGACACGACCCACCACGGGACACGACCCACCACACAGGACACGACCCACCACACAGGACACGACCCACCACAGGACACGACCCACCACACGGGACATGACCCACCACACGGGACACGATCCACCACACGGGACACGACCCACCACACGGGACACGACCCACCATGGGACACGACCCACCACACGGGACACGACCCACCACACGGGACACGACCCACCACACGGGACACAATCTACCACAATGGACACGACCTACCACACGGGACACGACCCACCACACGGGACACGACCCACCACACGGGACATGATCCACCACACAGGACACGATCCACCACACAGGACATGATATGGTTCTGTCTCAAGGCGGGCTGCGGAAAATTAAAGACTTATGTTGTAAACTCTAAAGCAACCACTAAAAAAAAGAAGCAAACAGGAATCTCTCATAAGCCAATAGTGGCAACAAAGTGGAATGCTAAACAGCACTCAATTACTCACTCCATAAAAAAAAGGAAGGAAGAGAAAGAAAAAAGAAAAAGAGAACAGAAGGGAAATACAGACAGCAAATGTCAAGACAGTAGATTTAAAGTAGAACATGACGGCCTTACACTAATGACGCTTCAGCCGAACACAGGTGGTCCACTCCAGTAGCCATCAACCCCTTGTGGCAATTTTAATGTACATTTTAATTAATTAAAATAAAATTAAATGATAAACTTGGTTCCTGTTGCACTAGCCACATTTCAAGTGCCCAGGAGCCCCATGTGGCAAATGGCTGTCACACTACAGAATGTAGATTACAGGGCCTTTCCATCATCACCAAAAATTCTACTGGATAGCAGCACTACTTTAACCATTCCGATCAAAAAGCAGAGATTCTCCGACGAGAGTAAAAGCAAGATTCTGGCCAGGCGTGGTGGCTCATGCCTGTAATCCCAACACTTTCCGAGGCTAAGATAGGAGGATCGCTTCAGCCTAGGAGTTCAAGATCAGCCTGGGCAACACAGTGAGATCCCCTTTCCACAAAAAAAACAAAAATTAACCAGCTGTGGTGGCGCACACCTGCAGTCTCAGCTACTTGAAACACTGAGGTGGGAAGACTGCTTGAACCTGGGAGATGAAGGCTGCAGTGAGCCATGATCATGCCACTAAACTTTAGCATGGACAACAGAGCGAGAGACCGTGTCTTAAAAAAAAGAACAGGCAAGATCGTGCCATACAGTATATGCGAGAAACCTACTTCACATACAAAATCAGATGAAATTATAAGTAAAAATTGGAAAAATATATCATGTAAACAGCAATCACAAGAAAGCTGGGATGGCTACACTAGTGTCAGAAAAGAACTCGGAACCACAAATACAATAGAGATAAACGAAGACCACTTTAAAAACAAGTGGTCAACTGAGGAAACAATTCTAAACGTGTGTGCACCTAACACCGCAGCTGGAAAACGCCTGAGGCAAAAACTGACAGAACTGGAAGGAAACACACGAAGCCACAATTCCAGGCAGCGCGGTCAGCAGAGCAAGTGGACAGGAGAGCAGAGAGGCCACAGAAACTCCACACCAGCATCAACCGGCCTGACCCACACGGCAGAGGAATGCATGTTCCTGTGAAATGCACATGGAACATCCACTGAGACAGACGGTATTTTAGGCCATAAAGCAAGTCTTCGCATACTTATAATCACCGAAATCATACAAAATACATTCTCTGAATAGAGCAGAAATAGAAATCAGAAACAGAAAGGTATCTGTGATGAACGTAATCATCTGAAGTCAAACAACACACTTCTGAACCATCATGAGTAAAAGAAGAAATCACAAGAGAAATTAGAACTGTCTTAGCTGAATTAAATAAAAACACAAGGTATTAAAATGTGTGCCAGTAAAGCAACGCATAGAGGGAAGTGTATACCAATGAATACTTAGAAAAAAAAGACCTCGGTCAATAATCTGACAAAAACATTAACCCAAAGTAAACAAATGAAAGAAATAATAAAAGTGAGCAGAAACCAATTCAACCAACATCACATCGACAGAGAAAATCAGTAATATCAAAATCTGCATCTTTCAAATGATTAATAAAATCAATAGATTTACATGAGAATAATACTGAGATGATAAAATTATTCAGACTAATCAAGAACAAAACACTCAATATAAATCAGCAACATTAGAAATAAAGGTGGCGATATCACCGTGGGTCCCACAGACAGTGAGAGGATATTAAGGGAATATTATGAGTAGCTTCATGCTAATTAATTTCACAACTTAGAGGATGAGGTCCTTGAAAAATACAAAACAATCAAAGCTCACCTGAGAAGAAACAGACAGCATGGATAGCACTGCAGCATTAAAGGAAGAGAATTTGTAGCTGAAAATCCCACAACAAAACTCCAAGCTCAGATAGCATCACTGGTGAACTCTACCACTCATCTGTAGGAAGAGCAATACCAATTCTACACGAACTACTTCAGAAGACAGAAGACGAGGAAATCTTCCCAGCTCACTGCAGGACAGTGCGGTATCAGCACGAGCAGAGACACAGAGATCCACAGAAACAAATCAGTATTCCACACGAACACGAAGTCAACTGATTTTACACAAAAGGACCAAAGTAATTCAATGGAGAAAACAGTCTTTTCAATCAGTGGTGCTACAACATTTGGGTATCTACTGAACCTCAACTCAAAGCTGACAAAACATAAATACTAACTCAACACGGATCATGGACCTACGTGGACAAGCTACAGTACAGGACTTCTAAAAATAACACAGGAAGAAAATTCTTTGCAATCTTGCTGTAGGGAAAGATTTATTCATCGATATACAAAAAGCAAAAACCACAAAAGAAAAATCTCCCATTGAACAGTAAAACTTTGGCCTTCAAATAAAACAGCTTAGAAAATTAGAAGACAAGCCACAATGTAAGAGAAAATATTCACAATACAGATACCTGACAAAGTCCTTGTATCCCAAATAAGTGAGCTCATAATATCGTAAGAACACCCAACATAAAATGAGCAATGAATGCAAACAGAAACTACTCAAAAGAAGATATACAAATAGCCATTAAGCACATGGCAAGAAACATGCAGATGAAAACTCTCACCACCAGCACCCCAGTGCCCACCACAGATGAAACTCTCACCACCAGCACCCCAGTGCCCACCACAGATGAAAACTCTCACCACCAGCACCCCAGTGCCCACCACAGATGAAAACTCTCACCACCAGCACCCCAGTGCCCACCACAGATGAAAACTCTCACCACCAGCACCCCAGTGCCCACCACAGATGAAACTCTCACCACCAGCACCCCAGTGCCCACCACAGATGAAAACTCTCACCACCAGCACCCCAGTGCCCACCACAGATGAAACTCTCACCACCAGCACCCCAGTGCCCACCACAGATGAAAACTCTCACCACCAGCACCTCAGTGCCCACCACAGATGAAACTCTCACCACCAGCACCCCAGTGCCCACCACAGATGAAAACTCTCACCACCAGCACCCCAGTGCCCACCACAGATGAAACTCTTACCACCAGCACCCCAGTGCCCACCACAGATGAAAACTCTCACCACCAGAATCCCACTGCACACCACAGATGAAAACTCTCACCACCAGCACCCCAGTGCCCACCACAGATGAAAACTCTCACCACCAGAATCCCACTGCACACCACAGATGAAAACTCTCACCATCAGCACCCCAGTGCCCACCACAGATGAAAACTCTCACCACCAGAATCCCACTGCACACCACAGATGAAAACTCTCACCACCAGCACCCCAGTGCCCACCACAGATGAAAACTCTCACCACCAGAATCCCACTGCACACCACAGATGAAAACTCTCACCATCAGCACCCCAGTGCCCACCACAGATGAAAACTCTCACCACCAGAATCCCACTGCACACCACAGATGAAAACTCTCACCACCAACACCCCAGTGCCCACCACAGATGAAAACGCTCACCACCAGAATCCCACTGCCCACCACAGATGAAAACTCTCACCACCAACACCCCAGTGCCCACCACAGATGAAAACGCTCACCACCAGCACCCCACTGCACACCACAGATGAAAACTCTGAGTAGCGTCATCCCACTGCACACCACCTGTCCTCAGCCACTGTGTGTTGCTCTAAAGGAATCCCTGAGGCTGGGAAAGTTACAAGAGAAAAGGATCTATGGGGCTCACAATTGTGAAGGCTGGACAAGTTCAAGATTGGGCACTGGGTGAGGGCCTCTGGCTACTTCCACTCCTGGTGGAGAGCGGAGGGAGCTGAGTGTGCAGAAGTCATGGCGAGAATGGAAGCAAGCGGCAGGGAGGTGCTGGGCTCCGTTCACCCACCAGCTCTGGTGAGAACTGGCCAGGAGAACTCACTTACCCATAACGTAGGAATTCACCTATTCATGAGGCATCTGCCCCTGCCCCCGTGATGCAAATACACCTCCCAGTAGGCCCCACCTCCAACACTGGATCCAATTTCAACAGGATGTTTGGATGGGACAAACATCCAAACCACAGCACCACCCAGATGGCTACACTGAAAATGGCAACCTCCAGGGCTGGCAAGGGCACCCAGCAAACGCAGCTCCCCCTGCTGCTGGGGGACTTAACACAGCACAGCAAGCTCAGCCCCTACTGCTGCTGGGGGACTTAACGCAGCACAGCAAGCTCAGCCCCCACTGCTGCTGGGGGACTTAACACAGCACAGCAAGCTCAGCCCCCCACTGCTGCTGGGGGACTTAACGCAGCACAGCAAGCTCAGCCCCCACTGCTGCTGGGGGACTTAACGCAGCACAGCAAGCTCAGCCCCCACTGCTGCTGGGGGACTTAACGCAGCACAGCAAGCTTTGCTCCCCCTTCTGCTGGGGGACTTAACGCAGCACAGCAAGCTCAGCTCCCCCTGCTGCTGGGGGACTTAATGCAGCACAGCAAAGGCAGCTCCCCCTGCTGCTGGGGGACTTAACGCAGCACAGCAAGCTCAGCTCCCCCTGCTGCTGGGGGACTTAACGCAGCACAGCAAGCTCAGCTCCCACTGCTGCTGGGGGACTTAACGCAGCACAGCAAGCTCAGCCCCCACTGCTGCAGGGAGATATAAGGCAGCACAGCAAGCTCAGCTCCCCCTTCTGCTGGGGGACTTAACGCAGCACAGCAAGCTCAGCTCCCCCTTCTGCTGGGGGACTTAACGCAGCACAGCAAGCTCAGCCCCCACTGCTGCTGGGGACTTAACGCAGCACAGCAAGCTTTGCTCCCCCTTCTGCTGGGGGACTTAACACAGCACAGCAAGCTCAGCTCCCCCTGCTGCTGGGGGACTTAACGCAGCACAGCAAGCTCTGCTCCCCCTTCTGCTGGGGGACTTAACACAGCACAGCAAGCTCAGCTCCCCCTTCTGCTGGGGGACTTAACGCAGCACAGCAAGCTCAGCTCCCCCTTCTGCCGGGGGACTTAACACAGCACAGCAAGCTCAGCTCCCCCTGCTGCTGGGGGACTTAACACAGCACAGCAAGCTCAGCTCCCCTTGCTGCTGGGGGACTTAACGCAGCACAGCAAGCTCAGCCCCCACTGCTGCTGGGGGACTTAACGCAGTACAGCAAGCTCAGCTCCCCCTGCTGCTGGGGAACTTAATAGAGCACAACAAGCTCAGTTCTCCCCTGCTTCTTGGGGGACTTAACACAGCACAGTTACCTTGGAAAACAGCTTGGGCATCTCTTTAAAAGCCACACCAGCCAGACAGCCAGCAATTCAACTTGTAGTTAAGAATCCCCCAACGACAAAATGGAAACATTTGTCCATACAGAGATCCTATGGAAATGCTCACAGCCCCCTTGCTCCTAACAGCCCAAAGCTGGAGGACACAAAAGCATCCACTGGTAAGTGGAAACAGACTGTGGCATGTCCAAAGGCATGCCCACCGCTTGGCAATAAAAAGGGGTGCCCTCCCCACTCACACGGCACACACTGGGCTGAGGAAGGCGGAGGAGTGCATGCTGCCTGGCTCCGTGATTGAGACTGAGACATCTGATCTATGAGGGCAAAGCAAGCTGGCGGGGGTGGGGGGTGATGAGGGCTGGGCCTGGGACTGGGCTGGGGCTGGGCTAGGGCTGGGCTGGGCTAGACTGGGCTGGGCTGGGCTGGACTGGGCTGGGCTGGGCTGGGCTGGGCTGGGCTGGGCTAGGCTAGGCTAGACTGGGCTGGGCTGGGCTGGGCTGGGCTAGGCTAGACTGGGCTGGGCTGGGCTGGGCTAGGCTGGGCTAGACTGGGCTGGGCTGGGCTGGGCTGGGCTGGGCTGGGCTGGGCTAGACTGGGCTAGACTGGGCTGGGCTGGGCTGGGCTAGACTGGGCTGGGCTGGGCTGGGTTGGGCTGGGCTGGGCTAGACTGGGAAGGGCTAGATTGGGCTGGGCTAGACTGGGCTGAGCTGGGCTGGGCTAAACTGGGAAGGGCTAGATTGGGCTGGACTGGACTGGGCTAGGCTAAGGTGGGCTGGGCTGGGTTGAGCTGAGCTGGGCTGGACTAGACAGGGCTGGGTTGGGCTTAGCTGGGCTGGGTTGGACTGGGCTGGGCTGGGGCTGGGGGTAGGGGCAGGGGTAGGGTTGGGGCTGGTCTGGGTCTTGGGGTAAGGGCAGGGGTGGGGCTGGGACTGGGCTGGGGGTAGGGGCAGGGGTAGGGTTGGGGCTGGGGCTGGGGGTAGGGGTAGGGATGGGGCTGGGACTGAGGCTGGGCTGGCTGCGGGTGGGGCTGGGGGTGAGGGTAGGGTTGGGGATGAGGCAGGGTCGGGTGAGGCTAGGGGTGGGGTTGGGGTAAGGCTGGGGGTGAGGCTAAGGGCTGGGGCTGGGGCTGGGCTGGGGGCTAACATCACTAGGTCATAGACTTTAAAAGGGTGAAATAACAAACTTTGACATCTGACTATTATCTCAATAAAGAAATAAAATAAAGCTGTGGCACTCACCAAAGGCCCCAGAACTGGGAAAGGCAAGGCTGGGCCGGTTTGTCCCTGGATCCCAAATGACCTCTCTAGCCCTTTGCCTCAGAGACCCCAGGGCTGCATGACCCAGCCCGCACACAGGCAGGGCCTGCAGGCTGCTCGGACCTCACACTCCACGGGTGACACCACGTGCCCAGAGGAGAAGCCACCACCCGGCGTGGGGCTGCTGTCAGAGAAGGGGCAGCACGTGCTGGCTTCTGCTGGCTTTTTAAGTTCTTAGTATACTTTAGAGACCCTATTTCAAAGTCAAAGACGAGGTAAGCAATTAAAGAAATGCCCCTCAAGACCAAACTCCAGAGCCCACCTGAGTCAGAGAAGAAGGTACTCACAAAACACTCTCTCTCCCCCAGGCCCCGCCCCGCCCCGCCCCACACCTCCTATGTGTCTGCACATGGCTCCACCCTCTCAGGTGCAGACTCCAACATGGAGGGGGTTTGAGTGGCACAGTGGGGACTGGCAGAGGACAAGGACACTGAGAGTGCCCTCAAGTACCCCCTCCGCAGCCTCCCTGCACCCGCCCCCCAGGCTTGGCCGGGCGGTCTTCTGTGGAGTAACAATCCAGGCCCACATCTCCTGCCAAGGCAAGGGCAAAGGGACTCCTGTTCACAGGAAATGAAGGCTCGTCCTTGAGATCATGGAGAGGAGTAAGACACTGGCAGAGGTGGGGAGGCCGCTCGGGGCTGTAGTAGGCAGTGGAGGGGAGGCCGCTCGGGGCTGCAGTAGGCAGAGGTGGGGAGGCCGCTCGGGGCTGCAGTAGGCAGAGGAGGGGAGGCCGCTCGGGGCTGCAGTAGGCAGAGGTGGGGAAGCCACTCGGGGCTGCAGTAGGCAGAGGAGGGGAGGCCGCTCGGGGCTCAGGGCACGTCCAGGGAGAGCCTTGGTGGGGTAGCGAGCTGGCCACCACAGTGGCCCTGGGGGCCGGAGCCCACCCTCCAACCCCAAGTAAAGTGTACTCCTGGGGCGCGTCTGGGACAGAAGGCTGGGACACAAGAGGTAGAAGAGGATATGAAGCCATCCCACCACCTTCCCTGGACCACCTTCTCCTCTTCCACACAGCGAGGTCACCCCATCAGTGTCACTGTCCAGCAGGCTGCACTGAGCCCTCCCGCGGCCCAGGCCTTTTGTGGAGGGCCACAGCTGTGCCTCTGACTTTGCCGCTTCCTACATCAGCCCATTAATTACCCAGTGCTCCGCACAGCCACCGGCTCACTCAGTGCCCCGGCCCTGATGGCACCAGGAAACCCCCAAACCCTGTGAGGAGAGCAGGAGGGCTTCTTTACGCAGAAGAGGCAAGCTACCCGCAGCCTGTAACAGCTGTGCTCTGTGCTACCCCAGACCCAGTCCGTGCTGGTGCCTACAACACGGTCTGACCTCAGGGGCGGGGGCGGGGGGTGGGGGAGGGAGGCGGCCGAGCCACTGCAGCAGCTGCCGGAGAGCGAGCACCTGTCCTCAAACAGAGCAAGAAGGAGGCCCTGGGGCCGGTGATCCCACTGACAGCCAGAGAGGGGCTCCCCCACAGCCCCCAATCGTGCCAAGAGGAAGGGCTGTCGCGCAAAGACCCCCTGAAGCTCAAACAGTCAAACTGGAACACGCTCCTGCAGCAAGGTCGGCTGGCTGGGTGCCGGGACTGCCACTGCCTGCAACCTCATCCTGGGGCCGAGCGGCAGACCACAGCCTGGTGCTCTAGGGGCCCATCCAGTCCCAGGGCACGACCTGTCCAGGCAGCTTCCACAGCAGGATGGAGACCTCATCACCCACAGCGGGAATCCAGCGCGGGAACCAGGCTGCCGCCCTCCTCTGCCGGCTCTGGCGCACAGCCCCATGCAGCAGTCCAGAGGCCTGAGTGCGCCCAGCACACCTGCCCAGCACCTGTCCTGCGCCACCACACCAGGAGCTCACACGCTGGGCCCGCACTGACCTCTGTGGACCTTCCTGACCCATCAAACACCAACAGAGCAGGGCTCTCCCTGGGAAAAGGGACTCTGCCAGAGCCTCGGCCTCGGGGTCTGCAGAAGGCCTGCTGCAGCTCCGAGCAGACGCTGCCCCCCGGGTCTCAACCTGCCCACCCTGACACCACGGGTGGCCTCTTCTGGGTGTTGAAAACAGTGACTGAGCAGCAGGTTTCAAACCACAGCACCGAACCTCAGGTCCGAAAACCAGTTTAGTAAGTCACAGCAGCTTTTTCTTTCATGAGTAGCGCAGGACTCAGCAGGAGGAGCAGCAGCACACGTGGCCGTGGTCAGCGTCGGCACGGCTAGAAACACCGGATTATCAGATTCTTGGCGTGCGTCCACCCCAGGCAGCAACAGCCCATGCCCTTCTCACTATGGCCGCGGTCCCGGGTCTGACTGGGTGACGGTGAGGGGGGATCTCCGTCCCTCCTATCTGACCGCTCCGTTCCACTCTGCTCTAGGAGGGGGTGAGCAAGAGGCCAAGTCAAGCACCAAGCAGGGAGACAAAATGAGACACAACTGACGCTCCCTGCGTACAGAATATATGTTGGCCGAATGCACAGACGGGCAGGTGGGTGGACGAGTAAAGAGTGCACGGGGCAGAGGATGAATGAACAAGAACATTCCAGGTGAGACTGGTGAAGGGGGGAAGCGGAGGGGGGAGGAGGAGGAGGAGGAGAGCAGGAGAGGAAGGCCCTGTGGAGGAAGAAGCAGGGCCACGCGGGCCCCACCTTCCTGCTGGACAGAGTGGCACTCACCTCTGCGCGGCTCCAGTCCGAAGCCCTCAGAGGCCAGGGCCTGGCAGGAGAAGGTCTTGGCCACCACCTGCTCCACGGGTGTGAGGGTCAGGGCCTGGGGCTTGCCGGAGCCCAGGCCGGGGCCGTGGGCCGCCTTCCGGAGGTCGCCCAGCTTGCGCCGCACCACGGCCCGCAGGTCCCGCCACTTGTGCTTCAGGTCCACCACGTCGCGGCGGCAGTAGCCCAGCGCGTTCACGGCCTGCAGGATGCGGCTCCACACACGGTACCTGCGGGTGGGCTCGGCCCGCAGCAGCCCCGTGCCGAACAGCAGCTGGTGGTGCTTGCTCACCTTGGACACCAGCACCTCGGTCTCCTGTGGGCAGAAGTTGGGCTTCCTCTTCTTGGCCCGGGTAGCGCCGGGCCCCACCATCCGGCCACGGGGCCCAGCTGCCAGGTCCTTCCTCGGGCCGGTGGTGGGTGATGAGGTGGGCTCCGGCATCTGGCTGCCTTCAGGGGCAACCCCAGGCCCTGGAAAGGCATCAAAAGGCGGATGTTTAAGGCCCTGGGCCCATGAGGCTCTGGCGGCCGCTCCCTAGGGCACCTGTCTTTGGTTTCTGCTTCAGGGCGGTCCTGGCCACCACCCCTCCCTGCTGGGTGTCCTGACACCTGGGCCCAAGATCCCCTAACCCTAACACTGCCTCACTGGGTGCCGTCAGCAAGCACGCAGCTTCTGGGTCACAGTGCCCCATCTCCAAGACAACACACCCCTAGCCCTGCCTGCCCCTGTAGCCACCATAGGGGTGCAGGAGCTAGGCAAGCCAGGCTGCAGCCTTGGGCCCTCTCCAGGGTCTCCTGCTGTCAGCCCTGGGCTGCGCTGCTCCTGGGGTCGGCCCTCAGCTGTGGACAGCCTTGCTGGCTGGTGTGCTAGAAGGCTCCTGCCTGCCCACAGCACGACTAAGAGCCCCCTGAGCGCCAGCCTCGGCTTCCCCTCCCCAACTTGGGCCGAGGCCGGTGGGGAGATGCGGTGGCCTGGTCAGCAGCCTCACCCCCCTGCCATCCTGTACCTCCACAGCCCTCCACCCCACGGGGGAACAGGGCCACGCTAGGAACAGTGGCAGGGTCTCTGCATCTTTGCTCACATGTGAGCGCTGTCACTAGCAGGACCAGCTTCCTGGAGGCAGAGACAGTGCCCGACACCACAGGCTCCCTGGTGCAGGTCTGAGCCCCATGGGAGGAGCGCTCAAGAAGCAGGCCTCTCCCCGGGGGCCTGGCATCCCAGAAGCACCCGGAGGGGGCCTCTCCACCAGGAGGCATGCCCACCAGGATACCCACAGAGGCCACTGCACCTGTTCCTCCCCAAACACACCAAGCACCCTGCCACCCCTCCCCAGCCTACTGTACAAGGACAGTTGAGCTTGGGGGTGAGGGGCCACATGGCAGGTCCAGAGCCCCCGGCAGGAGCGCCCCTGCTTGGTCCTGAGCCTACAGGGCTGGCTAGCTCTGGCCGCCACCCGGCTTCCAAACTGCGGCCTGTCTGGGCTGGCTGTACTCTCGGCCCTCCTCAGAGGAGGGCCTGATGGGGGACAAGGGATGCAGGTCCCCAGCCCCCAGCCCCAGACTCCTCCCTGCAGCTCCCGCCTGCTGACCCCACCCTCCTCAGCGCCTGCCTCTCTAAGCCACCTCCCCAGGACCCCCCAGACCCAGCATCTGAGCGAAGTACCTCGCTTCCTGGCCCTCAGGACAATGGGTATGCCCGCCGGCCCCAGATCACCTTCCCCGTTCTTCCCCGAACAGGGGTTCTGCAGCTTGCTCTCTGGCGACGGGCAGGGGAAATGACGGATTCCATACTCGGTCCAACATCTAGCGCACTCTACAGACAGCAAGGGACAGTCACGATTACTCAGCTCAGGGCACTCCTGGCAGCGCCAAGCCCCCCAACACACACAGCAGGCACCCAGGACCTGAGACGCTCCACTCAGGGCTCCTCCTCCAGGAAGCCCTCCCTGCCTGCTGCATCCTCTGCTAAATGCCAGCAAGGAGTTTAGAACTTTAGGTGTTCCAGATTTTTCTCTGAGCCAGTTCTGAAAGATGACTGCCAACTAGAATACAACTCCTAGGCCAGGGCCTGCAGGGGCATCTATTCCCAGTCAGCCACAAAGTACAAAATGGTAAGTGCGGCTCCAGCATCGGTAAGGCGATTCACAACTGCCGCACCCTCCACACTTGCAATCATTCTACTGCATTTTATACAAGTGCCATTCCAGCAGGGCGCAGTGGCTCAGGCCTGTAATGCCAGCACTTTGGGAGACCGAGGCAGGTGAATCATGAGGTCAGGAGTTCAAGACCAGCCTGGCCAAGATGGTGAAACTGTCTCTACTAAAAATTAGAAAAATTAGCCAGGCGCCGTGACGGCCGCCTATAGTCTGAGCTACTTGGGAGGCTGAGGCAGAAAACTGCTTGAACCCAGGAGGCAGAGGTTGCAGTGAGCCGAGATCAGGCCACTGCACTTCGGCCTGAGTGACAGAGCAAGACTGTCTCAAAAAAACAAAAAAACAAACAAAAAAAAAAACTGCCGTTCTGTAGCGTACCGGAGATGAAAAGCAAAGCCACACTGCTTGTCCCCACCCAGCTGTGCGGAGGCAGACACGCGAGCTCCACCCCGCCCGGCTCCCAGTCCCCACACGGGTTTGGGCCCCACACAGAACACATCATAATTTTCTCTCATATTATTTCTATTAGTTCACAAAACATTTCTGGACTCATTTCACTGAAATTCATTGATCCTCAGATGCGCCTTATAAAAGCATCTTCTCATCTCAGGAACCAAGATGTGCCTTTCCATCCACGGCACCCCAGAGTCAAAGACACAGTAAGCACCAGGCTGACACCTCCAAAGCTGGACCCCACATGCCTGCCTACAACCTGTTCTCCCGAGACTGTCCTGGTAGGTCACAGGGCACTGCTGGCTTGAAAACGCTCTCCCACCACGCCCGCAGCCTCCAGGCTGGGAAGTCCTCTCCCACCACGCCCGCAGCCTCCAGGCCTGGAAGTCCTCTCCCACCACGCCTGCAGCCTCCAGGCCTGGAAGTCCTCTCCCCCCACACCCTCAGCCTCCAGGCCTGGAAGTCCTCTCCCCCTACACCCTCAGCCTCCAGGCCTGGAAGTCCTTTCCCACCACGCCCTCAGCCTCCAGGCCTGGAAGTCCTCTCCCCCCACACCCACAGCCTCCAGGCCTGGAAGTCCTCTCCCACCACGCCCTCAGCCTCCAGGGCCAGGTTGGCACAGTGGGCCCCAGGGTGGCATCCCAGAGCCAAGTGCCTGAGGCAGCAGCTCTTGTAAAGGCCCTTCGTGCAACCCTAGAGAAGTGACCCTAGGGGCCGCCCTGGTCAGCTCCCACTCCGTGTCCCTCTAGGGGGCCCTGCAGCCCAGCGTGACAGGGAGGGAAGGACTGCTCCAAAGGCTCTCACGGAAGCCCCAGAGGTGGGAGATGTCCCAAAGGCCTCTGGTCCATCCTTCTGCCCCCAGACAGTGTTGCCCGAACCACACAGGCAGAGAAAGGCCTGTGGCCACACAGACTCGGGGAAGTGTCTCCAGTGTCCAGCTCACTGTCCTCGACTGTGGCTCACTCACCCTCCAGCTCTGGGCCTGGTGGGGGAAGGGAGAAGCCTGCAGAAGGAAGGGAAGGCAGCTGCCCGGCTCATTTCAGGGTGGAGGTTTCTGCAGGGCAGAGAACTGCAGCCCAAATCAGATCAGAGTCAGAAGACAACTCTCTGCGGGGGGCCACCTGGTTCTCCCCAGAACTAAGGCACATCTTGGTTCCAGAGATGTGAAAACTCTCAGGGAACAGCTGCAGCCTGGAGACAGACACTGCCCTGGGTAAACCAGGCACCCGACAGAGGCCCTGGCCAGGCCCGGAGGGGCTGCTACTCACAGACGTCTCTCAGTGTTTGATGACCTGAGCCTCCAGCATGGGCCCCTCTCCCAAGAGGGCAGGGCCTGTCCCTCCAGCTCCCAGCAGGCCCCTCTCCCCAGGCACCCGCACCACACTCTCTCTGCAGAGACACGATCTCCAGGCCAGAAACCCTGGACAATGGCCTGTGAGAGGATCCAGGGGATCCACTTGGTGACTGGGCTCAGCCTCTGCCCAGAAATGGGGTCCCACAGGCCCCTCCCCAGGCCCCCAGAGAGACCACAGACTCCGCTGTCACTCAAGAATACGCCATCGCCGCACCACGTTGCATCCACTCAGCCCACCCAGGTCCTGCCCACTGCACCCACGTTATTCCATGCTGTTCGCCACGGCCCTCAAGGGGCCAGTACCCTCCGCCCACCTGAGCCACCTGAACCTAGAACCTGGCAGGGACAGGCCTGGGACATGCACTGTTTGCTTTTGAATAGAGTAATACACACAAATTACAGAAAACATGTAAATGCTGACAGTTATAAATAAAAAAATAAAGAGCACAACATGCAGAGATAATCATTATTAGCACTGGGGGTGGCAGGGTGTCTCACACAGTCAAACGCTGCGTGTGGCCTCCCCTCTGCCATGTACCACGTTCACCATGAGGAGCAGCATGCACGCAGGTCACTCGGGGTCCTGACAGCGTGATTTCCACACCCACATCGCATTCCTTCACAGCTGTGAGCTGCGCCGTTTCCCTGTAGCCAGGCACTTACAGTATGTCTGTGTCAGCACACGCACAAATCATACACGGTGAACACCTCCACGTGTGTCTCTGACTATCTCCTAAGCCAGCGTCCAGGAAGAAGTGTGGCTGGGCTAAGAGAGGGAACGCTCCCGGGTGCCCGGAAGCTGGCTGCTCCTGGCGCCCCACGCCCACCCTCCCGTGGACCCTGCTCCCGCCCAGGCTGGGTCTAGACACTTTCTTTCCCTCCCAGGTCACTGTGCGGCTGACCCCTGCTGGTGCGCCGATGAGACGTCCACACCTCCCAGCTGTGCACGGAGCTGGCCCATCTGCATGGAGTGTGGGAGCTTTCTTCCATGTATGTGAGTGCTTTGTGAGTTGACACTCGCTAGTTGGCTTTTTGCTGCTGTTGTCCAGAGGAAGTTACGATGACGCGAGGGCCCGAACGTGCTGCACAATCAGGGTGGTGGGACCTCAGCACGCAGCAGGGACTGGGCAAATGCAGCTGACGCTACACCTACGGGGACTTCATCCGGGCCTCACCGTCCCCCGGAAGGCCTTGCCCAGCTTTGAGGGTCCTGGAAGGCCCCACCCACACGGAGGGCCAGGAGCTAATGGGAGCAAAGGAGTGGCCGAGCCCGGTTCACACCCGCGCCGAGAAGCAGCTGCAGCCCTGACAATTTTCAACAAACCCAGACAACACTGGTGCTTTCTGACAGACGTAGAATCAGGTTTCAAATCACTTCAAAAAGACAACAGGCAAGAAAAGCACGTTTGCAAATGATGGCGTAAACTTCTAAGTAATTCCTAAACAGAAATCATAATGGAAAGTTACTGATATTGAGAACTGAACAAAAATTTAAAATACTATATATTTCAAAATATCTGATATTCAACTAAAAAAGTTTCTTGGGAAATTTTTAATTTTAAATGCTTTTATTAAAAATTAATAAAATTGAATATTAAACATGAATATGGTAAACATTCAGTCTGGGAGTCAGAAAATCAAACAGCATCAACTCAAAGAAAGGAGGAAATGATGAAACTATGAACAGAAATCAATCACAATTTAAAACCAGCAGCACAGAAGGGGTCCAGAAAGCCAGCAGCCGCATCTCTGTAGAGACCTGCACAACTGCCGGTCTCTGTCAATACTACTATAAAAGAAAACAGAGAAGGCACAAATACAGAGTATCAGGAATGAGAAACGGGACATGGTTCAGACGCCGTTGCCATGAGAGAAGCAGCAGCCCCCACGGGCCCCCGGCAGCCCTGCCCGTGCTTCACGGGTGTTGAGGCATCCATCCATCTGTATGACCTGACCCTGACATTGCAAAGCTCATGAGCAGCAGGGCGGGCAGGGCTGAGACCAAGACAGGCAGGATGGGTGGACAGGGCCGGGACCAGGGCAGGTAGGGTGGACAGGGCCGGGACCAGGGCAGGCAGGGTGGACAGGGTCTGGACCAGGGCAGGTAGTGTGGACAGGGCCAGGACCAGGGCAGGTAGGGTGGACAGGGCCAGGACCAGGGCAGGTAGGGTGGACAGGGTCTGGACCAGGGCAGGCAGGGTGGACAGGGTCTGGACCAGGGCAGGTAGGGTGGACAGGGTCTGGACCAGGGCAGGTAGGGTGGACAGAGCCAGGACCAACCCGGGACCAGAGCAGGCAGGGTGGACAAGGCCAGGACCAGGGCAGGTAGGGTGGACAGGGTCTGGACCAGGGCAGGTAGGGTGGACAGAGCCAGGACCAACCTGAGACCAGAGCAGGCAGGGTGGACAGGGCCAGGACCAGGCAGGCAGGTTTCTGCATCTGCATCTTCACCATCACATGAGAGTGCCCCAGTGTCACAATTGATAGTGAAAGGCTACTGTATACAATTTCATTTCAGTAAGTTGAACATTTAGATAAAACAGTCAAATTTCCAGAAAAATACAACTTAACAAAACTGACCCAAGAAGAAACAGAAAGCTTGAATAACGTTTTACGACTAGAGGAATTAATTGGTAGTCAGAAAATCTTTCCACATAGGAAAACACTAGAGATGCAGTTTTACAGCAAAATCCAGAAACATTTGAGAAATACATAATCCAGTTCTTCCTCTAACTCACCACGAATGAACCACCATCTCCACTCAACACTGCAGGAGGGGTTCCAGCCAGGAAGAGAAACAACAGGTGAGAGCATTGGAAAATGGGCAAAAACCCTGTCATTACGCACAGACACCACCAGCTACAGAGAAAGCTCAAAAGATTCCACAGATAAATCATTACAATTAATTAAAAGGGTTTAGCAACACATACCAGTACACAAAAATCATTACACCATACAGGAAAAGCCTGGTTTCTTCAACAAATACACTTGTAGGGAAATAAAAAGAGACAGAGGGAACCCAGAAACAGAGACACACTCAAGGAGGAGCACGGGTCAGCCTCGGGAGGAGCACGGGTCAGTCTCGGGAGGAGCACGGGTCAGCCTCGGGAGGAGCATGGGTCAGGCACAGGAGGAGCACGGGTCAGCCTCGGGAGGAGCACGGGTCAGCCTCGGGAGGAGCACGGGTCAGGCACGGGAGGAGCACGGGCCAAGAGCAGCACGGGGTCTCTCCAAGGAAGAGCGCTGCTCAACCGCAGCAAGGGGTCTCAGGAGGCTCCATGTTAAACAGCATCTCTGAAATAGATACTCCCAGAGGCCGGCAGCCACTTCACTGCAGAGCAGGTACAGCGAACAAAACGAGCTGTCACCGTGGAAATCTGGTCATGCATAAAAGGAGCCCTTCTGTTTCAGAGACACGCTGAAATATCACCAGATGAGATGATCTGCTACCTGGGATTTACTCCAGAATGACACGGCGGGGCGTGGGCACACGTGCAGCCAGACGGGCCACGAGTGGCTGGGGAGGAACCAAGGGACACCAGGGGCTGCGACGTGACTGTGCCTACTTGGGTGTGTTTAAAAGTTTCCGTATTTAGAAAATTAAAATATAAAACACTCAAAAATTAAATAAAATGTCTGGACTTTCTATTATTATTATACTGTAAGTTCTTGGGTACATGTGCAGAACATGCAGGTTTGTTACATAGGTACACATGTGCCACGATGGTGTGCTGCCTCCGTCACCCCGTCATCTACATTAGGTATTTCTCCTAATGTTATCCCTCCCCTAGCCTCCCACTCCCCTGCTATCCCTCCCCTAGCCCCTCACCCCCCTGCTATCCCTCCTCTAGCCCCCCCACCCCCCAACAGACCCTGGTGTGTGATGTGCCCCTCCCTGTGTCCATGTGTTCTCATTGTTCAACACCCACTTATGAGTGAGAACATGTGGTGTTTGGTTTTCTGTTCTTGTGTCAGTTTGCTGAGAATGGTGGCTTCTAGCTTCACCCATGTCCCCCATAAAAAAAGACATGAACTCATCGTTTTTATGGCTGCATAGTATTCCATGGTGCATACGTGCCACATTTTCTTCATTAGGTATTTCTCCTAATGCTATGCCACCTATAGCCCCCCATCCCCCCCACAGGCCCCAGTGTGTGATGTTCCCCTCCCTGTATCCATGTGCTCTCATTGTTCAACTCTTACTTATGAGTGAGAGCATGTGGTGTTTGGGTTTCTGTTCTTGTGTTAGTTCACTAGAATGATTTCCAGCTTCATCCATGTTCCTGCAAAGGACATGATCCCATCCTTTTTTATGGCTGTACAGTATTCCATGGTGTATATGTGCCACATTTTCTTTATCCAGTCTATCATTGATGGGCATTTGTGTTGGTTCCAAGTCTTTGCTATTGTGAACAGTACCACAATAAACAGACGTGCACATGTGTCTTTATAACAGAATGATTTATAACCCTTTGGACATATACCCAGGAATGGGATTGCTGGGTCAAATGGTATTTCTAGTTCTAGATCCTTGAGGACTCGCCACACTGTCTTCCACAATGGCTGAACTAAAAAAGCCAATTGTGTGCACACACCAGTAAGAAGCACTTGGAAAATGTCATATTCAGAATGGTACCACTTACAACAGCAGGGAAACAAAGTTTTCACTTTGTTGAAATGAATTTAAGAAAAGATATGTAAAATCTTTACAGAGAAAGTTATAAGACTTCATTGAAAGACGTTAAAGAAAACTTCACAAATATACAGACATGGGTGCTTGTTCACGGACTGGAAGGCTCAGAACGATAAAGAAGTCACTTCTCCCACGCGGACACAGGGGACGCTAGGCAACCCCAAACTCCAGGGTGCGACAGGTCATCCTAACCCTTATGCTCAACATCAAACGGTCAAACACACCCAAGGCACTTCTGTAGGAAAAAAGAGGGCAATTCGTTCTAAAAAATACTGAGAAATATAGTAAAGCTTTAGAAATTCAGGTGGATTTTGGCACAGGAATAGCAAACTTGACCAGAGAACCCAAATGGAAACTTTAACGATCACAGAGCTGTCACTGCAGGTCTGCAGAAGAAAGGCAGATTAAACAGTTCACACGTGTTCTTCACACAGAGAAAAACAACTTTAGAGCTTCCCCTCCACCCTCATCCCACCTCACACCATAAACAAAAATCAAAGGTCAATTAAACATAAAAAACAAATTGTTCAATCTTTAGAGAGAAGAGAAAGATGACAGCATTACCATCTTGTGATAGAAAGTGCGAGCCCTGAGGGAGTGATGGATAAACTCAAGGCCATCCCGGCTTGGAACTTCTGCTTCGCAGCACACATCCCAGGGGGAAGCTGGCCCGGCCTGGATCGGGCTGTTTAAACCCACCTGACAAGGCTTTCCTCTCCAGAATACAGGAGGGAACTCCGCAAACCCACAAGCACAAGACAAACCCGAGGGAAAAACAGACAAAAAGTGCTCACTGGCAGGAAGACCCAAATGCCCAACAAACACAAAAAGGTGATCCATCCCATTCACTATCAGAGAAACATTCGTTCTGACCAGAGGACAAGCCACACCCACCGGTTTGGCAAGACGTCGCTGTCCAACACCCCTGGGTGCTGACAAGCATGTGGGACAAGGAGGGCTCTGACGGGGCCTGCATCGACTCGGCTGCAGGCGGCCCAGCCCAGGAACGCCACCCCATGGCCTGCGGAGGCCCTGGCATGGGCACAGGCTGTGAGAGACAACACGGGAGCCAGCCTCAGTGTCCCTGAGACACGGAACAGGCGCAGATGCCGCGGGGTGCTCACAGAACCACTGACGTGATGCAGCGTGGGAATCAAAGGAGCCACAGCCGGGCACAATGGGGAGGCGCTCATAACACGGCGCGGAAAAGCAGCACACCGCAGAGAAACACACATCGTCCGAGCCCAGGGAAGTGAAACCTGCACAGCTCAGCAGCACGCAGCTCACAGGGACATTCAGATGCACAAGAAAACAACCAAGAAACAGCAAATGCGACAGTTCAGGGCAAGGAGGAAAGAGGCGGCGGGAGGAGCAGGGCCCTGGGGGTCAGGCTCACCATCTCAAAACCGTGAGATCCGAACCTGTATCTGCACCCCACGCACACGTGTGCACGCGCACACACACATACGCACATGCACACACACGCACACGCAAACACGCACAAGCGCACACACGCGCGCGCACGTGCACACAAACACGCACACGCGAACACACACATACACGAATGCACACACACGAACACGCGCACGCGCACATGCAAACACGCACGCACACACACGCGAACACGCGCACGCACACACACTCATGCATACGTGTGCACACACACACACACACAGTCTCGTGCCCGCCTAGCGTGCCTCGGAACACATTTTTAAGCAGCTGACATGGTGCCCTGCCAAAGACCACGCAGGCTCCCTTGGTCCATGGAAGGAAACTCCATCCACACCGGCCCATCTCCCAGGACCCTCTCATTCATCCCAGGCCTGCCTCCTCTATTCTCCACTAAGCACACCCTCCCCGAGGGCCCTCCCTCACCTCCTTAGTTCACAGAGCCCACCACTCTGGGCCAGCAGTCCAAGACCCTGGGTCATTTCCTCCCTAACACACAAGAAAGAGGATCTCAGAACCATCCCAGTCAGAACACGGACGCCCTAAGAGCACGGGACTCACTTGTCTCTCTGCCTCCCGCCCGACCCCTAGAATACCTCCTGGCACACAGCAGACAGTGGATCAATGGTCCAGGCAGGAGGAAGGAGAAAAGGGAGGCAGAGGCGGGAGGAGACCAGGCCAGGGTGGCACTCGCAGGGTGCAGGAAGGATGGGGGCATCCTGGAGGACCTGGCCTGCGAGGCACTAAGTGTTGATGGCAAGATGAGGAGAGGGCACTTGGTGATGTCACCAATGGCCATCTGCACCCATGTCCCCCTGGCTGCCATCCTATCCCAGCAGGGCTGAGGCAGGCACCAGCAGCCCTCCTGAGCACACGTTGCTCCCTCTCTGCAGGGCTGGTGGGGAGACAAACCCAGGGCCCTGGGGGCCGCCAAGGAGCCAGTGAGGGCCCCTCACCCAGCCTCATTCCCTAAACAGGCTGCCCTGGGGACCAGCCCCAGCCAAGAGCCAAGCAGAGCTGCGAGGGAGGACACTCACAGCCCAGCAGAGAAGCGCCCCAGGTGGAGGAAGACCCTGCTGCACAGCTGGCTGAGCCCGAGGCCCGGCCCTGGGTGGAGAGACGTAAGCAAAGGGCCCGAGCTCCGATGCGGTCCTCTGCCCGCACCCAGACAGCCCTCACGGCGGCCGCCCTGACCCAGGTATCAACTCATGGGCCTGCCCTCTTGAAGGGCCAGATCTGCGGGCCACGCTGATGGCAGAGGGGAGAGCGGGGGCAACCGTGGCATTCAGGTGTCATGAGGACCAAAGTGGGGCCAGCCTGCAGGGTCACAGTGGACGAGGTGAAGGGGAAGAATAGGGACTCGGTGCTCTGAAATACCTAGAAATAGACACCAGCTCTGCCCTGCACCAGCTACACAGCCCTGGGGTGACATTAGCAGTCCTGGGGCCTCAGTTTCCCCCTCTGCACAGAATGCCTGTCCCACACCACCATTAGGAAGGTCAGATGAGTCCTCCCTCCCCTCGGCCATTCTCCATCCACCAGCAGCCCGGTGCTCTGGGCACCAGCTCCATGCGAGGCATGAACTGGGATACCCAGGTCTGCCTGCAGGCAGGGCACAAGCTCCTCCTGCTCCTTTCCAGGGGCCTGAATCGCCTGAGCCCTGCAATCACTCCCCATCTTAGGACAAAGGCAACTTTTCTCAAAAGAACAGAACTGGTTACAGCTATCAGCATGACACAGTGAGGACCCTACCCACTGCCATCCCCCCCACTCCCACTGCCAGCTACCATCATTACCTAGGGGCTGATAGCCTTGTCTTGAGGGTCCCCCGAAAGGGCCACGGCTCCCCAGGCCACCTCCGCCGGTGATGGATCCGTATGACATCTTCTTACAGACGCCAGGGCCAGCAGCCTCCGCACTGAGCTGGAGGAAACAGGAAAAGCAGGGAGAGAAGGAGAAGAGACAGGGATTAAAGCTCCAATTCCAGGCACACAGCGGGCTCCCGCCCTCCCCAGCCACAGGAGCCTGGCTCCGCTGCACGCACTCCCTAGGCTTCTCACCAGCCCCCTAACAGCAGCCCCTACAGGGCCCCTTCAAGGTGACCTCTTGGTCCACTGGTCCCTATAGGAACACAGAAACACAACCTGAAGGAGGCGTGCCCCAGCCCTTCCCAACAGGGACCCCCAGCAAGGTCAGCCCTCTGGCGGGCTCTTAAAAACCAACCACCCCCCTGCCAGCCTCCCAGCTGGCTTCTGGGAGCACTGGGCCCCCACTGTGCCCCGAAACGCAGGCAGGATGGCATCCACTGCATGTGAGCCAGGCCCGGGCTGGGCTGAGAACATGGTGCTCACGCAGCCTGCCAGCATCTCCAGCTCCGTCATCCTGAGCAGCCGCACCCCATGGTAATGGGGCTGGGTCAGGCCCAGGTGGCTCTGCCTTGGCGGAATCCAACCTGCGCAGCTGGGCACAAGCCATGGGGCCTCTCTGGGCCTCAGTTTCTTCATCTGTGAAGCAGGGGGAAGAAGAGGACCCGCGTCTTAGGTGGCTATGAGAGGTGACTGGACAGACATTAAGGCTGGTGAACAGCAAGCGCCCAACACATAAGTCACGGCACTGGTGCCATCCTAGGCATGGCACTGGCTATCCCTGGCCTGGGGAGCTGGGCATCCTGCCCAAACCTCTCTTCCGCGGGCTGCAGCTCCAGGGACTCAGAGCAAGTGACCAGAGGACAGACGGGAGCGCTTCTGCTCAGACACTGCCAGTGTGTCCTCCCTGTGTGCAGGGTCCCTGTGTGACGGCTTCTGACTGGCCTATACCCTAATGCTGTCACTACAGAGCCCGCCAGCCAGGCCACACTCAGTTCTAAACACTGTGGGTGGCAAGGACTCCACCCACACAAACACCTGAAGCGGGAAGGCAGGTTTAAGAGCAAAGTAAGCCCCACTGAGTGCAGCCCAAGTCCCTGGGGCTGGGGGAGGCATGTGGCCCCACGTTCCCTCCAGGCAAGAAGCCCGCCTGTCCCATCCAGCCCCCCAGAGCAGGGCAGCACCAGCACCCATCGACCCAGTGGGCCCCAATGCCCTGCTCAGAACAGTCCGGGACCCAAACAGCTCTGACTGCTGCGGACTGCACCTGCCAACATCCCCGCACTAGAAACTCAAACGGAGCCTTCTGAAAACAGTAAGAATTCGTTTTGAAATAACCAAGCCATTCCTGGGAACACAGATGACATTTTTGTCAACGACGACCACATTTGCCAAAATAAAACCCCTCCGAGGGACGCGACGCTGCCCTACAGTCTCGGCACCCTCCGGGCAGGTCTGGCAGGACAGCCGGGCTCACACCTGCTGCTGGCGCAGGCCGAGCTCTGCTCAGAGCGCAGGAAGACGTCCAGCCCCATGCAGGGAGGCAGCGGCAGAGGGTCCTCAGCCCCTCTCTCCACGGGTCTCAGGCCTCACATCCCAGGCACCTGCCCAGTCACCACAGGCCTCCCTCCCCTCTCTCCACACTGCCTGGAACAGGGAGGGGGGCAGGAGATTGGGTCTCAGTGGAAGACAGGAGGTGGGAGATGTCTGCTGGCCTGGGGGAGAGCAGGCTCTGAGGGGGGGTGGGATTGCAGGACCCCCGAGTGAGAGGCAGGGCTCAACTCCACAAGCAGAGAGCTCCACGCACGTGCTGGGGCCTCATCGGGGAAAAGCTCAGATGTGGAAGACAACCCAAGACACGTGGGGAAACACAGCACGGAGGAAACAGACACGAGCCAGAGAGGGGCCTTCAACACGTAACAGCACAGCAGCTAGCGCTTCCTTCACGCTTGGCACGTGCCAACCCACGAAGGCGCTTTACTCTGCGCACAGCTCATCCCCACAAGCCTCTAAGCTGGGGCCATGATGATCTTTACCTCGAAGCTGAGGAAACTGAGGCACGGAGAGGTGAGGTCACTTGCCCAAGGCCACCCAGCTGGTAAGTGGTGGAGAAGGTTTCAGATCCAGGCATCTGGTTCCTGCACCCGTGTTCTCTTTACTGCCCTCAAAGGAATGAGCCCAGATAACAAAGGCTGCATTAACAGCCCCAGGACAGGAACAGGATGCCAAGAAAGGAGCTTTCAGAGAACACAGAGGAGCAACAAGAAGCCAACATGGGGAGCAGCAGCAAAGGGCTCCAGAGAAGGGGCAGGCTGAGCGGGGGTCTCCAGAAACCAGAGCACGATGACATGCGGGGGTGCGGGCGGGCAGAGGAAGTGACCAGCCCTGTGCAGGCGCCTCTCCATCCGAGTGAGGGAATTCCAGAAAGGGTAGGAAAACCAGGGGAAGAGAATCAGCAGGAACAGCATTCACACCGATCCCAGGCCGGAGCTCATTCAAACTGGGTAGGGCTCCTCACGCCCCATGAGACCTCAGGGCACCTGGACAGGCAACCAAGTCCCACATCCAGCATCAGAACCCGTGGTGACCAGGAGATCTCCACAGCTCCAGTGCTGGGAGGAGAACCGGTGTGAGGACCAAGGAGGCCATTGCTGACCCCTGGGGCCCCCAGACCGCCCCTCCATGCATGCTTTCTCGGGGGAAGTACTCAAGGGTGAGCTCTGCCAAAAACCAGGAACCATCTGAGGAGGGAGGAAGGCCTGGACTGCCTGCAACCAGAGGAGGCTGAAGGGCACCCAGGGCAAAAGCTGTGTCCAGGCAAGGAGGGCAACCTGCTAACAAGGCCCTGACAGAACGTTCTAGAGAGACTTCTTCAAGAAGAGGAAGGCTGAACCACTAATGTGAAGGAAGGTGAGACTGAGAGAGCTAGGAGAGCTTCAGGCTAGGCTCCTGAGAAGTACAAAAACATCAGGCAAACAAAGGCACTCACAAATGCCAGGGAAAACAAAAGGCTGGGCAGGGACGGAAAACCATCCTGGTTTCCAATGACTAGGCTGAGCCCAGCAGCACACCTGGCTCTAATTAGGAAAGCCCTACTCTCCGTGAGAGTGTGACATCACTGTAGCTACACTAAGAGGGGGGAAGCAGGAAGTGTGTGCATGTGTGTGCACATACATGTGTGGGCATGTGTGTGCATGCATATGTGTACATGTGTGCGCGAGTGCATAAATACATGTGTGCATGAGTGCATAAATATGTGTGTGCATGTGTGTGTGCATACGTGTGGGCATGTGTGCACGTGTGTACATGTGTGCATGAGTGCATAATGTGTGTGCGTGCACATGCATCCACATGTGTGTGCATGCATGTGTGTGCATACGTGTGGGCATGTGTACGTGCATGTGTGCACGTGCACGTGTGTGCGTGCGCGTGTGTGAGTGCATACATACGTGTATACGTGTGTGCATGTTTGTGCACATGCATGCATGTTTGTACGTGTGTGTGTACATTTGTGCATGTGTGCACCTCTGGGTGTGTGTGCATGAATGTGTGTACATATGTGGGGGGTAAGTGTGTGCCTGCGTGGGTGTATGTGCTTGTGTACCTGTGAGAGAGCAGGTACTTGTGTGTGCAGAGAGACTTGAATCCTCACCTTGCAAGTCAAAAAATAATTCCTAAACGTTTAAAAAATCCAGAAGCAATACAGGCCTATTATTTAAAGAAGAGATATATATCAAAAGAATCTACTAGAAGATGCAGACACTGTTGACTCTGGGGAGGGGGATGGAGGGTGGCTGGGGATGACTGTTTTTCTTAATTAACTTTGCACAACTCATTTAACTCACTTATTCTCTAAACTACATGCACGTATAATTTTAAAGTATTAAAGCTGCATTTGTAAAACTGCAATGAAACAGCGTCTAGAAAGACGTGCCTGGAAACCAAGAGGAGGGCTGCCAGGGGGGTGTGCCTTCAGCAGACGAGAGCCAGGTGGGCACCCAGGGCTCCCCTCAAATCCCGGGGCGGTGGCCCCAGAGCACCTACCTTTGTCCCACGTGGCCCAGGGAGGTACAGCTGATGCCGGACACGGCCCAGTTCTACAGACACACCCCTCATGCCCCAGTGCCACCGTGCCAGCAGGCAGGCCTGTTCTGGCCACAGGACAGGAACTTCCACGGAGGAGCCAGCACTAACTGTCCCAGGCGAGGGCTCCTGCAGAGGCTTTCAGAGAACTTGGGAGGGGCGCTGGAACCCCAGGTCGGGGGTCCACCAGTCCCAGGGAAGCGGCTCAAGGGACCCTGAGCACAAGGCACTACTTGCCATCCCCTAAAATGACAGTGAGGCACTGAGGAGGTCAGCCAGGCCTGACGAGACTTCTGTTTGGGGGGGCTCCCTCTGCTTCAGGATGGAGGGCAGGCTGCTGGGGGCACATGAGGGGCTGGCAGGGCAGTGAGCAGGCAGCGGCAGGAGCCAGGACCTCAGGAGGGAGGGAGGGAGGGTCTGGCACGGAACCCAGACAGAGTCAAGGACAAGTCCCAAGTTCTGGCCCAGAAGGCAAGCAGTGCTCTGACTTCCTCGTACCAGAAAGTGAGGGGAGCCGTGTGCAGGGATGAGCCCAGAGGGCCTCCCACAGGCAGGCAGACACCCAAAGCCCTGGAGGTAGGGCTGGACACATAAGGAGAGTCCACTGTGCAGAAACAGTCGTAAGGATGAGACCACCCAGGGAGAGGAGCCACCATGCAGAGAGAAGAGGGCCCCGCAGACAACACAGATGTGGGGGCAAGCTGGGGTGATGTTAGCCAGAGGCCACGGAAGCCACTGCAGGGGGCGGTGGGGTCTCAGGGTTTCAGGACAGGGAGCACAGGAAGCTTGACGAGGGCCCAGGAGAGGCAGGAGCACTCACGGGAGGAGGGAAGGGATTCAAGTCTGAAAGAGCTCAGCCAAAACAGCTGGGGCCCCTGGGAGGACAGAAAGGCTGCCCAACTCCCCTCTGCTCTGGCCGGGCACGCGGAGGAGAGTGAAGACTCATGAGCGGCCCCACCACCGCCAAAGAGACCACCTAAGCGGACTCGCAATCTCATTTCGCCGCACGCAGGAGCATGGCACACCTCTGTTTGTTCAGCAGACTCAGAGAGGAAGGCCAACCTGCGGGCAGGGCCACCGCGTCACCGCAGGCAGAGGAGGCTGGTCTGGGAACACGAAACGGCAGTGCACATCTTCTGCCTACTCACGGCCCCACCTAGCCAGCCACTCCGGGCCCCTGGGGACACCTGGAATCCAGTGGGTGCAACCCTCCCATAGCTGGGGGACCACTCAGGGTCATGGCGCACTGAGCTGTACCAACCCCAATCCCCCAGGTGCCCCACGTTTCCACTTCCCTCCAGCGTTCAACTCAACCCCCAGCCTGCCCCAGCCACAGTGGCCCCGTGCCCACACCGGCACCCAAGGTCTCTGCGTGCCAGGCCCTGTCCTGCCCCGGCCTCAGCTCCTGCTGCACCCCCGCCCCATGCCCTCGCTCTCTGGGGGCCCTGCCTGGTGCACCCAGGCTGCCTCCCACCTCCTTGCCTTCACCCAGGCTGTGCCTTGGCTTCCTCCATGCCGCTCCTGCTCCTCCACCCTGCAGCCAGCTCACGCCCCACTTCTCAACCCAGCCGTCCCACCAGGCCAGCCAGGGGCTCCCATCCTGACCTTCCTGCCCACACCTGACCTCTGAGCCCGATGCTGACCACACACCAGGCCAAGCAGCGCCATGCTCCGTAAGATGTAGACACCCACCTGTTCCCGCCCTGGGGGAGGCTGCACGCCTGCTGGAGTCGTCCTCACCCAGTGCTGGCCCAGTCCAGTGCATCGTCACCCCAGCCCTGCCCTGACGCAGCATGTCCCAGCAGGCTAAATCGGAAACCCTGTCTCCTGCCCCCAACCAAGGATCCCCAGAGGATCGGTCCACCCCTTCACCGAGGGGGCAGAGAACAAGAAGCTCAGGTGCTGAGCCAGTGTCCTTGGGAGCTAGGCATCGCTAGCATCGCTGGATACCACACAAGTCCATGAGGAGGTGCTCTCATGCGTTCTGTTCTTAGGGGAGCTGGGGAAATCCCCAAAAGAGAACGTGACTGGCCGCAGGCCACTCAGAGACCACCTGCCTCACCTGAACCTGCTCGGCAGGCCTGGCCAGGGGCCTCACCTGTGTAAGCAGTGCTGATCGTCCTGACACAGTGAGGCAGGGGTTATAACCCCATACAAGAGGAGGATACTAAGGTCTGGGGTCAGCCAGCCATGAGTGCAGGGCATGGAACACCCCAGAAGGCATCAGACCCTCTGGGCGCAGCATGCCATTCCTGTCCCAGCAGGAGCACACTGCCAACCACGGCTGGCACAGCTGCCCTGCCAGGAGGACGGGTCAGCTCCCAGGCATGTTGGCTCACTCGGTGGGACTTCACCCGAACACCACAAGAATCCCCCGGAAGTGAGCTGAGGGCAGGGACAGGCTGTGGCGCAGGAGCCAGGAACGCAGCCAGGCACTGTGGGGCGCAGCCTCCAAGGCCTGAGCACAGCCAGAGGGAGCCAGGCCTTCCTAACCAAAGCGCTCTGCTGAGTTCAGGACACGGGGTGCCCCCAAGGCCTCCAGGAGAAGGCAGGCCAGCATCAGGGACTGCACATGGGCAGGGGAACCCAGCCAGGGCCAGCGCTCAGAGGAGGGAGGGCCGGGTAGCCAGAGGCACGGCCGGGAGGCGATGTGGCAGAGGACAGAGACGAGGCGTGAGGAGGACATGGAGCCCCTCGGGGGAGCGTGGCAAGGGCAGAGAGGGCAGTGGCTGAGCCAGATGCACCTGGGGGACGGGACGAGGGCCACAGAAGCCATTCGAGGCCCAGCTGGGAGGAAGCTGGCAGCCAGGCCAGGCCGGAGGGGTGGGCAGAAGCTGACAGGCTGTTTTGCCCAAGAATGGCCCAAGTCCCAGGGCTGCCTGAATGAGGCCAGACGGAGGTCAGGGACAATGACCCGCTGGCTCCCGAGGAGGCTTCCTACTGAGCCGCTTCCGCGCCCGCCAAGGCCAACCACAGACCCTCCAGCCTCGTGCCCCTCAGGCTGGCGCCGGCTTTTCCCAGGGCCCCTGGCCCCTGCCAGCCTGAAGGGAGCCGTCTGTCCTTGCACTGATCAGATCCTGTTTGCAGGGCACCGGAGGAAGTGGGGGTGCCAGGGAACGCCCACCTCAGTCAGGCGCGCCACCGCCCCGGCAACTCAGCCTGCCCCCAGGACAAAGCGCCCAGGCCCAGGAGGAGGGGAGGCCAGGCAGCAGGCCACACCAACTGCCTGCCAGGCTTCCAGTCCCAACTCCTGGGCTGTGGGGCCAGTGCGTGGGTCTCAAGCCCTTCAGTCAGGCTCCCGGACAGGGCCTCTGAGGTAGGGGGCTGGGCCCCACACAGGCAGAGAACACCCAGACAGATGGGAACAGGGTCCCCAGGCTGGGTGCCCAGAACAGCCCCAGCCCCTCATCCAGGATAGAGAGCGGTCGCTCACAGGGGTGGGCCACACAAAAGGGGTGGGCTGCTCACAGGGCACATCAGCTCTGCCGCCCGGGGTTTCCTCACCTGTAAACAGACAGCAGCCCCTCCCTCAGCTTCGGACACGCATTCTGTGACCTCTGACCCGAGCACCATGGTGGGGACACAGCAGCTCTGGACAGGCCTGACCTGCTCTCAGGGACTCTGAGCTCCAGATGGGGAAGGACAGGAACGCTGCACCACGCTCGCTCCGTGGGGGAGGAAACAACTCTCGTGGCTGGCTGGACGTGCCCAGTCAGTGAGGGCACAGGAGGCCCCTGACCGCTCGGGCTGGAGGACGCAGATGCAGGGATGGGCTCCTCGGGCAAGGCAGGGCTGAGCCACCCATGGAGACACACAGCCCCAGAGGCAACGGCGGGAAGCAGCACTGCCTCCCGGGAGCCAGGGCACACAGAGCAGCCCAGGGCCCACACCTGGACCGGGGCCAGGGCACGGGTGACCTGCGGCCTCCACAGTGCCCACCTGCAGACCCAGTGCAGGGGAGTGAGTCCTGGGGCAGGCTCTGGCCCCAGGTGGGCTGCTCATGAGTGGCCTCTTCTGCAGCCGCAGCCTCCCCTGTCCTCCAGGAACAACGCAGTGACGGGGGTGGGGCTGAACCTGCTCGGGGGGAGCGGAGGCTCGGGCTTGCCCTCGCACAGTGGCTGTGCGCTGCTTTCACACTCCCTAACTGAGCCTCAGGCCAGCTCCACCGCCAGCTGGAAAAGACAGAGGAAACTGTCAGTTCACAACCGGGTCGGGGGTGCCGCAAACAGGGAGCAGAGGCCCAGATCTGCAGCCAGCCCCACTGCCCGCTGCAGACCACTGAGAGACCTCAGCCACGCCCCAATACAGGAGAGACAGGCTGCACCCCACAACGCAAATCTCTGCTCCCCAAAGCCTGCCCTTTGGGGAAAACCACTTTCCACGGCAAAATCAAACTGCAAAGTTCAAGAGGAGAAAGTGAGGACAAGGCGCCCCGTCGCCTGCAGCAGGAGGGCTTGCTGTGCGGAGCGCGTGCCCACAGGAACCTCTGTGGGGGCCCACACTGCAGCTCCCCCGCTGGGTGCCCAGCTTCCACCACACCCCTAACACAGCCTCTCCGCGGGCAGTAATCAAGAGCAGTACGGGAAGGGGCAGTCCCAGGAAAAGTCAGCGCCTGTCTGACATCCCACTCACAGGCGGGAAGAGAGAGCCAGGACCCCGCGGAGCTGCGGCCTCAGGGTTTGCTGCCGGAGCTGTCCTCACCATGCGCCCTCAACAGACCCATGTTGACAACAGTAGGTCACCTCCCTGCCCTGGACACTCTCAGCCTCTTTAGACTTCTCCGGATAATCCCTCAAAGCATTCGGTGTGAGGCAGAGAACACAGCCTGAGTCCCCTTTCTGCTGCTGTAACAGAACTCCACACACAGGGGAGTTTATAAAGAAGAGATTTCCTTGGCTCATGGCTCTGGGGGCCAAGCAGTACAAGATGGAGGACGCCGGGGGTGGCGAGGGCCTCCGGTGAGAGCGCACAAGCCCGAGAGGCAGAGAGCAAGTGGCGGCCCTGCCTGTCCTCTCATCAGGAGCCCACCCCAGATATGGCAGTGACCACGAGCCAGTCACCTCTCAGGAGCCCACCCCAGATACGGCAGTGACCACAAGCCAGTCACCTCTCAGGAGCCCACCCCAGATATGGCAGTGACCATGAGCCGGTCACCTCTCACAGGGTAGTGGCCCTGTGTGTCCTCTCATCAGGAGCCCACCCCAGATACGGCAGTGACCACAAGCCAGTCACCTCTCAGGAGCCCACCCCAGATACAGCAGTGACCACGAGCTGGTCACCTCTCACGGGGTGGTGGCCCTGCGTGTCCTCTCATCAGGAGCCCACCCCAGATACGGCAGTGACCACAAGCCAGTCACCTCCCAGGAGCCCACCCCAGATACGGCAGTGACCACAAGCCAGTCACCTCTCAGGAGCCCACCCCAGATACGGCAGTGACCACAAGCCAGTCACCTCTCAGGAGCCCACCCCAGATACGGCAGTGACCACAAGCCAGTCACCTCTCAGGAGCCCATCCCAGATACGGCGGTGACCACAAGCCAGTCACCTCTCACGGGTCCCACTTCTGAATACAATGGTGACTGGATTTCAATGAGCTTTGGATATTCACACCACAACACAGTCCCAGCCCAGGAGCAGAAGACCCGGCCAAGTCCCAGCCCAGCCACGGGTCTGCTGTGTCCCAGCAAGTCCTGGCCCTTCAATCTTGTTTCCTCATCTGTAAAATGAGACCACAAAGGGAAACCTCAGAGGGTGGGAGGCAGACCAGTGAGATGAAATATGTGAGCCGCTCTGAGGTCCCAGGCAGGAACTCAAAGCCCCACTTCCAAGTCCCTGTACCCTCTGGTCCCTGGCCCCACCGTAACACACAGACATCTGGAAGGGTTCCTAGTCCCCCAGAAGCTCACAGCCACCATGCTGTGCTCGTAGAGGCCAGCCTCCACGCCACCAGCAAGGAAGAGGACCTTGCTGCCATCTCCCCTGTGACTGTGTAAGGGCCCGCAGCTCCCTGTACGCTGGTATCTGCCAGGGCTGGCCCTGCAGGGAGAGCCAGCCCAAGACCACACCACCCAGAGGAAACAGCGGGGCCTGGTAAGGAGGCAGGGAGCCTCTGGATCCTGTTCCTCATTCCTCCAGCTCAGTGCAGAGGCTGCTGGCCTGCCCTCTGTAAGAAAATGTTGTACAGATCCATCACTGGTGGAGGTGGCCTGGGGAGACATGGCCCTTTTGGCAGGAACCAGGGAGGAGAGGGAGAAGAGGTGGGGGTTAAAGCTCCATTCAGGGTGCACCATTCAGGGTGCACAGGGGCCTCATGCCCCTCCCTAGCCCCATGAGCCTGGCTCTGTGGCACCCATTCCCTAGGCCACCCCTGGCTTCTCACCAGCCCCCAAAGAGCAGCTGCCACAGAGCCCCTTCAAGGTGGCCTCTTGGTCCACTGATCCCTGCAGGAACAAGGAAACACAGCCTGAAGATGGTGTTGCCAGGGAATACTGAGCTGCCCAGGCTGCCACTCACCCAAGGGCCAGGCACACCACGTGCCAGTCCCCACAGGAGCCTTCAAGCTGCAACTGATGCCCCCTGCCCACAGAATCCACGAAAACGGCACCCGCCCATAAATGTGCCCTCAGGGTGCTCTGAAGCCAACCGACCCAGAGATCTCAGGGCAAAGACCATGACGTCACGCGAGACGGGGCTGCCTGGCAGACGGTGCCCTGTGTCTTCACACCTGCGCGCAAGACCGCAGTCTCACGTGGAGATGGGAAGGACCTGTCCAGGAGTCAAAGGGCGCGATGGAGGATGACAGGCAGCACGGCTCCAGGTGAGGAAGAAGAGTCACCTGGACCAGGAATTCTTACATCTAATTGAAACACCAATTTTTAAAATGAGAAAACAAAACCAGGGAGGGGAAATCATTTATCAAGTTCACAGGGACACAGCGGATCTACAATAAGGAACCTGGCTCCCCACGGCTGCAACACCTTCCCCTGCCCCAGCTCCCCACTCGACGCTTTCCCTGCACCGGCACTAAGGTCTCAGCTCTGCCCTCGCGGCAGTCTCCGCGCTGTACCATGAGCTACAGAGGAAGAGGGGCGCGTCCTCACCATCCCGGCCCCCACGCTAAGCACTCCTGCACTCACTCACCGAGCAGTGGTACTCGATTAGAACTTGGAGGAGTCAGCGTGAATTCATAGTTTTTAAGATGCACAGAGAAATACAGATATAGATGTGTGTGGGTATATATAATCACACAAGCACACTCATCTACATAGCTGAGTGTGGACATGACAGACAGCTACTCCCTAGCTCTGTCCACTGAGAAGGCTGAGACACTACACACCCCCATAGCACTGGGCACGCCCAGCACAGAGCTCTTGCCTCCTAAATACCAGGCTTCACTGAACGGAAGTAAGAGATGTTAAGATGCCTTCGAGAAATGGCTGATTCCAGGGCTACAGCCCGGACAGTAAAAGATTCGAGTCTGGAGCATGGAGCATGCTGTCCTGCAAAGAGGAAGTGCTCGAATAAAGGTGGGGTATCTCAGAACGCACAAGGACCAGCTTGCAAAGGCTGGCCCTGGCCAAATCTGGACAATCTGAGTCTGAAAATACATACTGATAAGAATTGTATAACTCACTGAATAAAATAAAAATCCATGAGCCCACACTGTTATAGATGAATAAATTTAAAAAAAAAAAAAAAAAAACAAGAAAACAAGAGGAGCTCTTCTTTAGAGCAGAAAGCCAGTTGGTAACTGCGGAAGGAATGGTGGGACCCGCGACCATCACGACAATCACTCATTCTGGTAAGAATATCCAACAGATGTTAAAGCTAGTGGGTAAAAGTTTGATGAATAACAGGATATTTACATAATCTCAAAGGATCTTCCCTGAGATGCTGATAAATTGAAAATGTAAGCAAATAACTTTACATAAGAGAAGGCTGGTAGGCATCGCCTTAGTCAAATGATCTCAGCCAGCATCGCCCTTACTGGGACAAACCAGGGCCACGTACCCCGACACGACACAGAGAAGCAGCACGACATCACTTCTGTGGTCTTCCTGCCCATAGTGGATGACTGAGAAACCTCAGAAACACCCAAACCGGGGAGAAGAACTCAGTAGCAATCTTCAAAAACGTCAATGTCATCGAGACAGACAGACACGGCGGCGCCGTTCTAAAGAAAAGGAGGCTAAAGAGATAAGCACGTGACCCGGGATTTCACGCTACCAACAAGGACATTTTTCTAAAAAGAACACCGTTCACAAGGTCTGTCCCAGGACAGGAACACGCCCTTTAGAATGGACAAGGCTACTGTATCCGCGTCAATGTCCCGAGCTTGATCACTGCGCTGCAGCTACGCACATTGTGTATTTGGGGATCAAGGAGCATCACGTCTGCAACTCACTACCAAGTAGTCCTGAGAAAAACCACACACGCGCACACGCGTACATACACACACACACACACACACACACACACACACAGAGAGAGAGAGAGAGAGAGAGACAGAAAGACAGACAGAGACAGAGAGGGAAAGAAAGAATAAACCGAATGAGGGACATGTTAACATTTGGCAAACTTGGGCAAAATATACACAACAAGTCTTCCTGTTAATCTGGCAACTTTTCTCAAATCTAAAATTATGCCCCAAAGTTCTACATTAAACATAAAATAAAAACTCACAGAAAACTTTATTTTTTAATCATAGGAATAAATGTTAAAAGGTGCAAGCACAGCAAACTGCCAAAGTTACTAAGAGAAAGCAGGAACATGTGAACGAGTGAGGGGACCGCCGTGTTCACGGACGGCAGCGCTCAAGACTCTGCAGCGGCCGCAGCTCACAGTTTTGCAGAGGAATGCGGCCAAACATTTCCAAGGTGCCACCAACTGTCCCAGGGCACTGGACATTTGACTGATTTTATGAAGCATGTATAACCATGCCACCAAAACCTAATAAACCTCCCCTAAAAACAAGAAAATGAAAACCTTATAAACAAATATGTTATAAATACTAATGCAAAAACACTAAATAAAACACTCATCAATAACATCCAAAACCCCCTCTGCTTGCTTTTCCCAGGAATGCAAGGCTAGCTCAACACGAGGAGACTCATCAGTGCCTGCACCACGTTAACCTGAGGGGAGAAGCTGGTGAGCTTCTCTACAGACCCAAAACAGCATCAACAGAGTTCAACACTCACTCCTGATGGACACACGAGAGGCTGTCTTAGATCTTAGAAGGATAAAATAAAGAACTTTTCATCACAAACGAGAATCTTATTTAATAACAAAAAAGCACGAGGAGCCACTCCCAAAGAGCAAGAGGAAAACGGAGGTGCCGGCTGCCTCGAGTCCTGCTCTCTGCTGTTCCAAGCTGTCAGCCAATGCAGTTAAACAGGAGATCAGCAAGACATTTAAATTAAAAAAACAAATGAAACAAAATTCCCTCTCCTTATAAATGATATGACATATACTTGGAAAACCCTAGCAAAACAACATTAAAATCTGAACAACAAAAGACTTGGTAAAGAATCAGGATATAAAATTAACATACAGAAATCCATAGCCCTCACATATACAGAAACCAGTCTGAGGCTATCATGGTAGGAAAAAACCCATTTACAAAGCAACAAAGAATATAGAATACCTAGGAATAAATTTAACATGAAATGGGAAAAATCTCTACAAGGGGACTTTAAAGTATGTTAGAGTTCACAAAACTAGAACTGATCAAATAGAAAGATTTCCCTTGTTCTTGAATGGGATGACTGTATCATAAAGATGTCAGCTTCCCTGCCACAATAAAAATACCAACACGCGTTTTTATGGAGCCAGACTAGTCGGCAGGGCAGTTCGTACAGGAAAACAAAGACATAAGAAGAACTGGGGAAACACTCAATAAAAAGGGCTCGCCCTCGCGGGCTTTTAAAATCCTGGAGAATGAAGTCCTGATACACGCAAATTATGATAGGGCCGGATTTGAAAGCATTGTGCTAGGCAAAAGAAGCCAGACACAAAAGACCACACGTGTGATTCCACGTTCACACGCGGTCCACGAGACGCAAATCTGCTGAAACAGAAAGCAGATAGATGGGTGCGGGGTGGGGCGAGGGGGCCTGGGGAGTGACCGCTAATATATGTGGGCTTTCTTTTCACGGTGACGGAAATATTCTGGCATTTGATAGTAATGAATGTACAACACTGTAAACAGACTAAAATTCACTGAATTGTACACTTCAAAAGGGTGAACTTTAGGATATGTGAATTACATCGCAATTATAAAAATGCTAGAAAGCCTCTAAAATTAAAACTGTGCATGAAAATATAAATAGACCAACGGATAAGGAAGAAAGTCTAAAAATAGACCCATGTACATATGGAAATCTAGTATATGATGAATGCAGCATCACAAATCAAAGGACTTTTTCATTAACGGTGCTGAGACATCTGCTTAGCCATTTGGAAAAAAAATGGGTTCATACCTGACATAATAAAAAGAATACACTCCAAATGGATCATGGCGGTCAACATAAAAAAGATAAAACAAAAGCATGTGAAAAAAAAAGAATTCCTCTTTAACCTCTATGTAGGGAAAAGTTTCCCAAGTAGGACTCAAAATCAAGGTACTATAAACTTCTGCATGGAAAAAACCACCCTAAGCAAAGCAGGAGACAACAGGCAAGCAGAGAGAGAACACGGGCAACACGCCAGAGACAAAGGGTCAGTATCACCCTCAACATACAGAGCTCGAAACGGGCAAAAGACACAAACAGAAAACTGACACACACAGGATGCAAAACTGCTGCTTAAACACATGAACAGAGTGTTCTAGCTGACTCATAACTAGGCAGTTTACGCTGGCTCGGAGGGTTCCCCTTCTGCCTGTGACGGAGGAAGCTGGAAGGAGTGCAGCCCTAACCAAACAATGAGAAAAGGCTACAAAACCTGGATTCATCCGACACCTGAAGCATCAGGGCCAGGGAGGAGCCTGAAACCTAAAGAAAGACGGAGTCTCGAGAGAGAGGATGGGAGCACTGGCCTCCATAGCAGAGAAAGGACGGGAGACCCCGGGGGCCACAGAGGCAGGCAAGAAGAATTAAGCCACCTACAGCCACATCCACTCACAAGCCTTTCTCCATGGACGCATTGGCAGTGCAAGAGAAAGCCTAGCCCTGGATAAGGCAGGACTCCTGTGGTGCAGGTGCCAGCACACGGGCGGGCGGCCCTGCAGCTCAAAGGCAGGAATCCCCTCTCCCCTGAGGAATAAAAGGCCAAGCCTATGGGCTAACAGCAGCAAGGGCTAAGTCCTGTGGCCCCAGGCCATCTGTGAACACCCACGGTGGGTAAGGAAGGGAAAAAACACACTTTATGGCAGAGCGTGGTGGCTCACGCCTGTAATCCCAGCACTTTGGGAAGCCGAGGCAGGTGGATCACCTGAGTTCAGAAGTTCAAGACCAGCCTGGCAAACATGGTGAAACTCTGTCTCTACTAAAAATACAAAAATTAGCCAGGTGTGATGGCACATGTCTGTAATCCCAGCTACTCGGAAAGCTGGGGCAGGAAAATTGCTGGGACTTGGGAGGTGGCGGTTACAGTGAACTGACACTGTGCTATGCATTCCAGCCTGGGCAACAGAGTGAAACTCTATCAAAAAAAAAAAACTATGTCCCCTGGAAAAGGGGCAGGACATCTTCCTGGGCCCACTTCAGGAGTGCAGGAGAGGCAGAAAACACTCTCCTCTAAAGACTAGCAGAGGATTCAAGCAGAGTTTGACTGCTGCTTGGAGAGGAAAGGGTCACCGCAAAAGCCCCACTCCCCAGAGCAGGCCTGCCTGAGACTGAGGCTGCAACGGGACAACTCCACCAGCTCCCAGGCTCCCAACAGCTAGGAGATGAACCTACTGCTGCAGGAGGGGCAAGAATGTGGGGAGAGACCGCCTCTGTATCCGCAGCGTGGGCACAGGAGGAAGCCACACTGTGGGGTAGGGCAGGAACACCCACCCACCCTTTGTAACACAAAGTAACTCCAGAGGAATCTGCAGCTGGGTCATACACTGAGGGTAAACACAGCAGCAACAAAACGCGAAGCCAGGCCAACCTCTGACCAGGTGGACTCAACCCCCACAAAGATGGCCTAGCATAAGGGACATGCCGATTTCTCAGCATAAATACTACTTATCTCAGTCTGAAGTCCTATGTCTGAAGTCAAAATCAGTCACATCAATCAAAAAGTACACACAAGAACATCAGAAAAAGCAAACCACTGTCAAGTAACAAGACAATCAGCAGAGCCAGACTCAGGAGAGGTCAGAACATCAGGGAATGTAAAATAAATGACATGTGAAAGGCCTGGCAGAAAAGATGGACAAAATTCACAGGCAGCGGGGAAGCTCAGCAGAGAAATGGAAACTAACGGAGGGTCGCAGGGAAACGCAACACGAGAAACGCCAGGCAGGAATGGAGAAGGCTGACGGAGCTCGTCCACAACGCAACACCGCCAGGCGGGAAAAGCCAGAGAACCTGCGGTCACCCAAACACAGACAAGTGAAAAAGGAAAACAAAAGACCAGCACCAACCAGACGTTATCAAATGTTCTAGCAGATGTTTAACTGGAATCCCAGAAGGTGAAGAGGGAGAGAGCAATGGCAGAGAATTTTCCAGAAAGAATAAAGGCAATCGCTCTAGAAGGATTGTGTCTTCCAAGGTTGGAATTCTAACCCCCAACATAACAGTGTTAGGAGGTGGGTCCTTTAGGAGGTGATGAGATCATGGAGGGGGAGCTCTCATTGGATCAGTGCCCTTATAAATAAGACCCCAGAAAGACCCTTCTCCCTTCCAGCACGTGAGGACACAGACAGCTCCAGGTATGAACCAGGACACAGGCCATCACAGGACACCAAATCTGCTGACCCTACAGCCTTCAGAACTGTGAGAAACACATTGCTGTTGCCTATGGTATTCTGTTACAGCAGCCTGAACAAAGACAGTAGCGTCCCACAGACCCAGAAAGCTCAGAGAGGCCAGGCACAGTGGCTCATACCTGTAAACCCAGCACCTTGGAAGGCCAAGGCAGGAAGATCACTTGAGGCCAGAAGTTCAAGACTGGGCTGGGCAACAAAGTGAGGCTCCATCTCTACAAAAAAATGAATTTAAAAATTTGTTGGGCACAATGACATGTGCCCAGCTACTCGGCAAGCTGAGGTGGGAGGATCACTTGAGCCCAAAAGTTTGAGATTACAGTGAGCCAAGCACCACTGCACTCCAGCCTGAGTGACAGAGTGAGATCCTGCCTCAAAAACAACAGCAACAACAAAACCCAGCTCAGAGGACACAAAGCAAAATAAATAGTAAATAAAAAAGAAGACAGAAAAACACATAGCAATATCATACTCAATCTGATGAAAACCAAAGATTAAAAAATCCTGAAGCTGCCAGAGAAAGAATACAAATTGCATGCAAAGAAATGAAGAAAAGAATCATAGCTGACTTTCCCTCAGAAACCGCACCAGCCAGAAGACGATGGAGTGACATCTTCAAACGCTGCTGACCTAAGTACCTTTGGAAAACAGCATTTTGACTGGAAATGGCAGACTAAAGCGAAAGGAACTGCATAAACACACAACACTTTCAGCTGACAAACCTGTTTCTCACAGGCACAGCAGGACATCACCACAGATCCCATAGGCTCAAAGAACAATGAGGGAATATTACTAACAGCTTTCTGCCCATAAATTCAACAACGTAGATGAAATCAACAAATTCCTGGAAGGACACAAACCTGAACAGTCTTGTATCTATTAAATACATTGAATTGGTAGTTAAAAACTTTCCATTAACAAAAACTCCAGTCCTAGAGGCTTTAGAGTAAATTCGATCAAACATTTAAACAAGTCAGCCAGGCACGGTGGATCACGCCTATAATCCCAGCACTTTGGGAGGCTGAGGTGGGTGGATCACGAGGTCAAGAGATCGAGACCATCCTGGTCAACATGGTGAAACCCCGTCTCTACTAAAAATACAAAAATTAGCTGGGCATGGTGGCGCGTGCCTGTAGTCCCAGCTACTCAGGAGGCTGAGGCAAGAGAACTGCCTGAACCCAGGAGGCGGAAGTTGCGGTGAGCCGAGATCGCGCCATTGCACTCCAGCCTGGGTAACAAGAGCGAAACTCTGTCTCAAAAAAAAAAAAAAACATTTAAACAAGTCATACCAAATACACAAACTCTTCTATGAAAGGAAAAAAAACCCTGCAGGAACCAAAGTCACGTCGGCAGCTGCCAGGGTCTAGGAGTGGGAGTGGGGATGGACTGTGAGGGGCAGGAGAAGACATTCTGGTGGCGGAATGTCCTCCTCCTCGATGGTGGTGGTGCTGCACAACTGTATAAATTTATCGAAATTTACCACACACTTAAAAGAGTCAACTTTACTATACATACATTATACTTCGACAAGCCTGACATCACAAAGCAACCAGGCCACACTTATGAACGATGACAGCTACTAGACTCAGTCACCCCTGCGAGGAGGTCCCGGGCTGGAGAGGTGCCCTGTGGGTGTTGGAGACACTGTTTCTGGTTAAAGGTGGTGGTTCCGGGGTGGATATGCCTATAACCATTTGTCAGGCTGTATACTTAAGATATGTGTCTCTCACCCCAACTCTAAAATAAAAAGAGTATGAGTACAAAGTTTTTAGCCTAAGCTGAGGGTTGGCAAACAACAGCCCACAGGCACTCTGCCGGCATCTGCAGTAAAGCTTCACTGGCACGCAGCCACGCCCATTCATCCATGAGTTGTGTATGGGCTGCTTTTGCACCCTGGGGCGGAGCTGGGTACCGCAACAGACACTCTAAAGCCTGAGAACATCAACATATTTACAGTCTGGCCCTTTCCAGGAAACGTGAGGCGACCCTAGTCTAAGCAAGTGGGAGCACAGGGTTGCCATCAACCACGGAGACAGAGGCTGCAGGAGGAGGGGTGGATTCTCAGTGCCGCTGGGCAGACAGTAACCTTGAGAAGCCACCTCACTGGAAGCACGGGATGGGCACAGGATCGGCACAGGATCTGAACACAGGATCTGACCTCAGGGGAGACATCAGGGAGCCTGACCCCCAGCAGCTCCGCCACACGACAGACGCAGGATGAGCCCTGGGTGTGCTCGCTGCAGCCTCAGCTCCTGGGACCCGGCATCGGGCAGCAGAGCAGGAGGAGCTCCACACCATTTGTTGAAAGAATGAGAGAAAAGTGAAGAATGAGTGGGAGGGAGGAGAGAAGAGCTGGAGGGGCTGGGACACGGAGGGCAACCATGAACGACAGCCTTAAGGCAGCCACATATGGACCCTTTAAGGGCTGGCGCACTGGCTTGGGAAGGATGGGGAAGAGAAACCGGGCCCCAGGGGCTGCAGGGCAGAGAGGGGGCGCTGACTTCCCTCACCCCTCACATGAGCAGCAGGGGCAAAGGGGATACTGCCTGGGTGGCCCCTGGCACATTCCCTAGCCTCCTCCATGCCCCTCCTCCATGGAATGGCCTTAACAGCAATGCTGGAGGATGAGCTGAGCCCACACTGCAGAAGGACCTGGTGCCAGTGCTGAGAAGGCCGCCCCACCAATGCCGTCTCCTTCCCTGCTGCCTCCCCACAGGCCTCCTCTGTGTCCTCCCGTCCAAGGCCCTGCCCTGACTTCTGCATGCTTTTCCTTGCTCCGCTCCCTCCCTCTGCCCCTCCACCCTGCCCCAGCCCACCCTGTTGCCTGTCTGCTGAGACCCCTGAGTGGGTCTTTCTCTCTTGGACTGTGTCTGTGTCCCCCTCACCCTCTGTCTCTGGGTGACACGAGAAGAGAGAGAGGAAGGGAGGCTTTGCAGGATGAGGCAGCAGGCACGTGAGCCCAGGCTGGAGCTGGGTGCAGCTCCCTTAGGAAAAAAACCATCTGATCTTTGAAGGTGCCACAGGGTGCAACCTGGGCTAGGGCCATGGGAGTGGGCTCAGGCTCGGCCATGCTGCCACCTTCAAAGGGCAGCCGGGTGGTCTCAAAGGTCCAGCTGGGCCTCACACAGACTGGCAGCTAGCAGAGGAGAGGCAGGGAAAACACCCACCTGGGAGGCCGGCAGCAGGACAGCAGGGCTGACCCAGACTCCCACCATTACACCTCCGGCCCAAGAAGCCAGGACACGGGCATCAAGGGCAACATGAAGGCTCACTGCCATCCTCCAGGAAGAAAGCCCGGCAGGCCCACGGCTCCACGGGACCCTGAGACCACACCTTGTCCCACAGCAGAGGGACTCTGGCCCCTGCTCTCTGTGGCACCTCCACCCCCACACCTCCAACACAGGGACCTGGTCACAGGCAACAGAAAGTGAGTCAGGCAAGGAGGGGCTGGGCACAGAGACCTACCAGAGACCCGTCTGCCGCCCATGGGGGCGGGACCCGGACCTCTGGGATGCAAGAAGACGGCTTTACCCACTGCAGGTGGAGGCGAGGGAGCAGACACAGGAGAGGGAGGCAGGCAGGCGGGGGAGCAGGGAGCGGGACGGCCAGCCGGGGAGGAGGGGCTCAGAGCACAACCAGCAGTGTCCCTGTGGGATTAAAATATCAACAAGAAGAAACAGCCCAGGCTCCAGGTAAGACACTGTGTGTGTGGAGCAAAGGGGAAGCCTTCAGGAGGCATCAATCAGGAAAACAAAGACGAAAGCTCAGCCAGGTGGCGTGGCTCATGCCTGTCACCCCAGCACTTTGGGAGGCTGAGGTGGGTGGATCACTTGAGGTCAGGAGTTCAATACCAGCCTGGGCAACATGGTGAAACCCTGTCCTGTCTCTACTAAAAATACAAAAGTTACGGGTGTGGTGGCAGATGCCTGTAATCCCAGCTACTGGAGAGGCTGAGGCAGGAGAACTGCTTGAACCCGGGGAAGCAGAGGTTGCAGTGAGCCGAGATCATACCACTGCACTCCAGCCTGGGTGATAGAACAAAACATTGCCTCAAAAAAAAAAAAAAAAGAAAAAGAAAAAAGGACTAAAGTTCACTCACTGGGACTTGGCTTCCAGGCAAATCACTTCAGAAGTGGGAAGTGCATGAATTATGGCCCCCGGAGAGTTTTCTGAAACAAAGATCATCTGAAAAGGGGAAAGAGACTCTGAGAAGGCTCTGGGGGCAGGGAGGGGCTGAGCAGAAGAAGGAGGGACTCAGCTCATTCTGGGGAACAGGCACTGGCCTCGGGGCTGCCCTGGGAAACCCTACGCACACATCCGACTGCTGTCACCAAACCAATCCACGTTTGACAGAACCTGCCAGGGACCCAGTGCCAGGCAGGTGCCCAAGCACCATTAGCTCCTGTCCCCTTTCCCCAGGGAGGAGGCACGCTTGCTGGAAAGACAAGACCCAAGTGTAGAGGCACCACGCCCCGACCACAGCACCCAAACCAAAGTGGGTCTCCCGTGGGGTGGCCCCACCGGTCACAGTGTGCTCCGAGCCTGCCACGTGCCACTCCTGTCCTCAACACTGGGGTGCAGCAAGGGACAAGCCACACATCTGCGTCTGGATGCCCATGAGAATGGGGCAGTCTCCCAGCTGCTCCTGGCAACCACAAGGACAGGGGCGCACATCCAGGGCCTGTGCTGGACAGACAGCGGCAGTGGAGCGGTGCCCTTGGGGAGGGCGGGTGGCAGCTGAGGAGCGCCACACATGGTGGTCAGAGCAGTGCGGCGGTGTTCCTACATCTCTGCAGGAAAGGAAGCTGGGTTGGCAGAGGATGGGGCAGGCCCTGGCAGGACAGGCCCTGGGGCTGGGTACCAGCTTCCTCAGCTCTGAGGGGCCGGCAAAGCAGGCCTGGCAGCAGCTGCCAAAAAGCTCAGCCCGCTGGGCAGCCTTCAGAGCACCTCCCGGTGAAGACCGCCGTCCAACTCGCCACAGCGCGCACAGCATGCTCTCTCAGAGGTCTGACCCTTCTTCAACCAGCAAAGCAAGTGGCTCACTGAAAACGAAAATGGTGCCTGTGATGCCACGAGCTCTCTGCTGCCGGGCCAGCTTCGCTGCACAGAGACCACGGTCACAGCAACGGAGGCCCAGGAGACGCGGCTTCCTAGCAGCAAGAGCCAGCTTGCTCCCCAGGCCTGGCTGGCTCCCATGAGGAGCTCCGGCTCCCAGCACAGGCCCAGGCTGGGGTTCCAACTGACAGAGATGTGTGGACGTCTGCAGGGTGCAAGGAGAGGAAGAAGGTGGGCTGGGCCCAGAGAACCCCAAATCAGGAGGGCAGATGCGGGAGGCAGGGCCTCCTCGCTCAGGCTGCCCCTCCAGGTCCACGGGTGGAACAGAGGTCCCCTGGGCTGGAGACTTCACAAGCTGGACCAGCTGCTATAAAGCAAGGAAAACACGGTCCCAGCAGTCTGCGGAGGCTGCAGATGGCACAGCCCACTCTGCCTTGACCTGCATGCAACCTTGACAGAGCGGCTCCATCTCTCTGAGTTTATCCACACAATCCAAAATGCGGGCTCGATTTGCACCCCGCAGGGCTACTGAAGGAGAGAGAAAGGGACGAAGGTGTCCCTCACACAGGCAGACACACCACATATGTCCTGCAGCCCTGCATTCCCCTGCAGGGAAGTGGAGGGCCGCAAGGGTGAGCCCGGAGCCCAGTGAACCCTGCTACGGTCCAAAAGTTCCGGCCCTCTGCAAATTCCCACTTTGAAATCCTGCCCCCGAAGTGATGGCATTAGGAGGTGAGGCATCTGGGAGGTGAGCATGTCATGAGGGCTGAGTCCTCAGCCATGGGATGTGTGACCGTATCAAACGGACCCCAGACAGTGCTCCTGCCGCCTCTCCACCACGTGTGAGAGGTCAGCAGCCTGCAACCCGGAGGAGGCCCCAGAGCCACCCTGCTGGCACCCTGACCTCAGGCTTTCAGCCTTCGGGGAAATGAGAAATGAATGTCTATCACCAGCCAGTTCAGCAGCCTGATAGTCTGAGACAGTCTCCATGCTCTGCAGAAGCGGCGGCAGAGGGACAAGGCCAGCTGGAGGGTCCAGCCAGACATGGGACTCCCAGGCCCGGGCATAGGGCTGTAAGCTCGAGGGGCAGACACGGGCCCGGACTGCAAGGGAAGGGGGTGCCAAGCCACCACTGGATACCCCAGCACAAAGGCCAGCCCTTCCTTGCCCTTCCCCAGGGCCAACAGCTTCAGGCGAATCAGCAGAACCTGGGCAGAGCAGAGAGAGCCACACAGGACCCCGGGATCAGGGAGAGAGGGAAGCACTCCCGAGGTCACACGGGAAGCAGAGGGCAGCTGCCGGCAGAGCCCCACACCTCAGGCCCGCCCTCCTGTCCCGTCTCTCTGCTGTGCCCACCCTGGCACCTCCCCCTGTCAACGGGGGCCGTGGCAGCATGCTCAGAGCCCATCCCTCCAGGAGCACGTCCACTTATGTCCTCCCCAGACACTCCTCGTCCAGTGTCCCACAAACCCTCAGGTGACCTGGGAAAAAACGTAATCCAGCTCACCTCACAAGTTACCCAAGATCTATCCCAGATGGACTAAAGGGTTGAATCACTTACACATGAATCAAGAGTAAAACATTAAGACAATCCCACAGAAAACACCTACCAAATAGAGAAGCAATGTTACACACACACACACACACACACACACACACACACACGAAAACAGATGCAGCAGCATACTGAAAAAGAGCTTCTACCATTTAAAATGCAACCTAGGCAAAATTAAAAGGCAAAAGATAACGCAAAAACCTATTTGGGACAAACATGGCAAAGCGTATCCTTAATAAACAAAGCCCTCCCGCAAAATCATTTTTAAAAACATTCAACCAGAACATGAACCAAGTCAGTGACGTGTGCAGGAAGTCAAGCCCCAGCAGCGTGAGGAACAGCCCGAGCCACAGGAAGGCCGACCTCAGCCAGAGGGCTCCAGCGCCTGCCGTCGGGTTAGTGCTGGCGGGGAACTGGGGGCTCGCAGCGGCCCCAGCCTCAGGCACAGCTTGTGGGGGTATGAAGCAGCACAGGCCCCTGCAAAATGATCAGGCAGGGGAACCCCCTCCAGTGCACCCCCTGAGCTCCGCTCCAAGGAATCCAGACAGAAGCTACCAGAACTGGAAGCACTGTAAACAGAACACAAGGAGCTGGAAACGTCCTAAAGACTCAGTAATAAGTAACTAAGTAAACCACGCTGCACATTTATATAACATGCAGCAACTCTAAATAGGGTCTAAACATGCATCTTCAGCGATGTGGGTAAGTGCTCAGAAGATGCCGAAGTGAAAGGCTGCGCGCGTGCGTCACACAGCCATCCCACATGAGAAACCGCGCACAGGGTGTGCTGTGTGGCCCTTCTGATGAAGCCGTAGCAGCCCCCAACCCAGCACTTACAGGACAGCTGGAAGCACACGGCCCCAAGACCCCATACACCACAGTCACAGCGGCCTTGGGCCCATCACCCCGAACAGCCAGGACACAGGACACACCGGGGTCTGTCCACACCTGGGAACACGCCCAGCATCACAAGGGAGAAGGTGCAGACGCCACACCCACAGTTCACTGAGGTAAAGGCAGCCAGGCCAGAGTTATGCTGCACGATGCCATTTACAGGAAATTCTAGAACAGGCAAAACTTGAGCGTGTGACAGAACTGAGAGGCGTGGCGGGGGCGCAAGGGACCCTCTTGGGGTGGAAATGTCCTAGAGCACCTTCGTGGCTCGGGCAAACGCAGCTGTCAGAACTCATCACACAGAACACTGGGGAGCTGCATGTCCTGCTGGGTGTTAACCACACACCCGCAACACCTATGCATGTGCGCAGCAGAAAGACTAGAAAGAGATCTGTTAAATGCCAAAGTGACGTTCTCCCAGATGTGACAGCAGGCACGAGCCTTGAATTCACTGCTCAGGGTGAGAAGTCAGGCCCAAAGCACCACGTGTTGTCCCAGGTCACTTACAGGAAATGCTCAGAACCCGCAAAGCCACAGAGCCAGAAGGTAGATGAGGGGCTGCCCAGCGGTAACCAGGGGACCACCTCAGGAGCTGCTCCTAGTGGGCTGCGGGGAGCCCGTGAGCTACTGCCCATGGGTGCTTCAAGGTGCATGGGCACGTTGCCAAGAGCCCACCACAGGCCCACACCCTTGGTCCCACTGCAGCCTCTGAGTGCGAGCTCCTCTGACGCCCTGGTGGCCCACCCTTCACCACCCAAGGCCCAGGTAGACACCCTTCCCAGCACCAGACGCTGTGGTTGCCAGGTTCATAGGGCACTGGGTCCCTCCCTGGAGCTCTCATGCCAGCCCCGGGGAGACTAGGCCAGCAGCATCCCTTTGCAGAGGACCCTCGGAGCAGGGGACCCGGCCCACGGCAGCTCAGCACCGTCCTCCCACCCCATCTCAGCACCTCGGCAGCAGATTCGGCCTCCAGAGCCTGCCTCCTCATCTGTACAGTGGGCATGCCTCGGAAGGCCAGCCACTGCCAGCAAGGACAGACCATCCACCATGGAGTGGGCACCCCACCTGGGTGAGCCTCCCGGTGGCTGCCTCTCCTCACCCCCAGACCCAAATGCCCCCAACGTCGTCCTCCCGGTGAGCAGTGGCACTGCACTGTGGTGCACTCACGCCTGGGGCCGGCAGGGAGAGAAGCCACAGGCTGATTAGCTAGGCTTGCCCAGAGGTGCTCGTCTGAGAAAATGGAGAGTGGTTTCACAACCTCTAAAATAAACATGGCCAGGAAGGGGGCGGGGGAGGCACGGTGGGGGCGGGGGCTGGGAGGCCCACCTGTCCTTACACCTCCATCTCCTAACTCAGTTTTCAGGGTTCAAAGTGCCACAAGTACTTCCACACCCTTGAAAGCCCTTCTCTGCCTGACGGGGAGGTGCCAGTCCCAGAGCACCACGTGTCATCCAAGGTCATTTACAGGAAATGCTCAGAAACGCCAGAGAGAAGAGCGGCCCCACCAGAGAGATGCAGCCCCCAGTGCTCCGCCCAAGCCCCCAAGTCAGGTGCGGGGCCCCAGCTCAGGGCTCCAGCTCTATGGGAGGGGCCCGTGGCTGCTGCAGCCTCCAAGGCTCCAGGGCTCCGGGCTGCTGACGCAGGCCTGGCAGGGCAGGGGGATGCCCCAGTGCCCCCACCCAAATCTGGCTAAACCTACGGCCTTCAGCAGGTGCTTGTCCCAAGCAGGGCTCTGCGGTCCCTGAGGAAACGGAAGCATCCAATCCCCCTCTCCCCAGGGTCTGAAGGGCCTTCCTGTGCCACTGTCTGCATCAGAGGAGGAAAGTGACGCTGGAGGAGAGGGTGGGAACCCAAGGGTCCCACACACTCAGCACTGGCGACTCTGCGCCAGGAGCCCCCAGATCACAACAACATGAGTGTGGGCAGGTGGGTGGACATCGAGGCCAAGCCTCCTCCAGTGCTCACCAGGTCACCAGGCACTGTCCTAAGCACTGAGCTCATTCCCTCCACCCAGCAACTCCACAGGAGAGAACGGAGGCACAGACGAAAGAACCAGCAGAGAGCCTGCGGCACGTTCACGGGGAGGCCGGCCTTGCCCTCTGCAGGCGGATGCAGAGCCCGGGCTCCCACCTGTGGCCAACGGCCCCTTTCTCCTTCCAGGCACCATCGAACACAGCAGCCAAAGGCCCCAGAGCAGGGACGGCACAGCTGGGCCAGCGGCTCTCTGAGCCAGGACAGGCTCACAGCACCACCGAAGCCCCAGAGCAAGAAGGGTGTGGCCGGGACGCTCACCAGGGGCTCTGTGGGCCAGGACAGGCTCACAGCATCACCGACTCCCCAGAGCAGGAAGGGTGCGGCCGGGATGCTCACCAGGGGCTCTGTGGGCCAGGACAGGCTCACAGCATCACGGAGCCTCCTGCTGGCCGAACTGCACGGAAGGCAGAGGGGACAGACCCTGAGGCGATGTGCCCCTGTCACGCTGCATCCTGACCCCACCCCACCTGCCCTCACCTAACCCAGGCCACCCTACTTCTCAAAGCAGCCCCTCCACAGGGCTCCCCAGCCAGACTGTGGGCTCCCTGCAGAGACCCCTGCTCCAACCCCCTACCTAGCAGAGAGTCCCGCCTCCCGCAGCGGGAAACAGCAGTGTGCAAACAAGCTGCGTGGTGAGGCTGAAGTCTGGTAAAATACCTGTAACAGAAGACAGACTGGAAGGAGCAAGTTCTCCAGGGAAGTCTGAGTGGCCACCAGGAGCGGCCCACAGCAGCTGCCACCATCATCTGCTGACAGGCGTGGTCTGAGCTTTCTACAAGGAATGGGTACTGCTGTTTGGAAGGTGCAATAAAGTCGTTTTAAAAAATAATAAAGAGGGAAAATGCCACGAAATCCTCCAATGCCCTTCCCTCCTTGCCCTCACCCCCACACACACGCCCCTGCACACACGCCTTCACAGCTGGCCTTGAAGCGTCACCCCAGCAGTCCCTGGTTCCAGCCTCAGTCCCAGCACTGCAGACTCAAAGCACACACAGCTTCCCAGGCCTCAGCAGCCGACCAGGACTGTAAGGGCATTGCCCTGGCCCCACTGCTGGGCTCCAAATCACCGTCAGAATCAGCACCAGAAGCTGCCCCCTGGGCATTCTGCCTGGCCTTCTCCCCTGACTCCTGGAGCACTGGGGAAACTCCTGTCTCCACAGCATCTGCCCAGCCCAGTCCCTGCAGGCCATGGGCAGCCCAAAGCCACATCTCAGCCACCTCCATGTGACCAGCACCTGCCCGCTCCAGGAAGAACGGCTAAGCCCCAGGGCCAGGCAGCAGGTGTCCAGGGAAGTGAGCTGCCCAAGGCCCTCCTGTCGGTGGTGAGGGAGCCTCCAGCCTCCCCTTTCCAGCACACCATGGGGCCTCCCCTTGCTAAAACCTATCAGCGTGCCCTGCCAAGCACAAGGGTGGAGGTCAGAGTGGGCTCAGGAACGGTGGCACAGGCAGGAGCGTGTCTTGGAGCTCGGTGCCCTTGCTAGGAGACCCCAGAAGGAGAGGCAGGCGCCTGACAGTGCTGAGGGGCCTGGCGTGGAGTGGGAGAAGGGCAGCACCCACACACCTAAACCAGGAGCCCTGCAGGGCAAACCAGAGCCTTATGGTTTCCTTTGGCGGGAGTGCCAGTCCCAGGCTGCAAGCAAGTCCCCGACCCCAGGTGACCTGGGCAAGCACAGTCGCCTCCCCGCAGCCCGGTGTCCTGGGCCAGGCTCTAAGAGAGCAGAAGACAGGTGCTGGTCTCCTCGGCATCAGGAACGGGCAGCGCCGCGGGTGCCGCAGCTCACTCTGCGTGTGGGAGACACTGACTCCAGGCCACAGCTCGTGCCTGCACCCACTCTCAGACGGCGCCCAGTCCTCCCCTTGGTGAGCAGGCCACCACCTCCTCTTCTGATGGGTACCTGACACCCCCCACACACGCACAAGCCAGATGCTCAGCGGCGCAGCACCGGGAAGGGGGAGGCCTGGCCGTGCCCAGACCCACGCACCCCTGCCAGCACCGGCCCTGTGCAGCCTCCGTGTGGGGTGAGCCCCGCGCATGTGCGTCCAAGTTGCGTGTGTGAGCCTGTGTGCCCATGTGTGCCACAGAGAGCCAGAGGAGGAGGAGGGCCCAGCTGGGGAGCTGCAGTTACATGAATCAGTGTTGTTATAGCAACTTCAACTCCACATCAAGCAGAATGCCACCCAGGCACCCCCAGGCACCTCAGAGACCACACCCGGAATCAGTAGTGGAGAAGCGCCCATTGCTAACAGCACAAACGAGCGGTCAGAATGCCAGCAACACACACCCCTTCTCCCGCCTCCACCTGCAGGACTGCCTCCACCCCAACCTCTACCATTCCCCGGGAGGCCAGGCTCTGCCCACTGCCCAGCTGCCAGCACCACCCGCCAGTCCCTTCTCCCCAGGATGACAACAGCAAACAGCAAGATGCCACTGCCTGAGTCATGCAGGCAGGGGGCAGGGAGCGCCCCTGCACACAGCTGCAAGCAGCCCAGGAGTCATGCTGTGTCCTCAGGCAGGGACCTCCTGGCAGAGAGAAGGTCCGACCATGGCCAGGAGAAGCAGGGCCACCGCTGTCACCTACAGGCCATAAGGAAGAGGGACCATGGCCCCATCCACTTAAGCACACTTCACTCCGGAGGAAAGCCACTCCTTCACCAGGGCCTGCCTAGAGCCAGTGGCCATCACTTCAGTGAGCTCCCAGGTCTGTGTGGAAAGCACTTTTCTGTCCTTCCACAGATGACAGAATTGGAGGTCAACCATGGAGTGGGCCCAGCCCTCCGTCAGGGTGGAGGAAGCAGGTAGCGGGCGGTGGGGGCCCGTGGTTCAGGCTCCTCACCACTGTGCTGGAAGCTGAGCAGGGTCTGGGGAAAATGAGAGCAGGGAGCAGGGAAGGGCCTCAAGAGAAGGTGGGATCAGCTCTGGAGAAGGGCACAGGGACCCACCACAGGACAGGGAAAGGTTAGCCCCAGTCCTGCCCGGAACCAAGGAGAGCCCCTTCATGCAGGTGGCTTTCCTGCGGGAGCCTCAGAAACAGGAGTGGAGTCAGAGGCCGCAGGACCTAAGTGGGGAGAGGCAGGAGGACCAGGGGTCAGTGTGCGTGGAGAACAACCCAGGGTCAGGCTGGGCAGCAGCAGCTGAGAGACCTGGCGAAAGACAGGCCGGGGCAGGGCAGGAGGCTGGGTAGGACGTGTGGCCAGAGAACAGGATGCTGCCACTTCAGGGCCTAGAGACAAGGCACCATCCAGGACAGAGTGCAAATGCCAGACAGCCATCCTCTATGGGAGGCGCCAAGCACAGCTGACCAGGCGCTGTCCGTGGTGCTGAGAGACACAGGCCCTGAGCCACCCCCACCGGCCCGGTCCACACCCACTAAAGCCTCATGGGGTCAAGCTCAGCAGGCTGGAGTCCCTACTGGGGCATCTTTGCTAAGTGCCTACTGTGTGTAGCCACCAAAGGAGGCATTGGAACCATATTTCCTTTTTCAATGTTCACAACCCTAGAAGGTTATCAAGGTGAGGAAACTGGCCTTGAGTGTAAGTATGGCTACAAACATTAGCATATTTTTTCCTATTTCCTTCTAGAAATAACTTAAAACAACAAGGAGAATGCCTGCATCACTGCTACCAAATTAACAAAAAGTTTAAAAACCCAAGCTTCATGTTTAGAAAAAGTAGGAAATAAATACAATCTGCAGGCCCTAAAGCATAGTGAGGGCTATGACCAAGGGCAGAGAGAGTAGGCAGGGCCCATGCAGGAGGGAACAAAACGGCACACGCGGTGGAAGGGGTGCAGTGCAGCACCTGCAGAAACGCGCTCCCTGAGCGTGGCCACTGACCCGGAACTCAGATGCGTTCTTTGTCACACCACCAGCAACAGAACCAGGTGAGAAGGGCTGGCCTCAGGAGCCTCCTGAACAGTCTACAGGCCCAAGCAGCAGAGTGGGGACCACACACAGAGTCACCAAGAGAGCCACATATGCAGTCTGCCTCCATGGCAAGACAGCAGGGGAAAAACAGGGACTCTGGAAAGCTACTGCGTCCCCTACATCCCCATTCCCTACCTCTCTGAGAAGGGAGCAGTGAGGGCTTTTACAGGGAGCTGGCCCAGAAAAAAAAAAAAATGCATTCTAAAATGAAATAAATAAAACCCCAATAGCCAAAATAATCTGGAAAAAGAAAACCTTGGAGGTACATTCTTCCTGATTTCAAAACATGCTACAAAGCTACAGTTATCAAAACAGTATGGCAGGGCATAAAATCAGATCTACAGACCCATAGAATAGAATAAAGAGCCCAGAAATAAGCCCTGGTGTATATATGGTCACATGATCGCCAACAAGGGTGCTAAGACTATTCAATGGAAAAAGGATCATCTTTTCAACAAATGGTGCTGGAAAGACTGGATAGCCCGATGCAAAAGAATGAAGTTGGATCCTCACCTTCAAACACACACTAAAATTATTAACCTCTTACAAGAAAACATAAGGAAAAAGCTGCATGACATTGAATTTGGCAATGATTTCTTGGCTATGACAGACACCAGAAGTACAGACAAGAAAAGAAAAAAATAGATGAGATTTTATCAAAATTAAAAACTTTTGTACATGAAAGTACACTATCAGCAGAGTGCAAAGGCCACTCACAACCTGGGAGGAAACGTGCAAGTCACGTGTCTTTTCAGGGATTGACATCCACAATATATAAGAAATTCCTACAACTCAACAACAACCAAATAATCCAATTTTTAAAGTATCACAAATGATAGAGACTAGAAAAGTGAAAGAAATGAAGTGAAAGAGAGAGGGAAGGAAGGAGAGAGAGAGAAAGAAAGAAAAGGAAAGAAAGAAAAGAAAGAAAGAAAGGAAAAAGAAAGAGAGAGGAAGGGAGGGCGAGAGAGGGAGGAGAAAAGAAAGAAAGGAGGGGAGAGAGAGAGAGAGAGGGAGGGAGGGAGGTGGGAGGTGGGAGGAGGGGAGGGCAGGGGAGGGGAAGGGACGGGAGCAGGAAGGCTGTGGAATAACGTATAAAGGGAGGGAAGACCAGCCAGGCCAGAGATTGCGCTGAAGCAACATTCGAGGTGGAAAGACAATGCGGTGACACCTCCAAGACGCTGAAAGGACCGCGGCCAAACCAAGGGTTTCCGCAACATTCAAACCGTCCCACAAGCTAAGAAGCCACAGCTTTGAATATGCAGCACGTAGGGACTGTCCCCACCCACCATTCTGAAAAAACACCTTCAAGACAAACCTCAGCCAATCAAAAGCTGACAGGAAATGCCATCCAAAGCGCCGTCAGTGAGCATGAACTATGAATACGTTTACCGGTAGATTTAAGCCTAAAGCACACTTGAGCTTGCGGTGACAGAACGGCATGCAGATAGGCCCTGACTACGAGTGATGACTCAGCCGATGACACTCAGGAGGGAAATGAGACGGGGAGTGAGGTACAACAGTCAGCTCCTCACCTCATCAGTGAGAACTGGAGTCACAGGATACCGTTCAAAGCTGACACCTCAGTAAGAGAAATACAAGAAGATTTAATAGTATAAAGGCAAACACTGAGAAAGGTACTACTGTCATCTAAAATTGGTGATGGGAGGAAGAAAACAAAAGACATTAATTTTGTAATTACTCATAGAGGGCGTACTAATTTCCAATTGCTGCCACATCAAATTACCGCAAACGTAGCATCTTAAAAGAGACAAATTTGTTCTTTCACCACTTCTGTAGGTCAGAAGTCCAGTTGGGCCATGTTCATACTCGGAGACTGGGGAAGTAACTCAGATATCGGGAAGAATCCAGGTCCTCGTGGCTATAGGACTGAGGCCCTGTTTCTCTCCTGGCAGGGGCCCACCCTGAGCCCCTGGAGTCCTTGCATCTGGGGATCAGCAAATCCTCCTCACTCTTGGGACCTCTCTAACACTCCCCTTCACTACACAGCTCTCATTTCTTTCTTTTTTTTTTTTTTTACACAGCTCTCATTTCTTGCTGGAGAATGTTCTATGCTTTTCAGGACTCAGATAATTATATTTGGCCTCCTCAGGTAATTCAGGATAATCAATCTACATTGAGATCCATACCCTTTAATCACATCTGCAAAGACCCTTCTGCCATGTAACATGACAGGCTCACAGGTGTTAGGGATTAGAGCGTGGCTAATTAGGTGAATGGGGGAACCTTATTCTGCCTATCACAGAAGCTACTTAATAAACGGTCCCTCTCAACACAGAGCACTAGAGGCATTTACAAATTACGTGAGATACTATAACATCATATAGAGACAAAAGTATAGAGTCTCTTAAATATAAGAACTCTTTTAAAATTTTTGAAAAGGAAAGAAAATGGACCACAGAGTAAAAGACTTAACGATACATGCACACACACAGCACGACAGAACTGAGGTCTGACAAATGGAGTTGACCTACCAATAAATGTACATTAGTTTACTGCACCAGGCAAGAAAAAGAAAAGATTCTGTGATTGAATCACAAAGCAAAATCTAACTTCATGCGGTAGAAGAGACACATTTAAAATAATTCAGTATGGTTAAAATTTTGTAATGGGCAAAGGTATGCCAAGCAGATCCAAACTCAAGAAAGCATCAGTCATGATCTTATAGTCAGACAAGCAGAAATGAGAGAAAGAAGGGCACTCTGTTGCTAATGCATGCACTTCAGAATAACAACATAATAGTTATAAACAGCTATGCAACAAGCAACATAGCAGCCAACATTCACGGGAGCCAGGAGAAACAGACAGAAATGCATCAATGGGAGACAGTAATCCACTCCTCTTGGTCCACAACAGAGCAAGAGACGAAAACTAAGCAAGGGTTACGCATGACCTAAATAACACAATTAAGGTGGTAAAAGCGCTTGATATACACATCAAACCTCTGTAACCCAAAACAAAAACCCAAGCTTCTTTTCAAGCCCCAGTAGAGGAGTGATGAAAACTGACTCCCAATTAGGAACATGAGAAACCTCCTAAAACCCAAAAGTTCAAGAGGGAACAGCAAACACTCGCTCACCAAAATGCAGCTAAAACCGCAACGACAACAAAATCAGGAAATCAAAAGACTTGCTACTTGAAGATCTTAAAACTTGCTCCTGAAAAACTCTCGAACCAAAAAGAAAATACACACCAAAACGGCAGAACTTCTGAACAGCAATGATAAGGAAACCGTGTCTCATCAGAACCTGGGCATCAGTTCTTCAGTACAAACCAAGTGTGCACAGAATGATAAAAAACGAATCAGGCATTCACACCAAACATTTAGAAAAAGGATAAATAAACAGGAAAAGTAGAAGGGATTATTAATCATTAGCAAAAAGCAGAAAAATAAAGACAATTAATTTAAAAATTCAAAAGCTGAATCTTTGAAGAAAAGTAATAACAAAATGAGAACTACTCACTAGCCCAATCAAGGAAAACAAGAGGAGTGACTGAGACGGAAATAACCCCAGACACCAAAGATATTCAAAGAGTCGCAGGAGATCATTTCACTCACGCCTAAATGAGCAAATACAACTGGAAGAAAATCATAATTGTTTAGGAAAATATTTACAAAACGATCCCAGAAAAATTTAAACAGAAAAATTTCCATAGGGAAAATAATAAACAGAAAATCATAAAAGAACTTTCTTGTAAAAAGCACCAGGCCCCAAGAGTTTCACAGAGGAACCCAACCCCTCTTTAGAGACCAGGCAAGTCAGTGCTATTAAAATATCCCAGAGAATGGCATAAGAAATATAACTTGTATATCATGTTTATGAAGCAACTATCACGACCAAAAAAAGTGTGTACATACAAAAGGGAACTATAGGCCAACCTTAGTGATGAAGAGCAACACATAAAAATCTACTAAACATGAGTAAGAAACGCATTTGCCAGCACCTCAGAGAATTACGTGTCGGACCGAGTGAAGCACAATCAACGAATTTAAGAATCTTTTGCTGTGAAGCAACTTCATTTGCATAATTAATTATATTAATACGTCTAAGAAAAAAATCATATGATCACCCCATAGATGTTTTTAAAAGCAACTGACAAAATTTAATAATGATTCTAGATTTTTTTAAAAAGATTTAATGATGATTCTCGATTTTTTAAAAAAGAAAACACAAAATAAAATAGAAAGCACAGGTTCTTCATTAACATACCCTTCTCAATCCAGAGCCATAGTCTGCTTCATAGAGTAACAGCAGAGACACTCCTAATAGATGCCTACTATAGCCACCACTAGCTACCATCATGTGGAGGATCTAGTCCACAAAAACAGGTAAGAGAAAGAAACCAGAGTAGAAAATTGGAAAGGAGAAGGTTAACCATTACTATTTGCAGCTCATATGACTAGATACCTGGAAAACCCAAGGTGATGAAGTAAAAAAACAACAAAAGAATTCAGTAAGTTAGCAAAAAACAATTTTTTTGTTTAGATGGAATCTCACTCTGTCACCCAGGCTGAAGTACAGTGGGGTGATCTCAGCTCACTGCAACCTCTGCTTCCCAGGTTCAAGTGATTCTACTGCCTCAGCCTCCTGAGTAGCTGGGATTACAGGCATGTACCACCATACCTGGCTAATTTTTTAAATTTTTAGTAGAGACGGGGTTTCACTGTGTTGGCCAGGCTACTCTCAAACTCCTGACCTCAGGTGATCTGCCTGCCCCAGCCTCCCAAAGTGCTGGGATTACAGGCGTGAGTCACCATGCCTGGCCCAAAGTTAATATTTAGAATATAATAGTATTCACACACATATAACATTCCTTCGAACAACAATAAAAAAGATAAAATTTTGGAGAATAATGAAAACCTGACTCAAAACATACCACAAAGCTATAGTAATCAAAACAGCATGGTGATGACATAAAAACGGACATACAGACTAATGAAACAAGACAGACAGCCCAGAAATAAATCCACTCATTTATGGTGGTGGTGCCAAGAACTCACAATAAGAAAAGAACAGTCTCTCAATAAATAATGCTAGGAAAACTGCTTCTCTATGTACAGAAGAGTAACAGTAGACACAACTCACACCATATACAACAATCAACTCAAAATGGATTAAAGACATCATTTAGACCTGAAACTGTAAAACTGCTAGAAAAAAGAGAGGAAAAGCTCCACAACGTCAGTCTGGCAATGAAAGTGAAGATAGACAAACGGGGTTACATCGAATTAAAAAGCTTCTGCACAGCCAAGGACACAATCAGCACAGTAAACAGACAGTCTACGGAGGGGGGAATGTTTGTAATCCACACATCTGACAGGTGTGAACATCCAAATACAGTATATAAGGAACTCCAACAACTCAACAGCAGGAAAATAAATAACCCCACGAAAAAGACACAAAGTTCCCGAACAGGTGCTTCACAGAAGACAGACACACAAAAAGGCGCTCAACATCATCAACCATCAGAGAAACACAGATTCAACCCCAATGAGACACCACCTCTGTTAGAATGGCTATCATCCCAAAGACAACAGACGGGCAGTGCTGGTGAAGATGTGGAGGAAAGGCAGCCCCTGCAGCCTGCTGGCAGGAATGTCAATTAGTACAACCTTGACGGAAAACAGAGTAGAGGCGCCTCCAAAAATTCTACAGAGAAGTACCATCTCATTCAGTGATCCCACGACTGGGAACAGACTCAAAGGAAACAAGATCAGATGGTGAAGAGACCCGCACGCCCATGTTCACTGCAGCACTCTTCACAAGAGCCAAGACAGAGAATCAAGCTCAGTGCCCATCACCAGATGAATGGATGGAGAAAATGTGGCACATGAGCACAGCAGGATGTTATCCAGCCTTGAAAGAAAGAAATCCTGTCCTTTGTGACAACACAGATGAACCTGGAAGACAGGATGTTAAGCAAATACGCCAGGCACAGAGATACAAATGCTGCATGTTCTCACTCATACGGGGAGGCTGACAAAGTTGATCCCACGGAAGTAGAAGGGGGTGACCAGAGACTGGAGGAAGGGAGGAGATTGGCCAATTGATACAAAACGTCAGCGACACAGGAGGATTAAGTTCAAGAGACCCCGTACGGCATGGGATGTAGAGTTAGTAACTTCCCACGGACGGACGGACGAACCCACACACCCTCTCTGGAGGATAATCTGGCAGTGTACATCACAATTACAAAAGTGTGTACCTTTTGAACGAGCACTTGTTCTGGGCATTCATCCTACACATATATCACACTTAAACACGCAAAACAGCACACAGACCAGGCCGTCCATTCTGCCATAGGAAAGGATGGAAAGTCACCTAAATGTCGACCCACAGACGACTCTGAAATCGATCCGGGCATATCCACACCACGGAATACTCTGTGACTGCCAGAAAGAAGAAGGGAACCCTGGACCGATTCCAAGACATCTCCACAGCACTGACATTAACACTTCGCCAGGGAGGAGGGGCCAAGGTGCAGGAACGTGTCATCGTGACTTGTGAAAGGAAAAGCAAAGAGGAAATGCTTCTGTTTGCTTGGAATGTATAATGAAGCTCTAGAAGGACAGTCATTCTTTGCTTACCCATGGGGATACAATCTAAGAAACGTATCACGAGGCGATTTCCTCACTGCAAGCATCACAGAGTGTATCTACACACACCTAGATACCGGAGCCCACAACACACCCCAGCCATGTGGCAAAGCCTACTGATCCAGGCTACAAACCTGGACAGCAATGCTGTGGGCACCTGTAACACTACGGTAAGATTCGGTGTATCTATAGGTATCTACACATAGAAAAGGTACAGCAGAAATACAGTTGGGAGGGTTTTTAAATGGCACACCTGTGTAGGGCACTTACCATGAATGGCATCCGCAGGACTAGACACTGCCTGGGTACATCAGGGAGTGCGTGAGTGACGAGTGACTGTGAAAGCCTGGACATGGCTGTCACTACCGGAGACTTTACAGCACTGTACACTTGGGCGACACGATTCTTTCTTAAAGTTTTGGTGGCTCATGCCTGTAATTCCAACATCCTGAGAGGTCAAGGCAGGAGGACTGCTTGAAGCCAGGAGTTCAACACCAGCCTTGGCAACAAAGCAGGATCCCACTTCTGCAATCAATCAATTAATAAGCCGCTGTGGTGGCGTGCACCTGTAGTCCGAGCTACTCGGGAGGCCGAGGCAGAAGGAGCACTTGAGCCCAGAAAGTCGAGGCTGCACCACTGCACTGCAGCCTGGGTGACAGAGTGAAACCCTGACTCTTAAAAACAAAAAGGTTTTCCTTTCTTCAGTAACAAATTAACCTTAGCTTACGGTTACATTTTTACTTTATAAACGTTCAGACGTTTTTAAACTTTTTGCCTCTTTTGTAGTAACATTTAGCTTAAAATGCAAACAGTACACAGTTGTCCAAAAGCCTTGTCCTCCTTTATACACTTACTCTATGAGCTTTTTCCTGTTAATTTGTTTTTAACTTTTTAATCTTGTTTGTTAAAAACTAAGACACACACACACACACACACACACAGGTCAGCCTAGGCCTGCCTACACAGGGTCAGGATGATGAGTATCACCATCTTTTTTTTTTTTTTTGATATATGTTTAACAACAAAAAAAAACTTTATTGAATTCTTCAATAAAGGAAGTCTTTGGGGCAATAACCCACAGGGAGCTACCATCTTCTAGGATAACAGTGTCTTCTTCTGGATACTGATGGTGGCGGTGGCCTGCCTGGAGCAGCCGCTGTGGCGATGCCGGCTGCGGGGGGGCAGGTGCGGCAGGGGCTGTGCACTCAACCGAGCCAGCGAGAGCCAGGAACAGCCCATTCCGAGCTGGCGGCGTGGGAGCCCCACACTCCTGGGCACAGCTGCACCCTCCCGGCCATGGCTGCACACCCAGGCATCCCTGCACTCCTGGGGGCCCAGGAGGCCTCCCTGCCCCCGCAGGCTCAGAAGTGCCTATTCCTACTGCCTGGCCTCTCCCGGTTCCCAGTGCCTGCTCCGATTTTGGAGCAAAGTTGAAGCCAGGCCTGAGCTCTGTAGCGACACAGCTGGGCCTGCACTCACAGAGGTGCTGACATGCCAGCCCCTGCCACCTCAGCACCCTCGGGACTTCGGCTGCCAACAAGCATGGGAGGGAGGCTGCAGGGGAGCTGAAGGCGGCTTGGCACAGGACTGCAGGTGCCCCTTGCAAACAGCCTGGGCACCATGGGTGACATGATTGATGGCGGCAGGAGGCAAACAGGCTCCTGCGCAGAAAGGGGAAGGTCCCCAGTGAAGCCCCACCTTCGAGCCAGGGACAGCCTGAAGCCTGGGAGCTGGGCCATCGGTTCCAGGTGAGGTCTGCAGCCTGGAGTAAGAACTTATGGTGCTTATTCCGGGTCCACCAATGGCCGCCCATGGACCATCAGCGTGCACTTCCTCCCTTCTGAGCCCATATAAACTCCAGACCCAGCCAGACTCACACAGATGTCAGGACTACCAGCTATGGGAAGGAGCTGCCCACCGTGGGTCCCCTCCACCGAGAGCCGGTCACTCATCAGGACAGCCTCCTGTGGGAAGGAGCTGCCCACCGTGCGTCCCCTCCACCGAGAGCCAGACACTCATCAGGACAGCCTCCTGTGGGAAGGAGCTGCCCACCATGGGTCCCCTCCACCGAGAGCCGGACACTCATCAGGACAGCCTCCTGTGGGAAGGAGCTGCCCACCGTGCGTCCCCTCCACCGAGAGCCAGACACTCATCAGGACAGCCTCCTGTGGGAAGGAGCTGCCCACCATGGGTCCCCTCCACCGAGAGCCAGACACTCATCAGGACAGCCTCCTGTGGGAAGGAGCTGCCCACCGTGCGTCCCCTCCACCGAGAGCCGGTCACTCATCAGGGTGGCCTCCTGTGGAAGGAACTGCCCACCGTGCGTCCCCTCCACCAAGAGCCGGACACTCATCAGGGTGGCCTCCTGTGGAAGGAACTGCCCACCGTGGGTCCCCTCCACCGAGAGCCGGACACTCATCAGGACAGCCTCCTGTGGAAGGAACTGCCGACCGTGGGTCCCCTCCACCAAGAGCCAGACACTCATCAGGGTGGCCTCCTGTGGAAGGAGCTGCCCACCGTGCGTCCCCTCCACCGAGAGCCGGTCACTCATCAGGGTGGCCTCCTGTGGAAGGAACTGCCCACCGTGCGTCCCCTCCACCGAGAGCCAGACACTCATCAGGGTGGCCTCCTGTGGAAGGAACTGCCCACCGTGCGTCCCCTCCACCGAGAGCCGGACACTCATCAGGGTGGCCTCCTGTGGAAGGAACTGCCCACCGTGGGTCCCCTCCACCGAGAGCCGGACACTCATCAGGACAGCCTCCTGTGGAAGGAACTGCCGACCATGGGTCCCCTCCACCGAGAGCCAGACACTCATCAGGGTGGCCTCCTGTGGAAGGAACTGCCCACCGTGCGTCCCCTCCACCGAGAGCCGGTCACTCATCAGGGTGACCTCCTGTGGGAAGGAGCTGCCCACCGTGCGTCCCCTCCACCGAGAGCCAGACACTCATCAGGGTGGCCTCCTGTGGAAGGAACTGCCCACCGTGGGTCCCCTCCACCGAGAGCCGGTCACTCATCAGGACAGCCTCCTGTGGGAAGGAGCTGCCCACCGTGCGTCCCCTCCACCGAGAGCCAGACACTCATCAGGGTGGCCTCCTGTGGGAAGGAGCTGCCCACCGTGCATCCCCTCCACCGAGAGCTGGACACTCATCAGGACAGCCTCCTGTGGGAAGGAGCTGCCCACCGTGCATCCCCTCCACTGAGAGCCGGACACTCATCAGGACAGCCTCCTGTGGGAAGGAGCTGCTGACTCTGGGTCCCCTCCACCGAGAGCCAGACACTCATTAGGGTGGCCTCCTGTGGAAGGAGCTGCCCACCATGCGTCCCCTCCACCGAGAGCCGGTCACTCATCAGGGTGGCCTCCTGTGGGAAGGAGCTGCCCACCGTGCGTCCCCTCCACCGAGAGCCAGACACTCATCAGGGTGGCCTCCTGTGGAAAGAACTGCCCACCGTGCGTCCCCTCCACCGAGAGTCGGTCACTCATCAGGGTGGCCTCCTGTGGAAGGAACTGCCCACCGTGCGTCCCCTCCACCGAGAGCCGGTCACTCATCAGGACAGCCTCCTGTGGGAAGGAGCTGCCCACCGTGCGTCCCCTCCACCAAGAGCCAGACATTCATCAGGGTGGCCTCCTGTGGAAGGAACTGCCCACCGTGGGTCCCCTCCACCGAGAGCCAGACACTCATCACAGTGGCCTCCTGTGGAAGGAGCTGCCCACCGTGGGTCCCCCCTCCATTGAGAGCCGGATACTCATCAGGACGGCCTGCCTGCAGAAAGGACCTACCCACTGTGGCTCTCCTGAGAGCTGTTCTGTCACTCAGTGAAGCTCCTCTCCGCCTTGTTCACCCACCAGTTGTCTGTGTACCTCATTCTCCCAGGACAAGAACTTGGGGCCCACCAAGTGGCATGACTAAAAGAGCTGTAACACAAACAGGACTGAAACACATCCCCTCCCTGCCACTTGCCACACTGCAGGTGACAAGAAGGAGGGAAGAGCTGCAGCCCTCCAGGAAGCCCAGAGCAAGGAACTCCTCCAGCCAGCCCTGTGACACCTTCTTAGGGGCTCTGTGGTTCCTGGCATCTCCAAGCTTCCAGCACCACCACGTTCCCCTCATCCAGACCAGGTGCTCACAGTGGAAGCTGTGTGCAGTACATCTGGTCCAGACACAGCCTTGCCCAGAGCCAGCACCTGTGCCAGTGCCTGGAGTTGCCCCCTGTTGCAGCAGCCAGCGCGCCCAGCTGTGCACAGCGGGCGGGCCAATGCCCGCTCACCCACACACCTCCCGCTGTCGCACACCTGGCTCGCCCCTGGCAGGTGTGGGATCTGGGGTGGTAGCACAGACTGAGCACAGCCTGCTAAGCTGAGTGCGCGGAACAAGCCCAGTGGGTGTGAGCACTACTCAGGCAGGAGGCACCACTGGCCACAGAGCTTTCCAGCTGTCAAAGCGACACCCCAAGGATCCCACGACAATAGCCCCTGAAGGCCCTGCCTGAGGCTGTTTCACAGTCAACTTTTTTTTTTTTGAGACAGTTTCGCTCTTGTTGCCCAAGCTGGAGGACAATGGTGTGATCTCAGGTCACTGCAACCTCCGCCTCCCAGATTCAAGTGATTCTCCTGCCTCAGCCTCCCGAGTAGCTGGGATTACAGGTGGATGCCACCATGCCCAGCTAATTTTTGTTTTTTTAGTAGAGACAGGGTTTCACCATGTTGGTCAGGCTGGTCTCAAACTCCTGACTTCAGGTGATCCACCCGCCTCGGCCTCCCAAAGTACTGAGATTAGAGGCATGAGCCACTGTGCCCAACCTACTTTTTTTTTAATAAGTAGAGTACACTCTAAAATAATGATAAAACGCATAGTACAGTAAATACATAAACCAGTGACATAAGCGTTTATTATAAAATATTACGTAGCACATATAACCGTTCGGGCTGAAATTCTCTATGACCGGCAGCGCAGCACGTCCGCTCGCACCCGCGTCACTGTGCCCACGTGAGCAATGCGTTGCACTACAGCATCACGGCTGCCAGGATGGCACTAGGCGACGGGAATTTGTCAGCTTCAGTGTAACCTATAGGTCTGCCCTCGTCTATGACATCCGTCACTGACCGAAACATCCTTACGTGCATGTGACTGTGTAAGACACTCATAGGAGGGGCCGCTGTGGCGATGAGGGCTGGGCCAGCCAGGGATGGGGACAGTTGCTACTGGATGCTTCCATCATCAAACTATCTGAACTACTCGAAATACTAAAGCAGAAGGTCATGAGAATAACCTGTGGGACACCCACACTGCGGAACAGGCCTCAGCAACGGGAAGAAACTGCTCCTGCCACCTGCGGCAGCCTTGAGGACCGTCTGGGGAATGATGGCAAATGGATAAAGCCGGTCCCCAACGCCACACGCTGCAGGAATCCACGTGTACAACTCGCTTCAAGTGACAACAATACGGGACAGAGAGCGGACTGGTGCTCCCAGGAGTTCATCAGGGGTTGGAGGTGGAAGCGAGGCACGCGTCGCTGGAAACGGGCACCGGCACAGGGCTCCTCTCAGTGATGGGAGCCTCGCACATGGCGGTCGCATCCGCCAATCTGCTGGCTGTGCTGCTGTCCTGGTTCTGCACAAAGCTACCGCTGGGGAAACCGGGTGAAAAGAGCTCAGAATCTGCATATTATTTCTTACAACTGTATGTGAATTTACAACTGTCACAATAAAAAGTTTAATTTGCCAAAAGGCCCTGAAATGTCAAACGCCACACCTGAGGGTGCTACGTGAAAGAACAGAGGCCACGTTCTCCCCAGTCCGGCTCCGCCGAGCCCCCACCCGTCTACTCCACCACCTTCTGGAGCATCAGGACTAGCGGGAGGCGAAGTGTGACAGTCCACCCTCTCCTAATGCAGACAGGGAACCCCAGGAGGAAAACCAGGGGAAGGCCCAGGCAGCAAAGGTGGCCGTTCCGAAGCACAAGCTGCTGGCTACAGAGCTGGCGTGGCATCGCTCACGCTGCTCACCCGAGGCGTCCAGTTCTCCTCCCTCGGGGAGCATGGGGCACTTCCTGTCCTCTTGTGGTCGGAGCCGCGTGGTTCCTTCTGGCCAATGAAATGTGAGTCCCCAATGGACACACACCTTTGTCGCTTCAGGCTACCAAAACCTGGGGGATTTTCATTCCAAAAGCGAAACCTGGCCTACGTGGTTACATTTTCCGCCCATCCAATCACCTGCCCACGCCGGCTGCCGGACTCCACTCCCTGCTCGGCTGGGAGGCCCTCCTGCCCTGGCTAAGCCTGCAGGCTGCCCGTGGGCCCCACACTTACGCTGCGGCCTCCAGTGGCCTCCATACCTTCTTTCATGGATTAAGGTGTCGAGATAACAGCTTCGGGAGCAGATACACAGAAAGGCGGGAGGCGCTCTGCCTGTCGGACCATCCCGCCAGACTGAAGGAAGCGGGTGTGGGCACGCGCAGCAGCAGGGCGGGGGGCTGGACAGCTCGGACCTCTGACTCCCCATCTGTAAACTGCATGGTGAAACCAGCTCTAGAACTATTCCTAGCTACAGAATCTTTTCTCTAAACACAATCATCCCCAGAAGACACCACGTGAAACAGATCACGTCAGAGCTGCTCTGGGTAAAGGGAGGACGGTGATGGCGGCAGGGAGACTAGAGCCCCTGGGACTCCGAGGAGCAGATCACGTCACCCGGAAGTGCCCCACAGTGTCAGCCCGCTTCCCGTGAGGCAGCGTGGGAAGGACAGGCCACACTTTCTACAGCCAGACCCCACGGGACTGGCTCCTCCCGAAGCTCTGTTCTGTGCTCGCTTCCTGGGCTTGGAAACTGCGTCACCTCTCGGGTTGGACAGAAAACAACTCCCACCTCCCTGCTCCAACCAGGGCCACCAGGGCCACCAGGCCACTGAGCTCTGAGCTGTGGGATGGCCCACAGGGTCACCGCAGCACTCCTCACACCCCAGACGCCAGCACACCAGTCTGCGTCCCTGCGTGCCCAGCCAAGGCTCCCCTGCTGGCAGCATCCCAGGCTGCGCCTGCGCCCTGGGGACAGGGGGTACATGAAGGGTGCAGGGCCCTGGAAACCAAGTCTCCATGAGGAGAGACATGGGCAGGTGACCCGGCCTCCCTTCCGGAAGACTGGGTGATGCTGTCACCCTGGAGGCTGCTCTGGGAATTCAGGACCTGTCCGCCCGCAGGAGCATCTGCTGTTCCTGTCCCTCACCTCTTCCTGCTCCTGGAGGGGTGGGGTGCCCGTGCATCAGAGGCCGAGCAGCCTGAAGGTGAGGCTCAGCTGCTCCTCTCACGATCTTGTGCCCACTGTGTGCACTGACCTGTGCTGGGGCCACACAGGCAAAAAGGACAAGGTCCCGGCCCTGGAGGAGGACACTAATGACCGTGACACGACACGACGGGAGCCTCGCGGAGCCACTCCCCAAAGCCTGCAGCCCTCGCTCGGCCTCGCCTCCCCAGGAGCCACCGGGCCCTCAGGATGAGCGGATGGGCTGACTCCTGATGGTGGCCCTGAGCAGAGACTTACACAGCCCAGGAGGTCACCGGCAGGGGCCACTCCAGGCAGAAGGGCGGCCCCAGCAAAGACACCCAGGGCCAGGCTGGGGGCAGCCTGAGAAGTCAGAGCAGCAGGTTTCCCAGGGGCTGGAAAGCAAATGCCAAGTGAGAGTGAGGCTGGAGCTGCCAGCAAGACTTTTAGCCAGGGGGTGGCCGGCCAGATCCATCCTCAGCATGATGCAGAATCACAGGGGCCCAGGCTGGAGGCTGTGGACCAGCGAAGACGCCCGGGTACCAGGAAGCAGCAGAAGCAGCCGTCCTCCCCAGTCACAATTCCCGCCTCCTGCACCCACTCCCAGCACACCACGCTCTTCAGCATCTCCCCACAAGTAAGCAGCAGGAGGAAGGAGGTGAGACTCCCAGCACTGAACCCAGCTCCTCATTGGCGCCGAGGGCAGCTGGCCCAGGAAGAAGGCTGCTGTTTCTTTCTAATGTTGGAGAGACTGACCCTGGGCTTCCATTTTTAAAACATGCCCCTTCCAAATACTTGGCCAGAATGGATCATGGGTCTGGATGGAGGGCGGCCAAGGTGGCCCGCTCTGTCCAGGGCTCTCTGACCAGAGCCTGGATGCCCCATGCCCTCAGAACACTGCCCTCATCTTCCCCAGACCACACACTCAGCTCCTTCACTACCACCCGCCAATGCCCAGCTTCCCTCCACACAGGTTCCATCTGCACCGCTGAGATGACAGCCAGGGTCAGGCTCAGGACACACACACACACACACACACACACAGACACACACACACATATACACACACATACACACACACACACAGCCTCAAAGCCCTAGAAACCCTTGATTCACCAAGACCCCATCCACAGGCAACCACAGCCGCCAGAGGGTTCATGCGACCCCAACCTCATAGCCTCAAGCCCTATGGGAACAAGAGTCATGAGCTCTGCGCATCTCCCCTCTCCACCAGAAATACCAACCTCCATACATGGCTTCCTTCAAGCCTGAGAACCTTTGCTACACTCTGCTCCAGAACGCCATCTCAGGGTGGAAGGAAGGACAGGATTAGGTCTTTATGAGTGCAGTAACTGCTGTGATTAATAACATCCTCTAACTCACAGGGAATGTTTGTGAAGCCGCTTCCAGCCTGGTCCTCCTGGAGAGCAGCAGAGCGGGACCGCCAGGCGGGCAGGCAGCAGAACGGTGAGCAGCACCTCTGATTTCTGCCTCAGAACACCAGGGCTCCCAAAGCGCACTCCAGCCCTCCCAAAGCGCACCCCGGCCCCCTCAAAGCGCACCCCCAGCCCTCCCAAAGCACACCCCAGCCCCCTCAAAGCGCACCCCCAGCCCTCCCAAAGCGCACCCCCAGCCCTCCCAAAGCGCACCCCCAGCCCTCCCAAAGCGCACCCCAGCCCTCCCAAAGCACACCCCCAGCCCTCCCAAAGCACACCCCAGCCCCCACAAAGCGCACCCCCAGCCCTCCCAAAGCGCACCCCCAGCCCCCGCAAAGCACACCCCAGCCCCCACAAAGCGCACCCCCAGCCCTCCCAAAGCGCACCTCCAGCCCTCCCAAAGCGCACCCCAGCCCTCCCAAAGTGCACCCCCAGCCCTCCTAAAGAGCACCCCAGCCCCCACAAAGCGCACCCCCAGCCCTCCCAAAGCGCACCCCCAGCCCTCCCAAAGAGCACCCCAGCCCCCACAAAGCGCACCCCCAGCCCTCCCAAAGCGCACCCCCAGCCCTCCCAAAGCGCACCCCCAGCCCTCCCAAAGCGCACCCCAGCCCCCCCCAAAGCGCACCCCCAGCCCTCCCAAAGCGCACCCCCAGCCCTCCCAAAGCGCACCCCAGCCCCCACAAAGCGCACCCCCAGCCCTCCCAAAGCGCACCCCAGCCCCCTCAAAGCGCACCCCCAGCCCTCCCAAAGCGCACCCCAGCCCCCACAAAGCACACCCCCAGCCCTCCCAAAGCGCACCCCAGCCCCCTCAAAGCGCACCCCAGCCCCCTCAAAGCGCACCCCAGCCCCCCCAAAGCGCACCCCAGCCCCCTCAAAGCGCACCCCAGCTGAGTGGGTTCCGCTGTCCGCCTCCTCACTGCCCACTGCTGTGGCCTCGCTCTGTAAGACGCACAGCAGTGTCCTGAGCAAGGTCAGGAAAGCCTGAACCTGCCACAGCATCAGTGCCAGGCACAGCCTTAGCACATCCTCCCAGAATACCATGCATCTCAGACAACAGTTGTGACAGCTGGGGCTGGGGCTGGGACCTCCCAATAACCCTGTCCAGGCCAGCACCCCCAGCAGACTGTCCTTCTTGCCTGCAGTGGCCCCCAAGTGTGTTCAAGTCCTAACAGGGCCTACCCAAGGACCGGAAAGGAAGGGCCCTGTACAGCACAGTCTGGATCTGAAGCCCACACGGAGTCACCTTCACCCCCATCCTGGACTCAGCAAGCCTCAGGGTGACGAGAGAATCTCATAGTGGATAAGGCCAGGCAGGACAGACACAGCTGGCTTCGGAGGACGCCCTGCCCGTGAGAAATCTTCAGAAACCTACTCAAGGCACCTGGCTTGTCATTGTCGGTAGGGCCCTTCTTCTTTGCCAAGGGACTTGGACCACAAAAACTCTTCCTATGAAAGCTTCTAGATGGCTCCACAGTATAGCACTAACAGGAAGCATGGTGGAGTAAGAACAGCACGAGGTCAAGGCCAGCTCTGTCACTACCCCTCACTTCCCCAGCAAATCTCCAGGCGCTCACTGGACCCCAGACCCTGGGCCACAGCTGGACAGGCATTCAGACGCACAGATCCCCATGGGTGGGGCGGCAGACAGGGAGGTGTGGAAAGGCGCTGGGGACCGTGGGTGCAGGCGGAATGATGGATGATCTTCCCCAGCTGCCTCAGTGCACCCAAGAGGGACAGGATGAGGAGGCCCCAAGGACAGCGAGCAGGGCCACACATAAGCATCCACACTGAGCAAGCGGCTGTCGCCTCTGGAGAGCCAGCACCGGCCACGCGCTCTCCGTCTCCCTGCTCGCTCTTTCTTGCCCTTAGTCTTTGGGCCACCACTCCTCCATGCACAGACGCAGCAAATGTTTAGACAGGGCCAAGCCTCTCAGCAGAAAGCAGAGGAATCAGAGGAGGGATGCCCACGAGTCCGTTACTAGTGACGGTGCGCAAAACACAGTGACTGACAGCCAGACTGCGCCACAAGCTCAAAATCTACCTGCAGCAAATAACACTATCCAGACAAACCCAGTAGCCACAGAAACGCCCGTGTGCATTAAAAAGAAAGCCTGGAGCCAGACGCCATGACTCATGCTGGGAATCCCAGCACTTTGGGAGGCTGAAGCCGGAGAATGGCTTAAGGCCAGGAGTTCAAGACCAGCCTGGGAAACTGGGCAACATAGTAAGACACTCATCTCCAAAAAAAAAAAAGGGCTGGGCACGGTGGCTAACACCTGTAATCCCAGCACTTTGGGAGGCCGACGGGGGTGGATCACCTTAAGGTCAGGAGTTCAAGACCAGTCTGGCCAATGTGGAAAAACTCCATCTCTACTTAAAATATAAAAAGTTAGCTGGGCGGGGTGGCGCATGCCTGTAATCCCAGCTCCCTGGGAGGCTGAGGCAGGAGAATCGCTTGAACCCAGGAGGTGGAGGTTGCAGTGAGCCAAGACTGCACCATTACACTCTAGCCTGGGCAACAAGAGTGAAATTTCGTCTCAAAAAAAAAAAAAAAAAAAGGGGAGGAGGAGGAAGCCTAGCCCCTAGCCAACCGTCCATATGGCCCAAACACCATTCAGAAGGACCAAATGCCCAACAACCTCAGAAGAAACGTGTGTCTGTGCTGAATGAATGGAGACCTAGAACCCAACAGCTGAGGAACTCACAGCAAGTTCACCATTCTGTGCCTCAGTCTCTTCATCTGGGAAACGGGGATAACAGGCCCTCCTCCCAGGGTGACTGTGAGAGTAAACTGAGTCATGAACACAGGTCGCTGGTCACCTGGCACCCGAGTGCTGTGACTAGTATCATTAGTGTCATCACCTGTAAACACCACGACCCCTTTGCCAATGGCTTGCTACAGTCACGGTGGAGGCGTGTGTCTCTTCTCCCCAGCTGGACGGTGACTCCCTGACCCCGTCTCAAGCTCCAGCATCGTGAACTTCCCCAGCTGCACTTCTCACCATGTTTTCCTCAAAGGCTTACAGGTCTAGTTGATGTATTCATCAAAACCTGCTGGGTGCCCATTCTCCTCTAGGTGCTGGGGGCTCAGGACACAAGGGTGTCACCGCAGAGGTCCATGCCACAGGTGCTCACGGGCACACAGGAGAGAAAAACGCGGGACTGCCCGGTATTCCAAGCAGAAGGCTCCGTATCGACAGGCACACTGGTGAGAAAACCCACATGGCGTGCAGAAAACAGGACCGAACCGTCAGGGACGTGAAGCAGGGGCTGAAGATGCGGCTGGAGCCAAACCTGGGACCTCGCTCTGCAGGCCACGAGGAGCTGTGGAAGGGACTTAGGGACACCTGGCTGCCCACGAGCCCATGAGCCCCTAGACCGAGGGCCTAAGTCTAGGCTCTTGACCCAGCACCTGCAGAGGGCCAGACTCAGGAGGAGTGTCCAGGGAAGGTTCCCGGATAGAGTCAGAGCAGCCACAGGCTGCCAGATGCTCATGGGGCCAGGCCAGCAGAGGAGGAGAGAAACAGGTGACCCAGCCAAAACTCGAACTCCTTCAGGAAGTCTTCTTGGATTTGCTGGCCTCCCATAGACACCTGCATTCACGACCTGCGCTGCTGCGTCCAAACGATGCATCAGGTGGAACCGTGTGAAAGCGGTTCAGTCAGCTGAAGCACTCCAGTTCCAACAAAGGTCAGCTTTCTTTCCCCTGAGTACATGTCCGCATGGAGGGTATCCTAAGCAACAGTCCCCATCCCTGCCTCACAGACACTAAAGATAACAGAACAAGCAGATGAGTGACAATCACAACAGGAAACGCTGTAGGAAGGCGAGGGGTCAGAAAGGTGAGCTGAGACACGCCGGAAGCGAAGCTGCCACCAAGCCAGGAGGAGCCGGGAGCTAAAAGAAGAGCAGGCCAGTGTGCAGGGGAGGAGAGAAAGGGCGCCAGGTGTGGCTGCAAAGGCGCCTGGCGGGATGAGGGGCAGAGACGCACGGGCAAGGCCCATCTTGAGCAGCAACACGGCTCACAGAACTTCCTGTGACAGGCAGTCTCCCCACCTGCGCTGACCAACACAGCCGCCGCCAGCCACGTGTGGCTACTGAGTGTCTGACACGTGAACACTGGCACGGAGGGCCGGAATCCTTCATGTTAAGGTCAATGTGGTAAACAGCCACATCTGCCTCAGGGCTACCCCACTGGACACCACAGATGGGGCTTCCAGAGCCGGAGAAGTGCGCCCTGAGGCGACAAACACGAAGCCCCTGGAGAGTTTCTGCGGGGACAGCAGGACCAGCATCACCTGAAAGGCCCTGGCGGGGGATGTCCCCGTCCCCGGTACCCAGGAAGCACCATCTCACAACTCGGAGAAAGGACAGAAAGGCGTGGAGGGGAAGCACCCAGGGGCGGGGTCTCCAGCTCAGGCTCGAAGGCGGGCTCCGCTCGTTGACTGGCAGGGCACCATCCCTTGCACCCAACAAGTAGGCGCTGGGGCGTCCCCGGGACGGTGCTGACCTCCAGGCGCAAGCACCGGGCGTCCGGGCCAGAGCCCACCGATCTGGGGTCTGGACAGCGCGCAAGGACCCGCCGAGGGGCGCACATGCCCGCGGGCTGGTCCCCGAAAAGCGGCGCTCTTGGGGGGCTGCGGCTCCGGGTCCCCGGCGCCCCTCGGATCCACCCCTGGCGCGGCCCCGCCCCCTCCCCTCCCCCCGGACCGCCCCGCCCCCCGCCGGGCCTCCCGCGAGCCCCTTCCAGCTGCGCCGCGCCCCACGCCCGGCCCCGGGCCCCCCGCCAGGCCCCGACCACCTCGCCCTCGCCGCCCACGCCCGGCCCCAGCCAGGCCCCAGCCCCACCGCCGCCTCACCTGGGCTTTGGTGGCTCGCGGGCCGCTCCGTGCACTCACGGCGGGCGGGGAGGGCACCCAAACATCACGTGACGGCCCCTCCCGCCGCCGGCGCGCGCGCCCCTTTCCGCACCAGCCAATGGCCGCCGGGCCCGGACGCTCGCAGGGACTACCCGCCCCAGAGGTCCCCGCGCGGAGCCGGAAGCGGCGCGGACGGCGGCCGGCTGGACCAAGAGGCTTCTGTGGGTGCGCGCGCGAGCCTGCTAACCCCACCTGCCTAGCGGGCCTCGGTTTCCCCGTTTTACACACGGAGATGACGACGAAGATGGAGGTCACGCGGAGGGCGGAGGCTCGGCGCATAGGCGCTTCGGGAGCGGGCTACGCCCAGCCCAGGCCGAGCTCGGACCTCACGTGGGCTCCGAGAAGCTCGAGCTCCTGCGGGGCTACGCGGGCGGCGGGTCTCGGCCGGGGCCGAGCCTGGCACCTGCGGGTCTTGGGCTGCGGGGCCCCAGGGCAGGCTGCGCGGGCTCCGCGTGGGGCCGTGCCAGGCTAGGGGCTGACGGGCCCCGCGGGGACTCCGGACGCCCAGTGTCACCGACGAGGAAACTGAGTGTCGAGACATCTGAGGGAACTTTGCCCGAGGTCGCAGCCCCCCCCGGGAGGAGACCCTCCTAGGGACCCCTTCCGCAGGGACCTGGGGCGCCTCCCACTCCCTGCTGTGCCTGCGGGCACTCTCCCCATGACTCACTAGAGAAGAGACCTGGGAGGAACCTGGGGACGTGGGTGTGTGACCGTGGGCCGCCAGGGTCCCCTTTCAGGCTGTTTCCCTGCAGGTGAACCAAGAGCCACAGCCAAGGCAGGCGAGCAAGCGTGATGAGCCTGCCGCCCCTCTCCAGCCAGTGGAGGTTCCCCTGCCGCTCTCGCGCCAGGACGGTTGCTCTCACTGTCTGTGAGGCCCACGCCGAAGCCCTTCGGGCAGCCCTGGGCTCCCGAGAAGAGCCTTGCTGAGCTCCTGGGAAGAGGCGTGCCCTCCCCGTCCCCCATTGCCCCCTTGGCTGTGCACGCGTGTGCACACGGGTTCGTGCACATGAACACAAAAGTGTCCTCGTGGACAATGTGTGGTACTGTGTATGCACACAGCGCACGTGTGTGCCTGGACACCAGGTGAGTGCACAAGTGTGTGCCAGGCTCGAGCATGGGAGCAGTAGTATATGGCACAAATGTGTGTGTGCACATGTGTGGGAGGGAAGAGGGGCACACGCCCACCAGCGTGCATGTGCTCAGGCCGGCCTGTCCTGGGCCCACCCAGGCTCCTTGCTCTGGTGTACTTGAGTCTCACCTAGCCCCAGGAGGCAGTGGCGTGTGCCTATCTCACCGCCCAGCCAGGATTTGGACGGGCTTCACTCTTCTCCCAGGACAGCTGGAGTGCGGGGAAGCCGGCTCCTGTCCACGGAGGATGCCAGTGACTGCTCACCCCCACTTCCACTTGAAGGGGAAGATTCGACAGGACCAGTGCCTGTGGGAGAGCTGGCAATCCGGACTGAGGATGCCGGGTGCCTGGCACGGTGCCCACCTTCCCCTCAGTGGCTGGCACCATCTCTCTGGCCACTGCCTTACTCAGTCTCCTCTGACAGCTCCATGCTCAGGTGTGAAAAGGAGGGGAAAGTGAAGCCCCCTTCCCCTCGGGGCTGACCACCTCCAGGAGCTGCTTTCTTGACCACACGAGGCATATATGGGGGTGTTTCTGTGCCTGGAGACTGCAGGGGGAATGGTCTAGCATGGGCTGGGCCCTCCAGAGGAGGGGCTCCATACCTGTTGGTTCCTCCAAGATCTGGGGTGAGCCCGCCTGAGTATCCCACAGCAAGTCAGAGAAGGTAAACCTCTCCATGGAAGAGCCAGGAGCCCACTCCCTCGGGCTGAGCCAATGGGGAGGGGAAGGAGGATGCTGAGGGATCACCGGGAAGGGCCAAGGGAAATAGCCAATAGCCTCCCGGGGGCCTGGGGCTAGGGCCAGGGCTCACCTCCCTTGCCTCATCTCTGCCTCTCCCTGGAAGAGGTCATCACGTGACCTCGGGCAGCTCTGGGCTCTCTTCCTCTTCCAGAGAGGCGGGACCCCTGGGGAAGAGCTCTGGCCCCACCCCTTGGCCAGTCAGCGAGACCAACAGGGTCAGCAAGTGGAACTGGCCCTGCCCGGTGTTACCTAAGGGGCGGGGGTTGCCTGGTCCTCGCTGGCACCCCCTCAAATTGGATCTGCCATTCCAGGTCCCGGAGGGAATGTGGGCAGCAAGGTCGGGGTGGTTCCAAGGCCTTCAGAAGGAACCTTGAGGCAGCACCCACTGAAACCAACCCCAGAAACACTCCCTCTGTGAACAGTAGCAGGGACTTCTCAGGGCTTAAGCCGAATTTCCAGCTCAGTGTCAACCTGTGGATTTGTGGTGAGTTTCCCTGCCCTCCCACCCTTCCTCTCTACCCTCTGAAGCCTGGCTCCAGCATCACCTGCTCAGGCCGTCCCTGGCTCCGCTGCAGCCCCTGCCCGGACAGGAGAAGGCATGTGCACCTCCTGCTCTGCTCCCAGCACAGCTTCTGCTCCAGCAAAGCCCACGGGCACTCAGGCCTGGTTCCTACACCCGTCACCCCTCGGAGCACCCGCCCTCACTGTCACCCAGGCCTCCTTTGTGCCTTGGACACAGAACCCCAGTTTTGTTCAAGGCATCAATGTACCCAGCCTCGCCAGCAGCTGGGGCCAGCTGTGACACAGTTTGCCCAGGGGATGACTGCAGGAGGCACAAGGGAGCCTCCCGGCCCTTCGGAAGGGGCAGGTGTGGCCACCCTCACTGATGGCCTTCCTTTCTCCTTGCTCCAGCCTGGAGTGTGGTCACGGTGTCCCAAGAACAGCAGCCATGTGGCCAGCGAGGGCCAGGGTCCCAGCAGCTGCCTTGGTGCCCCAAGGGCCATGCTCAGACTCATCAGCATCGGGAGAACAAGCCCTTGCTCCCTTTACGGGGCTGCCTCCTTAGATTTTGTTAGGTTTTCTGTAACTCAAGCCCATGTCACTTCTATTGGAGCTGATTTGGGCTCCTAAGCTCACAGGGGGTGGGACGTCCTTCTATTAGCTTCGTCCTGCCCGCCCCCCCTCCCTACAGCAGCAATGGCTCCTTGGGGGCAGGCCCGAGGAATGGCCTGGAAGAGCTTGCGAGGAGCGAGGGCACAGGAGACACCCTCCCAGGGGCATCTTTCCCACATGTCCCCAGGCAGCCCAGGCTTCCAACCACATCTTAAAACATGAAAAATGGGGAGGAGAAGAAACTTTGGTCCTAACACCTAGCCAAGCCCTGTCTTGCTGTGTGATCTTCAGCCTGAGGCACACCTTCTCTGGGCTTGATCACCAAAGCCGCAAATGCAGGGCAGAGCACTCATGAGGTCTGCCCAAGAGCGAGGTTGGTAAATGGCTGGCAGAACCACGGGCGTGGGACGTGTGGGAGGGTGGTGAGCCATTCCCTCATCACCCACGCCAGGGTAGTGTCATGGGGGGACACGTGGGTGTCTCTGGGAAGGGCCTGGCACAGCCCCAGCACATGGCAGGGGTCTAACCATTCAAGACTCATTCTGTGTCGTCGGACATCCCGTCTCTTAGAAACCAGCTCCAGCCTGACGCGCAGAACAGCCTCCTGAGGTGTTGAGCGGTGAGCAAGAGTGACAAAAAGCAAAACGAAATAAAAGAATAGAGAATCCATGGGTGAGCATGTACGGTGCTATTCCTGCTAACGCATCGTCCAAGGAAGGACAGTTGCCACGTTTCCTGGGAACGCTCCCCACCCGACCCCCGCCGGCATCCCTGAGCCCGAGATCAGCAGGTGGGGACCAGGGGATGGGAAGAGTCTCCGCACTGCAAGGCCATAGTCCACCCAGATCCCACAGCCACCGCTGGGCCTGCTGCTGGGCACAGCTGCCCTCCTTCCCTGCCAAAGTCCATCCCATCTACAAAGCCTGTCTCCTCACTCATTCATCCAGCAAACCTTTACTTCCATGCCAAGCAGCGTGCTAGGTTCCAGGGATACCGTCCAGTTCGATTGGGTTGCTAATGACAGAACAAACCCAAATCTCATATGGTTGCTTTTAATGTTGTATGTTCATGTCCAGGTAGGCAGTAGGACTGAGAAGGTGGCCTCACAATCATCAGGACCCCAGGCCCCCTTAGTCTGGTTGCCCCATCAATCCCCAAATAGGCCTTCTGCCTCATGGTGCAAGACAGCTGCTGAAGCTCCAGCCATCATGTCTGCTTTCATCCAGAAGGGAGGAAACATTGGCATACTCTTCCCAACCTCCTAACCCAAGTTTTTATGGTCGCTGCTGGATTCTGCACACACCACCTCTGCTTATAGCCCCCGTGGCCACAGCTGGGCCCCTTGGGTGCTTGGAGCTGCAGGAGAGGCTCGGTCATTTCTCCACCCCAGGGACTGTGTTTTCAGCTAAGAGCTGGACTCCTGCGCGGAGTAAGGAGGGAAGGATGGTGTTACCCGGCAGTCTTGGCATCAGGACACAGCCCTGTGCACCACCTGGCAACAGGCAGGGGTCAGCAGCCTGCACACCACACACGTGTGCTCCGGGAACCTGTGCCGAGGTTGTGCAGGAGTGATTGGGGCGTGGAGGACCCCGGAGGAAAGGGGGGTCAGGGAAGGCCCCTCAGTGAGAAGACCAAAATGGGTGAGACTTAAGGGGTAGCATTTCTAGGGGTGAGCTGTGAGTACCATGGCAAGAGAGGAGACAGCAACGTCCGCGTCCCACCGTCCTCTGTGGACACATACTGACCCCTCCAGCTGCTCGGAGTTGTGGGGGCCGGACAGCCCATCTCCTGCCTCCTCATTTCACAGGGAGGAACCCAGCAGAGGAGGGGCAGGCACAGGGTCCGAGACCAGCCCCCAGCCACTCTGAGCCCAGCCCGTGTCCCCTAACCCCAGGCCCAGTCTCTGCCTCCTCATCCTGGCACCTCCCCTCTCCACACACTCAGCCTGTATCGGCCACGAAGTCACAGCCCTGTGGAGTCACTGGTGAGCCCAGGGGACTTTATTTTGTTCGGCTTTTTTTTTTTTTTTTTTTGAGACGGGGTCTTGCTGTGTTGCCCAGCTGGAGTGTAGTGGTGCAATCACAGCTCACTGCAGCCTTGACCTCCCAGGCTCAAGCGATCCCCCCACCTCAGCCTCCCTGGGAGCTGGGACTGCAGGTGCATGCTCATGTTTTTGGATTTTGTATTTTTTGTATTTGACACAGGGTTTCACCATGTTGCCCAGGTTGGTCTCAAACTCCTGAACTCAAGTGATTCACCTGCCTCGACCTCCCAAAGTGCTGGGACTACAAGCGTAAGCCACCGTGCCCAGCCTCTCTGTGACGGAACTCTGAAAACAGTGTCATTCGCCATTTCTTGTACAGTCAACAGCACGCAGTTTGGTTCTGAATGTATAATTCTCGTGTGTCCACTGTTTGGAGTTAGACCGGGTACCTGAATGAGACCAGGATGCTTTAGGGACAGCGAGCGTCGTGGATGTGTACCCTGGCACCTGGCTTTTTGGTGGACACCTTAGAAACTGTCAGGAGTCATTGGAGAGTGGGAACGAAGGCACGAGGGACGGAGGGCATGGACCCACGTGTGAGTGCCCGCGATGAGAGGGTGAGCACGAACACGATGGTGACCGTGGCAGCAGCTGCCCCCTGAATGCTCCCCTCTTCCCCTGACAGCCACACTCCCGGCCTCTCTTGCCATCTAGGAGCCACGTGGCTAGCCCAAGCAGGAGTGGGTGCAGCACCCCCTGCCATCCTGCCCCAAGCATCTGCCCGTGCCCAGGAGGCAGAGTCGCTTGGCAGCAGCGGAGCCACAGGAGGGAGGGAACGGGCCCCAAGACTCTTGTTCTTGTCTTGGGGGTCACTGAGTCCGAGGGGACAAGGGTTGAGTGAAAAGAAAAGGACAGAGGCGAAGTCACCCCCCGCTGCGGGCCCTCTGCCTCCCCTTCCTGAGCTCTAGACGTCTACCTGGGGCATTTGAGGAAGGGCCATCTTGTCGCAGGAGAGAGGCCTCATCCCATCGCGGAGAGGGGGAGGGACGGGGAGCTGGTGCATGGATGAGGAAGATGAGCACGTGGCAGCGGCATCGCTCGAGTGTCAGGGAGGGAGAGGCGGGCCACCTTTGCTGCCTCGAGTTGGGCAGCCCTGGGCCTGTGGAGGGACAGGACACGCCCTCATCCCCTAGGCTGGGGGCAGAAGGAGCAGCAGCTGGGCCCTGCCCTTTGGGTTTCCCTGGGGGAGACCTGGCGAGCACCGGGCAGGGCTGCGGGCAAGCGCTCTCCCTCCTGCCCCTGCCTCTGCAGCTTTTTGGGGAGTAAGCTAGGCCCTCCCTCGAGGGGCGGCAGCTGAAGAAGCCCCATGCCAGGACACATTTCACTAAGACTGCCCACCAGATCGCCATGAGCTGCTCTGCAAAGCACATCTTATCCTCTTGGTAATGAGGGCCTGTTTAAGGACAGAAGGGCCCCTCTCCCTCCTCCCTGCTCCACTGCTCCCTCCAGCTGAGCCCCAGAAGTCCAAGCCTCCCAGCCAACCCTGGAGCCCCTTTAGCCTGGAGGCAGGGAGTGTGGTTTGACCCCGGGCTCCACCATGTGGCCCAGACCATCAGACATCTGCCTGGAGCCTCAGCCTCCTCATAGGTGCCATGCACACCAAAAAGTTCCCAGCTCTGTGCAGCCCACCTGGGGCCTGAGTGAGCCAGTGCCAGGGAAGCCTGGAACAGCACTGAGCCCAGGGCCTGGCCCGCAGGAAGCCCTGGAACATGCGAGCTCCTGGGGCGTGTGTGGGTATTTGCCATTGATATCTTGAGTGGACGCCAAGCACCAAGGCCAGGCATGGGAGCTAAGAACATGGCATGACACCATCAGGGTATCTTGGAGGTGGAAGTGGTGACAGACAGGTCAAAGGAGTCACCGCTGGGCCATGAGTTTGCTGTTAGAAGGTGATATGGAGAAACATTCTGCCCAGGTTGTTGGAGAGGATTGCCAGAGAAGGAGCATTTGGACTGGGTGCTGAAGGATGAGTAGGAGTTTGCCAGGCAGGAGCAGTGTGGCTCTAACGTGACTGCTGGAGAAGGTGGCCACATCTACCTCCTGCATCACTTTCTGCCCCCAACTCCTATTCCAGACATGGCGTGTGGGGACTCGCCCACGCCCCCTCCCTCCCTCGCCCCCCACCTCTCTCCACATCTGCACACAAACGCAGTCCCACGTGCTCACGTGGGGCCACAAACGTACTTAGACTCACAGAAGCTGTGCTGAAATCAGCCTCCGTGCCCACCCAGAAACCCAGAACACCCCCCGCCACTGCGCACAGGGAAACACGATAAGGAGATGCTAATGAACTCGTAAAAAATCAGAGAGAACAGCATTTTGTTTCACAGAGTCACAACACTTTCCACTTCCGGGAGCTCCCTCCCCAGCGAGCACGCCGCCAGAGCTCACGACAGTGCTTCACGTAGGTGGAAAGCAGCCGTGGGGGGTGGGGGCACCTCCTGGGCTGTTGATGGAAACAGAAGGAGTCCTCGAGGTTGCTGGGGTGTGCCCGGCCCCAGGCCCTGCCCAGCAGTGCCCCTCTCTGCTTGGCTTACATGCCTGGTCTCCCCAAGAAACTCCTGCTCGAGGCCTTCCCGGGTCACAAGTCATGCCCGGCTCACATCCGAGCCCCAGCCCAGCATCCCAGGCCTCTGACCACAGCAACCAGCGCTCCTGGTTCTCCTCTGCACGCGGCCTCCAGCTCCTGTGTGGGCACAGCCTGGGCCTCTGCCAGGAGGGTGACCCGCTCGTCCTTCAAGGCTGCGCCTCTGCACACCCTCTACCACCTGCTCCAAGAAGCCTGCCTGAGCCCTCGGCCTGGTCCCAGGGCTTCCTCCAAGCTCTGCAGGCCCTGCCTTCTGCCGGCACCGCACTGGACGTGTTGTCCACCCGCCCGCCCCCAAACAGAGGAGCTCCTCCTTGCTGGCACCTGGCTGTCACTGCTGCCCATTGTGTGCTTGTTGGATGAGTGAATTAGATAGAAGGTCGATGAATGGATGGTAGAGTGGCTGAGCTGGAAGGGGTCTTGGGGATCATCTGGAATATTCTGGAGGAAACTGAGGCCCGGAGCAGGGAAGTGGCCCCCAAAGCCACCCGGCATCGGGGCAGAACTGAGTGCCTGGTTCCCCAGTCAGTGCGCTGCCCTCCCCACTGGATTGTGGGGAAATCCCAGGCGCCAGAGCCCTGCCATCATCGGGATAGCCTCTCCCCTGCCCTTGGGGTCCCCACCGCTCTCTGCAGCCCCATCATCCCTTTCTGAACCAGCTGCCCCTTGGCTGAGAAATGGGCTCTGAAGAGCAGACGAGGTGCCGAGGTGGGGCCGGGCATTCTCCCCTGTGAGCCGGGACCTGTGCCCCTTCAGTCTCCCCAGCTCCATGGGGCCTGGCTGCGGCGCTGGGAGGTGACCAGCCCCAGGACAGACAAGCACCTCTGCTCCCTGGGAGGTCTTGGAAGCCAAGAGAAAAGTCATCGAGGCTGGATCTCACCAGGGTGCTTCCTTGGCCTGCATGCCAGGAGCTCCCAGGGCACCAGGGGCCATGGAATCGGTCTCCAGCCCACTGGCAGCACGCATTTCTGGGTGGAACCCCCTGACCGCCCAGGCCTCTCCCTGTGTTTTCATCAGGGTTACAGGGAGAGGACTCGCTGCTATCATGACAGTTCAGCAGGGCGGACCCAACGCAGCTTCCCTGTGCCACGTGTGCTCCAGGAAGGAGCAGTCACCACCCTAGACAAGCGTCCAGCCCCCGGCAGGGCCGGCCATGCCCAGGTGATGACGGTGGTCGTGTCAGGAGGCCAAGGGAGACGGTGCCCAGGCGGGTCCAGCCCAGCGCAGAGGGGCACAGCTCTGAGCGACACTGGTGTTTTGCTGTTTTTCCTTTTTCCGTCTGGAAAATGAGTGCTTTGGCTTCAGTTCTGATTCTCAACGTGCGGCACCGTCCCTGAGTCTCCCGGCAGGGGAGTCAAACCAGGTGGCCCCTCACCCAGCCCACATTGCCTCTCAGAGAAGCAACGCCGCTGTGGGGGTCTTCGCTGCCTGCCCACCCAGGAGTCCGGGCCCCGATGCTCATCCCTGCTGGGGCCTGGCTCCAGCCCTGCAGACCTAACCCACTGCACTGCCCCATGGAGCCCGGGGGCAGCCTGGGGCGCTACTGCTGCCTCCCTGGGCCTCAGTTTTCCTGTAGGTGAAGCCCGGTGGGCCCTGGCCTGGAGCAGGGAGAAGCCCAGGCCAAGCTCCCGGGAGAGGCAGCCAGGAAAGTGCCAGGCATGGCTCCAATGGGGCAGGGCTCTTGGCCTGGTCGGCCAGGGCCGCGGGGAGGGCGGGGCTGGGGGAACCTGGAGGTTGGAGCCTCCTCTGACCTCAGACCCCGTGGCTTCCTCCCAGCCTCCGTCTGGCCGTTGAGGGACAGGATACCCCCGCTTCCCCACTTCGTCTCCTGACTTCCCTCCTCCCCGCTTCTCCTACCAAGCTGTCAGAGCGTGGCCCCCAAGCTTCAGGGCGTGATGGCCTCCTGGGGTGTTCTCAAAGCTATAATATGAGATTCTTACCTGCTGAGGTCCCTCCCCAAACGCATCCGCCCTGCCCCCACAAGCACACACACCACACATTCACACCCCTGAAATGCACACACAAGCAGACACACATGCAGACACCCACACATTCACACACACCACACACATGCATACACACACACCACACATTCACACACTCCTGAGATGCACACACATGCAGACACCCACACACACACATGCACACATACCACACATTCACACACTCCTGCATTGCACACAAATGCAGACACACTGACATGCAGACATCCACACACATTCGTGCACACCATACACATGCAGGCACCCCACACATTCATAACACTCCTGAAATGCACACACATGCAGACACCCACACACACCACACACATGCACACACACCATACACACATTCCTGAAATACACATGCACAGACACGCTACACCCTACACACATGCACACACATGTTCGCACTCCCTCACATGCACATATGCAGACATACGGTGCATGCACACACACACATTCTCACGCATACACATGCACAGACGTGTACACACACAGCACGTGCAACACAGGCACGGTCTCACATGCAGTGCTCCCTGACACACAGATGTGCCTGCTGCCTCACTTATGCACACACTCCCTCACACGCACAGACACACATGTTCACACACATTCCCACATTTCATCACATGCACACAATTATGTACACACACTCCCTCATATTTACAGACAAGGGTTTTCACATGCACACACTCCCGTGCAGACACACATGTTCTCACGCACATGCATACACTCCCTCACACTCACAGATACACGGGTTCTCACACACAGGCACATACTCCCTCACATGCACAGAGGAGAGGAAAGGACCTGCCTGCAGCTCCCCTTTAAATCAAGGAAGAACCGGCTCCTGGCTGGACCTGTTTAAGGAGGCTGGGGTGAGGGGAGGGGCCCTCCTGGGGCTGTGGGCGGCGGGACAGCCTTCAGGAGAGGAGGCGACTCTGCAGCTCCGTGTGGCCCCATGATTCTCTGGCATGGAGGACTTCTCCTCCCTTCCTCCCCCTAGTGTGTGTGGAGCTCACAGGACAGAGAGGGGCCTGGGGCAGGGCTTCAGGCTGTGGGGACCCAGTGGGTAGGGGGTAAAGGGGGGCACCCCCAGTGACAGCGGTGGGGGACAGCAGCTGAGGGCCCTGAGCCTGTCTGAGCAGCTGGGCGGCGGCCTGCCCCCCAGCCTGGCCTCACCTGGGTGAGACTCAGCTTCTGAAGCTCCATCCCTGGGCGTGGACAAAACTCCCAGCAAGCCTGAGATTAACCCTCAGCGCTCCCTTGCCGTGTGACCTTGAACAAGTCACTCCACCTCTCTGGGCCTCACTTTCTTGTCCAGGAAATGGGCTCTTGAGATCAACCATGCGGACATATGTCTGCGAATCCTGGCACAGGTTGGGGGCCATGCGTGTGGGATTTTGGGTTTTCCAAGCCCCAACCCCAACCTGGGTACCTCCTGTCCACCCTACGACGTCGGCCTCCAGGCCCCGTCTTCCATCCATGCCTTAACAGATGTGGGGAGGCCTTCCCATCTGTGACAGGGGCAGGGACCATTCCTGTCTTGTCCAGCGGCTGCCGGGAGGTGAGGGGCAGGAGCGCTCTGAGCACTGTGGCGTCATCCTCACCTAGTCCCTCAGCCTGGGCATGCAAGGCTGTGCTGTCCCATCATCCATGCACTTGCTCAGTCCTTCGCTCACCCAAAAAACATGTGTCAAGGACCTCGACCCAGGCACTGGGGAGCAGCAGCGACCATCCCAGCAGAGCCCCTGCCCACGCCCCACCCACAGCAGACACTGGGAGCGACCACGGCCACCCATCCTGAGTCTCACTCCCATCTCAGACAGGAAAACGGACATCAGAGTCCCCAGCAGAAGAAAAGACGCCATTTGTGCTTGGCACCAGAGCTGAGAAGAAAGAGGGGGTCCCAGACCATGCAGGCGAGGGGCGCGGGTCTGCCGGGGGCAAGTTGGGGACCCGCCGCCCCTCTGTCTGGTGCCCCTGCCCCTGGGTGGGCTGCTCAGTGGCCTCCCCCGGGTGACGGTGGGCCAGCGCCGGGGGCGGGAGGCGCTGGGAATATTGACTGTATTTGGTGATCATTGCTGTATTTATAGGGCTCGATGGAGATAAAAATAAAGTGAGGAGGAGCCGCGTGAGTCACTGCAGTGCTTCGCGGCGTGGTCTCTGCCTCCCAGCCGGTGCAGAGCCTGGGGTGGGACGGGTAAGGGGGCAGGGGCGAGGGCCCCATACGGGGCTAGGCCCAGGACAGCCAGGTGGCCAGCTGGGCATCAGTGGAGCCCTGTGCTCCTGCGCTGGCAGCCAGCACCCACCGAGCTTGGAGCAGGGTCTCCCCTAGCGCGACCCCTCTGCCTCCCATCCCCAGGCTGCCTGCATGGCCGGAGTCAGGTTCAGCAGGGGCCCAAGGTAGGAGGAATGTCCAGGATCCTGAACTCCTGGGCAGGATCTGTCCCCTAGCCCTCCTCTGAGAAACTCCCTGGCTTTAACTGTCCCCTTCCAGCATCCCACGGCGTGGGGCCCTGTGCATCACAGGGCTACTGCGAGGGCTTTGCACGCTGCCGAGGGCTGTGCCGATGCTGGAATGTGTGTGGTCCTCCCTGCGTGTGATCCTCCCTGCGTGGTCTCCCCCACCCAGGTCCTCCCAAGAGCCTGGCTCTTCCACCGGCTGCATTCCATCCTCTATTTTTGCTTTGAGTTCAGCTGTTGTAAGTCAAGCCCACGTGAGCCTCAGGCTTCAGTGGGACAAAGGAGCCACGAGCAGCCGCTCAGACCTCTGCGGAGAGCCGCCCCGGCTGGCAGAAGCCTCAGCAGCGCTTGCTTTCTGGCTCCAAGCCTGTCCCCTACCAGCCCTGGACTCAGAGTGGCCTCCATGGAGACCCTGCTCCCACTGCTGAGTGTCACCCGCTGCCAGCTACTAGCTGGGTCCCTCATGGGGAATGGTCTTTAACTGGAAGGAACTTTCTCCCTGCCCCCTATGGCAGCCTAACCCTGGGACTGGCCGATGCAGTCCTGGACCCCTCGCCCCAGGTTGGCACAGCTCTGCAGGGCCATCCCAGCTCCAGGGACCCCAGTGGGGCTGGCTGAGCCCACAGGACCACAGTGCCTGGTCCATTCTCCCCCTCTGCCTCCTCATAGGAGATGCCCCTACCAGCTTTCCCCAATAAACATCTGTCAGGCAAACACCCACCTCAGAATCTGCTCTAGGCAGAAACCCTCTTTCCCACGGGGACCCCATTCGGTGTGAATTGGGTGGACCCTTCCGATGTCCCTGAGGTCGGGGACTCTCAGCCTTTTCTGACACTTTCAGCTGGGGCTGCTGCATCGGTGGGTGTGGGTCTTGAAGGTGCCAGCAGCTTGCTGCCAGCAGGTAGGAGCTCATTGGAGAGCTGGGGAGCAAGATGGGACCCCCATCCGCCCCATACAAGCTGCTGGATCTACCCAGACCTGCAGCTGGTTGTTTCAGGGAATGCACGGGGGTCCTAGTTCCTTGTTGCTTGAGCAGGCTTGAGTCAGGCTCTGCTCCCTCTGCTCGGAGATCTGAACCTGGCCCTGCTGTGACGAGCTCTGGGGGGTGGGGCCTGCTTGGAAGCTAAAGGGTTTCCTGGGCCCTGTGAGGCAACACTGCTCAGGGCGCATGAGCCGCAGGGAGATTGGAGAGCGGCTGCTGAGTGCTGAGAGGTGCTTCAAGCCATCACAGCCCCTCACCCCGGCTCCAGGAAGCAGTGCTGGAGCATCTGGCCCTCAGCTGACCAGGGTCCAATGGCGAGGCCCTATAGGAGTCCCCAAAGGAGAGTTAGAGCTGTGTAGGAGGGGATGTGGCCATTGCCAGAGCTGCCTTGGCTCCCTGGGTGGAGTGGGAACCCCAGGAGCCCCAGGAGACCAGGTCTGTGCAGGGCAGAGGGGGCAATGGGGACAGTGCGGGGCACGGAGAGCAGGCTGGGTTTGGCCAGTGCGTCAGCTGCACCATGGCGGGCCCCCGTCCCCTCTGCTTCTATGGTAGCCCCTCACCCCAGCAGGAGGAGTGTGACTCTGCTCCTACTGTGTCGAGTGACTGAACGAGAGAAATTTTGTGGCTCAGGAGAGAAACCAGAGCCAGCTGGCCATGGGACTCCCCTGCCTCACTGCAGGCACCCGGGTACGCTCCGGATCCACCCCTGATGCTCCTGATGGGAGACTTGTCATTTCATTAGCATAAACCAGGGGAAGTCCCGCTCCTCTCAAGCCCTGCAGCCAGACCTGCTGGCCCCAGGCTTGCCTCCCTGGTGACCCTCTTTCTGCCTTGGGGACCTGGGGGTCCTGCCCTGCCAGGCAAAGTGGCCATGGCGCTGAGGTTGGAGTTGGGTGACTGTGTCCTGCAGCGCTGGGCAGAGTCCTCGGGAAATTGCGGTCCATGCAGTGGTGCTGGCTCCTCTCATCTTATGGAGGGGGAAACTGAGGCTGGAAGGGGCAAAGTGACCGAGCCCCACAGTAGACAGCCCAGGCCTCCCCAGAGACCTCGAGACCCCCAGTTCAGGCTACTCAGAGCCCAGGTCCTGGCTTTTCTGGGCCACAGCCTCTGCCAGCCCTCATGTTCTCCCTGCAGGGTGGGGGTGGGACGCCCTGGGGCGGGGTTATGGACAGCACAAAATCCCGTGGCTGGGCAGAGGTGTGGCCATACCTGGGAGGTGAGAATGGGCTGTGAAGGAGAGAAGGAGCTGAGCCACGCTGGAATGGCGTCGAGGAGACCTGGAAGTTGGGGGCTGAGAGGTCAGGAGGGGCAGGTCCAGGCGCAGCAGCAGGCCATGGGGCTCCGGGGGGCGCCGCAGGAGGAGACAGTGTGGAGCTGTGGTGTGCAGGTGGGGAAGGCTTTTCAGGCCGGGGAAGCCACAGGACAGACACCTTGCTGGTTCCTGGGCCTGAGTCCCAGAGCTAGGCCTGGAGGCAGGGTGTGCTCACTGTCACCAGGCCCCTTTGCTGTCCCTTCCCCTCCATGGAGGCCCTTTCTCACTTCGCCTTCTCTGGCAGCCTCACCATGGCTCTTGGGGTCTGGAAGCCTCTCTGAGTCTCTGTCTTGTGGAGGGTGGGAGCCCCCACTGGGGCACATCTGGGCCCTGCTCTCACCACCGTCCCAGCCAAAGGACTTTCTGGGTGGTAGAGCATGGCAGAGGCTAATCTGGCCACAGCATTTGTTTGTAGTGATCTAGAGGCGACAGAAGCCCCAGGAGAAACAAAGTCCTCTGTCCGGCTCCTGCCTGTTGAAGAAGAAGAAGAAGAACTTGCAGTCAGGAAGCTGGGAGACTGCCTGCTAAAACCAGAGTTATCTCCATCTCCACAGGATTTAGACCAGACCCAAGGCCTTGTACAATAATCTTCAAATTTTCCAGGATACGATCCAAAACGACTTGGCATATGAAGGACGGGAAAATTACAACTTGTGTTTTGCCTACAGCAAAACAATAAACAGAAGTCAACTCAAGATGGCACAATTGTTAGGATTCAAAGACTAAAAAGCATCTATTATAAAAATGATCCAACAAGTAAAGGCAAACGCTCTTGAAATAAATGGAACCAGAGAAAAGCTCAGCGAGGCGGGAGGGAGAGAAACAAGAACCAGATGAAAACATTGGAACTGAAAAGTGCCCAACCGAAACAGAAATACTTACGGTACGAGCTCAGCAGCAGGATGGAGACAGCAGGAGAAATCAGTGAGCTAAACACGGCTCCATAGAAAGTATCCAATGTGAACCAGGAGAAAGTGTGAAAGACGCGTGGGACCTGTGGAATGATGTCAAAGGTCTCACGTTCACGCAATCAGGGGCCACGGGGAGGGGAGAAAAAAGAGTATTTGTAGAAATAGTGGTTGCAAACTTCTCAATTTTGGTAAAAACATAAAAGGCACAAAAGACCAGTGAACCCCAACCAGTACAAATCCACAGAGATTTATTCCCAGACACATCAAATCAATCTTCGAAAAACTAAAGGCAAAGAAAAAAAAATCTTGAAAGCAGAAAAAAAGTAATGAATTATTTATAAAGGGAAAAATTCTCCAAATGACTTTGGATGTCTCATCAGAAACCGCAGAGGCTAGATGGAAGCGGAGGGAAATTTTTGAGATGCAAGGAAAGGGCTGCAGTCTGGAATTCTATGCACAGTGAACAGCCTTCAGGAGTAAAGGTGAAATACAGACATTTGCAGATGAAGTGAAACTAAGTGAACTATCTTTCTGTACTATTTTTGCAACTTCCTATGAGTCTATCATTAGACTTCATTTTGAAATGAAGAGTTAAGGGGGGGAAAGGGCAAAAGACATCAACAGAGTTCAAGAAAGAGGATACTTGGACGGTAAATAAGCCCACGAAAAGATATTCCACATCATTGGAGTAATTAATAATAATAATTCATTTCCTTAATGAAGGAAACACAAATTCAAACCACAAGGAGATACTATTCTACACGTATTAGAACGGCTACAATACAGGAGTAGTGGCGTGCACCTGAAATCCTGGCACTTTGAGAGGCCAAAGTGGGCAGATCACCTGAGGTCAGGAGCTCAAGACCAGCCTGGCCAACATGGAGAAACTCGTCTCTACTAAAAATACAAAAATTAGCCAGATATGGTGGTGCACACCGGTAATCTCAGCTACTCGAGAGGCTGAGGCAGGAGAATTGCTTGAACCCAGGAGGTGGAGATTGCAGTGAGCAGAGATCATACCACTGTACTCCAGCCTGGGCAACAGAGCAAGACTCCATCTCAAAAAACAAAACAAAAAAACAGAATGGCTAAAATTTAAAAAAAAAAAAAAATACTGACCGTACTGAGTGCTAGCAAGAACTCAAGGCAACTGGAACTCTGTCACATTGTGATGGAAATGCAAAACGGCTCAGCCACTCTGGAAGACGGTTTGGTTGTTTCTTAGCAAGTTAGACATGCGTTTGCCTCAGGGCCCAGAAATCCCATGCGAGATGCTCACCGAAGTCAGGCAGACTTATGTTCACAAAAACCTGCACACAAATGTTCGTAGCACCTTTATTCGTAGTCACCCCAAATCGGAAAGTACCCAAAGCTTTGCACAGGTGAGCAAATTAACAAGTTACGATCCATCCCGGTACTGAGAAACAGAGCTCAGCAATGAACAGACACAGAAACACACTTCCGGGATGTGCCACAGCGCGGTGGTTGCTGATGGTTATGCTGATGAGAGAAGCCATCCTCAACAAGAGACGACGTGTGACTCCATCCACGTGATGTTCTCAGAAAGGCAGGTCTACAGTGGCCGAGAACACACGCACAGTTGCAGGGGGCAGGGGCGGGGCGAGGCACAGTTGGGAGCCAGAGGCACGGGGCGGGGGAAGAAACCGTTCTGTGTCCTGACTATGCCGATGGTTACACATAAGCACAGGCTGGGCACGGGGTGCACACCTGCGATCCCAGCACTATGGGAGGCCGAGGCCGGAAGTCACTGGAAGGAGTTCAAGACCAGCCTGAGCGACACAGCAAGACCCCGTCTCTACAAAAAATTGTATGTATAAACTCATAGAACTCCACATGTGAATTAAATTTTTTTAATTTTCTGAGATGAAGGCCTCAGAGCCAGAGAAGGACTGGAACCCAGGGATGGCCAAGCTTCAGGAACATTCCTCAGGGGAGCATTTGGGGCAGGGGCTGTGATGTCACCATAATGACATGATTGACGGTGACGCTGGCCCAGCAGACTCAGCAGCTAGCCCTGAGCGCCCCTGACACCGCTTCCCTCCTGGCCCCCACCTTTCCATCTTCCCACTCTGCTCTGTCTTCCCTGCCCGCCTCTCTGAGAGCAGGGCCACCCTCCCCTAAGACCAGAAGCTCTCCACAGTATGTGAGGAATGGGATCTGGGCTTTATTAAGCACCTACTCTGCACTGGCCCCTGCCAGGTCCTGGAATGGCACCTCGCTTATCTGCACATGCCCAGGTGGGGATGCTTGTCCCACTTTACAGGGATCAGAGACTGAGCCAGAGGGCAGGGGTGGGTCCAGGAGGGGCTGGGTTTGGATGCAGGGCCACCCGAAGCCAGTGGTCACCCTCCCAGAGTCCAGCTCTGCCCTCAGACTCGTTCTTTGCCAACCCTGTCCACCAGCCACCTGCATCCGCAGTGCCCGGGGCCAGGACAGCCAGGGTGCTGGGCGGGAGCCTGAAACCGACACCGGCACTCCTCAGGTCCTCTGCAGGCCCTACATGGTGGGGGAGAGGGAGGGACCAGGGAGGGAGCTGGCTTTGCACCCACAGGCACTCTGGGACGGGAGGCCGGGCTCAGGCACATGCCTGCCGATTGTTCCCGTGTAGCAGTCAAACTGGGTTGTGCTAAAAACTTGCTCCCCGCTGCCGTGAGGACCTGTTAACTAATTAAATGACACTTCGGCTCCCTGCATGGCCAGTGAGTGAGAATGATTGCCCGTGGCTCTTAGGATCTGGGGCGAGGTAATGAGGGCAGGATGTGGCAGCGTGGGTGGGGTTGGGGGGGCTGGCTGGGCAGGGCAGCGTGGGTGGGGTTGGGGGGCTGGCTGGGCAGGGCAGCGTGGGTGGGGTTGGGGGGCTGGCTGGGCAGGGCAGTGTGGGTGGGGTCGGGCTGCCGGGCTGGGGGTGGGGGTTGGCTGGGCAGGGCAGGGTGGGTGAGGTCAGGCTGCCGGGGGCTGGCTGGTCAGGAAAGGGCAGGTGGGTGGGTGTGGAGACCAGGGAGGCCAGCCCGTGGACACCCAGCAGGCACTGGCCCCAGGACCCTGGGCCTTCCTGCCCACTTTGTTTCCACACTCCCAGCTTTCCCAGGCTGCCTCCTCTGACCACATGCACACAGCACACACACACACGTACACTTGCACATAGACACGTAGGGTGTATGTGCCTTGTGTGTTTACAGCCAGGGCCCATGTCTGCACCCCGTGTGTGTATCACATGCACTGTGCACCTGCGTGTACACTGTGTGTGTGTGGCGAGATGTGCACAGGCACTCATGCTCTTAGGCGTGTCCATGCACACACACACGGTGAGTAGTTGCCTGTGTCTGTCTGTGTATACAAGTGGGTGCACATGTGTGTACACAGAATGTCTGCATGCTGTATGCATAGCTGCACTTCAAGTGTACACGTGAATGTGTGTATACACACCTGAACACACCCATGCATACACCTGGTACACACATATATGCACAAAGGTGTACATACAGGCACACGCCAACATGCCCTACTCTTCACACAGATTTAGGGGAGACAGAAGTACAGGGGGTGTGGGGCAAGCCAGGGTCCAGCCAGACATGAAGAAAACCAGCTGACGCCACAAGAGAGGGTCGTGCCCGCCTCTGCCATCTGTGACACGGCTTGTGAGGCCCCCAGCAGCCTCGGGTTTAGCTATGGCTGGGGGCAGAGATCGGGAATCCAGCTATGGGCGCCCATGCCCCAGGCTGTGTGGGACCTGAACCAGTCCCCAGGCGGCCCCAGCACCACGCCTTCCACCTCTGCAGGACAGGCCTCTCCTTCTCACCTCTATTTTGACTTCTGACCGAAGACGGGAGACTTCAGCAGGCAGGGAGATTTCTGTGTTCGTGGGTGATGAGGCTTCAGAGCTGGAGCTGGGGGGTAGCAGGTAGAGGGACTGGTGGGGCTGAAGCCCAGGAGAGTGCTGGCGACGTGGCCGGCAGGCTCTGGATCTCTGCTCTGGGAGAGAGAAGGGGGCTTCTCTCTGGGGCCCAGCAGGACCTCAGCTTCACAGGAGTCTCATAGAGCCAAGCCCCCTCCCCTCGAACCCAGATCTCCTTTGTCCCACAATGCCAGTGTCTGTGTCAGCCAACCTGGTGCTGACCCTGTGTCTGCCATTGGTGCTGGTGAGACCCCATGCTTTGAGGGTGCATGGTGGTTGAAGGGAGGGAAGGCGTGAAACATCTCAGATCAGCAAGCTCCAAGCACTGCCATTCCTCATGGCCAGGGACAGGAATAGGAGCAGGAGACAGCCTTGTGTCTTCAACCTTCCCCACCTCTTCAGGGCTTTGGGAGCTGCTGTTCTTCACGCCCTCTAAATCTGGGGCCAGCAGGTCGCCAGCGGCCTCTGGCATAAGGAGGTCAGCCCAGGGCGGATGAGTTACACAAGCCGGGCCCCGCTGGTGACCCACATCGCCTGCCTGACGCACTCCAGACACTGGAGGAGCGCAGGCTGGGGTATGACAGGGAGGGCGCGTCCGTGGGTGTGTGCTGAGATTGCATTCCTTACACACATACACACACACACACCCTGTGTGTGTACAAGCACATCCTTGTCATAGGCTTGGTGGCCTGCCCCAGCTCCTACAGACCCTGGCCAGGGATCTGGGCTCTGAGCCGTGGACACAGCGATGGCAGGGCCTGGATCCAGCAGCCCCTTCTGGCCAGGTCGGTGGTGAGCCCGCTCTGTGGAGGGACTCCTCCTCCAACATCACCTGCGTCGCCTGCCCGCGCTCACCACCTCCACCTGTGTCACTGCCAGCCTGCCTCAGCATGGAGCCTGCGAGCCTCATTCCCTCCCTCCCACCCCCAGGCCCTCGGTTCTTCCCACGTGGGATATTCTGGCTGAGCGCGCGTGACCAAGACTGTGGGGACTGGCCCGGGGCGTTTTGGGGTTGGAGCTGGGATTGGAGCCTGCCCTACCTCGGGGAAGACGCTCACTCCCTCTTTCCACAGCTCTTCTGTGACTCTCATCACCTGCCAACACCAGCACCCAGGCCGCCCCTCCTGACGCCTCGCCGTCTTCCCGGGCACGCTCTGCCAGCACGGCATTGCCATTGTCCTGCTGACAAACCGCGTGCCACCCCCATCAGCTTTAGCGCCACCTCCACAGCAGCCGTAGCCCCCACAGACATCCTTTTCTGTCACCGTCAAGTCTCAAAACTGGGACGGTGGGTAACAGCGTCATCTCATCCGACGTCTCTCTCTAGCCGCCAACCGCACCGCACCCTCATCAGACATGCCCAGCACCACCTTCTGGGGCAGCGGTCCCACCCCTGCACGTCAGAGGCCTGCCCTCCCACAGCCTCCACAGTCGCCGGGCCAGGCTCGCACCTGTGAGCAGCCAGGACCAGTACCGGAGCCTGGCCAGGCTCCCTCAGCCACCCTCTGGGTCCCCCTGGGCCCCTGGGGCAAAGCTGTGGGGCCCGGCCACCCAGGGCTGAGCGGGCTCTGCAGTCCTCGAGGCTGGGCCCACTCCGCTCCCCGGCGCTTCCCCTCTGCTAACTTCCTAAACGAACACTAATGTGAACGGCCTGGGCTGGCTGGGTTGGGTTTTCGTTGCCTGTTTATTTTTTCCTCTTTGCTTCTGACTCCTTTTTCCTACCCACTAAGTTGGTGCGGCGCAGGGAACTCACAATTCACCCTCCTCGCCCCCATTTCGGCACGCGCTCCTCTCTGCTTCCTTAATTATCTAATTTGTAATTTTTCATCTCCCCTCCCTTTCATCTCCTTCCAAACACCCCAACCAGTTAAAATAAATATGTATTTTTAATGTCGAGGCGCCTAATTTAATCTGCAGGCAGTGTTCCGGACTCAACGGCAGGCATCTCCGTCTGAGTCACCTCGTGGGCCACCAGGCTTCCCGGCCCCCAGCCTGTCCTGCCAGCGGGCTGTGCGGGGAGATGGCTGGAGGCAGTGTGCCCGGGAGCCAGGCCTCAGACTGGGCAGCGGGAAAGCCTGAGGCACTCCGGTCTCACCCGCCTTCCTCTCTCCAGGCTCCGTCTGAGGAGCACGGGAAGCACCTAGGGATGGGGAGTCACCTGAGGCTGCACAGGGGGCAGAAATCTCCCAGCCTCGCAGGCCATGCGGTATGGATCCTGGGCTGCACCGGGCATATTTCCAACGTGCTCCTGATTCCCATTTGCTAGGCTTGGTGTGCCACCCCAGGGACTGCTGCCACCATGTGCAACCTCCACAGAGACTGCATCCCTCCCGCTGGGACACTCCTTCCCATCCCCACTGCAGCACCATCCTTGGACCTGACTCAGAGCCTTGACCAAGAGCACCACACGCGAGAGTCAAAGGGTAAGGGGCTGCACCTGGTCTGCCACCTGTCCTGCTTTGGGACAAGGAGGGCTGAGAGGACAGGGAGTCAAGAGCCCATCCCTGTGTTCCCTGGTCATCCAAAGACCTCATCCCAAACCAGTCAACTGCTTCCCTCCTCAGAAAAGCTTTCCATGACTGGTCTGTCCATCTATCCATCCATCCGTCCATCTGTCCATCCCTCCATCCATTCCTCTGTCCATCCCTCCTTCCATCCATCCGTCTATCCATCCATCCATTCATCCATCCATTCATCCATCCATCCATCTATCCATCCATCTGTCCATCTATCCATCCATCCATCCATCTATCCATCCATCCATCCATCTATCCATCCATCCATCCATCCATCCGTCCGTCTGTCCATCCATCCATCCATCCATCCATCCATCCATCTATCCATCCATCCATCCATCTATCCATTCATCCATCTATCCATCTATCCACCTACCTATCCATCCATCTATCCATCTATCCATTCATCCACCCATCCATTCATCTATCCATCTATCCATCCATCCACCCGTCCATCCCTCCATCCATCTATCCATCTATTCATCCATCCATCCCTCCATCTATCTATTCATCCATCCACCCATTGCTCCATCCATCATCTATCCATCCTTCCATCCATCCATCCATCCATCCATCCATCTATCCATCCAATCATCCATCCATCCATCCATCCATCCATCCATCTACCCATCCCTCCATTCATCCATCCATCCATCATTCATCTATCCATCCATCCATCTATCTATTCATCTATCCATCTATCCATTCATCCATCCATCCATCCATCCATCGTCCGTCCATCCATCCATCCATCCATCCATCCATCCCTCCATCCATCTGTCCATCCATCTATTCATCCATCCATCCATCCATCCCTTCAGTCATTCATTTACTCAGAGCTCATCTGGCTGAGAGAGGTGCTCTAGGGATTCAGAAATGTGTCTTCTAAGAAGGAAGCTTTCAACATCAGGAAGACTCAGGGTGCTTGAGGCTGGAGGCAGCGGGGCAGAGACAAGCTCTAGCCCTCAGTGTGTCTGTCTGTCCTGCTGGCCATGGCTGCTGCCCTGACTGATGCTCCTAACATGACCCCTGCACCCAGACTTGCACCAGACCAGGCCCCACCAGCCCTGCCCCAGGGTCCTCCTGCCACTCCCAGTGCCTATGGGCCTCGGGGTCTACAGGCCCTACCAGGCTCTTTCCCCAACTCCTGTCCCTGTCCCTCTCCATTTCTGTGGCCAACAGAATATCTCCTAAGAGGAAATAAAAATGAAAACCACAACAGAATGTCCATCCACACCACCGGGCAGGGCTGGCTAACATGGCAAGCACGCCGCACGCCCTGTGGACAGAGAACCCATGCTGGTAAAGCTCAGGCTGCAGGTGGCCTCAGCCCAGTGCTTCTGTTCCCGCACAGGCAGCCTAGAGAGTGGTGCCCCATGTGCCCAAGGAGGCCCCTGTGTCGCTTGCTTTAGGGAGACACAGCATGCGAGCCTGGCAGACACAGGCCGGGCCCTGCGCCCTGAGTTTCACCTGTGACCACCCACTTATATGGAACAGCTGGGAAGTTGAAATCCTGGGAATGACGTTTATTCCCAGAAGAGAGATCGGAAGGACCGAGGCATGTGTTAGAGCCATAGGTACAGAGCTGCAGGCCTCACTGCAGATTAGCCTCACACACAGCGTTGAGCACCATTTACGAGTTTAGGAACCGGTGGAGCCCCTCTGTGCACTATCTGAAGGATGCATATGGAAGGGAGAAGTGAAGAAAGGGTCTTGGGAGCCAGAGGCACATGGCAGTGGGAGGAAGGGGGAGGCATGTGGGTCAGGGAAGGTCAGGCACAAGACGGCAGCCTTTGGCTTTGTTCCCCTAAAACCGGAAGAGATTGGAGGCAAACATGGCCGCGTGCTCAGCGGCATCAGAGCTGGTGCCGGGCTGGCTGCCAGTAATGTTGTCCCCATACACTTCAGTGTAGTGGAAATATTACAGAAATGTTTAAAAGAACAAAGGTACCTGGGAACTAAGCACCATGGAGGTGTCAAGTGCTGACAGCCCCCGGGCCCTGCCTGGCTTGCAGGGGCAGAGATTACCCTCAAGTGGAGAGGAACTAAAGGGGTGTCACGGGCGCCATGGCCGCCCAGTGCTGGAGCTGGAGTGGGCTATCCTTGGAATCCCTGAAAATGTCTCAGGATGCTGGTTCCCAAGGCTCTCCCCTCTCCACGTGGAAGCCCCAAAGGAGGGAGCACGGGACCTGCCTTTCCTCTCCATGCGGCACTGACCCTCTGCCCACCACCAGGAAAGACTCGGCTGATTCTCAGGAAGGGGTGCCAGGCAGCCACAGCTCCCTCCTTGGGAGTGCACAAGCTACGGCTGGGTAACATCCTTTGGGGTTACGTGCACTCACACACACACATCCATGCTCACACACACATATGCGCACTCACACACGCTCACACATGCACTATCAGGCACACACACCCATGTGCACTCACACACGCTCACACATGCACTATCAGGCACACACACTCATGCACTCACACTCATGTACACACACTCACACATGCACTATCAGGCACACACCCATGTGCACACACACTCATGTGCACTCACACACACATACTCACACATGCACTATCAGGCACACACACCCATGTGCACACACACCCATGTGCACTCACACACACATGCTCACACATGCACTATCAGGCACACACACCCATGTGCACACACACCCATGTGCACTCACACACATGCTCACACATGCACTATCAGGTACACACACTTGTGCACTCACACTCATGTACACACACTCACACATGCACTATCAGGCACACACACCCATGTGCACTCACACATGCTCACACATGCACTATCAGGCACACACACTCGTGCATTCACACTCATGTACACACACTCACACAGGCACTATCAGGCACACACCCATGTGCACACACACTCATGTGCACTCACACACACATGCTCACACATGCACTATCAGGCACACACACCCATGTGCACACACACCCATGTGCACTCACACATGCTCACACATGCACTATCAGGCACACACACTCGTGCACTCACACTCATGTACACACACTCACACATGCACTATCAGGCACACACCCATGTGCACTCACACTCATGTGCACTCACACACACACTCACACATGCACTATCAGGCACACACACCCATGTGCACTCACATGCTCACACATGCACTATCAGGCACACACTCGTGCATTCACACTCATGTACACACACTCACACATGCACTATCAGGCACACACCCATGTGCACTCACACTCATGTGCACTCACACACATGCTCACACATGCACTATCAGGCACACACACCCATGTGCACTCACACTCATGTGCACTCACACACATGCTCACACATGCACTATCAGGCGCACACACACTCGTGCACTCACACTCATGTACACACACATGCACTATCAGGCACACACACCCATGTGCACTCACACATGTGTACTCACACACATATGCACTATCAGGCACACTCATGTGCACTCACATGTGCACTCACAGTCACGTGCACCCTCTTGCACACACGTGCGTTCTTCCACACTCACACATGCCCTTTCAGACACACTCATATGTGCACTCTTTCACCCACGTTCCTCTCTCTGCCTGCTCTTGAAATACCCCAGGCTTTCTTTTGTCCCATCTTCTGTGAGAGTTGGGGCAGGCAGGCGGGGGCTGCTGGAGCAAGAACACCACAGATGCGCCACAGCGTCAACTTCACAGATGCTTTCTGTCGCTCAGCAGGGTCGTTGTGGTGGCAGGGTGGCAGGGTGGCAGGGTGGCAGGGTGGTCTCTGCCCCACAGCAACAGGACACAGGCTCCTCATCTGTAACCTCACCAGCCCCCAGGCAGCAGGGGGTGCCTGGAGCATGTTGGGAAGTTTCTGCAAGCTCAGACTTCACGGCCCCACACTCCACCAGCAGGGACCAGTCGCGTGGCCTCATCTAAGCCCAGGGGCGCTGGAAAATGAGTAGCCTGTGTCCAGAGACAGAGGGGGTCAGAGTGGTGTCACCTCCTCTCCTCCACCTTCGTGGGCACACCATCTCTCAGGGTGACTTCATGCCCCCACCCTGATGCTTCCTCAATCCCTACTCCTGCCCAGAACCCTGTCCCAAGCGCCCCAAAGATACCCACGGTGCACGCCGAGGATACCCATGGTGCACGCCGAGGATACCCACGGTGCACGCCAGGGATGCCCACGGCGCACGCGATGATGCCCACGGTGCACGCCGAGGATGCCCACGGTGCATGCTGGAGATGCCCACGGTGCACGCCGATGATGCCCACGGTGCACGCCGGAGATGCCCACGGTGCACGCCGATGATGCCCACGGTGCACGCCGGAGATGCCCACGGTGCACGCCAGGGATGCCCACGGTGCACGCTGAGGATGCCCACACCGGAGATACCCACGGTGCACGCCGATGATGCCTACGGTGCACGCCGAAGATGCCCACGGTGCACGCCAATGATGCCCACAGTGCACGCCGAGGATGCCCACGGTGCACGCTGAAGATGCCCACGGTGCACGCCGAGGATGCCCACGGCCACCCCTACCCCACACCTGCCTCCTAGCAGGTCTCACTGCTTTGCTCCCAGTCCAGAGCGGTCTGTTGGATTGTTGATCTGACCATCACCCTCTACTTCAAACCCTGCGGGGACTCCCAGGCCTAGGATAAAGCCTGCACTCCCCAGGCAGGCACCCACACCTCCCAAGGCTGCCCCACCCTCTTCCTGCTCCCATCTAGCAGGAGGCCTCTTCACCAGTCAGCGCCACCTTGCAGCGCGTCCGCCCGTGCCCTCCAGCCTGAGAGCACTCATGGAGGTTGTGGGTCAGGACTTCCAACGAGCCTGGGGGACGACTTGCATGTGGGGCCGCAGCTGCAGCCAGTGACCAGTGCCTGGACCCGGGGCTGCTCCAAGGGACCTGGGCTTCCTCAACATATGGTGAGCTCTGGGCAGCACTTTGTTCGAGAGACTACATTTCAGAGCAGCATTAGGCTTATCGCTGACCTGAAACCACGGAGTTCCCACATACTCTGTCCCTGTCCCCACCCAGTTTCCCCAGGGTTGACACCTTGTGTTAGTGTGGCTCGTTTGTTACAACTGCAGAGACGTTTGTACGATACGGTCACTGAAGTCCGTCGTTCACAGCGGCCTTCATTCTTGGTATTGTGTGTTCTACGGGTTTTGACCCACATGCGTGCACGCATCCACCTTTCCAGCAGCACGCAGATGAACTTCGCTGCCTAACGGCCCCTGTGCTCTGCCCGTGCGCCCCTCCCCGCCACCCCAGCAACTGCTCCTCTGTGCTGTCTCCAGAGTCCTCTTACGCTTTCCGGAACGTCGTGTAGCTGGAATCATGCAGTCCGGAGCCTTTTCCGAGTGGCTCCTTTCGCTTCGTCATATGCGTTGAAGATGGCCGCATGTATTCTCGTGGCTCGACAGCTCACTCTTTTAGCACTTCGTATTCCTGTACGTGGATGTACCACAGTTTGCTCATCCACTCACCTTCTGATGACCACAGTGGTTGCTTCCAAGTTTTGGCAACCATGAATAAGGCTGCTACGAACACCGCGTGCAAGGGTTCCTGCGGACCCCGCCTTTCAGTTCACTTGGGTAAATTGCAGGGCGCATGATTGCCAGACTATAGGGTAAGAGTGTGTTTAGTTTTGTGAGAGACCGCCGAACTGTCCTCCACAGGGGCTGTCTCGGCTTGCACTCCCAGCAGCAGTGAGCAGGAGTTCCCGTCATTCCACATCCTCGCCAGCATTTGGCGCTGCGGTGCTCCAGGTCTTGGCTATTTGAATAGGTGCGCAGGGGTGTCTCATTGTTGCTTTGATTTGCATTTCCCTGATGACATGTGATAGTGAATGCTGTTTCTTGTGCTCATGTGCTATCTCGTGTCTTTGGTGAGGTATCTGTTGCGATCTTCTGTGCATTTTTTTTTTTTTTTTTTTTGGAGACAGAGTTTCGCTCTTGTTACCCAGGCTGGAGTGCAATGGCGCGATCTCGGCTCACCGCAACCTCCGCCTCCTGGGTTCAGGCAATTCTCCTGCCTCAGCCTCCTGAGTAGCTGGGATTACAGGCACGCGCCACCATGCCCAGCTAATTTTTTGTATTTTTAGTAGAGACGGGGTTTCACCATGTTGACCAGGATGGTCTCGATCTCTTGACCTCGTGATTCACCCGCCTCGGTCTCCCAAAGTGCTGGGATTACAGGCGTGAGCCACCATGCCCGGCCTCTTCTGCGCATTTTTAAACTGGATTTTCTGTTCTCTCATTGTTTAGTTCTAAGGGCTCTTTGGATGTTTTCATTATGTCTTTTATTGGGGGTGTCTTTTCCGAATATTTTCTCCCAGCCTGTGGCTTCTCTCTTGATTCTCTTGACAGCGTCTTTTGCAAAGCAGTTTTTAATTTTAATGGAGTCAGATTTTTACATAGCAGCTCTGGACTCCAAAAGTGAGTCCTCTAGTGACCAGACAGGAGCCAAAGAATGTAGGCCATGCAGTGCCACCTCCAGCCACGCGGTCCCAAGACCACTCAGATTCAAGGGGAGCAGAGGCAGACCCTTCCTGGATTGAGTAGGGTCGGCATCATGGGAGCTACCTTTGAAGTCATTTCTGAAAAGCCCAATCTGCCACATTTCCAGCTACCCAAACCCTTGACAACTCCTGCCCTTCTGACGAGCACCTCCTTGTCCCCTAGAGAAAAGGGTTTCAAGGTGCCCTGGTCTCCTGGCATGTGGGTGGTCTTTGGGGGTTGCCTGCATGCCATTGCCCTCTGAGCCTGGCTGACCCTTCCAGCGGAGATCCCCACCCGGGGGATGAACCATGATTGATCTGAGCCAGAGAAGCAACTCTGTTCCCTTTCCCATGATTGGTCAGCTTGGAGCATGTGAACCCCTTCTGACCAATGAGACGCAAGAGGAAGACTGGGTGCAGGGAGACCTGTTCCCTGTGCTGCTTTCCTAAGGCTACTGTAGCCAAGTAGCAAGCTCAGAAACTCATCCCCATTGCTCCGGGGTGCTGAGTCCAAGATTCAGGTGTCAGCAGAGTTGGCTTCTCTGGAGGCTCTGGGGAGGGATGTGTTCTCTGTCTTCTCACTTCTGGAGGTTGCTGGCAATCTTCTGTGATCTATGGCTTCAGATGTATCATTTCAGTCTCTGCCTCCATCTCCACGTGGCCTCCATGAGCATCTAGCTCTCCGTGTGGCCTCCCTGAGTGTCTGCCTGAGTGTCCATCTCTCCGCGTGGCTTTCCTGAGCATCTGTCTCTCCGTGTGGCCTCCCTGAGTGTCTGCCTGAGTGTCCACCTCTCTGCATGGCGTCCCTGAGCATCTGTCTCTCTGTGTGGCCTCCCTGAGTGTTCATCTCTCTGTGTGGCCTCCCTGAGTGTTCATCTCTCCGCGTGGCCTCCCTGAGTGTCTCTCTGCGTGGCCTCCCTGAGCATTTGTCTCTCCACATGGATTCCCTGAGTGTGTCTCTCTGTGTGGCCCTCCTGAGTGTCCATCTCTCCATGTGGCCTCCCTGAGTGTCTGCCTGAGTGTCCACCTCTCTGCATGGCGTCCCTGAGCATCTCTCTCTCTGTGTGGCCTCCCTGTCTCTCCACATGATGTTCTTTTTGCAAAGCCATCAGTTGGCTGGGTGCAGTGGTTCATGCCTGTAATCCCAGACCTTTGGAAGGCTGAGGCGGGCAGATTGCTTGAGCGCAGAATTTTGAGACCTGCCTGGCCAACATAGCAAAACCTTCTCTCTACAAAAAACTAGCCAGGCATGATGGCACATGCCTGTGATCCCAGCTGCTTAAGGGGCTGAGGCAGGAGGATTGCTTGAGCCCAAGAAATCAAGGCTGCAGTGAGCCAAGATTGCACCATTGCACTCCAGCCTGGGCAACAGAGTGAGACCCCCATCTCAAAAAGAAAAAAAAAGACTGTGGCATTGTATTGGGGCTCACCCTACTCCAGCGTGACCCCACCTCAACTCTATTTCCAAATAAGGTCATATTCCTAGGTACAGGGATTGGGATTTCAGCATATGAAGCTTTGAGGGCACATAACCTCCCCTCTTGTGGGGCCCCCACACCTGCCTCTGAGATGGCCGGGCGTGCCTCCCAGCAACCCCTGAGAAGTGGGAGATGTGCAAGCAGAAAGCCCTTTGCCTCCTTTCTTCCCTTCGTGCTCTAGAGGTAGTCGTGGGAAGATGTGATGCCTGGAGCTTGGCAGCCATTTTGCCACCCAGTGCACCTGAGGAAAGGGGGAGGATGGATGGAGCCCCGGGGCGCCGTGATGTAGAGGAGCTGAGCTCCTCCTGAGACCGCCTCCCTCTGCATTTCTTGGGAAGGGAAAAAGGCACCCCAGGCCTCTGAGCTTAAGCCTTTTCTCTCTGACATTCAAAAGAGGGTGCAGGGATGCCCTGGGCTCATGGGGTCATGGGGACTTGCGTTCATGTCCAGGATTCTCCACTCATGGCTATGCACCTTCAGGAAGGTCACCTCCCCGCCCAGAGCCTCAGCTTCCTTCACAATAGGGGCCTCATCTCTACCTCGAGGCTTCCTGGGCTCTGCCAAGCACATGGTTAGATGTGGGTGTCTTACATTACAGGCGGTTCATCAGGCACCGCCTCCCTAGTGAACGTATGCCCAGAGCTGGCAAGCCACTCTGTGGCAGGTGGGGTAGCGGGGGTTGGGTGGGGGTGGGTGCAGAGTTCAAAGTCTGGCTCCAGCACTTACAGCTGGGGACCCTAGGGCCAGCCTCAGCTCTCCTTTCTATAAGAGGGACAGATGACAGCTCTGGTGTAGGTGCACCTCAGTGTCAGCACTATTGATACAATGAGGGGACCCAGTGAGGACACGGGACCACCTCAGCGGACGCCCTGCTGGCACGGTGGATAGGAGATGACCACAGCCCAGCAGGGTGGGAGACTGCCTTGGAGGCTCAGGGAATTCAGGGAGGGGGTTTTGGTCCTGACCCAGGCTCCGCCCCACCCTCCCCTGAGTCACCCCATGCCCCCAGGGGTCTGATGCCTTCCTCGGAAGCGCTCCAGCGTGGGGTTGTGTGTCTCCTGTCCTCTGTCCAACCAACTCCCAGGCTGGCTGTGCCCTGGGTTGCCCAGACTGGTCACCCTACCCAGTGACCACTGAAGCCCTGGTGGGGCTTGGACATCAGAGCCTGGGGTGTGGACACTCAAGAGGGGCCGAGGGTCTCCTATAGATGCCCAGGGTCTCTGTGCTGAGCGTGGCACAGGGTGTCTTCTGGGGGAGTGCACGCCGTTGAGTGGTGGGCCTGAGGCAGCTCAGGCTGGGAGAGGACGCGGCCTCCCCCTGACTCGCTGTCCACGCCACTTGGAGGCCGCCGTGCACTGCGTGTGAGCTGGTAAGAGTGCAGAGCCGGCGAGCCCCACCTCCAGCCTCCACACCTGTTGGCGCTTCAATCTCTCTGATTGCATTGATTTTCACTGCAGTGTTTATTAAACGCTTAATCTCCCTCCACTGAGAGCTCACAGAGCTGGCTTGGCATCCCCTGTTCCTACGACTCACTAAGCTCAGACGGGAGCCTGTGGGGGAAGCTGGGGCAGTGGCCTGCACAGGCTCTGAAGTCCACACAGCCTCTGCTTTGGGAACAAGGGCTACACGGACGAGGTGAAGGACCTGCTGGTGTGTGCAGGGTGCCAAGCCTAAAAGAGGGGCATGATAAATACTGGATGAATGGTGGCAGGTGGTGCCCATCCTCAGGCTTTGACCAGCATATCCAGAGGCTCAGGGCTCAGTCAGTGATCAGGGATCAGGGCCAGTATGTGCCCAGAGTCAGGTTTAGTCAGTGATTAGGGATCAGGGCTCAGTCAGTGATCAGGGATCAGGATCAGTATGTGCCCAGAGTCAGGGCTCAGTCAATGATCAGGGATCAGGACCAGTATGTGCCCAGAGTCAGGGCTCAGTCAACGATCAGGAATCAGGATTAATGTGTGCTCAGGTGGTGACAAGGTATCAGAGCTCTCCAGGAAGAGGGTCAGGCCTCAGCCGGGATGTTGTGAGGACTGGAAACGGTGCTCTGAAGTGTTTTGTGCAGTTCCTGGCCCAGGAGGTTACATTCCCCAGGCCCAGGTAACATTTCCCCTCTTCTTCCCTTTCTGCCCAGTCAGTCTTAAAGACTCTCCTCCAAGAATAAGTCCATGACTTGGGCCCTGCAGTAGTCCTGGTCCTTGGTCATGTGTGACCTTGAGCAAGACACATGACCCCTCTGAGCCAAGGTTCTTCTATGGAATGGGACCATGCCAAGCCACCTCTGCTAACAGCCGTGAGGGCAGATGGGGACAGGGAGCGAAGACAGTTTGGTCAGCACAGCTGCTGAGGAAATGTCAGGAGAATGCACAGCCAGTTCACAATTTGCAGGGGTCTCGACGGCCCCCAGGGAGCCCATAGCCCCAGTGGCTGCCCGGCTGGTGCCACCTCGCCCCTCCCTGACCTGCGTCTCTGCATAGTCCCACAAGGGTGTTAGGAAAATCCACCAATCACGCCTGGCTCTCACAAGGAGAGCTGTGAAAATGAGTGGTTGAAAATAGCCTGAAAATACCCCTTGCCCTGCCTCCTCCTCCTCTCCCAGAGCGGGCAGGGCAGGCAGAGATGGCACCTGCAGAGTGGGCTGGGCCACTTGGATTACATAAGCTTGGCCGTGGCCTCGGGAGAAGGCTGAGGGCTCAGCATCAGTGCCAGGGCCAGGAGGAAGCCTGGGCATCCCCTCGCCCCTCAGCCAGGGGTCCTTGCCCAGAGGGGGCCTGGGCCTTGCAGACTTTCCAGGGGCCGGGGACAGGGTGAGGGAAGCCCCAGCACGCTTGGCCCCGAGTGCCCCGCAGTGTGCCGTGGAGATGCCTTTCCTTCCTTCCCTCCCTGGCTGCCTGTGCTGGGTCTGGGCGCCCAAGACAAGACCTGCCTGCTGTGTGGCCTTGGCCAGCACCTGCACCTCTCTGCACCTTTCCCAGAGAGCATAGGGAAATGCCCCTGCCCAGCATCAGTAGGGCAGCCATGGTCCCAGGCGGGGCTTGGCAGAGTACAAAGCAGGCCTGGATGCCGGCTCCCACTAACCCCAACCCGCCCTCCACCCTCCGCCTTGCCTCTGCCCCCGTCCCAGCCTGCAGGAACCCTCAAGAGGCAAGCCAGGCCCTGGCATCCATCCCCCCGGGGCCCCCACGGGAAGCAGACACCTGCATGGGCTGCAGGAACCCCAGCTTTTCCAGGCCTGTGTCCCTAAAACGACTTCCTCAATCTGAGAGGAGACAGCTCTCCTGAGATTTGGGGCAACAATGTCCCATCAGTTCCCACCTCCTCTGAGTAGGGCCCTGGAGGAGCCTTACTCCAGATGTGCCTGGGCTGAGGCTGAAGCAGGAGGGCAGAGGGCAGGTGCAGGAAGGGAGGAGTGCTGGGGCAAGGACTGGAATGGGTTGGCATCTGGAGGGGCTGCTGGCTCCCTGCCCTTCCAGGGGAGCAGAGGCTGGGGCATCCCTCGGCGGGCTTGCACAGGCTTCCCTTGGGGGCGGTTTGTGCCAGGTGGGCCCATAGGGCCGCAGGGGGGTTAGGACAAGGGGGTGTACAGTGAGTCCTTGGGAAATGGCAGTTCTGTGGTACTGGAGGCAGGTGGGGGTGTGGAGCTCAAGGTGCAGAGCAGAAGAGGGACCAGGTGTATGAGGTCAAGCCTCCACCTGTGCCCAGCACGCCTGCCAACCCAGAGGGAGAGCAGCAGGCCTGGCTGAGTGAGTGGAGGAGGAGAGGCAGAGCTGGGGGTGGGCCTGGGCGGGGAAGCACACAGGGAGAGCGGGCGCCTGGCTGCCGAGGAGAGCCCGATCCAGGCCTGGCCCACGACGCACATTCAGTAGTGAGAAAGGCCGCCTGGGTAGGTCCTGTCGTGCTGCCTCTTTCCAAGCAAAACAGGGAAGGCCCGGCAAAGTGAGCCATGGATCTGAAGCTCACAGCTGGAGCAGGGAGGGGTCAGGACCCAGCCATCCCCCACAAGGCGTTCCCGGGGTCCCTGGTGCGGGGAGGAGCGCTGGGTGGCAGGACCTAGAGCCATGGGAGGGCACTCGCTGGAGTCCAGGCAGTGACGAGTGTCAGGCACCCCCTGGCCGGGAACCCCACCTTGGAGGAAGCCTCAGGACGTGGGTGGAGGCCGCTGGACCTGGCTGGGCTGACCACCCTCCAGTACAGTAGCCAGCAGCCACGTGTAGCTACCTAACTGGAAATTGATTAAAGTCAATCAAATGAAAAATTCAGTTCCCCAGGCTGCAAGTCACATTTCATGCCCTTGGTAGCCACTATGGCCAGTGGTGGTCGTGCTGGACAGCACAGACATGCTGCCACCATCACAGGCAGTTCCATGGACAGAGGCATCCAGAGATTGGCTCTGGACTCGGATGCCTAGGCACAAGGGTTGGGCCTTTGCTGGCCCTAGGACAGAGGCCAGGGGAGGTGGTGAAGAAAGGAAGGGGACGAGGGATGGGTAAATGGAAAGGCAGGCTCCCTGGGTCTTCTTTGTCTTTCTGGAAGCCTGGGCTGGTGGCAGCCAGGGGCCACCTCCTCGTGGCTCTTCCCCCTGACTCAGGCCCTGAACTGGGATGGCTGGAGAGCAGACCACCCCTCAAATCACCTCCATGGTTCCCACTCTGCCTGGCCTGGGTGCAAGCTGAGGCCAGAGACGGACTACAGAACGCCACAGAACCTAAGCTGGCTGTGGATCTGCCCAGGAGCCAGCTTGTACCTTGCCTCCATCCCCCTTTTCGGGTGCAGAGCCCTGGGTGGAGGGACTGGCTGCTGTCTTCCTCTAAGCCTGGGCAGGAGCTGGGGCCTCTGGGCAGGGGAACCACGGAGGGCCCTGGCCATGTTTGCCTTTGCTGACTGATGGGTATCCCTGGGATACAGGAAGGGGCCGTGTCTGCCAGCCAGAAGACTGGGGAGGCTTCCTGGAGGAGGTCAGCTGCACCACACCATTAGAACCTTGTTAACAGGAGCCTCTGCCCTCACTATCACTTGCTCTCCAACAGTCTCTCTCTCTCCCACCCTTCTTTAACATCTGCACAGTTTGGGACACCTTCAGGCTGAGCTGGGGGCAGGGAGGGGCTGGAGTGCACCAGAACAGGCTGGGTGAGGGCAGGGCCTCAGGGGGCCTGCATGGTGGCAGGCAGGGGCTCCGAGGGGCCTGACTGGGAGGCTGAGACCTGCTGCACCCACAGTTAACTCCCCTGAACATGAATCAGCTAGTGACTCACCATGCTGGTCACCCTCACACAGAGGCCCTTCAGCCTTTGGCTGGCAAAGTTCACTGAGTACCTGGAGTGGACCAGGGGTCCCTTTCCTCCTGCACCCCCATGCAACCTCAGTTGTGGGAAGCACTGACTGATACGAAGAGCCCTTATTCTGCCCTGGGGGTCCCTGCAGGCAGCTCAAGGGGACCACAGGATGGGAGTCAGGGAGCTGCATTCTAGACTGCCCTGGCTCCCCTGTGGCCTATGTGAAGTGACTGGAAATACAGGACTTTGAGGCATACTTCCTGCTGCCCCACTCCAAGGCCTCTTACCCTCGTTTCTGTCTCCCATTGATCAGGGTCACCTCAGCATCTACACTTACCTTGGGACCAAAACTCTAGATGAGAAAAGTGGCCATGGGATCAGGGCTCAGTCTGTACCAGGATGGAAGCTCATGTGTGACCGAGCTGTGTGTGACAGGATCAGGGCTCAGTGTGTGACCAGGATCAGGGCTCAGTGTGTGACAGGATCAGGGCTCAGTGTGTGACCAAGGTCAGTGTGTGACAGGATCAGGGCTCAGTGTGTGACCAAGGTCAGTGTGTGACAGGATCAGGGCTCAGTGTGTGACCAAGGTCAGTGTGTGACAGGATCAGGGCTCAGTGTGTGACCAAAGTCAGTGTGTGACAGGATCAGGGCTCAGTGTGTGACCAGGATCAGGGCTCAGTGTGTGACAGGTTCAGGGCTCAGTGTGTGACCAAGGTCAGTGTGTGACAGAATCAGGGCTCAGTGTGTGACCAAGGTCGGTGTGTGACAGGATCAGGGCTCAGTGTGTGACCAAGGTCAGTGTGTGACAGGATCAGGGCTCAGTGTGTGACCAAGGTCAGTGTGTGACAGGATCAGGGCTCAGTGTGTGACCAAGGTCAGTGTGTGACAGGATCAGGGCTCAGTGTGTGACAAAATCAGGGCTCAGTGTGTGACCAAGGTCAGTGTGTGACAGGATCAGGGCTCAGTGTGTGACCAAGGTCAGTGTGTGACAGGATCAGGGCTCAGTGTGTGACCAAGGTCGGTGTGTGACAGGATCAGGGCTCAGTGTGTGACCAAGGTCAGTGTGTGACAGGATCAGGGCTCAGTGTGTGACCAAAGTCAGTGTGTGACAGGATCAGGGCTCAGTGTGTGACCAGGATCAGGACTCAGTGTGTGACAGGTTCAGGGCTCAGTGTGTGACAGGTTCAGGGCTCAGTGTGTGACCAAGGTCAGTGTGTGACAGGATCAGGGCTCAGTGTGTGACCAAGGTCAGTGTGTGACAGGATCAGTGCTCAGTGTGTGACCAAGGTCAGTGTGTGACAGGATCAGGGCTCAGTGTGTGACCAGGATCAGGGCTCAGTGTGTGACAGGTTCAGGGCTCAGTGTATGACCAAGGTCAGTGTGTGAAAGAATCAGGGCTCAGTGTGTGACCAAGGTCAGTGTGTGACCGATCTCAGTGTGTGACAGGATCAGGGCTCAGTGTGTGACCAAGGTCAGTGTGTGACCGATCTCAGTGTGTGACAGAATCAGGGCTCAGTGTGTGACCAAGGTCAGTGTGTGACCGATCTCAGTGTGTGACAGGATCAGGGCTCAGTGTGTGACCGATCTCAGTGTGTGACCAGGATCAGGGCTCAGTGTGTGACCAAGGTCAGTGTGTGATAGGATCAGGGCTCAGTGTGTGACCGAGGTCAGTGTGTGACAGGATCAGGGCTCAGTGTGGGACTGAGGTCAGTGTGTGACAGGATCAGGGCTCAGTGTGTGACCGAGCTCAGTGTGTGACAGGATCAGGGCTCAGTGTGTGACCGAGGTCAGTGTGTGATAGGATCAGGGCTCAGTGTGTGACCGAGCTCAGTGTGTGACAGGATCAGGGCTCAGTGTGTGACCGAGGTCAGTGTGTGACAGGATCAGGGCTCAGTGTGGGACTGAAGTCAGTGTGTGACAGGATCAGGGCTCAGTGTGTGACCGAGGTCAGTGTGTGACAGGATCAGGGCTCAGTGTGTGACTGAGGTCAGTGTGTGACCGAGCTCAGTGTGTGACAGGATCAGGGCTCAGTGTGTGACCGAGCTCAGTGTGTGACAGGATCAGGGCTCAGTGTGTGACCGAGCTCAGTGTGTGACAGGATCAGGGCTCAGTGTGTGACAGGATCAGGGCTCAGTGTGTGACTGAGCTCAGTGTGTGACCAAGGTCAGTGTGTGACCAGGATCTGGGTTCAGCTGATCAAGGTCAGTGGTCAGTGAGCCCAATGTCAGGGTCAGGGCACGGCTGAACATCTGAGGGATTAGTTTGTGGCTGTGGAGAACACGTGCCATGGGTCACAGTCCCTCTGGGCTGCATGAGGAGGTTCTAGGGCCTGGCGTCCAGCTGGGTGTGGTCCCCAGCAGGGACTGTCAATTCCAGCCTCCTGGTGCTGGGCTCACCCTGGATTCTTCAGGCTGTGGACAGGCCCCCAAAAGGAAGCTGATCTGGGCGCGAGACGGTGCTGTGGGAGGGTCGGGTGAGCAGGTGAGGGGAACGAGTTCAGGCTGTACACTGAGGCAAGGCTCCCGAAAGCCAGTGGCCAGTTTAGAGTTCTAGAATCTCAGAGTGTCTGGGCTGGAAGACACCTTCAAAGCTGTTCAGACACCGCGTGCCAACAGGGTGATGGGGCTGCAGCAGAGTGAGTGGGGCTGCAGCAGGGTGAGTGGGGCTGCTTCAGGGCCCCAGCTGGGAGCTGGGTCCCCGTGGGCAGGACTTACGGCTGACCTTCTCCCTCCTTCAGGAGGCACTGAGGGCTGGGCCAGGGTGCGGGTGGGAGGTGGAACCTTCTGGGTCTTGGATCAGGAGCTGGGCTGAGAGGATGACTTTTTAAGAGGAGAATCAGGGAGGGAAGCAGAGAAGGCCCCATGCAGGGAGAGGAAGGGCCCTGCAGAGAAGCTGGGCCTAGAGGAGAGCCCGCCTTGCCCTCGAAGGCTGCGTCGGAGAGGGCCCCAGCATCGCCCTGAGAACCTGGGCTGGATTCCCCAGTGGAGGCACCGGGATCGCTGCCACCCTCCTGGCTCCAAGGAGGGAGGCTGAGTCCTGACTCAGAGCTGCTGGCCTCCTGGCCTGACATCAGCCGCCCCCTGGTGGCCATGACTGCTGGTGCAGCAAGGAGAGGAGGCAGAGCAGTGGCACCAGGACCCGGAGGAGGGGGTGCTGCCCGGAGGAGGGGGTGCCGCCTGGCAGGGGATCCTCAGAGGCAGCCCAGGCACCCTGCCCTTTGGCCAACAATACTGTCAAAGCCTTGGAGAAGAAGGCCTTTTCCCCAGGAAGAAGGAGGTGTGATGCTGCCCAAGAAGCTGGACCTGGAAACGGACCGCCCCACCCTTCCGACCGTCCTGTGGCCTGGGTCTTTGGGCCCCTTCTGGGCAATCCCTCTGGACACCTCTAGGAGCCGTGGCCACGGATTGGCCTTGTGGAGGGGGCTGATATGGACACTGTGTCCGGCGAGCTGTGTGCCATGCTCAAGGGTTCAGGGGGCTTGAGTTCCCTCCTCCTCTGGTGACCTGTGTTGTGATGGTGGTGACTGTGCTGCTGAGGGCCATGGGAGGCCAGGGTGGGGTGTGTGCTGACATTCAGTAGGGGTGGTGGCAGTGGTGGTACCCAGTGGAGACTGTCTGACGGGCTGAGAGAAGCAGCCAGGCCAGACGGTGGTCCTGGGCAGCATCGGCAGCATGACCTGCTGAGGTGGTTCCATGTGCAGAGTGCGTGACATCCACACCGGGGGCTTGCACTCAGGCTGGACCACGAGTTGTGAGCTGGGAGCAAGGGGCGGAGGCAGAAGCGTCTGGGTGGAGAATGGCCCCGCGGTCAACCCTCCAACGTCCTGGTTTCCTCCTGGGAAGGCTTCCTCTGGGTACCTGGCCAGAGGTCCTAGAAGCAGAAGAGGGGCGGTGGATGATTCAAGGCAGCCGAAGGGGCCATCGCCCTCAGCCGATGAAGAACAAAACCCAATACGGGGCTGGAGGTTCTCCACGTCAAAGGAGAATGGATGGTGACGTTGGGAGGAAGTGCCTGGGGACAGCCACCCAGGGTCAGCGGTGGGTTAGACCTCACCTTCAAATCCATCCCCTGGCTCTTTCCCCAGCCACTCCCTCAGCGTCTCAGCACAGGGTCCCCATGAGGAAGAACTGGACAAGCCCCCCTGAGCAGTGCATTGGCCCTGCCCGGCGCCCACCCTCTGACCTTCTTGGATGGGGTCAGGAGTGTATGCCTCCATGCTCTCTCCTGCCCATCCCCCACCCAGTCCACTCTCACCTCCACCCATGCATGGTCCTTGCACCTGCACAGCCCCTAGCCAAGCAGCCCTCCACAAGGAGCCGCCCATCCACTTACCCACCTATCCTGTGCATCCTCGCGGGGCTCTTCCCTCCATCCTTCCACTCCACCCGTCCTCAGCCAGTCTCCCCAGTCATCTGTCCATCCATCCTTACACCCCACTTCCATCTACACCCACCTACCTCATCCGTCCACCGTCCATCCACCCACGCACCTGCATTGTCTAGGCACAGCCCCTAACTTCCTTCTCTCCATTCATCTGTGTCCGTCCTGCCGTCCACCCTCCGTCATCCAGCCAGCCAGTGGGGCCACTCCCCTGCTCCTGGAGGAGGCCGAGAGCAGGGACCCAACTCCTGGCTTGTCTGCTGCACGGGGCAGGCGCCGGGCTCCCCTAGGTGTGCGCGCGTGTGTGCATTTATCCGCCCCCCCTTATCTCGCTCCCCTCCCCCCGCGCCCCCGCCCCCCGCTCGCGCTCCCCCTCTAATGTGTGATCTGGAAGCTCTATAAAGCCTGATGTAATCCGTAATGCAGTCTCTGGCTCCCGATTCGGGATCCAGTTTCAGAGAGCGAGAGATTGGGGAGCGCCGGCAGCCGGGTGGGGGGAAGCAGCTCTCGCCTCTCTCCTCCTCCTTCTCCTCGTCCTCGGCCTCCTCCTCCTCCTCCCCGCGCCGCCCCGCCCCCGGCTCGGCTCGGCTCGCCCCCCCCTCAGGAAGGGGAAAAAAGGCGAGAAGAGCCGGGCAGGCGAGAGGAGCGGAGCGGCGGCGGCGGCGGCCGGAGAGGGAGCGGCGGCGGCGGCGGGCGCGGCGTTGGCGGCGGCCCCGGCGGAGCGAGCGCGGAGCCGCTGAGCCCGGAGCACAGGCGGCCGCGCCGCGTCCTGGCCCGGCCCGGGCCCGCGCGCCCAGCGTCGTCCGCAGCGTCGACATCCGGACCCTCCGGGCGCCCGGGGGGCTCCTGCGGCAGGGAGGAAGGGGAGGCGGCCTGCGCGCACCGGCGGGTGCGCTCCAGGGGGCGTCCCGGCGAGGCCCGGAGCCGGCCGGGGGCGGCGGCGGCGGCGGCTGGAGGAGCCCCCCCTCCGGTCGGGCGCCCGGCTCGGCCGCGGGCGACGCGAGGCGCTCGCGGGGATTTGCAACTCGCCGGATCGAGTCCTCGCCGGCGGGGCCGCTGCTGCTGGGGAAGGTAAGGAAGGCTCCGGCGGGGGGCTGGGGGCGCGGCGGGTGGGGGCGCAGCGAGGGTGGAAGGGGGCCGGGGAGGGGCGGGCGCCCCGACTTCCTAACTTCGCCGTCTGGGGCTTCGCAGCTCCGAGGTTCTGTGCTCAGAGCTCGGGAGTTTGGACCCCCACCCCCTACCTGCTCAGCCCCTGCCTCCTCCAGCTGCGGGGATGGGATGTGGCAGGTCCCCGCGCGCCCGCATTGGGCAGGCTGAGGAGGGGGCGACCCTGGACGCAGGAGAGGCTCCTCGGCGCTGCTCGCCTCCTCCCCATCCACACAACACGGCCTGGCACCCCTCCTCATCACATGCATAGGGCAGGCTGGGGAGGGCGTTCCCGCTGTACCCCCGCACACACAGACGCTGGCGGGGGTCTAAGGGAGCCCCCCGTGGCCCCCAACAGCCGCACACAGACCCAGCAAGCTCGGGAGAGCCCCCCGAGCGTGTCCCTCTCCTCCTAATCACGTCCAGAGCCCCGCTACAGACATTGTAGGGGCCCGAGACGTCCTCCCCCCACGCACAGAGCCCGGGGCAGGCAGGAGAAACCCCCAGACTCCTTCTGGAAGCCCTCGCCGGGAGACCTGGCACTGCTGCTGGAGACTCCCGGAGGTTCTCTCTCCCCCACTTCGGGCGGAGGGCTATTTTTGCGCCCCCCCACCCCCACGCGAACGCCCTCGCTGTTCCCTCCGTGTGTACCTTTTCACTGGGTCGGACAGGCCGCGCGGATAAGCCGCTTTGAACTTTGGGCCGGCCCTTTGCCCTCTCCGCTCCCAGCGCCGAGCACTCCAGGGCGCCGAGCACTCCCGGGTCCGCGTCCCCGGTGAGCAGAGGCCGCCCGCTCTCCGCCGTCGCCGCACTAGCTGGGAGCCGCGCAGAGCTGCCTCGAGGAACCAGCACGGCCCCCGCCCCCTCCTGGGGAGGCCGGGGTGCTCTGGACCCGGCCAGGCGCCCTCTCCCCAGGTCCACGCGGCCCCCTGGGCAGGGAAGAGAGAGCCTCCGGCTTCGGGAGGGGGCGGCGGAGCTGAGAATCGCAGCGAAGTGATGCGGCCGGGAGGGCTTGTCGGAGGCTGCGGCTCCGAGCCCGGGTCCCTCCTCCTGGCCGCGGCGGCTCCGGCTTAGCCACTCCCCGGCAGCCTGGAGAGAGCGCCTAGCCTGGCACCCCAGCCCCAGGCCGCGGGGCACCTTACCCCTTTCCACTTTTATTTTGGGCTTCTAAGTTTCTTGGAGCGCAGGCACCCAGGCTGGGGCTCGGAGAGCCCTAAGCCAGCCCTCATTCAGCACCCGTCCGCGCCGCGACCTCCCCATTCTTCCTCCGGGTCTGGGGCGCAGATTCCCGGCTGCTACTCCGGAATAGTTGAAAGGCAGGAAGGCGTGTGGGTGGGGAGGGGGCCTGCCCTCCCGCCCTGGGGGACCGCTTGGCCTTTGTGTTGCGAGGGGCTGGGAGGTCGGCTCTCCCGCTCCACCTTGGGAACCCAAGGAGACCCTCAGTGCTCTCCCCTCTCCCCAGACACAAACACACGCCCCCTCGGAGCGAGAGCCGCGGCGGGGAACAGCAGAGGCCGCTCAGGCGGAGGCGGGAGAACCGGTAGCTGGGTCCCTTTTCGTATCTGGGAGGGAGGTGGTGTACGGTGTGGGGGGTCTGGGGAGAGGCGACTATCACGTCTCCGAGAGCCCTCATGCCTTCCATTTCTCTGCGACCCCAGCTGCCGCGGAGGCAACGCGGGAGGTCGAGCCGCTGCCTCCCGTGGGCGGCAGCGAAACTCCGCGCCCGCACGCCGGGGTGCCACCGGGTCCGGCTTTGAGTACCCAGCAAGGTCAAGCAGGCGAAGCAGGGGGCGGGGGTTCCTGGGCGCGCCCCCGTCCGCGCACGGTCGGGGCCTTGGAAGGGGGTGTGGGCAGCCCGCCGAGTCAATCTCGCGCGCCCGGCGCCCCACGCCCGCCCTCTCGGCCCGCTAGCAGCTCCGCGGCGCTGCTTTCAGACTTGTTGCACCTGGATCTGGGGGGCAGAAGGCTGGCCCGGGAGCCCGGGCGGCTGGGGTCCGGCCCCGAAGCCCAGGGATGCGCCAGAGAGGCGCGCGGCTCCGCGGGCGAGCGCTGCGCTGGGGGAATCCAGCCGGGAGTTTGCCGCCTCCTATCCCACGGAAGGGCGCTTGATCCTGCCGGGGTCCCGCGCGGGGGCGGAGAGGGGGCGATCCGTCGCCTCGGCGCCAGGCACGCTTCTCCGGATCCCGGGCTAAGGAGGAGGCGCAGCCAAGTTCTGGCGCCCTCCAAGGCCCTTCCCTTGCCGACAAGCTCCGGCCCCTCTCGGACCTCGGCGGCTGCGTCCGTGAAATAGGGGCGCGGGCTCTACTCTCGGATCCTTTCCAGCCCCAACCCTCCGCTCCCGTCCCGAGATCCAGCGTGCCGGGTCCGCAGCGTGCTGGATCTGCGGCGTACGGGCGGCCCGGGTCCCGAACCTTCCGAGCCTGCGGACACAGCCGCGGGGCCGGGCGAGAAGGGCCCGGGTAGGGCCGAGCCAGCGCCCGGGGTCCGGGCATTCTCCCGCCGCACCCTCTACCCCTGGCCTGCCCGGCTCCGCCTCCGGGAGTGGGTCGTGGGGTCCGGAGCCCGTCCTCTCGGGGCGCCGCGGGGCTCCAGGCCCAGGCGGCCGGCGCGGGGCCGCAGTGGCGGAGGGCGGAGGGCGGAGGGCCGGCGCGCTGCCGCTGGCTACCGGGAGAGGGCGCCCGCCTCGCGCTCGCGCGGCCCTGCCCGCCCCTTCCGTCTCCTCGGCGCCCGGCCCGCGGCTCCGGCCCCATCTTGGGCCGCCCCGGCCGCCCCCGCCCGCCTGCCCGCGCGCCTGCCCGCGCGCCGTCCGCTCCCGCCGCCGGGTCCCGTGACGCGCCTCGCGTCTCGTCCAGAGCCCCGCTCGCCGGCCTGGCCCGTCCCCGCGCGCGGTGCGCTGGCGCGAGCGCGCGTATGCGTGCATGTTCCCTGTGCGCCGCGCATGCACGTGCGCGCCCGTCCGGGAGGCTGGGGCACGTGTGCGCAGGCATGCAGATCGCACATGTGTGTGCGTGGCCCCGGGTGGCAGGATTCCCTCGAACTCCGTATTACCGTCGGCTCTGGCTTGGGGCTGCCCCCGGGTCCGCGCTGTGTGCCAGGGATGGACCCCTGGGAGGAAAGCCCCGACACCCGACCCCCAGCAAAGACCCCGAACCTGGCGGGTATTGTAACCCGTCCGGGCCGCCAGCCCACGCCCTCCCTTTGTCCTCTGGAAGCCTCTGACCTCCTTGGCTGCAGCTGCGCCATCGGCAGAGCTGTGACTTCTGGGTAAACACGCACAGGCCCGGGATCCCCCTGTGACAGCCCAAGTGCACACAGGAAGTGGCGCTCACTAGATAGCCCACGTGCACACCCTCGCACTGGGAGCAGGACAGTGGGCAAGAGGGAGGGCGTGATCCCGGGCAATCCCCTCTCAAGTGTTAAGGCGGGAACATGCAGGAAAGAACCCCTGACAAGCTCTGCCAGGGAGGCTCTGGGGAGTGCAAGAAGGCAGCCTGCAGATGCCCAGAAGGGGGGATCACCCCGGAGGTGTCCCACGGAACGGCAGGTGGGTGGGTGATGAAGGGGTCAGAGGTCCGGGCAGAAGGAAGTGCCGGCTGTGCAAAGGCCCTGGGGCAGGGCCTAGTGCAGATGTGAGAAATAGACCAGAGTTGGAGAGGAGGGTGGAGGCAGGACAGGGGCTGCAGAGGGGTCGGGGACAGACCTGAGCTGGCCCACGTCTTGGGAGCTGCTTTCAGGAGCTACAGGAGGGTCTTGAGCAGGGTTGATGGCTTGGCCTGATGGGGATGCCAAAGAGATGAGGTGCCCTTGTGGGCCACAAGTCACAGGCCTTCAGGAGGCTGAGTGCACAGCCTGCTGAGTGCCGCTGCCATGCCCACCGCTGCATTGCACAAGACACACACCACATCCATCACAGCAGGCGGCAGCCAGCCCTGACACCACCCAAGACCAGCACACACCCCGCTGTGAGGCGCCGGCAGACACCCAGAGCTGGCACGCGTGTCCCCACAAAGGCAAGAAACGTGGAACGCTGGGGTGCCACCGCCTGAAAACCTGTGCCCAGTTGAGGGCTCGCGAGGATGCGGGTCAGCACAAGCACACCGGGAGCTGCACCATGGTGCACATGGCACCTGCCCTGTGATGTGTACCTGTCCACACGTGCAGAGGAGAAGGAGGGGAGGCTTAGATCTACAGGCTGCATGATCCGGGGGACACAGCCTGGATGTTCATGTCCAGGGATGGGCAGGAGGCCCCCCGCAGACAGGGACTGGCAGGAGGACCCAGGGGGTGCTGGCCCTGCATTCCACTCTGTGACCTTCATCAGGCCCCAGCCTCCTTCCTCATCTGAGCCCCACGGGGTTAAGGCGAGGATCTCCCCTGCCCTGCAGACAGAGCACACGCCGCTGAAGAGGGGCTCTGGACATCTCCAGTCCTGCCCCACCCTCCCTCTCTTTTCTTTTTCCATATTAACTCATGTCTCTTAATTGCAGAAGCAACAAAAATTAGGATCAGTGCCAAAGGACTATCCTTCCTCCACAGAGCCCTGGCCCCTTGCCTCCTGCACCCCCGTTACTGGCTCTGTCGTCCAGGGCTGCCGTGCCTGGATGGAGCCGTGGGGACCTCTGCCCCTCCCCCCTCCTTCCCTGCAGGGGTTTCACAAACATGCACATACCCAGCTCTCCTGGGCCTAGTCTGCTCATTCGCAGCTGCAGCTCCCTCACTTTGACGGCAGCACCCCGACTGCCCCCGACCATCTCACCACACCCCGTCACCCCCACCACCATTGCCTCCCAGGCCCCCTCAGCTGCACCCTGCCACCAGCACTACACTGCCCGTCGCTCATGTCTGACCCCACCTCCATCCCCAGCACCAACACCCTCCCCCCGTCACCCCACCCTCCTCAGCAGCACCTCGGCACCCCTCACAGGCACCTCCCTCCGCACGATCACTGTCACCTCGGCCCCCACCTTAGGCTCCTGAGTCCTTCACTGGCCCCCACGGCGGTCCTGCTCCTGGCGTTCTGCTCTGTCTCAGGCGTCCCTCTTGGGCTTGGTCCGGAGGGACATGGGGGAAGTCCTGTGTGCAGCTTCCTGTCAGGGCCCCAGCCACTCGCGTTCCTGGGAGAAGAGCATACAGCAGGTCGGTCCCCGCAGCCCGCCAGTCCACTGAGCTGTGGGCCCAGTGCAGCTGAGGTCAGGAGGACCCAGGGATTACTGGGAGCTGAGACGGGTGGACCTTGAGATGAGACAGTCCCTGTGTCCTAGTGCCTGTCCCCCACTCCTCACTCATTCCTGGGCCAATTTTTGGGGTGCCGATTCTTGACTGAGATTCGGGGTTGAGAGGTCCTTGAAGTGAGAAACGCAGAGGAGTGGCCAGGAGGCTGAGAACATAGCACAGGCCGGGCACTGGCCTGGGTGCCAGGCGGAGAGGGAGCCTCGCAAAGCCCACACCCCACTGCCGACACCATGAATCCTGGCCCAGCCTCCCGGTCCCTGGCGGCACACGATTGGAATTGCACTCCTGCCTGCTGGCAGGCCAACTCTGGGCCAGCACCTCTCTGAGGCTACGCTGGCATCTCCGTGACAGGAGGGTGGGGGCCCTACCTGCCTGTCCTGGAGAGTGCCAGAGCATCCAGGGTGGCGCCTGTGAAGTGCCAGGGAGCGGTAGGGCCATCCAGGCAAGTCTTGGCGAGGCCCCGTTTCCAGCATGGGGTGATGGCTGCCCCAGAGGAATGCATTTAAATGGGATTTCAGAGCCCCAGGGAAAAGGAACAGGATTCAGGGAGGAAGAAGAGCCCCTGCAGTCTGTGCCCCATCCCTGTTCCCCCGCCCAGAGGACCTGTCCCTGTGCCCCGCCCAGACCTCACAGGCAGCTCCTCCAGGAAGTCTTCCTCTCCACCACGGCGCACCCAGATGCACACACAGACCCAGATGCACACACAGACCCGCCTCGCCTCTCGCAAAGCTGCAAGATCTGTGCAGACCCGCGTGCTGGCAGCTCACTCTGCACACAGTTGCTCACACACGCCTGCACACATGCATGTGCACACAGCCCTGGAACAGTGCGTGCACACACACACTTGTCGCTCACAAAAGGAACATGCACATACCCTTCACGTGCACACACTTCCTTACACACACGCCTGCCAGCACACATGCCACATGTGCTCACAGATGGAGCACACACTGTTCCCACACTCACACACCTGCACACCTTCCACTCGCACTCACCACGGGCACACACGCATACATATGTATGGCGTGTGCTGCCACCCATGCGTCCTCCAGCCCGTCCTCGAGCTGCGGCTGCTCGCCTGCGGGACACACTACTCTCTCCCCTGTCTCGTTCCTCCTAGAAGCTGGCCCTGGCTGCAGCCGTTCCTCTCCACTGCCACACAACTGCCTGCTCACCATGGCGAGGTGGAGGCCTGGGTTGGGGCCTGCTCCCGGGGTACGGCCTCCCCTCAGGGGTCCTCAAGCCAGGAGACCAGCCGGTGTGGAGGCTGCGTGCAGCCTCCTCCTCGGGTCCCCATGCTGCTGCTGGGAGCTCCCGCTGCTGCCCATGCATGTTCGTGCCTAGCCCCAGAGGGCACCTGGAGACCGCCTAGCTGGGCAGCCCTGCCCTCGGGGGCCCCTCCTGTGCAAAGCAGCCCTCCTCACTCTGGCCTTGACCTGCCCCGGGATGTGCCCTGGAGCTCAGTGCAGCAGGGCAGGGACAGAGGCCCAGGAGCTTCAGGACAGGGAGCGTCTTTAGGGTCCGCAGGTGGCTTGGGGTGCCGATCCCTAGACTAGGGCAGGTGCAGTGGGGCCTGGAGCCCAAGGGCTGCTGGAAAGCTGGCCACCAACGCTGGCTCAGGGTGTTCTGGGATGGTGCACTGGGACGAGAGCTAACAGCTCCTGCCTTCCCTTGAGTCGCCAGCGGTCGGTCAGTGCCTCTGGACCTGTATCCAGGTCTGGGCAGCTGCAGGCTGTGATCACCCTGCCCTCTGCCAGTGGCGGGGGTGTCGAATGAAGGTCTGTGCCAGGGCAGAGCGTGGGTCCAGCCTGAGCAGAGCTTGGCACAGGACAGGGCCCCTTCTGCCTCAGCCCCAGCAGTGATATCTGTAAGAAGAGCCTTTCTCTCCCCACCAGCAGATTCTTTGGGGCCCCCTGTGCCCAGGCAGGTGGGTGGGGCTGGGCCTGGCAAGCCCTGTGAACATGGTGGGCTCCCACGCCCTTGGGGGTCCAGCCCCAGAGGACCCGACCCTGCTGGCAGCCTTGCCCACCCTTAGGAGGAAATTACGGGCCCACATCCACTGTGGGCAGCGTATGACATGGTCTCCCCGAGGGCAGGCCTAGCTACCCTGCAGGTTGGCCCGTGGGGATGTGGTTGGCACAAGCTGCAGTGGGGCAGGTGGCAGCCAGGGGTCACCCTCGGGGGGCAGGCTGTCTCGGCACCCCCTCCTTGGCTTGGCTAGTTCCTGACACTCTGGCCCCATCCTCATGGCTCTGAACCCCTGAGACATGCAGATAAGTTGTCCTGGGCCCATGTCAGGGGCCCTGCCAGGACCTCACAGGCAGGGGATGGTGCTGCCTCTGCTTCCGATGACCAGGCCGCCTGAGTGGGGGCCTTAGGCACCGAGCGGAGAAGGCCAGCCGTCTGCCTCCCAGCCCCCTGGGCAGTCGGTGCCGAGGGCGCCCACCCCGCCCCGCCCCTCCCCCGTGCAGCCTTTTCTCAGGACACACAGGCAGGCACTGTTCAGAGGGCCGGCAAGACGACAGAGTGCCTTTTGTGGCTGGTGTCTGGGGATGCCATTGGTGGCCTGGGGTGGGCGGGGAAGGGACGCTGGAGGCCTGAGCCCGGGGTCGGGTCTGTCCGGTGTGGACTGGCCCCGGAGCGGGCGTGGGGTGCCGAGCCTCGTGGAGAAGCGCCAGTGCCCCTGAGAGAAGGGCTTTGGACAGCCTCCGCCGCCCCGGGTTGGATGGTGGGGAAACTGAGGTGCAGGGTGTGATGGGAACCCAGGCCTGGTGGCAGGGTGGGCTGTGTGTGTGCAGTCTGCACGGGTGAGGGATGGTGGTGGGGGGCGGGCACCGTGCCTCTCACCTGAGTGTCTTCGATGGGGGTCACTGCCTCGGCCACCCCATGCAGAAGCCTGAGATTGAAGGAGGGGCTCGTGTATCATCTCAGGCCTGTTGCTGGCCTGCGGTCAGTGCGTAGTGAACATCGGCGCCCTCTGTCCCTCACTGTGGCTCCCAGCTTTTCATCCCCAGCCCAGCGAGGCTGGCTTCTGCTGCCCTACCTCTCTGGGTCCCCCAGCTGGCAGACGGGGCCCTCACCCTGTCACCTCTGCCCGGAGACCGGCAGCACTCCCCACCTCGCCCTAAGGCCACCTCACAGAAGCTGGCCAGCCTCCTCTGTGGCAGGAAGGATGGGGGCTGGACACCAGGAACTTCTTCCTGGTGACAAGGGCAGTTTGACCCTGGAGAAGGTGACGGGAAAGGCAGGAACCCGTGAGGGCTTTGCCGCTAACTGGTCACTGCTCTTGCGAAACTGGGGGCAGTGGGTCGTGGGAGCTGCGGCACCCGGGCCGGATGTGGAAACCAGTGAGCGGAGAAGTGGCCTGTCGTTTGAGGACCAAGACGGTTGTCCACTTCTCTGCAAGAGAGTTAATGACAGATTTGCCATTAAATTGTGAACACAAAGACAGGAGTAACCAGTGCCAGCACTGGGGGCCAGCCCCTGAGCCCCTCCTGCTCTGTCAGCTGTGGCCTGGAGGCCGGGAGGTTTCTGTCATCATAGTGGAGGCCTGGCGTGGGGTGGGCTCAGGGGTCATCAGGCCTCAACCTTCAGGGTCCCTGACCACCGCGTGGAGCAGGCCTGTGGAGGATGAGGCTGCAGAGGCTGCTGGGGAAATCAAGGCACCTGCCAGAGAAGCACAGGGCATAGATTTTGAGGGGCTAGGAGCTTGTCTAGTGCACCCCCTGGGGCCCCCGGGCATCCTCCTCACCGAGGGGACCTGGGAGCTGGTATGGCTGAGGGAAGAAGGGTGAACCAGCCCAGGGGAGCCAAGGTCACAGGTGTGCTCTGCAGGTGCCACGGCAGCTGCCCCAGGGCAGAGCCATTGTTAGCCTTGGGCTGGACCTCTTTGTCCGAGGCTGTGACTGTGGTTTCCGCTAGACGCACCCTCTGGGGCATGCCCCCCTCTCCCAGCCCCCGCTCTGCCTGCCCTCACATCCCAGCAAGCACAGCTCTGAGCTCAGGCTCTCTCACTGCCATGTGGCCTTGTATAAATGTGCCACATGTGAGTGTGTGTCCATGCTCACATATGCACAGTCACATGCATGCAGGCACACGTGTGCACACACACATGCACTTGGGCACACGCAGACACATGTGCACACACGCGCACATGCACATCTACTTCTCCCTTCCTGTCTCAGCAGGGGCCACTGGCCGTCCCCACATGCCCACTGGAAGTCTCCTGTGACCCTCTGTCCGAATTGACTTTCCTCCTGGCCCAGACACCACACCAGCCAGCCCCTGCCCCCGGCAGGCAGAGGGACTCACTTATCCTCAGGGGGCCATTCAGGTGCTGCCCCCTCCAGGATGCCACCCTGGTGGCCAGGCAGGATCAGTAGCCTCCTCTGCACACCCCACCCTGTCTCAGCTAGACTGTCGGCCAACACTGCAGCGCTGTTACCTGGGCTGCAGTTCCCGGCTCGGGCTTGGCATAGGGGGACAGTAGCCTGAGGAGGGAGTCCCTGGTTGCCCCCCAGCCTTGGCCAGCTCTCTGCCTGCCTGGGCCTGCCTTGGTGTGAGAAAGCTCCCGAGCAGCCCCGTTGAAGGGTGGTGGGCAGGTGGGGTGCAGAAGACCTCAGCTGGCTGAGGGATGGGTGGGTCTGCTGGGGGCAGGGTGAGTGTGGCAGGTGGGGCGCCCGTGCCCACTGGCTGGCTCAGGCCATCAGCCAAGACAACAGCCTGGGTCCTCCCCTGCATTGCTCAGTGGCCCAGCCAGAAAAGGCAGGGTCAGGCCAGCTCTGTGGGTCTCAAATTCATGTTAGCTGGGCCGGCCTTCCAGCTAACAGGGCCTCTCCCAAGGCCTGGGCGGGGGTGGCTCAGTACAGATGTTCTGGGGGATGCTGGGGAGCCGGGAGGTGACCTGAGCCCCTGCCCCACACCACCTTGCTGATGGCGCTGCGGTCCCTCCTGTGGAGCCCCAGGGCTTCAAGGCTTAAGAATCCCAGGGACGGACACTTCCGGGCCATCTGCTGGCCCCGAGACAGTCTGCCGAGGCCCCAGGTCCCTGCCAGGGCACTGGGCATTGCCCTGCCCCCGGCCCTTACCCCTTCCTCCCTGCAGGCACCTGCCACTCCTCGCTATCTGGGCCTGCACAGCCTCCATGCCCGGCCGGGGCTGGGGCCTCCCCCTTCCCCCTCCTGACCACCCTCCTTCCCCATGGCCACTCCGGCCCTCATGCCCCTCCTTCACCCTCACCCCCAGGGTGCCCCCAGCACTGCCAGGGTAGGCCTTCCAAGTGGCCGTTCTGATGGGGACACCAGCCTGCTTCTGACCCCCACTGCCACCTCTTGCCTACAGATGGACCTCACACCCATAAGAGGATGCAAGGCGTGGAGTGAGCTGGTGACAGTGAGGGTGACCAGTGATGCCAGGGCCCTGGGGGACGCCAGGAGGCCTCCACTCGGCTCAGCTCTCAAGGGCCTGGGGACAGTGGGTAGGGCCTGGTCCACCTGCTCTGGGGCCGTGCCGGGCCATGCTGTGCAGAGAGCACAGGTGGCAACCTGCAGGCCTGGGCTAGAATCCAGGCTCAGGTGCCCGGTACCGGCCGTGGCCCCTCTGTGGACCTCAGCATGCCCATCTGTAAAATGGATCTGTAACAGGGTGCCTCAGCAACAGCGCGCCTGGCACATGTCCCATCTCCCTGTGAGCGTGGGATGGGCTGCTCTGTGTTTTCTCACGAGCTGGAGCCTGTCCTCGGACACCCCTCCTGGCCTGCACCGTCTACACAGCACTGTGGACACCAGCCCTGTCATGGCCAGCTGGGCTTATGAGGCTGTGCTTCCCTTCCAGGTGCCAGGCTGTGCCCGTTTCCAGATGGGATGACCCTGTGCCTGGCGGCCGGTGCTGTGCACCCAGGCTTCTAGGCCCACTCCTGGCACTGCAGGCCCCCAGAACCTGCCCCGCCCTGGGAAGGCTGTGGGCTGGAGCTGCCAGGGCCTGAGATGAGGAGGGGAGAGGCGTGCCCTGGCATCTTGAGCTGTGAGGGTTCCTCTGGGGGAAGGTGGTGATTTTGGGGAGGACACCAACCCCAGGGTCAGGGCTAACAGGATTGCCTGGGGCCTCCTTGGCACTTCCAGGGGCATATGGAGCAGTGAAGCTGGCTGGCCTGCGGAGGGGTCAAGGCCACATGGGGTCAGCACCAGATGGGCCTGGCACTCTGCCAGGCTCTGCTACACTATGCCGATACTCACCCAGGGCTGTGCTCACCCTGAGACTGTAGTGTCACAGCCAGGGAGGCCTGGCTGTGGGACCTGCCCACACCGCTCCCGCTCCATGAGATGGGCGGGGCACCCAGGACAGCCTGGCTCTTCTATGCCTTGTCCAAGCCCACCCAGCCAAGCGTGTCTGGGGGCGGGACTGGAGGAGGGCTTCCAGGAGGCAGGGGGCATGGCAGCGTCTTCCCAGGTCTGCTGCAGAGGTGCCAGGATGGGAAGATGGCATTGTAGGTTTGCCCTTTTTAAAAACACTTCCCTCCTGGGAGCCCGGAATGTTTGTCAGGAAGGACACCACAGAGGGCTGGGCTGGGCCATGTCCGTCCCCAGATCCGGAAGCCCCAGCCAGCTTCCTTTGGGGAGCACTTCCTGCACCCCCCAGCTACGATTCCCCACCCCACTTTACAGATGGGGAAACTGAGGCTCTGTGGTACAAGACTTTCCCGGCCCACGCTGCAGTCCGGGGCACAACCTGAGTCCAGCCTCAGCCTCCTGGTTCCTGTGGGCTCAGAGCCTCTGCCCAGGCCAGGGCCAGGCCTCGAGGCTGCCTGGGCCTAGCTCCCTGCTCTGCCTACAAGGCTGTGCAGGAAGGACGCCAGGAGGGGACTGCAGAGCAGTGACAGACCTAGTGTCGCCGGCCAGCTGGGCCTGGGCAGCAGGAAGCAGCGAGTCCCGTGGGCGGGCGACCGGCACTTGCGCGGTCAGCAGAGCGGAGGCACCCGCACCGGGAGGCCGGGTGGCCTGGGGGAGGGGGACTGCCTGCCGCTCCCCTCCCTCCCCCACTGGCTCGGCTGCTGGGTGGGATGGGCAGCCCGGCCAGAGGCCTTGGGGGTGGTGGGGAGAGAGAGGTCTGTGGGTAGGAGGAGCTTGCCAAGGTCCACAGCGAGGTGGGTGCCCGCTGGGCCCAGGGCAGCTCCCGATCCGGGGCCTTCCCTGCGCCTCTGCCCACCTGTGCCGGTGTGAGTAGACAGTCACTCAAGCTGGGCCTTCCCCTGGCACTGGGAGGTGTCTCCTGGTGTCACAAATTTGGGGTCAACCTGGGGTTCGTGTACGGGTTCTCCCACCCACTCACTGACGGGGGTAAATTACTGATCTCTCTGCATCTGTTTTTCCATCATTCGTGATGGGAGGTAATGCTAGCCTTGCAGAGGTAGGGCGGAAGTGACGTGGCTCCTGGTGGCTCCGTCCCTCTGTCCCTCCCCAGACCCTCTACCTGGGGCTTTAGGGCATGAGGGGCACACGGGAGGGCCGGAAGGGAGCTTCCTGCCAGGAGCGCCAGCTGGGCACATGCCACTGGAGGCTGCAGAGGGCAGTCCTGGGGGTCACCAAATCTGAACCCCACCTCACCCCAAAGTTCCAGCTGCTGTTGAGGCTCTGCACTTCCTTCCCGCACCCCAAGCCTTTAAAAGAGGCTGAGGGCCAGATAGGAGGCTGGGGAATGGCGGAGTAAACTTTCTCCTGTGCTCTCCAGGGCTGCTTCCCCACCTCAGGGTTTGCAGAATTTTCCTGTGAAGAGGAAGGTTAGAGAGGAGGGACCAAGGTCAGCAGGAGAGAGCCTGAGAGAGCCGCAGCCTCCGCTCTCAGAGGGGCAGCCCCGCAGAGCGCGGTGAGCGGCCAGGGCCCCTGGGGAGCCACGCCAGGCTGTCTGGCCAAAGGGCACCCCCGAGAGGCCCAGGTGGAGTGTCCGCCCCTCCCAGTTCAGGCCTGGGTTGGGTGGAAGTGGAGGCACTAGTTCCCCTAGCTAGGCCGCTGCCCTGCAGGTGATCATGCTGGTGGGTGGCGGACAGACAGGTGGACGGAGCAGGTGCCTGGGATGGTGCCAGGGCCTGTGTCTGTGGCCCAAAGTCCTCCTGCCCTCGCTGGGAGCAGGCTGAGCTGCCTCCTCTGAGGGAGCGCACCCCCATGCGCAGAGCCTTGTGTCCCCAGGGGCTCACTCTGACCGTCTGCTCTTTCTCTTCCAGCTGCTGCTGGTGGCCACAGGCGGGCACCAGGGCCCTGGACTTTAGAAGCCGTTGCTGCCCTCTCTGTCACCGGAAGCGGGGCCCTCTCCCATCCCACCCTTGCCCCACGCCCCTGCCCCCTCCGGGCCGGCCCTGCCCACCGCCGGACCCTGGCATGTCAAGGCCTGGCCCGCGCCTGCCTGCCCAGCCCGCGGAACCCCGGCGGCCCCGCGAGCTAGGATGAGGGGCCAGGCCGCCGCCCCCGGCCCCGTGTGGATCCTCGCCCCGCTGCTGCTGCTGCTGCTGGGGCGCCGTGCGCGGGCGGCCGCTGGAGCTGACACGGGGCTGGTGCCCGAGCCGTGCGCCACGCTAGTGCAGGGAAAGTTCTTCGGCTACTTCTCGGCGGCCGCGGTGTTCCCGGCCAACGCCTCGCGCTGCTCCTGGACGCTGCGCAACCCGGACCCGCGGCGCTACACGCTCTACATGAAGGTGGCCAAGGCGCCCGTGCCCTGCGCCGGCCCCGGCCGCGTCCGCACCTACCAGTTCGACTCCTTCCTCGAGTCCACGCGCACCTACCTGGGCGTGGAGAGCTTCGACGACGTGCTGAGGCTCTGCGATTCCTCGGCGCCTCTGGCCTTCCTGCAGGCCAGCAAGCAGTTCCTGCAGATGCGGCGCCAGCAGCCGCCCCAGGACGGCGACCTCGGGCCCCGGGCCGTGCCGGCGGGCCCCGGCGACGACTTCTCCGTGGAGTACCTGGTGGTGGGGAACCGCAGCCCCAGCCATGCCGCCTGCCAGATGCTGTGCCGCTGGCTGGATGCGTGTCTGGCCGGAAGCCGCAGCTCGCACCCCTGCGGCATCATGCAGACCCCCTGCGCCTGCCTGGGCGGCGAGGCGGGCGGCCCTGCCGCGGGTCCCCTGGCCCCCAACGGGGATGTCTGCTTGAGAGATGCGCTGGCCGGTGGCCCTGAAAACTGCCTGACCAGCCTGACCCAGGACCGCGGTGGGCATGGCACCACAGGTGAGTGACTGGTGGGGACACCTGCGGATGGGGGCGAGGGGTGGGCGGATGGGGGAGGTGGGTGGACAGGGGAGGTGGGTGAGGGTCTTCTCTGGCAGGGCTGCCCTGGCCAGCACCGCTGTCTGGGGAGTGTGCACCTGGCACCCTCCTAGGCACCTGCTCCATCCACCTGTTCACAGAATAAGAGAGGATCCCTGCAGGTGTGCAGGACCAGCCCGGGCACAGTGGGTGCTTGCTGAGCTTTGAAGGATGGAATGGACAGTGAGGCCTAATTTCCTCCAGGATGGGAAAGGGTCATTCTCCTGGCTCGGAGAGCACCCGCCCTTTCTCTCTGGCAGGACTTTAATGGGCCAGAGGCTGCAGGGGCCGGGGCTGGGGGCTGCAGGAGTCTCTGGGGCTGTGTGGACAGGTGGGCAGATGAGCTCTTTAGATGTGTGGTCAGGAGATGAGGCTTCAGGCTGAGTATGGTCTGGGTGGATGGATTGCGTCTGCAGCGCGCTGCAGGTGCTGGGGTCACAGCAGCGAAAACCTGGGAGACCCCTGCTCTCAGGGAGCGGCCTAAGGGAGGGAGGAAGGCTCCGGGGAGACAGGGAGGAGGACGAGCAGCCACGCAGCGGGCAGCGAGGATAGCCTCGTACGAGAACCGGGCAGGCCAACCCTCACCACAGGACGGCCACTGTAACTGCAGGTCAGGGAGGCTGCTGGGACCAGGGACCTTGTTTAAAGCTCTGGGAGATGTGGGGAACCTCATGCCAGGAAGCGGGAAGTGGCTTTGTGCCTGGCGAGCACCGAGGGGCAGGGGCCGGTCCTGCGGAGCTGCCGGCCTTCTGGGACACTGGCTTTTCCTACTGATGAGACAGGAATCCTCCCTGGGAACAGGGTCCTCAGGGTCGAACCTCGTGGGGTACAGTGGGCCTCAGTGCAGAAGCTGGGTCCCGTATACACCTGGGACATGGAGACCCCCTGCTGACGGGTGACGTGTGAGAAAAAGGAGGAGGCCCAGGATTTTGGTCGGAGCATCTGGGAGGATGGGGGATTGGAGGGTTTGAGTTTGCAGCGCCAGCACACATCAGGTGTTTGGGGCAGTGGGACCCTCAGGGGTGTCCAGGGGCCTTGAACTCTGGGGCCAGTGAGACCTATGGACTCCTCAGAATTTTGCGTTTAAAGCCATAAAATAGGCCACGCAGAGCTACGAAGGAAGCCAGTTATGCTGCTGCCTGGTTCTACCCACAACCCGGGGCCACAGACCGCAGATGAGAAGCCTCGTGAGGCCAGGAGTGGGGCTAGAGAGGCCAGGGGACAGGAGGGACAGGGGTGAGGCTTGGCCCACTCCTCCAGTGGCCTGAGGAGGAGGCAGGCAGCACCCCTGGGCAGTGGGGAGCCCGGGAACACAAGTGGTCGTCCTGTGTCGGGACAGGTGGGCACATCGGCTGCGCCAGGTGCCACCAGCGACTGCGTGGGAGGGGCTGAGGACCAACCTCCCACCGGGCAAGGTGGAGGTCACTGGCCTTGGCAAGGATGGCTTCCATGGTTTGGCAGGGACGAGCGTCTGAGGGGGACTGGGAGAGAAGCAAGCAGAGTCTAGAGGGCCGTTTCAGGGAGCAGAGATGGGGCAGCTGGCGGTTTGGAGGTGGGAGGCTGCAGGACTTGCCCAGCGGCCACTGCCACACCCCGCGGCGCGTGTCGCGCTGCCACTCCTGGTCACTTCACTCCCTGAGCCGTGGTTCCTTCCTCGGCAGAATACCAACTCCCTCGCAGGGTGTTCCCGTCCGATCGGATACGATGGGAATCAGGCCCAGCCCAAGATCACTCCCAACACCGAAGAGCTGCTCGTTAGCAGCGTCGGGGGCAGCGGCCCTGCCAGTCCCAATAGTGCTGGGAGCAGCGTGGAGCCTGCTGGAAAGAGCTGGCGGGACAGACGCATGTGACGCATGGGGAGGCTGGGGCACCGTGTGACGCGGGTGTTGGAGGGAGCGCCACGCTCCACTCCTCGCTGGGTACCTACTGAGCGCGGGCACTCTGTGGTGTAAGGTGGTTGGGTCTCCCGTGGAAGATCTCGTGTTATCTTGGGAACCCAAAGGTCTTAGCAGGGCTTTAGGCAGAAGGGCCAGATGATTGAGGTGTGAGTGCGGAGCAGATGTCAGCTCCGAGGGAAGCCTGGGACTGGCTGGCGCTGGTGCAGGATTCAGGAAGGGGCTGCCGCTGGCCTGGTCAGGATGCAGCAGCAGCAGGAGGGAAGAAGAGGGCCTGGGGTGCCGCTGACGATCGACTTACCGATGGAACGATGTGTACATGGGCAGGGAACCCCTCCCAGGTGCCCCACCAGGAATTAGAATGGCAGCTGAGTTGGGGAAGTGGGGCTGGGGGTTGCACGGGAGAAGAGCTGCAGATCTGAGCGTGAGCTGCCTGTGAGGCAGCCAGCTGGCAGTGCCATGTGAATGGGCAGCTCTGATACCTGGAGCACCAGCACGGGGCCAGCATGGGGCAACGGATGCTTGAAAATAGCTTGTGAGCCACATATGCAGAGCCCCGGGGCCTGGGTTCAAATCCCAGCCTGACCCGGCTCGCCGTGTGTCCCTGCGCCAATTCTATCAGCTCTCTCATCCCCTCAGGCCCCTCATCTTTAAAACAGGAAGAGTAAAAATACCTTCTTTCCTAGATTGCCCTGAGGAATGAGAACTGGGGTGAAGTGTTTCTAAGTAGAAGCGCTGTTGACGATGAAATATCGATATCCTAGCGTATTCTTAGGCAGGGGGACTCTAGAGGGCTCAGGGAGCAGAGAGAGAGGCAGGGATGTTCCAGCAGCTCAGGGGGTGCCGGCGATTCTGAGAAAGGGCATGTTTGGAAGCGGCGCTTGGAAGGAAGTGGGAAGATGTATGTTCACACATGCATTCAGGCAAGTATGTTGTGTGTGCGTGTGTTCATGCATGTGTATGTGTTTGCATGGCATATGTGTGTTGCATATGTGCTCATGCATATGTGTGGTGTGTGTGCCCCCATGTAAGTGTGGGTGCCTGGTACGTGTGTGTGCGCAGATGTGCAGTAATTATGCATGTGCTGTGAGCGCCACATGCATATCGAGGCTGGGCTCCGTGCGGCGACTCTGACGGAACAGAGGTAAAGGCTGTGGGGCAGGGCCGCTGGCCTTGTGGGAGGACAGCTGTGGAGGGCACCTCGACTCGGCTGCCAGCAACGTGAAGCAGGGAGCTTGTCATCTTGCACAGGATGGGATGGAACGTGGTCACCTGGGCCCAGAGAGAGTTCAGTCTCTAGTGCCCATGCCCTGTGCCCAGAAGGCCCTGACGCTTCCAGGACCACAGGAGCAAAAGCAAGCTCAGTAGGAGAACTCGCCATTTATTGAGTGTTTACTTTGTGCCGGCAGCAGCCGCGTTTCAACAGCCCTTGAGGTAGCTCCTGTGGAGGCCCCCTCTGCCTCCTCCGCACAGCTGATCCCCCTGCCAGGAACAGTCTTCCCCAGAGACCCAAGGGGTTCCCGCCGTCTGATCCTCACGCAGATGTGACCTTTCTGTGCAGGCTACCCCGAGCGTCCTGTTTAAAATGGCAGCAGCTCCGGCCCCGCTCCCTGACCCTTTATCCTGCCTCTGTGTCTGCACGCGTGTTCACCTGTCAACACTGCATAATTCCCCTCATTCGTTGTGTCCATTTCTGATTGTTCACGCCAGGATGTCAGCAGCACAAAGCGGGCATTGCCGGTTCCCTGACATGCCCCCAGCATGTGGGACAGCACCGGGGCACAGCAGGCACTCAGTCAATGCTTGCTGGAGAAAGCCAGGCACAGATGTGCTAAGGCAGCGGCCAGGGTCACAGCTTGTAAGTGGCAGGCTGACGGCAGAGCCACTTAACGCTACCACCGGGTGGTGCCACTGGAGCTTCTGCAGCAATCTGCTCAGAGCTGTGCGTGTGTGCACGCATGCATGCATGTGTGTGAATATGGGCGCATGTGTGTGTGCGCGCATGTGTGAATGTGAGCACGTGTGTGTGCATGTGTGAATGTGAGCACATGTGTGTGCACGTGTGTATGTGTGTGAATGTGAGCACGTGTGTGTGCATGTGTGAGTGTGAGCACATGCGTGTGCACGCGTGCATGTGTGTGAATGTGAGCACATGTGTGCACACGTGCATGTGTGAATATGCATGTGTGAATGAGTGCATGTGTGAATGTGTGTGAATGTGTGTGAATGAGTGCATGTGTGTGAATGTATGTGTGCATATGTGAGTGCGTGTGTGCGTGTATGAATGTGTGCACAGCTGCGTGTGTGTGCATGTGTGAATACAAATGCCTGTGTTCATGTGTGAATGTGTACACCTGTGCAGAGTGCATGTGTGAATGTGTGTAAATGTGTGTACATGTGCATGCATGTGCATGTGTGAATGCACGTGTGCATGAGTGCACATGTGTGAATGTGAGTGGGTGTATGTGTGACTGGGTGTGCATGTGTGAATGTGCATGTGAGTGCATGTGTGAATGAGTGCATGTGTGCAGGTGTGTGAATGTTAGTGTACTTGTGCGTGTATGAGTGTGTGCATGTGTACATGAGTGAATGTATGCACATGTGCATGAGTGAATGTGTGTGCATGTGCATGTGGGTGAATGTAAGTGCATGTATGTGTGCACGTGTATGTGTGAATGAGTGTGTGCATGTGTGAATGTATATGCTCGTGCTTGAATGTGACTGCACGTGTGCATGCACATGTGAATGTGTGCACGTGTATGTGATTGTGCACACGTGCATATGTGAATGTGTGCATGAGTGTGAATGTGAGTGTGAATGTGCATGTGTTCATGCACGCTTATGTGTGAATGTGTGCACATGTGCATGTGTGTGTGCGTGTATGTATGTGTGTGAATGAGTGTGTGCATGTGTGAGAATGTGTGAGTGCATGTGTGAATGTGTGCATGCATGTGGGAAGGATGGGGTGGCATGAGGTCCAGAGAGGCAGGTGACCATTCAGAAGATACACAGCTGAGCAGAGGCAGGCCCGACCCCCAGATCCTGCCGGCTGAGCCATGTGCCCAGGGAGCTTCGTGCCCTCACTGTGGGCCCAGGGACACTGGGACGGGCTTGTCCATCCATCCCTGTCCCTAGCAGGCAGTGCATGGCCAAGTGCGGGAAGAAGCAGGCGGCCCAGGCCAGCCTGTGGCCCATTTTCAGCCCTGCCCCCCATGCGGCCTGTCCAAATGCCACATGGCCACGTCACGCGTCAGACTCTGCAAACACTCCTCAGGCCAAGCAACTGTTCCCCTCCACCCCACGACACCGCACGTCCCACCGCCCCTCAGGCTGCCAGGCCCTGCTCTCCTGGCTCTCTCTGGCCATCATCTCTGCCTCACCACTGCCTCCCTCTGCATTTTTCCGCCTTGGGTGACATGGGGCCGTTTCTCTCAAGGGTTGTTTTAAATATTCATGTTTTAATTAAAGAATTTTATTGCAGAAATGACATAGAAGATAATGAAAAAGCAGCGTCCTGGGGGTTGGGAGCAAGTGTGTGTGTCCCTGTGTGTGTCCTTGCATGTCGCTGTGTGTGTCCCTGTGTGTGTGTCCTTATGTGTCCCTGTGTGTCCCTGCATGTCCCTGCCTGTCCCTGTGTGTCCCTGCATGTGTCCCTGTGTCACTGTGTGTCCCTGCATGTCCCTGTGTGTGTCTGTGTGTATCCTTCTGTGTCCCTGTGTGTCCTTGTGTGTGTGTCCCTGTGTGTATCCCTGTGTGTGTCCCTGTGTCCTTGTATGTGTCCCTGCGTCCTTGTATGTGTCCCTGCATCCTTGTATGTGCCCCTGCGTGTCCCTGCATGTATGTCCCTGTGTCTCCGTGTCCCTGTGTGTCCCTATGTGTCCCTGTGTGTCCGTGTGTCCCTATGTGTCACTGTGTGTGTTCCTGTGTCCCTGTGTGTGCATCTGTGTGTATCCCTATGTTTCCCTGTGTGTCCCTGTGTGTCCATGTCCTTGTGTGTGTCCCACGTGTCCCTGCATCTGTGTCCCTGTGTGTCCCTATGTCCCTGTGTGTGTCCCTATGTGTCCTTGTGTTCCTGTGTGTCACTATGTGTGTGTCTGTGTGTCCCTGTGTGTCCCTACGTGTGTGTCTGTGTCCCTGTGTGTGTGTATCCATGTGTGTGTCTCTGTGTGTGTCCTTGTGTCCCTGTGTGTGTCTGTGTGTGTGCCTGTGTGTCCCTGTGTGTGTGTGTGTCCCTGTGTGTGTCCTCCGTGTGCCTTCAGGGAGCGGGTATGGAAGGCTGGGCCGGAGCTGATTGTGGAGTGTGAACTCACACATTCCATTGGGCTCCTGGGTCCCGCAGGGGTGTGGGGTGTGGGAGGCTGTGCTTCTGGCCAAGGGGCTGTGACTGGCCACGGAACTGGGTGACCTCCCTGTCCCTGCCCTGCCTCCTGGGTGAGTCAGGCTCAGCACAGGCCCACCTGTGCAGTGACCCCACACTCACTCCTCAGGCTCTTGGAGACAGAGTCAGGCTCAGCCCCAACCCCGGGAACCCCGGGAGCCCTGGGAGTCCTGGGAAGAGGCATCTGGAGACCTCTCTGGGGTGAGCATGGCAGAGGGAGAGGCAGTGGCTGGGCTGGCATTTGCAGGGGAATTGGGACTGGAGTGGAGGTTGGGACTCCAGGTAGTCTCAGGGTGATGGGGAGCACCGAGGGGCTTGGGAAGGTGCCAAGGCCGCCACTGTCAGGGTGTTTTGGCTTGAACAGGGGAGCCACTCTTTTTGCACAAGGGCCAATTTAGAAAAATCTAGAAAACAAGAAGGCCTCAGTCCCCATCGTAGACAACACCCATTCCAGATGGGGATGGCAGGATGGGCCCCACAGGAATGATGTGCTGGGCCCGCCATGCCCTCAGCCTGGCACCTCCTCTGCTCTGTGCCAGGACCATCCCACACCTGCCTGGCTGCAGGAGAGGCTGAGAGTCAGGGTCTGTGTCGGGTTCCGCTTCTCAGAAAGATGGAGAAGGGATGTGGAGCTGCAGCACACAGCCGGGGTCCGGCCAGGCAGCCGGACAGGCCCTGAGCCTTCAGGCTCATAAACAGGGCACCGTTCTCAGACCAGGGAGCACCTGCCTGACTGAAAAAGGAAGCAACAGGACTCGGGAGCCTCAGTCCCTCCTGAGAGTTGGAGCCAGGACAGTACCAGCTTGCAGGGCCTGTGCGCTGAGCGTTAAGGAGATGGCGCCTTGACAGGTTTAGGGGAGGCTCCTCGCTCTTCTGGGCTCACCTGGGAAATGGCCTGCCAGGTGGTGGGCTCGGCTTCTTAGCCCCATCCTGAGATCCACTGGTGCCCGCCTCTGTGGCTGGAGGAAGGGGGACGGCCACTTGGGCCCCTCCTGTAGAGCTGCTGGCAGCGGGTAGGCTAAGTTGGGCCACAGGGAGCCCCAGCCTCCCTCCAGGGCCCTCCCTTCCACATCCCTGCAGGGGGGCCTGGTCCAGGTCTCAGAGGAGGAGTCTGGGTGCCCCAGGACAGACCCTAACTTGGAGCCTGGGCTGGGGTGGGGTCGTCCCTGGAGCATGCTGTGGGTGCCTGGGATGCCCTGGCAGAGCAGGGCGGGAATGGCAGAACTGACCCTCCAGCCCAGTGCTGCCCGACCTGCTGGACTCGGGAGACCTCTGCTGGCGGCGGATGGAAGTGCACAGCTCCCCTCCAGAGGAGAGCCCGGAAGCTGGGGAGGCCCAGCTGGAGGGAGGGACACCGCCTGAGCCCCCATCCCAGCCAACTTGGGGTGCGGAATCTGGGGAGCTCACAGCCTTCAGTCTGGGGTGCCAGGGTGGGAAGGACATCAGGAGGCCCCTCATCAAGCACCCTCTTCCCTGGGTGGCCAGGCTGCCTGGGGCCGTTAATTGGCTCTATTCATCCCCTTAATGAGATGGAAATGAGGCTTCCAGACAGAGCCTGCATTGAGTGGGGGAAGAAAGGCGGCTTCTTTCCGGACTTGGAGGGGCAGCCCACCGCCCCCCCACCCAGCTCACTGCTCCTCTGCTGCCCCTCACAGCCCACCCAGCTCAGACACACTGTTGCCACCCAGCAAAGGGTGGCTTCAACACCTCTGTGCCCTGCACTGCAGACCCCCGGGCTCCATCCTGGCTAATTCCCTCTCTGGCATTGATGCATTCACTGGACAAACAGTTACTGAGTGTCAGCTACGTGAAGGGACACACATCAAAAACAAAACAAGAATAAAAATAGCAGCTACCATTTTCTTAGTATTCATTAGTAGCAAGAGTATGACCGAGACGGGGGATCAGTCTGTGGCTGGGATCAGGGCTCCGTATATGACGGAATCCTCTGCCCAGGATCAGAGGTTAGTCTGTGTTGAGGATCAAGGCTCAGTATGTGACCAGAGTCAGGAATCAGTGTGTTGACTAAGATCAAGACTCAGTATGCGACCAGGGTCAGCTTGTGACCTGCATCAGGGCTCAGCACGGGTCCAAAGTCAGGGCTCAGTATGTGAGCAGGTTCAGGGCTTGGCTTGCAGAGGCAGGGTGGTCCATCCTTTGGGCCACTGTTCCCCCTCCACAGCCTCTCCTGATGTGCCCCCACCCCTTCTCCCCCTACCACATCCTCACCACCTGGGTCACCAAGGTAACCAGCCCTGAAATGAGTGGGTGTTTTGGCAGCTGAGGCCTAACCTGGGTCTATCCTGAAAGGCTGCTCGCTGCAGTGGTTGCCATGGGAACCAAGTGGCATCCTCCGATGAGCCTGGCTTGGACACCCTCTCTCCCACCCACCGCGTTTCCACGTCACTCAGGCTTCCGCGTGGGGGCTGGGCTGGGACAGCGAGGGGTACCTCGGGACACGCCACCTTGACCCGTTGCCAGGCCCGCCTCTCAGGGACCATCTGCACCGTTGCCTCAGTGTCGGGGGTGGGATGCCTTCAGCAGGTGAGACCACTGAGGCCCGGAGCGCCTGGGCCCCGGTCAGTCAGTCCTGGCTGGCAGTGGGGGGAGTTTGGAATCTGACCACCATTTCAAGTCCCGGTTCTTCTCCTTGTCCTGAGTTAGGGCATGTGACTTGGCAGCCACTAAGGGGCCACCACCTGTTCCTGTGCTGTGGGCAGGTGCCGCCCTGTCCCGTCCCTGCGCCCTGGGGGCTGTGCTTGGTTCCCCACACCCCCCTGCCCGCCCCCCCCGTGCCCTGGAGGCTGTGCTTGGTCCCCCACACCCCCTGCCCCGCCCCTGCGCCCCGGGGGCTGTGCTTGGTCCCCCACACCCCCCTGCCCCGCCCCTGCGCCCCGGGGGCTGTGCTTGGTCCCCCACAACCCCCTGCCCCGCCCCTGCGCCCCGGGAGCTGTGCTTGGTCCCCCACACCCCCCTGCCCCGCCCCTGCGCCCCGGGGGCTGTGCTTGGTCCCCCCCCGCACCCCCCCCCGGGCCCTGGAGGCTGTGCTTGGTCCCCCACACCCCCTGCGCTGCACGGCCAGGCACTGTGTGGAGGAGGAGGCAGCTCAGCTGCTGTGCGCTCTCAACCAGGTGCTCTCCTCTCTGGTACCTGCGGGAGGGTGGCTGTGAGTGAAGGGAGAGGGTTCTGCAGCAGGTGTGGGGGCCTGGAAGACTCCCCCTCACCCTCTGGACCCCAGCAGGGAGAAGGAGGTGCCCACTCTGCTCACAGCTGTGGCGAGTCAAGCCCGTCCCCTTCGTCCCATCCCCTTGCCCCTGGCACCCTCTGCTGGCCATTCCTGGCATAGGCGCGGGGAAGCTTGTGAAGAGGAGGATGGGGGGGATGGACTGGCCAGACGAGTTACCTGGACACTGAGTTTGCTGAAAATCAAAGCAGGGCCCCGGGAGTCAACTCTGACCCAAAGGACAATGCCCACGCACGGTCCTCTCCAAATCCTTTTTTGCTGTTTGCCTTCCCACTGGTCAGTCCTGGGAGGTCAGCTATTATCCTCGTGTTGTAAATGATGGGAGTGAATCCAGGGAGGTCACAGCCTGGACCATCGTGTGTGTGGGGGCACCGCGGAAACCTGGCGGCTGGCGCTCCCCTGGGGTCTCCTGCAGTCCACACTCCCACCAAGGGAGGTGGGGCCCCTTCCCTGAGGCTCCGAGAGGCCCTGGGGCCCTCTGGTGGGTGGGGGTGGCCTGCTCTTGGCCTGATTGCTGCCCCTGGGGCTTTCCTTGCTGTACCCGGGGTGGAGCGGCTGGATCCTCAGTGCTCCCCAGTGTCACCAGGGAGCAGTGGCCCTGGCTCCATGGTGGGTCCCTTCGTGGGGGTGTCAGCTGTCTCCTCGCCACCTTGGCCAGGCCAGGAGCAGGCACTTGGTGGGAGCTGCATGCCCTTTCCAAGTCACCCGACCCTGGTGCACTGGGTGTGCGTGAGCCCAGGCATCCGCCGATGGAAGGTGGAGGCCACAGTGCTGGACAGGAGGCCTGGACGCGGCAGCTCCTTCCCGGCCCCCTAGTGCTGCCGCCCTTCTGGCCCACAGACGGCAGTGGCCCTCTCCTGCTTCGCGCACAGAGGCCACCCCTCCGTGGCTACCCAGTGCTCCAGGACCACAGGCCCTCCAGGCGGCCCAGAGTGTTCTTGGCCCTGGTGATGAGGATGGTGACCCTCCACTGAACCCGTGTGGAAACAGGCTCTGATGAGTGGGGCCTGGCCAGAAACTGGATGGGGCCTGGGGAGGGCTTCCAGGCACATGGGGAATGAGAGCCTTGGTGGCCAGGCCCCTCTACCGTCTGCCCATCAGCAGGATGCTGTGCTGTGAGACAGCCCCGGGTGGGCGAGGTCACCCCTTCTTCATGCAGGCAGCAAACCTGCCTGGCTGCAGCTGGCACACGGGGACCCTTCCAGCTCAGGCATGACCTGAGCTCTCCAGAGGGAACCCAGGAGCTGGGGAGACTCCGGACCCCCAGGTCCTCCCCGGCCAGGCCTTCTATGCCACTGCGGCCCCTCCCCGGGCAGGCCTCGGCTGGCTTCACACCCCACCACTTACCCTGTCCAGGCCACGAGCCCCTGCCCTGCCCTGATCCCTGCCATCTGGTTTCCCAGCAGGCGGCTGGAAGCTGTGGTCCCTGTGGGGCGAATGCACGCGAGACTGCGGGGGAGGCCTGCAGACGCGGACGCGCACCTGCCTGCCAGCGCAGGGCGTGGAGGGCGGCAGCTGCGAAGGAGTGCTGGAGGAGGGCCGCCAGTGCAACAGCGAAGCCTGCGGCCGTGAGTGCGGGTGGGGAGGGCGGGGCTGGAGCCCTGGAGAGGCGGGGCCTGTGGGGGCGGGGGCGGGGCCTGTGAGGGCGGGGCGGGCCAGAGCCCTGGAGAGGCGGGGCCTGTGAGGGAGGGGGCGGGGGCGGGGCCTGTGAGGGCGGGGTGGGGACGGAGCCCTGGAGAGGCGGGACCTATGAGGGAGGAGCGAGGGCGGAGCTCTGTAGAGTCAGGGCCTATGAGGGAGGTGCGAGGGTGGGACCCTGGCGTGGAGGTGTCTTTGAGGGAGGAGCGGGGGCGGGGCCCTGGAGAGGCGGGGTCAGTAGGGGCGGGGCCACTAGGGAGGGGCCTTGAGCAGAAGGGGGTCGGCGAAGGGAGGGGCCTAGGGGCGGTGCAAGGTCTGGGCGGGGCTTGGGGCGGAACCATGGACGGGCGGGGCCTGCAGGAAAAGGTAATAGAGTGGATCTGGGCTCTGAGAAGCGGTACCAAAACTCGGGACTGGCCCGTTGGGGTGGGGTTTAGACAGAGGAGCAGTGATTAGGACCCCGAAGAAGGTGGTGTTTGGGGCTGCGTGGGACTAGATGGGGTTTTCTTCCTGTCTGTGGATTGGGGTTTTGGGAGGGCATGCGGAAGGCTGGCTGTGGGAGCCCTGGTCAAGCCAGTTTGCCTGCCCCAGCCGGGTGCTGCTTCCAGAATGTGTTTGTCTAATAAGGCTCTCTAATGGCCCCATGTATTTTTTAGCTGTTTTCATAAAGTTAAATCACGTTGTAATGCGACTGTCATTATTTGGGTTGCTTTTTCCTTGGTGAACTTTTCTGGGGAGAAGAGCTCCTCTTAGGAGCCTGGGGAGGGTCCCAGGGCATCGGCTGGGCTGTGGGAGGGAGGCAGGGGCGCTGTTGGGGTGCCAGGCAGGGGAGAGCAGCCGCTCTGCAGGTGACTGCCGGCCTGTGGGCGATGGAGGCAGTGAGAAAGGGGTCACGGGGCGTGGGAGACAGGACCCACAGGAAGGGACCCCTGGTGGCCAGACGAGGACTGGTGCCATGCTGGACGCTCTGGTCCCTGGCTTCCCAGCTGCCCAGTGAGGCCAGGTGGCCCAGTGCTGGAGGGCTCAGAGCACTGTGGCCACAGAGAGATGACAGGGGCAAAGCATTGCTCTTGCGCTGACCTGAGCCCGTCCTGCAGCCGCTGGGCGCACCAGCTCCCGGAGCCAGTCCCTGAGGTCCACAGATGCCCGACGGCGTGAGGAGCTGGGGGACGAGCTGCAGCACTTTGGGTTCCCGGCCCCCCAGACCGGTGAGCTGCAGGGAGGGGGTTGGGCAGGACTAGGGCTTTGGGAAAATACTGTAAGTTAACAATCACCGCTAGTTATGAATAGTAAGTTGAATAATGTGCCATAACTGGACTAACCCCTTGGGTGCAGGACTCTTGTTTCCTGGCTGCCTGGCATTAGGGGAACTGGTGTGAGGTGAAGAGGCCTGTCCCTGGCCAGACCCCAGAGGACCAGGGATGGCACAGGCTGGCCCTCAGAGCTCCCAGCCTTATAGGGGAAACGGCCAGTTCTTGAGATCAGGCTGCTTCGAAGGCCCGGGGACTCTGCCCAGCCCCTCTGCCTGCTCCCCAGCAGGGCGGCCCTCCCGCTGTGGGGTTCCGCCGAGGTCTGACTGCAGCCCAATAGGCGGCAGGCCTGTGACACTATAGTGGGGCCTGCAGGTGACCCAGCAGCTGAGGAGTGGTCCCCGTGGAGCGTGTGCTCCAGCACCTGCGGCGAGGGCTGGCAGACCCGCACGCGCTTCTGCGTGTCCTCCTCCTACAGCACGCAGTGCAGCGGGCCCCTGCGCGAGCAGCGGCTGTGCAACAACTCTGCGGTGTGCCCAGGTGGGTGGGGCCTTGGGCTGGGGCAGCGGGGGGCCAGGGCAGCGGGGGGGGCCGGGGCAGTGGCGGGGGCCAGGGCAGTGTGGGGCCGGGGCAGCGGGCGGCCGGGGCAGCGGGGGGCCGGGGCAGCGGGGGGCCGGGACAGCGGGGGGCCGGGACAGTGGGCGGCCGGGGCAGTGGGTGGCCGGGGCAGCGGGGGCCAGGACAGTGTGGGGCCAGGGCAGTGGGGGGCCAGGGCAGTGGGGGGCCAGGGCAGTGGGGGCCCAGGGCAGCGGGGTGGCCAGGGCAGCGGGGGGCCCGGGGCAGTGTGGGGCCGGGGCAGTGGGGGGCCGGGGCAGTGGGCGGCCGGGGCAGCGGGGGTCCAGGACAGTGTGGGGCCAGGGCAGTGGGTGGCCAGGGCAGCAGGGGGCCGGGGCAGTGTGGGGCCGGGGCAGTGGGGGGCCAGGGCAGTGGGCGGCCGGGGCAGCAGGGGTCCAGGACAGTGTGGGGCCAGGGCAGTGGGTGGCCAGGGCAGTGGGTGGCCAGGGCAGTGGGTGGCCAGGGCAGTGGGGGGCCAGGGCAGTGGGGGCCCAGGGCAGTGGGTGGCCGGGGCAGCAGGGGGCCGGGGCAGTGGGGGGCCAGGGCAGTGGGCGGCCAGGGCAGCAGGGGCGGTGGCAGCAGAGGGCAGCAGAGGGCAGCAGTGCTTTCCATCTCTCTGCAGTGCATGGTGCCTGGGATGAATGGTCACCCTGGAGCCTCTGCTCCAGCACCTGTGGCCGTGGCTTTCGGGATCGCACACGCACCTGCAGGCCCCCCCAGTTTGGGGGCAACCCCTGTGAGGGCCCAGAGAAGCAAACCAAGTTCTGCAACATCGCCCTGTGCCCTGGTAGGTGAGAGGGAGGGCGCGGGGCCAGGGAGGAAGGGAAGAAAGGGGAGGTCACAGCGGGTCGCTGGCCAGACCCAGGAGCCCAGCTTTGCCCACTCCAGACCCACCTCAGGGTGCTCAGAGGTTGGAATTTCAGACCGGGTACAGGAAGGAGGCTGAGGTGTGATCTTGGGGCATTCCCAGCCACGTTCCAGGCTGGGTGTGGGTGGTGGCCCCCGGGGTGTTCCCACCCATGTCATAGGCTGGGTGTGAGGTCGTGGTGGCCCCCGGGGTGTTCCCACCCATGTCACAGGCTGGGTGTGGGGTCCTGGTGGCCCCTGGGGTGTTCCCACCCATGTCACAGGCTGGGTGTGGGTGGTGGCCCCCAGGGTGTTCCCACCCATGTCACAGGCTGGGTGTGGGGTTCTGGTGGCCCCTGGGGTGTTCCCACCCATGTCACAGGCTGGGTGTGAGGTCATGGTGGCCCCCAGGGTGTTCCCACCCATGTCAAAGGCTGGGTGTGGGGTCGTGGTGGCCCCCGGGGTGTTCCCACCCATGTCACAGGCTGGGTGTGAGGTCGTGGTGGCCTCCAGGGTGTTCCCACCCATGTCACAGGCTGGGTGTGGGGTCCTGGTGGCCCCCGGGGTGTTCCCACCCATGTCACAGACTGGGTGTGGGGTCCTGGTGACCCCTGGGGTGTTCCCACCCATGTCACAGGCTGGGTGTGGGTGGTGGCCCCCAGGGTGTTCCCACCCATGTCACAGGCTGGGTGTGAGGTCATGGTGGCCCCCGGGGTGTTCCCACCCATGTCACAGGCTGGGTGTGGGGTCGTGGTGGCCCCCGGGGTGTTCCCACCCATGTCACAGGCTGGGTGTGAGGTTGTGGTGGCCTCCAGTGTGTTCCCACCCATGTCACAGGCTGGGTGTGGGGTCCTGGTGGCCCCCGGGGTGTTCCCACCCATGTCACAGGCTGGGTGTGGGGTCCTGGTGGCCCCCGGGGTGTTCCCACCCATGTCACAGGCTGGGTGTGAGGTCGTGGTGGCCACTGGGGTGTTCCCACCCATGTCCCCGGCTGAGTGTGGGGTCCTGGTGTCCCCCGGGGTGTTCCCACCCATGTCACAGGCTGGGTGTGGGTGGTGGTCCTCAGCGTGTTCACACCGATGTCCCAGGCTGGGTGTGAGGCAGTAGCCCCCCGGGTGCTCATACCCACATCCCAAGCCAGGCACTGGGGTTCTGGGTGTTCACGCCCACTTCGTGTCCCCTTCCTCCCCCGGGCCGGGCAGTGGATGGAAACTGGAATGAGTGGTCGAGCTGGAGCGCCTGCTCCGCTAGCTGCTCCCAGGGCCGACAGCAGCGCACGCGTGAGTGCAACGGGCCTTCCTACGGGGGCGCTGAGTGCCAGGGCCACTGGGTGGAGACCCGAGACTGCTTCCTGCAGCAGTGCCCAGGTCAGGGGTGCGCCGGGCGGGGGTCGGGGGGCACCTAACAAGCAGGAACCTCTAGGGAGTAGACAGGCCCCACAGTGGGGTGGGAGCGACCGTGGGCCCTGACATGTGACTGAGAAGGGAGTGGGGTGCACAGTGGGGCCTGGGTGTCCGTGGGGGAAGTGGAGTGTGGGGTGTCCATGGAAGAAAGTGGAGTGTGGGGTGGCCGTGGGGTAGTGGGGTGCACAGAGGGACTTGGGGTGTCCTTGGGGGAAGTGGAGTGTGGGTGGCTGTGGGGTAGCGGGGTGCATAGTAGAATTGCGGTGCCCATGGGGGAAGTGGAGTGTGGGGTGCACAGTGGGAATTGGGGTGTCTGTGGGGGAAGTGGGATGTGGGGTGGCCATGAGGTTGTGGGGTGCACAATGGGGCATGGGGGATGGTGGGGTCGGCTGCATGTGGGGTGTTTGCTTTATTTTGTATCCAGCTGATGACGAGTTTCTCTCCTCCTGGTCTGAATTTCCCTTTCCTGACTTCCTGCCTCACACCCCGGGTCCCTCCGTCTCACTGCCGCACGGCTCCGTGTGGGTCCCTGTCTCTGTGTCCCCGTGTCACTGTGGCTCCTGGACCCCGCCCTCCTGGTCACCCGTGCCCTGCAGTGGACGGCAAGTGGCAGGCCTGGGCATCGTGGGGCAGCTGCAGTGTCACATGTGGGGCTGGCAGTCAGCGACGGGAGCGTGTCTGCTCCGGGCCCTTCTTCGGGGGAACAGCCTGCCAGGGCCCCCATGATGAGTACCGGCAGTGCGGCACCCAGCGGTGTCCCGGTGAGGCCCCTTCCGCCTGGGCTGGACTGGGCTCTGGGGAGGGCTGGCAGTGGTCAGGCGGGCTTGGTCTCGGTTGTCACCCACATGGCATATGGGGGGGCTCCTATCCTGTCCTCACAGTGATGCCCACTCCAGGCACCCTGCGGGTCTGGGCCTTCCGGAGCCAGCTGCTGGCTCTCAGTGCCCCTTCCTGAACCCCTGTGCTGCGCCCCTTGGCAGAGCCCCATGAGATCTGTGATGAGGACAACTTTGGTGCCGTGATCTGGAAGGAGACCCCAGCGGGAGAGGTGGCTGCCGTCCGGTGTCCCCGCAACGCCACAGGTGAGGGCTGGGAAGCACGTGATGTGTGGGGCTCCCATCCTGTCCTCATGATGATGCCAATGCTGAGGCACTGTCGGCACAGGGAGGCGGCCCAGACACGGAGCCCAGACGGCCTGCATGTGCTGGCGCGGGGCAGTGGGGCGGCAAGCCCAGGGCACCGGGTAGGAACTCTGCGGCAGCCGCGGTTCTGAGCACGCACTCACTAGGGGCTGGCCCCGTGCTCAGCCCTAACACAAGACATCCATGGAGCCTCAGCAGCCCAAGAAGTCGCCACCACTTACAGCTGGGAAACTGAGGCACAGGGAAGTTAATGCATGTGCCCTGGGCCTGCAGGGACAGGAAGAGGAGGTCTCTGTCGAATGCCAGCCCTAAGCAGGGAGTGCCTGGGAGGCATGGGGAAAGCAGGCGGGCTCCTGAGGAAGGGGCTCCTGTACTAAGGGCAGGCTCGTGGGGAAGGGGCTGGCTGTCCTGGGGCGGCCTCCTTCACCCCTCCTCCTATTTATAGGAGTGCAGGTGTTTTATGTCCGACAGGCCGCAGGCAGGGAGGTTGGGAGCCCAGGCTCAAACTCTGGCTCTGCCCTTGTTTGCTGTGTGACATTCAGAAATGGACTCAACCTCCCTGAGCCTCAGCGTTCTCATCTGCAGGATGAGGGCAGCCGGGGTTCCTCTGCTCAGAGCTGCTGTGGGGAGGTGTGGGGTCGGTGACGGGGACCACGTGTTGCCAGCTGAGGCTGCCGCTCCTCCCTCACTTTCCCGATGACAGAACAGGGAGTGTTCTTGGTAGCAGATTGCAAATGCTGAGAGACAGAATGCCCCGTGTGCACGTGGCACGGTGGCGCGCCCCCCTGGCCTTTGTCCTGCGTGTGTGGCTGGGTCTCCTGGTGCTGCTCGGTTTTGGCCTCCTCTGAACCGGGTTCTGCCTCCAGGCCCACGGCTCTCATCAGGTGTCGGGGCCTCGACAGTTCCCGGTGGCTGTTGACACCCTGTGGACACTCAGCTTTCCCCGTTTCTCTGATGTCCTGGGAGTGAGCTCTGCGTCACAGGGCGTGCCGTGTTTAAGGCTGTTGTTCCCTTAATGCCCGTGGCACCCCAAGCCTGCCCCCATGTCTCCGGGCCAGGCCATGGCCCCTGCAGCCCTGTGCATGCAGCCAGGCGGGGGCCGGGGTTCCTGCTCTCTCCGGGACTCTGGGTTGGTTAGAAGGGGCTCTGAAGGAGTCCATGGCTGAACTCTGAAGGCCCCACTTGGCCTAGAGCTCCACCCCCATGCAGTGGGGTCCCTGAAGGCTTAGCTCCCGCCAGGTCCTGAGTCCCTGGGGCAGTTATCGGCTCAAAATGTGTGACGAGAACGAGGTCCCTGCATGGGCTCTGCTCTCGGCGTAAGGCCAGAGGCGAGTCCCTGCTTCTGGGGGCCAGAGGGTTCATCCAGAGGGTCTGCTGCCAGGGCCGAGGGTGGGATTCCTGGGCCAGTCAGTGGGTGTCCACCTGAGAAGGGGGAGGTCTCCCCAGGACTCATCCTGCGACGCTGTGAGCTGGACGAAGAAGGCATCGCCTATTGGGAGCCCCCTACCTACATCCGCTGCGTTTCCATTGACTACAGAAACATCCAGATGATGGTGAGGCCCAGTGCCAGGGGTCCCCCAGTCCCTCTCCAGCCACCTTGGGCACACGGGCTGGGACCCTGCAGAGGGCCCTAGGTGTGGGAGGTCCTGGGTGGCTGCCTGGACGTGTCCCACAGAGACGAAGGCACACGCCCACTGCGTCTTCCACAGACCCGGGAGCACCTGGCCAAGGCCCAGCGGGGGCTGCCGGGGGAAGGGGTTTCGGAGGTCATCCAGACGCTGGTGGAGATCTCCCAGGATGGGACCAGCTACAGTGGGGACCTGCTGTCTACCATCGACGTCCTGAGGAACATGACAGAGATTTTCCGGAGGGCATACTACAGCCCCACCCCTGGGGACGTACAGGTTGGCTCCCCGAGGGTGGTCCTGGAAGAGGGTGTCAGGAAGGTGTCTGGGGAGCCCTCCTGGACCCCAGAGTCGGGTCCCCAACCCTGGCCACAGCCCAGGCCCTAACCTGTGCCATAGGCTGAACCCTGACCTTCATCTCACATCACACAGTGACCAGGGTCAGGGCTCAATGGTCACACGCTGAGTCCTGAACCTGGTCACACTGAGGCCTGACCCTTGACACATGCTGAGCCCTGACCCTGGTCACACGCTGAGCCCTGATCCTGGTCACATGCTGAGCCCTGACCCTGGTCACACGCTGAGCCCTGATCCTGGTCACACTGAGCCCTGACCCTGGTCACACACTGAGCCAGATCCTGGTCACACTGAGCCCTGATCCTGGTCACACTCTGAGCCCTGACCCTGGTCACAGACAGAGCCCTGGCCCTGGTCACACACTGAGCCCTGATCCTGGGCACACTGAGCCCTGATCCTGGTCACACACTGAGACCTGATCCTGCTCACACACTGAGCCCTGACCCTGGTCACACTGAGCCCTGATCCTGGTCACACACTGAGCCCTGATCCTGGTCACACACTGAGACCTGATCCTGGTCACACAGAGCCCTGACCCTGGTCACACACTGAGCCCTGATCCTGGTCACACACTGAGCCCTGATCCTGGTCACACACTGAGCCCTGATCCTGGTCACAGACAGAGCCCTGGCCCTGGTCACACACTGAGCCCTGACCCTGGTCACACTGAGCCCTGATCCTGGTCACACACTGAGACCTGATCCTGCTCACACACTGAGCCCTGACCCTGGTCACACTGAGCCCTGATCCTGGTCACACACTGAGCCCTGATCCTGGTCACACACTGAGACCTGATCCTGGTCACACAGAGCCCTGACCCTGGTCACACACTGAGCCCTGATCCTGGTCACACACTGAGCCCTGATCCTGGTCACACACTGAGCCCTGATCCTGGTCACACTGAGCCCTGACCCTGGTCACACTGAGCCCTGATTCTGGTCACACACTGAGCCCTGATCCTGGTCACACACTGAGCCCTGACCCTGGTCATACTGAGCCCTGATTCTGGTCACATACTGAGACCTGATCCTGGTCATACTAAGCCCTGATCCTGCTCACACACTGAGCCCTGACCCTGGTCACACAGACCCTGATCCTGGTCACACACTGAGACCTGATCCTGGTCACACACTGAGCCCTGACCCTGGTCACACTGAGCCCTGATCCTGGTCACACACTGAGACCTGATCCTGGTCACACACTGAGCCCTGACCCTGGTCACACTGAGCCCTGATCCTGGTCACACACTGAGACCTGATCCTGGTCACACTAAGCCCTGATCCTGGTCACACACTGAGCCCTGCCCCTGGTCACTGAGCCGTGATTGTGTGCCCTGTTCTCTGTCACAGGCCCTTCTTCCTCTTCTTTCCAGAACTTTGTCCAGATCCTTAGCAACCTGCTGGCGGAGGAGAACCGGGAAAAGTGGGAGGAGGCCCAGCTGGTAGGACCTGGGGCCCCCACGGTCAGCAGCCTCAGGAGGGGTGCAGGCAGCTGGTGGCTCCTGGTCTCCAGCCAGCCTGGGTGGGGCCCCGCTGGGTGCTCTGGGTTCACATCCCAGGATGGCCTCTTGCTGGTGTTGGCGGTGCTGAGGAAGTCAGCGTTCCCAGTCTGCTTCCTCGTTTGTCTAAGGACAGTCGTTCATTTCATGGGGCTCAGCGAGGAGGTTCTGGAAAAAACTGAGCACATGGGCATGCCGAGGCGGCTGGGACATGGAGCCTTCCTCATGGCGGGGAGCGGGCAGTGCTCACTGCCCCAGGCTGACCTCCAGCCAGCCGCCACTCCTGCCCCCGGACGGGACCCAGCATGGGGGCTGTGGGTATCCAGAGGCTCTTCCCCAGCCTGGGCCCCCCATGGGCAGGGCGCAGCAGCCCCTCTGGGCATCTGTGTTCTCATCCCAGCCCCGGTTCCTCAAAATGTTAGGAAATGGCCGATAAGAAAAGGAGGGACGGGGAAGAGAAGGAGGCAGGGGCTGAGGGGCGGCGCAGCTGGTCTCAGCTCACCGAGCTCTGGCTTGCGGCTTCCTCCCTGGGCTGCTCACCCCCTGCCCCCCAGGCGGGCCCCAACGCTAAGGAGCTGTTCCGGCTGGTGGAGGACTTTGTGGACGTCATTGGCTTCCGCATGAAGGACTTGAGAGATGCGTACCAGGTGACAGACAACCTGGGTAAGCCTGCCCACCTTCTGCCATCCCCCAGGCCTGGCTCTGCAGCCCTGGCCAGGCCTTCCGCCTCATCGTCCTCATCTGTAGAGAGGGAGTGACCAGATAGCCTCTGTGGGTGTGGGCCCTCCCAGCCGACTTCTCAGATGGGTTCTGTTTTCAGTCTCCTGAGGGTTGATGACGTGACCTGGGTGGGGACCGGACACAGCCCAGGAGCCACGGACCTGGGAGCTCCGTTCCCCAGCCAGTGCCTCACGTGCACCCACTGCGGGCCGGACTCACCCTGCCTGTCACCCCGGTGCCCTCCCTGTGGAGCGTTAGAGGTCGGGCTGTGCAGCCCACACCTTCCCTGCTTCTCAGCCTCAACAGTGCCCTGGCAGAGGGGCCTAGTCTCCACCCAGCTCCATGGTGTCAGTCGCGTCAGTTTCCTCATTTCTAGAATGAGATGGTAACAGTGCCCACCTCATGGAGAGGTAGAGACTGATGGGCCGAGTGAGCACTTGAACCTCGGGTAAAAGGTGGCTGTCATTACCAATATGCACAGGAATTCTATTTAATGACTGTCACCACAGTGCCCTCAAACACCTCTCAGAAGCCACATTTCCCAAACTTACCCTGCCTGGATCAGAGACTCCCTTGAAGTAGAGGACCCAGGAGTGGGTGCTGGCCCCAGCTGTGATCCACAGAGCACCAAGGAGGGAGAGTGTCACCTCCCCTGTGGGGATGCTTAACCTCTAGTGATATGACCAGGATCAGCTGAGCTGTGGCAGCACACACACCCTGGGGCCTTGTCCGGTGCGTACACTCATGCGCTTGTGGCAGCAGGCACAGAGCTGCCCTGGGCTGGATAAACATCCCCATGTTTCCTAAGCTGGGGGTCCTCAGTCCTGGCATGGCCTTCTGCTCTCAGAGCTCAGGATTCCAGAGGTCAGAGCTGGGTGCACCTCTGAGGCTGGTGGGGCCCGCCCTTCTCTTAAAGGTGGGAAAACTCAGGCCCAGGTGCTGTGGGAGGTCACAGTGAGTGGCGTCTGCATGGCTCCAGGCTGGCTAGCCTTGGGTCCTGGCCCAGCACCCCCGCTCTGGGGTGCTCCCCTTCCTTCCCTGACCTCATATTCTGGGTGAGATACAAGTGGCCCAGAGAGGGAGGGTGTCTGTGTGGCCGCATGGGGAGTGGGTGTAGGATGGGGCTCTCAGCCCTGCTGGCCCACGACATAATTGGTGGCCAGTTCCCACAGCGCTCGGCACGGCCTGGGGCCTCAGAGTGGCCCACACACGCTTCAAACCCTGAGCACCGCGGTGACCCTCCACGCTCCATAACCCTGTCTCATTGCATTTCCTGGTGCTGTCACTGAGGGGTAATCTATAAAGACGTGAGGTCTGGAGGCCAGGAAGTCCAAGATCACAGCTCCAGCTCCGAGTGCACGCCCTCCTGCATCTCAGCATGGTGGAGGCAGCGCATGAGACACAGCTCTGCCCATAAAGCCACAAAAGCCATCCTGGGGGCCCATGCTCATGACCTCCCAAAGGCCCCACCCCCAAGTACCATTAACAGATGAATTAGGGATTCAGTTTCCAGCACATGAACTTTCACAGGACACATTCCAGCCGTAGCACGCCCCAGACGCCCTGTGCATCCGTGCAGCCCACTCCCCTGCGCTCAGCCTCACTCACTCCCAGGACCCTGCTGCTCTGCCGACCCCACCCCTACACCCCTTCCTCACTGAGAGTCAGGAACTAGAAGCCAGCCAGAGTGCCTTCCCATTGCGCCTCCTTGTATGTACCAGATGAAATAAATAAACCCTCCCGACCGGCGAGCTGTAGGCCACAGTGACACCGAGGCTGCGTGTGGACAGACTACGAAGGCCTGAACTCCCATCCCTCCAGCCAGCCTAAAACCCAGAGAACTGCCGTGGCCAGGGCTGGTGACCCAGTGGCTTCACCAGCAGAAATACCCGTTTCAGTATTAATCTCATCAGAAGCCGCTTGGCACTCCTGAGGTGCCCCATCCCCAGGCCTAAAACAGACACGGTCCGAGGACGTTTAAACGAAGCAGCCCTCACTTCCCTGCGACCAGGCCTGTGCCGCGGGCAGCATTCAGACGTGGCTGGTGGAAACCATAGCTTCCTGCCTGTTGTGCTTGAGCAAGTCCCACTGCACCACGTCCAATACAGATCGACATTCCTGTGGTGACGTCACTGGGGGCTAACTAGCACTAGCCTTTTACGTTAAAGACTGAAATCAGGCGTGGTGGCTCCTGCCTGTAGTCCCAGCAATTTAGGAGGCCGAGGCAGGAGGATCACTTGAGCCCAGGAGTTTGAGACCAGCCTGGGCAGCACAGTGAGCCCCTGCCTCTGCAATTTTTTTTTTTTAATTAGCCAGCCATGGTGGTGTGCCTGTAGCCCCTGCTACTAGGGAAGCTGAGGCGGAAGGATTGCTTCAGCCCAGGAGGTCGAGGCTGCAGTGAGTCGTCACAGCACTGCACTCCAGCCTGTGTGATAGGCTGCCTCTTTAACAAGAAAAAAAAGACAGTTCTGATTTTTCCACAGTGAAATGCCTCAACTAGAAGCATCAACATGACTTATCGCGATTATTTCAGTAATTCTGCCACTTTTCATCCTGTTCCAATGAAAGACTTCGAAACTTGCCCCTTACCTGGGCACACCTGCCACAGCCCATGCTGGCGCTGGTGGCCAGCCCTCCACCGCCCCTCAGTGACCGTGTGTCCGGCCTCCCACCCCTTCACGTGCCCCAGCGTCTGTCTGCTGGAAGCTGTGGTAGCGGATGGGGGCAGACAGACGCTCGAGCATGGATGGGTGGCCGGCCCATTTCCTTTGTCCTCACTCCTGGTTCTCTGCTGGTCCCTCCTGCGTCCCCCTCACCGAGTGCCTACCCAGTCCATATGCCCTCTGCCCTCCATTGGGGCTGCCGGTGACATCCACAGCACAAAACCCTGTGCTCGGCCCTCCATGTCCCCACTGCATTGGACGCTACTGATGCTCCTGCCGCTGCCTGTCCCTGCCCCATCTTGGGCTGCCTTCTTGAGGCGCCACTGGGCCCTGCGAGGGCTGAGGCCATGGCCCCAGGGCCACGTTCCCACCAGAGTGGTGGGTCCCTGCCAACAGTGGCTTCCACCCCAGTGGCACTTCCTCAAACTGTCTGTCCAGTTGCCCCCAAACCTGCTGCCTCATCCCCACAACCCTCCACCCTGAGCTCAGAGCCCTTCCGCACCCCCAACGCCTTCCTTCCCAGAGTGGGAGGGAACACTGGGTCTCCTCTTCCACGGCAGCCTGTGCTGCCCTTTGCTGTCTGAGCCCTGAGGCAGGGCCGCACCCGCCTGCCTTCTACAGAGGGAGGGGAGGTGGGATCAGCTCACAGAACCGGAGGGCAGCTGGGCTCCCCTGTCCTGGGAGGGAGTGGGGGGTGCAGAGGCAGTGCCTGGTCTCTGCGGATTCCTCCATGGACATAGGACAGACCCCAGACTCTGCCTTGATCACCTTGTGGGCCATGAAGTGTGAGAGGGGCAGGCCCCCTGCCCATCCCCGAGGCTCCAGCTCAGCAGGACCAGGCCCAGCCCAGCCCCTGCCTGGTGCTCCTTGCTGTCCCTGCTCCTGGACCTCACCGGGGTCTGGGGACAAGGCTCACCCCAGGAGTGTGGAGCCTGCACAGGGCCCGGGGTGCAAGGAATTGGGGTCTGTACCCTGGGGGCTGGGGCAGATGGCCCCCACATGCCTCCCTCTGAGCCATGGGCACCCTGTGGCATCACCCTGCACTGCCAGCCTGCACCCCACTCCTGCAGCTGAGGCCCCGCCGCATCGGTGACTTTCCCTCCTCTCTCTCTCTTTCGCCCCTTTGCCCCTCTACCCGCAGTCCTCAGCATCCATAAGCTCCCAGCCAGCGGAGCCACTGACATCAGCTTCCCCATGAAGGGCTGGCGGGCCACAGGCGACTGGGCCAAGGTGCCAGAGGACAGGGTCACTGTGTCCAAGAGTGTCTTCTCCACGGGGCTGGCAGGTGAGGGGCCGTGGAAGCGGGGTAGGGGCCTTCATGGGAGATGTGGGTCCCAGAGTCAGATGGTCGCCACCCTTCTGGAGTCTAGCTGCTGCCTCAGAGTCAGGCGGTTCTCCAGGGGGGTCTCTTTTCCAGGAAGCCCTCCTTGCCCTCTTTGAGGCCAGGGCCTTCAGATCAACCCTGAGGCCCAGGCAGAGGCGTCAACATGACCTACCTCGATTCAGGGAGGGACAGGGAGTCACAGGTCCAGGACCCTGTTCCCGGGAAGAGAGCCATGTCCTGCCTACCCACAAGCCCCAGGGAACGGCTTGGTCTCCCTCTTCCCACCTGGGATTCAAGCTGTCCCCCCAGCTCCCTGGCTGCAGCGCTGTGTTCTTGGGTGGGGTGGGCCTCACCATCCCCCTGGACATGACCTCGAGGATGGATGGCAGAGGCCAGCGACGGCGGAGCCAGGCCAGGCTGCCAAGTCTCGCCCTGGCTGTGGGGACAGCAGGCCGGGGGTGACAGTGCACTTTCTTCCAGAGGCCGATGAAGCGTCCGTGTTTGTGGTAGGCACCGTGCTGTACCGGAACCTGGGCAGCTTCCTGGCCCTGCAGAGGTGGGCAGCGCAGGGCAGGTGGGGTAGGCAAGACCACCCAGGAGGCGAAGGGGGAGGTCAGGGGCCTGGGGGAGTGTGGATGACGGGCTGGGTGGGGAGGGTGGCGAGGCATGCAGGGACCCTCCGGGGCACCTAGGGAAGGGCCAGGAGGAGCCTGGGCTGGGAGGCCTCCCCCGACGCCTGCTGCTCCGGCTTTTGCAGGAACACCACCGTCCTGAACTCCAAAGTGATCTCCGTGACTGTGAAGCCCCCGCCTCGCTCCCTGCGCACACCCTTGGAGATCGAGTTTGCCCACATGTACAATGTGAGTGCCGTCCGCGTGCGCTCTGGTGCCTGTAGAAATGCGTGTGCACAGGTCCTGTCCCAGCACTCAGCCACTGAGCCTCGGGGCCTCCTCAGAACAGCTCTAACCTGCGAGAACTGCTTTTACCCCTGAATTATAGGTGGGAAACAGGCTCAGAGGTGCGTGAGTTGCCCAGGGTCACATAGCAGGTTGACCTGGTGCTAAAACTCCATCCGTGCCTGAGTCCCCACCTGAGCTACAGCCGCTCCACCCTCCAGCCCCACTGGTCTGGTTGTTCCCCTTCTGAGAAACGGAGCCTGTCCCATGCCGCCTGGCCCCCTAACACCTGGCCACCGAGAAGCTGGGGGTGCAAGTATGCCCGCTGCCGGCACCGCCAGGGTGGATGCCAGACCTCGCCTGCAGGGGCCCGGGATTTCAGCAGGAGAGCATCCTCCCTAAACTCCCCAGCAGGGAGCCCAGGCCTTCAGGTCACGGCTGCTGTGTGGCCCCAGCCAGGTCCCAGATCTGCTCCTTGGAGCTCTCCAGACCTCTTCTTTGGGCCTCAGGGGAGGAGGGGCCGAGATGCCCTTTGGAGGGGCTGAGAGCCAGGGCCCCTAGGGCATGTGTTGCCTGGGTTACCACACCAGGACCAGGCAGTGCCAGGTCTTCAGGCCAGGGCTGTAGGAAGCCATGGGGGAACCCAGCCCCATCCTTTCCAGCTGTGTGGCCTTGGGAGAGTTGTTCAACCTCTCTGGGCCATGGTTCCCTCCCTTATCAAGTGGGAACAGTAGGGCTGGGTGAGGACTGTGTCTCACAGCTGCTCGGAGCAGGCCGCCGCTGAGAACCACTCTCAGGAGCACTGGCCCCCCCCGCTGCTGTCACAGACCCATCTTGGCAGTGCCGGCGCCTGGCATGCCTGGCAAGGCTGTGTCCCAGGAACGCTAGCAGAATGCCAGAGCAGCGCAGGCTGCTTACAGAGGCCACTGGTGCCCGGCTGACCCCTGCTCACTAGGCCCTGGGGAAAGGGTCTTCCCGTCATCCTGCTTCATACCAGGAGACAGACTTCAGCCACTCTGCCCAGCCCGGCCACTGGACCTGGGCTCTGGGAGGGGCCAGGAGCTGCCCAAGGCCACATAGGTGATGGGGGCTTGAGCCAAGCCCAGGTGACCTTAGGCCACTGCCATCTCCACTCTTGACTCAGTTTCCCCTTGCAAAATGCAGTCTGTTAAGGGACGCTCACAGGCAGCACACCTGGCAGCATACCTGTGTCTGGGTCCACGGTGACCCGAGGGTCGGGGCTGGTTTGGGCGGTCAGGGCCCTGACTCCTCTCCCGCCTCTCCCAGGGCACCACCAACCAGACCTGCATCCTGTGGGATGAGACGGATGTGTAAGTTCACTTGGGGGTCTGGGGTGGGGCTTGTGGGAGGCTGACCCAGTGGGGGAGGGGTGCAAGTTTTAGGTTGCGGCTGCCAAGCCCCTAGCTGTCTGTGTATCCGCATGGGACTCCCTGTCACCACCTGTCACTCACTGTCTGGCTCTGGAGCGCACCAGGCCACCTCCCACCCCCTCCCAGGGATGTCCACAGTTCAAGGAGGAGCGGGCATGGAGGTCCAACCCCAGGCCCGGTGACGGGCAGGCATCCTGGCCTGACCCCACCCCAGCCCCATGCCCACCGCAGGGGGAAATCCTGGTATTTGGGTCTGCAGGTGGGTGCCAAGCGCTGAGGGGCTGCAGGAACCGCCATGGCAGACCAGGGCGGCCTGGGGTGGAGCTGGAACTTCAGGCTCATGGGATGGGGGCGTGGCCTGAGGTCTTCAGGCTCATGGAGTGGGGGCGTGGCCTGGGGTCTTCAGGCTCATGGGGTGGGGGCGTGACCTGGGGTTTTCAGGCTCATGGGATGGGGGCGTGGCCCTGGGGTCTTCAGGCTCATGGGATGGGGGCGTGGCCCTGGGGTCTTCAGGCTCATGGGATGGGGGTGTGGCCCTGGGGTCTTCAGGCTCATGGGATGGGGGTGTGGCCCTGGGGTCTTCAGGCTCATGGGATGGGGGCGTGGCCCTGGGGTCTTCAGGCTCATGGGATGGGGGCGTGGCCTGGGGTTTTCAGGCTCATGGGGTGAGGGTGTGGCCTGGGTTTTCAGGCTCATGGGATGGGGGCGTGGTCCTGGGGTCTTCAGGCTCATGGGATGGGGGCGTGGCCCTGGGGTCTTCAGGCTCATGGGATGGGGGCGTGGCCCTGGGGTCTTCAGGCTCATGGGATGGGGGCGTGGCCCTGGGGTCTTCAGGCTCATGGGGTGGGGGTGTGGCCCTGGGGTTTTCAGGCTCATGGGGTGGGGGCGTGGCCTGGGGTTTTCAGGCTCATGGGATGGGGGCGTGGCCTGGGGTCTTCAGGCTCATGGGATGGGGGTGTGGCCCTGGGGTTTTCAGGCTCATGGGATGGGGTGCGTGACCCTGGGGTCTTCAGCGGCCACGTGTTCTGTGCCAGTTCCCAGCCAAGCACTTGTCAGGTGCCGGCTGACCAAGGAGTTGCGGGCAGATGAAGCAAGTTCCATGCCTCACGTAAGGTTCTACATGGAGCAGTCGGGCCATGAGGTGCCATCTCAGAGCCCTGGCGGATGTGTCAGAGTGGAGCTATCCTCCCAAACCGCGAGGCAGAGGCAGCGATGAGAATCCCACCCAGTCAGAGGAAGAGTCTATGTAAAGGCTTGGAAGTGCTGGCGCCCAGGGCTGAGCTAGGCCAGAACGTGGGAGATGGATGGAGCAATGGCAGCCAGGTCCCGACATGCGACTCCAACCTGAAGGACTGCAGTGCGTTGGGGAGGGTGTGGTCAGGGAGCTGGGTGTGTGGGACCTGTGTGGGATCCACCCCCATCTCCTTCAAGGGTGCTCCTCTGGCTCCCTCAGCCCCAGTCCCTCTGGCTGCTCTGACATCACCAGCCCCAGGCCTCCCTGCACCACCTTCCTGGCTGAGTGTGTGTGGTCAGCGTGGCCACCAGGGTGCCAGTGGCATGGGCCACGGTCCCTTGTGTGGTGGGTAGTGCAGTGACAAGTGTGTGTTCTGGGAGCAAGGGAAGGCTCTGCCAGGGAATGGCATTGGAGAACAAGGCTGTCTGGCAGGGAGAGGGAGGCAGACGGCTCAGGGGGAGGCAGCTGGAGCAAGGGCAGGGAGGCTGAGGGCACGAGGAGTAGGGAGCTGTCCAGAAGCAGCGGGCAGAGGCAGACAGGGGTGCAGGGGAGACCGAGGCAGGGGGAGGACAGTTAGTGGGGGCTGGGTGTCATGACTCTCCACCTACCCATGACCCTCCCCCCACCACCCATCCTCCCACTCCTCCCCATACCTGTTCTTTATACCCACTGCCCACCACCCTCACCCACCACCTATCACCGTCGACCCACCACCCATCACCCATCCACACACTCCACTCACCACCCATCACCCACACTCATCCTCCCACTCCTCTGTTTGCCTGTTCTTTATCCGCCACTGCCCACTGCCCACCCCTTCCTCCAGCGGTCACTGCCCTCTGACAGGCACCATTCTGGCAGGTCCCAGCCCTCAGCCTCCTCTCCCCAGTGAGGAGGGACGGGGAACAGGGACAGATGGAGCAATGTTGTGACGGCGGGCCATGCATGGGCTGGGAAGGGAGATCGGCCGGGGCTGGAGGCAGGCGAAGAGGGGCTTTCGCACGCCTCCCAAGGGAAGGGAGCTTCTGGCAGGGGCCTGGCCAGCTGGGCTCTGCACGTGAATGTCTAGAGATGAGCGTCGCAGGGGAAGGAGCAGCAGTGCACAGGCCTCAAGGTGGGATGGCAGGGTCACGCCGGGCCTCCCGCCTTCTCTGCGCCCCACATGGGGGACTCTGCTGTTTTTCCTGCCTGGGTCTGGGGTTGGCAGCTGGGCTGGAGAGAGCTGAGTGGCCTGCAGCCCTGGGAACCCAGCTCTCTAGCTCTTGTAAGGGTGGAAAAAGAAAATGCAAGAAAAAAGCCCCCCTTGGCTTTGCATTTTCAGGGGTTGGAATTGCAGGGGCTGCAGGTGGTTCCATCTCACCCCGCAAAGCACCAGCCCTACCACCAGCACGGGCCCCTCCCACAGTGCAGAAACCCTCCCTTTGAGCTGCAGCTCTGTCGCGGGTCGTGGGGAGGGGCAGCGCCCTGGTCCACTCAGCCAGCCACTGCTGGTGGGCTTCGGGGGCCTTCCCTCTCTACCAACATAAATGCCAGCGTCCTCTTGTGGACGGCTCCACCCACACTTAGTCCCCAGGCTGTCTGAAGCCTGCATAGTCAGTTGCTTTTCTGTTTTTTTATTGTGCTTTAAGTTCTGGGATGCATGTGCAGATCTTGCAGGATTGTTGCATAGGTACACACATGCCATGTGGTTTGCTGTCTCCATCCCCCCATCACCTACATCAGGCATTTCTCCCAATGTTATCCCTCCCCAACCTCCCCACCATCCGCTGTGCCTCCCCTAGCCCTCCACCTGCCTACAGACCCCAGTGTGTGATGCTCCCCTCCCTGTGCCCATGTGCTCTCATTGTTCAGCGCCAGCCTATGAGTGAGAACATGCGGTGAGGAAAGCATCTCCTTTGTCCTTCAGGGCAGCAGGCTGTGAGGGGACTGACCAGGGAGCCGGGACATGGACACTGCCCTGGGGACCCAGGCTGTGGCTAAAGAGGACATGCTGTGTGGCTTTGGGCAGACCTTGCCCTGGGAGCCTTGGCTCCCTGACCCTGTGGCCAGCGTCCGCCTGCTTTTAGGCAGGGGCGGCAGGATGGTGGTCAAGTCCTCAGGGTGCTTGTCTGCATGGTCTCCGTCGGCCCTAAAAGTCACAGGTGTGGGGAATGCCCAGGACCCGCCAGTCACGCCAGGCGCTCCACTCACCCCGTCGCCGGCTGCATGTGCTGAGTGCTAAAGTCTTGGTGCTTGGGGCCAGGGCTTTGGGACAGGATGGGAGGTGGCGCCAGTGTGGCCCAAGCAGTGCCTGGCAGCATCGTGCCGAGTTGCCTCTTGGGTCCTTGACCCTACCCAGACCCTGCCCCAGGACCTGCGGCCTGTGCGGAGCTGAGGCCCTGAGACGCCTGCAGTCCCCGCCGAAAGCACAGCGCAGTGATCGAGGCCGTCCGCTCTGGAACTGGGCAGCGTGGAGCCCTAGTGGGTGGTCCATGGCTGGCAGGGAGGGATTGGAGCTGACCTCGGTCCCCTTCCTCCTGCCCCTCACTTCCCCTCCACTCTGAGTTGGATGGCACCTCCCTTGACTCCTTGCCCTGTGAACTGTTTCAGAGGAGCCGAGTTTTCCAACTGACTTGAAGTGGAGACCATGGGCGGGGGCCCGGATCTCTTCCCACCAGGGCACCAGGGGACCGGCTCCAGGCTGGTATGGACCTGTGTCCGTGTGTACTTGGATAAGAAAGAGTCCTATGCATCTGGGGAGGGGTTCTGTGTGTGGGGAGTGCAGTGGTTTGTAGGGGGAGGGGAGTGACAGCTATCAGTCACCATCAGCTGAAAAGCAGTGAACTCTTAGAGCCATAGCGATTATTCGTAACTGAACTGTGATTCTAGTCACATAGAGAGCCCAGATCTCAAACTCAAACCTAGTTTTTACTCTGGTCACACACTGAGTTCTAATCCTACTCACTCACTGAGCCCTGATCCTGGTCACAGGCTGAGCCCTGATCCTAGTCACATACTAAGCCCTGATCCTGGTCACAGCGTGAGCCTTGGTCCAGTTCATATATTGAACCCAGATCCTAGTCACACATAGTCCTGACTATAGTCATACACTGAGCCCTGATCCTGGTCACAGGCTGAGTCCTGCTCTGTTGTCTTAGCTGGAATGACTTGGTGTGTGTCACATGCTTGTAGGGCCGCCTCCTCTTCCAGCCACATACAGCAATTGGCCATGTGACCCGCTCAACCTAGAAAGATATACAGGCTTCCACTGCAGCACAGATCACCTGCCTGCCTGGCCCCGGTTGTGTGCACACACTTGCACCCATAGCTCAACACCCACACCCATGACGTCTGCTCCTGCTCTGTAAACCCTGAGCCCTAGGAGCACCTGGTGTCCCTGCACCCCAGCAACCAGATCTGTAACCAAACCCCACCCTCCCAGGCCCAGACACCCTGGCTCGTCCCATCCTGGACAGTGGCCTGGCAGCATGGCTCAAGGGCTCCTGCTCCCTGACACCCCCGCACCAGCCTGGCTTGTGGCGGTGAGGGCCTGGGGCCTGGAGATCCTAGGGAGGAAAATGGGGAACAGGGTGGGGGGCTTGCAGAGTTTTCAAATGTTCCAAGCCTTAGACACTGCCCCTACCGTAGTCTACCCCCATATATTCCTCCCCTACATGTGTTTCTGCTGGAGTGGGGGGGGGGGGACAGTGGCAGCTATGTCAAAGCCATGTCTGTACCCCTAGAATCGAGTGCTGACCCAGTGCTGATCAACAGTGGCTCATGAGCAAAGCAGTGATTACGTGGCTGGATGCAGAAATGGATGTGCGAGGGGGCTCTTGATAGGCAGTGTGGACAAGCGGGGGTGTGGGTAATCTGTGGGAGCCGGCTGTTTCCCAGAGACATGCACCAGGAGTGCAGCTGTGGGTTGCTGGGTGATGGGAGGCAGCGGAAGAACAGTCGTATGGCTAGGCGAGTGATCAGTGTCGGATGGTGAGTGAGAGGGTGGGTGGCTGGACTGTGGATGACAGCATGCGTGGAAGGCCAGAGACAGGGGTGGAAGGATGGGTAACTGAGAGAAGAAAAAAGATGGGAGGTGGCTGGAGGGATCGAGAATCCGTTTCCCAGAGCTGCCCTAACAAACTGCCAAGATCAGCACAAACCGGGTAGTTTAAAACAACAGAAGTCTATTCTCTCCCAGGTCTGGAAGCCAGTGTTTTGAAATCCAAGTGTTAGTAGGGCCATGCTCCTTCTGAAGACTCTGGAAAGATGTCTTCCGTGCCTCTCCAGCTTCTGGTGGCTGCAGGCAGTCCTTGGTGTCCTTTGGCTTGTGGTGACGTCACTCCAGTCTCTGCTGCCGCCTTTTCCTGGCCTTCTACTTTGTGTATCTCTGTCCTTTCCTCTTCTTATAAGGACACCAATCATGGATCTGCAGCCCACCCTAAACCCAGTGTGGTATCAGTCAAGATCTCTAACTCAGTTACATCTTCAAAAACCATATTTCCAAATACAATCACATTCATAGGTTCTGGGGTATAGGACTTGGATATATATTGGGGAGAAGTGGGTGATGGATGAATGGATGAGTAGATGGGTGGGCGGATGAATGCATGAGTGGGTGGGTGGATGGATGGATGGATAGGTGGATGGGATGGATAGGTGGGTGGGTGGATGGATGGATAGGTGGGTAGGTGGATGGGTGGGTGAGTGGATGGATGGATGGATGGGCGGATGGGATGGATGGATGGGCGGGTGAGTGGATGGATGGATAGGTGGGTGGGTGGGTTGCTGGCTGGATGTGTAGATGGATGGATAAGTGAATATGTGAATGGGCAGATGGGTGGGTGGGTGGGTGTGTGAATGATTGGATGTGTGGATGTGGATGGGTGGGTGGGCGGCTGGTTGGATGTATAGATGGTAGATGGATGGATGGGTGAATAGGTGGGTGGGTGCATGGATGGGTGACTGGATGTGTGGATGGAGGTATGGATAGATGGGTGGCTGTCTGGATGTGTAAATTGTAGATGAATAGATGGGTGAATAGGTGAATGTATGGATGGGTGGGTGGATGTGTGACTGTGTGGATGGAGGTATGGATGGATGGATGGGTGGGTGGCTGGATACATGAGTGGATGAGTGAATGATGGGTGGAGAAAGGCTGGGCTGGTGGGTGACAGGAAGTTGATGGAGGCTGGTAGCACATATTGGGAGTTAGGTTCTGTGGTCCTGAAAGGACAGCTCCCTGGGTGTTTCACACATGAGAAGTTACAAATATCTTGCAGTCTTTTAAAACTCCTTTAAAACAAGTAAATAACCTAGAGTTTCACCGAGCATGAACGTCAGAGTTAGCAGGATGCTGAGAGGTGATACGCACCATCTTCACTTGAAAAGTGGTTCAGTGGAGTCCCGGAGCGGGAACATTAGTATCAGGCCAAGCCCTTACCACATTCCCCTGGCATTTTTGGAGGTTCTGCCAGAAGTCAGCCCATCCTCACAGCTCTAGGAAGGGCAGAGTTCCATGTGCTCCCAGTTCCGTATTGACCAGAAAGGTCCTGAGAAGTCCTGCAGGAGGCTCCTGTTCAACTGGGTTGGGAATGTCCCTACTTTGCGGGCTCCTAGAACCCTTATTCTGCCGGACATGGTCCCCTCCTGGCAGGCGTGTGGGGAAGGAGGACGGACATGTGAGAGGGACATTTGCTGGGCTCCTTTCCTGAAGCTTAGCCCAGGCCAGGCACCATGAGAGCTGCCTCACTCCGTGGCACACAGGCTTTCTTGGCTTGCACGTTGTTATTCACTGATTTTCCCACTGAGGAGACTGAGGCCCAGGGTGCTCACTGGCAGGCCCAGGCCACCTCGTGGGTTGTTCCCATCTGGCCTGGGTGGACCTCCAGCCCCACCTCCTGTGGGGCCCCTGCCAGGCTTGGCTGTCCTGGCTGGGGACCCAGACCCTGGGTCCTCCCTGGGGCCCCTGCCCAAGTGAGCATCCTGGTCCCTTTAAGAGCCTCTCCCTCGCCCACCCCTTTCCTGGTTTCCTTGGAGAGGGCAGTGAGGGGGCAGGCCGGGGGGGGGGGGGGAAGCGGAAGGAAGACTTGGCAGGGTCCCCGGGTCGCTCTCAGCAGCCGATTCCCAGCTCAGTCTCTCCCACGCCGCCGGCCGGTTCCCGATGGGGGCAGAGGAGGCTGGGGGAGGGGTGCAGGGGGAGGGGACGCGCCCAACACAGAGGCCTCTTTGGTGGCCTGGGAAGAGCCTCAGTATCTGCACCATGATGGAGAAGGGAGGAGGGAGGATGTGCCTCCCCCGACTTGGGTGGGGGCCTGGGGATGGGGGAGGGGTGGACTGCCACTCTCAGAGGTGAGCCCACCCTGCTTAGCTTCTACCCCTGCAGCAGCCCTGGGCCCTGCACCAGTCCTTTCCCGAGTGCCCCTTTTCTAAATGTCCTCTTGCTTGGTCCTTGGGTGGAGGCAGCAGGGACTGGTGGAGGCCTGCATGGGCCTGTTCTTTCTGGGCTCAGGGTCCTCGCCAGTGCAGGGGCTCGTGGCAGTTTTCAGAGCTGGAGGGAATGGACCTGGTCTTGAGATCACAGCTGTGGGCAAACCCCCATGGCCTGAACTTGGAGTGGGCCAGCCTCCTCCCAGTCCAGGACAGACCCTTGGGCCCACCCAAGGTCTCCGCAGCTGGGGGTGGACCCAGATCTTCTGCCTGGCCCAGGGGCCTCTCAACTGAGCTTCCCCGGGCGCTCTTACTCCCACAGGGTCTGCTCTGGAACTCTGGGAGTCCCATCTGTTCCTGCCCGGTGCCCTCTTTACCTGCTCCAGGCCCCTCCACCCACTGCCTTGTGACCCCACCCTGTCTCTTTCTTCCTGGCAGCGGCCCCCATCTGCAGTGAGTCCCGGGATCTGTGTTTGTGTTCTGTCTGCCGAGGGCAGGCCTGGGTCTCTGCCATGGCTCTGGGCCCACAGCAGCCCTCAGGAGGTGTTTGTTCGGGGAGTCCGAGTGTGCGCCATCTTAATGGGTCACTCCCTGTCCGCCTTCATTGGCTCACGTGCTCATTCCTTGAACACATCTGACCCCGGCAGCAAGGGCTCACTGTCAAGGTGCCGCATACCCAACTGGACCTCTGCCAGGGATGCCTAGCCCTGGGAAGTCCACTGCTCCCGACTCCATGAGATGTGGGAAGGGGGCCCTCTGAAGAGGGAGGTTTGGAGCTGGGCTACCCAGGACATGGCTGTGAGTTGCCCTGGGTGCCTGCTTCGGCCCCTGTGTCCTGAGGGCTGGGGATCTGCAGGTCTTACAGTGGGAGTTGGCAGCCAGGGCGGCCCCTCCCTCAAGCACAGAATTCTTGGATCTGGCCACACTGGTTGTACTCACCCAGGCCTCAGCTTCCTGAACTGTGCAATGGGACAGGAGATGCAGGGCCGCTACAGTGAGAGTCTCTGCCCTCCTCCTGGTCCAGGGAGCTTCCTAGGGAACTGGAGGCCACCAGCCACCAGCGAGGACCCAGGGTAGCTGCACCGCCCCTGCCTGCGCCTTTCCTGCCTACACTGCCCCTCCTGCCTCCGTTCTTTTTCTTCTAGAGAAAGTCTGCCGGATGCATGGCCTGTGGCAGCCCCCATGAGGCATGGCTGGGATGGGTTTCTGCAGTGGAGGAGGGGACCGGTGGGCATAACAGAACCTCCAGTCTGCCTGCCAGGCCCCTGGTGCCACTGTCTCCTCGGGGGCCATCTCCTTCTCCCTCTCTTGGAGCTTGGATGTGGCTCCCGGGCCTGCCCCAGCCACAGGCCGCCAGACCTTTGCTCAGCCCATTCCTGCTGGGCAGTGCCATCCGTCTCCCACCCACCCCGGCTGTGCCAAGTGGGCTGGTAGTGCCCACTCCAGGCAGGCCAGCACGCACACAGGGTAGATTGGCAGTTGGGAGGGGCAGGGCTGCAGCGCTGGCATGCTCCTCACTGGCGGGGTGGCCGTGGGGAGGTTCACCTCGTCCAGTCTTGGCCTCTGTGTCTGTGAGGTGGGCCCACTGTGAGTTAAGGAATGGGAGCGGGGCTGTGCAGCAGGTGGGCACAGTCCTACCCCAGAAGTCCAGGATGGCTTCCCAGAGGACTGCAAGCAGGCACTGAACAGAGTGCCATCCTTGGGGGCTGGAGACTTGGGGTGCAGCCACCCTGTGTGCTGGGATCTGGGGCCAACTCTGGGAGTGGGCTTCCTAGAGGAAGAGAACTTGCGTTGGCTTTTAAGAGGGAGCTGGAGCCAGGTCCCAAGAGCCTCAGAGGCCCAGAGGCAGCCTCAGTGTCGGCGAAAGTGGAGTTGGGAGCGGCTGGGGTAGATGGGGCTGCTCGGGGCTCCGGGGCCCCTTGCCAAGCAGCAGACAGGGTGAGCTCTCTGGCCCTGGAGGTGACAGAGGTGGAATTGTGGGGGTGGCGGGGGTGTGCAAGGAGAGGGCTGCCACCTCCTGGGTGCCTGCTTGGTGCCAGGCCTTCTGCCAGGAGCTTGGACAAGCCAGATGGGCCCAGACCTTGACCAGAAGCTGGCACTCAGAATGGGGTCGCAGCAGGCTTATGGGTTCAGGCCCACGTGGAGCGACCCCTCAATGCCCACCCGGCTCCTTGGCACCCAGATGGCTCCCAGCAGCCATCTCGGTAGGCCCTAGGTCTGATGCCCTGCCTGTGGGGCTGGGTTCTGTGCCTCTCACTGTGCTGCCAGGTCTGAGCCTCCTCAGCACTGACAGGCCTGCCACCAAGGCCCCCAGGGCTTCTCATGTTCCTCACGATGCAAGATGCCAGTCTCATGGCCTCTGCCTGGCGCTGCTCGGATTTGGGACAGGCAGGCTGGACATTTGTATTCCGCCCCCCTGTGCCACTCCTCCACCGTGGGAGCCCCTCTCAGCCATGCCTCATGGGGGTGAGGGCAGGTAGAGGAACGGTTGCAGGGGTCCGGGCCATGGGGATGGGCCTGGGAGGCTGTGAGCCTCCTCCCCTCAGCGCCTGTGTCCCTCCGTCCCTCACCCAGGAGCACAGTGGCTCATTTAGGGCAGCAGAAAAGGCTTCATCAAAGCCCCCCTTCCCAGGCCACTCAGTGTTACCCTGAGGTCAGGAAGGGAGGTGGCGACTTGACTGTTCCCATGGATGTGGGAAGGCAGGACAGGAGCAGACAAAAGGAAGAGCTTCCCTGTTAGCGGGGATGGCACAGTGGCCGTCAGTGTCCATTCTCTTGGCCTTGGTGCAGAGGTACCCGGAAGCAGGGATGGTGGAACGACCTGGAGGTCACCAGAGGTGACTGTAGCTTTGGGAGCTGGGTCAGCAGGGAGATTCCTGGAGGGCAGGGCTGTCGGGTGTGACAGGCAGTGGCGATGGTGTGGCTGCCTGAGTTCAGACTTCACCTGTTGCCAGCAATGGTGGTGGCGGCCATCTCTCCCGCTAGCCTGATTTGCTCGCGCTGTGCCTTGGACGTGGTGAGCACAGGATAAGCGCTTGCTGTCGAATGCTGGTGACTGTTGTTACCAGTCCCAGGGACAGTCACGGGGCTGGTTCTGATGAGGCGAATGGCAGTGTGGGTGATGAGAGCATGGTGATGTGCTCACAGTGGAGGTGATGCTGGTGACCGTGGGTGACCAGTGCTAACTGTGATGACTGCAAAGGGACAGTAATGGCGACGGTTGTGGAGACAGTGATGGTAATGACTGTGCTATTAATGTGGTGGTGGTGGTAGTGATGCAGCCATCACTGGTTTTGATGATGACTGGTGGTGGTGATGGTTGTGTGGTTTTGATGACGGGATGGTGGTGGTAGTGATGATGGGGTGGTGATGGTGATGATGGGGTGGTGGGGTGGTGATGACGGGGTGGTGATGGTGATGATGGGGTGGTGATGGTGATGATGGGGTGGTGATGGTGATGACGGGGTGGTGATGGTGATGACGGGGTGGTGATGGTGATGATGGGGTGGTGATGGTGATGATGGGGTGGTGATGGTGATGATGGGGTGGTGATGGTGATGATGGGGTGGTGATGGTGATGATGGGGTGGTGATGGTGATGATGGGGTGGTGATGGTGATGACGGGGTGGTGATGGTGATGACAGGGTGGTGGTGATGATGGGGTGGTGGGGTGGTGATGACGGGGTGGTGGTGGTGATGACGGGGTGGTGGTGATGATGGGGTGGTAATGGTGATGATGGGGTGGTGATGATGATGATGGTGGTGATGGTGATGATGGGGTGGGGGTGGTGGTGATAGTGAGATGGTGATGCTGGGGCTGGTGGTGGTGAGGATGGCATTGTTGGTAGCATATGGTGTTGGTGCTGATGGTGGGGATGCTAGTGGTGGTGGTTGTGATGTGGTGGCACAAAGAGTGGTATTTATGGTGCTGGTGTCATCGATGGTGAAGGCGTGGCAGCAATGGTTGTGTCACTGATGACGATGGAGCGGGTGTTGCTGCTGTTGGCGGTAGTGACGGTGTTGCTGATGGCGGGATGCCGGTGATCGTGTCTGGAGGTAATGACTATGGTGTGATGATGGCTGATGGTATTGTTGGTACTGGTGGTGGGCCAGTGGTAATGATGGTGTTGATAGCACAATGGGGTGATGGTGGGGATAGCGACCATGGTGGTTCTGGTTGTATCGTAGATGGTGGTGATAGTGACTGGCCTCTGGTAGCTCTGAGGGTGGAGGCTGTGGTGACAAGTGGTGGTGGTGGTGGTGGTAGGCCCAGCTCTTAGGTGAATTTGCAGCCCAAGGCCCCCAAGGGAAGCGAGACCCACCCGTGACACAGTTAAGGAACCAGAGCCCAACAGCCATGCAGACAGCCGCCCCGGTGGGCGGGGAAATGGACAGGAGAGGCAAGGCGTCGCTTCTGAGGTCATGGCGGTCTGGGAGGAGACGAGGCTGGGCCGGCTGTAGTCAGGGGAAGGTCTGGGATCTGCTAGAACCAGGCAGTGCTCGTGGGGGTGCCCAGTGCCCAGCACAGGGCCTGGCACAGGCCAGACCAGGGAGGCACTTGCTGAGAGAGTGAGGGACTGTGCTGGCCTTTGACCTGCTCACTGGGCGCCAATGGCGGGAGCGTAAGAGGGTGTGGGTTCTGGGCAGCAGCCCCCACTGGCAAGGGTGGGTGACAGGCCAGGCAGAGCAGGGCTGCAGGTACAGCAGGGGTGGGTCTGCACAAGGGGAGAGGGCTCAGGGCAGGCTTCTGAGTGCCAGCCTCGTACTGGGGAGGGGCAGCAGGCTGAGCAGCCCCGCAGGACCCCAGCCCTCCTGGGCCAGGTCACTTCTCTGCCAGGTTGGGCAGCTTGCACCCTGCCCTCTTCAGGAGCCCCATTCTACCTGGCAGACAGCCTGGGGACTCTCTGCCTCTGCCCAGGTGGGTAAATAGTTCAGGAGAAGAGCTGCTGGATCCTGGGGAGGGCTGGCCCGTGGCCAGGAGCCCTGCCTCAGTGTGGCGGCGCCCGGTAGGAGCCAGGAGACTGGCATCTTGCATCATAAGGAACACGAGAAGCCCTGGAGGCCCTGGTTACAGACCTGTTGGTGCTGAGGGAGGCTCAGACTGAGCATCTCCGGGAGAAGCCCAGGAGCCAGCCCCATAGGCAGGGCGCCAGGCCTGAGCAGGCTCCAGCATCATCTGGCAGCTGGGTTCAGCGAGACCCAGGTCAAGCAGGTGTTCAAACACCAGGGTCGGTGGGTCACAGTGACCAGAGTCCCCTCAGGATCCCAGGCATTGCCCCAGGCCCTGAGCTGGGAGGGGCCAGAGCTGACCCAGGCCTGCCCTGGAGATACTTACAAACCAGCAGCCAGACAGGGCCCAGGCACAGAGCGGGCGTCAAGGAGGCTTCTTGGGGGAGGCAGTGGCTCAGGGAACCCTGGAGGGAGGCACTGAGTCACAGAGGACTCAGGACCTGTGGCCAGGGGACCAACCAGAACTGGGGCCTGGAGGCAGCAGAGGGCATGTGCTTGCTGGATTTCCCACCAGGCTGGCCTATGCCACCAGGCAAGGGAGGCGGCTGCAGCAGCCAGGGGCACAGGCGGTGGCCGTGGAATGTGGGCACTGTGGGGCTCTCCATTTTCAGATAAAGGTCGCGGGGAGCTCTGGCTGCTCGGCAAGGCAGAACACAGGGAGGGGAGCCCAGAACAGCAGAGGAGAAGGGTCTGGCTGAGGGTCAGGAGCAATGCCCAGGAGCTCGTGGAAGGGCAGGGGGGAAGTCTGGTTATCCAGGTAGACTTCCTGGGGGAGGACACAATGCCAGTCTTCGTCTATGGCCAAGAAGTCAGTAGGCAGAGGCGGGAGGCAGGCACTCCTGATGGACGAAGCGTGACTGAGAGGCTTGTACCCAGGTGTGGCAGAGCTGCATGTTGGTTTAAGTGGCGCTGGGGAGGCCAGCCGGTTCAGGGTCTTGAGGGCCAGGCCTGGAAGCCGAAGCCCCTGCCTGCAGAGACGGCATTTCCACTCCCTGCCCCGAGCCTGAGCTCCCCCACTGCAGTGTGCTGTGCCCACTCCTGGCTTCTTTCTGTTATGTGGGAGGACGCCCTGTGAGTCATTCACACTAGAGTGTGAATTAGCCCATCAAATCCGAGGGGACCCCGACGGTGCACAGTCCCATAATAGCACCTGCTTCGTGGGCCGGCCGGAGGCATCGTGAATGCAGTGAAGGCTCTGGCTTGGTGGGTGGGTGGGTGGGTGGGATCTTGTGCGCCCTCCCCATCACTGTCCCCTGGTGTCCCATGAGCCTGTAGGCCCTGTCCAGGCACCGTGCCTCTGCCGTCCCATGGACAGGTGCGGGGTGAGGATCTGGGCGCGCCTCACAGGAGAGGCAGCTGAGCTCCGAGGGTGGGAATCGGCCTGGCTGCTGGATCCCCCGCCGGGCTGGACTGGACAAGCATCGTCCGGGCACTTGCTGGGAGGGGGACAGGGCAGGGGCCCCAAGAGCAGAAGAGCCACGGTGGGCTCTCCCAAGGCCTCCCACCTGCCCCCGGCCCAGCAGAGGCGTCTGTGGGGGCTTTCCGAGCAGGGCTGGGCCCAGGCCCTTCCCCGCTAGCCAGCTAGGGACCTTCTCTGAGCTACCCTCCCCTGGGACATGGGGACAAGGTTGTGGCCCTGCACTCGTGCTGAGGGCGACATGAGGTGGGGATCCACCCTGGGCTGGGGACTGCCGGGGCGCTGCAGCCATCACTGGTTTGGAGGGGGCTGCTGGGAGCCGGGGTTCCTGACAGGACTGTGGCAAAGGGGTGAGTTGGGAGGTTGGGTCAGGGAGGTTGGGGCCAGTCCCTGCGCGCCCTGGGAGCACTGTGGCCTTTGCTGTGAGTGAAGAGGGAACTGCTGCAGGGTGCTAAGCTGGGCCATGTGGCCTGACATATTTCAAGTGACTGATGCCCTGGGAGGCCAGTGGAGCAGGGCAAGGGGCGGTGGCCACAGTAGCCAGGGGCACGAGTGGTGGCCATGGAGGGTGGGCACTGTGGGGCTGGTGTGACTTGTTGGTGGGCAGCTAGCGGGAGGAGGTGGGGAAGGTGAAGAGGGGACCCAAGGTTCCAGGTGAGCAATGGTGGGCTGGCCGTGCCCTCCCCATTCATTGATGCACGGGTGTCCTGGCTGTGCGCCCTGCCCTGGTGTGCAGCCGTGGGCGCCTGCAGGACTGTCATGCACCAGAATGTGCCCCCGGGGCCACATGTGCAAACAGGGTGCTGACTGAGCACCTGGCCACCCCGAGGTGGAGTAAACAGAACAGGAACTTGGCCCTTGGGTTTCTGGACATGGAGGTCCTTGGCGACCTGGGCAGGAGCCGAGTGGGAAGAGTCCCGATGATGGTGGTCACTCGTGGTCTGCAGAGGGATGGGCAGTGGCTGGACTTGTCGTGGGCCCTGTCTAGCGGGGAGGCACAGCCCTGCCCTGGGATTCCCATCTGAAGGTCCCAGGTCCCTCTAGGTCCCCACTCCTTTTGGGCAGGAAGGGGACCTGCTCTAGCCAGGCCCCTGCTTGGCTGGTCCTGGGTGGTGTCACTGCCCCAGCTCCTGCTCTCACCCTGGACCCATGGGGGTGGGGAGCAGGTGTGACTGACCCAGATTCCTCAGGCCTGGGCACAGGAGGGGACCTCGCTCTGTGACCCAGATATTCCAAGTTTCTATAGCTTAAGACGAGAGGTGGCAAAAGGTACCCCACGTGCAGGGAAGTTGCTGTGTGCCAGGGAAGGGGAAGACTTGCCTGTCTGCAGAGATGGGAACAGTGCCCCCTGCAGCAGGAAGGATTTCAGTCAGACATCTTGGGGAACTTCCCGATGTTGTAAGTCAGGATCTGGTACAAGAGAATGCTTCCTAGAGATTTTGTTGAAAGAGGGAGGTCTGAGGCTTTGCTACCTTTCGCAAGGCGACATGTATCTAAGCTGCCCACGAAGGTCTCAGGTCAGGGCCCACCCCATCTGTCCTGCTAAAGGCCAGTCCTCGGCTGAGGTCTAGCACAGCAGGAGAGGCTCGGGTCACTCCAAGGAAACGTGCATTGACTGAGTTTATTTCCCAGCTTGCGATGGGTCTCAGGTTGTCCCTTGCAGACCTGCAGTTCTGTCAGGGTAGGCCATGGGTGGGAGGGGCATGCAGCCAGGCAGATAAAACCAGGTTCTAGGCCTGCTGCTGTCTTGCTGTGAGGCTTTGGACAATCGCTGCCTCTCTGAGCCTTGGTTTCTTTATCTACAAAGCTGACCTAAGGGTTCCTGCAGAAATCAAATGATAAACTGGCAGAAAGCTCTTAGCACAGCGTAGAAGCCATTACCGTGGAAGTGCAGGAAGGGAGAGGAGAGAGTCCCTGTCCCTGGGCTGCACGTTGGGAGGCTGTTCCCCAACGCACATTGCCAAGGCCGCTGGAGACAGGAGGACGTTGGAGGAGGTAGAGAGGCTGAGGCCCCGGCATCTGCATTGCAGGCCTGCAGGTCCCAGTGAGCCCCACCCCAGGATCCAGGCCCTTAAGGAATGGCCAGGAGCTGCCTCCTTCCAGAGCTGCCAGCCTGACCAGTCGGGTCTCTGGACCACAGCCAGGTGCCTCCTTGGGCTCTCCATGGCCTAAGGCAGTAGGGACAGGCCCTGGCCTGACTCTCAGAGAGTGGGTGGGCAGCAGCCCCTCTCTCTTCCTGCCCCCAGAGGCTGATAAGCAAATCAGCACCCATGGTGGGAGCCCTGGGGCCCGGGCACCGGCTTCCAGGCTAGCCTTCTCCCAGGCAGTGGCCGGCAGCTGTAGGCCTGGTGTCCTGCAGACCGGCCAGTGCAGCTGGGAACCTGCCAGGCTGCTGGCCCTAGCCAGCCAAGCTCCCTGAACCCTCCAAGTCCTCCCAGCAACCCTCAGGCAGGTGGGCAGCTGGGTTCCTGGCCCCTTTGCTCAGAACAGGGCTGAGGTAGTGCTGTGCCTGGACCATGAGAAGCAGAGCTGGGACTGGAACCCAGTGCCAGCTGCGCAGAGAGAAGCCATCTGCAGAACTCTTCGGGGTGGCCGTCTTGGTGTCTGGTCAGAGGCTGGCAGGCGTAGACCACAGCTGCACACCCACCCCGGGCACGCGGATGGGCCCTCTCGGTGGGAGATGTGAGGCTCAGGGAGGCAGCGATTATCCAAGGTCACACAGCAAGACAGCAGTAGGCCTGAACTGCAGTTTTTACGTGCCTGGCTGCTTGCTCCTCTCCCACCCAGGGCCTACATCTGAACCTTTACTTCAACTGCAGGTCTGCAAGGGACCGTCAGGGATAACCTGAGACCTATCCTAAGCCAGGAAATAAGCTCAGTTAATGCAGGTTTCCTGGGAGTTACCTGAGCCTCCCTTGCTGCACGGCCGCCAGCTAGGGCTTAGTGGCTCTGTGTCCGGGGTGGGTCTCAGGCTTCTGTCCCACCTGTTCCTCTGCAGTGTGGGGACAGTGGCTTCTGCCCTGGAGAGTGTGGGGGATGGAGGCGGGTGGTGAGTGGGGTGTGCCTGGTGCACCTGAGTAAGGCCTTGGAAAACCCTCTGGCCAGCATATAGGATCTAGGGTGTCACTTGGAGCTCCAGGACTTTCCAGGGACCCCACACCCCCTTTCCTGTTCCCTCTATAGCCCCAGAGCCTGCCTGGGCCCTGGATTCCATCTGTGGTTACCAGGATCTACACTTGGCTCAGGGAGAGGCTGAAGGGGTCCCTACCCAAGGTCTGCGACTTCTGGGCCATCGCAGGGCAGCTTGGGTCCCCGGCGGTCATCCCAGTGGCTGGGTACGTGTGGTGGGTGGCTGCGCTTTGGAGCCTGTGAGGTTCACACGGGCAGAGGCAGCAGGCTCAGGCAGAGGCGTCCTCTGGAGCCTGATGGTGCAAGTCCCTTCCAGGGCTCCCACATGCCTCTGCAGCCTCCTTTTTCTGAGGGTCCCAGAGATAGGTGAGCCTCGGGCTTCTAAACCCTGGCTCCCCGACGCCGGCTCCCCGGCCTCCTCCCAGCTTTGCCTTGTCTGTGATCTCTGCCGCAGTTTCCTTCTCTGTAAAACAAGAGCAGGTCCTCCCCTAGGAGGCAGAGAAGACCCAAGAGATAATAGTAGACGCTAAGGGCATGCTCAGGGGTCTCCCCGGCCGCTCACAGCGTGTCCCTTCTCCACTGGGCCCGAATTTCAGGATATGCTGCTGCTGAAGGAGCCTGAGCAACATCCCCAGTTCAGTAGAGACTGCTCTGGGCTCTCAGACGTGGGTACTGGTGACCCACCCATGCGTGCTCCGAGCCCGGCGTTGTGCAGCTTAGCGCTGTCGGGAGTGGACTGAGTGCTTCCCTCTGGGCGCCCCACCCCCATTTTAAAGATGAAGAGACTGAAGCAAGAGGTGGTGTAGGTAGCTTTCCAAGGTCACAGAGCTAGGGCACAGCCGAGGCACAGTTCAAAGCCAGATGTCTGATCAGAGGCTGCTCGCCCAGGCTTTTTGAGCAGGGTCAGGGCTGCGTGTGGGCGGATCTCCAGGCTCCTCTGGGGACCGCAGGCTGGAGAGAGCTCCTCGCCAAAGGGCAAGGGGGCAGGTCCCTTCTGGCTCCCAGCCTCAGCCCGGTGGGTACAGTGGGGGCGGAGTGGAAGAGGTGAGCTGAAAACTGCAAGGCGCCTGGCCGCCCTGATCCCTGGGTGGGAATAGGGTAAAACAGCAGCTTGAAGGCTCTAGGGTAGACCATAGGCAGACCCTCCACTTGGGCTTTTCTCCCGAAGTCCGGGGTTAGGGGCTGGATCCCAGCTACTTAGGGAGGGGTGAGGGCTTTTCAGCTGACAGTAGGAGGGAGACCAGCAGCTGGGGCTCCGCAGCTGCAGAGCTGCACAGCAAGCTCTTGGGGCTCATCTCTTCAGGAGGCCTGGAGCCCCTCCTCCACCAGGCAGGCCCAGGACCCTGGGTGGGGCTGGGGACTCAGCCCTGAGAGGACCCCCTGGGCACTTTCCGCCAGCCAAGCCCCAGCAGGCAGGAAGGCAGGCCTGGCTCCAGGGCCAGGTCTGTGAAGGAGGGAGACGGTGGCTTCCGGACAGGAGGGCTGCCTTGAAAGGTGGGGGAATTCGGCTCCAAAGCAGCAGGAGGAGGAGGAAGAGGAGGAGGAGGTGGAGGAGGAAGAACAGGAGGAGGCTGGGGTGGAGAGGAGGAGGAGGGGTTTGCAGAGCAGGTCAGTCCCGGTGCACAGAGTTACAAGTCCTGTGCTTAAATGCGTGCTTAGATGGAAACCGGGGCAGACAGCGGGCGGCTGGGTCAGACCGCAGAGGGAAGTTTCCAGCGGCAGGCCTCCCCGCGGGGAAGGCTGTGTCTGTCCCAGGAGATGAGCCGCAGGCAGCCGGGGTGACGAGGCCCGGGGGAGGTGGGGGTGGGGGATGGAGCGGGCCCAAGGTCACCAGCTCTCAGCCGGCGCCCTGGGCCGCGGGGCGGACAGCTCCGGAGCGGCCCCTCGCCGCGCTCCGAGCCCGCCCCGCGCCCCCCGGCCACACCCGGCTCGCACCAGCCCTCCCCGCTCCACGTGCGCCCACGCGCCCCTGCGGGCCTGCCCCTCCCTCCCGCGCGGGCCGGGGGCGCGGGCCCGGGAGGCGCTGGGGGCGGCGGGGGCGCAGGCGGGCGGCTGCCGGGCCCCGGGCCAGCTCTCGCCCCCCGCCCCGCCCCCGCTCGCTCGGCGCCCCCGCCCGGCTCTCCCTCGGGCTGCGCTCCGCGGCTCTCGGCGGCGGCGGCGGGCGCAGAGCGCGGCATGGGCGCCCGGGCCGCGGGGCCTGGCGGCGGCAGGCGCACGGGCGGGCGCGCGGCCGCGGGTGCAGGTCCGGGGCGCAGAGCCGCCACTCGGGGGCCGGAGCGCCCGCGTCCCCGCTGCCGCTGACGCTCCGCCTGTCTCCCTCCCGTGTCCCGCCCGCCCCCAGACCCTCCTCCTCCTCCGCCCCCCCGCAGCTCGGGCCCTGGTCGTGGCGCGGCTGCCGCACGGTGCCCCTCGACGCCCTCCGGACGCGCTGCCTCTGTGACCGGCTCTCCACCTTCGCCATCTTAGCCCAGCTCAGCGCCGACGCGGTGAGACCCCGGCCGGGCCGGCGGGAGGGGCGCGGGCGGGGGCGGGGGCGCGGGCGGGGCTGCCGGGGCCTGCGGGGGGGGCGCCGCACCCGTCCTGTCCCGGAGGGGTCGCTGCGCCCCGCAGCCGCCGTGGCCTGGCCCGGCCGGCGGGGTCCCTAAGCCTCTGGAGAGGGTGGGTGGGCGCCGAGTGGGTGGCAGCGTGGAGTTGGGGACGGGCCTGGGAGGAGCCGGGACCCCCGAAAAGTGACTGATGGGTGGGTCCCATCTCCCCTGGCCTTGGAGGCCCGGGAGCTCAGGGAGCTTGGAAGGAGCCTGGGCCTGAGGAGAGACTGAGTCTTGAGCTGGGGGCTGGGAGGCGTCGCCGGTGGAGGGGCTACCCTTTCCCCTGGTCCTCCCGCCTGCCAGGGAGAGGGAAGAGGAGGAGCCGCCGCCTTGGCAGAACCCTTCGACCCACCCCAAGTAGAGCCTGGTCCGTGGAGGTGGCGGTGGCCCCAGGCAGGGGCCCTGGCCCAGATCCACCCCCCTCCAACAAGCCTCAGCACCTCGGGGCCTCCTTTTTGTTCTGTGATTCTTGTGGGGGCTGCCGGTTTCTATGGCTACAGCACCTAGGGCCAGCTGCTGGCAGGGTACCTGGGTGCTGGGCACAGCCCGCTGGGGCAGGTGGGCCCTCTTGCTTCCGGCCGGCCAAGCTGCACATCCTACACCCTGGCCTGAGGTGGGCCACAGCCCTTTGCCGGGTCCCAGGACCAGGCCACAACGGTCCGAGCAGGAAAGGGCCTGAGCCGTGTGCTCACCCCGTGCCTCTGCCCAGACCTCGAGTGGAAGCCTGGGGGTCAGCGGCGGGTGGAGGGTGCAGTTGGAGGGGCCTGGCCTTCCTGTGTGTTGGAGGTGGCATTCCTGGCCCTCGTGGGACCCCGGGTTCCATGTGGGAGGTAGTCCGGCCTCTCAGAGGACACTCCGGCCTCCCAGCTGTGTTGTCTGGAGAGTGGGGGAGCAGGTGATATTGTCAGATGGGGTCTCCCACAGTGCCAGAGCCAGGTGGAACCTTCCAGGCCATTGCCAGTAAAATCCTCTGTTGACAGGCAGGGAAACTGAGGCCCAGAGAGAGAGAGCCTTGCTCAAGGTCTTGGGTGAGTGGGCTGGGCAGGGGTCTGTGTCTGGCCCCCAACCCCAGTGCACCCCTGCTTGGGCTGTCCCCTCAGGCGAGGTTCTGGATGTTGCTGGTTCTGCGGACAGAGCCCTGCAGGCAGCAGTCGGCAGGGCCATTCCAGTGGCTCCCTGGAAGAGGTGGCCTCTGTGTAGAAGGCCATGGACATTGTGGCTTTCGATGCGCAGCCTTTCTGGGCCCCTTTGAGGCTGGACCAGGCAGGACAGGGCCCAGCCTCTGGTCTCTGGGTGCCGCTCTTCCTGTGGGTGCTCGAGGAGGACGTGGGCAGGAGAGAACCGGTGGGTGGGGTGTGCCCCGTCTGCCCCTCCTCCCGGCCCAGTGTCAGGCCTGCAGCAGTTCAGTGTTGGGGTGCTGAAACACAGGCTTGTGTCTGACACACTGTGACCCTGGACCGGCCCTGCCTTAAGCTCCTCTGAGCCTCAATTTCCCCACCTGGGAAAGGGAGGGGACGTGTACCACCCAGGGGAGGCTGTGAGGAGGGAAACGGATGGCTCGGAAAGAGCCCAGGAATGGGGCAGTCCCGCTGGGTAGTGTCCCAATCGGTCACCAGACTGAACTCCGGAGTGGGCCTGGCTGAGGGAACTTGTTCAGAGAGGGGCGGGGGGGAGCTTGATGCTGAGGGGCTGTTCCAGGAGGAGCCCCCCACCTACATCCGCAGTGCACAAGTGGGGGGAAGCGGCTGCTCTGCGGGGTGGCAGGCAGGGGTGGAGGCAGCTAGATGCACACTCCTGGACCTTTTTTGTCGGGGGAGGGTTCCATTGCTGTTGTCGTTGGGGCTTCTAGAGTTAGCCCAGCCCACCCACACTGGTGTTGACAGGGCAGGATGCCAGCAGGCATGGTGGGTGCCCTGTCCTCCTCTCCCAAACAGGGCATTGAGGCTGGGGCATGGGCTGCCAGAGTCCTCAGAGCCACGGCACCGAGGGCAGGCTGCCTGGACCCTGGGGGCCTCAGTGTCCTCATCCGTGAGATGGGAGGGTGGTTGGCTCCCTTACAAGGTCAGACCACCTGTGGCTCAGTTTGGGCTCTGGGCACCAGCAGGGGTGTGAGCTGAGAGCCAGAGTGCCAGGAAGAAGCCAGGGTGGGTGCAGCCTTTAGCAGGCGCTCACTGGCCCCAGAGCCCGTTGGGGTCTTCCTCTCCCTCCTTGGCGAGGGATGCTGGGGGAAGGGCCCGAGAGGGAAGGGAGACTGCTGTTGTGCAGCCTGCCACTGGCATGTTCCTTTGCCCACCATGCCCGTCCCTCTGAGGGCCTTGGGCTGGGGTGCGGGGGCTGATGTGGGAAGCAGCTGTGTGCATACACAGGTCTGCAGCCGCCCGAGGGAAATGAGGAGGGGTGTGGGTGGGCTCTGGGTGCGTGGCCACAGCCACCCCACCTCCTGAGTGTGGCGTGGGGAGATGTGCATGGGGCCTAGGTTTGGAGTGGGGTCCCAGCCAAGAATTGTGGGGTGAGTCGCAGCCACCACAGAGTGAGGAAGGTACGAAGCTGTGGGGAAGTGGGCACAGGCGGCAGGAGAGGCAGAGAGCCCAGCGGCGAGAATGGACTGGTGGGAGGCTGGGAGGTGAGGGGAGAGCAGTGGGGCCTGGGTGCCCAGGGGTCCCAGTGAGAGTGAGGAGCGTGAGCCCAGCGGGCCAGTGCGGAGGCATCCCCAACGAGCTGGGCTGAACAGGGAGAGAGAGGGGTGCTGCCCAGCTTGGCCTGGCTGGGGTGGGATGGACACTTTGGGCGTGGGGACTCTGGTCTGAGTGGGCAGAGGCTGTGGCATTGAGGGTTCAGAATGGCTGCAGGGGCTGCTGACCAGACAGGGCCTGAGGTGCTGGTAGAGGCTGGTCTGTGGGCATCCCGGGAGCCAGGGCGGGATGAGATCCGGGCAGGATGGTGGAGCGAGGGGAGGTGAGAGCCAGGGTGTCGGTGCAGATGCCAGCTCTGCCGCTGCAGGCCTGTGACGGCCAGAAGGTTGAGTAACCGCTCTGAGTCACACCTGTCAGGCGGATGATGCCACCTGCCTCAGCGTGGTGGAGACTGAACTAGGTGATGTATTTATGGCACTTGACACAGCCTGGCGTGTAGTAAACGGTCTGAAAAGCCAGTTGGTGGTGGTATTGTTGCTGTGATGTGCCTCAGACTGTATTAGAAGGTTGTGACCAGGGTCAGAGTTCATTTGCAACCAGGATCAGGGCTCAGTGTGTGACCAGGGTCAGGGTTCAGTACGTGACCGGAATCAGGGCTCAGTGTGTGCACAAGGGCAACACTCACAGCCTGACTGGAATCAAGGCTCAGGGTGTGATTGGGCTCAGGGCTCAGGATGTGACCAGCATCAGGGCTGACTGAGATCCAGGGTCAGAATATACTTGGATCAGCGTTTAGTCTGTGGCTGGATTCAGGGACCAAGGTGTGATGGAAATTGGGGCTCGGGGTATGATCCAGGTCAGGCTTCGGTGTATGATGGGTTCAGGGCTTAGTCTATGGTTAGAGTCAGGAATTAGTTTTGTGGGCATGTGGGAGCCATAGATGGTGTTGGGGTGGTGACAGGACGAAGGTGCTGTGGGTAGAAATTAGTCCTTAGGGGGCATAGGGTGGATACAGTGTTCAGGAGAAGATTGGGAGTCAGGAGTTTGTGGGGTGGAAATTGGCAGTCACTCTGTCACCAACCAGGAAAAGCCACTGGTGGGGGCAGCGACCGGTACCCTGGAGAGGGTTAAGTGAAGGTGATGGGGCAGAGAGCCAAGGGCTGGTTCAGACCGAGTGTGCAGGGAGGGCCTCTGTGAGGTGGCAACTTCTGCGCTGAGAGGAGAGCCAGGCGCCTGAAGGTCAGGGAACGCCTGCAGGGCAGGGGCCTGGCATGTGCGGGGGCCTGGGCGGCTGCGCCTGACTTGAACCAGTCTCCGGCAGGGGTCCTGCCTGGCTCTGCCTCTCCTCGGCGTGAGTTGAGGCTGGTCTCGGCCTAGCCCTCCTAGTGGAGTCTGCAGTTCTGGGACCCCTGCGCCCGCCCAGGCCACTGCCCGGCCCTTCTCTGTCGCCTGGAACACAATCTGCTGAGCAAGGGCCGTGGGGAGCGGCTGAGAAGCCAGGCGGGCAGAAGAGGGTTCAGGCGGGTGGCGGGAGAGCTGGCGGGCTCTCGGCTGCCAGGCCTAAGGAGGGCAGGCGGAAGCAGATGGCCACAGAGGCCTGGCGTGAGCCACTTACTCGGCCGCCCGTGACCTTCGTGGCAGGCCGGTCTTGGGCCAGCCCAGTGTCTTGGAAATATTACTGGGGTCACCCTGTCTCCCACCTGTCCCTATCCAGCTGGCCTCCTGGCCCTGGGCCTCAGCACTGCACTGGTGAATTAACCGGGGGCTGATGAGCCTGGCGGGAGGAGAGGGATCAGGCGGGCCGGTGGGAGAGCTGGCAGGTGCATGCGATAGGACTTCAATCCCAGAGGACCACCGGTGGGAGGCCTGAGCTCCAGGCTGTGGCAGGCAGGAGAGGTGTGAGCAGGCTTTCCTGCGGGGCTCAGCGTTGCTGTTCCTAGCTTGCCCTCCCAGAGCGTAGTGTGGGCAGTGGAGGTGAGCAAGGCTACCTGGGGTGGCTCGAGGGGCCTGCGTGCGTGCAGGCAGCGACTTTTGAAACCCTGGTGGCGGGCAGGGCTTCTGTGCACGAAGGGAAGGCGAGCCTCGTTCCAGGGAGGCACAGCTGGAGCTGTGGCACCTGGTGTGCTTAGGCAGAACAGCCTGGCCTGGGAGGCGAGTGCCAGGTGTGGGGGTGTCAGTCGTGTGTCTGTGCCGGACCCGCATGTGTGCATCTGTGCCGTGGGTGTGTGTGTCCATGTGGGCCCCGGGTGTGTGCGTCTGTGTGGGTCCCGGGTGTGTGCATCTGTGTGGGCCCCGGGTGCCTGTGTGTGTGGGCCCCAGGTGTGTGTGTCCGTGTGGGCCCCGGGTGTGTGCGTCTTTGTGGCCCCAGGTGCCTGTGTGTGTGGGCCCCAGGTGCGTGTGTCCGTGTTGGCCCCCGGTGTGTCCATGTGTGTGTCTGTGTGGGCCCTGGGTGTGTGCATGTGTGTAGGGGGACGGCCTGGGTGTGTGTGTGTGGCCCCTGGGTGCCTGTGTGTGTGGGCCCCGGGCATGTGTGTATGGGCCCCGGGCGTGTGTGTGTGGGCCCCAGTCGTATCTGTGTGGCCCTAGGGGTGTGTGTCTGTGTGGCCCTGGGTGTGTGTGTGGCCCCGGGTGCCTGCGTGTGTGGGCCCTGGGTATGTGTGTCTGTGTGGGCCCTGGGTGTGTGTGTGAGGGGGAGGGCCCCGGGTGTGTGTGTTTGTGTGACCTCGGGTGTGTGTGACTGTGTGGCCCCGGGTGTGTGCATCTGTGTGGGCCCTGGGTGTGTCTTTGTGGCCCCAGGTGCCTGCGTGTGTGGGCCCCAGGTGTGTGTGTGTCTGTGTGGGCCCCAAGTGTGTCTGTGTGGCCCCAGGTGCCTGCATGTGTGGGACCCAGGTGTGTGTGTCTGTGTGGTCCTGGGTGCATGTGTCCGTGTGGGCCCCAGGTGCGTGTGTCTGTGTGGGCCCTGGGTGCGTGCATGTGTGTGGGGGGAGGGCCCAGGTGTGTGTGTGAGACCCCTGGGTGCCTGCGTGTGTGGGCCCTGGGTGCGTGTGTCTGTGTGGGCCCCAGGTGTGTGCATGTGTATGTCTGTGTGGGCCCTGGGTGTGTGCATGTGTGTAGGGGGAGGGCCCAGGTGTGTGTGTGTGGCCCTGGGTGTCTGCGTGTGTGGGCCCCGGGTGCGTGTGTCTGTGTGGGCCCCGGGTGTGTGTGTCTGTGTGGGCCCCGGGTGTGTGTGTCTGTGTGGGCCCTGGGTGTGTGCATGTGTGTAGGGGGAGGGCCCGGGTGTGTGTGTGATCCCTGGGTGCATGTGTCTGTGTGGGCCCCATGTGTGTGTGGCCCTGGGTGTGTGTGTCTGTGTGGGCCCCAAGTGTGTCTGTGTGGCTCCAGGTGCCTGCGTGTGTGGGCCCAAGGGGTGTGTGTCTGTGCACGTCAGGGTTGTGGCCTGCATCACCCCTAGGACAGAGCTTCAAGTGTGTGACTTCAGGCCTCATTTGGGCCTGGAGTGGAGTTGGGAGGAGCTGAGGCGGCAGGAGCAAGGGGGTGTGGGGGGTGGGGGATCCTCGATGGCCAAGGCCCTCACTGGGCCGGGGCTTCGGATGGCACTCCCCAGGGCTCCACTGGCACACTCTGATTCGGGTGCCACTGCCGGCTTCATGGAGGCCGAAGTGCAGACTGCTGCGAGCCGGGCAGGCCCAGGAGGGTGGGAGGATGGGGGTGGCCCCGGGAGGTGGCAGCGAGGCAGCCCACACTGAACAGGACCGGGACAGGTGGGGCCCTGAGGTTACCCAGCCAGGGCAGAGGCCAGGAGTCCTGGCGACGACGCTGAACCTCCGGAAACCTCGGTTTGTGTTGGAGCGGGACCCTCTGCTGTGCCATCTGGTAACCTTGAACCAGCTCCTTTGCTTTTCTGGATTCTGCCTCCCCCACCTTCATTCAACTGGCTCATGATGTTGACTGAGCATCCCTGCTGGGCGGGGCCCTCTGGGGCTCAGGGACATGGAAGACACTCAGCCGTGGGGATAGCAGCCACACACAGCAGAGGCTCCGAACTGGATCAGGGGGACACCAGCAGGACCTGGGAGGCAGGGGAGGCTGCCTGGAGGAGGCGGTGCAGGGAAGAGCAGTCAAGGCGCAGGAGCAGTATGTTGCTGGTGGAGAGCATAGAAGACCGCTGTCAGGCATGGCTGAGGGGAAAGGGGCCCAGGCTGGGGTGGGTGGGGCTGCAGGGCAACTGGGTAGGCTCAGGGGATGCCGAGCACCCTGTGACGGGGGCAAGAAGGGCTGCCCGGGGCTTTAGGCGACAGGGTAGTATGCCAGGGTCAGCAGACTTGGGGCAGGGTCCAGGAAGGCGTCAGCTTCAGGGTTGGGGGTGCCCTAAGCATCCCCTCCTCCCCAGGCCTCACCTTCCTGACTGGCTGATCACCTCTGCCTCCTTTCGAGGGCCTGTAGAGGGACTGCAGGCTCGTTCTCCTGAATTCCTCCAGCCATCTTAAAGCTCTATGTGCAGGGGCCTTTGTTCACGCCCCTACACGCGTACACCCACCTGCTGTGTGCCCGTGAGGCCCGGGACGGCAGTTCAGCCTGGCTCACGACCTGGATGATGGGCTGTGCCGTGGCTCAGGGTGAACTCATCCATAGAGAAGTGATGCCAGCCTGAGTCCCCTCCGCAGCCATGCACGCCCCTTCAGCCACCTGACCTCCGGTCTGTCCTCCGGCCTGGCGTGCAGGGGCTGTGTGGGGCATGGGATCAGGAAGGGTGGGGTCTGTTGCTGGACCAGGTCCTTTAGAGGAGGGGATGAGCCGAGTGCAGTGGTGAGAGGCGCAGCCATGTGAAGTGGGAAGGGTCTTCTGGGGGCACCGCTAGGGAAGAGTCCTGAGGGAACGAGGAGGCCTCGGGGGCTAGAGGCAGTCTTGTCGGGAGAGGGAGGCTGGCCAGGGGCAGGGCCAGCCCGGTGGCCTTTGCAGAGAGCCAGGTGTGGCATTTGGACGATGCCCAGGGTAGAAGATTTAGGGAGGAGTGGGGGCCCTCCCTAGGGAGGGGTGGCCACCTCCACTAAGTACCTCCCAGGTGGTGAGGAGGAAGGCCCCACTTTATTCAGGACACCCCAGCATCCAGATGACACCCAGCTACCACACTCGGCCTCCCAGCAGGCGGAGGCGCCCTCCTGTGCACTGGTAAACCTCTCCCTGCCCCTCCCCCGCACCTGCAGAGGCGCTTGCAGGGGGCAGGGCTAGAGGTGGGGTGGGTGACTGGTGCCAGGCTGGCGGCTGGGCGTAGAGGCTGCAGGGGACTGAGGGGCTGTGAAGATGACACAGAGGCACCTGCAGTGCCGAGAAGGAGCCGGGCTTTGATGCAAGGAAGCTGGCGGGGATGTGTTGGAGCTGTGGAGGACTGGTGGGCGTGGGGTGTCCGCCTGGCTGGATGGCATCTCGGATGGGGGTGGGCCGGAGCCAAAGCTGCTGCTCCCCCCGGGGTGTCTCAAAGCCTGGGCACGAGAGGACAGTGCGAGCCGGTGGGCCTGGACCTCCCTGGCCCCATCTGCAGTGTAGGGGTGGCGCCTGCCTGGAATTGGTGGGGGTTTGTGGCATGATGGCAGCAAAGTCTCATCTGCCGTCAGGCTTGGCGTGTGACTGGGGCACGGGCGAAGGGCCCATCCTCCCAGGGCGCAGCCCCAAAAGGGAGTTCTGGAGGGGCTGGGCTGGGGGCCTCTGCAGGGAGCGGGCCAGGAGGTGGGGGCCGCTAGGCTGTTAGAGGAAACCCCTCCTCTCAGAGGTGGGCGGGGGAGGTGGAGGAGGGGCTGGGCTGGACGCTGGGGGTGTGACCGGGGGCTGAGGCCTCTCGGGCCTCAGTCTTCGGGTCGGCAGAGTGGGCATGCGGGGCGCATCACTCCCCGAGGTCTCTCCCCGGTTTTCACAGAACATGGAAAAGGCGACCCTGCCGTCCGTGACGCTCATCGTGGGCTGTGGCGTGTCCTCACTCACCCTGCTCATGCTGGTCATCATCTACGTGTCTGTGTGGAGGTGGGTGCCCCCCAGGTGCTGGGCACGGGTGGCCTTGGCACCTGTATCCCACACCTCTTCCCCTTGAGGTCATGAGAGGGGTCTGGGTGCCCTTCCCTCCTTTCGTTCTCACCAACCCAGTCACCTCCGCCTTTGCCACCGACCCAGCTGGGCTGTGGCCCCTCCAAGGGTGCCCCACACACTCAGCCATGTCCATGCTGCACAAATGCAGGGGCGGGTCCGGGTGCTGCTGTCCTCCCTGAACATGTTCCCAAGTGGCGCCAGCCTGCGTTCCCTCCCCGTCTGCCTGCACTTCCTCACTGCCCTGTCTGTCCTCAGACCAGCAGGCCAGGCCACAGCCTTCCCCGGAGCCCCAGCCAGGCCTCAGGGCCCAAAGCCTCTGCTCACTCCCCACCTAAACTCCCTTTCCCAAGGCCACAGAGCTCAGCTGCTATCTCTTCCGAGTGTGCTGGGTGGGTGTTTGGGGCCACACTGTGGCCTGGGCAGGTGTGGAGAGATGTGGAGGAGAGCTTGCGTTTGAGCAGTAACAAGCCTGGGCAGGTGACAGGCACAGGCCCAGAGGCCGCTGATGCCTGTGAGTGTGTGGATGCGCCTCCAGGCACTTGGTCCCATCTCGCTGATTCCTGCTCCTGTCTCACTGAGTACAAGTGTGGGACAGGGAGCAAGAACTCAAGGTCACTGCCCATGGGGCCGAGCGGGGACTCCCAACGTGTCCAGAGGACACACAGTCCAGCTCCCCAGGCAGCACGATGTCAGCCGATAATCGGAACTGACTGCTTGGCTGCTGCCCAAGGTCGGGCACCGAGAGGTCGATGTGGCTGGTGGGGAGGGTGGCCGAGCTTCCCCGCAGACAGTGACTGGGTCGTGGTCTTGCCCGAGGGCACAGCATCCACTGGGCTCTAGGGGAACCATGGTGTTTCCTCTCTCCTGGGCCTGCCTTTCCCCGGGGCCTCAATTTCACAAAACATCTGGGGATTGGGGTTCAGGGGCTCTGAACTCAGCTCTGATGTGCTGAGTTCTGAGGAGGTTTTCTGCCTACAATTTTCAAAGCATCTCCCTCGGTGAGCTCTCCTGGCCATCCTTGTGCCCCGGGAGCTGCCAACAGGGAGAGTTCTACAGTCCCCCGTGAGGAAGTGGGAGCCCAGAGAGAGAATGTGACCTGCCCAAGGTCATGCAGCCCATCAAGGCCATGTCAGAGCCCCTGAGGCTCAGCCCTGTGCCCTCTGCTCTCCACCTGGGTGGACCTCAGTCCCTAAGGGCTGCTCATGGTGCTGGTGATTGTGTTGATAATGATGCTGATGGTAATTGTGGTGGTGGTGGTGGTGGTGATGGTGATGGTATGGTGATGGTGATGGTGGTTGTGTTGATAGTGATGGTGATGGTGGTAATGGTGATGGTGCTGATGATTGTGTTGATAGTGATGGTGGTGATGGTGATGGTGGTGGTGGTTGTGGTGATGGTGGTAATTGTGATGGTTCTGGTGGTTGTGTTGATAGTGATGGTGATGGTGGTGGTGTTTGTGGTGATGGTGGTGGTAATGGTGATGGTACTGGTGATTGTGTTGATAGTGATGGTGGTGATGGTGATGGTGGTGGTGTTTGTGGTGATGGTGGTAATTGTGATGGTTCTGGTGGTTGTGTTGATAGTGATGGTGATGGTGGTGGTGGTGTTTGTGGTGATGGTGGTGGTAATGGTGATGGTGCTGGTGATTGTGTTGATAGTGATGGTGGTGGTGTTTGTGGTGATGGTGGTAATTGTGATGGTTCTGGTGGTTGTGTTGATAGTGATGGTGATGGTGGTGGTGATGGTGGTGGTGGTGATAGTGTTGGTGGTGTTTGTGGTGATGGTGGTAATGGTGCTGGTGGTTGTGTTGATAGTGATGGTGATGGTGGTGGTGATAGTGGTGGTGTTTGTGGTGATTATGGTGGTGGTGATGGTGGTAATGGTGATGGTGCTGATTGTGTTGATAGTGATGGTGGTGGTGGTGATGGTGGTGGTGTTTGTGGTGATGGTGGTAATTGTGATGGTTCTGGTGGTTGTGTTGATAGTGATGGTGATGGTGGTGGTGATGGTGGTGGTGGTGATAGTGTTGGTGGTGTTTGTGGTGATGTTGGTAATGGTGCTGGTGATTGTGTTGATAGTGATGGTGATGGTGGTAGTGTTGGTGGTGTTTGTGGTGATTATGGTGGTGGTGATGGTGATGGTGGTAGTGTTTGTGGTGATGATGGTAATTGTGATGGTTCTGGTGGTTGTGTTGATAGTGATGGCGGTGGTGGTGGTGTTTGTGGTGATAGTGGTGGTAATGGTGATGGTGCTGATGATTATATTGATAGTGATGGTGGTGGTGATGGTGGTAATTGTGATGGTTCTGGTGGTTGTGTTGATAGTGATGGTGATGGTGGTGGTGTTTGTGGTGATGGTGGTGGTAATGGTGATGGTGCTGGTGATTGTGTTGATAGTGATGGTGGTGGTGGTGATGGTGGTGGTGTTTGTGGTGATGGTGGTAATTGTGATGGTTCTGGTGGTTGTATTGATAGTGATGGTGATGGTGGTGGTGTTTGTGGTGATGGTGGTGGTAATGGTGATGGTGCTGGTGATTGTGTTGATAGTGATGGTGGTGGTGGTGATGGTGGTGGTGTTTGTGGTGATGGTGGTAATTGTGATGGTTCTGGTGGTTGTATTGATAGTGATGGTGATGGTGGTGGTGATAGTGTTGGTGGTGTTTGTGGTGATTATGGTGGTGGTGATGGTGATGGTGGTGGTGTTTGTGGTGATGATGGTATGGTGATGGTGCTGGTGGTTGTGTTGATAGTGGTGGTGATGGTGGTGATAGTGGTGGTGGTGTTTGTGGTGTTGGTGGTAATGGTGATGGTGCTGGTGGTTGTGTTGATAACGATGGTGATGGTGATGGTAATGGTGGTGGTGGTGGTGATAGTGTTGGTGGTGTTTGTGGTGATGATGGTGGTAATAGTGATGGTGCTGGTGATTGTGTTGATAGTGATGGTGGTGATGGCGATGGTGGTGGTGATGGTGATGGTGTTTGTGGTGATGGTGGTAATGGTGATGGTGCCGGTGGTTGTGTTGATAACGATGGTGATGGTGGTGGTGGTGTTTGTGGTGATGGTGGTCGTAATGGTGATGGTGCTGGTGATTGTGTTGATAGTGACGGTGGTGGTGGTGGTGGTGTTTGTGGTGATGGTGGTGGTAATAGTGATGGTGCTGGTGATTGTGTTGATAGTGATGGTGGTGATGGCGATGGTGGTGGTGATGGTGGTGGTGTTTGTGGTGATGGTGGTAATGGTGATGGTGCTGGTGGTTGTGTTGATAACGATGGTGATGGTGGTGGTGGTTGTGGTGATGGTGGTTGTAATGGTGATGGTGCTGGTGGTTGTGTTGATAGTGATGGTACTGGTGGTGGTGGTGTTTGTGGTGATGGTGGTGGTAATGGTGATGGTGCTGGTGGTTGTGTTGATAACAATGGTGATGGTGGTGGTGGTGGTGTTTGTGGTGATGGTGGTCGTAATGGTGATGGTGCTGGTGATTGTGTTGATAGTGATGGTACTGGTGGTGGTGGTGTTTGTGGAGATGGTGGTGGTAATGGTGATGGTGCTGGTGGTTGTGTTGATAACAATGGTGATGGTGGTGGTGGTGGTGTTTGTGGTGATGGTGGTCGTAATGGTGATGGTGCTGGTGATTGTGTTGATAGTGATGGTGGTGGTGATGATGGTGATGGTGTTTGTGGTGATGGTGGTAATGGTGATGGTGCTGGTGGTTGTGTTGATAGTGATGGTGACTGGTGGTGATGGTGGTGGTGGTGTTTGTGGTGAGGATGGTGGTAATGGTGATGGTGCTGGTGGTTGTGTTGATAGTGATGGTGATGGTGGTGGTGATGGTGACTGTGGTGATGATGGTGGTGGTGGTGTTTGGTGAGGATGGTGGTAATGGTGATGGTGCTGGTGGTTGTGTTGATAGTGATGGTGATGGTGACTGTGGTCGTGGAGGTGGTGGTGGTGGTTGTGATAGTGTTGATGAGGGTGCTGGTGGTGGTGGTGTTTGTGGTGATGATGGTGGTCATGGTGGTGCTGGTGCTGGTGATTGTGGTGTTGATAGTGATGCTGATGTTGGTGATGATGGGAGTGATGGTGGTGGTGCTGGTGCTGCTGATTGTGGGGATGGTGTTGGTGGTGGTGATGGTGTGGTGGTAATGGTAGTGATTGTGATGGTGGTGATGGTTGTGTTGGTGATGGTAGTGTTTGTGTGATGGTGATGGTGTGGTGCTTGTGATGGTGGTGATGGTGTGGTGGTGATGGTGATGGTGATGGTGATGGTGGTGGTGGTTGTGTTAATGGTGATGGTAATGATTGTGTCATGGTGATGGTGGTGATGGTGTGGTAGTAGTGATTGTGACTGTGATGGTGATGGTTGTATTGGTAGTGGTGATAGTGGTCATGATTGTGTGATGATGGTGGTGTGGTGATGGTGATGGTGTGGTGCTGGTGGTGGCGGTAGTGATAGTGATGGTGGTGATGGTTGTGTTGGTAATGGTGATGTGGTAATGATTGTGTGATGGTGGTGATGGTGGTGGCAGTGATTGTGAGAGTGGTGACAGTTGCATTCATGATGGTGATGGTGGCAATGATTGTATGATGATGGTGGTGATGGTGGTGGTGGTGGTGGTGCTGTTGGTGACAATGACTGCAGGAAGCGGGGTGGGACCCTGGCCTTGGTGCAGGCCACAGGACCACAGTCCGTGTGCAGATGGGGTTCTGTTGGGTGGTGACTCTGGGCCCCCACACTCTCCTACAGGTACATCCGCTCGGAACGGTCTGTCATCCTCATCAATTTCTGCCTGTCCATCATCTCCTCCAATGCCCTCATCCTCATTGGGCAGACCCAGACCCGCAACAAGGTAGGGAGCCTGGCGTCCTGCCGTGCACCTCCCAGGACGCTCGGGTGGAGTGAGGACGGACCCTAGGAGGGGCCTGGGCTGTAGGATCCCTGGAAAACTCAGGCAGGCAGATGGCGTGTGGGGGTTGCAGGAGGAGGCTGCCCCAGCTGCAGGGAGTGCCCTGCCCTCTGCTGTGGCTGCAGGAGCCTGTCGGAGGCTGGTCAGCTGGCGGAGAAGGGCAACCTGTGTCCCAGCATCTCTGTTGAACTGGCCCTTCAGGATAAGCCTGCTCAAGACCCACCCAGGCCCTTGTGGGCAGTGGACTCGGCCTCAGCTCATGCTGCCTCAGGACTGGGGAGTGGCACCAAAGACACGTGACACTGTGGTGACAGAGGCTCCCACGGTCCACCCTCTTACCCCCACCCTTGCCAGCCTTAAAGCTGATAGCTCATGGTGGGCTCCTGCCTACCCTCCCCGGACTCTCCATTCCACTAAATGTGGCAGGTGCGGCCTTTGGGTGGGGGCCTCTGCTTCCTCAAGGGGCCGCCCTGAAAACATAGGGGAGAGGATAAAGCCAGAAGGCCTGCAGTGAGACAGAGGAGGCCTGGCCCCAGGGCCTGCCTGTGCTGCAGCAAAGCTTGGGGACTGCGGGGTGGGTGAGGTTGTCTGTGACTTGCTGGGTGTCCTTGGGGTGTGACATGCCCTCCCTGGGCCTTGGGCTCACCCCCTCCTGAACGCATGGGCAGGCACCTGGACCTTTTGAGATGGCCCCTGGCTTGGCATTTGGCGTGGCTGCGAATGGTGCTGAGGAAGACAGGGAGGGAGGGTCTGTTTGTCCCAGGGGGGCTTAGACGGTCAACAGCCCATCTCAGGGCAGGGACCAGGGCCGGGACCTCTGCGTTGCCTTCTGCGTGGGGATCTGGTTGGGTCCTGGCTCGGGTGCTGGGTGCTGGGCCTCCAGCTGCAGATGGGCACTCAGTGGGGGAGGGCGTGGAGCCAGGGAGCACCTGCCCAGCCTGCCCCGCCCTTGGCCCCTCGCAGGTGGTGTGCACGCTGGTGGCCGCCTTCCTGCACTTCTTCTTCCTGTCCTCCTTCTGCTGGGTGCTCACCGAGGCCTGGCAGTCCTACATGGCCGTGACGGGCCACCTCCGGAACCGCCTCATCCGCAAGCGCTTCCTCTGTCTGGGCTGGGGTGAGCGGCGGCCTCCCTGACCCTCCCGGACGGCATCCTGCCTCCTGGCCCTGCTGCTTGTTCTGCCCTGGCAGCCCCTCCTCTCCCCGTCGCCTGTGGACCCCTGGGGCCTCGGGGGCCGCTTGGGTGGGCTTCTCCCTCTGGGCCCTCATTTATCCATGGAGTTGCCAGATAAAGCCTGGGGCACTCAGTTCCCTTTCATGTCTAGATAATGAAAACGTTCCTAGCACAGGTATTTCCAGTACACTGTTAGGGATATACGTTCACAGAAAGACGATTCCTGGTTTTTCTGCGAGTCACATGTGCCTGGCACCCCGTGTGTTCTCTGCTCATTGGTCTGCCCTGCACCCAGCTCCGAGGGCCCTCTCCTTGTTCACCGTCTGCCACATCTCATGCTCAGCCCCGTCCTCTGTTGGCTTCAGAAGTTCCCGCCTGGCCCGCAGCCTCCAAGGCAGGGCTGGGAGAAGATGGAGTCTGGCCGAGGCTTGGGTGGGGTCAACGCCGTTTCTCTGCTCCTTCTCCAGGGCTCCCCGCGCTGGTCGTGGCCATTTCCGTGGGATTCACCAAGGCCAAAGGGTACAGCACCATGAACTAGTGAGTTGGGGGTTGGGGGTGTGGTGAATGGCCACAGGGACCCCCAGAGCCTTCCGCCTCCCTGGAAGGCAGGGGCTGGCTGTGTCCTCCCCCTGTGTGGTGCTGACCATCTCACAGAGGCTCAGGGAGGGTGGGGCCCCAGGGGCTGGAGGCTGAGCCCCTTTGGGCAGCCCCTCCCCGTTGGTCAGCCAGCTTCTCCCTGGCAGCGAGCAGTGGGCAGCAGCATTGAAAGAAATCGGGCCATCAGGACCTCCTCCTCTGTCGGTTGGACAGGTCCATTAGCCACTCTGAGCCTCAGTTTCCCCATCTGCTCAGTGGGGAGCCCACCTCTACACAGTGCTGGTGGAGGGGAGGGCTGTTTAGATGCAAGAGCTCTGGGCACACCCCCACAGCAGGCTTGTGGCCAGCAGGGCAGGGGTCGGGGGCTCATGTCACAGATGCAGTCACAAGGCCCTGAAGGTTCAATTGGGCCAGGTCCTTGGGGCCTTAAGTGCCAAGCCAGAAAGTTTGGGGTCATCCTAGAGGCAGTGTGGTTGCCAAGGTAGGGAGAGAGGGTCTGGGGCTCGGGATGGGCAGAAGAACTGGGGTCGGGGAGGGGAACCGAGACTTGGGAGGAGGGAGTGGCTGCAGGGAAGCGGGGGAGGGGTGAGCGCGAGGCAGGAGGAGGTGATGGATGCCGACTGAGTGGGAGGGTCAGAGCCTTCATGGCTCACTGTGGAGCCCCCGGGACAGGATGTGGCGGGGCCCTGGAGCACTACCCCGTCAGAGTGGCGGTAAGGAGTGCACAGGGCTGAGGGCCCAGGGGTGAGTGCTGAGAGGGAAATCCAAACAGTGTCTCCAGAGGCGACAGGGGCAGATACCTGGCCTGCTGGAGTCAGGGAGTGATTAGGAGGGAATGGGGACATAGAAGTGGGGTTCTGAAGGATGAAGAGGAGTTTGTTTGACAGACGACATCGGGTAGCTGCTCAGGGTAGAGGGAACTGTCCTTACTGGGTTTGCGATTTCTGTGGGCGCCATGGGTGGTGTCCAGAGAGCTGGGGAAGGCGGGGCTGCTGCCTGGGTGGGTGGCGGGGAGGGCCCAGGGCAGATGTGTGAGCACAGGACCAGGTGAGGCTGCAGGCTCTGAGCCTGTGGGCCTGGGACCCAGTCCAGCATTTGAGCGTCACGTCAGGAAGGAGAGTCGGCCAGAGACCCCAAGAGAAGGGTAAGGAGGGACAGTCAGGTGACCTTTGTCCTGCCAGCCTGGTCCTCCTGCTGTGAGGCTCTAAGCAGGTGGGTCCCCCACTCTGGTCCCCATCTGTAAAATGGGGGTGACAACGGCTGCCTGGGGACTCCTGAGGCTTCTAAGGCTAACGAGCGGGTGTGATGTGCCCCTGCAGAAGGCACTTAATGAGTGCTAGTCTCCTTCTGACACTTCCCAGCTCACCTCCCCTACTCCTGAGAGGCCGGCAGCGCCCCTCTGCACACCCTCTGCACGCGGGCGGCGCTGATGGCCTGTCTCCTCCCCAGCTGCTGGCTCTCCCTGGAGGGGGGACTGCTCTATGCCTTCGTGGGACCGGCCGCCGCCGTCGTGCTGGTACCGACCTGCCCGGGCCCCCCTCCCGTGACCCCAGCTGGGCCCCCCACCCGCCTCCTGAGCCTCAGTGCTCTCTCCTGCCCTGGACTGTGCACCCGCTGTCCCTTAGGGAGCCCTGATCACCAGGGGGTGGGGTGCCCACAGCCCCACTGAGCTGCCCTCGGCGTGCAGTGCAGGCCTGGACCAGGATAGTGAGCTTTCACACCTGTGAGTCTCAGCTAGCCTGATGATTGAGCACCAGCTGTGTACCTGCCAGGAGGTCCACGCAGGTGTGGTGAGTGAGTGGCATGGGAGGAAGCTGGGGACGGATGGACAGACAGAGGATGCAGGTAGCCGGCAGCTGCAGGCTGGACCTGGGTTGTGGGTGTCCGGCCCCAGAGCGCCAGACATGAGGCTGGGGCTTCTTGCCTGCCTTGGGAGTGCAGTGAGGACCTTCCCTGTGTGGGTCCTGGGACTTTCCTTCCCGCTCTCCTCCCACTTTCATGTGGAGGAAGGCAAGACTGTGGCAAGTGGCAGGCAGGGTCACCGTCCCCAGGTCACAGGTGAGCTGCAGCAGCCTGACGGACCTGTCTGGGGTCACTGGTTTCTACTGGGTCCAGCTCTGAGCCTGCTCAGCCAGCCCCTGCCCCTCTTCTCAGGCAGAGCTCCAGGGCTCACACCCACCCTCCCTGCCCTCCTGTCTCGCCCCAGGAAGGGCCGTCCATGTCCGGTCACTCCTGCCGCTTGACTGCTGTCTCCACAGGACCACACGCCTCCTAGTGGGACTTGGGCACAGGCTGGTGGCAGGGAGAGCTAACCCTGCAGAGAGCAGTTGGGGAGCCTAGTGAGGGCTGGAGGTGCAGTGGGGCGCCATCCCTGGGCAGCCCCAGACCCCTCCCCACAATCGGGGCTGTGGAATGCCACCTCCTTTACTCCTTCCTCCAGGTGGGAGGCATGAGGGGCGGGCGTGCGGTACCTATCCAGGGCTGGCCTCAGTGCCAGCAGGGAGGTGCCCCAGGGACCTGGGGATGGAGGTTGGGGGAAAGGGGACAGAGACAGGAGCCCCACCCCCGTACCTCTCTCCCCAGGATGTGTTGAGAAGGCAGCTGACTCTGAGGGCTGTGGGACCTGCACCCCAGTGGCCCCTCCTGTACTTGGGGCCACGTGGTGCAGTCTAGGCAGAGCCTGCCGCAGGCAGTGTCCTGTTGCCGGCGCCCGTCCTCTCTTCTCTGCTCCAGCCACATCAGAAAACTAGGCTGCCCGGGAAAGAGGCCGCCGCCCATCAGGCTGGCCAGGGCTGTGGGCATCCGTGCACTCTGCATCCATTGTGGAAGGCAGGCCGGGTGTGCAGTCGGGAGCCCTGGGCTGGGGGTGACACTGTCCACCACCCTGGTCCTCTGCACGTGGGATGCCTGGTCTAGGGGTCCTGGGGTCTCCAGCCTTCAGCTGCTGGAACCTCGGCCTGAGGAAGTCAGGCCTTGACCCTTGGGATCCTGTCTGCAGAGCGGGAATGCAGGAGGAGGGTCAGGGACCCTCTGGCAGTGGGGGAGTATGAGCTGAGACCCCTCCTTCCCCCCAGCAGAGGGGTCCAGGAGACGGGGAGACCCCAGGATGCTCAGGGCCGGTGGCTTACCGGAGGCGCTCCGGGAGCAGCTGTTGTCTTGAGTGGCAGCCTGGACCTGGACAGCGGCAGGCATGGGAGACTTATGCTAGAGCCCAGGAAGAGCCCCCTGGGTGCAGGAGCCCGGCCAGGGCCCTTACGGGGCGGGCAGTTAGTCTGATGGGAATAGGAGGTGGAGATCAGGAAGGAAGTCTAGGGAGAGGAGGCGGCCTGCCCAGAGCAGAGAGGCAGGAGTCGTGTGGCCCTGGGAGAGCCGGGATTCGGGGTGTTCCTTAGTTCCAGCTGCAGGCTGGCAAGGGCCTCCAGTCCCTGTGGGTGGGGAGCTCCCTGGTGGAAGGATGCAAGGACCACAGCGGAGGTGCCGACGGTGCGGTGACACACGGGAGGGCTCTGCACGGTGGGCAGCTGGACTGGAGGTCACCTGGCGCCCATTGGGCACTGGGGTTCCTACATGGAGGCACGGGAGGTGACGCCGGGTGGGGTAGGGGGTCGTGGTCAGCATAGCCAGTGTCGGTCCAGCCAAGGTCAGCCTGTGGGCCTGCAGCGGCCCCGCCCCACATCCTACCTTTCTCTGCCCGGCAGGTGAACATGGTCATTGGGATCCTGGTGTTCAACAAGCTGGTGTCCAAAGACGGCATCACAGACAAGAAGCTGAAGGAGCGGGCAGGGTAGGACCGGGGCCATGTGGCTCCTCGCCGCCCCCCCCCCGGAGCGCAAGACCCAGAGTCCACTCAGCCCCGGGCTCCCAGGGGACGGAGGACGCGCCACACCCAATCCGAGACTGCAGGGCCAGGGATCCCAGAGCTGGTGGTGAAACGGAGGTGCCGAGTGCAGAGGCCCCTCAGGCTCAGCCAGCCCCTGCATCTCACTGCCACAGTGCCTCCATCTGACCTGGGGCAGGCTGGGCCCCGTAAAGTCCTCAGAAGCTGTGAAACTGATTGTGCAGGGACACCGCCTCTGCTGGGCTTGCAGGGTGTCGGGAGGATACCCCCAAGGCTGGCGCTGGGGTCTCTGGCATCCCACTCCCCCTCCACGAGCCTTGCTGTGCGGCCGGGGGGAGGATGTCGCCTCTCTGTGCAGAGACTCCCTGTCCTTGTGGGACCTCCATCGTGGGGAGGACCGTTCAGGCAAAAGGTGGAGCGGATGCTCCTCCCTCCGGGGAGTCCAAGCCCAGAGACTGCTCTCAGCACAGCCGCTGGGCAGGGCATGGGAGGAGGGCGGAGGCGCTGGGGATGTGTGGCTGTGCCCACCTTTCAGGGTCAGGGCCCTGGGCACAGAGGGGAAGCTGCAGAGCGTGGGGAGCTGACTAGGGTGGACAAGCCCCTCTGTCCTCCCGCCCCCTCCGGCCCCCACTCCTCACCTCTGCCTGCTGCTCTGTGTTGTCCAGCCCCAGCTGGTGTCTGCGTGGGCCCCTCCCCTCTGTGCCAGTCTCGCTTGGATGCTTGATCTCTCTGTCTCTCTCTCTCTGTTCCTGTCTCTTCCTGGCTCCTCCTGCTGTCCTCAGTGAAAGAAGCTTCAGGAAGCCTTCCCCTTGGGTGCCTGTGGGTTCTGGTCCTGGTTAGGAACCAGCCGAGCTGGCCTTCAATGCTGAGTGCATGCAGTGGCCCTGGGGTCTGTCATTCGGTGTGGGAGTCCTTATGCTTCGTCTCCGGGCCTGGGAAGTGGAGGCTGGAGCAGCCTTCTCTACAGCCTTGCCCCACCTGTCCCACACTGCTCCTGAGACAGCGGTCACACTCAGAAGAGGTCCCCAGGGCTATATTCGGGGTGTAAGCATGGCAGACCGCCTGCCTCGACCTGACCATTTTTACGATGCAGCCTCGATCTCGGTGCTTACTGGGTGCAGATGTTTTGTGTGCTTCTTGGAATAAGCACCGTGGCAGATTCTGTGGTTACGTTCACTTCTTACCGCTGAGCAAATGGAGGTTTAGGGAGGGTGAGTCGCTGGTGGAGCTGGGCTTGGGTACACGCTACAGCCAAGCCCAGGCGGCCCGCGCTCTGTCCCCATTGCCTGTGTGTGCTGCGGGCCTGCTGCGTTAGGTACACACGCCCAGGAGCACTCCTGGGCTTGCCCATGTGGCCGTGTAGGTTTCGCTGCCCACACAGACAGGGAGGGGCTGGGGTGGGGGTGGCAGGGCACCAAGTACACTGGTCTGTGTGCACGTGCCCACACACATGGGCACACGTGTGGGCACACGCATGCCATGAGGAAGGCGGAGGAAGGCACAGTGGCTTTCCTCTGGGAAGTTTCCTGCTTTGTGCAGATGGAGGCAGAGTCCACCCTCAGCTGGGCACTGCACAGGGACCCGGTGCTGCCTGCCCCCACGCCCGCCACAGTGCCCACACCCCAGGCCTGAGTTTGCGAGGCGGCTGAGAGCCCCAGGACCATCCCCGTCGGGCCCAGGCTGGGCTCCAGAGTGGCTGGCTTCGCTCTGCGGCCCCGCCCCTCCCGCCTGGGCTCCCGGCGCAGAACGCTTGCTTTTGTTTCAGTGTCTTAACTTCACTTGCAGTCAGCCACCCCGGCACCCCCTCGGGCGCGCCCTCAAGTGTGCCGAGTGTGGAGTCCTCTCTGCCGCCGATGCCACCTCTGACGCCACCCGTAACGCCATGTTAGTGCCTCTGCTGCCACCTCCCTCCTGGGCCCACCCGTGGGACTCTGCGCTCAGTCCCCTTCTGATTGTTTTATGTTTCTCTTTCATTTCTTCCTTTTCTGCCGTCCACTCTGGGTTTCTAGGCCACTCCTGTCCCACCCACTGCCCCCAGCTCCTCCTTCTGTCCTCCCCGCAGGCCCGCTCTAGGCCTGGCGGCACAAGGCACGGCAGGTGCAGGGCGTGGGGCCGGGCCTGGGCGCGGGCAGAGTGCAGCTGTGGCCGGGCCACAGTTGGGAAGGAGCGGTGGTCAGTCCCATCCCTCCAGGGCCCGTGTGTGTGGTGGGATGCAAGCTGCAGTTTGTTGGTCCTGGAGCAGAACCCCCCCACCACCCCTGGTGCTGCTGGCATGGAGCCCCAGACTGCCGATGCCTGGGCAGGGGTCTGTGCCCCAGGCACCCCCGCAACTCTGTGGTGGGGTGAGGAGACTGGGCCTGGCCTGCCTGATGGGAAGCCTCCCTACCTGTGAGTGTGCATGAGCCTGTGAGTGCATGTGAGCATGCATGGGAAAGCATGGCCGGATGTGTGTGTGCATGCATGCCACTCACTGTGTGCATTTGCACGAGTGTAACCAGGTGTGTGTGTGTCCATATGTGTGTCCATGAGTGTGCATCCATGTGGGAAAGAGCAGGATCGGGGTGTGCAAGCATGTGTGTGTGCATGTGTGCCACTGGGTGTGTGTGCATGTATGCATGCTAGTGTAACCAGGTGTGTGTGTCCATATGTGAGTGCATGAATGTGCATCCGTGTCGGAGAGAGCATGAACAGGAGTGTGAAAGCATGATTATGCATGTGTGCCACCAGGTGTGTGTGCACATATGCACATGTATAACCAGGTGTGTGCCTATGAGTGTGTGTGTCTGAGTGTGCATTCGTGTGGGAGCATGGCCAAGAGTGTACATGTGTGTGCCCATGTGAGAGCACTTGCTTTCATTTCAGCCTTTTAGTGTCACTTGCATCCAGCTACCCAGCACCCCCTTGGGCGTGCCCTGAAGTGCGCCAAGTGTGGAGTCCTCTGCTGCTGCACTTCTGATGCCAGAAGTGTGCAAGTGTGTGTGCATGTGTGAGAAAGTGCCTGGATGTGCCTGTGTGCAAGCGTGCTTGTGTGTGAGTGCAGCGTCTGTGTACGCATGTGTGAGTGCAGCCTGGTATGTGTGCAAGTGTGTGCATGTGTATGAGTGCTCCCTGCTGTTTGTGTGTGAGCAGAACCTGGTGTGTGTGTGCATGTGTGTGCATGTGCACCCTGGTGTATGTGTGTAGATTTTGTATGTGTACATGAGTGTACATGTGTGTGTGAGTGCACCCTGGTGTGTGTGTGAATTTATATGTACATGAGTGTACGTGTGAGTGCACCCTGGTGTGTGTGTGTGTGAATTTGGTGTGTACATGAGTGTACATGTGTGTGTGAGTGCACCCTGGTGTGTGTGAGAATTTGGTGTGTGTACATGAGTGTACATGTGTGTGAGTGCACCCTGGTGTGTGAATTTGGTGTTTGTACATGAGTGTACATGTGTGTGTGAGTGCACCCTGGTGTGTGTGTGTGAATTTGGTATGTGTACATGAGTGTACATGTGTGTGAGTGCACCCTGGTGTGTGAGAATTTGGTGTGTGTACATGGGTGTACATGTGTGTGAGTGCACCGTGGTGTGTGTATTTGGTGTGTGTACATGAGTGTACATGTGTGAGTGCACCCTGGTGTGTGTGTGAATTTGGTATGTGTACATGAGTGTACATGTGTGAGTGCACCCTGGTGTGTGTGAATTTGGTGTGTGTACATGTGTACATGTGTGAGTGCACCCTCGTGTGTGTGTGTTTGAATTTGGTGTGTGAGTGTACGTGTGTGAGTGCACCCTGGTGTGTGTGTGAATTTGGTATGTGTACATGAGTACATGTGTGTGAGTAAACCCTAGTGTGTGTGAATTTGGTGTGTGTACATGAGTGTACATGTGTGTGAGTGCACCCTGGTGTGTGTGTGAATTTGGTGTGTGTACATGAGTACATGTGAGTGCACCCTGGTGTGTATTTGGTGTGTACATGAGTGTACATGTGAGTGCACCCTGGTGTGTGTGTGAATTTGGTATGTGTACATGAGTGTACATGTGTGAGTGCAGCCTGGTGTGTGTGAATTTGGTTTGTGTATGAGTGTACATGTGTGTGAGTGCACCCTGGTGTGTGTGTGAATTTGGTGTGTGTACATGAGTATACATGTGTGTGTGAGTGCACCCTGGTGTGTGTGAATTTGGTATGTATACATGAGTACATGTGTGTGAGTGCACCCTGGTGTGTGTGTGAATTTGGTGTGTGTACATGAGTGTACATGTGTGTGAGTGCACCCTGGTGTGTGAATTTGGTGTGTGTACATGAGTGTACATGTGTGGGTGAGTGCACCCTGGTGTGTGTGAATTTGGTATGTGTACATGTGTATGTGTGTGAGTGCACCCTGGTGTGTGTGAATTTGGTGTGTGTACATGAGTGTATGTCTGTGAGTGCACCCTGGTGTGTGTGTGAATTTGGTGTGTGTACATGAGTGTACATGTGTGAGTGCACACTGGTGTGTGTGTGAATTTGGTATGTATGACTGTACATGTGTGAGTGCACCCTGGTGTGTGTGTGAATTTGGTGTGTGTACATGAGTACGTGAGTGCACCCTGGTGTGTGTGAATTTGGTGTGTGTACATGTGTACATGTGAGTGCACCCTGGTGTGTGTGTGAATTTGGTGTGTACATGAGTGTACGTGTGTGTGAGTGCACCCTGGTGTGTGAATTTGGTATGTGTACATGAGTGTACATGTGTGAGTGCACCCTGGTGTGTGTGAATTTGGTGTGTGTACATCAGTGTACATGTGTGTGTGAATTTGGTGTGTGTACATGAGTACGTGTGTGAGTGCACCCTGGTGTGTGTGAATTTGGTGTACATGAGTGTACATGTGTGAGTGCACCCTGGTGTGTGTGAATTTGGTGTAGAGTGTACATGTGTGAGTGCACCCTGGTGTGTGTGTGTGAATTTGGTATGTGTACGAGTGTACATGTGTGAGTGCACCCTGGTGTGTGAATTTGGTGTGTGTACGAGTGTACATGTGTGTGAGTGCACCCTGGTGTGTGTGTGAATTTGGTGTGTGTACATGAGTGTACATGTGTGTGAGTGCACACTGGTGTGTGAATTTATGTGTACATGAGTGTACATGTGTGTGAGTGCACCCTGGTGTGTGTGAATTTGGTATGTGTACATGAGTGTACATGTCTGCACCCTGGTGTGTGTGTGAATTTGGTGTGTGTACATGAGTGTACATGTGTTAGTGCACCGTGGTGTGTGTGAATTTGGTGTGTGTACATGAGTGTACATGTGTGAGTGCACCCTGGTGTGTGTGAATTTGGTATGTATATGACTGTACATGTGCGTGAGTGCACCCTGGTGTGTGTGTGAATTTGGTGTGTGTACATGAGTGTACGTGAGTGCACCCTGGTGTGTGTATTTGGTATGTGTACATGAGTGTACATGTGTGAGTGCACCCTGGTGTGTGTGTGTGTGAATTTGGTGTGTGTATGAGTGTACGTGTGTGAGTGCACCCTGGTGTGTGTGTGAATTTGGTATGTGTACATGAGTGTACATGTGTGTGAGTAAACCCTAGTGTGTGTGAATTTGGTGTGTGTACATGAGTGTACATGTGTGTGAGTGCACCCTGGTGTGTGTGAATTTGGTGTGTGTACATGAGTACATGTGTGTGAGTGCACCCTGGTGTGTGTATTTGGTGTGTACATGAGTGTACATGAGTGCACCCTGGTGTGTGTGTGAATTTGGTGTGTGTACATGAGTGTACATGTGTGAGTGCAGCCTGGTGTGTGTGAATTTGGTATGTGTATGAGTGTACATGTGCGTGAGTGCACCCTGGTGTGTGTGAATTTGGTGTGTGTACATGAGTATACATGTGTGTGTGAGTGCACCCTGGTGTGTGTGAATTTGGTATGTGTACATGAGTACATGTGTGTGAGTGCACCCTGGTGTGTGTGTGAATTTGGTGTGTGTACATGAGTGTACATGTGTGTGAGTGCACCCTGGTGTGTGTGAATTTGGTGTGTGTACATGAGTGTACATGTGTGGGTGAGTGTACCCTGGTGTGTGTGAATTTGGTATGTGTACGTGTATGTGTGTGAGTGCACCCTGGTGTGTGTGTGTGAATTTGGTGTGTGTACATGAGTGTATGTGTGTGAGTGCACCCTGGTGTGTGTGTGAATTTGGTATGTATATGACTGTACATGTGTGAGTGCACCCTGGTGTGTGTGTGAATTTGGTGTGTGTACATGAGTACGTGAGTGCACCCTGGTGTGTGTGAATTTGGTGTACATGTGTACATGTGAGTGCACCCTGGTGTGTGTGTGTGAATTTGGTGTGTACATGAGTGTACGTGTGTGTGAGTGCACCCTGGTGTGTGTGAATTTGGTATGTGTACATGAGTGTACATGTGTGAGTGCACCCTGGTGTGTGTGAATTTGGTGTGTGTACATGAGTGTACGTATGTGTGAGTGCACCCTGGTGTGTGTTTGAATTTGGTGTGTGTACATCAGTGTACGTGTGTGTGTGAATTTGGTGTGTGTACATGAGTACATGTGTGAGTGCACCCTGGTGTGTGAATTTGGTGTACATGAGTGTACATGTGTGTGAGTGCACCCTGGTGTGTGTGAATTTGGTGTACATGAGTGTACATGTGTGAGTGCACCCTGGTGTGTGTGTGAATTTGGTATGTGTACATGAGTACATGTGTGAGTGCACCCTGGTGTGTGTGAATTTGGTGTGTGTACATGAGAGTGTGTGTGTGAGTGCACCCTGGTGTGTGTGTGAATTTGGTATGTGTACATGTGTATGTGTGTGAGTGCACCCTGGTGTGTGTGTGAATTTGGTGTGTGTACATGAGTGTACGTGTGTGTTCACCCTGGTGTGTGTGTGAATTTGGTGTGTGTACATGAGTGTACATGTGTAAGTGCACCCTGGTGTGTGTGTATTTGGTATGTGAGTGTACATGTGCGTGAGTGCACCTTGGTGTGTGTGTGAATTTGGTGTGTACATGAGTGTACATGTGTGTGAGTGCACCCTGATGTGTGTGTGAATTTGGTGTGTGTACATGAGTACATGTGTGTGCACCCGTGTGTGTGTGTGAATTTGGTGTGTGTACATGAGTGTACATGTGTGTGTGCACCCTGGTGTATGTGTGAATTTGGTATGTGTACATGAGTGTACATGTGTGAGTACACCCTGGTGTGTGTGTGAATTTGGTGTGTGTACATGAGTGTACATGTGTGTGAGTGCACCCTGGTGTTTGTGAATTTGGTATGTGTATGAGTGTACATGTGCGTGAGTGCACCCTGGTGTGTGTGAATTTGGTGTGTGTACATGAGTGTACATGTGTGAGTGCACCCTGGTGTGTGTGTGGATTTGGTATGTGTATGAGTGTACATGTGTGTGAGTGCACCCTGGTGTGTGTGTGAATTTGGTGTGTGTACATGAGTGTACATGTGTGTGAGTGCACCCTGGTGTGTGTGTGAATTTGGTGTGTACATGAATACATGTGTGTGCGTGCACGCTGGTGTGTGTGTGTGAATTTGGTGTGTGTACATGAGTGTACATGTGTGTGAGTGCACCCTGGTGTGTGAATTTGGTGTGTGTACATGAGTGTACGTGTGTGAGTGCACCCTGGTGTGTGTGTGAATTTGGTATGTGTACATGAGTGTACATGTGTGTGAGTGCACCCTGGTGTGTCTGAATTCGGTGTGTGTACATGAGGGTACATGTGTGTGTGAGTGCACCCTGGTGTGTGTGTGAATTTGGTGTGTGTACATGAGTGTACATGTTTGTGAGTGCACCCTGGTGTGTGTGAATTTGGTGTGTGTACATGAGTGTGTGTGCACCCTGGTGTGTGTGAATTTGGTGTGTGTACATGAGTACGTGTGTGTGAATTTGATGTGTGTACATGTGAGTGCACCCTCTTGTGTGTGTGAATTTGGTGTGTGTATGAGTGTATATGTGTGTGTGCACCCTGGTGTGTGTGTGAATTTGGTGTGTGTACATGAGTGTACTTGTGTGTGAGTGCACCCTAGTGTGTGTGAATTTGGTGTGTGTACATGAGTGTACATGTGTGTGAGTGCACACTGGTGTGTGTGTGAATTTGGTGTGTGTACATGAGTGTACATGTGTGTGAGTGCACCCTGGTGTGTGTGTGTGAATTTGGTGTGTGTGCATGAGTGTACATGTGTGTGAGTACACCATGGTGTGTGTGAATTTGGTGTGTGTACATGAGTGTACATGTGTGTGAGTGCACCCTGGTGTTTGTGTGTGAATTTGGTATGTGTACATGAGTGTACATGTGTGAGTGCACCCTGGTGTGTGTGAATTTGGTGTGTGTACATGAGTGTACATGTGTGTGAGTGCACCCTGGTGTGTGTGTGAATTTGGTGTGTGTACGAGTGTACATGTGTTAGTGCACCGTGGTGTGTGTGAATTTGGTGTGTTTACATGAGTGTACATGTGTGTGAGTGCACCCTGGTGTGTGTGTGAATTTGGTGTGTGTACATGAGTGTACATGTGTGTGTGAGTGCACCATGGTGTGTGTGAATTTGGTGTGTGTACATGAGTGTACATGTGTGTGAGTGCACACTGGTGTGTGTGTGAATTTGGTATGTGTACGAGTGTACATGTGTGTGAGTGCACCCTGGTGTGTGTGTGAATTTGGTATGTGTACGAGTGTACATGTGTGTGTGAGTGCACCCTGGTGTGTGAATTTGGTATGTGTACATGAGTGTACATGTGTGTGAGTGCACCCTGGTGTGTGTGTGAATTTGGTGTGTGTACATGAGTGTACATGTGTGTGTGCACCCTGGTGTGTGTGTGTGAATTTGGTGTGTGTACATGAGTGTACGTGTGTGAGTGCACCCTGGTGTGTGTGTGAATTTGGTATGTGTACATGAGTGTACATGTGTGTGAGTGCACCCTGGTGTGTGTTTGTGAATTTGGTGTGTGTACATAAGTGTACATGTGTGTGAGTGCACCCTGGTGTGTGTGTGAATTTGGTGTGTACATGAGTGTACATGTGTGTGTGAGTGCACCCTGGTGTGTGTGCGTGTATGCATGCATGAGTGGAGCCTGTTGTATGTACATGTGTGTGTGAGTGCAATATGCTATTGTGTGTGAACGTGTGTGTATATGTATGAGTGTATATATGACCAGGCGTGTGCAAGCGTGTGTGTGAACATGTGAACATTGTGTATATGGGAGTGTTTGTACGTGAGTGTGTGTGTCTGTGTGTGCATGTGTGCCTGAGAGCAAGAGGCAGCCAGGGCCAAGGGAACAGCGAAGGACAGGTTCAGGGTCAGGGGCTGCCCTGCTGACCTTGGGCAGCCTCAGGGCCTGTGTATAGGGCAGGGCGCTGTGGGCTCAGGTGGGTGGGGCCTGTTGGCCTAGCATTCCCAGCCTGAGGGGTCATCTTGTCCATACCCTGCTGCTCTCAGCCCAAGGTGAGGGCTGGATCCCCAGACTCATACCCCATCCCCTCTTGCTTTGTTCCCTGAGCCAGGAACTAGGGGCCCAGAGTTTTAGGAGCAGTGGGAGAAAGGGCTTTGTACCCTGGCGCTGTGAGATGCGGGTGGGGCGAGGCTAGCCTGGGTGGGAGGGGTGAGCCCGGAGCGGGGGCAGCATCCACACTGGCCTGCCAGGCCCCCGGAAGTGCCAGTTCCTTGGTGCTAGCGTTGCCCTTTATCTCAGCAGGGATGGGGAGTGCCACCCGAGGCATGGGATGGGGGCTGTGGGATACGCCCCATCTCGTTCCATCAGAGAGAAGTGGGGGCCAGAGAATGTTGTCTGGGGAGTCACTCAGCCTCTCCCCCCACCCCCGGGCATCTACCTCTCCAGGCGGGAGCAGGCGCGGTGCAGCTGGGCGCTCCTGGGCCTCCCCTCAGCGGCTCCCGGGTGTTCTGGTTCCTTCCCACCACTCCCTGCATCAGTATTTCCCAGGCGGGAGCAGGCGCGGTGCAGCTGGGCGCTCCTGGGCCTCCCCTCAGCGGCTCCCGGGTGTTCTGGTTCCTTCCCACCACTCCCTGCATCAGTATTTCCCAGCCGCAGAGGCTGAGCCGCACTGTGGGGTCATCGACTGGTCCCCAGGCCCTGGGCCACCTGCCAGCTGCAGCAGATCGGGCTGTAGATGTCAGGCCTGGAGACCCAGCACCCTTTCGGGCAGCAGCGGTGGTGACTGAGGCAGGCAGTGCGTCTCCACGGGGAGGGAGGGCCGGGCCTGCACCTCTGCCCTCAGAACTCGGGTGAGGAATCCAGGGTCCCAGCTCAAAGAAAACCTGCTTTGGAAGGGAGGAGAGACCCTCCAGCTTACCGCCATGGGGGAAACTGAGGCCCAAGCCGAGGGCTCCTGCTCTGTGTCAGTCATTCCTTGGCCATGTCAACATTGATGGTGGTCACAGGCTCTGTGCCAGGTGCAGGGACACAGCAGTGAGCGACAGCCGGGGGCCCTGCCTGCTGCTGCAGCCTGGACAGGGAGGGAGCGGCACCTTCGTGGGCAAGGGAGGCCTCTCGGCCGCCTAAGTTCCCAGGCGCGGTGGGGTGGGGAGCAGGGGCAGGCTCTCCAGGGCCAGGGAGGGCGAGGGAGGTTGGGGGCCTCTAGCAGATTCGAGTTGTACAGGAAGAGGGGTCCCGTGACGCTGTTAGCGCCCATCCTATATGCAAGAGCAGGAGGAGCAGTGTGTGGCCAGGGCCACTGTGCCCTGTGAGCGGGGGAGCACTGGCTATGCGGAACCAGGAGCCGCCGTCCGGTGCTGTTCCAGGCTCTGGGCCTGCCCGTGTCTCAGCCATGGCTGGGTGGTAACGCCTGAGGCTGGGGCCAGGCAGATCACCCTGGATGGCATTGCTGGAGAAAAGCAGGCCCAGGCCTGGGGTGAGGGCCGGGTAGGGGAGAGGAGGAGAGTCCAAGAGGTGGGCGTGGCTGACTGTGCCCGCTGAGAGGTCCCGGGAGATGGGGACAGAGGTGTCCCTTGGGGGTTGGGCCCTGCACAGGTGCCCCGAGCTCGGGCTGGGAGCAGCATTGGTGGCTGAGCCATGCTGGAGGGGAACACGGCGTGTGGCTTTGGGGTCCTTGTCCTGGCAGACTTCAGGTTCTTCTAGCATCTCTCCTGCCATCCCTGGCACACCAGCTCCTGCCTGGCACTCCAACCCCACGCCTGGGCCCCCTGCTCCCTATTCAGTCCTCCAGCCCCAGCTGCCCTGCCTGCATGGTGACCCTGTGCAGGATGGGGGCAGGAGGGAAGCTGGCGCCAGCCCCCACCGGTGGTGATGAGAGTCCTGCAGGCTGTGGGGTCCCTGCGGGCGGGCACAGGACTTACCTCCCAAGCCCTCACCACTGCCGGGGCCCTGCTGGCTCTGTCTGTGTCCCCGCTGTGAGGACGAGAGCACAGGCTCAGAGGCCACACGTGGAGCCCAGTGTGGGGGTATGGGGAGAGGCCCAGGCCTTCACTGCTCCCAGGGGCAGGGTGAGGCCTGCGGTGGGGCTCCTGGAGGACCCCCTGGGAAAGAGGGTGGCACTGGGGCAGAGGCAGCAGGACTGGTCCTCAGGCAGGTGCCTGCTGGGGCCCAGGAGGCGGGGCAGAGCTGGCCCTGGAAGAGGAGGAAGCACCCGTCGGCCTGTCTGTCGCCATCTGTCTCTGTCTCTCTGATCCTCCCCTGCTGGCCTTGTCCATCCGTCTGTCCTCTATCTCATTCCCCCAAGCTTCTCTCTCCCTTCAGGTTTCTGAGTTCTGGGCTCCACCTTCCCCTCCCCACCATGGCCATCTTGCTCTGCCCTTCAGGGCCTGGACCCCTTGCCTGGGGCTATCTGAGGGTCTTGGACCAGGGCGGCATCCTTGCCCCACCCCACACCAGACAGCCCGCCCCCTCCAGCCTACCTCCCCTCCCCCATCACCTCCTAGACTGTCAGGAACCTGGGTCTTCCCCAAAGATCTCTTCCTCCTTGTCCAGCTTCTCAGGACCTTCCCCCTGGGTCCCCTGAGAGCCCTTGGGCTTGGGGAGGGGTGCTGGGACCTCAGTGTTGACTGCACTGCTCTTCAGCCTGGGGGAGGGGCTCCAGAGAGAGGAGGGGCAGAGGGTGGGACAGGAGGGGGAGCCCTGGGGAGGAGAGAGGGCGCAGATGCAGCCTGGGCGGTGGGGGATTCACCCCAGAGAGGATGTGCTGCTTGGCCCTGGCCCCCAGAGACAGAGATGGGGACTTGGGGCTGGGAGTTCCCCACCAAGGCCTGGAGATGCAGGTTCGGGGCAGGGCAGGGCGGCAGCGCTGACGCCCTCCGTCCCCAGGGCCTCCCTGTGGAGTTCCTGCGTGGTGCTGCCGCTGCTGGCGCTGACCTGGATGTCGGCCGTGCTCGCCGTCACCGACCGCCGCTCCGCCCTCTTCCAGATCCTCTTCGCCGTCTTCGACTCGCTGGAGGGCTTCGTCATCGTCATGGTGCACTGCATCCTCCGCAGAGAGGTGGGTGGGGCGGCCTCCGTGGGCCGGGCTCCTGCCGGGCCCTCCTGCTGGGTCCTGGGGCTGTGGAGGGGCCGCCTCCTTCCCCAAGGACCTCGGCAGGGAGATTGTGGGGAGGCGCAGCATCCATGGCCCCAACACATCTGCCGGCCGCCACGGTCACAGAGCGGGGCCTGCAGGTGAGCGTGTCCATCCCACTCTCGCTGGGAGCGGCCCGGCAGTGCAGCACCTTCCCAAGGATGCCCTGCACCCACTCAGTCCTGGCGGCGTGGGGGATGCAGGCATGAGGGGCTCCCATCCTCAAGGGGCCTACAGGATCGAGGGAGCTGGCAGCTGAAGAAGACAGCTTCCAGGGCAGTGGAGACTCCTGCTTCCGGCATTTTCTGGACCTTTCCAGAAGGTGTCACTAAAAGGTTTTCACCAAACCACATCCCAGCTACCACCTGGCTGGTGGCCCGATGGGGATGATCTTGTGAAGGCTGGGATGGGGGAAGTATGCACAGTGACCTCGGTGGACTGGGACGCCTGCTTCCACATCAGCGCCAGGAAGGCGGAGGCCCAGGAGCAGGCAGCCACCTCCCTCTCCCTGATACTCCTGGAGAGACGGCAGAGGGACTGTTGAAAACCACAAGGTTCCCAAGGACGAAGAACACGGGAGAAGCTGACGGCAGGGAGGCTGGCAGGCTGGGAAGCAGGACAAGGCGGGCAGCCCCAGCCGACTGGAGACAGGCCTCGGCCAGAGGCAGGGAGCCAGGCAGAGGGTGGCAGGAGTGGGACCCACCCCTCCCCGGGATCTCCGGCTGGCACAGGAGGCTCAGGCACGGGAGGCCTGGTTTCCCAGGCCCTACGTGACGATTTCCATCGCATTCTGGACTGATGAGGCTGCCCTGCTTGGCCTCCCCAGCCTGGGCCTCACTCTCTGGGCAGAGTGATCAGAGGGGCTCTGGACCGGGGCAGCTGGTGCAGCTTAAGATGGAGAAGCTGCCTGGAAACAGGTGGGAGCAGTAGGTGTGCTGAGCTGGGTCACGTGTCAGCCCAGGCCTCCCAGGCCCACAGCTCTGCGGGGAGGGGCGAACACCCCCCTGGAGGCAATCTGACTGCAAGGAAAGACAGGAGGAGGAAGAGCCGGAGTTCCCACGTCTACCAGTGAAACAGCTCCCACACCTGCCATCCACCAGTCAGGCAGTGCCCCACACTCCCAGCAGCTCCTGAGGAGGAGAGCAGGGCTCCCGCTGGAGCTTCAACCCAACCACACAGGGAGGAAAACAGCCCAACCCCAGGCAGCGTGGGGACCGAGGCAGCCCCTCCTTATCCTCACCTGGGAGAGGTTGCTCACCCTGGTGAGCACCACGTGGGCCGGGCCGTGTCCAGCAATGGACTAGTGTTAGTGATTCTCACAGCAGCCCCTAAAGCAGGTGCCATCCGCTCCGTTCCACAGACAGGGCAGCTCCAGGGAGCTCATCATGGGAGCTCCTCACCATGGCTGGGATTTAAGCCCAGGCGGTTGTCTAAGGCCACACTCGGCCCCCAGCGCCCGGCTTCCATGAAAGAAGAACAGCAGCCTATGAGAAAGGAACATCCGCAAAACAAAGAGCTTCATGGAAATGAAAACCAGAGCAGCTCCAAGCTCAGTAGGAAGAAAACAGAGGCAACGTCTCACAAAATAGGAAAGATGGAAACTGAAGAGATTTCTAAAAATCAGGAGAATCCCCAGCAGCCAACTGGCCAGCGATGGGAGCTGCAAAGGAGGCAGCGGAGAGGAGGAGCTCTAGGGAGGCAGAGCCAGGGCCGCCTGGAGCAGAGGCTGGCACTGGGGGCCTCAGATGCGCAAGAAGCCTCATGGTCGGCACATGGGGTGTGGGTAGAAGGGGACCGGTGTGCTCCCATGGCAGGTGGGCACAGCGGACACCAGGGCCAGTCTTGCCCAAAGCCCCCCTCAAGCTCCCAGCCCCTGCGTGTGGGCTCCGGGCTGCAGGGCCCTCAGGTTCTTGCCCAGAGAGGGCTCTCACCTGGGCCTGGTAGCAAGGGGCATCCAGCCCTACCCAGGCCCTCAGCCTCAGGGGTGGTGGCCAGGGCTGCATGGCATGCTGAGGAGGCGGGGCCAGGTGGAGGCCATGCCAGGCAGCCTGGCCGGCCCAGTGACCTGGGACACTCCTGCAGGTGGGCAGGTCAGTCCCTCGTCTGGCCATGAAGCCAGGGCCTCCTGGGCTGAGGCTGGCTTGGGCGTTCCTGGAGAGGGTCCCGGAAGGCCTTGGGGAGCCCCAGCTCCTCTGCACACCCACGGAGCACTTCCCTACCCGCCTGCGGGACCAGGCACACAGTAGGGGCTCAGCAGGCGTTTGTGGGGCAGGCCCGTGAGGAGAGGATGGCAGGAAGGCACACCTGCCGTGGCGGCCTGTAGTCCTTAGCTTGTGTCCGTGGGTCAGAGGCCACCGAGACCTTGGCTCCCAGGACTGGCCTTGCCTCTGACTGGCTGTGTGGCCATAGACAGTTCTCTTGCTGTTTCTGGTCCGTGGTCTCCATCTGCCTGATAAGAGGAGTGCTGGGCTGGATGTGCTCAGCCCCCAGCAGCATGAAGCAGAGCACTGGGTGAGGGAATGGGGCTGCAGGTCCGTGGGTGAGTGGGTGGGTAGGTGGGTGCCTGGAAGCCAGGAGCCCCAGCTTATCTTCTTTCCACCTCTGCCAACTTCTGTTTGGACACCTCCTCCAGGAAGCCTTTGTGCTTTCACCCCCACCCCCAACCAAGGATTCCCTTTATATGCTGTTACCAGTGGAGTGTCAGTGCACTGCCCAGAGCAGCCAGCAGGTGGCTGCCAGCCTCGGGAGAGACAGTGGACATTCTGGGATGACGTCCCCGGATAACCGGTCTTACCTCCTTGAAGCTCCCTGTCCATAAGCCGTGTGCTGGCCGCTGAGTAGGTCTTCCCATACAGCCCCTCCTATGGAGCCCACTGCCATCGTCACCAGTGTCCCCCCGAAGAGTGGGTGGCCGTGAAGGGCGAAACCCCCCTTGACAGTGTGTCGCTCCCAGTGGGGTGGCTGTGGGGAGAGGCAGATCTCGGTCCCTGGCACAGCACCCCACACCCCCGGTGGACACTCCCAGGGCAGGGCAGTGAGGGCCAGGCTTTCCACCTGCTCGGAGGAGGCAGCGACGTTGAGGCTGCCGGAGACGCGGCCAGGCCTGGGACATCTTCGGCCTTGCAGGTCTGGGCAGGTGCTTGCTGGCGGACTGACCCAGGACCTGCAGTTGCTCTCAGGGGCTGAGCTCTGTAGAGAGAATCCCAGACAGGAGAGGGGTAGGCTCTTCCCCGCTCCGGGGTCTCGTTTCCCCTTCTCCACCCAGAGGGTCATGACCCTGTAGACCACCGCCGAGGGGCCCCTGCCCTTTCCAAGACGCCCATTCCTCCTCCATATGCTGCTCATCTGATCTGGCCCTGGCGCAGGGTTGGGGCGTGCAGGGTGGGGCGTGGCTGCCACTGAGATGCTCGGCTCTCCCTCCCCAGGTCCAGGACGCTGTGAAATGCCGTGTGGTTGACCGGCAGGAGGAGGGCAACGGGGACTCGGGGGGCTCCTTCCAGAACGGCCACGCCCAGCTCATGGTAGGACTTGGGGCCTGGGGACTCAGGCTGCCCCACCCACCTTGTACCCCCCACCCCATGCCTCCAGAACCTTACTGTGCCCCAAGCTCCCCTAGGCCCCAGCAGCCCTGTTGGAAGGAGCTCTGAACCCAGTGTGCAGTTGGGGAAACTGAGGCTCGCCGAGTGGAACCCCTGGTCTAGGGTTTCCAGGTGGGAAGAGCTGAGCTGATGAGTTTAGGGGTCTCAGTGGAGGCTGGCGTCCACCCCACACTCAACCCTGCTGGCAGCAGCGCCTGTCTGGTGGGACACCACCCTCGGAGCATCCCAGTCCTCATCTCAAGGTGCCTCATCCTTACACGTCCCAGGCCCACCCTCATTGCCGTCTGTCCTCCACCCAGGACTGTCCTGCTCAGCTGCCACCTGCAGGTCCTACTCAGCCTGCCCATCCCCTGCTCGCACCCTGCGTGTCCCACCCGCTGCCTCCCTGGCGCTCTCAGGTGCTGCCCAGGTGTCAGCCCCTGCAGGGGTGGTGAGCCTTCCCTTCCTTGTGGCCACTGGCCGTCCTCCCTACCCTCTCTCTGGGCTCTCTGCCCTCCTCCTGCCCATCCTGGTGTCTTCAGCCCTGTGCTCTGCACACACCGCCTCCCCGCCCCCGCCCCCCGCCCTGCCACCTGTGCCTATGGCCAGTCCTCTACAGCACAGAGCTCCCAGGACATGCACAGGTTCTGGGAGGGCGGCCCAAGGGGTGGGCTCCTATGTAAGACCCTCCACAGCCCCTCATGGAACCTCCACCTCCGCTCCTCAGCCTCAGTTCTTTCTCCGCAGTCCGTGCCCTGCGGCTCAGCCAGGCCAAGGTGGGCTTCTTCTAGTCTCCAGCTCTGCCCCCATCCCCACCTGCCTCAGCAGCTGGGGCTGGCACAGGGGGTAGAGCCAGGCCCCCGTCCACCCTCCAGGCCTCGGGACAATATCCAAGCCCTGGCCTGGTCCTCAGCTGGACCTGCTCCTGCCCGAGTCCTTCACACATGCCTCCACCCCGTGCACTCCCACACGTCCCCTCCAGGGAGTCCTCCCTGACCCTTGCCCCATCGGGCCACCCATTTGGGCCTAGGCCGAGCCCCGGTGAACTCTGCACGGCTGGCACAGAGTTGGGTCCTCGGGGTGCCCGGCCACCTTACGGCACTCTCGAGGCTCACAGGCAGGGGTTGGGTAGAAGGCATGTCCCGCCCCCAGGTGAGGGTGAGGTCTTTCGGTGAGAGACGGCCACCTTGGCTCTTGGGTGACATCCAGGCAGGCCCCTCACTGCTCTGTGCCACAGCGTCTCCATCGGGCAGGGAGCAGGTACCGCCAGCGGCTACCTTGTCACTTTGGGACACGGCTTCCCCGTCCCCCGGTTTTCTCCTGGCCTGGCCTCTGACCCCAGAGGGAAGATTTTGTTGTCTTCAGCCAACCCGACTCCTGCATGTGCAGGGAAGGAACCTCCAGGTTTTCAGTGAAGGGCTGGCCTGTCCCCTGGAGCCCCAGGGCCCTGGAGAAGGACAGCCCCAGGCCTGGGCCACCCACTGCTGCCTCCCCAGCTGCCAGCCTCATGTGGCTGCTCGAGGGTGGTAGGTGCTGCCAGCCTTGGCCCCGAATTCCATGTTAGTCACCCCCGACTGCCTCTCCCTCGGCAGGCCCTGGCATGGGGCCCCCTTTGAGGGATGCGGGGACCAACGGGGAGAGTTCTGGTGCCGCAGGCCCAAGGCCGTTCCTGAGGCCTCGGGGAAGGGACCAGGCCAGAGGAGGCAGTAGGTCAGCATCTCCCTGGATGCCTTGGAGAGAGCATGTGTGTATCACACAAACAGGCACAACCACAGAAACACATACACAGAACACTCAGACTCATCTGTCACGTTTACAAACACAAAACGAATCCACACGTAAACACAGGGACATGCATTTACCCACTTACACAGAGATGTATCCATAAACACGTACGCCTCCTGACCCTCACACACATCCACCCAGAGATACAAACGCACGGACACAGGCAAGTGCGTAGGGGGGCGCGGTCGCCACACGGGCCCTGGGCTGTGGGTGTGGGCGGGGGCCCTCCTGAGTGCTCTGCGCACGCGCACACGCCCCCACTCCAGGGGAGTCGCTCACCGGGTCCCGCCATCTCTGTCCCGCAGACCGACTTTGAGAAGGACGTGGACCTGGCCTGTAGATCAGGTGAGCGCCCGACAGGTGAGAGGACAGTGCCGGCCCGGCCCCCTGCACGTCCCCACGCCATGCCTCTGTTTCTGCATCACCCACATCACCCATCCGGTCCACCCCTGCCACCCCCACCCACACCCAGCCTTACGGTCAGGCCCACTGGGCCCCAGGGGACCGCCCTGGGGATCTAGCTGGGGCAGCGGCCTTGGCCCCTGTGCCTCTCACCCCACCTACTCCCTGAGGCCAAAGGAGGGTCCATGGGGCACGATCAGAAGCTTCCAGGACTCTCCTGCTCAGGTGCCCGTGAAGCCCCTGGCTGCCTCCCCTGCCCACCTGGCATCTCCTCTCCCTCCGTCCTGGCCCCAGCGAGAAGCACAGCCCCACCCTTACTGCCCCTCCCCCACCCACATTCTGCCCGCCCCCTCCTGCCTGCCCCCCTCCAGCACATGTGTTCTGTGCCACCCTCATTTCCTCATTGCCAGTCCCAGCAGGGGCAGAAGTGGGTGGAGCTTTCAAGCTAGGGGGACAATGGGCAGCAAGAGGAAGGCAGGGAGAAGGACCCGCCATGGAGCCTGAGGCCAGTGCTGAGCTTCCTGGAACCAAGTGCAAAAAGAGAATGACTGCCCAATAAAGGAAGCTCCACCACCCAGCCCCAAGCATCAGACTGCAAGGGTCTGTTTCTGTCCCCGTCACTGTTCTGTGAACCAGGTCCTGAGGCAGTGCCAGGCGGTGGCTTTCTGGGCTGTGGAGAGGCCAATGGACCGTGCTCCCTCTGGTCATTTAGATATTTGAGGAGCACCTTCTCTAGAGACAGCCCTGGCAGAGGAGCTGGGACAGCCCCAGGTGGGGAGTGTGTGCTGCTGCCAGTTGGGCCCCTGGAGGGCTTCCCGGAGGAGGTGACATCAGGGCTGGGCTGAACGGGAGCTGGACAGAAAGTGCCTTCTGCCCCCTTGAGGTTTCCCCTATCCAGCCCCACAACCTCCCCTAGAGGTGACCCCAGTGCTTGGGACCTCAGTGGCTTTGGTGTGTGTGGGCTTCTCTGGGCCTCTGATTCCTTCTCATTCGTGCCCTGGCTGCGGCACCTTCTGGATCGCATGCAGCTAGTGGGTGCACCGTGAGCAACTGGTGCTGAGTGCCCAGGAGCTTCCTCGGAGGGGGAGGTGGGCGGGGCGCCAGTGCGGGTCCTGGGCCTGGGGGGAGCTCGGCTTTTATTCTGCCCCAAGCTGGGCACATGGGAGGGAGGCGCGCAGACTCCTCACGTGCCGGGCGCCCGTTCTGCCTTGTGGGGCAAAGCGGGAGGTGTGTGGGAGGTTGGGAGCCTCAGGGTCTGTGTGGGGTGGGGCGGCCTTGGGAGCATGTGTCCTGAGAACACCAGGGCCCTCTGGGTGGGGCATGGGAGCTGGTGGGGACGATGGTGGGCCGCTCTTGGGTGGACACGAGGGGAGGGGTGGGACTGAAGGTGGGCACAGGGCATTGCCGTCGGAGGTGGCGGACAGGACAGCCCCAGGAGCGTGGCCTGATGGGCTCTGAGGGGAATGGGAGGGATGTGTTTAGCAGAGTGAGTGACCCCTGGCTAGACAGCTCAGGGGGTGTGGGTGACCCTAGGGCCCGTGTGACTGGTGAAGTGGCTGAAGGGAGCAGCTGGTGAACATAGGCACCTAGGGCTGCTAGTGGCAGGGGGCACCCATCTGCCAGCCTGCACGGGGCAGGGCATGGGGCAGGCCAGGCTTCCCAGGAAGGGCCCCGGGGTCTGGATGTTTGGAGACTGGGGCTTGGAGAGAGGAGGGGTGTGGAGGGCAGGCACCCCTCTGGTAGGGGGCAGGCGGCTGGGCCGGGGTCACCTTGGGGCTCTCCGCCAGCAAGTGGGGGCTAGATTCACTGGCAGGAGGTCGGGGGGCAAACTGGAGATCAGGGTGGCTGGGCCGCTGCAGCTGAGCAGACAGAAGCAAGAGGTGTCCGGGTGTGGGATCTCTCCAGGGACCAGGAGGCCCCCAGGACGGAGTGGGGAGCAGGCAGAGGCCCGTGGCCCTGGGTCAGCGATGCAGGAAGGGCTGCGAGGGAGGCCAGGGCCTCGAAGCTGCACTCGGTACCGCTGGGACCCCCACTCGGCCCCTGATCACACCAGGCCCAGGGCCGTGGGTGTTGGGAGCACTGCAGGACTGGCTGGGCTGTGTCACAAGAACAGGCCGTTCTGCCATGTCCCTGTGCTTCTGGGCTCGAGGCCGCCCTCGCCTGCTCTTTTTGGCGCTGAGGAGGGCAGTGTGTGGGTGACAACCATTTGTCTTCTTGGGGGATGGCAGAGAGGGCCACCCTGCCTGGCAGCCTCATCTGAGGACATAGGAACCCTGGGGACCATAGTGCCAGGCACGGGTAGGTGGCACCTGCAGTCGGCCCTCAGATCGCGACCCAGTGGGACCTGGCCAGGGTCTCCCAGGAGGTGGTGGCCTCACAGGTCAGACTGGGGCCCCTCTCCCGCCGGGACCATCCCCCGCCATCCTCACTCCCACACCTGTGTCCCCCACACCTGTCTCCCCGCGGCCCCTGCAGTGCTGAACAAGGACATCGCGGCCTGCCGCACCGCCACCATCACGGGCACACTGAAGCGGCCGTCCCTGCCAGAGGAGGAGAAGCTGAAGCTGGCCCACGCCAAGGGGCCGCCCACCAACTTCAACAGCCTACCGGCCAACGTGTCCAAGCTGCACCTCCACGGCTCGCCCCGCTACCCTGGCGGGCCCCTGCCCGACTTCCCCAACCACTCGCTGACCCTCAAGAGGGACAAGGCACCGAAGTCCTCCTTCGTCGGTGACGGGGACATCTTCAAGAAGCTGGACTCGGAGCTGAGCCGGGCCCAGGAGAAGGCTCTGGACACGAGCTACGTGATCCTGCCCACGGCCACGGCCACGCTGCGGCCCAAGCCCAAGGAGGAGGCCAAGTACAGCATCCACATCGACCAGATGCCGCAGACGCGCCTCATCCACCTCAGCACGGCGCCCGACGCTGGCCTCCCCGCCCGAAGCCCGCCCTCACGCCAGCCCCCCAGCGGCGGGCCCCCCGAGGCACCCACTACCCAGCCCCCACCGCCCCCGCCCCCACCACCCCCGCCTCCGCAGCAGCCCTTGCCCCCGCCACCCAGTCTGGAACCTGCACCCCCCAGCCTGGGGGAGCCCGGGGAGCCCGCGGCCCATCCGGGACCCAGTGCAGGTCCCAGCACCAAGAACGAGAATGTCACCACCTTGTCCGTGAGCTCGCTGGAGGTGAGGGGGGCAGGGGTGGGCCGCACGCCAGCCAGCGAGGACGGGCTGCAGCAGCCAGGTTGCCCCTGCTGGGTGGGACCCCAGGCCATCAGCGGGCTGGGCTGTGCCAGGCTCCGCCTCCCAGTGGCACCCCACCCCCAACCCTGCTGGGCCCCTGTGACCGTGAGCTTGCAGCGCAAGTGCTGTGTATGTCTGTCATGTGGCCCCCGCTCTAAGCCTGGCAGGGTGGTCTCACCGCATTTGAGAGGGGTTCGGGGACCCACAGTCTGGACTACGGAGCGGGGCCTGCACCTAGCAGAGTCACTAATCCAGCCCGGACAGGCTGGCCGCATGCCCCTGCCTTGGTCTGCCTGGAGCCTGCCGCTGAGCCGGGCTCCCTCGACCCGCAGGATGTGGTGTCAGAGGCAGCCCTCCCACGGGATACGCTCCCACCACCTGGCTCCTGGCCTCTGGCGATGCTGCCCTGACTCCCTGAGTTCTCTGTCGGGATCCAGCCATGTGGCCCCGAGTTCTGGTCTCCTTGACCCTGGGGAGTGTCTCCCGGGCAGGAGAGCTGCACACCCCAGCCCAGCCCTGGTGCTGCCCCCTGACGCCAAGCGCATGGCTGAGGGAGCTGCCTCGGGTGGGGGACGGTCCTGGGGGCAGGCAGGCCCATCTGAGCTGGGAGAGTGGGAGGGTCAGGGCTTCTGCAGGTTCACCTGGCTCTCAGAGACCTCAGACTGATGCAGGATGGGAGTGGCCTGGGACATGCTCTCTAGCCCACCACTGTCATTGGGGCCGGGGCTACAGACTAGCTCTGTGGCCCTGGCAGCCCCGCCCTCTGTCCTGACCTCCCACCCGGGTCCTCAGTGTCTCAACGGAAGGGGCAGCCTACATGGGAAGCAGCGGGCACTGCACCCCCAGGCATGTCCCCCAGGTCTGGCCTGGTCCCTGAAGACAGGCGTGGGGTGAGCGGGTCCCTCGTGTCCTCAGTCTCAGGCAGGGAGAGGCGTGAACTTGACAGGAGATTTTAGGGACCCTCAGCGAATGGTCACGAACTCCTTCTCCCTGCAGCGGCGGAAGTCACGCTATGCGGAGCTGGACTTTGAGGTGAGTCCTGGTGTCCCCTCCCCAAACACTTGGGGCTGGACGTGCTGTGAGCCCCCCACACGGCCAGGGGCTCCCCGGGAGCCAGGGGTGGGGGTGGCGGGGCCTGTGGCCTCCTCCTGGCCCAGGACTCACCGCCCAGGCCCCTGCAGAAGATCATGCACACCCGGAAGCGGCACCAGGACATGTTCCAGGACCTGAACCGGAAGCTGCAGCATGCAGTGGAGAAGGACAAGGAGGTGCTGGGCCCGGAGAGCAAGGTCTGGAGGGCCAGGGGGGCAGGGCGGGGAGAGCCCTGAGGCCAGGCCACTGTCTCCCTTCTTCCCTGGCTCCGCCCACTCATCCTCTCAGTCGCCATTCATTCATTCATTCATTCCTTTGGCGGCCAGCCTGACCCTGCCATGCCGGACTCTGGCGGCCGTGGCCATGCTGGAGCTGAGCAGTCACAAGCCTGCTCCTAAGCCCGTGGGTCCAGATTGGGGTGGTGCCTCCAGGCTGCCCTCTTTGCAGGGACCCCTTAGCCTGACCTGATCGTGGGGGTTGCAGCCTCTGCCAAGACTGGGCAGAGTCTGCCCCTGCCACCGCCCCGCTCTGTTCTGGGCCCTTCCCCTGCCAGCCTCCCCTGTCCCCTGTCCCCCACCTCCCGTCCCTTCCTCACTGATTCGTGTCTGCCTGCTCCTGGCTCTCCCTCCGGGCCCCATCTCTCCTGCACCACCGGGCCACCCAGCAGCCAGAAAAGCAGCAGACACCCAACAAGCGGCCCTGGGAGAGCCTCCGGAAAGCCCACGGGACGCCCACGTGGGTGAAGAAGGAGCTGGAGCCTCTGCAGCCGTCACCGCTGGAGCTTCGCAGCGTGGAGTGGGAGCGGTCGGGCGCCACGATCCCGCTGGTGGGCCAGGACATCATCGACCTCCAGACCGAGGTCTGAGCGGGTGGGCGGCGGCCACACACTGGGCATGGAGGAGGGACGCCGCTCCGCCCGCTCCTGCCGCAGACGGGCACAGACACGCTCGCGGGCGGCGGGCCAGGCCCGCACCCCGGCCTCAGGGCGCTCGGACAGCGGCCAGGCACAGGGCCCGCAGTGCTGGGACCAGAGCCAGATGCAGGACAGGAGGCGGCCCGGCCAGCGGGCACAGGGCATCGGAAAGGTGCCTCAGACTCTGCCCTCCTCGGGCAAGGCCCGGCGGGCAGGTGGGCGGGCAGCTGTGGGCCGTGGACAGGCCCGGTGCAGCCAGCGTCCCAGGATGCCCGCCTGAGCTCCTGCTGCGGAGGACCAGCCTGCTTGGCCCGGCCGGCCTGGCACCGTTTTTTAAACACCCCCATCCCTTGGGAAGCAGCCAGCCCCCAACCCCTTCCAGGGCCCCAGGCCCCTCCTAGACCAGGTGGAGAGCACAGCCCTCCCACCCTCGAGGCCCCCAGGGGCAGGACTGAGCCCCTTCCAGGAAGAAGCAGGGGGGAATCTATTTTTTCTCTCCTTTTCTTTTCTTCAATAAAAAGAACTAAAAACCCACATCCTGTCTGTGTGCCCTTCTGTGCAGCCCCGTGCCCTGGCCCAGCCCTGGCTGCTGAAGTCTCCCGTGGGACCCGGTGCCCTGGGTGTTGGAGTGAAGTCCTGTGTGGCCCGGTGCCCTGGCCCAGCCCTGGCTTTTGGGGTGAAATTCCCTGCCTGGCCCTGGTGTCCCCTCATTCCCGGGCCAGGAGGCCAGGTGGGCCCTATAGCTCCTGACTTGCCCTGGGCCTCCTAGGCCAGCGGTGTGGCTCCCAAGACGTCCCCTCTCCCTGGGGCTCTGGGGACATTCAGGGAACCCCAAATGCTGGTGCCTCCGGCTCCCTCCCAAAGCTTCTCAGCACGTGAGCCTCATATTGCTCTTGGGCTCCTTGGTGCAAGCATGCTGGACTCCCCCTCGTACCTTGAGTCATGTTCAGGAGGGACAGCATGAGCACACCGATTCTTTCAAACAGTCTGATACGGTGGAAATGCCTGTGGGGGACGGGACTCCCAGGGATGGAGGAAGCCTCCCTCTCGGTGCCCCCACCTCCTTCCTGCCCACCAGGGGACCTGCCTTCCTCTGTTCCTGCCTCTTCCCTGGGGTAGGCACAGTTCTCGGTCCCCTCTTCATTGCTGGGGCACTTCCTGTCCCCAGGCCTGGGTTTCATCTGTCGGGGGGAGCATGGGGAGAACCTGCGAACACACCTAGGCCCTCCCCGCTGGCCCAGAAGGGGACCCCTCCTTCCCACACCCGCCTCCTTCCCTGGGAGCTTTGAGATGCGCGTCCTGCCTCCCTCTGTGTCTCCAGCAGGGGGCAGCCTGAGCCCCTGCAGGGAGCCTGGCTGGGGGAAGCCGCCAGGCTGGCGGGAAGGTAGAAGGGAAGGAAGGGCTCCCTCAGACTGTGCGCTCCACCCTGGAGGGCCCCAAGGCCAGGAGAAAACGCTGCACAGAGCTTGGGCCTGGACAGGAGTGATTCGCCATGCTGCAGAGGGGGCGACAGCCTGGCATCCCCCGCGGCCCCCCGCAGCCTCAACTGTGCGCTGTCACTCCTGACCCTTGAGTCCTCACCAGCAGAGAGGGTGGGGCGGAGAAGGTGCTTGGTGGGTGCCGCGACTTCTGTGACCGTGGTAATCACAGACGGTCACACGTGACCACGGCTGACTGCTTCGAGTGGGTGGACACGTGGATGACCGGGAGTGGGGCGGTGTGTCCACAGTGGCCCGGAGTCCCCGGGTCCCAGCAGTGGAGAAGCACAGTCCCTGGGCCGCAGATCTGAGCACCCAGGAAGACCAGAACGTTTTGGCGAGACCGGGCAGCACAACCTGGTGAGAACCTCGTCGAGCTACGTAAAGCTCCTTCGAACCGCTGCGTGCACGCACGCCTAGCTCTGCGGCAGGGATGCTAATGCGTTTTATGATGCCTCTCCTAGGACACATCACACCATCCTTCTTAACCCAGACAGATCCCACTCGGCACCAAGGTTTCAGATGAGAGGCTGCGGGCCGTGGTCCCTTCCTCATCTGGAGTTACGGAAGAAAGCTGGGAGGCCCCTGGGAGCAGCTGGAGAAAGTGCTGAGCCCCCAGCTCCCCTCTGCAGAAGGCGGCACAGAGCATGGGGCAGGCTCTGGAGGTGGGGCTTCCACTCAGGTCACCCCGTCCTTGTGGAGGGGCCAGAGCGGGTTCTTGGCCAGCTCCCTGACCTCCCGGCCCCACGCTGACACCCAGTGACAGGAGAAGCTGCAGCAAAACAAAACAACAAATAAGAAGGGACCCAAGTCACACACCCCTGCACCCAATGGGAGCAACTCAGGTCGGCGTGAGCCGCTGGGGTCGGACACACACAGTGACCAGGAGCGAGAGCAACTCAGTCAGCCTGAGCCACTGGGGCCGGACACACACAGTGACCAGGAACGAGAGCAACTCAGGTCAGCCTGAGCCACTGGGGCCGGACACACAGAGTGACCAGGAGCGAGAGCAACTCAGGTCAGCCTGAGCCGCTGGGGCTGGACACACACAGTGATCAGGAGCGAGAGCAACTCAGGTCAGCCTGAGCCACTGGGGTCGGACACACACAGTGACCAGGGAAACGGCTCAGTGTGTGGCCAGGGGCAGGGATTAGCCTGTGACCGGAATAAGGGTTTAGCCAGCAGCCAGAATCAGGGCTCAGAGTGTGGCCAGGGGCAGGGCTCAGCACAGTGTCCCCATGGCCAAGACTAAGTCTTCAGACAGGTCTCGTTTCACCTTCACTGTGGTCCTTCCCTCCCAGAAGGCCATGTCTGTGCCAGGAGAGGCCATATCCCACGTCCTGCCCAGCCCCAGTGTTCGCAGCTGCTCAGTACTCCATGACCTCTCACAGCAACATGTCACAGCAACTGCTTTTTCCGAGCAGGAAGCTGCATCCCAGGAGAGTCAGCAAACCTCCAGCTCTCTTGGGTCTGCCCCAGGCACCTTGTTGTGGGGAGCCCTGTGCTGGGCAGTGCTTTGGGCCAGAGGCCATGGAGATGCTCCAAGCTGGAACAAGGGCCTCTTCCCAGACTTCTGCTGCTTTCCCTCTCTGCTTCATCCAGCTGCTCAGAGTGATGTGCCCTCAACACTGAGCAAGGCAGGGACCATGATTGTGTCTGCAGGTGAGGACACCCAGACTCAGGATGGCTAGTGTCCCACAGGCAGCAAGAGCGAGGCTGCCCCTAGAACCCAGCTCTCCCACCTCAAATTCTCTGACCCTCCCCACAGTGGGTTGTCTTCTGGAGGGCAGCAGTGGCACATCCATCTGCCACTTCCTCCATCCAAAGCCACTTCTTTCCTGTGGAGTCCAGGGCTGACCACTTCACCAGAAAGGTCTTCCTGGGCCTGTGCTCACTCTATTGTCTTGGCCTCCTTGTACAAGTGCCGTCCTCCTCAGCAACTTGTCACTGGTGAGGCTGAGAACACCTTCTCTGCCACACTCCACCTGCCACCATCAGGTGGCAGTTCCCTAGGAAGAACTGTGGGGCTGCCACTGGCGGAGGTCACTGTGATTAGCCGGAGCACTGTGGTGGTCAAAGGTGGTGGTGACAGTTTTGTGGACAGATGTGGGGCTGGAAATATTGGTGATTGTAACGATGATGATGGTAATGGTGGTAGCAGTGCTGACGGCAATGATGCTTGGGATGATCATGGTGATGGTGACGGTGATAATGATTAAGATGGTGGTGGTGGTGATGGTGACAGAGGTAATGATGGTGGTGGTGGTGACAGAGGTAATGGTGGTGGTGGTGGTGATGGTGACAGAGGTAATGGTGGTGGTGGTGATGGTGACAGGGGTAATGGTGATGGTGACAGGGGTAATGGTGGTGGTGATGATGGTGACAGAGGTAATGGTGGTGGTGGTGGTGACAGGGGTAATGGTGGTGGTGATGGTGACAGGGGTAATGGTGGTGGTGGTGACAGAGGTAATGATGGTGGTGGTGATGGTGACAGGGGTAATGGTGGTGGTGGTGGTGGTGACAGAGGTAATGGTGGTGGTGATGGTGACGGGTAATGGTGGTGGTGGTGATGGTGACAGAGGTAATGATGGTGGTGGTGGTGGTGACAGAGGTAATGGTGGTGGTGGTGATGATGGTGACAGAGGTAATGGTGGTGATGGTGATGGTGACAGAGGTAATGGTGGTGGTGATGGTGACAGATGTAATGATGGTGGTGGTGGTGGTGACAGAGGTAATGGTGGTGGTGGTGGTGACAGATGTAATGATGGTGGTGGTGGTGGTGACAGAGGTAATGGTGGTGGTGGTGATGATGATGGTGACAGAGGTAATGGTGGTGGTTGTGATGGTGATAGTGACAGAGGTAATGATGGTGGTGATGGTGACAGAGGTAATGATGGCGGTGGTGGTGGTGACAGGGGTAATGGTGGTGGTGGTGATGGTGACAGAGGTAATGGTGGTGGTGGTGATGATGATGGTGACAGAGGTAATGGTGGTGGTTGTGATGGTGATAGTGACAGAGGTAATGATGGTGGTGATGGTGACAGGGGTAATGATGGCGGTGGTGGTGGTGACAGGGGTAATAGTGGTGGTGGTGATGGTGACAGAGGTAATGATGGTGGTGGTGGTGACAGAGGTAATGGTGGTGGTGATGGTGACAGGGGTAATGGTGGTGGTGATAGTGACAGGGGTAATGGTGGTGATGGTGATGGTGACAGAAGTAATGATGGTGATGGTGATAGTGATGGGGTAATGGTGGTGGTGGTGATGGTGACAGGGGTAATGGTGGTGATGGTGATGGTGACAGAGGTAATGATGGTGGTGGTGATAGTGACAGGGGTAATGGTGGTGGTGATGGTGACAGGGGTAATGGTGGTGATGGTGATGGTGACAGAGGTAATGATGGTGGTGGTGATAGTGACAGTGGTAATGGTGGTGGTGATGGTGACAGATGTAATGATGGTGGTGGTGATAGTGACAGGGGTAATGGTGGTGATGGTGATGGTGACAGAGGTAATGATGGTGGTGGTGGTGACAGAGGTAATGGTGGTGGTGATGGTGACAGGGGTAATGGTGGTGGTGGTGATGGTGACAGAGGTAATGATGGTGGTGATGGTGACAGGGGTAATGGTGGTGGTGATGATGGTGACAGAGGTAATGGTGGTGGTTGTGATGGTGATAGTGACAGAGGTAATGATGGTGGTGATGGTGACAGAGGTAATGATGGCAGTGGTGGTGGTGACAGGGGTAATGGTGGTGGTGGTGATGGTGACAGAGGTAATGATGGTGGTGGTGGTGACAGAGGTAATGGTGGTGGTGATGGTGACAGGGGTAATGGTGGTGATGGTGATGGTGACAGAGGTAATGATGGTGGTGGTGATAGTGACAGGGGTAATGGTGGTGGTGGTGATGGTGACAGAGGTAATGGTGGTGGTGATGGTGACAGGGGTAATGGTGGTGGTGGTGATGGTGACAGAGGTAATAATGGTGGTGGTGATGGTGACAGATGTAATGATGGTGGTGGTGATGATGGTGACAGAGGTAATGGTGGTGGTTGTGGTGATGGTGATAGTGACAGAGGTAATGGTGGTGATGGTGACAGAGGTAATGATCATGGTGGTGGTGATGGTGATGGTGACAGAGGTAATGATCATGGTGATGGTGATGGTGACAGAGGTAATGATCATGGTGGTGGTGATGGTGACAGAGGTAATGGTGGTGGTTGTGGTGATGGTGATGGTGGTGGTGACAGAGGTAATGACGGTGGTGGTGGTGGTGATGGTGGTGAAGAGTGATTGTGGGTGCTATCGATGTCCAACACAGCAGCCATCACAATTTCCGTTGTGATGATGGTGCTTATAGGTTTGGAAATTATCTTACCAGCTTAATCTGTTCCTCACCCCTATAAACTGGAAGTGTCTGAAGGATGGATGGGTGGATGGATGGGTGAAAAGTTGGGTAGGTGCATAGATGGATAGATTGATGAATGGATGGATAAATGGGGGATGGATGGATGGGTGATGAATGAATGGATAGGTGGACGTGTGGATGGATGAATGGGTAGATGAATGGATGGGTGGATGGGTGAGTGGATGGATGGGTGGATGAGTGGGCAGATGGCTGGGTGGTTGGATGGATGGATGGATGAATGGATGGGGGATGGGTGGGGGATGGATGGATGGGGGATGGATGGGGGATGGATGGATGGGTGGATGGATGGATGGATGGGTGGGTGGATGGGTGGGCGGATGGATGGGGGATGGATGGGGGATGGATGGGGGATGGATGGATGGGGGATGGATGGGGGATGGATGGATGGGGGATGGATGGATGGGCGGATGGATGGGGGATGGATGGGGGATGGATGGGGGATGGATGGATGGGGGATGGATGGGGGATGGATGGATGGGGGATGGATGGATGGGTGGATGGATGGGGGATGGATGGGGGATGGATGGATGGGGGATGGATGGGGGATGGATGGGGGATGGATGGATGGGGGATGGATGGATGGGTGGATGGATGGGGGATGGATGGGGGATGGATGGATGGGGGATGGATGGGGATGGATGGGGGATGGATGGGGGATGGATGGGGGATGGATGGGGGATGGATGGATGGGTGGACGGATGGGGGATGGATGGATGGGTACATAGAAGAAAGGATACATAAGGACAATGACTAGAGTCTCTGAGTCACCTGGAGGTGGAGCAGACAGGAGTGGCAGCCACCCAGGCGCTGTGCGTCTCGTCAGCACCCACACTCCTGGGATGTGGAGGAAGCTCCTTCGCACCTAACTCCTATCTTCTCATTCCCCTTCCTGTCACCGACACAAACAGTGCCAGAAGAGGAAGGAGGCCTAAGAGGCTTCCCCACCCCCTGCACAAAGCGTCTTTGTCTCTAGGCAGGCCGGGGCTCTTTCTGGCAAGGCCCTTCACAGCCACCTCTCTCACCCCACTTCCCTGGCCCTGATCCAGCGTACTAGACCTTGCCATCAGGAAGTCCTTCCTCGAGTCTGACCTGCATTCCTTGTGCTGCAATGTGAGGGCCCCTGCTCCCTTCAGCAGACTCTGCCCTTCCGTTCTCCCTCTTCCCCTTCCTCCATCCTGACCACCCACCCACTGTCTGGGCTGCGCCATGAACATTTAGTGGGGCTGTCCCCTGCCCTCTCGTGGTCTCATTCAGGATGAAGGCCAGATCCTCCCGCTGGGCCCACCCACCTCCCCAGGCCCTGCTTCCGATGGGGTTCGGCTCCAGAGGAGCAATGACATAGTGTGTGTCCTACTCCAGGACTTGTTCCGGAACCTTCCATCAGTCAGGAGTTCCCTTTTCAGCCCTGCTGCCCGCACTGCACCCCACCCCCCACCCAGCTCCCAGATCTGTCCTGAAACAGGAGGCAGGGGAGGCATCTGAGTGGGAGTGCAGGGCATGGAGAGGCCTGGGCCTGGAGGTGCTATGTCCGGAGCACAGCGCCTGGAGGGTCCTGAGGTGACAGTGCAGCTGGTGTCTCACACAGGCACTGTCCCACCCCTCCAGCTGCTCACTGCCCTGGGAGGTGAGCAGGGTGCAGAGGGACCAGGCAGCCCTCTTGTGAACGGCGCCATCTCCCCAGCCCTGCTAGAGCCCCACAGGCTTCTTGGCTCTGAGGCATGACCCTGGGGAGGGCTGAGCACCTGCCTGGAGGCCCAGACCTGGGAGGGCAGACGCGAGAGGGGCCGCGGCCTCCACCACAGCCCTGCTCTGCAGCCTGCTCCCTGCAGCCCGGGGGCTCTCAGACCCCCGCAGTGATGGTGCGGGCCCCTCTGAAGACCCCGAGTGGCACGCCACAGCCCGTCTGGCATCCTGTGCCTCTGGCCGGGTCAGCTCAGAGCAGCCCCTGGAGGGACCCAAAGACAGGGGAGGCTCCTCCCAGGGTGCCTGGCCACCGAGGCCCGCTCCTGGCCCTGCCTCAGACCCTCCCTTTCTGGACCTCAGTTTCCCCACTGGTGCCAGCTGAGAGCCCTTCCAGGGCCAGCAGTCTGTGACTTGGCCCTCGCTTCTCAAGGTGTCGGAAGCAGCGGGCTTGGGAGTATCCTGTCAGGTCCTAAAAATAATCGGGAGGGAGGAACATCTCCGAATAGCTGATGAACGTGAGAGCCACCCGCCCCACGCGCAGCGGAAACTCCTCCAAATAAGGCCTTGGCAGAGCCGGAAGCCTGCACCACCACCACTCACGTCAGCGGTGTTCCAGAACGTTCCCCCCCAGTGCCAAGGGGTCTCCTCCAGAGGGCCAGTGGCCGGATGGGAGGCCTGGGAAGCCGGGCTCATTCTAAACCCCTGGAGGCCACTGAGGGATGGCAGCCCTTCCCGTGAGAGGCCCTGGAATTTATAATTATGAAAGCTAAGCATTTCCTAGCCTAGAAACTTATATTTAAAGGTACAGAATCTTAGAATAATCAAATTCAGACTCTTCCCCAAATCGCAGAGAACACTGACACGAAAGGGAGTGCCCCTGCCCGGCCCCCAGGAGAAGCAGGGACCCCACCTGAGGCCAGGAGGCAGCCTGGAACCCTCCAGGCCAGCCTCTGGGGGAACGAGAGATGGCTCCCAGCTGTCCCAGGAAGGCAGAGGAGGTGTCGCTGGGCTCAATATGGCTTTCTGGGAACACCATATGGACCCCGCCCAGGAAGGAGAGGCGGGGGGGAAGAGCAGGCAGAACCGCCATCAGCAACCTCCTCGGCCCTTCCCAGGAGTTCCGGGGTGGGGGCGGCCTGCAGGCCCGGGTTCCAGGGCTGCTCGGGTGCGGGGCCTTCAGGAGCCCGTCCCTCCTGCCTTGTGGTGTGCACAGGGGTGGGGTGCCCCTTCTCTGCCCACCCTCTGCCTCTCCTCCATGTCCTTCCTCATCTTTCCCTGCCCCTGCCGAACCCGAGGGGAAGCTTCTCATGGACTCCACCCAGTTCCTCTCCCAGGCCATGCTTAACCTCCCAGAGGGACAAGGGTGTGCCTTGGGCACCAGGACAGGGAAGAAGAGGGAGGGACAGGTCTGGAGGGAGCGAGGAGCGGGCATAGTCTGGTGACAGGACCTTGAGAGTAGGCAGGGAGGGGTACAGAGCAGGGACAGGAACTCCCACCCTTGAAGGCTTCCTGGAGGAGGGGACCTGGCTGAGCCTGGAGGTGGTGGAGGTGGGTGGTAGTTGGCACCCATGTAGGGCCAGCCTTGGAGGCTACTGATGGCACCAGTGGTCGCTGAGCCAAGGCTGGTGGCATGGGCAGCGTTGGTGGCATGGGTGGCATGGGCAGCGTGGGACGGGGCTTGTACCCCTTGGAGGTTCAAGAGATTCAGGCTCGTAGCCAGAGACCCCCTCCTGCTGGCATGGAGGAAAGGGCTCAGTGCTCAGGCCCCATCCCAGGGCTGCCATGGGGGATTTGTCTCTCGGCCCACCCCAGGTCACTTACACGTTACTACGACAGCATGTGGCCAGGGTCACACAGCTGGGGCCTGGACCACTGCTTGGCCAACCCTAGAAGAGTCCGGTCCTGCCCCCACCCGACTCTTGCCATCCTGCAGGCAGTCTGCGCCTGTGGCTGCCAGAAGCTCTCCCCACCCCAAAGCTTGGTGCTGCCTCCCTCTGCTGTCCCGGCCTCGCCCCCTCCCTGCTGCTGAGTCTCTCCAAAGCCACGTGCCTTGTGGCAGGCTTTGGCGGGGCCAGGCAGTTTCCTGCAGGACAAGGGTCCCCCGAACCTGGCATGTACATGGGGTGTGCTCCAAGGAGGCTTTTGTCAGCATCTGACAGCTGAGAAGTCTGGGAGGGCCCCTGGGAAAGAGGCCACAGAGTATCCTGGGAAGGAGCCACAGACACCTGCCCCTGCCTCGGGGTGCGTGTCTGCAATGCGCCAGGAACAGGCAGCCGTTGGGGGAGAGGGGGGCAGATTGAGATGAGCAGGCCTGGTGAGGAGAGGCAAGGCGGAGGCCAGGCCGCGGGGCCAGGCTGGGGACTGACAGCCACGTGCAGAGGCCACGGGGCCAGGCTGGGGACCGACAGCCACATGCGGGGGCCGCGGGGCCAGGCTGAGGAACGACAGCCACGTGCAGCAGCCTCGGGGCCAGGCTGGGGACCGACAGCCACGTGCGGGGGCCGCGGGGCCAGGCTGGGGACCGACAACCACGTGCAGGGGCCGCGGGGCCAGGTTGGGGACCGACAGCCGCGTGCGGAGTCACGTGTGGAAGCAGCGGCTGCTCGCATCTCCTGGGTGCCATTGGTCTCCATGGCCCACGGGTCTCGATGCAGCACGTCCCGCGTAGGCGCCAAGCTTGCAGAGACCATGCTGGAGGCTCACGGACTCCTAGTGGAAGTTCCCAGAGAAGGGGACCCCAGTGTAGACCAGATAAAGCACAGAATGGTTTGTACCCTTACCCATGGCTCTGATGAAGGGGATGAGGGACAGTGATGCACGCCTTGGTAACAACCACCCAGCACAGAAGAGGAAACTGAGGCACAGAGTGAGTAGGTGACTTGCCCAGAGTCACAGAACTAAGCCGGTGGTGAGATTCGAACCCAGGCGTCCAGGCTGTGGTGGCAGTGCACTTAGGCATCTGGTCAAAACGTCTCTGAGACAGGTCTCCAACAGCTCAGAGGTTTATTTTGCCAAGGTTAAGGGTTAGGACCCATGACACAGCCTCAGGACGTCCTGAGGACAGGTGCCCAAGGTCCTGGCATACGGCCTGATTTTATACATTTTAGGGAGACTTAAGACGTCAATCAATACACATGACCTATGCACTGGTTCTGGAAAGGTGTGACACCCTGAAACAGAAGCTTCCAGGTCATAGGTGGATTTAAAGATCTTCGGATTCACAGTTGGTTGAAAGAGGTATTATCTGCAGACCTGGAACCAACAGAAAGGAGTGTTTAGGTTACGACAAGGGGCTGTGCAGACCAAAGCTATTATGCAGATGAAGTCTCTTAGGTGGCCGCTCTCAGAGGCAGTAGATGACAAATGTTTCCTATTTTACCTTTAAAAGATGCCAGGCCAGACTCTCAGCTAATGTCTTCAAGGTCAGAAAAAGACCTGGAGAGGGAAGAGAATTCTCTACGGAATGTAAATTTACCCCACCAGAGACAGCCTTGCAGGGCCATTTCAAATATGTCGAGGAAATATACTTTGGGGTAAAATCCTTTGATTTCTTCCAGGACCTATTGTCATGTGATGCTATACTACAGTCAGGTTGGAATTTGGTGTCTTATTTCTACAAAGAGTCTGTTTGGTCTGTCTTAAGATTTCTGTTTAATGTGAATGCTGATGAGTTCTGTGCCTGAATTCCAAAGAGAGGAGAGTATCATGAGGCATGTCTGGTCCCTCCTTCTCATCATAACCCGAACTCGTTTTTCTAGGTTTCTTTGGAATCCCCTTGGCTAAGAGGAGGGTCCGCTCAGTTGGTTGAAGGGCTTAGAATTTTATTTTTGGTCTACACTGGGCATCTGTGCAGTAGGTATTTGTAATGCTAGAGTATTCTCAGGGAAAAAATAGAGCAATTTCCATTTCCAAAAACCAAACAAGAAGGAAGACCTCATGTTGACGTATTAATTGTCTGGGCCTATTTTAAGTGCTGGCCAAATGAATTTTGAGTGCAGGCCGGGCCCTGACACGGATCTCAGGTGGGAGGCACCCAAAGCTTCCTCAAAGCCGCACTGGCTCCATGTGCCCCGGCCCTCTCATGTTCCCCGAGCTCACAGTGGAGAGGCTGTGCTGTTTCCGCTGGGTCCAGCACCTCCAGCCCCAGCTGCCTCCCTCCCCATCAGCTCCTAACGCGGTCTTTTACAGCAGGCCTCTCCCTCTCTCTACACTCTCCAGCGTATCTCCTTAAGAGTCCCTCTCATCAGCAACTAACTACAGAGCTATTCAGCCTTTTTATTTCTTTTTGAGTCACTTCCAGTGCATTCTGCTCTTCTGAAATCCAGCTGTTTCAACTAAGTTTTCAAGCGTGTTGGAATCACACTGCTCCTAACACGCTCTGATTTCTGATGCGTCTGTAGTGGGGACCCTTTTGTTAGCTCTAACACGGCGTGAATTGTGCCTTCTCTCTTTTATGTTATTCAACTTGCTTGTGTCATCGTTCGCTTCAATGAACAAACGTTTGCCTTTGTGGCTCCCCCGTGTAATCCCCCCACCCCTGGTTCATTCATTCCTGCTCCGACCTTTATTACCTCCTCCTTTCTTCTTTGGGTTTATTAGGAATGAAAATAACGTTTTATGCTGAATGCTGAGCACGTGAACGTTTGGCCTTTGTTACTGTCTAATAGAAGCACTTTAGGCTGCAGGTCTCTACCGTGCGGCTTTAGCAACTCTCTGAAAGGTTCCTAGTTACTGTTTCCATTACCCGTCAGTTGCGCTGGTTTTTAAATGTCCGTTATGATTGCTTTCTTGGCTGTTGTTTTATTTGTGTTTTTAAAGTGCCAAACCATGGGATTTAAGAGCTCTATACTTTTGTGATTTCTAACGTAATTGTGTTGTCATAAAATATAATCTATATGTGAACTGCTTTGTTGCATAGTGTGTGACCAATTTTTATAAATATTTCATACCTCTTACAATTGCTGAGTGCGTGGTCATGTGTGTGTTAGTTAAACCAAGCTGGTGGGTTATACTGCTCAAATCCTCTGTATCCTTGCTGATGCAGGGCAGGTGAGCCTCCAGAAGTGCGGCTTAGCCTGGGCGGGATCTTGGCTTTGTTCAGCCAATAATCTGAAGGCAAGCCGGTGGTATTAGAAGCAACTTTGACTGAACTGGCCGTGTACAGCAGCAGCAGAGGGCCCCTCGCAGAGCAGGGCTACCCCACAGGCAGTGAGCCCAGAAAAGCAGCTCAAAGGCACTTTCGCAGTCGTAGTTATAATTAAGGGGCAGATTATGCAGAAATTTCAAGAAAAAGAGTGGTAAATTCCAGGTGGGCGGGCCACTGCCGGGGAAAGGGGCACTGAGTTCTGGGTTGCCATGGCAATGGTAAACCGACAGGCACACGGGTGGGCGTGGGTTCTGGAAAGGTCTTCCTTCCCTGTCCCTCTTTTAGCTAGTCCTCAATTTGGTCCACTATCTGAGGCCTGCCTCCCACCTCACTGTGATATTGTGAAATATATATTTAGTCTTCATCCGCGTTTCCTGACATACAGCTCCTGAGTGTCTTGCAATCTTCAGAGTGACAAGCGTGTCTTTTGTATGTTAATGAGATGACTGGTGGCCCTGAAGTAGCTTCAAGGTGGGGCTGGCCACTGGAAAGACCAAGAAGGATTAGAGGATTGGGACTTGCAGCTCCACCCCCCACCTCCAGGCAGGGCGAGAGGCTGAAGGTTGTGTTGATCACCAGTGGCCAATGATGTAATCAATCATGCATATCTAATAAAGCTTCCATAAAACCTCAAAAGGACAGGGTTCAGGGAGCTCCCAGATAGCTGAACACACGCAGGTGCCTGGAGGCAGCGCCGGGAGGACCTGGGGGCTCCGCGCCCTCCGGGTGCCTGCCCCGTGGGTCTCCTCCCCGTGCTGTGCCTCCGCACCTTCGTCACAGCCTGGTTCAGAAATGGGTAAACTCAGCTTGGTGCGTCCCTGCATCCTGTGAGTTGCTCCAGCAAGTCATCAAAACTGGGAGGGGGCCGTGGGAACCCAGAGTCATGGCAGGTGGGTCAGAAGCACAGGCCACACCCGGGCTTGCAATTGGCATCGGAAGTGGGGCCATGTCGTGGGACTGAGCCCTCGACCTGCGGGATCTGATGCCACCTCCAGGTGGACGGGGTCGGAATTGAATTGAGGACACCCAACAGGTGTCCACTGCAGAGTCACTGGGTGTGTGGCAAGCACCCCCATGGCTGGCCACAGAAGCGTCCTGTGCTGGATGGAGAATGTGAGTAGGGAGTAAGAAAGAGCTTCAGTCTGGATTTCCTGTTGCTTATAACTTTCAATTATTTTGAATCTACTTGACCTGTCAAGAACTGGAAAAAACAATTATTTTGAATCTACTTGACCTGTCAAGAACTGGAAAAAAGTACTGAAATTTCCCACTATGATAGTAGACTGTTTCTTTTTTTCTTTGTAATTCTACCAAATTTTGCTTTGTATGTTTTGAGGAGTACGAGTTCAGAATTATTGTATGTTCCTGGAGATTTGAATTTTTATCATTTTGAAGTAACCGTCTCTTTCTATAATTTTTTTTTCCTTAAAGTCTATCTCATTTGCTATTAATATAAATGCCCTCATCGTCCTTTGTTACATAACCTGTTTGTGGGTATATTCTCAAATTCTAGGTATGTCTCACGTGAGAGTGTACAACTGGACTTTTAAAATGCAGTCGGAGAATGTGGCTTTTAACCTTTTGCTCCCCGTCTTCGGGTGGTGGCTGCTGTGTTTGCATCTGGTACTCTGTCTCAGGGCCGTCAACGCCCTACTTTTACTATGCTTGAAAAAAATCTCCTTTCTCACCTGGTCATGGCGGCTCAGACCTGTAGTCTCAGCACTTTGGGAGCCTGAGGTGGGAGGGTTACTTGAGGCCGGAAGTGTGAGACCAGACAAATCAACAAAGTGAGATCCTGTCTCTCTCGAAAAAAAAAAAAACCACAAAACTCCTTTCTTGATTTTTCAGTTACTGCATTTTGAAAATAATTCTTTCTTTCTTTATTTTAGAGACAGTATGTCACTCTGTTACCCAAGCTGGAGTGCTGGAACGCAGTGGCACAATCATAGCTCACTGCAGCCTCAAATTCCTGGGCTCAAGCGATCCTCCTTCCTCGGCCTCCCAGCGTGCTGGGGTTGCAGGCGTGAGCCACCGTGCCTGGCCTAAAGTATTTATTTTTAACGCAGTTTTACCTTCTGTGCATATGGAACTCTCACAGATTCCTTCTATTCCTTTTCAGCTTACCTTTGACATTTTGCCCATTATTTAACCAGGTCTAAAATGCATCGGGATGTGAACGCCCTTTCAAACAGTACCAGGACCTCAGAAGACTCCAGCCATTCTTTCTGGGCTTCCATGGTGGCTTTGTCCATCGTTTCAGCTCGGTGCGTATAACCCTGTGAATGAGACATGGTTACCATCGGCAGTAGACTGCCCTGGTTATATGGACTCAGCTGTTTAGCCGTTTCTTTGTCACCATTCCTTCAGATTTCATGCTTTGCTTTTTCCTGGAGCACTGGCTTTCAGTCCTGCTGGCGAACACCTGTTGACCGTATCTCCGTGGTCCACGTGGAGAAGGCTGAGTTAAGCCCACTCACGGCCGGGCGTCATGCCGGACCATGGGAAGCCCGTTCTTGCTTATTTATTCTCTTGAATCTCCATAATGTGCCCCCAACCGATAAGCAACCACTCTAATTTAGTTAACGTGTCTCTCTCTCTTTTTTTTTTTTTTGCAAGTGTTCCTTTTATTTGATAATAATTTTAGGCAACAGAAAGTCGCAAAGATTATATAGAAAGCATTGCTCTGCCCCACAAGCTTCCCTGCCGTTAACAGCTTACGTAACCATGGCACAATTATCAGGGTGTCTTTTTATTTGAACTATATTGTTATAGATCTCAATCTGCTTTTGACTTTTCTCCGTAAGCACTTTTTAAAAAAGATCCATCTGGGTTGCTATGTGTGCATCTCGCCTGTTCTTTTTTTCTTGACATGGTTTATTTTAATATAAAATACAGCCAAACATATACCACAGCTGAGACGGAGCCATATGTAATGGCATTCTCCATGCCTGGCGGCTGATACTGGCGTGTGCACTTGAATTCTTCGTTTTTGCTTTAACTTGGAGGTATGACTGAAATATACTAAGATTCATCCACTTAAGTGTTGGGTGGGTTTGGCTGTATGTACACATTGTCAGCCACTGCCACAATCAGACAGTGCACGGCTCTGTCAGACCCGTGCAACTGTCACCGTGAGTGGGGCGCTGCCGCCAGCCCCAACATCCCCTCAGGAGGTCCCTCCTCCGCCCGGGCCAACCACTGCTCTGTTCTTCATCCTTGTACAGTCATGAGTCGCTTCAGGAGGATGCATTCTGAGAAACGTGTCCTTACACGAACATCACAGAGTCTACCCACACCAGTCTAGATGGCAGAGCCTACATGCCTGGCCATATGCTAAAGCCTGTTGCCCTGGGCTACTAACCTGGTCCGCCTGTGACTGCACTGAGTACTGTGGGCAACTGTACACAATGGCAGGAATCTGTGTGTCCAAACTGGGTGCCGTGGTTGCACCGTGGTCTCAGCTACTTGGGAGGATCACTGGAGCCTAGGAGTTCAAGACCAGCTTGGGCAACATAGTGAGACCCAATCTCATAAAAACAAAAAACACCCCACAGAATCTGTAGATATAAACATAGAAAAGGTACAGCGAAAATACAGTATAAAAGATTAGAAACGGTCCATCTGTGTAGGGCACTTGGATGCCCTACGTGGAGCTGGCAGGACGGGCAGTTACTCCTGCGAGTGCATGGGAAGCCCTCGGACGTCCCTGTGCACTACAGGAGCCTTTGCAAACGCTGTACATGTAGGCTTTGCTGAATGTGTTAAAAATAGTTTCATTCTTCAATATCTTACTGTAACTTTTTTACTTTATAAACTTTTTAATTTTTATAACTTTGACTTTTAGATTAATAACATTTAGCTTAAAACACAAACAGGTACAGCTGTACAAAAGTATTTTCCTTCTTTATGTCCTTATCCTATAAGCTTTATTCTATTTTAAAATTTAGTTTTACTTTTTTATTTTTTAAACTTTTTTTCTTAAAAACCAGCGTACACACACACAGCAGCCCAGGCCCACACAGGGTGGAATCGCCCCTCACTGCCTTCCGCCCTCATGTCCTGTCGCACCAGAAGGTCCTCGGGGCGGCCGTGTGCATGGAGCTGTCCCCTCCTAGTGCGGGAATACCTTCGTCTGGACTCCTCCTGAAGGCCCTGCCTGGGGCTGTTTTGCAGTTCACTTTTTTCTTTATGCGTAGAAGGAGTACACTCTGAAATCACAAAAGTATCGTGCAGTAAACACAGAAACCGGTAACGCGGCCGCTGATGATTAAGTATTGTGCAATGTATATAACTGGATGAGCTCGGCTTCTATGAGGCTGGCAGCGCAGTAGGTCTGTTACCCCAGCGTCGCCGCACAGGGGGAAATGACCGCTCGGGTGTCGGCAGGTGGCAGAAACGTTCAGCTCCATCACAGTCTGACGAGACCAGTGTTGTACGTGGGGTCCATCACCGGCTAACAGGCAGAGACGCGGCACACGACCGAACTTTTCCCTTTTCCAGAGTGCCGTGTCTGTGGAATCACGCGGGATGCAGCTTCTTGGGACCGCCCCCCCACCTTGCAATAACGCTGCTCAGATCCATCCCATCCTCAAAGGCACCAATCCTCCCTTTTTTTTTTTTTTTTTTTTTTTGAGACAGGGTCTGGCTCTGTTGCCCAGGCTGCAGTGCAGTGGTGCAATCACAGCTCACTGAAGCCTCAGTCTCCCAGGCACAAGTGGTTCTCCCATTTGGGCCTCCTGAGTAGCTGGGACTATAGACACATACCACCCTGCCCAACTAATTCTTTAAGGTTTTTGTAGAGGCAAGGTCTCACTGTATTGCCCAGGCTGGTCTCAAACTCCTGGGCCCAAGCAGTCCTCCCACCTCAGCCTCCTAAAGTGCTGGGATCATAGGGATGAGCCACTCTGCCCAGTCTGTATTTGGGGGGTTTGTTTTGTTTGTTGTTTGAGACTTGGTCTGGCTATGTTGCCCAGGCTGGTCTTGAACCCCGGGGCTTGCGTCCTCCTGCCTTGGCCTCCCACAGCGCTGGGATTCCAGCCATGAGCCACCGTGGCCGGCCCACTTCCTTCTGATTCTTGAGCAGAATTCTGCTGCGTGGGTGTGCCCCAGGTCACCTGTTCTCCCACGGAAGGACGCTTGCGTTGTTTCCAGCTTTTGACCACTACGAAGAAAGCTGATATAAACGTTTACGCTTGAGTTTGTATAGACATATCTTCATGTCTGGGACACATGCCCGGGAGTGGAACTGCTGGGGCATATGGCGAGTGTATGTTTAACTCTAAGAAAATGACACACGACTTCTCAGGGCAGCCACGCCGGTTCGCATTCTCACCGACAATGGTTCGAGAATTCCTGGCTGGCTGTTGCCGTAGCTCTTCTTCTAATGCCTTCCAGAATGTCTTTCGCAGAACAAAGTTGTTTTTCCCACTGATTGAGCTTTTGGTGCTATGTAAGACCTCTTCGCCAGGTCACAAAGATTTTTCTCTTATTCTAAGAGTGTTACAGGTTTGCGTTTTACGTTTAGATCTAGTTTGAGCTAGCTTTTATGTAAGGTATAAGAATTACATCAGTCTCTCTGATGTAATTCAGAACAAGGCCCAGGTGAGGACCCGTGAGAATAAGAGCTGGGGCGGCAGCACATGGCCTCTGTGCCCCCAGCCCCCATGGCTCAGGGTTGGCCCCAGCCTGGCGTCAGCGTCAAGAGCCCTCTGGCTGGACCTGGGCTAGCTCCTGCTTCCTGTTCCTGCAGTAGCCCTGTAGCAGGGTCGGGAGAGGCGGGCCGTGGTGAGAGGCAGGACCAGGAGTGCCCATGCGGGACCCTCATCTTCTGGCTCTGCCTGAGCTCCAAGCCCCTCCTGGCCCACACACTGCCAGCCTCCCTCGCCCTGGCTCAGCTTCTCCAGCTGGCGACCTTTGGCCTGGTCCTCACCCCAGCTCTCCAGGTGCCCTTCCCAGTGGCTAGGGGCTTCTGCTTAGACCACCAGCTCTTGGTGGAGACCACCCCAGTCTTGCTGGCCTGTCCCGGCCCCTGGTTTCTGGTGTCCAGTAGCAGCTGACAGGATGGACCCCCAAGGCCCTTCTGCAGGGTCGGGTTGAGAATGGCCACTGAGCCTGCCCTTCCTCTTCCCCTGAACGGTCTCTCCTCAGTCCAGTGGCCAATGAGCCCTGCCTCTTCTGTCCGTGGACGCCATGCAGCCTCCCATGGCCCCTCCCGCGGCCCCTCCCCTCACCCCCAAGTCCTCTTTATTTTAATTTATTTTGTCTTTTTTTGAGACAGAGTCTCGCTCTGTTGCCCAGGCTGGAGTGCAGAGCGCGATCTCAGCTCACCGCAACTTCTGCCTCCCAGGTTCAAGTGACTCCCCTGCCTCAGCCTCCTGAGTAGCTGGGATTACAAGCATGCACCACCACACCAGGCTAATTTTTGTATTTTTAGTAGAGATGGGGCTTCACTACGTTGGCCAGGCTAGTCTCAAACTCCTGACCTCAGGTGATCCACCCGTCTTGGCCTCCCAAAGTGCTGGGATGACAGGCGTGGGCCACCACGCCCAGCCAGAGTCCTCTTAGTAAAGGGCAGAGCTAAGGGAGTGACTCCTAAGTGGAGCCTTCCTCCGCCTCTTGCAGGGGGCTTAGGTGCTGGCCATGGCCCCGGGCTCCATGAAGTCAGGCCCAAGTTGCCCCTTGAGCCCACCAGGCCACTGCTACCCTTGCCCTGCACCCGCCCTTGCCCTGCGCCTGCCCTCGCCACTCCCCAGGCCTCCCTCTGGCCTCCCACAAAGCCCAGCCCCAGGACCTCATTGTTCTGATGACCACGGGGCCACACACTGCGTGACTGCCCATGACTGAGTCCCCAAGGGCAGCCCGGGCCTCTGCTGACCCCTGTGTGGTCCGGGAGCTGCTTGTTATGACATTGGAGGCTTGACCTTCCCTCCTGGCAGGATGGGGACAGAGGGCTGCTGACAGCGGCCAAAGCTGACTCAGCCAACATGCCAGGTGCCTGGCATGTCCCTGTGAGGGGGCAGGGGCAGGCATCATGGTGAGCAGTAACATGGTGCCCACCTCCACAGGTGACAACAGCCCCCCGCAGGTGCAGCCACAGGCTGCGAGGAGGACCCGGGGCAGTGGGCACTCGGTGGCACTGGCGAGGGTCTTCCTGGCATCCTGCAGGCCCCAAATGACAATACCATTGCAGAGGGGGGACTGGGGTGGGGATGCAGGGTGAAGTGGGTGTGACAGGGGCACGGGTGCGACACACCAGCAGGGAGATGAGCTGGGCCTGGGGATTGGGGCTGATGAGTTCCTGGGGGGGGCCACAGCTTCAGCTTCGTGTAGAGCAGGGTGACCACCTTGTGGGCCAGCTGGAGGTTGGCAGCCAGGGCCTTCCACAGGGGAAGGGTCCGTCTAGGGAGACAGGGGTGGGTGGCCCCACTGCCTCATGGGCTGTGAGAGGGATCCATGGGTGCAAGGTCTTTGGTGCATTCTGAGCTGTGGCTCCCATGCAGGCTGAGGAGTGGCCACAGGTGACAGCAGGGACAGGTGAGGGCAGGGACGGGTGAGGGCAGGGGCGGGTGATGGCAGGGATGGGTGATGGCAGGGACGGGTAAGGGCAGGGACAGGTGATGGCAGGAATGGGTAAGAGCAGGGATGGGTGAGGGCAGGGGCGGGTGATGGCAGGGACGGGTGAGGGCAGAGACGGGTGAGAGCAGGGATGGGTGAGGGCAGGGACGGGTGAGGGCAGGGACGGGTGAAAGCAGGGATGGGTGAGGGCAGAGATGGGTGAGAGCAGGGATGGGTGATGGCAGGGACAGGTGAGAGCAGGGATGGGTGAGAGCAGGAACGAGTGAGGGCAAGGACGGGTGAGAGCAGGGATGGGTGAGAGCAGAGACAGGTGAGAGCAGGAACGGGTGAGGGCAGGGACGGGTGAGGGCAGGGACGGGTGAGAGCAGGGACGGGTGAGGGCAGGGATGGGTGAGAGCAGAGACAGGTAAGAGCAGGGACAGGTGAGGGCAGGGACGGGTGAGAGCAGTGACAGGTGAGCGCAGGGATGGGTGAGAGCAGGAACGGGTGAGAGCAGGGACGGGTGAGAGCAGAGACGGGTGAGAGCAGGAACGAGTGAGGGCAGGGACGGGTGAGAGCAGGGATGGGTGAGGGCAGGGATGGGTGAGAGCAGAGACGGGTGAGAGCAGGAACGGGTGAGGGCAGGGACGGGTGATGGCAGGGACGGGTGAGGGCAGGGGCGGGTGAGGGCAGGGACGGGCGAGGGCAGGGACGGGCGAGGGCAGGGACGGGTGAGGGCAGGGATGGGTGAGAGCAGAGACGGGTGAGAGCAGGAACGGGTGATGGCAGGGACGGGTGATGGCAGGGACGGGTGATGGAAGGAACGGGTGAGGGCAGGGGCGGGTGAGGGCAGAAACGGGTGAGAGCAGGGACTGTGTGATGCCTGAGACAGTGATATTTAAAAGTGGGCCGGTTCACGGGACTGGTGTGAGACACAGCTCCCAGTAGGCTGTGATAAGTCTGGGACATAGGCAGAGAGAGGGTGGGGGGTGTAACGCCTGGAGCAATGAGTGTAAACTTGCCCAGAGCAAGTACTGTGACAGAGTACATGAAGAGAGATAGTCGCAAATGCTGCAAATAAACCACAGAGAATCCTAAGAAAAAGTGCAAGTAATGTGCAAGAAGGTAAGAAAAACGGAAGAGAGGAACAAGAACCAGAGGGCATGAAACAAATAATTCAATGACAGCTGTGAGTGCGAACATACCAATAATTACATTAAGTGCAAATGGTCTAAATGCAGAACAGACTGGCAGTGAAATTAAAAAAGAAAAGAAGACCAGGCCAGGCGCAGTGGCTCACGCCCCTCATCCCAGCAATCCCAGCACTTTGGGAGGCAAAGACCGGCAGATTGCTTGAGCCCAGGAGTTTGAGACCAGCCTGGACAACATAGCAAGACCCCATCTCTACAAAAGGTACAAAAATTAGCCAGCTGTGGTGACACGTGCCTATAGTCCCAGCTACTCAGGAGGAGGCTGAAGTGGGAGGATCAATTGACCCTGGGAGACTGAGGCTACAGTGAGCCATGACAGTGCCACTGTACTCTAGCCTGGGTGACAGAGTAAGACCCTATCTCAATAAAAAAAAGAAAGAAAACAGACCAACCCATTAAAATACTGTTGATGGATGGTTCACCAGAAACTCACTTCGCATCCAATGACACAGTGAGTTAAAGTGAAAGGATGGGAAAGGGTGTACGAGCGAGCATTACCTTTTAAACACGGCTTCATTTACACCTGATGAAGTGGAATTCAGAGAGAGTAAATTACTAGAGAAAAGAGGGATATCACGTGCGAATGGGGGGGGCGCAGCCATCCTAGATTCAGACGCCCCAAGTGACAGGGCCTCCAAACACACACAACAGAACCAGGAGTGCTGGGACAAGAACAGTCAAGTCCAGCGTGACAGCGGTGACGTCATCTCCCCGCAGGAAACGGTAGACCGGTAAGTGCATGCAAGCTCTGGACAGCCAGCCGTGAGGACCCCAGTGGCGCACGTAGGCTGCCCCGCCCACAGCAGCAGAAGACACATCACTTCCGGCAGCGGGGGTCACTCACTGAGACAAACCATATCCTGAGCCATGAAGCTCAACACATTTAAAGGAATTGAAATCTTACGAAGTATTCTCTGGCCACAATGCAACCAACGTAAAGATCAATAGCAGAATGACAACGGGAAAATCTCCAAATATACGGGGACTGAACAACACGGTTCTGAATCACCCATGGGTCAAAGAAGAAGCCTCAACAGTTTAAAAATACACAACGCTGGTCGGGCGCGGTGGCTCACGCCTGTAATCCCAGCACTTTGGGAGGCCGAGGCGGGTGAATCATCTGAGGTCTGGAATTCGAGATCAGCCTGGCCAACATGGTGAAACCATGTCACTACTAAAAATACAAAAATAAAAAAATTAGCTGGGTGTGGTGGTGGGCACCTGTAATCCCAGCTACTTGGGAGGCTGACGCAGGAGAATCACTTGAACCCAGGAAGTGGAGGTTGCAGTGAGCCAAGATCGCGCCATTGCACTCCAGCCTGGGTAACAAGAGCGAAAGTTGGTCTCAAAAAATTTAAAAACCTAAAAAAAGTAAAATACACGACACTGAATAAAAATCACACAGCTCTAGCCATGCTGGGGGGCGGTTGACAGCACAAGGGACTTATGCGAGGCATGAGGAAAGACCTCAGGTCAATCACCCAAGTTTCTATTTCGATAAACTGGATGGAGGAGAACAAAATAAACCCCGAACGAGCAGAAGGAAAAACAGAAAGATAAAAGCAAAAATCAGTGAAGCTTAAAGCAGAAAAACAACCAAGAAAATCAGTGAAACGAAACACTAGCTCTTCAGAAAAATCAATAAAATTGATAAACATCTAGAAAGACTCACAAAAATTAAAAGACGGAAAACGCAAATCACCAGTGTCAAGAACGAAATAAAAGACAGCCCTGCAGACTCCGCAGCTACGGGCAGGATGATAAGGGAGCGTGATGTTCAACTTCCTGCTCACAAATTCAACAGCTTAGAAGAAATGGACCGAGTCCCTGAAAACTGCAAATGACTAACACTTCACCCAAGGTTAAAGAGATCATCTGACTATCCCTATAATCACCGAGGAAACTGAATGCATGAATTAAGTTTCCCGAAAAGAAATCTCTAGGCCAGATGGTTTCACTGGAGAATTCCACCATTTAAAGAATTAATGACAATTTTAAATGATTTATTACCGGGAATAGAAGACGAGGGACCACTTCTTAATCCATTTTATGAGGCCAGTACGACTCTGAGGGCAAAGCCAGAAAGAATACCCCCAAAAAAGGCACAACAAACGAAAACAAAACCACAGACCAGAATATCTAGGAACTCAGATGCACAAATTCCTCACAGAACGTTAGTGATGCAAATCCGACAGTGTTTAAGAGGCATTACGCACACTGACACATGGGATTCATTCCCGGGGTGCAAGCCTGGCCTGACATTTGAAAGCCAGCCAGCGCAACCCAGCGGCCCCACGCGAGAAAGAAACGCCACGTGATCATATCCATCCACGCGGAAAAAGCCTCTGACAAAACCCAACAGCTATTCGTGGTTAAAACTCTCAGCAAGTTAGGAGTAGAGGGACATTACTTTGACTTTACAAAGAGCATCTACAAACAACAACAGAAAAAAAAACACCAAAGTGCTGTTAACATCACACCCAGTGGTGAAAAGCTGAAGCCTTCCTCCCAGAGCAGGGCCCAGGCAAGACGGCTGCCCCCATCACACTTCCTGACAGTCCTGGCGGTTCCACCAGGGAAATACGGTCCGAAAATAAATAAAAACACAAAGATGAAAGAAGAAAGAAAAGAAAGGAAGAAAGAGAGAAAGAGAAAGAAAGAAAGAGAAAGAAAGAAAAAGAAAGGAAGAGACCTTTTTTTATAGATGACATAATTATCTGCAAAGCAAAGCCCACAGAATGTACAAACAAGCCCTCCTAGAACAAGGCGAGCTCAGCAAGGCGCCTCGGCGTCAGCCAGGAGGTCAGGTGGTAGAACATGGGATCGCATGGCAGCTGGCTGCAAAGGAGCCAGGAAGGTATCCAGCCATGCCGGCTGTCCAGCTGGGGTCTCTGCCAGGACACAGAGCGGACGTCCCCATCCTCGACCTGGCCTCATGGTTTCCGGAGCAGACAGACTGTCTGCTCTCTCTGCTTCTAGGACAGGCACACATCCCTTCTCTGGCACCCTCCCACCTGGCTGATAACAACCACTCTTCAGGCACAGCCCATCGTCCCCTCCTCCAGGAAGCCTTCCTGGACACCGTGCCCCCACCCCACAGTCTGGGAGAGCAGAGCACCTTTTTGCCTGGAGTCCCTGTTGTCTGTCTCACCCCCTGGACTGTGCATCGCGATCCCTGCGTCCCAGTGCCGACCTGTGCCACACCCTGCACCGAATGGGGCTCCGAGCATCTGCAAGGGTGAGAGCGCACAGGGCAGCACCGCAGGGGAGGGCGGTGAGTCACTCCTCTCCTCCACCGGGTACGTGGCTCTGGTGAAATACCCAGCTCAGCACTTGCAGGGTCAGTGGTAGAGCGTCAGCCTGACAGCCTGGCCCTCCTAGCACTTCCCTAAGTGATGATCCCAGGCCAGCCCTGGGTTCACGGGGAGGATGGGGGTCCCCCGCTGTGCGCCTGCCTCTGCCTTCCCTCCCTGCTCTCACCTCCAGGAGGAAGGAAGCCTTGTCCTCTGAGATGAAGCTCTGAAGCAGCAGGTAACAGGGGAGATGGCCACGGCCTGTTGCACAGCCGCAGGTCAGCCTGCCAGCTCCACGGCCCTCACGGCTCATGTGCTCATCTGTCCCTCACATGGCACCTGCAAAAGCGGGAGGAGAGCCAGACCCTCCACACCGCAGGCCCTCAGGCCAGTCACCTTGTCTACTGTGGGGCAGCCCTAGTGTGTGAGGATGGGCAGTGCCCGCAGCTGCTGCTCTCTGCAGGTGGTAACCACGGTGGGTGGTGGGAACTGCCTGCAGACCACGGGGGAGCCGTGGGGGCCGCAGAGCAGCCAGCCGGAGACAGCCCGGCGAGCACTGTGGTGCGCCGCCTCGGCTCTCAGACCCTGCCCCTCACTTTCCTCCTGCTTCCCACCCTCCGCGCCGCTGGTGCTGCCCTTTGTCCTTTGCTGTCCCTTTGATGCCACTGTCCCTTGGGGTGGCCTACACTCTCTTTCCTTTTCACCCTGTTTATTCTCCCTGGGAACACTTTTTGGCTGATTTCCTCAGATATTCACAATAGGTCCAAAGCCCCTGCAGACCCTGCAGGCCTGCTGCCCAGGGCTTGCCAGCCTGGTGGGTGGGAATCCCGTGTGCCACTCAGCACTGGGGATTGCTCAGAGATTGTGGAATGAATTAACAGAGAGTGAATGTCATTTGGTACTGCAAAAATCCTTGCGGAATGTAGGAATGACCACAGCATTCCCTCCAATCCTCTGCAAAGGCATGAACTGCGGCTGCTCCTGTGTGTCACAGTGCCACAGTCTCCCCCACTGCCACCTAAGGCCAAAGCGTCCCAAAGTTCAGTGGAGACAGCGCTTGCCAAGGAGGTGCCCGTGCGGGGAGTACAGTGGCCTTGTTCAGGGACAGTCCATGAATCACTCTCTCCCCGGACGGATATTTCCTAGCACATGCTGTGCACCCCGCCGCGAGGCTGGTATGTGGTGGGAACCAGGCCCGCGTCCTCACCATGAGAATATTCCAGTCTAGTTGGAGAGGCAAAAACAAGAAGTGATCATCTGGGAACAAAAGTCAGCATCTAAACCAGTTCGAGAGTGTGCGTCGACCATGTACCCAAGAGCCACGGAAAAGGAGAGTCATCAAAGAGGTGGTGGAGAGCCGCTTTCCCCAGACCCAACGGTGGCCAAGGCTCCAGCAGGCACTCGGCCCCTGCCCTCTCCTCTCTCAGCCTCCACTGGACAGAGAGTTAGTCATTTCTCACATTACTATAAAGAAATAACCGAGACTGGGAATTTATTCTGCTAAGGGATTTGATTGGCTCACGGTGCTGCAGGCTGTACAGGAGGCAGCTTCTGCTTCTGGGGAGGCTTCAGGAATCTCACAGCCATGGCAGAAGGCAAGCAGGGACCAAGAGCATCCTACAGGCCCACATCAGGAGGAAGAGAGAGGCGGGAGGTGCTATCCTGGCTGTTCTTAAACAATCAGATCTTGTGAGAAGTCACTCACCAGAGCAGCTCTAGAGGGATGGTGCTAAAACATTAGAATCTGCCCCCATGACCTGATCACCTCCCACCCGACCCCACCTCCAGCAATGGGGGTGACATTTCAACATGAGGTTTGGGTGTGGACACAGATGAAACCATACCAGAGGCCAACAGCTGGTCTGTCCCCACCAAGACTCATGCTGCTGCTCAGTCCCCAGTCTCGTGGTGTTGAGAGGTAGTTGGACCTGTAAGAGGCATTCGGGCCATGAGGGACCCTCCGTCATACAGGGATTAATGCCATCTCCCAGAAGGCGTGGGTTCTCACCCTCACCCGGCTGGTTAGCCACCCCCAGAGCAGGCTACTACGGAGCAAGGTCGACCCTGTGTTTTGTTCACGCACAGCCACCTGCCACTCTCACACCCGTTCCCACTGTGGGACGTCCGCAGCCACGTTGTGATGCGTGCAAGGCCTCTGCCAGACAAGGCCACCTGACGTGGACTGTCAGCCTCCAGAGCCATGTGCTACATGGACCCTTTTTCTTTATAAATTACCCGGTCTCAGGTATTCTGTTATAGCAACAGAAAATAGACTAAGACACCTTGGTCCTCAAGACAATGTGATATTGGCATAAAGACAGACAAATAGACCCGCGGGACAGAATAAAGAGATTAGAACTAGAACCATGGATACACGCCCAGTTGATTTTTGACAAAGCTACAACGGTAGTTGAGCCAAGAAAGGATGATCTTTCCAACAAGTGGCTCTGGAACAACTGAGTATCCATGTGTACTCCATATAATACTCCTTACGGAATAATTCACAACAGAGCAGGGGGGATCATAGACTGAGTCTTTGTGTCCACCCCCAGGTTCCCATGCTGAACTCCTACCTGCAGTATGATGGTGTCAGAAGTGGGATCTGGGAGGTGGTGAGACCATGACAGTGCGGCCCTCATTGGTGGGATCGGTGCCCTCACGAAAGGGGCCCCAAGGAGCTCTGTAGCCCTTTTCCTTCCTTGGGGGAATGCAAGAAGTTGGCAACCACAGCTTGGAGAAGGATCCTCACCAAACCTGACCATGCTGGTGCCCTGACCTCAGACTTCCAGCCTCCAGAACTGTGAGAGATACGTGTCTGTTGTTGATAATGCCCAGTCTGTAGGACGTTATGTCTGTCGTTGACAATGCCCAGTCTGTGGGACGTTATGTCTGTTGTTGATAATGCCCAGTCTGTGGGACGTTATGTCTGTCGTTGACAATGCCCAGTCTGTGGGACGTTATGTCTGTCGTTGATAATGCCCAGCCTGTGGGACGTTATGTCTGTCGTTGACAATGCCCAGTCTGTGAGACGTTATGTCTGTCGTTGACAATGCCCAGTCTGTGGGACGTTATGTCTGTCGTTGACAATGCCCAGTCTGTGGGACGTTATGTCTGTCGTTGACAATGCCCAGTCTGTGGGACGTTATGTCTGTCGTTGATAATGCCCAGTCTGTGGGACGTTATGTCTGTCGTTGATAATGCCCAGTCTGTGGGACGTTATGTCTGTCGTTGATAATGCCCAGTCTGTGGGACGTTATGTCTGTCGTTGATAATGCCCAGTCTGTGGGACGTTATGTCTGTCGTTGACAATGCCCAGTCTGTGGGACGTTATGTCTGTCGTTGATAATGCCCAGTCTGTGGGACGTTATGTCTGTCGTTGACAATGCCCAGTCTGTGGGACGTTATGTCTGTCGTTGACAATGCCCAGTCTGTGGGACGTTATGTCTGTCGTTGATAATGCCCAGTCTGTGGGACGTTATGTCTGTCGTTGATAATGCCCAGTCTGTGGGACGTTATGTCTGTCGTTGACAATGCCCAGTCTGTGGGACGTTATGTCTGTCGTTGATAATGCCCAGTCTGTGGGACGTTATGTCTGTCGTTGACAATGCCCAGTCTGTGGGACGTTATGTCTGTCGTTGACAATGCCCAGTCTGTGGGACGTTATGTCTGTCGTTGACAATGCCCAGTCTGTGGGACGTTATGTCTGTCGTTGACAATGCCCAGTCTGTGGGACGTTATGTCTGTCGTTGACAATGCCCAGTCTGTGGGACGTTATGTCTGTCGTTGACAATGCCCAGTCTGTGGGACGTTATGTCTGTCGTTGACAATGCCCAGTCTGTGGGACGTTATGTCTGTCGTTGACAATGCCCAGTCTGTGGGACGTTATGTCTGTCGTTGATAATGCCCAGTCTGTGGGACGTTATGTCTGTCGTTGATAATGCCCAGCCTGTGGGACGTTATGTCTGTCGTTGACAATGCCCAGTCTGTGGGACGTTATGTCTGTCGTTGACAATGCCCAGTCTGTGGGACGTTATGTCTGTCGTTGATAATGCCCAGTCTATGGGACGTTATGTCTGTCGTTGACAATGCCCAGTCTGTGGGACGTTATGTCTGTCGTTGACAATGCCCAGTCTGTGGGACGTTATGTCTGTCGTTGACAATGCCCAGTCTGTGGGACGTTATGATAGTAGGCAAAACTGACTAAGGCATGGACCTGGGTGTCAAGCTGAGGACTGTAAAACCTCCAGAAGAGAACAGAGGAGAAAATCTTTGTGACCCTGGGTAAAACAGAGACTCCCTTGATGCAACACCAAAAACACACCCCGTACAGAAAGATAGATGAGTTTCCTTAAAATTAAGAACTTCTGCTCTTCAAAGACATAGTTAAGAGAATAAAAAGGCAAGCTGCAAACTGGAAGCAAATATTTTCAAATCATGCATCTGATAAAGGGCTCACATCAAGAACATAACTCTAAAAACTATGTAATAATCAAGTGAATAACTCAATTTTAAAATTAGGCATGAGGTTTGAGCAGATGCCTCACCAGAGACGCTCCAGGCTGACACACAGGTGCTGGGACAGCACTCAGCACCATCAGCCGGGAGGGAAATGGAAGCTGAACCCAGTGAGCCGTCCTGACATGCGTGTTAGACGCCAGCATTTCAAAGACCAGCCAGGCCAGGCCTTCGCGAGGCCACAGAGCAGCCAGAATGCCCACGTGCTGCTCGGTACAGCCTCTTTGGAAATGGTTTGGTGATTTCCTAACACACCTGCCACAGGACCCGCTATCCCACTCTTAGGTATGCTCCCCAAGTTAAAAAACATGTCTAAAGAAAGACCTGTACACAGAGGTTCACAACAGCTTTATAAAGGCCCAAAGCTGGAAACAATCCAAATGCCATCGTCTAATGAGCTGTGAACAAATGGTGGAATGTCCACAAATGAAATTCCACTTAGCGATAAAAAGGAACGCTGAAAGCTACGGGGATGACCCCAAAGTCATCACGGTGAGGCAGAGCCAGACAAAGATAAGTGTGTCCCATCTGAGCCCATCCACGTGGAGCCCTGAACCACAGAGCAGTCCACAGCTGTAGACGCCCAACAGTGTTTTCAGCGAAGACAAGTGAGAAGGAACCCCACAGATGACAGTGGGGGTAACGAGGATGAGGGCTGAGAAGGAGGGATCCTGCATGGGTGAGGGGTGAGGAGCAGAGATCCTGCAGGGGTGAGGAGTGAGGAGCAGAGATCCTGCAGGGGAGAGGGGTGAGGAGGAGGAATCCTGTAGGGGAGAGGGGTGAGGAGGAGGAATCCTGCAGGGGAGAGGGGTGAGGAGGAGGAATCCTGCAGGGGAGAGGGGTGAGGAGAGGGATCCTGTAGGGGAGAGGGGTGGGGAGGAGGAATCCTGCAGGGAAGAGGGGTGGGGAGGAGGAATCCTGCAGAAGTGAGGGGTGAGGAGGAGGGATCCTGCAGGGGAGAGGGGTGAGGAGGAGGAATCCTGCAGGGGAGAGGGGTGAGGAGGAGGGATCCTGTAGGGGAGATGGGTGAGGAGGAGGAATCCTGCAGAAGTGAGGGGTGGGGAGGAGGGATCCTGCAGGGAAGAGGGGTGGGGAGGAGGAATCCTGTATGGGAGAGGGGTGAGGAGGAGGAATCCTGCAGAAGTGAGAGGTGAGGAGGAGGGATCCTGCAGGGGAGAGGGGTGAGGAGGAGGGATCCTGTATGGGAGAGGGGTGAGGAGGAGGAATCCTGCAGAAGTGAGGGGTGAGGAGGAGGGATCCTGTAGGGGAGAGGGGTGAGGAGAGGGATCCTGTAGGGGAGGGGGTGGGGAGGAGGAATCCTACAGAAGTGAGGGGTGAGGAGGAGGGATCCTGCAGGGGAGAGGGGTGGGGAGGAGGAATCCTGCAGGGGTGAGGGGTGAGGAGGAGGAATCCTGTAGAGGAGAGGGGTGGGGAGGAGGAGTCCTGCAGAAGTGAGGGGTGAGGAGGAGGGATCTTGCAGGGGTGAGGGATGGGGAGGAGGAATACTGCAGGGGAGTGGGGTGGGGAGGAGGAATCCTGCAGGGGAGGGGGGTGAGGAGGAGGAATCCTTCAGGGGAGAAGGGTAAAGAGGAGGGAGCCAAAGGGGCACAGGGAAGCTTTGAGGGTGATAGATTTCGCTTCATGATGGTTTCATGCTCACACTTGGAAACATATGAATGTGTCTGTTGAACACGGGCAGTGTTTTGTATGTCAGCAATACTTCAATAAATCTGTGTAAACCAAGGGACCCCTGCTCAGGGTCACGCCCTCGTGGCCCATCTCTGACACCCCTGGGATGTCTGCCTCTGGCTCCCAGGGCTCAGGTGGTGGTGGGTGCAGTGCCCCACTGGGCCCTCTTCAGGTCTGGCACCAGCCCCCCAGCTGTTGCCAGCTCTAAGAGGGGTCAAGAGGGGGTGGGCCACTGCCAGGGACTAGTCAGCACAGCTGCTGGGTAGTTGCAGTTGACGCGCCCAGTGCCAGAGCCCTTCCTCTGCCCCTCACCTGCAGGAGGCAAAGCCTTGACAACCGGCCCAGCCCCAGACCCTACCACCTGGAGAGACCAGGAGGACAGCCACAGGAACAGGGCATCACCGTGAAGTCCTGGTGCGGCTCCTGCAGAGGGGGGCTGCTCCTCGGCACCTCCATCGGGGGAAGCACATAGAAGCTCTTCAGGCAGGTCTGCAGGACCCTGGACTTGACCATGGGTGTGAGATGCGTCTACAGCTTGCTGGGAGAAACAAAAGGTTCTGGACTTGTTTGCACAGCCCGTGGTCCTGGCATGAACGGCCTGGCTGAAATGGGCTCCCAACGGGCACAGGCACAGGCACAGGCTGATGTGACTTCCCATGCTGGATGTGGGTGTGGACTGCACACAGGGTGAGACTCTGGCTTGCCAGTCAGAGGTGGCACGGTTGGGAGCTTATATGGACTGGGAGAGGCCCACAGGGGACAGGGTCAGAACCACTGTGACACATTCAGCCGGTTCTCCTAGCCTCGCCGACATGTTTGTGAGAAAGCGTAGGGGATGTTCTGCGGTCGGGGTTAGGGCTGTGCATGGGAAGCCCAGGCCTTAGTCTGTGGCCAGGGTCAGGGCTCAGGGGGGCCACGCCCAGAGCTTCAGGCAGGCGGGATCAGGGCTCAGCCTATGACCAGGCTCAGGGCTTCGTGTTCATCCACGAGCGAGGCCAGCTGCGTGACTGTGGCTCAGTGTATGACCGTGGCCAGGGCTCAGCCGGTGCCAGCACTATCAACTCATCATGGATGTAAACCAAAGCACATCTCGCCAGATGGCACATGGCCCCAGCCTCAGCCCACCCAGAGCTCTGTTTCAGTCCCTGGTGCCAGCCCCATGCCTCTCACCACCGCACACGCGACCCCACCCTCCGTGGGGAAACCGGGACTGCGTTCCTTCCTGGGTCGAGGGGGAGTCACCTGAGTCTCATGATGACTAGCGTGATCTGCTGCTGGGACAGGGTGGTCAGGACGTTGGGCTCCTCCTGCAAGAGGTGCTGGAGGGCAGAGAAGGAGCCAGCATGGCAGGACTGCCCGCCAGACCCCACCCTCCCCCAGCCCTGACGGCCGTGTGGGCCCCTGCTGGGCAGGACCCAGGGGCATGCACCAAGAGGCACTGGATGAGCTCTGGGGTGTGAGTGGACTTGTAGCTCTGGGCACCCCTGTCCCGGCTGAGAGCCCCTGAGAGCATCATGGCCGCCGAAAGGAAGCTGCTTTTGAGAATATCGTCCTGCCAGGCACAGGTGAGCATCAGGACAAAGTTGGGGTGTCAACAGAGTTCCCCGATATCCTGCAGCAGAGCTACACATCCACGCACCCTGGGTGGAGGCAATGCACACACAAACACACACACACACTCACGGAACATACACAGAGCACACAGCACACATGGAGCACACACACGTACACAGAAGATATACACAACGTTGTACCTGAGTGAGTCAAGGAATGCGCCACACTCCGAGATTGAATTATGAGTCCTATATCAAGCCGGCGACCAAGAGTGGTTAACCCCAAAATTCTCTCGGCTGGAAGAAAAAGTCAGGTGGTCTTTTATACACGAGTTTTAACAGGTTGGGGGGCATAGTTGAAACAGTTTTCACACAGGCAGAGTAAGCAAAAAGTTAAAAAGAAAAACTGATGCATGAGAAATAACACAGTGCCAGGTGTGAGGAGTGCAGCTGCCATGGAAGACGCACAGCTTAGAGACCAGGGGCGCCGGGCGCTCACTGCAGCTGCGTTTCCAGGCTCTGCTGACACCACTTCACTCAGCCTCTTAACAAAGGCTTTCCTGGGTGCCCAGAGTCAGCCTGACCTTGCTTTGTGCTATAGTTACATACTTAATGGGGAGACAGTTACTAAAATGAAGGAGCCAAGATGGAGTCTGTCCGGCTCAAGGAGCTAACATAAAGCCTGAACAGCTCTTAGTCAGGGCAAAGGAGTTTTAGCTGTGTATCACAACAACATACGTGAAGCACAGATGCATGCCTACAACGTACACAACATATACGGGGCCTCACACATACACAACACGGAGCACACATGTATACTCACAACACACAACAAACAGAACACACATGCATGCCTCCGACACACACAACATACACAGAGCACACATGCATGCCTGCAACACACACACATCATACACAGCACTTACAACACACAATATAACATACACGGCGTGCACACACAACATCCACGTAGGACACACAGAACACAAGCATACACATCACATACACAGCACAGGACACACACTCCCTCCTGCACAGGTGCCCCAGCACCCCCGCCCCGCGCCGAGCACCCCCACAGGCACCCAGACGGCTGCAGGCGACGGAGCTCTTGGTGCTTCCCGAGCAGTGCTGGATGTGGGAGCACTTGACTTGGAGCCTTTAAAGCAAACGGCATGCCCGCCTCCCTAGCCCCAGGGCTGTGCGTGGAGTGGCCCCACCACCCTCTGCCCTCTGCCCTGGCCTGGTTAGGCCTCACCTCGGCCCCTGCACCCAAGACGGCTGGACCCAGAGCAGTAGGTGATGCTGGGGTGACCTGGGGCTCCGCCTGGGAGTCAATCTGGATTGGGTGAGGTGACGGCGAGGGGCCTGTCCCTTGAGCTGCTCCCTGAGTGTGCGGCCCCGGCCCCCACTGCCCTTCTCTGCCTTTTGGTCCCTGTTGTGGGGGACTCACGTAGCGGTTGCATGAGAAATAGTACACCATCCTGGAGGCAATGTTGTCCACCCGGGGCAGGAGCTTCTCCTGGGTGCACAGGGCCATCTGTCCATAGCACAGCAGGGCGGTGCTGCTGACCCAGCTCCAGTGCGGGTCGAGGCCTGGCTGCTGCAGGACGGGTGGGGAGCGCTAGGGCTTTGGGGGACTCTCTGCTTTCGGCTCTCCACCCCCTCCACCCCCACCCCACTCCAACCCAGTTCCCACCCCTCCCGCTGGGGAGAAAGTTTCAAGCCCTGTGCACAGGGTCTGGACAAAAGCCAGCTGTGTCCACACCCTACGTGGGACCCAGTTCCCGGGACAGGTGCCGGCCCCCTCCTCCAGGAAGCCCTGGTGCTGGTGCGCCCTCCAGGAACCCTGTGCAGTCCCGGCGGCACCACCTCCCTCCACTGTCTCCTTTTCTCTCCCAGCGAGGCCTCAGGGCAGGGACTGGCCAGGGGAATGAAGTCCTCCACATGTCCTGCAGCTCGGGTGTGCAGGTGAGGACACTGAGGCCCAGCCACACCTGCCGCCTGGGGTCACGGCAGGCCCCACAGCCCTGGTCCTCAGCCCAAGTCCCGTTCCAGACCCCACTTTGGCGCCCCAGGACTCACCTCTGTGGCCAAAGCAAGTACAGCGACACTTTCGCCATGACCCAGCCTGGGTCCCCACACCAGCCCCTCAGGGAAGGCGGGAGGAGGGGACCCTCAAGCCAGCAATGAGCAGACCAAGACTCAGAGACACAGTGGAGGCTCCCCAGGCTCAGGGGCCGGGGCCCGGACCCTCCCTGCCACGTCGCCCTGTTCAGCATCAGCCCCATGCCTGGGACCTCCCTACCTGGCTGCCAACCTCGGGAACCTGGTGTGGCCCAGCTGCTCCAGCAAGGCCCACACCTCCTCCAGAAGCGAGGCGGACGTCCAGCCCACGGCAATCGCCATGCCCTGCCAGCCGGGGACCCGGGGACCCCGTGAGCCTGTCCTCAACAGTGAAGACACTCCCAGCCCTCCCTGCTGGCACTGGGCAGGGGGGCCCCATTCCTCCCAGCACGGACACCTCTGCCAGGGTGGGCCCAGGACACATGCAGCCTCGCAGGTCTCTGGTTCCTGCCAATCAGCACCTGACACCATGCTCCAGTACCTCGAGGACCACACAGGATCATGGAGCAAGGGACAGGGCCCCGGGCTCAGCAGGGGCCCATCTGAGGCAGGCCCAGGGCTGTGCGGACCTCCCTTTGGTCGGGGGACTGGTGGGATATCTCCAGGAGGCAGACCATATGCTTCCACACCAGCTCCACGTCAGCGCACTCTCGAAGGACAAGCCCGTACAGGTGGAAGAGGAAGGTCTGGGCGGACGCAAGGGAAAGGGGGCGCTGCTGCTGGGGACTTGGGGATGCTACTGCCGGGGGCCTGGGGACCCTGCTGCCGGGGGCCTGGGGACGCTGCTGCCAGGGACCTGGGCCCACCTCTCTGAGCGGCACTCACAGGTCTATCTGCAGGGCCACACCAGGCTGGAGGGACGCAGGAGCTGGGCCCCTGCCTCTGCCCCATGGCTACCTGCTACTCCTTGGCTTCTCCAGTGACTCCTGCGGTGGTGTCTAGACTGGCGCCTGAGTCTGAGGCCTGGGGAGCTGCCTTAGAACTTGGACCCCAGGACTTATCCTTGTGGGTCCCACGCACACACCCAAGCCCACTCTGAGTGCTGCTGTCCACCCTGCCTGCCGCTGGAGCATGCTGTGCAGAGCCCTGGCCATGCGGGACGCCCAGCTTGGGGACTTCAGGTGCCCTGGGCAGAGCTCTTGCTGCCGGACGCTGGCTGCTCCCCTCCTCTCTGCACCCCTGGAGCCTGCGCGTGGGTGCGGGAGTCACACAGTGGCAGGTACATCCTCCACCCTCCAGGTACACAGGGCTTGGGGTCACCACAGTCACATTGGGAGGGGAGGGACTGACAGCCCCCATGCCCGGGTACTGACCTTCTCCAAAGCCTGCTGGGGGTCCAGGCTCAAGAGATGCAGAAGCTCCTGGATGCCGGTGTCCTCGGTGCCTGACGCCTGCTCCTTCCTGACCAGCTGTGGCAGAACGAGGTGCCCAGGGCATGGACCCGCTGCCCCCGGCCTTCCTGCCAGGGACAGGACAGGGCCCAGAGTGGACAGAACAAAGACAAACAGCCCCCTAGGCAGCTGGAGAACACAGCCTGCTCCCAAAGGGTGGAAGGAAAAGGTTGGGGTGAGGCCCCACCTGAAGCAGGGGCTCAGGCTCAAGTGTGATTCTGGCCACACCCTCCTCTGCCTAAGACCCCACCACCCCAAAGACCTTACCCTCAGAACAGAGACTGAACCCTTAACACGGCAGCTGGCAAGGCTGAACGCCCTGGCCCTGGCCCCCTCTCCTGAGAGTGCCCCCGCCCTTCTGTCATGCCTCGTGCTTGCCCCAGGGCCTTTGCACAGCCTGTCCCGGCTGCCTGGGCAGCTTTCTCTCTCACCTCCCATGCCTTGGTCAGCTGTTGGCCCCAACCGCCTACTGTGTGTCCCCTTTGTAAGCACTTGGGCCCTGCTGTGATGCCTCCACCCACCTGCCTACCAGGCCTTGGCTCCCCAAAGAATCTGTCTCTCAGAGAGGCTGACAGCAACCTTGAGAGGTGAGGGCCATGCGGGGTCTGCACGTGAATCGGGCCACAGCAGGAATGCAGAGGCGAGGGGCCAGGACAGCCCTTGCCCTCCCAGGACCCTCAACGACGTCTGACAGTGGCCCAGGCCCTCAGCAGGTCTAGAGGATGGCTCCCAAAGAGGGTTGGAGCACACAGAACAAGGGGACCCTGCTGCCCCCACTCCCAGGCCTGGAGTAAGAACAAGCCCAGGAGGCTGAGCTGGGCGCCCTCCTCGTCCCGCAGGTCAGGAGCAGACAGACCAGGGCTGAGCCCACAGGTGTTTGCAGCCTGGGCCGCCACCCGCCATTCCCTCAGGAGCAGCAGTGTCGGTCCTGACTTCCTCACGGCTTCTGCACCTTCCAGCAGGAAAGTCAGGGGCTCTAGGGATGGCCAGGGCCTGCAGGAGCCGGGGTGACGGTTGAATGATGACAGCCGGGCTTGGAAAACATGGGCTCTGGGCTTGACGAGGCCACCAGCTGCCCAGTGAGCCCTGCAGAGGCCCCCTGGGGCCCCACGTGTCAGGGCCACAGAGGGTGCGGAGCGTGGCAGGGGCTCCTACCTGGCTGTGCCCCACCAGCTGGTATCGGATGGCCTCCAGCACCTGGCTCTGCTCCAGGACCTCCATGGCCATGATCCTGCTGGCAAGCTCTTCCTCCCTGGGGAGGCACTCACCCAGGGACACTCCCATGAGCCCTGGGTCTGGGCAGTCTGTGGGGACCAAGAGGCAGAGAGGCAGCACTTGCCCTGCCTGCCAGCCTGTGGCCCCCTGACCCCTGCAACCCTGGGCCACTTGTGGGTGATGGGAGCTCATGGGAAAGTCTGGACTGCCCTAGGGGCTCCAGATAGCCCATAACTACTGTCTTTAAAATGCATGTGGAAAGGCCAGGCACTGTGGGTCACGCCTGTAATCCCAGCACTTTGGGAGGCCAAGGCGGGTATATCACCTGATGTCAGGAGTTCGAGACCAGCCTGGCCAACGTGGAGAAACCCCATCTCTACTAAAAATATAAAAATTAGCCAGGCATTGGAACACACGTCTGTAATCCCAGCTACTCGGGTGGCTGAGGCAGGAGAATCGCTTGAAACCCAGAGGCAGAGGTTGCGGTGAGCTGACATTGTGCCGTTGCACTCCAGCCTGGGCAAAAGAGTGAGACTCCATTTCAAAAAAAAAAAAAATGCAGGTGAAGGAAAAGGCTATGAAAGGAGCTGAGGAGCTGGAAGCACGGAATGTGGAAGGCTGATCACCCCCGCAGGCCGGGACACAGCACAGAGGCCCAGAGGCAGATCAGGGCCGTGACGAGGTGTGCACCCACAGCCAGAGCCTGAAACCAATGCGAGCAGACAGACAGCGCCCACAAACTGTGCCTGCATCTGAGACAACTGTCCCTGCATCTGAGACAACTGTCCCTGCATCTGACACAATTATGCCCGCATCTGAGACAACTGTGCCTGCATCTGAGACAACTGTCCCTGCATCTGAGACAACTGTCCCTGCATCTGACACAACTGTCCCTGCATCTGAGACAACTGTGCCTGCATCTGAGACAACTGTGCCTGCATCTGATACAACTGTGCCTGCATCTGAGACAACTGTCCCTGCGTCTGACACAACTGTCCCTGCGTCTGACACAACTGTGCCTGCATCTGACACAACTGTGCCTGCATCTGAGACAACTGTGCCTGCATCTGAGACAACTGTCCCTGCATCTGAGACAACTGTCCCTGGATCTGACACAACTGTTCCTGCATCTGACACAACTGTCCCTGCATCTGACACAACTATGCCTGCATCTGAGACAACTGTCCCTGCATCTGACACAACTGTCCCTGCATCTGAGACAACTGTACCTGCATCTGACACAACTGTACCTGCATCTCACACAACTGTCCCTGCATCTCACACATCTGTCCCTGCATCTGACACAACTGTGCCTGCATCTGACACAACTGTGCCTGCATCTGAGACAACTGTGCCTGCATCTGAGACAACTGTCCCTGCATCTGAGACAACTGTCCCTGCATCTGACACAACTGTGCCTGCATCGGAGAAAACTGTCCCTGCATCTGACACAACTGTCCCTGCATCTGACACAACTGTCCCTGCATCTCACACAACTGTACCTGCATCTGAAACAACTGTGCCTGCATCTGACACAACTGTCCTTGCATCTGGGGACAACTGTACCTGCATCTGAGACAACTGTCCCTGCATCTGACACAACTGTTCCTGCATCTGAGACAACTGTCCCTGCATCTGACACAACTATGCCTGCATCTGAGACAACTGTCCCTGCATCTGACACAACTGTCCCTGCATCTGACACAACTGTGCCTGCATCTGAGACAACTGTCCCTGCATCTGACACAACTGTCCTTGCACCTGAGACAACTGTGCCTGCATCTGAGACAACTGTCCCTGCATCTGAGACAACTGTCCCTGCATCTGACACAACTGTCCCTGCATCTGAGACAACTGTCCCTGCATCTGACACAACTGTCCCTGCATCTGAGACAATTGTACCTGCATCTGACACAACTGTACCTGCATCTCACACAACTGTCCCTGCATCTCACACATCTGTCCCTGCATCTGACACAACTGTGCCTGCATCTGAGACAACTGTCACTGCATCTGACACAACTGTACCTGCATCTCACACAACTGTACCTGCATCTGAAACAACTGTGCCTGCATCTGACACAACTGTCCTTGCATCTGGGGACAACTGTACCTGCATCTGAGACAACTGTCCCTGCATCTGACACAACTGTTCCTGCATCTGAGACAACTGTCCCTGCATCTGACACAACTATGCCTGCATCTGAGACAACTGTCCCTGCATCTGACACAACTGTCCCTGCATCTGAGACAACTGTGCCTGCATCTGAGACAACTGTCCCTGCATCTGACACAACTGTCCTTGCACCTGAGACAACTGTGCCTGCATCTGAGACAACTGTCCCTGCATCTGACACAACTGTCCCTGCATCTGACACAACTGTCCCTGCATCTGAGACAACTGTCCCTGCATCTGACACAACTGTCCCTGCATCTGAGACAACTGTACCTGCATCTGACACAACTGTACCTGCATCTCACACAACTGTCCCTGCATCTCACACATCTGTCCCTGCATCTGACACAACTGTGCCTGCATCTGAGACAACTGTCCCTGCATCTGACACAACTGTCCCTGCATCTGACACAACTGTCCCTGCATCTGAGACAACTGTCCCTGCATCTGACACAACTGTCCCTGCATCTGTGACAACTGTGCCTGCATCTGAGACAGCTGTGCCTGCATCTGAGACAACTGTCCCTGCATCTGACACAACTGTGCCTGCATCTGAGACAACTGTCCCTGCATCTCACACAACTGTGCCTGCATCTGACACAACTGTGCCTGCATCTCACACAACTGTCCCTGCATCTCACAGAACTGTACCTGCATCTGACACAACTGTCCTTGCACCTGAGACAACTGTGCCTGCATCTGACACAACTGTCCCTGCATCTGACACAACTGTCCCTGCATCTGACACAACTGTCCCTGCATCTCACACAACTGTACCTGCATCTGAAACAACTGTGCCTGCATCTGGGGACAACTGTGCCTGCATCTGAGACAACTGTCCCTGCATCTGACACAACTGTTCCTGCATCTGACACAACTGTCCCTGCATCTGACACAACTATGCCTGCATCTGAGACAACTGTCCCTGCATCTGACACAACTGTCCCTGCATCTGACACAACTGTCCCTGCATCTCACACAACTGTACCTGCATCTGAAACAACTGTGCCTGCATCTGGGGACAACTGTGCCTGCATCTGAGACAACTGTCCCTGCATCTGACACAACTGTTCCTGCATCTGACACAACTGTCCCTGCATCTGACACAACTATGCCTGCATCTGAGACAACTGTCCCTGCATCTGACACAACTGTCCCTGCATCTCACACAACTGTACCTGCATCTGAAACAACTGTGCCTGCATCTGGGGACAACTGTGCCTGCATCTGACACAACTGTCCCTGCATCTGACACAACTGTCCCTGCATCTCACACAACTGTACCTGCATCTGAAACAACTGTGCCTGCATCTGGGGACAACTGTGCCTGCATCTGAGACAACTGTCCCTGCATCTGACACAACTGTTCCTGCATCTGACACAACTGTCCCTGCATCTGACACAACTATGCCTGCATCTGAGACAACTGTCCCTGCATCTGACACAACTGTCCCTGCATCTGAGACAACTGTGCCTGCATCTGAGACAACTGTCCCTGCATCTGACACAACTGTCCTTGCACCTGAGACAACTGTGCCTGCATCTGAGACAACTGTCCCTGAATCTGACACAACTGTCCTTGCACCTGAGACAACTGTGCCTGCATCTGAGACAACTGTCCCCGCATCTGAGACAACTGTCCCTGCATCTGATACAACTGTCCCTGCATCTGAGACAACTGTCCCTGCATCTGACACAACTGTCCCTGCATCTGAGACAACTGTACCTGCATCTGAGACAACTGTGCCTGCATCTGACACAACTGTCCCTGCATCTCACACAACTGTCCCTGCATCTCACACAACTGTCCCTGCATCTGAGACAACTGTCACTGCATCTGACACAACTGTCCCTGCACCTGAGACAACTGTGCCTGCACCTGAGACAACTGTCCCTGCACCTGAGACAACTGTGCCCCCATGCCCCCACGCCCCCATGCCGCGGAACCTCTGCACAGACTTCCTGTCCTCTTGCCTGGAATCACGCAAGTCCCTCACTCCTCGTGGTTAACCTGCTTGCCTCTGTCCTGCCCTCCTGACACACAGGCTACCGAAGAGGCAGCTGCGAAGAAAGACATGTTAGCTCCATGTAAGTTTAAAGGTTCTGAAGGATTGCAGCCAGCTCCCAGGTGCAAGCGCGGAGCCTCGCCCCTGCCAGGGAGGACTCCGGTCCCAAGGGCGGCCAGGCGCCCTCAGGCCCTCCCGCAAAGGCACGTCGGGTTTGGCTGTGAATCCCACTTCCAGGGAGCGAATCTACAGAAAAATCTAGAAATGCCTAAAACATTCACTACTGAAGACTTCTTTACAGGTTTAAAATAGCCACACGTGCAAAAATAGAGCAAGAATGGGCACGTTTCTGAAGACTGTTTAATGACTGGGGCCGCTCAGGAGCCACATGGAGTGAAAAATCCTCATGCTTCTCATTTAAAATTGAGTTATCTCTGGTGCTGGGATTCCGGGTGGGTTGTTTTTTTTTTTTTTTCTGAATCCTTTTCAAAATTGTCCAACGAGTCTGCAGTAAGCATGGATTTACGCTTATCAGAGAAGAAAATGCTTATTTAAAGCCAAAACTGATGTGAGTGTTTTTTAAAGGCAAGCAAAGGACAAACCAGCAAACACTCCCTTTGGGTCGGGGCGGGCCAGCCCGAGGGAAGCCGAGGGGCAGCCGGCACAGGGTCTGCCCTGCCTGGGGTCCTCGGTCCCATAGCCTGGTGGCCCCGGAGCCAGAGGAGAAGATGGGAGGGATCAGGTCTTCCAGGAGAGGGTAGGAGAGGATGGGGGAGGGTGGGGGCACTGCCCAGCCAGGGAGGGGCCCTCATGAGTGCGGAGAGAGGCAGCTTTGGGGGGCAGGACACCAGGTCCTCTCCCTTCTCAGCCTGGGGCAAACTTGCCGAGTTTTCTGGGATGAAGCTTCAGAGCGTGGCTGTGCCGACCAAGGGGAATTTAAACCAGGCTGCACCCAGCTGCAGGATGGAGCTGGAGCGCCTACAGGCTGACCCCTGAGCTCACATTCAGCCTGGGGCCCCCCATTTGTCCCAGAAGCTTGTCTGGGGAGACTGATCAGCCCTGGCCGTGAGTGACTGCCCCGTCTGCCCGTCCACCCCAAACAGCAGTTGCTTGCTGGGCTCCTAGAAGTCATCAGACCAAGGAGAAGGGACCAGGCGGCAGGCAGGGCAGAACCTCGACCGTGTCGCTCTCCCTTGACAGCGGCGGGAAGGGGGTCATGCTCAGGGGCGTGTGTGCCACCGGCCCCCAGAGAGTCTTCTGCACAGCAGCTGCTTTGGAGGCGGTGGGAAGGGGGTCCCGAGCTGAGGTTGGGTTCTCAGCTGCAGGGGACAGGCTTCGAGATGCTCTGAGGGGTCTTAGAACTGGACCAGGCTGCCCAGCACCACCCATAGGTGGGCCCAGCAACTGCCACCGTGCGGGGTTGGGGGTGATACCTTCCCGCAGGCATCTACCCTGGACCCGTTGAGCCGCCGTCTGCAGGGTCAGTGGGGACTGCATCCCGGGAAAGCCTGTCCAGCAGCCAAGGGTCTGTGAGGGGCCAGCTCTAACAGTCTGGAGGCTGGGGGGCTTCACCCCAAGGATTCCGGCCTCAACAGACTCTGCAGGAAGCTGAGGGAATTCCTGAGCCTGTGTGGCCCCGAGGAAGCCACTGCACTCCAACCCAGATAGGGGCCCCGAGACATGGAGCCTCCAGTTTGTCTGAGGAAGGTCCCCAGGAAAGGGCTCTGTGGAGGGGCTTGCCTTCTAGAAACTCTCGCCGCCCCTGAACATCCCCGGGAAGAGGCCGGAGGGCACCAAGAACATCACGGATGGGGCGGCCGCCTTGGCTCTTGCCATGGGTCTGGGCTCACTGTCATTTGGGATCGTGTCCTCCCTCCAGTCCCTGAGCCAGCCCCGCTGCCTGAGATTGCGGTCCAGGATTGATGTGAAGGGAGCCAGCCCAGAGGCCGGGGCTGCAGCTGCCCTCGGGCGCATCACTGACGGCCCACGCATCTTCAGAGGGGCTTTCCCGGGATGACAAGCCCCCAGCAGGGACAGGTAGGGCGTGGCTAAACCCACTGCCACATCACAGAGGGGATGGGGGCTGTGGACCTGGGGCACAGGGTGGCGCAGGCAGCATGGAGCTCGTGTGTGGGGAGGGGCGACATCTCGGCGGGACACAGGGTGGGCAAGCACAGGCTCCCCCGAGTCTCGGCTGAGCCCAAGGCTCCCCAAGCAGGGCTGTCACCCACCGACTCACACATTCTACAGAGAATAATTGAGTACCCAGAATGTTCTGTCCTACACTGGGGAAAGGAGAAAAAGATGTGACCAGGGCCGTCTCCCCCGCTGAGGGCTTGAAGCCCAGGAGGGGAGACAGGCTTGTAAAGGGAGAGCAGTCCAGAAAGGCCAATGGAGAGAATCAGGGCAGGCCTCTCGGAGGAAGGGGCTTTGGGTTGGAGCTTGAAGCACAGACAGGAGTCTGCTAAGTGGTGAGGAAGGAAAAGGTCTCATAGCAGAGGGAACGGTGTTTGAAGGCAGAGTGGGACAGGTGCAGCCATTCCGGTGGCAGGAGTGCTAGGCACGGTGGCCAGGCCCGAGAGACCCATGTGGCCTCCGCAGTGCAGCGGTGAGTGGTGCCTGTTCGCAGAGCCCTTTAGAAAGGCAGGGCTCGGGAGCTGAGGTTTCCTGTTAGGACTGAAGGGAGACTTCACAGCAGCGCAGCCAGGTGGGGAGGCTGAAGGGGCGAGGGGCTGTGCGGGCGGGAGCCTCCCTCCCACTCAGCAGTCGCGGTGGCATCCCTGTGGCCCAGGCTGGGAGACAGCACCAGGGGTCGAGGCGGCCCCTATCAAGCTCCAGGGCCTTCCTCGGGCTCTGCAAGGGCCACTCGGCGGCAGGTCCTAAAAACCCGCTGCACCTGCTCCTGCGTCTGTCTCTTCTGACTTTCAGGAAGTTCTCCCCCCACCTCACCCCACACACCACCTGCTGTCTCCCTCCCACCCCCTTTCTTTCTGGTTCTGGGTCCCCAGATACCTGGAGCCTCGCTGGAGGAGGCGGGGGGCAGGTGGTGAGCATCAGGGAAGCTGAGCTCTCAGGACCAGGGGCCCCTCCTGCCCCTCCTGCCCCTCCTGCACCCCTCCTGTACCCCTCCTGCCCCTCCTGCCCCTCCTGCACCCCTCCTGTACCCCTCCTGCCCCTCCTGCCCCTCCTGCCCCTCTGCACTCCTCCTGCCCTTCCTGCCCCTCCTGCCCCTCCTGCCCCTCCTGCCCCTCCTGCCCCTCCTGCCCCTCCTGCCCCTCCTGCACCCCTCCTGCCCCTCTGCACCCCTCCTGCCCCTCCTGCCCCTCCTGCACCCCTCCTGCCCCTCTGCACCCCTCCTGCCCCTCCTGCCCCTCCTGCACCCCTCCTGCTCCTCTGCACCCCTCCTGCCCTTCCTGCCCCTCCTGCCCCTCCTGCACCCCTCCTGCCCCTCCTGCACCCCTCCTGCCCCTCCTGCCCCTCCTGCCCTTCCTGCCCCTCCTGCTCTTCCTGCCCCTCCTGCACCCCTCCTGCCCCTCTGCACCCCTCCTGCCCCTCCTGCCCCTCCTGCCCCTCCTGCACCCCTCCTGCCCCTCTGCACCCCTCCTGCTCAGCAGCACCTTCCTGAGCCCGAGCTGGCCGAGCCTCAGGGTGTGACTGTGAACCAGGCCGCAGGCGCCGCCACCCTTCCAGGCTGTCTGCTTGGCCAAGAGACGTGGAATCCTTCAGCCGCTTCCCCATCAGTTAAGGACAAAGAGCCACACAGCGTTCCTTGTTGAGCTGGTCACGGGCTGGGGGGCCGCTGGGGCCCTGAAAGGGGTGTGCTGCCTTGGAGACGGGGACGCTGGGGCCCTCAGAGGGGTGTGCTGCCCTGGGGACGGGGACGCTGGGGCCCTCAGAGGGGTGTGCTGCCCTGGGGACAGGGGCACTGGGGCCCTCAGAGGGGTGTGCTGCCCTGGAGACGGGGCCACTGGGGCCCTCAGAGGGGTGTGCTGCCCTGGAGACGGGGCTGCTGGGGCCCTCAGAGGGGTGTGCTGTCCTGGAGACGGGGCCGCTGGCCTGTTTACCTACTCATTTCTGCCCCCCAAGGGCTGAGAACCTCCAGGGACGTTCATTCCTCTGCACCGCCCGCCCACCTGTACCTGCTGGTCTGACCCCACTCTTTGGAGGTGGCCCTGAAGTGAAAAGAAAGAAGAGTGAGCATGAGTGGAGGGCCGCGAGCGGGCGCAGGGGCTGGCGGCCGCTGCAGAGGAGTCGGAGGGGAGCCCGGAGCGTGTAGCAAGGGGCACCAATGATCAGCTGACACTGACCTCAACCTGACTGTACTAGCTTAAATAAGTGGCCATTTTCTCATGTAACCAGAAAGAATGGGCATTTTAGGACTGGTTTGGAAGCTCCACGGCCCCCCGTAAAGACCCTGCCTCTGTCAGTCTTAACATTTTTCTTTTTGTCTCCAATATGGCTGCGTCACCTCCAACCATCACATCTCCACCCCACGAAGCAGACAGGGTGAAGGGTCTTTGTCAGCTGCTCTCCTGTAAGCTCTGCCCCGCAGCTTCCCATTTCTCACCAGCAAGAAAAGCGCCACACGGCAAGAAGCTGGGAGGTGCTCTGGGAGAGGTGCGCAGTCACCTCAGACAAAACTTGGTCTCTGCAGTGAGGAAGATGGGGTGTGGGTGTTGGGAAGGCAGCTGGCAGGCTCTTTCAGAGGCGGATGCTATTATTTCTAATCATTTTCCTTTTTCTTTGACACACAGAGCCAAGGACTACCTTGGCACAGCTGCAAGGTGCCAGCCGCAGGAGGGAGCACGGCGGGAGCCGTGGAGGGAGAAAGGAGGTATTTCCTCTCATAATGGCCTCTGCGTGCCCTCAGCGTGCCCTCAGCCTCCCTAGAAGTTGACAGTCACATGACGATTCCTTCATCTCTTCCCTTAACTGCCTCTCTGTGGCTGGGATTGTACCCACCTATCAACCAGGCACCTGTGAAAGGACCAGCTCACTTACAGAGAAGCTGCCTGGTCTCAGCCAAACCTCAGGCCCCCGTTCCCAGGATGAGAGTCTCTTTCAGAGCATCTGTGGCCCAGGGCCATCTGGCCTCTTGTTAGTTATCACCAAGGCTGGGGAGCTCACTACGTCTATAGCATGTGTATGAGGCAGGGAAGGGATGCAGGGTGTGAGTAACATGAAACCCCAGATTCCCCTTCAGTGGTAGTGATCATGAAAAACGTCTCCCCAAAGCCACAGAGGTTTTGAGGAAACGCCTTTCCAAGCCCTTCCTTGAGTGGAGATGGGATAGGCACAGGCAGCCCCCTGGAGTCCCCAGGGCTAAAGTGACCCTTTTGCACGGAGGAGACAGTAGAAAGGAGACAGCAGAAAGCGTGTCTCAGAGAGAGGCGACCATCGCCCAGGTTCACCAGTGGAGGAAGGCAGGTCTGTGCACGTCCAAGTGAAGAAAGGCAGGAACAGCAAACCACAGTCCCGCCCGAGTCAGCAACTACAGGACCGGGGGCCATCGAGCCTGTGCTGGCGAAGCTCCCTGGGCCCCTGGCCCACCCTGTTCTCCCAGAGAATTCAGCCAGGTCTGGGGACCCCCAGGAGGGGCTGCCTGCACGTGAGGGCCGTGGGGGAGCGGGGGAGAGGTCCGTGCTGCAGCCGTGCTTGGCTCTCACTGTTTCGCCCCCTTCCTGGGCAGGCAGGACTGGGCTGTGCAGCACGAGGCATTTCTGGGTTTTCTACACTATTCTATGTGTCCTTCCTTCCACCATCCATGCAGTCATAACGGCGGTAGCTATTTAATAAGTCTTGAACTTGGGTAGACGTGCTCCTTCCACTTTCTTCCTCTTTTCCAAGATTGTTTTAGCTTCTCTAGTGCCTTCACCTTTTCATACGAATTTTAGAATCACCTTGTCTGCATCTACAAAAAAAAAGGGGGGGGAGGGAAGAAGAATTTGCTGGGATTTTGGTAGGAATTTCTTTAAACCCAATATCACCTTGGGGAGAATTGACCTCTGTACCACATTGAGTCCTCCAGTCCTTGAAGATGGTATGTCTCTCCATGCACCAAGTCTCCTGTGATTTCCTTCACCAGGCTTTCGTCACACACGTGTTCTGCTAGGTTTGCACCTAAGCATTTCTTTTTTTTTTTTTTTCTTTTGAGTTTCGCTCTTATTGCCCAGGTTAGAGTGCAATGGCGTGATCTCGGCTCACCGCAACCTCTGCCTCCCAGGTTCAAGCGATTCTTCTGTTTCAGCCTCCTGAGTAGCTGGGATTACAGATGTCTGCCACTATGCCTGGCTAATTTTTGGCATTTTTAGTAGAGACGGAGTTTCAGCATGTTGGCCAGGCTATTCTTGATCTCCTAACCTCAGATGATCCACCCGGCTTGGCCTCCCAAAGTGCTGGGATTGCAGGCGTGAGCCGCCGCACCGGGTCAGCATTTCATCTTTATTTCAGCGGTTGTAACAGGTGCTGGGATTGCAGGCGTGAGCCGCCGCGCCCGGCCCGCGTTTCATCTTTATTTCAGCGGTTGTAACAGGTATTGTATTTCTGTTTGTTTCCTCCTGCAGCATTTAGCAGTACAGTTTATTTGTATGTGTTGATCTTGTGTCCTGCGACCTTGCTGAAGCCACCTGTTGGCTCTAGGAGTTTTTGTAGATTCTTTCTGATTTTCTGCACAGATAATTGTGCCATTTGCAGACACAGTTTGAATTCCTCCTTTCCAATCTGTGTGCCTATGATTTATTGTTCTTGCCTTCTTTTAGTGGCTAGAACTTCCGTTACTATAATAAATAAGACTTTCTGATCGTAGGAGGAAAACGTCCTGACTTTCACCAGCAGCTTGGTGTTTGCTCTAAGTTTTTTAAGGTTTTTTTTTTTTTTGTAAATGTCCTTTGTCAAGTTGAGAGTTTTTCCTCTATTCCTATTTTTCTAAGAATTTTTATCAAAAACGTTGGGGCATCGATTGCTATAACATTATTATATAGCCCGGTAATATGGTGGGTTTCACTGCCTGACTTTCGAATCGAGCCAGCCTCGTATCCTTAGCGAGCCCCGCTTGGTGACAGCGTCTGATCACTGTCACCTACCGTTGCGTTCTACTTGCTGGTATTTCGTTACGGATTTTGCATCTATCCTCACAAGGGTTGTCAGTCCACAGCTTTCTTTCATTTTCTTTGATTTTGTACCTTCTTTGTTTTTGGTATTGGGGTGATATTAGCATCATAAAGTGAAATGGGATGTGTTCCTTCCTCTGCTTTTTTCTGGAACAGATTGTGCTGAATTGGCATTAATTCCTTAAACATTTGGTAGAATTCTCCAGTGAAACCATATGGGCCTACAGATATTTCTTTTTTTTCGGTGAGTTTTTAAATTATGAGCTGGTTTTAATTCCCTACTGGCTATCTCATGAATTGATGGGTTGAAAAAGTCTTTGACACGTGTCCACTTCATATTTGAATGGATCATGGTTTTACTTTTTAAAAAAGTTTTTGCTCTCACAGCTCTTCCCTGGGCAGTGGGGCAAGAGGCAAGCTGCCTTCTCATGCTGAAGGGTGGGCAGGAGGGCAGGGGTGCCTGGCCGGGCTCTGAGGAGGCAAGTGGGCTGGGAGGGGCTGGAGCAGGAGTTCCGCGGGGCTTTGCGCCGGCTTCAACCAGAGGCTGCTGCCCCTCTCCTGGCTAGGGGAGCTCCTCAGCCAGGACCATCTGCCAGCTCTCTTCTGCTCTTAGCTACCCCTGCTCCTTTGCCCAGGTAAATTCACCCTTCCTCTCGGCCACAGACATCGCCAGGGCCACAGCGCCACCACGCCATCCTGTCTCCACAGACGGGAAGCAGAGTTCTGAAAAAGGTTGGCTGTCCGCCCAGCGTCACCAATGGTCCGTGCAGGGCAAGGGTGGGAGTGTGGGCCTTTCCCCCAAGGGGCTCCTGGGACTTTGTAAGTGCGTGGAGGGGGCTGCGGTTGTGGGATCGGCCACCACCTGGAAGGCCCTCTCTGAGGCTGGCTTCCCCATCCTGCAGTGGCCACACAGCGAAGGAGAGCCCCTTTGCCGCCCTGCTGCCAGGAGGAGGTGGCTCCTGCCGGGCACCCACCAGGGGACAGGCATGACTGTGCATTTCTTTGAGTCAGTCTTTCTGCATCTGGATCTGGCATCCAGCAGGTGACCATTTCTCCATGTGTGAACAAGACAGGCCCCCGCCATGACTGTCCAGATTTGAGGCACCCACACAGGTGCCTGTCCTGGAAAGCGGCCCCCTGAGTTAAACGCACTTCCCTGTCCGTTTCTGTCAATCCCTTCCTGGGCAGGTGCCTGGAGAAGACAGTGGGGATTAATAGGAGCTCACCCGGAGGCTCTCGGGGGCCTTCCTGGCCTTTTCCCCAATGCCAGCCCTGGGATCGACGCCCTCCTCTGTGGGTCTGTCCACCGGGTTTGGCACAGAGCCTGTTGCTGTATGGGGGCGGGCAGTGGGGCCCCAGTGCCAGTCCAGTGGAGGGGACACCAGGTGTATCCACGTCAGAGTCAGAGCCCAAAGGTCAGAGCACAAGCTCTGGGGCAGGGGTGGCCGGACAGAGCCTGGGCAGGAAACCAACAGGAAGCCTGGTCCTCTGCCCCTTTCTGGCCTCAGATTCCCCTCTGCTCTCCTGCCCCTCCCACACAGGCAGAGGTTAGGAGGGTGGAGCAGGGCAGGGCAGGAAAGCCCTCTCTCCCAAGAGAAGGACCCGGGTGACCCTGCCTGGCCACGCCCGCCGGCCCCGGTGCTGGGGGTGGGAGGGGAGCTGGTGCCTGAAGGTCCGGGCCCCATCCCCTGCATCCCACTCCCTCTGGTCCCCAGCTCCTTGGTCGAGGCTGCAGCCTGCTTGTCTTCCCCTGGCCTCCTGCACCCCCACCCCCAGTGCCCTTGGCCAGCCGTGGGGCTTCCATGGGGGCTGTTGGCACCAGGACCAGGGTGCACTCAACAGCTGGGCCATGAGGGTGATGGTGGCCTTAAGGGTGGGGGCGTTCAGTGGGTGATCACCCAGGACCTCTTGGCTCATCCTGAACACTGCGGGTCCTTCCTGTTTTCATTACAGTCCCTGTGCTTCTGGCTGACCCACAGGCTCCCAAGGGCAGGGACCCCTCCTGAGCCCTCCCAGTGGATGCGAAGGTGGGAGGTGGGTGAAGGAATGGGCCAAAGGCTGTCCTGGGAGGGGGGCGAGTGAATTGCAAACTGGAGTACTAGGATGGGGTAGAAATCCCACGGGAGGGGCTCCGGGAGGGGCTGCCTTGGCGCCGCCACAAGACCAGGATGGGAGAGTGCAAGGTGCTGGGGCGATGACCGTGACCCCAGCGCTGAATGTGGGGCAAAGAGCAGGGTCAACTCTGGTGCCCAAGTCTCCTCTATGCCTGGGGGAGCCACCCCAGGGAGCTATGAGGGCAGTGCTAACGGGGCCGAGGCAGGGGCTGCAGGTCCGTGAGAGGGGAGGGTCAGGCAGGCCCTAGGGGAGCCCGAGGCAGCAGGAGGGCCACGAGCCTAGGTGGGGAGAAGGCTGCCAGGGTGAGGGTGAGCAGGCACTCTGGGGTCTCTGGCCCGAACCTGCACATTTCATACGTACAAATATAACACACACGTGTTCAACACGTTACCTCATTGAGGAGGGAACCAGTAAAATATGACCAGAAAGCTCGAGCACCCCACATAAGTAGGGAAGAAGAAGCTGAAATGAATTCACAAGCGGATGCAGAAGGGAGCTGCCACCGGGCCGTAACCAAGCGCCCGCCCCGGGCTCCTCCACGTGCGGTCCACGGACGGAGCCATCACAGGATGGTGGGTCTGCTACCACGATGGACGAGGACAGACCTCTGAGTCAGTGGAAGATGGGGGCCCCTTGACAGTGGGTGGCCAGGAAGCGGATGCCCTCTCTGATCTGCCAAGCTCTTTGGCCCTTCAACTCTGCCCGGCATGGAGACGGGCCTCGGCCACTGGGACGCCCAGGACATGGAAGGCATGGCAGCCCCTGGCAGGCTGCTTTGGACAGTGCATCTGGGGACAGAAGCAGGCTGGCACCTTCGGGACTGTGCACCATCACTGAGCAGGCCTCGAGGCATCTGGGGCAGGAAGTTCCCTACGGACCCCTGGGACCAGCATCCACCGGACACCAAGAACAAGGATCCTCCAATGAGGCCCAGCCCAGGGAGCCCCTGAGGGCTCAAGCACCATGTTGCCCTCTCCTGCTCAGGTGCGGGGGGCGCTCTCTGAGCTGAAAAATCACCCTCCAGGGCAGGGGGCTGTGAGCAGCTGTGGCTGAGACCCTCCTGGTTCTTTGGCCTAACCTGAAAAAGATCGGGGTTCAGTGGAACAAAAAGGGCCCCAGTCACTGTGGGGAGAGGACCCTGGGACCATTTTCCCTGAGGGCCAGCTCTGGACTGCCCGTCAAGGTGCCCAGGACAACAGAGGCCCAAAGCACGGGCTTCCTGGCCTCCTGTGTGTGGAGAGGACACCAGAAGCACGGGGCGGCCCGGGGTCTGAGCAGCTCCAGATGTCATCTGGTGGCTGGATGGGAATGCACATTCTGCCCTCCTCCGGGAAGGACTCTTTAACCCAAGCTCCGGGGGACAGGGCAGCCACCTGCCAGGGCTGCTGGGGAGACGGACCCAGGAGAGAGCCACAGCCAGGGCAGGAGGAGCCAACCCCAGGAGCTGATTCAGGCCCGGGGAGGAGGACCTGGGGAGGGAAGGACAGGCTGTCTCGGGCCAGGCCTGCAGCAGGAGCTGGGAGCTGGGTGCCCATCATGGCAGAATGGAGACCCCAGGCACGGGGCAGCTGCAAAGGCAGCTCCTCCACTCCCTGCCAGCCCCGAGACTCAATCATGGTTTTTGATGGGATAAGGGTGGAGTTGGCCCTGGGCTCCGGAATCCCGGCTGCTTGAAGAGGGGGTGGCCAAGGCTGCCACCCGTTCACCCAAGTGACCTAGATGGAAGAGCACTGACCCCGCCTTTCTGCTGCAGGCTGCCTTGGGCCTCACAGGCCTCCCAGCTGACCCTGGGTGGCCTCGCAGGGTCTGCTCCAGAGTCCAGGGCCACCGGGCCACCTGCTCAAGAGGGGAGGAAGCTGGCTGGGGATGCCTGGGCTCCCAGCACACCAGGAACACCCTGACTTGGCCCTCCCCAGCGAGATCAAGATCAGCAAATGCAGCCTCACCCTCCTCTGGGGTTCACCTGGACCGGAACCAAGCTCAGCCCGGCTGGCCGGCGTCCCTGCCCTCCCTCCTGCAGGAGGAGGTGAAGTGAAGAGAAAGAGGTGAAATTAATTGAATCATATATTTCATTTAACTCAATATATCCAAAAACCTTCCCCATGTGGGACGCATTCCAGCCTCTAGCCAGGCGCCAGCAGGATGCTGTCAGGGCTGGAGCGTGGTCTGAGGGGGAGGCATGGCCTGGAGCCCACCTTGGGGGTGAGGCCCCTCTTTAGAGCCCCTCTCTGCAGACCTGGCCTCTGGCCCCTCAGAGCCCTCCCACCCCCAGCCTGCCCTGCCAGCCCCTTGGCCCCCTCCCTAAGCTCTGCACCCTAGCCAGGCAGCGGGCCGTGTTGGGGCTGAGGAGGGAGGAGTGCGGCAGCCTCAGAAGCCCAGCCAGAGGCTCTCCTCCCACCCATGCGCCTCATTGGGACTCCAGGCACGGAGCTCCCGGGTGGGCGGGAGGTCCGTGGCAGGCAGGGGCCGCTGCCAGAGCCAGGATGCGCTGCTCCAGGCTGCGGCTGTGGCTTAGCGCCAACCCCACTCGGCCCCTGCCCCCTCCCCCCTCCCCTTTGCTTACCTGCAGGTGGCTTTGTGACTTGGCAATGGCCCAAGTGCTGCCACTGCAGGATGGGGAAACCGAGGTAAGAGCAGGGGAAGCCGAGGGCTCTGCTGAGACCTGCGTCCAGCATCTGCGGGAGCCAGTCCCCAGTGTCACTGTGCAAATCTGACCATCTGTGGGGAGGCGGAGGCCTGGCACAGGGAGGCTGTGTGGCTGGCTCCCTCCTGCAGAGGTCAAAGGGGAAGTCAAAGGGCAGGCAGCGGGGACAGAGCCCAAGCTGTTGTGACAGAGGAGACCCGGCCAAAGATAACAGGAGCTGAGCCCACAGCAGTAACAACAATGGGGCTGTGCCCTGAGCAGGAGCACTGGACACAAGGCAGGGACGGCTGTCCGACAGCTCTGCCTCCTCTGGACCTCATGATTCCAACCTCAAGACCCAAGGTCCCAAGCCCCCGACTCACCCGCCCAGGCCTGAAACCCGTCTGTCAAGGATGCTGCGGGGACCTCAGCCCAGTTCCCATAGCAACGCCCGGATGGTGGGGGAGGGGAGGAGAGTGGAAATGCAGAAACAGCAAATAAAGAACAACAACCTCATGAAATGAGCAGTCCAGGAAGGCGGTGGAGGGATGGCCCCGGCCCCACTGAGGTCAAAATGAGCAGTCCGGGAAAGGGCGGTGGAGGGATGACCCCGGCCCCACTGAGGTCAAAATGAGCAGTCCAGGAAGGCGGTGGAGGGATGGCCCCGGCCCCACTGAGGACAAAATGAGCAGTCCGGGAAGGCAGTGGAGAGATGGCCCCGGCCCCACTGAGGAGGCCCCAGCAGGTGCAGCCGCCGTCACCACTCAGGTAAACAGCACTGGCCAGTGCCAGCTGCCATACAGGGCCTGAGACACAGAGGCCGAGGGGCAGCCCCAAGGCTGGCACACAAGGGGCCTGGGCAGGGCTGCCAGACTCCAACAGGGGGTCCCCAGCCAGCCTTCTGGGTCTCAGCTCTAGACGGGGGAGCAGACAGGCAGCCCTGACCACCCAGCGCTCACCTGCCCCTCTCCACGGCTGTCCCACTGGAGGGGCTGACTTTGTGGGAACTTATCTGACCCATATGTCAGCCTCACAGCAGCCCCAGGAGAGACATCATCATCTCTCTGATTTACCATGAGGATACTGAGGCCCAGAGGGGCCATGCAGTCGGGTGAAGGGGAAGGGCCGCAGCCAGTCAGGAATCTGCCCCACGCCGGGACGCTGGAGGGGCAAGTCCAGCACAGAGCAGGCATCGTGGGGGCTGCGCTGGGTCCCTGCTGCGGCCGAGCAACCACAAATGCAGTGGTTCAGACAGCACGCCTTTCCCGTCTCACAGCTCTGTGGGTCAGGAGTCCAGCCCTGGGGCTCACTGGTCTAAAATCAACGTGTCTGCAGCCTGTGTTCCCCTGGGAGGTTCGAGGGGAGCGTCCTCTTGCTGCCCTGGCAGGTCCAGTCGTGGTTCCTGGCAGCACCTGGCCTGCATCATGGCCACACCCTCTCCACGGATCCTGCGGTCACTCTGGGCCGCACAGATGAGCCCGGATGACCAACTTATGTCAAGGTCCGCTGAGAAGCAACTGAGTGCCCGTGCCCGGGAGTCTGACATGAGGACACTGACATTTTGGAGGGCCATTCTGCCCACCACAGGGGGTGAGGGGGCATCACCAGGGGGACGAGGGCAGAGGCTCTACCACAGAGGACAGGCACAGCAGGAGACTAGGTCTGTCCTGGGGTGGCTGGGGCGGGTGTGGGAGTGTCAGGTGTGGCCTGCAGTCTCGAGAGACTGAGGATCCATGCCCAGCTGTGAATCTAGTAATGTGTCCAGGGCTGCTGACTTCCTTAAGACTCACCTGGGTGGGAGCAAGCATCATGGGGGCTTCCTGGAGGAGGCAGCTCACACTCTACCTGGAGAAGGTGGAGGATTGGGCTGCAGGGGAGGTGTTGGTCAGAGGAAACTGTGCTGAGAAAAGCCGCTGGGGCATGTGTCAGGGTCCCTTCTTAGGGCCTCCACTGCTGGAGGAAGAGTGATTCCAGGCTGCCATGGTGGAGAAGGGGCGGTTGTCGATGGTCCCTGAAGGCCGAGCCAAGGGGAGCCAAAGGAGGCATGGAGGCAGGGGAGCCACTGGGTACCACCAGACAGCCCCCCGGGCAGACTTGAGGGGGCATATGGTCTGGCGAGCCCAGAGTCCCTGGCAGGTCCCAGCCATTGCTCTGCCAGCTGCCACTGCGGGACAGCCTCAAGCAGGTCCTTCCCGCCTCTGACTGAGAAGCCGGCCTCACCCCAGGCCCCCTTCCCACAGGCACCTCCCTGCACACAGGAAAGGAATTGGAATCCCCGTCCACACCCTGCCTGTTCTTAATAGGGAAGCCCTGCTCGGCAACGATTTACCTGCAGGTGCTGAAAAGAGCAAACCCCAGGTAGGGGCTCCACACAGGCTTCAGGCTTCCTTCGTACCATGGACAGGCTCCAGGAGATGGAGGGGTCTGAGTGGACCACAAGCCTCTTGCTTCATCCAGGAGTGAGGAGGCCAGCCCCCATTTCCAGGGAGAGCAGGCGAAACAAGGAGGCTCCCAGGCGGCCACCACCCTTGTCCCTCATCCGCCACTCCAATTCCCAGGGCAGAGGTCCCAACGTCCCCAGGTGCCCTGAGTGTGGAGAGACATGCTGACATCTTCCAGCAGGGCTGCACCGGGCACCCCAGCAAAACAGAGGCAAGATAATTACGGGGGAGAAGAGCAGCTAAAAATAGCCTCCTTCACAGCCTAGACTCCTGGCACGGAAGATGCCAGACAAGCCAGCAGGAGCTCAGGTCCAGGGCCTTCGGGGAGGGGCAGCCTGAAGTGGCATCCCTCACCAGCTGTGCACAAGGGGGTCACTGCCAGGGAGGGGTGGAGCTGACTCGGGGCCACTGTCCTTAGGGAGCATCAGGCAGCGCCAAGACAGACAGGGAGAGTCAGGGATGGCCGAGGCACTGCAGTGACCCCCGGGGTGGGCGCAGGGCGGAGAGAGAAGGGCAAGGCTTCAGAGGATGAATAGGCGCTCACAGCAGTGACCCCCGGGGTGGGCGCAGGGCGGAGAGAGAAGGGCAAGGCTTCGGAGGATGAATAGGAGCTCACAGCAGTGACCCCCGGGGTGGGCGCAGGGAGGAGAGAGAAGGGCAAGGCTTCGGAGGATGAATAGGAGCTCACAGCAGTGACAGCCAGGTGGGCGCAGGGAGGAGAGAGAAGGGCAAGGCTTCAGAGGATGAGTAGGAGCTCACAGCAGTGACACCCGGGGTGGGCGCAGGGAGGAGAGAGAAGGGCAAGGCTTCGGAGGATGAATAGGAGCTCACAGCAGTGACCCCCGGGGTGGGCGCAGGGAGGAGAGAGAAGGGCAAGGCTTCGGAGGATGAATAGGAGCTCACAGCAGTGACCCCCGGGGTGGGCGCAGGGAGGAGAGAGAAGGGCAAGGCTTCGGAGGATGAATAGGAGCTCACAGACCGTGGCCATTCCCAGAAGAAGGAGAGGAGCAGCTTTGTGGCTTCCAGGGGCTCACCCAGAGGCAGGCAAAGGTGGTACCAGAGACTGCCTTGAGGGCCTCCTGGCCTGGCCCTCCCTCCAAGCTGGAGGAATAGCTGGGAACCATCCACGCTACTCCCGCCCCTGGTGGACACGCTGGGCTGAGTAGCTGCTGCCTCTGGAGATGGCCCACGGAGCATCCGGAAACGCCCGGTAACTGGCCCCAGGCCAAGGCTGTGGCGGGGAGGGGTGGGCTCAGAGAAAGGACAGCGGCCGGTCAGACCCTGCTCTTCCTGGCTGAGCACAAGCAGCCTCTGTGGCTCCTCCGGGCCCAACCCTTGCCCTCAGGGTCAGACTCAGGTGTCAGTAGGACCCAGCCATAGACATGGGAAGGGACCGGACACTGGGGAGGGGATACCCACCGGCCCCAGCTCTGTCCAGGGCTGAGCTGAGGAGGAGGCTGAGCTCAGTTGACACTGAGGCAGGGCCTCTGTCTGAGGCCCAGGGCTCAAGGAAGAAGGTGGGTCAGAGGGAGGACAGAGGCGGCCGTGGGAAGCAGCAGCCAAGGCCAGGCTGGGGACGAGGGTCGGGGACCCGCCTGACCCTCCCTGGGAGCTTTGCTTTAGGGATTCTGGAGGGACCAGAGCGGGGCTAGAGAGAGAGGGAAGGAGCAGAGGGTAAAACAGCGTTGGGGGGAAAGGGGAGATGGGAATGGGCTGCTGGACTACCAGCCCAGGAGGGAGCTCCTTGCCCCAGCGGGGGTGGGCGTGCAGGGGAGGGCAGAGCTGAGCAGCCTGACAGCTGGAAATCTAGGGTTTACCCAGAGGTGGTAGCCGGCCACAGAGAGGTGTGGGCCCAGGAGCTCCTCAGTCGTCAATTTTTGCTTTTAAAGATGTTTTTATTCCAGGAAGGACATCTCCAGGAAACAAGCAAACAGAAAACAGACACGGAGGTGCCCACTGCGGAATGTTCCATGGGATGCAGCGCTGCCTGGCGGATGAGAGAATGGCGACCTGAAATTCCAGGAGCACTGAGACTCTGTCAGAAAGGAGCACGATCAGAGTTCCTGCCATGGAAAGTATCTCACCCTGGTGTAACGTTGCCGTTTTTTATCTGAGACAGGGTCTCATTCCCATTGCTCAGGCTGGAGTGCGGTGGCGAGAATGGGGCTTACTGCAGCCTCAACTTCCCAGCTCAGGTGATTCTCCTCCCTCAGCCTCCCAAGCAGTATAGTTGGGACTACAGGTGCATGCCACCATGCCTGGCTAATTTATTTTATATTTTTGTAGAGTTGGGATCTCGCCATGTTGCCCAGGCTGGTCTCAAACTCCTGAGCTCACGCAATCCACTGGCATCTGCCTCACCTTCAAACACTGCTGGGATTGCAGGCATGAGCCACTGTGCCCAGCCAGTGGCAATGACTGAGCGCTATCAGCCCCATGGTGACCGTGGAGGAGGCGGGGCGGGAGGACATGCAGTCAGGGTGGGGCCAGCGTGCAGTAGAGGTGCACGCCACCGTACCTGGAGGAGAGCACTGTCCTCGACCTCACAGACTCCACGGAAGCAGGGCTGGGCGGGGACCCCACAACCAGGCTGCCCTGAGCCCCGCTGTGCCCTCAAGCGTCACCTGGGATGGGCCTCCTGATCCCCCCTTGACTCTAGGACCTCAGCCCCACCAGAACCAGGCAGAAAGGGAAGGGCTCCTCGGCCTCTGGATGCCCGGCACCTCTCTCCATTGAACTTCCTCTTCTCCTTATGAAGGGCCCTTGGCTCCTGGTCCACCCTCTTCACTCCCTCCTCACCCAGCAGCCACAGGAGTCACGCAGCTCTGACCTGTCTCACCTGCGCCCGTCGGTTCCTCCCAGCTCCGCCGAGAGAGATGGAGACAGAGGGCCAGAGAGCGGAGGCTAGCGGGACACGTGTGCCACTGGCATCGAGGGGGTGCTCCACGGCTTCGAATCAGCCAAATTCTCTTCAGTGTTAAAGTGCTGTAAAATATAAAACATAGATAATTTGTTGACAATTCCCTTGTAAGTTTCTATACTAACCTGAACTCTTCCTGGAGTTAAAAGACCCTCGCCAACTAGAAACGAGTCCTGCCACCTGTGAGGTTGGGAACAGTGCACGTGACTGCACCGCCCTCACTTCCAACACCAACTATAGATGCCTGGGCTCCCGACAGCTGCCTCAGAGGTGATGACTCTCTAGAAGGTCCCCAGCAGCCCTGGAAGCCATTATAGCCATGGCTATGGATTCCTACGGGGAAAAAAAGCAGATTAAAATCAGCCCGGCAGGAGGATCACTTGAGCCCAGAAGTTCAAGACCAGCCTGGGAAACATGTCAAGACCCCATAGAAAGAAAAAGAAAGAAAGAGAGAGAGAGAAGGAAGGAAGGAAGGAAAAGAAAGAGAAGGAAGGAAGGAAAGAAAAGAAAAAAGGGAAAGAAAGAAAGAAAAAGAAAAAAGAAAGAGAGAGAGAGAAATTAATAATAAATAAATAAATTAGCCGGGTGTGGTGGCACACACCTGTGGTCCCAGCTCCTTGCAAGGCTGGTGTGGGTGGATGGCATGAGCCTGGGAGGTCGAGACTGCAGGGGGCTGTGACTGTGGCCCTGTACTCCAGCCTGAGTGACAGAGAGACCTGTCTCAAAAATATAAAAAATAAAACCAGAATGGAAAGAGGCATGTGGGACAGAGCCCAGGAGGGGTTAGACACAGAGCTCCTGGCGGTCCTCCCTGGGGTCCTGGACAGTGTGAGGCCCTGCCCCTCCCTTAGCTACGTGGGTCAAGGTGTACAGAGCATTGACAGCCATGGTAGCTCCTGCCTTGGGGTCTGTCACGTGGACCTGGTTGACGCCCACATGGCTGAGCCGTCTACAGCCTTTCTGGAGGCAGAGCTGATGCCGCATAGCCCAAAGCCTCCCTTGAAGTCACATGAGACCATTGGTGTGGCCTGAGGCCCCAGCGTTCAGGGTGTAGGGATGACCTCCCAGGAGTCCCAGGCAGAGGCCAGGCGTTTTCGGCCGAGGTCACGCCCTTCACACACACCACCCTAAACGATTTTCGGTGTACCTTGTCCACTGGCTGCCCACCTAGGTCCTTCCTCCTTCCCATATGCATCCTGGCTTTTGTCCCTGGACATGGGCAGAGGCGCCATGGGTGGCCGTGGCAGTTTCTGGGCTCAGCCTTACAATTGTGGCGCGTCCCTCGCCGTCTCATGCCCCTCTGGGTAGCAGCCCGGAGTGTCCAGGAACCTGGAAGTTCTGGAAGGAACAGAGGCTGCCCAGCCACATGCTTCCCAGAGGGGAGACCGCCCTCCGAATTTGCAGGGCCTCTGTTCCAGCCACCTCGCCTGGCACAGACTCACACACTCTCCCAAGCCCATCACTTTCCCTGCAACCCCCAGAGGCACCTGCCAGCCCTCAGCAGTGATCCTGCTGAGACTGGGAGCTGTCAATCTCTGTTGAACCTTGAAGGCAACAAAGGGGCCCTGGCACCTGCCCTCTACCCCGCACACTGGCTCCATAAGGCCGGGTTATGGAAAGGCACCAGCCTCCTGGCGGCCCTGGGATCTGACCTGTGCTTCCTGGCTCCAAGGCCTCCCACCAAGCTGGGTCTGCGGGATGAAGTTCTAGGGGTTTCCTGGGTGCTTCTCCCCAACCTGAAGCAAGCACGACCCCTTTCTGTGCCTCAGTTTCCCCATGCTACAGTGAGGGTGTGAGACTGAGTGGTCTGTGATACCTGGATGGGCAGGAGCAGTGAGGGGTGGGGAGGGGCCTATGGCGGGGAACACCCTGTCCCAGGACCTGGTTTTCAGACTGCAGGACATCTGCACAGGGTCTGGGCCCCTCGGTCCCCAACCACCACCTGCCCACTCCAGCCTCCAGCCTCTTTACTTGGGAACAGAGTGACACAGCTGCACCTCCAATTACCTGAAGGGTTCTGATAGCCTGTTCCACAATGACAGGGAATCACTTGTTACTAAAAGGGAAGAGCGCCAACAGCCTCCAGCTTTCCATGTGTGAAGTAGCACTTCAAGACAAATGACTGTTTTCAGGCAGCTCGGTGGTGCCCAGCTTCCTGTTCCTGCCAATTTCCTCTCCCCGTTCTTCCAGCGGCTTCGTTATTTAAAAGAAATGCAGGAGAAGAATAGGGTGGAGGCGGCCCCTTCACCGTGGAGGCCCTGCTCCAGCCCTGTGCCTGGGTGACGACATTTCCTGGCAGCAGGTGGCTCTCTCTGCTCGGTCCCCTCCTGTTTCCTGCTCTCCCCGGCCCCTTGCTGCTGCAGGCCCAGTGAGCTCAGCGCCAGGACCCCGCAGGTGCGATGCCCCCCGGGTGGGAGGGGCTGAGCTGGCACCACCCACCAGCTGCCCTCATGGCTTGGCCCAGGATCCCCAGAAGAGCAACCCCGCCGAAGGGGCGGGCCCTTCCAGCAGCAAATGACCAGGGCAGCTGTGAGGGTCGATCTGGCCAGGGTACCTTCTCAGTCACTCAATCAAACCCTAACAGAGGCATTGCCCAGAAGGTCTAACACAGGGGCTTTCAGGAAGAGCATCCTTGGGACCTGGGTGGGCCTGGTTCAGTCCTTGAAAGGCCTCAAAAGCTGAGGCTTCCCTGATGCAGAAGAAATTTCGCCACAGGTGCCCGCTTCAGCCCACTCCCCACAGTTTTGGCCTGCCCTCTAGATGGCGGACTGGCTCGGCAGCCCCTCCATTGAGTAAGACAATTCCTTGCAATGAATTCCGCCTCCTGCCAGTCCTGCTTCTCACTGAACACTGTTGGGTCGGGGCTGATCCCTGCTCCAGGCCATCTCTTCCTTCCCCCTGGAACCCAGTGTCCCCCACAAAGGCAGGGGAGTTGACCTCCCGCAGGGCATCGAGTTACCCTTATTTCCAAGTTCTTCAGCATAGATCTCGTCGGGATAACATGCCCTGTTTCACAGACGAGGAAACTGAGGTTCAGAGAGACCAAGTTCATGATCTGGCAGCCAGGAATGGCCAAGGTCCCCTCCCCGCCGGGGTCTGCACTGACTGGGTCCGCAGGGCTCCAGAGCCTGAGACGGCTGTGTGGGGCGATCCCTAGCTGTAGTCCCCCTGCACCCAGCTGTACACCCCACGTGCCAGTAGGACTTACAGAAGGACAGGCCTCAGCTCAGCATGGACGGGGGCTCCCCCAGTCAGCAGTCACACCCACTGGTGGCCACCTCAGGCCCAGAGGTGGTGCTGAGCCAGGCCTAGTGAGCTGCGGGGGCTGCCGCGTGAGGACCCAGGACCCTGATGGAGGCTGCCCTGTTGGTGCTCCCTCAACCCCAAGCCCCCAGAGACCTCTCACTACACCCCTCGGTCTCTGGGGTCGCTCTCTGGGCCGGGGACCTGCGTCTGTAGCTCCACTCCTGCCCAGCCCAGGCGTGCAGAAGGAAGCAACACGAACACTCCAAGAAGTTTCAGTGTTTTATTAACAAAATCTTACAAAACGAGTCTGTCTTTGGGGTAAGTGCACAGGGCCTGGACGGACATGTAAGGCGTGGTCTGTGTGGGGCAAGGGGCAGGGCTGGCCACACCCTCGTGAGGCTTCCAGGTCTCCACAGGCTCCAGGGCTTCCCCAAAGCCTGTGCCGGCCTGTGAGGACTGGTTATGGCTTATGTGCAAAAATAAAATCTGTGGGGCTGGCAGGGTGTGGGCTGAAGACTTGTCAGAACGGTCTGAGGGCTAGTTCCCCAGCGGACAAGGCGGAAGATGAGCCCTGACCAGCGCCTGCTCAGGCTGCAGATGCCAGGGGCCCGCCAGCACCAGGGTGTTGGTGTCGGGGCAGGGCGGAAGGCCTGGAAGAGCCCCGGGAGCAAAGGCTTCCGGGATCACCTTCCTGCGGCTGGGCTCTGGGCTCAGGGTTCCTGGGCAGGAGTAGGGGCGGTGGGCCCAGCCTTAGGGCTCGTGAAAGCCTCTGGCAGAGAGGATGGCCTGGCAGTGGGCGGGGTTTCCCTGCTGTGAGAGAGGCAGGACCCCGACTCCTGCTGCAGTGGCTCTGGGGGCGGGCAGCTGGCGGCCAGCGGGGCGGGCTTAGCGGCAGGCCCTGGCCCTCACGCTGGCGCTCAGGGCTAAGCTGGGCTCTTGCCCTCTGCCGCAGCGACTCCTCTCTGTAGCCCCGCTCTGGGCTGTCCTGGAGCTTTGCCTCCCACGCAGGCAGCCTACAAGGTGAGGGGTGGGTGGTGCCCAGCACAGCAGCAAAGACTTTGTGGGAACCTTGAGACCTGAAAGAAGAGGAGAGTGGGCAGTGAGGGACTGTGCGGGACAGCAGGCTCCACAGGGAGGGGCTGGGGATGGTGGATGGCGCTGCTCTCCCAGGGCAGAAGCCCCCGACCCTGTCAGAGCCTCCCAGCTTGCCCGAGCACTGGGGAGTGGCCTGGTACCCGGGTGTCTGGGGTCTGGGGAGGAGCTCATTTGGCAGGGAAAGCTGACGGTGGGGTCTGGGTGGGAGGGTGGCGCTCGGTTACCTGTTGTCACTCTCCTGGCTCCGAGGGTGCTGGCTGCTGCCTCAGCCGGATTTGAGGACTCAGCCCCTCTGGGACCCTCCGCCTGCCACGGCTGAGTCATGAGCTGAGCTCTGACTCTTCTCCAGGCGGGTGTGAATCACTGGAGCTGGGGGAGAGAAAGCGCGGGTCCATGTGAGAGCTGGCTCAGCAAACTGCCCCTGCCTCCCACCCCTCTCCCCATGCCCCCTCCATGACACCACCCCCACCCCATCCCTTTGGCTAACTTGCTGGTGGCCCCAGCTGGGTGGGCTCTCCTGGAAAACAGCCTCTGGGTCCCGCCAGCTCTCAGACGCCCCACGGGGGGTGGTGTCTTGGGGCAGGGGCTCACCTGTGGGGCCAGGAGGCACCGGGACATCAGGTCTGCTGCTGCTGCGTTTTCGACTTCCGCTCTCCCCTGGGAGGAGGGGGCCGCACTGCCCAAGGCTGGCCAGCTGCCCTGGGAGTCAGGGAGGGCGTCTGCTGGCTCTGGGGATGCCGGGAGAGGGCGGCGGTGCCGGAAGTCGAGGCTCCCTCAGCGCTGGCTCTGCCCTAGCTTCTGCTATGGGGTGTCCCATGAGCGTGGTGGCCGCTGGCCCCTGCCATCCCGACACTTGGTTTTCTGGATGTTCAGAGGGCCTGGGCGTTGTAGCAGAATGAGGAAACTGGGGTGTTGTGTGATGGTCCGAGTGTGTGGAGGGTGGGGTCCAGGCCAGGAAGACAGACGGAGGGAAGGTGCCGGGCGGAGCCCTGCAGGGGGGAGGGCTCTTTGCTGCTGGGTGCGGTACCCACATCTGGATGACACGAGTGGGTGCAAGTCGGGCTGAGCCCGAGGGGGCACCCAGCTGGACCAGGGCTTCCCCTGCAGGAGTCAGCCCCAGCTCAAAAGTCCTGGTGGGCAAAGCCACAGGCTGGATGTGGTGGGCAGGCTGGGGGCTCCAGGCTGTCCTCTACTCAGGCTGGGTCCGGTCACTGGCCACAGACTCGCTGTTGGGGGCGGGCGTGAGGGTCTCCGCCTCGTCCTCGGCAGGGACATGGGGGCCGGGGCCGACCGGCTCGGCCGCCTGCTCCAGATCGTCCTGCACCTCCATGCCCCGCTGGATGAGCTGCTCCAGGGTCTTGGGCAGTGGGTGGCGCAGGAACCTCTTCAGCTTGGGCTGCAGGGTGCCCACCACGTACTGGATGATCTCCTCCTCATCCGCGTCCACATACAGTGTCTGGTACAGGTCGCGCTTGCGCCACAGGAACTGGTCCAGGGGCTCGCCCTGCTTCTGGGGCAGGTCCAGCTCGCGCTGGATGGCCTCCCGGGACAGCGTGCCCTCGCTGTACTGCAGGAACTCCTTCTTGAACTCCACCCAGTTCTTCACCGAGCCCTGCTTGAACTCCCACCACTTCTTGGCCGGCCCATTCATGTGGTTCTGGATCTGGGACAGCCAGTACTCCTCAGAGCCGCCTACCTGCCGCAGGTACTCCTCCAGGTGACTCAAGAACTCCCGGGGGTCCTCGAAGATCTGCGTGTCCACGCCGGGGCTGGGCTGCCCATCCTCACCGGGGACCCACGCCTGGTACTGCTGGGCCTCGGCAGGCTCCTGGCCAGGCAGCTCACCGGTGGCCGGGGGTGGGGTGATGGCATAGGGGCTGACGGTGTAGTCGTAACCGTCCGCCTCCTGGCAGTAGCTCTCGGGACCCCCCACGCCCACGGAGACAGTGTGGCGGGCCGGCTCGCTGCCCACCGGGTACTTGCCCCCCATGGACTCCAGGCGGTCGGCCCAGCGCTCCAGGCGGTAGAACACCTCGCGCCACACGTGCATCTCGCGCTTGACCCAGCGCTCCAGGTTGGCGATGGTCTCCTGGCAGCGGCACAGGCAGGCCTTGATGGACTTCTTCCAGCGCTGCGAGTCGCCCGTGGGCACGTAGCCGTCCAGATTGCTCTCCAGCTTCCCCACCGAGCGGTGCAGCCCCTTCAGCTCGCGTTCCACCTGCTTGGACACCTCGGTCAGCAGGTGCCGGTGCGTCCGCCGCACGTGCTCCAGCATCTCGGCCCGGCACTTCCCGATCTGCAGGATCACGTTGGGCTTGGCCGCCGGCCCGCCCCGCGGCGCGGGGTAGGCGTGGAGCCCGCCGCCGGTCCGGTGGTCCAGCTCCATCTGCGCGCAGAGGCCGGCGCTCGCACGGGCGGCAAACACGTCGGGGCGGACGGGGTGGGGGGCGCTGGGGTCCGGCGGCGGTGCCCGGTCGCCTGGGTCCCGTGCGGAGCTGCGGGGAGCGCCTGAGTGTCGCTGTGGGCCGGGGACGGGGCTGGCGAAGCGCGCCCGGAGAGGCAGGTCCCGCTCGGCTGCGGCGGAGGGAGGACGCGGCGCCCGAGCTCTGCGCTGAGCCCCGGCCGCAGGCTCTTTATGCCGCCAGCGCGGCCCGTGGGCGGCCGGCTCGCCGAGCCCCGTTTCTCATTGGCTCCGCCGCAGGCTCCCCGCCAGCGCCCCGCCCGCGCCCCTGCAGGCCCCGCCCCGCGCCCACTCGGCTCTGGGCGGCGGAGGGACGGGAGGGCCCACCCCCTGCACACTCCGCAGGGCCGGGATGACTAATCCCTCGGCTCCGCACCTCCCACCCCAGGTGGCGGGGCTCATTTAGCCTGCGGAGACCGGAGGGACTGAGCAGGGCACTGGGAGGCCCCCTTCCACACCCCTCCCAGCGCCTGGCAGGCTGTCAGCTGCTGCCTCCCTCCCGGGGTGCCAAGGTGGGTTTTCTCCTCTCCACTCGCCTCTCTCTTGGGGGTCTGGAGGGGGTTGCCCTGGCCACTGCTCTCCTGGGTCCTCACTGCCCCTGCCCCTGCCCCTGCCCCTGCCTGCCCAGCTCTGCGGGGTGTGCAGCTCAGCCCCTCAAGGACCCTCCCCATCAGCCCCCAACCCTGTGCCCAGAGGCTCAGCAACTCTACACGCATAAAAAATGTGAGCTCCCACCCACCCCTGCCCAGGTCCTGAGTCCAGGTCTTGGGCTCTGTGTGAGGGACACACAGCCAGGCCGGCTCTGCCAGCCTCTGACGTTGATGTGCATGAGTGACACGTGCCCGTTTGGCAGTGACTGGACGGGGCTGCCCAGGCCTCCACACCCAGGTCTCTGCTGAGGCCCAATACTTTTCTGTGTTTCTGGGGAGACCTGGCAGCTGCTACCTGGGGGTCTGGGGGTTGGAGGACATGGAGGGGACATTTAGCCCCCAGTGAAGGGAACTGGGCCCTGAAGTCCCCAGCTACATCAGAGACCTGGCCAGAGGCTCCAAGACTTCTAAGAAGATGGAAGAGGGGAGGAAGGAGGGAGACAGGGAGACAGGGAGGGAGGAGAAAGGAGGAAGAGGAGAGGAGGAGGGAGGAGAAGGGAGAGGGGAGGAGGGAGGAGGGGCGGTGCTGGCAGCACAGTGCATCAGGAGAGGCAGAGGGAAGCCAAGCACCATATAAGGAGCGGGGCTCCGGAAACCGAGACTCCCTCGGGAGGGAGGCCCCTTCTGCCTCCCTGGCAACCGGGCGGGGGGAGGGACGCCCTTCCTGAGTTACTCCAATGCTGGCTGGATAGACATGGGTCTCGGGTCCTCCGATGTTCCCCAGGCACGCCACGGGTGAAACGCGCCATTCCCCACTGCCAGAGAGGTGAGAGCACATCACTGCTGACAATCAAGACACCTTGTCCCTGCCACCAGCTGCCCTTTTCCTCTTAGACACACACAGGCTGCACACTCATACCTCCACTCACACCCCCACATACACACTCATGCCCCCCACTCAGCCCCACCCCACACACACACTCATGCCCCCCACTCAACCCCACCCCACACACACACTCATGCCCCCCACTCAAGCCCACCCCACACACTCATGCTTTCACTCACAGCCCCCACGCACACACTCATGCCCCCCACTCAGCCCTCCACTCCCCCCCACACCCCGTCTTGTTCAGGCACTCAAGGGCACACAGGTGCCCGCTTGCTGGAATCCCTGCTACCTGCCCACCCTCTGAGCCCCCCCATCTCCCAGGGAGCCCTCTCGTCGCCTCAGAGCCAGTCTGTCTCCTCCTTCCTTCCGCCCCTGGGGGGATTGTCTTTCTGGAAAAGCTCCCCCAAAATGGCTCTTCTGGCATTTCTAATTAAAGGTAAGTGGGCGGACAGAGAAGGGAGGGTGGAGGGGCACCGCGGAGCCGGGAAGGGAGCCGGGCAGAGAAGCCTCCAGCACGGGGAGCTTCCCACTGCTCTACTTCGGAATCCCAAGGAGAGGAGCTAGTTGGGCACCTGCGGGGTGGGCAGAGGCCAGCGCCCCTGGGTGAGTGCAGCCTGCGGTCACGGAGGGCCACATGTCTGGGTTGAGAACAGCCTGAGCCTGTAGGTGTTGTCTGGGCACTGGGCGCTGACCGTGCATATGTGTCCATTGTGAGAGCCAGCACTTCGGTGACCAGGGGCCAGCCCCGTCAGGGTTTACAAGCCCGTGTGGCCCCTGACGTCCATGCCAGGGCACAGCTCTTCAGCCTCTGGCCAGCAATGTCCTCCAGCTGCCACCCTCATCCGAGGCATCAGCAAGCTGACAAGGAGACAGGACTGGGGACACGTGAGCCAAGGTCACAGATGGTGCAGCTGCCTCAGTTTCCTCACCTGTGAGGAGGGAGCCTGTCCTGAAGAAGGGCGAGTGCCCAAGGTGGCCCGGTGGGCAGGGCAGGGCTGGGCAGGAGCCAGGCCCTTGGTAAGGAATCCTGGTGTCCTGGACAGCATGAGGGCAGGGAGCATTGGGGTGTTACACAGAGCCCCATCTTCCCCTCTCCAGTTCCCTCCAGCAGGGGCTGCAGAGGCTGTGAACACGGGCCTGAGCTGACAGGTGACAGGCCACAGCTGCTGCTGCCGGGAACACTTAATCGCTGCCCAATTATCACCCCAGAAGCTTCACCAAACCCCCGCACTGCAGCCTCAGGAAAGGAGGCCAGGCTGGCTCCCATCTGCCTGGGGCGGGGCCTCTCATGACAGGGGCCTGCCCAGCCCCTCTCTCTAGCCCACCCCCACCCCTGCCTGTCCCTGACAGCCACCAGAGCAGCGTGACCTGGGGGTGCAGGTTGGGAAAGGGGCAGGGGCTGGACCTGGGCAAGGAGGTCAGGAGCACCTGGGAGACCCCGACTCTCAAAGCCAAGCTGGTCTGCTGCTGCGCACATCTGAGCCCCACCTGCCTGAGAAGAGGGGTCCGGCAGGGAGGGAGGGGTGACCCATGACTCCTAGGTTCTGTTCACAGCTGAGATCCTGGTGGGTTCTGACACCGAGATGCCTGTTTCTAGATGGATCACCTCCCAAATGCACCATCCAGGGACGCCCCCAGACTCGGGCCTTGCTAACCTCCAGTCCAGTCCTTTGGACGGGGGGCTCCCTCCCTTCCTCCCTCCTTAAGATTGCTGTGACAGTCTCCACCAGGCTTACACCAGCCTCGAGGGACCTCTTAGTGCTGGCTCCCGAGCCCCCACCATCTAGGTCCCCAGAGGTGTGTGGGGTACCTGCTCTGAGAGGCCGGGGCCACCCTGTGCCCTGGGCCTCCCTTCTTCTGGGGTGCCCAGCCACCCCCGCCCCACCCTGATCAGAGTGAAGGAAGTTGGCTGTCTCCCTGCAGCCCCAGACTGTCGCAGCCCTGGCTGACTCACACCATCGGGGCCTTTCTGGGCTGCCAGGAGAGTTTGCAGGGTGGCTGCTGACCTGGGGCATTCTGCTGCTCTCCCAGGCTGGCCCTGCTGATCCCAGGTGCCAGCAGTTAGCACTGCTCAACAGGGAGAGGCAAACACAGGCCCCTCAGGGCAGAGCTCATGCTCACCCACCCCACTCACACACATGCACACACACATGTGCACATGCACAGGCACCCCCGCCCACCCCACCTTTGCACACATTCCGAGGCTCCTGTTGCTGCCCTTCTGTGTGGGCCTCGTGGCTACAGTCCGGGTGGAGTGAGGAGCCGGGCAGCAGGGAAGGGGCGCGGTGGTAGGGGTTGGTCTGGGCACCTGCCCCAACATGTGACCACTCCCCAGCCTTGTGACCTTATCTGTCATCACCCACTGCCCAGTGGGGCTGGAAGAGAAGAACCAGGCTGCCCATGCCCTCAGGGTGCCCACTGCTGGGCCAGGCTGCATCGGCAGACATGACGGCCAGCCTCTTGGCACCTGCTCTGACCTCACTGTCCAGCGCAGGGCTCCACAGCTGCAGGAGCGGCAGACCTCCCAGGCTGGATACCCACCCAGCTGTCCTCTTTTTCTGTGGCCTCTTCCTTGCAGGCACAGGGCAAGGCTGTCCCAGAGGCCTGGGCTGGGTGAGTCCCTGTGGAGCCCACAGCTGAATACCTGAGCGTGAGCAGGGTCTGGCCCAGAGCAGGCATTGGCGAGGGTCTGAGGGTGGAATGGTCCCTGTTCCGCTCCTGTCTAGTCAGGAAACGTTGGGCAGTTGCTCACCTGAGCCTCAGCTTTCCATCCGTGAAGTGGGTGGCAATGCCAGGGCCTCAAGGGCCAGCCGGGAGCTATGGGGCCCCGGGAGCCTTGTCCCTGGCCTCGTGCCACCTGGCCTGGTGAGGGTTCTCCCAGCTGTTCCTGCCAGAGCCTCTCATCAGTGCCACTCTGGAGCCTGAGAAGTGGCCAGGGGGTCCCACCCTCACCTCCTCGAGAGGGGTTCTGGAGGCTTCCTCGCCATGTCCACCTCCTCTGTCTCCCGAGGCCTGTCCAGTGCCCGCCCTGGTGTCACTCCTGTGGTGGTGGCACAGACCTGGTGGCGTGTTTCTGGGGCAGCTGGCAGAGGGTGGATCTGGGTCCAGGCAGCTGCGAGGACACCTGAGCCCTGCCATCCCTGTCCTGAGGGCCACCTGCAGTGGGGACAGGCCAGGGGAGGCAGAGAGCAGAGCTGGGGGTGAGGGTCCCAGTCCGCCTCCAGAGCATGGGCGTCGCACAGCAGGTTAGGGCTGAGCCTGGGGAGAGACCCAGGAGGCAGAAAGGATGAGGTGGGAAAGTCGGGAGCAGAGGAGGGCTCGGACGCGGCTGCTCCTGCTTGGCCGCCCAGGGAGACACCCTCACCTCGGATTCCACGGGGTCCTTAGGGGCAGGAGGAACTGCCCCAGCCTGCAGAGTGGGCAAGTGACAGAGGTGGGGGTCTTCGTCCATCAAGCCTCCTGCCCGACCTCTGGCCTCAGACAGCCTCTGTGAGACCCCTGGAGGGGGCCAGGGTGGAATGGGGCAGGGGTCTTAGGAGACCCCATCAGTGCTGGGCACAGTGCTTGGTGTTCCCAAGGTGGCATCAAGGGCCGGGAAAGGCCCTGAGGGATGAGAGGGGCCCCAAGGTGTGGGCTGGCTCCGGCACTGGCGCAGAAGATGAAGCTGATGGCGAGGGGACCAGTGGGCCTCCAAGCCCCTCCCTCCGCAGCCTCCCCGGCCCCTGGGGCTGCAGGAACATTTTCTTTCTGGGCACCCCCTTCCTTCCTCCCTCCCTCCCTCCCTCCTGTCTTCCTCTTCTCCCGTTGGCAGGCTCTGTACTGCTGCGTCCCTGTCCCTGGAACAGGCAGCCTGTTCGTTCCGGGCCCCCACACACCAGACCCTCCTCCCTCCTCCTTCCTCCTTCCTGCCTCCTGCCTCAGCACCTCCCGGTCCAGCCTCCAAGGAAAGTTCTGTATTTTTCCAGCGAGCCTGGCCTAGCTGCACAGGCATCCCCTCGGGGCCAGCAGGCTCACAAGAGCCTATGCCTCCGTCAACTACGGACAGACAAGGGCCGTGCACATCTCACCACCGCCACTCCAGCTGTGCACGGAAGGGGAAATTGAGGCCCAGAGAGGGCCAGCGATTAGTCCGAGCCACACAGCAAAGAAGGCCAGAGCCAGGGTGGGAAGTGCGTCTGGGGTCTGGGGGAGACCTCCAACCTCCCAGAGGTGTCCCATAGACAGTTCCATTTCTCGTGTGACCATGGGTGAGTCCCCTCTGCCCCCATGCCCTCTCTGGCCTCCGTTTCCTCACTGAGAACGTGCAGCAAGGAAGTGAGGTGGGGTGATCAGTCATTCAGTCAATAAACAGTTCCTGAGACAGGCTTGGCAGGCACTAGCCCAGACGGAGGCATGACCCTGGGAGAGGGTGGAGTGCAAGGAGGTTCAGAGCATGCCATAAAATAAGCAGGTGGGCATCACCGTGCCCCCCGCAGCACCAGCAAGTCACCCCACTCAGGGCCTCAGAGCTCTCCAAAGAACACCCACAGCTCTTTCCTTCTGGTGGCTCTTGCTGGGGGGATCAGGCTGGTCCCCTCTGACTGGCACTGCCCATGCTGGGACACGGGAGGAGGGCCATCTGGGCACTGCGGGAGCAGGTCCCGGGTGCACACGGGGAGACAGGTGTGCTGGCGGGAACAGCAGGAGGGCTGAGGCCAGGAGGCACTTCACAGCGGGTGCCTCCAGCCTGGTCTGAGCATGGGATGAAGAAGCAAGCGCCGCTCATCCTACATCTGCCTGAGGTGCTGTGTGACCTCGTGCAAGTCACTCGACTTCTCTGGCGCAAGGTCGTTCTCCACAGCAGACAGACTGGACTGAATGGAGGCTGAGGTCCTTCTCAGCTTGGGTGGTGTGCAGAGGGTGAGGAGGAGCCCGTGGGCCCTGGATCACCAGCTCCCTCCACCCAGAATGCCCCATCCACTCCACTGCCTGCCACCCCCGTTCACTTGACAAATGTCCCAGTGTTAACACCTAAGCATAAAGAGTTGGCTTTGCTGAAGTGCTGTCTGAACCTGATCCCAACATTGCCGCCTCCAGGAAGCCTTCCTGGCCTCCTTGTGCCGTGTCGATTGAGTCTTCTGTGTGCCTTGGCCTCCCCTGTGTGTGCTACCATAGGAGTCCCTGAGCACTAACGGAGTCTCCCTGTGTGTCTCTGCGGAGTGTGTATGTGTGTGTGTGAGTGTGTTATCAGAGTGTATGAGTGTGTTTATGTGTGTATGGGGCGGGGTACCTGTCTCTTGCACACCTACTGGTGTGTGCCCCGAGAACCTGGTTCTGGCTCCGTTGGAGATGCTCTGACCTCCAAGGCGTGTGTGGCCAGCAGTGGGCAGGTGAGGAAGAGCCTTTGTGAAGAGGGTATCGTGGGGGACTAAGGAGGAGCTGGGGGGCCGTCTGGGCTTTTTCCAAAGAGGGCAGAGGCTGGAGGCGGGGGAGATGGGGGAGGGATAGGTCCTGGGCCTGCCTCACCTTGGCCAGGATGCCAACCTGGAGCTGGTGGGAAGGAGGGAGAAAGGAGGACAGCGGGGTCCGGAGGGGAGTGGCTTTGCTGGGTTTGAGGACTGTTTAGGGGGCCAGGGCTGAAGGGGAGCTGGGGGTCCCCAGTGCCTGGTTGCCAGCATGGAACTGGGGAGAAACGTGAGGAGGACTTGCCGGGAGCCACTGGAGCCTGGCCTGGGGTGGTTGGAGCCTCGTGTTCCCCCACACTGGGTCCCCAGCCAGGCTGTGTGCCCACCCCACACCTCCCTGGACGCCCACCTGGCCCAGATTGTGCTGCAGGAACCCCGAGGGTGGCTGCCCCAAAATCAGGACAAAGGATTCATTGCCAGCTGGCCAGGCCAGACGCCCCCAGAGCTGGGGGTTCAGGATGCCCGTGCCAGGGAGGGGGTGGCATCCAGGACGGCATGCCACCCCCACTCTGGTGGCTGTGCTTTCCTGCTGTTCTCTGCATCTCCATTTAAATCTCTCCCCAGTGCCAGCCACACTGCCAGCATCCCTAGCTCACTTCCGGAGCCATAAAAGGAGAGAGGCTGAGAATAGCGCAGCTGTGACGCGGCCAGGAGCTCCTCACGCATGCAGGCTCTGCGCCACCCACCCGCCGCCCGATCTCTGAGGTGCTGGCCTGAAGGGACCCCTGCCCAGCCCCAGCCCTGCCAGCACTGGATGACCCCGGACCCCGGCTGGGAGGTCAGGAGTCACGAGGCCCTGCCCTCACTCCTGTATAACACCGTGGGCTGCTGTGCTCCCCGGATTCGCCATCCCTGTCCCCCATCCCTGGCACTGGGCCCCAGGAGGGGCATGGCACCACAGGAGGGGCAGGCAGCAGAGGGCAGCGGGAGACAATCCTCTCCCAAGAGGTCCCGGCCCTGCCCAGTGGCCCTTCAGGTTCCCACAAATTCCAAGGGACCCTTCCCTGGCAGAGGGAGCTGGCTCTGCATGGGGTGTGACACGGGCCTCACAGGTTGAACAGCGGCAGGTGCTGGGAGTGGGGCAGCTTCTCTCCCGTGGCCTCACCAGCCCTGGGCGATGAGGAGGATGCTGAGACCCAGAGGCCAGAGCCTCCTCTTCGCCAGGTCTCAGCACCGCGTCCCCAGCCAGCCGAGTGCCCACATCGCCCTGGGCACTCCCAGCTCACTTGTGTGGCTCAGCAGTGGGGGGTGAGGGGACACAGGGCTGGCAGCCTGAGGGGCCACGCTGGTCCCTGAGCTCAGAAGGGCCATGCTGGGTTTAGCGCGGTGCAATTCGGATTCGCTTTTGGACAAAGGGCCTCTGCTTTCATTTGTGCTAGACCCAGCGATCAGGCCACTGGTCCCTCCTATCAGGGTCTCCGTCCTGGCCCTGGGGTGGGGGTGGAGAGCCCATGTCCTGTGTGTTTCTGGAAAAGCAGGTGGCAGCAGAGGTCCTGTGGGAGAAAGGGAGGGCCTGCTGCATGCGGCGGATCTCCCTGAGTCTCAGAACAGCCGGGAGGGCGATCGGTGTCACCCCACTTTCACATGAGGTAACTGAGGCACAGAGATGCCCGGGGTGTGCTGGGGAACCCGGGACACAGTGAATGACTGAGCTGTGACTTGTACCCAGGGTCTCCCGGCCCTGCGGCTGCCAGTCCTCAGCCTGCTGCGGGCTTCTGCTCCCAGGATTGGGGCCGGAGTCCTCAGGAAACCCTCTGCGCTGACCTCGGGGCAGCCGGCTGGGGAGGCTCAGCTGGTGAGAAGCCTGGGCGGTCTGCGTGGGCAGGACCAGGGATAGCGCATCTTGGTCCCCTGTGAGGCCATGTCCCTCTGCTGCGCCTTAGTCCAAGTACATCTGGCGGCAGACCTGGGGACTGAGAGGGTGTGGCCAGCTGAGGGGGCTGCAGAGCCCTGGGCCGGCCAGGGGAGCCCGGGGTGGAGAAGCCGCTGGGGAAGTGCATCCACCTCTGTGATGTTCACTGCAGGCTGGAGCTGAGCCTCCTAGCAGCCTGGGCAATGGGTGGGTCAGGGAAGGCCGGGGTGGGGTCAGCACCCACCCTGGCCACTGGGCTTCTCTCACCATCCCTGGAAAAGGGACCGGGCAGGACCTTCTCCTCTCCCTTCCTCCCACTCCCAGGTCAGTGAGCTCTGAGGCCCTGAGGGGTAGGAATTGCCAAGATGACAGAGGAGGGGGTGCATTGCCAGGGAGGCCCTGCTGGGAAGGCTGCCCTCCGCTCCGCGCTCCAGGGGCTATGTAACTTGAATGTCACCGGATCCTCCAAAATGCATTTGTTCCTTCCTGGGCCAAGTCAGACTGGGGACCAGAGCCCCAGTGGAGGGGTGGCACCTGATAGTGGGGCCCCGCTCAAGAGAAGAGCAGGTGCCTCAGGGGCGGCAGAGGAAGGTGGGCTGTGGGCTCAGGCTGGGTCAGGGCACGGAGCCAGGCAGGGGCCACTCTGCTCACGGCTGGCAAGCCTGGACCCACTGCAGGTGTCTCTCTAAGAAGGGCTCTGGGACCCCGGCCGTCCTCAGGCTCCTCGGCCTCTGGCAACTTGGGCCGTTCTCCTGGCCCAGGTCCTGCTGTGCCTCCCTCTGTCCCAGGGTCCGGGGCCTTTGAGGCCCACATGCCACCTGCTGGCCGCACCCCGCTGCATGTCTCCAGCTGTCCGTCTCCCTCTTTCCGTGGTCTCTGTCTCTTTATCTCTCTCCCCACCCTGTCTCTCCCTGTCCCCACTCCATCTCTGTCCTGACTCTCGGTCCCGCCTCTCGGTCCCGCTTTCCTTCTCTGTCCCCGTCTGCGGGTCTAACCCTTTCTGTCCCTCTCTGGCTCCAGCCCTCCGCCCTCCCTAAGGACAGTGGTAGCGCTTTTTACTCCAGAAAAAGGGGGAGTGGAGAGGGGAAGCCAGGCCTTTCCAGGACATCCAGCTGGAGGTTGGGGTCACAGACTGTGGATCTCAAGAGAAGAGGGGTAGCAGGTGAGGGCCGATGTGGGGCAGTTGTCTCATCACCACAGACACCCTGTTCCCAGAGCTGGTGGCCAGGGAGAAGGTGTAGGCTGGGGGGTGCCCACCCCTCCAGCTTCACCCTCAGATGCGCACCCCACCCCACAAGCATGCCCCACTGAGCTCCAGAAATGTGGGCCTCTCCACACCCCCAACAGCCTCTGTAGGCCCCAGACCCACTCCTGGAGACTGAACCCCCCGCCGAAAGTCCCCTTTCCTTTCCAAAACCTCCAGGACTGAAGCCTCAGCCCTCCTCCTGCCCTCCCTGCCTTGGGGAGCTGAGAGGATTGGCTTCTACCCAGGCCTCCCCGCCCTGACAGTCCCATCCTCATCCTCATCCCAGGGAGCTCCTCCTTCCCAGAGCCCTCAGGCTTTCCTGGGGCCTGCCTGCCACCCATGGTCTCCCTCAGATCTGAGATGCCCCGTTCCAGGGTCTGCACAGGCCTAGGAGATCCGGGCACCCTCGGGTTGGAGGTCAGTCTCCCTGAAACACTGAGCTGGGCCCTGGGAAGTCCGGTTTTCCATATGCAGGACAGAGACCCAGAGACCGACAGAGAGAAGGAGGTGAGATGGGCAACCGGGGGGCAGACAAGGGGGTTCTCAGTGCCCAGGCAGTGCCTGTCCTCCAAAACACAGGATGGGGACACAGAGGCCCCGGGGCCCCCAGCCCAGCCTCAGGACCCTGGGAGCCCACCCTCGCCAAAGGTGGAAAGCTAAGGTGTGCCCATAGCCACTGGGGTATGCACAGTTGCCCGATTTTCATAAACAAGAGCTGCTCCAGGAGCTGTGAATCTCTGAGGAGCCCCTCTCCTGGCTGTGGGAGGGGTGGGCTAGATCCCAGATGCCATTCTCACCCAGAGGGGTGCCCACCAAGGTTTACTGCCCTCCCACAAGTGGCTCAAGGTCTGACCTGAATGCTGAATATCCCATTGGTGAGTTGCCATAATTATTGTCACAATCACTTCCTCCCACCCCACTGCCAGTCATCATCTGCATCACCACCCTCAAAACCACCACCTCTTCCACCACAACTGTCACCACTACCACCACCATCCTCATCTCTACTGCCACCACCAACTGGCCTCCTGGCACCGTCACTACCACCATGATCGCCACCACCAACTGGCCTCCTAGCACCATCACCACCATCATGATCGCCACCACCATTATCATCAGCACCATCCCCACCGTTCCAACTACCATCATCACCATGGCCTCCCATCACCACCACCCCACCACAGCCCCTTCCCCCACAGCCATCACAACCACACTCTCCACATGACACCAAACCGTGACCACCACCCTATCTTCATTCTCATCACCAACATGTCCACACAGGAACTCACACCCCGCCACACCCACCATCTCACTTGTAGGCTTACCGTGATCATCTCCAACTCTGCCAACCTCATTTTCTCTACCACTACCCCAGGCAGTCCTACCACCACCATCAAAACCACCACTTCAACTGTCCATCAATGCAACTGTCATCACTAGCACCACCACTGATGGCCGTCACCATTGTCTCCATCGCCATCAACCCATAACCGTGACCTCCTATGGTCACCATCCCATAACCATGACCTGCCACTGTCACCACCCCATAACCATCAACCCCCACTGTCACCACCCCATCGCCATCACCCCCCACTGTCACCACCCCGTAACCGTGACCCCCCACTGTCACCACCCCGTAACCATCACCCCCCACTGTCACCACCCCGTAACCATCACCCCCCACTGTCACCACCGTGTAACCATCACCCCACACTGTCACCACCCTGTAACCATCACCCCCCACTGTCACCACCCCGTAACCATCACCCCCACTGTCACCACCCCATAACCATGACCCGCCACTGTCAGCACTACCCATTGTTTCCATCATCAACATCTCAGTCACCATCACCACACCACAGTGCTTGCCACTTCCTACTGCCACCACCTTTATTACATGAGCACCCCAATTCCAGGCTGCTTTCTTGTGACAATGGATTTTGCTGATGAAGGGTAAGGGAGACAGCCTCAGGTTCAGATTCCAGTCCTAGTCATTACTGGCTATGGGTCTGCGGGCATGTTTTTCCATCCACTTTTCCTAAGATACAGGAAGAACAGGATATCCCAATTCAGACCTTGTTTCCTGTAATAAGGCATCCCTGAAAATCACAGATGGGATGCCTGGCCCTCCAGAGGCAGCGGGTTAGGCTGTGAGTCCCTGCATCCCATCTCCTCACCCAGCCACATGGCGGGTCTCCCAGGAGTACGTGACTCATGGGACGGCGTGGCTGAGCCAGTGATCAGAATGACGATGTTCTGTCACCAAGTCTCTGGAAGATTCCACGGTCATTGTTTCAAAGATCAGATGAAACCCCAGCTGACAGCAGCTCCTGCACCCAGAGCTGGGTGTGGAGGACACGGCCACATTGAAGCCTTTTCAAACTTGGCCTTGGAGGAGCCTTGCTTCTAGCCCCTGTTTCTTCAAACAAGCTGTCACTAAAGAGATGTTTCCCTTTCTGTGGCTACCAGAGCTGAGGGCTCTGGTGAATTCCAAAGCGTTTGCTGAAATACCCATTTTGTGTTCTGACATCTGACTCTAATTGCTGAGCAACAATCAAGAACCTGCCTGTGCTGTAGTAATCATCGCAGTGGCGACAGCGCCCACCTGTCAGGCAGGTGGCAAGGCTTAGTTTGGGCAGAGCCTGGCACATAAAGTGCTTGCTCCACGTCACCGTTCAGCTGTTATTACCACAATTATCACCGGGTGTGGGTTTGCACTGGCCCTGGGCTGGGTCTCCTATTGAGAAAACTCCACAGCCATCAAGCCTCCCCCAGCCCAAGACAGCCACTGGGCACAGACAGACTGGCAGGAGGTTATGGGGGCGAGGAGCAACACTTCAAAGGAGCTGAAGACTATACCTGCTCCTGAGGCGCCTCCTCTGTCCACCAAGGGCCAGCTCCAAGTTCCTGCATGGAGGATGCCCTCTGACTCCGAGACATGTTTCCTACCCTGGGCTCCCACAGACCTGGAGCACCTTACGGGCAGAGAACACACCCCGCTCATGCCTGGATGACCAGCGCCTGGCCCAGCCCCCACGGGAGATACTCAGGGTGCATGCTGGGGGGCAGATGTGGGTGGCCTACTCATCTACCTCACCAGGGCAAGAACAGCAGCTGCTTTGCTGAGCCTCTTGCCAATTAGGGGGCCCAGAACCACCCAGCCTGAATCTGAGACTTAGCCCCGGCTGAGCTCTACTTCCAGGATGGTGAGAGAACCCAGGAGTCCAGCAGCAGGGAAGGGCAGCAGCCGCTCAGCCTAGTGAAATCACGCTTGTCAAGTCTCCCAAGGACAATGCTTTTTTGCCCTTCTTGCTTCTAATTGAAAAGAATTAGCAGAGTGGCACGCTTATGGACGGTGCCAAGTGACATTACTGCATGGCTTTATGCATCAATGGGAGGGGCAGATCCCATCCTGCTGGAGACTGCCACAAAATCTCGCTCTCTGCGACTGCTTGGAAGCCCAAGTCGCTTCCCAGCTGAACCAGTGACTCATTAGACATTTTTTCTGGCTCCTTCTCCCTCTCTCTCCTTCTCTCAACCCTCCTTTCTTCATGTTTGGCTGGACCAGTCAAGAAAAGGCATGGTGCAGAAGCACCGTACAGGTATTGGACCCCCTCCCCTTTACAGGTGAGCCTGCTGAGGCAGAGAGGGGCCCCCAGAGAGGAGGGGGAAGAAATGAGCACAGAATCCAGGAGTGTGACTCAATCAGGGAAGAGCCAGCCACACAAGGTAGGCTTGCCCCAGAGAGGTCCCTGGGGAAGGGAGGTCTGAGGAGCAGGGATTCAGCTTTGAGCTCGACCTCGTCACTCTCCCTCTCTGGCCTCAGGTTTCTTCAATGGACACTGGGAACATTAAGCCATGTCACTCACCTGCCCAGCGTAAAATCTGAGGACAAGTGGAACATCCAGGAATGGGGTTGTCACCTCCACTCCATCCCGGCTCTGGAGAGAACACTCTCCCACAAATGTCTGCAAGTGACTGAAGAGATGAAAACTGCCTCGGCAAGTGGTCATACTCGCCCTCAGCCCTAGTCTCTCTTTCTGGGTTCATAGGGAGGGGCCTGAGGCCATTCCACAGCCTCCATGGAGGGCAGCCTTTCAGAAAGTGAAGGGAATGTCCATTGCCGACCTACAGCAGGGATAGGGGCTTGAAGAAGGCATGGTCTAAATCTGTGGACAGTCAGCTAAGCCAGTTTTCAGAAGAGTTCTCAGTCCACTTGTGGCCTCAGAGCCTGACAGTCGATTGTCATCACCATCATTACCACCCATGACACCCACCTGGCCAACACCCTCATTGCCTCCACCAAAACTAACTGTCACCACCACCAGTTCCAACACTGACACAAATGCCCTCATCACCACCCCCAACCTATCAACTTTGACATCACCATGATGGTTATTACTGTCGTTACTCTCACCATCATCATCACTATCCCAGATAATGATATCATCATTGTCTTCACCATCATAACTATTATCATCACATGAGCATCAGCTTCACCATTATCATAATCATAATCATTGCTATCATTACTGATAGTGATATCACCATCACCATCATCATCATCACTATGATGGATAGTAATATCATTGTTTTCACCAACATAATCATCACCATCATCATTATTACTATCATTACCACTGACGGTGATATCACCATCATCACCATCATTATCATTATCATCACCTTCATCATCATCACCATTACCATCATCATCATCACCATCATCACTATAACCATCACCACCATCATCATCATCATCACCATCACCATCATCACCATCACCATCACCATCATTATCTTCACCATCATCACTGTCATCCTCACCACCACACCATCATTATCATCATCAACATCATCATCATCATCCCCATCATCTTCACCATCCTCGCTATCACCCTCACCACCATCACCATCATCATTATCATCACCATCATCACCATCACCACCATCACCATCATCTTCACCATCATCCCTATCACCCTCACCACCATCACCATCACCATCACCATCATCTTCACCATCATCCCTATCACCCTCACCACCATCACCATCACCATCATCTTCACCATCATCCCTACCACCATCACCATCATTATCATCACCATCATCCCTATCACCCTCACCACCATCACCATCACCATCATCTTCACCATCATCCCTATCACCATCACCACCATCACCATCACCATCATCTTCACCATCATCCCTATCACCCTCACCACCATCACCATCACCATCATCTTCACCATCATCCCTATCACCCTCACCACCATCACCATCATCATTATCTTCACCATCATCACCATCATTATCTTCACCATCATCACTATCACCATCATCACCATCATTATCTTCACCATCATCACCATCACCATCACCACCATCGTCATCAACACTATGATGGATAATAGTGTAATCTTTGTCTTCACCATCATAAACCTCACCATTACTACTGTCACCATCACAATCATCAGCACTGCCATCATCATCGCCATCACCATCATCATCACTATCACCATCATCACCATTATCATTATCATCACCTTCATCATCATCATTACCATCATCATCACCATCATTACTATCACTATCATTGATAGTGACATCAATGACATTATTAGCAGCAGCAGCATCACCTTCACAATTATCATCACCATCATAGTCATCAGTTCAACAACACTATCGTGATTATCACCATTCCTACCACTGTCATTCTCATGACCTTCATTAAAACACCACTGTCACTGTCATCGCTACCATTAATACCACTGCACCTCAACACGATCCTCATGATTGTCATCGTCCTCGCTAGCAGGGTCATCTTTCCCATCATAACCTTCATTAACATAATCCTCATTGCCATCACTTTTATCTTTATCACCACCATCAACCCATTATGATGCAACTACGACCCTCATCACTTTGATCACCAATACTGTCCATGCCCAACCTCCCATTGTGGCCATACCCATCATCTGTATAACTGTTAATGCCATGATCAGTGTTATCATTCTCCCATCTACCCGTCTTATCTACCCCTAACCTTCCACTCTCCGTCTAGCAATTCATCCCCCCCAACCCAGCCTCTGCCCCACTCACTCATCCACCCTCCTAAGGCCCAAGGATGGATAAGCCCAAACTGTAATCCTCCTAGAATCTGACATGTTCAGACCTCTGGGGCACAGCCCTCCATGGACTTTAGAAGTGTGCACCAGGGACTCCAGAGCCCAGAAGGAGAGCTCATTGGTGCTGCTGGGGTCTCAGGACAAAACCTGAGTGGCTCCTGAGGAGTGGATGAGGAGGTGACAGGGCAGTGGGCAGCGGCATGAGCCTAGTAGACTCTGTCCCTTTCCTCTCTGTCAGAAAAGGGTCAAGAGGCTACAGAAGGATACAGCCCTGGGATCAGAGAAGAGACGACTCTAAGGTGTGAGGTCCCAGGGAGTCAAGCTCCCCTGCCACGCCCTCAGCTAGTGGGTCAGATTCCTTGCTCACTCCTAGTTTACTTAGTGAGGAGCCCTCATGTCGATTTACGTTTTTTGTTCAACAATGCTTTATTGAAGACTTCCTTTGGTGACACAGGTGACTCATCACACCCTGACATTGAGGAGTTCCTGGTTTGTTCGCAGGAGGCCTTTGCCAGAGGTAGGAAGTGCTGAGAGCTGCAGGGGTCCAGGGATGGCTCAGCCTCAGGGAGGGGCAAACACCCTGAGAACTGGGACACCAGGGAGGGGGGAGCCGGGCAGGGACCTGCAGCCACCTCACAGAGAAGAAGACTGGGGTCCAGGTGGGTGCCCCAAAGGAGCCCCATCAACTGTAGCCTCCTTCCAGTGGCTGTAGTACCCAGGATTCCCACTCTCTGCTGGCTTCGGTGCTCCTGGCTTCGGTGCTCCCAGCTTGGTGAGAGCAGGGACCTGGGGCCCTTGATTTCAGCTTTGATCCCAAGTTGGGAGGCAAGTCCCCTCCTCCACCTTTCCCCACACTCGCTCTCTCAGCCTCCTCCCAAGGAAAGCCAACCTCTGGCAGAACAAGGTGCAGGGCCTGGGTCTTCAACCCTGTTGGCCAGATTTATTCTGCTCAGGACCTGGCTGGATGCTACTTGCCCCACCCCCACCGCCCCACTTCCATTCCTGCGAGGGGAGTGCTGGGTCCATCCCTGAGCAGAACAAACTTGGCCACGTGCAGAAACATGAGAGACTGACGAGGAATCACCTCTCAGCACCATTTCAGAGGCAGACCCTGGAGGGAGACCACTCTCATGACTCAGGATCCTGTGGAGCGACAGTCAACCCTGCTGAGAACAGCCACAGTCTCTCATCAGACTCCCTGGAAGGGGAGCCTACCATGAGGCCTTTTGTCCAGGAGCTTTATTGAGGGGGTCTCTCGGGAGAAGCAGGACTAGAAGGGGAAGAGATGGGCAAGGCTTTGTTCTCCATTGGAAGCCAGCTTCAGCTGGGCTCACTGGGGGCCCTGGGGCACGAAATCACTGAGCAAGTGCCCCTGGAGGTGGAGGGCGGCTTCCGGACCCTGTGCCAGTCGGTGCAACAAATTTTCCAGAACTGAGGAGCGCCAGACAGCAGGAACTGTTCGCACTCTCTCTTGGTTTCTGTCCCTCTTCTCCGAGTGTGATGAGGTCAGGAACTCGGGAGGGGCTCAGCTCAGGATGGCTCTGAGCTACAGGGGAGGTGCCAGCTGGGCTGGGTCATCTGAGGGTTCCACTGAGGAGGCGTCTGCTTCTAAGCTTATTCACACAGCGTCTGGCAGAGGCCTCAGTTCCTCACTGGTTGTAGGCTGGGACACACACACACACACACACACATGCACACATACGCCAGCTCCCCAGCGGGGCCCAGGGACAGCTCTCAGACCCGAGTCGTTTCTGACCCTCCCTGGCCCTTGCTGGAGCATCAGTGAGCAGCAAAGCAGCCGAGGGGTCCGCCCCTCTCCTTCAGCACCTCGGACAAGGCTCGCCCAGGGCCTTGAGGGTGCGGAAGCCTGCGCCCTGCCCTGTGTGAGCAAGGGACAGGTGGCAGGGGCCGGTCCCTCCAGGCGTTTCTGGGCAGTCTGAGGGCCGGATCCCTCTCCCCTGGTAGCCCTGGGACAAATGCCCCGGGGAACCGCGAGCGAAAGTGGAGCGCAGGGAGGGCGGGGAGACGGCAGCCATCTTGTACTGAGGTCAGGGCAGCCTCTGCCCCTTGCTCACTAAGGCTCCTCGCGGAAAATGGGGAGGGTGGGGTCTCTCCTCAGAGGCTCGTCGGGGGCACGCAGGGATGCGGTACCGTAGGGGCACAGGGCGCCCCACCGCACTCTGCTGGTCTGGCCACCCCCACCCCTTGCCAGGTTCATCCCGTGAAACCCAGAGTCCCCCTTCTCCCAGAGTGACGAGGGAGGCCCCGCCCACACTCGCAGCCAGTGAGGCAGTGGCGACAGCCTGGGGCCATGGTCCTGGAGGCGAGGCCGTGGTGCTGGTGCGGCAGAACCGTGATGCCCGAGGAGGTAGCACCATGGTGCTGGAGTGGGGGGACAGCATCCTAGAGGGCGCTGGAAGGAGGAGGCTGCTGCTGCTGTGGTTGTGGTGGGGGGCTCGCCCCGTCCAGCACCATGGCCCCGCCCCTCCAGCACCATGACCCTGCCCCATCCATGGCCCAGCTCCAGTAACCCCTGGGGGAAGGAAGATCTGTGCCTCTTCTTTACAAGGTCCCAGTCTCTGGGCTCAGTCAGTGTCTCCACAGGGCCCCTTGATGCAGGGGCTGTCTGAATGGGTACAGGGCCAGGCAGAAGTTTGCTTCCCCTGAGGGCCACCGCTAGCAGGGCATTCTGGGGCCACCCCACCCTGGGACCTCCCAACACCCTGCCAGTCCCTTTTGCCACGTCTCAGGACAGCCTCCTGATCCCTGCAGTAAAGAGGCCCCAGCTGGCGACTGAGAGAGACCAAAGCCCAGGAACCCATGGCCCCTGAGAGTGAAGACTGGAGTAAAGGGTGGGGGCCTTGCCTCCAGGACTCTGACCCCTTTGTTCTGGCGACCAGGGGCCCTCCCCACTGCTGGGAAGGTGTAGCCCTGGGTGCTCTCCCAGCAGCCACCTGGACAGGCTGGGGGTCCAAACTCGGGGGACTTCAGCTGTGACACCTCTCCTCCACTACAATGAGTCAGCTCCCCCGTCCACCCCCAGGACTGCTGCCTGCCACCCAGAGGACCTACAGTCTCCATTGGTGTGGAGTTGTGGTGGGGGCGAGAGGAGGGGAGTGTGGCCAGGGACGGCACTGAGTCACCGTGGGGGAGGGGGCGAGAGGAGGGGAGTGTGGCCAGGGACGGCACCAAGTCACCGTGGGGGAGGAGGCAGGAAGATGGCTCTTGACTTCCCTGGGTTAGGAACAAAGCACAAACCTGTGGACACCCATCCCCTGGTCTCACTCTCCATACGGTCCACAGGGGACGGGGTCAGGGCTCAGTGTGCGCCTGGGGTTGGAGTAGAGTCGGGGCCAGGGCCAGGTCTGGTCCTCCTGTCCTGGCTGCCAGAAAGAAGTGTCCATATTAGGCTGGAGCTCTGGCCTTTGGGCCTCTCTTGGCCCATACATGTCCAAGTTCCACACTTGCTGCAGGCCCTCGAGTGCGCCCTCCTGGCATCCGTCCCTGTGGCCATGGCCTCCGCTCACTCTGACCAGCATGTAGGAAGCACACTGCCCACCCCGTGCGGGCACTCCGGCCACCCAGAGGAATCAGCCTGGTGGGAGCCCAGGAAGCAACACCACCTTCCCGTGGACATGGAGGGGTCAGCGCTCGGGCACTGAGGTCTCCCTGGGCGGGGGGCGCCGGAGGCAGCTGGGAAGATTCTTCTCTTCTTGCTTTCATACCTCTGTTCTTAATCTGATTTCTAGTGAGCTAAGATACCTTCCCTGATGTGCTCAGACCAATAACTTAGAAATACCTTTGTTATAAGAAAAAAACAATTACCCAGACCCAGGAATTTGTCATTAGGCACAAACAGACCAAGACACCCTCCTAATGACCCTGGCACTGTGCAGGCCAGAGGAGAGTGGGCAGGGCATGTTCTGGGCGATGACAGGGATCTGGGCTGGCCATGGGAGGGGACAGCAGAAGGCGGCCATTGGAGGTATGGGAGGAGAGGCCAGCTTTTCTGAGCTGACCCTGGGAACAAGGACAGAAGGCAAGGAGGAAGAAGGCAGGCTGCAAGGCCCTTCTCCCCGTCCTCCAGGAGGCCTCAGGGAGCCCCTGCCCGGTCCTGGGCCCCTGTCCACCCAGTCTGTCCTGTGGCACAACCTCTAACGCCTGCCCTTCCCTGCATTCCCTGGGCTCTTCCCAAGAACCCACCTCCCCAGGAGTTGGACCCAGGCCCCTGCCCCCAATAAGAATGGGGCCTTTGGAAATGCAGCTCCAAGGAAATGCGGCTCCTTCAGCCCTGCTGGCCCCTTGCTGCAGGGGTACCAGGCCCCACCCCAGCCCCTGCCAGGGACTTCCTTGCTTCCTCCATGCCCCACTTTCCTCTGAAATTTGCGTCTCACCTTCCTGCAGGGCCACTGCACCCAGCCTTAAGGAGATCCTCCGGGATCCTCTGGCCCTGGCCCTGCTGCCATCCCACAGCCCACACAGAGCCTGTGGCTCCCACACACCGTCACTGCCCAGACCCACGCCGTCCCGGCCCCCTGACTGCCCTGCCTCTGGGCTGATTCGGGAGGAACCTGCTCCATGGGCCGAGGGCACCTGCAATCCCTCAAGGGTCCGGCAGAGGGCACTGTTTGCTCCCCGAGAGAACATAGCAAGCCTGGGTCTGTGCGGAAGGGGGTCTGCGCCACCCACCCATTGCAGGGTCCACACCCTGTAGCACAGCCCCTGCCTTCAGCTGGGGGGCTGTCCTGGGAGGGGCTGTCACCCATTTGGCTTTCTGGCCTCCACCTGGGGGGCAGCCAGGGAACTTGGACACCGAAAGCCACCAAGGCCCCCACCCTCTGCCCTCTGCCTCCCCCTGGCCCACTGGCTGCCCAGGGCTGGCCCACAGCTAGAAAGTCAGCTACTGCCCACAGACACATCCCTTACCCTGCTTCCGCCCAGTCTGTGTAGTCCGGGCCACAGCTGCTCCCCCAGGGTGGACCCCAGCTCTGCTGTGGACACAGGGGCTTGGGGTGCTGAGCAGTGTGCCCAGGGCAGAGAGCCCAGAAGGGGACAGCCAGGCTGCAGGGAGGGAGTGTGTGCAGAGGCTGGCCATCCCCGGGCCCAGTTCCTGGCAGCCCCCGGCAGTCCCAGGAGAGACTGATGTGATGGGCATTTGCACCCACTGATTCCGTCAGAGAGCTGTAGCAGCGCCAGGCAGGCTCCTCCCAAGCACCAGGGCTCCAGCCTGCTCTTTGGCCAGGGAGGGCAGGCCAGGCTGAGGCCACTCCACAAGGGCATTCAGAGTTGAAGTCCTGTGGCTGGACTCTGTGCTCCATTCTACTGTGCCAGGTGGTGACTTCAGGAGCATGAAATTCCTCAGGCAGGGTAGGCACCAGCCAGATTCGAAGGCCAGGGTACTGCCCAGAAACCCCTCCGCCAAAGGGCCAGAGAAGGGGACACACCGCCATAGCATCAACAGAGTGAAGCCAGGGGTCCCAGGAGCGTCCCGAGTCCCCTGCAAAAGGGCCATTGTGGGGACACTCATGGCCCAACACGGTCCCTTGCCCTGTCCGCCTCTGCTGTGGTGCAGATGTGCTCCCTCCAAAACCCAGGTTGCTACCGCCATGAAGGACTGAGAGGAGACAAGGCCATGAGCCTGCTCTCCTAAGGGACCAAGGCCCTTACGAGGCTGCACGCAGCACTCCCACCTTGCCCTCCGCCTTCTGCCATGGGAAGACGCAGCAGGAAGCCCCTCCCCGGACCAGACCCAGCACCTAGACCTTGGACCTCCTGCCTCCAGAGCTTTGAGAAGTAAATCTCTGCTCTTTAGAAATTACCCAGCCCCAGGAATTTGTCATTAAGGCACAAATGAACCAAGACACCCTCCCAATGCCCCGGCACCTCGCAGGCAAGAGGAGAGTGGGCAGGGAGGCAGCTCTGCCCTAGGCTCCAGCGGGCATGGGAACTACATGTCTGGAGGCCAGGACCAACCAAAGGCATCATCCTTGGTCTCCCCACCAGGCAGCTGGGGACAGGACAGGACTCTGCTCCTCCACCTCGGGCAGGAGAGTTGGACTTTTTTTTTTTTTTTTGAAATGGAGTCTCACTCTGTCACCCAGGCTAGAGTGCAGTGGCGTGATCTCGGCTCACTGTACCCTCCAGCTCCCGGGTTCAAGAGATTCTCCTGCCTCAGCCTCCAAGTAGCTGGGATTACAGGTGCCCACTATCACACCTGGCTAATTTTTGTATTTTCAGTAGAGACGGAGTTTCACCATGTTGACCAGGCTGGTCTCGAACTCCTGACCTCAAGTGATCCACCTGCCTTGGCCTCCCAAAATGCTGGGATTACAGATTAAGCCACCATGCCCTACCAGGAGTCTGACTGTCCCCAGCAGAGCTCAGCATCCTAGAAGTGGGTGCTGTGTGACCTTGGGCAAGGCCCTATCCCTCTCTGTTCCTGGGGTAACTACCTGCTCCCCTGCAGGGTGGTGGGGAGCACTGACGGAAAGGAGGTGCTGGGGCTGCCAGTGCTCCAGGGCCCAGGCCGAGTACAACTCTCCCAGCCAGGGAGGGGCTGGGCTTGTTCCCTCCCTGTCCTCCCACGGAGGCTCCCCTGCAGGTGGCAGCAGCTAGCAAGGCATGACACAGGCCACCTACTCAGCACCCCAGGCTGACTCACCTCCCAGGTACCTGGGCCCTCGTCAGTGGAAGGAGAGCTTTGTGCTTGGGGCTGTGCGTCAGCAAGGAGCCCCTGATGTGCCGGCAACGGTGGGAGGATGCCCTGGGCTGGTCACCTTTGGGGGCCCCTTTCCAGGTGTGGAGGGCAACAGGAGGGGGAGAGCCTCCCCCTGCTACCCTTTCCCCATGCGCCCTCATGTGTGGTCACTGTGAGCTGGAGGGAGACAGTGAGGAGCCCTGGAGGCTGTTTATTTTGGGGGGCAGTTTTTGAGACAGAGTCCCCCTCTGACGCCCAGGCTGCAGTGCACTGGTGCCATCAAGTCTTACAGCCTTGACCTCCTGGGCCCAAGTGATCCTCACGCCTCAGCCTCCCCGTGGCGTAGCTGGGACTACAGGTGTGAGTGGCCACGCCTGGGTAATTTTTAAATTTATTTTGTAGAGAAGGAGTCTCATTATGTTTCCCAGGCTGGTCTTGACCTCCTGGGCTCAAGTGATCTGCCCACCTCAGCCTCCCACAGGGCTGGGACTACGGGCATGAGCCCTTCTGCCTGGCCTGAGCCCTGGTGGAAGGTATTTTTCTGTGGGAAACTAAGGACACACAGAAGAGGGCTTGGGCAAGGACCCCTCCGCCCCAGAGTGTGATTGATGCTCCCCGTTTTCTGCTCCACCTGCCTGTCTCCCCTGCAGCTTCGAGAGCGAACCCACCCCTCTCATCATCCCCTGGCAAAGCTGTTACGAATCTCAACAAAGTAAAGTAAAGCCTTTGGCAGACATGGTCAAGCACCACTGCTACCCAATCAAACTGGCACAAGCCCCTGCCACGCTGCAAGGCCGACCACGCTCGGTGTCTCCCACCTGACTCAGACGCGCCCTTCTCCAGGGGGGTTGTTTCTGCATCACCTTGGGTTGATTCCCGCCGTCCTCCGTCGTCCCTCCGCCGTCCTCCCTCGTCCCCCCGCCGTCCTCCCTCGTTCCCCCGCCGTCCTCCCTTGTCCCCCCTCCGCCCTCCCTCGTCCCCCCTCCATCCTCCCTCATTCCCCTTCCGTCCTCCCTCATTCCCCTCTGTCCTCCCTCATTCCCCCACCGTCCTCCCTCATTCCCCCGCCGTCCTCCCTCATTCCCCCTCCATCCTCCCTCATTCCCCCGCCGTCCTCCCTCATTCCCCCTCCATCCTCCCTCGTCCCCCCTCCGTCCTCCCTCGTCCCCCCGCCGTCCTCCCTCGTTCCCCCGCTGTCCTCCCTCATTCCCCCGCTGTCCTCCCTCATCCCCCTGCTTCCAGGGCACAGCCAGGGACTGTGTGGGCCCAGCCGGCTGAGCCCCAACCTGGAGAAGCCACTCGTCCCAGGAGGCCTCCACCACTAGTGTTCACCCCTGTGCCCCTGAAGCTGGCTGTGTCTGCCCACGCTGCTACAGCCATCCCATGGCTCTCATTTCCCACTGGGACTAGGGGGCCAAGGATGTCTAATTCCTGGAGCAGAGTTGGGTTGAGCCCAGAAAGCCCACCTTGGCTGACAGCCCTGGAAACACGTGGGCCTGCTGAGTCGGGCGGACCAAGGGGTGCCGGGAGAGCACGCTGACTCCAGAAACATCCAGGCTCTGTCTGGGGAGGTGAGATGCCTCACAGGAAGGGCCCGCGGTGGCCATGACCCCAGTGGCCATGTGGCTGAGGCCCTGGGCAGCAGCTCTGTGACTGAAAGACTCTCAACCCACCTCAAGGCCCCACAGCCTTTTCTCCACCTCAGAGACTTTCTGGGGCTCAGTCTTGTGGTGGCCCTCACGCTGTTTGGGAGGTACTGAGTGGGCCATGAGTGTGAGTTAGGAGGCTGAACTGCCCACCTCCACAGCGGGTGCCCAGGACAGCGAACGTGGGACCCGCTTCTCCAGGCCTCAGCCTCCTGTGGAATGAGAGAAGACCCTCCGTCACAGGCCACCCTGAAGAAGGGTGCAGGAGCCCTGCACAGCCTGGGCTCCAGGAGCAGAGTCCGCATCTAGATGGCAGGAGAGGAGGGCTCTGCACAGTCGGGGAGGACCTGGTATCTCAGCTGGCCTCCTCCAAGGGTCATTCAGACCTGCAGCCCCACCAACCTGCTCCCCCTCTCGGGGCTCCTGTCCTCCGCCTCTAAGGCGAGTCTGAAGTCAGCGGGAGACCGCCAAGGAGCACATTGTGAACTCTGGTGCTGAGGTCACCAGGGAGAGGCCTGGCCCCCGCTTCCTGGGGAGTGGAGACACCCGGCCCAGTAGGGCCAGGAGGGAGCAGCACAGCAGGCCCGTCAGTGAGGGCCAGGGCGCCAGGTGGACAGGCGAATGGGTGGGTGGGTGGATGGACAGACAGGGGGATGGGTGCTAGACGAACAGGCAGATGGGTAGACGGGTGGACAGGCGGATGGGTGGACGGATGGACAGGCAGATGGTGGATGGCAGACAGGCAGATAGGTGAATGGATGGGCAAGTGGATGGGTGGATGGACAGACAGGGAAATGACTGCTAGATGGACAGGCAGATGGGTGGACGGACAGACAGGCGGATGGGTAAATGAACGGATAGGGGTTGGCTGGATGGATGGAGAGATGGGATGGGTGGGTGGACGGACAGGTGAATGGGTGGACGGACAGGCAGATGGGTGGAGGATGAGTGGACAAGTGGATGGGCGGATGGACGGACAGGGGTTGGCTGGATGGATGGAGAGATGGGATGGGTGGGTGGGTGGATGGACAGGAGAATGGGTGGACGGACAGGCAGATGGGTGGAGGATGAGTGGACAAGTGGATGGGCGGATGGACGGACAGGGGTTGGCTGGATGGATGGAGAGATGGGATGGGATGGGTGGGTGGATGGACAGGCGAATGGGTGGACGGACAGGCAGATGGGTGGAGGATGAGTGGACAGGTGGATGGGCGGATGGACGGACAGGGAAAAGAGTGCCAGATGGACAGGTGGATGGGTAAATGGACGGACAGGGGTTGGCTGGATGGATGGAGAGCTGGATGGGATGGGTGGACAGGTGAATGGGTGGACAGACAGACAGGCTCCTTCCACTTAGTACTGCTTGGTTTTCCATACTGAAATGGCCTATAAATTTATGTCTACAGCTCCAACCCTGGCTCAGCCCAGCACTCATGGTGGCCCTGGGGAGGGAGGGCCAGCACTCGAGGAGAAACGGGAGGACAGCACGGGCCACTTGGCCCCAAGAGACCCACAGCAGCCGGAGCAGGTTTACAAACTAGATCTGGGTGACACAGCCATCCTTAAAGGTTTTAAAGAAATCACAGTGACATTGTGATCCCATTTTTGAACCAGGAAGCCAGGTCTGCCGGCCCTCTGCACCATTTAATGTCTGCAAATAAAATTCAGTCAGTGAGAAAGCGCTGGAAGCACTTGACAGCACAAGGCGGAAGGGGCTTGGCGCTGCCGCTTGTGGAAGGAGGCACCGAGGGCTGTGGACCCGGCTGGACGGCATTGCAGCCACTAACAGCAGGGGGCCCGGCCCAGGCAGGTGGCAAGCAGCCAGGGCAGGTCTGCTGGCATCGCCTCTGGGAGTATCTACAGAGCACCCACTGCGGAAGGGCCCAGGCCAAGCAGAGATCAAGGACGAGGGCCTCCCAGGCTGGGCCTGGTCTAGGGGGAATCTCTGGGCTTCTGAGATTCGCTCTTACTACTCAACTAGGACCCAGAAAGGAGCCACCAGGGTTCAAGCTTTCTTTCCACAGAGCGGGAACCTGTGTCGCCTCTAGGCTCTAGAGGAAAATGGCCCTGGGTGGTTCCTGGGAAAGACTGAGGCAGGTAGCTTCAGGCTCCTGGCCAGGAGGGCTGGCTGGGCAGGGGAGGCTCTGTCCCTGCAGCTCCTGGGACACAAGTGTGCACACATGCATTGCCACAGTGCATGTACACATGTACGCACCCTCACGGGAGCACATGAGCAGCACACACACAGGGACTGCAGAAGGAGCCCCTCGTGGAAATGGACATGCACCCACATGCTCAGAAAGCCAGGGGCTCCCTCTCCAGTCACAAGCAAGGGGGTATCTGCCCACCACCCCGTGAGCACAGGGGCACCCAGGCCTTTCCTGGTTTCTCGCTCTGCACCGATGGCAATGCGAGGCTCATGCCAGGAGCAGCCCCTCCGTCAGGCCTCTCCCGTCCCACACTGCCTCCCTCCCCTTTCTGAGCACCCGCCAGCTCCCAGGCACCTGCAGGGCTGGCCCGAGTGCCCCATGGAAGGCCCCAAGCACAGCTGGGGAAAGCCACAGCCTCGCTGTGTGTAGTCAGCTTCCAAGGAAGCCTTGAGAGTAAGGGACACGTGCCTGTCCCGAAACGGCAGTGCAGAGACCCCGACTCAGCCTCCTCTGGGCTGCCCCCATCTCCTAGTTCTGACTCCAGGAATCACTCCAGGCAGAGAACACGAATACGAATGAAAGAGGAGCCCACAGCACGCTGATGACCCCTGCAGACGTGATGGAGAGGACGACTCAATCAATTGAACACTTCGATTGAGTTCCATAAACAGAAAGGCTGTTTATTTACTTAACTGTCGAGCTGCGATAAAGCGGCCCTCCTGTTACATAAGCGGCCTTCATTGGTGACCCTCTGTGAGGGGCAGAGACCCCACCACATACAGAAAGCCTGTGCATAGGCTGAAGGGGTGATGGACACGGGAGGGGCACTGGAGGTAGAGGCTTTAGGGCCAGTGAGGAGCAGACTCTGGTTTTAGGAATAAACTGTGATGAGGCCCCTGGCCAGCATGGTGGGCAGAAGGCCTGGGACTACTTGCCAGAGGGAGACCCTGGCCTCACGGTCCCGCAGAGCTGGGCAGGGCTGAGCCCTGGGGAGGTCAGAGCATTCAGCATCTACGAGGGGCCTTAGAGACCCCCAGTATGCCCCTCCCCACCCCATCACACAAGAATCCTCCAAGGCCTCCCAGCCAGGGCTCCTCCCTGTAAGAAGCTGCCCCCCACTCTGTCCTGCTCCCCTAACCTTGAGCCCTAGGGAGAGAGAGAGGTTTATGAAAGTCCTCAAGGGACACAGCTCATGACGGAAGCGAGCTTCGGCGAGCCCTGTTGCTGAAGACATAGCCTCCATCTGGGTCTTGCAGGGGAAAATTGGACTCTTTATGAAAATTATCACCCTGAAAAAGAGGCAGTGTGGCTTCCTCATCCTGGGGAAAGGTGGGTGGGTGGCTCTCCTACCCAGGGAAGGGCCAGCATCTTGGCCATCTTTACAGCCCCAAAGCCCACGACACCTCCCCTGCCCTCTGCAGGCAGCAGAGCCTCTAACATCTGGGACCGGGGCAGGCGGAAGAGAATTGGGTGTGGGAAGAAGGGGAGGGAAAGAGGGAGGCTGGCGGAATGGGGGCACAGGCTCAAGGCTCAGCCTAGGACCTCAGAAGGGGAGTGGGGAGAAAACAGCTCCTCATGGGGCAGCCCCTTTCCACTGCCCTGCAGCTGCACATCAGACCCAGCCTCTGCTTGTCCGTGGGTGTCCTGAGCCCGTCCCTGTGTCCAGCAGAGCTGACCTCTGAGCCAGGACCGCAGTCACCTTGTCTAGGGTGATGATGAGGCTACATGAGGGTGCCAGCGGCCCCGGTCAACCTTAAAAATATCACGAAGCATGGAATATTAAGTGTAGTTTATTTGCACACGATGCTTGAGAAAGGCCACCTGAGTACACAGATTCCAAAGAATGGAAGTTGATGCTTCAAAGTGGAGAGGTTTGGGTATATAGATAAAGTTTGGGAAGCTTAACAGGGCTTCAACACTGTCCACACAAAGCCAGCACATCCAGTTAGGTGAGGCCGTGTTCTTTTCAGGAGAAGTGTATTGAACACAGAGGATGGAAGGGTCAGGGGGTCTTCTGCACCTTCTGGTCTGAGTTGGGTGCAAGATAATAAAGAGGGAAATGTCCGTAACTGGGAGGGGAGGAGGGCCTATCCCTCACGTTAGTGACTATTGGTTCACAAATGGGAGGGGAGGAGAGCTTATCTCTCACGTTAGTGACTACTGGTCCACAAATGGGAGAGGAGGAGGGCTTATCCCTCACGTTAGTGACTACTGGTCCACAAATGGGAGAGGAGGAGGGCTTATCCCTCACGTTAGTGACTACTGGTCCACAACTGGGAGAGGAGGAGAGCTTATCCCTCATGTTAGTGACTACTGGTCCACAAATGGGAGAGGAGGAGAGCTTATCCCTCATGTTAGTGACTACTGGTCCACAAATGGGAGAGTAGGAGGGCTTATCCCTCATGTTAGTGACTACTGGTCCACAAATGGGAGAGGAGGAGGGCTTATCCCTCATGTTAGTGACTACTGGTCCACAAATGGGAGAGTAGGAGGGCTTATCCCTCATGTTAGTGACTACTGGTCCACAAATGGGAGAGGAGGAGGGCTTATCCCTCATGTTAGTGACTACTGGTCCAGAAATGGGAGAGGAGGAGAGCTTATCCCTCATGTTAGTGACTACTGGTCCACAAATGGGAGAGGAGGAGGGCTTATCCCTCATGTTAGTGACTACTGGTCCACAACTGGGAGAGGAGGAGAGCTTATCCCTCATGTTAGTGACTACTGGTCCACAAATGGGAGAGGAGGAGAGCTTATCCCTCATGTTAGTGACTACTGGTCCACAAATGGGAGAGGAGGAGAACTTATCCCTCATGTTAGTGACTACTGGTCCACAAATGGGAGAGGAGGAGGGCTTATCCCTCATGTTATTGACTACTGGTCCACAAATGGGAGAGGAGGAGAGCTTATCCCTCATGTTAGTGACTACTGGTCCACAAATGGGAGAGGAGGAGGGCTTATCCCTCATGTTAGTGACTACTGGTCCACAAATGGGAGAGGAGGAGGGCTTATCCCTCATGTTAGTGACTACTGGTCCAGAAATGGGAGAGGAGGAGAGCTTATCCCTCATGTTAGTGACTACTGGTCCACAAATGGGAGAGGAGGAGGGCTTATCCCTCATGTTAGTGACTACTGGTCCACAAATGGGAGAGGAGGAGGGCTTATCCCTCATGTTAGTGACTACTGGTCCAGAAATGGGAGAGGAGGAGAGCTTATCCCTCATGTTAGTGACTACTGGTCCAGAAATGGGAGAGGAGGAGGGCTTATCCCTCACGTTAGTGACTACTGGTCCAGAAATGGGAGAGGAGGAGAGCTTATCCCTCATGTTAGTGACTACTGGTCCACAAATGGGAGAGGAGGAGGGCTTATCCCTCATGTTAGTGACTACTGGTCCACAAATGGGAGAGGAGGAGGGCTTATCCCTCATGTTAGTGACTACTGGTCCAGAAATGGGAGAGGAGGAGGGCTTATCCCTCACGTTAGTGACTACTGGTCCAGAAATGGGAGAGGAGGAGAGCTTATCCCTCACGTTAGTGACTACTGGTCCAGAAATGGGAGAGGAGGAGGGCTTATCCCTCATGTTAGTGACTACTGGTCCAGAAATGGGAGAGGAGGAGAGCTTATCCCTCACGTTAGTGACTACTGGGCCAGAAATGGGAGAGGAGGAGAGCTTATCCCTCACGTTAGTGACTACTGGTCCAGAAATGGGAGAGGAGGAGGGCTTATCCCTCATGTTAGTGACTACTGGTCCACAAATGGGAGAGGAGGAGAGCTTATCTCTCACGTTAGTGACTACTGGTCCAGAAATGGGAGAGGAGAAGAGCTTATCCCTCATGTTAGTGACTACTGGTCCAGAAATGGGAGAGGAGAAGAGCTTATCCCTCACGTTAGTGACTACTGGTCCAGAAATGGGAGAGGAGAAGAGCTTATCCCTCATGTTAGTGACTACTGGTCCAGAAATGGGAGAGGAGGAGAGCTTATCCCTCACGTTAGTGACTACTGGGCCAGAAATGGGAGAGGAGGAGAGCTTATCCCTCACGTTAGTGACTACTGGTCCACAAATGGGAGAGGAGAAGAGCTTATCCCTCATGTTAGTGACTACTGGTCCAGAAATGGGAGAGGAGGAGGGCTTATCCCTCATGTTAGTGACTACTGGTCCAGAAATGGGAGAGGAGAAGAGCTTATCCCTCACGTTAGTGACTACTGGTCCACAAATGGGAGAGGAGAAGAGCTTATCCCTCATGTTAGTGACTACTGGTCCAGAAATGGGAGAGGAGGAGAGCTTATCCCTCATGTTAGTGACTATTGGTCCACAAATGGGAGAGGAGGAGACCTTATCCCTCATGTTAGTGACTACTGGTCCACAAATGGGAGAGGAGGAGAACTTATCCCTCACGTTAGTGACTACTGGTCCAGAAATGGGAGAGGAGGAGGGCTTATCCTTCATGTTAGTGACTATTGGGCCACAAATGGGAGAGGAGGAGGGCTTATCCCTCATGTTAGTGACTATTGGTCCACAAATGGGAGAGGAGAAGGGCTTACTCCTCATGGTATTGACTATTGGTCCATAAATGGAGAGAAGGAGTGCTTATCTCTCACGCTCTGACTACACAATCAAGAGAGGAGGCGGGCTTATGTCTCACATCATTGACTATTGGTCCAGAAGCAGGAGAGGAGGAGGGCTTACCTCTCACGTCATTGACTATTGGTCCACAATCGAGATAGGAGGCGGGCTTATCTCTCACATCATTGACTATTGGTCCACAATCGAGACAGGAGGCAGGTTTATCTCTCACCTCATTAACTATTGGTCCACAGTTGGGGGAGGAGGTGGGCTTCTCTCTCACGTCATTGACTATTGGTCCACAATTGAAAGAGGAAGAAGGCTTCTCTCTCACATGATTGACTATTGGTCCGCAATCGAGACAGGAGACGGGCTTATCTCTCACATCACTGACTATTGTTCCACAACTGGAAGAGGAGGAGGGCTTATCTCCCGTGCCATTGACTATTGGTCCACAATCGAGAGAGGAGGAGGGCTTATCTCTCATTCCATTGACTACTGGTCCACAACTGGGAAAGAAGGCAGGCCTATCTCTCATGCCACTGACTATTGGTCCACAACCAGGAGAGGGGGAGGGCTTATCCCTCCCGTCATTGACTATTAATTGTGAACCTCAAAAACCAGAGACAGGTCTCATTTAATTTAGAAAGTTTATTTTGCAAAGGTTGAGTACACACGCCGGTGACACAGCCTCAGGAGGTCCTGAAGTGCACAGTTTGGTTTTATACATTTTAGGGAGACATAAGACATCAATCAACATATGCAAGATGAACAGTGGTTCAGTCTGGAAAGGCAGGAGAGCTCAAAGCAGGGAGGGGACTTCCAAGTCACAGGTAGATAAGAGACAAATGGTTACATTCTTTTGAGTGTCTGATTAGTCTTTCCAAAGGAGGCAATCAAACATGCATCTATCTCAGTGAGCAGAGGGATGACTCAGAATAGAATGGGAGGCAGGTTTGCCCTAAGCAGTTCCTAGCTTGACTTTTCCCTTCAGCTTCATGATTTTGGGGCCCAAGACATTTTCCTTTCACATTTTCCCCTTTGCTTTTAAAAAATCTTTTGGAGAAAGCATTTTAGAAGAAAATGGGTCTCTGGTCTCAGGTTTTGTCCAGTCTCTCATGGCTAAGATAGTTTGTTCCTGTACAGTCAGGTCCGGAGTTATTAGAAAAGCTCATTTTTAGAGGGTTGTGAAGTTTCATGCCTTATGAAAATAAAATAGGGGGAGGAAGGGAGAAAAACAGTAAACTAAAGAACAATCTGGGAAAAATGGATATAGGCCACATTACTTTGCAGTCCATACATCAGTAGGCAGGCATGAAAGTGGCTTCTGTATGTAAATAGGCTGCTGTTATTTCCTTCTGAAGTTTAAGTTGCCTGGCTTTAGTTTACAGGATGTTATGGAAGCACAGCTTAGTTTTCAGTGACTCCAAATCAAGAAAAATGAGGGGAAAAGAAGGAAAAAAATTGAAAACATTATCTTGAAAACTTCTAGCCAAGAAAAATTAGAATTCAGTCAAAACTTTAGAGAATAATAAAATTTTTAAAACATTAGGCAAACTAGAATCTAATAACAGGTGTACTATAGGTTCTGAAATGTCATTTTTCTTTCTCCAGTTTCCCAATTTTACTAAGCATAAATCATGGTAGGCCTGGTTTGCTTTATTATACTTGGCCTAATTATTCGTATTCAGTGCAGCAAGAATAATTCTTTTTTACAAAGCCTTTTTGTTTTGAGAAGGAGTTTTCCTCTGAGTACAGCCATGGATTTGTACCTCTCCGTGATAGTCCCTGGGCCTTGAGGAGTTGAATAGCTTTAATTTCTGGCCCTGTGTCTCAGAAATGCAGTTTATTTTGAATGGCATCTTTTACTGGGCCTAAACTGGGGGCCTTAATTGCTGTCAGTGTTTAAAATTTAGCAGAACTTGGTGTTGTTTTTAGACCCAGGAGTCAAAGCCCTGTAACTCAATGTCACAAGTACTTTAAATGTGCATACAGAGATACGTGGATGTAATACCTTCAATTTTTAAAAAATTTAATCTTGTAGTCCCAGCACTTTGGGAGGCTGAGGCAGGTGGATCACGAGGTCAAGAGACCGAGACCATCCTGGTCAACATGGTGAAACCCCGTCTCTACTAAAAATTCAAAAAATTAGCTGGGCATGGTGGCACATGCCTGTAATCCCAGCTACACAGGAGGCTGAGGCAGGAGAATTGCCTGAACCCAGGAGGTGGAGGTTGCGGTGAGCTGAGATTGCACCATTGCACTCCAGCCTGGGTAACAAGAGCAAAACTCTGTCTCAAAAAAAAAAAAAAATTTAATCTCAGTTTTTTTCCTAGGCAAAGCAAAACAATATGACAACTTGATCACATGAAGGTTTTGGTTTTTATAAAAATACATCCTTAGCCAGAGCAATCAGACAAGAAAAAGAAATAGAGGGTATTCAAATAGGAAAGGAGGAAGTCAAATTGTCTCTGTTTGCAGACAACATGCTTGTATATCTAGAAGACCCCATCATCTCAGCCCAAAATCTCCTGAAACTGATAAGCAACTTCAGCAAAGTCTCAGATACAAAATCAATGTGCAAAAATCACAAGCATTCCTATACACCAATAACAGACTTAAAGAGAGCCAAATCAAGAATGAACTGCCATTTACAAGTGCTACAAAGAGAACAAAATACCTAGGAATACAACTAACAAGGAACGTAAAGGACCTCTTCAAGGAGAACTACAAACCACTGCTCAACGAAATAAGAGAGGACACAAACAGAGGGAGAAACATTCCATATTCATGGTTAGGAAGAATTAATATCGTGAAAATGGCCATACTGCCCAAAGCAATTTACAGATTCAACACTATCCCCATCAAGCTACCAATGACCTTCTTCACAGAACTGGAAAAAATCACCTTAAACTTCATATGGAACCAAAAGAGAGCCCGCATAGCCAAGTCAATTCTAAGCAAAAAGAACAAAGCAGGAGGCGTTCACACTACTGGACTTCAAACTATACTACAAGGCTACAGTAATCAAAACAGTATGGTACTAGTACCAAAACAGAGATATAGACCAATGGAACAGAACAGAGGCCTCAGAGGCAACACCACACATCTACAACCATCTGATCTTTGACAAACCTGACAAAAACAAGCAATGGAGAAAGGATTCCCTGTTTAATAAATGGTGTTTGGAAAACTGGCTAGCCACATGCAGAAAGTAGAAACTGGACCCCTTCCTGACACCTTACACTAAAATTAACTCCAGATGGATTAAAGACTTAAACATAAGACCTAACACCATAAAAACCCTAGAAGAAAATCTAGGCAAAACCATTCAGGACATAGGCGTAGGCAAGGACTTCATGACCAAAACACCAAAAGCATTGGCAACAAAAGCCAAAATAGACAAATGGGACCTAATCAAACTCCACAGCTTCTGCACAGCAAAAGAAACAGTCATTAGAGTGAATCAGCAGCCAACAGAATGGGAAAAAATTTTTGCACTCTACCCATCTGACAAAGGGCTGATATCCAGAATCCACAAAGAACTAAAACAGATTTACAAGAAAAAAATAAACAAGCCCATTCAAAAGTGAGCGAAGGATATGAACAGACACTTTACAAAACAAGACATACATGAGGCCAACAAACATATGAAAAAATGCTCATCATCACTGGTCATTAGAGAAATGCAAATCAAAACTACATTGAGATAACATCTCACGCCAGTTAGAATGGCGATCATTTAAAAATTTGGAGACAACAGATGCTGGAGAGGATGTGGAGAAATAGGAACACTTACACTGTTGGTGGGAGTGTAAATTAGTTCAACCATTGTGGAAGACAGTGTGGTGATTCCTCAAGGACCTAGAAATAGAAATTCAATTTGACCCAGCAATCTCATTACTGGGTATATATCCAAAGGATCATAATTTGTTCTACCATAAGGACACATGTACACGAACGTTCATTGCAGCACAGTTTACAATAGCAAAGACCTGGAACCAACACAAATGCCCATCGATGATAGATTGGACAGGGAAAATGTGGCACATATACACCATGGAATATTATGCAGCCATCAAAAACGATGAGTTCGTGTCCTTTGTAGGGACATGGATGAACCTGGAAACCATCATTCTCAGCAAACTGACACAAGAACAGAAAATCAAACACCGCATGTTCTCACTCATAGGCAGGTGTTGAACAATGAGAACACATGGACACAGGGAGGGTAGCATCACACACTGGGGTCTGTTGGGGGGAATAGGGGAGGGACAGTGGGGGTGGGGAGTTGGGGAGAGATAGCATGGGGAGAAATGCCAGATATAGGTGATGGGGAGGAAAGCATAAAATCACACTACCATGTGTGTACCTATGCAACAATCTTGCATGTTCTTCACATGTACCCCAAAACCTAAAATGCAATAAAAAAAAAAAAAAAAAAAAAAATCCTTATTGTGATTTACACAGACCATTCGTAACATACTTGGACTTTCGGGTTTGATCTGAATATCCCTCTTTTTTAACCAGTAGTCATTTTACTATAGGACTAAATTGACCCTATAGGATTATTTCTCATATAAAGTTATTTCTCTTTAAGCCTTCTTACCAAATAAAAACTTTTTATTTTTATAACTTTTTTACATCTCTTGTTTTTTGGTTTCTTTTACCTTGTTTTATACATGACCTTTAAATAAGCTTTGAATGAGATAAAAATTGCTCACCTTTTTTTTAAAAGGACACACTTTTTTTTTTTTAGAAAGAATGTTTTCCTATAAATATATTTTTATTGGAAAATACACAAATAATGAAATATGTACTATTTGATTTAACTTTAGATGAGTTTGCCTAGAACTGCCACTGCAAAATTATTACTAACACAATGAAAAAGATTTGACCTGACTCCATCTTGCCTTGAACCTTCAAGCTGTCCTTTTTCATTCCTGGGTGTAGGTCAAACTAACTTAGGAGGAACTTAGTTTATCATTTAGCTTTGAAACAAAGATGGTAACAAATCCTACTGGCTATGGACTAGACCACCTAAAACCACAAGATTAGAAGTTATGGTAATGTTACTAAATTCAAGATGTAGCTATTTTTATTAAATCAATATCAATGTCATATTAAAAATTACACAAGCAAAAATCATTGTTTTGGGTTTGGCTTGTAGTTTTGTAACCTCTAAGCCAAATTTTGACACCTGATAGTATTTGGCAGGGAGAAGTATGAAATTGCTTAATAAAAGCAAACAAAAATGTATGCTGGCAGTTCTGAAGACATTGCTATTATTACTTTACCAATAATTTTAGAGCTAGCTTATTTGTTAAAGATTTTACTTAAGTTACATAAATTTCAAAAAGCATTTGATTAGTATTTTCTTTTTTCCTGATATAGTATTTGATTCAAGTGCTTTTATTTTCTTAAGCCAATTAAGCAGAGCTCTTTTATATATTTTCAGTAGTGAAATGTTGTGTATACAACAAACGAGTAGTCATATTAGGCATACCAATAGAAGTACATCTTGTAGGTTCCTAAGACCTCCTTTTTCTCCCCAGCTTAGACTTGTAAACTCTTGATAACCTGTTTTATTGCCCTGGCTATTGTCAACTAAATAGCCCTAAATCTGCATATTGAAGCAAATGACTCTTAGATGAAAAATCAGATAGCAAAGTTTACATCTCAAGGTAGAGAGAGAAAAAGTCTGGTGGTGCTAGGGGGAGACTGAAGATGCATGCCAAATCAAACATAAAATTTACAGAAATCTATCATAGGATTGTATAAGGAGAAAACTTCTGTTTAAAGGCTCCCTATATTCCTAACTGGATCTCTGAACTTTGGACAGAGCCCACACTGAATCCTGGGTCTCCATATGGGAGAATTATTATGAGACTAGACTATGTGATGCTTTTACAGGGCACTTAAAAAAATTTTTTTTAATGAAGACTGATACGGTTTGGCTATGTCCTCACCCAAATCTCATCTTGAATTGCTACCCCCCCAATTCCCACATGTTGTGGGAGGAACCTGGTGAGAGGTAATTAAATCTTGGGGTGGGTCTTTCCCATGCTGTTCTTATGATGGTGAATAAATCTCATGAGATTTGAGGGTTTTAAAAATGAGAGTTTCCCTGCACAAGCTCTCCCTCTTTGATGCCATCAATGTAACATGTAACATCCATGTAACACACGATGCCATCCATGTAACACATGATTTGCCTTTCCTGGCCTCCCACCATGATTGTGAGGCCTCCCCAGTCATGGGGAGCCAAAAGTCCATTAAACCTTTTTCATTTGTAAATTGCCCAGTCTTGGGTATGTCTTTATCAGCAGTGTGAAAATGGACTAATACAGTAAATTGGTACCAGTAGAGTGGTGCACTGCTGAAAAGATACCTGAAAATGTGGAAGCGATTTTGGAACTGGGTAAAAGGCAGGGGTTGGAACAGTTTTGAGGGCTCAGAAGACCAGGAAAACACGGGAAAGTTCGGAACTTCCTAGACAGTTGGTGAATGGCTTTGCCCAAAATGCTGATAGTAATATGGACAATAAAGTCCAGGCTGAGGTGGTCTCAGATGAAAATGAGGAGCTTGTTGGGAACTGGAGCAAAAGTGACTCGTTATGTTTTAGCAAAGAGACTGGTGGCATTTTGCCCCTACCCTAGAGATGTATGAAACTTTGAACTTCAGAGAGATGATTTAGGGTATTTGGCAGAAGAAATTTCTAAGCAGCAAAGCATTAATGAGGTGCGTTGGGTGTGCTAAAGGCATTCAGTTTTGTAATGGAAGGAGAGCAAAAAAGTTTGGAAAATTTGCAACCTGACAATGTGATAGAAAATAAAATCCCATTTTCTGAGGAAAAAATTCAAGCCAGCAGCAGAAATTTGCATAAGTAACAAGGAGCCAAATGTTAATCCCCAGGACAATGGGGAAAATGTCTCCAGGGCATGTCAGAGGTCTTCACAGCAGCCACTCCCATCACAGTCCCAGAGGCCTAGGAGGAAAAAGTGGTTTCATAGGCAAGGCCCATGGGTCGCCATGCTGTGTACAGCCTAGGGACTTGGTGCCCTGCTCTCAGCCACTCCAGCTATGGCTGAGAGGGGTCAAAATAGAGCTCAGGCCAAAGCTTCAGAGGGTGCAAGCCCCAAACCTTGGCAACTTCCATATGGTGTTGGGCCTGCGAGTGCACAGAAGTCAAGAATTGAAGTTTGGGAACCTCCACCTACATTTCAGATGTATGTAAATGCCTGGATGGCCAGGCAGAAGTTTACTGCAGGGACAGAGCCCTCATGGAGAACCTCTGCTAGAGCAATACAGAAGGGAAATGTGGGGTCTGAGACCCCACACAGAGTCCCTACTTGGGCACCACCTAGTAGACCTACAATAAAAAGGCCACCATCCTCCAGACCCCAGAATGGTAGATCCACTGACAGCTTGCACCATGCACCTGGAAAAGCCACAGACACTCAATGCCAGCCCATGAGCACAGACAGGAGGGAGGCTGTACCCTGCAATGCCACAGAGGTGGAGTTGCCCAAGATCATGGGAACTCACCTCTTGCATCAGCATGACCTGGATGTGAGACATGGAGTCAAACGAGATGATTTTGGAGTTTCAAGATTTGACTGTCCTGCTGGATTTCAGATTTACACAGGACCTGTGGCCCCTTTGTTTTGGCCAATTTCTCCCATTTGAAATGACTGTATTTACCCAATGACTGCACCCCATTGTATCTAGGAAGTAACTAATTTGATTTTGATTTTACAGACTCATAGGTGGAAAGGACTTGCCTTATCTCAGATGAGACTTTGGACTGTGGACTTTTGAGTTAATGCTAAAATGAATTAAGATTCTGGGAGACTGTTGGGAAGGCAGGATTTGTTTTGAAATGTGAGGACATAAGATTTGGGAGGGGCTGGGGCAGAGTGATATGGTTTGGCTGTGTCCCCACCCAATTCTCATCATGAATTTCCATGTGTTTTGGGAAGGACACAGTGGAAGGTAACTGAATCATGAGGGCAAGTCTTTCCCATGCTAGTCTCACAATAATGAATAAGTCTCAGAAGACCTGATGGTTTTATGGAGTCTGCACAAGTGATCATTCTCTCTGCCTGCTGCCATCCATGTAAGACATGACTTGCTCCTACTTGCCTTCTGCCATGATTGTGAGGCCTCCCCAGCTACATAGAACTCTAAGTCCATTAAATTTCTCTTGTAAATTGTTTCAGAGGGTGCAAACCCCAAGCCTTGTTAACTTCCATATGCTGTTGAGCTTGTGAGTGCACAGAAGTCCAGAATTGAAGTTTAGGAAACTCTGCCTAGGTTTCTGAGGGTGTATGGGAATGATCAGATGTCCAGGAAAAAGTTTGCTGCAGGGGTGGAGCCCTCATGGAGAACCTCTGCTAGGGCAGCATGAAGGAAAATGTGGGGTGGGAGCCCCCACACTGAGTACCCACTGGGGTGCTGCCTAGTGCAGCTGTGAGAAGATGGCCACTGTCCTCTAGACCCCAGAATGGTAGATCCACCAATAGCTTGCACTGTGTACCTGGGAAAGTCACACTCAACACCAGCCTGTGAAAGCAGTGAGGAGGAAGGCTGTGCCCCTCAAAACCACAGGGGTAGAGCTGCCAAGACCATTGGAACCCACCTTTTGCATCAGTGTGACCCGGATGTGAAACATGGAGTCAAAGGAGATCATTTTGGAGCTTTAAGATTTGACCGCCTGGCTGGATTTCAGACTTGCATGGGGCTTGTAGCCCCTATGTTTGGGCCAATTTCTCTATGTATGTACCCCCACTGTATCTAGGAAGTAACTAACTTGCTTTTGATTTTACAGGCTCATAGGCAGAAGGGACTTGCTTTGCCTCTGATGAGACTTCGGACTGTGCACTTTTGAGTTAATGCTCAAATGAATTAAGACTTTGGGAGACTGCTGGGAAGGCATGACTGGTTTTGAAGTGTGAGGACGTGAGATTTGGGAGGGGCCGGGGGTGGAATACGGTTTGGCTCTGCGTCCCACCCAAATCTCATCTTGAATTGTAACTCCCATAATTCCCATGTCGTTGGAGGAACCCAGTGGGAGGTAACTGAATCACAGGGTGTCTTTCTTGTGCTGTTTTCATGGTAGTAAGTCTCAGATCTGATGGGAGTTTCGCTGCCCAAGCTCTCTCTTTGCCTGCTGCCATCCATGTAAGATGTGACTTGCTCCTCCTTGCCTTCCGTAATGATCATGAGGGCTCCCCAGTGATGTGAAACTGTAAGGCCATTAAGCCCCTTTCTTTTGTCAACTGCCCAGTCTCAGGTATGTCTTTACCAGCAGTGTGAAAATGGTCTAATACAAAGACATTTCTAAGTGTCTAACCTACACTCTTCCTTAAAAACCAAAGGTACTCTCTGTTGCAATAACTATTTCAATGAAAAATTAGGTACACAATACAAAATTAAGTAGTTTAAGAGCTGAGACAAACATAGTCTGTTTACATTCTTGAGGTTCCATAAAGAAAAACAGAGGTTTCTCCTCCAAAGGGAGTCCAGTACCTTCTCCATTTCTTTAAGGAACCCCAGGCTATATATTATCATCTATTTTAGGTCCCCCATGGAGCAGAGGGTGCAAGAGAAAGAAGAGCCAGCAGAAGCAAATGAAGAAAATAGAACTCAATCAACTGAGAAGAAAAAAACCTTTGCTAAAAAAAAAAAAGACAAGGTCCCAGGAGAGGAAAAAAACAGAAACAAAAACATTAAGGTCTTTTACACACACACACACACGTGCACACGCACACACACACACACACACACACCTTGGATGTTAGCTTTAATTTAGGTGACTTTCAACTATCGAGCTTTTTTTTTTTTTCTTTCACAACTCAAATGCCTTGGGAGAACTGAGCTCCTTTTAAAACAATGTTTTCAAATCTCATTACCATATTTCAGCTAGGACGAATTTCTGCTATTCCATAAGTATCAAACCTCAAAGGACTTGATTTAGGAACGAAGCGCAGCTTTCATGCTGGAATAAATAGAGGGCAAAACCTTGGGCACTGAACTGCAGCATGGGGCAACAGCCACTGCTTTCAGGTTGGCCTGGCTAGCCTTTTTTTTTTTTTTTTCGGTGGGAATTTAGCCACTTCAGAGGCCTTGTTCCCCACAATTTGAAACTTTCCTCCAAATTTAGTCAAGTCAGATAGAGTTGGTCAAACCCAACAGGGAAAAAACTGAAACAACAACAACAAAAAACAGCAAAAAACAGCAAAACAAAACAGACGACTGCGCAACGTATGTCACCACCGAGTGCTCCAATGGCAAGGAGACATTAAGACCAGTTGGATGATAACTTTAACTTTAGCCAAGACAAATCCCAATTCAGTTACTTACGTAGGGATGGGTCTCAGGCTGACGACTGCTCTCCACCATCCTAGAAGCAGGAAAAAAACCCTCATCCTCCCCGTTGAAAGTGAGCTCACACTCCATAAAAGAGTTACCTGCCTTCCATCGTCACGGAAGCATAAAAAACTTGCCTGCCTTGTGCTGGAAGCAAGTACAACTCCCCCACACCACTGCCAAAAAAAAAAAAAAAAAAAAAAAGCGGGGCGGTGGGGAGTTGAACAGCACAATAAACGTTAAATCTCAACCAAATTTTGGCAGATCAGGGATTCTCTGGAGGGGATGCTTCGAAGCCTCACTAAATTGTCCTATTGGTTTAAGTCATAAATGTAGCTCAAGCTGGTACCAAGCACCAATACATTTTTTCAAAGGCCAGTGGCACCTCCACTCAGAATCCCTTCTGGATTACCGAAATGTGATCCGAGACAGGTCTCAGTTAAGTTAGAAAGTTTGTTTTGCCATAGTTGAGGACACATGCCTGTGACACGGCTCAGGAGGTCCTGATGACACGTGCCCAGCTGGTGGTCAGAGCACTGTTTGGTTTTCTTCATTTTAGGGAAATATGAGACATGAATCAACATAGGTAAGATGAACATTGACTCCCAGTAGTGCCAGTTCTTCCCCAGCAAGGGCTGCTTCAGGTTACTGTCCACACAGAGACCCTGGGGGCCAGCACTGACTTCAGAGGTTGCTTGTACCATTCAACGTCCTCTGATGGTGACCTCTGCTGTGATTGCTGGCCTGGGGCCCCTGAAGAGCTGACACCCCACAGACATCATGTGTGAGGCACTGTGTGAAGGCTGGGCCCTGCAGCGTGGCCCCACACAATTCAGACACTCTTGAGCGAAAGGGGTGTTGTTAGCAATTGTTCCAAGACAGCAGGTGCCACCAGGTCTACCCAGGAAAAGCAGGACACAGAGGTACCCCCAGCACATCCAGCTCAGCACAGCAGGAGGCTGGCAGACACAGCTAAGGCAGAGGCTGCTGGAAGCCAAGAAAAGTGGGGAATCACAGGCAATAGGCAGGGGAAGCACTGCAGTGAGATCCGGGGCTGTGGAGTAAAATGGCTCCAGACTCCAAACTCTTGTGTCCCTGACCATCCCTGCCGCTCCTGACCCTCAACCACTCATCTGTACAACGGGATGGCACTAGTGACTCAGCCGGGCGTCAGGAAGACTAGATGAGTAACTGCCACCAGGGTGTGGACAGCATGGGCCCCACGAAGTGAGTTCTGCCTCCTGTCGTCTTGGGTCCTCTCTTCCTCCTTCGCTGCTTTCTTTCACACCGGCTATTTCCCAATGTAGCATTTTTATTTATTTAATGATTTTTTCACTCTGTTTTTTGAATTACTTCTTTGGTGGTTGTTCTAGGGATCACCATTTACATTTTATCAGAATCTACTTTGGATCGGCACCAATTCAGGGAGAGACAGAAATGCAGCTCCTGCGCAGCACTGCCCCCTTTCCCCTTCTGTGGTATTACCGTTACACACACCACATCTCTAAATGTTACAAACCCAGCAGCATGTTGTCATTATTATGCAATGTGATGCTCTTTAAAGAAATGGGGAGATAAAGGAAGACAAGTACATATTTATAGCTTCTGCTGCATTAACTCTTTTTTGTTTCTCGTTCTCTTTATCAGTTCTGTGAATTTGAGTTACCCCCTGGACTCACTTCCTAGCCAGATAATTTTGCTTCCACCCATCTCCGTTCCACCCATATTATTGACAAATGCATTATAAGTCTATATGTGATAAGCCCAATAATATGATATACCCATATTGTTTTATACAATTGCTTTTTAAATCAATTAAGAAAGAAGAAATACGCATTTATACTGTTTTAAATAAAGCTACAAGTACCTCTGCTAGTGTTGTTTTTTAATGTGGATTTAAATAATACCATCTGGGGTCATTTGCTTTCAGCCTGAAAGACTTCCTTCCATATTTCTCATGAGGTGGGCCAGCCAGCAACAAATTCTCTTGGCTTTTGTATGTAGTATCTGGGATCATCTTTAAATTGCTTATATATTTATTTATTTATTTAGAGACAGAGTATCACTCTGTTGTCCTGGCTGGAGTGCACTCACCCTAATCTCGGCTCACTGCAACCTCTACCACTGGGTTCAAGCAATTCTCCTGCCTCAGCCTCTTAAGTGGCTGGGATTACAGACACACACCACCACGCCAGGCTAGTTTCTGTATTTTTAGTAGACAGGGTTTCGCCATGTTGGCCAGGCTGGTCTTGAACTCCTGACCTGAGGTGATCCATCCACCTCGGCCTCCCAAACTGCTGGGATTACAGGCATGAGCCACCATGCCCAGCTGCTTACATTTTTGAAAGCTAGTTTGGTTGATACAGGATTCTTAGTTAGTAGGTTTTTTTCGTTGCTGTTGCTGTTCTTTGAGCACTCTGAATCCATTATCCCTCTTCCTTCTGGCCTCCACTGTTTCTGATGAGAAGTCAGTTCTTGATCTTATTGGGGTTCCTTTGCAAGTGATAAATCATTTTTCTCTGTTTTCTAGATTTTTCTCTTTGGCTTCTAGCCATTTTACTATGATGGGTCTATTTGTGGATCTCTTTGGTTATCCTACTTAGATTTCATTGAGCCTCTTGGATTGTAGGTTGATATATTTCAATAAATTTGGGGATTTTTCAGGCATTATTTCTTTAAACATTTTTTCTGCTCCTTTCCGTCCCTCCTCTCTTCTGGTTCTCCAAGTGTATGTTGGCGCAATTCATGTGGTATCATACATTTCTCTAAGACTCTCTTCATTTTTCTTTACTCCTTTTACTCTCTGTTCTTTGGATTGCATACTTTCCATCACTCTCTCCTGAGGTTCACTAATTCTTTCTTCTGCCGGTTCAAATCTACTATTGAGCTTGCCTAGTAAATTTTTCATTTCAGTCACTGTACTTTTCAACTCCACAATTTTCATCTGATTCTTTGTGAGATAGGATCTTGCTCTGTCACACAGGCTGAAATGCAGTGGCACAATCACAGCACACTGCAGCTTTGACCTCCCAGGCTCAGGCAATCCTCCCACCTCAGGCTTCTGAGTAGCTAGGACTATAGGTGTGTGCCACCACACCTGGTTGAAAAAAAAAATTATGAAGACAACTTCTCACTATGTTGCCCCGGCTGGTCTCAAACTCCTGGGCTCAGATGATCTCCCTGACTCAGCCTCCCAAAGCGCTGGGATTACAGGTGTGAGTCACTGCGCCCAGCCGTTGTTTTTTTTTTTAATACAAAATATGTAATTTCTACTTTCTTAATCTCTGAAACAATATTGGCTCATTCCTTCCTTTAGTTTTACCCCCGTTATTTAGTCATGATATCCTTTAGTTCTTACAATGTATTTATAACAGCCACTTTGAAGTCTTTTTAAATCCAACATCTTGCTCTACATAGGCAGTTTCTATTACCTGCCTTCTTCCCCAGTGTACATGCCATACTTCCCTCTTTCTTTGCGTGCCTCATAATTATCTGTTGAAGAGTGAACATTCTTAGGTAACATACTGCAGCAATTCTGGGTACTAGCCAACCCAATCTCAGACTGTTTTCCCGCTTTCTTTGCTTAGTGACTGGCTAGACTATTTTAATGGCTCCTATTTCCCACCCCACACCCCAGTGCCTCTGATTGCATCTCAGATTTTCCCCTCGGGCACAGCCTTGGTTATGCCCTCAGTCACCCTGGACAACAGTGGTCTCAAAGTGTTGCAAACTCTTTGTTGTCTTCCCTGACCAGACCCAGATGTTAGGCTCCATTAATTATCAGCTGATTGTTCTACTGCTTTGAATAGTGCTCTGGACATAAATTGCTTCACAGGTTAATCCGATCAAATTCGGACTCCTTTGAAGGGATAGTTCCTGAAGTTAGTGTCTGAGGTACTTGTATGGCCCCTAGCCAGACTATATTTTTGGTATATATCTCCAATAAATCGATTGATCTACCACATTGCCTTTCTCTACCACTTCCACTGTTGTTGAGAGAACCCTTAGGCTTGAACTTCACACTATTAGAAATGAAGTCAGTTCCTGTGGGAGGAATTGAGAGCTCTCTGTTCTACAACCTGCGTCTCCAGTGGCTCTGGTGTTTGGGGTGGGGACAATATTGTATCTTCCCCTAACTTTGGGAACTGATTGTTTGGTGGTGGGGGGATCAGTAACCCCAGGTTTCCCGGGCTTGCCTCTCAGCGTGGAATCCCCACTCTATACGTAAGGCCACTAAGTATTGTTGCCTGCTTCTATCCCTCACACACTGAGCTCGCCTCCTAAGTCTGCCCTGTGTCCAGCACTGCCATGAGGCAGTTCTCCAACACTGTGTCTGTAGAAGCCTCTGAGCAGGGATTAGGAATTGCAAACTCCTCTGGTGAGGTCACTGCAACATCCTCGAAGCCTACAGAACTCCCTGGACCTGAAGCAGGCTGGAACCCCTGCTCTCTCCTAACAGGGATGAACGGGGGCTCAGACATAATTGCTGGCAAGGGCATGGAGGCACAAAGCCTGGGTCAACTTTCACTGCTAGATGAATCCTATACTCGCTCACTCATCCTCTACAACCATGCTACACAGACTCCCTTGTAGCTAGCTGTACTCACATGACTGGGACCTGGTTGGACAGGAGCAGAAGTGGTGTGTGCATACCAAGGAAGTGGTGGCTTTCTGAAGGCAGATACAGTGGTGGGGATCAGAGCAGCTGTCTTGCAACATCTTCAACCCTGTGGCTCCCATCATGAGATACACATGGCATGTCCTGGTATAAAAGAATACCTGAGGCTGGGTAATCTATAAAGAAAGAGGTTTATTTGGCTTACAGTTCTGCAGGATGTAGAAGCATGGTGCCAGCATTTGCTTCTGGTGAGGGCTTCAGGGAGCTTCCACTCATGATGGAAGGCAAAGGGAGCAGCATCACATGGCAAGAGGAGGAAGGGAGGGAGGTACCAGGCTCTTTTTAACAAACAGTTCACATAGAAAATAATCAAGTGAGAACTCACTTGTTACCGCAAAGATGTCACCAAGCTATTCATAAAGGACGGATCCACCCCAGTAACACAAACATCTCCCACCAGGCCCCACCTTCAACACTGGGGATCAAATTTCCATAAGATTAGAAAGGACAAACGTTCAAACTAGATCATGGCAGGAGGAGCCTGGCTCTGCCAGACAGTCGAGCTGATTTACCAGCCCTGATTTCCCTTCTCGGCTAGTATGTGGGCAAGAACTAGGCTGCTATCTTGTGTACACAACTCCAGGGTCCCTCTGTTACCGGCACTGGTTAGGGTAGGGTGGGACTCCCCCAGGGTCCAGGCCCTGGCCATGAAGTGCTCTGTATTTATCGCCTCTGTCTGGGTCAAAGTGGGCGGTGTGGGTTTGCCTCCCCTTTTAAACCAGGTGAACCTTAATGACAGAGGCATGCTTTACTCATGCCAAGTCCCCCAGGGGCCTGGCCCATGACTGGCTCTGGGGAGTGGGGGCAATGGCAGAACTGCCTGGACCGGAAGCAGGCTGGAACCTCTGTTCTCCCCTTCCTACCTGTCTCAGTCAATGTGGACTGCTATAACGAAATACCACAGGCTAGGTGGCTTAAACAACAGAAACTAATTTCTTACAGGTCTGGGGACTGGAAGAACAGTATCAAAGGCACTGGCAGTCTGGTGTCTCCCAAAGGCTCTGATTTGCAGATGGCGGTTTTCTTTTTTTTTTTTTTTAAGTGATAAGGTCTTATCATGCTGCTTAGGCTGGTCTCAAACTTGGCTCAAGCAATCCTAATGCCTTGGCCTCCCAAAGTGCTGGGATTACAGGCATGAGCTACCAAGCCCGGCTTGAAGATGGCAGTTTTCTTGTGTGCTCACACAGCAGAAAGTGAGCTCGCTCTAGTTCCTTCCTTATAAGGACTTAATCTCATTGGGGGTTCCCCCTAATGACCTCAGCTAAGTGTAATCACCTTCCAAAGGCCCCACCTCCTAATACTACCCTGTTGGGGGTCAGGGTTTCGACATATAAACTTTGGGGGGACACAAACACGCAGTCCTGAACACTACGGTCATGGAGAGGGTGGCCACACTGGTGGGGACAGAGGGGTCTTACCCACACTGCCTTGTGGCAGAAGTTCTCCAACATTATGTCTCTGTAGAAGCCTCCAGGCAGGACTTAGGACTTGACAACTCCTCTGGTGAGGTCACTACCACATCCTCAAGGAGCACAGTTTTCTGAAATAACAGAGCTTTGCTGCTTTGTGGAGGAGCATCAGAATGTCCACACCGTGAGGGTGTAGCCACTTCCCTCTGCCAGGGAGAATGCGGGAGGAAGAATGGGATTCCTAGTATACTTCTTCTCTACAGAACTGACAGCCCATCGAGATGCAATGAAACAGAGGCTGGCCAGGTGCCAAGTCCTGGCTCCAGCCTGGCAGCTCCTCCCACCGAGCCTCATGGCCACCCTAGAGGACAGGCCTTCCTTGCACACAAGTGTGAAATAGGAAATCCAAGATCTTGAGATGGGAAATGGACCCAGGGACATACCTTGGCTTGGGGTGGCTTGGGATCAGTGCAGGACACCTGACCCAAGAGCAGATCAGGCTCTGACACTGGGCAACATACTCCATGGTCTGGACCTCAGTTCCTCTGGCTGCTAAGGAGGCCCAGCGATCCTGGCCTGTGTGGGACGGGACCACCCGCAGACACAGAGGGCCTTCAAGCACCTCGTCTCTCGCTTCCCAGCCAGGCTGGGTATGAAGGCTGTGCTATCAGACTCTCCAAGAGAGGGCGCAGCCATGGCCAGTGGGCCTCCCAGGATCTAGCCCCTGGGTGCAGGGCCATAGCAGGGAGGCCATCGTGCTGCCTTTGAGACCAGGACCCAGGAGGGGCCATGCTGATTGAGAGGCTCATGACCACCACGGAAATGAAATGAGATTCAAGGCCTCACACAAGAGTGGGCCCTAAAAAGGTTGGCAAAGGAGTGTTTTCACCTTTGTTCACACCAGAGGGCACTGCTCAAGGTCACGCAGCTGGTGACTGGCAGGGAACGAGCAGTGGAGAACATGAGGCTGGTCACCAGGAGCAGGTCCCTGCTGGACTCAACAGGCAGCCCTGGGTCTGGCTCTGCCCTCAGCAATTTCACACCTGCCCTCCCTGCCCTCATCTCTAAACAGGAAGGACCCCACCTCATTTCATGTCATCATCACTGCCCTGAAAGGGAAACAAATGTGCAAGGTCTTAGGGTCCACGTGTGGAAGTGGAGGCTGGAGCTGAGTCCACACGTGGTACACACGGGCAGAGGAGCGAGCGTATGGGGCTGGGAGCTGGGGCTCAGCTGGGAGACTGGTGGCTGCTATGACTGCAGCTTCTGGCCCTGCAGACAGCCAGGCCTGGGGTCTACAGGAGCTGGGCAGGGAAAAACTCTAACAAGGCCTCACAGGTCCATTCTCCCCAGTCTCCCAGCAGGCAACTGAGCCCAAGGCAGTGCCTGAGAGCTCAGCCCTTGTCAAGGAGAGTCCTCGAACCCAGATGGGGCTGGGTAAGCAGCAGAAGTGCAGAAGGCCTGCCTCCCAGTCCACCACCCACACCTCACGGCTGCCACACTCACCCATCCACGACTGTCCACATCCTACCCCCTACCTCGTGATCTCCCCCACCCTGATCTCCACGTCTGACCTCGTAAGCACATTTTATTATTTTTCTGAGATGAGGTCTCTCACTCTGTCACCCAGGCTGGAGTGCAGTGGCCATAACTCACTGCAGCCTCAAACTCCTGGGCTTGGGGATCCTCCCGCCTCAGCCTCCTCAGCAGCTGGGGTTACAGGCACACACCACCACACCTGGCTCATTTTCTTTTATTTTCTGTAGAGATAGGGTCTCCCTATGTTGCCCGGGCTAGTTTCAAACTCCTGGACTAAAGTGATCCTCCTGCCTTGGCCTTCCAGAGTGCTGGGATTTCAGGCGGGAGCCACCACACCCAGCTTGCCATAAGCACATTTAGTGGGGCGTGAGGTGAGGTCCGGAGGTGGTGTGGATGGGTCTTGATTTGTCCCACATTTTGCTGCCCTGTGCCACAGGCTCCCAGGAATGGATGCAGTCTACACCCTCTGCAAATCCCTGCCTCACACCCTGTCCCTCCAGAAGCACATCTGGCCACTGTGACCCTGAAGCTCCTCCAAATGGACTCGAACTGTGGACAACTGATGACAGTCCTCCAACCCAGGGGAGCTGGGGAAGCAGTGGACAGGGGCTGCAACTTCCTTCCTGCCTTCCTATTTTTCACCAATCAACCTGCCACTTGCAATCAATCTTGGCCCACTGGGTAAGAACCATGGCCTGCGGCATCAGGGGCGGCCTGAGCGGTCTCCACTTGCATGCTCACCCGTGGCCGGGGTTGTGAATGAAGCGTATGGAAGTAATGCACAGACGGGCCCAGGGCAGGGTGTGTCTACCCACCACAACAGGAATTAGTGGTGAGGGGCAGGGTCCATTCTGGACCCTCCTACACAGGAGACAGCTTTCAGGACAGTGTGCCTAGGGTACCCACAGAGGGCCAGGCTGGCACAGGTAGTACAGGTGTTCTGGAAACCAACCCCAAGGTAGGAGGGCTGAAAGACCACCTACCCATCCCGACCCCTGAATTCACCACACCACCCTGAAAGTATGGCCGCCCCTGGACACCCCAAGGGATGAGAGCTCCCAGAGCAGAGGCTGCCTGCCCCGACTGAGGACAAAGGAGCAGTCTTGGGCCTGAGCACTCAGGGATGCCACCCCAAAGATGAACACAGTGGTAGAAAGAGGTTCTTCTAGCAGGCTGGAAGCAGCCACAGAGGTGCCAAACCAGATGTCGCAACATCCATTGCCCCCACTGGCCACTGGAGAACGGAGGCTGCGACCTGTAGGGCCACTGTGAGAAGACAGGGATGGCTCCAGCCCAGTGCTCACAGATAAAAGGCAGAGGCACTTAAATGGGACTGGAGACTTTCGCTTTCTGCTCTGGTGAGCTCCAGGGCTTCCCAGGGGCCTCAGCAGCCCCAGAAACAGAGTGAGGAGACGCAGCCCTGCACAACTGTGCTGTGGTGTCTGGTACAGTGGGGATCCACCTGAGCGGGCAGATTCTGAGGCTCAAATGTTCAACCACTTGAGCTTCTGAGACTGGTCAGGAAGTGAAGAACGAAGTGTGTTCAGAGGACATGATAGTCTCCACAAAGCCTTCTGGGGACAGGACAGAGGCAGGAGGTATGCGCCAGGCAGCCGGGCCCGGCAGCTCAGAGATGAGCAAGCTCTGGGCTCCCGAAACACCTCACTCCAGGACAACCTCCAGCAGCGAGCCCGGGTGAGGAGATGCAGGAGCAGCACGGCCTGAGTCCCCTGCGTGGCACAAGGGATTCCAGCCACAGGGGCTGCGCCGAGACTCAGGCTCCAGGCCTTGCTGCAGTTGGTCTAGAAGAGGAGTACCCTGAAGACACAGCCACTCGGCAGAGAAGCGTCCACCACAGCCACTCAGAGGACAAGCGTCCACCACAGCCACTCGGCGGGCACAAGCGTCCACCACAGCCACTCAGAGGACAAGTGTCCACCACAGCCACTCGGGGGGGACAAGCATCCACCACAGTCACTCAGAGGACAAGTGTCCACCACAGCCACTCAGCGGGGACAAGCGTCCACCAGTTACTCAGCGGGGACAAATGTCCACCACAGCCACTCGGCGGGGACAAGCATCCACCACAGCCACTCAGAGGACAAGTGTCCACCACAGCCACTCGGGGGGGACAAGCATCCACCACAGCCACTCAGCGGGGACAAGCGTCCACCAGTTACTCAGCGGGGACAAGTGTCCACCACAGCCACTCGGCGGGGACAAGTGTCCACCAGTTACTCAGTGGGGACAAGTGCTTACTGCCCAGCCAGCACAGGAGCAGGTCGTGAGTGGGAAGAGCTCTGGTCCTAGGGAGCTACAGTCTGACGGGGACAAGCCATCACCAGAGGACTCTGGAAAGCCAGCCCGGAGCTCGGCCTGCCCGCCCCATGCCCTCCCCAGCTCCACCTACCCCGGGTGTCCAGCTGCTTCAGAGCCCTTGGGACATCTCCTGTGTTGCTTCAAGCAGCTGCAATCCAGCAAAGCGGGTTCCGAGGCTCTGCCAGGGGTGACACGTGAGCCCAGAAGCAGCACAAAGTACACAGTTGGGCAGAAGTTCCCAGACACACGAAGCAAACAGTGGCAGTGACACTACCAAGGCAACGGGACCCGGATGGGAACCACCAGGCCTGTCACTCGGCACCGAGATCTTTAAAAACTACTTGCTTTTATATCTTCACACAGGCATTCAAAGCAAGAAACACACACTTCCAGGACACAGGTAGGGCTCTGTCAGCAAGGACTTTTGCTCACATCTGCAGATGTGATAATACGAGAAACCGCAGCGAGCCCACTCCTCTTCCTCATGAGAACAAAGGTGTCAGTGGAATCAACAGCAGATGCTGGAACGCAAACTACATGCTGACTCGGCCAAATGATACGAATTCGAGAAGGGAAGCGAATTCAAAGGCAAAACACTGAAAACAACGCAGCAAGAGAAACCTATTTAGGCCAAGTGCTGTGGCTCACGTCTGTAATCTTAGCACTTGGGAGGCCGAGGCAGGAGGATCACTTGAGGCCAAGAGTTCAAGACCAGAATGGGCAACACAGCAAGACCGTCTCTACAAAAACATAAAAAGGCGGGCGTGGTGGTGCATGCCCCTAGTCCCAGCTACTCAGGAGGCTGGGGTGGGAGGATCACTCGAGCCAGGGAGGTCGAGGCTGCCATGAGCTGTGATCACATCACTTCACTCCAGCCTGGTCAACACAGTGAGACCCTGCCTCAAAAAAAAAAAAAAAGAAAAGAATACACCTATTTCATGGTCTCTCAAAGACGAGGCTTATCCCTGTGGACACAGGGCGTTCTGGAATCTCTGCTGCAGGCAGTGAGTGTTGCCCCTGAAATGGAGATTCTGCAAAGCACCTACAGACATGGAGAAAATAACCACATCCTCTCACAACCGCCTCTGTGAAACTACCAGGACAGACAACTCCTCCCCAACAGTATTACTAACGTGGTAACAGCTGGGGGTAAGAGCACAAATACTGCTGGAAATCTAAGCAGCCAGTTGTACGGTTTTCAATGACTTATGTGCAACCCTAAGACTAATCTCTGAATGCCTGATGAAGACGGATTCATGAAAAGGCCGTAAGTGTGAAATTCTGGGCAATATGGTACGTTGGACTCTGAGCCAAAATGCCCAAACAGCACGCAGCATCCATGTCCTCTATCTGGGTGATGAGCAGGGCCTGGTCAGCCGCTCCTACTTTCTTCCCAGGAGGGAACCCCACCAAGTCAACTCTCCGTGGGGCCCCCCACATCTTGGGGCCAGAGTGATGGAATCTGTGCGTAACAGAGCATTGTTCCAGAGTCATTCTGCTACCTGAGGCCATGACTGAAGTGAGACATGCGGCCTGTTCAGTCACCAGCAGGCCAAGAATTGAGTCCCAGCTCTCAGCCATCTGCCCTCAGACACAGTGCTCGGGGTCCACCCAGCAAAGGGATGGCCGCCAGCCCAGTGGACAGAGTCTTCTGAGATGCAGGAGGTGGGCCTTGGGATATAAACAACCTGTCCAGGGGTGGCGGGCAGTGGCCATGGCCTCCTGTCGGCCTGGAGGGCAACTTCTCTCCACGTGGACAGACAGACATCTCCACCCTCCGATACTGCAATGATCAGCCAGCAAACACGAAGCCAGATTGGCCCAGCCTGGCCCCATTCCCGCCAGGGTGAGGCTCTGGCCTGTTCTAGGCTAGGGTGGACCCGTCCAAAACATTTCCTCACTTCCGGATGACACGGCAAGTGATAAAATAAAACCTGTATTGACAGGAACCTCGGGCCCGGACCGTCCTGAGCACCTGAGCCACACCCACGGGCCACCCGCTCCTGGCAGGGCTCTTAAGTGTCTGCACACGCCCTCCTGCCTCGGGTGGAGTTGGGGCACAGGACCATGCCACTCCAGTGTGCGTGGCGAAACAGGGCCGCTGGCCAGGGCAGGGCAGACAAGACATCAGTTGTCACCTGCTGTGGATGAGCAGGGCAAGGGAGAGCAAGTCATGGCCCCACAGCCGCCAGGGCCCTCCTGGAGGGCTTCAACCTTGACCACAGCCCCGAGGGCGCCATGCCGCCTCCTCACCTGCTGCTGGCTCTGGAACACGGCACGCAGCGCCCGCAGCTGCCCCACTTCCTGCGCGCTGAAGCACGACTGCTGCTCCGCAAAGCGCAGGACTGCGTCAAAGGCCACAGCCGCCTGCTCCCAGGCGGCCTCCTCACCCTCACCGGCGCCTCCTCCACCGTCCTGGTTGGTTTTCGGAGTCTTTTCTGAACTCCACACCGCCTCTGCTGGCGATATGGGAGCAGGCAGCCGTCCCCCTTCCGCCTCCCTTCCCACTACACCCCAGCCGGTGGCCTGGTGCTGGCGAAGCTGTCCGGGGCAGGAGGAGCCCTCCTTCACCAGCTCCAGGATGTGCGCAAAGGACTTGTTGTGGGGCTTCGCCTGGAAGCGATCTGCCTCCACCTCCTCCTCAGACGAGGAGGCTTCGGCAAACACAACTGACGGCCACAGCTTCCTCCAGGCCCGCCTGAAGACGTGGCTGGGCACCGCGTTCCAGGCACAGGCTACACTGAAGATGGCGTCGTTCACGCTGTAGCGGGCGTGGGGGCCCTGCAGGGAGGCCGGAGGGTTAATGAAGTTCCTCATGAAGTCTCTCCGGATGCCCTGCTCCATGGGCTGCACTAGCGAGGACACACTGGCAGGCAGGAAGATAGTGAAAATGTTACTGGACACCAGCTCGGCCTCCTGCGGGTGAGCCCGGGAGCTGTCCAGCAAAAGAATGGCCTTGCTGTCTTCCGGCAACCCTATGCTTCGGAAGTGCTCTCTCACCGATGGCACGAAGATATGATGGAACCAATCGGAAAAAATCTCCTTGTCCACCCAAGCATTCCCCTGGGCCTTATAGGCGGCGGGCAGGTGCTGGATGCCTTTGAAGGCCCTGGGGCCGCTGCACTTCCCGATGGCCAAGGGCTTGAGCCGGTGGGAGCCTGTGGCGTTGGCACACATCAGCACTGTTAGCCGGTCCTTGCTCTGCTTGAGGCCGGGCCCGGTCCCACCTTCTGGAGTGGGATTCGGCAGGCACCGCCAGAAAAGGCCGGTCTCGTCAGCATTGTAAACCTGCTCGGGGGACAGCCCGTGCTCCGCAGCCAAGCTCCTGAAAAACCCACAGAAGTGCTCCGCTGCCTGGTGGTCGGCTGCCTGCTTTTCACTGGACGCATCTAGCTTTTTAATGCCGTGTCTGGCCTTAAAGCGCCAAAGCCACCCTCCAGAGAAGACACAGGGCTCAGTGAGCTGCATCTGCTCGTAGAAGTCCTTGGCCTTCTCAATGAGCATGGGGCCTGACACAGGAACGCCCTCAGATCGCTTCCCCAGGAACCACTCGTACAGAACGCGGTCCAGGTGCTCCAGCTTGGGCGTGTGCAGCGTGCGCCGCTGCTCCAGCGCCTTGTTGGAATCCGAGCTGGCAAAGAAGCGGAGCAGCTGCGCCTTGTGGGCCCTGATGTCGTAGAGGGTGGACATGCCCACGTTGTACTCCTGCATCAGTGCCTTCCGGCTCTCGCCCTTCTCCAGGCGCGTGCAGATGTCAATCTTCTCCTTCAGCGTCAGCACCACTCTCTTCCGCTTCTCCCCTCTGCTCTTCCCGGCAGCCGGCTTGGAGGCCATGGGGAGGGGTGGCTGGTCCTAGCGCTTACAGGCCACACGCCTGGCCTGGACGGCTGCCGCTCCTTCCCCTCCTCCTGCTCCCCTCCCGGGCCTCAGTCTCTCCCTCTCTACTCTGCCTGCCTGCTCTGCTGGTCCTGAGCACGGCCCCAGTCCCTCCCGGCTTCCCCACTCCACGCGCCGCACCTGCTGCCTCAGGGGTCCCTTGCCTTCCAGGCTCCACACGCCCAGGCCTTGGCTCCCAGCAGCACGGCCAGCTGCCGGTTCTCTCTGCAGGGGAGGTGACCCTGCCAGACGTCCCTCTGCTGCTCCGCACAGCTGGAACCCCGCCTTCTCTGTGGGTACTTTGGCAGCGGCTCCCCTCAAATGCTGACCAGGTTTGGGGTGGTCAAGGTTTTACCGCATACGCAGCAAGGGCCTCTCCAGGGTCCACAATGGTCTCTCCAGGCATAGCACTTCAGGGGCTGGAAAGCAGAAGGGGAAGAGAGAGGAATGCAATGGGCGCACACGGGACCCTGCTGGCATCCTCACTCCTCTAGCCTCATCGGGACGCTCCAGCTGAAACTCAAGTGCCGTTGAGAGGACCCACGCAGGCATCAGCACACACCATGGGGAGAGGGCGGCCTTGGGAGCAGCCCAGCCCTGCCCAGCCCCCGGGTGTGCTGCTCAGCTGGAGTCTGCCCAACTCCTACCAAGCAAACTGAAGCCACTCGCTAGAGCTGGAAACGAGAAGTGGCTCTCCTGCGGAAGCGCTCAGGCAGAGGTCATCAGAGAAGCCAGGAAGTCAGAGGCCGGGCTGACCCGAGAACAAACCTCCCGCCTGCCCAGACTCAGTTTCTTGCTGAGACTGCTTGCTGAGCTGCCTGGCCTAGCCGCCTTCTCAAATCCCTTATTCCTCCCGGAGGAGCAGAGGCAGGGGTGGAGGGAGGCAGGGAGGAGGAATCTTCGCAACCCTCCCAGCTGAAGATCTTAGAAACCCCTTCTGAAACCGTGCCCTCAAATCCCATCTGGAACAGGTCTCCAAACTCCTCTTGCCAACACAGAGCCCCAGACTGCCTCTAGAAAACGAGGCACTGGAAGTTTCTCCAGAACAGGAGGCCTCAAGCTCTTCCAAGGGCTAGGAGGTGTGGCCAGTTTCTCAATCACCCGCTGACCTCCCTCACCACACACACTCAGTTGTGTCTATGAGGAGCCGCAGCAAATAGCTGTGACCATTCCAGGCCTCTTACAGGAGGAACTCCTCATACTCAACTTAGGGCACCCCGCCCCAGGCAGCCACACTGAGCCGCTGGTCTCTGAAACCCCAGGCTCTGGCGCTGCCCATCCACCTGGCCCCATAACCATGGCAGGGCAGCAGAGCCTGCTGGACACACACACACACAGCCACCCACCCTCACTCACACACGCACGCTCAGAGGACACGGGAGCGAGCCAGCCTGGAGCAGGGGTTTCTTCAGTATTTGCTAATTTGAGAGGCTCTATGAACAAATGACGAATTCAGGCCAGAAGCAAATGCCTGGACACCCGACGGCCCCCTGGGAGCAAGGGTTCTTTCTGGGCCAGCCGTGCACCCTATGAAACGCTGTGCTTTCAGGTTTCATACACATCTTTGACCAGTATAAAGACGAACGGCATAGAAACATCACGGCTCTAATCAATCACTTCTTTCTGTTGGAGTTCTGAACTATCTTCTCACCTATCTCCTGTATAAAGAGGATGTGGGTCATTGTCATCCCTTCCAGCTGGACAATTCCATCCTCTCCTAACAACTCTGCACCACATCCCACACCTCTCCCTAGACCCGAGCAGACTGGCAGGGCACAGAGGGTGCACCCCTGTGAAGCCAGGGCAGCCTGAGGAGTCAGGGCCTGCAGTGAGCTTCACCTAGTAAGATGCTACTGAGGGAGGTGAGGCTGAAACCTGTTTGCCCCAACACAGCTGGCCGACTCAGCGTGGCATGAGTGCTATGGGCAGGCCTAGGGTCTCCCTTCTCTCACTCCTCCGCAGGCCTGCAGTACTTGAGGATGGACTCATGGAGTTCCAGCCTCCATCCCTCATCCTTCCCATGGCTGCTTCTGCCAACTACATGCAGAGTGTGTGGCCAGAGGCCTACTTGCATGTGGCACACAGAAACACAGTCCTTTGAGGCCAGAGCTCAAGAGGCATGCGGAGTGCATTCAAATGCAGCAAAAGCTCCAAAGACTAACCCTAGGCTTGTCAGCCGCCAGCTCTGGGTGAGTCCTATCCTCTTTCAGAGTCGGCTTCCTGGTCTGCAAAATGTGGCCTGGGCCCTTAAGGATCCCGCATTGTTTGCTGAGGGTGACGGTGTGACGTGTGTGTGGCCTGGCACGGCACTGCGAGCTAGGCGCACCTCACGGAGGGGAACAGGAGGGAGGCAAGGCCACTATCCACCCTCAAGATTTTTAATATGAAGCCGCTGTAGAAAAACTGGGGAAGATATGGACTCCCACAGTAGCCTGTGAGGGACTGATCGGGCCTGGGATGCGGGAAAAGCTTCCTGGAGGAGACAGCAGCACAAACAGGCTCGTTGTGGACCGGTCTCCATGCCCGGCGTGCAGGTGTGGCAGGGTGACACGGAGTGGCTGAACACAGTGTCGTCCTGCTTGCAAGACTAAACACTTCCCTTAAAAATGAAATTCAGCTATTCCTTACGAAACAAAGTCTTCAGCGAAAGGCTAACACGGCATGCCGAAAGAAATTGGGGCAGTTTCTTCCCTTGCGACTGCAGAGGAAGCATTGACCCCCGAGGCCACGTGAACACGGGATGAAACATGGAATTCTGTGTCCAAGGGACAGACAAGAAATGGGAGGCCTAAGCCCCGTCCTGTGTGAGGAGAAGAGGCCCCCCCAGGAACGCGGCGGGGGGCGGGGAGCGGGAAACGACCTCTGCGAGGGCGTATTTTGTGTGTGTGTGTGTGTGTGTGTGTGTGTGTGCGCGCGCGCGTCTGTCTGCGCGGGCGTGTGTGCGCGTGTGTCTGTGTATGTTGGGGCCGGGGGAAGAGGGGAGCTTGGGGTCGTGCAGGGGAGAAGGATGGACAGAGACCCTGGGGCCGCGCGCCCCACAGAGAGCAGCCGGAGCCGGTGGCGAGTCCCGCCAAGAGCCCTCCTCGCGGGGGGACCGTGGCGCGGGGAGAGCGCTGCGCTGCTGGAGAGGCTCGCTTGGAAAGCGTCTCTACCGCGGGGTCCCCCTTAGCAGGGACAAAAACAAAAACAAAAAATGGAGTAAAAAGAAAAAAAAAGTCTCGGTCTGGTCTTTTAGGAGGCAAGCGGACCTCGTTACCAAGCGTCTCTGGAAGTGGAAGCGCAGGAAGGCTCCGGGCTGGGGTGCCAAGGCCAGGCCCGGCGGCGAGGGCTGGGTTCGGCTCTGAGGCCGCACGCTCAGGCCGCGGGGGTCGCGCGGGAAGCGCAGGGCTTCGGGTTCGGAACGCGGCTCCCGGGAGGGGGCGCTGCCGCCCGCGGCTCGGCCCGGCCCCGCGGCCTCGCGACCAGCCCCGCCCCACCCCGCCCCTCCCAACGCGCCCGCCCGCGCCACCCGCGCCCAGCGAGGACTGGAGAGCGCCTGCCCGCGCCCGCGCCCACCCGGACCGCCCCGGCCAGGACCGGCAGCCCGGCGCCCAGGCCAGGACCCCACTCACCCTGCTCACCCCGAGCCGCTGTCGCCGGCCGGAAGTGCCAGCCACTTTGTTCTCCTCCGGTCCGCACCTCGCCACCTTCCCCCGGCTACTTCCGGGACGCTCTAGGCAGCCTGAAGGACTCGGCATTCGTTGGTGTATGGGAGCCGGACTCTGGCTTTCCCGGAGCTGGATGGAGACGGAGGGCGTGGGAAGGGAGGAGGCCTGGCGCGGAGGGGAGGAGGCGAGGGGGAGCGGGGGAGGCGACGGGGAGGGGAGGAATGGGGGTTCCAGGGTGAAGGGAGGCGTGGGAGGGGAAGGGAGAAGGCTCCGCGCTGCTCTCTCCATCTGTAGAATGGGCGCAGGGCACCCGCAGCCTCACGTTCCTTTCATGACGAGTGAACCCTGCGCTGAGGACTTGGGGCTCCCGCAGTCCTGGGGCAGCCTCGGGCACTCAGGGTTTCGTGCCGCCCAGCCCGGGACAGCCTTCCCGCTGCAGTTTCCGCTGCGGGGAGCGCGGTGCTGCGTTCGCGTCGCTTAGCGGGTCACCAGGGCCGGTGCTCAGCCGCCTGGTTGACTCCTTCCTTAGCTGGGGCCCCATCCAGACCCAATTTAGATGATTCGGATGATGGGACTTGAAACTTTTGAACTGTGAGACTTAAGTGAGTATGGACCTGAGTTGATGCGGTGATGAGTTGAGGCTGCGGAGGACCTTGAGATGGGTGCATGCCTGTGGCCCGTGAGGCCTGTGTGAATCTTTGAAAACTGGAGGGTGGACTGTGGTGGGCAGAATAACGGCCCCCAAGGATGTCCACTTCCTAAGCTCCAGCTCCTGTGAATACGTTACTTACATGGAGAAGGGACTTCGCAAATGCAATGAAGCTAAGGTTCTTAGGATGGGGAGATACTTAGGTTTATCAGGGTGAGTCCAATGTACAGTCATCTCTGGGTATCCATAGAGGATTGGCTCCATCACCTCTCAAGGATACCAAAATCCTCGATGCTCAAATCTCTTACATAAAATGGCTCAGTATTTGCAAACAACCTACGCACATCTTCCTGTATACTTTAAATCACCTCCAGAATATTTGTAATACAATGTAAGCGCTATGTAAATAGTTGTTATACAGTATTGTTTAGGGAATAGCGACAAAAGTTTGTACAGTTTCAGTACAGACACAGGTTTTTTTTCCGAATATTTTTTATCCCTGGTTGGTTCCATCTGGATGCAGAGCCCATGGGTACAGATAGGAGGGCAGGCGTCATCCCAGGGTTTCTTGTGGGAGGTAGGAAGCCTGGTGAGAAGACAATGAGAAAAAGAAATGTGACAACAGACAGGGGTTGGACTGATCTGCTTTGAAGATGGAGGACGGAGCCACAAGCCAGGGAATGTGGGCGGCTTCTAGAGGCTGGAGAGGCAAGGAAACAGGGTCTCTCCTGGAACCTCCAGAGGGAATGCAGCCTGCTGACCCCTTTACCTTAGCCCATGACACTCATTGTCCCATTAGACTCTGACTCCCAGAACTGTGAGATATAAATTTGTATTGTTTTGGACCACCACATTTATGGTCATTTGTTAGGACAGCAATAGGAAACAAATACAGATTTGGGTAGATCACTCCTTTTTTTTTTTTTTTTTTGAGGCAGAGTCTCATTCTGTTGCCCAGGTTGGAGTATGGTGGTGCAGTCTCCTCACTGCAGCTTCAACGTCCTGGACTCAAGGGATCCTCCTGCCTCAGCCTCCAGAGTAGCTGGGACTACAGGCATACACCACCTCATCTATCTGTTTAATATTGTGTAGAAACGAGGTCTAGCCGTGTTGCCTAAGCTGGTCTCGAACTCGTGGGCTCAAGTGATGTCCAAATGCTGGGATTCCAGGCACGAGCCAATGCGCCCAGCCAACTCACTCCTCCTCAGCTCAGTTGTTCCCAGGACCCTCCCACCCTCTGGTTCTTCTCTTCCTTACCCTCCCTTGCTGATTCCTTACTGACCAGGCCATTCTTTGGCTCCTTTTGTTCAACCAGTCCCCACCCCTAGGTGATCTCCTCCAGTGTCATGCCTGTAAAATCCATGCAACACTGGCAACGCCTGAGTTCATGTCTCCTGCCAGGGCCCCTCCCCAGAAATCAAGACTCCTGTGTGCTGCCCAATGTCTCCGCTTAGCTTTGATCTTCCAGCCTTGCTCCATTGCATCGCCCCCACCTTCACAAATGGTGACTCACCTTGCCGTTCACTCAGGCTCACCCTCGACAGTCTCCATCCCTCATGTCCACATCCTCTGCCCTCAAAATCCAGCCAGTGTTTGGCCTCTTCTCACTCCCTCCACCCGCCCTCCCCCACCCACACCTCTGTGGTCTTGCTTCCTTTCAAGTCTTCCTTTCTGCCCTTACCCCATATCAGCTATCAACTGCGGCATCACTAGCCACCCCAAAACGTAGTAGCTTCAAACCAATTTTTATTGCACACGATTCTGTGAGGCAGAAGTTTGGTCCTGCTAGAGTCAGATGTGTTTCACAGAAGAGGAAATGGAGTCACGAGCATACCAGGCACATGGTGGGGCTAGAACCCAGGGCCACTGGACTAGGGTTCCCGTGGCAGGGTCTCCTGGGACAGCAAAGTCCCCGCCCACCCTCACCACCACCTGGGGAAGGCTGGCTCCATCCCTGGTGTGACTCTGCTGCTGAAGCAGCATCACTGGGGTAATTATCTGGGGTTACTTGTCTCATGCCAAGATTAAGGACACAGATTCATGTAGATGGGTTAAGGAGCAGAAAGTTCAATAGGCAGAAGATAGGAGAGAAGGGAGCAGCGCTCTGTTTGGAGAGAAACACATCCAAAAGGGAAAAGCTGGCAGGCCTGCAGCAGACCACGGCGTATTTTATAGGTAGGCTTGAGGAGGCGGTGTCTGATTTACCAAGGGCCCACAGGTTGGTATGACCAAGTGTGATGTTTACATATGGCGTGGGGAAGGCTGGTCGCACCACCCTAATCTTATTTGCAAATGGGCTTTCCACTTGGCCAGTGTCATCTTGTCTGCTCCCTACTATACACACGAGAAGGGAAGATGGAGCTGCCCTTTGATCATGCCTAGTCGCAGCTTGCTTTCTCCTGTTGGCATGACTGCCAGCATTCACCTGTGCAAGCCTCCAGCTCGCTTGTCTATGTCTGCAGCTCTATTTTATAGGCTGCTCTTGGTTAGAAAAGAAAATGATTTGGGGGCTGCTTCTCATTAAAAGGAAAACCTTACCAAGGACTTCCTTACCGTCACTATCAGCCTAAATAATTTCTTAACTCCCATGTCACCGCCACCTCAGGGACACGGGATCACGTGGTCTCCCAGATTTGGACAGTGCTGGTGGGCAGTGAGGATTGGCCTGGAACTGGGGCATGATCCCCAAGATGCATGGGGCTCCCCCAGGTGCTCCTACCATTACTCAGGGAAGCTTGGGCCTCTTCTCAAAGACTGAGTCCATTCTGGCCCTCGGGAGGGGTCAGGAAGAGAGGAAGAGAAGGAAGAAAATATACTAGAATGTATCACCCAGTAGTTTCATTTTGACCCCTGCCCAGATAGAGCCAATTTATCAAGACAGGTGAATTGCAATAGAGAAAGAGTTTAATTCACGCAGAGCCACCTGAAGGGGATACCAAGTTTTATTATTATTCAAATCAGCCTATCAAAGAATTTGGACGCTAAGGTCTTTCAAGGAAAGTTTGGTGGGCCAGGGAACGGGTGCTACTGGTTGGCTGGTGATGAAGTAGTAGAGGTGTGATAACGGTCCTCCCGTGCACTGAGTTTCGTCCAGGTGGGGCCACAGGGCCAGCTGCCGGGTTGCTGGGCCTTGCCAGAGCCATCCATCAGTCATTAGACATTCAAAAACCTGAAAAGACCATCTTGAAAGGCCAGTCTGAGGGTCACAATAGTGATGTTACTTGGAGTAACTGGGGGAGTTGCGAATCTTGTGACCCCTGGAATAATGGCAGGGAGTTATGGCTGGGAATTGTTTAAGTCTACACTTTAGAAGAACTCAGACTCCTCTCATCTTCCTAATGCAGTGGTGGCCTTTCCTTAGCTTTACAAAGGCGGTTGAGTTTTGGGGAAGGGCGATTATGCCCAGAAATGACGAAGGGCAGTTTGGAGATTAAAGGCAAGTTGGGGGCAGTTGGATCCGATCTCCTTCACTGTCATAATTCTGGGGGCTGGCACTGAGGACTCCCTTCCCCCAGCAATGCCCCAGGTTCACAGAGCAGAGCCCCCAGACCGTGCCTGGGCCACTGCACCAGCCTCCTTCCCGACTGGCCTCCCCACCTCCACCCACAGTCTGAGTGGCCTTGGAGAGGCTCAGTCACTCCCCCTGCCCAGATAAGCCCGTGCACTCTGAATACTGCTCAGGTCCTCACTGGGCCACAAGGCCACACCAGATCTAACCCTTCACTGTCCTCTCCCAAGCCCGTGGGCCGTCCCCTGCACCTGCTGTTCCCTCTGTCTGGAGGTGGGCCTGCACCCACAGTGCCCTTTGCTCAGGTTCCAGGGGCCTCAGGTGGGGACAGTCCCAGCCAGCCCTCTCTCTGGAGGTCTCTGGATGACAGCTCTCTCACAGCAAGGGTGGCTGACAGTGCTGGGGAAGCTGTGCCCAGATTGCAGGGAAGGGTGTGCCTGGGGTCTCCTCTGCTCTCTGAGTTCACTCCAGGAGGAGGGAGTGGCACGAACAGAGGGTGCAGAGAGGGGGGCAGTTCTGAGAGGCACTGGAGGCCAAGGGGCATGGCTGGTGGGGCAGGGGCTGGGGCAGTGCCCATCTCCACCTTGGTACCCAGGCAGGAGGGGAGGTGGTTTGGGGCCAGGCCCTGATGGCACCTTTGTGACAGCCAGGAAGAGGCACCTCCTCTGGAAACGCAGGGCCCTGGGGGAGTTAGAAATGGGGAGGGCCTGTGGACCCCACCTGGGTGGGCTTGGGGGAAACCGCTCTGAGGGGTGCCAAGCTGCCCAGCCTCGGGACTTGGTGGCCTCAATACACACTCACATTTACACACATGCTTTTGCTAACACAACACACAACCTGTGCACACACCCACACGCTCACATTTACACACATGCCACAGACATGCATCCTCTCTCACAGGGCACACACCCATGCTCACATAGTTTGCACATACAAACCCTCACAGTCACATGTCACACAGCCTGCAAGTCATGGCCTAGTTTCCAGAACCCAAATGGGGGCATGGCACTCAGTGCCCCTGCCACCCCGTGATCTGTGCCTGGCACTCAGTGCCCCCACCACCCCATGATCTGAGCCTGGCACTCAGTGCCCCACCACCCCGTGATCTGAGCCTGGCACTCAGTGCCCCCACCACCCCGTGATCTGAGCCTGGCACTCAGTGCCCCCACCACCCCGTGATCTGAGCCTGGCACTCAGTGCCCCCCATGACCCCGTGATCTGAGCCTGGCACTCAGTGCCCCCCACCACCCCGTGATCTGAGCCTGGCACTCAGTGCCCCCACCACCCCGTGATCTGTGCCTGGCACTCAGGGCCCCCCACCACCCCGTGATCTGAGCCTGGCACTCAGTGCCCCCTGCCACCCCGTGATCTGAGCCTGGCACTCAGTGCCCCCACCACCCCGTGATCTGAGCCTGGCACTCAGTGCCCCCCACCACCCCGTGATCTGAGCCTGGCACTCAGTGCCCCCGAACACCTCGTGATCTGAGCCTGGCACTCAGTGCCCCCTGCCACCCCATGATCTCAGCTCTAGTGGGTTTTCCTCCTGATCTGCAAGGGTGTTTTTCCAAAGAAAAGATGCTGCAGGCTGACCCCAGCATGGCTTTGCAAGTGACATGCTAGCTTTATTTTTTTTAATTAACGCTGCATGAAATAAGAACATTTACACACAGGGATATGTGTTACTGCATGGGACTGTGTAGGGCCCCAAGAGGTGGTGGTGGGACTCCCCGCAAGGTGAGTTGGCTCCCAGAAGCCCCAGGGCCTGGTTCGGCTGCCCTAGCCCCGGCCTCACCCCTGCACTGGGTGGAAGGCAGGATCTCTGGGGAACCCAGCTGCTTTGGGCCCGTGGTGGTGGGTGGGTGGAAGGTCAAGAGTGAACAGGAAAATCTGGAGTCCCCAGAGGCAACCCGCAGAGCAGAGAAAGGAGGCCAAGGGTGAGTCACACGGAAGCCGCACTAACCATTTTTATCACACATGATTCTGTGGGGCGAGAATTTGGGCCTGCTAAAGTCAGATGTTTCACAGAGGAGGAGACCGAGTCACCGAGCATACCACGTGCATGGCGGGACTAGAACCTAGGGCCACTGGATGGGAGTGGAGCTCCCGTGGCAGGGTCGCCTGGGACAGCAAAGTCCCCCCAGGAAGGCTGGCTCTCTCCCTGGTGCGTGACCCTGCTACCACCTCAGGGACCTGGGATTACATGGTCTCCCAGGACTCGGGCAGTGCTGGTGGGCAGTTGGGATTGGCCTCTCTGGAGGGAGCCCCATGCATCTTGGGGCCTGATCCCCAAGATGCATGGGACTCCCCCAGCTGCATCTACCATTACTCAGGGAGCCTTGCGCCTCTTCTCAAGGACCAAGTCCATTGTGGCCCTTGGGAGAGTCAGAAAGAGCGGAAGAGAAGGAAGAAAACCTACTAGTGTGTCATCACCCAGTGGGTTCATTTCAACCCCTGCCCAAACGGAGCCGATTTATCAAATCGGGGTAATTGCGATAGAGAAAAAGTTTAACTCACGCAGAGCCATCTGAACTGGAGACCGGAGTTTTATGACTCACATCAACCTCTCGGCCCCTGTCCACTGCATGGGGGTCTGTGGGGAGCCATGCCCCTTGTGGCAGAACTTCCCAGACAGGAGAACTGCTGGAAGATCCAGGCTCCGTTTAGGCTCCGGGGCTGCATTCAGGGGACAGGAATTAGACTGTGACCAGGGTCAAAATCAGAGGGTGACCGCAGTCAGCATTCATTCCCTGACCAGGATCAGAGCTCAGTCAGTGGCCAGAGCCAGGGATTGAGTGTGATCAGGATCAGGGCTCAGTGTGTGACCATAGGGTTCATTCTGTGACCGGGATCAGGCTCAGTCAGTGGCCAGAACCAGGGATTGAGTGTGATCAGGATCAGGGCTCAGTGTGTTACTATAGTCAGGGTTCATTCTGTGACCAGGATCAGGCCTCAGTCAGTGGCCCAAGCCAGGGCTCAGGGTGTGACTAGTCTTAGGACTCAGGGTGGGACCATAACCAGGCCTTGTTAGGTAACCAGGGTTAGAGTTCAGACTGACCACAGTGAGGGCTGAGTTTGGGGCTGAGTTCAGAACCCAACCTGTGGTCAGGGGTGGGGCTCTAGCAATGTAACAGCCATGGTCTTCTGTATGTGAGCTGTGGCCATGAGGCCATGCTGAGACCAGCCTCACCCTCAGCGTGGGTGATGTCTGGGCCGGCGGATTCTGTGGTCGGGGTCCTGTGTGCTGCCCCCTCCTTGGCCTGCACCCACTACAGGCCAGCAGCACCCCTGAGCTGGAACAAGCAGAGATGCCTCCTGACATCACCAAACATTCCCCGGGGGTGCAGAGTCACCCACGTGAGAACCACTGCCTTACAGAAATCACTGTATATCAAATCAGATCAGCAAACACCTACACACCTGTAAATATTTGAGGACGGAAAGTTCCAGGCTGGCACCTTGAATACAGAGACAGATAAGAAAACCTCTTGTGCAGGAGTGGCCAGGGTCCTGGGGGGCTGGGGCTGGGGGCAGAGGGAGGATGGGACAGAGGCAGTCAGCCACACATGGAAGCAGTTAATTACCAGGTGAGGCCCTTATCCTGAGCTCACAGGACATGGGCTGGAGGGCGTGTCCAGAGGGCAAGCTCTGGGTGGGCAGAGTGAGCAAGGAAGGGGCCTTGGGGAGGGCACAGTCACCCTGCATGGCCTCCAGTAAGGCCTGTCCCCCTCAGGCCCAGACTCTTCACTTGCCAGAGAAGAGACAATTTCCATGGAAAAGAGCCCAACCCCACAGGTGCCAGGGAGCTGGGCAGGAGCAACCCCAGAGGGACAGGGGCCGACCTGGGTCCCAGGGGAAGCCCAAAGGGAGATTCCTGGTGCCACTGAGTCCCAGGGAGGTCGGGTCTCTCATTGTCCCTGCCCCCATCAGTAGTGTTACCTGGATCCCAGACTCAAGGTGAGACAGTGGGAGCTGATGTCCCCCAAACACCCCATAAACATCTGCCAGACCTCTGGGACAGTCCAGGCCTGCTGGGAGAGGGGCCGATTCCCCAAGACTTTTCCTTCCTGAGACATCCTCACCACCCCCTAAAATGTGCCAGAGCCCTTTTTGGGGGCAAAATCGAGGAGAGGAGGTAGGAATGAAGGTGAGACACCCCATCAGTGGGGACAGTGAGGTGTCAGGGGAGGAGGGCCATGTCTCCCCACAGACACCCCATCAGTGGGGATGAGGGGAACAGTGGAAGAGGGGCCTGTCTCCACCCAGACACCCCATCAGTGGGGATGGGGGGAACAGTGGAAGAGGGGCCTGTCTCCCCCCAGACACCCCATCAGTGGGGATGGGGGGGCATCGGGGAGGAGGGGCCTATCTCCCCCCAAACACCCCATCAGTGGGGATGGGGGAGCGTCAGGGGAGGAGGGGCCTGTCTCCCCCCAGACACCCCATCAGCAGGGATGGGGGAGGGTCAGGTGAGGAGGGGCCTGTCTCCCCCCAGACACCCCATCAGTGGGGATTAGGGGGCGTCAGGGGAGGAGGGGTCTGCCTCCCTCCAGACACACACTCAGCAGCAGGCAGGACCACGGCCACGGTGGACCCACCAGCATCTGAAGAGGGTTGCCAGGCAGAGTTGTCTAACTCAGGGCCCAAGTACAAAGCCAGGGGCCAGGTGGAAGGAGACAACAGGGGCCATGAGTCCCCCTCAAAACCAGCAGCAGCAGGAAGCCACTGGCCCCTGGGCTTGGAGGGATGAGGGGGTGAGCACAGCGACCAGAGGCTGGCCAGAGCCCGGGGGGTGGGAGAAGCCTGGCTGACAGGACCTGGGCTTACTCTAGAGGGCTGTAGCCACTGCCACCACCCCCAGCCGGCTGGCAGGAGAGCCAGCCTGACCCTGTCTTTTCCACCCTCTCATCTCCTGCCCGTGGCAGCCGGACCAGCCTCCCGGGACATGGAGTAGGAGGGAGAGGGGACCTGGCGCAGACAGAGGCCATCCAGCCCTGGGCCCAGCCCTGCTCCCGCTAGTGCAGAGGCTGCTAAAAGCTGCACTTCCCCGACTCCCTTGCAGCTAACGTTCCAAGCTGAGGATAGCTCAAGGTCCTGGGGGTAGGGCATCTAGCCCAGGTCCCACACCCAGTGCCCCGTAAATCAGAGCCTGTGCAACAGTGTCCCCTCCCCAGGGAGGGTGTCCCCTGTGTCAACAAAGAGCCAAACTCTGTAGAATATTTGAAGACATTTATTCTGAGCCAAATATGAGGGCCCATGGCCTGTGACAGCCCCCAGGAGACCTGAGAACAGGTGCCCGAGGTGGTCGGGGCCCAGCTTGATTTGAGGCATTTTAGGAAGATGTGAGGCAGGAATCACGTACACTCCAGGTCTACATTGGTTTGGTTCAGAAAGGCAGGACCGCTCGGACGGGGGCTTCCAGCTTACAGGTGAATTGAACATTTTCTGGTTGGCAACTGGTTGCAAGAGTTGTCAACAGAAAGGAGTGTCTGGGTTACAAGGGGGTGGAGACCAAGGTTTTGGCATCAGATGAAGCCTCCAGGCAGCAGGCCTCCAAGAACACAGACGGACAGCGGCTCTCATCAGACTGCAGGTCCCCGCTGTTAACGCTGGCTCTTCCTGAGTTATGAAGGGAGCGGGTAATGAGGCTGTCTGGCCCTTTGCTGTCATGGCCTGAACCAGTTTTTCAGGTTCACTTTGGAAAGCCCTGGCCGTGAGGAGGGGTCCACTCAGATGGCCGGGGCCCTTCGAATGCTGCCTTTGGTTCACACCAGGAACAGCCCCTGCCCCGCTCCCTAGTAGCACCTGCTGCTCATCTGTCTGTGACGCTGTGACCGAGGCTCATCACCCCATGGGCCATGGGCCCCAGGAGGGCAACACAGCGTCTGCAGGACACAGGGCCCAGGGAGGTGCCTCGTCCTTAGCTGGAAGGCCGAGGCCTGCAGGAGCCTGGAGAAAGGGTCTCCCTGATCTGGCCCTGTGCTGTGAGGTGGGGGAGGCGGGAGAGGCGGGAGGGGCGTAGTCTGGGATCTGAGGAGGTTCCAGCCCTCAGCCTGGGCCTGCTGAGCCACGGGCCTGGGCAGGCTCTGCCCTCTGGAGCTGGAAAGGGCGAAGGGAGAGGGAGGCGCAGGCTCGGGGAGGAGACGGGACCTGCCCAGCCCCGGGGCCCTCACTGGCTCCAGGGAGCCCGCGGGTGTTGACTGTGGGCAGTCCAGCCTCTCCCTGGCCGAGGCATATAAAGCCGCCCGAGGCCTGCTCCGCCGCTGCCCACCCGTGACCATGGAGGCTGTGCTGCTCGCCCTGTTGGTCGCAGGCTTGGCCCTGGAGCCAGGTGAGGCCTCGGCTGGCCCCCAGCAGGGAAGGGAGCAGGGCTGAGTCAGGGAGGCACTCAGAGAGGAGGGGGAGAAAAGAGGAAGGCAGAGAGGGGGCGAGGCTCTCACTCCAGCCTCCACTCCTCCAGGGCAGCTCTTGGCACAACCAGGCAGTGACCTGTGTTCCCTGCCATCCCCAGTGATCGGGGTTTACAGGGACAGCATGGAGTCACATTCCTTCAACACCGTGGGGCAGAGCCTGGCTCCTAGGGGTGCAGACAGACTGACAGATGGATGGACAGAGATGCTGATGAGCCGGGAGGCACAGGGGCAGGAAGCCTCAGGCTACAAAGTCCCTTTGAGGGCATGAGGGGGAGGTGCTGGGGGTGTCCTGAGAGGACCCAGGGGTCTACGCCCGGCCCAGTCCCAGCGTTGCAGCCTCCAAGGGTCCCAGGGGGCTACTGACCTGCACTGCTCTGCTCGGTGTGGGTCCCTCCCAGCCCAGGGTCCCAGGGTCAGTCACCCCCATGGCCGCAGCTTCCTCTTCTGGAAAGCAGGGTCACCAACACAGCCACCGAGGGGCTAAACGGGGCAACATTTCGGAGGCGCTGAGGAGGGCCCTGAAGATGGTGAAGGGGAATGGAGGGCGAGGAGGGGGCACCAAGGACTGTGGGGGCACCTGCCTGCATAGGCGGAGACAGTGGCCGTGACCACCTCACAGCAGGGCCACCCCAGGGGCAGAGCGAGATCTGACCCGGGAGGCCTGAGAGGCCGAGAGGTCGGGCTTAGCCTAGACAGGCTGCTGGGGACAAGGCCAGGTGGGCCTCCATGGCGGTGGCCTGAGGAAGTCACGGAAAAGCTTCATCCATCCCATCTCCAAGTGTCCAGCCAGGCCCCTGGCAAATGGGCTGAGCCCTTCTCTCTCAGTAGCATGGGCGTTTTCACAAAGCTTTACCCTGGCAAGAGGGGGGCTGGGGCATAGATGGCAGCTGCCGGGTACCCTGGGAAGGGTGTGAAGTTTGTGCCCTGCAAAGGCCTGTCCCAGCACACAGTGTGCGCTCTCCAGAAGGGCCCAGACCCTGCTGTCGGCCTCGCCCTCCGCCCTGCAGAGAAGATGAGGCTGGCAGGCCCCGGCTGGGAGTCCCCCTCCGGGGAGTGCTGTGGCGCCGCCTCTGAGGCCTCTCCCGCCCGCCCCGCAGGCTCCGCCCTGCAGTGCTACACTTGCAGGGGCCAGGTGAGCAACGAGAACTGCCTGCAGGTGCACAACTGCACCGAGTCGGAGACGCAGTGCTGGACCGAGCGCATCCGTGAGTGTGGGACGAGGGCTCCGGGCTTAGGTCTCTGACACTGAACTATTCATCCTTCCGGCCATCTCCCCACACCTACGCGCCGTTTTCCTCCCACCCGTCCCTCACCTGTCCCCCACCTGTCCCCCAGCATCTGTCCCTCCGGCCCCCTCCACCATCCACCCTCCTCCATCTGCCACTCCTCCAACGTCTGTCCCTCCCCCATCCCTGCTCGGGCTGGCTCACTCACACCATTTCTGGTGCTCAGCGGGTGGTCCGCCTGCCCTGGATGGGGATAGGCCCGAGACCAGGCCCTGGCACTGCTTGCGATCCTGAGGCCAGCCCAGGGGGACTCCGGAGCTTCAGGCAGGGTGGGGACAGGAGGCGGCGTGGGCAGGGCAGCCGGGTGAGCACGCAGGACGGTGCCAGCCCCGGTCCGCTGCTCCCCAGGTGCCGTAGGCCTCCTGAGCGTCATCAGCAAAGGCTGCAGCTCACACTGCGAGGATGACTCTCAGGACTACTACCTGGGCAAGAAGAACGTCACGTGCTGTGACACCGACTTGTGCAACGCCAGCGGGGCCCGTGCCCTGCAGCCGGCTGCCGCCACCCTGGTGCCGCTCACCGCACTCGGCCTGCTGCTCTGGGGTCCCAGCCAGCTGTAGGCGCCCGGAGGACCTGCTGCAGCCCCCAGTGGGTGTGGTGCCCCAGGCCCCTGTGCCACTCCTCACACACCCGGCCCAGTGGGAGCCTGTCCTGGTTCCTGAGGGCGCGTCCTAATACAGGTCTGGCCATGTCCCTCTGCCTCCCACCCCCATTCCCCACCCTGACCCTCCCGTGGCCCTCTCCAGGACTCCCACCTGGCAGGCCAGCTCTAGCGACACAGATCAGCCTGCAGACGGCCCCTCCAATCCCCACTGCTGCTGTCTCCATGGCCCAGTGTTCCCCACCCTTAACCCTGTGCTCAGGCACCTCTTCCTCCAGGAAGCCTTCCCTGCCCACCCCATCTATGATCAGAGCCAGGTCTGGTTGTGACTCGGGCCCTCCAGCAGAGGGCAGGCCCTCAGGAGGGCCGGCAAAGGCTGAGATGAAGTAGACGGAGCGGAGCTGGAGGACAGGGGTTGGTGTGAGGTCCTGGGAGTCTCCGGAGATGGGGTCTGGTGGCCTGGAGGGAGGGGCTAGCCCTCACATTCGTGGGGCTCCCTCAATGGCAGCCCCAGCACAGCGTAGGCCCTTAATAAACACCTGTTGATAAGCCAGAGAGAGCCTCTGTCCTTGCGCACCCCAGGTGGGATGGGACCCGGGCTGTGTCTGCACCGGGTCTGTGACTGTGAATGGGCCCTGGTCATGGGGGTTGCAGCCCCCTCCGTGACCGGAGCAAACACCTGGCACCTGGAAGGAGGGCATCCCTGCAGAGGGTGGGAAGGCGGTTCCCAGGACATGCACTTGCTGTGTGGCCTGGAGCTGTGGCCAGACCTCTCTGAGCCATCTTGCTCATCCATGACCCCTCCCTGCTGGGAGGACGGACCCAGAAAGTTCACAGGAAGGAGAGGGTTCCAGGGGTGGGGGCTGCTACCATGCAAGTTCCCACCCCTCCTTTTGGCCTGATTTGAGCACCCGAATGTTTCAACATTTGTTTTAGAGCTGCACACCCACTGTACAGCATTCAAACACCACAGCAGGGTGCCTGGGGACAGGTGGCCTCCCCCAACCCTGAACCTCAGCCCCTTCCCTCTCTGGGGTGTCCATCACACCTCCTGGGGCTTCCTTCTGGGACAACCTGTGCCCCACCAGCATCCACAGGCACCTGGGTTCCTGGGCTCGTGGGAGGACTCCACCCACACTTGCCTCCTGCCCTTGGCGGGGAAGCCTTTGGCACAGAGCCTGCCTCCTGCCCTAGGGTTGGGGCGCAGCCTGTGACCTGGGTGGGGGCCTGCTCAGGGAGAGGTTTCCAAGGCTGTTAGGTTGGGGCTCAGAGTGGGGGTGCAGGTTCAGAAAAGAGGAGGCGGAGGCTCAGGTAAGAGAAGAGGTCTGCAGCCCACATCCCATCCTGAGCCAGGGGAACCCTGGCCTGGAGCTCCGGGGTGGGTCATGGAGCAGGCGGTGGGCAGGGCTGAGAAAGAGCCAGGCCTCCCGTCCGACGACGTGTGACTGCACCAGGAGACCTCCCTCCTGGCAGTGTCAGGAGGGTGCAGGTCCCTAGGCCAGCATCTGAGTGACGCTGAGCACTGGCTGCTCCCTTCCCACCTCGCCTGCACCCAGCTTCAGCCTGCCCGACACCCACCCACTGTCCAGGGCTCAAGACACACTCAGACCTGCCCCAGTCCAGAGTCCAGGGCTAGGCCTGCGTTTTCTGGGAGGGCCCTGCAGACCAGGGATCCCCACACAGAACTCTGCACCCCCCAGGCTCAGTGCAGGAGCTGGAGCTCAGGCACGTGCTGCTGGCTGCCCTGCGTCTCCTGACGCTGTGGCCTGGGCTTGCCCACCTGCTCTGGGAGTGTCCAGGAGCTGGGTGAGGGAGGCTGGTGCCCTGCCCGGCTCCGTCCACTCAGCACACAGCTATCGAGCCCCTGCTGTGTTCCACGAGCCGTTCCAGGTGCTCCTGGTCACCCTGGTGACAAAAAACCAGGAGAGAAAATAAAACAAGGAAAGAGGATCCAGAATGCTGGGATGGCCAGGGAGGGCCTCTGGAGGCCTCAGCGCAGGAGATGCCTCAGTGATTACAGCAGCCGTCCTCAGGACTCAGCCCGCCCCGGTGCCCACACAGCAGCCCCTACCCCCTGGTGGAAAGGGGTCCTTCTCCCTGGGACTTAGGTTCAGAGTCACAAGGCAGCGTGCTCCAGGGCTGGGGCCCACTGGCATCGGGCAGGCTGGAGGTGTCCAGGACAGAGCAGGCACAGGACCCTCACACCCTGTTCCCCGGACTTCCTCACATTGGCATGCCTTTGGCCGGGTGAAGGGAGGAAGGGCAAGGACACGGGAGGCCTTGCTGAGCTTTCCATGCCAGGACCAGCCTGAAAACTGTGGCCCCTTTGACCCCCTGAGCTGTCCATCAGGTCACAGCACCTCTGAGCTGAGGGCCTGTGAGGACACACAGCCCTGACGCTGACTCACACCACGACGATGGGCAGGAGCCTGCTCTGGCCACATGGCACATCCTGCTGCCTCCTCGAAGGACAGACGGCTGACCTCTCCAAGGGCAAGGACCAGCCAGGGAGGACCGCCTGCATCAGCAGTGACCAACAGTGCAGGCCGCAGCCCAGTGCCCTCCGGCTGCAGAGGCCGCCCCTGCGCTCAGGGCCCCATAGCTCCATCTGGACTGGAACCCCCACCTCCCCGTCTTCCCACTTCGCCTCATCTTTACAAATGATAGAAAAGCAAAAAAGAAAAAAGGGCAGAGCTGGAATCCCCACAGCCTAGCGTAATGTCTGCCAGCGTTTCATAGCCTTCGGGACGTTTCCTACCGTAATCCAGAAAACACAAACTACCAAGAAGATAAACAAGCAAGGACCAATGATTAGTAACACCCAGACAGCTATCAAAGGTCCGAGGAAGAAAAACCACGTGAGACTCAGAGGGCGCTTTTAATGGTTTACCAGATACAGCTGAGATCACAACCTTGGTTCTACTTATGCAGCTGGGCACTCACTCATCTATTTCACCTGCGTCTTCTGTTTCACCTGAGGCGCTTACGTAAGTGCAGCACGTTTCATCGATTATAGCCCATACTCCTTGTTCAATCGGTGAGTATAAAACTCTCATGCTAATCTGTCCTCCATGATCATACCTACAGAGGAAGCGGGGGAGCGTGTAATGTGTCTAAAGTGTCTCCTGTTTTATGAGGCGGTGTGTGGAATGAAGAAGCAAAGCTTTGAAGAGTTACCTTGTGAGAGGCAAATTTTCCCCATGGGGCCAGTAGGCCAATAGCAGTCTCAACCCCAGCCAATATAAGGCAAACGGCCTGCTTAGCTCTCAGGTGAGCGGTGTTATATGACTGTAGATCACAGGGCTAGCTCTCAGGTGAGCGGTGTTATATGACTGTAGATCACAGGGCTAGCTCTCAGGTGAGCGGTGTTATATGACTGTATATCACAGGGCTAGCTCTCAGGTGAGCGGTGTTATATGACTGTATATCACAGGGCTAGCTCTCAGGTGAGCGGTGTTATATGACTGTATATCACAGGGCTAGCTCTCAGGTGAGCGGTGTTATATGACTGTAGATCACAGGGCTAGCTCTCACATGAGCGGTGTTGCATGACTGTATATCACAGGGCTAGCTCTCAGGTGAGCGGTGGTATATGATTGTATATCACAGGGCTAGCTCTCAGGTGAGCGGTGTTATATGACTGTATATCACAGGGCTAGCTCTCAGGTGAGCGGTGTTATATGACTGTAGATCACAGGGCTAGCTCTCACGTGAGCGGTGTTGCATGACTGTATATCACAGGGCTAGCTCTCAGGTGAGCGGTGGTATATGATTGTATATCACAGGGCTAGCTCTCAGGTGAGCGGTGTTATATGACTGTATAGTACAGGGCTAGCTCTCAGGTGAGCGGTGTTATATGACTGTATAGTACAGGGCTAGCTCTCAGGTGAGCGGTGTTATATGACTATATCACAGGGCTAGCTCTCAGGTGAGCGGTGTTATATGATTGTATATCACAGGGCTAGCTCTCAGGTGAGCGGTGTTATATGACTGTATATCACAGAGCTAGCTCTCAGGTGAGCGGTGTTATATGACTGTATATCACAGGGCTAGCTCTCAGGTGAGCGGTGTTATATGACTATATCACAGGGCTAGCTCTCAGGTGAGCGGTGTTATATGATTGTATATCACAGGGCTATCTCTCAGGTGAGCGGTGTTATATGATTGTATATCACAGGGCTAGCTCTCAGGTGAGCGGTGTTATATGACTATATCACAGGGCTAGCTCTCAGGTGAGCGGTGTTATATGACTGTAGATCACAGGGCTAGCTCTCACGTGAGCGGTGTTGCATGACTGTATATCACAGGGCTAGCTCTCAGGTGAGCGGTGTTATATGACTGTATATCACAGGGCTAGCTCTCAGGTGAGCAGTGTTATATGACTGTATATCACAGGGCTAGCTCTCAGGTGAGCGGTGTTATATGACTGTATATCACAGGGCTAGCTCTCAGGTGAGCGGTGTTATATGACTGTATATCACAGGGCTAGCTCTCAGGTGAGCGGTGTTATATGACTGCATATCACAGGGCTAGCTCTCAGGTGAGCGGTGTTATATGACTGCATATCACAGGGCTAGCTCTCAGGTGAGCGATGTTATATGACTGTATATCCCAGGGCTAGCTCTCAGGTGAGCGGTGTTATATGATTGTATATTACAGGGCTTTGCCTGTCCTATTGTATGTACATTGACCCCTGAACTGAATGTTATCAATACGCTGGTAGCCATTGGGTTCACAATCCCAAATGAGAGACAAGTTATTTATAAGCTGACTGAATAGGTGACCACATGGCCCTAGGTATCCACTGGGCTGCAATCCTCTATGGGATGGGAGTTGTTAAGGAGGCTGAGGAGGAGGCACTTGGGGTGTTAGTTATCTGTTTACTTCCCAAACAACAGCTTTAGATATGCTAAGGGTCCACAAATGCAGGCCATAGTGTCTTTCTCAGGTGCCTGTGCGGACTCATAAGAAACAGGCATGGCTGGGCGCAGTGGCTCACACCTGTAATCCCAGCACTTTGGGAGGCCGAGGCAGGTGGATCACAAGGTCAGGAGATCAAGACCAGCCTGGCCAATATGGTGAAACCCCATCTCTACTAAAAATACAAAAAAATTAGTTGGGTATGGTGGCGGGCGCCTGTAATCCCAGCTATTTGGGAGGCTGAGGCAGAGAACTGCTTGAACCCAGGAGGTGGAGGATGCAGTGAGCCAAGATTGCGCCACTGCACTCCAGCCTGGGTGACAGAGCAAGACTCTGTCTGAAAAAAAAAAAGAAAAAGGAAACAGGCTTAATCTTGAATAGGTGTACAAGAAGCCAATTAAATTTCTTTTTCAAAATTTTATTTAAAAATTATAAATTTTTAATCTTGATCGTAAGATATACCTTCCATAAGCCTTTCATAACCTTTGTAATCTTTATTTAGGAGTTAGCTAATGCTTCAAGAAAACCTTATTAATTTGACTCAGGGGCCCATATGCTGATCTTGCTTCAGTGTGCCTTCAACATTAATGATTAATTTATAGAGAAAGTGAACTTACTTTATCTTTAAAATCAGCCCTTACAATCCATGAACTCACCTCTACTGAGATAGTCCCTGGGCCTTGAGAAGTTGAATAACTTTAATTTTTGTCACTCTGTTTCAGGAGTGCAGTTGCTTTTTATTGGCATCTTTTACTGGGCCCAAAGATGGGGCTTTAATTGATGTCAGTGTTTAAAAATTTAGCAGGACTTGGTGTCTTTTTAGACCCAGGAGTCAAAGCCCTGTAACTCAATGTCACAAGAACTTTAAAAGTACATACAGGAAGACATGCAAATGTAAACTTTAATTAAAAAATGTAAATATCATCCTTTTCCTAAGCAAATCAAACTTAATAATAATGGCATAGGAATTATTTCAATAAAATGTTAAATCTGTTAGGTCATTTACTGAGAGGCGAAAGAAAAGACCTTCTGCAGTGCACAGAATATCATGTTGGAAGAAAACATTCTGTTAGACCTTTAAGAAAATGTGCCTTTTAAAAGCCAAAAACTGGTGAGATGCAATAAAAGTTGAAGTTCTGGTTAAAAAAATTAAAATCTGTTATAATTTGTTAAGAGTAAATCAACCCCTTAAGAAAATTTCATTGTTCTTACCAATAATTTAGTGTATAAGTGGTTTTTTTACATCAAGCTTAATCTCAGGAAAGACCATTATAATTACCTATTACTTATAAACAATTTGATCATATAAAAATTTTTGGTGGTTTTTTTTCATAAATCCTCTTATTGTGAGGATCATTCATGACATGCCTGGACTTTCTCTTTTGTCCTAAACATCCTCTTTCTTAAACAACCAGTCATTGTATTTTAGGACTAAAATTATCTTACAAGATTCTTTCTCACATAAAATTATTTCTCTTTAAGCTTTCTTACCACGAAAAATACCTCTTTATTTTTATAACTTTCTTTACATCTCTCTTACTTCCTGGGTCCTTTGCTTTGTTTTATATATAACCTTTAAATAAACTTTAAATTAGGTAAAACTTGTTCACCATTCTTTTTAAAAAAGGACACTTTTTTTTTAAGCAAGAATATTTTCCTACAATATACTTTTATTGGAACATAATAATGAAATATCTATTATTTAATATAGCTTTTTATTCTGAATTTTGACAAATTTGTCTAGAAGTATTTATCCATTACATTTACCTAATTATCTTAATTGTTTACCTAGATTATTTATGAAAACTGTGATAGTCATGATTTAAAGTTATAAAACCATCATTGCAAAATTATAGCTGAGACAGTGAAAAAGAATTGACCTAACTGACTCCATCTTGCCTCTAACCTCCAGGCTGTCCTTGTTCATTCCTGAACTTTGGGAGGAACTTAGTTTATAGTTTATCTTTCAAACAAAGACAATAGTCTTTCCTAAAACAAACTTCCTTACTGCCTGTGCTCTAGACTGCCTAAGCCACAAGATTAGAAGTTATGATAATATTTCTAAATCAAGATGCAGCTACATTCATTAAACCAATACCAATGTCTTATTAATTAAAGATTACACAAGCAAAGATCATTCAGTTTTGGGCTGGGTTTATAGTCTTATAAACCCTCTGCCAAATTTTGACAACTTACAGTATTTGGCAGGGGTAAGTATGAAATTGCTTGATTGATAATTGCAAAGCAAAAATACATGCTGGCAATTCTTAAGACATTTCTAATATTACTTTACCAATAATTGTAAAGCTAGATAATTTATTAAAGATTTTACTTATGTCATTTGAAAGAGCATTTCACTAGTCTTTCCTTTTTTCCAATAAAGTATTTGATTTAAGTGCTTTTATTTGTCTTTGAGTTAATTAGTTAGAGCTCTTTTATGTATTTTTAGTAGTGAAACACTGTGTACACAACACATAAAAACATAGACATGTTAGGCATGTTGATAGAAGTATAGAAGTGCATCTTATAGATTCATAAAAACCTTCTTTTTTCCTATCTTAGACTTTCAGATTCTTGTTAACCTGTTTCACAACCCTAGGCAGTTGTCAGCTAAATAGCCTTAAATTTGCATATTAAAGGAAACAACTCAGGTGAAAGTCAAACAGCAAAATTTACATCACAAGGTACAGAGAGAAAATGTCTGGCGGCGCCAGAGGGAGAGTAGATGGATGCCAACTCAACCGTAGAATTACAGAACTTTATTCCTGGATTATGTGAGAAGGCCGATTTTATTTAGCGACTACCTGTTTTTCTTTTTTTAAGCAGATCTCTGAGTTCTGGGTGGAGCCCACACTGAATCCTGGGTCTCCAAAAACGGGGAATTGGTATGAGGCTAGACAACGTGACGCTTTTACAGTGCACTTAAAAAATAGTTTTAAAGAAAGAAAGATATTTCTAAATGCCTAAACTACACTCTTCCTTAAAAACCCTAGAGTAGGCTTTGCTGCAATAGCTATTTTAGTCAATCAGGTAATAACAGAATTCAGTCAACTGAAAAGAAAAAACTTTTGCTCAAATAAAAAGTCAAGGTCCTAGGCTAGAGAAACCAACAAAAAAACAAACACACGAAGGCCTCTCAAAGACAGACATACACACGCGCACACAAACATGCACCCACACATGCACCTACACACATGCGTGCGCACACATGCACACACGCACACACATGCACACACGCATACACACACATACACACACACACCTCGGATGTTAGCCTTTTAAGCTGACTTTTAACCACTGAGCGCCTTTAAAAAAAAGTCCTTTTAAATCTAATTACCACATCTTAGCTAGAGCAAATTGCTGCTATTTCAGAAGTACCCAGTATCAAACCAGAAAGGGCTTGATTTAGGGACCAAACCCACCAGGCCCAGGCTGTCATGGTGAAAAAGAAGGCAGAACCTTAGCTACGGAACTGCAGCGTGAGGCAACAGCCATTTATTTGTTTGGCCTGGCTAGCAAAGAGGTGGCCTTGTTCCGTAAACAAAACCCCTTCAGTAATCAAAATCAAAAACCTTTCCTTTTTTAATCCTTTTGCTGGCTATTTTTCTTCCCCAACAATATCACCTTTTGTAGGTGGGTGGGGGGCAGGATTTAGTCACTTCAGAGGCCCTGTTCCTCATAATTTGGAACTTTCCTTATGATCTGATGAAGTTGATGGAGTTAATCAAACCCAATGGGCCGAAGACTGAAACAAGAAAAACAGAAACAAACACCAAAAAAAAAAAAAAAAGTTAAGCAAAAAAACGAATGGCACAACCTACGTGAGCACTGAGCGCTCTAATGGTAAGGAGCAATTAAGACTGGCTGGTTGTTAATTTTAACTTTAGCTAAGACAAACCCCAATTCAGTTACTTACCCAGGATCATTCTGTAAGGTTTAAATGAAGCAAGCGGGGTTCGAATGAGGCAACTGAGGCCAGTTACTGAGATAAAGAAATTTAATCGGCTCCCGGGCGAGGTTCTGCGGCCCGACAGGAAGGGCCGGAGAAGTCGCGCCTGACGCCTCTTGGGCGTGGAGTTTTATAGGGAGTGGAGGCGTTCTGATTGGTTGTGGGGAAGCAGGACGTGGGCGGGGGCAAGCTGCCATTGGCAGGTAGGCGGGATTTCCGGTGAGTGGGCCGCCCGGGGGAGTGGGACCTGGACGGGGCAAAATGCTATTGGGCAGGTTCTGGCGGGGCTTCTTTTAAATTTTGGCGGGGTTTTTCAACAGTCGGCTAGGTGCTGAGTGCAGAGGCTAGTGCTGAGTGCAAAAGTGGGCGAGGAGTGGTGACGTGGTTTCTAGGCGGGGAGGGGGGATAGGCGTGTCCGAGCTCCCAGCGAGGCAACCGGCCTTACAAATTCTATGCCTGGCAATCCTAAAACGTTCTGCATTCTACTGTCAGCCTATTTCACTCACCCACATCATGGCAAAAGCCGTAGAGTCCCGTACCGGGAGTTGAGGAACAGATTCTGGTCCTCCAGGAATTTCCTTCAGGTTCAATAGCTTTAACCAAGAGACTCATTCAGCACCCCACCCCGGCCGCACTTCAAGTATTCCCCATTTGAAATTACAATCCGTACCTGCAGTTTAGTTCCTCCAGGCTGGCACATATAGTAAAGAGCTTGTTAAAATACACGCTTTGAATGAAGAGACCCCCCAAACAGGCTTTGTGTGAGCAACATGGCTGTTTATTCACCTAGGTGCAGGTGGGCTAAGCCCAAAAAGGGTGTTAGCGAAGGGTGGTGGGATGAGTTGTTTTTATAGGTTTGGGTTGGGCAGTGGAAAGTTACAGAGTAAGATCAGTTACAGTGGTCGGGGTAGGGGCAGGGAGTGTACATTACCATAAGTTCAGTTACAATGGGGGGTGGGGTAAGACTTAAGAGTAGTTAAGATGGTAGAGTGGGGCTAGGAGTATTCACATTATTATAATAGTTAAGATGGCGGGGTGGGGTGAGGAGTATTCACGTTATCATAGTAACAGTTAGGATGGCAGGGTGGGGTGAGGAGTATTCGCATTATCATAGTAACAGTTAGGATGGCAGGGTGGGGTGAGCCATCTTAACTAGGGGAAGCTCCGCTGGGCTATCAGGGACAATGGTGAATGCAGGCAGGAGGTAGCAGGTGATCAGCCAAGGCAAGCAGGACTTCAGATTCTCTGGGTCCAGGCTTGCACATGTAGGCCTGACAAATCTGACACTTTGAGGCCTGTGTTGAGGCTGAAGAGGCCCCCTACCCTGCAGAGGTGGGTGCTGGGCCCCCCCCCGGCACATCTCCCACTTCCATCTCCTTCAGGAGCCCTGTCAACAGCCTCCTCACCCAGTTAGATGAGTTGCCCTCTCCTGTCTCTTTATTTCCCCTGTAGCTCCACCTTTATCTGGAGGTGAGAAGCCTTCTCCCATTATCTGGTCCCATGTGCACGGTTGGTGACTGTCTGACTGCCAGTGGTGACTGACCGGGAGCCTCCAGCCATGCACATCTGCCACCGTCTAGACCAACGGCACTGACTTGGTCATCGTAAACCCGACCGTGGACTCCCACAGTTGGGCGGGGGCCAGTGCTTCTGGGGGTTGTTCCATTCAGTGGTTAGCAGGGTGTGGTGCAGGGCCAGCCAGTGGGCCCCTTGCCTTTCCTCCATGCAACAAGCGGTCATCATGTTGCCTTGAAGGATCACTCCAAACAGTTGGCAACTGATGCCAGTGAACCCTCACACTGGGGCTTAGCTTGGGAGGGTGTTCTTGCATTCACTCAGGAACGAATTCAAGAGTGAGCTGACAGTGAAACAAAGTTTCTTAGAGGAACAGTGTACAGCAAAATGGCTGCTCTGTAGACAGACCAGGGCTGCCCCATAGGCAGAGGGGTCCAGAGCAGCACTCATGGTTGCTGACTGGCTCTATTTACACTCATTCTTAATTATATGCGCATTAAGGGGCAGGTTATTCACAAAGTTTCTGGAAAAGGGGCAGGGAGTTCCCAGAACCATATAACTTCTGGGTCATTGTCATGACATTTGTAAATTGTCAGAGTGTTGGTGACGGTGTCTATGAGAATGTATTACAATGAACATATATTGAGCAATGAGGGCAACTCAACTCACTTTTGTCACCATCATGATCCTAGCTGGCATGGGCCAGTTTCTTCGTTACATCCTGTTGTGATCACAGGGTCATGATCAAGCCTTGGAAAACAAGTCCTGCTGATATCCTACCTCGTAACTATTTAGAGATTGGTCAGCAACTCAAATAATGCCTTCTGTTAAGCAATGTCTGTTAAACAGGAAAATGGACAACAGCCATAAATAGAGAGATCACAGGAAAATGCAAATATCCGCTAGCCATAGCAAACTGTGCTCAACCTCACTCATAATTTAAAAATGCAAATTAAAAATACGCCTGGATGCTATTTTTATTTTCATCTGTCAGACTGGTGAAAATCCAGAGTGAATAAGAGGACACCCTTATAAAAACAAGCACTCACTCCTCAATGACAAAACTGTCCAAAGACACCACCATAAAAACAAGCACTCACTCCTCAATGACAAAACTGTCCAAAGACCAGATAGCGCAACTAGGTAACACTCACGTAAACTGCAAATATATTTAACGTTTGTCCTTTGATCTCATTTCTGGGAAGTTGTGGTATGATGGTATATGTAAGGAATGACATTAGGGACAACTGCAATGTTGTGTATATGAAAGTTGATTTCATAAATTGAGTTATTCTTGGCATACCCAACTCAATCAAAGCCAAGGGCCAGAGGAAAATGGCTCTGGCAGACGTCACCTGCTCCAAGAACCATCTGCAAGCCCATATCCTGAAACGGCCTGCTGCAACTTTACAACCAGGTGTACCTAACAGCTGCTGGAACAACCTTCTGTGACTCAAAGGCAAAGTCTACCTACTGTGTCACTCACCCATCAGAGCCTGCCAGATCTCCAGACCTCTACCAGTGCTCACAATTTTTCTTTCTAAATAATAGGTAACATTTCTTAAATAAAAATTTCCACCTTCTCTTTGTTCATCAGACACACCAAAGACATTTGTGGTCTATGTTATGCCTGAATTATAATTCTGTGATTCCTGAATAAAACGTTTAGAGATTCATCACCACAATGTATTTGACTTTGACATGAGATATAAAAACACTGTGAACACCACAAATATTTATCCAAGGAGGCCATTTAAATAAACTATGGTACATCCAGGCCATGAAACATGTTGCAACTTGTATTAGTCCTTTCTCCCACTGCTATAGAGAAATACCTGAGGCTGGGCAATTTATAAAGAAAAGAGGCTTAAGTGTCTCACAGTTCCACGGGCTGTACAGGAAGCATGGTGCTGGCTTTTGGGGAGGCCTCAGGAAGCTTACAATATGGCCGAAAGTAAACGGGAAGCAGGCACCTCTTACATGGTCTGAGCGGGAGGAAGAGAGGGAGTTGCCCACACACTTTAAAAAAACCAGATCTTGTGAGAACTCTCTCACAATAACAGGACCAAAGGGATGTTGCTAAACCATTCATGAAGGACCACCCCCATGATCCAATCATCTCCCACAGGCCCCACCCCTAACACTGTAGATTTCAATTCAACATGAGATTTGGGTGGGCACACAGATCCGCATCATATCACAACTGTAAAAAAAAAAAAAAGAAGAAGAAGAAGAAAGAAAGAAAGAAAAGGAAGGAAAAGAGTAAGAGTTGAAGGTCCTGCTCCTGCCTGCATTAACAGAGGGCCTCTACGCAGAGGGTTGAGGGGAGAAAGCAGGGTGGAGAACAGCATCTATGGATTGTCTATGGGGGCTTACTCAGACTGGCCCAATTTCCTGTAAAACTAGTATTTAGGGTTTCTTTTGAATAAACAGAAATTGACTCACCCTATCTTAAAACCTGGGAAAGTTACATTTGTCTTATTTGAGTTCCTTTCTCAGGAAACCCACCATCAGGCCCCCCAGACAGTATCAAGGCACTGAAACTTGCCAGGTCCTCCAGGCCAGACCCCTCACTGGTCATGACTGCCTAGCTGCCTCCTCACTCTCCCTAATTCCCATTTTCCCACACAGGGTGACATTTCTTCCCTGGTCTAGAAACTCCTAATTTTAGTGGGTTGAGGAGAGGGATTTGTGAGGGGGTGCCCACCTCTGGGCTGTAGCACTGGAATGAGGCCGTCGTCCCTGGCATTGCTCTTGGTGACTGGTCTTCTGTGCAGGGCAGTGGACCTAGAAGACAACCCCTGATGTTTGGGTAGCACCGTTACCGTGAGAGGCATGGAAATCCTCCAGTTCTTGGTCTTCTTGGAGGAAATAATTCAGATAGGAGATGCACAGCAAGAGGTCAAGGGCTGAGAAACCTTTATTTAAAGAGGCAGGAGCTCAGAGAGACAAGACAGAACCTGCCACCCAGGAGACAGAGCCAAAGACTAGAACTTTCTTTCCCTGGAGCTTTTAGTTAAGGAAAACAGGGAGACCCTCTAGATGAGCGTCTTTCAGGATTATTCATGCAGGACCATGCAGGGGCCTGACTAGTGAGCCCGTTTTGGGAAGTCCTCTGGGCACACATGCGCCATGACCTCACACGCGAGTGTGCACGGGTGTTTCAATGGCATCTAAAATCTCCCCCCAGGTGTGTGTTTTTGGTATTATAATGAGCTAAAAGCTATTAAGGGGCGAGTTATTAGATCCGCACGCGTGCTCCACTGTGCACTTTCCATGGACTGCGGGGTCCCCAAAGAGACGCCCTTGGGCTCAGGGGCTGCGTTTCTGAAAGCGCTTTCCCAGGGCTCCCGCGCCCCTCCGGCCTGGCTGCCGCGGCTCCAACGCCAGCACACGGGGGTCCAGAACCCGCAGGCAGGACCGGGGCGCCGGGGGGGCTCCAAGGACAGGCCCCGTGGGCTGGAGGGAGGGGCGCCCTGGAAGGCGGAGCTCCGGCTACCGGCCAGACCCCGGCGCGCCGCGGAGGCTGCAGAGGTTCCAGAAGGGCCGGGAGGGGGTGTGGACCTACCGCGGGTGTGGACAGACGCCAACCTGACTGCGAGACAACAAGTTCCGGAGGACACGCCATAGACGGGTGAGCCTGGTCCAGCCCCGATCAGCCGCGGGCAGAGGGGACCGGCCAGGCGGCATCTGCCCAGCACCGTGTGGCCGCTGCCCCGACTGGGCCGCGAGAACAGGGAGCACAGGGGGCCCACGGCGCCTGGAAGCCTCCGGGGAGCCTCACCTCCTGCGGCTTCCCCCCAGGGCAGCGGGGCAGCCTGAGCCCGGCCCTTCCCCAGCCCTTGCCCTGCTCCTGGCCGAGCCTCCCTGGGAGCCCTTGGGCTGGAGGCACCCTCCCCACCCCCGACCCCCAGCCTGGCCTTCTGGGGCTTCACGGGCTGAGAACCGTTCAAGCCACGGGAGGAGGACCGACTCCCCTGGCAGAGCTAGGCCAAGCCCAATCTGGACCCAAGGGAAGACTTCTATGAAGAAGCCGGGTTGCGGGGCCTGGGAGGTCGGTGGACCTGCAAGGTGGGCGCGGCGCACGTGGGATCAGACCCAAGCCCCCGGGTCTCTTCCGCAGCTGTTGGCCGGGAGATGCGGGGGGCCTGGGGTCAGGGTGCCGCGGCCGAGTGGGGGTGCACCATGTGCTCATGCTGTGCTTGGATGTGCAGCCTGAGGGAGACACTTTGTGGGAGGGTGGGGAGCCCCCAGGAGAGAAGAAAAATCACTCAGGCTGTAGGGAAGGCCGGAGCCTGGGCGATTTATAAAGAATAGGGGATCTAACTGGCTCAGAGTTCCACAGGCTGTCCACGAAGCGTGCTGCTGGCTTCTGGGGGGCCTCCGGACGCTTCTAGTCATGGAGGAGGGCGAAGGGGAAGCGGGCATCTCTTCTGCGGCCTGAGACCCCTCCCGCTTTCTCCCTTTGCGGTTCACTCCGAGTCAGGGAGGACGTGGCCCCAGCCACTGCTCAGCGGGGGGAAGAGGGGGACCCCGAGTTTGTGCTGCCTTGGATGCCAGCTGTGTTCATGAGATAGGCACGGAGAGCTAGAACATTCTGCTTTTCTGTGTCTCCTTTCAGACACAGGTGACGATAGACTCTGGTGTCACGTTTGTGAGAGAGAAAACACTTTAGACTGTGAGAACCCAAGGATGTGCAAATTGGAAGTCATACTGCGTTATAGCGGCCGTGAGTGAGCATCCTCGCTCTTGCTGGGGACCCAGAGGCACGTGCATAGAGGGCTTTCAGGAACCAGGTCTGGCTTCCCTCAACAGGGAATAACTAATAGGAAGTAGCCTTTTTTCCCCAATAAAATGTGAAGAGCAAAGTCCTGAGAGGCCAGGAAGAGGTGATGGGGAGTGGGGTGGGGCTCGGTCCCTAAGAACTGTGCCAGTGTAAGGCAGTGCCCGCTGTAGTGGGTCTGGATGAAATACTGGGAGGCAGGAAGAAGATCTGGATTTCATGTCATCCATTTTTAAATGAAAAAAGCTTTAATAATGTTAAATGCCGCACTGAGAGCAGTGTCTGTGTCACCCTCACAGGAGACACACAGAACTCAGGTGTACAGCCTTCAGGTGTGTTCTAGAGGAGGCAGCATGCCTTAACAACTGTGGAGACCGCTGCTCTGCCATCTGTGAGTCCCCTGAAAACCTATGGGTACGTGAAGCCCTCCCCAAGGGGCATTCAGACTCCCAGCACATCTGTCCACAGGGCCATCTTCAGGGCTCGGGAATTCGGATTCCACCCAGCATTTGCTCTCCAGCCCTTCAGCATCCACAAAGCTGGTGGGGCACTGAGGCGATGCTTCAGACTTGGTGTAGCCAACATTGACTTTATAACTTAATATGGTAAAATAATTAGTACACATGTGGTCGTGAGACCAGACCCCCAGCTCAGAGCTGAGCCAGGCCGCTGTGAGGCCAGCTCCATGCCCTGGGTGATGGCCAGGATGGCTGGGGGTCATGTGTCTGTCTGTGGTCACAAAGGCCTGAGCCACCCTGTGTTTGAGAAGTTGAGACCTTTGTGTTCCCAAGCAGCGACCCCGAGACCCACATTCCCAGTGCACGTGGACAGGCCACACCATGCAGAAGCCAGCCCCTCCCTGAAGCAGCATTCGACACTCGGGCCTAGCCCTCATGCTCCTGACCCCGCCTTGACACCCCTGCACCTCTAAGCAGGGCCACCAGGGGAGAGGGTTTGACAAGACAGAAAGGCCTCGGTGTCAGCCATTGGAATTGTGTAATTTCCTTCTCTCGGTCTTTATTTCCTATTAGAAATGTTTCCACGTTTTTTCGTGATTTCAAAGCAGTGCTCTGCTTATTGTGCGGCGACTGAGACTCAGGCCAGAGCAGAAGCCGCTTCTCCCAGAAGCGCCCATGCCCTTCTTTTACCTCAAGTGTTGTAAACTTCGCTATTGCAATTTAAACGGGCCATCTGTGAACGAATCAGTGCTCAAAGACTGTGCTGAGAGCTCCAGTAAGAGGAGCTGCGGCAGGCTGGGGCTGACCGCCCTCCTGCTGCTGGGGCTGACCGCCCTCCTGCTGCTGGGGCTGACCGCCCTCCTGCTGCTGGGGCTGACCGCCCTCCTGTTGCTGGGGCTGACCGCCCTCCTGTTGCTGGGGCTGACCACCCTCCTGCTGCTGGGGCTGACCGCCCTCCTGCTGCTGGGGCTGACCGCCCTCCTGTTGCTGGGGCTGACCGCCCTCCTGCTGCTGGCCTCGGTCTGCCTCAACACGGGACTGCATGAACTGAGCCTTCTGGAGCGTGGACTCACTCCACACCGTTGGAACCTGCTGCGTTAAACTTGGTTTCTGTTGATCACCTCTTGATTTGACTTGCCAGGGGTCTTGGGATGGGAGGGTGGGTATCAGGTGCAGTTCGCTCTTTACCCTCAAGGGCTCTTCAGCTCACATTCAGAACAAGATCTCCTGGTAGTGATTCTGGCGGCGAGTCTTTCTCTTTGAAGTCAAACCTTGTAACTCATGGATGGCTGACGGCCACGCTTTTCCTTGACTCCCCTCTGCCCCTGAGGGCTTCAGTACTGATGGGGAAGGAAGTCTAACCACTCACGGAGAGCATGTGTTCAGATGCTCAACCTTTCAGGTGACGCAGGAACACTGGGGAGTCTGAATGACTGGGGTGAAGACAGCCCTGGAGTGAAGGACTCCTCAGCATGGGGGGGCAGCGGGGCACACGTAGGGGTGCCCCCATTCCAGTGGTGGAGGCACTATGGATGGCTGCCTTTCCTCAGCCTTTCCTACCACATTCCGGGAGGCAGAAGATCACTAGTTCTGTTGAAGAAACTTAGACTTCACCCACCAGCTGGAACAGGTGCACAGATTCATAAATTCGCTCACATGTGTGTGCAACATCTGAAACTTGGGCCAAGTAGAGAGAACATGGCTTTCATTTCAGGGTGTAGCCATCCGCGGAGAGCTGAGGAACCAGACTCAAAGTTCCACCCAAAACAAATACGAGGGGAGCTCACGGAATTCAAAAGTTCATAGAAAAACTGAATTAAAAGATAAACATTTAAAAATATGTTTATTTTTCAGCATGAGCTCCATCAAGGTCAAGACACTTTTGTAAGTAATGGTACAGCCACTTAGTTCATCCCTAAAGAAATGAGCATCCTGGGAGTTTAACCATGTCAATTCAGTCTTTGTTCCATTATTAACTGAAGAAAAGTGGATGCCCCTTAAAGATTTTTTAAAATTAGAAAACAGAAATAACCAAATCAGGCCTGCAAGGTGGATGCCTAATAACTTCCCACTGAAACTGTCACAAAACTCCCCTTGTTTGGAGTGGAATGAGCAGGAACCCCGTCACGGCAGAGGAAGAAGCAGGAGCCCCGTCGTGGCGGAGGATGGAGGAATGAGCAGGAGCCCCGTCATGGCAGAGGAAGGAGCAGGAGCCCCGTCACGGCGGAGGAAGGAGGAGGAGCCCTGTCATGGTGAACAAGGGCTCTCTGGTAAAGCTTTCCGGGGTGAAGCTTTCCTGGGTATTTTCCTGCTAAATCGTTGGCTAACTTTCTCAATACACTCTCATAATGAGATGCTACTATTCTTTGGCCCTCCAGAAAGTCAATAAGCAAGATGCCTTGAGCATCCACAAAACTGCTGCCGTGACCTTCGCTCTTGACATGTTTGCTTTTGCTCTGATGGGGCCACGTCCGCCTCTCGGTATCACTCCTTTGCTTCTGCTTTGTCTTCAGGATTGTACTGGGTAAGCCACGTTTTCTCTTCTGCTGTAATTCTTTGAAGAAATGCTTCAGGATCTTGATTCCACTTGTTAAAATCGCCATAGAAAGTTTTTCTCTTATGTGCAGCTAAGTTGGGATAAACAGTTTTGGCACCCATGGAGTGGAAAGTTTACTCAACTTTGACTGCAGTCAGGACCATGTAGTCCGAACACCTTGGGACGCCTACACCTTCTAATAGCAGGGAGGCCTAGTGTTTCTACTGCTATTAATCAGGCCGCTTAAATTAAGGCGCAAACAAGACCCACTACTCCTCACAGACTGATGCGGCTTCCTCTCCAGCGTCATCTCATCCCTTCTTCCAGTGACTTATCCACTTATTTAAACTGCTGATTTCTTTGGGGCATTGTCCCTATAAACTTTCAGTAAAGCATCAATGATTTCACCATTTTTGCAGCCAAGCTTCACCATCAATTGCATGTTTGTTCTGGCTTCAATTTTAGCAGAATTCATGTTGTCTGATAGGAGCTGTTTTCAAACTATTGTCTTATACTTCTTAGGGCCTCAAACTAGATCCTGTTCAGACATGTTTTCACAAGTTAGTACAAGTTTATTTTGTTGCCAAAAATGTGAAATCCATGCATTCTTTTTCCTGATATGCATTTTCTGTGAACGTTCTAAAGATCACTCATCCTTTCTCCCCATGTTGTCTATTCAGTGTCAGGCAAGATGTGACCCCACCCACTGCCCACCTTTGTCTCCCTCATCCTGGCCCGCCACTACCTGGTCTAATACCAGAGGCTGCTGGGTGGGGAACCTTCCAGACAGAGTTTCTTCACTATTCCTGAGGCATGGGGGACAGGCCCATCTCAGTCACATCTGAACACTTCAAACCTGAGGCCAAAGTCCATTCTGGGGGCAGTGGGCAGTGGGCAGTGGGCAGGGAGGGCCCCAGCAACTCAGGACTGGGTAGCACCACCAGCACCTGGTAGGCTCTGCCTGTGTACACATCCTCCTTTCATCCCAGCACCCAGAAACAATAGCCCCAGCTGCTTCCAATTCACAGCCCTGGGCTGGAGTTTGGGGAGCATTACTTTTGTTAAGGCAGGCATAAGTGGGAACTTCATTCAGAAAGAGCAAGTGAGGTAGGAGGTCAGCCCTGTGAGAGAGTTTCCCTGACAACCTTCCATTAAAGTCTCTTCAAATGAAGGATGCAATCTGTGATGTAAAATAACAGGAAGTCAAGAAATGTGAATATGGAAAAGTCCTAAACTGGGAATTGTCTGGTCTCTGGTAATACTAGGAGCACTCTCAATCACTTGAGTAGGGGAGATAGGAAATTATTGCAGGATTAGGAGTGAGAATGGATCAAGGAATTTGCTGTCTCCAGTGTGATAGATGCTCTTTCTAGAAGAATCACCATGGATGGAAGGCAGAACAGAGGGTAGTGTCTAGAAAAGAACAGGGTTCAGCATAGATGCTTCATTATGAATGTAAAAGCTTGAGTCTTTGTTGACCAAAGGTTAGGAGTCCGTCCAGAGTGAGGGATTGGAGAAGCAGGGATGGGGGCCCGGTTGGTTAGGGAAGGGCCCTACACAGGCAGAACAGAACAGGGCACAGATCCAAGGCTGGGATGCTGACGAGGAGAACAGACACTTCTACCAACCTGAAAGAGCAACAGGCAAGAGTATGGGAAGGGGCCAGGAAGCTGAAAGAATTCACCCCTAGCAGTCACATTTTCTCTGTGAGACAGAATACAGTGGTGTCTACTCAGAGAATGAGGGTACAGATCAGGCTGGACTTTGAGTGCCAGGATGGAAGCTTAGGACAGTCCCTAAAGACAAAGAGAAGGGATGTCTGGGGGACATGGCATACGATAGCCCAGCATTGTGGAGGTCATGGCTAGACCGGCCATTACACATTCGCAGAGACCTGCACGGGTTTGGTGGCGGATTTTCCCAGCAGCAGCCCATGTTTATGAGGGGTAAAGGCAGATGACAAAAGTGTATCTGGGTGTGAGCCAGTTCAGAAGGTCACAGTGGAAGGAGAGCAGCTGAGTGACAAACTGTGGGAGCCTGACTGAGTGGAGAAGTCACAGTAAGGTTAGAAAGTACAGAAACACAGAGCAGATGTCGGCAATCCCATGATTAAGAGAATAGGAAAGAAGGGGATTCCAACCACTAAAGATAAACAGAACTTAGTATCCAATAAATGAAGGCTCAAAACTAAAGGGGAGAGAGTGGATTACTGAGGAAATGGTATTGCTAAAATAGGCTACTGTGATCAGGTGTGTGAATGATGGACATCCCCAAAAAATAATGACTTCAAGACACGAGAATGTGTATTTCTTGCTCTTGTAAACAGGGTGAGCAGATAAGCAGCCCAGGGCTGTGTGCCACTGCCGGAAGGACCCCTTGTCACATGCCACCACAGTCGGAAGGACCCCTTGTCACGTGCCACCACAGCCGGAAGGACCCCTTGTCATGTGCCACCACAGCTCGGAGCACACATGGGGAAAGCGGAATGTATGGGTTCCCTGAGACCAGCACTGTTTTCAGAATTACAAATTCTCCAAAACAGATATGCATGTATGTATCTCATCACCTATGTGTAGGCTTTTAAAACAAAGAAAATTGAAAATTTGAGGTTCCACTTGGAGTCCAGAAAGCAGTCTTCTAAGAACGAGTATGTCAGGATTTCCAAGAGCTGCCGGTAGCCTGAGGGCCGGACTTGGAGGGTCAAGTGAAGACATAGGGAAGGATTTTGAACATAGATTTCATGTCTTGGGCTCGGAAAACAGAAAATGGCCCTCCTCTAACACACATGGAATAATTCATACATTCCAGAACTCCCAGACTTGCTGAAGGCTCTGCTTCATCAAACAGACACGTCCATGTCTCTGAAGTTCCTTTCTATTCAAGCACTAAACATCTATTACTGACTAAATTCTTCCATGGGCAAACACAAAACTCACACTACAGAACAAACAGCACAAGAAAGGAAATCAGAAGCCATCGGAACTGTGAACAAAACAAATAAAATACCGGCCAATCAGATCCACGTGTATGAAAACACTAATACATTATGATAAGTACAGTTTATCACAGAAATGCGAAAATAGTTAAATCTTAGGAAAAGATGTCACTCACCATAGCAAGAGAATAGGGAATAATAACAAATGATAATCAACACTCAGTTATGACATTTTAAAAATCCTGGATACCTAAGAATAGAAGGCGGTTTCAATAGTTTGAAAAACGTGGCTTACCAGAAACCTAAAGCAAACGCCATCTCAGGGGTGAAGCACTGGAAGTGTTCCGTCTAAACGCAAAAACGCGATGAGCCTACACACTGTTACCACTGCAATAGAACACGAAAGTGAGAGTTTAGCACGTGGCATAAGACAAGTACGGAAACTTGTTCCCAATAAGCTGCCCCATTAGACAGCCACCTATAACAGAATACCTTGGACTGATCAGTGTGTAAAGAACAGAAATGTATTGCTCACAGTTCTGGGGGCAGAGAAGTCCGAGATCAAGATGCCAACAGATTTGGTGTCTGGTGAAGGCCCGTTCCTCGTAGATGGCATCTTCTGTGTGTCGCTGTAATTACCTCAAGTGGCAAAGACACTCCCTTCAGTCTCTTTCATAAAGGCGTGAATCACATTCATGAGGGTTGCCTCCCCAAAGGCTGCACCTCTTTTTTTTTTTTTTTTTTGAGATGGAGTTTTGCTCTTGTCACCCAGGCTGGAGTGCAGTGGCGAGATCTCGGCTCACTGCAACTCTGTCTCCTGGGTTCAAGCTGTTCTCCTGCCTCAGCCTCCTGAGCAGCTGGGATTACAGCCGCCCGCCACCACACCCAGCCCATTTTCGTGCTTTGAGTAGAGATGGGCTTTCGTCATGTTAGCCAGGCTGGTCTCGAACTCCTGACCCCAGTGCTGGGATTACAGGAGTGAGTCACTGCAGTTAAGTCTTAACATAGTTCCAGCATCAACTCAAAAGTCTAAAATCCAAAGTCTTACCTAAATATCACTTGAAACAGATATGGATAAGACTCAAATAAGATTTATTATGAGGCAAATTTCCCTCCAGCCATGAACGTGCAAAATGAAACAAGTTACATGCTTCCAAAATACAATGGCGGTACAAGCATAGGGTAAACATGCTTATTTCAACATGGAGGAACAGGAAGGACGGAGTCACAGGCCCTGACCAAGTCCAAAACCCAACAGGGCAAACATCATATCTGAAGTCTCCAAAATATTTTTTAATCCATGCTCCACTTCTGGACACACTGGGCTGGGGCTTGAACCCCCAAGGTTTCTGGCAGCCCTGCAGCCCTGCCCTCCTGGCTTTGCTAGGTGCCCCTCTCACAGGCTGAGGTTACATGCTGGTGGCTCTACCAGCCTGGGGTCTTCGGGGCAGCCCTGCTTTTATGATGTCACTGGGTATTGCTCTCTCCAGTGACTCCTGCCACCCCTGTGGCTGTTCTCTGCCTGTGCCCTAAGTCTGTCTGAGGCATCCTTTGAAATCCAGGTGGAGGCAATCATGCCTCCAAAGCTCGTGTGGCAATGTTACTGCACAGATGCCGCCCAGGGTTACCACATACGCCCTCCAGGGGGCACTCTGAGCTGGTCCTGGGCCTGCGGGAGCCACAGCTGTAACAGCCAGTGCAGGCCCAGAGCTGCAGAAATGCAGGGAGCAAAGCCTTGAAATCATTCTGCTCCCAAGAGCCTGGCATTCTGGACTCGTGGCGGATGAGACATCCACGAAAGTCTCAGAAATGCCCTCCAGATCATTCCTCCATTGTCTTGATGAGTAACATACAGTCTCCATCGATCCACGCTAACCTCCTCATCAAGCATTTGCTTGGCCGCACCTTTGATGTCTCTCCTGGACACACTTGCACATTCTTTACGGTATGGTCAGGCTGAGAATTTTCCCAACATTCAAGTTTTGCTTCCCTTTTGGTTATAAACTCTGTCTTTAATTCATGACTCTCTTCTTGCATTTCACTATAAGCAGTCAAGAGAAGCCATGTCACACCCTCAACACTTTGCTTAGAGATTTATTCTGCCGAACACTCTATCTCATTGCTTATAAGTTCTTCCTTCCCAAAGGGCTAGCACATAAGCACAATTCAGCCAAGTTATTTGCCACTTAGCACCAAGGATTGCCTCTCCTTCAGTTCCTGATAATATGTCCTTCATTTCCATCTGGGACTTCCTAAGAATGGCCTTTACGGTCCATGTTTCTACCCAGATTTTGATCGTGACCAAGTACTTGGGTAATCTCCAAGAAGGCTGAGGCTTCCTCTACAGTGCTCCTCTTCTTCTGAGCCCTCTCAGAACAGCCCGTGTTTGATTAGAGCCTGTTCCTCATAGACGACACCTTCTGTGTGTCCTCATGTGACAGAAGGAGCTAGAATGCTTCTTTCCATCTCTTTTATAACGGCCTTAATCCCATTTATGAGGATGGAACTTTCATGATCTAATTACTTCCCAAAAGGCCCCACTTCTTAATACCAACACAGTGGAGATTAGGCTTCAATGTTTTGGAGTGACATGTTATAGTAATAGCATAAAACTCTTCTATTATAAAATACTTCATCTGATTCTCTGGCTGCTCAGATTAAAAAAAAATTTAAAAATCACTTTTAAATTCTGAATGAAAAAATATCTTAAATCCTTTTCAACTCTATGTCAAGTTAATACGAACATTTCAGAGGTCAAAAATAAAATGGAACGAACTGGATCGTAATTGAACATGGTCATGAAGTCTGTTGGCTGGAAACTGCCTTGAGGACGTTTGCTTTTCTCGAATTATTTTGTGCCACCTGCAGGGATAGGAGACAAGGCACCAGATCCCATAAGATGGGAAGTTAAAATAAAAGAACCACACAGATTAGGAGCTTCGGAAGGGACGTACCTTAAATTAAACACCAAACTAGGAAGAAAGACACACTCTGCACAACCCTGCCTGCCTCACTATTGGCTCTGCATGAAGGTAAAAATAGGGAGAAAAGTTTCACCCGAAAATCCAGAAACTTCCAGAGTACAGGGTTTGTATTTCTACTACTAGTTAAATACACTAAACTCTAAATCAAGAAATCAATGTAAGGTACTAATGGACTGGTTTCACTCTATAGATGCCTGGAAATCAAGTGAATACTCTCTCTGAAAGGCGAGGATAGACTCTGAGTGCAGAAATCATCAAATTCTCACAGATACTATCTCCATAAATCTGCTATAAATCAAACTTTACAAAGGAAAAATAAGAACAAGAAGCACTGAGTGAGTAGAAGTAGAGCACGAAAGGTTTTAAACATTGGAAATAACAGACACCAAATACAAAGTAGGCTTCCTTACAGCAATAAAAGACCGGCTGGGCATGCTGGCTCATACTTGTAATTTCAGCATCTTGTGAGGCTGAGGTGGGAAGATCGCTTGAGCCCAGGAGTTAGCGACCAGCCTGGGTGACACAGGAAGACCCCACCTCTGTTTCATAAAATTAAAATAACTTTAAAGAAAGAAAAGATCATAGAAAGCATCAGGAAAGAATACAACACCATCAGAAAAATATTGGGCAGACTTGACCCCCTGCAAAATAAAAAAAATCTAAAGAGAACATCTAGAAAAACAAAACAAAACAAAACAAAACCATCATATGTTAAACTCAATGGATAAATTAAATGACAGATGAGACACAGATGAAGAGAAAATGAGAAACTGGAACATGAGCTGAAGAAACTACTCAAATGCAACCCACAGATAATAAGAGTTGGAAAATACAAAGAAGAAACCAGACGTCAGGGAGAATAGAATTAGACAGTCTGATATAGAAATAAGCAGATTTCAGAAGAAGAGAGCACAGACAGTATTCAAAGAAATGAGTGGTTTTTCCAAAAGTGATTAAAGACATGAACACTCATAAAGTAATCATACTGAGGCACATCCAGAGAAACCTTCCAGAGAGAAAAGACACACCTCTAAAAAGTAACAACAATTACACTTGTACTGACTTCTCAGCTTGAACATGGAATTTAGAAGGCGCTGCACTAGTGCCTCCAAAGTGCTGAAAGAAAACGACAAGAAATAAAGGTAGAATTGAATATCTGAATAAAGGCATTTTCTAACAAATACAAAACTAAAATTGTTTACCACTGCTCAGTCGTTACTAATATTCTTTAAAAGGAGTGAAAACAATCACAGACAAGCAGACGGAATGAAAGAAGGAATCATAGAAAAATATATATTGATGTGTGGTGCTATGGACTGAATTGTGCTGTTTTTCCCACCCACCCTGCAAATTCACATATTGAAGCCCTAACCTCCAAAATGGCTGCATTTGGAGTAAGTAATTAAGGTTAAGCGAGGTCATAGGTGTTAGCCTCTGATCTGGTAAAATTAGTCCCCTAGGATGAAGAGCCACCAGAGAGCTCCTCTCCCCACCATGTGAGGACATCATGGTAAGCTGCCATCTGTGAACCTGAGAGTGAGCCCTCAGCAGATACTGAATCTGCCTGCACCTGGATCTTGGACTTCCCAGCCCCTAGAACTGTAAGAAATAAATGTCTGTGGCTTAAGCCTCTCAGTCTGTGAAAATTTATTATGGCAGCTAGGGGAGACTAAGACATATGGAAAAATCAAAGCTATCACTGACTAGATGCACAATAAATTTCTAATTTATGGGGGCTTAAATAAATAAGAGTGATAATACTGGACACACATGGCGTAAAAGCAAAGGGAGGTGATAGAGTTGTGCTGCAGTTTTTGCAGCGTTCACAAGGAGGTTCAGCTATATTGAAAAAATTAGATATAAAGAGTAAATTCCAAAATGATACAATTTGAGTTTTACACTATGTATGTATAGAAAAATAAGAGATCAATATTTAATGGTGAAAAGCATAAAAGAAATAAAAAGAAATAAAAAAGATGATAGAAATATACCCTTATGCCTTAGCAACAACAACAAATAAAATTACCAGTCCTTGCCTGGGCAACATGGAAAAGCCTTGTCCCTACAAAAAAATACAAAAGTTAACCAGGCATGGTGGTGTGCACCTGTAGTCCCAGCTACTTGGGAGGCTGAGGTGGGAGGATGGGTTGAGCCTGGGAGTTTTAGGCTGCAGGGAGCCACAATCATGCCACTGCGTTCAAGCCTGGGCAACAGTCAGACCTCGTCTCAAAAAAAGAAAACAAAAAATCACCAGTTTGAAGCTAATTATTATATTGAATTTTTGTTTTAATCCATAAAAAAAAAACACCCAAAACATAAGACCACAGAAAAGTTAATCATAAAAAAGATGACAGAAGATATAGCAGACTCATACTATTAACATGAGATAAACAGACTTCAAGGAAAAAAGCATTAATAGATATAAATGACAAAATATTCAATTCGCTATAAAAATATGTCAACAATTTACAATTATATGTCTTCCAAAGGTGCTTCAATATAAGGAAGTAAAACATGTAAATACGGGGGAAACTGACAAACCAGCAATATAGTGAAATACGTTAACACACATTGCCCCATAACTGATAGATCTGGAATGCAAAGTACGTGCGAACACTGAACAAGATAACTGACAAGACGGATTTAATACACGTTTATGGGACCCTGCACTCAACAATCACAGAACAGGCATTCTTCTCAAAGACGGAAAACCACCCAGAGCTTTGAGAGGCTGAGGTAGGAGGACCACTTGAGCCAAGGAGTTCAAGACCAGCAAGAGCAAGATGATGAGACCCCATCCCTAGAAAACATTTGAAAATAGCTGGTGTGGTGTTGCAGGCCTACACGCCCGTGGTACTAGCTCTTTGGGATGCGGAGGCAGGAGGGTTCACTGAGCCCCAAAGTTCGAGTTACAGTGAGGTATGACTGTGCCACTGCACTCCAGCCCGGGCAACAAGGCAAGACTCTGTCTCTAAAGCAACGGGAGGGGGGAACAAACGAAAATTTTAAATACTTTAATTTGAACAGTTAAAAGTCTACACAGAAATGAAAAAAACAAAAAACAAAAAAACTTCAGGATGAAGCTAAAACAGTACCCAAGGAGAAATTTATAAGCAGTCAGAAATTTAAATGTTTGTAATAGGAGGAAGAAAATTGGAAAACTAATACATTAAGCATTCAATTTTGCCAAGTGTGTAAGCTCACACCTGTAATCCTAGCACTTTGGAAGGCCAAGTCGGGCAAACTACTTGAGCCCAGGAGTTTGAAACCGGTCTGGGCAACAAAGTGAGACCCCCATCTCTACAAAAAATACAACAATTAGATGGGCATGATGGTGCACACCTGTAGTCCCAGCTATTCAGGAGGCTGAAATGGGAGGATGCCTTGAGCCCAGGAGGTCAAAGCTGCAGTGAGCCGTGATCACACCACTGCACCCCAGCAGGGCGACAGAGCTAGACCCGACTTCAAAAACAAACAACAAAAAATTAAGTTTCAAAAGTTAGAAAGTAGGTATGAAGAACATAACAAAGTAGTAGGAGTTAATGAAATAGAAATCAAGGGTATGATAGAAAGGCCAAGAGGTGAATTTAACAGAATATTGGACAATCAGAGAAAGGAAGAGTAAACAGAAGAGTGGTAGGTAGGCACCATCAGACTGAAGATCACATTTAAAAAGAGAATGGAAAATACAGAAAAAGGCTTGGTATCTGGGATGCGCAGGCAAGGTCTGGCATAGTTGTATATAAGTAGATGTAATCATTGACTCCATTTCTTTACCCTGCCCTACACGACAGCAGTCCCCAGCATTTTCGGTACCAGGGACCTGTTTCATGGAAGACAATTTTTCCATGGATGAGATAGGAGGATGGTTTCGGGATGAAACAGCTCCACCTCAGATCATCAGATTCTCATAAGGAGCGTGCAGCCTAGATCCCTCACATGCACAGTTCACGATAGGGTTTGTGCTCCTCTGAGAATCTGATGCCACTGCTCATCTGACAGGAGGTGGAGCAACAATAAGACTAATCCCTGAGTTCCAAAAAGAGAAAGCAAGCAATGAGAGAAGACAACGGAAGGACATTGTGAAACTGCCGGAAGAAAATCATTGCCAATCTAGAGCGTTCTACAAAACAAAATACCCTTCAAAACTCAAAAGTAAAGACAAAGTGAAAGAAACGCTCTCTAATGGAATTCATCACCATCAGACCACTTAAAGGAAATCCAAAAGGTAGATGAAAAATGATCTCAACCATAAGCAATGCAAAGAATATTAGTCAATATAAATGAAAATCTATTGGATAAGACAGTAGTAACAAAGTCTTTAAGGATATAATATATAGAAGTAAAGAATTATACAGCAGATTTAATACAATGAATATAAATAGTGTGAAGAATTGCATGCGACCACGGTAAACAGAAGGGAACAGAGGGATGAAAGGAGTTAACGTATTCCAAGCCTCAATCATTGTGCTGAGGCAATAAATATGAAAATGAATTAAAATAGTTGTGTCCCATTAAAACGTATTTGAATTTCATATCTATCCATGGAAGATGCTTTAAGGAAAAAAAAACTCATACTTAGATACTATAGTAGTTATTGCTTATTATTTACTTATCAATAGTCTCCTTAACAAAGAACATTCTTAGCTCACAGGTTTACAACACAGGACTGCAGCTGGCTGTGGTCTCAGGTTTTAGTTTGCCAGCCTACGTTATCAGGGAAATAGCAACCATACAAGGCAGCTACCACCACTTGTTCTGGGGTACAAAGGGGATAATTAACAAAACTAATAAGCTGGAATTCATGAAACTGAGGCATTCCCCAGGTGCCCCAGAGTGGCTGCCACACTGGGGCGTGGCCTCTGAAGATGGATGACAGCTGCTGCCGCGGTCTGAGCTGGAAGGGCCTGTGGCCGGCCAGGCGCTGAGGTGGGGCGTCCCCGGCAGTGGTCTGAGGTCCCTAGCGGGGAGATGAAGCTGGTTCTGTGGAGGGGGGAGTCTGCAACCCAGTTTTAGCAGCAAGAGAGGGAAGTGCCCCTGCTGGGTGAACCAGCAGCATAAAGAGGACACGTGGCCCCAGTGGCAGGTAGACCAGAAGCCTGGGAAAGAAACCGGAAGCCAACTGGAAGGAGCATATCCCCGATCCTTCCCAGCCTCCCGAGCTTTCTCTGGTGCCCCTAGTGGGAGAATTTAGCTCGGCACCAGCTGGCCCAGCAGAAATGGGTTTGCAGCCTAGGGCCAGCCACAGAGGTGGCGTGGGGAAGGCTGGTGTGGAGCTGAGTCAACGCAGGCAACTGAGTCAACACCACGCAAACACTAAGCAAAAGAATCTGGTAGAGTTTCTGCTGTCAGATAAAAGTGATGTTGACCCAAGAAACATTACTATAATGGAGGGCTTTTCACAATTGCAAAAGCATAAATCTGACAGCTAGCTACAATAATTCTAAATGTGTATGTATCTATTAACATAGCCTCAAAATATATTAAGCAAACATTAACAGAAACAAAAGATGAAACGGTAAATTTCCACAGACTTCTTTCAGTGTGTGACAGAATGATTCAGCAAATTAATAAAGATATTTGAACACTGTTAACAACCTTGGCCCACTAACATATACAGAGCATTGCACCAAACAGCTGAAAAGTCACAACTGTTTCAGATGTACACGGAATGTCTATCGATTTTTGTCCATATGCTGGGAATCAAGCAAATCTCAACAATGCCAGTGACTTGAAATCACGGGGCATGTTTTTGCCCGTAGTGCAATTAAATAAAAACTTACACCAGAGAAAGAAAATATCCCCGAAGGTTTGGAAGGTAAGAAATAAATGTATGAATATCCTAAGTCTCAGAAGACAGTCGCAAAGGAAGTTGGGAAATATTTGTATTAAATTATACTGAGGCAGGGTACAGTGACTCATGCCAGTGATTTCAGTACTTTGGGGGGATGAGGTAAGAGGATTGCTTGAGCCCATGAATTAGCAGGCTGGGCAACATAGTGAGAGCCCACCTCTACAAAAAATGTTAAAACTGGCCAGGTGTGGTGGCACATACCTGTAGTCCCAGCTGCTGTGGAGGTGGAGGTGGGAGGATCATATGAGCCCGGGAGGTCAAGGCTGCAGTGAGCCATGGTCATGCCACTGCACTCCAGCCTGGGTGCCATAGTGAGACCCTTTCTCCAAAAAAATTATACTATTTATATGACCTATTACTACTTGTGGTATAGTGATAAAGATTCGCTTATGAGAAATTTGTGATCTAAAAATCATATACTAATGGGAAAAAGTCTGAAAGACAGAGATCTGAGTATCTACCTCAAGAAATTAGAAAGAGGATAGCAAATATATCCACAGAAAGAAGAAATTCAAACTAATAAAAGAAAATTCACCAAAAAAATCAAAATAAAAGGTTGTTTATTTGAAAAATCTAATAAAAATTATAAATCCCTAGAAAGACTGATCATGACTAAGACAGACGGCACAAATGATCAATATCAGGAATAAAAAAGATGAAATCTCCAGATTAAAAACATAAAAAGATACCATCTAGGGCTAAGTAAAACGTTCTTAAAGTTGACACCAAAAACTGAATCCACAGAAGGAGCAACTGATTGACTGGACTTCACCACAATTAAAGCCTTTGCTTTGCTATTGACTGTTATTAGGATGAAAAGACAAGCTACATATTAGGAGGAAGCATTCACAAGCCACAATCTGACAAAGAAGTTTTATCTAAAACATATAAAGAACTCTTAAAACTCAACAAGAAAAAAAAATACATCAGTGAGAATATGGGTCAGGCATATAAACAGACATTCCATCAGCAAGCAGATATGGGCGGCAAATAAGCACATTAAAAAATAGTCAACACCCTTATCCTTTATAAAATGCAGATTTACGCCACAATGAGATATCACTACATACCTATGAGAATGGCTAGAATAAAAAATAGTGACAACGCTGAATCCTGAAAAGGATGCAGAGTAGCTGGATCCCTGATACACAGCTGGTGAAAATGTCAAATGGTACAGCCACTATGGAAAACAGTTTGACAGTTTCTTATAAAAATGAACAGCAACTACCATGCATTTCATAACTCACGCTCCTCCAGACATTTGGAGAAAGCTTCAGAAACTGGAAGCGTACCCCAGGACACCTCAGGTGACACGGATAGTGGGGGCCTTTAAGGTTTTTAACAATAAGGACCAGGCAGAGGAGGAAGAAAAGGATGAGAGAATGAAAAAGAAGGCACATTTTGGCTGCCACGATTACGGGTCTGCCTCAAGGTGACCCTAGGCAACAGAAGCCCTCCAAATAAGGGGTGATGGGGCCTCAACCAGCAGCAATAGGACTGAGGCACAACCAACGTTCTTATTATAAGAAGGAGGGGCACTGGGAAGTCTTGACAGAATGAATCTCCCCAACCCAGTCCTCTCGATGCTAGACTCTTGGATGAAAAGCCCACCCTCTCTGCTGGATGGTGTGCTCCAGCTGCAGGTGCTCGGCCGGCTGCAGTCCCGAAGATTTCTATCGGCATCACCACTGCAAAGCCTCAGGTCACTCTCAACATGGCAGGTAGGAAACCTGAATTAACGATTTGACACTGGGACCACCTACTCTGTCCTGACCCAACCTGTGGGACCTCTGCAATGCCAACTGTATGGTGACGGGAACAGATGGCCAGGAGAAGGTCAAATGATTTGCCTTTCCTTTGACTTGTGAAGTTGGATTTAAGGCTATTAGTCATTATTTCCTGTATGTCCGTGACTGTCCCCTTCCTTTAACAGGTCATGATTTATTATCCAACCTGGGAGCCTCAGTTTCCCTTCAGGGGAATGCAATTAAGTCTCAGTAGCTCCAGAGAAGGGAATCCATTTATTGGCCCTTTTGGCTCCCAAAGGTCAGAAGCTGCCTCCTATCCCGGAAGAGATATTGGCTCAAGTGACTAAGTTTATATGGGATGCCGGTACTCTGGAACAAGCCATCAATGCAGAGCCTATTAAGATAAAATTGAAGCCAAGCATTCCCCCGCTTGCAAGCCCCAAATACCCTGTGAGGCCAGAAGCCCTACGGGGAATACAGCTCCTCCTGGAAAGATTCCTACAGCACAGGCTTATTCAGCCCTGCCGTCACCTCGTAACACCCCAGTCCTGCCCGTGGAGAAACCAACTGGGAAATGCCGGTTTGTTCAGGACCTTAGGGCAGGCAATGACTCAGTTGTTCCCAGACCTCCTACAGTTTCCAATCTACCCACAGTCCTCTCTCAGATCCTGTGCACTAGTTCCACGCAGTGCTGGATCGACAGGACACCTTCTTTTGTGTCCCACTGCATCCCAAATTCTCCTCTATTTTTGCCTTTGAATGGAAAGATCCAGAGACCCAGGACACTTCCCAATGCACAGTGCTACCCCGGGGTTTCGGGATAGCTCCTGCCCCTCTGGGCAGGCCCTGGCAAAATACTTCAGACATCTTAAACTTGCAAGTGGAAACGTCCGCAGTATGTGGATGACTTGCTTACTGCTAGCGAGGGCTTCCATCGTTATCAAGAAAATACTATTAAAACCTCAAATGTCTTGGCTGAATGGGGATATAGGTCTTCCCCTTAAAGCCCCAGATCTCCCAGACAGCTTCAATACCCAGGGTACAGACTTACGCCAGAAGCCAGGATGCTTGCCCCAGACTGAAAGCAGGCCATTGCTTCACTATCAGTCCCTGGTGGTAGAACAGAGCTGCGCGGATTTCTGCGGATGGCTGGCTTCTGCCGGGTTTAGATCCTAAGCTTTTGGCCTCAGAGTTACACCCACTGACGTGTGGAGAAAAACAACCATCCCACTGGGCAGAAGCCTGTCAGCAAGCACATGAAACCCAAAAATCTGAGTAAGGAAGGCCCCTGCCCGAGGACTCCCAGGTTTGCAGGAGCCTTTCTATCTGTATATGACAGGCTTGGGCAAAGCCTGGATGTCCTAATTCAGAAGCTGGAGTCCTATAATGGCCAGTGGTTACTTTTCAAAGCAATGCGACCCAGTGGCCCATCTTTAGAAATGACAGAAACACAAAACAGAAGAAGAAAGTGCAGTGCTCATATCCCCAAACCGTAGTGTAATGTCTGTGAGCATTTCAGAGAAGCTGCTGCCAGGAGTACCTGCGGAACTCACCCTGCAGGGAGGGAGGTGAGGCCGAGGGCTGGGGCGGGTCCCACACTCGCTGTTCTCTTGCAGTGTTCCCCTGGGCAGCGCCCTGGAGCCTGGAACCCAGGTGGTGGCCACCAGAACTCAGGCTGCAGGCCTGTCTCTGAAGTGCTGTGAGTGCTGCCGCATACACGGGATCCCTGCAGAGCCGACGGAGCCAGGAGCACCAGCACCTGCTTGCCTCGCTCCTTCCCCTGCACGGCCCTGCAGGCTTGGACGCCCCAAGCCCCGGCAAGGAAGGGCCAGGTCTGGCAACTTCAAGTCCCCCAATAAATTGCCAGTGACCCATCCCAAGCTGCCCAAACCCATTGCGTTAGACTGATGCAAGCGAGTGATGTCCGGGGAAGCTGTGGGTCCCTCCAGCTTTTGTGGGTACTAAGACCGCTGGGTGCCTGGCACTGCTCTGGCCCTGAGACGCAGCAGTTAGGAGGCCAACCAGGCCCCAGCACCCTGGCTTCAGAGTCCCACAGGGACAAAAGCATTCCCTGCTCATGTATTCCCTGTGTGAGACTTTGGCAAGGTCACTGCACCCTGGGAGAGGTTCCCTGTGCAAGGAGAGCCCTGGGGATCTCGCCCAGTCTCCAGGCCCAGGAAGGGGAAGATGGAAGGGGAGAGAAGAGCATGTGCGTGGGAGGGGAGCTGGGAGGGCGGGAGCTGGGAATGAATGTGCAGGGTGGGGGAAGGGGCGGGGCCAAGGAGGCCTGGAGGGTGGGGGAGGCCTTGGAAGCTCTGCTGGTCTCTCATTCACCAACCTTCACTGATGCTCCAGAGCTCGAAGGACATAGTGGTGTAACCCCAAAATGAAATTCCCAGCCCCCAACCATCTGAATGGGCCCCTCCTCTTGACCAAGGACATTCCAGAGTTCACCTGAAACACCAGTTCAGACCAAACCGATGTGCAGCCTACAAGCATTGACTGATGTCTTACGTCTCCCTAAAATCTGTAGAACCAAATCATAGCCTGACCACTTGATACATGCTCTTGGGGTCTTCTGAGGCTGTGTCACCGGCCACAGTCACTCTATTTGGCTCAGAAAACATCTCTTCAAATATTGCACAGTGTTTCACCCTTTTTCTTGGCCAGGAGACAACGTAGGTGACCAGGAGGCTGCATTCTTTGAGCAACGGCCAACAGTCTCAACGGCTGTGTCCTCAGTCCCTTGATTCCCAAGGGGCCGCCCTCCCTGGGACAGACGGCTCAGAGTCGAGCCACGACAAGGTGACACGACAGGGACAGCGTGAGCCACGCTGGGGGAGCCACCCTGATAGGCAGTGAGCTCCCTGTCCCTGAGGCTGCCGAGCAGAGCCAGGTGCTCCCCCAGGAGCTCCTCCTTCGAGGGAGGTACAGAGCCCTGGAACCCGAGCCCAGGCCCAGGCCTGACTCAGGAGCTTGTTTAACCCAGCAATTCCGGGACCCCATCCCAGGTCACCGGCATCGGCTGTCATTTAGAACCTGTGGCTGGCAGGGAGCGGGCCCCGCCTTCTCTGGGCCGCGTTTCCTCCCCAGCCTTGTAGAGCACAGGGCAGCCGAGCTGCCCAACAGCCCGCTGGGCCCGCGCGGAGTCCGCCGCTGAGTCACTTTCGCTCACCCGGGCTCCTCCCCTCCCGCCCAGCCCTGAGTTGCTCCGGTTTCAAAAGGGACGAAGGGCGGGAACGCTCGGGAGGAGCCTGGGGCCGGCGGGACATTTGAGGTGTAGAACGAAAGTTTAGGGCGAGAAAGGAGGTACCGGCTGGGGCTGAAAATGCGCGTGGGGACCAGCGCGTGACGCTCCCCGAGCGCTGCGGGCGCCCTGCGGGCTGGGGTGGCTGCGGTCCTGCAGCAGGAGCCGTGGAGTCCGCTGCAGCGCCGCTGGCGACCGGGCTGGGTCGCATTTTCCACGGAAAGTCCCGCGGCTTCGGCTGCGGAGGTGTTGGAGCCTTTGACTGCGCTCAGATGAGGGGTCGGATGCCAGGGCCGGGCCCGTCTTTGGTGCGGGGCCGGCGAGGGGCGCGCGCTGCTGGGGAGGTGGAAACGCCGGGGCGCCCGGGCACCCTCGTGCCTGCAGCGCCGCGCACGGCCGCCAGGTGCCGCTGTGACGACCAGCGCGCGCCCCGCCCCCGCCCCCGCCCCCCCGCAACGCGACAGAGGCGCTGGTCGGGGCAGCGGGTCGGACCACGCAGGGAGCGGAGGAGGGGCGGCAGGCGTGGGCGGGGCTCCGGGCACCTCCCCCTCGGTCGGCCGCGCGCAGTGGTTCGCTCCGGCCGCGCCGCGCTCGCGAGTTCCCAGGAGGCCTGGCGGGCACTGGCAGCCGTGCCGCGGGCCCCGCAGCCGTACCCTGCGCCCGCCGTCGCCGCCGCCGCCGCGATGCTGGGGCTGCTGGTGGCGCTGCTGGCCCTGGGGCTCGCGGTCTTCGCGCTGCTGGACGGCTGGTACCTGGTGCGCTTCCCGTGCGCCGTGCTGCGCGCGCGCCTCCTGCAGCCGCGCGTCCGTGACCTGCTGGCGGAGCAGCGCTTCGCGGGCCGCGTGCTGCCCTCGGACCTGGACCTGCTGCTGCACATGAACAACGCGCGCTACCTGCGCGAGGCCGACTTCGCACGCGTGGCGCACTTGACCCGCTGCGGGGTGCTCGGGGCGCTGCGGGGGCTGGGGGCGCACACCGTGCTGGCGGCCTCGTGCGCGCGCTACCGCCGCTCGCTGCGCCTGCTGGAGCCCTTCGAGGTGCGCACGCGCCTGCTGGGCTGGGACGACCGCGCGTTCTACCTGGAGGCGCGCTTCGTCAGCCTGCGGGACGGCTTTGTGTGCGCGCTGCTGCGCTTCCGGCAGCACCTGCTGGGGACCTCGCCCGAGCGCGTCGTGCAGCAGCTGTGCCAGCGCAGGGTGAGCGACCCCCGGCCCTGGCCCCGGCGCACGGCCTTTGCGGGACCCCCGGGAGCTCCTGGTCCCCGGCCCCCTCCCCCGGGGAAGGCCCGCTCCTGCACCTCTTTCGGGTCCTGCTGCCGTCCTGCCCCTCACCGCTCCCGCCCCTCCCTCTCTACCGGGGGCGTTCCTCGCTAATGCCTTTGTTCCTGGGGGTTCCTGGCGTCCCCGAATCAGCTCTTCATTCGGGCTTACCGTGCTTCCCTCCTGTCCTTTCTCAGCCTGGCCCCTCATGGTTTTCTGTCGACCCCTCCTCTCGCTCCTATGCTGTGCTGTGGCTGGAGTGCTGACCTTCCTGTCTGGTGCTTGATCCTGAACATACGCTGGAGGGGTGATCAGTTAGAGGAGGTTTCTGGGAATTCCCGAGGACCTGAGGCGCCCTTTCACACAGCTTAGGGCTGGGTCCTGGCTACCTGGGTTGGGGTTGAAGGGCTGAGCCGGGGAGCTGCAAGCCTTTTGGCCTTTCTGCAGTTGGAGAGAGGTGGGCCACACACCTCACCAGGGCTTGCTCCTTTCGGCAGGGCAGAACCGCCCCTGCAGCATGGAACTGGGGCCCTGGGGACGGCTACCGGGCCGATGTCGCCAGAGCAGATTCCTGAAAAGCTGCCAGGAGCATCCAGGCAGGAAACCAGGGCCTGCCCACCCCTGGTGTGCCTTTAGGCGGAGGACTGCCCTCCCCGGTCGCCGACAGGTGCCTCCCGAGCAGAGGAGGGTCAAAGTCTCACCTCAGTCCTGATGTTATAGGAAAGGGTCCCCGATCCAGACCTCAACAGAGGGTTCTTGGATCTTGCGTAAGAGAGAATTCAGGGCGAGTCCGCAGTGCAGAGTGAATGCAGTGGTCCTTAGACACAGTAGGACGCTCCACCCCAGGTGCACCGCTTGCATATATGTGGACATGTGCTCTGCTACAAGGGTGTGTGATAAAGGATTAATTTTCTTAATTACTCTATTTTGCAAGAATCGATATTACTATCTTTTAAAGCAAAATTAGGAACGCCTTTGTTCTCCAGATAGTGGGATATCTGGATGCTCCCAAGTCTGGGTCTGTTGAGTAAACATTATTAATTTGTCTCCTTAACCTTAAACATTTAGAGGCCAGGAATGCCTGATTTTCTGAGAATGCAGCCCAGCAAGGCCCAGCCTGATTTTCCTACCCCTCACTCAAAATGGAGTCGCTTTGATTGAAAAGCCTCTGACACTGAGAGGTCATGTCAGGGGTGGGGAGACTGGGGCTCGGAGGAGCAGTGGCACTGCCCAAAGCCGCACAGCAGGCCGCAGGGCACAGCTCCCTGGTCTTCTGTTTCTGTTGAGTCATGTGAACCAAAAAGCATCTGAGATAGGTCTCAGTCGATTTAGAAAGTTTATTTTGCCAAGGATAAGGACGCACCAGTCCTGGTGACATGCGCCCAAGGTGCTCGGGGTACAGCTTGCTTTTACACATTTCAAGGAGGCGCAGTACAATCAATACATGTAAGATTCACATTGACGCCATCTGGAAGAGGACTTCCAGGTCACAGGTAGATTGAAAAGTGTTCTGATTGGCAGTTGGTTGAGAGCTATTGTCAGTAGAAAGGCAAGTCTGGGTTTAGATAAGGGGTTGTGGAGACCTAGGTTTTATTATGCAGGTGAAGCCTCCAGGCAGCAGGCTTCAGAGGGAATAGATTGTAAATGTTTCCTGTCAGACTTCAGGTCTGTATTGTTAATGTCGGAGGCATTAGAGGCCTGTCCCACACCCTCTTCCATCATGGCCTGAGCTAGTGTTGCAGGTTAGATTTGGAGGGCCCTGGCCTATTGGAGGAAGTTCATTCAGATGGTTGGGGGTACCTTCCGATGTTATTTTTGGTTCAGGAATCCCCTAGAGGACCTGGATGTCTCTCTGCCCCCAGGTGCTGGGCTCTGTGTGTCTCTCATGCATCTAGAGTGGGGGGCAATGGGGAGGCTGCCAAGGCTGAGAGCTGGGTGCGGAGGCCGAGGAGATGGGGAGCAGGGTCGCTTTTCTGGGAGGGAGGGCGTGATGAAATCAGGCATGGCTGGTTGGTGAGGTCCGTGTGGGAGGTGAAGGCTGGGACCCAGAACAGCAGAGACCCCGTGATGAGGTGGAAGGGCCATGGGTGTGGTTTGGGGCAGGCTGAGCCAGGTTGGGGTCCTGCACGCTGAGAGGCTGGCGGGGGTGATGTGGCCAGAGAGGAAGAGCTGGGCTGGAGTGGTCCAGGGGAGAGTCAGTCCATGCCCAGCTCTGCTAGGACTTGCAGGGGGTTCCAGCTCAACTGCAGGGAAGGTCTGGGCTCTGTCTTTGTGTGCTGCTCACCCTGAAGTGGGGTTGGGTGTGTGCTTGGCCTCTCCCCTCATCCTGGGAGCTCCCAACGCCCATCTGCAAGGCTGTGGACCCCTCAGGAGAGGCCTGGAGCCCGGCTCCCATCGCCACATGGTGGCCCTGTGTGCAGAGGGTTGAGAGTGGAGGGCTCAGGCCCAGGTTGCCCTGGGAGATGAAGTGCTGTCCTCTGGGTGCCCCATCTGGTGCCTTCCCAGAGGAGGGCTCCATGCTGGCCCTCCGTTCCTCTGTCCCCTGTCACCCTGAGGCCTCTGGATTTCCTATCTGCCCTTCCCAATGTGCCAACTTCTTGGGCTTCTGGCTGGGTTCTGGGGATGGCCCCTAAGGGAGATGGGCCTGGCACAGGCGGGGCCGTGTCAAGGTGGGTATGCGGGGGTAGCACAAGCACACAGGGCCTGGGGAGGCATGGGCACAGCCTGGCAGGTGGCAGGGCAGGGACACCTGGAAGGTCATGGGCTGGGGAGCAATGTGGGCAGCAGCCCAGAGGTGGAAAGGCAGCAGCTTGGCTGGGTTTCCCTTTCTATCCCTTGCAGGTGGAGCCCCCTGAGCTGCCGGCGGACCTGCAGTACTGGATCTCCTACAACCAGGCCAGCAGCCAGCTGCTCCGCGTGGAGAGTGGGCTCAGTGACGTCACCAAAGACCAGTGATGGCCACCTTCACACCCTGCCTGCCCCGGCCATCATCCTGGGCCTGGGGGCTGTGCAGAGATGGCAGGCTGGGCTGCACTCTTCCAGCTGGAGGGGCCTCTTGACCAGCCTGGCCCACCCCCCTTCACCCGCAGGGCTCCCCAGTTATTGACACCCCTCTGCTGGGCTCCACGTTAGGCAGAGGGAGGGAGTGGCATCAGCAGTCTGACCCAGCTCTGCCCTCAAGGTGAGGATGGATGTGCAAAAGGGAGTCCCACCCTGCCCCACAGTGCGGCCACTCATGGGCCTAGGTAGGGGAGGGTGGTGCCTGGAGCAGAGGGACCCACAAGTGCCACCTGAGCCTGGATCCTGGCTGGCACTGCTGCAAGGGATGAGGCAGGGCCAGGCCAGAGCATCCTGGGTACACAGGGCCTGGGCGTGGTTCTGGTGCAGCGGGCACTCCTGAGGGGTCAGAGCAGCGCCTGCCAGGCAGCCCCCTCTGGTTTCTGCTGAGGTGGACACAGGCCTGGGGCAGAGCCTGGGTGGTCAGAGGCTGGATCTGGAGGCGGAAGGAAGGGAGGCATTTGCCGGCAGAGGACGGAGCAGGCTGGGCAGGAGGGTAGCCTTGTGGCTGAGAGGGACCAGACCAGGTAGCACAGGGGCTTCTGGAGAGGCAGCAGGCTTCCTGCTGGGGTGCCCTTGTTGGAGGGAATGGAGCAGGTGTGGGACTCTGCAGGATGCCCTTGCCCACTCGTACCCCTCGGTGCCCACCAGGGCCATGCTCTGTGACCTTGGGCTGGTCCTTGCCCTCTCTGGGCCTGCAGCAGCACAGGCCTCTGCACCCCCTTAGAGCCACCTGTTCGTGGCCTGGCTGGCAGGCGTCTCCTTACCTACTCTGCCCTCTGTGTTTAGCGTGTTCCTCGTCAGCTGCTGGGCCAGCCCTGCCTTGCGCTAGCACAGCGTCTCCTGGCAGCTTCTCAGTCCTCCCTGATGGAGACGCAAGGCTGCTAGGACGCTGGCCAGGGCCACCCACTCCTGCCTAATACCTCACCTTATAGCTGGGGAAACTGAGGCCTGGAATGGCCCAGAGTCACTGAGGCAAAGTTGTGGCTGGTCCCAGCCTGAGGCTCCACTGATGCCCTCAGCTTCCAGGGAGGGGGTACCCCATCTAGCTGGGTGCAGGGGTCACTGCTTGTCTGCTCAGGGCTGTGTGCCGCCTGCCTGTGCCCCTGCACACCGGGAACTGCCTCCAGGAAGCCCACCTTGAGCCAGAGCCAGGAGGTGCAGCGCTGCCCCGATGGAACCCCTCCTACCCCCACTGCTGTTCTTACAGTCATCGTGGGAAAGCTGCAGTCTTTCTGTTGTATTTAAAGAAAGCCCAACATTAAAGGGTTTTCCTTGCAAGTGTGCTGGGGACGTCCTTGTTTCCAAGCCCTTGCCACCACTGCCATCCAGCTGGGGGCTGAGATGGGAAGCTGGGGCCCATTCCCAGGATGGGTTTTCTGGCGTGGGGGGCTATCTAGGCTGGTGGGGCTCCCATGAATGGAGGGATCAGGCTGGCCGAGAAGGACTTGTCCCCATCCCTTGGGGCATAGGACTGAAGCCAAGAAGGTGCTGCCCAAAGCCCCCTGGGGGGCCCTCCCTGTTGTGGGGAGCTCTTCCTGCCCTGGGGAGCCCTTCCTGGCCTGGGGACCCTTCCTGCCCTGGGGAGCCCTCCCTGTTGTGGGGAGCTCTTCCTGCCCTGGGGAGCCCTTCCTGGCCTGGGGACCCTTCCTGCCCTGAGGAGTCCTCCCTGCTCTGGGGAGCCCTTCCTGCCCTGGGGAGCCCTCCCTGCCCTGGGGACCCTTCCTGCCCTGGGGAGTCCTCCCTGCTCTGGGGAGCCCTTCCTGCCCTGGGGAGCCCTTCCTGGCCTGGGAGCTCTTCCTCCTGGTTCCCAGCCTTTGAGGCTTACAGCTTCATCCACAGATGCCAGCCCCAGGTTCCCAGTCTCCCTCCGTCAGGGGTTGCCCCAGACTCTGGGTCTGGGCCTCCAGGCTTCCAGAGCCTTGGGCAGGGTGTGGGTAGCCATTGGAGGCAGAGGTCCATGGACTTTGGTGGGTGGATGAGAAGCAGAGAGAGCACAGGGGCTGTTGTGCAGGCCCTTCGAAAGGGGTGGGGGAAGTGGGACCCTCCTGGACATAAAGGTGAGTCAGGTGGGGTGTGGCCACATCCATGCTCTGACCACCTTCCCAGGAGATTCCAAAAGGCTCTGAGGGCCAGGGAAGGATTGGGCGGTTGGAAACTTACCAAACGGGCATTTAGTGATGGGGCAGTGGGGCTGGAAAGGGGAAGCCACCTTGCTTAGTAAATCTGGGGTCTGCAGCCAGGACGGTTGGCCAGAAGCCTCTGCTCTTTATGGGTGGAGGGGGGTCCTTGGGGGAGGTGGCTCTTGGGATCTCCATGGGTGTCTGAGCTGAGTGTTGCCAGACAAGCTTCCCAGTGGGGCCGCAGAGGAAGCTGTGGGCATGCTGTCCAGCCAGTGGTCCTGAGCAGCTGCCTGAGCCCTGGAGCAGGACGGGGTGCCCAGGCTTGGGTGGCACCATGTGATGATGCCACTGCTGTCCCTGGCTCAGCGGCTGTCCTTGGTCATGGAAGGTATGTTGGCCTGGATGGGGAGTTGGGCTCAATGACTGGACTAGGGATGAGTGTATCCATTGTGCATGTGCGTGTGTGTGTGCATAATGTATGTGTGTCTGTGTGCATTCGTGTGTACATATGCATGTGTGTGCCTGTGTGCGTTTGTGTGTGCGTGTATGCATCTGTATGCGTTCGTGTGTGTGTGCATAATGTGTGTGCCTGTGTGCATTCGTGTTGCACATATGCATGTGTGCCTCTATGTGTTCGTGTGTGTGCCCATATGCATGTGTTTGCCTGTGTGCATTCGTGTTTGTGTGCATAATGCATGTGTGTGCCTGTGTGCATTCGTGTATGTGCACACATATGCATGTGCATGCCTGTGTGCGTTCGTGTTTGTGCATGTGAATGCCTCTGTGCATTCATGTGTGTGCACATGTGCATGCCTGTGTGCGTTTGTGTGCATACGCATGTGTACCTGTGTGCGTTTGTGTGTGCATATATACGTGCATGCCTGTGTGCGTTCGTGTGTGTGCACATGCCTGTGTGCATTTGTGTGCATATGTGCATGCCTGTGTGCATTCGTGTGTATGCACATATGCCTGTGTGTGCCTGTGTGCATTTGTGTGTGTGCATATGTATGTGCATGGCTGTGTGCGTTTGTGTGTGCACATATGCCTGTGTGCCCATGTGCATTTGTGTGTGTGGATATGTGCGTGCCTGTGTGCATTCGTGTGTGTGTGTGCATGTGCATGCCTGTGTGCATTTGTGTGTGCATATGCATGTGTGCCTGTGTGCATTTGTGTGTGTGCATATGTGTGTGCCTGTGGGTTCGTATGTGTGCACATATGCCTGTGTGTGCCTGTGTGCATTTGTGTGCATATGTGCATGCCTGTGTGCATTTGTGTGTGTGCGCATATGCCTGTGTGTGCCTGTGTGCATTTGTGTGTGGCTATGTATGTGCGTGCCTGTGTGCATTTGTGTGTGCATATGTGTGTGCCTGTGTGCATTTGTGTGTGCATATGCATGTGTGCCTGTGTGCATTTGTGTGTGTGCATGTGTGTGCCTGTGGGTTCATATGTGTGCACACATGCCTGTGTGTGCCTGTGTGCATTTGTGTGTGGATGTGTATGTGCGTGCCTGTGCGCATTTGTGTGTATGCATATATGCGTGCCTGTGCGCGTGTCTGTGTGTGTGTGTGTGTGTGCATGTGCAAGCAACGGGCTAGCATCAAGGTGTTTGAATGGGCAGCACCCTCAGGCCCCTGTGGCTTCATGCGGCAGCTGAGCACCGTGGGCTGTCATCGGCCGGCTGGAGGAATGTTTGAGCCAGGAGGGCCCTCTCTCGGTCTTGTCTTTGGAGGACAGGTTGACCACAGGATGGAGGAGGGCTTTTGCTCACTGCAGTGGTGCTGATTCCTGCCAGCAGGACTGGCCCGGGTCAGGGAATGGGTGGCTGGGATTGGAAGCGAACCAGTGCCTTGTCCTGGCGGGGCTGCTGGAGCCCTCTGCTCCTGTGGGCCTCCCACCTCGGAGGAGTTAGGGCCGCAACTGCTGCCACCCCAGCATCCTTCCCCCAGGGCCAACAGTGGCAGAATTTCTGCCCCAGGAGCCCCCAACCGCGGAGGTGTCTGCACAGTGTCCAGGAGGCCTTTGGTTGGGGGAGGGAATTGGCGCTGTGGGGCCCTCGCCAGCCGGGTGACTGAGCCGGGCAGAGAGAAATAAATTAAGGTCGAGATTCAGAGCTGGAGATTCAGATCTGTCTGGGGGTCCTGGGGTGGTGGCTGTGCACAGGTCCGTCGTCCTGTGGGAGGGGGCATTGTGCCCTCTGATGGCCAGGTGGACAGAGTCCCGACTGCCTTGGTGGGTGTCCCCGGGGCTCACCCTGGGCCAGCTGCCTGCTCAGTCTCAGTGCCCTGCCTCTGGGCTCAGCTGTCTGCCACCGTTGTGTCCCCTTGGGGCCCAGGGACGCAGATCCCCACATCTGAGGCCTTGCTGAGTGGCGTTACGCTGTGCCCGTCGTCCAGCTCTGGAGGAATTCCAGGACAGCAGGACCCTCGCCCACCTCATGGACAGGGACACAGACTAAGTTAGGGAATTCCCAGTGTGGACCCAGGGGCTCAACCAGGCAGGCCAAAGGGGCTGCTGCGTCCCAGGCCCAGGCGGCTGCTCCCCGCATGACTTCCTCTCTGGACACCTGCTAGTTTGGGGCATCCTTGGGGAGGTGGAGGATCTTGCCCCTGAGGGCGGGGAGGGACGTCCTGCGGTTTGCACACCCCTCTCCTTTATTTTAGAGATTTCTTAAAGCAGCGGAAGAGTAGCGCTGGCTCCTTTGACCTCTCCGCTGTAGTGGGGTTCAGAAGGGCCTCCGCCAACACTCCGCTCAGGAGGGCCTAGCGGCCCGGGTGGGCGCCCCTCTCCCTCCCTCCACTGCCGCTTCTTGCGGCTGGCTGCTTCCCCGCCAGCTTCCCCCACGTCCTGGGGCAGTCACGGATGCAGCGCCCACTCCCCTCCTTAGACCTCACGCGCCTCGGTGGTGAGCGTCTGGCCCTGCAAGCCCCGCCCCATGGGCGCGCCCACCTGGGTTCCCTGCCGGGCCTTGGCCTCCCCAGCTTCCGCAGTCGCATCTGCTGGAAGGTCGCGGCGACAGGCAGGGCAGGCGGGCGTCCTCCAGGCCGGCCGAGAGGGGCAGGGCTTTCTAACTCTGTGCTGCGGTCCCCCGGGAGCCAGGAGACCCAGCCGCGCTCCCAGGGCCGGTTCCGGGCAGAGCGCACTGGGTCCCTGCGTGTTCGCGCTGCGCGCTCTGGGAGAGGTCCTCGCGGCGTGGGTTCCGGGACCCGGCGCGCGCCCTCTGCTGGCCTCGAGGGCTCAGAGCCAAGGACACCCCAGCAGGTGCCTTCCCAGGGATGGGGGCACCCCACCCCACCCCGCAAGCTTTCCCCACTGAGCTGGGAAGAGCCTGGAGGCCTCATCCCCATTGCTCTGCTGGGGACGCTGAGGCCCAGAGAAGTGGCGACTTCTTGCTCCCTCCCTCTGGTGAGGCCAAGGCCCTGGCCCCTTGGCTCCAGTCCAGGCCCTGATGAGGCCCTTGGAGGTCCGGCCATGACCCAGGGGATGGGCCCTAACGGGAAGCCAAGCGCAAGCCCCGTACTGGCCAGCGGGAAGGCCCCAGAGATCCCTTCCGGGGGCATCTCTGGGAGCTTTCTCCGGTCTGGGCTGCTCCCCAAGGATTGCATTTAATTCCTGGTATTTCTGGGAGGGTGTAGAGGTCGGGTGGGTTCTGACATCTGAGCCCTTCATAGACAGAGATGAGCCTTCACGGGGGTCCTGGGTGGCCCCAGACGGCGCCCTGATTACTCCCGCATGCTCTCGGGTATCCCAGCGGGTCAGACCACTGCCTGCTGCATGCCGCTCCCACCCCACAGGCATGGCCCAGCTGACCTGTGGGGCCTTGGAACCCGATACCAGCTGGGCAGTGCTTAGAAGGTGTGCAGCCCAGAGGATCCCCGGGGGAACTGGGGCCTGGAGAGGGGCAGCATCTGGGGGTGGCAGGCCCACAGCAGCCCGTGCTCCCGCTGGCTCTGCCCGCCTCCTGACGATGGCACAGAGCACTGTGACTGACGGCACAGCCAGGGCCATGCAGAGCGGGAGAGGAGCCTGAAAGCCCTGTCTCCTGGGCCACAAGGACCCCCAGCTCCTCAGCTAACCTCCTGTGTCCCAAGGGGACGGCGGGCAGTTGTCAGAGGAGGTGACGGGAACCCTGGAGCTGTGTGATTCCAGCAGGCCCGGGTGCACACACCCAGGAAGACCCCTTGGGCTAGGCAGGCAAAGCCAGATGTATCCACCCTTAGAGGAAAGCGGATTCCAACTCTGAGCTTCCTTTCTGCCCTAGGCGGGGAGTGACGCCTCCGGGGTTTGAGGGGAGAGTCTTAGCGGGGAGAAGTTCCCTGGGCTAGAGAACAGGCTCTGATCTGAGACGCCAGGCTAGTTTGCAGCAGGAAAGGGGCCTGGGAGGCATTCCTCGCCCGTCTCTGTTTTCCTATCTGTGAAATGGGTCACGGGGCTCTGGGTGAGAGGGAGGGCCAGGTGCCTAGAATGTGGTGTATTCAGCCTGGTTCTCCCGAAGGCCGGCGCTGCGGGGTCTTGGTGCCCAGGAAGGACAGCAGTCATCTCCACTCTCGGCTAATTTATGTTTATAAGTTTGGGGTGTGGAAGGCAGAGGGCACCCCTCTGGTGTGGCTCTCTCCCCTCAGACCCTTGAGTGAGCTGTGCCCCAGCAGCAGGAAGCAGGGGGTGGTGACGCAGGCGGAGCCAGGCCCCGTCAGACAGGAGGCGCCCGAGGAGCGCCTTCCACCCTGCCGCCCTAGGCTCCGAGTTCCGTGTTGCAGAGGTCTCGGAAGCAGCAGAAGACCAGGTGGGCGTCCCCGATGCTGTCGGGGTCGGTGGCGATGCAGGAGCTTGAGCAGGAGCGGGACACCACGGGTCTCTGCTGGAAGGGGTACTCTGCAGGGTGGGCGAGCGTCAGAACCCACACCCGCCTGCAGCGCCTGCCTGCCGCTGCACTGCTCCCAACCGTGCCCCTGACCTTGCCCTCCCTGCGGTCCCCCATTCCTAATGGCCCAGATCCGTGAAGCCTCCCAGGCCCAGCCTCCTCCAGCTGTGAACTGTTTATGAATTATAACACCAGGCCTTGTCAGACTTCAGTGCCCGCCCGGAGATGGCAGCCTGAGCCCAGAAGCTGTGGCAACAGCACCTACTGGGTCTGTGCCAGAGCTGGGGTTGGAGCCCCACAGGGGACCCCGGCCTTTAAGCCCCACCCACCACCAGCGCCTGGTGCCCCAGGACTGGGTGTCAGGGGGCTGTGCCACCCTCATGGAAGGCACCCCTTCTAAGGGGTGGCAGCCTGTGCTGCCCCTCCCACCTGCTGCCTTTTGGGTCGAGAGGAGCACCAGCAAAGGAGGGAGGTACGTGGGGGATGTGGCCCTGACTCCAGGACACCCAGGGGCTGCCGCGGGCCAGGTCTCACCTGCCTCCACCGTCACCAGCTGGGTCATGCAGGCTGTGTCCTGCGGCTTGCAGAAGGTAATGTTCTTGCAGAGTGTGGCGTCTGTGGGCTGCTCACAGGTGTAGCACCTCAAGGCATCACCTGGGCGAGGGGTGGAGGCAGAACTCATCGCCTGGCCTCGGGGGCCTCAACCCAGAACCAGGAGGCCGGGCTGAAGGAGTCCCACTGATACCCTTCAAGGCCCCTTTGGCTGAGCCACAGACTTGAATGCCGCATCCCTCCACAAAGACTCAGTCTCCCTTCCTGCAGAATGGAGTCATGACCCCTGTCCCAGGGTGAAGCTGGGCTCTGGGACCCAGGAGGCACACTGAGAATAAGGAGGTTGAGCCCCATGGACACCTAAGGAGGCCCTCAGCCACAAAGTGCCCCCAACAGCCCCAGCCCCCTCGGCAGTGGGCAGACAAGCTCAGAGGCAGGGTCCCCACCAGCTTATGGCCCACTCACCAAAGCCCATGCTCCAGGCTGTCACGAGCAGCAGCTGCACAGCCCAGCGAGAGGCCATTCCTCCTCCGTGCTCAGGAGCAGTGAGAGGCAGCCGGCCTCACATCAAGGGTTTATACCCAGCCCCTTGGGCAACGGCTCCTGGGCGGTGGTGGAACCGGCCGTGTGAGTCAGGAAGGTGGTACAGGGCCCAGTGGGGAGGCAGCTGGCAGGAACATGGCAGGTGGGTCCAGTGGGGAGGCAACTGGCAGGAACATGGCAGGCGGGCAGGGAGCTGGATCTGGGGGCTCTGTCTGAGGATGATGGCCCTGCCCTCTGCTTGCACACCTCCAACACTGGGGAACTCACCCCTCCCCAGCCATGTCCTGTGGTCCTGGGACAGCTCTGCAGAGAAGGCCTTTCCCACTGAGCTCAGACTGCCCCTCTGATGAGCCCCATGTCCTGGCTGTGCCTCTGGGGTTCACATAGGCCACCCAGCTCCAGCCTTGGGGACCCTTAAGACCCAGGTTCAGTGTGGCCTCTGCCCTTGTTGTTCTGGCCCTGCCTGGCACCCCCTCCCCGCAGCCCCCTCCACATGCCTCCACCTGGTGTGCACCTGACACACACCTGCAAAGTGGGGGCCAGAGGCAGGAAGCAGGTGTCAGGTGAGGGTAGCATGGGCCAGCCAGACCTTGCTCAGACTAAGGATGGGCCCAGGAGCGGCCCTCATCACCGCCAGCCCCTTCCCACTAATGGCCTTTAGACCACGCCTGAGTGTCTTGGTTTTAAGCGCCTGACAGCTGGGCTCTGCTCACCCTCCAGCCTCCTGGCCTCTGTTGTCTGCTCTTCACTGCTGTCTCCCACCACATGCTGCTCCTTCCCCATGCCTGCCCATGCCCGCCTCTCAGTGAGCACACTGCCTGGTCTCCCATCTCATGTCCACATCTTCCCCATGCTGTGAGGCCGGCTACGGTGCTCCTCCTCCGCAGTCCTTCCGCCATACCAGCCTCCGGTTTCTCCATCCTGTGATGTCCTAATGGGTGGTTGTATGCATGGATGAGTGGATGGGATGAGTGGATGGATGGGGGATGAATAGGGGATGGGGTGGGGGATGGATGGATAGATGGGTGGGGAATGGATGAGTGGATAAATGGGTGGATGGGTGGGGATGGATGAGGAATGGGTGGAGGATGAATAGAGGATGGGTGGGTGATGGATAGATGGATGAGTGGGGGATGAATATGGGATGGATGGGGGATGGATGGTGGATGGTGGGGGATGGACGGGGGATGGGTGGAGGATGTATGGGTGGATGAGTCGGGAATGAGTGGAGGATGGATGGTGAATGGATGGGGGATGGATGGGGGATGGGAGGAGGATAGATGGGGGAGGGGTGGGTGGATGCATGGGTGGATGTGGAACAGATGTGTGGATGGGTGGATTTCAGAAGGATGGATGGATGGAGGATGGGTGGTTAGGTGGGTGGAGGATAGATGGATGAATGGAAGAAAGATGGATGGATTATTGAATGAATGACATTTAAGAGAGTTGATGGGTGAAAAAATGAATGAATGGATGGGAGAATTCAGGGATGGAGGGATGGGTGGCTATAAAAGTTGGGGCAGAAAAATGTGTAGTGAGTGGGCCCTTCTGAGGCGGAATTCGATGCCGGAAGGAGCTCTGGGCTGGCAGCAGGAGTCCTGGGTTCGGGTGTTGGCCTGCTGCTCTCTCCGTCAGTGGCCTTGGGGTGGCCCCTATTTTCCTAGTCTTTGGTTTTGTTTGTAGTTGTGAAATCCGAAGTGACCTGGCCTTGTGGGCTGAGGTGAGTTGTATGAGGCTGCGGGGTGGTTGCCAGAAAGCAAGGGAGGGCATAGTTACTGCAGTCAAAGGGCTGACATGGGGCGGTGCAGGGTGGCAGCCAAGAGCAGCCCCTCCCCAGGGCTTGGTCCCCAGACGCATCCAGATGTTTCAAGAGGAGCCAGGAACTGTCCGCTTCTGGAGCCTGAGCTCCTCCTGGCCTCCCGTGTGGCCCATGTCTACTCACAAGACATTCTCACCCCACGTTCTTTCATCTATAAACTGGTCAGGAGAACATCTGCCAGGGGGTGGTTGTGAAAACTAGCAAGTATTTGACAAAGGATGGGTCTCCATCACGCCTTCAGCTCAGCTCTGTGCCCATCACAGTGCAGGTGTTCTTGGGGCAGAGGTGGTGGGTGCTGAGGCCAGGGACACTGCCCTCAGCTGCTGCTTGCATGGGCTCTAAAAGAGAAGGAAGCCCTCAGAAGGTGCTCTGCGTGGGAGTAGCAGCCAGCAGAGGGGCACAGCAGCCTTTCTGCTGTGTGGGAACATTAGGCACTAGCTTGACCGGTCCCTGAGCCCAGCACCCGATTGGCAGGTGGAAAAACAGCACCGTGGCAGACACAACTCAGGCAGGGAGAATTTATGTCCTGGTTAGGTGACTGCCCTCCCTCCTCCTGCCTCTCCATGAATCCACACCTTTTCCCACATGTGGAACCAGGAGACCAGGTTTTTTGAGGGCAGCTCATTTCCTCAAACCCCGGAGTTCTCATCCATGGTAGACCTGCAGCACTGAGCCAGTTCGCACCAAGCTGCAGCTGCCTGCCGTGTCAGCCCACTTTCCCAGGGGCCTGACCCTTCCTCCTTGGCTACACTCTCCACCCTGCACTCAGAGAGACCAGCTAAAATGCCAACTGGCCCATGGCACTGCTCTCCCCAGAAACACTCCCTGGCTCTCCACTGCCTTCAGCATGCAGTCGAAAAGCCCCTGTCTGGCCTGAGGGACGGCTGGACTGTCAGCTCCTCAAGTGGAAGAACACGTTTCCATCCCTCTGAGAATCCTCCCATAGCCTGGGTCTGGCCATGCTGACTGTGGGCAGCATTTGCGGGAGGATGGATGGATGGATGGATGGATGGATGGATGGATGGATCGTTGGATGGATGGAGTTAATGGGTGGATGGGTAGTTAAAGAGAGGATTAATGTTGTTTCTTCCAAGGCCACCCAGGATGGATATTTGTGGGCACTCAGACTGACCTCTCCCCAGGGTACAAATGCTCTTGTAGCCTCTGACAGAACTTAGCACGGGTTTCGACACCCCTAGGAATGGGAGTCTAAATCCTCAGAGCAGCACCTGCCCTACTGGGACAGACCTGTCTCAGGCCTTCCCCCACAGGAACTCAGACTTGCCAGTGTGAACCCCACACCTGGGTTCTGACCCTGTGTCCAGGCTGCAGAGCCAATCATACCTCACAGGTGAGTCTGACAGCTAGTCAAGATCCTAGGAGGATCAAGAGGTTTTTTGCATAGGTAGGTACTGAATGAGCTGTGAGGTCTGGCTGCTGATTTAGTGACGGGCTAGGGTAGCGAGGGGGAGGCGAGGGGCTGGAGGTGGCTGCTCTAGCTACCCAGGGACACGGGCTGGTGGCTTAGATGGCATGATAACAGTGGGCACAGGGGTGAGGAAGAGGAAGATGTCCTGGCAGTGGGGTCAGGGATCCATCCATTCCCCCATCCATCTACCCAACCACGCACCCCTGTATCTATTCCCTGTTTGTCCCCCACCCACCCATGCATCCACTCACCCATTCATCCACCATCCCCCATCCATCCACCATCCACCCACCCATTCATCCACCATCCCCCCACCCATTCATCCACCATCCCCCATCCATCTGCCCATTCATCCACCATCCCCCATCCATCCACCGTCCACCCACCCATTCATCCACCCATCCCCCATCCATCCACCATCCACCCACCCATTCATCCACCATCCCCCATCCATCCACCATCCACCCACCCATTCATCCACCATCCCCCATCCATCCACCCATCCACCCACCCATTCATCCATCCATCTCCCTTCCATCCGCCATCCACCCACCCATTCATCCACCATCCCCCATCCATCCACCCATCCACCCACCCATTCATCCATCATCCCCCATCCATCCACCCATCCACCCACCCATTCATCCACCATCCCCCATCCATCCACCCATCCACCCACCCATTCATCCATCCATCCCCCATCCATCCACCATCCACCCACCCATTCATCCATCCATCCCCCATCCATCCACCATCCATCCACCCACCCATCCACCCATCTCCCTTCCATCTGAGATATGGGAGGTGGCGGTTGAGGTCCAGTGGGTGCTTTGTCCCCTTGAAGGCTAGTTCTAGGTCCCAGCCTTGTCCTGACTCTCTTGTCTGCACTTGAGATACAGACATCCCTGCCCTGTCGTGGGCTGGGCCCTGCTCCCTGAGGAAGTGCGGCGGGTGCTCATCCTGTTCTGGAAGGTCACAGTGGGTGGCCTGGGGGAGGTCAGGGGTGGGGAGAAAAAGAGGATGGCTGGCAAGGTGTCTCATCATTCCTCCAATTTCAGGGCCGGATGTGATGGGGCCGCGGCAGAGGGTGCTGGAGCTGGCAGGTCCTGGGAGAAGAACAGAGCCCACTCCTTCAGCCCACCAGGGGTGGGGTGGCCTGAGCCACCAGATGCTGAGTTCAGCCCCTCCCCTCCCCTGCCTGCTCCTCCTTTCCCCATCAAGCCATGTCCTGCCCTGCCCATTTCTACAGGCTGTGGAACTGCCCAGGCCACTGCTCTGAGGGGACCCTGGGTCCCTGTCCTGGCACCTCATTATAAGCCTCTCCTACCCCACTGGCAAGCCGAGGAGTAAGCCTGGTTGAAGGACTTGGGTCATAGGGAATCTCAGGGGCAGGTACCTGAAAGGTGGCATCGTGGATGGTGAGGTTAAGGTGAAAGGTTCTCAGGCTTGGATCGGGCCTCACTCGTAGCCTGTGCTTGGCCTGAACTGTGCCCCTTCCCCTCTCATTGACTGAAGCCTTTTCCTGACTACACACTGAGCCTGGACCCTGGTTACAGACTGAATCCCAATCCTTGGTCCTCGACTGAGTCCCACTCCATGGCTGAGCCACAGGATCACACACGGAGCCCTGACGTCAAGCATAGATCAAGGCCTGCCACTGGTTACAGACTGAGCCCTGATCACTGGCCAGACTGAGCCCGATCCTGACTTCAGGCTGAGCCCTGATCTCTGGTCGCAGATAGGCCTTGTTTCCAGTCTCGGTGGGGGGTTGTGGAATGCGTGTGTGTATGTGTGTGTGTGTGTGTGTGTGTGTGTGTGTGTAGTCTCAGCCCAGGCTCTGAGGCCACTTTGTGAGAGTCTTGAGAAAAGCCAGGTGAGGGTGTGATGTTTGATGGCTACGAGCACTTCTTCCTCTTGACAAAATCAGAGCTCAGGGTCACAGCCCGGATGGCACATCCAAGACAGCACTAGAATGTTCCCAGCCTCCCAGGCCCTCCCTCCCCGGGAGGCTGTTGTCTTTTTAGCACCAAGACGTGTCTGACAGATGGCGCTGTGCCGTGCCGAGCTGTGCTCCGGTGGTGGGGCCACTGGGTGGTGGGGGCCTGGCCCCAGGAGTAGACCCTAAACCACAGAACCCACTGTGGGCTACAGGTCGTGCCCCAGGAGTTGACATTCAGGGGCCCAGAAGCGGTGCTGGAGCAGGGAGGGCGAGGTGGGCGGGCTGAGCGGGGGGTCTGCCGGGTCCAAGAGGAAGGGCAGGTTCCAGGGGGAACACTCTCCTCTTCTGGCCAGGCTGGGGCTCATCTCTTGCCACCACCTCCCTTGGGCAGCCCTGGGGAGGGGCCGGCGCTGGGCGGGAGACCACTGGGTCCTGTCTTTCCCCAAGTCCTTGAGTTCCTTGTGTGTTTCTAGGACCACGTGCATGCGTGTGATCACGGGGAGTCTCCGCCTGGAGGCCTGTGGGGCAGAGGACTCCCTGGAGAGTCGGCCTGGCGGACCAGGGCATTGGCTCAGGGCCAAGGTGAAATGAAGGCCCCTTCTGCACCAGAGCTTGTGGCTGTCCTGGGCACTGACCCTTGGGAGCAGAGCTGAGTGAGGGCAGGGTGTGAGGTGGACATGTGGGGTGAGCCTGGGAGGCAGGCAGTGGACTCACTGGGACCTGACCCATGGCTTCCTCCTCAAAGTGGCCTCCACCGTCAGCCTTGTGGCAAGGCCCTGCTCAGGCTGGGGAGGTGGGCAGTGGGGTGCTCCAGGGGACAACCCCAGCTCCTGGTCACTGCTGTGACCTTCCTTCCACCTGACATGCCTTGCCCTCCTCAAGGCCTGCCAGATCTCTCCGTCATTCAAGGCCTGGCCCTAATGCCCCCTCCTCCAGGGAGCTGGCCCTGACTGCACCATGGTAGATGGGGTGCTCCCCTGCCCACGGGTCTCAGCTCCTGCCCCACCCTGGTCAGCCCCCACGTCCCCAGAGGGCTGAAAGGCAGAGATCTGCATGGTTTGTGTGGGGGTCACAGGCCTAATGGCTGTTCTTGCAATGGGATAGAGCTTAACATCACAGGAAGGCAGGAAGAGAGACAGACAGGGACAAGGACACAGATGGGGTCAGAGACGCAGCTGGGAGCTCCTCTCGGCCCTGGAAGGCAGGTCGGTGCCCAGAAAGGAGACTCAGGAGTCCTGGTACAGGCCACACTTCTTCAAGGCATTCGGAGCAGGCTGCACAGGCCAGCTGGGGCAGGGCCGTGGGGGTGGGCGGGCGCTCTAGAGTCCAAGGCTCAGGAGCAGGAGAAGCGTGAGGGCCCCGGCCAGGCAGTGGGGGCTGTCCAGAGTGGGCACCCCGTCTACATTGCACAGCTCAGTGTTACAGCAGGACACGGGCCGGGTCTGGCCGATGCCATCCACATCCGAGGGCTCACACTTGCTGGCGCAGGACTTGGTCACTGTGGAGTCCCCCTGGAAGGGGTACACTGTGGGGTGTGTGCAGAGTCGGCTGTCAGGGCTGGTCCCGACTGCCTCCCAGCCCTGGTCCCTGCCAGCGCCGCCTCGTGCAGGACTCACTCTGGGGTTACCCCTCCGGGTCTCCGTCCCTTCTGGCTCGGTGCCCTCCTCTTTCTCTTTCCTCCCACCGATGTTGGCCGGGTGCCTACCATGTACCAGGCACACAGCTGGCATTCTGCACCCTGCTGGATGGGGCAGTTCCCACTCTGATGTGACCGTGAAAGCAAAGCCTGTAAGTGCGCCCACCTTCCCAGCCATCACAAAACGAGGCTGCAGATGCGTGCCCGCTGAAGGAGCAGAGGGAGAGAGGAAGGAAGGGGAGGGCAGAGGGCCCTTGCCCATCAGAAAGCCCTTTTTTGCAGATGGGTGAGGTAATGGCTGTGCACTGGGGCCAAGTTGGCTGGTGGCCACGGCAGGAGGTGGCTCTGAGCTGGAACCCAGCTGCACCCGCTCCCGGCCCACTGACCTATCTCCCGGGAGTAGAGTGTGGTCTTGCAAATGGTTTCGGTGGTGGAGCAGTTGGCGATGGTGACGCAGTCAGACGCTCCTGTGGGTTCCGGACAGATGTAGCAGCGCAGGGCCAGCGCTGGGGAGAAGGGACGAGGGCCGTTAGGCAGGCTCTGCCCCTCCCAAGCCCGGAGCCAGCCTGCCCTGGAAGCCCGGGTCTGAGGGGACAGCAGCACTGCCCAGGGCCAAGGTACCCACCAGCCTAAATGAGGGGACAGTGGCGCTGCCCAGGGCCAAGGTGCCCACCAGCCTAAGCTCAGGAGCAATACCAGGAGCCTGGGGCTGGGGATGGGCCAGGCTCTGCCTCGGGACCCTGCTGGGGCGGGGGCCGAGCTCCTTTGGAAGTGTTTGGGAGGCTCAGGGGGCCGAGGCCCTAGCATCCTCACAGCAAAAGGCACCTGGGGTGGGAAGCCTGGGGGTGTGACTGGGAGCAGGTCACCCCTTCAGTTTCCCCATCAGGGAAGTCCTGCTGTGGGGATTAAGGACAAGCCAGGAGGCCGTGGAGTGCAGGGTGGGCCAGGCTGTGTCTGGGCTGTGTCTGGATGCTCACTCCTCTCCCCCAGAGACTTGCAGGCCAGCGGGGGCGGGGACCGGAGCTGCTCCAATTCCCTCCTGCTCCTGTGACCCCCCCACCCCAACCACAGCAGCCCAGGCAGCCGGCTGCACAGCGAGACCCGACCCCTCCGTCCCCACGGTGGGACCCGGCGGGGCCTCTGCCCTCTCCGGTGCACCTGTTTGTGGGAAATGGGCAGGGCCATCCGCGGGGGGCCCCAGGCCCAGCTGCTCTTCTGTATGAGTCCAGGACGCTGCCCCGATGGCTGTCTCAGGCCCCGCATCTGGGAGTCACCCCACCCCAGGTGTCTGGCTTCCCCACTCCTCTCCATCCCCACTGCCACCTAGACTCAGAGCCTCCCTGGGGACCCCTTCCTTCCCCAGCTCAAGACCCTTCTGGGTGCCCATAGCCCCCCATGAAATTCGCCGTGTAGGCTGGTGCCCAGGGGTGTGGTGGGCTGGCCCTGCCCACCTCAAAGGCCACACTCTGCTGACCCTCACTTAGGGTGGGCGCCCCTCTCACCCTCTGCCCTCTCTCCATCTCCACCCTCCCCTCCGTATAGTCAGGGGTGGCGCTCAGCCCTACGCTCCCACTCCTCCGACTTCTGCCTCTGAGGCTCCTTCCTGGGGTGCCCTCCCTGGGAACACTGTGTGAATGTCAGTGGGTGGTGTCTCCCTCCGCTCCAGCTCCCCTGTAGGTCCCACGCCTCACCGAGCTCTCCACAGGCAGCCATCACCAGTGCCAGGAGCACCAGCCGCGTCCCCAGCATTGTCCCGGCCCACTCCTCTGTGCTCTCGCCCTGGGCTTGCCCGGCGGGGACAGCGATTCCAAGCGCAGTGGCCGCCGGACCGGTCTGCTGAGCAGATTAATGAGATCAAGTTTCCCCAGGGTGAAGGTGTGAAGACCCCGCCCAGGCCTGCCTCCACTGACTCCCCATCTTTCACTGCAGCTCCTCCCATTCCCAGCCTGGCCCTCTGGGCCCACCCCACATGCCTGGGACCCTCCCTGTGCCTTCCTCATTCCTCCGGTACCAGGCCGGTCTCCTCCCTGCCCCTTCCTGACCCCTCCAGCTCTCCATCCCTGCCACCGTGGCCTGGGGCTGCCACCCTTCCCTTTGTGGGGACCCTTCTCAAGACTCCTAAACACCCTATACCTCGGATCTTCGCCCCACTCCCCTCTGGCTCATGCCAGGCAGCCCAGGGACTCCCCCACCCACTATCTGGAAGGGGACAGGGGACGGTGGCGGGCCACCCCTGGCTGCTGGTTCCTCGGGTATCCCTCCTGCCTCAGGCCACCTGTGTTCCAGGGGAGAGCCCTGTGCTGGATCTTCCCAGACTCTGGGCTGGAATGTTCCCGGAAGGACCTTGGCCCCACCTCTGATTTCCTTCGAGTGGTCAGGCTAGGTGTTAGGGGTCTGGGACTGAACTCCCACCCCGACAGCCAGCTACAGGGTTTGCGCAGAGGCTTAAGGAGGCAAATGCCAAAAATTACTGGGTCAGCAGAGAAGGTCCTAGTTGGAGAGTGGGGTTGGGAGAAGCCGGGGTGGCCTTGGGGGCGCTAATCCCATGCCCCTTGGCTGCCTGCCAGTAGGACACTTTAATCTCTAACCTCCCAATAAGGCTGCCCTCAGGCAGTGCTTACCGGGCCTCCTTGCAGGTGAGGAAATGGAGGGAACATTCCTTGCCCACTGCTCAGATAGGACACAGTGGCTTTGGGTTGGGGCGACTCCGGGTGGCTCCTGCTCAGCTCCCCGCTCCCCCGACAGACACCCCTCCAGAGTGCTTGCACCAGCCTCCCAGGTAGTGTCTGGCCTGTGATCCTGCCACCCCTGCCCCGAGGCCTGCAGCTGCCAGCGTGTAGGGTTGGGGAGACCAGGGCCTTGACAGCAGCCTGCGTCTTCCTGGGGCCTGGCGTTCAAGGCCATGATCTCACTGAGCTATGCCCAGCCCGAGCACCCGAATCCCACCCCCTCCTGGTCTTCGCTCCTGCTGTTCCCACTGCCAGGAATGCCCTTCCCTCTCCTTCACCAGCCCCAGTGGCTGAAATTCCATCTCTGGGAGCCCGCACTCTCCTGCCTGCACCCCCTCTCTGCCATGGCCCTTTTAGGGTCCCCAGGCTCTCCTTCTGGATCAGCTGTCTGGGATCTGGTCTTTGGCCCAGCGCCTGGGACAGCCTGTGTCTCCTGAGTACTAGCTGGGGGCAGAGCGTGCAGGGGTGGTGAGGGGGGCACCCAGGATTCCCTAGCGCCCCACTTGTGTCAAAGACTTGGCCTAGCGGATCTCACTTTTCCTCACTGTAGCGCTGGAGGCTCACAGTGCAAATGAATTGATTTTGCATAAGGGAACTGTGGCTCTGAGAAGTAATTGACTTAGGCAAGGCCGCCCGACCTGGGCTGGGTGAAGGCCGAGTGGCAGCAAGCCTGTCTGGTTTTGCATGGATGGTGCCACTCAGCCACGCTGCAATCGGCCGTTGATGCTGGGTGCAGCTAACTGGATTAGACACCCCACCCTACACACCCTGGGTTCCTCTTGAGGCCTGACCCAATTCCTCTGCCATGGCATGGCCCAACTCCTTCCTGTCCTCAGACCCAGGGGCCCCACCTGTGCCTTCTATCCAGAACACACGCCTGGCCCCAGGCATTCAGCTCCTCCTAGAATTTCTGCTTGACCCTTGCTGGAGAGATCCAGGCTAAGCCTTTCTGCAAAGTTGCAGCTGCCTGATTGGGGTGTGGAAAAATGCGGCCGAGCCAGAGTCTGGGCTGGCTCTGTCTGGGAGGACTGTGTTCCGAGAGGGCCACACCCTTCCTTCCTCAGTTCCACCAGGAACTTCTGGGTCAGGGCTCAGTGTGTGACCAGAATCCGGGCTCAATGTGTGATCAAGATTGGGGCTCAGCATGTAACAAATGTCAGAGCTCAGCTTGTGACTAAAATCAGGGCTCAGTATGTGATCAGGAGTAGGACTCAGCATGTAACAAATGTAGGGATCAGCTTGTGACTAAGATCAGGGCTTAGCATGTAAAAAGTGTCAGGGCTAAGCTTGTGACCAGGATCAGGGCTCAGTGTGTGATCAGGAGCATGACTCAGCATGAAACAAATGTCAGGGTTCAGCCTGAGACCAGGATCAGGGCTCAGTGTGTGATCAGGAGCAGGGCTCAGCATGTAACAAATGTCAGAGCTCAGCTTGAGACCAGGATCAGAGCTCAGCTTGTGATCAGGAGCAGGGCTCAGCATGTAACAAATGTCAGAGCTCAGCTTGTGAGTTGGATTGGGATCAGTGTTTAACCAGGATCAGGGCTCAGTATGTGATCAGGAGCAGGGCTCAGCATGTAACAAATGTCAGAGCTCGGCTTGTGAGTTGGATTGGGATCAGTGTGTAACCAGGATCAGGGCTCAGTGTGGGACCAGGGGTGGACTCCACCCACAGTAATGCTGCCGCTAAACTGAGGAATTGTCAGGCTGCCACCGGAGCTGCTGACTTCAAGAAGTTACCTCTGAAGTGTGATCCAGGGATCAGACGGGGCCCTGGCACCTGCTCCTATGCCACTGCCTGTTTTCTGGGCACACTGGACCCTGCTGTGAGGCCCTTCTCCAGGGCCTTCCCCAGATCCCTCTCCATGGCCAGGGTGAAGATTCAAGTCTGTCACCTAGAGGAACTCAGGTGGGGGAGGACAGCAGTGAGAGAGGCCATGCCCTGCTCCCTGGAAGTTTCTGCTGACAGGTCGCTGGGTCGGATGGCCCCCAGGGTGGGCTGGGCAGCTCAGCTTCCATGCTCTGTCATGTCCCATGCTACCCAGGGTCTGGCAATGGTCACCTGTGTCCCATCGTCACCCAGTGTTCTGTGTCCGCTCAGGCCTGTGCCCGTCAGTGTCCTGTGGTCGCCCCCACTCACTGTCTCAGTCTTTCTGTTTTCACGCTTCGTGTTGCTCCTGGGTCACCCCCAGGCTACAATGCAGGTTTGGGCTGAGGCATAATCATCTCAAAGTCCCTGAAGCAGAGGTGCTCACAGCATAAAACATGATGGGGTGAGAGGACGGGGAGGACCTGCTTCTAAACTGGCTGGAGTTGGCCACATTCTGTTCCTCACTGTCTGTTGATGGAGGCCGCCCTCAGCTCCTGCCCACGTGGGCCTGTTCAGTGCAGCCGCCAGCTTCGTGGGAGCCTCAAGTTGGACCAGCTTCCATTGCTGGGAAGCAAATCGCCCTGCACTTAATGGCTTGGAACAGCACCCATTTTTAGCTCCGGTCTTTCTCCCCATGTGGGTTCGGCCAGGCTCTCTGACCAGGGTCCCTCCCACAGGCCACAGTCAAGGTATGGCTGGGCTGGACTCCAACCTGGGGTCTCCGGGAGGAATCTTCATCCAGGCTTAGTTGGGCGCTGGCAGAATCCGGGACCTTGAGGTTGCAGGGCTGACGTCTCTGTTTCCTTGCTGGCTGGCATCCGCGGAGGCTGCTCTCTGCCCTAGGGCCCCGTTCCTCCTTGGGTGACCCCTCCGCCAGCCAGCCAGCCGCACGTACTGCATCCTCCTCCAGCTTCAGTCTCTGCCTTCCTTTTCTGTCACTGGCAGACATGCTCCATCCCTGGTCATCCCAGGGGAGGGTTTTGGAAGCTCATTGTGGCTGCCCATCGTCTTGACTGATGGGACCCTCTGAGACTGGATGAACAACTCCAGAATCCGGCCCTTGAGGGTCACCTGCAGGTGGTGCCTTCTGATAGGTCCTGAGGGAAGACTCCGGGAACGAGACCCCACACGCACTGCTCAGCAGGGAGGCGGTGGGCTGGGGCCTGTGCGGGAGCCAGCGCCTTCACGTGTATACCTCCGCAAGGTGGCCTGCGGCCAGGACGCCCCGTGAGCCAGGACGCTGTGTGGCCAGCGGAGAAGTGGCTGCCTTGCCTGGATTCCCATCTTCCATATTCGGGGACTAGAAGCTGCCCCTGGACTCCAGGCCCCTGGGAAAGGGAGCTGTGGCTCTCCAGGTGCCCTGGCACAGTTGGGGTGGAGGCCTGGGTCTTCCACCAACACCAGCTGGGCTCCCCGCTGGCCTCAAGCCACAGTGAGGTGCCACCAGGGCAGCACCGCGTGCCTCTCCCCTGCACCTGGGACCCCTGCCTGTGCACAGCCTCGCCTGCTGTTTCGGCGGCTTCTCCATCCTGTCACTCCGTCCACGTTTTGTGCTGTGAGCACCTCTGCTTCGTGGCAGGAGTCCCCAGGCCCACGTGGGAGGCTGTGGCCAAGCCTGGGGTGGTTTCTGATCACATTAGTATGGAACAGCCTCATTTGTTTTCTTGCCTTACAAAGAGGAACTCCTCTATTTGGGCAGCTTCCTGGGTGTACCGGGAGAAGGAAGTGTCCAAATTGCAGGCCTGGCCGGGTGCGGCGGCTCATGCCTGTAATCTCAGCACTTTGGGAGTCTGAGGCGTGTGGATCACCTGAGGTCAGGAGTTCCAGACCAGCCTGGCCAACATGGCAAAACCCCGTCTCTACTAAAAATACAAAATTTAACCGGATGTGGTGGCGCGTGCCTGTAATCCCAGCTACTTGGGAGGCTGAGGGAGGAGAATCACGTGAACCTGGGAGATGGAGGTTGCAGTGAGCCGAGATTGCACCATTGCATTCCAGCCCAGGTGATAGAGTGAGACTTCATCTAAAAAACTAATATAAAGTTCAGGCCTGGGGCACCCTTCCAGGCTGGATGCCAGCAAGGCTCAGGAAGGGCTGTCTGTGTCGTCAGGCCTGGGAGCTGTCTGGAAGGAGACAGGTTTAGAGGTGCTGAGTGGACAGAAGACACAGCCCTGAGTCTGACACACAGAGCCCTGTAGGAGCTGGCACTGCTCCCCTCTGTGGCCTCGCCCCTGCACAGTTCCTCTCAATTTATGCTGGCAACACCCACCTTCACCAGAACCCGGAGGAGTTCTCTCTGTCTCTGCAGCTCCAGGGCCCGGTGCGCCTTCCTCCTCAGCCTGCCCTCAGGGTGGTCTCCTCCCTGCAGTTTCAAGGGCAGCCCCACCTGGGGGATGGCTCTGCTGGTCACCCTCCTGAGGGGCTCCAGCAGGGCAGACCAATGGCTCTTAAAGCAACGTTTCTATCTGAAAGGACGTGGAGGGACAAACAGCACCAGGGTTGTGTGTTGCAAAGAGGTCTCCCAGGTCCTTCCAAAAGGGGTGTGCCCCACAGTGCCAGCCTCGGCACTCATGGAGGCGAGGCCATCCGGTGTCGTGATGAGAAAACTGGGGAACGTCTGTGCGCATGTTCTTTGTGCCACTGTTAGGAGCAGGGGGCTTGTTCACAAGGAGAACGAGTGCCAGCTCCCCACCCACGGGGCTACTGTTCATGGGAAACACGACGTTCTTTTGTTTCTTTTGTTTTGAGACAGAATCTTGCTCTGTCACCCAGGCTGGTGAGCGGCTCACTCTAGCCTTGGCCTCCAGGGTTCAAGTGATTCTCCTGCCTCAGCCTCCCAAGCAGGTGGGATTACGGGCACATGCCACCACACCTGGCTAATTTTTGTATTTTGGGTAGAGACAGGGTTTCACCATGATGGCCAGGCTGGTCTCGAACTCCTGACCTCAAGTGATCCGCCCCCCTCGGCCTCCCAAAGTGCTGGGATTATAGGCGTGAGCCACCGCACCCGGCCTAGACCAGAACTTTCCAGACTGCGTCTTCATTCCTGCACGCACGCTTCCAGGAAGTTAAAGCAGCAAATAGCTATCACCACCTGGTGACTCTTCAATAGAAACCCGCCTCAAGACTCAGCACCCGTAGCCTCGAAATTCTAAACTACTTTTTCAGAGTCCTGGCTCAACCCTAACCAAGTCCCCACCTTGGAAGACCTACCTCACTTCAGACTCCAGTCCCAGGAGTGCTGAGGAGCACTGGGCTGACCTGCCCTTGGGTCTTTGGCAACGTTTTAGGGAGCCAGCATTCACCCCAATGCTCGTGGCATCTTGCAGTTCCGTGGCCAGGGCTGATTTGTCCTGCGGGGCCGCATCTGTGACAGCGCAGAGGTTGGTCCGCGTCTCTTCTCGCCACACGGCCGGGCTGCTGTCCTGCGCCGGGGTGTGCAAGGCTGCTGGGCGCCTCTCTAGTTCCAAATGCGGTTCAATTTCTTTCTCCTTGGCTTGGCCACTTGATGGCTTTTTCTCTGAACATGCAGCTCATATCTGTTGTTCTTTGGGGATCTGGAAGGGTTATTTATCGTAAACCAAAAATAAAATTCTAAGGGACCCCAACCATCTGAATGGACCCTCTTCTCGGCTAGGGTATCCAAAGTGAACCTGAAAAACTGGCTCGGGCCACAACGGGAAAGGGCCGGATAGCCTCCTTATCCCCCTCTCTCTGGGAATTCGAGGAAGGCCGACCAGCGCTGCCGTCGACACAGACCTTCAGTCTGATGAGGAACATTGCCGGCTCTTCTCTCGGAAGCCTGCTACCTGGAGGCTTCACCTGTTGCTGAAACCCTGGTCTCCACAACCCTTATCATCAGACATTCCTTTCTATCTACTCCAGGTCTTTAGATAATCTTAACTCTTTCAACCAGTTGTCAATCAGAAAATTTTTAAATCCCCCTAAAACCTGCAAGCCCCTGCCCCGTCCCCCGGAGTTGCCCCGCCTTTCCAGATGGACCCAAATATGTCTTCCATGTGTTTGACTGATGTCTTCAGTCTCCCTAAAATGTGCGAAACTAGGCTGTGCCCGGACACCTTGGACACACGTTCTCAGGGTCTCCTGTGGCATGGGCTGTGGCCTCTCATATTTGACTCAGAATAAATGTCTTCAAATATTTGACAGCGTTCGACTCTTTTCACGGACATTATGTGTGGAGGGAATCGTGTGTCACACGCATGGGGCATATTTCCTAGTTTGCCTTGTCTTTCAGTTTGTTTACAGTATTCTTGTTTTTTTTTTTAAATTTTTAGGTAGTATTTATGAATCCCAATCCAGTTTTGTGTCTTGTATTTCTTTTTAAAAAGTTTTCAATAGCTTTCCTGAATATACTTCGTGTAGCATGCACTCCACCCGTTTGAAGGGTGTGATTCAGAGGTTTTTAGTGTATGCACGGTTTGGGCACATTTTCATCATCTCGAAAAGAAACCCTGAATGCTGCAGCACCATCGCTGCTCCTTCCTGTGAGGCCGTGAAATGCTCATTCTGTGACATCGTGAGATGGATATTTTGGTTTCCTGACACACAGCTCCTAAAACCCTTGGAATCTCCGGAGTGACAAGGGCATCCTAACGAGAGGACTGGTGACTGGGGGTCTCCAGGGAGCCTTGGGATGGGGGCCGGCAGGATTAGAGGGCTGGGACTCCAGCCCCACCCCCAGCCTTCAGGGGATGGGAGGCGGCTGCAGGTTGGGTTGATCAGTGGCCAGTGGTTTAATCAATCATGCCTATGTAATGAAGCCTCCTCAGTAAATTTCCCAAAAGGACAGGGTTCAGGGAGCTTCCGGCAGCAGAATTCTCACAGGTGCCTGGAGGTGGCGCCGGGAGGGCCTGGGAGCTCCTCGCCCTCCTCATGCCTGCCCCCTGGGTCTCCTTCCCATGCTGTGCCTCCGCAGCTTCGTCACAGCCTGGGTCATAAATGGGTAAACGCAGTTCAGTGCGTCCCTGCGTCCTGTGAGCCGCTCCAGCAAGTCATCAAACCTGAAGAGGGGGTCGTGGCAACCCTGAGTCATGGCAGGGGGGTCAGAAGCACAGGCCACACCAGGGGCTTTCGACTGGCATCGGAAGTGAGGCTCGTCGCAGGAGACTCGACCTGAGGGATCTGACGTGACCTCCATGGGGATGGCGTCAGAATTGAGTTGAGAACACCCAGCCGGTGTCCGCTGCAGCTGGGTTGTTTGCTGGTGGAGAGAAATACACACACGCTTTGGTGATGGGGTGAAGTCCTGTACCGCGTGAGAGCAGGAGAAGCACACTGGTTTTTCCCTATTTCTTTTCATTTGGTTTTTAAGATGCAGTCTCGCTCTGTGGCCCAGGCTGGAGTACAGTGACGTGATCTCAGCTCAGTACAACCTCTGCCTCCCAGGTTGAAGCGATTCTCCTGCCTCAGGCTCCCCTGTAGCTGGGATTACAGACATGTGCCACCAAGCCTGGCTAATTTTTGTGTTTTTCGTGGAGACGGGGTCTCACCATGTTGCCCAGGCTGGTCTCAAACTCCTGACTTCAGGTGATCCACCCTCCTTGGCCTCCCAAAGCGCTGGAATTACAGGCGTGAGCTGCGGCTCCCGGCCTCTCCCTATTTCTTGATAACCACCGCCACTCCCTGGCAACCACCCACCTCCTTTTCCTCCCCGTAGCGCTCCCTATTCCGGCCATTTCTGAGAAATAGAACCAGCCTCTGCTTGGCCTGTTGTGTGTGGCTTCTGTCACTTAGCGTTGTGTTTCCAAGGCCCCGTGTTTTGGTGTGGATCGGTGCTTCGTTCCTTTATGTGGCTGAATGGCATTCCGTGGTGTGCATCCGTCCATCAGCTGATGGGCATTTGGGTTTTTCCACCTTTTGCCTGCCATGGAGACCGCTGCGAATGTTCGTGCACAGGCTTTTGTGTGGCCGCGTTTGCTTCTCTTGGGCCGGGCCTAGGGGTGGAACTGCTGTGTTTACAGTGACTCTGTGTCCAATCCGTTCTGGAATGCGTCTTGCTTTTCTATTCTGAATTGTCTAGCATTTAAAAATCTCCTCGTTTTACATGGAAACCTCTGATTCAGCTGGAATGCCTCTGGCTGTAGCGAGAGAGGTGAGGATCCAACCTTACCCTGCTCCCTCCGCGGTGCCCGGCGGCGTGGCTGCCAGCGTGCCCCGTCCCTCCCCCGCAGATCTGAGAAGCGCTCCATCGTCAGCTCGATTCTTGGGCTTATCTGGGCATCTCCAGGGCCCGGTTTGTGTCTTCCTCTGTGCCCGGGGCTACGCTGACAGTCGTCCTGCACCTAACTGTGGGTGGCCCTGCCTGGGACACCCCTCCTTGTGGAGCAGACTGACAAGTGCCTCAGGTGATTTCTCATGAGAACTTTGCCAAGGTGAGAACAAGAAAGGCCAAGGGAAGGGTCTGGCAGGTGCTAACTCGGTGTGAGGGGGCGGGTGGGGGCGGGAGGAGGGAGGGAGCCGTGTCCTGCAGTGTTGACTCGCCTCGGAGGGTCTCTTCGAGGGCAGCACCGGGCTTACGTGGGGTCTCATTCAGCCTTGGCGCCGGAAGCTCAGCCATGACACGATGTTTGCCTAGTGAGTGAACGGCTTCCACATCCACCCTGCGATGGGCGGCCACAGCTGCCATCACCTCAGCCTGATTCATCCCACTCCAGCATCACTCCCCAGCGCCCTGCCCTGCGTGCTGGGTACCCAGTGGCCCAGAGGAGCTGGAGGTAGTGTTCCCTGCCAGAACTGGGGGCTCCTCCAGAGGGGCAGGCCGGGCCACTGGCCCAGGGGTTTCTATGAGGGTGAGGATGCCCCAGCCCGCCTCACCCCTCTTCCCTCCATCCTCCCCTCCCTAACCAGAAGGCCTGCTGCAGCTGTCTTTGTCAAGGGCCCCGCCTCCCTTCCTCCACCCTGCACAGCCTCCACGTCTCAGCTTGGACATCCTTTCTCTGCGGCCCCCCACCTCCCACCCTGGGGTGGGGGCTCCTCGTGGGCCCCAGCTCCACCTTCCACTGTGGCTGCTTCAGGAGCAGCAGCTGCCTGGGGGGCCTGGGCCCTGTGCCCTTCAGGCCTGACAGTTGGCTGGAGGTGGGAGGGCCTGTTCGTGATAAGGGCAGGTGGGGGTGGGGTGGGAGGGTTTAGCCTGGGGTGAGGGAGCAAGGCACCCCCATCCACTCCACTCCACCCGCAAGCCCGGGACGGCGGGGCTCTGCGCTCACTGGATAGCGTGTGTCAAGTGATCCAATCACATTTTATTGGGGGGAGGTCAGGACCGGAAGGGATGGCAGCTACGAAGGGCCCCCGGCTTAGACAGCAGCAGATTTAGGCAGGACTCCGTGAAGGACTTCCAGAGCACAAGTGGTGCTGGATGGTGACTGCAGAGGCCGGGAGGTGTGGTCAGGCGACCCTGAGCGCCAGGCCTGGGGTGGGGCCGTGGGGCTGAGTGCCCAGGGTCCTGGAGGAGGGCGGCCGTCAGTATTGGTTGCAGAGGTCGGCTTGGCAGCAAGCGATGGACACGTAGAGGCCCAGGCCCAGGCCGTGGATATCGGGGCAGCCCCCGTGGCACGACTTGGTGACCAGAGGCAAGTCCCTGGGGTTGTTCAGGCCCCCTGAGCGGGCGGGAGAGAGCCCATGGCGCTCCCTGAGGCTCTGATTTGCCCAGACCCCGCCGCCCCATCTGCCACAGAGCTGAGGGTCAGATGCCCCAGCTGCATGAAGCATGCGGGCACTCCTGGGGCAGACGTGGTGTCCCTCGCTCATGCCCTTCCCTGGGCATGGGTGATGGACGCTGCCTCTATGCTTCTGACTTCCTGGGGGCCTGGATCAGGCTCCTCTGTCCCTCTCTGAGCACACATCTTCCCATCTGGGCAAGAAGGGCGTGGGCAGCCCACCGAGGTCCCCACTCACGGGTGGCAGTAGTAATGCAGTGGGTGGAGTCCCTGGGGCATCTGAACTCACAGGATCACCCTCCGAAGCCCTGGCACTGGTGACACCACATGGCTTGAGCTGCAGCTGTGGGCACGGGGACAGACAGGACACAAACGGGGCGCGGGAGGCAGGTGTGGACCACTTCTGCAGTGACGGCGCCCACTCAGCTCCACCCAGCACGCCATGTCCCTTCTCAGGGACCAGTCTCCCAACCCTGTGATTCGGCCCTCTCAGGAGCCAGGCCCCTGTCCCTCATCCTGGGGGGCCAGCTGTCCCTGCAGTTGGAACCAGCTGGTTGCATCCTTGCCCAGGAAGGAGCCTCAGGCAGGTGGGGCCAGGCAGTGTGATGTCCCAGGGGAGTGGGGGTGCAGCAGCCTGGGCTGTTTGGGGCCCTGGGTGGGGGCATGGGGGGAGGTGGAGGGGCCCTCAGACACGCTTTCTGCCCACTTTTGCCTCCAGGCACTGAGCGGGACACTTGAGACCCCTGGGACTGGATTCTGGTGGCTGAGATGATGGGGCCATTCCTGCCTCCACAGGGGGCCCAGGGCAAGGGCGACCGACCAGGACGTGGCAGCACCGAGCAGCAGCAGGGAGCGGAAGCTCTGCCTCGCTTTACCCGGGAGGACGGCGAGCTCGGGAGACACTAGTTCTTCCGCCAGCGCTGCTGTGGATCTGCCCAGCTGTCCTGATCTCTGCTTGGGACACCGCCCCACCCCTGAGGCCCGCCAGCTCTCCTGGGCACCCCTCGCAAGGGGCTTCCCTGCCTGCTCTCTGCCCCTCTTCGTCCCTGTCTCTGTCCTCTCCTCCCGGGTCTCCCTCCATTTCCCAGCCTTAAACGCCCTCCCTCCCTTCCTCCCTGTCCTCACCCCCGGTTCACACACCCAGGACTGGGTAAACAGAGTCCCTAATGCCTGCTGGCCCTGGGCCTGCTCCCTCTGCATAGAGCCTGCAGGGTGGCAGGGCTGATGGCGTGACCACAGGACGTGAGGGCTGCTTTGTTACAGATACCCGGCCCTGGCTTCCTCTCGAGCTGTGCCCAGGCAGCCCGGCCTCGGGACGCCCTGTCCCCTCTCTGCCGGGCTGCCCCCCGCCTCATGGTTGCCAAAGGTGGAGAAGGGCTGGAGTTGGCTGCAGTCAGCCCAGCTCCAAGCCCGGATTCCTGTCAGCATGGCTCTGCACACACCAGCACTGAGCTGACTCAGACCTCAGCGCACGCCAGGCCCTACCAGAGTCCTCCGGTCACTCCTGGGTCCTGAGGGTGGAATCCTCCACCGAGGCACCACGGAGAGGGTGACACAGATGGGAAGTTTCCACCATGGCTGGCACCTGCCATCAGCTTTGGTCCCTCTGCCAGCCCCAGAGAGCAAGCTGAGACCACACCTTCGAGCAAGAAAGGTGGTGACAGCTGCCTCCAAGCCCGCCCTGCCCCTTCCCACCAAAGTGGCTTGGAGCTCCCCTCGGCTGTCACATCCAACCTAGTGACAGCCAATAAGCCGGACATGCTCTGCTGGACACTGGCTGCCACAGGCCACAGCTGGCTGGGGTGAGGGGTGGCAGGGAAGACAGGCAGGAGGCTGGGGCACTGGAAGGAAGAGGTGAGGATACGTGTGCCAAGGGTGCCATGGAGACAACCAGCCCCTGCCTGCCCCCCTGCACACACCCACCCTCCCAACGCCTCCCTGGCTTCAAACTTGCTGCTCCTTCCGCCCTCTGAGCAAACAAGCCCTAGTGCAAATGCCACCTCCTCCAGGAAGGCCTCCTGGGTTTCCAGGGCAGAGTGAACAGCCCCAACTCTGACACACCCACCATGAGCTGCATGGTCCTGCCCCAGCTGGCATTAGTGTCCCTGTCGCGTGTGACTGTGCTCAGGGCTCCCTCCTCACCCCCACCCAAGCATGAGGGCCTCTGATGCAGGGTGGGGGGTTCTACCCACTCCTCAGTGCTCCCTCCCCTGCATGCAATGGGGCCCAGGAGAGGCTTGCAGGATGAATGAATTCCGGGAGTGGGGGTGTTCAGGCTGGGTTATCAAGAAAAATAATTCTGTCCCTTATCAGAGGGTTTTCATTTTCATCAATGAGATTCTGAGGGAGGCAGAGAAAATTTTAGCTTCAAACAGGAAAGGGTGCTCAATGGTGACAGTGGGGACAGGGACAGTGTTCAGACTGGTGCCTGACACACGGGGAGAGAGGGAGGGAGGGAGGGAGGGAGGGAGGGGATGTTGGGGGGAGAAGAGGAAGGAGGAAGAGAGGGAGGAGGAGAGGAAGGAAGGAAGGGAAGGAGTGAGAAGGAAGAGAGAGAGGAGCAGGGAAGCAGCGGGTGAGGGAAGGGGGCAGGAAAAACTGGAGGGAAAACGGGATGGTGGGATGGGCTCTGGGTGCAGCTGCATGGCTGGTGGCAGGTCTCTCCCACTGGGGACCCCTGTGCTGGCTCTGAAGCAGGCTGGCCCCTCAGGGAGATCGTACTGCCCATGGGTGGCAGAGAGCAGACAGCAAACAACGACTGGGGATGTGGGTGCCCCGAGAGAGGCTCCCCAGTCCTCCAGCTGGAAGAGCAGTGAGACAGCTTGGGACTTGCTCCTCGAGGGGCAGGTGGGATTTCAGCAGGGAGGGGCCTCTGGGTCCGAGCGGAGTCCATGGGCACTGGGCATCTAGGCAAAGGCTCCTGTGATGTGCCTCTCCCGGCCCTGGTGACCACATGACCACGTGTCCAGCCCTGATGGTGATAAAGCCTTTCTCCAGGTCATGCTGAGTCCCCAAGCTCCCCATGTGTGTCTGGGACCTTCAGCACAGAGCTGGTCTCCCCTCCTGACCCTGCGACAGTCCTCAGAGTCAGTGGCTCAGCCTCTCATAGGCCAGGAGGGCGCCCCTGGGGATGGAGACTGGAGGTATGTGAGACACCTGAGCCAGCACAGGGACTCACTGACACTCCACCGCCTGCTCATTCAGGGCCTGGGAGGAGCAGGCTGCAGAGGTCCTCCCACCCACAGCCAGGGAAGCAGAGGCTTGGCCCCTGGGGAGCTGGGCTGCCTGGGTTTCGAGGGGGTTGGTGGGAAGATCAAGGGACCAGCTGGTTTTGTTGAGGCCTCAGGGTGGGGGTGAAGATGCCCTGCCAGGAGAAAGTGCCCGGCCCTGCTGGGGAAGCCAAGGCCAGGTGTGCATGGCTGCATTTGAGGGGTCACCCCCTGGGTCCCCCAGGAAGGCCCTGGGCCAAGGGATCTGTAGCTGGGGGGACGGGGCCAGCCGTAGTGGACACAGGCACTGTGGGGGCGAGGGTTGGGGGGTGGGGAGTGGGTAAAATCGCCCAGGGAAGCAGGGGGCAGAGAAGAGGACTCAGGAGGAGGGGCTGAGGATGGGCGAGCAGAGGGACTTGGTTTTCCTGGGGGAGGGAGGAGGGAGTCCAGGGAAACCGGCCCCAGGAGACAAGCCAGCAGGAGGCCAGGCCCAGGAGGGCTGGAGGGGCACATTCAGAGTGCGTGAGCAAAGGTGCATGTGTGAGGGCGTCACTGGGACAGGAGAGGTCTCAGGAGAGGAAGGGAGGTTTGAGCCGACAGTCGCAGCCCAGGGCTGGGGGACAAGGATTGGGCTAGAGCGACAGGGGCCTGAGCAGGTGGACCAGCCCTGGACTCACCCAGCGGCAGGCTCAGGACGGCGGCCAGAAGGAGCCCCTGGTGCAGCTGCATGTTCTCCTGGTGAGGTGGGGCTCTGGGCACCCTGGCCGGCTGCTGGCACCCCGCCCTGGCCCTCACCCACACAACAGACTCTGCGGGTCTGAGTCACCCGGCAGCCAGGCTTAGCCAAGGAGCCGGGCTGGGGTCCAGGCAGTCTGGGGCCAAGCTGGCCCCAGAGCTTGCGAGTTAGGCCTCCGGGCTGGCCTGTGCAACCTCATGAGCCACCTTTCCTTGTCCATAAGTAGGGATAACCCTGGGTGACGGGATGGAGGATCCCATAAAACAGCCTGGCACCAGGCAGACGACCGCCACAGGCCGGTCTCCCTCAGCTGCTGGGAAGGAGGGTCTGGCACCAGCCACCAGCCCACCCCTTCCTCCTCAAAATGCACCTGAGGCTCCGGGCCGGGTGGAAGCCAGAGACCCTCACCTGTCTCCCACCCTAGAGTGAGCTGGATGACAAGACCTCCTCCAGAGAGGCCAGAACTTTCCCACCTCATCCCTCCCAGGGCTGGGAGAGCAGAGGGAGCATGGTGTGAGCAGCCTCTCCGTCTTCTGTACAAGCAGTCATGGCCATTGTCACACTGACTAATGCCCCAGGATCTATGCACAGGAGTTGGGGGGGTGGGGGCAGAAGGGCTCTTGGTAATAAAAGGGGCCCCAAGGATAAAGTAAGAGCCCAGAAGGGACACCCTGGACAGCAGGAGCCATTGACGGTTCCTCCAAAAGCTGGTGAGGGGTTGGGGCCCCGAAGGGCCCGTCTGTAGCGAGTCAGCCCCGACAACCAGGAGCCTCTGTGTGTCTCTCGGGCTGCCCACATGGCTTCCGTCCACCCTTCTGTCTGGGGGGCTCCTTAGGGCTGGGAGGGGGGCCCACAAGGAAGGAGATGCCGAAAGAAGGGTGGGCAGGTGCAAACCCTCCATCCCGGGGAGTGGAGAAGCTGGGGTCAGGAACTAGGTAGCCAGAGAGGTCAGAGATGGTGGGGTGGGGTCCTGGGGTCCCTCCTCCCTTACCCAGCACCCCCAGCCTTCCTCAGGGGCTTGTCTGCCCCTAGACGGCATGGGGGCTCAGCCTCTCTCCCAGGGAACTGGGGGCAATATTCGGCAAGCCTCAGGAGCCCAGCCTGTCTCCCTCCCAGGCTCGGCTCTGAAGATAGGCCAGGCCTGGAGGAGGCAAGAAAAGCCCGGGGCCTGGACTGGGTGGGGTACACAGGAGAGCAGCTGCGTGGAGGCCAGAGGGCCCCCTCAGCCAGGCTGGAAAGGCGAGGCCTGAGCTCAGGCCGAGGCAGTGGGGCTGGAGCGAGACATCGAGGATCTGTTCATTTATTCACTGCTCGGGGAGACGCCGGCTGGACCTCTCCCGGGTGTTGCGTACACGGCGGGCCAAGGGGAGAGTGGCCTGAGGGTGGAAGTCCGTGTCCCGGTTGCTAGGGTTAGGGTCGGGGCTAGGGTTAGGGTTGGGGCTAGGGTTAGGGTCAGGGCTAGCACTAGCAGCAGGGCACGGCCCTGGGAAGTGCCTGGACCCCAGGACATAAGACAGGAGGGAGAGGCGCCATCGTTCAGCCGACACCTATGCCCACCAGAGCAGTGGAACCCAGCACCCGCAGAAAAGCCTGGCATGTCCAACGTGGGGGCCTCTGCTTCTTCTGACCGTTTTCAGAGTTTTAGAATTTTGAACCTGATCACCTTCATGAGAGAAGGCGAATCAGACGCTACCTGGGGGAGGAGGCGGCAGCCGGCCTGGCCCCACTTCCCCGGGACCCCCACCTGGAGGAAGCCTGCCCAGGGCCGCAGCCCCGCCCCCACAGACCCCAGGCCAGACCAGGGCTCCTGCTGGAGCTGGTTTCCTTGCCCTTGCTGACCCGGCCACGTCCCCAGGTCCCACCCCAGGACACCGCCTGCAGCTGTCGCTTCTTCTTAGTGGCTGATTCCAGTTCCCAGGAGAAGGTATAACATCCAGGGAGCCAGAGCCGCCCAAGCAGCCACTCCGGAGCTGCTCGGGAACTTCTGGGATGCACAGACAGCAGCACAGATAGCCCTGGGCATGGAACCCATCAAGGGGCCCTCGGTTCTGCCGGCGAGATACCCGAAGTGGGAACTGGGCCCCCGGGGTGGCGGGCGCTGTTCCCTCTACTCCCACTTAGCCCGGCACCCACAGGCAGCGCCGAGGCTTACCCTACGACCCAGGGCTTCTCAAACCTCCCGTTCCGCGTTGCTCCTTCTAAGCTTTCCATTTTGCAAACTCACCTACCCCTTCCCAGGCTTGGGGGTCCAAGGAACCCCAGCTGGTGGGAGAAGCGGCTGCGCCATGGTGCCTGGGTGGTGCTCCTGGGGGCAGCTGTTTCACCTCCCTGTGCCTCAGTTTCCTCCCCTTCAAGGGAGCAGGATAATGGCTCCCATCTCGCAGGGCTTCTGGACAGTGCTCGGAGCCACAGTGCAGTGGGGAGCCCGCGTCCGCCGCCACCTTGATGGCTACAGCGGGACCAGTGTTCTTGTGCGGTTCCCGCTGGCGCTGCTGCCCGGACCCTGCTGCACACCGTGCACTTCCCACCAGCGGGCCTGGCCAGCATTCGCCGAGTGCCTCCTGTGTGCTCTGTGCCAGGTGCCCAGCGCAGGCCAGCCACGCAGAACGGTCTGTGGGGCTGGGGACAGTGCTGTCAGTGTGGAGCTGGGGCAGGTCAGGGTGGGGTAACGGTGGACAGATGGAGGCAGGAGGCAGGGGTGAGAAGCTGCCCACCCCACCCCTCAACACCACGGCACTCGAAGCTCCTACAGCTCCTTGTTCTCAGCTGCCGCTGAGCCCCGGGTGGCCAGGCCCCCTCCCCATCACCCCACTGAGCCATGAGACAGGGAGGACCTGATCGGGGAGCCCCTCCCAGCCCTGGCCCAGGAAGTCACCCGACTAGTGGAGTGGCTTGCGTGTGGTGCAGTGACTGCTTCCAGGCCTCCCACGGACAGGGAGCCTTTGGGGCTGGAGGGCCCAAAGCCACTTCCCTCCCAGCAAACATCACAAGGCCTTGCCGGCTGCAGCTGAGAGGCCTCAGGAGACACATGGTACCCTCGCAGCCGCCCCAGGCCAGGCCTGCTCTGGGGGTAGGGGCGAGGGCTCTTGGCCTGTGTGACGCCCATCTTCCCTCTGGGGAGTCACATTCTTCCCATTCCAGGCCCGTTCCCACACTGCCCTCCTCCAAGAGGAACCAGGTGTCTCGGCAACCAAGACTCTGCCCCCTCCCGTCCTCGTGTCCTCAGGGCCGACAATCAGCCCCAGCCCCAGGAGCAGAATGCAGGCCTGCATGCAGACTGGCTGTAAGGAGACCCCTGGGGTGCACACTCTCATCCCCCACCCCCGGGGTCCCACATCAAAGCTCTCAAGATGCAATTTCCAGCAGGGGCTCCCCTGACCAGGGCCACACTTTGGGGCAGAGGCAGTCTTACTGCATGGACCTCTGTTTCCATCCTGCCCATGCAGGACGGCTTGAAGTGCTTGGAGGGCTCCTCCGAGGGCACCAGAGCCGGGGGCACTGGTTGCGGGGGGTGGGCCTCGGGTGCAGCGTGACTGATGGCACTAAAAGGTCTCATGCCCCCACTGGCCCCATTCCCTGGGAGTCTCTGGGAGTCCCCACTCCCAGCTGGGGCTTCCGCCCCGCCCTCTCTGCCAAAGCAGTCCCAGGTACAAGGCGCTGGGGCACCCACTCACTGACGCAGTCCCGCTGTGGGGAGGGGCTGGGTCTCCGCCCTCCCCACTCCCGCCCTCTCGTGGCCACAAGAGGGCGGCGCACTCCCACCTCCCCACGCCCTCGCCTGCCCCACGCTGCTCCCGACCCCGGGCCCATGGGTGCAGCCCCCAGCCCTGTGCCACCAGGCCCTGCGGTGGTTGGGGACCAGGCCTCAGCAGGCCACCGGCCGTGCCCTGCCCCTTTCCCTCCCTGCCCGGAATAGCGCTGGCCTGGGCAACGATCAGGACACACCAAATATAGCACAGCCCAGCTCCTGCCAGCCTCAGGCCCGGCGCCCTCCCTGTGAGGGGGTAGGAAAGGTCAAGGGCTGTGGCTGAGCGAGAGGACACAGACCCCCTTACCAGACCCGGAAAAGCCTCTGCAGCTTCGGAGGTCTTGGGGGCCTGCTGAGGCAGAGCCGCCCCCTCCCCTGTGAGGGGTGGCTCCCAGGCGGCCTGGCAGCCTTCCTAGCACGGGGACGGTGCCCAAGGCCTTCCTCTCACAGCCGGATCCCATACCCGCCCGGCAGCTCCTGGCCCTACGAGGAAGCATGGCAGCCGTCCTCGGCCTGGAAGAGCTCTTCCTCCTGAGTCCCCCCCAAGTTCCTCGTCTTCCCCTGCCCCAGCACAGCCTGGGCAGGCAGAGGCAGGGGCCTTCCCGGAAGGTGGGCTTGGTCACAGCACCCATCTGCTCAGTGCTCCTCACCTGACTGGACCTCTCCCCATAAACAGCACTGCACCAGAAGCCCCCAGCCCTGGACAGGCGAGGGGCTGAGCCCACCAAGGCCAGATACTTTTGGGACCCCACACATTAGCCTTTAGGAAACCAAAGGTCAAGGCCTCGAAGTGAGGTCGCGTGGTGGTTGGGGGAGAGGTGGCTGGGGTGAGGCGTCCTCTTGCCCACAGGCCCAGGCCCTGGGCATGGCTGAAGAGGTCTCAGGGAGGGCGGAGAGTGAGGCGGGGCAAGTGGGGTGAGAGGGTGCAGCGGTGTCTCCCGAGAGCTTTGTTTTTGACTGGGTCTGCCTGGGGGGCTTTAGAGCAGACCCCAGAGGGTGGCCAGGAGGATGGGGGCCAGGGCCAGTATCGCTGGGGCAGCAAAGCCGGCGCCGTTACAGAGGTCGTATTGGCAGCAAGACGTGGTGGACGCGTGCTTGGAGTAGCCATCGTACACGGTCTCGAAGCAGCTGGGTACGCAGGACTTGCTCACCTTCATCCTGGTGGGGGTGTAGTCTGCAGGGGGGTGGGTCGGTGAGCCAGCTCCCCATAGAGGGCCGGGGCACAGCCGGCCCCACCCCAGCATGAAAGGCCATGAGGGGAGGGCCCTCAGCTTGGAGCTTCACGACAGGATCCGGGGACAGGCCTCCTTCCTCAGGACCCCTACATGCTCAGGGGCAGGGCAGAACCTCCCCCTCATGCTCCCCAGGCAGGGCCACGCAGGGCCCCCAGACTCACAGGTGCGCGTGGTCATGCAGTAGGCAACCATAGCCGGGCAGCGCATGGGGTTGAAGCAGTTGTCTCCGTTGTAGGCACACACGTGGCAGTCTAGGGCCTGGGCTGGGCCAGCAGATGGGCGGGAAGGGAATGGGGGTCACAGAACAGAAGAGTTCCCTCCTCCAGCCACCAGACCCCAGCCCATCGCCTTCCCCAGGGCAGGGGCTGGAAGGAGGGTGGTCGCTGGGAATTCTGGCCTCTTTCCCTACTTTCAGCCCACCTGCCCTCAACACGGGCCTGTCCATCCCCCTGTCCTTTGTCCGTCTTACCCAGAGGTAGGCCCATGAGGGCCACCAGGAACAGGGTGAGCAGGCGCATCATGGCTGCAGGGAGGAGGTGGACAGCAGACAGCCCTGGATCCAACTCAGGGTGGTGTGCGGAGGACGTGGGGCTAGGCCTGTCTCCCACAGCTGCCGGTCTAGCGGGAGTGCTGCAGCCCTGCACAGCGGGGGGCAAAGACAGGTGGTCACTGCTGGGCCCTGAAGGACCCATGTGAGCCTGGGCAGGGATGAGGGTGGGCAGAGGAGCCACCCAACTCAGTGGGTGTCAGGGAAGGTTTCCCAGAGGAGGAGACACTTGGGATGGAACAAGAGGGGAGAAGAGGTCAGGTCATTCCAATCAGAGATCAGCAGCTGCAAAAGCTCAAAACAGCCTGTAGCGCTGGACAGGGGAGGGATGGGAGGAGGATGAGGGGCAGTGCCAGAGAAGGAGTGGGGGTGGGCAGTGCTAAGGGGAGGCAGAGGGGCCTTAAATAACAGCCCCACACAAGGACTTTACCCAGGGGATGGTTGCTGCAGAGGTCCTATGGGAGCTGGTCCTCGCCCCCATCCCTCAAAGGGCCCTGGGGATGCATGACTGGCCACGGCAGGACTGGGCCTGAGGCCTGGGTCTCTTCTTGTTTCCCTCCCCTCTGCTCCGGGGGTGTCCCTACTTGGTGCCCCTTCTTCCAGGAAGACCTCCAGAGCCCTGGTTAGGGTTGTCCGAGTCCTCCGCCACTGCAGAATCTCCCCAGAAGAGATGAGCAGTGCCCAGCTTGTGGGGAATGCATTTTCAGCGCCCCCCGGGAGGGCACTTGGGCCAGACCGGAAGAAGCAGGCTGGGTCTGGTGTTCGGAATGGGGATGCCTCCTCTCTGGAAAGAGGTTTACAGCGGGGAGGTGGGGGTTGGATTATGACTCCCCGCCCCCCACCGGGATACTCAGCCATCAATCCCCGTCCTGGGAGACTAAATTAGACTTATCCCGTCCTGAAAACAGCAAATCTGTTTTTCATGACACATTTGCCAGGCCAACCCCAGGATGCCAAAGGCCAGAGTCCGGCGAGGCCTGCGGCTCGGAGCTTCCGCCCTCTCTCATAGAGCCCCGCCCCAAAGACTGCGGTCCCGGGTCGAGGGGAGGGCTCCGGGCGCGAGCAGAGCTATTAGGGTGACCTCACCTGTGACCTTCACCACCTTGAGGCACCGCCGCGCCTGGGAGTCCCCGCGGCCGCTAGCCAGTAGGTGCCTCCCTCGGTGAGATTGAACGCGCGTCTGTATGCCCCGCAGCACCCGTGCCGCATCGCCAGATACCCACCGCAGGCCCAGCCCCAGTCCCGCCCCCGGAACGGCCCGCCCAGCGAGAGCTCCCCACAGGCCCCGCCACGGCCCCGCCCCGGCCCCGCCTCCTGGGCTACCCACCAAGCCGAGCTCGCTGTAGGCCCCGCCCCCGCCCCGCCCCCGCCCCGCCCCCGCCCCGCCCCCGGACTGCCGGCTCGCAGGGCGAGCGCTGAGACCCGGACGCCAGTCCAGGCACCTGGATCTCAGACACAGAGGCCGTCACGCAGTGACTCCCTGGCGACCCTCAGACCCACGTGTCCCGCCGGGACACTGCGCAGACCATCTTCACCGCTGGCCCACGCCCCACCCTGTCGTCCCCGCCCCGCGCTCCTCCAGCGCAGTCCTAGCAGCTCCGGAGCAGGCGCCCTTCGGCCCGCGGGGTCCCTGGCGCCGCCGCCTCGCTGCTCCTGGCCTCCGCCCGCTCAGCCTCCGCGCTGGTCCCCCCTAGCAAAGCTGGAAGGCAGGCCTGGAAGGCAGCCCCGTGCTCCGGGGTCCTCTCGCTATCATAATGTTAATGTTAATAATTATCTTTACATTAAATACTTACGTTGTTGGTTCTGTTTTGGCAAAATGTAATAGAATTTCATGATCCTAAAGCTTTCATTTTTTTCCAATGTGAGAAAGAAAATAAAACATTTTCTTTTCTCATTTTTTACTTTAAAACATTTTAGCGGGCCTGAGGTGCAGAATACCCCATGTCTGCTGGGCAAGCGGGCTCTGGTTCCGGGAAACCCCTGGGTCCTGACACACTAGGCCAGTTGGTAGGTAGTTCTGTGTGCCGAGAGGTAATGCGCGCCCTAGCGTGCCAGGAGCCGGCAGAGGGCAGAGAATAAAACCAGCAGACGTTCCAGAATATTCCCACCAGAATATTCCCACCCCATGGAGCTCACACTCTGGTGGGAAAAGAGGCCTAAAATGAACGCATAGGTCAGAACCGGAGTGTGTCGCCGGCTTCAGCCTCGGACCGCTATGAATTAACCCTCCCGCCTTAACTAAATACGAGGCCAAATACACAAAACAACGCGTTTTTAGCCATGACTCCACAGTGGACGGGCAGCACAGGGCAGTGATCCCTGAAAGAAGCAACACAGATGCAGTGAGCTGCAGGATGGGGGCAGGGAGGGGCCTACAGAGAGCCCAGGGCCTCCGGGTGAGCAGAGTGGAGCATCCTGGCAGGGCGGCTGAAGTCGCAGGGCAGGAGGCTGGAGACGAAAGAGCAGCGGACAGGGGAGGAGGGAGAGGCCCAGAGGCTTCCCTGAGTCCTTAGCCCAGGACAAATTACGGCAGCATTTGAGGAACCGCCCCCCAAACAGGGAAGGAGCCTTAAACAATTCCCAGGCTCACCCTGGTGGGAAGCGTGCTCCTGGGTGCAGGGGGAGGAGAAGCCCGTCATGCACCCGCCATCCAGCTGTGGACTCAGAAGGGAACCACCTCAAAGGCCAGTCAGATCAGCCCCAGGCTAAAGACCACGTTCAGCCCAACCAGCAAAGCATCAATGCATGCCTTGAAAGGATCTTCCAAGTAACTTAATTGCATCCAAGAGAAAAACCTTAAAATTATTTAAAAGAAGGCTGGGCGCGGTGGCTCACGCCTGTAATCCCAGAACTTTGGGAGGCTGAGACCGGCAGATCACCTGAGATTGGGAGTTTGAGACTAGCCTGATCAACATGGAGAACCCCCATCTCCACTAAAAATACAAAAAATTAGCCCAGCATGGTGACGCATGCCTGTAATCCCAGCTACTTGGGAGGCTGAAGCAGGAGAATTGCTTGAACCTGGGAGGTGGAAGTTGCGGTGAGCGGAGGTCACGCCATTGCATTCCAGCACTCCAGCCTGGGCAACAAGAGTGAAACTCCATCTTTATTTAAAAGAATACAAAGACAGTCCCACTCCCATCAATACAAAATTCATTCAATAAAATGTCTGACATCAAATGCACGTCACCAGGCATGCAAAGAAACAGGAAAATGTGAGCCACATGGGAAGAAAACATCGGTCACACAGATGAAGTCTTAGTAGGCAAGCGTGTTAACACAGATTTGTAAGTGTATTTCGTGTGTTTGAAAAGCATGAACATATATGATGGGGGCATAGCAGTTTTAAAAGACACAAATCAAACTTCTAAAAATGAGAACTAGGTTTAAGGTGAAAAATGCACAGTGTGGGATGAACAACAGATTACAGACGGCAGATGAGTGAATGGAAGCGCAGCATTAGAAACTGCTAAGAAGGAATCACAGGGCCGGGGGCGCTGGCTCGTGCCTGGAATCCCAGCACTTCGGGAGGCCGAGGTGGGCAGATCACATGATGTCAGGAGTTCGAGACCAGCTTAGGCAACATGATGAAACCCCATCTCTACTAAAAATACAAAAATTAGCCAGGTGGGGTGGCACATGCCTGTAATCCCAGCTACTTGGGAGGCTGAGGCAGGAGCCTCAGTAGGTGGAGGTTTCAGTGAGTCGAGATCACGCCACTGCACTCCAGCCTGGGTGACAGAGCAAGACTGTCTCATATATATATATATATATATATACACACACATACACACACACACACACATACATACACATACATACACACACACATATATATTTACACACACAATAAAATAAAATAAAAATATAAAGGAATCACAGAAGAAAAGCCAAGACTCCAGTGTGAACAGAGCACGCGGGAGCTGTGGGCCGCTCTCTTGTGGGTAACACGCCCACAGGCACCGAGGAAGGAGAACTGTGCAGACCCCAGGCACAACTAGTGCCTGAAGAAGAACTCACTGCTTACTGTATCTAGTTTATATATATAATCATGCTTAGTCCCATATAATCTTTCTATATAATCATGTAATAACTTACTGTTTACTATATCTAGCTTATATGTGAAATAATCATGCTTAGTTCCATATACTCTTTCTATATAATCATGTAATGACTTACAGTTTACTGTATCTAGCTTATATGTATAATCATGCTTAGTTCCATATAATCTTTCTATATAATCATGTAATAACTCACTGTTTACTATATCTAGCTTATATAAATAAAATCATGCTTAGTCCCATATAATGTTTCTATGTAATCATGTAATAACTTACAGTTTACTATATCTAGCTTATATGTATAATCATGCTTAGTTCCATATAATCTTTCTATATAATCATATAGATATTCTAGTCGGAGCTGTACTGACACATTTAGTGCTGATTTATAGAATCCTTCCATATGACCATATAGCAGGTTTTAGTAGGAGGAATCCCTAGAGCAGTCACAGAACAAGCAGTACATGGGAAAACAGCCAGACCAGGACGAGAACCAAAGACCCAGGCGATGGCGTCCCTGCCTGAAAGGGCACACGCTGTATGGCAGGCTTGGAGCAGGAGCCTCTCCTCCTGATAAAGGAGTTGTAGCACCTTGCATCCAGTTCCTGTGGGAAGTCGGCCTCAGGCCTGAGATCCTGGAAGTAACCGAGGGAGAAGAACCCCTCTGGTGTGACCAGTCACGGTGGCTGTACACCCTGTCAGTCTTTTCTCACTTCTATGCTGGCTCAAATCATCCTCCCATAAATATCTTAAGAGAAGAGCACACGTCTGTCAGCTCCCACTGCATTAAGCTTACAGTATCCTTCTATTAGAAATCCTTTGAAGTCTCCAGCCCCCAGATAAGAATTGTTGCGCACGACACCTGTTGCACACAGCCCACCTCCTTGCCTCGGTGACCTAATGGGGGTGGACCCCTTTTCTGTACACGACCCTCTACTACTGTGCACGGCACGGACCCCTACTGCGCACGGCCCACCTCTCTGCCCAGGTGACATAATGGGGTGGCCCCCTTGCTTGTGACTCACATGATTACGTATGCCCTATCACTAAGCCTATAGATGATGACCTCACTCACGACCTTGCCCCCTACTTGTACCTAATAAATACAGATGCTTCTGAGCATTCAGGGCCTCGTCTGTCTCCACTCATAGGTGGCATGGCCCCCCGAGTCCAGCTGCTCTTCACCAGATCTTCAGTGTCCTATCTCTTTACTTCTTGGATCCTGCACCTCAGCACAGCATAAGGGACACCCCACGACCCTGTGGGGCCAACAGCCCTACACTCTCTGTGTGCCATTAGGGTCACAGAAGAGAGGAAGAAGGGACAGGAACAGATATGCAGGAAACAGTTGCTAAGATGTTTTCAAATTCGCCGCAAAGTGTAAACCTGCAGAAGCCAGGGATTCAGTGAACTGCTAAGTGTAGAAATACGAAGAATGCTGCATCAGAGTCATCATCCGATTGCTTTGCACTAATGACAGACAAAAAAATTAGAAACAGACATTATGTACAGAATATTCTTGTCAGTAGCAATCCCAGCCGGGACGGTGAAGCAGCGTTCAAAATACAAAACAAACAGAAATCGCACCTGTCAATTGGAAATTAAATGCCCAGCATAAACGAAGGTGAATCAAAGACTTTTTCAGATGTGTAAAGGCAGAAGAGGTGCAGCACCGGCAGATGTGCACTGGAAGAAATGTGAAGGCAGCGGCTCCCAGCCTTTTTGGCACCGGGGACTCATCTCGTGGAAGACGATTTTTCCCGGGACCGGAGGCAGGGGGATGGTTTTGGGATGATTCAAGCACGTTCCATTTACTGTGCATTTTATATTTATTATTATTACATTGTAATACATATTGGAACAATTGTACAACTCACCAACATGCAAGTTCGGTGGGGGCCCTGAGCTTGCTTTCCTGCAACTAGACGGCCCCACGGGGTGTGATGGGAGCCAGTGACAGATCACCAGGCATTAGCTTCTCATGAGGAGCATGCAACCTCGATCCCCCACATCTGCGGTTCTCAATAGGGTTTGCTCACCTGTGAGAATCTAATGCCGTAAATACAGCTGACGCTTCCCTCGCCCACCCGCCCGCCAGCCGCTCACCTCCTGCTGCGGGGCCGGTTCCCAACCTGTCTTTGACCAAGGGGTTGGGGACCTTTGTGTTAAAGGAAGTCGTTCAGGCGACGTGTGGATCCACATAAAGGACTAAATGATACCAGAAATAGGAAATAGAAGGCGGTTTTTTCTTTGAATCACGTTAAAAGGTGACTACCTAAAGCAAAAATAATAACAATGTGTTAAGGAATTTCCAGCAAGTGTAGAAGTAAATTACGTGATGATAGTAGTGCAGGCTGAGCACCGTGGTTCGCGCCTGTGATCCCAGAACTTTGGGGGGCGAAGGCAGGTGGATCGCTCGAGCCCAGGAGTTCAAGACCAACCTTGACTGGGCGACGTAGAAAGACCTTGTCTCTACAAAAAATACAAACAAATTAGTGGGCGTGGTGGTACACACCTGTGTGGTTGCACCCAGGAGATAGGTGAGAATTCCTTGAGCCCAGGAGATGAACATTGCAGTGAGCTGTGATCACACTACTGCACTGAAGCCTGGGCCTATCACCAGATAGATGTTAGCGTAGTATATCTTAAATAAATAAAATAAATAAGTAAATAAAAGTATTAGTGCAAATTGACCAGGAGACAGACAATGGAGTTGACTGTTGTAGATTTATTCTACTCTATGTGAAATGGTCTACTATTTCTTGAAAGTAGACTAGTAAGTCAAAGGTGTATGCTAAGACAATAAAGTGTCACTAAAAAATGACAAAGAAAAAAAGCAAAAATCAAAGAGCTCTAGTTAATAAATCAACGAAGATGATGGAATAGAATCATTTAAAAAAACACATGTTGCTGGGCGCGGTGACTCACGCCTATAATCCCAGCACTTTGGGAGGCCGAGGCAGCTGGGTCACCTGAGATCAGGAGTTCGAGCCTGGCCAACATGGTGAAACCCTGTCTCTAAAAAAAAAAATGTTACAGAGACTACAGAAGAGGAGAAAGGAAAAAATAATGAGGCAAATAGCAAGATGATATATATTTAAACCCAGCCACAGCAAAAATAACACTATGTAATCTAAACACTTCAATTAGCTGAGTGGGCGTGGCTCACACCTGTAATTCCAGCAGTTTGAAAGGCCAAGGCAGGTGGATCACTCGAAGTCAGGAGACTGAGACAAGCCTGGCCAACATAGTGAAACCTCCCTCTCTACTAAAAACCACAAAATTAGCTGGGCATGGTGGTGAGTGCCTATAATCCCAGTTACTTGGGAGGCTGAGGCAGGAGAATCGATTGAACATGGGAGATGGAGGTTGCAGTGAGTTGAGATGACGCCACTGCACTCCAGCCTGGGTGACAGAGTGAAACTCTATCTCAAAAACAAACAAACAAAAACACCTCAAAAACAGAGATTGTCAGATTGGATAGAAAGAGAAACAGCCAAGTATATGCTCTCATCAGGAAACTCACCAGACTTACACAAACACAAATAAGATAGAAGTAAAAAGATGGAGAAAGATATACTATGCTAACATCAATTAAAAGAAAACGGGAGTGACTACATCAATATCAAAGTAGGTTTAAAGCAGAGACTATAATCAGAAATAAAGAGGGAAATTAGTGGCCAGGTGTGGTGGCTCTCACCTGTAATCCCAGCACTTTGGGAGGCTGAGGTGGGAGGATTGCTTGACACCAGGAGTTTGAGACCAGCCTGGGCAAAACAGCACAATATTATCTCTACCAGAAAGAAAAAGTTAAAAAAAGAGGGACATTACCAAATGGTAAATTGATCAGTTCATGAGGAGGTCTTAGCAATCCTAAATATGTACGCACCTAGCAATGAAGCTTCAAAATACACAAAGCAAACAAGACATCTGATAGAATTGAAAGGCAGAAAAGAAAATCCACAATAACAGAGACTTCAATTTCAAATTGTTGAAAGATTTCCTCTTTCAACAACTGATAAAAATAGACAAAAAACCTGTGAGGATGAAGACAGCATCACCAGTCAACAAGACCAACTTGATATTTATAGGACACTCCACCGCACAGAAGGGAACACACCTTTATTTACCAAGAATGTCCACCAAGACAGACTGTATTCTGGGCCATAAAGCAAATCTCAGTAAATTTACAAGGATTAAAATCATACAAATTATTTGCTTGGACTACAGTGGAGCTAAATTAGAAATCAGTAACAGAACTCTATCTACAAAATCATCAAATATTTAAAAGCTGAGTAACAACACATTTCTAATCAACCTATAGGTCAAAGGAGAAACCAGAAAGGAAAGCGGAAAACGTTTCCAACTGAACGAAAATGCAGACACAATTCATCAAAGTCAAGGGATGCAGCTGAAGTGGCCCTGGAGGGGAAGTTCCCACTAATGCGTCCTTTAGAAAAAAAACAGAACTGAAACTTCTTTTAGAAGAGAAGGAAGTTCTCCAAAAAAGCACCTAAACTTTCACCCTCAGAAACTAGAACAAAGAGAGCAACTCAAACCCAAGGTAAGCAAAATAAAGAAAATAGCAAAAATAAGAGAAAAAAAAAGTGAGGTCGAAAAAGAAAACAGAGAAAAATCAATGAGAGCAGTGTTTGAGACTGCCCCTCCGGGAGGAAGACCTCAGCAACCCCTCCCCAGTCCAGCTTGTCCATGGCAAGACCAGAAAGAGGACCTCTTGCAAACCAAAGCTAGCTCTCTGTGGGATCTGGCTGCCCAGGCTGGGTGTTAAGGGAGGCTTCTGGGCCCCCCTGACCTGGCTGAATAGTGCTCCTTCCTTTCTGGTGGAAGCTGAGGCCTGACTGGACGATGAGGAGAGCAGGTGGAGCTCTTGTCAGAGAACCTGGTCAGAGCTCTCCCTGAGAGCTGCCCTCTGTCTGGACACTGTGCTTAGTCTGACTGTTTTTAGCATTTCCACTTTTAAGACATAGAGAAAATTTCATCCTGGTGATGGGCCAGGAGAGTCAGCCCTGCACCTCCTGACAGGGTCAGTGCCCCACCCCTGGGTGCTGGCTGAACATCAGTGGCTGTGCCTTGGGGCCCCACCCCTCAGTCCTGTGCCCAAGACATCTCCCTGCGGGTCCTGGGCTTGGGCTCTGGCAGAGGGAGCTCCTCCTTCAGTGGCTCTTGGGAGGAGGGGCTGGGGCTGTCGGCCCACTCTGGCCGGCCACGCTGCCCTCACCTACAGGGTTGTAGGCCCTGTTCGGGGCTGTGGCCTGACAGGGTGGCTGGGCCTGGGACTGGGGTCAAGTTGTGTCCAGGACATTTGAGGAGCTGTCCAGCAGAGTCACAGAGAAGCAGCCTGGGGGTCGGGAGACTCAGCTAGGGACCCTTGGAGGTGCAGGGCAGAGGGCAGTGAAGGGCCAGGAGCTGTGGCTGTCCTTGGGCTTTGTCTGGAGTCCTGCCAGCCCCCAGTCCCACGGCAGCCACACTGGCAGCCTGGCCCTCTCTGGATCCTGTGGGTTGGCTCCCACTTCTGGGCCTTTGCCCAGGGTCCACACACAGCCTTGCCCATTGTAGTGGGGAGATCCCATCAGCTCTGAGGCGGAGCAAAAGGCCTCAGCCTATTTCCATATACATAATGAAGAAAGTAATTACAAATATAAACATAGTAGTTATTAGTTATTCATGTGTGATCTTAGTTATTCATGTGTGATCTTAGTTATTCATGGGTGATCTTATTCATGTGTGATCTTAGTTATTCAAGTGTGATCTTAGTTATTCATGTGTGATCTTAGTTATTCATGTGTGATCTTAGTTATTCATGGGTGATCTTAGTTATTCATGGGTGATCTTAGTTATTCATAGGTGATCTTATTGATGTGTGATCTTAGTTATTCAAGTGTGATCTTAGTTATTCATGTGTGATCTTAGTTATTCATGGGTGATCTGTTATTCATGTGTGATCTTAGTTATTCATGGGTGAGCTTAGTTATTCATATGTGATCTTAGTTATTCATATGTGATCTTAGTTATTCATGTGTGATCTTATTCATGCGTGATCTTAGTTATTCATGGGTGATCTTAGTTATTCATGGGTGATCTTAGTTATTTATTTGTGATCTTAGTTATTCATAGGTGTCTTAGTTATTCAAGTGTGATTTTAGTTATTCATGTGTGATCTTAGTTATTCATGTGTGATCTTAGTTATTCATAGGTGATCTTAGTTTTTCATGTGTGATCTTAGTTATTCATAGGTGATCTTAGTTTTTCATGTGTGATCTTAGTTATTCATAGGTGATCTTAGTTATTCATGGGTGATCTTAGTTATTCATGTGTGATCTTAGTTATTCATGGGTGATCTTAGTTATTCATGGGTGATCTTAGTTATTCATAGCTGATCTTAGTTATTCATGGGTGATCTTATTCATGTGTGATCTTAGTTATTCAAGTGTGATCTTAGTTATTCATGTGTGATCTTAGTTATTCATAGGTGATCTTAGTTATTCATATGTGATCTTAGTTATTCCTGTGTGATCTTATTCATGTGTGATCTTAGTTATTCATATGTGATAGTTATTCATGTGTGATGTTAGTTATTCATGTGTGATCTTAGTTATTCATAGGTGATCTTAGTTATTCATATGTGATCTTAGTTATTCCTGTGTGATCTTATTCATGTGTGATCTTAGTTATTCATATGTGATAGTTATTCATGTGTGATCTTAGTTATTCATGGGTGATCTTAGTTATTCATGTGTGATCTTAGTTATTCATAGGTGATCTTAGTTATTCATATGTGATCTTAGTTATTCCTGTGTGATCTTATTCATGTGTGATCTTAGTTATTCATATGTGATAGTTATTCATGGGTGATCTTAGTTATTCATGGGTGATCTTAGTTATTCATGTGTGATCTTAGTTATTCATGTGTGATCTTAGTTATTCAAGTGTGATCTTAGTTATTCATGTGTGATCTTAGTTATTCATGTGTGATCTTAGTTATTCATAGGTGATCTTAGTTTTTCATGTGTGATCTTAATTATTCATAGGTGATCTTAATTCCTTTACTAATGCCTCTCAGGTCAGAAGTGTGAACCTGGGGTGACATTGTGAAATGAATGACACTAAGGCAAGCTGCTCTAAGCCCTCTGTCACGCCCGCATAAGGGCTGCTGGAGGGTGCCCCGGCTGTGCGGCAGTGCCAGCGCTGGGAAAGCCCCACTGTTTAGCCAGCTAGGGAAGGAGACGTCCAAGATGGCCGAGACGTCTACTTCCTGGGGAAGTTAGGAGAAGACTCCGCTTCTCCAAGCTCTTGTGGTGGGCCTGACGGCTGTCAGGAGACCCACAGACATCCAGAGCTGAACTGTCTCTGTGTGAGGCTGTGCTTCAGTGGTCACGGTCCAGGTCCACTCTCATGTTCTGCTTCTACACCTGGCTCCTTTTGTCTTAGAAAAGATCATCAGTAACAGTAACATAAATCTTAATGTTTTAGTTCTTTCTTGATAAGTATGGAAAAGGTGCTGATGCATTATGCTCCTTGCCTCTCTTTGGGTGCCAGAAATTCCTGAGCCCGTACCTGAATGACACGTGATGTTCTTGACTCTGTCACTGCCATGCCCCATCTACCCTGCCCCCAGTCTCCAACCACCAAGGCCACACCCTACCTACCCGGTCCCCAGATTTGCAACTAAATAAAAGTGAGAGCATCCCGTCCTGGCATTGGGGCCACTGCAGGTCTCCGTGATCTGGGTAGCCGTGGACCCCTGGGCCCAAACTCTCTTTTCTGTACCTCTGTGTCTTGTGTCTTTTAGTTCTACAATTTCTCGTCTCCGCAGCACCCGGGAGCGGCTCGCAGACCCTGTAGGACTGGACCCCACAGCCCATGCTGCCTCTGTTGTCCCTGTACCGGCCGCTGCTTTGCAAAGTCTTCCCTGACCCACAACAGAACTCCCTCCCTCCTGTCCTGGAGTTTGTGGCCACAGCCCTGGCTTCCTGACTTTCCAGGATGGGAGTGGTGAGGGAGGTGGCATTCCCTCCTGCCTCCAGGCTGCCCTGGGTGCAGAGCCTCCCTTAATGCCCAGCCTGGGCAGCCAGATCCCAAGAGGGCAGCCCTGGCCACCCCGTTCCTGAAGCGGCTGGCCCTGGCCCTGACAAGGATTCCTGCGGTCAGCCTGCCGGGAGGTGGGCAGGAGTTGCTTTCCCTTGCCCAGCCTTGGTTTCCCTACACAGAAGTGGGGATGGGTGGTGGTCTGCAGCCTGGGCACTCCCACTCCTCTGCTGTCTGCCCGACTCCCATGCCCAGGTCCCTTCACACGCTCTGCCCTGGACACTTGGGGGCCTCCAGGCACCTGTCCAGAGTGGAGTGGAAAAGGGCACAGATGGGGCCATGAGTGGCACTGGCCCGGGCGAGGGGGGATTTTCCCTGTGCCTGAGCTCCAGCACCCAGCTCTCCGGTGGCCACCAGAGGAGGCTCCAACCCAGGCCTCACCCCAGGAGTGTGTGCAGGCCCTCCAGCATGGCAGCACTCAGGGGAGAAGGGGCCCCTTCACCCAGGTCATGCTCCTGAGACTGGGGTTCAAGAGCCTCCAGAGAGGCCGGCTTGGCACGCCCCAGGCCCAGCCCCAGCCTCGGAGCCATGTGGGCACTGAGTACCCACAGCCACAGCCCAGGGCCATTCCAGCTGCCTGGAGGACCCCATCCCTGGGCACCCAGCAGCCCCCTTGGCCAGACCTCACCAGGGTGAAGTAGAGTGGGCGGGGAGCATGACTCAGGGAATGTGGGCCAGGCGGGGTCGCCCAGGGGCAGGGAGGGTTCCGAGCCCGCTGCATGGGTTCTGGCTGTATTTCCAGTACAAGGCTGTGGCGTGGAGTGAGAGGAGGCCCCCAGCAGACGCCACAGCAAGGAGCCCTTTCCCTCCTGGAGACGGCCAGAGGCTCCCGAAGGCTGCCCCGAGTCCCCGGAGGGATAAGTCTCAGGCCTCACTCGGGTCAGAGCAGAGCTCCGCCTTCCCCAGGCCAGTTCCCTCGCAGGACTGGCCTGGGAAACCCATGGTGGCCGAGCCCCCTCTGGCCCTGGCTGGCAGACCTGTGGCATGGGTGGTGGCCGGTGAGGGATCAGCAGTGTTTCCTGGCCCCAGGTCCAGACACTCAGGTCTTTGTCCCTGGCACCGTGAGGCCAGCACCATCACCACCCCCAGTTCCAGCCAAGGGCAGGAGCACTAGGTGGGTCTGGGCCCCGGCTAGGAGGAGGGCTGAGGCTTCGCGGGAGGCCAGGGCCACCATTGACAGCCACGTGCTGCAGATGGGGTGCTGGCGGCCTCAGGTGGGTGCCCAGTGGAGGAAGATGGAGGCTCCGGGGGGCAGAGTGCTTTGCCTGGGGTCTCTCAGTCAGGGCAAGAAGTGACCCACCTTGGCCACCCTGGGGAGGTGGGGACCAGGTGTGGAGAAAGGGGATCCCAAGTGAGGACAGTGAAGCTCACCCAGACCCAGGCCTGGGTCACAGTGCCTTGGCTGAGCACTGGTCAGGCAGCCCTCCAGGGTGGGGTTGCACAGTGTTCCTGGGTCCCAGGGGAGGCAGGATGGACACATGCTAAGAGCAGGCCTCCCCACATCACTCTCCACCTCCGACAACCAACCAGCACCCTGCTGGCCCCCAGGCCCTCGGCTGGAACTGGGGGTCGTGATGGTGCTGGCCTCACCATGCCGGGGACAAAGAGCTGAGTGCCTGGACCTGGGGCCAGGAAACACTGCTGATCCCTCACCGGCCACCACCCACGCCACAGGTCTGCCCGCCAGGGCCAGAGGGGGCTCGGCCACCATGGGTTTCCCAGGCCAGTCCTGCGAGGGAACTGGCCTGGGGAAGGCGGAGCTCTGCTCTGACCCGAGTGAGGCCTGAGACTTATCCCTCTGGGGACTCGGGGCAGCCTTTGGGAGCCTCTGGCCGTCTCCAGGAGGGAAAGGGCTCCTTGCTGTGGCGTCTGCTGGGGGCCTCCTCTCACTCCACGCCACAGCCTTGTACTGGAAATACAGCCAGAACCCATGCAGCGGGCTCGGAACCCTCCCTGCCCCTGGGCGACCCTGCCTGGCCCACATTCCCTGAGTCATGCTCCCCGCCCACTCTACTTCACCCTGGTGAGGTCTGGCCAAGGGGGCTGCTGGGTGCCCGGGGATGGGGTCCATGGGACTTTTCCTGGGCCGTGGCTGTGGGACATGGCTCCGAGGCTGGGGTTGGGCCTAGGGTGCCCCAAGCCGGCCTCTCTGGAGGCTCTTGAACCCTGGTGTCGGAGTCTGGCCCAGGATGAAGGGGTGAGGGGGCGCCTTCTCCCCTGGGTGCTGCATGCTGGAGAGGCCTGCAAACCTCTGCCCTGTGCTCCTATGCAGGCCTCACCCCACGGTGCCCTCCACCTCTGGGGCAGTGGGGTGGCACCTGAGCAGCCTGTCCCTCCCCGGATGGTGCCATTTCGGGCATTGCTCCATGATTGGCCCCAGGGCACATGTGCTGGAGGCTTAGGGGACCTGTGTGGCCTGATGCCTGCCCCAACCTCCTCTGTCCCAGAATAGCACACACACCAACACACCGGTTTAAATCCTTTATGTCCATGCAGAGATTTGAGTAGAAAAATAAACGGCAAAAAAACAGTTTGAAATGTGGCGATCAGGGGGCGGGGGCATGAGGGGGAGGCTCCCGTCCTCCACCCTCCAAGCGGCGGGGGCTGCATTCTCTACGGGGTCTGTGGGGCCTGCTCCAAGTCATCAGCACTCCATGCCCACCTGGACCTGGCCCCAGATTTTCGGGGAAGCCCCAAGCCTGGGGCTCCTGGCACCCCCATTGCAACTGGGGAAGGGAGCCGTGGAATCCCTGGAGAAAGGGAAGGAAAGGCAGGAGGGGCCTTCCTTGCGGGGAGGTCACAGGCCAGGGACTAAGAGGAGGGCCAGGAGGCCCAGGGCCAGCCCCAGGCCGAGGGTGGCGCGGGTGGGCGCCGCGCTGTGCAGCTGTGCATTGCACAGGTCCTCCTGGCAGCACTGGGTAGAGCCGGCGCCGCTGCTGACCTGGCCTTGCTGGGTGTGGGTGGACACGCACGAATCCACACAGTCCTTCTTCACCAGATTCCCGCGCAGAGGCTCCACTGGGCACAGGTGAGCGTGGTCAGGCCCGGCGGCCGCCTCTGCCCCCCACCCCCTGCCCACCTCCCTGCCGGCGCCCACGTCAGCCAGGGATGTCCCCCACCCCCGGGGCGCCCGGACAGAGGCTGCTCACCCGTGATCACGGTCGTGCAGTATCGAGCGCTGGCCGGGCACTCCTTGGGCTTCTTGCAGTTGCTGGAGCTTTGGCACACATGGCAGCGGAGGGCAAGGGCTGTCGGGGATGGGGCAGGGCGGGGGACGGCCGAGCACGGGACTCAGTGAGTCCCGCTCCACCACCCGCGGAGACCCCTCCAGGACAGAGGCCTCCACCCTCCACGCTGCCCTTGCCCTGGGCCCCCAACCCCCAGCCCTGGGCCCTGTCGGGGCGGGTGCCCTGAATGCAGCCTAAGGGGACCTGTGCTCAGCTGGGCTGGCTGGTAAGAGGTGTCCTCTCCTGGCCCTGTCTAGGGTGTGCTGCCGGCCTTTCCTCCACGGCCTCAGGCAGCTCTGTGACTATGCCAAGAGCAGCCTGCAGGACCCTGGCTGCTGTCCCCCACCCCAGGGGCTGTCCGCAGAGTAGATGGCCGTGTTTCCGAGGGCCTGACTGAGCCAGGGCCTGCCAGCTTGGCTGCTCTGAGCCTATGAGACGGGCTCGGTGGCCTTTGGGCTATCCTAGGCTGTGCTGGGGGAGACCCGGGGACTGGGAGGGGCTGGTGGCCACCCTCCCAATGAGAAGCATCTCAAGACACCCCCCTGCTCCACTGACTCAGGGTCCGTGACTCCAGGAGTCCATTGTAAGATCCTCAGATTCTGAACCATTGTACACAGGGGACCCCATTAGGTTAAGATGAGGGCTCCCGGCTGTTTTAAAGGTGAAGTTTGGCACACACAGTGCGGGATTCTCTGTGCCTAGAGGTCGTCAGCTCCAGCCTCCTAGTATTTGGTGACCATACAGGCCAGAGCTGCCCACCAACCCCTCCCCTTGGCTCAGCCCCTCACCTGGCCCTGCAGCCACGGCCAGGGCAGCGACGAGCAGCAGGACCGTCCTCATCGCTGGTGCCGTCGGGGAGCGGTGTGGGTCCCTGCACGGCTGGGGCCTTATAGGCACGGGCTGGGCGGGGGTGGGCAGCCCGCCAGCCCGCGGGATCCGCAGGGCCCTGTGCAAGCATCAGCCCAGGACCGGCACCCGCCCCACCCTGCCTGGCCCACGCCCACCAGCCTGGCTGTTGCCGGGCGCTGTGCCTGCTGCCTCCCCAGGCAGGGGTCTGCCCCCACAGCGGGCCCAGTGGTTCCTTCCTGGCCCTGCTGTTCCTGCTCGGCCCAGCCCCCTCTGCCGCTCGCCTGTGCTGGGCAGCACCCAGCTGTGGTGTGGAGGGACCCACAGAGACTTGCCTTGCCCCTGTCCTGGCCAGGCTGATGGTGAGTGGGAGCGGGAGATGGAGGTCAGCCTTGGGCCCAGCCTCCTGCCACCGCTGCCACATGGCTGATGAACAGGCACCAACAGGGCCAGGCCAGGGCAGGGCTTGCTGCAGGGAGGGTGGTCCTGGGCTGGGCTGAGACTCAGGCTCTGGGGAGCACCGTGGGCCCTGGAGCCAGTCAGGCCTGGGCTGGAGACCGACCCTCTGGCCCTTCCTCCCCCGTCTCTCCCTTGCTGAGCCCCACATCACGGATGCTGCGGATCCCGGCAAGTGTCTCCTGAGAATGCTCCTGGCCGGGCTCTCCCTGACAGTCCCGGGACCTGGCAGACCTGCCCACAGGTGGGGTTGTCTGGTGGTGCCTTTGGAAACCAGGAGGGGTGCAGGCAAGAGCCCCTGGGGCAGCCCCACATTTGCATCTGGTGCCTGGCTGCTGGCTGGTGCCAGGCTTCCTCGGGCTTGGTTGGGACATGTGAAGTTTCACTCGCCAAGGCAGGTGACCCAGAGGTCTATGCCCCCACCCAGAGAGAGGACGTCTCCTGCAGCTTCGAGTCCCTGCATCCATGGGGTGCAGTGAGAGGCATGGGTGGCTTGGGGGAAGGTGCTTCCGGGGGCCTCGGGAAGCAGAGCTCAGGGCTTGGTGACAGGATGGTGACTCGGTGGGCATGGCAGGTGGGGAGAGTGACTCACTGTGGCCAGGGGCATGAGAGCTGCTGGAAGAACAGCTTTGGGATCCCTGTTGGGCCTGGTGGCGCTGGAGGGTCCAGGCTGTCAGGTGGCCTGAGAGTGGGGTCTGAGTGTGGGGCACGGGAGAGTGGGCTCCCCACACCTGGGGCTGGAGGAGGGCCCTGCACATCTAGCTCAGCCCCGTGGGATGCATCAGGTGTCACTGTGGCTGCGTCCCTGCCAGGCATGGAGGCCACAGCGGGTTTCAGTTCTGGGGGAGGAAGGCCTCTGCCCTGGTGGGGCTACTCAAGAGGATGAGCTGCCCATGCCAGGTGGTCCTAGCAAAAGCATGAGCAGCAGCCCACGCACGGTTCACCCTCAGGAAGCATGAACGGCGGCCCCAGGCAAGGTTTACTTTCAGGAGGAAGTGGGTGATTCTGATGCCAGGAGCCCTTGGACAGCTGGGAGCTTATGGGGACAGTGCAGTCAGGGAGGGCTTCTTGTAGGCAATGACCTGACTAGAGCCTCAGAGCCAGGGGTTGGAATGGGGAGAGGAGCCATTGTGGTCCCTCATGCCAGTCCTCACCCAGTGCCTGTTTGCTGGTGAGGAAATGAAGGTCAGAGAGTGCCAGGCAGGTACGGGCATGTCCCTGAGTGGGGCAGAACCTGGTGGGGTCTCAGGCACTTCTCAGTCTCACCGCCCGCCCTTCCCCTCCTCCCTCTTCTGTCCTCTAGCACCTGGGCCCTCTCCCCACTCCACCCCTCCCACTCACTCCTTGGAACTGGGGCCCTGGGCCTGGTGGCTGGTACCATCAGGCTGTTGGCAGCAGGAACAACACCTGAGATTGGCGATGAAGGAACCTGGGGCAGGGAAAACCACTGCTCCGCCCCCTCAGCCCTGCCGGCTGCGTCTTGAACCCAGAAGCCTGGCACGGGAACAAGTCCGGTGTGGGAACAAGCCCGGTGTGGGGACAAGCCCGGCACGGGAACAAGCCCGGTGTGGGGACAAGCCCAGGCCTCTGTCTGGAGCAGAAGTTCCTTGCCTGTGACCCTTCCCCCAGCTTCTGCCCTCTCTACCTCATGCTGGGCTCCTAGGATCACGAAAGGGTGTGGCAGCCCAGAGAGGGAAGCTCCTGGCTAGGGCCGCACAGCTTGCTACTCCAGCCTTCCAGGAGAGCAGCCCCGGGCCCTGTCCTGGCTGAGTGGGTACCCCGTAGACAAAGCAGGGTCCTGGGCTGGAGGAGCTGGGAAGCACCAGGGCACAGGGAGGGGCTTCTTCAGCCTCAGGCTGTCACCTGGGCAAGCAGGAGTCACAGCCACACCCCAGGGGCTCCAAAATGCATCCCTCTGCCTTGAGGCACTTCATTCATTCATTCATTCATTCATCCATTCAGCAACATTTTATAAGGACCAGCCATATGCAAGTCACTTTGGGTGTAATGGAGACCAAGAGAGGAGAGGGATGGGGCCAGCTCGCAGGCCCCCAGACCAGTGGGGAGTGGGAGCAGACCCTTGCTGGCTCTGTGGGGCCCACAGCAGGGTGTGACGAGGTGGAGGCTGAGGGTCTAGGGCTGAGAGGCTAAGGGAGGACCGACCTGGGCGCAGCTGTCTGAGCAGGGACCTGAAGGGTGTGTGGCCATCCCCTGGTGAGCAAGTGGCTGTTGGGCAAAGGCTTGGGGGCCCAGGTGCCAGGCCCCTTCTCTGCCTCTTTCCCCAGGATGGGGGCAGGTGGTTGCCTGGAGCCGAGCTGCTGAGTCTTGTGGTGTCTTTCTAGAGGCTTCCCTGCTCCTCTCGGCCCCTCACTTGCACAGATGGAGCCTCGGACAGCAAGGGCCCAGCCTTGCCCAGCATCACCCTGCAAGCGGTAGCCACAGCTGGGCCGGGCTTCTGGGCCTGGGCCCTTCCCTATCACACCCAGGCCTCCCCAGCCCTCCCCCAGTGCTGGAGTCACCTTCACACAATCCCAGGCATGGCCCCTTCCACCTGCTTCCCAGGCCACGCCTGATCCTGCCCCAGTCTTAGGTCAGCCCCTGGGACCCTGGCTACCAGCCACCCCTCCAGGGTACAGCTAGTGTCCATGGACCAGGCCACGGGCCAGGGCTGAAGTCCGGCTCTGCCCCTGCACACAGGCCCTGCATCCTTGCTGGGCCTCTCTTTCCTGCACCGCCAGGGTGGCAATCCAGGGAGCAGTTTTGTGCCTGGAGAAACCCTTCCCTGCCTTGGGGCACGGCCTGTTCCCAGCAAGGGCTGGACTGGGGCCGTGGTTCCTAAGGCCCAGAGAAACAAACCTGTTCTCAGGCGTGGCTGGTGGTGCCCGCAGGCAGGGCTGGTGCCTTCCCTGAGAGACACGACATGTCAGCACCTAGGACTAGCAAGGTCCCTGCAAGTCACTGGCATTCACGGGGCTAGGCAAGGGTGCCCGGCCCTGAAGTCTGGGTGATGACAGAGAATCCCTCAGGGTGTGAACTGTGTCAGGCCTGAGGTCGGGGGGAGAGCTTGCAGAGGCCTGGAGCCACGGAGCCATGGAGCCATGGAGCCACGGAGCCACAGCGCAAACAGCCACGGGGACCTCAGAGCCCCAAGACTGCATGCCCTTAGCCGGGGCTCGCAGAACACAGAACCTTAGAATTGCAAGACCCAAGGAAACTGGGTGAGAATCAGGTGTCCTGGACGGGGGTTATTTTCACACAGTAGGACGAAGACCCAAGGAACCTGGGTGAGAATCAGGAGTCCTGGACGGGGGTTATTTTCACACAGTAGGACATACTTCCACCAGGGTTCTAGGGAAGGACAGAGGGTTTGTGTTAATGCTCAACTCCCGGGTTCTCCCCTCTGCTGGACCACAACTCAGTCACCTTCCTGTTGTGGCCTGGAGCTTGTGGCTGCCAACCCTTAGCTCCACGAGGTAGGGTCAAGGCTGGTGAACACAGGGCCCACCTCACTTTCCTTCCTCACTCCCCTGCCTTCATTTGCTCCCAATACCTACCTGTTCATCCATCCTCTATCATCCGCCCATCCATCCATCTGTCCACTCATTCTCACTCTTTTGTCTATTCTCCATCCTCTATTCATCCCTCATCCATCAATCAATCTACCATCTTCCCACTCATCCATTCATTCACTTATCCATCCTTCATCCATCCATCCATCTACTCATCCATCCATTCTCCATCCACTCTTCATCCATCCTCCATCCACCCAGTCATCCATCCATCAATCTACCATTTGTCCACCCATCCATCCACTCATCTATCCATCCATCATCCATCCATCCACTCATCCATCCACCTCCCGTCCATCCATTCTTCATCCATCCATCCTCCATCCACCCATCCTCCATCCTTTATCCATTCATCCTCCATTCATCCACATCCATCCTCCATTTTTCTATCTACTCATCCATTCATCCATCCACTCATCTATCCACCCTTCATCCATCCATCCTTTATCTACCCACCATCCATCCTCCATCCATCCATCCATCCTCCATCTTCCATTCATCCAGTCTCCATCCATCCATCCATCTACTCATCCATCTTCCATTCACCCCTCATCCACCCTCCATCCATCCACCCGCTCACCCATCCATCCTTCATTCATTCATCCTCCATCCATCCATCCACTCATCTATCCATCATCCATCTACTCCCCCATCCATCATCCAGCCAGCCATCATTCACCATTGATCCATCCACTCATGCATTCATTCTCCATCCATCCATTCACCCACTCTTCCATCCATGCTTCATCCATCCATCCATCCTCCTTTCATCCATCCATCCATTCACCCTCCATCTATCCAACCTGCCCCCTCTGGGCAAGTGGGTCAGACCTTTGACCACCTAGGAGTCACGGGATGAATTTAGTGCTGATGGCACAATGTGACCCTTCCCTTAGTCATAAGGAAAACCCCCAAGATACTGAGCTTGTCCTCCCAGAGGGTCTCCTGCTAGGTGGGCTGCTTCACTCCTGCTCTCCTGTCCTCAGGACAGGCATTCTTCTTCTTACTCTGCCTGTGGTCCTCCTTTGCCCCGAGGGAGTTCCTATCCCACCAAGGGACTCTCCACCGTGAGTCAGTGCAGACCTGCTCCCTCGAGGAAAGTCCTAGCAGGCCCTGGACTGGCCTGCAGCGCTTCTTGGACAAGGTCCCCAGCTCAGTGTTCCCAGCAGTGAGCACTGCCCTTACACCACTGTGTCCTGCAGGAGTTAGTCACAATGCCATCTCTCTGCCTCTCTCCCTGCTCTTCCTTTTCTATTCGCCCACACCTGCGCCTGACAAAACAGTAATTCTCACGGGTCACGGAGTCCACCCTGGCAAGGGTTCCAAGGCCTTTAGGTCTGCGGTGGGTTGATGGCACCTCTGGGGATGGCAACACCCAGCCTGTAGACACATGGTTTTTACAGATTAGAGGATCACTTGGGGGGCCAGAGGTGACTTTGGGGGACATGATTGATCTTAGATATCATTGGTCCTGGCCCTAAGAAGGAAGCAAGTGTCTTCAATGCTCTGCATGCCCTGTTGTCGGTCTGCCGCTGGCACCAGCACCTCCACAGGGCGCGTGAGCTGTCCCCACATGACCTGGGTGGAGGAGGCTTGTCTCTGCTCCTCCTGGGATCAGGTGGCAGCTGAGATTTGAGGCTGGAATGGCCAGCATGGCTGCTCCCTGCTCAGCCCGGAGGTGCTGAAGACTCCACATGGATGCTAGTCCTGGGCAGGGGCCTGGGGGGGGCTGTCCCTGCAGGAGATGGGCGTGTTGCCGCAGCCCTCACCGGGTACCAGGACAGGCCTCCAGGGGAGGGAGGAGAGGCCCATGCCAGGGAACTCACTGGGATCCGAGGGGCTTAAGGGACCAAGAGGGTGTCATGTAGGAAGGGAAGTGGCAGGTCCTTGGGGAGCAGGACACGCTGGCTGGAAGGAACACGGAGGCCCAGGCGCCCAGAGTCCATGCAGCTGTGCCCAGAACAGAGGAGCAGCTCTGACCGCCAGCCCAGGTCTCCAGGAGCCAGGTCGGCATGGAAGGGACATGAGAAAGCCCCACCCACCTTTACTGCAGAGCTGGCCCTGCTGACAGCAGCTCTAACCACAGGGCTGGCCCTGGTTCCACTGCCCGCACATCTCAGCCTGAGCCATGCACAGCCTGGTGACCTCTCCTCCCTGATCCCCGCCTCCCTCGGGCATTTCAGGGATAACTCCTGCCAACCCAGCCAGCCCCAGCTCTCCCCCAGACTGCTTCTCCTCAAACCGGCAGCAGCCGTGCAGCGCCCCCAGAGCCTGCACCTCCACCATCCCTCTCCCCTCCGCTGGCTCCAGTCTGGCCCTGCCTCCTCCCGGTTGGGGGCTGTGCCTGCCTCCCCCACCCTGCCCCGTGCCCGTAGGCCCCCACTCCTTACCCTGCACTTGGGTTGGATCCAGTCCCTCCCCTGGTGACCCCTTGGTGCTCCCGGCACTCACAGCCTCCCTGTCCTACTCCTGGGCCCTGACTGGGCTGGCTGTGTGCTCTGCCCATCCCAGGGTCCAGGCACCCCCTTCCCTCCCTGTGTCCCTGGGTCACCTCTCGGCCATCAAGCCCTTTCCTACCTCCAGGTCTTTGCACTTTGTCCCCATTGTCGGAGACACTGGTGCCTTCCAGAGGGTCCCAGCCCCACCCCTGAGCCTGTCTCTCCTGCCCTCCTGCCTCCCTCTCACCTCAGCCAGGTGCTGCGGCCCACGTGAGCTCGTCACTTTGCCTGCTGTGCTCAGTCTCACCTGCCTCGAGGGCAGGGATGGTCTGTCATGGTGGCATCTGAGAACCATGATGCCTGGTGTGAACGAGGTGCCCTCCAGAGCTGGTGACTGAATGGTGGAGGAGCAGGAGCGCCCAGGCGTCCCGCCGAGCACTTGCCAACCCAGGAGTGGGGCTGTGGGCCCACGGCCCCCAGTGCCCCAGCTCTTCCCCTGTGGCGAGGGGCTATGGACAGCTTTGTGTGGAAACAGCTCCTTGACGTGCCCCGGCTCCTGCACACAGAAGCTCCTGCAGGCAGAGGCTGTGAGCTGCTGGGTGGCAGCAGATGCGGGTTCTGTTGGGACCTGCAAGGGTGGGGCCTGCCCTGAGGGGTGAGCCTGAGTCAGGCTTCCTGGGAAGGTTCCTCAGGCAGGAGTCTGGATTATTCCCACCTTCCCTGGGAAAAGAAAACTCCAGCTTTGCTCCCAGGATGGCTGAGAGCACCTGACCCCACACCAGCCTCCCCAGATCCCTGGAGCCCAGAAGACGGGACCCTGTGGGAGGCTGTGCCGGGGAGTCCGAGGGAATCCTGACAGCCTGGCTGCTGGGGGGCTCGCTCCGCTCCCCTCAACCTGCTCAGCCCTCTGTTGGCCTCCAGGCATCTCAAGGTGCGATGACCGGTCAGAAGCCCGGTGAGGCGAAAGGAGCTTCTCCGCAGACCCCAGCTCCCTGCTGCTGGGAGTTTGGGGGTGCTGCGCCCCGCAGCAGCTCTTCTCCAGCACTGGCTCAGGAGACCAGTGGCAGGTTGGGTGGGGGCCATCAGGGCGTTCGGGACACTTAGATGGGGCAGCGGCCCCAGAGGCTGAGAGGAAGCGCTGGGCAGACCGAGGGCACTGCTGGGAGCCTTCTTCTCTCTGGAGCAAGAGTCCAGCTGCAGGAGGCAGCCCTGGGCCAGGGCAGCTGGGGGAACATCCTGCCAAGCCCACTGCCTGGAGGCCTGGCAGGTGCGGAGGGTGGAGGCCGGGCATCCGGCCTCCACACCTGCCCACTCAGATTCCCACAGCCGTCGAGGGAGGCTCCCAGCCGGTACGATGGCTCCTGGCTCAGGCATCTGGGCCGTGGCAGCCGGCTCTGCCAGGCAGGAGGCCTCTGCCACTCACTGGGCCTGGCAACTTGTGCCTATCACCTGGGGAAGGGAGGCGAGGGATAAAGAAGTCAGGGAAGGGAAAAGACGTCTCTTCCTGGCTTCCAAGCTTGAATGGGCAGAACAGCGGGGCGAGGACTCCAGATCTGGAGCGAGGAGGCCACTGGGAAGGGGAAGGGCCCCTCACGCCGAGGGAGCAGAGAAACCCTGAGAGCCCGTGGGTCCAGGACCTGGGGGGCTTCCTGAGGAAGGGCCCTGCGTCCGTCCCCAGAGCCACATGCTGGGCAGGGTGTGGCTCTGGCCTTGCCACCCTGGAATAGCCCTGGAAGGAGACGTGGCCTTGAGAGGCCTGTCCAGGGTGGCGGAAGACTCCTGTGCCCCCACCAGAGACAGAGGACTTGGGGGGTGTGGGGCGCCCTGCAGGGCTGAGGGCCAAGTGCACAGGATCCGGGCCTCTGCTGGTGCCACATAGACAAGGGACACCGAGGCTCAGAAGGGCTCCCCAGAGGACCCCAGGCAACCCCTGACTCGAGACTGACTGCACATGTGTTTCTGCCTTGATGGTCGTGCAGGGCTCAGGGTGGACTCAGGATTCCCAGGTAACAAACCAGAAGCATTTCTCCCACACCTGGGCCTGAGCACCAAGAATTCTACCCTCCCCTCTGTAAAGCGCCCCCGGTCCACCTCTAATTGCCGGGGCCTTCCCTTTTCCCAGGCGCAGCTGGCTAGGGATGAGGAACATGCCCTGGACCAGGCACCTCTGAGAGTGAGAACAGACTGAACTGGCAGCTTTATTCTGGGGGGGCATTGCAGGGGTCCTTGCCTGGAGGGCCAGGATGAGCCCCCCACACCCAGTGAAAATGGACACCCCCAATTCCAGTGCCTGACACTGAGCCCCAAGGTGACTCCTCCTCCTCAGTGGGCAGCCAGGGGACCATTTAAAAGGCCAGTGTTCACCTGGATGGGGCTGAGAAGGGTCCCTGGGGTAGGGACATTGACCAGCAGACTGAGCCCCCAGTGAGAGTCCTGGAGACAGGTCCCTCCTCAGGGCACCTGCTGCAGGGACACCCCGGGCAGGTTTGTGATACATGGAGGGAGGGAGGGAAGGAGGGATGGGGGAGCTGGGCGGCTGGTGGAGAGGGTAGAGTCGGAGGGATGCAAGCCCAAACCCCTGAGCCGTGTCCTTTCTTCCAGGGCCACTGTGGGCAGAAGAGGAGGCCGAAGGCTCTGACATGCACGGAGCTCTGTCAGGCCAGGCTTGGGAGAGGAGGAGAAATCCCCAGCTCCAGCCCCTCAGCCCCTAGCCTCTGAAATAGTGACAGAGGGTGCTGGAGAGAGCTGGGGGGTTCTTCCCACTCGTGGCTGGCCAGGGCTCCCAGGACCCCAGCAAAGGGCCGAGGGTCTCCTGCAGGTGTGGGTCTTGGAGCGGGCATCTCCTCTGGGGCACCCACCAGCGATTCCCTGAGGCAGGGGTGGAGCTCCCTCACCAGGGCCAGAGCCCACGGGGGTGGGATCCTTTATCTCTCCCCAGGGCCAGGGAGGGGCTAGGTGTGGCCTGGGCAAGGGAGGGAGGGGCGTGGCTGCTGAGACGGGACTCTGCTGCCTCGGGTGGGGGGTGTGGAAGGCTGCAGGGGCCGTGCGGAGAACTCCATGCCAGGGCCTCAGCGGGGTGCCCGGAGCAGGGCCCACAGCAGGCTGGCTGCGGTGCTGGCCCACAGGGCCCCAGGGCTGCCCCCCAGGCCCGAGGCTGCGCTGCGGCAGGACACCGAGAGGGCGCGGCCGTCGGAGGACACGGTGCTGTTGGGGCACGTCGGGGAGCAGGACTTCATGACCAGGATGCCGCCGGGGCTGGCTGTGGAGAGAGGAGGAGCTCTGTGGGTGCCCTGCGTCATAGGCCAGCTGCCCGGCCCCGGGGATCCCAAAGCCTGGGACCCATCGGCACCGAACTGGGAGGCCCCTGCCCATGGGGCTTGGGGTGGCGGCTTGGAGGAGCGGGTTTCAGAGAGCCTTCTGCTGTGGGCGAGGTCCTTCCTCTGGCCTAAGGGGACCTGTCTCCCTCAGACCAGGCTCCTCCATGACATCTGGGGCAACTAGGTGGCTCCTGCCTCCCCAGTGTCTCATTCCAGAATTTCAGGGAGCCCAGGTCCCGCTCTGGTCCAAGTCGGGAAATGGTGGGGGATGAGAATGGGGCAGGCTGCTCAGCTGCATGGAAAACCTCATGTCCCGCAGGGAATGGGAGGCAGGGTCTTTGGGGGGCCTTGGGGAGTGCGTGAGGGGGATCGGGCAGGGTCTTTGGGAGCCCTAGGGAGCGGGTGAAGGGGAGCGGGTGAAGGGGAGCGGGCAGGGTCTGCGGGGGCCCTGGGGGCAGGTGAGGGGGAGCGGGCAGGGTCTGCAGGGGTCCTGGGGAGTGGGTGAGGGGGAATGGGCAGGGTCTTTGGGGGTCCTGGGGAGCGGGTGAAGGGGAGCGGGCAGGGTCTGCAGGGGTCCTGGGGAGTGGGTGAGGGGGAATGGGCAGGGTCTTTGGGGGTCCTGGGGAGCGGGTGAAGGGGAGCGGGCAAGGTCTGCGGGGGCCCTGGGGGCAGGTGAGGGGGAGCGGGCAGGGTCTGCAGGGGTCCTGGGGGCAGGTGAGGGGGAGCGGGCAGGGTCTTTGGGGGTCCTGGGGAGCGGGTGAAGGGGAGCGGGCAAGGTCTGCGGGGGCCCTGGGGGCAGGTGAGGGGGAGCGGGCAGGGTCTGCAGGGGTCCTGGGGGCAGGTGAGGGGGAGCGGGCAGGGTCTTTGGGGGCCCTGGGGAGTGGGTGAGGGGGAGCTCTCGGCCTCAGGCAGCATTGCTGTTGGTGTGAGACTCCCTGGCTTCTGCACCCTCTCTGTGGGGGCCACTTAGATCCCAGCAGCCTTGGGTAAAGGGGTGATGCTCCCCGAACCCGCACTGCTCAGAACATTCTGGAAGCTGTGACCCTGACCCAACAGGCCTCTTGTTGAAAGCTGGGCCAGAAACAGTGGAGTGGGGACAGAGGCTGCTCTCTGGAGAGGCTGGCTGGGTCTGCGTCTCCGCTTCCTCATCTGCCGTGGTTATGGGTTAAAGGAATGAATTCCCGACTAGCGTTGAGAGCAGTGGGGCTGCACGGCCCATGCCAAACACACAGTAGTCACAGCTGCGTGTAGCTGGTAGCAGGGTTTAGTGCCACGTTCTGTCCAGCCCTTTCCTGGCCCTGGCAAAGCAGAGAGTCAGAGCCGCTGCCAGGTCTGGCTGAAAGGAAGCTGCTCCTGGATTGAACAGAGCATCAGAGGTGCAGGGATTCACAGAGGGACCCCGTACCTCTTGCCCAGCGTTCAGTTCTTTAATTAAGCCCCATGGTCACTGAACCTACACTCGATTCTCAGGTGAGGAGCTTCGGCTTTATGGGCAAAATGGAGTAGAGGCAGCGTCAGCTGGTCCCGTCTCAGTAATCGCTGGGGAGACCTGGGGTGGGCCAAGCCACCAGTCGCTGGCCAGGTGGTTTGGAGAGAGAAGGCCCCCGGCTCCAGGCAGAGTGAAGCCACATCAGAGCGTGGCCCTGGGCTCCCACTTCCTCGCATGCAAAATGGGGACATTCACCTGGGCTGCTGAGGAGTGACTCAGAAGTCAGACCCAACCACTCGGGGCCTGGGCACTGCAGGGTTGGCAGTGGCACCCGGTAGTGTTGCACCCAGGGGCCCTTCCCCCTTTGCTCCGGGACCCTCAGGGGGTCAGGCAGTCCCGCTTCTCCCTGCTGGAGTCACCGGAGTCACTGGCTGAAGTCACTGTGGTGGGTTCAGGGGCACCCGGTAGGTTCCTCTGCCCACCCTTCCCTGGACGCACGTCTGCCAGAGGACTTCAGACCCTGATACATGCTCAAGACGCCTTCTGTCCATGCTGCTATCCCTGGCAGAACTGACATATGGGGTGGGTAGCCGGGAGGACAGCATGTTACCCCGTGTCAGGCTTGGCTGTGACTCCTGAGGGCCCTGGAGGACGGGCCCTGGGGATCTCTGTCAGGAAATGCAGCCCAGACAGACAGACAGATGGACAGACAGAAGCAGGCACAGTGAAGGGCCAGGTGGAGGAGGGGCGGGGCGGGGACAGCGCCCTGGGGAGTATGGGAGGAGCACGGAGGGCGAGCCCTGCCTCCGAGTAAGACCTGAGTCTTCCAGCAAGGGGGGCCCCAGGGAGAAGAGTACCCGGCCCCTCTCCAGCTGGCTGTACCTGCTGCCTAGTGGGTTGCTGTTTTCTGACCAGGCCCCGCAGCCTGCCCTTCATGGGGCAAGGCTCCAGCCTCCCTGCTCCTGCCTGGTGGAGCCCCCAGGAGGCACTTGGTGGGCAGCTGTTGGGGGTGGAGGCGAGAGAAGCTTCTCAGCGTGCCACCCCCTGCGTCAGGTGTGGCCAGAGTGGGGTGGAGGTGTCCCCGAGCCTTTGAGAACAACAGACAGTGTCTCTGGGCCAGGCTGTGCACCTTGGCACCCAGAGCAGGACACTGTCTCCCCGCAAAATGGGTGGCTCCAAGTGCAACATGGAGGGGACTTTGTCCTGACTGGAATCTGTAGGAAACTGGCCCAGAGGATGGGTCCCCAGGGCCACACAGGGAGGCTGCCTAACAGCCCTGCCCGGCACAGAACAGGGAGCCTGGGTGAGCCGCACAAGAACCACACAACCAGCGTTTATGGGCTAGAGACCCCACAGACATGATCCCTATGGCTACAGAGACCGCCAGCAGGGAGATCCCTCATACCCTTCCCAGACATGGACCCCGCGGTTAAGGAACGATGACTCCAGGATCTCCCAGGTCATATGTGGCCGTCCTGGGTCTGAGCCCATCAGTCTGCCCCTCCACCATCTCCCCAGCCTCTATCCTTCTCAGGGGAAGGACCTTCCTCAATTCAGGGTCCCCCCACGCTGGCCCCACTGTCTTTCCCAGCTTCACACTCTCAGGGTTTCCCGACCCCACTGCCTTTCCCAGCTTCACACTCTCAGGGTCTGCCCACCCCACTGCCTTTCCCAGCTTCACACTCTCAGAGTCTTCCCACCTCACTGCCTTTCCCAGCTTCACACTCTCAGGGTCTCCCCACCCCACTGCCCTTCCCAGCTTCACACACTCAGGGTTCCTCCCACCCCACTGCCCTTCCCAGCTTCACACTCTCAGGGTCTCCCCACCCCACTGTCTTTCCCAGCTTCACACTCTCAGGGTTCCCACACCCCATTGCCTTTCCCAGCTTCACACTCTCAGGGTCTCCCCACCCCACTGCCCTTCCCAGCTTCACACACTCAGGGTTCCTCCCACCCCACTGCCCTTCCCAGCTTCACACTCTCAGGGTCTCCCCACCCCACTGCCTTTCCCAGCTTCACACTCTCAGGGTTCCCCCACCCCACTGCCTTTCCCAGCTTCACACTCTCAGGGTCTTCCCACCCCACTGCCTTTCCCAGCTTCACACTCTCAGGGTTCCCCCACCCCACTGCCTTTCCCAGCTTCACACTCTCAGGTTCTCCCCACCCCACTGCCCTTCCCAGCTTCACACTCTCAGGGTCTCCCCACCCCACTGACTTTCCCAGCTTCACACTCTCAGGGTTCCCCCACCCCACTGCCTTTCCCAGCTTCACACTCTCAGGGTTCCAACACCCCACTGCCTTTCCCAGCTTCACACTCTCAGGGTTCCCCCACCCCACTGCCTTTCCCAGCTTCACACTCTCAGGGTCCCCACACCCCCGCGCCCTTCCCAGCTTCACACTCTCAGGGTCCCCACACCCCCGCGCCCTTCCCAGCTTCACACTCTCAGGGTTCCCCCACCCCTCTGCCTTTCCCAGCTTCACACTCTCAGGTTCTCCCCACCCCACTGCCCTTCCCAGCTTCACACTCTCAGGGTCTCCCCACCCCACTGCCTTTCCCAGCTTCACACTCTCAGGGTTCCCCCACCCCACTGCCTTTCCCAGCTTCACACTCTCAGGGTTCCCCCAGCCCACTGCCTTTCCCAGCTTCACACTCTCAGGGTTCCCCCACCCCACTGCCTTTCCCAGCTTCACACTCTCAGGGTCCCCACACCCCCGCGCCCTTCCCAGCTTCACACTCTCAGGGTCTCCCCACCCCACTGCCCTACCCAGCTTCACACTCTCAGGGTCCCCCCACCTCACTGCCTTTCCCAGCTTCACACTCTCAGGGTTCCCCCACCCCACTGCCTTTCCCAGCTTCACACACTCAGGGTTTCCCCACCCCACTGCCTTTCCCAGCTTCACACTCTCAGGGTTCCCCCACCCCACTGACTTTCCCAGCTTCACACTCTCACGGTCTCCCTACCCCACTGCCCTTCCCAGCTTCACACTCTCAGGGTCTCCCCACCCCACTGCCTTTCCCAGCTTCACACTCTCAGGGTTCCCCCACCCCACTGCCCTTCCCAGCTTCACACTCTCAGGGTCTCCCCACCCCACTGCCTTTCCCAGCTTCACACTCTCAGGGTTCCCCCACCCCACTGCCTTTCCCAGCTTCACACTCTCAGGGTCCCCACACCCCCGCGCCCTTCCCAGCTTCACACTCTCAGGGTCTCCCCACCCCACTGCCCTACCCAGCTTCACACTCTCAGGGTCCCCCCACCTCACTGCCTTTCCCAGCTTCACACTCTCAGGGTTCCCCCACCCCACTGCCTTTCCCAGCTTCACACACTCAGGGTTTCCCCACCCCACTGCCTTTCCCAGCTTCACACTCTCAGGGTTCCCCCACCCCACTGACTTTCCCAGCTTCACACTCTCACGGTCTCCCTACCCCACTGCCCTTCCCAGCTTCACACTCTCAGGGTCTCCCCACCCCACTGCCTTTCCCAGCTTCACACTCTCAGGGTTCCCCCACCCCACTGCCCTTCCCAGCTTCACACTCTCAGGGTCTCCCCACCCCACTGCCCTTCCCAGCTTCACACTCTCAGGGTCTCCCCACCCCACTGCCTTTCCCAGCTTCACACTCTCAGGGTTCCCCCAGCCCACTGCCTTTCCCAGCTTCACACTCTCAGGGTTCCCCCACCCCACTGCCTTTCCCAGCTTCACACTCTCAGGGTCCCCTCACCCCACTGCCTTTCCCAGCTTCACACTCTCAGGGTTCCCCCACCCCACTGCCTTTCCCAGCTTCACACTCTCAGGGTCCCCCCACCCCACTGCCTTTCCCAGCTTCACACTCTCAGGGTCTCCCCACCCCACTGTCTTTCCCAGCTTCACACTCTCAGGGTCTCCCCACCCCACTGCCTTTCTCAGCTTCACACTCTCAGGGTTTCCCCCACCCCACTGCCTTTCCCAGCTTCACACTCTCAGGGTTCCCCCCACCCCAGTGCCTTTGCGAGCTTCACACTCTCAGGGTTCCCCCCACCCCACTGCCTTTTCCAGTTTCACACTCTCAGTGTTTCCCCCACTCCACTGCCTTTCCCAGCTTCTCACTCTCAGGGTCTCCACTGCCTCTGAACAGGGCTTCCTCACCTCTCACCATACCCCGGTCCTCAGGATTCAGATATGACCCCTGAGTCCTCCAGCCTGTGAACGCTCACCCTGCCTGTCACTGCCACTGCCCTACATGTGAGCTCTGGGACCCCGCTCAGCCTGCAGCTCAGAAAAACCAGATTCGAAGAAGGGTCCACAGGAGGCCAGAGGAAAGAAAGGGTGTGTTGTTAGGAGGGCAACCTCCAGGCTCAGCTAGAGGCACCCAGGGCAGAGGCTGGAAGAGGCCCAGGGGCGCCTCTCAGGAGCAGTGCATCCTCCAGGTGTCAGCACACACCACCTGCTCTCTCTTGCCCTGGTGTTTTAAATGGGCACCATCTGCTTTAACCTGTAAAGTCCTTTCTTAGCCCTGCTCTGACAGTACTGCCAGGGAGCCGCAGGGCTTCCTCTAACACGCTCGAAAAGGCACGGTGATGAATGTAGGTGCATTAGCTGTGGCCACTGGCAGCCTGCAGGGTGTGGACCCTGCAGGATCCTTTTGGGAGGGCAGTGGTGTCCCAAGGGCTGGACCAGGGCAGTGAAGGGGTGCCCAGGTGTCAAGGTGCCCGGTGGGGCAGGGCTGGTGGGTGGGCCTGGCCTGGGTACTCACTGGCCTGTGTGATCACACAGTACTTGTCAGTCAGGGCATACTCCACCAGGGACTTGCAGTGCTCGTGGCCGCAGCACAGTGGCAGTGCAGGGCCTGGGCTTGGGGAGGAAGCACAGGCCCATCAGTCCATGCCTGGGGCTGGGGCCGAGCACCTGGCTCCTGGCCCACCCAGCTTTGCCCCCTCAGCTTCCTCTGTCCTCCCTCCAGGGGAGCCTCTGATCCCCTGGGATGGGCCGAAGGGCTAGGGACTTCGTGGTGGTGACCATTCTCTCTGTCCTTTCTTGTCCTGTGTGTGTGAATGTCAGGCTGTCAGCATGAGCGAGGGGTATGTGTGGGGTAGGTGTAGGCTGCCCCAGGTCTCATGAAGGGTCTTCCCAGCCCCTTTTCTTCCCACGGCTTCCCTAGCACATATAAACTCATGCACACATCTGCCTCCCTTCCCTCTGAAGCTGTCACTGGGAAGAGGACTGGGATGCTGCAGAATGTAGTGGAACCACATCAGCTAAACCAGGAGACAAGATGGGTGGATGAAGGAGTGGGTGGATGGGTAGAAGTATGGATAGAAGAGGGGATGGGTGGGGGAGTTGTGGATGGGGGATGGAAGGGTGGATGGGTGTATACATAAGTGTAGGAGATGGATTAATGGATGGATGGATGGATAGGTGGATAGATGGATGGATGGATGAATAAATGAATGAATGGGTAGATGGATGGGTGGATGAGTGGATGGAAGGGTGGATAGATGAGTTAAATGGGTAGTTGGATGGATGGGTGAATGAAGGAATGAATAGGTAGATGGATGGGTGGATGGAAGGGTGGATAGATGAGTGAATGGGCAAGTGGATGGGTGGATGGATGGGTGGGTGGATGGAAGGGTGAATGGGTGGGTAGAAGGGTGAATGAGAGGGTGAGTGAATGGATGGGTGAGCGGATGGGTGGATAGGTGGGTGGGTGGGTGGAATAATGGATGATGTGTGAATGCATGGGTGGATAGATGGAAGGGTGAATGAGTGGGTGGGTGGAGGAAGGGTGAATTGGTGGGTGAGTGGATGAAGAGTGGATGGATGGAAGGCTGGATGGGTGGGTGGATGGGTCAGTGGGTGAATGGATGGATGGATGGGTGGGTGGGTGGGTGGATTTAAGGGTGGATGGCTGGATGAAAGGATGGAAGGAAGGATGGAAGGATGGATGGATGGATGGAAGGGTGGATAGGTGAGTGGGAGGGTGGATGATGGATGGAAGGGCGGATGGATGGATGGAGTAGGTGGGTGGATAGGTGAATGGGTGGATGGATGGATGGTTGGGTAGGTGGGTGGGTAGATGGATGGACAGATGGATGGATGGATGGATGGATGGATGGATGGATGGATGGATGGTTGGGTGGGTGGACGGATGGGTGAGTGGGTGGATGGAAGGATGCATGGGTAGACTGGCAAATGGTTAACAGAAGAAGGGATGAGGCAGCATGATGCATACAAGGAGGGGTAACTTCACAGATGACCTGTGTTATACTTCTTACTGTCCCCATCTTCTGTCTGAATCAGTGTCCTCACCTACCAGTTGGGAGCAATAACGGCCCATGCTATGGCCTTTTTGGAGGTTAAAATGATGAAATGCACAAAACATTGCCCCCTGCCCCACCCTTCTTTACTGGGGTGAAGGACTGCAGGAAGCTCCAGGCAGGGAAGCCAGAGGCAGCTGGGTTGCCTTACCCAGGGCAGGTGTGGCTCTAAGGACTTCACATACAGTAGGTGCGTGAGGGCTGTTGAGAGGGCTATCTGCCTGAAGCCTGCTGGTGATGCCCACACCCAGCCATGAGGGGGTCTGCAGCCAGACCCTGGGCCAGGCTGCAAGTGGGAGGAATGTGGGTGGGCTGTGTTCCTGGCTGGCATCTGTGTGCTGTGTGGTTGCCCGCAGCTTCCAACAACATTGAGGACTGGGTCCACGGGCTCCATGGGCAGGGCTGACAGATGTACCGTCATGTCACATGGCCCTGAGTGGAAGAAGGGCAAGGTACAACGGATGCCCTGGGGAGACACCTGGCCAGGAGGGAACACAGTTTTGATAGAGGGCAGGGAGATCTGGAAGGCTTCCTGGAGTGGGTGGCCCCATAGGTACACTGATGGATGGATTTCTATTTGTATTCTGAGGAGAGACATTTGAGAAGAAGGTGCAGCAGGAAAGAGGGAAAGCCAGATTGTTCAGGGTGTGAGGCCTCAGGAGTTGTGACAGGGGGTGACAGTGGGTGGAGAAGCCAGAAACACCACATCCTGGTGTGGAGGCTATGCTGCCCAGAAAGACGCATTTGAGCCTTTTGTGCTAGGACTTAGGGGTGGAGGCAGTGAGAAAGGTGCCCTGTAGGGAGTGTCCTGTAAGGGTGGCCTGTAGAGAGTGTCCTGTAAGGAGTGTCCTGTAGGGGTGTCCTGTAGGGGTGCCCGGTAGAGGTGTCCTGTACATGAGTCCTGTAGGGAGTGTCCTGTAGGGAGTGTCCTATAGGGGTGTCCTGTAGGGAGTGTCCTGTAGGGGTGTCCTGTACGTGAGTCCTGTAGGGAGTGTCCTGTAGGGGTGTCCTATAGGGGTGCCCTGTAGGGGTGTCCTGTACGTGAGTCCTGTAGGGGTGCCCTGTAGGGATTGTCCTGTATGTGAGTCCTGTAGGGAGTGTCCTGTAGGGGTGTCCTGTAGGGGTGTCCTGTAGGGAGTCCTGTACGTGAGTCCTGTAGGGAGTGTCCTGTAGGGAGTGTCCTGTAGGGGTGTCCTGTAGGTGAGTCCTGTAGGTGAGTCCTGTAGGTGAGTCCTGTAGGGGTGTCCTGTAGGAGTGTTCTGTAGGTGAATCTTGTAGGGAGTCTCCTGTAGGGGTGTCCTATAAAGGTGTCCTGTAGGGGTGTCCTGTAGGTGAGTCCTGTAGGGGTGTCCTGTAGGGGTGTCCTGTAGGAGTGTCCTGTAGGTGAGTCCTGTAGGGAGTGTCCTGTAGGGGTGTCCTATAAAGGTGTCCTGTAGGGGTGTCCTGTAGGGGTTTCCTGTAGGGGTGTCCTGTAGGTGAGTCCTGTAGGGGTGTCCTGTAGGGGTTTCCTGTAGGTGAATCCTGTAGGGGTGTCCTGTAGGGAGTGTCCTGTAGGGGTGTCCTGTAGGCGTGTCCTGTAGATGAGCCCTGTAGGGGTGTCCTGTGGGGGTTTCCTGTAGATGAGTCCTGTAGGGGTGTCCTGTAGGGGTTTCCTGTAGGTGAATCCTGTAGGGGTGTCCTGTAGGGAGTGTCCTGTAGGGGTGCCCTGTAGGTGAGTCCTGTAGGGGTGTCCTGTAGGGGTTTCCTGTAGGTGAGTCCTGTAGGGGTGTCCTGTAGGAGTTTCCTGTAGGTGAGTCCTGTAGGTGAGTCCTGTATGGGTGTCCTATAAAGGTGTCCTGCAGGGGTGTCCTGTAGGTGAGTCCTGTAGGGGTGTCCTGTAGGGGTTTCCTGTAGGTGAGTCCTGTAGGGGTGTCCTGTAGGGATTTCCTGTAGGTGAGTCCTGTAGGGGTGTCCTGTAGGGAGTGTCCTGTAGGGGTGTCCTGTACGTGAGTCCTGTAGGGAGTGTCCTGTAGGGGTGTCCTGTAGGGAGTGTCCTGTAGGGGTGTCCTATAGGGGTGCCCTGTAGGGGTGTCCTGTATGTGAGTCCTGTAGGGAGTGTCCTGTAGGGGTGCCCTGTAGAGGTGTCCTGTATGTGAGTCCTGTAGGGAGTGTTCTGTACGTGAGTCCTGTAGGGAGTGTCCTGTAGGGGTGTCCTGTAGGGGTGTCCTGTACGTAAGTCCTGTAGGGAGTGTCCTGTAGGGGTGTCCTCTAGGGAGTGTCCTGTAGGGAGTGTCCTGTAGGGGTGTCCTGTAAATGAGTCCTGTCCTGTAGGGAGTGTCCTGTAGGGAGTGTCCTGTAGGAGTGTCCTGTAGGGAGTGTCCTGTACGTGAGTCCTGTAGGGAGTGTCCTGTAGGGGTGTCCTATAGGGAGTGTCCTGTAGGGAGTGTCCTGTAGGGGTGTCCTGTACATGAGTCCTGTAGGGAGTGTCCTGTAGGGAGTGTCCTGTAGGGGTGACCTGTAGGGGTGTCCTGTACATGAGTCCTGTAGGGAGTGTCCTGTAGGGGTGTCCGGTAGGGGTGTCCTGTAGGGGTGTCCTTTACGTGAGTCCTGTAGGGAGTGTCCTGTAGGGAGTGTCCTGTAGGGGTGTCCTGTAGGCGTGTCCTGTAGAGGAGCCCTGTAGGAGTGTCCTGTGGGGGTTTCCTGTAGGTGAGTCCTGTAGGGGTGTCCTGTAGGGGTTTCCTGTAGGTGAATCCTGTAGGGGTGTCCTGTAGGGAGTGTCCTGTAGGAGTGTCCTGTAGGGGTGCCCTGTAAGTGAGTCCTGTAGGGGTGTCCTGTAGGGGTTTCCTGTAGGTGAGTCCTGTAGGTGAGTCCTGTAGGGGTGTCCTATAAAGGTGTCCTGCAGGGGTGTCCTGTAGGTGAGTCCTGTAGGGGTGTCCTGTAGGGGTTTCCTGTAGGTGAGTCCTGTAGGGGTGTCCTGTAGGGATTTCCTGTAGGTGAGTCCTGTAGGGGTGTCCTGTAGGGAGTGTCCTGTAGGGGTGTCCTATAGGGGTGCCCTGTAGGGGTGTCCTGTATGTGAGTCCTGTAGGGAGTGTCCTGTAGGGGTGCCCTGTAGAGGTGTCCTGTATGTGAGTCCTGTAGGGAGTGTTCTGTACGTGAGTCCTGTAGGGAGTGTCCTGTAGGGATGTCCTCTAGGGAGTGTCCTGTAGGGAGTGTCCTGTAGGGGTGTCCTGTACATGAGTCCTGTCCTGTAGGGAGTGCCCTGTAGGGAGTGTCCTGTACGTGAGTCCTGTAGGGAGTGTCCTGTAGGGGTGTCCTATAGGGAGTGTCCTGTAGGGGTGTCCTGTACATGAGTCCTGTAGGGAGTGTCCTGTAGGGAGTGTCCTGTAGGGGTGTCCTGTAGGGGTGTCCTGTACGTGAGTCCTGTAGGGAGTGTCCTGTAGGGATGTCCTCTAGGGAGTGTCCTGTAGGGAGTGTCCTGTAGGGGTGTACTGTACATGAGTCCTGTCCTGTAGGGAGTGCCCTGTAGGGAGTGTCCTGTACGTGAGTCTGTAAGGAGTGTTCTGTAGGGGTGTCCTATAGGGAGTGTCCTGTAGGGAGTGTCCTGTAGGGGTGTCCTGTACATGAATCCTGTAGGGAGTGTCCTGTAGGGAGTGTCCTGTAGGGGTGTCCTGTAGGGGTGTCCTGTACATGAGTCCTGTAGGGAGTGTCCTGTAGTAGTGTCCTGTAGGGAGTGTCCTGTAGGGGTGTCCTGTAGGGGTGTCCTTTACGTGAGTCCTGTAGGGAGTGTCCTGTAGGGAGTGTCCTGTAGGGAGTGTCCTGTAGGGGTGTCCTGTAGGAGTGTCCTGTAGGTGAGTCTTGTAGGGAGTCTCCTGGAGGGGTGTCCTATAAAGGTGTCCTGTAGGGGTGTCCTGTAGGTGAGTCCTGTAGGGGTGTCCTGTAGGGGTGTCCTGTAGGAGTGTCCTGTAGGTGAGTCCTGTAGGGAGTGTCCTGTAGGGGTGTCCTATAAAGGTGTCCTGTAGGGGTGTCCTGTAGGGGTTTCCTGTAGGGGTGTCCTGTAGGTGAGTCCTGTAGGCAGTGTCCTGTAGGGGTGGCCTATAAAGGTGTCCTGTAGGGGTGTCCTGTAGGGGTTTCCTGTAGGGGTGTCCTGTAGGAGTGCCCTGTAGGTGAGTCCTGTAGGGGTGTCCTGTAGGGGTTTCCTGTAGGTGAGTCCTGTAGGGGTGTCCTGTAGGGGTTTCCTGTAGGTGAGTCCTGTAGGGATGTCCTGTAGGGAGTGTCCTGTAGGGGTGTCCTGTAGGCGTGTCCTGTAGATGAGCCCTGTAGGGGTGTCCTGTGGGGGTTTCCTGTAGGTGAGTCCTGTAGGGGTGTCCTGTAGGGGTTTCCTGTAGGTGAATCCTGTAGGGGTGTCCTGTAGGGAGTGTCCTGTAGGAGTGTCCTGCAGGGGTGTCCTGTAGGTGAGTCCTGTAGGGGTGTCCTGTAGGTGAGTCCTGTAGGGGTGTCCTGTAGGGGTTTCCTGTAGGTGAGTCCTGTAGGGGTGTCCTGTGGGGGTTTCCTGTAGGTGAGTCCTGTAGGGGTGTCCTGTAGGGATTGTCCTGTAGGGGTGTCCTGTAGGGGTGTCCTGTAGGTGAGTCCTGTAGGGAGTGTCCTGTAGGGGTGTCCTATAAAGGTGTCCTGTAGGGGTGTCCTGTAGGGGTTTCCTGTAGGGGTGTCTTGTAGGTGAGTCCTGTAGGGAGTGTCCTGTAGGGGTGTCCTATAAAGGTGTCCTGTAGGGGTGTCCTGTAGGGGTTTCCTGTAGGGGTGTCCTGTAGGGGTGCCCTGTAGGTGAGTCCTGTAGGGGTGTCCTGTAGGGGTTTCCTGTAGGTGAGTCCTGTAGGGGTGTCCTGTAGGGGTTTCCTGTAGGTGAGTCCTGTAGGGGTGTCCTGTAGGGAGTGTCCTGTAGGGGTGTCCAATAGGCGTGTCCTGTAGGTGAGCCCTGTAGGGGTGTCCTGTAGGGGTTTCCTGTAGGTGAGTCCTATAGGGGTGTCCTGTAGGGGTTTCCTGTAGGGGTGTCCTGTAGGGGTTTCCTGTAGGTGAGTCCTGTAGGGGTGTCCTGTAGGGAGTGTCCTGTAGGGGTGTCCTATAGGCGTGTCCTGTAGGTGAGCCCTGTAGGGGTGTCCTGTAGGGGTTTCGTATAGGTGAGTCCTATAGGGGTGTCCTGTAGGGGTTTCCTGTAGGCGTGTCCTGTAGGTGAGCCCTGTAGGGGTGTCCTGTAGGGGTTTCCTGTAGGTGAGTCCTGTAGGGGTGTCCTGTAGGGGTTTCCTGTAGGTGAGTCCTGTAGGGGTGTCCTGTAGGGAGTTTCCTGTAGGGGTGTCCTGTAGGGGTGCCCTGTAGGTGAGTCCTGTAGGGGTGTCCTGTAGGGGTTTCCTGTAGGTGAGTCCTATAGGGGTGTCCTGTAGGGGTTTCCTGTAGGTGAGTACTCTAGGTGAGTCCTGTAGAGGTGTCCTATAAAGGTGTCCTGTACGGGTGTCCTGTAGGTGAGTCCTGTAGGGGTGTCCTGTAGGGGTTTCCTGTAGGTGAGTCCTATAGGGGTGTCCTGTGGGGGTTTCCTGTAGGTGAGTCCTGTAGGGGTGTCCTGTAGGGATTGTCCTGTAGGGGTGTCCTGTAGGGGTGTCCTGTAGGTGAGTCCTGTAGGGAGTGTCCTGTAGGGGTGTCCTATAAAGGTGTCCTGTAGGGGTGTCTTGTAGGGGTTTCCTGTAGGGGTGTCTTGTAGGTGAGTCCTGTAGGGAGTGTCCTGTAGGGGTGTCCTATAAAGGTGTCCTGTAGGGGTGTCCTGTAGGGGTTTCCTGTAGGGGTGTCCTGTAGGGGTGCCCTGTAGGTGAGTCCTGTAGGGGTGTCCTGTAGGGGTTTCCTGTAGGTGAGTCCTGTAGGGGTGTCCTGTAGGGGTTTCCTGTAGGTGAGTCCTGTAGGGGTGTCCTGTAGGGAGTGTCCTGTAGGGGTGTCCAATAGGCGTGTCCTGTAGGTGAGCCCTGTAGGGGTGTCCTGTAGGGGTTTCCTGTAGGTGAGTCCTATAGGGGTGTCCTGTAGGGGTTTCCTGTAGGTGAGTCTTGTAGGTGAGTCCTGTAGGGGTGTCCTATAAAGGTGTCCTGTACGGGTGTCCTGTAGGTGAGTCCTGTAGGGTTGTCCTGTAGGGGTTTCCTGTAGGTGAGTCCTGTAGGGGTGTCCTGTAGGGAGTGTCCTGTAGGTGAGTCCTGTAGGGGTGTCCTGTAGGTGAGTCCTGTAGGTGAGTCCTGTAGGGGTGTCCTATAAAGGTGTCCTGTAGGGGTTTCCTGTAGGTGAGTCCTGTATGGGTGTTCTGTAGGGGTGTCCTGTAGGGAGTGTCCTGTAGGTGAGTCCTGTAGGGATGTCCTGTAGGGGTGTCCTGTAGGTGAGTCCTGTAGGGGTGTCCTATAAAGGTGTCCTGTAGGAGTTTCCTCTAGGTGAGTCCTGTAGGTGAGTCCTGTAGGGGTGTCCTATAAAGGTGTTCTGTAACAGTTTCCTGTAGGGGTTTCCTGTAGGGGCGTCCTGTAGGGATGTTCTTTAGGAATGTCCTATAGATGTGTCCTTTAGGGGTTGTCCTGTAGATGTGTCCTTTAGTCGGTGTTCTGTAGGAATGTCTTTTAGGGGTGTTCTGTAGGTGGTGTCTTCTAGGGGTGCTCTATATGGGTTTTCTGTAGGGGGTTCCCTGTAGGCTTCCTGTAAGGGATCCTGATGGGGACATCCTGTAGCAGTTTACTGGGCAAACCACACCTGCTCTGACCTCAGAGCGGCTGCCTGCTGAGTGGGGTGATGGCATCTTCCACACACACAGCTGATATCCACGTGCTCGGGGTCTGACCCTGACGGTTCCTGCTCCCCCTGCCTGCAGCTGGGTTCCTGGTGCCGATGGGGCTGGGAAAGACTCCTGGGTTCCTCTGAACAAGGACTTTACATGACCGCCACTTCTCCATAGGGACCTTGGCAGTCCCCATACCCTCGGGCTGTGATGGGAAGGAAGGGGTCTCCTCATTCAATCCTGGGAGCAGTGACCAGTTCCCAGCAGGTGCTGTCTGAGCTACATCATCATATGGGCCAACCTCCCAGAAAAGCTGAGCCCCCGAGAACACAGGTGTCCCAGGCTGGTGTCCCCATGTCCTGACTCAGCACCCCTGGCCCCTTCTCTCCAAGGCTGTGCCCTGACATAGGGGCTGAGGGTATCTGAGCAGGGCACTCAAGCTTGGGCAGCCAGACCCTGACTCCTGCCCTTTCCTGATGCCCCACTGTCTGTCTTTCCAGCCTTCCCACTGCGGGCCCCTCCTCAAGCGGGGGCTGCTCCCCAAGGTGCCCCCTCTTCCTTCCACCCTCCCCCCATGCTCAGGGGAAGCTGATGGGGATAATTATCCCTAGATGATAATTATTCAGCTGATAATCACATGCTCTGTCACCTCCCACCCACACCCCAATTCCTCCTGGCCCCATTTCAGGCCCTAAAGCCAGGTTATCAAGGTCAGGGTAGAGTGGGGCTAGAAGTGGGGTGATGAACCAGCCCTGATTTTCTTAGGACTTGCCTTTTTGAGCACTGAGAATCCAACATCCCAAGAATTCCCCTCTGTCTTGGGAAGAGGGAGCAGTCAGTCACCCCGGCTGGAACCCAGGACCAGCACCCGGGCTTTCCCCACAGAAAGACACCAGAAGCTGTGCCCATAAGAAGAGGCCTCCAAGCCTGGCAGGGAGGCGCCATGAAGGGTTTCCCGCAACTCCCTGCAGCCCCCAGTCCAGGCTGGTGATCCTGGGTAGAGCCTGCCTGCCAGCGCCCGGCCCCTGGGTGCCCAGCCCAGGAGTCACCTCTTCCCATCCCTCCCATGGTGTGACCAGCGTCTTACCCAGGGCAGCACACAGGGCAGCCAGAAGCAGCAGCACCAGAAGGAACCTCATCGCAGGCTTTTCCCCAGGGACTGGGAGCCACCGTGCCAGGGTGCCTTTATATGGTGGCTGAGGTCTGAGCCAGACCTGGTAATTTAGCTGGAAGGTGCACTGGGGAGAGCAGGCCAGCCTGACTCACGCCCCTGGGCTTCCCTTTGCCCCACCTCCAGGATTCTCAGAAGGTACCTGTGCCCCCATCTCTGCTGTCCCTGGGTCCTGAACCTCTGGCCCCTACTCCCTGCAGCTTGGGCCTTGTCCTGGGAGTTCTCAGAGGGCCTGCCTCTGGAGCCTGAGGGGACAGGCAGGGCACTTCTGACTATGTGCAGCCTCCTCCCCACAGCCTGGGGGGACAGGTAGGGTGCTTCTGAGTATGTGCACCCCCTACCCCGAGCCTGGGGGGCTGCGCAGAGCGCTTCTGAGTATGTGCACCCCCTCCACACGGCTGGGGGGCTGCGCAGAGTGCTTCTGAGTATGTGCACCCCCTCCCCACAGCTGAGGGGCTGCTCAGAGGGCTTCTGAGTATGTGCACCCCCTCCCCACAGCTGAGGGGCTACTCAGAGGGCTTCTGAGTATGTGCAGCCCCCTCCCCACGGCTGGGGGCTGTGCAGAGGGCTTCTGAGTATGTGCAGCCCCTCCCCACAGCTGAGGGGCTGCGCAGAGGGCTTCTGAGTATGTGCAGCCCCCTCCCCACAGCTGGGGGGCTGCGCAGAGGGCTTCTGAGTATGTGCACCCCCACCCCACAGCTGAGGGGCTGCGCAGAGGGCTTCTAAGTATGTTCACCCCCTCCCCGCTGTGCTTGCCCTTGCACCAGGGTTGGCAGGGCCACCAAACCCATTCTGATGGGGAAACTGAGGCATTGGAGGCTGGAAGCTGGCTTGGGCCAGTGCTGCTTCATCTTCAGTGTGCACATGAGTCACCTCGGATCCGGCTGAAACGCTGGCTGTGGACGCCTGGGCGGGGCCTGGAACCATGCATTCCTGGCAAGCTCCTGGAGGTGGTGTTGTCTGCCTGGGGTAGGCTTAGCTTGGGCCAGTGGCAGAGCCAGGGTGCGCAGGGCAGCCCAACCATGTCTGAGTCACTGCCCATCCGATCCCAGGCCAGGCCTGGGGGACTGTGGGGTGACAGGGATGTCCTGGGGGGGCAGGACACGGCCCGTTTGCAGTGGGGCTGTCTCCATTGCTATCTTCGGGGTGTCGCAGGGATTCTGGAGGCTGAGGGGCAGCAGCTCACATCTCCTGGGAGTCTCCTCCAACCCCCGACGGTTCCCTGCCTCAGGATGGCTCCCCTTCTGGTCTCCTTCCACCTCCCCTTCCTCACCCTGTCTGTCCACCCCACAGGGACTGGCTCCAGTCCTGTCCACCCTTGCATGGCCACTTATACTCGCCTTCAGGCCTCTCCCAGGCCCTGACACGTGTCTCCCCCGCCGCCCCCTCAGCAAGATCACCCTTGTCTGGAGCGCTCTTGGACCCCCTGTCTGGGCCTGTGTCCTAGAGGTGCCCTCGAGGGCCAGAGTCCTGTTCCAGACCTCTCCACAGACCTGGGAGCCCAAGAGGCCTCTTCTCCACCCACCCTCAGAAGGCAGGCCAAGCTGCTGGGTACCCACCCCAAAGCTGGGAGGTAGGGCTGGACCCATGTGGGGGCCGTGCAGGATTTGGGGGGCAGGCAGGCTCCAGGGCTGGGACTGGCTCTCTGTGCAGGATTTGAGGGCAGGCAGGCTGCAGGGCTGGGACTGGCTCTCTGTGCAGGATTTGAGGGGCAGGCAGGCTGCAGGGCTGGGACTGGCTCTCTGTGCAGGATTTGGGGGGCAGGCAGGCTGCAGGGCTGGGACTGGCTCTCTGCAGGATTTGGGGGGCAGGCAGGCTCCAGGGCTGGGACTGGCTCTCTGTGCAGGATTTGAGGGGCAGGCAGGCTGCAGGGCTGGGACTGGCTCTCTGTGCAGGATTTGGGGGGCAGGCAGGCTGCAGGGCTGGGACTGGCTCTCTGTGCAGGATTTGAGGGGCAGGCAGCCTGCAGGGCTGGGACTGGCTCTCTGTGCAGGATTTGAGGGGCAGGCAGGCTCCAGGGCTGGGACTGGCTCTCTGTGCAACTATCTCCCAACTCAAAGACCAAGGAGTCTGGAATTGGAATGAACACCAGATGTTCCCTGTGGCATGGATGGCATACTGGTCAACATTTTATTTTAACTGTTTTTAGCTTCTTTGAAAATGTTCGTATTTGGGGACACATGGCATGTGGGCCCCCGTTGCCTTGGCCTCCAGTGAAAAGGAAGGGCCCGTTCCATTCAGCTCCTCTTGCTCCATTCACTCTGGGTCACCTCTGGGCTTCACAGCTTCCTGGCCATGGGTCACAGCAGCGTGAGAGCTGCAAAGCTGCCTTGGGACAGCTGGACTCTGGGGCAGGTGCCTTCACAGACACAACCTCAGTCCTCAGGCCAGGTCTCGGTGGGGTTGAAGGTCAGGACTGGTGTGAGGAACTGAGACCCGCACTGTGATGGGATGGCTGGGCATTGCAGGCCCTGGCACGGCCTCCGAGGGAAGGGGGAGGGGCTCCATGCACAGCTGCCAGGAGGTCCCGGGTGGGCACCTGGAAGCAGGGAGCATTTCTCCAGCTTCCCGGCAGGGCCCTGCCCAGGGAAAAGCCATGGTGAGCTGCCAGTGCCACTGTGGGTGTCATGGACTGTGATGTGCCCTTCTCAGTGCCACAGGGCTCTGATCTGTGAGAGGGAAGAAGGCGCAGGGTGGCCACAGCAGCGGGGGCTGGGAAGAGAGCCCTACTCCTGTCCTGAGGAGTAACCAGTCTGCACAAGGCTGGGCCCCTTCTCACTGCAGGGCTGGGTGAATGGGTGCATGTCAGTGTGAGTGTGACGGTGAGACTGTGAGAGTGTGTGTGACTGTGTGTGACTGTGTGAGTGTGACTGTGTGTGAGACTGAGTGACAGTGTGAGTGTGACTGTGTGTGAGACTGACTGTGTGAGACTGTGAGAGTGTGAACGTGACTGTGTGTGACTGTGAGTGACAGTGAGTGTGACTGTGTGTGACTGTGGCAGTGTGTGACTGTGTGACTGTGTGAGTGTGTGTGACTGAGTGTGAGTGTGAGACTGTGACAGTGTGTGTGACTGTGACTGTGACAGTGTGTGAATGTATGAGTGACTATGAGTGTTAGTGTAGTGTGAATGAGTGTATGTGTAAGTGTGCATGCATATGTGTATGTGTGTGAGACAGTGTGTGAATGTAAGACTGTGTCAACGTGTGATACTATGTGTGTTAGTGCATGTGTGTGTGAATCTGTGTGTGTAAATGACTGAGTGTATGGTGTGAGTGTGTGAATGTTAGTATAGTGAGTTTATGAATGTGAGCATGCAAGTGTGAGTGCATGTGTATGTGTGTGAAAGTGAGCGCGTGTGTGTGAGTGAGTGTATGAGTCTGTGTGTGGTGGGACCCACATGAACAATAACAGTCGCAGCCAGATGATGCCAATGGGGTCACAGTTTGCTTCCTGGGGAAGGCCCAGGTGGGCCGGGCTGCATTTCTGAGGACAAGCGTGGAGGGGCAGGATCTTGAGAGCAGAGGGCTAGCGTGTGTAGATGGCACACCAGGGCGCAGTGAATCCCAGAAACTCAGTCCAGGCATCAGCTGGATTTTACCCCGTGCACACCACAGCTCTCAAGCTGTCATCTATATTCTTGGGCGTCTGTGAAAGCTGTTTTTCCTTCTGCAGAAGGATCTGAGAAATGCTGAACTCAATGGTTTCTCAAAGGGCCTTTTAGGAGCAAAGATTCTGCAGCTCCCACAGGGTGGGCTGTGGGAGACGGGCTGTCCTTCTGGGCTCTCAGGGGAGGCTGTGAGGGAAGAGCTGAGGGCAGGGGCTGCCCGGGGCTGGGCTGGAGGTGGGCGTTGGCATGCAGCCTGGCCCCCCACTGCCAGCTGCCCTGGTTTCCTCTGCCTCGGGGAGGGCTTGGGTCACTGCTCTTTAAGCTAATCAGGCTTTTTACAAGCTGAGTCCGAGTCTTTTACAAGCTGCGTGTTCTCCAAATACAGCCCAGGCTTTCTCTCAAGGCCATAATTAGTGGGGCCTCCCCAGCCTGGCATTAGACTCCACTCCCTAGGGCGGCTGAGAGGGGGTGCAGGGATGAGCCGGGCAGGTGAAGGAACAAGGGCACGGGTGAGGTCCTGCGGGAGCGACATCCAGCAAGGGCCCTGCCAGCCCAGAGCAGCTCCAGCCAACTCCAGGAAGGGACCTGGGACCCGGTTAAGAGCCCCAGACCTGAGTGAACCAGTGGGTGAGTCCTGCTCCCTCCCTCTGAAAGCCCTTCCCTCCCCCCAGCCCTCCTCCAGTCCTCCCTCTATCCCACCCCCCTGTTTTCTCTCCACGCCTCCCTCCTTCCCTTCCTCCATCCCTCCCTATTTTCCTCCCTTCACCTATCCAACCACCCGCTTCTCTCCCTTTCCCACCCTCCAGCTTTCTCTGTACTCCTTCCTCCACCACTCCGTTTCCCTCCCGCTTTCTTTTCCTCCCTGTTTCCCTCCCTCTTTCTTTCCCTCCCTTTTCCCCTCCTTCCATCCTTCCGTTTCTCTCAGCCTTGTCTCTCTCTAGCCAGTGCTGGGGGCAGGGGCCAGAGGAGCATTAGACCCAGGCCCTAGAATTGCAGTGGGCTCATGCCAACCAAACTGAGTCTCTAGAGAGTCTCAGGACCTTGTTCTCTGCGTGCCTAGCCGGGTAGCTGGAAACCTGCATTCACCTCACTGCAGCCTTTAGCCAATGGGCAGAGGGCGTCCCTGTGCTGGCCTCACAGTGAGGCGGCACTTCACAGGTCACAGCTCAAGACCCAGTCGGGCCACTGCTCCTCACCTGATGCCTGCTGAGCCCCACAGTGCCCCACTGAGACTGCCCAGGGCCCCTCACACCCACTGGGGCCCCCTAGCCCCACATAGAGGAGGATCCTGGGAGTGTAGCCAGTGCCACCTCCCTGCCCAATTCACACAGGGGAAACTGAGTACGGGTGCGGGTGGAGGAGTCAGGATTTCAACCAAGGCCCCTCGGCTGGGAGCCAGTGCAGGAAAGGAGCTGTGCTGGGGACTCGGATGCTGGCATAGGGCTCCCATACCCATGTGCCCGTGATGGCCCCTGTGCCAGGGGAACACAGGGTCACTCGGAAGTTCACGACCTGGGCTTGAACCAGAGAGAGGACACAAGGAATCCCAGTTCCTTCCTCAGGGAGAGACGGGATATCTCGAAAGGTATCTACAGGCACCAGCCGGGGTTCAGGCCTCAGCCCACTCATGCCCGTGCCGTGGGGTGCTGGGCCAGCGCCCTAGTCTCTCCGAGCCTGCATTTGTTTGTCTGAAGGAAAAGAGTGACAGTGATGCTGACAAGCGCAGGAAGCTGCTCTGGGGTGGGCTTAGCAGCGGATCGGGGGACAAAAACCCAGCCAGAAACCAGCAGTGCCCACCCCGCACCCACATCTTGACTCCCAACATCCTCCTCCACTCACAGGAATGAGGGCTCCCTGGAGAAAGGGCTGATTCTAGGTGTGGGACGTAGAAAAGTTCCTCTGTAAAGTTTCCTTTCTTGTTAAAGAATAAGCGGTCTCATGCTGTGTGTAACTCTGGCCACGCACTGATCGCTGACCGTGGTCACAGGCTGAGTCCTGAGAGTGGCCCCACACTATGACCTGACTCTGGAAATACATTAAAGCTGATCCTGCTGTAAAACTTAAGTAATTCAAAATCAAAGCTGTTGGAACTTTAAATTATTTTGAGACTTACGGGAATGTGATTATAGGACCTGAACCACGTAAACAGGCAGCTGTAACCTTTGTGTCTCTCATTTACGGTGTGCTGTAAAAGGCCACAGGGTGCCAGGGAAGACGACGTCCCTCTTCACTGTTGATCTTCATCATAGACGGACCCCCTTTTACTTCTCCTAGACAAAGACTTCACGACTATCACATTGTCTACGATGGAATGTTAAATAGACTTTGAAACTGGAAAAGGAAAACAAGTTTAATCAAATTGCTGTAACTCATAAACTGGCCTTGTATGAAAAAAAATTGTAAGGCTGTTAAATGTCTTTGTTTTAACTGTATATAAAAGCAAGACCTTAGCTTTCCAGCTTCAGAGCGCTGACCTCATTCTTTTGGGGTCTGTGTTACCTGGATGGTCATTCTCAGCTTAGCACGTGAATAAACTCTTTTAGACTTGATTCTGACCCTTTCCATTATTTCGGCTGCCATTGCTCACGTTCTGAGCCCTGGCCCTGGTGATAGCGATTGGAAGATGTATTAGGATCTAGGAACAGAGTTTGGGAGAAGCAAAGGAATGCCAGTTTGCTCAGACACAGAGCACTTGACAAAGGGGTCAAAGAGCAGCTGGGGGCTCCGGCTGGTGGGCTCTTCAAGTATCATGAGCCAGGGAGCGACCAGGAGAAGGCTGGGCATTGCACGGTGTTCCAGCACCTGCTCTTGGCCAGCCCTGCTTCTTCCCCTCTTTCCTTCTCACCCAGAACCTTGTCCCTGTAACCCCTTCCTCCCTGGAGCAGAGAGGACACCACTGTTTGGAAACCCGTTTTGAAGGATCCCAGCCTGTGGGCTCTGGCTGAGTGTGGCACACAGCCGCACCACGAATACTTGCCCAGGCACGTCCAGGCTGGCCCCTCCCTGAGCTGTGCAGGCTCCTTTGGGAGCGGAGACTGGGGCAGGGAGGTGGAGGACACAGATGACTCAGTCTGGGTTCCAGGCAGGCGGGGTGCACGTTTCCAGCTGATCCGGTCAGCCAGGAGCCGGGATGCAGGGATTCCTGTGTTCCCAGGCATGGGGCGTGGCTGGTATTTTCCAGGAGCAAGGAGGTGGCAAACTGGATAAACAAGGGTATCTAGACTTCCCTCTCAGCTCCCAACAGGCTTCAGGGCGCAGCTGGGACAGCTCAGCTTGCCTTCCCTGCAGACTGGGGCTGAGCCATGGCCTGCTCCTGCAGGGCCTAGGGCTGGGGGCGCTGGAGGTGGGCCAGGAAGGGCCATTAGGAGCTCATGAGCCAGGGCAGGAACATCTGCATGGGCTTCCGTCTCCGAGCAGACTGCCTTGAAATTCTCTGACAGCAACATGGGATGGAAAGTCCAGCACCCCCGGAGCAGAGCCTGGCCGTGAGTTAGATGAGTTACCCTGTCATCTAACAGGAGTGCCCAGGGACAGCCTCCAGGTCACCATCACACAGGCTCCCTCTTGAAGCCCCTGCTGGCTAAGCGAAAATGTGGCTTGCAGAGTTGCTTCCGAAGCCAGCACAGAGGGTGGGAATGGAGTCAGACTCATAACTGAACCACCAGCACCCCCACTGGGCAGCCGCAGCAGTGCACCCTGGTGTCCTCCAGCCAGAGGAGGAGCCGGCCCCATCGCCAACCCCATGGTGCTCCCAGCCAATGACAGGGCGTGGCAGGCGCTACTCCATGGCCTCCTCTTAGGGCAGCTTTGGCTGGGGTGTCTCTGAGGCTGGCTGACATCTCAGAACGGCCCTGCCATCCAGGAGGCCCCCCTCCTTCCACAACTGGCAGAGCTATGTGGTGTCCCACAGCTCCGGCCTCCCACTCCTGTTCCCTCTCATCCTTTACAGGGGTTTCTGGAAAAATGCTCTTGCACTTGGAATCCTGCTTTGGCATCCGGTGTGAGCCATGGCATCCAGGACACTCAAAACCCCTCTACACGGCAGCCCCCATCTGCCCTGCAGACTCCCCTGGCCTCAGCCCTGCACCTCTTCCTCGTTTTACACACATACATAATACACACACACAAATACACTCACACAGTACACACACACAGGTGTGCTCGCACACAAGCACACACAGGTACACACCTACACATCCACACATGTGCACACACACACACACCCACAAACCTACACATGCACACATGTGAGGGGGACCAGGCACATGCACACACATGCACACACATGCATACCCACACATCCACACATGCATGCACACACAAGCACACACACATACACACACACATACACACACATACACGCATACCCACATCCACACATGTGCACACACACAAGCAAGTGCACTCACACATACACACATACCCACACATACACACAGGCGTACACCCTCACACACAACCACATGCACACACATACACAGATACCCACACATGCACACTCACACACAAGCACATGTATACACATACATACCCATACATCCACACATGTGCACACACAAGTACATGCATATCCTTACACACACGAGCACATGCACACATGTACACACACCCACAAATCTGCACACATGCACACACGCAAGCATCTGCACACATGTACACACATGTATACACATCCACACATGCACACACTCACATATAAGCTTATGCACACATGCACACTCACACAAGCACATCCACACATGCACACACACACGTACATACATAGCGACACATCCACACGCACACACACAAGCACATGTACACATGTACACACACTCCCACACAAGCACACTCACACACACAATGCATTCACACACAGTACACACACAGACACAGACATGTACTCACACAAGCATATGCACACAGGTATATATACTCACACACATACACGCAGGAGCACACATATCAAAATGACACACTGGCTCACACGTGTGCACTCACACATAACACATCCTCTTTCACACATGGAGATTCACTCTCAAACATTTGCACAAACACGCACATGTTTACATTTACTCACATAACTCACACTCTCACATTTGCACATGAATACACCGCAGGCACTCATACACTTGTGCACGCACTGACACAGTATTTTGACTGCACTCACACACCAATTCCAGAGTGCACCAGGCTTGGTCCAGCCCCTGGGGGGTTCCCCCACGACTGGCTGAGGCTGGTACAGGAGGGAGGGAGGTAGCTATCCTGCCCCCAGAGGGAGATGAGGGCCTTTCAGCACTTAGCCGCCCCACTGAGTCTCATCAAGAGCAGGGCCAGGGAGGCCCAGCGGCTCTGGGGAGTCAGGTTCCATGGACCAGGCAGGAGGAGGGTAGGCCTGCGGGTCCCCTGCTGCGGCCACACTGTGTGCTGAGGTGCCTGGCTATGGGCTCTGGCAGACCGGGTTTTTGCAGTGTGGATTACATGGCCTTCTCCTTCCTCTACTTAACATTCTTTATCCATGAAGTGGAACTCCCGATCTCAGATGACATGACCACCTCAGCCTCCCAAAGTGCTGAGATTACAGGCGTCAGCCACCACGCCCAGCTGGATCTGTTTTCTATTTCTGTGAGAAATACCACTGAAATTCTGACAGGGATCACACTGAAGTTGTACATTGCTTTGGATGAGATTACTACGGAAAAGCCAGGGTGACACCATTTCAAAGCCACTTCCATTTTAAAACTAGCAAGGCACATTCCTTGCCAGTCACAACCCATGGTCACAGATGTTTACAGCTAAGAAAGGAGTTTCATAACGCCTGCAAGGACAAACTCCTACAGCAACAGAATGTCCAGATGCCCCATATCTCATAACATACGTGCTTTTAAAATAATTATAGTCATGCTTTGATGTACTTACTCACTAAAATGCCAAGGATAGTTGACTTTCCATTTCTTCTCTCTCACTGCTTTCAGCCCTTCCCTCCTTGAGCAGGCCTGAGATCATGACCATCGCCTTCGGTTTTTTCCTCTTGAGCAGACCTGAGAAGATGACTCTCTTCTTCAGCTTTTCTTTGTCAGCTCCTGCACTCCTTTTGTCCTTTGCTTTTAACTCTTGTAATGGCCTGATGTTGTAATGTTTCATCTTGAAGGTCTATAAAAGCAATGTTTTCTACTAGTATAACTTGCTTTTATACTCGGCCTTTCTTGCTGCATCTAAATTTTCAGTGTAATCAGAAACTTCTCCTGTTGTTCTTGAGTCTCGTATGCTCATAACCTCAACACTGTTCCTGCGTCCGACTGCATTCAAGCACTTCTTTCATCAAGTTTATCTAAATGGGCTTTCCATAAGACACAGTCGCCTGCAGAAGGTCCCTCCGCCTTTTTAGCAGCTGGCCTTACTTTTCCGGTTGTTGCTGTTGTTTATCTTTTGTTAACTCTTAAGGAAGAGGAGAGCCCAGCAGTCCCTTTCCATCAGTGAAGGGCTGAGACATGTGGGCTCCTGTGAGCAGGGCTAGACTGGGCCCTTTTTTAAAAAAAGACCCTGCCTGCTATCCTGGATGTCTGGGTCCTGGCTCCTCCAAACCCTATTGCCAGTCCTTTTTTTTCTTTTTTAGAAATTCCACTGCTGGATACATGTACGGGAAATTTTTCAGGATATGTGCAAGAAAAATTGCAAAATGCTGTTGAAAGTGAAAGCACCCATACAAAATAGTCCCCAGAGAGCTTCTTCATTTCTTTCCATCATGTGAGGACACGGTAAGAATGTCCTGTCTATGAAATTCATGTCAATAGACCCTCACCAGACACGAAATCTGCCAGCACCTTCAACCCAGACTTCTCAGGCTACAGATCTGTGAGCCCCAAATCTCTGCTGTTTCTGAGTCACCCAGTCTGTGGTACTTGGTTATAGCAGCTTGAATAAATGAAGACAGAGATTGGTACTGAAAAATGGGGGTGCTGCTGGGTAATTGGGTAGAGGCTAGAAGGGTTTTGAAGTGCATGCTAGAGAAGGCCTGTGTCACCATGCGCAGACCCTGAAGGATGATTCCGGTAAGGGCTCAGAGCAGGAGGAGGAGCGCTGTAGAGAAAGCCTCCATCACCTTAGAGAATATCTAAGTGGTCATGGACAGAATGTTACTAGAAATAGAGATGATAAAAGCCATTCTTATGGGTCTCAAACAGAAATCAGAAATAAGGAACATGTTATTGGAAACTGGAGGAAAGGTAGCCCTTTTGTAAAGTGGCAAGAACTTGGCTGAATTGACTTTATGTCCTGGTGTTTTATGTGAAATAGAACTGGTGAGTAGTTCAGTAAGATATTTGCTGGAGGAATTTCTAAGTCAAATGTTTAAGGTGCGACTTGGTACGCTTGGATGCTTGTAGTGAAATAGAACAAGAGAGAAATCATTTGAAGATAGATTTTTTTTTAATCAAAAGGGAAGCAGAACTGGACGATTTGGGAAATTGCCAATCCATGTTGCAAAATAGGAGAAAGCATGTTCTGGAGAAAACGCCAAGGGTGTGGCCGAGTGACCGTTTGGTAAGATTACATAGGTCAGCCAGGTGCTGTTCATCCAGACAATGGAAGAATGACCCCGGAGGCATTTTAGAAATAGCTGGGGCTGCCACTCTCACCACTCACCCACAGTGCAAGAGGCTGGGGGATAGACTGTTTTAAAGGATGGACTGAATTTTTCTGTAAGAACTTGGCACTCAGTTCCTTGTGCTATCTCAAGGCTCTGCTCCCCACATTCTGCATTCCTGCTCACTGACCACCCCAAGTAGGCTCCAGTGAGCTTAGGTGTGCCATGTGCCACAGTGGGTGCCCCTCCAGAGGGCACGGGTAGCAAGCCTTGGTGGTGTCAACATGGGGTCATGTCTGCTAGAGTGCAAGTTGCATGAGCTGTGGGGTGTGGAAGCCTCCACCTAGATCTCAAAGGATGGAGTGGTCCAGAACTTCAGGCACAAGACTGAGACAGAGGGCTGCTGGAGAGCCATGGCTAGTGGAGCCAGCGGGGCAGGGCAGGGCAGCACAAGATCCCGTCGGGTGGAGCTACCAGTGAATGATTCCAGTATGGGCGATGCAGGAATGCAACTCCAACTCATGAGAGCTGCACTGCGGGCTGCACCCAGCAAACCTGTAGGGGCAGAGCATCCTGGAGCCCTGGGGGAACCAGCCCCTGTGCCACAGTGTTCAGAAGAGGGAACATCCAGTCGAAGGAGATTATTCTTGAGGCTTAGGGCTTAATGTTGTTTGTCACATTCCATTTTGGAGTTGCTTGAAACTTGTTACTCCTTTCTTCTTTCCCGTTTCTCCTTTCTGGAATGGGAAGGTTTATCCTACGCCTCTCCAACCACTGTATTTTGGAAGCACGTAACATGTTTGATTTCATAGGTTTACAGCAAGAGCAGTTTGACTCAGGGTAATTGTACCCTGAATTTTATCCATATTTGACTCAGATAACATGTACATTATACTTTGGACTACAATTTTAAAGTTGATGCTAAAATGAGCTAAGACATTTGGGGCTACTGGGGAGAAATGTATGTATTTTGTATATGAGAAGGATGTAGATTTTAGGGAACCAGAAGCAAAATAGTTTAATCTGAATTTCTGTGTCTGCCCTCCAGAATTCTTAGGCTGAAATCTTTCACAAGGTAATGGTAATGGCAGGGCAAGGCCATTGAGGAGGGGAGGGAATGAAGGCAGTGCCCTCATGAATGGGATCGGCGTCCTTTTATCAGAGGCCCCAGGGAGCTTGTCTTGCCCTCTCCCACCATGTGAGGAAACAGCAAGGTTTTAGCTACGAACCAAGAGGTGGGTCCTCGCCAGATACAGAACCTGCTGACACCTTCATCTTAGCCTTCTAAGCCTTCAGAACCATGAGAAATAGATTTCTAGTGTTTGTCAACAACCCAGGCTATGGCATTTTCTTAGAACAGCCTGAGTAGATTAACACCAAGAACTCTAGCTAGGTGTCCTCCCAACCTGGGGCACTTCCTGTCCCTGTACTGCTGAGTCCCACAGGGCGTCCTGGAACTACTGGCCACACTTGGAATGATGGCCTAGGGATTTCCCCTTTCATGGGGAAACAAAAGCTCTGATCCTCATCAGCCACCAGGAGCTGGTGGCTGTGACCTCTGCCCTGATGAAAATCCTTGGGGATAAGGACAGTCTGGCTGACGCACTCTCACCCTGGGCACTTCCTCTCCCTGCACGGGAGCACTGTGGAGTGGTCAGTTCAGGGGGGGTCAACTCTCTCTGCTGGGCTAAGGAGCACATGAGGCCCACAGGCAGGTTCACGTTGGGAAACGCAGCCTCCCTGTGCCCACCCCAGGTCGTGGCACATGGCATAGCTCCGTATCAACCAGGAACGAGTGAATAAAAGGCCTCTGAGTCCCTGTTGGCCCAATCCTGTCTCTCCTGTTGGCAGAAACATTCTGGAACCACACCCAAGCTTCCCGCCCTACATGACTCTTCCATCTCCTCACAGCATCCTCGGGACCTTCCCCAGGGGACAGCACAGGAAGCAGAGGACCCAACGCCCGCTGCTGGAACAAGGCCTGGTCCATGGAAGACAAGGCCCGGGGCACGAGGCTGACATGATCAGCTGTAGGGACATAGGTCCCTTGAGACTCAGTTGTATCACTTGAAAATGGGGATGTGTCAGGACAAGGGACCACAGGGGCCTTTTTACTCTATGCTGCAGCACCCTATTCCAAGGTGACAACTTTCAGAGCGCTCAGGACATGCTCTAGCTGAGGCAGGCTGCAGGAGGGAACTTGACTCTGAGATGCTGGGATCCCGCTTACTGACTCCGACACAGTCTGCACAGAGGCTCTGGCCAGGGAGAGAGGGACAGGTACATGGGAGACTAGGCAGGAAGGCAGGGGATAAAATCGCAGCACCCTTGCATGGCCATACGAGGAGCCTGGAACCAGCGCCTGGAGGGATGGGGCCAAATCGCCCAGAGAACACTGCTTGCTGGAGAAGGGGCCAGGTGGGACTGGGGACAAGGCCCTGCCAGCAAGATTGTACCACCTGTACCCTGGCCTTGCTGCTTAACCTGGCAAGCCCAGGTCCTGGAGGCTCTCGGGTGTTCCGTTTGTGCTGGGGCTGGCTGACAGAGGGGTGGCTCAGAAAGTTGTGCACGTGGGAGAGAAGCGGAGTGGCCTGGGGTCAGGCAGAGGGAGGCTGGTGGCCAGGCTGGGACCCTGGGTGCAGAGCCCTGAAGGTGAGGAGGGGGTACGTGCTGGGCCTCAGTATGAAGCTGTAGACCATCTTTATATCCTCTTGGGTTAGTGTCTCCACTTGGAGGTGTTTCAGCACCTAGGACAGAAGCTGGGTTTCCATCTGGCCCGGTCAGCAGCCCATGGACGTGGGGCAGCCTCCTCAGACCCTCAAAGTTGTAATGATTATGCTGCAGGGGGGACAGCAGCCTGGGCCCCAACCTGTCCCATTCCTGAACAACCCCACCTTACAGCCCAGGCCTTATCCAAGCCCCACTACCCCGTGTAGACTCCACCCGACTCCTCCAGTCCCAGACTGAGCCTGTTCAGCAGTAACATCGCCCAGATCTACCCTCCCCACCATACCAACTCCTCCCCAGGACCTACACAGCCTCAGTCTAGCCCAGGTTCTCCCAATACCCGCCCTGCCCACTCCAGGACACACAGGCCACGTCCACTCTGCCCAGGCCCATCCGACATTGCCCAAACCCCGCCAATCATGCACAGACCCCGCCCAGGCCCCCCCACCCCCGGTCTGCTTACGTGGTGCAGCAGCAGCAGCATCTCTGTCTCTGCCAGGCGCCTTCCCAGGCACTGGCGCATGCCAAAGCCAAAGGGCATGTACTGGAAGTTCCTGCCAGAGCCCTTGATGTCTAGCCAGCGCTGGGGGTTGTAGCGCTCAGGTCTCGGGAACAAGGCAGGGTTGTGACCCAGGGAGTAGAGGGACACACGCACCAATGTCTGTGGATGGTGCAGAGCGGGGATCAGGAAGACTGGGGAGGGAGGTTCTCAGCTGGAGGGATGTGGGGCTCACTCACCCCAGCGGGGATGTGGTAGTTCTGCAGCACCAAGTCTGAGCTCACCACTCGCTCCAAAAAGGGGCCCACAGGGTAGAGCCTGGAGGTGGGGGCATCCATAGAAAGGGTCCTCAGCTGGACGGGGCGTCCCGTGCCTTCTGCAGCCTTCCCACCCAAGACCCCCAAATGTCCCCGGCCCATGGGAAGCCCAGGTCGTGAGGAAGAGCTTCTTGCACCTACTGAGCCAGGCCCAACCTCCCCTAATCTGAGCAGCCCCAAGTCCAGAAGGACACGCCCCACATTAATCCCCAGGGTGTTGAAGAGGGATTCCAGAGGAAGAAGAGGTCCCTGTTCTTGAGGGAGAGGAAGAGCAGGTGCATGGGAATGGGCTGCTGGGCGATGCTGCTTATCAGCCCCAGCTTCTGTCTGCCACACCCCAGTGGGGGCTGCTCTCCAGCAGTGGCCGGGGCCACAGGGAGGGCTCAGCCAGTACCCACCTCAAGCTCTCCTTGATAGCCGCCCGCAGGAGGGGCAGCTCCGTGGTTGCCTTCTGGGGATGTTCACTGATGCTGGCCGCGGCGGCCAGGCTCTCCTGGCGCAGGGCCTGCTGCACGTCGGGGTTCCGAGCCAGCTCAAAGAGCGTCATCAGCAAGGGATACACCGTCTGCAGGAACCATGTCTGCAGGGTCAGGCCTTGCACAGGACTCAGCCCCCGACACACCCCTCCCAGGACAGCCCTCTCTGCAGGGTGGGGACATGCATTCCCTGAGCACAACACTGCCCTGGAACCCAAGACTTCAAATCCTAACACCCATCCAAACCCCTTTCACTTAGGCCTCCAGAGAAAGGCAACCCCCCATTCCAACCAAGGCGACCTGCAAATGTGCACTTTGCAATCTCAAGTAAGAAATATGGGGCCTGTAGCTTGGGGATGGGGCATGTGGGTGCCACGTGGCATTGCAGGGCACTGCCGGAGACACAAGCTGGGCATCACCCTCTGTAGATGGGGCTGGTTGCCAGCCTGACCGTGTCCACACTCCCTGCGGTGAGTTCCATCGAGTTGGCCTTGATGGCATCTGGCGATAGTTCTGCATTCAACAGGAGCTTCGCCACGATGCCCGTGTAGTGTTGAGGGTGGCTGAGGGCCTGTTCCTGATAGATTTTCTGGATACACTTATCACCTGTCCAGTGATGGGGAGACTGCCCTCAGGCCTTGGTGCTGGGAAGCATCCTTCAGTGTCCTCCTCTTGCCCACCCTCTCCAACACCCAAGTCCCCCTGCCCTCATCCCTAATTCTCCGAATCAGTCCAGCCCAGCCCCAGCCTCATTCCCAATCTCCCTGGCAGGATGCTGAGGAATTCCCAGCCCCTCTCTTTGGCCTTCATTCCCCTCTGGCCAGTGCAGAGGGAGAAATTGGGCCTTCATGACATCCCTGCCCCGTAGTCCTGGCCGGGTCCCTGGCCTTACCATACTGGAAGATGCAATCCCAGGCCTCAAAGTGCTCCTTCCACACCTTGGGGCTGGTCCAGCGAGACAGGCTCCTGGGCATGAACATGAGCTGGACGGTGGATTTGAGCATGACCTCCAGGGCGTGGAGGAAGTTGAGGCTGGCAGAGCTGGGGCTGTGGCCAACCAGGCCCAGCCGCTCTCCAAAAAGGGCTAAGTTGCTGGCTGTGGGGAGGAGGCATTGTGAGCCCAAGGCACCCCCAGCCTCCTGGCTGCCTCCCCCCACTCCCTCCAGCCCCCCATCCCTGTCCCTGGCCACTCCATGGTCTCTGAGGCTGGACTTTCCCACCTGGTCCACACCTTCTATGGTGTAGTGGAAGATGCTGGACTGGACGTCCAGGGTCAGGCTCCCCCGGGTGTTCTGCAGCACCTTGTTCCTGAGGGCCTGGGAGAAGTCCCTGGCCACCGAATCCACCATCGGGAGGAACCTCTGCACAGCCTTGGGTGACAGCACATCCGGGTTCAGCCGCAATCGGTTGAAGCGCCATTCAGGCCCGTTCCTACAGAGGCCAGGGCAGAGCTTGTCATGCCGCCCGGCAAGACACAGGCCCCGATCCGCATCCCGTCTCCCTTGTCCCCAGATGGAATCGGCTTCCAGGGAGCTGACTGGGGGCCCTGGAGGACGCTGTCTGCTTCTGTTCCAGCTCCAGCCTTTTCTCAGAGCGGCCTACAGGTGCTGGGCAAAGGCCACTCAGTTCTAAACAGGGGATGAGATGGTAGCTTCTGCCCACATGTTCTGAGGGGGTAACTGAGGTAATTCCTGGGACCTGACGTCCCAAGGCTGGCACCACCTCACCCATGTGGGCCCTCCCAGTGGTGGGGGTAGGGCTTTTCTCCAATAAAGGGGGTGACTCCCATTGTCAAGCTTTGCCCACCTCACCCACACAGTGTCCTGAGGGGAGAACCCTGCTTCCCTCTCCTCCCTGCCCTTCCCTGCCCTTGGCCCAGTGCCTCTGGGGCAGCAGCTTCTGCCTATCTCTGTGAAGCATCTGCATCTTCTGCAGGGCAGGGCAGGAACCAAGCTCTGTGCTTCATGCCATCCTCACCCACAGTCACAGTGGTGGGGGCTCCATGGATGCTCTCAGGGAATGGTGGGGAGGAAGTTCACCTCTCAGCCACATTCCTGCAAAACTCCTTTATTTATGTCCAGCTGGCTGCTGTCAGGTGTTGACAGGGATGATAGGTAGAAGACGCACATGCACACGTGTGCCCATGCAGGACCTCAACACACGTGTGTGAAGAGACACATGTACACGTGCACCCATGCAGGACCTCAACACACGTGTGTGAAGAGACACATGTACACATGCGCCCATGCAGGATGTCAACACACATGTGCCCATGCAGGACCTCAATACACATGTGTGAAGAGATGCATGTACATATTTGCAGACACTACACCCTTGCTAGCACCTGCCAATACACACACATAGACACCTGTGCAGCACACCACACATCACACACGCACACACGCAGACACGTGCACACAGGCATGCACACATAATGTATGTGCAAATGCAGGTACAGAGAAACACACAGGCAAGTGCACAGATGCAAGACACACGCACACACACAGAAGCACTCCCCTTCCTTCCCATATGCGCACCCAGCCTCCTGGACCTGCCTTCCTGGGTCCTGACTCCCTCCCAGATGTGGTCTGTAGGCCAGCCTCAGTGAAGACCCCCACCCATGGGTGCCCTTTTACCTAAACCCCACTATTCCCAAGACCATTCCTTTCCTGACATGGCATGGGGGTTGTCACCGCTGTGACATTCTTGTCCAGTCCTTCCCCCATCCTAATGGCAACGTCCCTGCAGGTGACCGGCTCCAAGCACCAGCCTCTCCCTGCCCACCTGACAAGGCACCACCCTCTCCACGGCCCAGGAAACATCTCCCCAGTGCCATCAACTGCCCCACCTCATGCCTTGCTTCTGAGAGCAATGGAGCCACCAGCCACCTGTGTCCCCACCTGCCTTCTGACCAGAACTGTCCCCATCGCCAAGGTTTGCCAGGACCGCAGGAGCCAAGGGCGCCCTATGGGGAGGCTGCAGCCCTGGTGGACACCAGGCTCAGCACACACAGCCTGTGACCTGGGCCAGTGGGAGCCCCCTTCTCGGCGCCTCAGTTTCCTGACTGTGGGAAGGAGAGTCCCCAGCCACAAGAGAAAGCAGCCGCCAAAGTCGGTGCAGAGCAGGTTCTCCCTACACAGAAGGGCTCGTTGCTCTGCGTCCTCTCCTCTGCAGAGGTGCCCGTGCCCATTTCTCCCACCATCGCCCCGCTTCCCCAGCTGCAGGACAGATGTGACCCCAGGGGATGGCCGTCCTCCGAGTTGGGTGCTCACTCTCACCACCTGCCACACGGGCCCAGGGCGGAAGTACTTTCAGCTCCTGCCTCTCTCACGTCCCAGGCTGCCCACCCTGCCCCAAGGTCCCAGCTTCCGGCTTGCCCCTCACAGCAAGAACACGCCACATTTGTGCCCACGATGTTGTCTGTAGGCCACCCAGGGCTCCAGGCTCATCCGGCGGGGGTGCAGGCTGTCCACCTGCTGCAGCCTCTCCACATCCTCTGGCAGCATCACCCACACCGTGCGTGGTCCTCCCGACTCAGACCTGTGGGGCCAAGCACAAGGCTCTGCTGGACGGGGTCATGTCCTCCCTGGCCCCACCCTGCAGTCCCCATGCGGCAGTCTCCTGTCACCCTCCCCACTCCTGGATTAGCGGCTTCACAGCTGAAGCCCTCCTGCTGGCTCCCTGGAACCTCTCTACCTTAGTGTCTCTGAGTCCTGCCCTCTCTGCCGCGAGCCGGGGTTTGCTCCACACCATTGCCTGCACTGGCAGAGCCACAGACCAGCACGTGCTGCCCTTCCTCCCCATCCTCCAAAGGATGCAGAGCCCCAGGACCAGCTGGGAATGGCAGTGCTGTGTGCCCAGCAGGGTCCTGGGCAGCAGGGGCAGGGATCTGGGTGTTCCCAGCGAGGGCCAGGGAGGGCTTTACCTGAAGATGGGCCCCAGCTCCTGGAAGGTCTGGTGCAGCTCCAGGTGCAGGTGCTCATAACCCTGCTCCCTCCATATCTGCAGCAGCCTCAGCCACCTGTTGCCTGGAAGTTGGGGCATGGCTTCGAAGGGCAGCACCGTCCTGGGGGCCTGAGCGGCTCTGGTGCCCAGTGCCCGTGCCCCTGGCAGGGACAGCCAGGGCACTGCCATGCATACCTCTGCCTTTGCCCTGAGTGCCATTCCAGTGCTCCCTTCACCCTGTTCAGCCCCAATCCTTTTATCTCACCCGGGAACCTGCCCTGGAAACAGATCACGTCATGGGAGAACTGGCCCTGGACCTTCCCGGAAACCCGAGGCAGAGGTCAGGGCTGGAGGCGGAGACTGATTGGGGGTGCATGAGGGCAGGTGAGGGGAAAGGACTCTCCCTCCTCCTCTAGGGCTGAGAGGAGCAAGATGGATGGGCCCTTATCTTATCCAAGAGCCTTGGATTATTCATCTCCTTGCAAGGTTCATAGCAAAAAATGAGGGAATGAGTTGGCATTAATTGCATTAAACCACATGTATTTTTTTACTTTTTACAATTGTTATTTAATTAACTTTTAGTTGACATTTAAAATTACATTTATCTATCCTATACAACAGGATGTTTTGAAATATGTGTATAAGGTCTGAAATGTAATTTCTGTAACAATCAAGCTAAATCATCTATTTATTAGCTCAGATACGAACTGTTTGTGTTTAGGATGCGTCGTCTCCTGTCTTAGAGATTTTCAAGCACGTGGTTATTAACCGCGGCCCCAACGGTGCACCATCAATCTCCTGGCCTTTTCCCCCTGGCTAACTGAAACGCTGTATTTTTTGACCTGCTGACTAATGTCTCCCAACAGCACCCCTCCATGCGCCTCTGCCTCCCTGCCCTCAACCCCTGGTAGCACCATTCCACTCTCTGCTTCTACAAATTCTACCTTTTTTGATTCCACAGATAAGTGAGATTGTGTGTTGGTGGCGTGTGTGTGTGTGTGTGTGCGTGACTGGCTTATTTCACATAACAGTTTTCCCAGGTTCATTCATGTTGTCACGAATAATAGATTTCCTTCTTTTTCAGGCTGAATTTAAGCCTTTGTGTCCATACTCCACCTTGTCTTTATTCATCTGTTGATGGACACTTAGATTGACTCCGTCTCTTGGCTGTTGTGAATAGTGCTGCAATAAACACGGGGGTGCAGCACACTGATTTCACTTCCTTGATCTGTATACACGCACCATGATATGGGTGGGTCATATGGTAATTTTATGTTTAATTTTTAAGAAACTTCCATTCCATTGTCCATAATGGCTGTGATGACTCACATTCCCATCAGCAGGGCTTGGAGTCCCCTTTGTACATCCTCACCAGCACGGGTCACCTCCCCTCATTTTTACAGCAGCCACTCTATCCAGTGCTGGGGGGTATTTCATGGCGGTTTTAATTTCCGTTTCTCTGATGATTACTGATGTTGAGCACCTTTTCACATACCTGTCAGCCATTCATACGTCCTCTTTTGAGAAATAGATATTTGGGTCCTTTGTCCGCTTTTTAATCCAGTTACTTGTTTTCTTGCTATTGAGTTGTTTGACTGCCTTGTATATTTTAGATACTAAACGCTTAGCAGTTATATGATTTGTAGATATGGAGGCCCCATTTCTCTTCACTCTGTGGGTTGCTTTCCTGGTTCTGCAGAAGATTTTTTTTTGTTTGATGTATTCTGCTTGTCTATCTTTGCTTTTGTCACCTGTGGTTTTGTGTTAATATAAAAAAAATTGCTAAGACCAGTGTCATGGATCCTGTCCTCCTGTTTTCTTCCAGGATTTTTACAGTTTCAGGCTTTACATTTTAGTCTGAAATTCATTTTGAGTTAATTTTTCTATATGGTGGAAAATAAGTGACATCTTGAAATTTTTAAATATAGTTTGGATGTGAGTCCACTCCAAATCTCATGTTGGAATGTGACCTCCAGTGTTGAAGGTGGGACCTGGCGGGAGGCATTGGATCATGGGGAAGATCCCTCATGAATGGCTGAGTTCCCATGAGATCTGTTGTTCAAAAGAGTGTGGCACTCCCTTCCCCGACCATGCCCATTCTCGTCGTCTAGTACACCAGCTCCCGCTTTGCCTTCCTTCATGATTGTAAGCTTCCTCGGCCTCACCAGAAGCCAGTGAGATGCCAGCGCTATGCTTCCTCTACAGCCTGCAAGACTGTGAGCCAATTAAACCTCTTTTCTTTTTTTTTTTTTTTTTGAGACGGAGTTTTGCTCTTGTTACCCAGGCTGGAGTGCAATGGCGCGATCTCGGCTCACCGCAACCTCCGCCTCCTGGATTCAGGCAATTCTCCTGCCTCAGTCTCCTGAGTATCTGGGATTACAGGCACGTGCCACCATTCCCAGCTAATTTTTTGTATTTTTAGTAGAGACAGGGTTTCACCATGTTGACCGGGATGGTCTCGATCTCTTGACCTCATGATCCACCCACCTCGGCCTCCCAAAGTGCTGGGATTACAGGCGTGAGCCACCGCCCCCGGCCCTAAACCTCTTTTCTTTATAAATTACCAGAAGTTCCCAGTCTCAGATATTTCTTTATAGCAATGCAAGAATAGTCTAGTGCAATAAGAGCCCGATTTTAATATTTGCCTAAGGATACCCAGTTTTCTCAACATCGTGTGTTGAACAGATTGTTCTTTCCCCAGTGTATGTTCTTGGCATCTTTGTCAAAAATCAATAGACCTTAAATGCATGGATTAATTTCTGGGCTCTGTCTTCTTTTCCATTAATCCATGTGTCTGCTTTTATGCCAGTACCAGTCTGTGTTGGTTACAATAGCTTTGTAGTATGTTTCAAAGTCAAGTAGTGTGATGCCCCTCAGCTTTGTCCATTGTTGCTCAAAATTGATTTCGTTAATTCAGGATTTTTTTCTGATTCTATAAGAATTTTAGGATTTTTTTCTTTTTCTTTGAAAAATGTCTTTGGAATTTTAATTGGAGTTGTATTAACTCTATAGATCATTTGAGGTATATGGACATTTTAACAATATTAATTCTTCCAGTGGACAAACACTGGTTTTCTTTATGTTTTTCGTCTCCTCTTCAATTTTTTTATTTTTATTTTCATTAAATTATTCTTTATTACTTTTTGTGAGTGCATAGTAGGTGTATATATTTATTGGATGTATTAGTTCATTCTCATGCTGCTATAAGAAATTCCTGAGACTGGGGAATTTATAAAGAATACAATCATGGTGGAAGGCACCTTTTCACAGGGTGGCAGGGGAGAATGAGTGCAAGCGGGGGAAATACCAGACTCTTATAAAACCATCGGATCTCATGAGACTCACTCATTATCACGAGAACAGCATGGGGGAAACGGCCCCATGATTCAATTAACTCTACCTAGTCCTGCCCTTGACGTGTAGGGATAATGGGGATTACAATTCAAGGTAATATTTGGGTGGCGATAGAGAGCCACACCGTACTTCATACGGTTTCTGAGATGTTTTGATACAGGCGTACAATGTGTAATGATCACATCATAGAGACTGAGGTATCAATCTCCTCAAACACCAATGTGTAATAATCACATCATAGAGAGTCGGGCATCCATCTCCTCAAGCACCGATGTGTAATATCACATCATAGAGAGTGAGGTATCCATCTCCTCAAGCACTGATGTGTAATGATCACATCATAGAGACTGAGGTATCAATCTCCTCAAACACCAATGTGTAATAATCACATCATAGAGAGTCGGGCATCCATCTCCTCAAGCACCGATGTGTAATATCACATCATAGAGAGTGAGGTATCCATCTCCTCAAGCACTGATGTGTAATGATCACATCATAGAGACTGAGGTATCAATCTCCTCAAACACCAATGTGTAATAATCACATCATAGAGAGTCGGGCATCCATCTCCTCAAGCACCGATGTGTAATATCACATCATAGAGAGTGAGGTATCCATCTCCTCAAGCACCGATGTGTAATGATCACATCATAGAGACTGAGGTATCAATCTCCTCAAACACCAATGTGTAATAATCACATCATAGAGAGTCGGGCATCCATCTCCTCAAGCACTGATGTGTAATATCACATCATAGAGAGTGAGGCATCCATCTCCTCAAGCACTGATGTGTAATATCACATCATAGAGAGTCAGGTATCCATCTCCTCAAGCACCGATGTGTAATGATCACATCATAGAGACTGAGGTATCAATATCCTCAAACAACAATGTGTAATAATCACATCATAGAGAGTGAGGCATCCATCTCCTCAAGCACCGATGTGTAATATCACATTATATAGAGTGAGGCATCCATCTCCTCAAGCACTGATGTGTAATGATCACATCATAGAGAGTGAGGTATCTGTCTCCTCAAGCACTGATGTGAAAGAATCACATCATAGAGAGTCAGGTATCCATCTCCTCAAGCACTGATGTGTAATATCACATCATAGAGAGTGATGTATCCGTCTCCTCAAGCACCGATGTGTAATATCACATCATAGAGAGTCAGGTATCCATCTCCTCAAGCACCGATGTGTAATAATCACATCATAGAGAATGAGGTATCTGTCTCCTCAAGCACTGATGTGAAAGAATCACATCATAGAGAGTCAGGTATCCATCTCCTCAAGCACTGATGTGTAATATCACATCATAGAGAGTGATGTATCCATCTCCTCAAGCACCGATGTGTAATATCACATCATAGAGATTGAGGCATCCATCGCCTCAAGCACTGATGTGTAATATCACATCATAGAGAGTGAGGCATCCATCTCCTCAAGCACTGATGTGTAATATCACATCATAGAGAGTCAGGTATCCATCTCCTCAAGCACCAATGTGCAATATCACATCATAGAGAGTGAGGCATCCATCTCCTCAAGCACCGATGTGTAATATCACATCATAGAGAGTCAGGTATGCATCTCCTCAAGCACCGATGTGTAATATCACATCATAGAGAGTGAGGCATCCATCTCCTCAAGCACTGATGTGTAATATCACATCATAGAGAGTCAGGTATGCATCTCCTCAAGCACCGATGTGTAATATCACATCAGAGAGAGTGAGGTATCCATCTACTCAAGCACCGATGTGTAATGATCACATCATAGAGAGTGAGGTATCCATCTCCTCAAGCACTGATGTGTAATTATCAAATCAGAGAGAGTGAGGTATCCATCTCCTCAAGCACCGATGTGTAATGATCACATCATAGAGCATGAGGTATCCATCTCCTCAAGCACTGATGTGTAATATCACATCATAGAGAGTGAGGTATCCATCTCCTCAAGCACCGATGTGTAATATCACATCATAGAGAGTGAGGCATCCATCTCCTCAAGCACTGATGTGTAATATCACATCATATAGAGTGAGGCATCCATCTCCTCAAGCACTGATGTGTAATGGTCACATCATAGAGAGTGAGGTATCCATCTCCTCAAGCACCAATGTGTAAGATCACATCATAGAGAGTCAGGTATCCATCTCCTCAAGCACCGATGTGTAATGATCACATCATGGAGAGTCAGGCATCCATCTCCTCAAGCACTGATGTGTAATATCACATCATAGAGAGTGAGGTATCCGTCTCCTCAAGCACCGATGTGTAATGATCACATCATAGAGAGTGAGGTATCCGTCTCCTCAAGCACCGATGTGTAATGATCACATCATAGAGAGTCGGGCATCCATCTCCTCAAGCACCAATGTGTAATATCACATCATAGAGAGTTAGGTATCCATCTCCTCAAGCACCGATGTGTAATGATCACATCATAGAGCATGAGGTATCCGTCTCCTCAAGCACCGGTGTGTAATATCACAGCATAGAGAGGGACGTATCCATCTCCTCAAGCACCGATGTGTAATATCACATCATAGAGAGTGAGGCATCCATCTCCTCAAACACTGATGTGTAATACCACATCATAGAGAGTGAGGTATTCATCTCCTCAAGCACCGATGTGTAATATCACATCATAGAGAGTGAGGCATCCATCTCCTCAAGTACCGATGTGTAATATCACATCATAGAGAGTGAGGTATCCATCTCCTCAAGCACCGATGTGTAATATCACATCATAGAGAGTGAGGCATCCATCTCCTCAAGCACTGATGTGTAATATCACATCATATAGAGTGAGGCATCCATCTCCTCAAGCACTGATGTGTAATGGTCACATCATAGAGAGTGAGGTATCCATCTCCTCAAGCACCGATGTGTAATATCACATCATAGAGAGTCAGGTATCCATCTCCTCAAGCACCGATGTGTAATAATCACATCATAGAGAATGAGGTATCTGTCTCCTCAAGCACTGATGTGAAAGAATCACATCATAGAGAGTCAGGTATCCATCTCCTCAAGCACTGATGTGTAATATCACATCATAGAGAGTGAGGGATCCATCTCCTCAAGCACCGATGTGTAATATCACATCATAGAGAGTCAGGTATCCATCTCCTCGAGCACTGATGTGTAATATCACATCATAGAGAGTCAGGTATCCATCTCCTCAAGCACCGATGTGTAATGATCACATCATAGAGAGTGAGGCATCTATCTCCTCAAGCACCGATGTGTAATAATCACATCATAGAGAGTGAGGCATCTATCTCCTCAAGCACCGATGTGTAATAATCACATCATAGAGAGTGAGGCATCCATCTCCTCAAGCACTGATGTGTAATGATCACATCATAGAGAGTCAGGTATACATCTCCTCAAGCACTGATGTGTAATATCACATCATAGAGAGTGATGTATCCATCTCCTCAAGCACTGATGTGTAATGATCACATCATAGAGAGTCAGATATCCATCTCTTCAAGCACCAATGTGTAATATCACATCATAGAGAGTGAGGTATCCGTCTCCTCAAGTACCGATGTGTAATGATCACATCATAGAGAGTGAGGTATCCGTCTCCTCAAGCACTGATGTGTAATGATCACATCATAGAGAGTCAGATATCCATCTCTTCAAGCACCGATGTGTAATATCACATCATAGAGAGTGAGGTATCCGTCTCCTCAAGTACCGATGTGTAATGATCACATCATAGAGAGTGAGGTATCCGTCTCCTCAAGCACTGATGTGTAATGATCACATCATAGAGAGTCAGGCATCCTTCTCCTCAAGTACCGATGCTTTCTGTTACAAGCAATCCAATTTGTATTAGTCCATTGTCACATTGCCATAAAGAACTACCTGAGACTGTGTAATTTAGGAAGAAAAGAATTTTAATTGACTCACAGTTCTGTAGGCTGCACAGGAAGCTTGGCTGGAGGCCTCAGGAAACCTACAATCATGGTGGAAAGTGAAGGGGAAGCAGGCACATCTTACCATGGCAGAGCAGGAGGGAGGGAGAGAGACAGAGATTGGAGAGGGAGGGGCTACACACTTTCAAACAACCAGATCTCGTGAGAACTCTATCATGAGACAGCAGTAGGGGAATGGTGCTAAACCATTAGAAACACTTTCATGATCTAATCACCTTCCACCAAGCCCCTCCTCCAAAAATGATAATTTACATTTCCATCAACAGGGTACAAGAGTTCTCCTTTATCCATATCCTCACCAACACTTTTCAATTATAGAGATTGTCAATCATACGGACTAAAATTAGACATGAGATTTGGGTGGGGACACAGAGCCAAGCCATGTCATTCTGTCCCTGGCTCCTCCCAAATCTCATGTCCTTCTCACATTTCAAAATACAATAATCCCTTTTGAGCTTTCCCCCGAAGTCTTAACTCATTCCAGGTTTAACCCAAAGATCCAAGTCCAAAGTCTCATGTAAGACAAGGCAAGTTCTTTCCAACTGTGAGCCTATAAAATCAAAAATGGATTAGTTTCTTCCAAGATATAATGGGGTGTGCAGACATTGGGTAAATGCTCTCATTCCAAATGGGAGAAATTGGCCAAACTGAAGGGCTACAGGACCCATGCAAGTCCCATACTCAGCATGGCAAACATTAAATCTCAAAGCTCCAAAATAATCTCCTTTGACTCCACATCTCACATCCAGGTGACACTGATGCAAGGGCTGGCCCCCCCAAAGTCTTGGGCAGCTCCACCCATGCAGATCTAAAAGATAGAGCCCTGTGGGGAATGCTCCCATGTGAAGCCCCTCGGAATTGGGCCCCACCATATGGTGAGCTTCAGCCCAGACACAGTTGCCCATTGGAAGCAGTCGAGCTATGGGAAAGCTGAGCTGAAATCAAAGGATATATGAAAACAACTTTGCTAGACGATGATGTGATACCTATGTGGTTTGAGAAGACATTGTGTCTACTTTCTGTTCCTGCATTTATGACTTTGTTTACCCACTATTGTTGGGTACTGTGCTTTTCTTGTGACTGCTGTTTGCAAAGATAATAGGTTTACTGCCTCTCTGGTGCCTTGTATAGATCATTAACTTTTAACTATAGGTTTCCTCGACCCGATAACGAGACCCACCTGCAGGACCCAATAATGAGACCCACCTGCATGACTTGATTGTACCCGATTATGTATCTGATTTTACTATCGTGTTATCTGCCACCTAAGCTTGTAGCCCGAGGGCTTTCTGTTCCCTTTGATGTATGAAATAATGGTGTCTGTTCCTTCAAATGAAGTAGGACAAAGATATATATACTAACTATGTTCAAAATAAAATTGCTGTCTAAGCATTGCTTACTCAGCCCTCCAGACCCCGCTTGCCTGTCCTCTCTTTTTCCATGCACTCCCCTATTCAGGTCGGAACCCTCTTGCTGGCCAAGAGTCCCCAGCAGATGCACCGGCCTCTCGGGAACCCAGAGAGCCCCTGTTGCTGCTTTCACAAGCTGGCATCAAGTGCCTATGGCTTTTCCAGGTGCATCATGCAAGTTATCAGTGTATCTACCATTCTGTGGTCTGGAGGATGGGGGCCCTCTTCTCAGAGCTCCACTCAGCAGTACCCCAGCAGGGACTCTGTGTAGGGGCTCCAACCCCACATTTTCCCTCTGCACTGCCCTAGTAGAGGTTCTCCATAAGAGCTCTGCCCCTGCAGCAGACTTCTGCCTAGACATCCAGGTGTTTCCATACATCCTCTGAAATCTAGACAGAGGTTCCCAAACCTCAGCTCTTACCTTCTGCACACATGCTGGGCCTCACTGGTTAAAACCCAAGGTTTGGGGCTTGCATCCTCTGAAGCAATGGCCTGAGATGTACCTTGGCCCCTTTTAGCCACAGCTGGAGCTGGAGCCACTGCGATTCAGGACACCATGTTCTGAGGCTGCACAGAGCAGTTGGGCACTGGTCCTGGTTCACAAAACCATTTTTTCCTCATAGGTCTCCAGGCCTGTGATGGAAGGGACTGCCACAAAGGTCTCCAAAATGTCCTGAAGGCATTATCCGCATTGTCTTGGTGATATGGTTTGGTTGTGTCCCCACCCAAATCTCATCTTGAACTGTGGTTCCCATAATCCCCATGTGTCATGTGAGGGACCAAGTGGGAGGCAAATGAATCGCGGAGGCAGTTACCGCCATGCTGTTCTTGTAATGGTGAGTTCTCACAATATCTGATGGTTTTATAAGGGGCTCCCCACCACCCCTCTTCACTCTGCACTTCTCTTTGCTGCTGCTTTGTGAAGAAGGATGCGTTTGCTTCCCTTCTGCCACGATTGTAAGTTTCTTGAGGCGTCCCCAGCTGCAGAACTGTGAGTCAATTAAACCTCTTTTCTTTATAAATTATCCAGTCTCAGGTGTGTTCTTATAGCAGCGTGAGAAAGGATGAATACACTTGGCTATTAACATTTGGCTCACCTTTACTTATGTAAATTTCTGCAGCCTTGAATTCCTCCCTAGAATATGGGTTTTTCTTTTCTAGCCCATGGTCAAGCTGCAAATTGTCCAAGCTTTCATACTCTCCTTCTCTTTTAAATATAGGTTCCAGTTTCAGATAATCTTTCTTCATGCAAATGAGCATGCACTTTTAGAAACAGCCAGGTCACTTCTTGAATGCTTTGCTGCTTAGACATTTCTTCTGCCAGATACTCTAAATTATTTCTCTCAGGTTCAAAGTTCCACAGATCCCTAGAGCAGGGGCATAATGCCACCAGTCTCTTTGCTAAAGCATAGCAAGTGTGACCTTTACTCCAGTTCCCAATAAGTTCCTCATATCCATCTAAGACCTCATCTGCCTGGCCATCTTTGTCTATATCATTATCAGCATTTTGGTCAAAATCATTCAAGAAGTCCCTAGGAAGTTCCAAACTTTCTCACATCTTCCTGTCTTCTTCTGATTCCTCCAAACTGTTCCAACCTCTGCCTATTATCTAGTTCCAAAGTCACTTCCACATTTTCAGGTATTGTTATTGCAGTGCCCCATTTCTCTGGAACCAATTTTCTGTATTAGTCTATTTTCACACTGCTATAAAGAATTATCTGAGACTGGGTAATTTATAAAAACAAAAGAGGTTTAATTGACTCACAGTTCTGCAGGCTGTACAGGGAGCATGGCTTGGAGACCTCGGGAAACTTACAGTCATGGCAGAAGATATAGGGAAAGCAGGCTTGTCTTACCATGACAGAGCAGGAGAGAGAGAGTGTGTGAAGGGGGAGGTGCTACAAACTTTCAAACAACCAGATCTCATGAAAAGTCTATCATGAGACAGCACAAGGGGGATGGTGCTAAACCATTAGAAACCACCACTCAATGATCCAGTGACCTCCCACCAGGCCCCTCCTCCAACATGTCGGGTTACAGTTCGACATGAGATTTGAGTGGGGACACACAGCCACACCATCTCACCATTATACTCTTTTAATGATTTTTAAATGTACAATTAAATTATTATTGACTAGAATCAATAAAAAACAGAATATATAAGGAGTTCAAACAACTCTATAGGAAAAAATGTAATAATCCAATTTTAAAATGAGCAAAATATTTGAATAGACATTTCTCAAAAGAAGATGTACAAACAGGACCTTAGCACTTGTCTTCCTGGGGCTGTGCTGAGGTCCACGTGCCATTGAATTTGGCTGATAAAAAGCTTATGACCAAAAGACCCCCATGACTTGACCTTCATCAACCAAACAACTAAGGCTAAGGGCCATGGCAATTGACTGAATTAGTGGACCTGCCCTAGAGAGCAATTAATGCTGGAGCTCAGCCTCAGACTCATTACAAAACCATAGAGCCATAAACACAAGACCCACATCAACTCAAGCAGGTGTCCACTAAAAAGAAAATGTCACTTGCACATCCCAGATGGCATCAGCCTGGCCCAGGAGAACACCCAGGAGATGACATTGCCTTGGAGGACCTCAACTCAGCTCAAGAACTCACCATTGAGGAAAAATTCTCCCCCAACTCAAGACACAACTTCATCCCAGGCTCTAAAATCTCAGCTCCCCAGCAATGCCCATGCAATGCCTTTCCTAATGCAAAAGTGAAGCAGCCAATGAACACACATAACTCACTCCATTTTTGTTTAAAGGGCCTTTACCCATTCCTGCAAATGGATGAGGATAATTTTAGAGCACTGAGTTAATAATACAAAAACAGCTATCATGTAGTTTTCAAAACTAACTCTGAGATCAAAGGAAAAGCATGTAAACAGCTAACTATGTTTTGTTAAAGATTTACAGGGGCATTGAGACCTGATCAAGAACAAAGAAGTTTTCAACCTCCTCAGACCTTTGCTGGCACCCTGGAGTCTGTGGCCTTTGGTCACCTCTCAATCACACCTGCCTCCTCTTCCCTTTGCCCTTAAATATAAAGGGCCTAACATTTGTACTGTTGGTCTTGGTGACATTTGAGATGGTCTTGGTGACACTAGTCTGCCATCTCCTCAGATTGCTGGCTGCTGAATACCCCTGCTTTTCCTCCCACCAACTCTTGTCTCTCAATCACACCTGCCTCCTCTTCCCTTTGCCCTTAAGTAAAAAGGGCCTAAAATTTATACTGTCTTGAGATGGTCTTGGTGACACTAGTCTGCCATCTCCTCAGATTGTTGGCTGCTGAATACACCTGCTTTTCCTCCCACCAACTCTTGTCTCTCAAGTTTGGTTTTTATGCAACAAGCAGACAAGCCTGAGTTCAGCTACACTAAGGCATAAACTGGACACAGGACATGGATTGCTTTTCTTTCTCTGGTTTTAGCAATTGTAATGAGTTTCTGCAGCTTGTTGACTACTTAGCCTATCGCATTAGTTTGCTTTCGCTGAGATAACCAAGTACCATGGACTGGGTGACTTAAACAACAGAAAGTTGTTTTTTCACAATTCCAGAGGCTGGAAGACTTAGATGGAGGTGTTGGCAGGGACGGTTTCTGCTCAAGCTTCTCTCCTTGGCTTGTAGACCATGTCACAGAGACACTCTCTGTGTGTGCCTGTGTTCTAATCCCTTTTCCTTCAAGGACACCTGTCATATTGGATTAGGGTCTACCCCAATGACCTAGTTTCACATTGTTTATCTCTTTAAAGACTCTATTTCCAAATACAGTCATATTCTGAGGTCCCAGGTCTTAGGAGTTCGACGCAGAAATTTCTGGGAGACACAACTCACCTATAACACCCATGATCCTCATAAAATCCCTGATCTCCAGGACTACCTACACCCCTACACTCCCATGCCCAAGGGACACCTGGAAAAGGTTGATGCTTTCTGTGCCACTCTGAAAATTCACAGAGATTCTTGCTTTTTCCAGAAGGTACCTATCTCATATCAACATCTTACCCCCAGGGAAAGAGCCACTCACTCTCCAGGAACTTCTCCTACTAAGCTTCTCTAGGATTCTACCATGACCTTCTGCCCTGCATCTCTGACCATCACGACCACTCTTTTTCCTTGGTTACAAGGAAAAATGCCACTAATTTTTACATATACTTTACTAATTTATCAATTGTTATGCTCTAAAACATAATTGATCAATCTGCTACCTTGACATAAGAAACACACCAAATGTTATTATTCAAATATATGCGTAGTTGTCAAGTGCATCAAAATCCTGTTGTACAAATTCAATGCACTGCCCATCAAAATACCACCATCATTCATCACAGAGCTAGGAAAAACAATCCTAAAATTCATATGGAACAAAAAAGAGCCCACATAGCCAAAGCAAGACTAAGCAAGAAGAACAAACCTGGAGGCATCTCACTACCTGACTTCAAACTATACTATAAGGCCACAGTCACCAAAACAGCATGGTACTGGTATAAAAACAGGCATGTAGACCAATGGAACAGAATAGAGAACACAGAAATAAACCCAAATACTTACAACCAACTGGCCTTCAACAAAGCAGACAAAAAGATGAAGTGCGGAAAGGAATCCTATTCAAAAATGATGCTGGGATAACTGGCTGGCCGCATGTAGGAGAATGAAACTGGACCCTCATCTCTCACCTTACACAAAAATAAACTCAAGATGGGTCAAGGACTTAAATCTAGGGCCTGAAACTATAGAAATTCTAGAAGATAACATCAGAAAAACCCTTCTAGATGTTGGCGTAGGCAAGGATTTCATGACCAAGAACCCAAAAGCAGAAACGAAGATGAATAGCTTGGGACTTAATTAAACTAAAGAGCTATTGCACTGCAAAAGGAACAGTCAGCAGATACAAAGGCAGCCCGCAGAGTGGGAGAAAACCCTCACAATCTCTACACCTGATGAAGGACTAATATCCAGAATCTACAGTGAACTCAAACAAATTAGCAAGGGAAAAACAAACAATCCCATCAAAAAGTAGGCAAAGGTCATGAATAGACAATTCTTAAGAGATACAAATGACCAACAAACATATGAAAACTGCTCAACATCACTAATGATCAGGGAAATGCAAATCAAAACCACAATGTGATACCACCTTACCACCTTACTCTTGCAAGAATGGTCATAATCAAAAAATAATAGATGTTGGCATGGATGTAGTGAACAGGGAACACTTCTAACTACTGGTGGGAATGTGAACTAGTGTAACCACTACAGAAAACAGTGCGGAGATTCCTTAAAGGACTAAAAGCAGAACTACCATATGATCCAGCATTCCCACTACTGGGTATCTATCCAGAAGAAAGGAAGTCATCATTATACAAAAAAGATACTTGCAATCATGTGTGTTTATAGCAGCACAATTTGCAAGTGCAAAAACGCAGAACCAACCCAAATGCCCATCAGTCAATGAGTGGATAAAGAAACTGTGATACATACAATGGAATACTATTCAACCGTGAAAAAGAATGAACTAATGGCATTCACAGTGACCTGGATGAGACTGGAGACTATCACGCTAAGTGGAGTAACTCAGGAATGGAAAACCGAACATCGTATGTTCTCACTCATAAGTGGGGTGAAGCTAAACTATGAGGATGCAAAGGCGTAAGAATGACACAGGGGACTTTGGGGACTCAGGGGGAAAGCGTGGGAAAAGGGTGAGGGATAAAAGACAGCACATAGGGTGCAGTGTGCACTGCTCCAGTGATGGGTGCACCAAAATCTCACAAATCACCACTGAAGAGCTTACTCATGTAACCAAATACCACCTGTTCCCCAATAACCTATGGAAATAAAAAAATTAATAAATAAAATCATGGTGTACATAGGAATATATACAAAATCACACTTTTAAACACACTTGGCAACACCGCCCAGACACTGTTAGAGACTCTGGAAATTTCAGATCTATTTCATTGGCTAATAGCATATCAATGAAGAACTGAATGAAGGACCACCCACAAAACCCCCTGTGCTTTGCGCTCCGTCCTATTCACACACATTTTGAAAGTCTTTCCTGCTGCTCAGGACGTCTTACACCCTGCTCCGTAATGTCTCATCGGTCACGACCCCAGTGCTTTCTCAATATGACATCCAAGCATCACCAGGCCAATTGTGTAATCAACCTTTTTATTTTCTGTGCTTCTGATGCTTTTCTGGGCTTGTATCCTGGAGACGATGCCCTACCAGGGCTGGCCAATTACTACAGATGGTCAAGGTCCCCCCGGTGAGTGCCATTCCTATGCAGTCTTGCCAAAGCAAGCCCTGTGCCAGCCACCATGTCCAGGGGGCTCACACACTCCAGGTCACAGCTCCCCTACACAGACACCCCCACCAGAGTCAGGCACCAGACAGCCAGAGACAATCCCTGTGACTCGGAGCCCTGAGTAATCGTGCAAGGCGATCAGTCCCGAGCCTGCCTACCCTGCTTTCCTTGGTTCCTCCCCGAGAAAGAACTAGAACCTCTGCCTCCAGATGGACCTGGATGCTTCCAATGTGGTGATGATGGCAAGAACACCCCTGCCACTGCACGCTGTCAGTAACACACTATTTTTTCAACCAAGTTGTCTCCTGGCTTGTGGTCCCCACCACATCTGAGTGATAATTAAGCCTACATTTAAAAACACACAAAAAGTTACATATGGGATGGAGTTGCACAGAATTACGCACACACACACCCAAACACAGGCACACACTTCACGGGTAAGTTCTAAATAAACTCAGCGAATCGTGCCACTGTCAATTTCCTGATTTGAAGACTGCTCTATACAAATGCAAGCTGCTGACCGCGGGAGGCTGTGCAAAGGGCGTGGGGGACCTGCCTGTATATATATGTCAACAAATTTGAATGTATCTATGGTAATTTTGAGATAAAAAGCTTTAAAATGTTTTGCAAGGTTTATTTTAGGATCCCATGACCTAGTCTGGCCAGGGGAGCTGAAGGGGAGTCTGCGAGAGCCCCATAGGCAAGGACGCCGACCCTGGGGACCATGCAACTTGTTCCCCCCATATTCTCTGGTGCTGCGCTGTGTTGCCCAGGGTGGGGAAGCAAGCTTCAATCACAGGGTGACTGGCCCGAGTCTCTGAGGGTGTCCTGGAACTACTGGCCACACCTGGAATGATGGCCTAGGGATTTCCCCTTTCACGGGGAAACAAAAGCTCTGATCCTCATCAGCCACCAGGAGCTGGTGGCTGTGACCTCTGCCCTGATGAAAATCCTTGGGGATAAGGACAGTCTGGCTGACGCACTCTCACCCTGGGCACTTCCTCTCCCTGCACGGGAGCACTGTGGAGTGGTCAGTTCAGGAGGGGTCAACTCTCTCTGCTGGGCTAAGGAGCACATGAGGCCCACAGGCAGGTTCACGCTGGGAAACGCAGCCTCCCTGTGCCCACCCCAGGTCGTGGCACATGGCATAACTCCGTATCAATCAGGAACGAGTGAATAAAAGGCCTCTGAGTCCCTGTTGGCCCAATCCTGTCTCTCCTGTTGGCAGAAACATTCTGGAACCACACCCAAGCTTCCCGCCCTACATGACTCTTCCATCTCCTCACAGCATCCTCGGGACCTTCCCCAGGGGACAGCACAGGAAGCAGAGGACCCAACGCCCGCTGCTGGAACAAGGCCTGGTCCATGGAAGACGAGGCCCGGGGCACGAGGCTGACATGATCAGCTGTAGGGACATAGGTCCCTTGAGACTCAGTTGTATCACTTGAAAATGGGGATGTGTCAGGACAAGGGACCACAGGGGCCTTTTTACTCTATGCTGCAGCACCCTATTCCAAGGTGACAACTTCCAGAGTGCTCAGGACATGCTCTAGCTGAGGCAGGCTGCAGGAGGGAACTTGACTCTGAGGTGCTGGGATCCCACTTACTGACTCCGACACAGTCTGTACAGAGGCTCTGGCCAGGGGCGTGTTGGGGGAAGCAGCAGAGGAGAAAGGACTTACAGAGCGCCTCCATAAATCGGTCACAAGTGACTTATACACAAGGAACAGCAAACTGCAGGGGGCTCTGAGGAGGAAGGCTCTCCATGCCGCATGTTACTACATCGTCTTTTCCCAACCTTTTGTTAGTGAGTCTTGCCACCAGATTAATTTTCCTTCCTGAGGATTCCATTTTTGTCCTGATAAATGCTGCTCGGCTGCTGTTCAAACCCGATCCTTAGAAATGTTCAAAACATTTAAAGTTGTAAGGGCTAAGTGTAACTGCATATTGGGGGTGGAGTATTCCGTCTCCCCGCTGATTTTGTTTCACAAAGCTAGGTCAGCAAGGACAGCTCCATCTTGGAGCCCGGAACAGACCAGTAACATAATCACAACAGCAGTCAGATCCTCCACGTGTTTTCTTCCATTTTTAGGGCTGCCGGTCCATCAGCAGCTTCCTTAAGCACCTCACAACCTAACTACCCACTCTTACTTTTTTTCCTTAAGGAGTTGGGACCCAGAACTCTTGGGAAATAGGGTGGAGGTCATTCTTCTGTACCTACTTCCTGCTGTGAAGGGGCATCCAGGGCCCTCTGGGTCCCTCCTCGTTGCTTGCTGTCTAAAGGCCTTTCCAGGTGCTGTTTTATTTTACTGTCTAGTTTACAGAACTAGATACTTTTAACTTTTAACCAATATGTTTACACACAGAATTGTTTTTTACAATTAATGTTTTAAAACTTGTTTAGACCTTCAAACCAAAATTTATACAACCTACTTGCATAAATTCCCTTTTATAACATTTTTACAACTTTCACTGACAAACTTAGGTTAAACTTTCTTTCTTTTATAACCTTCCTTACTAAGGTGCAATCTTAGAGCTTTTTAAATCTTTCTTTCTTTCCCCCTTACCTGGTGTCCTTCTTGGGTCTCACCTTCTGTGCCTCTCTTTCTCTTTGCCTTCCTTACCTCCTTCTCTCTCTCTCACTTATCATTTCTTTCAGTTTTTCTAAGTTTTCTGTTTCTGTGTGTCTTGCTTAAGCAGTGTTATTATCACTTGTAACTCTGCCTGCTTATTGCCATAAGCTGATGGCCCAGGCAGTGGGCTGTGATTCGACTTAATAAAGCTGAGATTAATTAACTAACTTAATAAGTGAGATTCGACTTAATAAAACTGTTTTAAGATTTTTTTGTAAATAAACTGAGCAAGCCAAGTTACTATATTTATGGGCTGAGCAGAAAAGGCTTTTTAATGCTAATATCACAGCTTTAATTTCAGCTCTTTGACTGCTAGTAAACTTAGATTGGGTGATTGAATTACGTGGTTTCTATCAGACTGCAGCTTTTTCTTGTTTGCCTGACCTATAAGTAAACAGTGTTAAAGCATCAGGCATGGAGAGGCTTCCTCCTCAGAGGCCTCCTGGGGCTTCCGCAGTTTGTTGTTCCTTGTTTATGTTACTCTAGTCAATTTACATAGGCGCTCTGGAGGTCCTTTCTCCTTTGCTGCTTCCCCCAACAGGGCGAGGGACAGGGACATGTGACACTAGGCAGGAAGGCAAGGGATAAAATCACAGCACGCTTGCATGGCCTGGAGCCAGCGCTGGGAGGGATGGGGGCAAACTGCTCAGCGGACACTGCTTGCTGGAGAAGGAGCCAGGTGGGGCTGGGGACAAGGCCGGGCCCTGCCAGTGAGATTGATCCAGCTGTGCCCTGGCCTTGCTGTTTGGCAAGCCTGGCAAGCCCCGGTCCTTGAGGCCCTCGGGTGTTCCGTTTGTGCTAGGGCTGGCTGACAGAGGGGTGGCTCTGGACATTGTGCGTGTGGGAGAGAAACGAGGTGGCCTCGGTCAGGCAGAGGGAGGCTGGTGGCCAGGCTGGGACCCTGGGTGTAGAGCCCTGAAGGTGAGGAGGGGGTACGTGCTGGGCCTCAGTATGAAGCTGTAGGCCATCTTTATGTCCTTTTGGGTTAGCGTCTCCACCTGGAAGTGTTTCAGCACCTAGGACAGAAGCCGGTTTTCCATCTAGCCTGGTCCACAACCCACGGACCTGGGGCAGCCTCCTCCCACCCTCCCAGGTGTAAGGATTATGCTGAAGACCTGTGCCCCAAGCTGTCCCATTCCTGACCAGCCACACCTAACAGCCCAGGCCCAGACTACCTCCTGCCCAGGTCTTGCCCAAGCCTCATTATCCTGTACAGGCTCCACCCCACTCCTCTAGTCCCCACCTCATTGTTTAGAAGCAACCTCACTCAGACCTTGCCATGCCTTGCTCAGCACAGACCCTTCCTGGTCAGGCCCTACTTCAACCAACCAAGGCCCCATCCACTGTTCCCAGGTCCCAACCACACCATGCAAGCCTCGCCCTCGGGGCCCAGGCCCGCCTCTGCTGCCCAGGCCCCGCCCCTGCTGCCCAGGCCCCGCCCCGGCCCCGGGTCTGCTCACGTGGTGCAGCAGCAGCAGCATCTCTGTCTCTGCCAGGCGCCTTCCCAGGCACTGGCGCATGCCAAAGCCAAAGGGCACGTGGTGGAAGCTCCTGCCACAGCCCCTGATGTCTAGCCAGCGCTGGGGGTTGTAGCGCTCAGGGCTTGGGAACAAGGCGGCATTGCGACCCAGCGAGTAGAGGAAAACCTGCACCAATGTCTGCAGACAGTGCAGAGCGGGGATCAGGAAGACTGGGGAGGGAGGTTCTCAGCTGGAGGGGTGTGGGGCTCACTCACCCCAGCGGGGATGTGGTAGTTCTGCAGCACCAAGTCTGAGCTCACCACTCGCTCCACAAAGGGACCCACAGGGTAGAGCCTGGAGGTGGGGGCATCCATAGAAAGGGTCCTCAGCTGGACGGGGCGTACCGTGCCCTCTGCAGCCTTCCCACCCAAGACCCCCAAATGTCCCCGGCCCATGGGAAGCCCAGGTTGTAAGGAAGAGCTTCTTGCACTTACTGAGCCAGGCCCAACCTCCCCTAATCTGAGCAGCCCCAAGCCCAGAAGGACACACCCCACATTAATCCCCAGGGTGTTGAAGAGGGATTCCAGAGGAAGAAGAGGTCCCTGTTCTTGAGGGAGAGGAAGAGCAGGTGCAGGGCAATGGGCTGCTGGGCGACGCTGCTTATCAGCCCCAGCTTCTGTCTGCCACCCCCCAGTGGGGGCTGCTCTCCAGCAGTGGCCGGGGCCACAGGGAGGGCTCAGCCAGTACCCACCTCAAGCTCTCCTTGATAGCCGCCCGCAGGAGGGGCAGCTCCGTGGTTGCCTTCTGGGGATGTTCACTGATGCTGGCCGCGGCGGCCAGGCTCTCCTGGCGCAGGGCCTGCTGCACGTCGGGGTTCCGAGCCAGCTCAAAGAACGTCATCAGCAAGGGATACACCGTCTGCAGGAGCCATGTCTGCAGGGTCAGGCCTTGCACAGAACTCAGCCCCCGACACACCCCTCCCAGGACAGCCCCCTCTGTGGGGTGGGGACATGCATGCCCTGAGCATGACAGAGCCCTGGAACCCCGGATCTGAAACCCTGATGATCACTTGGACCAGTTTCCCTGACTTCTTCAGAGAAAGGTGACCCCTATCTCAACCAAGGCCCAGGTCCCCTGCAGCCTCTTCAGGGGCTTCTTACAGCCACCATTAGGGCAGGGGGCTGAACCTCAGCATCGTCTGGGGAGTTCTGCAGCTCCAGCTCCATCTGCTTCCATTGGGTTCTCTCCATTGGGCACCCACAGGCCCCTCTGCACAGGCTGGAGCTGGTGCTGCCACCTTCTCCACAACCCTGCCCTCCCATGGGTCCCCAGCTCTGGCCCCAGGTGACAGGCACCCTGGGAAGGCTGCCCTATGCAGGCCTCCAGCTGCCTCTCCACCCTCCTTCTCCTCGCACGCCCAGAGCTTTCCAATGGGGACTGCAGTACTGTGTGTCCGGGGCCTCATCCACCGTCCTCCTGGCCTGGAGCATGGTTCCCCACACAGGTAACTGCAAACTCTGTCTCCTGAGGGGTAGCTCACATTTCCCTTCCCCTGCAAATCTCAACCCTTGACAAATGGAGGGAGAAGGCTGAGGGTAACAGAAATGCGGGGCCCATAGCCTAGGGATGGGGCATGTGGGTGCAGGGTGGCATTGGCAGGCACTGCCCGGGAGGGAGACTTGGCATCACTCTCTGTGGGTGGGGCTCGTTGCCGGCCTGACCGTGTCCACGCTCCCTGCAGTGAGTTCCATCGAGTTGGCCTTGATGGCATCTAGTGACAGTTCTGCATTCAACAGGAGCTCTGCCACGATGCCCGTGTAGTGTTGAGGGCGGTTGAAGGCCAGTTCCTGATAGATTTTCTGGATACAGTTGTCGCCTGTCCAGTGAGAGGGAGACCACCGGATTCCCAAGATCAGTCCAGCCCAGTCCCAGCCTCGCTCTCAATCTCCCTGGCAAGACAGTGAGGAATCCCCGGCCCCTCCCTGTGGCCTCCATTCTCCCCCGGGCAGTGGAGAGGGAGAAATTGGGCCCCATAGCGAGACTGCCCCATAGCACTGCCCAGGTCCCTGGCCTTACCGTACTGGAAGATGCAGTCCCAGGCCTCAAAGTGCTCCTTCCACACCTTGGAGCTGGTCCAGCGAGACAGGCTCCTGGGCATGAACATGAGCTGGACGGTGGATTTGAGCATGACCTCCAGGGCGTGGAGGAAGTTGAGGCTGGCAGAGCTGGGGCTGTGGCCAACCAGGCCCAGCCGCTCTCCAAAAAGGGCTAAGTTGCTGGCTGTGGGGAGGAGGCATTGTGAGCCCAAGGCAGCCCCCAGCCTCCTGGCTGCCTCCCCGACTCCCTCCAGCCCCCCATCCCCGTCCCTGGCCACTCCATGGTCTCTGAGGCTGGACCTTCCCACCTGGTCCACACCTTCTATGGTGTAGTGGAAGATGCTAGACTGGACGTCCAGGGTCAGGCTCCCCCGGGTGTTCTGCAGCACCTTGTTCCTGAGGGCCTGGGAGAAGTCCCTGGCCACCGAATCCACCATCGGGAGGAACCTCTGCACAGCCTTGGGTGACAGCACATCCGGGTTCAGCCGCAATCGGTTGAAGCGCCATTCAGGCCCGTTCCTACAGAGGCCAGGGCAGAGCTTGTCATGCCGCCCGGCAAGACACAGGCCCCGATCCGCATCCCGTCTCCCTTGTCCCCAGATGGAATCGGCTTCCAGGGAGCTGACTGGGGGCCCTGGAGGACGCTGCCTGCTTCTGTTCCAGCTCCAGCCTTTTCTCAGAGCGGCCTACAGGTGCTGGGCAAAGGCCACTCAGTTCTAAACAGGGGATGAGATGGTAGCTTCTGCCCACACGTTCTGAGGGGGTAACTGAGGTCATTCCTGGGACCTGACGCCCCAAGGCTGGCACCATCTCATCCCATGTGGGCCCTCACAGTGGTGGGGGCTCCATGGATGCTCCCAGGGAATGGTGGGGAGAAAGTTCCCCTCTCAGCCACATTCCTGCAAAAATCCTTTATTTATGTCCAGCTGGCTGCTGTCAGGTGTTGACAGGGATGACAGGCAGAAGACACATATGCACAGGTGTGCCCATGCAGGACCTCAATACACGTGTGTGAAGAGACACATGTACACGTGTGCCCATGCAGGACCTCAACACACGTGTGTGAAGAGACACATGTGCACGTATGCAGACACTACACCCATGCCAGCACCTGCCAATGCACACACAGAGACACCGGTGCACGCACACCACACATCACACATGCACACACTCAGGCATGCACATAATGCATGTGCAAATGCAGGTACAGAGAAACACATAGGCATGTGCACAGATACAAGACACACGCACACACACAGGAGCGCTCCCCCTCCTTCCCACATGCGCACCCAGCCTCCTGGACCTGCCTTCCTGGGTCCTGACTCCCCAGATGTGGTCTGTAGGCCAGCCTCAGTGAAGACCCCCACCCATGGGTGCCCTTTTACCTAAACCCCACTATTCCCAAGAGCATTCCTTTCCTGACATGGCATGGGGGTTGTCGCTGCTGTGACATTCTTGTCCAGTCCTTCCCCCATCCTAATGGCAACGTCCCTGCAGGTGACCGACTCCAAGCACCAGCCTCTCCCTGCCCACCTGACAAGGCACCACCCTCTCCAGGGCCCAGGAAACATCTCCCCAGTGCCATCAACCGCCCCACCTCATGCCTTGCTTCTGAGAGCAGTGGAGCCACCAGCCACCTGTGTCCCCACTTGCCTGCTGACCAGAACTGTCCCCATCACCAAGGTTTGCCAGGACTGCAGGAGCCAAGGGCGCCCTATGGGGAGGCTGCAGCCCTGGTGGACACCAGGCTCAGCACACACAGCCTGTGACCTGGGCCAGTGGGAGCCCCCTTCTCGGCGCCTCAGTTTCCTGACTGTGGGAAGGAGAGTCCCCAGCCACAAGAGAAAGCAGCCGCCAAAGTCGGTGCAGAGCAGGTTCTCCCTACACAGAAGGGCTCGTTGCTCTGCGTCCTCTCCTCTGCAGAGGTGCCCGTGCCCATTTCTCCCACCATTGCCCCGCTTCCCCAGCTGCAGGACAGATGTGACCCCAGGGGACGGCCGTCCTCCGAGCTGGGTGCTCACTCTCACCACCTGCCACACGGGCCCAGGGCGGACGTACTTTCAGCTCCTGCCTCTCTCACGTCCCAGGCTGCCCACCCTGCCCCAAGGTCCCAGCTCCCGGCTTGCCCCTCACAGCAAGAACACGCCACATTTGTGCCCACGATGTTGTCTGTAGGCCACCCAGGGCTCCAGGCTCATCCGGCGGGGGTGCAGGCTGTCCACCTGCTGCAGCCTCTCCACATCCTCCGGCAGCATCACCCACACCGTGCGTGGTCCTCCCGACTCGGACCTGTGGGGCCAAGCACAAGGCTCTGCTGGACGGGATCATGTCCTCCCTGGCCCCACCCTGCAGTCCCCATCCGGCAGTCTCCTGTCACCCTCCCCACTCCTGGATTAGTGGCTTCACAGCTGAAGCCCTCCTGCTGGCTCCCTGGAACCTGTCTACCTTAGTGTCTCTGAGTCCTGCCCTCTCTGCCGCGAGCCGGGGTTTGCTCCACACCATTGCCTGCACTGGCAGAGCCACAGACCAGCACGTGCTGCCCTTCCTCCCCATCCTCCAAAGGATGCAGAGCCCCAGGACCAGCTGGGAACGGCAGGGTCCTGGGCAGCAGGGGCAGGGATCTGGGTGTTCCCAGCGAGGGCCAGGGAGGGCTTTACCTGAAGATGGGTCCCAGCTCCTGGAAGGTCTGGTGCAGCTCCAGGTGCAGGTGCTCATAACCCTGCTCCCTCCATATCTGCAGCAGCCTCAGCCACCTGTTGCCTGGACGCTGGGGCATGGCTTCAAAGGGCAGCACCGTCCTGGGGGCCTGGGTGGCTCTGGTGCCCAGTGCCCGTGCCCCTGGCAGGGACAGCCAGGGCGCTGCCATGCATACCTCTGCCTTTGCCCTGAGTGCCATTCCAATGCTCCCTCCACCCTGTTCAGCCCCAATCCTTTTATCTCGCCCTGGAACCTGCCCTGGAAACGGATCACGTCATGGGAGAACTGGCTCTGGACCTTCCTGGAAAACTCAGAGCAAAGGTCAAGGCTGGAGGCCCCCACTCAAAGGTGGATGAAGGAGAAGTCAGGTGCCTGATTCCCCATCACCGCGAGTCCTGCTGGTCAGAGGATGCCGAGAAAAGGCATGGGGTCCGGACTGGGGGTCCATGAGGGTGGAAGGTGGTGGGATGTGGCCTCTCCTTTCTCCAGGACTGAGAGGAGCAAAATGGATGGGGACTTTATCTTATCGAGAGATGAGAGGGGGCCTTGGATTCTTTTAATAGACTTTATTTTTATACCACAGATTTAGTTCATTGCAAAATTGATCAAAACCTGCAGAAAATGCCCATGTACCTACCCCGTGCCCTGGCACAGGCACCTCCTCCACCACAGGAGTGCCCTGGCCACATCTGAGGAATCTGGATATTTGGTTATCAGCCAGGGTCCTGGACTGAGATGGGATCTCCTCCTGGTGGCGAACATTCTGTGGGTTTTGACAAATGTATGTGACTTGTATCCCTCCTTGCAGTAGCCTATGAGCATTTTCACTGCCTCAGGAAGAGGACCAGAAAGCCTGCGCTCCGCGCGTTCGTCCCTCCTGCCCGCCTGCCCCAGCCTCTGACATCTCTGGTTTCTTATTGTCTCCATGCTTTCGTCTTTTCCAAAATGCTGTGTAGTTGGAATGACACATTTTGTAGCCTTTTCGAAGTGACTTATCTCAGTTAGTAATGAATATGCACTTAAGCTTCCTCCATTTCTTTTCATGGCTTGATAGCTCATTTCTTTGTTTTTTTCTAGAGGCTGGGTCTCGCTTCTTCAGTGGTTGCCCTAGAATTTGCAATATACAGTCACAACCCATCCAAGTCGACTTTCACATTTCATATGGCTTCAGAGGGAACTCAAGCACTTTAGTAATAAGATATCCTTAGGCCGGGCGCGGTTGCTCACTTGAGGTCAGGAGTTTGAGACCAGCTTGGCCAACATGGTGAAACCCCATCTCTACTAAAAATACAAAATTAGCCAGGTGTGGTGGCGTGCACCTGTAATCCCAGCTACTCAGGAGGCTGAGGCAAGAGGATGGCTTGAACCTGAGATCTGCAGTGAGTCAAGATCACACCATTGCACTCCAGCCTGGGTGGCAGAGCGAGACTCTGTCTCAAAACAAGTGAATAATGAGATATTCTTAATTTCACCCACGTACCCATTGTACCATTGCTGTCCTCCATTTCACATATACATAACCATGATCATCAAACACACATTCTGGGTTTTATTTTATTATTTTATTTTTGAGACAGAGTTTCACTCTGTTGCCCAGGCTGGATCGCAGTGGTGTGATCTTGACTCTGCAACTCCGCCTCACGGGTTCAAGCAATTCTCCTGCCTCAGCCTCCCAGGTACCCGGGATTACAGGCGCCCACCATCACGCCCAGCTAATTTTTGTATTTTTAGTAGAGACGGGATTTCACCACGTGGGCCAGGCGGGTCTCGAACTCCTGACCTCAGGTGATCCACCTGTCTCGGCCTCTCAGAGTGCTGGGATTAGCGTGAGCCCCCTCGGCCAGCCTTTCCGTTGCTGTTGTTGTTTTCTTTTAGCACACTCTTAGATAAATTAAGGTTAAGAAAAAATAAAAGGCTTTGTTTTCTCTTGACTGATTCCTTCTGACACGCTCTTACTTTCTTTATGTAGATCAGGGTTGCTGACCTATATCATTTTCTTTCTCTCTGCAGAACTTTTGAAAAACATTTCCCCCAAGGCAGTTCTGTTGGCAACAAATTCCCTCAAGTTTTTATTTACCTGAGAAAATATTTCTTCTCACTTTTGAAGGATAATTTCACAGGATGCAGAATTCTGGGTTAGTGTATTTTCTTTTCTCTGCTAACACTTTAAATGTTTCACTCCACTATCTTCTTGTTTGCATGGTTTGTGAGGGTAAGTCAGGCATTATTCTTAGCTTTGCTCCTGTATAAATAAGGTGTCCTTCACCCAACCCCTGGTTTCTTTTCCATCTTTGATTTTCCTGAAGTCTGAATACAATATGCCTAGGGGTGTATGTCTGTTTTGTTTTGTTTTCTGTGTTTATCCTGCTTGGGGTGTTCTCTGAGCTTCTTGAATCTGTGGTTTGGTGTCTGTTGGAAACAGATGCTTGGTGCCACAAAGAAAAATCAGCACTAAGACAGAGGATCTCTCAGCAATGCAATTTTTACTTCCTGCAGAAAGGATATCCTCTTCAGCCATCTTGCCACGAGAGTACAATGAACAAAGGAAAAGCTGACATATTTATCTCTTACACATTTGGGGTTGTCACTACTGCTGTGTCTGATCTCCGTTGGCTGGAGCCAGACCCCACAGTCTAAACTAAAACCTGATTGGCTAACAACTTACAACTTTTCTAAACAGGTAAAAGCAATGGAGAACAAAAAGGAAGTCCAAATAAGGAAGGGGCACAGGCTGCGAGCTGGGACCTGCCTGTGAGCACATCCGGCACAGGTATCTTGGTTAAGGTACAAGGACGTAGAATGTACTACGTGCCCGTGAGCATGTCTCACAGCTACATAGGATAGGGCTTCACAAAGATTTATTAGCAAAAAGCAAGAAGGATTTATTCCTTAACAAGAAAGGAATTTGAAGAGGAACTTTTCTACTTCCCGCAGTGTCTGACATTAATCATCATTGATTTAAATATTTCTGCTGTTCCTTTCTTTCTCTCCTCCTCCCGGCGTTCCCACTCTGTGTATGTTACACCACTGGCAGTCGTTTCACAGGCCTCAGATATTCCGTTCCATTTCCTTCAGTCTTTCTTCTCTTTTCTTTCCAGGTTCCAGTTTCCACTGATGTGTTCTCAGGCTCGGCGATTCCCTCCTCAGCTGTGCTCAGTCTGCCAGTAAGCCGAGCTAAGGCTTTCTCTGTTTCTGTCACAGTGTGTCTGATCTCCAGAAGGCGTTTTTCACTCGTCCTGGCAATTTCCATCTCGACGTCCACAGTCCCCATTTATTCTTGCCTGTCGTCTACTTTTCCATGAGGGTCCTCAGCGTATTCATCACAGTTGTTTAAAATTCCCAGCTGATAACTCCAGGTCCCCGCCACGTCTGAGTCTGGTTCTAATATTTCCTCCATTGCTTCAAACCGTGGCTTTTGCCTTTTGGCATGCCTTAGAATTTTGTGTTGAACGCCAGACATAATATACTGCGTAAAAGAAACTGCTGCAAACAGTCCTTTAGGGATGCGGGAGTACGGTGTGCGAGGAGGGAGGTGTTCCGTGCTCCTGGTCTTCGCCGAGCCTGTGCCCCCAACCCGTGGGCATTACAAGGGCTTCTCGGTGTTCCCTTGACTTAAATGAGACGGGATGACTAGTAGGGGCTGGGGCTGTGCGTGACCCCTCCCACAGGTGGCAGGCTAGAGAGGCTGGGTGTGGGCGTTTCCCTTCTCCCAGATAGTTCAGCTCTGAGAAAACCCAGCAGATTAGGCTCTGGCAAGACAGTCTCTCCGAAAGGCTGGGCTTTTGAAGAACAGGATGCCCTGGCTTGTTTCACGGTGGCCATTCTTCTCTTGCTGCCTGACACAGAAGAGAATTCTCTTCTGATCTTTGCGGTGAGCACCTCGTAGAGCTCCTGGAGGCGAAAGTCACACAAGTGGCCCTCGTGCTCGGGTTCCCGACAGATCTTACTCTTACCTTTGGTGCACTGTGTCCAGAGGCTCTTCCGGGACTGCTCCGGATTTCCTGCCCCGGCCCCGGCCCCAGGGAGCCTGCCCCGAGTGAGTGGCAGTTCTCCAAGTACGCCCGCCTGTCTGTCCAGTCTTGGCGGCGGGGGTGGGGTCAGTTTGCTGTGCGGTCTCACTTCCCTTAGGGTTCTAAGAGGAGTTGCCGATTTGGGGTGCTTTTTTCTTTTTTACTTCTTGTTAGGGTGAATTAACAACTTCAAGTTCCTGGCATGCTGAACTGGATGCAAAAATTGGACCTTGGATGATTCATCTCCTTCGAGCAAGGTCCCGGGCAGGAAGGAAGGGTGGGGGGGTGGCACCTCCTGAATTACCCCACTGGCATTTTCGCCTCCTCTTCCCCAGGCCCTGTGCTGGGTGCATGGAGCGGGAACGTGAGCCCACAGGAGCCCCTCGCTGTCAGGGGCTCAGTCCTCCCTGGGCAGTTCAGTGAGTCCCCAGGGACACAAGGTGGTGTGGAAGGAGATGAAAATGTGCCCCAGGCCCGGCCTTGACTGACCTCACTGGTCCAGCTAAGGAGCTGGGAGTACCCAGGAGACCACACCAGGCTGAAAGATGGGCAGCAGCTTGCCTGGGTCCACCCTCACCCAGGCACGGGCTCTGCCCAGCAGCTCACATCACCCTTTTCCATCCTAAAACGTGTTGTCGGTGGTTCAGATTCATGGAGCCATAAGGAACCTATGATGCCTGAGTTGGGGGCAGCTCTCAGGGTCCCCGTCCCATGAGCTCCCTCCAGCAGATGCGCCAGGCACCAGACCTTGCAGGGGGATCTATGGTTTGGTCTCCTGTTGTCTCACGGAAGCCTGCAGCAGTCCCAGGAAGGGGCATTGCGGTCACCGTCCCCATTTCCACAGGAGGATACTGAGGCCCAGAGTGTGCTGTCCCCTGCCTCACGTCCGCCAGTGGGTGGGAGGGACCACAGAGCCCTTGCTCCTCAGCACCCTTCAGACCTGCCCTCCAAGGCCTGAGCTCCACGGCCCATGCTGAGGCCCGGCAGCCCCAGCCCCAGGGAGGCTGCCCCGCTCCTGCTGCCCCGCAGCGGCTTCCACTCCCCTGCAGCCTTCTCCAGTTTCAACGACCAGGAAATCCTGAGATCTGCTCTGCTGGGCTCTGCCTCAGCTCCTCTCACTACTGACTCCAACCTTCTGAAGCCAGAGCCCGGAGACTCCAGGGGGACCCTCAGCCTAGACCCCTGGGCAGGGGAACACACTTGGCCGCTTGCCCCCTGCCTCCCTGCTGATGCTGACCCTCAGGGCCCCCGCCTTCCCTTGAGAGGACAGATCAGCAGCACCTGGCACTGCCTGTCCATCCTCCCTTGGAAAGGCACTCACTCCAAGTCTACTGGGGCAAGGCACCTGGCCATGGGAGAGGATGACAGGGTTCCCGATGCCCTGGGAGTGGCAGCTCCGGGCACCGTGATGCAGCTTGGAGTCTGCACCGCCACATCAGGACAGAGTGGGGCTGAACTGCCCTGCGGTGGCTGTGGCCTGGGGCCAGCCCAGAGGAAGGGGCCCTTTCATGCTCACTGCTCACACAGCTGAGTGTCCTCAGGACCGCACAGGCCCAGGGAGGGTGTTTGTCACCCCACACAGCACTGCAGAGTCCCCAGGCAAAGCTCCCACAAGGAGGAAAGCGTCTGTGTGGATCCCATCACCTTGCCTGCGTCAGATGAAGCGGGATGAAGTTAGGAAAGCTTTCAGCTTGCCCCATCCCACGGGCAGAGAGGGCCGGCCATGGCGGGAGACTTCCAGCCACGTGGGCAATGCCGCCTGGCCACAGTCACTGTGTCGCCCAGAAAGCAGGAGAGGAGCAGGTGCGTGGGTCCGTCCCCGGACTGGTGGTCACCCCTCAGCATTTTCATCAGGGCTGCAGAGCTTGCAGGCTGTCGTGGGGACCTCTGGTTGACTCCTTTCCTCTGGGTCACGCTACAGGGACGTCCAGAGGCCCCTTGTGTGTTTTTCTGGTGACTGGAGCCAGGGTGTGGGGACCTGAAGACGGCTTGCATTTGGTGGGGTGCTTACGGGTGGTTGGCTTCGGGAGCGTGTAGGCTGTGGCCTCGTCCATTTATAACACCCGAGTCAAGTCCTTCCAACTGCATGAGGGGCCGTGGCGGGCACCACAAGGCTGAGTGGGGAATTCACTGGGGGGCGGAGCTGAAGGGGAAGCCAGAGGTAGCCACCGGTGCTGTTGGGAAAAGAAGCTTCCAGCCCAGGACACAGGAGTGGGCAGCAAGGGGGGCACACGGCCTGGGCTGGGGTCTGTGGGGAGCCGGACGAGGTGCTGGGAGGGTTTGAGCGGGGAAGGGCCGGGATCTGCAGTTTCCCACACCCCATTCTTCCTCGGGACTCTCAGGGGCCTCAGTGCCTGTAGCAGCTGCAATGTGCTGTGTCCCCCTGCGCCTCCCGCGTCATGTCAGAGCTGTCCTTGGGCAGAACACTCCAGCGGCTTCCCAGCATGTCCTTGGTGTGGTGGTGCAATCTCCCCGGGATGCCCCCTAGTCCTCCTGCCCATCCCTGCCTGTGTGCACCCCTCCCATCAGCTGGGTCTGTTCTCATCTGTTTTGGGGGTTTCTGAGCCTGTGGCCATGAGCCAGCATTTCCCATCCCTCCTCAGCCCACCCACAAGGAGGCTGGGGCTACTGTGGACCCCAGAAGGTCCCTCCTATCCAGAGGGAACTGTGGGTGCAGCTGAGGCGTGGAGGTGCCAGCGCCAGCACCCTTGTCTTTCTCTGGACTCTGTGGCTTCCCAGATGCCCTGACTTTGAGACCAGGATGCCAGTCCCGGAACTCACTTCCTGCAGGCCTCGGTCATGTCTCTGTGCTGATGCAGTGATGAGGTGCAGGTCCAAGCCTCCCTCCCCATCGCACCTCCGGGCCCTTCTCCCTTCCTGTAGGTCTGGCCGCTCCCCGCTGGAGTCTGCCTCCTGGGGACAAAATGGTCGACAAGGCTGACCTGGGACATCTCCTCTAACTCAGTTGGAGGGTGAGGGCCCAGTGAAGCCCCAGAGCAGCAGAGAGGGCAAGCAGAGGGCACCCTGGCAGTCCAGGAGCCCCCACTCTGATGTTCTTCCCCAGTGGGGAGTTGCCAGGGCCACCTGGGGCTGTGCTCACAGGGCAAGGCCAGGGCAAGCTGTCCTTGAATAGACTGGACACCCCCCAAGGTGCACTGTGGAGGAAGAGGAGCTCCTTCTCTGGGGCAGATCAGGCCCCTGCTTTCAGGGACTCCTGTGAACCAGGCTGAGATAGGGTCTAGGAAAAGGCAGCACGATGCCAGGTCTGGAGCCCCATGCCAGTGGTGTGGCACAGCGACGTGTGGGCAACCTGGTTGGTCCAACAGACCTGATCCCAGCAGTGCCGATCAATTGGCCTGGGCCTCCCCCACCCCCACTGCAGGGGGCAGCAGATGAGAGGGTGCTCGCCACCTCATCCGTGGTTGTGAGGACCGGGAAGGACATGCAACAGGGCTCAGAGCAGACAAGCAAAGGACGATCCCAATGCAGAGGGCATCAGAAGACTTCCTGCTGCGTCCACAAGCAGTCAGGACCTTGGGCACTGCCCCGAGGCTGGCAGGGAGCATGGGGACTCCTTGGGGAGCACGGTGTGCACCTACAGACATCTTGCCCGCTGGGCCGTGCAGGTGGCCCGGCACACCCCAAGAGGGTGACTTGGGATCCACCTTCAGTCCGTGTTCTGAGGGAGCAAATGCATGGCCGTCCCTGACCACAAGCGACCGTGCACAGACCCCACCTGCCTCAGCACCCGTGGCCCTCCCTGCTCGATTCCTGGATGCGTGGAGATAGACGGCAGGAGTTGTGCAGGGGCTGGAGCCATCCTCCCTCCTCCATGCCTTTGCTGTCCCTGATTCTCCCTCCTGCCCCTGCTGAGTCTGTACTGCAGCCACTTCATCTCCACCTAGCCGGTTGTCCTCCACTTTTGGAAATGCACAGCCCGCTGCCTCAACCTTGGGCTGGCATCGGGCTGGCAACCAGCAGTGGGAGGTGTGCGTGTTTTGTGTGTGTGAGTGTGCAGTGTGTGGCGTGTCTCCGCCTCCCCCTATGCCTCTCCTTTTGCCTCCTAGCTTCCCAATCACTTGGAGAGGGGTCAGCCTGTAGGGAGACATCAAAGATTTCACTTGAACCCGTGTCATAAGCTGATGACCACTCTCCAAGCCAGACACGTGCTTAGAACTGAGCTGCAATCTGAGGGGTGTTTCTGTGGAGGCCCCTCTTGCAGTTCCCTTGAACCTGGCCTGCTGTGTCTCAATTCCACCGGGTCCCTGAGAATCCTCCCGAAGCTGGATGAGTCCCGCGTCCATCTCCACCTTCTGTGCTCCAGCCCCTCTCCCTGAGGCCAGTCGATTGACCAGGTTGCAGAGGAACGCAGGCTGGCCTTCTCCCCGTGGGGCCGTCAGCTGACCCGCGGAAATGGTCGTGCATCTCCAGCGCCAGCATCAGAGGCACAGTGGCTTCCTTTTGGTATTTGCCTGGAGGTTTTTTTCATTCTGTGACTTTCAGACTTTCTGTAAGTTGTGTTTTAGCTGTTTCTCATTTAAACATCCTGTAGAGATAGTTTGTGGTGGTTGTTGTTGTTCTGTTTAGTTTGACAGTCTTTGTCTTTTAACTCTCAAAGTCAGGCCACTTAATAGTTATTGTGGTAATTAATGGATGTGGATTACGCTCACTTTGTTTTCTGCTTTCGGCTTATCCCCAGTTATCCATTTTTAAGTTCTTTCTTTTTCTCTCCTACTTTGGAAGACATATACTCATGTCCATTACTTTCATGGTTACCTTAGACATTTTAAAGTAAATTTTGTTAGCCAGGTGTGGTGGCACATGCCTGTAGTCCCAGCTACTCAGGAGGCTGAGGCAGGAGGACCGCCTGAGCCTGGGAGTTTGAGGCTATAGGGAGCCGTGATTACCACTGCACTCCAGGCAGGGTGAGAGAGCGAGACCCCGTCTCAAAAATAAATAAACATGTAAAGTAAATTTTGTAACTTAAAGTCTAACGTTACTATTCAGTATCTCTCCATAAAAAAAAATAGAAACTTTCGAGCTGTTTAACTCTGGTCACCCTCCTGTGATTGCTGTGCTGTAACTGGCCAATACTGAAGTTCTATCTTGGTTTTTTAACAGCGTACACTGGATGTTCTCACTGTGATCAGAGTTCACGTTTGTCTCCTTTTCGTATGTGTTTTCTTTGCTCAGCATTTTTCGTTGGAAATGTATTGGCTAGGTGAATTCCATTCTTTCTGGAGGTCATTCCTTAAAATGTCTTTGAGAAAGCGTCTGTTGGTAGAGATCTCTTTCAGATCTCCAGGTCTAAAATTGTTTTCATTTTAACCCAAATCTTCAAGGAGAGTTGTGCTGAGTGTTTGTTTCCAGGTAGGTAGTGCTTTTATTTATTCATTCATTTATTTATTAAGTCAAAGTCTCACTGTCGCCCAGGCTGGCGTGCAGTGGCATGATCTCAGCTCACTGCAACCTTCGGCTCCCGGGTTCAAGCAATTCTCCTGCCTTAGCCTCCCGAGTAGCTAGTAGCTGGGATTACAGGTGCACACCACCACGCCCAGCTAATTTTTGTATTTTAAGTAGAGATAGGGTTTTACCATGTTGGCCAGGCTGGTCTCAAACTCCTGACCTCAGGTGATCCGCCCACCTCGGCTTCTTGAAGTGCTGGGATTACAGGCATGAGCCACCATGCCCGGCTGGCAGAGCTTTGATTTCAGCATTGTGAAGATGTTAGACGTGACAGGTGGGGTTTGCTGCCCGTCCACACATGTCGTCGTCTTCCCGGCGTGTGACCCGGCTCCGTTTCCAGACTGCGGTTTGTGCTGCCATGTGTCTGAGTTTGGCCAACGGAACTGGGAGAAGCCACAGGTGCCTCTCCTGGCCTGGCCCTACCCCACCTCAACCTGGCGGGAAGGAGACTGACTCGATTAGGAATTCTCACTCCCGAGTGTCCGTGAGAGGTGCCTCTTCCCCACGGGAGCCGTCGTGCACGGTGGTGTTCTGTCACAGCAGTGACTGCGCCAGCCCCTTGGCCTGGTTGTCTCTGGCTTCCTCACTGCCGTCGGAACGCCGGCCATCACGCTGCCACCCTGGGTGCGGGATCCCCTGGGTGGTTCAGGGAGCGCTTTGCTGTTGAGGTTCCTTCAGCATTGCTGCAGTGTCTGTGGGAGAATTCCTCTTCACTCGCCCTGCTGGGAACCCTCTGTGCCTCTGACTCTTAGTGTTCCATCAGCTCTTTTTAAAAACCCTCCAGGACAGTCTGATCATTTACTTTGACTGTTCGTTAGTCACCCACCTTATGACTTCCCACTTCTTTAAATGTAGAGCTCCTACTGCCTTCAGAAGACTGGAAATCAGGACCCTGGACATGGCTTTCGTGCAGGGGGCTGCTCCGGGCTGTGCTTTCCCCGCTGGGCCTTGCTGTTTGCTTTTCCAGCTTTCCAGAGACTGTCACCTGCCCAGGGCCACTTTTTGTATTAACAGCTCGGCTTGGGGCTCCTCAAAGGTGGGGGTGACCTGAGCCCAATGTGAGGGCCTCCATCCTGATCCGTAGAAGGGACGCTTCTCCCCTCATTCCCAGGGTTAAAGGGCCAAGCTTCCTTCTCACCTCCCACGCTGTTGGAGAGACTGTTTCTGGACCACAAGTTCACTGAAGTCATAGTCTTGAAAACTACGGCTTTCTGTGGGGGTTTCAATTCCAATTTCTAACTCTGCTTGTATCCACCCCACATCCTTCCCGCCTTAGCACTCGAGCCACCTTCTCATGAAGATAGTGGTCTCCGCCACGCCCCACTCCCAGGTGACTGCTGCGTCCGCTTCCGTGCTGACTGGCAGCCGACCATAATCCCAGAGGACATGACCCAAATGCCATAATCCCAAGAGATCAAAACCTCAATAATATAATTCTGGAAAAAATTATGATCATTTAAAAAATATATATTCACACTTTTAAGGGGACTTCTTGAGAAACACATGAAAACGTGATGAAACTCTTCATCAGCCCCTTTCCACAATGACACAGGCAATAAAAACGTCCGTGTTTCTGCAAGCGTAAATACTCAGGCACGCAAACAGCAGCCGCAGAGATACGACCGCTACAAGCAGACAAAGTGTCCTCAGAAAGAAGTAGGTCAAAAAGCAGAGCATATAAACGCTGTCAATGATCAAAGCCAGGCTCTGTACAACATTTAAAGAGATTTATTCTGAGCCAAATGTGAGACCATGGCCTGTGACACAGTCTTAGGGACCCAAGAACACGTGCCCAAGGTGGCTAAAGCTTAGTTTTATACATTTTATGGGGACAGAACCTACAAGCAAAGAGATAAATCAATACATGTAAGGTAGACATTGCGTCAGCCTAAGAAAACAGGGCATCTCAGAACTGGGGCTTCCGGGTCGTCGGTGGATTCAGAGGTCTTCTGATTGGCAGTTGATTGAGGGAGTTACACTTTGTCTGAAGAATTGCATTCAGCTAAAGAAATGCTTGAGTTAAGATAAGGGAGGTTGTGGAAGCCAAGGCTCTTATTACATAGATGAAGCCCCCAGGTAGCGGGCTTCAGGGAGCCCTGATGGTAAATGTCTCTTATCGGACCTTTAACGGTGTCAGACTGTAGAAAACACTTAGCAAGGGAAAGAAATTCTCTGCAGAATGCAAATTTCCTCTGCCAGACACAGCTTTGCAGGGCCATTTCAAAATGCATCAAATAAATGCATTTGAGGGTAAAACACTTTGCCTTCCTTTAGGGCCTGCTGTCTGTCGTGTGCCGCTACACCAGGGTCAGCTTGGGGTTTGGTGTCTTATCGCTACAGAGTGTTTGTCAGTCTTAAGCTCTCTGTTTTAACGTGAATGCCGGCCAGTTGTGCCTAAACTCTAGAAAGAGGAGGGTACAGTGACGCGCCCGTCCGACCCCCACCTTCCAGTCATGCCTCACTCAGTTTCTTTAGGATCCCCTTCGCCAGGTGGGTCCATTCAGTCAGCTGGGGGACTTAGAATTTTATGTTTGGTTTACAGCACATATCACTCTGGCTGGTAACTGTGTGCTCCCACCATTATAAAAGCAGTCTGAATTCTCTGCCAAATGCATTGGACTGAATTGAAAAAACAAACCTAATGGCCACACCTTGAAATTCACTTGTAGGAGCTTGGTCGCCGCTAATTCCCAATCTACCATTGTGGTTTGGGGAGTCCATTGAAATCTGTTCTCTTCCGCAAAGTCCACCAAATCTCCAAACAAGCATTTATAAAGTGCTTCACCTTTTCCTGTCATTGAAACACTTATGAAGAGATACAGTTTAAGAATTTCCAGATCCAACAGGGACTTGAATTGTATATAGTTGAAAAAAAAAAAACAGTGGGCACAGTTTTGAAAGTGCCATCATTAGCCGAAGTGAAGCATGCGCTAGTTTCTACGTTAGATATAGTGGTTAATATAAGCCTATCCTCTTCAACAGTCAAATCCCTAATTTGTAGGGAAAAGACCCCATAAGTGCTGAGGCAGGAGCCAAAAGTCTCAGCCTATTTCCATATAAATACTGAAGAAGAAAGTAACTAGAAATATAGCCGTAGTAATTAGCTATTCATGTGTGATCTTAGTTATTCATGTGTGATCTTATTCACGTGTGATCTTAGTTATTCACGTGTGATCTTAGTTATTCACGTGTGATCTTATTCACATGTGATCTTAGTTATTAACGTGTGATCTTAGTTATTCACATGTGATCTTAGTTATTAACGTGTGATCTTAGTTATTCATAGGTGATCTTAGTTATTCATAGGTGATCTTAGTTATTCATGTGTGATCTTAGTTATTCATAGGTGATCTTAATTCCTTTACTAATGCCTCTCAGGTCGGAAGTGTGAACCTGGGGTGACATTGTGAAATGAATGACACTAAGGCAAGCTGCTCTAAGCCCTCTGTCACCCACATAAGGGCTGCTGGAGACCGCCTCAGCTGTGCGGCAGCGCCAGGGCTGGGAAAGCCCCGCTGTTTAGCCAGCTAGGGAAGGAGACGTCCAAGATGGCCAAGATGTCTCCTTCCTGGGGAAGTTAGGAGAACACTCCGCTTCTCCAAGCTCTTGCAGTAGACCTGACGCTGTTAGGGAGGCCCACAGACATCCGGGGCTTAACTGTCTGTATATGCCGCTGTGCTTCAGCGGTCATGTTCCAGGTCCACTCTCATGATCTGCTTCTGCACCTGGTTCCTTTTTTCTTGTAAGAATTAATCAGTAAAAGTAACGCTAATCTTAATGTCTTTGACACATATGGAAAAAGTGCTGACGCATTATGCCCCTTACCTCATCTCGGCTACGGAGAATTCCTGACCTGTTTGACACATGATGTACTTGACCCCATCACTGCCACGCACCATCCACCCTGCCCCCAGTCACCAACCACCAAGGTCACGCCCTACCTTCCCCGCCCCCAGATTTGCAACTCAAAAAAAGTGGCACTGGGGGCCACTGCTGGTCTCCGCGATCTGGGTAGCAGCGGATGCCTGGGCCCAAACTCTCTTTTCTCAATCTCCGTGTCTTGTGCCTTTTATTTCTACAATTTCTCCTCTCCGCAGCAGTGAAGCATGCGCTAGTTTTACTTTGTTAGACGTAGTGGGGAATATAAGACTATCCTCTTCAACAAGCAAATCCCTAACCAAGAATATTTCACCATGCAGCGTGTTTGTGACGCTGGAGGAACCCCAATGACAGACAGCGAATGACTTTGGTTCCAAAGCTCACGGAGCGTGTGGAATTCATTTCATTCTCCAATGAAGCAAGCCTGGTGCTGTGTGTGGAGGACCGAAGTCGGGCCTGATTGGACCATGTGACTTGGGAGATTTCTTGTATTTTTCACCTGAGTTGTCACTCCTATGATCTTCCAAACAGTCGCTGCCCCTGCATTTGGAGAGTGGTTGTGGTCTACAAATTTTGCAAGTATATGCTATTTTTCTAGTATATGCTGTCTATTTTTCCAGTACATGCTGTCTGTTTTGTGAGTATATGCTGTCTATTCGAAGGTCTCACTATTGTTTGACTGTTGCAATTAATCCATTTTCTGCTTTCACTGCACCAGTGATAATTAGCTTTTTTTTTTTTTTTTTTTTTGAGATGGAGTTACCCAGGCTGGAGTGCAATGGCGTGATCTCGGCTCACCGCAACCTCCACCTCCTGGGTTCAGGCAATTCTCCTGCCTCAGCCTCCTGAGTAGCTGGAATTACAGGCATGTGCTACCATGCCCAGCTAACTTTTTGTATTTTTAGTAGAGACTGGGTTTCACCATGTTGACCAGGATGGTCTCGATCTCTTGACCTCGTGATCCACCCGTCTCAGCCTCCCAAAGTGCTGGGATTACAGGCGTGAGCCACCATGCCCAGCCCGATAATTAGCTTTTAAACTTTTATCTTTCACCATTAAGTAGCTTCATACACTATTGCATCCTTTTTGCCAGGGAACAACGCCACAGATCTCTTCCATCGTGCTATAAGAAACACAGGACGAAGGAACAGTATTCACCTTCCACACCACCAAGAAGCCTGTCCCCGTGTCAGGCGGGGCTCCCCAGAGAGACAGAACCCATACGATCTGGAGCTGGATGTATGAGAGGGTTAACATGGGAACTGGCCACATGATTACGGAGGCTGAGAAGTCCCAGGACAGGCTGTCTGCAGGCTGGAGACTGTGGAAAGCCAGCAACGTGGCTCAAGCCGAGAGCCTCAGCACCAACTGTGGGACGGGAGGGGACAGGTGTCACTGTCACTACAGGCTGGAAACCGAGAAGCCAGGGCCACTGGTGCAAAAGCCCTGGAGTCCAAAGGCTGGAGAGCCTGGATTTCTGCATCCAAGGCAGCAGAAGGGAACTGTGACCCACAGGGGGCCCCGACGCTTTCGGCTTGAGCAGTTGTGGCAGGCCAGGAGGCACCGTGCCGGCGGACCATTGAGCGCTGCTTCCCAGGGACAGCATGGTCCTTGCCCCCACAGCTGGGGCTGGTGGTCAACTTCCACCTAGGAAAACAAGGACAGGTCACCAGAAGCACCCAGTTTGCCACCGTGACAGCCCTGGGGCAGGAGAGGCCTCTCCTGAGCACGTGTGGGTTTCAATGCCTCCCTTCGCTCACCCGGAGGCTTCTGAGGCCTTTCACCCCAAGGTCACAGCCTCCCGCCTTCATTTCAGCAAACATCTTTGGCCAGAGGTGAGCTCAGGCAGGAGGCTGTGAGAGCGGGTGGGAGGGGGCACTCTAAGTCCCGTCGCCCAGCCCACGGAGGAGGGAGCACAGGCCCCGGCCGGGCACAGATGGCAGCACCGTCCTGGAGAGAGACGCACGCCGCCACACCCTGTCCAGGCCTGGTCCCTGCTGGACCTTGACAGGCTGGGACTGAGGGAGGAAGCATGACATGGAGGCCAGGGCCCCCCACCCAGGCTTCCCTCTGCTCCCCCCACCCCCCGGCCCCCGAGCCTGTGGCAACTGAATGTTATCAGGACCCAGAGGGATCAAAGAGTTCAGTGGAAAATTACTCAGCTTCATGCGAACTTGCTTCTATTTGGGGCAAGGACGTTCTAGGCAGGAAACGAAAGGCTTGATAGATTTGATGATACAAATGTCAACCTTCTGCATAAGGGAATTTAAAAGTATACGGAAAACTGAAAAATATATGACAAGGGCTTATCACTTTAATAAAGAAGTAATTGCTCATTTTCTCAAAGGCAGCTTTTAAAATTAAAAAAGGAGAAAACAAATTAGAAAAATACAAAGAGAGACAAACGCAGGAAGGAATTTAAACAAACGAGCAAGAAGCGGCTGTCATAACTGTCATGTGCAAAAGATAATAGGGAGTGGGGACTTTTTTCTTTTTTTTTGAGACGGAGTTTTGTTCTTGTCACCAGGCTGAAGTGCAGTGGTGCAATCTCAGCTCACTGCAACCTCCGCCTCCCAGGGTCAAGCGATTTTCCTGCCTCAGCTTTCCAGGTGGCTGGGATTACAGGCATGCACCACACACTCGGCTAATTTTGTATTTTTAGTAGAGACGGGCTTTCATCATGTTGTCCAGCCTGGTCTGGAACTCCTGACCTCAGGTAATCCACCCGCGTCAGCCTCCCAAACTGCTGGGATTACAGGCATGAGGCACCGTGCCCGGCAGGCAGTGGGGACTTTTGATTCATAAACAAAGAGAAAAAAGTGAGCTGTATGGATCAGAATGCCCAGCCTCACCACCAATAAAAAAGAAATCACAGAGCAAGGAGACATTCCTGAGCCCAGCTTACGTATAAGGCTTCTTGTTTTATTTTGTTTTCAATCATGAAAGCCAGCTTTGTGTGGGGGCAGGGAGTGAGCGTCCAGGCCAACTGCAGTGGCCATGGGTCCTTCCAGAAGGCGGTGAGCTAATGTGGGCTCAGAGCTTCAGACTGTTTCTAGTCTTTGACCCCGTCATGCAATTTTAGAATTTGTTATTCTTAATTAGGGAAACGTAGGCGGGGAATAGGAAAAACCGACAGGCAACAGGCAGCCCCCGTCTCCCTCAGACCCGTGAGCAGAGCCCGAGGTCTAGGGCCAGCAGGACAGGGGCAGAGGGAGCCATGGCGAGGGGCTCTGCGCACCGCTGGGACCCAGGGCTGGACCATGGGACGCCTCCCCCGCTGCCTCCTGGGGCAGGAACAGGCTGGGGCCAGCCTGAGTCCAAGTGCCCAGGGTGCCCATGCCACAGGTGAGAGGGCCCCATCAGAAAGGACCTAGCTTTAGCTGGACGCTGTGGCTCACGCCTGTAATCCCAACACTTTGTGGGCTGAGGTGGAAGCGTCGCTTGAGGTCAGGAGTCTGAGACCAGCCCAGCCAATATGGAGAAACCCTGTCTCTACTAAAGATACAAACATTACCTGGACGTGGTGGTGCACACCTGTAATCCCAACTACTCAGGAGGCTGAGACGGGAGAATCACTTGAACCCAGAGGCAGAGGTTGCAGTGAACCAAGATCAAGATTGAGCCACTGCACTCCAGGCTGGGTGACAGAGTCAGGCTCCATCTCAGAAAAAAAGAGTAAAGAAAGGACCCAATTTCTAAGGACCTGAGAAAATGTCACAACCCACTGTTAGGCCCAGAAAGAGCCCACCATCTGACCTGGACAGACGCCTCATGGCTGTCCTCAGAGGCCACACACCCTGCAGCCACACCTTCCACAGGCCACATCCAGCGGCACACGCCCCAGCTCACAGTGCAGAAATGCTCTAAACCCTGAGCTGGGCTTTCACCCCCACCATATGGCCCCATCTGTTCATCCCGCCAGACACTGTCACCACTCCCACCCCAGACACCCTCACCACCCTCACCACCTTCACCCCAGACACCCTCACCACCCTCACCCCAGACACCCTCACCACCCCCACCCCAGACACCCTCACCACCCTCACCACCCTCACCACCCTCACCCCAGACACCCTCACCACCCTCACCCCAGACACCCTCACCACCCTCACCACCTTCACCCCAGACACCCTCACCACCCTCACCCCAGACACCCTCACCACCCCCACCCTAGACACCCTCACCACCCTCACCACCCTCACCCCAGACACCCTCACCACCCCCACCCAGACACCCTCACCACCCCCACCACAGACACCCTCACCACCCCCACCCCAGACACCCTCACCACCCCCACCCAGACACCCTCACCACCCCCACCCCAGACACCCTCACCACCCCCACCCAGACACCCTCACCACCCCCACACAGACACCCTCATCCCAGACACCCTCACCACCCCCACCCCAGACACCCTCACCACCCCCACCCAGACACCCTCATCCCAGACACCCTCACCACCCCCACCCCAGACACCCTCACCACCCCCACCCAGACACTCAGACACTGAGCTGCAGCTGCACCATACTCCCTGCCTGCCTGTGCCCACACCTGTGCCCACACCTGTGTCCACATGTAGGCGGCGTGGGGTAGCAGGAGCCTCACATGAGCCCCAAGCCGGGGGCCGTCCCAGCCACACACACTCCCACACCCAATCCCCTCTCACCAGGCACTTACACATCAAGTTAGGGATAACACTGGCTTGTCCCCATCACCCCAGGCTGCAAGCTCCCAGAGGCAGGACAGGGACGGTTTTATTCATCAAAGGCCAGGACCCAGGCTGTGCTGAGGGAAGAGAGCATGCAATGGGTGGATTTTCTGAGGAAGGGAGTTTGGGGAGATGACTTAAAGGGAGCCTCTAGCTTCCTGACCCTCCACAGAGCTGTACAATCTCACTCTGTCACAGCACATATTCACATGCGGCATTGCTTTGAATTTAAAGTAAAACTTTATTAGAGAAGGCTGAACCAACAACCCTGACTGCACCCAGTTTGCTTTCGAGTGTGATAAAGTTGTCCAGTGTTCAAGTCTGCAGCCCCCCAGGGCCCCCGGAGACCACCCATTGGGAGTTTCTTTGTTGAGGTCAGAGTTCGCCTCTCTGTGGAACCACATGGATGCCAGGAGGGTGGCGGAGGCCCAAGGTCCTTGGTCAGCCCACACTGTGATGACTGGGGCAGCCTGCGTGGAGGGGTGGCCGGGCAGCTTCTTTGACCCTGCTGTGCAGATGGAAGCTGGCGGCTGGAATCGGGGTGTGTGAGGTACCCCGTGCCCGGCCCCTGGGGCTGAGGGCAGCCTACAGCCTCGTGGGCATGAGGAGAGTGGCAGGTGCCCCCTGCCGGTCCTCACAGTGACTGCACTCCCCAGTGCCCAGCCAAAGCCCATACACTCACTCTGTCCTCCCAACCACCCCTCCCCCACGCTGGGTGCTGGGCACACAGGCTTCAAGGACCCCACAGCATATGAGATGCTCACCAAGTGCCACTCCAGACCCAGGGAGAGGGCACTGGTCATTAGAGCTGTCTGAGGCTGTGCCTGGCCACCCTGCAGGGACTGGGTGGGTGGGAACTGTGCAGAAGGAGGTCTGGGACTTCCACCAGAGCCCCTTTTGATGACTCCCTCCATCCCTGGGGATTCAGCTATGGAACCATTTCCATAAGAAACCAGCTCCTGAGATGTAGTTCACAGGGTCCTCTGCAGGTGGGAGGGCCCCACACCCACACTCGGCCTGAAGAGGCTCCTGCCGGAGAAAGTCAGTAACCCCCTCAACCATAACACTGACCAACATCTGCACCCACGGCGTCCCTCGACCAGCTGCAAACACTCAACTCACAGGAACAGCCACTGCTGGGCGCTTGAAGTGCACGTCTCAGCAGAAAGTCCAGCCTGGGGCCAACTGTGTCCCAGAAGCCTGCTGGCAAGAGGGACCGTTTCATCTCAAGAGCCCTTGTGTGCTTGAGGGACAACTGGCGTGCTGAAGACACAGGCCACACCAGCATCCCTGCAGTGGGGTGCAGTCAGCCGGGTTATGCCCTGCCCCTGGGCTGCAGCTGTGGAAGAGCCTGGCTTTGTGAGGAAGGTGGCCCCACCCAGCCCTGCCCCAGCACTGAAAAACACTGGGGAAGCCATCTGTGTGCTCATCCTCTGGGAAAGAGGGCATGGGAAAGCCCTCCAGGGAAGCTTCGGTGAAGTCTTCTCTGTTCACAAATGCCTGTCTGAGGGGCTCCACTGAAGAGCCTGGGGGTGGGGGTGCGCCATCTTAGGGTTTCGGGTCTCTAAGGAGAAAGCCAACTAACACACTCAAGGAACAGGCAGTGATGACTCTCGTGAGGTTTTTTAATTAAAGGATGTGCAGATTAACACACTGACTGAGACCAGAGGCCTGGGCTTGCAGGCAGTGGCGGGGGTCATTGGGGAGTACCATTGGTGCCCAGCCTCCCAGCTGGACGAAGCCTGACCCTTGGTCTTCCTGTTCTGCAGTGCTCTGGAAGTCCAGAGTGGACTGGAGTTCATAGGAGCTGAGATTCTGTTTGGGATTAGTGCATCCCCCTCCAGGAGGGCATCCCCCAGGGTGCAGACCCTGGGACACCATGTCCTGGGGAAGCTGGGGGTGCTCAGCAGCCTGGAATTTCCCACATCAGCCCCTGCTGCCACCAGAGCTCACCCACACGGTGCTGGGGTGCCCCTGTCCCTATGTGGGCAGCCGCTCCTCCCCTGCACACAGACCAGGAGGCCCGCCACAGGGTTTCTGTTTGCCAATGGTCTTGAGACCCAACTTAGAGCAGCACATGTCGGCATGATCTCAGGTTCTCAGGAGGACCCAGCCTTGGAATGCAGGTGAAGATGAAGGCCAGAAGGCAACGGTCTGGGCGACCGGAGATGCCTGCCTCAGCACCTGGCGTCCTTAACAGGTTTGTAACTGTGGCCGCCTAATTGCGCTATCCCGGAGAGGCCAGCAGGTGGCCACCTCTCCCGGCAGCAATCGCCATGCAGCACCCTGGACAGCGGCAAAGGCCATGAGCAGATGCAGCCCCACTGTCCCCTGCAAAGCCCACACGCGCGTCCATTCTCTCCTGGAATCCTTCCAGCTGGAGGTGCGGCCCGCCCTGCCTAAGGTCACAAAGCAAGTCTGCGGCAGACTCCCAATCCCTTCTTGAGCATCCCCGGGGCTGAGCCCACTGCTATCCTCTGTTGAGGCAGGCAACGCAGATGCTGAGCGCCAGCAGCCCCCAGCTGACTCTGAGTCTCACTGTGCTGTTGCAGAGATCCGTGTTGCAGCAAAAGGCCCTGGAGGCAGCCAGGCTCTCTTGGTAGCCAGGGCAGGTGTAAGCACATGATTTTATAACAGTCGTTTCGTGACCTGAGGGAGCTGGAAAACAGAGGGCAGAGGGCTGTTTTTGAGGCCCATGAAATTCATTCCTGCCCCTCTTGGTGGGCAAAGGCCTGCCTGACTCTTCCTTATTGTTCTCCCACCTTACAAGGATGGACAGCAAGAGGCAAGTGCAGGCAGGGCTCAGTGTGTGATCAGGACCAGGGCTCAGTGTGTGACAGGGACCAGGGCTCAGTGTGTGATCAGGACCAGGGCTCAGTGTGTGACAGGGACCAGGGCTCAGTGTGTGACAGGGACCAGGGCTCAGTGTGTGATCAGGACCAGGGCTCAGTGTGTGACAGGGACCAGGACTCAGTGTGTGACAGGGACCAGGGCTCAGTGTGTGACAGGGACCAGGGCTCAGTGTGTGATCAGCACCAGGGCTCAGTGTGTGACAGGGACCAGGGCTCAGTGTGTGATCAGGACCAGGGCTCAGTGTGTGATCAGGACCAGGGCTCAGTGTGTGACAGGGACCAGGGCTCAGTGTGTGATCAGGACCAGGGCTCAGTGTGTGACAGGGACCAGGGCTCAGTGTGTGACAGGGACCAGGGCTCAGTGTGTGATCAGGACCAGGGCTCAGTGTGTGACAGGGACCAGGACTCAGTGTGTGACAGGGACCAGGGCTCAGTGTGTGACAGGGACCAGGACTCAGTGTGTGATCAGCACCAGGGCTCAGTGTGTGACAGGGACCAGGACTCAGTGTGTGACAGGAACCAGGGTTCAGTGTGACAGGGACCAAGACTCAGTGTGTGACAGGGACCAGGGCTCAGTGTGTGACAGGGACCAGGGCTCAGTGTGTGACAGGAACCAGGGCTCAGTGTGTGACAAGGACCAGGGCTCAGTGTGTGATCAGGGTCAGGGCTCAGATTGTGACCAGGGTCAGGGCTCAGAGTGTGACCAGGACTAGGGCTCAGTGTGTGACCAGGACCAGGGCTTAGTGTATGAGCAGGGCCCAGGGCTCAGTATGTGACTAGGGTCAAGCTCAGTGTGTGAGCAGATTCCAGGGCTTACACACTTCCCCAGTTTTCTCCCTCTTCCTTTCTGAGCAGCCTGTAACCACTGTTCAGCAATTACAAGGATTTAAATCAAGCATCTCCTGCGTGCCAGCACTGTGGGGGGCATCTCATGTGGAATGTCTCCTCCGCTCTAAGGACCTTAGGATGGAGGCAACGTGCCATTCTCATTTTGGAGGGAGAGGATGGAGGGCCAGCAGTTGTGACATTTGCCTGAGGCACTGCTTGCAAACATGAGCTCTGATTAGAAGCCAGTCTCCCCAGCCCCTTTGATCTCCCCGCTACTCCCCGCCCTCCCGCTGAGGCCCAGGCACAGTGCCCTGCCCGCCTGCCCACCCAGAGGGAGGCACTCACTGGTCAAGGTGGTTAGGCAGTAGCGGGCGTCGTCTTGGCAGACTGTGGGCTGGAAACAGTTCCCTGTGGCAGAGCACTCATGGCAGGTCAGGGCCTGGGCTGGGGGAGGCACAGCTGGTGGTCAGAGACCAAGCCCTGGTCCCAGCCCAGCCTCCCACATCACAACCGCCAGGCACATGGACTCTGCTGTGGGAAAGCGCCAGCTTACCAACACCTGCACCCCGTCCTCCACCCACCTACCCATGTGGACACCGGGCCCTGCCAGTGCTACACTCTATGGGAGCACACACAGGCTCAGATAAAGGAGTCGTCTCTGCTTTCCTGGGGTGAGAAATCACCTGGGGCGGGGAACCAAAGAGGTCCAGGCTACCAGGCAATCCCCAGCACCCCCGGAACCCCTCAAAGCCCACCAGGCCAGTGGGGGCAACCCCCTGCAGGACCGGGCAGAAGCAACAGTGCCTCTGGGTGAGTCAGGAAGACAGAGGGAGCAGGCAGCCCAGAGGCTGGAAATGGGGTCAAAGGTCCAGGCTGCACCTCCCGTGGGGCCTCTGGTGAGTCCTGCCCTCTGTGCCCCAGCTTTCCCTTCTGGCCAGCATGGGTGCCTGACCACAGAGGCCGGTCCAGCTAGGCCAGCCCAGGCTCTCAGGGTGGCTGCCGGCATCCCCAGGGACCCAGGGGACCCACAGCAAGGTTGTGCATCAGCCCACCTGAGCACACCAGCAGCAGAGGCAGCAGGCAAGACAGGTGGGTCCTCATGGCTGTGGGGACAGGTGCGCAGGTGTGGCCTCGTCCAGAGCTTGAGCTGTCTAACCTGGATGAGGCCAGCTGGACTTTATAGGGCCAGCTGTGGCTTGGGCGGGGCAGATGTGTCCCTCACTGTCTCCTGACCCCATCCCAACATGTGATATCACCTGAGGTGTGGTTGGAGCAGTAAATACTTCCAGAGCACACCCTGCTCCTAGGCTCCCCGATGCCCAGGCCTGGCACCCTGTGCCCTGGAGAGACACTCAGTGCCCCCTTCGCCAGCCCCCTGCCCACACACCTCCCCACCATGGCATGCAGGGGTCAGCAGCACTGCTGTCTGCTTCTCCCTGGGATGCGTCACCCAGGGGTGTCCTCAGCTCGGCCACCATCACAAAGGCCATAGGCCAGGTGCCAGAACGGCAGCAGTGTGCGGCTCACAGCTCTGGAGCTGGGAATTTCAAGATTAAGGTGGCAGCAGAGCTGGTCCCTCCTGAGGCCTCTCTCCTTGGCGTGGGGATGGCATTTTCTCCTACGTCCTCGCACAGTCATCCCTGGGCACGTCTGTGTCCTCACCTCCTCTTCTTATTGTGGGAGGTAGAAAGTTCCCTTTTAAAGTTTCCTTTCTTGTTAAAGAATAAATCATAAGTGTGCTAATAACTTTGTGAAGCCCTAACCTATGTAGCCGTTAGACATGCCACACTTACAGGCACATAGTACACTCTATGTCCTTGTGCTTTAACCAGGATATCTGTGCTGGACGTGCTCACAGCTATGTCCCTGCTCTCCACTGCTTTCACCTGTTTAGAAGGGTTTTAAGTTGTTAGCCAATCGGGTTTTAGTTTAGATTGTGAGTTTAGTTTAGTTTAGTTTAGATTGGCTCCAGCCAATGGAGATCAGACACAGCAGTGAGGACGACCCCAAATGCATAAGGAATAAATGTGTGTGTGTGTGTTTTCCTTTGTTCATTGTACTCATGTGGCACAATAGCTAGCGAGAGTGCCCTTCCTGCTGTCCGGGAAGTAAAAATTGCGTTGCTGTTCAGTGCTAATTTTTCCTTTGCGGCACTGAGCATCTATTTCCAGTATCTATTTTCTTTATTTTTTATTTTTTTAATTGTTATTATACTTTAAGTTCTGGGGCACACGTGCAGAACGTGCAGGTTCGTTACATAGGTGTACATGTGCCGTGGTTGTTTGCTGCATCCATCACCCTGTCATCTACATTGGGTATTTCTCCTAATGTTATCCCTCCCCAATCTCCCCATCCCCGTTCTCCCTCCTCTAGCCCCCAACCTCCAACAGGCCCCAGTGTAAAGACACCAATCAGGTTAGGTGAGGGCCCCCTGTATAATCTCATTTTAACTTAATCACCTCTCTAAAAACCCTATCCCCAGGCACTCTCACTCTGAGGAACTGGGGGTCGGAACTGCAACATAGGAATTTGGAGGAACACAATTCTGCCCCTAACACAGGGAGAGAAAGAAAGGGGTCATTTCCCCGTGCTCAGGTGTGGGCATGACAGAGGTGATCACCAAGAGCCCCATGGGGGCAGGTATCCTTGTTCCTAAGATGGGACCAAAACCCACACCTGGACTCCATGCAGCCAGGAGACCACTGGTCACATCTGGGCCGGCAGCACTCTGCTTCCATTAAATGAGTAAATATTCACGATTTAAAGTGCCAGGAAGTTGTCCTTTCTTCCTGACTACCAGGATTCCAGGTGTGAGCTTTAGCCCCATTTTATGGAAAAAGAAACCGAAGGCCCAAGGTGAGAAGTGGCTGGCCAGGTGAGGACTTCCAGGTGAGGACTGCCAGGTGAGGGCTGCCAGGTAAGGACTGCCAGGTGGGGGCTGTCAGGTGAGGACTGCCAGGTGAGGGCTGCCATGTGAGGGCTGCCAGGTGAGGGCTGCCAGGTGAGGGCTGCCAGGTGAGGGCTGCCAGGCAGGGGTTGCAAGGCGAGGACTGCCAGGTGAGTGCTGCCAGGTGGGGGCTGCCAGGTGGGGGTTGCCCTCTGCAGAGGGGCACTGAGCCAGACTGGGGGTCTTCCTGACAGACATGGGATGGGCTTCTACTGGCGCTGTGGGCTCTTGCATGGCTCTCCCTTTGCAGGGGAACCAGCTGCCCCCCTCCTGGGGACCCCTATGATGGGTATCTCCAGCCCCATGATGCACACCTGTGGCCTCACCCCTCTCCAGCCTGCCACAGGCTGACTCATTGGCCGGGATTCCCAGGAACAACCCTGGAGAACCCCATGAGATGTGGCAGTAACCTGCCCAGACGTTGGCCTAAGGCCAGGCACAGTGGGTCCCTCCACATCCCAGATTTTGTTCTTCTGTGCCCCAGCCACCCATGTGGGACCAAGGGTCAGGAAGGGCAGCTGTGCTCTGGGCAGACCATCCACACTCATCATCCTGAATCCCCACAGCCACTTCAGGACAGGGACCAATCATGATCCCGCTTCCCAGACAGGGCACCTGAGGCTCCCTAGCCACCCTGTCCGCACTGTGTTTATCTCCCTCTGGGTGAGCTGGAAAGGGAGCAGGAGTCAGGCTGGGAATAGCGCACCCGTGATAAGGAAACTGGTAACACCTTAACTAGTCATTGGCAGCGTGGCCCAGGAACGTTTGTTTGTTGTCTGTTTTGTTACTAGGCTGGTCTCTCCAGGCAAGCTAAACGGTGGGTCAGAATTTTATTGTGTGTCCCACAGGTAAACAGCCCCAAGGATGTTCGCGCTCCCACCCCAGGACCCTGCGGCTATGTTAGCCCACACAGCAGAGGGGACCATGCAGATGGGATCTGGAGAAGAGGAGAGGGGCGGGGGTTGCCCAGGTGGGTCTTCAGTGTAATCACAGGGTTTTACAAGAGGCAGGAGTGTCAGAGGAGGCAAAGACAGTGAGGTGGAGACGGAGCAGAGACTGGAGTGACTCACTCTGATGATGGAAAAGAGGCCACATGGAAGTTTCAGAAGCTGCTATAACAATACCACAGAATGGGTCACTTAAAATGAACAGAAATATATCTGGCTCATGGTTCTGGAGGATGGGAAGTCCATTGATCAAGGGTCCAGCTTCTGCAAGAGCCTTCTTGACGCATCGTCACATGACTGAAGGGCTAAGAGAGGGTGAGAGGGAGGGAAGGGGGACAAACATCCTTCTATCAGGAACCCACTCCCATGATGACCAACCCTTAGTTCATTTGTGTTGCTATCAAGAATAACTGGGGGTAATTTATAAAGAAAAGAGGTTTACCTGGCTGATGGTTCTGGGGGCTGCACAAGAAGCATCTGGTGAGGGCTTCAGGCTGCCTCCACCCACGGCGGACGGGAAAGGGGAGCCGGCATGTGCAGAAATCACAGGGTGAGAGCACGTGAGAAAGAGAGAGGAGACGCCAGTGTCTTTCTAACAACCAGCTCCGGGGGGATTTTTCACAGGCACCAATACAGCAATAACTCATCCATTGCTTCAAGAGCAGCATCAAGCCATTCACGAGGCTTTCACTCCCATGACCCAACGCCTCCCGTTAGAGCCCCACCTCCAACATTGGGATCAAATATTCACATGAGGTTTGGAGGATAGCACCATGTTTGTGGTAATGCCATTAATCGGTTAATCATTCATGAGGGCAGAGCCCCCATGACCTAATTGCTTCTTAAAGATCCCACCTCTCACCACTTTGCATTGGGGCTTAAGGTTCCAACACCTGACCTCTGGGGTACACTTTCAAACCACAGCAGTAGTTTGCAGGCTAGTAATTTTTTTTTTTTAAGTGTATTAGTTTCTTAACTAACGTAGAAAACAAAAATGGGAGTTACATGTCATTGCTACAATAATATTAGGTTTCATATTTGCCTGTGCATTTGCCTTTAATGAGACCTTCATTTCCTCACACGGCCTTCAGCCACTGTCCCTGTCCTTCCGTTTAAACCTACAGGACTCCCTTAAGCATTTCTTTCCTGCAGGGCAGATCTAATGGCATTGAATTTCCTCAGCTTTTCTTTATCTGGAAATGTCTTAATTTCTCCCACACTTTATAAGGATAGTTTTTCTGGAGATGAGATTCTTGGTTGATAGGGGATTTTTTTTCTTTTCTTGGAGTACTTTGATTATACCAGCCCACTGCCTTCTGACTTCCAAAGTATCCAATGGGAGAAATCTGCAGATAATTTTACTGAGGATTATTTGTACGTATTGAATGGCTTCTCTCTTGCTACTTTCAAGATTCTGACTTTAGCTTTCAAAAGTTTGATTGTAACGTGTTTCAGTGTGGGTTTCTTTGAGTTCAGCTTAGAGTTCATTGAGCATCTTGGATGTTTATATTCACGTCTTTTACCAAATTTGGGAAGTTTTTATTCATTATTTCTTTAAATAATCTCTCTGCCCCTTTCTCCTGCCCTTCTTGGACTCCTACATTGGATTCAGATATTGGTCCATGTGATGATGTCCCACAGGCCCCTTGGGCTCCGTTCACTTTTCCTCAATCTTTTCTTCTGCTCATCAGGCTCAGTAATCTCAATCGCCCTATTGTGAAGTTGGCTGACTCTTTCTTCCACCTTTTCAAATCGACATTTGCGTCTCTAGCAGATATTTACATTTCAGTTATTATACTTTTCAGCTCCAGAACTTCTTTTTGTTTCCTTTTAGGTTTTCTATCTCTTGATTGACATTTCCATTTAGTTAATACCTAATTTTTTTTGTATTTCCTCCACATCTCTCTTCGGTTCTTTGAGTATCGTTAATGAGGTTGTTGTTTTAAAGGCTGTGTCGGACATATTTGCCTCCTGGCATTTTTCAGGGGAGGTTTCTGTTGGTTTATTCTTTTTCTTTTCCATTTAAATGGGCCACGTTTACTTGTTTCTTTGTATGCTTTGTGATCTTTCTTGTTGAAAATTGCATCTTTCAATCTAATAATGTGGTAACTCTGGAAATAATATTTCCCCCCTTCCCCAGGGCTTTGAGATTTAAAAAAAAATTTTTTTTAATTTTAATGTGCTGGGGATCATTCTGTGGTGTAAATTTAAGATCTTCTCAGGTCTTTTTTGAGCCTTTGCCTCTCCCTGGGTGTACATGGCAACTTTTTATATTCTCCTGTTTGCATGATTGCTTTTGAATGTCCTGGTCTTTCAATGACTGGCTCCAAAAAGGAGAACAAAGAAAGAAAGAAAGAAAGAAAGAGAGAAAGAAAGAAAAAAAGAAAGGAAGGAAGGAAGGAAGAAAGAGAGAAAGAAGAAAGAAAAGAAAAAGAAAAGAAAGAGAAAGAAAGAAGAGGAAAGAGAGAGAAAGAAAGAAAGAGAGAAAGAAAGAACGAAAGAAAGAAAATTTGCTCTTTAAATCTGGAAGTTCACTCAGCCCGGGGGAAGGAGGCTTACAACAGTTGGGAGTGGGATGTAACAGCAGCTGTCCACCCCTGTGTCTGCACCTCCAAGCTGAGAAGCAGCAACGAGCAATCAAAACACAGATCTTCTATTTTAGAGATCAGCATTCTTCTTGCCCACTCTGACTCCCACAAGCTGTGTGTAAGCTGCTCCAGGAACACATGTAAGGCTGTATGCCCCAGGGTAGAAGTTGAGGGATGGGTAGCTGCCATGGTGCCAAGAGAGAAAATTGACCAAAATTAACCAGCCAAGCCTGGGCCTGGAACTTGCAAGCCTTCAACAGACCAGAGCTCCAAAATAGTTATGGACAGATTTGACTGCTACACGTGCTGTCTGGGTGGGGAGACAGACTTCTGGTGATTTCTACTCTGCCATCTTCCCAGAACAGGGTTTTAAAATTGAAATGAGATGACTGAAATTTGGACATATAGAAAAGAGAGGGGAAGAAACTCCAGGTAAGGGAAGCTACTTCAGCTTGGAGGTAGCCATAAACAAGCAAACCGTATCTAAGTGTCTTATATGAATTTATTTATTTCTGATAACAACTCTGCAAATGGTGGCTCTTGCTCCATACCAGAGGTGGTGACAATGGTGTAGATGGTGAAGGTAGTGATGTTTATAATGCCAATGGTGTTGGTGGGATAATGGTAATGGCGGTGGTGGTGGTGGTGGTGAAAGTGGTAATGGTAATGGTAGTGGTAGTTGTATTGGTGTTAATGATGGTGGTGGTAGTGGAGGTGATGGTGATGGTGATGGAGGTGATGTTAATGGTGATGGTGATGGTGGTGGTGAAGAGGGTAATGGTGATGGTAGTGACAGTCTATTGGTGTTAATGATGGTGGTGGTAGTGGAGGTGACGGTGATGGTGATGGAGGTGATGGTAATGGTGATGGTGGTGGTGGTGGTGAAGAGGGTAATGGTGATGGTAGTGACAGTCTATTGGTGTTAATGATGGTGGTGGTAGTGGAGGTGATGGTGATGGTGATGGAGGTGATGTTAATGGTGATGGTGGTGGTGGTGGTAGTCATATTGGTGTTGATGGTGGTGGTAGTGGAGGTGATGGTGATGGTGATGGAGGTGATGTTAATGGTGATGGTGGTGGTGGTGGTGAAGAGGGTGATGGTGGTGGTGGTGGTGAAGAGGGTAATGGTGATGGTAGTGACAGTCTATTGGTGTTAATGATGGTGGTGGTAGTGGAGGTGATGGTGATGGTGATGGAGGTGATGTTAATGGTGATGGTGGTGGTGGTGGTAGTGTAGATGGTAATGGTGATGGTGATGGTAGTGGTGGTCATATTGATGTTAATGATGGTGGTGGGAGTGGAGGTGATGGTGATGGTGATGGAGGTGATGTTAATGGTGATGGTGATGGTGGTGGTGAAGAGGGTAATGGTAATGGTAGTGACAGTCTATTGGTGTTAATGATGGTGGTGGTAGTGGAGGTGATGGTGATGGTGATGGAGGTGATGGTAATGGTGATGATGGTGGTGGTGGTAGTCATATTGGTGTTGATGGTGGTGGTAGTGGAGGTGATGGTGATGGTAATGGTGATGGTGGTGGTGGTGGTAGTCATATTGGTGTTAATGATGGTGGTGGGAGTGGAGGTGATGGTGGTGATAATGCTGCTTGTGGCGGTGGTGGTGGTGATCATGACGGTGTTAATGAGTACTATGATTTGAATGTGTTCCCCAAAGCTTGTGTGTTGGAAACTTAATCCCCAATGCATCAGCATTAGGAGATGGGGCTAGCAAGTGTTTAGGTCATGAGCCCTCCACCCTCATGAATGCATTAACCTGGTTACCCCAAGAGTCAGTTAGTTACCATGAGAGTGGACTTGTTATAAAAGCAAGTTCAGCCCCTTTTGCTCTCTGTCTCACTTTCTCTTGCTCTTCTGCCATGGATGATGCACCAAGAAGGCCCTTGCCAGATGCCAGCACCTTGATTTTGGGCTTTTCAGCTTCCAGAGTGTGAGAAATAAATTTATCCATAAATTAGCGACTCTATGGTTACAGCCACACAAACTAAGACAGAAAATGGGTACCAAGGAGTGGGACTGTTAGCATAGCACATACCTGAAAGTGTGGAAGTCATTTTGGAATTGCAGAGTCTAGAATAACCTGGAGGAGAAGGCTGTAAAAGCCTCGGTTGTTGTGAATGAAGCAGTAAGGGCAGCTCTGGTGAGGACCCAGAAGTCAAGAGCTGCAGGGAGAGCCCAGATCTTCAGAGACAACGGAAATGGTCATGATTAGAATGCTGGTAGACAGATGGACAGCAAAGGCTATTCTGATGAGGTCTCAGACGGAAATGAGGAACAAGGTACTAGAAACCGGAGTAAAGGCCGTCCTGGTTACACAGTTGCAAAGAATTTGGCAGAATTGTGTCTGCGTCCTTCGTGGAAGGCGGAACTTAAAAGCAATGAACTGGGACACCGAGCAGAAGAGATACCTAGCGGCAAAGCATCCAAGGTGCTCTTTAGGTGGCTAAAAGTGAACTGAGAAGAGACAAATGATGTAAGGCGGGCTGTGTAATTAAGAGAAGCAGAATGGAAACATTTAGAAAACTCTCAGGCTGGCCGTATGAAAAAATTAAATGGCCTCAAAGGCATTTTAGACGTCGTTGAGGCAAGCTAGGACCCTGAGGTCAAGCTTTCCAAAAAGGTACCCATGGGATGCTCTGTGCATCAGGACTCTGATCCCCAAATTCTGGTGCAGCACCCCTCAGCCACTCCAGCCTCTGCTCAAACAAGGTTAAGCATAACTCAACCCACCAATTCAGAAGGAACAGGCCTTAAACCTTGGTGGTGTCCACATGCTGCTAATTCTGCAGGAATGTGGAGTGTACGAACTGCGGAGCCGTGGCGGCCTCCACCTAGATTTCAAAGGATCTCAAGGACAGCCTAGGTGCCACGCAGGGACTTGCCACAGGGGCAAAGCTGCTACGGAGAGTCCGCACTGGAGCAGTGCCCAGTGGAGCCATGAGAATGAAGCCACCAGACAGCCCTCACCAGATAATTGCCCGGTGGAGCCATAAGAGTGGGACTGCCACCTCCGGATGCCACAACTGTGAAGCTACAGTGTGTAGTGCAAGCCTGGGCTCGCCACAGCCATGAGACTCCAACCCAAAAGGGCTGCTGAATGGGCTGAGCCCTGCAAAGCCATGGGGCAAGGCTGCCCAAGGCTGCCCAGCCCCCCATGCAGTGTGCCCAGGAGGTGGTGTACAGAGTGAAAGATCGTTCTAGAGTCTTAAGACTTAACTCCTGAAGGCTGGATTTTAGACTTGCCTGTGTGCTACTATTCCTTTCTTCTTAAATTTTTTCCCTTTTGGAATGGGAATGTCTATTTTATGCCATCTCATTGTATTTTGGAAGCACTTGTTTGGATTTCACAGGCCCACAGCTAGGAAGGAACTGGCCTCAGGATAAATCATGCCTTGAGTCTCATCTATATCAACTGAAATGAGACTTTGGACTTCGGACTTTGCGTTGATGCTGAAACAAGTTGAGACTTTGCAGACTGTTGGGATGGAATCAATGTATTTGACATTGTGAGAAGAACGTGAATTTGGCGGGCGGTCAGGGCAGAATGCTGTGGTGTGAATGTGTCCCTCAAGGTTCGCGTGTTGGAAACCTAACGGGGGGTGTTCAGGTTGTGAGACCTCTACCCTCATCAGTGGACTAGTGTCATTATCATGAGGGTGGGTTTGTTACAGAAGCAAGCTCTGCCCTCTCCTGCTCTCTCCTGCTTTCTCGCCCCTCCACCTTCACCATAGGGAGGACGTACCGAGGGAAGACCCTCACCAGTGCTGACACCTCGATATTGGACTTCCCAGTTCTAGAACTGTGAGAAATACATTTCCCTCTTTCTTTCTTTTTCTTGTTGCAAATTTCCCTGCCTGTAGGATTCTGTTTTAGTGACGCAAAATAAACAACAAAGATGGTGGGGCTGTTGGTGGGGATGGTGATAATAGTAATGGTGGTCATAGTAATGGTGATAATGGTGGTGGTGATGATTGTGATGATGGTGGTGATAATGGTAGGGGTGACAGTAAAGTTGGTGGTGGCAGTGATGGTAGTGATGGTGCTGACAGTGGTGGTTATGATGATGGTAGTGGTGGTAGTGATGGTGTTGGTGATGGTGGTGGTTATGATGATGATGACAGTGATGGTGTTGGTGGTGATGGTGTTGGTGGTGATGGTGGTGGTGGTGATGGTGGTGGTGGTGATAGCGATGGTAGTGATGGTGTTGATGGTGGTGGTGCTTATGATGATGGTGATGGTGGTGGTAGTGATAGTGGTTGTAGTGATGGTGTTGGGTGGTGGTGGTTATGATGATGATGACAGTGATGGTGATGGTGATGATGGTGGTGGTGATGGCGGTGGTGGTGATGATGGTGGTGGTGGTGATAGTGGTTGTAGTGATGGTGTTGATGGTGGTGGTGGTGATAGCGATGGTAGTGATGGTGTTGATGGTGGTGGTGCTTATGATGATGGTGATGGTGGTGGTAGTGATAGTGGTTGTAGTGATGGTGTTGGGTGGTGGTGGTTATGATGATGATGACAGTGATGGTGGTGGTGATGGTGGTGGTGATGGCGGTGGTGGTGATGATGGTGGTGGTGGTGATAGTGGTTGTAGTGATGGTGTTGATGGTGGTGGTGGTGATAGCGATGGTATTGATGGTGTTGATGGTGGTGGTGCTTATGATGATGGTGATGGGGTGGTGATGGGGATGGTGATATAGGGGTAATGATGGTGCTGATGATGGTGCTATTGGTGGGGATAACAGTGGCGGTGGTGGTTTTGCTAGCAGTAGTGGTGCTGAAGGAAATGGAGGAGAGTGTGTTAAGTTTTTCCTGCCATGAGTCAGTAACAAGCTGTGATTAAAAGCCCAACCTTCTGAATCCTACACAGTTGGGCCTGACTCTCAGCTCCAGCCCTTATTCACTGCATGACCATGGCCACATTAGTCATCTGTGTGCCTCACTCACCTTATCAGTGGAGTAGGAATCACAGGACTCACATGAGGGGAATGTGGAGATTTATAACTGCCTCAATGTGCTGAGCCCAGAAACGACACGAATGACTTACCCAGAATCCTGAGATGCGCAAGCCCATCCCGTACTTCCATCCCTGCTGGCTGTGTGATGTCTCCAGACCTGCATTATTTCTGTCCCGTTCTAGCTCTGTGACCTTGTCAGACCCACCCGTTTGCCACCTTTATACACTGTCTTTTGCCCTTCTGCCTCAACCCGGGACACTCTTCCCAGCAACCTGAGCCCCTTTTCCTTTTGTGTCCTTCCCTGGAGACGCCACTGAAGTTTGCAGAGTGTCACCTGCTCTTTGGCTGTGACTCCACAAAGTCGTAGTGTCAGACAGGTTCCATCCATAATGCTCCTTTGTCTGACTCTGTTCGAAGGCCACTTGTGCCTTCAAATGCCTCCCACATGCTTTAAGAGGTAGGTGCTATTGTGAGACACAAATTCCAGATAAGAATGATGTTGAGGCACAGAGAAGTTAAATAGCTTGCCCAAGGTCACACAGCCAGCAAGTGGCAGAGCTGGGATTAGAACTGCTAGAGCTGGGATGTATGTCCTGAAGACTTGCCCACTTAGCTGCTGTCTTTGCCCTGCTGTCTTTGCCCTGTCCTTACCGAAACCTGCATCCCCACGTCCTGTACAAGCAAGAACACCCACATTAGCCAAACTTCCCTGCAACCCTTCGATTCCTTATCTCCTTCTCTGTACATCCAGTTGGTCTCTCAAGCTCTGCCCACCCAGAATCTCCCCCGTATGCTCTGTTCCTGCTGCCTCATCTCAGCGCAGGTCTTGCCCCGGCCAGTGATGCCACCTACTTCCATTGCTCTGCACCACCGTTCCCCGGCTGCAGATGCCGACCCTACAAGCCACACTCACTCAGGCCACTCCTGGCTCAAAGCCTTCACTGGTGCTCCATTTCCCACTAAATAATGTCAAACTCTAGTCATGCTGCCTTCTTTGAAGTCATCATTCCTTTGCTGTGACTACAGAGGAAAAGCCAAATCCAGAGTGCCTGAACTCCAGGTAAGTGCATTCAGCCTGATGCACCGGAGTCTTCCAACAGCGTGGCCGAGCGGTGTCAGAGTGTCCATAGCGGTGATGGCAATGCACAGTCTTGGCCCCTGAGTCACCCCAGTGTCCGATGAGTCACAGCCTCTCCACAAGACCAGCCAGGCCCTGAGCTGAGTAGCCCTGGCTGCACGCCACCTAATTCTCAGGCTCCCAGCTATGCACCCGAGTGTGTGCACACACCCAGAGGACTCTGGACCCTGGCGGTGCCACCGAAGAGTCAGGCCAGGCAGTGGACCCATTGACACAGCAGTAGAATGTGTCCCTCTCCCTGTGGCTGAGGGGGTGGCTGGGGGTGGGGAGTGAGAGGCAGCCACCAGACCACTGCCCACGGGCCCTGAAGCCACAGCAGCACACTATGTGCCTCAGCTTCTCCTGCACAGCTAGGAAGCTCCTCTGTTTCCTTCGTGGGAGCCACCATCCCCCAGGTTCCCCTTGACTCCCAGTCCCATCCAGGCAGCCCTGACCTTCCTGGAGCTCTAACTGTCTTCTCCACAGTCCAGCCCCATTGCCTAGAAAAGAAAGGGCGTGCGGAGGCTGAGAAGCGGGATGTGGTGCCAGCCACGGCACAGGTACTGTCTGTGTGCTTTCTCTGCCTCTGTCTCCTCATCTGCAAAATGGAGATAAAACGACAGTGTCTCTATTTTGACGGGCAGTTGTGAGGAACAGTGGGATATTTACAAAGTCCTAAGAACAGAGCCTGGCTCAGTCAGTGCTAAAGATGTGTTTGTTGCTATGATTACGGTTGTACCCAAGCCCTCCTGTAGACTCTCCTGTCTGCCTTTGCACCTGACTTCTCTCTCCTCCCCTCCTCACCTCTCTTTCCGTCTCTTCTCACTCTCCCTCCATCCCCTAGTAAGCCCGTTCCCTTCCCATCACCCCCAGTCCCTGTCACTTCCCTCCACCATCATCCCTCCTGCTCTCTCTCCAAAGCCGTGTCCCTGGATCGTTCCCTCCGGGATGCTGCCCAACTACCTTCAACCAAAGCAGCTGTAATTTTCTCCGGCTCCAAGCCACATCCCCTCAGCATCTCGCCATGGGCCCGCTGTCGGCCAGGACCCTCTGGTGCCACAGCCCCACAGCGTCCAGGGGATGAACTGGTCCTGAATGAGCCTCATGACTCAGCTGTCCCATGCGCACACTGCTGCCTCCACCCAGGCTGAGGACCCCCCACCTCCCTTCTGACCCATACCCTGCCTACCTCCAGTCACCTTACCATCTGCACTCACGCGCCTCCCAAACCAGGATGCAGGGCACCTCTGCCACGTGACTGCATGCCCAGCTGCAAAGGCTGTTCCAGGTGGTCATGGGCACCAGAGGCCATTGCCTTCAGTCAGACCTCCGGGGCCCTCGAGGACCGGGCGTCTCTCTGTTTCTGTGTGTGTTTGGATGTGTTGTTGTTGTTGCTGTTGTGTCACACATCCGGCCTCTCTCTGTTTCTGTGTGTGTTTTGGATGTGTTGTTGTTGCTGTTGTGTCACACATCCGGCCTCTCTCTGTCTCTGTGTGTGTTTTGGATGTGTTGTTGTTGTTGCTGTTGTGTCACACATCCGGCCTCTCTCTGTTTCTGTGTGTGTTTTGGATGTGTTGTTGTTGTTGCTGTTGTGTCACACATCCGGCCTCTCTCTGTTTCTGTGTGTGTTTTGGATGTGTTGTTGTTGTTGTTGTTGTGTCACACATCCGGCCTCTCTCTGTCTCTGTGTGTGTTTTGGATGTGTTGTTGTTGTTGCTGTTGTGTCCCACATCTGGCCTCTCTCTGTCTCTGTGTGTGTTTTGGATGTGTTGTTGTTGTTGTTGTTGTGTCACACATCCGGCCTCTCTCTGTCTCTGTGTGTGTTTTGGATGTGTTGTTGTTGTTGCTGTTGTGTCCCACATCTGGCCTCTCTCTGTCTCTGTGTGTGTTTTGGATGTGTTGTTGTTGTTGCTGTTGTGTCACACATCCGGCCTCTCTCTGTTTCTGTGTGTGTTTTGGATGTGTTGTTGTTGTTGTTGTGTCACACATCCGGGCGTCTCTGTCTCTGTGTGTGTTTTGTATGTGTTGTTGTTGCTGTTGTGTCACACATCCGGCCTCTCTCTGTCTCTGTGTGTGTTTTGGATGTGTTGTTGTTGTTGCGGTTGTGTCACACATCCAGGCGTCTCTCTGTCTCTGTGTGTGTTTTGTATGTGTTGTTGTTGCTGTTGTGTCACACATCCGGGCGTCTGTCTGTGTCTGTGTGTGTTTGGATGTGTTGTTGTTGCTGTTGTGTCACACATCCGGGCGTCTGTCTGTCTCTGTGTGTGTTTGGATGTGTTGTTGTTCCTGTTGTGTCACACATCCGGGCGTCTGTCTGTGTCTGTGTGTGTTTGGATGTGTTGTTGTTGCTGTTGTGTCACACATCCGGGCGTCTGTCTGTCTCTGTGTGTGTTTGGATGTGTTGTTGTTGCTGTTGTGTCACACATCTGGGCCTCTCTCTGTTTCTGTGCATGGTTCGATGCATTGTTGTTGCTGCTGCAGTTTGTGTTTATCATTACTTAAAAGGGACGCATCGCACCTGAGCAGCATGGCGCCTGCAGCGCGCTTACCTCAAGTGTGCACTTCCCTGAATTCTTGCACACAAATCCACCTATGCCATCCGTCCTAAGTCCCCTGTGCCTCCCCCACCTGAAGCAGCCACCATCTCACTTCCACTGCTGGCTAATGGTCCTCTCTGCACTGGAATTTGTGTGGATGGAATCACACAGGGGCACTCCCCACAGCCTCAGTGTCCTCTCTGCAGGGCGTATCTGCTCTGAGTACGTGCCAGCACTGTGTTCTTTTTCTGTTGCTGAGGATATTGCATTTGATGAATATCCACAGCTTATTTATCTATCTTGTCTTCTGTCAATGGGCAGCTGTGTCATTTCCAGATTGGGAATGAACACACACAAGTCTCTTTGTGGACACACACTTGCACCTCCCCTGGCTGTGGACCTAGGGGCGGAATTGCTGGACACGGAAGGCACCTGTTGGGCTTGGGTAGATGTGGCCACACCATCCCCACAGTGGCCCGACTGTGCTGTGCGCCCCAGAGCACAGCAGAGAGCTCCAGTTGCAAGATGACACTCTGATGCTCGGGAGCCTGTCGCAGGTGCAGAGGCAGAGAGACAGGGTTGCCAAAAGTGAAGAAACACAGGCCACTCCACGTTAATTCTGAATTTCTAAAATATCGCATGAGACATGATTGTTCTAAAGATTATTTGTTGTTCATATGAAATTCAACTTTGCCTGGGCACCCTGTCTGATGTGGCAGGGCTCTGGAAGGCCATCAGGGACCCCCGTCCTTACACCCTCACAGGATAGGGCTTGAAAGCCCCTCAATGGGCAGGTTAGACTCTAACACAGGCGGAGAGAGCCCTGGGACTGTGCGGGACTCTGGCTTTGCGTCTGGCGCACTCCCCATCCCCACAGGCTTCTCCCTGGGCCAGTCCCCAACGGCCCCTCCCAGCCCGAGCCTCCTTTGCCGCAGGCCCAGGTCCAGGGGACCAGGGTTTGCTGTTCCTCCGTTGGGGCTGCCCCGGCCTCCCTGCACACAGCCACATCACGCTCCCTGTGGCACTCCAAGGCCGCAGGATGACTTCAGGCCTTTGAAAGAGATCAGACACAGGCAAGGCTGTCGGGACAGGCAGAGGCCGCTGGGGACTTTAACAAAGGAAGGCTCATCATCTGGTTCATGTTTTACAGTCACATGGGCAACAAATCTGTATTTTGGGGGAAAAAAATAGCAGACAGTGTTTCTTTCATTTTCATTGACCCATATCCCTGATCCAGGAGCTCCCAGAGGAGGGAACGCCACCGCTCATCCCAGGTCAAGAGACCCTTCCTGAGAGCAGGTGTCACCCTGAGGCCCTACCTCAGGAGGATGTCCCCACCTGGAAGGTGCCACAGGTGAAAGCCCCACCTGTGACCTCTGACCAGGGTCCGAGGGCGGTACCAGGCCCCTGCCCTGCCTGCAGCTTCACCCCGTGTGGGCTGCCATCAGGGAGGAGGCCTGACCTAGGAGTCCAGGGGTGGGAACTTGCAGGGTACCACCCCCAAAACTCCAAGAGGGAAGCTGTGGGCCCCCAAGAGCTCTGGGGACCATCTCAGAAAGAAGTCACATTCAGAGAGCTTTGGAACATTCCAGAAGCCAGCCAGGGTGCTCCTTTGATTTTTTGGTCTGGGTCTTCCAAGGAGCAGCAGGGAGGCTTCAGGACAGCTAGGAAGGGCCACGTTTCTGGTGGAGCAGGAACCGCTGCTCCCCACAGGAGGTGGAATGGGGAGGGGCCAGGACTGCAGGGGGAGGGCAGGCTGTGTCCAGAGACGGGACAGGCCGTGGGAGGGCTGCGGGGGCCTGGCCTGCAGGCAGGGGCTTCTGTCCTTCCTGTCTCAGGTGACTTAACGCTCCAAATGGTGGAATAAAGGCACTCTCCGGGACAGCTGCCACCAGTGGTCAGGCTTCTGACTTCTCACCCGTTCTGAGTTCCTTTACGGGAATGCAATCACATCCGCATACGGAGTCTAATTTGTTTTCAATTTTGCTCCCAATTTCACACGTTATGTACATGGGTCACTTAAAGCACAGCTTGGAGAACTTACTTTAACCGCTGCCCAGCGCGCGGGCTGAGGGTAATTTATTTAACGAGCGTCCTCCCGACGGACACTTTGCCGGTTTTCTGTCTTTGGCCCTTTCCAGCAACACTGCAACAAATCAGCCAGTTTTCCACAATTTCCGCGGGAGACTAGGCGTGGGAGGCGTGCGGGCAGACCTGCTGCTTCCATGAACCCACAGGAAAAATTCTCAGAACTAACAAGTTTAGCAACGTCACAGGATACAGGATTAACACACAGAACTCAGTTATGTTTTATATACTAACAGTGAACACGAGGAAGTAGAAGCGAAAGGCAGACTTTTCGCAGTTACTGCAAAGGAAATGACATGCTTAAGCTCAAACATAAAAGAACGTGTGCAGCGTCTAGACGCCGAAACTTATAAAATGCTGTTGAAATAAGCGAAAGAGAAACCGAGTCGGATGGAGGTCTAGACTGAGCGAATCGGAAGGCCCAGCTGTGTCAAGACGACAGCTCCTGCATCGTGACACACTTCTCACGCAATGCCTACCAAGAGCTTTTCTAGATACGGACGAGATTATTCTAACATGTGCACGAAAAGGCAGAGGAAGTAGAATAGTTAAAGCAGCTTTTTTAAAAATGGAAGAAATTGTTCTATCCAGTTTCAAGACTTCCCATGTGGCTTCCACAATGAAGACTGCGGTCCCGTCGGAGGAACAGACACATCGGTGGGTGGAACGGAGCGGAGAGCCTCACAACGGCCCACACAAGGGCAGCCAGGGGACGCTCGGCAGAGGTAAAAAGAATTTAATGGAGGAAGGAGAGTTGCTTCAACGATTGTACTGAACTGGATATCCGTAAGTAACCCTGACCTAAAATGCTGAACTACTGAAATACTTGCAACCACATATCTGGCAAAGAACTAACGCCTAGAACCTAGCTCTGTCTTCATCTGTTTTCTGTTGTTTATAACAGAATACCTGAAACAGGGTAATTTATAAACAGAAATAATTCCTTTCTTACGGTTATGGAGGCTGAGATGTCTAAGGGCAAGGGGCCGCATCTGGTGAGGACCTCCGGCCTGTGGGGACTCTCCTTCGGGTCCCGAGGTAGCGCAGGGCGTCTCAGGGTAACGGGCTGAGTGTGCTCCCGGGCTAGCTCGGTTTCCTCTTCCCCTTCTTATGAAGCCACCAGTCCCATTCCCGTGATATCTCATTAAGTCATTAACCCATTAATCTATTAATCCATTAACCCACGAATGGCTTAATCCATTCATAAGAGCAGAGTCCTTGTGATCCAACCGCCTCTGAAAGGAGCCACCTCTCCATACGGCCTTAATGGAGATTAAGTTTCAACAGGAGTTTTGGAGAGGACAGGTATTCAAACCATAGCAAGCTCTGTATTCTAGACACTGGCTTGTATATATACTCTCTAAACTCAAGAGTTAAAATAAAAAAAACTCAAACAATTCAATTAGAAAATTGTCAGAAAAAGAAACATGAAAAAACTTTTCTCGGAAGAGGAAATACAGAGAACAAGCCAAGGGAGAGATGTCCAACATAATTAGCTGTTAGGGAAAGGCTCCTACACACCTGTCAGAATGGCCGAAATGAAATAGCAACCTTATCAAATGCTGTGACGAAGCGGAGAGACTGGATGACCCATTCATCGCTGGCGGGAATGTGAAACGGTACAACTACTCTGGAAAATAGCTTGGCATTTTCTTTAAAACAAAAGACCAGGCACGGTGGCTCACACCTGTAATCCCAGCACTTTGGGAGGCCAAGGTGGGCGGATCACGAAGTCAGGAGTTCCAGACCAGCCTGGCAAACATGGCAAAATCCTGTCTCTACTAAAAATACAAAAAATTAGCCAGGCATAGTGGCATGTGCCTATAATCCAGTGACTCAGAAGGCTGAGACAGGAGAACTGCTTGAATCTGGGAGGCAGAGGTTGCAGTGAGCCGAGATTGTGCCATTGCACTCCAGCCTGGACGACAGAGTGATATTCTGTGTCAAAAAAAAAAAAAAAAGTACACGAGCCAGTCACGGAGGCTCACGCCTGTAATCCCAGCACTCTGGGAGGCTGAGGCAGGCGGATCACTTGAGGTCAAGGGTTCAAGACCAGCCTGGCCAACATGGTGAAACCCAGTCTGTACTAAAAATACAAAAATTAGCCAACTGTGGTGGTGGGTGCCTGTAATCCCAGTTACTCAGGAGGCTGAGGCAGGAGAATCATTTGAACCCAGGAGGCGGAGGTTGCAGTGAGCTGAGATCACGCCATTACATTCCAGCCTGGGCGACAGAGCAAAACTTCGTCTCAAAAAAATAATTTAAAAAAAAAAAGGGATATGATTCACCATGAAATCCAGCAGTTGCAATCCTAGGACTTTATCCAAGAGAAATTAAAACTTCCGTACACACCTAAAAAATGGACATGATTGTTTATTGCGACTTTATTTGTAGTACCCACAAAAGGAAAGAATTCATTTGTTCTTGAAAAGGGCAAATGACTAAACAAAGTGTGATCCAGCCCTGCTGGGAAAACCACAGCACAAAGACAAAGCTCACCGGGTCTCAGGAGCCTTATGCCGAGGGACGTGTCCGTCTCAAATGCCACAAACTGTGGCTCCACGTAAGTGACCTTCCTGGCAGGACAGAACTGTGGTGATGGAGGACAGTTTGCAAGTTACCGGAGTTGGTGGTGCGCGGCGGAGGGCAGCCATGTCCACGAAGGCGTAGCACAGGGGAGTGTCTGCGGTGACAGAAGGGGCTCTGCGTAGCACATGGGTGGGGGCTGCAGGAGTCCACAGATGTGGAGTTCCTAGAACTCGGGGCACACTGTATCGAGGTCAGTTTCCTGACTGTCACGTCGTATTACAGAATGGAAGATGTAACCATTGGGAGAACCAGGATCTCTCTAGACAGTTTTTGCAACTTCCTATATCAGAGGCGTGTGAACCAAAGCAACTCCATCTTGAATAGGAGCTGGGTAAAATGAGGCTAAAACCTACAGCCCAGACGGTGAGGGCATTCTAAGTCACAGGATGAGATAGGAGGCCGGCACAAAATACAGGCCATACAGACCTTGCTGATAAAACAGTTTGCAGTGAAGGAGCGGCCAAAACCCGCCAAAACCAAGATGGCCAGGAGAGTGACCTCCGACCATCCTCACTGCTGCACTCCACCAGCGCCGTGACCCTTTACAGACGCCATGGCACCGTCAGGAAGTTACCCTGCACGGTTCAGGAAGGGGGGGCATGAATATTCCACCCCTTGCTTAGCATATCATCAAGCGATAACCATCAAAACGGGCCACCAGCAGCCCTCGGGGCTGCCCTGTCTTCGGAGTCGCCATTCTTTTATTCTTTGACTTTCTTCACAAACTTGCTTTCACTTGGCACTGTGGACTCGCCCTGAATTCTTCCTTGCGCGAGGTCCGAGAGCCCTCTCTTGGGGTCTGGATCGGGACCTCTTTCCTGTAACATCTTTCTGGCCACCACAGAAGGGACTCTAGTGCAGAAACCCTCAACCCAAAGGTTAACTTTGAGTAAGTGGTGGGGTCTGGTAACATCTTTCTGGAGAACCACAGAAGGGACAATAATGAGGACACCCCCGACCCAAAGGAAATAGCTGCAGCACTGACTGGATGACTGCGGTAAGTGGTGGGTACCTGGGTGAAGAACGGGATTGGCTTAGAGGCCCGACTTAGGGGAGTTCAAGTCCCTCCTAAGACAGAGTGGGTTAGAGGCCCCTCTTAACACAAGGCCCAGGACGCGTGACTGAGCTTGGAGGGTTAGAGTCCCTTCTAAGATTCAGGGGGTTAGAGGCCCTCTGGGTAAAGCCCCTCTCGGCTAAGAGCACGCTCGGCCCTGCGGGCTGGTAACTGCTTCTCTGTTAGGATTAATCGGCCTTGCACTGTCTGCTGGCGGCTGTGGGTGACAGCGTTAGGCATGTGCAGGGTCCTGGGACATGGGGAGTTTTTTTCTCCCTAAAAGGAGAAACTTGAGAGCTGATGGGACTGCTGGAAAAGACCCCTTTGCTGCCAAGAAGCCGCCGCCTGGACTTTTCAGTGTCCCTGCGGTGGGAGGGTCCGTCTCCGGCCTCCGTGAGCTCTTCAGCTTCCCCACTCGGCCACGGGCAACGCTTTTCCCTCATTCCTTTCCTTTATTTCCATGTCTCAGGGCGACCATCTTGCCCAGAGACTGCGTGCTGAAACTTCAAGTCGGAGGCTGGATTAAAGGTGATGGGGCCCATCTGGGGGCAAATTTAAGCCTCACCAGTTTGACACTGGGTGCTATGCAGCATGGCCGACGTCTATGTTTTATCACATGTATTTTGCTCTGGCCAGAACGAAAATGATAATTTTCCTTTATGATGCGGCTTGGCCCCCAGACCCATGTGTGGCAAGCGGATCACTAGGGCCGCTCAGGGAAGGGACCCCAGAAGCCTGGCATGCTGGCAAAAGGGTAAGAATGTCTTACCAGTCAGATTTCTGGCTTCTCCCTCTGTGCAAATGGTTAAATGAATGGGGAAAAAAAGTCAGTGTTTAGCTCATCTGTAAAGTTTTGATTAGAGCAAAAAAGCATTCTAAGGCTAGTCTTGAGCTGCTGGATGTTGTGCTAGGAATTTGTTTTTCTGTGTCAAGGAGTACTTTAGGCTAGAACACGGGCTTAGAACACCTGTAACCCTCCTTTTCAAGATGACCCAGCAAGCCGGTCAGTGACAAACGTGGCTGCAGGTCCCTGAAACGAACACAAAAAACTGAACAGAGTCTCCACCCTGTTTTGTGTCCTTGGGAGCTTGACCTTTTAACCATGTGGTGGCACTGATTTTTGGTCTTTGCCTTTGGGAAACAGGAGTTTTAGGGTTCCTGTCACAGTCAGCTCTCAAAATCATATTAAACGGTTAAAAGCCTTGTAAGCTCGAAGTTAACTACTCTAGACTCCTGCTGGGAAGAGAAACGGAGGCTCACCCCTGCTGCAGCTGAGGAGCCAGGTTTTGCCCTTTCACAGTGGTGGTCCTGGTTCGATCCCCCGTAGGAAGTAACTCGTTTCTGGTTTAATATCTGGTGACCTTGTCTATTCTATTCTCCTCTGCAGACTGTCTTAAATTTTTCTTTTTCTAAGCACCTGGGAGGTTACCTTTGGTAAGTTCAAAAGCCAGAAATATCAGCCATTGGGCATAAGAAATTCTATAAAGACTTTATAAAGAGTGCTATGGTTAAAATCAGTTTAATTAGAAGTGGTTATTCAAGTTCTAACAGCCTGCACTCCCTGGGAAAAACAGGAGGCACCAGAGACCCCCTTCCTGGCCCTTTTCTTCCAAGGGCTCCACCCTAAAGCCAGTAATTCAGTTAAAAAAACTTAAAAACTGGCAAATGAAAAATCTTACAACTACTGCAGTAATGTTCGCCTTTCGTGTAGCTACATGTGTGTTGTGTGAAATGTTTATATTAAAAACTCTAATTGGTTTAAACAAAAATAAGCACATCAAATATTTTGAAAGCAAAATAAAAACTGAAATGCATTTTAGTTCTTGTAACTTTAGTAATCCTTGGGAAACAAAAACAGCTTTAATAATTGTTAATGAATTGTTGATAAAATAAAAACACTTAGTCTAAATTACGCAGGTCAGATGTTAAGTTGGCTAAATGCTTTAAGGTCATAAACTGCTTCTTTAACTTTTAAAAATTGTTCAATTTACTCACATTAAAGCCATTAGATTCCAGATGAGGCCTGGGGACATGTGGAATCACCATGTTCCCTAGCTGTCCAAAGATTATAAAGAAATTTTATATAAGAAAGGACCTAAATTCTTGTCCTAAAGTAAAATGACTGGTTGTTTAAAAGGAGGGATGTTTGGAGAAAGTCACAAAGTCCAAAAACATCTCAGATGGTCTGTGCACGTTGTGAAAGAATTCGTGAAAGGGAATTTATGTAAGAAATGCTGTGCAATTCAAAGGCTTCCTAAATGCTTCATAAAATGTGGCTATGACTCTTACTGTACAATCTGCCTGCTTCCATAAGATGAGTCCCGGGCCGGGTGGAGCTGGCCACACCCCTAGCTACGCGGAGAGTCCGCCCTTATCTGCTCTTCTGCCAGGCGTGTCCTAGGGTCACCTCCACACCGAGTACACAATTAAAACTGCTTACTCACCAGGGTTTTCACCAAAAGTCAAAGTCAATAAAAGTTAACCTTGTAACATGGAATTGAGGCTACTGAAAAAACAGTTTTACCTGTCAGGTACGTAAGGAACGTAGAGTGCACTTTTGGTAAAAAATTATAAGAAGCATGGGAATGTGAATTTTTTTTGCCTAAAGGGATCAAGAATTGTTGTAAATTAGATAGAATAAAGCTAAAGGTTTGAACAGTTGTGGAAGGTTTATAAAAAAATTAATTGTAAGAGAGATTCGGCCAGGCGCGGTGGCTCACGCCTGTAATCCCAGCACTTTGGGAGGCCGAGGTGGGCGGATCACAAAGTCAAGAGATCGAGACCATCCTGGTCAACATGGTGAAGCCCCGTCTCTACTAAAAACACAAAAATTAGCTGGGCGTGGTGGTGCACACCTGTAATCCCAGCTACTTGGGAGGCTGAGGCAGGAGAATAGCTTGAACCAGGAGGTGGAGGTTTCAGTGAGCCAAGATCGCACCACTGCACTCCAGCCTGGTGACAGAATGAGACTCCATCTAAAAAAAAAAAAAAAAAGAGGAAGACAGATTCTGTGTGTGGACATTGGTTAAATTAAAGGGGTATTTTGGTATTATTCAGTTTTTCTATAAATTAAACATTGGAATAAAAGCACAACAGGTTTTTCTTAGAGCAAAAATCTGCTTATAATCTGCTCTTTAACAAAAACTTGTGAAGGGTTATAAAAGGTTTATGACAATCTTACCTTATGGTCAAACTGATTAAGATTGGACAGATTTATTTATAAGGTTTTAAGAATTGGGTTTAACATCAATAATGCACTCACACAACAGTGACATTTGGCTTATTGGGTACAAAGATCCTACAGGAAGCTTTGTCCTGTAAAAAATGGTGTTTGGTTTTCTCTGGGAAGTATTTGAATAAAAGTGTTACTGATATATTCCAAAATTATGGGAAACTCCTGTCGTTCTGATATGACTTAGTGTACGTTAGCAGCAATAATTATAATTGTCACATAAAATCATTGTATGCCACAGGGGTAACAAATTTCCTTGTCAATCATTTAACTATGGCTGCCCTGAAATGTTTTGTCACCACAGAGAATTGTTACTTTGTTTCAATCCTCTTTAAGAGGTGGTTTACAATCAATTACAGAACTCTAACAGGGATGTTACGTTGTTTTTGTTGTGGTGGTTTAGTTATTTGTTTTCTGGGAAGGAGTCGCTCTGTCGCCCTGGCTACAGTGAAGTGGTGTGATCTCAGCTCACTGCTACCTCCGCCTCCCCTCCCCAGTTCAAGTGATTCTCTTGCCTCAGAGTCCTGAGTCGCTGGGATTACAGGCACGTGCCACCATGCCCCACTAAAAGTAGTAAAGGTTACTTTTAGTTTAAAAGTAATCTTTTAAATTTTGCTTAAAACATTGCTGACCCTCTGTTTTGTTTTTCAAAGTCAAGGAAACTTTTATTTATTTATTTATTTATTTATTTTTATTTTTATTTTTATTTTTTTTGAGACAGAGTTTCACTCTTGTTACCCAGGCTGGAGTTCAATGGCATGATCTCGGCTCACCGCAACCTCCGTCTCCTGGGTTCAAGCAATTCTCCTGCCTCAGCCTCCTGAGTAGCTGGGACTACAGGCGTGCGCCACCATGCCCAGCTCATTTTTGTATTTTTTAGTAGAGACAGGGTTTCACCTTGTTGACCAGGATGGTCTCAATCTCTTGACCTCGTGATCCACCCACCTCAGCCTCCCAAAGTGCTGGGATTATAGGCGTGAGCCACTGCACCTGGCAGAAACTTTTATTTTGAGCTATTTACAGCTCTTAACAGTTAAGTATGTATCCTCCTATAAACAAGATTTGGAGCATATTTGTTTATACCTAATTTCTCCAGAATTTGGAAGCTGATTGTGAGTATTCTTAACTTATGGCAAATAGTTATTTACATAGGTGCAATAAGAATCTGTTTTCTCTTGTAACAGGACAAAAATTGGAGAAATTGGTTATTTTGTCAAGGCTTTGACTGGAATAGTGTGTTTTCACTTAGGAAATTAAACCTGACTTATAGAGCCAATAACTGGCCTCCTACCTTGTCTACAATAGTCCCTGTGCGGGGTTTCTGACCTGTGGTGAGTAAAGAATGTCACTTTCTGACAGGTCCAGAAGCCCCGAGTTGTCTTGGCCCTAAGAGGAAAAACATTTACCCAACTCATAGGTATTTGAGGGTAAAAACCCATGGCTGGAGTCAGCTTTCAAAAAGTCTTATCTGAGATTCCTTATGAAACAGAGTTCCATCAAAGCCAATTTAAAAAGAGTTTATGTGAAAAATAATTATTCTTGCTGCCCTTTATACAAATAATCAGCCAAGTATAATAAAGCAAATCAGTTTTACCATAATTGGTCTTTAGTAAAAATGGGCAACTGGAGAGAGGAATGTTATGTTTCAGGAACTACGGCACACTTGTTACTAAATTCTAGTCTCATTCACTGTTTTGGTTTGTTTCTGCAATTGAGGCTAACCCTGCTGATTCCTGTGAACCAACCAGTGATCTCTGGCTGCTGCTCAGAAACAAGAGGGATGGGCAGTGTGAAAATCTGGATCAGGGTTCTAATTCTGGGCGCATTACAGTCAGCTAACAGCCCATAACCGGCTTAGTTCCAACAGTTGCCCAGTTCATTAGGGCCTTCTAATTAAGTTTACTTGGAACGACTTTACTTATTTCGCTTTACTCCTGTGGAATATATTGCTGTTATGCTCTTCGTAGGGAAATACAGGAGCAGCTTACTGAATGTTTTCTTAAACACTTATTAATCCTGCAGATATCACCTTCTGTCAAAACGCAAGAGTTACGAATGACCCTTACCACACTGACGCTTTCTGACTGAGCTCCTCTCTACCCTGAAGGCAAGAGACGCTCATAGTTAGGGGAGAATAGCATCACCCTTATTCAGCCGGAACAAGTCACAGAAGATGGATCTCCGTCCCTCTGCAACCCTTAGGATCAAGGGTTCGCTTATAAAAGGGAGGGGGGAAGCATCAGAGGCGTGTGGACCAGAGCAACTCCATCTTGAATAGGAGCTGGGTAAAATGAGGCTAAAACCTACAGGGCTGCATTCCCAGATTATAAAGCATTCTAAGTCACAGGATGAGATACAAGGTCATCACAAAATCCAGACCATAAAGACCTTGCTAATAAAACAGACTGCAGTGAAGAAGCGGCCAAAACCCGCCAAAACCAAGGTGGCCAGGAGAGTGACCTCCGGCCGTCCTCACTGCAGCCATGACCTCCGGCCGTCCTCACTCCACCAGCGCCATGACCGTTTACCGACGCCATGGCACCATCAGAAAGTTACCCTGCACGGTCTAGAAAGGGGGGGCATGAATACTCCACGCCTTGCTTAGCATATCATCAAGCGATAACCATCAAAACGGGCCACCAGCAGCCCTCAGGGCTGCCCTGTCTACGAAGGAGCCATTCTTTATTCCTTTCATTTTGCACTGTGGACTCGCCCCAAATTCCTTCTTGCTCTAGAGCCAAGAACCCTCTCTTGGGGTCTGGACTGGGGCCCCTTTCCTGTAACACCTGAGATTGCACAGAAACCGTCAAATCAGGTTTAGCCTAGAGCCACCTCCTTACATATTTTAAGTGTGGCCTGAAGGTTTTTCTGTAATCATGAACTATACTAGGTGGAAGTGTAGACACACCACAGCCGACACCGTGCCAGTCGCTGAGTTTTGCCCAATCAAATGCAGCCAGCTGCTCAGACCGTGTTCAAACAAGGCAATGGCCGGGATGTAGCCGTCGAGCATTTCTGTGCGTCTCCTCCGTTTCTGTCCGTACATCTTCCGCCCCGTGGCTTTTCGGGAGTCTCTGAGCCTACTCTGGTTGGAAGGTTGCTGGATTCTCAAATTGTTCATTGCTCAATTAAATTTTATTCGGCTTCAGTTTTTCTTCTGTCAATATTTCAAAGTAAAATGTTTTCTAAAATCAGAGGTATTTGTAGAAATACAAAAAAATGGAAAATATTTTTTCTTCTGTCAGTTTTTGTGAGCTTTTTATTAGTAATTTATTCAATTTACCGAAATTTCCAATTTTTTGGCATAAAGTTGTAAGACTTTCTTACATTTTAAATCTCTGTTGATCTTGATTTTTTTCCATTGCCAATACTAGTTATTTTAATTTTTTTTCTCTTTACTAGCGTTAAAAGAAAACTTCAGCCAAATTAAATATAAAGAAGTTTGAGCAATGAATGGTTTGCAGATCGGGCAGCCCTCAGAATCACAGTAGATTCACAGAGACCCCAGTGCAGCCACGTGGTGGAAGAAGATTTATAGACAGAAAAGGGAAATGAGGCAGAGAAACGGCCGTGAGGCACAGCACGGACGGCTGGGTCACAGGTCGGCGTTGCCCGATTTGAACACGGTTTGAACACTCGGCAGTCTGAGTGGCTGAAGTCCGGCCGCTGGGATTGACCAAGATTCAGTTACTGTCACAGGCGAATACTCCTGTTAGCTTTTCAGTTTTGGCTATTAAGCCAGGTTACGGTTCATCCACAAGGACTCGGGTATGGAATTACGGGTCCTTCTCAGGCCACTTCCGTCTGCTTTAACACTACTCTCGCCAGAGTTCTCCACGGCACCAGCTACTCCAAAGAAATAACTAATTTATTGATCTTATCTAATGCATACCTGTTTCCTATGTCATTAACTTCTCCTCTTTAATTTCCATTCTCTTATTTTTTGCACGTTCCTGTTCGTGCTGTAACTTCTCGTGCTGCAAACTTAGTTCATTAAAGCTCAACATTTTCTGTTTTCTAATATACGAAGTCTACGGTCACCTCTGAGGCTGCCTTAGATGTGCCCCGTGAACTTTGACATAGAGCCCATTTCTCCTCATTTACTTTTTGTTTTCTGATTTTCCTTTTAATTTCTTAGGTGATCCATGGCTCATTCACAAAGAGTTATGTTTCCTTATTTCCAAAAAGAGCAAGATTGTCTGTGCTTTTGTTAATTATTTCTAGTACAATTGCATTGTGAATACAGAAGCCGCTTTGTATCATTTCAGTTCTTTAAACTTTGAGGACACGTTTTTTATGGCTCATTATAGGATCAATATTTGTAAATGTTTGCACATACTTGAAAAGGATGTGTACTCTGTGGCTGTTTGATTCAGTTTCACTGGACTGGGACCTGGATGGGGAGGTGCTAACAAAAGGAAGTAGGGGGCCAAGGGAGGAAGTGAGACTGGCCTGCAGAGAGGAGGGCCCCAGTTCCAGTTCAGAAGGAAGGGGTAGGGACCACAGGGAAGCCAGGGGGAGGCAGAGAGGGGAGGAGGGGAAAGGGGAAGCAGAGTGCAGTGGAGGGGGAAGCAGTGCTGGGGAAGTGGAGGGGGAGGGGGAGGTAGTAAGAGGCAGTGGAGGGAGAGGAGAAGGCAGTGGGGGGAGGCAGTGGGGGGAGCCAGTGGGGGGAGGCAGTGTAGGGGAGTAGGGGGACAGTGAATGGGGAGGAGGAAGCAGTGGGGGGAGGCAGTGGGGAGGGCAGTTGAGGGGAAGGCGGTGGGGGACAGTGGAGGGGAAGATCGTGGGGGGACAGTAGGGGGGAGGGAGAGGCAGTGGGGGTGGGTCACCTACTCAGCCTGGGCCCCCTCCTCTGGGCCCTGCTGTGAGCCCAGCCCCTTCCGGGCTCTGCCCCTGCTGGGTACTGGAGGAGAGCAGGGTGTTAGCCCAGAACAGCCCTCAGCCCAGCCCCCCTGCCCCCAACTCCCTCACGGAGCCTGCCCTCTGGAGTTCAGCCCAGGGACTTTGTCCGGTTATTAACCCTCGGGGGTCTGGCCTGTGGCCTTCAAGGGTTCCCAGCAAATTCCCCAGGGTGGGGTTCAGAGATGGGAGGGCCTTCCCCAGGCGGCCCAGCCTACGCTCATTTCCAGCCAGGATCAGACTCAGCCCCAGCAGAGGTCCAGGAGCAGCCTGGAGGGTCTCAAACTCCTCAGGGCTGGGCCCCCCAGGAAGACTTGCTGGGGGTTGACTGAGGGGGCAGAGGGGTGGAGGCACCGCAGACCAGGCCTGGCATGGCTGCGGGGTTTCCACCACCACGGACAAGGTGTGACAAGGTCCCAGACCCGCAGGCTGGCGACCCCTGTAAGGCACCTCGGAGGGTGGGGTGTCAAGGAGGGGCTGCGGATGGGGGAGGCCGCACAGATCCAGAGCCCTGAGATGGGCCTCTGCTCCTCTCCCTCCCCTTCCTTTCCCTTCCTCTCCCTCCCCTCCCCTGCAGGCCTCCCCTGCAGGCCTCCCCACTGCACCTCTCACCACCCAGCCTCCCTCCCCCAGGCTTCAGGAAATTGAAACTCAGCGCGCTGGGCTCCTCCCCCTCTGCCCCAGGCCCAGGGCATAACCAGCTCCCTGCCTCTGCTCCCGGAAACCACCTGTGGTGGGGGCCCGAGGGCGGGGCAGAGGAAACCAGCCGGACCACTCTCCGCACCACCCGCAGGAGGTCAGGGCTGCCTCTGACCTCAGCCGTAAACCCAGAGCAGAGGGAGCGCTGGGCCCAGTCCCAGATCCCAGGAGGGCAGCGGCTGGGAAACGTGAGGATGACCGTGCCCCGGTCCCAGTGTGGTTTGAAACTTAGAAACCTGTGAGCTCACCTGGGAAGTGAAGCAGACGCCCAGAGATGGAAGCACAAACCAGCACTGTAGCAGGAAAGGCCTCAGAAGAAACCTCTCGGACGCCGAACTGGGAAGGAAGGGGTGATTTATTCAGCCTCCAGCATAGTCGCCTAACAGCGGAACTCCCTAGCAAAGAAAATCCTTGCCCTTTTAAAGGCTTACAACTCTAGAAATGACGTGTGAAAGGGTCTCAATCCATGAAGTAGGCATGGGGTACGTGACTTAGGTGGGGTCCGATCGTGTTTAAGTAAAAACGAGGCGTTCCGGAAAGATTCCTCCACACCATACCTGTGATCTGTAGATGCAGCTGTGGTTAGCAGTGGGGTCTTACCCTTAATCCGGCTGACTTCTAACTTCTCTCCAGACGCAATGCAGCAGTCTCGGGGGAGGGGCTCCTTCCTCAGCATTGCCAGTGTCAAAAGGCAAAATTTTCCCAAATTTAAATTCTAAGTGGCATTTCTTTGGCATTCTAGAATCAGGCAGCCCCTCCCTCTGCAAGATAGGAGCTGAGCAGGGGAGGCTGGCCTCACAGAGGAGGGGCTGATGACAGCAGACAGAACAAAACGCGCGTTTATTTCTGTTACTGTCCTCACAGGGTTAAAAATAGAGGCGGTTTTTCATCGCTGATTCAGGCCGACCGGAATCTCCTCTTTGCTGGAAACGCTCTTCTCAGGTTCGCCTCCATTGTTCCACTGCACTGAGTCACTTCTGCCTTGATGGGTCTGGGCCCCAGGCCCTGGGCAGGAGCTCAGTCTAAAACAGTGGCCTCCGGTAGACTTTGTTCAACACCAAAAATAGAGCATTTGTCACACGGATGTCCCTGCCCTTGCCAGCGTCCCCTGTGGCTCTGCGCCGTGCTCAGGGGTCCAGTTCAGTTTCCTGGCCTTGGCTTTGGAAGCCAGGAGCCCTCCCTGGGCTCTGGGGCAGCTTCCTCTCAGGGAGACCCTGCCAGCTCCAGCCCAGTTCCCCAGTCTCATTTCCCCTCCCGCGGGGCTCTGGCACCTGGAGAGGAAGCTCCCCAGGGTCTGCTCCTCCTGCTGCTCCCACCCACCCTCCCTCCTCCGAGCCCCCCACCATCCCCTTCCTCTGCAGCTTCGTGGGGGGCCTGCTGCCTCCTCACTGAGTAAGTAGTGAGAACTAAGCTCTGACTTTTTATCTTGCCCAAATTCTTTCTAAGGCGTCTGGGGAGTCATGCCCTACAAACCATAAATTCTCATCAGATGGTTTTTTTCGTTTTTCTGTTTTTGAGATGGAGTCTCACTCTGTTGCCAAGGCTGGAGTGCAATGGCATGATCTTGGCTCACTGCAACCTCCGTCTCCCAAGTTCAAGTGATTCTCCTCAGCCTCCCGAGTAGCTGGGATTACAGGCGCCTGCCACCTCGCCCGGCTAATTTTTTGTATTTCTAGTAGAGACGGGGTTTCTCCATTGTTATGAGTAAAATTTCGATGCTGCAAAAGAAATAGCACTTGAAGATAAATCCTCTGAGCAAGGCAGTTTACTTCTATAGAAGGGTGCAGGGCACAGATGGAGCAGTGGTGACTCACTTTTGGACAGGGGGGAAAGGGGAACTACTCCCCTACCGCTGTGTCTAGGCTTAAACCACACAAGCTAGACTACTCCCGATTGGCTATTCTAAAGAGAGCAGGGGTCCCAGCTGGAGTGGCAGGGTGGGTGGTTCGGCGGGAAGGACAGTTACAGGCAGGTAGAGCAGGTAGCCAGGGGCGACCTCAGTCAAAGCAGGTGACTGGAGCAGGTGACTGAAGCAGGTGACTGGAGCAGGACGGAGCCGAGGGCTGGGGAACAGCTGTAAGCGACTGATTAGAACTGGTGGAGAAGGTTGTTTACTGAAATACAAGGAAGTTAAACTTTAAAATGGAGGACAAATAACTGAACACAATGACATACTGATTCTTTCAGGAGAAATTTAGAACTCATTGTGTCCATACCATGTTGGGCACGCTGGTCTCAAACTCCACCTCGGCCTCCCAAAGTGCTGGGATTACAGGCGTGAGCCACCGTGCCCGGCCCAGATGGGCTTTATTTAACCCTGTATGTCGTGACTTACTTTTCAATCTGACTCTGGCAAAACAGGGGAAAAAATAAAAACGTCTTAGCCCAAAATATATTCCTTGCTATTTTGAAATTGCCCTGCAAAGTCTCTTGTGGGAAAAATCCACATTCTGTGGAGAATCCCCTTCCCCCTTTCTTTTCCCTCCTTTCTTTCCAGATTCAGGAGATAATCAACTAAAATCCAGGCAACGTTTTAGGTTTGATAAGAAACATTTACAACCTGCTCTATATCTGAAGTCCACTATCTGAGATATTCCTCTGCACAAGAAAACTTGGTCTTCATAATCCTTTATCTTAACCTGAGCATGCTTTTCCATGGATCCCAGGTCTTCAGAGAAACGCAACCAGTTGTCAACCAGAAAATGTTTAAATTTACCTATAGCCTGGAAATGCCTCCCCGCCACCCCATGCCCCTGCTGCTTTCAATTGTCCACCTTTCAGAACCGAGCCAGTGTATTTCTTAAATGTGTTGGAGTGATGTCTCCTGCCTCACTAAAGTATACAGAACCAAGCTACGCCCCGACCACCTTAGGCACGTGTTCTCAGGACCTCCTGAGGGCTGTGTCACGGGCCATGGTCACTCATATTTGGCTCAGAATAAACCTCTTAAAATATTTTAGAGTTTGACTCTTTTTGTCCAGTAGGACACAGCTAGAATCTGGAAGCCTCCGGAGGAGAGCAGGTATCCACCGCGTCAGTCAAGGAAAATGATGAGACAACTTCAGTCATTTTAGGAGATTTGCCGGAGTTCAGGACGCACTGGGGAGACAGGTCTATGCCTTTCTCCGAAGATGATTTTGAGAGGTCCAAATTTAAAGGAGAAAGGGCAGGCTATTGAGAAGCACATAGTTTTCACATAAACAAAAAGGGCAGAGGAAAAATGTGGGGTCTGCATTTTACATAAGATAACACAGACAACATGGGGTGGGGAGCAGGAAGACATGCATTTGTGTCTGAGGCGACTGCACCTGTAAAGAGAAGCTAGCAGTTTGCATTGCCAGCAGTGACGGTTTCACAGCTCACCAAGAATTTCCTTGTGGCTAAAATACGGGGGAGGAGGGTAGCTTTCCTCCCATAGCCATCTTATTTAGGAACCAAAAAGGGGAAGGCAGGTTTGCAAGGTCCAGTCCCCGGCTTGACTTTTCCCTTTGGCTAAATGAGTTTAGGGTCCCAAAATGTAATTTCCTTTCACAGCCGTCTCACCCCCACCCCGGCTGGGGTCTGGTGCCTCCCTCCCTCCTGGGTAGCACGTTCATCCTGGGTCTGTGTGCACTCATGGTGTGTGTGTGTGCACGCACACTCCCCATGGAACAGATGCAAAGGCTGTGGGAAGTAGAAAAGTTCCTTTTTAAAGTTTCCATTCTTGGTAAATCGTAAGTGTGCTAATAACTTTGTTAAGCCCTATCCTACGTAGCCATTTGACATGCCATGCTTACAGGCACATAGTACATTCTATGTCCTTGTGCTTTAACCAGGATATCTGTGCCGGACGTGCTCACAGGCATGTCCCAGCTCTCCACGGCTTTTACCTGTTTAGAAAGGTTTTAAGTTGTTAGCGAATCAGGTTTTAGTTTAGATTGTGAGGTCTGGCTCCAGCCAATGAAGATCAGACACAGCAGTGAGGACGACCCCAAATGCATAAGGGATAAATTTGTCTGTTTTCCTTTGTTCATTGTACTCTCATGGCACGATGGCTAGCGAGGTACCCTTCCTGCAGTCCAGGAAGTAAAAATTGCATTGCTGGAAGATCCTTTGTCTCAGGGCTAATTTTTCTTTGTGGCACTGAGCATCTATTTCCAACATCCATTTCCCCTATTACCCGTATTCGTGGGAAATAACGCTTCAAGGTGATGCTTCAGTTGCTCCGCTGCAGAATGTCCCATTGTTGGCTCGCCCTGGCTGTTGCTTCCTCAGCCATCCCCTACTTTTCCAAAAGTGTTAATGAAAACTCCTGCTGACTTTTCTTCCATGTGTCAGGAGACACCCATCGCTCCCCTGGCAGCCGCTGGCCCCTGGATTAAGTCACAACCTCCTCTGTCATCTCCCTGTACCCACCTGGCAGCCCAGCAAGTGGTGCTCTGGAGACAGAAGTCAGCTCCTCTCCCTCCTTCCTCCGAGGCCCACAGTGGCCTCTCTTCAGGGACAACCAACACCTGCACCCCCTCACACCCGGCCCCCACCTCCGCAATTCTGGAACATTCCAGATACATTCAGCAGAGGCCACTCTCTCTTCCTCTCCTGGATGCTCTGCACCTAATTCCCCCATGACCAACTCCTCACACCCTTTTCTGTCTTTGCCCAAATGCAACCTTTCTGGGGACCCTGCCTGACCACCGTCCTGAAGAGTGCAGCCTCCCGCCCACTGTGTCCCGGCCTCCAGCGCCACCCCGCCTCCCTCTGTGACACTGTGTAGGTCACTCACTGCTTAGGGTCTTCCTGTCTTGTCTCCTCGCATTTATGGCTAAAGTTGCACTATGGCAGAGAATTTTCTTACTGAAGTTGTCCGAGTAGCTAGCACACTGCCTGCTAAGAAGCAGGTGCTATGCTAGATAAGCCCTGGACGGGTCGGCGCCACCGCCCTCAGGAGCAGCCTGCCTCCCAAAGAGAATAGCCCTGGCTTGCAGCTGGGAGGCGAAGCCGCGAACACAGGCAGCCGTGTGTGCTCACTTCTGCCCACATCCTAACCTCACAGAGCCCCGACTCTGCGGCTGCCGCATGCGGCTCTCCACAGGGACACTTCGGAAACAGGACAGGACGCACACCAGGTCCTCTGTGTCTCTGCCTGAGTCACTACAGTCCTTAAAACAGAAACAACCATAGTCCTTGCCTTTTCCTGGGCCTAGGAGGACACCTGCCAGGGTTAGTGACCGTGCTTCTGGGGTCTGTAACCAGATGCACCCTTACACCCAGACTCGCATGCGACTCTGCTCCAGTGTGACTTCTGTGTGAGTGTGATGTGATTTCACACACACTGAGCCCCACTGTATTCCAGCCGTGGGATAAGACCGTGTGCAGCCGTATTGCAGAACCTCTCCAGAGGGCTCCCGGTCTGGAGGCCTCAGGCTGCGGTCCTCAGTGAAACTTCTGAAGAAAACAAACTTTAATTCTTTGAAAGGCTGATTTATTTTCTTTAATTGACACAAGAATTGGGACAAAGGATAAGACTATTTTCCCACCTCCCCGACATGCCTTGCCAAATCGCTTTCCAAGCAAACTTTACCAATTTATATTCTCATCCCTGTTTGAAGGAGAGTCTTTAATCTCACACTCGTTCTCACTGTGCATTTTAATTATAAAAAACTTTGCTAATTGAAGGGTTAGTATTTCATCCTTACCATCTTCAAGTATGTTGTGTGTAAAATTTTTCTTTTTGGAGCTGCAAAGAAAAAATCAGTTTTGGGACGAAGGATCTCTCAGCAAAGAAATTCCTTTTACTTCCTGCAGAAAGGAAACCCCCGTTAGCAATCTTGCCACCAGAGTACAGTGAACAAAGGAAAGCAGACATACTCATCCCTTATGCATTTGGGGTCATCCTCACTGCTGTGTCTGATGCCCATTAGTGGGAGCCAGACCTCATAATCTAAACTAAAACCTGATTGGCTGACAACTTAAAACTTTTCTGAACAGGTAAAAGCAATGGAGAACAAAAAGGAAGTCCAAATAAGGAAGGGGCACAGGCTGTGAGCTGGGACCTGCCTGTGAGCACGTCCGGCACAGGTATCTTGGTTAAGGTACAAGGACGTAGAATGTACTACGTGCCCGTGAGCATGTCTCACAGCTACATAGGATAGGGCTTCACAAAGAGCTACTAGCAAAAAGCAAGATGGCTTTGAAGAAGGTGTTTAAGAACAAACTATTATTTTTAACACTTACGAATTTTTTCTTAAACAAAAAAACTTAAATAAAAAAATTCTCTGCCATAGTGCAACTTTAGCCATAAACGCAAGGAGACAGGACATGAAGACCCTAAGCCGTGAGTGACCTACACGGTGTCACAGAGGAGGCAGGGTGGCGCTGGAAAAAAAAAGTTTTTTTCCTTTCTTTAAGGAAACTTTGAAGAGGAACTTTTCTACTTCCCACAAAGTACAAGGATGGTGGCCTCCCGAGTGCTCCGGGACAGGCCCAGGGACGCCACTGCCCTGCACTGGCTCCATTTCCTCTGGATGTCCCATGTCCATGCCCCTGTCCCGTGACCTGGGTTCTGTGTCCTGTGTCTGCACTGCTCCTGGCAGGTCTATGTCTCCTGTGCCAACCTCACACCACAACCCACTCTGCCTTCACAGTCACCTCTTGTGACCCTGAGATCACAGGCTGCATTTCCTCCATTGGGGAACCTACTTTCCAATCATCACCCACTTTTCTGACCCAGAAGGAGTCGTGCTGCCACCCTCTTTCCCTTCTTGGCACCAGCAGTGGCCTTGTGGGGGCGCTACTGTCAGAGGACAAGCACACTGAGCTGACCCCTGGCTTTGGGGCTCACCAGGGCCTGGCTGGAGATGGGCACAGGTTCTTGGCCCCTCCCAGGCTCTGGGTCTCTTGCAAGCGCTCACACCTCTGAAGGCGCTGGGTGACTCCCTCGCTGCCTAGTGCGTGTGCACACAGCCCTTATGGGCCAGACCCGGCAGGTGGAGCCATGAAGGAAAGAGTGAGCCCTCCCCCTTGTGGAAGGGACACTGTGGGGGAGATGGCCCATGAGCCAATGCACGGAGTTAGATGCCACGTGGCGGGGAGAGCCCTGAGGCACGTGGGGAGAGGGGTTGCTTTGGAGGCTTCTTCCTGAAATGAGGGAAAGAGGGCATCCTTTGCTGGCCTCTCGCCAGAAACAGGTGGGTGTCCCAGGAGCAGGTGCAGGCAGCCTTACAAGGAGCTTACAAGTGACCTGCAGCACCCAGGGGTTGACAGGAGCTAGGAGCCCCAAGCAAAGTGAGAGCAGAATAAAAAGAAAAGGTATTTTAATCAGGATCTTAGAAATGGCGATTTTGGAGAGGGGATCAGTGAGCTCCATCCAGCTGAGGTTGGGCTGGGCTTAGGCAGGTTTCCTGTGCCCTGCACATCTGGAAAGTGTCAGCACAGCTACGACCGATGGTGGCCGGCAAGCGGCTTGTGGTGGTCCCGGCGGATGGCCACCCTACTCCGTGCGGCTGTCTCTCCAGGAGGTTGGTGATCAGGCCCGGCGTAGAGTTGAAACCCAATGCAGCTGTTCTTAGGATCTGGCCAAGTTCGACAGGTCGAATTCCATGGGTGTGCATGGGACCAGGGTCCACCCCCGCCTGCCTTCCCGGCCCTTTTGTAGTGTGAACCCTGAAAATTCGAGACAGGTCCCAGTTAATTTAGAAGGTTTATTTTGCCAAGGTTGAGGACGCGCCGGTGACACAGCCTCAGGAAGTCCTGATGACATTTGCCAAGGTGGTCGGGGCGCAGCTTGGCTCTATACATTCTAAGGAGACGTGAGACATCAAGCGATACACGTGAGAAGTACGTCAGCTCCGTCTGGGACAGCACGCAGCAGAGGCAGGAAGACCTGAGGCGGGAAGAGGCTTCCAGGCTGCAGTAGGTGAGAGCCAGGCTTGCCCTCCTCTGAGCTTCTGATTAGCCCTCCCAGAGGAGGCAGTCGGATTCACGTCTATCTCTGTGAGCAGGGACCCTGAGGAGTTCTCAGCTCACCTTTTCCCTTTGGCTCAGTGTTTCGGGCCAAGGTTTATTTCCTTTCACAGTGGAGCCTCTGGCATAACCACTGCATCGTGGGTTTTCTTTTCCCACCCTTGCCCGGGACTGCTGGGCACAGGAGTGTGGGAGAGGGTGTCCCGGTGGGCCCTCTTGACCCTGTGTGAGCCGCAGCCCCCTGTCCCCATGGGTGTTAGGAAATACCCCGGCTTGGACAGTGACACCTTTGTCTATCTGTCTTGAGGAGCCCCAAGTAGCCACGGGTGGTCTCGGTGCCAAGTTGAATGAAAGGGAGCATGACCAACATGCATTTTGACTTCCAATTCCACCCAGCCCCAGGCCTCAGCGATGGCGCACAGCGACCCAGGGGAGGACAGGCAGCCCCACCTCCGCCCCAGGCTCTGCACTCTCACCTGCTAGCACTGTCTGTTGGCTGCTGGCTCAAGACATGTCCAGACCCTGAAGGCAGCACCTGTCGGGAGTGCCTCCTCGCGGGCACTGCGCAGCCTAAGCAGGCCTCTTTTCACCCTCTAAGGGAGAATCCTTCTCAGAGCAGGCATTTGGGAAGGCCCCTGGAGGCCGAGCCCAGGCACAGTTGCTGCTGCGCCAAAAAGGAGGAGCTTGAGGGGGGTCGCAGGGTGGGCGCCATGGCAACGCGTGGGGCAGGCTGTGAGCAGCAGAGACAAACTGTGGAGTTCTAGAACATTCCAGCAGAGCAGGCAGATCCACCAAGCATGAAGCCAATTGTGGGAGGACGGCTCTTAGCCTCCTCTACAATGAAAGGCTTAAATTCGCCCAGCAGCTGTCGGGCTCCTCAGAAGAATGATGTGGGACGGAGGTACCCTCATATGAAATCAGAACTGGCAAGAGAGTTCAGAGGACTTGCTGGGTACAGATCAGTACACACAAATTAATTGTATTTCTGCATGCCAGCCACTAACAACGAAATGAAAAATGTTTAATGTATGTAAACCATATATGCACGACATTATGAATATCAAATACCCAGGGGTAGACATAAAGGAACCACCCACCAAAAAGTTACTGCATTTTTGTTAAGATCTAAGTAAATGAAGATATCAGTCACGATCATGGGTTAAGACTTTGCTTCTTTATTTGTTTAATTTTTTTTTTATTTATTTTTTTGAGACAGAGTCTCACTCTGTTGCCCAGGCTGGAGTGCAGTGGTGTGATCTCAGCTCACTGCAACCTCCATATCCCGTATTCAAGTGATTCTCCTGTCTCAGCCTCTCAAGTAGCTGGGCTTACAGGTGTGGGCCACCACACCCAGCTAATTTTTGTATTTTTAGTAGAGACAGGGTTTCACCATGTTGGCCAGGCTGGTCTCGAACTCCTGACCTCAGGTAATCCACCCACCTCGGCCTCCCAAAGTGCTGGGATGACAGGTGTGAGCCATGGCGCCCGGCCAAGACTTTTTTTCTTTAAAGCATTATTTCTCTCTGGGTTGTTCTTTTTTCTCTTTTTTTGTTTTTTAGAATAATACAGTGTCAGATGTTTTAAGTATATGGGATCACCAGTACAAACACAGCAATTACAGCACTCAAATCTTAGTGTCGTGCATATTTAATATATCCAATACCCACAACAATGAAGTCATTTTCTACTTTGGAAACTTTGTAGAAGTAGTTTTCATTTTAGCAAAGACAAAGCTCATATGAGCCTACAGTAGGTTTTAGTACTCTGTTCACATGCCAAGGGATGAGGCTGAACAATAAATTCATCCTTTAAAAATGTCTGCGAACCAGTACGATTTTCTTTTCTAGTTTTGCAGGGCAATGGCTACTAAGGAATATTTAAAAGCCAAAGAGAATCCAGCAGCAACAAAGTTAATTAAATAAGGAGACTAAGAGAAAAACAAACAGTTCAATAGTAACGATTCGGTATACCTGCCAGCACAATCAAATCAGTGTGAACACCTTTAAAGCACAAATATTTAATGTGGTGCACTGTTGTATCTAATTACACCAGACGTCTGATGCTTTATGTGAATCCAAACGCATGCTGTAAGTCAGTGCTTTGGAAAACGCGTCCACTGCAGAAACGCCCACAGTAAGCAATGCTATCCGGCAGCATGGTAACGTGAAGCATAAAACAGGGAACTAGATAATTTTTATGTCAAAGCTGAAGCAAAATGCAGAATGGTGAGCTCATGAGTTTATGAATCTATCGTAACTAGGAAGTGCCGCCTTCAGAACGGTCATGCTGTGTTTGCTTTTAGCCGCCTGCTACTTGAGATGTGCTGAGCTAGGTGCCATATGAACACTGAAGAATAAAACAGAAAAGGCTCTCTGCAAAGGAAACAGCATTGGCCCAGGAAGTACTCAGTATATCCCCACAAATTTAATCAAATACGGTTTTTGAAACTGAAGAGAAAATGTTTTCCAAACAGGTAACTTTCTAAGCGCACATATACAGGCAGTCAATTTCAGGGGATGGTGGATATTCAGAAACGTGAAATTGCCGGTTGGCTTTTTCAGTTGATGTTATACTTACTTGTCTCATCAACGGCACTCCCTGGGTGCTCTTCCTAGAAACTACATTCTTACAAGTCAGGGTCGGACTGGCAGACCCCAACCCTACAATGGATGAATAAATTCACTCAGACACAGAATACTGTGGAAGAGCGGGCTAGGGTGGCTGTGGCCACTCACCCGAAGGCGTTAACAGCTGCCGGCCTTAATGCCATCGCCAGTATTTTGGCTTTGTGTGTCTCAGGTCCCACCAGCTGACATGCTCCTATAAGCCCCCCACTGCGGCTGCCTTTCCTCCCGATTGCCTGCATTGCTTGCTGGCAATCCACCTTAGCTTTTTCATAAGCCAGTTGCAACAGTAAGATATCAGCAGCCTGGGCATGACTAATCTGTCTCCTAATTGCCTGGGTTAATAAACTTGACAAATGGCTCCCAAGGCCCTTGTGGAACATTTACAAAAGATCCCTGCTGACCTCCGCTTTCGGGAATTCAGTCCCAAGCCCTGAGAACACACAAAGACACTTGAGCAAAGGCCTGGAGATCAGAATCTAGTAGTCGCTGCACAGGGACATGGGGGCCCCTCTCCCGGAGCACCGCAGCTGTTCCGTCTTGCCCAGCCGCCTGATTCTGGTTGGCTTGTTGTTCGCACAACTCGTCACATTCTGCCTTCCAGAGCAGGTGTTGGCTGGGCTCCAAAGTGGTTTTAGCTAGCACTGACCGGTCCCGTGGGGTCAGGTGGAAGCTGTCTGCCAAGGCTTCAATCATTCCTTTTGTAAATGGGCTAGTGGCTCCATTTTCTTCAATGTGTTTTCTTGCTCTTTATAAGCATTAAAGGAAACGGGTTCGTGTGCGGGATTGCCCTGTCTATCTTGCGGGCAGGCTAAGAGCCCCCCTTTCTAACGCCACGTGCCTAAGACAGGGGCCCGCAGCTGCAGTGCCACCCTTGTCCTTTTTCTGTTTATTGGAGGAGGGGCTCTGGCGAAACCTTCACTTCCTCCTTGCTATTTTGGCCCAGTGACAGTGGGGCTGAGGGCCTCTGGGGCGGTAAGGTAGGTGTCGATTCTCCCTCCTTCCCCTTCTTAGGTTCTTCTGTGTATCATGGGACTAGAGCCACCCTCACTAATGCCCATAGCAATAAAGACGATAATGGGTCCCATTGCATAATTTTGCTTGAGAGCTCTTCCCGCCTGTCCCCAGAGCTCTAGGGCTAGCATGCCTTCTGCTGGGAACCGTGGATTAAGTGAAGCAACAATTTGCATTAGGTCCCTAATCGAGCCTGTGAAACCAAGGCTCCACTAGCTTTAAGCAGCTGTTTCAGTACTTCTATATACTGCCTTCACTGTGCTGATAACTGCCGTCCCATGATGAAGCCCTCACCTGAACAATCCCTCCAAACTTGGATATCCCAAACAGGCTCCAGTGACTTACCGACTATACAGTCACGTTTTCCTTTGTTTTCAGAGGTTCTGTCATGATTCGTCACAGCGAAGCCTCAGAGGGGACATGACTGACGAGTTTCCTCACATGGGGCACCCTGATCCCACAGCAGATAAATAAATTCACTCAGGCATAGAATACCATGAGAGGGTGGGCTGGGGTGTCCATGGCCACTCACAGACACTCGAGGAGAGTGCCGTAAAGAGTTAGCAGCCACCGGCCCCGACTCTGTGGCCTTTATTCAGCACACATTAAATGACAAAAGCTTTGAGTCAACACCACTATAGCGTAAAGATTAAAGGCCAGGTTCCAAGGCCTAAATCAAATGCCATCTGTGGTTCATAAATCTAGCTGCCCTCTCCCCAAAAAAGCCATACAGTCCACAAAAGATTAAAGGTTAGTTTTTAGGACCACACGAGTAAACAAGCTATTTAGATAAATTCCCTTACATTCCTTTGTTATTTGCTTTTCTTTATCAACTAAAAGTAAAGGGGATTAGGCTGACTTCAGCCATAATTCTATCCTGAGGCTTTTACAAAACATTACATGCCTTCCAGGAAGCTCTGTGACTATTTTCGATAACTTTCTCTAATATTTTCCCCATAATATTTTTACCAGCACCCTGACTGAACTACCATACTTACATGCAAAAACTTTTAAACCAGTGAAACAAACATTACATCTATCCTTGCAAATCTAGTCTTAGTAAGATACGCAACAAGTTCTAAATTTTTTATCTGGACAAAGACAGTGTAAACCAAGCATATCAAATATTTGAAACACAACCATCAGTGAGTCAGTCAATATGGGGTGAAGTGACTATGACTGACTATGAAGCTGTTGTAGTTCATCTTCACTGTCTTGTTGAAAAGGCACTACCAGGCTGGGCATAGTGGCTCATGCCTGTAATCCTAGCATTTTGAGAAGCTGAGGTAGGTGGATCACCTGAATTCAGAGTTTGAGACCAACCTGCCCAACATGGTGAAACCCCATCTCTACTAAAAATACAAAAATTAACTGGGTGTGGTGGTGCAAGCCTATAATCCCAACTACTCAGTACTTGCGAGGCTGAGGCAGGAGAATTGCTTGAACCCAGGAGGCAGAGGTTGCAGTAAGCCAAGATGGTGCCATTGCACTCCAGCCTGGGCAACAGGCACTACCTGAATTTCTTTGATTATCCTTTCTGCTAATGCTCTATTATTTGCAACAATTAGAGTCAAAAGAGTACTTCATGCCATCACATCAAAGGGTCACCTGTAACAGCCATTAGCACTCCACCAGCTTCAGTAACAATGCCAGCTCCTTAGATGCCTCAGCCATGAATTCTCATTTTATAACCTGCATCTGTTCCTCCAGTTACCACCAGGCACATGTTAACAGCTGCGTTCCAACAGTCCAGATCCCGTGAACAGGAATTGCAGAAAAGCTGTTCTGTATCGGAAATGTTAGAAGTAAAAGTTTGGTGTTGCAAAGAAAACAAACACTCTCAAAGATGTTCTCAGCAAGGCAATATTTACTTCTGCAGAAGGGTGCCGCTCACAAGCCTGCTTGCCACAAGGCCACCCCGAACAAAGAAGAGGATGGCTTTTTATCCCGAACACATGAGGCTTCTACCACTGTGTCCGGTCTCTGTTGGCTGGAGCTGGACCCCATAGTCTAAGCTAAACCCAACTGGCTACCTAAATAGGTAGAGGCAATGGAGAACAAAGAAGGGAAGAATTGGCTTGCGTGACTTGCAAAAAAAGGCTAGGAAAGCATTAACATGTACATATAAGGAAAGGCATATATGCTGTAAGCTAAGACACATCTGGGCCTGTCCAGGCCTGCCCTGGCAGATCAGGGAACAAGTGGGTTAGGCCTTTTAAACATCAAAGAACAGGGAGACACAGCATGCTTTATTCAAGGAAGAACTTCATGGTATCGATCAGGAAAGAACAATTCTTACGGTCTCTGGTGTTCTGGAAGAGCCCAACTCAGTCACCAAGAGTGATTTGGTAACATCTTCTTGCTGTAATATCTGTTATTACAAAAGGCACCTTCCCTCCTGGCAGTGTGTGTCCTCTCTTCCACACAACTGTGGAATGAAGCCAGTTTAATCTGCAACAAAGCCAGTTGAAACAATGACAAAAGGAAATCTGTGTACAAAGCCCGTGGTTACCTCTACAGGATCCATGACCCATGTGGGGTTTCTGGTTAAGATGCCTTTCCCCCAGCTGCCATAGATTCCTCACCAGTGAAACTGTGACGTGGCTACTTTTCTTTTAGGAAAGAGATGGGCATTTTTCAACCTTTTGGTTGGTAGTAGAATGTACTAGAACTGCAGAATGTTCCAGCATCACATTCATCTCATTTCTTAGCACTTCACAAACCACCTCTCCAGCTCCTCCTGCTGGAGTCACTGCACAATCCACCCATTCCTGCCAAGGATGAGCATGTTCCCTGGTCAAAGGGCCTCCTTCTCATTGCCGGCCCCATATCATCAGGCTCTGCTCTTTGAACTGATCATTTTTAGTGAAATCCCAACTGGAACTCACCAGTTTGGGTTCTGGTTTTTTGGGTGGAAGGGAGACTGTGTGTCTGTGCACCCACGTGTGTGTATTTGGCTTGATTGATTAATTCAGAGAGCTTTACATGTGAAGGAGGGAAGGAAGGGCAGAAGAAAGGAAGGCAGAACGGACAGGGAGGAATGAAGGAAGCCCAGGGCTATGCATCCTGCATCCCCAAAATCCCCTGGCAGCCGGGGAGTGACTGAAATGGGAGCAGGTGCTGGGGAGACATGTGGAGAAGGCAGTGCTGACTTCAGGGTGGGGAAGGGTCTCCTGCCTTCAGGGCGGGGAGGGGTCTCCTGCCTTCAGGGCGGGGAGGGATCTCCTGCCTTCAGGGTGGAGAAGGGTCTCCGGCCTTCAGGGTGGGGAGGGGTCTCCTGTCTTCAGGGTGGGGAAGGGTCTCTGGCCTTCAGGGTGGGGAGGGGTCTCCTGTCTTCAGGGTGGGGAAGGGTCTCCTCCCTTCAGGGTAGGGAAGGGCTCCTGCCTTCAGGGTGCGGAAGGGTCTCCTGTCTTCAGGGTGGAGAAGGGTCTCCTGTCTTCAGGGTGGGGAAGGGTCTCCTCCCTTCAGGGTGGGGAGGGATCTCCTGCCTTCAGGGCAGGGAAGGGGTCTCCTGTCTTCAGGGTGGAGAAGGGTCTCCTGTCTTCAGGGTGGGGAAGAGTCTCCTGCCTTCAGGGTGGGGAGGGGTCTCCTGCCTTCAGGGTGGGGGGAAGGGTCTCCTGTCTTCAGGGTAGGGAAGGGCTCCTACCTTCAGGGTGCGGAAGGGTCTCCTGTCTTCAGGGTGGAGAAGGGTCTCCTGTCTTCGGGGGGGGAGGGATCTCCTGCCTTCAGGGCAGGGAAGGGGTCTCCTGTCTTCAGGCTGGAGAAGGTCTCCTGTCTTCAGGGCAGGGAAGGGTCTCCTGCCTTCAGGGTGGGGAGGGGTCTCCTGTCTTCAGGGTGGGGAAGGGTCTCTGGCCTTCAGGGTAGGGAAGGGCTCCTGCCTTCAGGGTGCGGAAGGGTCTTCCGCCCAGATACCACGCTGATGACTCGAACATGATAACATTAAGAGCGTTTCTTGACCCAATGGCCCCTAAATGACCTAGAGAGATTTAAGAGCAGGCAGTGAGAGTCCCAGAAGCAGATAGAAGGGCAGGCCTTCTAGTGGGGCACACCCTGGGTGCATCTGAGGGGATGAGGGCACTGGCGGGGGCGCCTGTTACTGAGGCTGCCATACACGGTGCTGCAAACCTTGGGATTCCACTGGCTGAGTCTGAAGTCCAGTCCTGGGGGTGGTGGGCTCCTCTGACACTACGGGACTGTGTCCTCACTCTCCCCAGCTTCCCCTGCTTGTCAGCAGTGCTGGGCACGTGATCTGCAGACGCTGGCCCCCTCCCCCCCTCCTCACATGGCTGCCTTCCCTGTGTGTCTCCTTCTTCCTATAAGGACCGTAGCCCTGGAGAAATTAGGGCCGCCCTACACCAGTATGACCTCGTTCATCTCCATGAATTCCATCTGCAAGGCGCTAAATTCACAGAGACTGGGGTGAGGACCTGGGCCTGAGCTTTGAGGGTGTAGTTCAACAGGAAGAATGGAGGCTTGCTGCCGCCAGGGGGATATCGTGTTATACTGAGGGCAGGGAAGCTGGCTTTCTCACCGTCCGAGAAGAGGGGACCACAGGTGGAAAGGGAGATGGGGACCCAGCCACTGCAGCTGGCTCAGATGAAGGCACGGTGTGACCTCATGGTCTCAGTAGACAGACAGGAATAAACAAATGTGGGAGGGAAGCTCTGGGCAGCCTGGCTCAGGAAAGCAGCCCGGCCGAAGGGTCCCTGGAGGAGAGTGTTCTGAGGCCTGACTCTAGCCCTGGCCTCTCAGCCAGGCAGCATTGGAGCAGGTTCCAGCACGGAAGGCCTCAGGGCGCAGGGACACATGGCCGGGGCTCAGGGCTTTCCTTCTCGTCCCCGCCCCTGCTCTCTGGGCCTCCCATGCGTCCACCTCCATCCTCCAGGGCACAGGCTGCCTGCACACCATCCCCAAACCCAGTCCCTTCTCTAAAAGTGATCTCCTTCACCCACACCCTTCAGACTGGGAAATTCTGCAGTCACACCTAGAAGTTGATTTATGGGGGTGGGGGTCACTGGGGCCAGGTCACAGTGACCAGGCGACGCTCACACCTGGGGTCTTTAAGAAGACATCTTCAACAAAATCCTTATTTTCTTGGTTTACAAAAATAATACACATGATTGCAGAAACCCTGGGAAGTATGGAAAAGAACCGAGAAGGAAGAGGAGGGACCAAGCATCCTGCGGCCAGAACACAAGCAATTAGTGCCCCAAAGCCACAGGAGGCGGCCGATGGCTGAGCCACGCGGGAGCAGCCGGCACCGAGCGCCCAGCTGCTGAAGGTGACCCGGGAGCAGGTGCAGCAGCTGCCCTGACACTGGCCCTCACGCCAGGCCCGGCTCTACCTTCGCCTCATCGCCACTCAGGCGGGGGACACAGGCCAGAACCAGGGGAGGGGCAGGGACGTCTCAGATCCACATTCCAGGAAGAGCCAATCACGTGTTGGCATCTGGAGGATGATATGACCTCTAATTCACATTTCACCAAAGCCACTTCCCCATGGGGGCGTGAAAATGCCCCCCACGAGTCGTTTCCCCAAACCGTGTGTGTCAGCTCACCTCTCGTAACTGCAGTTCCGTCTTTCTAGTTGTTCTTTTATCTGTGGGCAAGACTAGGCCTCATTCCCTGGCAGTGGCTGAATCTGCAAACCACGTTTGCAACAAAAGACAACAACTCTCCCAGCCCCTGCCGCCCCCCGAAGGCCCAGGAGCCCTCCCAGCTTCAAACCCGCATGGCCAGTGGCCTTGAGAAGCTTGTGTTCAGTGAGACTCCAGGACTCACTGTGCGGTGCTCACAGGGGCTTCCACTGGGAGTTGCCATGGAGTGAAAACACCCATGGACCAAGCCAGTCCCACTGACAAACATCCCACGCAAAATCCCCACAGGGATCCCCACACGTCCCGGCACAATCAGCTCCCCAGGGGAGGGGTCCACATGGTGCCCTGCGGTCTCCTGAGCAGAGCAACTTGGAGCAGACAATCGCCACTTTCCTGCCTGTCTGGACTCTGTCACATTTCTTGCAATTCTACCACAGGACATCGCCTCCAGGAGCCACATGCTGGACTCTGCAGGAACTGGGTGTCCAGTGCCTCAAGGGTGGGGGCAGAGGACCCTCTTCCAGGTGGGAGAGCCCACTCCACCCTGAGGGACAGGGATGACCAGAGCATCACTTCTCCAGCCCCCACTGTGCCTTCTCAGAGAGAGGAGCCCCCTCCTTCCTAGAGCCCTTCGAATCCACAAATGCGCCTCCTGGAACCCCAAGAAATCAACAGAGGTGGGATCTGCAGGTCCTTGGGACCAGGTAGGGCCCTTTCTCTCACAGGGGAGGAAGCTGAGGCACCCAGGCTGATGGGGTGTGGCCGCTGCACGTCCACCTTGATTTTCCTTAGCTAAAGATGGATTCCTCCTAGAAGCTGCGGTCAGTAGAGGGGCCAGACAAACTCACACACAGGCCCTTCCACCCCTGGAGCCGAGAAGAAGGCAAGTGAGATTCACCTCGCAGCGCGCTGATTTCCTTCAGTCTGAGAAAGGCGAGGCGGTGGTCTGGCTGGGATGGACTCCGACGCTGACGCTGGCCGACCCATACCCCAGACATGGACTAAGCCCCAATCCTGAAGCTTGAAAGAATCATGTAGATGAGGCGCAGACAGCAGGGTGGGCTATGGCAGACGGCAGGAGAGAAACCCTAGGATGGAGACCAGGACAGCTGCGGGGGTGGGGAGGGAGCAATGCAGCCTCTCCCCACGGATGGAGACCAGGACAGCTGCAGGGGTGGGGAGGGAGCAATGCAGCCTCTCCCCACGGATGGAGACCAGGACAGCTGTGGGGGTGGGGAGGGAGCAGTGCAGCCTCTCCCCACGGATGGAGACCAGGACAGCTGCGGGGGTGGGGAGGGAGCAATGCAGCCTCTCCCCACCCAATGCCACATTCCCTGGTTGTGTGTCACTGAGGCGGGGACATCAGCCCACCTCTCCTCCAGGCCGCAGGAACAGCTGCTCTGGGAGCAAAGGGGAGGGCCAGGCAACGGGACCATCTGATAGGAAGGCAGGGGGGACAAAAGGAGGGTAAGAGACAGCGGCCTCCTCGTGTGTCTGCAGCGCACACACTCAGTCCACTGTGCCGTCGTAGCTGGAAACGGCTGCAGACAGCATGGAACAAATGGACATACAGACGGGAAGTCAAAGGAAATGTGAGAAGCTAGATCACAAAGTCATAACGCAAAGGAAACAGAACATCGATGGAGGAGTTTGAACGCAGAAAGCCATTCCTAGAGGCGCGGAACCTCATTTAACAATGGAGAAGATGTCACCTCTCAAGGCAGGCATACAATGTAAACAGGTAAGGATCTGATGATGCAACCTCAAAACAGATAAAGAAAACTCGAAGCTGGGTGCAGTGGCTCACACCCATAGTCCCAGCACTTGGGAGGCCGAGGTGAACGGATCACTTGAGGTCAGGAGTTTGAGACAAGCCTGGTCAACATGGTGAAACCCCATCTCCATTACAAATGCAGAAAAATTAGCCAGGCGTGGTGGTGCACACCTGTAATCTCGGCTACTCGGGAGGCTGAGGCGGGAGAATCGCTTGGACCCGATCTTAGCCCGCTGCACTCCAGCCTGGGCGACAGAGCGAGACTCTGTGGAAGAAAGAAAGAGAGAAAGAGAGGAAAAGAGAGGGCGTGGGAGCGGGAGGGAAGAAAGAACACTTGACAAAATTACATGGAGAAATGGAAATAAATGCAAATGTCATGAAAAATATCGACTGGTCTCTTTTTATGAATAATAAGGCAAGTGGATAAGAAAGCTTTAAGATTTTAAAAGCACAGCTAAGAAAATGAGTCAATGAACACGGATAAGATCAACAAGTGTATACAATATTTTGTTTTCTGTACAAATGAAACAAAAAAGCTGGTCACCTCCCAAGTGATAAAACAAGTCTCAGAAAATTTCCAAGAGTACAAATCACACAGATCAGCTTCTACGACCACAATATAAAGAAGGTAGGAGCAAAAAACAAAACGCTTATGAGAAAATGTCCACAAATTTGGAAACTAAGAAATGGAGAGGCTCAGGAAAAACTGAAAATTACAATAATCAAGTGAGAAAACTCACGGAATGGGCTTATCTGCTGATTTCAAGTGGTCAAGAAAAACATTTAAATACATTGTGACTGAAAGGTTCTCAACTTGGCGAAAAGCATCAACTTGCAGATTGAAAAAGTTCAACGAACGTCAAAAGCAGGATGTACATGGAGAAATTCACAGGTAATCATACTACGGTTAAACTGCCGAAAACCAAAATGACAGCAAACTAACAGCAGCCGGCAATAAAGCATGTCTCAGGTTAGGGGCCGCAGTGATGAGCATGACAGATGCCTGCTCACAAGAAACAGTGGTGACCAGAGCTGAGAAAACAACATCTTTAAAGTGCTGGGGGGAAATCTGCCTATCCAAAATTCTGTATTCAACAAAAATAGCCTTCAAAACCAAGGAAGAGGCTGGGCATGGTGGCTCACACCTATAATCCCAACACTTTGGGAGGTTGGGGCAGGAGGATTGCTTGAGCACAGGAGTTCAAGACCAGCTTGGCCAGGATGGCAAGACCCTATCTTTTTTTTTTTTAGGCTAAAATGAAAAACTTAAAAAAATTATTTTATTTTTTTAAAGACAAGGTCTCCCTCTGTGGGCAAGGCTAGAGTACAGGACACAATCACACCTCGTCGGGCTCCAGCCATCCTCCTGCCTCCACCTGCTGAGTAGCTGGGACCATGGGCATGTGCCACCATGCTCCACTAATTTTTAATTTTTCTAGGGACAAGGTTTCACTACATTGCCCAGGTTGGTCTCAAACTCCTGGCCCCAAGAGATCTTGAAAGAATGAAAAGCACTGAAAACGATAAATATGCACATAAATATAAAATACATGTTTCTTCATGTTATGAAATTTTCTCAAAAGGCAATTGGCTGTTTGAAAGTTATAAAAAAATACAGTAAAGTAGAATTTAAACTTCCTGTAAAAATGAAGACTCGACAGTAGCACAAAAGGCAGGGGTGGGTGTGTGGAATTCAGCTGCTGTGAGCTGCCTTCCAGAGGTGCCCAGTAGACAGTAGAGAGGGTACAGGGCACATGCGGAGGGGAGGGGTGAAGTGGTGTGGTGGCGAATACTGAGTGTCATCCTGATTGGACTGACGGATGCAAAGTACTGACCCTGGGTGTGTCTGTGCGGGTGTTGCTGAGAGAGATTAACATTAGAGTCGCTGGGCTGGGGAAGGCAGACCCACCCTTAATCTGGTGGGCACCATCTAATCAGCTGCCAGCAAACATAAAGCAGGCAGAAAAACCCGAAAAGGAAAGACTGGCCTCGCCTCCCAGCCTACATCTTTCTCCCGTGCTGGATCTTTCTGCCCTTGAACATCCGACTCCCAAGTTCTTCAGTGTTGAGACTCGGATGGGCCTCCTTGCTCCTTGAGCTTGAGGCAGCCTATTGTGGGCCCTTGTGATTGTGTAAGTTAATACTTATATACACACACACACTATTAGTTCTGTCCCGCTAGGGCACCCTGCCTAATAGAAGTGAGAAGTGGAAAACAATATAAAATTCACTCTACGCAGTTTGTTAAGTCAATAGCCTGAATTTTTATCCCTGGAGCAGCCAATGCAGAGTATAATGACAAGTCAGTAGAGGAAATGAAAGGAAATAACTAATTATTCACTTAATACCAAAGGAAAAACAAAAGGAGCATGGCGGGACAAACGACAAAGGACAGATGGAAACAAACCCGGGAGGGCAGACGCAGCACAGCCTCACCAGCGACCGCCCCGGCTGCAAACAGACCGAACAGCTCCGTCTTTAGAAGCGGAGATCATCAGACCAAGTGAAAACAGCGGGACCCAAACGTGGGCTGTCTGCAAGAGACACACCTGAAATACAGCGGCACTGTGATACGATAAAGAATGTATCCGGTCTTTTTCCCTAGCTGAAACTCTTTGCTTCAAAGGAAGGAATGGCCACACCAGACACATCAATCATGGGGTTAGAGGGTTGGGACTTTCAGCTCCCGCCCCAGCCTCTCAGAAGAGGAGGCTGAGTTCCGCCACGTGACCAACAATGTGCACTGGGTCACGCCAGTGTCAGGAAGCTCGAGTGTTCGTCTGATGGGTCAGCTTGGCTGGTTCATCTAGATGTTACTGGAAACATATATTTGACACTTCTGGTAAAGTAAATTACAGACTTCTGTTTTCTGGGTGGGTGCTCAGCCAATCAGTAGAAGCCTTAAGAGAAAGAGACTGACTGAGGTCCCCGAGGAAGAAGGAATCCTGCCTCCAGGCTGCCTTGACTGAAACATCAACCCTTCTCTGGGTCTCCAGCTTCCCGCACGCCTCGCCCGCTTCAAACTTGCCAGCCGCCACGTTTACATGAGCATTTCTTTAAAACAAACCTATACATAGTAGATAGATAGACCTCTATATATAACATAACAACCTCGCAGTCAATCAATGGTCAACCAGATATACAAATGTGGTCCCATAAGATTAGAATGAAGCTGAAAAATTCCTACTGTCTAGGGACATGGTAGCTGTTGTAATGTCACAGCACAACTCATTGTGCTAAAAATGCAAACAAAACCACCCATTAGGATGGCTACTGTCAAAAACACAGACCATAGCAAGCGTTGGCAAGGATGTGGAGAAACTGGACCCCCTACAGCCGCTGTCATGTCACAGCACAACCCGTTACTCGTGTGTGTGACGACGCTGCTGTGAACAGACCTATCACACTGCCGGTTGTATAAAAACACTGTCCAGCACGTACGATCGCGCCCAGTAAATGAATTCAGCGAACTCTACGTGTACAGCGTTATAAAGTCAGCAGTGGTGCGGAGCAGCGCCCACGGCCCGTGGTCGCCTGTCACTCACTGACTCACACAGAGCGACCGCCACTCCTGCCAGCCCCACTCGTGCTAAGTGCCTTCTATGGGTGTAGCGTTTTTTATCTTTTCTACTGCATTTGTACTGTTTCTGTGTTTAGGTATGTTTAGCTTTGCAAACACGTGCCATTGTGTCAGTTACCTACAGCGTTCAGTACAGTAACTTGACGTCTGGGTTTGTAGCCTAGAGCAACGGGCTTCACCATGCAGCCCGGGTGTAGGGTGGGCTCTGCCGTGGAAACCAGGATGGCGGCTCCCCACAGACTTAAACATAGGATTACCATAGGATGCAAAGACTGCACTTCTGAGCGCCTACCCCAAAAGCTGAAAGCAGAGGCTCAGATGCTTGGACCCAGGTTCACAGCGATGTTAATCACAACAGCCAAAAGGTGGGAGCGGCCGAAGCGTCTGCTGCGATTCTGAAGGGGGTGATACAGAATCTTGGATTGCTCTGGGCAGCACTAATGTCGGTACAATGTTAAGTCCTCAGTCCAGGAGTGAGTAAGCAAAACGTGGAACACACGTGTATACAATTCAGCCTCATAGAGGAAGGAAACCCTGGCAGCGCTGTACCATGGGAACCCTGGCAACACCATGTGAGTGAAATCAGACACGCGCGCTCTTAACCTCCCTGAACTTTATGCGTAAAAATGGGTAAAATGGCAACTTTTATGTTCTGTATATTTTACTACAATAAAAAGAAATTACAAAAGGCACACACACAAATGTCAACTCCAACATTTCTGGCCCCGTCCCAAGTTAGATGGGGGTAACACACACCGGGGTGATGGGACTTAGTGAGAAACTCAGACCCTTGGACCAAGAGGCTTGACCCCAGGTGTGGCCCAAATCACCCCAGGGGTCTGTCGCGGAGGCCCAGAACCCAGCCAGCCCGTGCAGCCTCTCCGTGTGCTCACCTTTCCTGGCTTGGGCTTCGCTTTGGTCTGGCCTCCATCTCCGCTGGGCATTGCTGCTGCCAGCCTTGCCAAGGCCTCCCCGGGTGCCTCTGCTCTCGGAGCCCCCCGTTCAGTTTTCTCGCCTCTGCCTGCAGGTCTTTACTCCTTTGGTCTTGGCTGATGGGTTGGATTCGATCCTCCTCCTCTAGAGGTGATGTGGCTGGTCTCACCCTGGATCCGAGCTTGTCCCTGGCCTTCATCTTGAGTGTGCCCTTCATCTTGGCTCGCTGTCTTAGGACACTATCCCCTTGGCATTCAAGCCCAGGCGTCCTCTGGTTCTGCACGCACACCTGAGCCTGTGTGACCGACTGCCACCCACCTCTGCGCTGCCTCTGCAGCTGTGCATACAACACATTTCTTCAACAGCAAGACCACAGGGCGAAGGCTCGGGAGGTGGTGGGCTGTGCGGAGGGTGAGGGGCCCCTGGACACAGGCCTCTGGGAGGGCTCCAGTCCCCACCTGACTGCCCGCCACTCGCCGTGGCTGAGGCACGAGCCTGTGGCCTGGGATCCAGCTCCGCTAGAACTGGACAGAGACCGGGGCCTGGGCCAGGGGACCTGGGTTCTAATAGCAGCTCTGCCATTTCTCAGTTTATAATTTCTGGGGTGTGAGAACAGGTGCTGAAAGCGCCATATTTGGGGAAGGGGGGAAGTTGGGATAGCTGCCCCGGGGCACTTCCTCTGGCCTGGGAAAAAGAGCCATCTGGGAGCACAGGGTCTGACTGGGGGCCTGGCTGTGTGCTCCCCCCTTGCAGTGCTGCCTCAGCAGGCGCCTGCCTCTCTGGGCCCCAAGGCTGCCTGGGATGCCTGGGAGCCTGAGGCCTGCACAGGCCGATTTGGAACGACTGAGGCACCACCCCCCAAGGCTTCCAGAACGAGGACTCTGAAAGCTGGGGGTGGTTGTGGAAATTGAAGAAGGAGTCCTGCTAGGCCGAGGGAATGCGTGAAAGAAGGGGACAATCCCTGGGTACCTAGGGAATTCGTGAAACAAGGGGATGGTCCCTGCTAGGCTGAGGGAATTCTTGAGAGAAGCGCATGATCCCTGGGGAGGAGCAGCATCTGTAGATCCCAGCACCCTCTGTCCTTCTCCCTTCGCAGGCCACCCCCCAGCACAGACCAGAGCCTTGCACTGCACAGGATGTGAGGAGAGGAGGCAGAGGCAGGGGGCAGGTGGGGAGCACAGAGGGCGGACAAGGCATGCGGGGAGAAGCAGACAGAGACAGATGGAGAGGTGGGAGAGCGCCGGGGAGAGAGATCTACCGTAATAGTTGTGAGCCTGATGTCTCAGAATGGAGTCACTCATGTCAAAAAGCATTAAGCTGGCCGGGCCCAGTGGCTCACACCTGTAATCCCAACACTTTGAGAAGCCAAGATGGGTGGATCACGTGATGTCAGGAGTTCGAGACCAGCCTGGCCAACATAGTTCACCATTTCTACTAAAAATACAAAAATTAAATGGGCGTGGTGGCAGGTGCCTGTAATCCCAGCTACTCAGGAGGATGAGGCAGGAGAATCGCCGAAGGTGGAGGTTGCAGTGAGCTGAGATCACGCCACTGCACTCCAGCCTGGGCGACAAGAGCGAGACTCCATCTCAAAAGAAAAAAAGCATTAAGCCCATAGCGATGTCCTTTCCCTCCCCCAAAGCGATAAGCAAACTGCGGACCCAGGTGGTGAGAGCGGCTGCTGCTGGCGCCACAGAAACATGATAAAAACCCACAGAGAGTGAGCGCCTGGGCTGAGGCGGTGACTGGTGACTCGGGCCATCCCAGGGGGCCAGTCTGCTCCGGAACTCTTTCGGCCTTGCAAAAGGTCTGCCCAAGAGAAATGGCAACCCCACTGCCGGCTGACCTGATGTCTCAAGAAATCTGGGACCGGCTACCTGCATCGCGGGGGCACCCCTTTCTATACTTGCATCGGGGGGCACCCCTTTCTATACCTGCATCGCGGGGGCACCCCTTTCTATACCTGCATCGGGGGCACCCCTTTCTATACCTGCATCGGGGGGCACCCCTTTCTAAACCTGCATCGGGGGGCACCCCTTTCTATACCTGCATCGCGGGGGCACCCCTTTCTATACCTGCATCGGGGGGCACCCCTTTCTATACCTGCATCGCGGGGGCACCCCTTTCTATACCTGCATCGGGGGGCACCCCTTTCTATACCTGCATCGCGGGGGCACCCCTTTCTATACCTGCATCAGGGGGCACCCCTTTCTATACCTGCATTGGGGGCACCCCTTTCTAAACCTGCATCGGGGGGCACCCCTTTCTATACCTGCATCGGGGGGCACCCCTTTCTATACCTGCATCGCGGGCGCACCCCTTTCTATGAATTGCCTGCATGTGTCGAATATTAGTTGCCTGATTGCGGGGTTATGAAGGCTTCACCACAAAACGTGAATTCACACATTGATAACTGGCTACTGAGTCACTGTGAAACCTCCTCCTGGATGGAGTCCGTGGAGGAAGACCCCAGGACAGACCCAATTAACAGAAACTGAGACAGGAGACAGAGACACGGATGGGGAGGGGAGAGGGAGAGACAGACAAGGAGCCAGAAACAGAGAGAGACACAGAGAGATGGCGAGCCTCGGGGTTGGAGAGACAGACTGAGAGACAGACAGAAGCGGACACGGGGACAGAGGCAGACTGAGAAAGGAGAGAGCAAGATGGCGGTGGGGCAGGGGCACTGTGACAAGAGCCTCCGTTCTGAGGGGCTTCTGCGCTTCGGCAACCTCCTGCTGCCGCCTGATTCTGAGCCCACAGTAAAGCCGCCCGTGCCAGCTCCTGCCTTTCTCCTCCGCTGGCTTAGATGCTCTCAAGCCACCCAGTAAAGTTCCCTACGGCGGTTCAGCTCTCCCTGCTCGCTAACACTGGGAAAGGCTCTGACTCAGGCACTCCCTCCCATCTCTGTCCCTCTCCTCCTCTCTGTGTCCCTCTCCTCCTCTCTGTGTCCCTCTCCTCCTCTCTGTGTCCCTCTCCTCCTCTCTGTGTCCCTCTCCTCCTCTCTGTGCCTCTCTCTTTCTGTCTCTCTTTCTCTGTCTCCACCGCCCCGCCCCCGCTTCCCCTCTCTGCAGTCCAGCACCTGGAGGCTCTGCCTGTCTGGGCCCTGGGAATTCTTTCTCCCAGGCCCGTATCTCTCCTCCGGTCACCGCACCAGACTCCATCCAACATTTACACTTTCGGGACAGGAAGAGAAGCCCACAGGCAGGCACCGGCCACACGGCCCCAGAGAGACCTCTGGAGTTGGGGCTTGTAGAGACACCACGGCTTTGTGCCACCACCTCTGTCTCCCGAGTTAGATGGGAGCGGAGCATAAAGGGACCCCGGCGGCCCCCTCACCCAGTGTGCCCGGCAGCGCCTTGGAAGTGTTCTCTGCCTCGTGTTTTTGCCTCAGAGGGGCCTAGAGGCCACATCCATAAAGCCAGGCAGGGGTGCTCCTCACTGCAGAGCTGCCAGGACGTGGGGCACCAGCAGCCGCCCAGGACCGGCCGCAGGGCAAGCTAGCCTCTGGCAGACACAGTGGCAAACACCCAGAAGAGGCCGACCTGCGGGGCGGGGGTGGGGCTGGGGAGTGGGAAGGGCGCGTCTAGACTGGTGAAAGCGGCTCCGCCTCCTGGGATTCGCACAAAGCCCCGGCTTGTTTGCCTATGTGTTGGGAAGAAGGAGGTTGCGGGACCCCTGACCACATCACGGCGAAGGGGGCCCCAAGCACTGTCACTGCCCGGAAGGCAGCCAGGCCCTGCCCTCCTCCGGCACCCCTCGGCCCTGCGCCCCATGGATACCCCTCGGCCCTGCGCCCCTCTGGCACTCCGCCCTGCCACTCTGCTTGCTCGCAGGCTTCTAGAGGACACACCCTTCCTGGAAAGGGCGGGACTGACCCCGGAAACTCAGAGCGAGCGGAGACCGGGCGGGGGAAACGAGGGGACTTCAGTACAAATGCTTGGGCCCACTGGGGAACAGGCTCCAGAGTCGGGTGCACCGGGGCCAGGCTGCAGCCAGTCAGAGGCCACGGGGTGGGAGCTGCCGGCCGGAAGAGCGCGCGGGGAGCTGGGCCGCGCTGCGGGAGCCGCCCGGAGCCATGAAAGCCGCCTGCCTCTTCCTGCTGGCGTCCCTGCTGTGCTCCAGGCGGGGTGAGTGCGCGGGGACGGGAGCTGCCCCGGGGGCCGGGGCTGCCGTGGGGAGCGACTCCGGCTCGCGAGGCCGTGAGGGGCCCGTCCTCCGGGACCCGGGTGGCAGGGAGAGGCCACAGCCCCTGAGGAGGGGCCTGGAGGGGGCTGCCCGGCGGGCCGTGGCTCTGGCTGCCCGGGTCCGGACCCAGCCTGCCTGTGTCCGCACCCGCAGCCCTGAGCCTGCAGTGCTACAACTGCATTAACGTCAAGGAAGCCAGCCAGTGCCAGAGCACCCCGTGCGTCGGGGTCTGCTTTACGAGCGACGTGGTCCTGACCGTGAATGATGGCGGTGGTGAGTGCTGGCAGGCCCGGGGCGCGCGCGCGGATCTGGAAACAGCCCTCTGGGGACCGCTTCGGGGGCTCTGCCCCAGGGCTCCCCGGCCTCGTGGAAGGAGAAGGGCTGTGGCAGAGGCCGGTGTGCGTCACCCCGCCCGCGTCGGTGTCACCAGGCGTACCGAGGGGGAGCCCCCGGAGCAGGGACTTGGGGCTGGGTGGGTGGGCTTCTGATAGGGCCGGCAGCCGAGAACCAAGGGCCAAGCCAAGGTGGAGAGAGCGGGGCGAGGGGCCGGACGGGAGTGCAGCGGGACCGGGGCTGCTAGGCCAGGCCCCTTCTCTCTGGCCCACAGAGAAGATTACCATGGGATTCAAGAGCTGTGCTCCCTCCTGCGAGGACGCCTCAAAGACCCTACAGGCGTACCGGCCGGAGGGTCTGCCCCAGACACCCGCGGGTATGGAGAACCTTCTGAAATCGGAGGTGAAGAGCCTGGCCTGCTGCAGCAAGGACCTTTGCAACGGGGCAGCCAGGGCCTGGCGCAGCCACTGGGCGCTGGCGGGGGGGCTCCTGCTCAGCTTGGGGCCCCTCCTCTTGGCGCTGCTGTGAGGATCCTCTTGTGACTCAGGCACCACGGGCTCCTCCAGATTCTTGAAAGGGGCCTTGCCACGGTCAGGAGTTCCACCCGGCACGCGCAGTCGTACTGACCTCACACTAGCTCTCTCTCGCATATACGCACACTCGCACACGCCCATGCGTGCGCACACACACGGGGTGCCCACGGTGTCCACAGCCCCAGACCCCAGAGTGCTCAGCAAACACAGGCTGTGCCGGAGTTCATCGCGCTCTGCTGCCCAGCGCGGGCAGGGGAGGGGCAGGCAGTCCAGGCCACTGTGCTGACCCCAGCCGCTCCTGCCACCCACCTGCCCAGTGCCCTGCCACCCGCCAACAAGCGCACCAATCCTGCAGCACGGTCAGTGAATCACTGACCCAAGATCCAGAGCCCACAAGACCTGGCTGGACAGGGGCCTCTAGGAGAGCCCCGCCTCCAGCCCCTCCAGCCCAGCTCCTGGCAACAGCACCGCAGGCGAGGGCAACAGAAAATAAAGGCTTTCCAGCAGCGAACTTCCTGCTCTGTGAATGTCTTTCAGGTCGAACGGGGTGGGAGTGGGGCTAGTGGAAGTGGTGGGGTGGGGAGTGCAAGCGTCTTCACCTGTGGCTTCAACCAGCTTTTCCTTCAGCCAGACAATCCTGAATGGCTAATTCTTGGGGAGGGGAAGGAAGGCTAAGTGCATGGCCCCCTGCCAGGACCCAGTCTGGGAAGTGGCCCAACTCCTCCCACCAGGAAGCATCGTCTTCCTCTACGCAAGCTCCCTGCAGTCCCTTCCAGGAGCCCCACCCAGCACCTCCACAGGCCCCCAGCATCTATCCAGGTCCCCCCAGGTGGTGGCTGCAGTGCCAGGAGCCCCCTCGACAGAGGCAGCTGCCGACCCAGGAGGGGTCTCTGGCCTGGTTCCCACCCTCATCCTCCTTCACACTTTCTTCCCCCCAAGCCTCTGCCCTGTGGCCCACACTCTGGGTCTAGAAACTCCCCCAGCCCACAGGAGCCCACTCCCTGCAGGACAGGGGTGACAAGAGCATTACCTCCCCAGCCCCTTCCCACAGCACCTTCCCAGGGAGAAGAGCCCCCTCCCTTCCCTCCTTATGGCCCCTTGCCCTTCCAACCCCCTGAATGTGGCCCCAGAAGCCCCAAGGGATCACCAGAAGTGGGGTCTGTGGGTCCTTGGAGACCAGGGAGTGGCCTTCCCTTTACAGATGGGGAAACTGAGGCCTGGGGAGGGATCAAGTGCCTGAGCCCTGTCCTCGGGCTGATGGCATGTGACCACTGACCACTGCGCATCCAGATTAACTTTCCTCAGCCAGAGACACACATCCCACGCCAACTGTGGCAGGTCAGGGGACGGACGAAGCTACCAGAGCAAGGGTAGCTGTCTCCTGCACCCCAGGCAGTGGCTGGCAGGTGGGCACAGAGCCTGGGGTGGGGGCTGCGACGGGGCACAGCTCCCAGGGTGGGGGCCTTGGCGGTAGGAGTGGCTGGTCCCAGGCTGGGTTGTGACCCAAACTCCTCTGGGCCCAGCCTGTGCTCCCAGGCCCTGCCCTGCCCTGCGCATGAGGAGTCCGAGGAGAGAGGAGGCTGGGGCTGGGGCCTCGGGGTTGTGGGCACCCAGGCCCAGGAGCCTCCCGAGGACAAGGAGCCCGTGCTGTCATCCCTGCGCCAAGGCCCCCTGGGATGCAGGAGAAGGCCGGGCCCTCCTGTTTCTCGTTCTCTCCAGGGTCTCCTGGTGGTTCTGAGGAAGAGCAGCCGGGTCCTAGGGGACCACCCATGCCGGATCCTGCTTTCTCACCCAGGAGTTTCCATGTCCAGCCCTGATACTTTTAAGAAAACCAAAACAGCACTTTGGGAGGCCGAGGTAGGTGGATCACTTAAGGTCAGGAGTTCGAGACCAGCCTTACCAACATAGTGAAATCCCATCTCTACTAAAAAAAAAAAATACAAAAATTAGCCAGGCATGGTGGCGCATGTCTGTAATCTCAGCTACTCTGGAGGCCAAGGCAGGAGAATCACTTGAATCCAGGAGGCGGAGGTTGCAATGAGCAAGATCGCAGCCTCTGTCTCAGGGGAAAGAAAGACAAGAAAACCGAAACAGACACTTTCCAAAACCCAACCCCACAGGCCCAGTACTGGAGTTCTCACACTTCTGCAGCTGGTGCCTGCCTGAACCACCTCTGTGGGGAGTAGCCTTCAGTGGGCCTGATCCAGCCAGGGCACCCCCTTATGCCACAGCACTCCCCCCATGCCATGGCACTCCCCATATGCCACAGCACTCCCCTATGCCGGGTCACTCCCCTATACCACGGCACTCCCCCTATGCCGGGTCACTCCCCTATGCCGGGGCACTCCCCCTATGCGAGGTCACTCCCCCTATGCCGGGTCACTCCCCCTATGCCACAGCACTCCCCCTATGCCACAGCAGTCCCCTATGCCGGGGCCCTCACCTTATGTGCACAGGACACCAGGGAGCCAGGGCCACCAGGACCTCTCAGACCAGCAGCAACTAACTGGCAGTTCCATCTGCAGACATGGGGTTCTGCAATAGTGCATGGGGAGCGTGTATGTGTGCTGTGTGATTGTGTGAGTGCATGTGGAGTGTGTGTGTGTGCCGTGTGTTTTGTGTGGGTGCATGTGGAGAGTGTGTGTGTGCTGTGTGGTTGTGTGAGTGCATGTGGAGTGTGTGTGTGTGCCATGTGTGTTTTGTGGGTGCATGTGGAGCGTGTGTGTGTGCTGTGTGGTTGTGTGAGTGCATGTGGAGTGTGTGTGTGTGCCGTGTGGTTGTGTGAGTGCATGTGGAGTGTGTGTGTGTGCTGTGTGGTTGTGTGAGTGCATGTGGAGTGTGTGTGCCGTGTGTGTTGTGTGGGTGCATGTGGAGTGTGTGTGTGTGCTGTGTGGTTGTGTGAGTGTATGTGGAGAGTGTGTGTGTGCTGTGTGGTTGTGTGAGTGCATGTGGAGCGTGTGTGTGTGCTGTGTGGTTGTGTGAGTGCATGTGGAGTGTGTGTGTGCTGTGTGGTTGTGTGAGTGCATGTGGAGTGTGTGTACCGTGTGTGTTGTGTGGGTGCATGTGGAGAGTGTGTGTGTGCCGTGTGGTTGTGTGAGTGCATGTGGAGTGTGTGTGTGTGCTGTGTGGTTGTGTAGGTGCATGTGGAGTGTGTGTGTGCGCTGTGTGGTTGTGTGAGTGCATGTGGAGCGTGTGTGTGTGCTGTGTGGTTGTGTGAGTGCATGTGGAGTGTGTGTGTGTGCTGTGTGGTTGTGTGAGTGCATGTGGAGTGTGTGTGTGCCATGTGTGTTGTGTGGGTGCATGTGGAGTGTGTGTGTGTGCTGTGTGGTTGTGTGAGTGCATGTGGAGCGTGTGTGTGTGCTGTGTGGTTGTGTGAGTGCATGTGGAGCGTGTGTGTGTGCTGTGTGGTTGTGTGAGTGCATGTGGAGCGTGTGTGTGTGCTGTGTGGTTGTGTGAGTGCATATGGAGTGTGTGTGTGTGCCATGTGTGTTGTGTGGGTGCATGTGGAGTGTGTGTGTGCCGTGTGTGGTCGTGTGAGTGCATGTGGAGTGTGTATGCTGTGTGTCATGTGAGTGCATGTGGAGTGTGTGTGTGCCGTGTGTGGTCGTGTGAGTGCATGTGGAATGTGTGTGTGCTGTGTGGTTGTGTGAGTGCATGTGGAACGTGTGTGTGTGCTGTGTGTGAGTGCATGTGGAGTATGTGTGTGTGCTGTGTGTGGTCATGTGGGTCCATGTGGACTGTGTGTGTGTGCTGTATGTGGTTGTGTGAGTGCATGTGAAGTGTGTGTATGCTGTGTGTCATGTGAGTGCATGTAGAGTGTGTGTGCCGTGTGTGGTCGTGTGAGTGCATGTGGAGTGTGTGTGTGCTGTGTGGTCGTGTGAGTGCATGTGGAGTGTGTATGCTGTGTGTCATGTGAGTGCATGTGGAGTGTGTGTGTGCCGTGTGTGGTCGTGTGAGTGCATGTGGAGTGTGTGTGTGCTGTGTGGTTGTGTGAGTGCATGTGGAGTGTGTGTATGCTGTGTGTCATGTGAGTGCATGTAGAGTGTGTGTGCCGTGTGTGGTCGTGTGAGTGCATGTGGAGTGTGTGTGTGCTGTGTGGTCGTGTGAGTACATGTGGAGTGTGTATGCTGTGTGTCATGTGAGTGCACGTGGAGTGTGTGTGTGCTGTGTGTGGTCGTGTGAGTGCATGTGGAGTGTGTGTGTGCTGTGTGAGTGCATGTGGACTGTGGGTGTGTGCCGTGTGTGGTTGTGTGAGTGCACGTGGAGTGTGTGTGTGCTGTGGGTACAGGATACATGAATGCATGCACGTTGTGTGCACGGCTGTGATGTGTGTTCACGCTGTGGGTTTAGTGTGTGCATGCTCTGAATGGTGTATGTGCATGTACGTGTGTGCATGTGGTGTGAGCACATGCATGTAGTGTCTGTGTGCATGCATGTGCTGTGTTTGCATTTGGCGTGTGCACATGCTGTGGATGGCATGGGCCTGGGGAGGAGGCATGCAGGCAGGCAGAGCAAGCACAGACCGGTGGAGGGTGCGCTCTGGCAGCCTTCTAATTGCTTTTTCCCCAGAACTGGCCTTGGCACCTCCTCCACTGGCCGCCCCACATCCTGGGACCTGGAGCCCTGGCAGCAGAGGAAAGGCGAAGGTCCCACTGGCACCCATCCAGAGGGTCAGGATGGGACGGGGGCTTCAGAGGCACCCAGATTCTGCTGAAGGTGCCAGGACCCTGAAGGCAGCACAGGCGAGGGGGCTGGGGACACGGTGGGTGAGGAGTTTCCACCAGCCTAGCTCATAATTCATAGATGTGAGTTAAAAGGCCCCCTCCCTCCACACCTTGGTGTTTACAAGAGCAAGCTCTTCCTGTGGGCCTGGAAGGGGCTGCTGGCCACACACAAAAGGAGATAAAAATCTCTGTCGGGAAGGGAGTGCCAATTCCTGGAAAACAGGCCAAGCTCAGAGGTCAGCTACGGACCCTGGCCTCTGTCCACCCACCTCAGCCTCCCCTTTCTTCATGGGTTGCAGTCCCAGAACCCCTCCTGCTCCAGGCAGTTCCAGGAAGATGGAGGTGAGGGCCTAGGAGAGGGTGGAGCAGGGTAGGCAAGCTGGGCAAAGACCCCCTGACACTAGGGACCCTGTGTGCAGTGGGTGAGAAGAGGCCAGGGGACCAGCTTTTCCCAACAAAGGCTCTGAGCTCAACCAAAGGAGAAAAAGCAGTGACACACCAAAGAGCGGTGCAGGGAAGAAGGAAGTGCCTTCAGACAGTGGGAAGTGAGCGGGGAAGAAGGAAGTGCCTTCAGACGGCGGGAAGTGAGCGGGGAAGGAGGAAGTGCCTTCAGACAGTGGGAAGTGAGTGTGCCAGGGTCCCGAGACAAGCTTGGAGTACCAGGACCCCCATAAATCCAGATTGGCACCTTGTGCCTACCTGGGTTCCCTGTTCTGTTCCTTGGTCTATGTGCCCGTTTTTATGCGAGTACCATGCTGTTTCGATTACTGTGGCCTTGCAGTGTATTTTGAAATCAGGTAGTGTGATGTTTCCAGCTTTTCGTTGGTTTGTTTGTTCTGTTTTGCTGAAGGCTGCTTTGGCCATTTGAGGTCTTTTGTGGTTCTATATGAATTTTAGGATTTTTTTTCTATTTTCTATTTCCGTGAAGAATGTCACTGGTATTTTACATAAGAATGTCATTGGTCATCTTCTATTTCTACTTCTTCTGTTTTCTATTTCTGTGAAGAATGTCATTGGTATTTTGATGGGTATTGAATCTGCAGATCACTTTATGTGGTATAGAGATTTTAGCAATATCATCTCTTCCACTCTGTGAACGTGGGTTAGCTTTCCATTTACCTGTGTTCTCTTCAGTTTCTTTCATGAGTGTTCCAGTTTTCAGTGTGCAGATCTTTCATCTTTTTGGTTAAATGTATTCCTAAGTATTTTAATTTTTGTAGCTATTGTCAATGGAATTTTTAAATTTCTTTTTTGGGTAGTTATCTGTTAGTGTATAGAAATGCTACTGATTTTTGGATGTTGATTTCATTTCATTTCATTTTGTTTTTTAGAGACAGGGTCTCACTCTGTCACCCAGGTTGGAGTCATGGCAGCCTTAGACTCCTGGACGAGAGTGGTCCTCCTGCCTCAGCCTCCCAAGCAGCTGGGACTACGGGCACATGCCACCACGCCCAGCTATGCATGTTGATTTTGTAGTCTACGACTTTACTGAGTGTGTTTATTAGTTCTAACAGCTTTTTACTTGAGTCTTTCAGGTTTTTTACATATAAGATCACGTTGTCTGGAAACAATGATAATTCACCTTCTTCCTTCCTTTCTCTTGCCTAATTCCTCCGGCGAGGACGTCCGGTACTGTGTTAAACAGAAACACTGAAAGTGGCTGTCCTCGTCTTGTACCAGATCTTAGAGAAAAATCTCAACTTTTCCCCATTTGACATGATATATATATATATATTACAGAAAACCGCCCCTCCCCTTGATATAAACTTAACTATAGATTTGTCATATGTGGCCTTGGTGAGGTCGAGGTACATTCCTTCTACCCTTAATTTGTTGAGAGTTTTATGATAAAGGGATGTTGAATTTTGTCAAGTGCCTTTTCTACGTCTATTGAGATAATGATGTGGTTTTTGTCCCTGATCCTGCTGAGGAGATGCATCACGCTGATGGATTTGTGAATGTTGAGCCTTCCTCGCTTCCCTGGCATGATTACCACTTGATCCTGGCGAATGAGCTTTTTAATGTGCTGTTGATTTGGCTTGCTAATGTCTGGCTGAGAATTTTCGCCTCTGTCTCCATCAAGAACATGGGCCTGTGGTGTTGTGGTCTAGTCTGGTATTGGACATGCCGGCCTCGTAGGATGAGTTTGGAAGGGCTGTCTCCTTTTCCATTTTTGGGAAAAGTTTGAAAACACTTGATACTGTTTCTTCTTTAAATCTTTGGTAGAATTCAGCAGTGAAGCCACCGGGCCTTGGGCTTTTATTTTTGATGGGAGACTTTAGTAGTGACTCAATCTCGTTACTCGTAATTAATCTGTTCAGATTTTCTGTTTCTTCATAACTTAATCTTGGTTGGCTGCGTTTGTCCAGGAATGCATCCGTTTCTTCTCGGTTATCGGACTCAGTGTGTAATCGTCCGTGTAGTCTCTCTGATTCTTTTCGTTTCTGTTTTGTCAAGTGTAATGCCTCCTTTTTCATCTCTGATTTTTGTTTATAGTTAGTCTACCTAAAGATTTCTCAATTTGTTTATATTTTTTAAAAACCAACTCTTGATTTCACTGGTTTTTTGGTTTTTTAGACAGGGTCTCCCTCTGTCGCCCAGACTGGAGTGCAGTGGCATGATCACAGCTCACTGCAACCTTCACCTCCTGGGCTCAAGCAATCCTGCCTCAGCCTCCTGAATAGCTGGGACTACAGGTGCATGCCACCATGCCCGGATAATTTTTGTATTTTTTGTAGAGGCAGAGTTTCACCATGTTGCCCAGGCTGATCTCAAACTCCTGGGCTCAAGGGATCTGCCTGTGTGAGCCACCCAAAATGCTGGGGCTATAGGCGTGAGCCACTGTGCCTGGCCGCATGGGTCTTCTCCGTGGTTTCTATGGTCTCTATTTTATTTATTTCTGCTTCTGATCTTTATTGTTTCCTTTTTTTTGTCAATTTTGAGCTTTGTTTTGGTTTTTTAGTTCCTTAAGGTGCAAAACTGGTGATTTATTTGAGATCTTTCTTCTTTTTTGATGTAAGCAATTGCTATAAACTTCCCTCTTAGAACTGCTTTGCTGTATCCCACAGATTTCGGTATGTTGTGTTCCCACTTTTATTTGTCTCAAGAAATGTTTAAATTTCTCCTTTAATTTCGTCACTGATTCCTTGGTTAAGAGCATGTTGTTTAATTTTCACGTATTTGTGAATTTTCCAAAGTTTCTCCTGTTACTATTTCCAGTTTTATACCCTTGTGGTTAGAAAAGGTACTTGTATGATTTCAGTCTTCTTAAATTTGTGAAGACTTGTGTTGTGGCCTAACACGTTTTCTGTCTGGGAGAATGCTTCATGTGTGATTGAGAAGAATGTGCTGGACGTGTTCCTCTATGCCCATTTGGTCTACACTGTAGTTAGTCCAATGTTTCCGTGTTGATTTTCCTTTGGGATGATCTACCCATTGCTGAAGGGCTGGTGCAGTTCCCTCCCACTATCGTATTGCCATCTGTCTGTCCCCTCAGATCTGCTAATGTTTGCTTTATATATTTAGGTGCTCTCATGTTGGGTGCATATATATTCACACTTGTCATATGCTCTTGATGAAATGATCCCTTTATCATTATATCAGGACCATCTTTGTCTGTTTCTACAATTTTTGACTTAAAGTCTATTTTTTGATAGTTTTTTTTCTCAGATTCTGCAGGGATGAAAAAGCATTTCATCTGACAGAAGTACAGGTCTCGCTACTCTCCTGGGTTTCCATTTGCATAGATTATCTTTTTCTTTTTTCGTTTCCTTTTTATTTATTTATTTATTTATTTTTTTGAAACGGGGCCTCATTCTGTCACCCAGGCTGGAGTGCAGTAGTGCAATCTTGGCTCATTGCAACCTCCACCTCCCAGGTCCAAGTGATTCTCCTGCCTCAGCCTCCCAAGTAGCTGGGACTACAGGCACGTGCCACCACACCCGGCTAATTTTTTGTATTTTTAGTAGAGATGGGGTTTCACCATGTTAGCCAGGATGGTCTCGATCTCCTGATCTTGCGATCCGCCCGCCTCGGCCTCCCAAAGTGCTGGGATTACAGGCGTGAGCCACCACACCCGGCCAGCTGAAGAAGTTTCTAAGCAAAGCATTAAGGTGCAGCTTGGTGCTCTTGAAAGCTTGTAGTGAAATTCATGAAGAGAAAAACAGTTAAAGATGATGTTTTTAGTCACAAGGGAATCAAAACTTCAAAGTTTGGCAACTTCTCAGCTGGCCCGTGCTAATGAGAAAGTGTGTTCAGGAGAGAATCAGAGTGTAGCCAAGCCACCGCTGGATGAGATCAGCACAGCTCAGCCCCCTCTGTGGAAGCCAGGTGCTGTCCGTGGACACGGCGAAAGAATGAGCCCAAGGCTGATGGTTTGGAGCTCGTGGGACTGCCCCATCCATCACAGACCTGGAATGCAAGGGGCCTGGAAACAGTGATTTCAAAGGCAGGCTGTGCCCGGCCTGGTGGGGTGCCCTCCCTGGGCTTCCTCACAGCCCTCCTCGCCGCCCAGGTGGGCTACAGCAGGTGCTGGTGGTCTGTGCACCCAGCAGAGGTGCGGGGCGTGTCTACCTCCACCTACATGTCAAGCGGTGCCTCAGAAGGCTGGGAGGCCAGAGGACCACCATGGGGCAGAGCCTCCACAGAAAGGCCCACTAGGGCAATGCCGAACAGAGCTTGGAGTCAGGGCCGCCTCCAAGACCCCAGAGTAAGGGGGCAACTGGCTCAGGATTTCACACCTCCAGACTCAGACACAGAACCGTGCAGAGCTAGGGCCACCACAGAACAGCCACAGGGGCTGGCCTAGGCACAGGGCCACAGGCGGGGCTGTGCCCACCGTCTCTGAAAGGTGGATCCCTCGACTGCGCCGGTGGGATGGGAGAAAAGTGAATTAGATCAAAGAAAGACTCCCTGTGAGTGATCTAGTGCTGTGTACCTGTCGCCTTCATCCTCGCTCCGGACCTGCCTCGCTCTCTTCTTTCCTGTCTCTCCCTTTCGGAATAGTCGGAATAGGCGCGTCTATCCTCTGCCCGCCCCACCCCTGCGTTCTGGAAGCGCGCCTCTCCTTTGCCTCTGCAGGCTCACAGCAGGAGGAGAACCGCCTCTGGGGGAGTCGGACCTTGAGTCTCACCCAGCTCTGATCTACATGATGTTTCAATGAGGCCCTCAGACTTCGACTATCGAGTTGATGCTGGAATGAGTGACAACTTTTGGTCTGTTAGGATGGAGTGAATGTATTTTGCATGTGAGGAACACATGAATTTTGCGGGGCAGAATGCTGTGGCTGGAATGTCTGTGACCTCCCAAAACTCCTGTGCTGAAATCCTAGCCCTCATGAATGGCACTTGTGCTCTGATGAAAGAGGCCCAAGGGAGTTCATTCACCTTCTCCCAGGTGAGGTCACAGTCAGAGTGCGACGTCTGTGAAGCAGAAGGCAGGTGCTAGCCAGACAGAGTCCGCCGGTGCCTTGATCTTGGACTTCCAGCCTCCGGAGCAGTGAGACATTAGTGTCTGCTGTTGATAAGACACCCACGCTGTGGTATTGTGTCGTAGTAACCCCAACAGACTAATACACCTTCCTTCCCCTTCCCCTTCCCCTTCCCCTTCCCCTTCCCCTTCCCCTTCCCCTTCTCTTCCCTCCTCTACTAGCATGGATGAGACGGCCAAGGGGTTGAGGACATGAGGAAGTCATGGAGATGCTGGAGCCTGGGAGCTGCACAAAGGTGTGGACCAGCGGCTCTGGCTTTCTAGGACATGGCAGGTGGCAGGAGTAGAGGGGAGCCCCTCAGGATGCAGACCAGGAGGCCCCATTGCTAAGGGGTGTCAGGGAAGGAGCGCAAAGGTTGTGGACGGAGGCCGTCAGCGCGACAGGGAGATCAGTCATGTGAAGCAAACAAGTAAATACACTTGGGATAAAGGGGGTGGAGTTCTCCCTGCTGGGGAAGACGTTCACAGACACAGAAGTCTGAGAGGCTGGAAGGAGTCCTGGGGTGCTGAGTTGGAACAGAGGGTATTGGTAAGCACTCTCGGCTGTTGACTGGATGCACAGATAGATACAGAGATACAGATGTGTGTCACGTACGGTGAGACACACACGTCCTTCCCAGGCTGTCCACGGGGAGGACCCAGCGGCATCAACACCCTGACAGCAACGAGCACACCTGGGCCCAGACCTTGGTTTCCAAACACCGTCCTTCACTGAAAGGAGTGATTCCAGGGCTGGGAATCACGCATCAGAGCACAAGTGCCAGGTAAACAACAGAATGAGCCTGGGACATCTTTTTGTGCCGTAAAGTGCAGACTTGGTGAATGAAGGATATGGGCACGTCAGAGGGACACAGAGGCCGGCCCAAGGGGCTCCCACGCCTACCTCAGAAACCATTTTACCGTCAAAAATAAATAATTGGCCAAGCCTGGTGGCTCACGCCTGTAATCCCAGCACTTTGGGAAGCCGAGGCAGGCGGCTCCGTTAAGGTCAGGAGTACAAGACCAGCCTGGCCAACATGGTAAAACCCCATCTCTACTAAAATACAAAAATTCACTGGGTGTCATAATGCATGTCTGTGATCCCAGCTACTCGGGAGGCTGAGGCAGGAGAATCGCTTGAACCTGGGAGGCAGAGGTTGCACTGAGCTGAGATTGTGCCACTGCACTCCAGCCTGGGTGACACAGTAAGACTCACTCTCTAAACCAATACATAAATAAATAAATGTAATTCATGGATTACAGCCCTCTGAACAAAATAGGAGCCCACAAGTTGACAGTGGACGTGAATGAACAAGGAAGGTGAGAAAACTCACATTTTTTAATAGTCACGTGCCAGCTAATAAATGCAGAAGGAATTACGGAAATGGAGGTTCGTCCATGGGCAGCTCTCCTGGAGGCGGCCAATCTGGGGTGGTGAGCTGTGAGGCTGCTGGGTGGACAGTTAAAGAACAGGACATTGGTGCAATCCTGGAAGACTCCCACGAAAGACCGATCAATCACAGAGGGAAAAAGAATCTCGGGTGGAGAATCCTGGCCGACCTCCAGGACCAGGGGCCGGGGCTGGCATCGGAGAAAGAATGATGGTAGGGAGTGCGTGTCCTCAGCACGTGGGGCAAAGGCAGTGACCACGTCCTGGAGAGGCAGAGGGGACGTGGGAGCTCTTAGTACTGCTCTGGAAGCTTTTCAGTAAGTGTTGCTTAACATTACTCAGACTAGATAGGTAAGTGATATAGATAGATGGATGGATGGATGGATGGATGGATAGATGGATGGATGGATACATGGATGGATGGATGGATAGATAGATGGATGGATGGATACATGGATGGATGGATGGATGGATAGATAGATAGCTAGATAGATAGATAGAGTGATACATAATAGAGGGATAGACAGAATAACATAACAAGCACTTGTAAAATAACCACCCACGTGTGTCCTATTTTAACATTTTGACACAGTTGCTTCTAATTCGTTTAAAAACATGATCTGCTGGGTGTGGTAGCTCGGGCTGTAATCCCACACTTTGGGAGGCCGAGGTGGGCGGATCACCTGAGGTCAGGAGTTCAAGCCAGCCTGGCCAACATGGCGAAACCCCATCTCTACTAAAAATACAAACATTAGCTGGGCATGGTGATGGGTGCCTGTAGTCCCAGCTACTCGGGAGGCTGAGGCAGGAGAATCACTTGAACCCTGGAGGCGGAGGTTGCAGTGAGCCAGGATCGCGCCACTGCGCTCCATCCTGGGCGACAGAGAGACCCGGAGGTAACCCCATCCTTTGCGTGGGGCTGTCCTTGCCCTCGGTGTGTCTGTATCTGTGCTAAACACGTGCTTCACACACAGTGTCTGTCACATCAGTTTGAAATTTTACATCATGGCATTCCCCCCACATGCGCCTTCGCTGTCCCTTTCTCTCTCGCCACCGTTTTGGGCACATGCTGGCGGGGATGGTGGTGCAGCTGGCACGTGGCCCTCACTGTGTGTTAACCTGCCTCCCGTATTTGCGCCCTTAGAATCCACGCCTCATGGATCTGGGCTGGGCCTGTGTTGTAGTTCTGGGTCTGAGCCTCACAAGGGCTGGGCAGCTTGGTCTTATGCCTCTTGGAAGCCCGAGGCAGCCGTGTATGAAGCCCAGCTGCCCCTCTAAGGACACCAGGTGGAGAAGCCACTTGCACAGGGAGAGACCCTGAGGCCATATGGAGGAAAATCGGGGAACCCAGCTGACAGGAGGATCGAGGCCCCAGAAATTCGACTCCAGTGGAGCTGCTCCTGCCGGCCCCCCACCCGCTGTCCAGGCCGCAGAGCTGCGAGGGAGGACTGGTGCCACACAGACGTCCCAGCCCTGCAGCCTCACGGGCAATGGGAGGAGCCTCCATGCGTGCCCCCCACAGCTGCGAACGGGAGTTCTCTTCACCCCGCCACCTCCCCAGCGCTAGGTGGGGTTGGGCTCCTCAATGTCACACATCTGATGAACGTGCCGATGTGCCTTGCGTTGCACTTTCCTCGTGTTAACGAGGCTGGACGCCATTTCAAGCTTATTGGCCATGAGACATCTTTTGTGAAGTGTTTGTTCAATTCTACACACGTTGCCTCCTAGGCTGCCCGCCAGTTTTTCACTGGTTTGTAGAAATATGCGTGTGTGCACACACACACACACGTACAGAGGCAGGAGGAGAGAGAGAGAGACGTGTCTCAATTTAGCATGTCTGCTACATACCGCCAGGCTTTACATGCGGAGATTTGTTGAGGATTTCTGTGTTTGTGTTCGTGAGCGAGACTGGTCTGTAATTTTATTTTTCTTTGTTGAGTTTGGGTATCGTGTTTTCCTGGAACTGAATCACGGCGGGTGGAGTTGCTGTTCCCATGACGCCTCGGCTGCGGAAGAGATTGTGTGAGACGGAGTCATTTACTCCTTCAATATTCAGTGGAATTGGGGGCGAAGCTGCTTGTGACTGGAGGTCCCACTGTGGGAAACGTGTTAATGACAGATCCAATTTCTTTAACAAACGTATGGTCGCTCGTCTTTCTTCTTATTTTAGTTTTGATAGGCTGTAATTTTCTAGGGATTTTTCCATCTCATCTAAAGTTCCTTTAGCGTGCTCCTTGCGCCCTGTCTTTCATGTCCACAGGTCTCCAGCGCAGCCCCCTTTCCTCCTCCCTCGCGGCGTGCCCCCTTCATTGTGTTTTTGCTCAGCATCATCAGATTTGCAAGTTTGGGGCATTTTCAAAGAATGGCTAGCTGGCTTTTCTGGCCCTCGGTGGCAGGTGCGTTCTGAAGGTTTCTCGTCCCTGTGTCTCTAGTCCCTCTCTGAGAACACTGCAAACACCTCTTCTCATAGCTCAGGTCTCCTGGGGAAGAACACTCTCCATTTCTCTTGTTTGAGTCTGTGTTTATTTCACCTGTGTTCTTGGAGGGTATTTCCACGAGGAATAGAATTTAGGTTGGCAGTTAATTATTTCACTTCGCAACTAAATTCTTTCAACATTTTGAAGATCCCATTCCCTCGTGACTTGGCTTTTGTATTTCGATGTGGAAGTCAGGTGTTAGTATGATCCGTGTCCTTTTGAAGGCAATGTGGCTTTTTCTTCTCCCATTGTTAAGTGTCCTATTTCTCTTTGGTTTTCAGCAATTGTACTATGCTGTGCCTGGGTGCGGGTTTCTTGTATTCACCCAGCTTGGGTTTGGAACACTTCTTGAGCCAGCACTTTTTATCTGTTTTATTATCTTTATCTCAACATCTTGAGACGTGCCATAAAATCTATCATAGCCTGGTAGCAGGATCCAAGAATTCAATCACAGAAAATAGGGAGGGTCCCATTACTGTGAGGCTAGTGAGAAACAGCGTTTTCAGCTACTGATCCAGCCACACGTGGCCAGGGCCTGGGCACGGCACTGCTTGTGTGTTGGCCACTGGCCCACAGCGGTCAAGTGAGGCTGGAAGGCTGGATGGAGCCAGGAAGCAGGTGCAGCCTGAGGTCATCGGATGGCAGAGTCTGGGGCTAGGTGAGTGGGGAGTGAGAGGACGCTTAGGGTCTGCGCAGGGTGGGCAACTGGTGCCAGCTGCCGCCGACAGCTAACTGTTTCTTTCGCTCTCCTGCATTCCTGTTCAGGACGCTGCAGCCCTGAGCTTTGATGGGTGAAGAAAGCCCTCAGCGGCTGTGATGCACAGAAAATAAAAATTTAGCTTTTAACGCAAGAACTCAAGTGATTGTTTGCTTTTTCTTTCAAATATTCCTGTTATTATACCTTGGAATTTTATCTATTTTATCTTGTTCCCAATTTATTTCTTTTTTCTTTTTTTTTTTTTGAGATGGAGTCTCGCTCTGTTGCCCAGGCTGGAATGCAGTGGCACCGTCTCGGCTCACCACAACCTCCACCTCCCTGCCTCAAGCAATTCCCCTGCCTCAGCCTCCCAAGTATCTGGGATTACAGGCACACACCACCATGTCCCACTAATTTCTTTGTATTTTTACTAGAGATGGGATTTCACCATGTTGGTCAGGCTGGTCTTGAACTCCTGACCTCAGGCAATCTGCTCACCTCAGCCTCCCAAAGTGCTGGGATTACAGGTGTGAGCCACTGCACCCAGCCTCCCCCAGTTTATTCTTCTACATCTCCAATTATTTTAAACTATGCATCACGCAGTGCCTCTCCAAAGTGCTATTACTCCGAGGTCTCATGGAGCGAATTCTGCCCTTTGCTGCCTACGAGGGGTCGCCCTCAGTGGCTGTGTTACCTGATGAGTTTTGAAACGGTGAATCTTGAAACTGTCTTCTGGGAGCCCTTATTTCAGGGGAGGGGATTCCTTTCCCTTCATATCCAGGTCTCATCCTCTTTCCCTGGGGGCCCCAGGGATGTCACTAAGGCCAGACCACACTTTGCTGTAATGTGTTGGCTTGGCACCTCTGCAGTTACACAGGCAGTGTCCATTCCAGCCCCAAAGCCAGCTGAAGGTCAGGCCTGTGTGTGCATCTCAGGTCGGGTGTTTTTCTTCCTACCCAGAACTGATACAGGCAAAATCCCTTTTCATTCCCTGTCCTGCGGGGCAGAGGCTTCTGTTTCCCCGCTGCACAGAGAGCATGGCCCGCCCAGGGTCCTGCTTCCCGCAGGGTCTCAGTTTTATGCACCCCCCCACCCCGCCCTGCCGCCCCGTGGCCAGAGCTTGTCCCCGAGAGCTGCAGCTAAGCACAGCAGACCCCCGCAGCGCGGCAGGCCCTCAGTTCTGGATCCCAGCGCCCTCTTTGTTGGTGGCACCAATTCACCCCCCAGAGATTCTCTCTTGCTTGTTGTCAATTCAGCATACTTTTCCAAGAATTCAACCTGTCTCAGTATCTTGTAGCTCAAACTTTTCCCAAAAATAAAAGCCTCTTAAAATTCTCTCTTATCTTTTATTTCAAAGGATATTAAATAAGAGTACTCAAGGCTGGGCGTGGTGGCTCACACCTGTAATCCTGGCACTTTGGGAGGCCAAGGCGGGTGGATCACTTGAGGTTAGGAGTTTGAGACCAACCTGGCCAACATGGTGAAATTGTGTCTCTACTAAAAAAAAAAAATACACACACACACATATATATATATAATTAGCTGGACATGGTGGCACGTGCCTGTAATCCCAGCTATTTGGGAGGCTGAGGCAGGAGAATTGCTTGAACCCAGGAGATGGAGGTTGCAGTGAGGCAAGATTGCACCATTGCACGCCAGCCTGGACAACAAGAGCGAAACTCCGTCTCAATCAATCAATCAATCAAAGCAGTACTCAAGATAAAATCCGGAACTTCCTTAGTTTCTCTGCCCTCTGCTGGTAAGGCCGCACCCTCTGAATTGTTTCAAAAGCCCAAGTTCATCCTGCAAGGCCTCTCCCATCTCAGAAGGGACACAGGGACAGCGTGGTGCTCTCTAGCACTGGCGGCTCCTCCATTCTTTATCCCCAGGGACTGGAGATGAGGACAGGCCGACTGACTTCCTCCTTTCCCGCTTGGGATGCTGAGAGGCGAACTGTCTGCATTCCCTAGGAGAGATTTGACAGGTATGTTAGCGTGCAAGGCATGAAGGTGGCAGAGACGCCACATGAATCCCCACGACTGCAGCTCACGGCTGCTCCCTGCTGGCTGCGTGTGGCCACCGAGGAGGTGTGCCGGCCGGACCCTCTTCCATGGGGTGCATGGAGGAACCTCCTTGGTTCGCTTGAGCCTGGGGCTTCCTCTGGCTGCTCCTGACAAGAACAGGGCAGGAGAAGGTACTCGAGCTGGCCATTTTTCTGCCCATGCAAGAGCCCTCTGGTGGGCAGCTTTGGCTTGAAAGCAACTTGCTGGCTGGCTGAGGCTTTTTCAGGACTGTGCTGACGTTGGAAACTATGCAACATTCGTCTCGTGTCCTTCTCTCCAAGAGGACCCAAGCAGGCTGTGAGCCAAGAAAACAGACGCAAATGTGATTTTGAGACCAACCAGCCGCAGCCTGCCTGGCGAGGGACGGCCACCTGGAGTGCAGCGTGGGGCCTGGACAGTCCCTGGCTCGAGGCAAGGGCTGGTCACGGAGAGTTCCCTGACGATGGCCTGAACGAGCGTCCCAGGGAGGACTACACCTTAGCCCATGTGATGGCTCAGCGGCCTGGAGCGTCTTGGGGGCGAATGCCTACAGGGACAGCCGCGTGCTAGCCATCACCAAGTCACACTAACCCCACAGGGGATGATGAGAACGCCAGGAGGTGCGTGAACATTCAGGTCAAGGGTGAAGCACGGGGCCCTGCGGAGGACTGGCAAATCTGCAGGGAAGCTGTAATGCTCAGCCATGGCAGGGCTGTGCTCCGAGGTCTGGTCCCTGAGGGGAGACCCGGAGACACAGGGGCGGACGTCAGGCGGTGCCTGCGGACACCTGGGGCCCACATCTGCAGGTGCATCTGTGCAGAGGTGGCAGGCACCCCACTCTGGGACACACTCTGACCTTCTGGCCTTGGGGGGTGATGCATCGTGGGTTTTATTATTTCTGATGTGCTGTCTTGACCCAGTTTTGAGGTCCTAGAGGCCGCTCATTTCCCTCCTTGAGCAGCCAGCTAAGTCCACACCCAACCACTTCCTGATCGGCCCCTCATGCTGCCGGGCGGCAGTCGCAGCCGGCTGCTCCCCCGTCCCTGTGTGTTTCATGTGGCACTGCCCTGCGGCAGCCTTCCTCATTCGGAGCTGTAGGTGACAAAGCACTCTGCCTTTCATCTCTAGAGCGTCAGTGTGCCGTGCCGTGCCTTACATCAAAAGAACTTTCAGATCCTACGTAACAGATGCCCAGGCCGGCCTCTGGCCCCAGCCCCAGGAGGGCTAGGCAGGGTGTCCTTCTGCCATTACGCACGGTTGATCTGGGGCGAGGGGCCGGTGGCCAGTGCTGGCTCGTCATCTTGCCGTGGATTAAACATTTTCTTAGGCACTATTTTATTGCTTTTGACTCGTTACATGTAGAACTCATTGTTATTATTTCAGTTTCTATGATAACTGGTTGTTGCCAGCACATAAAAGTAGTTTCATATGTTCAATCACTTCCCCAAAGCATCTTACTGGTTCTGTAGGTTATTAGGTGAACAAAGCCTTTGGATCTTCTCCATGGGCATCCCTCGCTCCTGCAGGGAGGGGAGAACGTCAGCCCTTCTGGCCTAACGTGCACAGCCCTGACTGCACCTGCCTGCCCTCGCCCGCCCTGGGACTCCCCACATGCAGGCTGCATGTGAGACAGGCATCCCTGGCTTTTTCCTGACTTGAATGCTGATTGTTAATAATTCGTCAATTAATATGCTATTTGTTCTTTTTTTAAAGTAGGTGTGATTTTTTAGGTGCATTATTTTAATTCCATATTTTATTTTACTTTCTTTTTTTGAAACAGAGTCTCACTCTGTAGCCCAGGCTGGAGTGCAGTGACGTGATCTCGGCTCACTGGAACCTCCACCTCCCGGGTTCAAGTGATTTTCCCGCCTCAGCCTCCCAAGTAGCTGGGACTACAGACGTGCGCCACCACATCCAGCTAATTTTTGTATTTTTAGTAGAGACGGGGTTTCACCGTGTTGGCCAGACTGGTCTCAAACTCCTGACCTCAAGTGATCCACCTGCTTCGGCCTCTCAAAGTGCTGGGATTACAGGTGTGAACCACCACACCCGGCCCCCTTTTAAGTAGAAGATTTTATGAGAAATGGCTGCTAAATTTTGTCAAGTACTTTTTTCACTAATTACAACATGATTACATTATTTTTATACTTCAGTGTATTGATGAAATATATTATATTATAATTCCAAATATTAAGTCATGATGGCATGTTGATCTTTAATAAATGACTGCGCATGAATTTATGGTATTTTATTTGGATTTTTGCATCCATTTTACTAAATAAATTGGAGCGTTTTTCCTATACTATATCAAAATTTGATACGAAGTTACATTAGCTATAAATATGAATTGGAAATTTTTTCTCCTTTTTCTATTTCCTGGAATATTTTTTAAAATACTTGAAGAAGCTGTTCCTTACCAGTTAAGAAGAAGTCAGCTTGAAAACCATTTGGTCTTGGCACATTTTGCACTAACAAATGTTAAACAGACTTGCCAATTTCTTCCTTTTTTATTGATTTGCCCAAGTTTTCCACTTATTCTGGTAATGTATTTCCTCTCAATTTTCAAATTTCTTGCCATAAAAGAGTACATAATATTATATAACTCACTTAATCTTTTTATTTTCTTATAGTCACGTCTTTGCTAAAATATGTTCCAACTGCTCCTCCTTTCTAGAGGCTGAATCAGCCCTAGAGGCTCGCAGCTCACGTCCCCCAAATGGAATGTGGCAGAGTGACACCGTGTGACTTCAGACACGAGGTTGCAAAGAACACTGCAGCTTCCTCAGTGCTCTCCGGGATCCCCGTGTGGAGGGAGAGGCCACACACGAGGACACTCAGCGAAGACCTGCAGAGGGTTCCACATACGTGCCAAGAACCCAAGGCCTCCTGCCAAAGGTACAGTGCGCCATCGTGGAGACGGGTCCTCCAGCGCCCACTGAGCCTTCAGACCGCTTCACCCCAGACAACATCACTCAGCCAGACCACTGTGCTGAAGGCTAAAATGACTCCATCTGGGATGCTAAGCCGCCACGTGGGCTTCCGATGAACCCGAGTTCCGGGCCCTTAGGTCAAAACAACCTTCATGTTATTATAAACACAGAATCCCGCCCTCAAGCTAATTACAGGCTGCAGAGCAGGTGACATTCTTGGCTTTTCCTGAGGGGTGGACCAGACGTCCTATGCACCCCTTCTGAAGCTCCTGCTTCCTTTCCCTCTGCTACCTAAGCCCTGGGTCCGAGGGTAGCAACGCGTGGATCTCACGGCCGCCTGCACCGTGGCTTCTGCTCCCAACACACAATCGAATGTTTTTTTTCTGAGAAACAGGGTTTTCCGGCTGGTTGCTTTGGCCTCTCAGCTCCCTCAGCCTTTGTGGGTAAGTGGCTTAGACCTGCTGGCCACGGAGCACCACCCAGCAGGCGTTTCTGAACAACCCACAGAAACTGTGATCATAAGGCACAGGGCTCCCGAGGGAGGTCAGAAACACCCTGCAGCCCCCACCTGGTGTCTTCGGAGGCTCCACCAGAGGAGGCCAGAGCCACGCGGAGAAGTCGGCACCCTGTGAGCACCACGCGGGAGACACACTGTGCAGGCGACAGCCCCGCAGAGCTCCAGCCTCCGGGGTCCCCATCTTGGACTTGCAGCCCAGTGACTTCTGAACACTCATACGACACACTCAGAAGAGAATTACCCCAAAGAGCTCTTCCCGAATTCTTGACCCTAAAACATGCCCAAAATGAGGCGGCTGTGTTTGGCTGTAAGTCGGGTAACATGCTGTGTCCACAGAGGCGGGAGCGCCTCCTTCCAAACCACAAACCTAGTGTGCGCCACAGAACCCACGCCGCCGCCAGACACTGCTGCAAGCAGTTTGGGAAACGTGCTTGGCTTTCTAGTCTCTGCGGGAGGGCAAGGTGCGCCCACAGAGGACAGAACGGATGTGGTGGGGCCAGCGTGGGGACATCCCAGTCTCTGAGTCTCCGCTGAGCCAGCATGTGCATGTGGGCTAGCCCAGACAGGGCTCCTTGCTGTCTCTGGGAGAGTTGGCCTTTCCACGTCGCTAAGGACTGAACATATGACCTGTGCACAGGAGGGCTCTGGAATGGCACCTGCGTGTCTAATTCAAAAACCGTTTCACTTTACACACCCTGTACACAGTGCACCAAGAGCCTGGCTCCCAGGCTCACAGCACATCCGTGCATGTGGGGAGCGTGTATACACATGCATGCATGCAATGTGCTGTGGTGTGTGGCGTGTATGTGCACAAATGTGTGTGTCTATTTGTGTGTCTATGATATGTGTGCATATGTGTGGTGTGTGAATGTGTGTGACAGATGTGCATGTGTGTGTGGTATGAATGTGTGCATGTGTGGTAGGTGTTCATGTGTGTGTAGTGTGTGGGTGTGTGGTAGGTGTGCATGTGCGTGGGGGTGTTCATGTGTGTGTAGTGTGTGGGTGTGTGGTAGGCGTGCATGTGTGGGGGGTGTTCATGTGCGTGTAGTGTGGGGGTGTGTGGTAGGTGTGCATGTGTGGGGGTGTTCATGTGTGTGTAGTGTGTGGGTGTGTGGTAGGTGTGCATGTGTGTAGGGGTGTTCATGTGTGTGTAGTGTGTGGGTGTGTGGTAGGTATGCATGTGCGTGGGGGTGTTCGTGTGGGTGTGTGGTAGGTGTGCATGTGTGTGGGGGTGTTCATGTGTGTGTAGTGTGGGGGTGTGTGGTAGGTGTGCATGTGTGGGGGTGTTCATGTGTGTGTAGTGTGGGGGTGTGTGATAGGTGTGCATATGTGGGGGTGTTCATGTGTGTGGTGTGTGGGTGTGTGGTAGGTGTGCATGTGTGTGGGGGTGTTCATGTGTGTGTAGTGTGTGGGTGTGTGGTAGGTGTGCATGTGTGTGGGGGTGTTCATGTGTGTGTAGTGTGGGGGTGTGTGGTAGGTGTGCATGTGTGTGGTAGGTGTGCATGTGTGTGGGGGTGTTCATGTGTGTGTAGTGTGGGGGTGTGTGGTAGGTGTGCATGTGTGTGGTAGGTGTGCATGTGTGTGGGGTGTTCATGTGTGTGTAGTGTGGGGGTGTGTGGTAGGTGTGCATGAGTGTGGGGGTGTTCGTGTGTGTAGTGTGGGGGTGTGTGGTAGGTGTGCATGTGTGTGGGGGTGTTCATGTGTGTGTAGTGTGGGGGTGTGTGGTAGATGTGCATGTGTGTGGTAGGTGTGCATGTGTGGGGGTGTTCATGTGTGTGTAGTGTGTGGTAGGTGGGCATATGTGTGGTAGGTGCTCATGTGTGTCAGTGTGGGTGTGTGGTAGGTGTGTGTATGTGTGGTCTATGGGTGTGTGGTAGGTGTGTGTGGTAAGTGTGCACGTGTGGGTGTGTGATAAGTGAGCGTGTGTGATGTGTGTGTGGTAGGTGTGCATTTGCAGTGTGTGTCTGTGTGTTTGGTAGGGGTGTGTGTGTGGTGTGTGTGTTTGGGTTTGGTAGGTCTGCATGCATGCATGTGTGTGTGGAAGGTGTGCACTTGTGGTGTATGTCTATGTGTTTGGTAGGGGGGTGTGTATGTCTATGTTTTTGGTGTGTCTGTGTGTTTGGTGTGTGTGTAGAAGGAGGGGTTCACAGTGCACTGGGCCTGGCCTGGTGAAACCCTGGTGAGACCCCGGTCTCCCTGAGTTCTGGCATCATGAAGCCCTTATTAGGGAGAGCACCTATCCTCTGTGTGGCTCCTCCAGAGGGACCACACCCCACAAGCAGTGGGCTTCTTCAGAGCTCAGGCCTGGCCCCTGCCAACCTGACCTCCGGACCTGTGGCCCACAGCACCCCTTTCCTAGGCCCCCCACTGTGGCCACACTGGCTCCGAGGGAAGTGCCCCGCAGGGCCAATGAGGCTTGTCTGGGAAAGGGACTGGGACACGCTGCCTGCGGCCGCTGGACAGTTTCATCTCTTTGTGCCTCAGTTTCCCCATCTGAGCAGGCTTCTGGCAGCTGTGCAGTGTGTGTGGAGAGTTTCTGCTGCACTGGGCCTGGGAGACCGGGCAGTGACCCGGGCAGCAGAAGGCAGGAGGCACCCAGGCTGCCCCCGACCCCGAGGATGAAGCCAGAGTCCCCACCGCTCCGTTCCAGGACACTCATGAAGGCATGGTGAGGAAGACTTTTCTTCAGGACCACTCCATCAGCGTGGGCCCCACTGACACGCGTCTTGCAGTGGGGCAGAGCGTAGGCTCAACTCCGAATATGGCCCCAGCTCGTGTGGATTCTCAGCCAAGGCTCAGGATGAAAACCGCCAAGAGGAGCCATCGGGGATGAGGGAACTTCTGGCTAAACCCTCCTGACGGCTCCTTGAAGACAAGGCCAGGTGATCAGCCAGGAGGTTAGTGACGGGAAAAGTCCCAGGGCCCTCGCCCAGTTATGCCTGCGGGAGAGCTGAGGTTGAGCCTGGCGAGGGGTCCTGCCTCACAGCTGCTGCTGCAACCCTGCATCTCAGCGGGCTGTGCTGGGCCAGAGCCCCCAAGGCAGAAGGGGCTGGGCTCGCATGGCTGCCCCCACAGACCGCTGCCCTCGCTGCCTTCCAGCGCATTCTTTCCCGCCCAACCTTCCAAGATGTTTATCTTTCTGTAAACAGGAAAAGAACACGTCAATTGCAACTTTAATCAGCAACACCTGGTCTCCAAAGCGAGTCTGTTAGCACACACACCGACAAGGTGGATTCCAAATGGATCTCCCCAGGTGCAGAGCAAAGGCCATGTGAGATCAGCCGTTCCTCGGCCCACCTGAGACCGGACGTCAGCAGGATCAGCTCTTCCTTCCCTCCCGTCGCCCCTGGCACATTTGCCCTCGGATCACGGCAGGGCCACTCCTTAATGAAACCAATCTGCCTAAACGCCTGCCCCTCTTCCTGCGCTCCTTCTCCGGGTTAAAGAAACCTGTTTACCGCATGTTCTCACTCATACGTGGGTGTTGAACAATGAGAACACATAGACACAGGGAGGGGAGCCTCACACACTGGAGTCTGTTGTGGGGGGCTAGGGGAGGGACAGCAGGGAGTGGGGAGGGTGAGGAGGAACAGCATGGGGAGAAATGCCAGGTATAGGTGATGGGGCGTGGAGACGGCAAACCACCTTGCCATGTATGTACCTATGCAACAATCCTGCGTGAACTGCACGTGTACCCCAGATCCTAAAGTATAATAAAAGCAAAAAGAAAGAAGCATGTTTATACTGAGCCCCCCCCAAGACCTCTTCAGAGGACTCGGGCCATAGAAGCTTCTAGCCCCGCATTTTTCCCGGCCCCGCCCTCAAGCTGTGACTCAACAACTTTCAGCTGACTGAGACCCCGTTCAGTCTCTACTCGGCTGACGGCCCTGGGTAGAGGCTGAGAAACCCCATCAGATGTGAGAGGAATCAGACATTCAGGCTGCAGGTTTTGGGCTAAATTGACTCAGCAGGATTCTTGCTAAAACTGAAGGTGGAGGAAATGCACAGATGGGCCCCCGGGGAGGTTCAGGAGCTTGACTACAGATTGGCCAAGCAAACCATCCTCATCAGGTGCTGGGTGCGGTACTGTGGGGAGAGGCGGCCACGGAAGCATTCAGGGTCTTCCCAAGGCCAGAGTGGACCCAGAGGAGCCACACTGAGCCACAGCAGAGCCCAGCTGGCGTGGGTGGTGGCAGGGAAAGGGGAATGGCAGGGACTCTGTGGCCCAGGAGGCAGGAAGGGCTGCGGCTTGCTGCCCCACAGTCAACAGAGGCTCCTGCCCCAAAGGCAGGGTCCTCTCCCCTTCAATCGGCTGTGTGCCAAGGGTTGCTGGGAAGCAGGCTGGCGCTCACCCTGCTGGGAGTGAGAAAACAGAAGAATTTTATCTGAGAAATGTGAGTCCTTTCTATTATCAGGCCCAGAGAGCCGCTGACAGGAGATAGCAGGTGCATCCTCCCGCCGCCTTGAGCTACGGACTCATTTTCTGGGGGTGCCATAGCCAGCAGTGACGCATTTGCCTGAGAATGCTGCCCTGGACGAGAGAACCCACACCCTCGAGCTTAACCACGTCCAGCCACTCAGCAATGTCACTTCTGTGAACCAATCAGAATTCCTAACAAACAGCTTTTATTAACCACACCCTGCCCCCCTTGCTGCCTTTAAAAATTCACTTGTAAGGCTGGGCACAATGGTTCACAGCTATAATCCCAGCACTTTGAGAGGCCAAGGCAGGTGGATCACCTGAGGTCAGGAGTTTGAGACCAGCCTGGCCAACATGGTAAAACCCCATGTTGAAGTTTTTGTAGAAATCTTTACAAAAATATGAAAATTACCTGGGCGTAGTGACACATGCCTGTAATCCCAGCTACTTAGGAGGCTGAGGAGGGAGAATTGCTTGAACCCTGGAGGTGGAGGTTGCAGTGAGCTGAGGTCACGCCATTGCACTCCGGCCTGGGCAACAGAGCAAGACTCCATTAAAAAAAAAAAAAAAAGACCTGGAATCCATAGAAAGGAATGTCTGGGTTAAGGGATTTCCACACCAAGGTTCTTATGCAGGTAGCAGGTTTCAGGGAGAAGGGAATGTAAACGTTTCCTCACAAGGTGTTAGTCTCTTAGCTGATTCTCTCCTGGGTCAGGACAAAGGCCTCCGAAGGGGAAGGGGTTTCTCTACAGAATGTAGACATTTCCCACAAGAGGCAGCTTTGCAGGGCTACTTCAAGATACGGCAGAGAAACGTATTTAAAGTTAAAATATCTGGTTTCCTTCCTCATCCGTCACGCGATGCTGTGCCACAGCCAGGCTGGAAAGGGAGCCAGGTGATACAGGGTTAAATAAAACCCCTCTGAGAGACGATACTGTTTGTAGGGCAGACTCCCCAGGCCTCTTAGGTAGGAACTTGGGCAAAAGAAGAAAAAAGCCCAGAGTTTAGTTCTCAGAACACTGACGTGGGACCCCTGCCCTCAGCCTGCCTGCCCTGTGCGAGCACCACGGACTGGACCGGACACACAGGCCAGGAGTGCCTGAGGGTGGAGGCAGCTGGAGGCAGGCCCTGGAGCGGTGGGGAGCCCTCCCAGCCTCCTGACCCAGGCTCGGACAGGTGACCACTGGCAGGCCCAGCTCCAGGCTAGCCCCAGGGACAGGGAGATCAGCACCCCCTCAACGAGAGTCTGAGAGGGTGGCTCTGAGATTCCCCACCAACACCAACCACTGGTGTGGAGGACCCCAGCATGGCAGAGGTGGCCGCAGACCAGGTGCGTGAGGCTGCTGGGAAGAAACGACATTTTGTCAAATGGGAGGTGGTGTCTTCTTCAGGTGCGTTGGGGTGGGAGGCTCATCCACCATCAACAAAGGTAGCCCCAGGTCCCCAGTGTCCAGCCGGCCTCTCTGGGACCTCTCTGCGCAGATAAGACTTTGTAACCACCCAAGGGGCTCTGCCTGCCCGCTGCATAAAGAAAGACCATGGCATTGCAGTAAGGAAGGAGTTTAGCAGACTGAGGCCAGCCACGCTGCAGAGATGAGCCACACAAACACCCTCATGCAACGCCCCCAGGTTAGGGGTTTTCAAAGGCAGTTTCGGGGCAAGCAGTGGGGGAAGCCAGGTAACGGGTGCTTGCTGCTGATTGCTTGGAGCAGAGATGAAATCACAGGGGGTCAAAGCTGAGTCCTGAGGGTGGAGTTACTTCTGAGTGGGGTCACAGGTGCGGGACTGGCAGGTCCAGCTGGGTCCAGGTGGAGCCATGGTATGTCAGACATGCAAAAACCCTGGGAAAGATTTCTCAAAAAGCCAACCTACTACACTGGTGTTATCTGCAGGAATAACTGGGGAAGTTGCGTATCTTATAACCTCCAGAAAAATGGCCAACAATCCTTCCTGTCTGTGCCTTAGCAGGACTCAGGCCACCTCCACCTCCCGGGTTCAAGCAATTCTCATGCCTCAGCCTCCTGGGTAGCTGGGATTACAGACACATGCCACCACAGCTGGATACTTTTGTATTTTTTGGTACAGATGGGGTTTCACCATGTTGGCCAGTCTGGTCTCGAACTCCTGACCTCAAGCAATCTGCCTGCCTTGGCCTCCTGAAGTGCTGGGATTACAGCTGTGAGCCACCATGCCCAGCCCAGTACCTGTTTTTACTTAAGACAAATCATAGTAGGACAAGTTTATTTAAAATAATTGTGAGTTTTATTATACTTGGCCTGAGTGTGTACATAGTCAGCAAGAATAATTATTTGCCATATAGGCCCTTCTTAAAATGGGCTTTGCCAGAACTTTATTCCATAAGGAATCTCAGATTTGACTTTTTTTTAAGCTTTGAGCCCAGTCATGATTTATTGGTGCCAGAAAATACCTATATAAATTGGGCAACGTCCTCTCCTCAAGGTCCCAAGATAATCTGGGGCTCCTGAGCCTGTTAGAAAGTGACATTCTTTACATACCACAGGCCAGAACTCTGTACAGTGACTGTGTACACAAAGGATGAGGCCAACCTTATAATCAGCTTTGACTCCTTAAAGCAGTCTGTCTGTATCTGAAAGCATGTCATTCCAGTCAAAGCCTTGGTAAAATAACCAGTGTCTCCAATTATGTCCTGTTACAAAAGGAAATACATTCTTATTGAACTTATGCAAATAACTGTACTGCTGTAAATTAAGTATACTTGCAAATAGTTTTCAAATTCTAAAGAAATCAGGTAGACAGAAATGTACTTCACAGCTTACTCACAGGAGTGTGCTTTACCCAATTGTTAAAAGTTGTAAACAGCTCAAAAGAAAAAAAAGAGGTTTTCTAGACTCTGGAAAACAAAAGAATTAGCAGTATTTCAAACAAAAAGCAATGAAAAGATTACTCTAGTCTTCCATTAGCTCAGTCTATGTAATTTACTTCTGTTCTGATCAGTATTCATGAACACATTAGTTCTCTGTGGGAGTCTTGGAAGTTTTTCCTCCATTCTAATGTCACAATTGCCAAAATTACCAGAAACTTGCCTTCAAGAGCACCTGTCAGAGTCCTACAGCTGATTATAAAACCACCTTGAAAATAAAGTAAAACAATTGTGGATAATGAAATCTCAGAACAGCCGCAGTTAAAGTCTGGTCATCTCTGTGGCACATAATAATTTAACAAAGCAATCCTAATTATTACTGATAACATACACTGAGACATACCAGAATTACAAGAATATTAGACAATTTTGGAACACATACTAATAACACATTCATACAAATATAGCCCAAATAAAGCCAAATACCATTTCACACTTGACAATGCTTCCTGTATGATTTTAATATACCAAATAAACCAAATATGCTTCTTTTGGACTTTTATCAGATTTCTTTAAAGGCCAAATTTAGAATTTGACTTTGGAAAGCTTGTCAGATATCAAAGGTTCAATTAAACACTTGATATTACAATGTGAAAGTCCAGGTGACTATAAGTAAAGGGGAAATTACTCATTGACAGAGGGGAGACTCTGCTTTCCAAATAGGACCCAAAAAAGATGGCATGCGGCCAGCTGAGCGTCTCCACTTTCCCCTGCCTTTTTTTCCTGCTGTTATTCAAAAGGCAAACAAACATCTTTCATTCTCTTTTAGTACTACATGAAAATCTTGTTCGAAAAAGAAACCCAAATCTCACCTTTCCATCAGTGTACTATTAACGTTAAATCTACTTCTTAACGAAAACTTACAAACAAGTTCTAGCCAATCTTAGTTTGAACATAAGACAAAATTTCCATAAATCTTTTATAACCCTTTATAATTTTCTGTTCAACGACAGATCAGCTCTCTAAGAAAGCCCTGTTATTGAAACATATGGGCCCAGATTCTGGCCCTGCGTCAGTGTGGTTTACTTCCAATGTTCAACCTATGCGAAAACTAAATCCCCTTTAAATCGCAGCCAACTTGCTCACATCCGCACCACATCCTGTACGAGATCCGCGCTTCACCCTCCACGGCTGCCTTCAACCTTCGGTTTAGTCCCGTCACTCTTCCAGCTTATAGCAACCCTTAAAAATCTCTGCACTGGACAAAATTACATTCTATTTAACAAAAAACATATTTCCAAGCCTTCTTATAACCTTTTACCAAGAACACATTCTACCTTCCTTTGACGCCTTGCACGTCAATCTGTTTCTCCGGTAGTCTCAAGTATGTTATACTGTTAACTCTTAGCAACTTTTATTTTTGGTGACAAGCCTGGTAAGCAAGCAGTTTTCACCATGTATAAGACTGGAGAGCCCAGAACAAGAAGAGAGCTGCAGATAATGTATGACTCTTCCCAGCCTCACCAGGGGACCTAGCTAAGCCCATGTGCCCCAGGCCTTCCTAGAATCCAATGGCTATGAAACAGACAAGTCGAATACTTAATAAAAGTCACAGAAGCAGTTTATGGCCTTAAAGCATCTAGCAAACAGTACTAAGCGTTCCTAATTTAGACCAAATGTCTAAACCTCTAAGACACTCATTTTATTTAGCAATAATCTTTTAACTGTGTTTATTTTTCAAAGATTATTAGAGTCACATGACCGAAAAGGCATTAAAGTTCCTATTTTTCTGACAGTGTTTGATTTAAGCACTTACTTTTCTTCTTTTTAAATAATTTAACTTATGTTTTAAGTTCGGGGGTACATGTGTAGGTTTATTATCTAGGTAAACTCGTGTCACAGGCGTCTGCTGTGCAGATCATCTCATCACCCAGGTACTGAGCCTAGTACCCATTACTTACTTTTCCTGACCCCCCTCCCTCCCCCACGCTCCACCCTCCAGCTGGCCCCGGAGTGTGTTGTTCCCTCTGTGTCCATGTGTCCTCATCATGTAGCTGCCACTTATAAGTGAGAACATGCAATATTTGGTTGTCTGTTCCTGCCTAAGTTTGCTACGGATGATGGCTCCACCCTTGTCCCTGCAAAAGAAATGATCTCATTCCTTTGTGTGGCTGCATAATATTCCATGATGCACATGCACCCTCTTTTCTTTACCCAGTCTACCATTGATGGGAATTAGGGTGGATTCCACGTCTTTGCCATTGTGAATACTGCTGCAGTGAACATACACATGTATCTTTATGACAGAATAATTTACATTCCTTTGGCTGTATACTTGGTAATGGGATTGCTGGGTCGAATACTATTTGTTTTTAAGTCCTTCAGGAATCGCCACACTGTTTTCTATAGTGGTTGAACTAATTCACATTCCCACCGACGGTGTATAAGCATTCCTTTCTCTACAACCTTGTCAGCATCTGGTATTTTTCAGCTTTTTAATAATGGCCATTCTGACTAGTGTGAGATGTCATTTCACTGTGATTTTGATTTGCATTGCTCTAATGATCAGTGATGTTGAGCTTTTTCTAATATGCTTCTTGGCCACATGTATGCCTTATTTTGAAAGGTGTCTGTTCATATCCTTTGCCCACTTTTTCATGGGTTTTTTTTTCTTGTAAAGTTGTTTTAGCTCCTTATAGATGCTGAATGTTAGACCTTTGTCAAATGCATATTTTGCAAAAACTTTCTCCCACTTTGTAAGTTGTCCGTGTACTCTGCTGACAGTTTCATCTGCTATGTGAAGCTCTTCAATTTAATTAGGTCCCATTTGTCCATTTTTGCTTTTGGTGTCTTCGTCATGAAATCTTTGCCATTTCCCATGTCTGGGATGGTATTGCCTAGGTTGTCTTCCAGGGTTTTTATAGCTTGGGATTTTACATTTAAGACTCTGATCCATCTTAAGTTAATTTTTGTATGTGGTAAAAGATAGGGGGCCAGTTTCATCCTTCCGCACATGGCTAGCCAGTTAGCCCAGCACCACTGATCGAATAGGGAGTTCCTTCCCCCTGGCTTGTTATTATTGACTCTGTTGAAGATCAGATGGTTGTAGGTGTGTGGCCCTATTTCTGGGGTCTCTATTCTGTTCCTTTGGTCTATATGTCTGTTTTTGTACCAATATCATGCTGTTTTGGTTACTGTAGTCCTGTAGCATAGTTTGATGCTGGGTAGCATGATTCCTCCAGCTTTGTTCCCAGCACTTTGGGAGGCTAGTGATTCTTGTAAACTTATTTTGTATCCTGAGACTTTGCTGAAGTTGTTTATCAGCTTAAGGAGCTTCTGGGCCAAGACTACGGGCTTTTCTAGATCTAGGATCATGTCGTCTGCAAACAGGGATAGTTTGACTTCCTCTCTTCCTATTTGGATGCCCTTTTTAATTATTATCATTATTATTTTTGAGACAGGGTCTCACTGTGTCACCCAGGCTGGAGTGCAGTGGTGCAATCACAGCTCACTGCAACCTCCACTTCCTGGGCTCGAGCAATCCTCCTGGCTCAGACTCCTGAGAAGCTGGGACTACAGCTGCAAGTCACCATGCCCAGCTAATTTTTAGCTCTGTGTGTGTGTGTGTGTGTGTGTGTGTGTGTGTGTGTGTGTGTGTGTAGCAACGAGGTCTCACTGTGTTGCCCAGGCTGATTTCAAACTCCTGAACTCAAAGAGATCCACCTGCCTCAACCCTCAGCCTCCCAAAGTGCTGAGATTACAGGAGTGAGTCACCATGCCTGGCCAGGAAGCTTTTTGTTTATTTCTCTTGCCTGATTGCTCTGGCTGGGACTTCCAATACTATGTTGAACAGGAAGGGTGAGAGAGAGAATTCCTATCTCATGCTGGTTTTCAAGGGGAATGCTTCCAGCTTTTGCCCATTCAGTATGATGTTGGCTGTGGGTTTATCAGAGATGCCTCTTATTATTTTGAGGTATGTTCATTCAATACCCAGTTTATTGAGAGTTTTTAACGTGAAGGGGTGTTGAATTTTATGAAAAGCTTTTTCTGAATCTATTGAGGTTTTTGTCTCTAGTTCTGTTGATGTGATGAACCACACGTACTGAGTGCATGTCCTGAACCAACGCTGCATCCCAGGGATAAAGCCTACTTGATCGTGATGGACGAGCTTTTTGAAATGCTGCTGGATTCAGTTTGCCAGCATTTTCTTGAGGGTTTTTGTATTGATTTTCACTAAGGATACTGGCCTGACGTTTTTGCTGTTGTGCCTCTGCCAGGTTTTGGTATCAGGATGATGATGGCTTCATAGAATGAGTTAGGCAGAAGTCTCTCCTCCTCCATTTTTTTGAAATAGTTTCAGCCACAATGGTACCAGCTCTTCTTTGTACATCGATACACTTCAGCTGAGAATCCATCTGCTCCTGGGCTGTTTTTCACTGGTAGGCTATTTATTACTGATTCCATTTTGGAGCTCATTATTGGTCTGTTCAGGGATTCAATTTCTTCCTGGAACAGTTTTTTTTTTGTTTTTTGTTTTTCATTTTACAGAGTCTTGCTCTGTTACCCAGGCTGGAGTGCAGTGGTGCAATCTCGGCTCATGCAACCTCCGCCTCCCAGGTTCAAGCAATTCTCCTGCCTCAGCCTCCCGAGTGGCTAGGATTACAGGCATGCACTACCATGCCCAGCTAATTTTTATATTTTTAGTGGAGATGGGGTTTCACCATGTTGGACAGGCTGGCCTCGAACTCCTGATCTTAAGTGATCCACCCACCTTGGCCTACTAAAGTGCTGGGGTTATAGGTGTGAACCTCCATATCTGGCCCTGGCTCAGTCTTGAGAGGGTGTATATGTCTAGGAATGTACCCATTTCTTCTGGATTCTCCAGTTTATGTGCATAGAGGTGTTCGTAATATTCTCTGATGGTTTACATTTCTATGGGGTCAGTGGTAATGTCTCCTCTGTCATCTCTGACTGTGTTTATTAGGATCTTCCCTTTTCTTCTGTATGAGTCTTACTAGTGATCTATCTATTTTATTAACATTTTCAAAAAACCAACTCCTGACTTTGTGGATCTTTTGAATGGTTTTACGTGTCTCGGTCCCTTCAGTTCTGCTCTGATTCCGGTTATTTCCTGTCTTCTGCTAGCTTTGGGGTTGCTTTTCTCTTGGTTCTCCAGTTCTCGTAGTTGTGATGTTTGGTGGTTAAGTGGAAATCTTTCTAACGTTTTGATGTGGGCCTTCGGTGCTATGAATTTCCCTCTTCACACTGCCTTAGCTGTGTCCCAGAGATTCTGGGATGTTGTATCTTTGTTCTTATTAGCTTGGAAACACTTCTTGATTTCTGCCTTAATTTCATTATCTACCCAAAAGTCATTCAGGAGTAGGTTATTCAATTTCTGTGTAGTTGCATGTTTTTGAGTGAATTTCTTAGTCTTTTTTTTTTCCTTTGGAAAGGGGTAGAGGGGAGAGGAAGGGGAGCGTGGGGAAGGTTCTCTTAGTCTTGGTTCCTAATTTGGTTGTGCTGTGGTCTGAGAGATTGCTTGTTATGATTTCAGTTCTTTTGCATTTGCTGAGTGTTTTTTGTCCAATCATGTGATCTTTTAGAGTACCCGTCATGTGGCAATAAGAAGAATGCATATTCTGTTGTTTTGGGGTGGAGAGTTCTGTAGATGTTTATCGGGTCCATTTGATCCAGTGCTGAGTTCAGCTCCTGAATATTTTTGTTAATTTTCTGCCTCGATGATGTGTCTAATACTGTCAGTGGGGTGTTAAAGTCTCCCACTCTTACTGTGTGTGAGTCTAAGTCTCCTTGAAGGTGTTTAAGAACTTGCTTTAGAGAGAGATCCAAGATGGCTGATGATTAGCAGCTCGGGCTCGTACCTCCCAGTGAAAGCGCAAAGAACGAGAGGACACCACACTTTCAGACGAATATTAGTTGCTCACGGACCAGGAGATTCCCAGTGGAGGAGCTCCACGGGTCGCCAGGGCGACTCTTGTGGCCGGCGTGGTGGTTTTGCTGGTGCCTTAGCACGCCAGTTCTTGGTGCAGAGTCCGGAGATTCCCGGGCAGAAAAGCACCATCAATCTTAACACCGCTGTTTTGGCCGGCTCAGTGGATTGCTCAGATTTCAGCGCAGGGAATCAACAAGTTGGACGTCAGAGACCCAGTTAGAAAGTCGGTAATTATAAAGACGACAGACGGACAAATATATAATGAAGGGAAGAAACCAGCGTAAAAAGGTAGAGAATACTCAAAATCAGAATGCCTCTCCCTCTACAGGGGATTGCAATTCCTCATCAGTAACGGAACAAGGCTTAATAGATTACACGTGTGTTCCAATAACAGAAGCAGGTTTCAAAACATGGGTGATAAGAAACTTCTGTGAATTAAAAAAACTTGTTCTAACCCAATGCAAAGAAACTAAGAACCTTGAAAAAAGGTTTGACGAACTGTTAACGAGAATGGACAATTTAGAGAAGAATATAAGTGAATTGATGGAGCTGAAAAACACAACACGAGAACTTCGCGAAGCATGCACAAGTTTAAACAGTCGAATTGATCAAGCAGAAGGAAGGATATCAGAAGTCGAGGACCAGCTCAATGAAATGAAACGAGAAGACAAGAATGCAGAAAAAAGGATGAAAAGGAATGAGCAAAGTCTCCAGGAAATATGGGACTATGTGAAAAGACCTAATTTACGTTTGATAGGTGTACCTGAATGTGATGAAGAGAATGAATCCAAGTTGGAAAATACTCTTCAGGATATCATTCAGGAAAATTTTCCCAACCTGGCAAGGCAGGGTAATATTCAACTCCAGGTAATACAGAGAACACCACAAAGATATTCTTCAAGAAGACCAACCCCAAGGCACATAATCGCCAGATTTATTAGGGTTGAAATGAAGGAGAAAATACTAAGGGCAGCCAGAGAGAAAGGTCAGGTTACCCATAAAGGGAAACCTATCAGACTTACAGCAGATCTCTCAGCAGAAACCCTACAAGCCAGAAAAGAGTGGGGACCAATATTTAACATCCTTAAAGAAAAGAACTTTCAACCCAGAATTTCCTATCCAGCCAAACTAAGCTTTATGAGCAAAGGAAAAATTAAATCTTTTGGGAACAAACAAGTACTTAGAGAGTTCACCACCACCAGGCCTGCTTTACCAGAGCTTCTGAAAGAAGCACTATACATATAAAGGAACAACCAATATCAGCCTTTCCAAAAATATATCAAAAAGCAAAGAACTTTAACACAATAAAAAATTTACATCAACTAATGGGCAAAACAGCCAGCTAGCATCAAATGCCGGTATTAAACTTATATATATTTTAATTGGATAAAAAGCCAAAACCCATCGGTATGCTGCATCCGGGCCCATCTTACATGCAACAATACACAAAGACTCAGAGAGAAGGAGGAAGATTTACCAATCAAACAGAGAGTAAAAATAAACTAATAAACAAAAAGCAGGAGATGCAATTCTCGCCTCTGATAAAGTAGACTTTAAAGCAACAAAGATCAAAAGAGGCGAGGAATGACATTACATAATGGCAAAAGGATCAATGCAACAAGAAGAGCTAACGATTCTATAGATCAACGAGATAGAAAATTAACAAGGATATTCAGAACTTGAACTCAGACCTGGAACAAGTAAACTTAATAAACATTTATAGAACTCTCCACTTCAAATACACAAAACATACATTACCACCTCACACCTATTCCAAAAGTGACTATATAATTGGAAGTAAATCACTCCTCAGTAATCGCATAGCATTTCATAGGTTTAAATTAAATATTGGTTGGCTGTTTGTTTGTTATCTTCTTCCCTTATTCCTTCCTGACTACATCATTAAGTATAATTATCAGTATAAAAGAGGTTTTCAATACCCATTACTAAATTGCATTCTAGCCTGGGCAAGAAAGCAATACTCCCATTCTCTCTCCCTCTTTCTTTTCCTTCTCCCTCCTCCCCATTCTCTCTCTCTCTTTCTCTTCCTTTTTCCTCCTTCCTATTCTCTCTCTCTAAAAAAAAAAAAAAAAAAAAGAACTTGCTTTATAAATGTGGGTGCTGCAGTGTTGGGTGCATATATACTTAGGATAGTTAGATGTTCTTGTTGAATTGAACCCTTTGCCGTGATGTAATGCTCTTCTTTGTCTCTTTTGATCTTTGTTGGTTTAATGATTATTTTGTCTGAAATTAGGATTGCAACGCCTGATTTATTGTTTTCTGTTTGCTTGGTAGATTTTTCTCCATCCTTTTATTTTGAGCCTATAGGTGTCACTGCATGTGACATGGATCTCTTAAAGACAACATACCAATGGATCTTGGTTCTTTATCCAGCTTGCAACTCTGTGCCTTTTAATTGGGGCATTTAGCCCATTTATATTCATTTTTATTTATTTTTTTCTATTTTTTATTTTGAGACAGAGTCTTGCTCTGTTACCCAGGCTGGAGTGCAGTGGCGCGATTTTGGCTCACTGCAATCTCCACCTCCCAGCTTCTGATGCAGCTGGGACTACAGGCATGCACCACCATGCCTGGCTAATTTTTGTATTTTTTTTTTTTAATTAGAGATGGGGTTTCATCATATTGGACAGGCTGGTCTCAAACTCCTGACCTTGTGATCCGCCCACCTCGGCCTCCCAAAATGCTGGGATTGCAGGTGTGAGCCACTGCACCTGGCCAGCCCACTTATATTCAAGGTTAGTATTAATATATGTGGATTTGATCCTGTCATCATGATGCTAGCTGGTTAGTATGCAGATCTGTTTGTGGCTGCTTTACAGTGTAACTTGTCTGTGTACTTTGGTACGTTTTTGTAGTGGCTGGTAACAGTCTTTCTTTTCCATATTTAGTGCTTCCTTCAGGAGCTCTTGTGAGGCAGGTCTGGTGGTGACCAATTCCCTCAGCATTTACTTGTCTGAAAAGGATCTTATTTCTCCTTCACTTATGAAGCTTAGTTTGGCTGGATATGAAATTCTGGGTTGGAATTTCTTTAGGAATGTTGACTATTGGCCCCTAGTCTCTTCTGGCTTGTAGGGTTTCTACTGAGAGGTCTGCTGTTAGTCTGATAGGTGTTCCTTTGTAGGTGACCTGGCCTTTCTCTCTGGCTGCCTTTAACATTTTTTCTTTCATTTCAACCCTGCAGAATTTCATGATTATTTGTCTTGGGGATGGTCTTCTCATGGAGTGTCTTACTCTGCCTTCCCTGGATTCGAACATCAACCTCTCTAGCTAGGATGGGGAAGTTTTCATGGATGATATCCTGAAATCCGTCTTCCAAGTTGCTTACACTCTCCCAATCTCTTTCAGGGACACCAGTGAGTCATAGATTTGGATTACAGAATCCCATTATTTCTTGGAGGTTGTGTTCACTCCTTTTCATTCTTTTATCCTCCATTCTTGTCTGACTGTCTTATTTCAGAAAGCCAGTCTTATAGTGTGGTTTTCAGTTCTACCAGGTCAGTTACATTCTTTTCTATTCTGATGTTTTGTCTATCAGCCCCTGCATCATTTTACTGTGACTCTCAGCTTCCTTGGATTGGGTTTCCATGCACTCCTGAACCTCAACGATCTTTGCTCCTGTCCATGTTCTGAATTCTATTCTGTCCCATCAGCCAGCTCAGCCTGGTTCACAGCCCTTGTTGGAGAGGCGGGGCAGTCGCTTGGCAGAAAGGTGGCACTCTGGCTCGTGTTGCCCGGGTTCTTGCACTGGTTCCTTCTCATCTTCGGGCTGATGATCCTGTGCTCTTTGAAGTCATTAACCTTTGGATGAGTTTCTTTTCTTCGTCCTATTTGATGACCTTGAGAATTTGATTGTAGTATAAGGTGGATTCAGCTGACTGGCTTTGCTTCTGGAAGATTTTAGGGTGCCAAGGCTCAGTCCCCAACTCCTGGGACTGTGTGCTCTAACTCTGGGGACTGTATCAGGCCCCAACTTTGTCCTCTGGCTCCTGGAGGTTAGGAATCAACTGCACTGAGGGACCGAGGTGCTCCTGGACACCGGTCACTACACTCTGATAGGTGGTGCCAGCCAACACATTTTGTAATGCAGTAGGAGCATGATCCATTCCTGTTTGCATGTGCCAGCAGCCGCGGTGCCAGCAGCACAGGGTGCATGCTCATTGGCTGCAGCAGGGTGCTACCAGGTGCTGGGTGCCTGCTTCCATGCAGGTGTTCACCACAGCGGCAGAAGCAAGCACCTGGGGGCAGGTGGTAGTGTTGGCATGGAGGGGGGCACTGGCAGGCCCAGGGCTGGGGCATTCTTTGTGCCCCACAGGCAGGGGTGGCCACTCAGGGCAGGGAGGGGCCACTGTTCCCTGTGCCTAGTTTTGCTCCCGCAGCAGTGGTGGTGCAAGAGTGGGCTGCAAGGGAGTTGGCGCTGGCTCTGTGTCTGCCAAGGCTCCAACTGCAGTGGTAGTCGGCAGGGTGCATGGGGCAAACTGCACTCCTGCCACAGCAATGGCAGGGCAGGGTGCGAACACACGGGTACACTGGTGCACAAGGAAAGCAAAACCCACCTGCACAGACGTGCAACAGCAAAGCAACATGGGGGTGGCGGTGGCCCCCGGAGAAGCTGCAGTGTGGGGAGGGAGTGGGCAGGCTGCACACGGCCATGGGGGCTGCGCTGCTGGAGCTCTCCACCAATCAGGTATGGCCCCCCCCAGTGCAAAAGCTGTGCTGCAGACGCCCGGGCACCCAGAGCTGGCCTGCAAGCGGGCATGGCCAGGCTGCGCCCTGGGGAGAAGGCACGCTCGGGTCAGACTGGCCCCATCTGATGGGCAAGACTGCCCTGCAAAGATCATATCCAACGGTTTCCCCAGGGCTAAAATCTCCTATGGGAGGAATTTGAGCCTGGGGGATGGCCCTCCCCGGCCATGCTCCGCTACGGACTCTCCTGTGCCAAACCCTCTGGGCCGTGCCTCACAGGCTGCTGCCCCTACAGCCTCTCAGCAGCTCTCCCCACCACCTCGAGTGTCCATGGCGGTTAACGGGTCTCCCCCAGCCGGGATTCCAGGATTCTCCCGCCTGTAGTGACAGCAGGCTGCTCCTTGCCAGTTCAACTCACCCATTCTGCTGGAGTCTTGGGGACCAGTCCCGGTGTGCGGTCGCCGTGGGCAGGACCCCCACGTCCTCCCGCCAGTCACTCTGGCCCCGCGGCGGCAGCCGCTCCGCCTGGCCGTGTTGTCGGCCGTCCTCCAGCTTTTAGCTTATTTTTCTTTAAGCCAATTAATTAGAGCTCTTTTATAGAAACACCACACATGACACATTAAATAGAAACGAAGAATCAAGACAGACTTCCATCGACTGAGAAGCGTTCAGAGGGAGAGCAGGGGCTTTAAAACAATCTCTGCACAAATACAGCCCAAATATCAGCTTTAATGAAGTTGAGTTCTAACTATAGAGCTCTCAAGAAAAATCCTTTTAAAATCTTTTATTACCAGATTTCAGCCAGGACCAAAGGCCAATATTTCTGGCTGTTGAATTTTTTCACTAAGAGTAAATCAGTGAGCCTTACCTAAGAGGATGACCCAACCACAGACGTGCAGTGATTCTGAAGAGATAAAAGTGACTTTTACGAGATCTAGAATCTCCCCAAAGGTAGTTCAAGACAGAAAATCAGAAGCTGTCCACGGAGAGGAAAATGATCACTAAGTAGCAAAAGTCCAACAAGTGTTAGACCACGAAGGACTCGCCCCCAAAGCCAGGAACGGAACCCAGGCCGCGACTGCGAAGAACCGCCAGAGCCTCAGCTAGCCGACCTGCAGCACGGGGTGACGGCTGCTGTCTCTCCCAGGAGCCAGCTACAAGAGCGACTCAATCCAAAGGCCTCTTAAAGTCCAGATGGCACTTTTCCGGGTTTTTGCCATATCAGCAAAAGGGATTTCTGGAAAGCGGGTAAAGTAGGCATCTCCACCATCCCCAAGAATTCACTCTCAGGAATGAGCCTAAGAAAGCGAAAGATGATAAGAGCCCTGTAGGGATGAGACTTTTTAAGAGAAAACTCTCGCCAAGGCTCCGCTCGTGTCTGACCCCTGGTCCTCTTGGACGGGCCACCTGACATGAACCTGAAGATCCCTGCCCTCAGGATGGCCGACACCAGGAGAGAATACCCACACGTAGTCACAAAGTTGCCCTCTCAAGGACGTAAACCAAGACAAGAGGGAAACTTCCTCCAGTGCTTGCTCCAGGGACCTGCAGCAAAGTCGCCTGTCGGACCGGCTTGAGCAGCGGGCGTCTAGGGGTCCTGAGCTCGTGTTTGTCCTGTGGTGCCCTCCTTGTGACAGAACAGCATAGAAAGACGGGTTCACAGCCATGGTGCTCAGATTTGCTGCAGCCTCAGACTAGCCTCACAAATCCTTGTTCTCGTTTATAAGCAGTGGTTTTTACCATTCATTCAACCAGTACACACAGAGCGGGGCCAGAAGCATGGCTGGTGAGACGTTTTGTCGCTGTTGTTGTTTTGAGACGGAGTTTCGCCCTTTCCCAGGCTGGAGTGCAATGGTGCAATCTCGGATCACTGCAACCTCTGCCTCCCGGGATCCAGTGATTACCCTGCCTCAACCTCCCAAGTAGCTGGGATTACAGATGCCTGCCACCATGCCCAGCTAACTTTTTTATTTTTTATTTTTTTGTATTTTTAGTAGAGACGGGGGTTTCACCATGTTGGCCAGGCTGGTCTCGAACTCCTGACCTCAGGTAATCTGCCCGCCTTCGCCTCCGGAAGTGCTGGGATGACAGGCGTGAATCACCACACCCGGCCCAGTAAGACCTTCTTACCCTGTTGCTGGCATGCCCGGTTTTTGGGTTCCCTTTCCCTGACCTGCTCTGGCAACCCTGCACGAAGCCACAACCACAGCTGTGGGGGATAAGCCGCATCACAAAGGAAAATCACCTTTTTCCACTTCATGGAACCACAGGGGAAAAAAACTTTCAGTTTTGCAAGATGCTGCCCAGGAAGCTGCATGGGGAAAACCAGTAAAATTAGCATTTTCCATCCCAGCCGATGTAAAGTACACACAATGAAACAGACGCTGGTGACCTCGCTCAGCACCCAACGTCACCCTCGAAAGGTGGGGAGGGATGACCTCTGACCGGGAAGGCAGTGGGTGGCCTTTGGGCCAGATGGACCAGCAGACGGTCACCCCCAGTGAGGCCTGTTGAGCTTCCACGAGCAACTCCCTCAGGGCTCACCAAATGTGACCACACAAATCAGGAGGCTTCCCTGGGTGAGGCTTGCTGGACTTCCGTCAGCCACTCCTTCAGAGATCCCCCTCCACGTCTTCACACACACGCAATGCCACCCACCAGCGTTTCCATCCAGAGGCACTCATCACGCAGAAGCCGGCTCCAGCTGTCATGGAGCCCAAAACCAAGTGGGGTGACAGGAAAATAAGATCTTGGGACCCCAAACTCACTGCCGAAGGGGAAAGTTAAGCTTAGAAACTGAGTCTCTCACACACATACACACACACACACAAACACACACACACACACACACACACAACCTGCCTTTCCTTTTGTCCTTAAGCAAACAGCTACAAGATAGAAGGCCACATGTCACCCCACGTGGCCTCCCTCACCTGGCAATGTAAATAAACAACAAATCAGCCAGCCATGGTGGCTCACGCCTGTCATCCCAGCACTTTGGGAGGCCGAGGCAGGTGGATCACCTGAGGTCAGGAGTTCGAGACCTGCCTGGCCAACACGGTGAAACCCTGTCTCTACTAAAAACACAAAAATTAGCTGGGTATGGTGGCACATGCCTGAAAGACCAGCTACTCAGGAGGCTGAGGCAGGAGAATCACTTGAACCCGGGAGGGGGAGGTTGCAGTGAGTTGAGATCATGCCACTGCACTCCAGCCTGGGCAACAGAGTGAGACTCCATCTCAAAAAAACAAAAACAAAAAAACACAAATGAACTGTTCGTCTGCCCCCGGCTTTCACCTGCAACCCGGAGGGCAGTGGACACTGATCACAGCCTCACAAGATGACCCTCCTTCCCCTCTGGCCACTTCTTTATGTAAATATTGAAGCCCCAAAACCCTCTTCGGAAAAGGAGTGGGCTGCACATCCTGCTGTGGCTTGTGTCTCCTTTTGCCCGGCATGGCTTCAACCTTGGCAAAGGAAACCTCTGAACTGGCGAGGGCGGTCTCAGTCACTCCGCGGGAAGGGTCTCCCCCGGGCTAGGGGGAAGATCCCCCTAGAGGAGCGGCCAGGGAGCAACACAGGGAGGCCTGGAGCCAACCTCGGTTCCAGGCTCGAGCCAGGGCAGAGGGCACAGTGGCAGTGGAAGTTAGAGGAGGAGCCTAAGGCCCCAGTGGTGGGAGCACATGCTAAAGACCCCGGGAGCACTTTGGACCACGCCCTGGGAAAGGCGGGAACCAGGCCTGAGAGCAGAGGACCAGCTGCACGTTGGAATGTGGAGCCTGGGCACAGAGAGGTCAGGCAGCGAGCTCACAGCCCAGCCAGAGAGTCCGCCTGCTCTCCCCACACGGAGCCAAGGCTGGGAGACAGCCTACCTCCCACCGGAGCCAGCAGCCAGGTCCCGCCCAGCCTGCCCCGTCCCGACCCAGCCTGCCCTGTCCCCACCCAGCCTGCCCCGTCCCCACCCAGCCTGCCCCGTGCTGCCATTTTCACTCCCCGTCAGGCCCACTGGCTGGCTCAAGGGTCCCTGCCTTCCAAGAGACACAGGCAGCAGCAGCAGGGGCTGGATGGAGGGGTGGGGGCAGGAATCAGGGACGCTCCCGACAGTACCCCCTGAATAGTGGCCATAGAAAGGTCAGGCCAGGACAGGGCCCAAGCCCATGGCCACTGGCAGATGTCAGGTGGCTGGCCCGTCCTAGGAGCACACAGGGCAGGTGAGGCTGCTTCCGCTTGAACCCAGAGGCCAGTGCACAGCTAATCTGTGGCCTCAACTCCCGGCCCCAGTAAGTGAGGGGCTCCGTGAGGCCACCGGCCCGGACTTCATGGGGCATCAGCATCTGGCTTTCCGGCTCCCGGTGCTGCCTGCTGTGCCAGGCCTTCAACCAGGTCCCTCCTGATGGCACTCACGCCTGAGTCCAGACCCGAGACAGAACTGGGCAGCAGCCCACAGCAAACGTGCCCCCCAAACTCCACGTGCACCTAACCCAGTCCCGAAGGGAATGTTCTCTTGAGTGTAGGTGGGAGGAGCAGGCATCGTGAAGGTTGCACCCTGTCCCTCGAGGGCCACCACTGGCTTGGCCCTTCTGTCCCACGGGACTTCTCCCCACAGACCCCACCAGCCTCCTCCTGTCATCTCAGAGAAGCTACCAGGACAGAAGTCTTCCACAACTGGGCCAAAGGCCTCTTAGGGCACTGTTCTGAATCGGAGGTTGCCTGATTTAAAAACTTAAAAATTAAAAAACAAAGGCCTCCACGTCACAGCAGGCCTGCCTAGTCTTATGACCGCTGTGCTCCTGTGCTCCGGGAGGGCTGCTGTGTGAGGAGGAGGGCGTGGTGTGGGGTTAGAGAGTTGACGTTGGTCCAGCCCCGGCTTGTGACTCCCTCGGCCCTTGTTACAGTTATGGGCAGAAAAGGAATCTCTCTGACATCTCCTCTCCCCTTTCACCTGCCCGAAGGCAGGACTCATCCTCCCCCTCTTTCTGATCACCGGCCAGAAGAGCCACCTTCACAGCGGATCCATGCTGTGTCCTGGGGGAAGGAATGCTGAGCACACGGGTTCCTGGCAGGGCCCTTCCCGGAACCTCACCCAGTGCCTCTTCATCTGTGCCCCTTTATAATTCACTGCAAATGTGCTTCCCCGAGTTCCCCAAGCCACTCCTGCAAATCAGTTGAATGCACAACGGGGAGGGGTTGCAGTATTGCTGGAAAAGAGGGTCCCGATCCAGACACTAAGGGCGAGTTCTTGGGTGTGGAGCAGGAAGGAATTTGGGGTGAGCCGCAGAGCACAGTGAGAGAAGCAGGTTTATTAGAAATGACTGCGTCACAGAGGGGGGCGTGCTTAGAAAGCAGCAGGAGGTGCGCCCGTTGTCTGTTAGTGGGAGCTACGGTTATACCTGGAACGTGCAGATGTGCTCACTAAAGACAGGGGCTGTGGGTTCCATCAGTGCGGTTCATCCTCCAGCCTCAGCCTGCTCATTGACATGATCTCTGAGCAGAGTGGGCTGCGCTCTCGGGACATCTGGACAGTCTGCAGGCTTGCTGGGAGATGCCCCATATGGCCATAAATGTTCTGTAATTATAATTGGTGGCCAGCTTGAGGCGTGGCTATTCTTAGACCATAAGCATTAACCTTACAGGTGCCTGTGAGTGCCTCCTACCCACTTCAGGATGGAGTCACTCTGGTCATGCTCCATTAAACCAGAGGCCTGGTAAGCAGGGGTTCCTCTAACACCAGGAGGAACCTCACTGTGGAACCAGCCGGTGAAAAGCGCTAGAGGCTGGGCCTCTCGGCCGGTGTGCGGGTGGGGAGGTGTCTTGGGGCTGAGCCCTCACCCTGTGGGACCTGACGCTATCTCCAGGTGCTGTGTTGAAATGGTGTTGGAGGACACCCGGCCCGTGTCTGCCGCAGAACTCATGGCTCGCTCAGGGTGGGGAAACACCCACACCCCACATTTGGCCCCAGCAGTCTTGGGAGTCTTCTGTGTTGTGTTGGGTGAGAGACAGGAAAAAATGATTCGAGAGTTTTTTCCAAACAGCCCCCCTCCTAATGCAGCTTGTTTTCTAATCCGAGAGTCCTGTCCTGAAGAGGGTAAAGCCCACCCATGCTCTCATCCCACAATTCTTACTGAGCCCCTGCCATGGCAGGGATGGCCCCAGGTGCTGGCTGCACAGACGGAACCCCGTGCCCTCACCACCAGCATTCCAGAGGGGAGGATACTCTGGAATCAAAAGAGAACGCAAGTGGGACGTGTGCGCCCGTCAGGACAGAAATGTACCCAATTTTCTTCCAGGTGTGGGAGGGTGGGGTGGGGCTGGAACTCCCTGACAGTCAGGAAGAGCTCTGAGCTCCCCATTCAGGGCCAGCCTAAAGTTCAGGACAGGCACAAGAAAAAATGCTCCCAGGACGGAAACAGATAGCCCAGCCTGTGCCCCGTAAGACTCAGAGGTGGGGACCCCTCAGGCCACAGCCTACTGGATGCCTCCTGTCCCCAGAGACAGCTGGGGCATAGCCCCCAAAGCTATGGAAGCCCCACCCACGACGCCATCATACCACAGTCAGGACATCTCGTGACACAGAGTCCCAGCCTCAGCCTCCATACACACACGCACCACACTCACTCATGCAAAACAAACGCAGCCACACTGAAGGCACCCCTAGATTTGAGACGAGGTGTGACAGGTGTCTCCTCGCCCCAGCCCTCTCCTGGCCACCTGGCCACCTGCCCTCTCTCGCATCTCCCCACACCCTCCCCCTCCAACATCCCCCCACACCCTCCCCGCGCCCCCCGTGTGGGGTTCAGAAGCCCCCTGCCTGAAACTCGCCTTCACTGTCACCCAGAAAGGAAATGCACTGTCAACTGGAAAACAGACAGATGGCAGAGCCCCAGGGCCCGCAAGCCCTCAGAGAGGGCCTGGCGGTAGAAGAGGCACCCACAAGCCGGTCAGGCCAGACCAGGGAAGGGCCGTCTGCCTAGAAGGCGCCCCAGCCTGCCAAGATGGACTGGAGGCTGATACCGCCGGGATGTCCTGGTCAAACCAGTGCCCTGGCAGAAGCCAAAACCCACCACCTCCCGACCCTTGCCGGTCTCCCCCATCTCGCCTGGGGGATGTTCAAGGAACAGCCCAGCCTGGGGCGGGAGCAGGGACAGGATGACCTCAGGAAGCCCAGGCTGCGGGGGTGCCGGCGTCCTCCCCTCCCGAGCCCCACTCTGCAGGCGAGACCCCCAACCAGCACAGCCTCTCCGAGGCTCACAGCCCAAACACGTCTGCTCACCCGTGGGCCTCCGGCCCCGACCACAACCAGGACTGGCCGCAAGTCCAGGTGTCAGCGACTGTCCCCCCGACCTGGTCCCCTGCCCGGCCTCGCCAGGTCTGCCCCGCCGCGCGCACAGCAGGGCCGGGTGGAAGGAGGCCGGGCCTGGCCGTGGCTCAGGCGCCACCTTACTGGGGGGCTTGGGGATGGTCTCAGCCCCTCTCTGGGCTTCGTCCTCCCCATCAGTCCCCCGGAGCCGGGGCAGGCCGGGGGACGCTGGGGACGCCCACCGCGGGCCCAACCCCGCCCCCTCCCGGAGGCCCCGCCCCGCCCCGCCCCCGAGCCGCGCGGGCTTCCTGGGAGTCGCGGGTCCAGCAGCGTTCAGAGCGCGCGAGGCTCCGGGAGCTCAGAGAGGCTGCAGGCGCTTGCGTCCACCGGCGGTGAGTCCAGGGCCCCCGTCACCTGCCCGCACGCGCTCGGACCGGCGGCCTCGGCTGCGGTGCTCCGTGCGGGGGCCGGGGCGGGCGGGAGGGGCGCGGGCAGGCGCAGGAGAGGGGCTGGCGGCTGCGGGCGGGCCCGACCCCGGGGAACTGGGCTTCTCCTCCCATCCCCTCCAGGCCTCCCCGAATTTTTCCAAAGATCTGGGGCGGGAGCGGGCGGAGGCTGCCGCCAGAAGCCTCCCGGCCGGCCCAGGGCTGCGCGACCACCCGGGCCCATCGCCCAACTCCAGACGCCCCTGGCCCCCGACGTGGGCCGGCAGGGACAGCCTCGCGGACTCCGGGAGGGGGCAGGGGGTCTCGCGGAGCTCCTGGCCGGAAGGGGAGGACTCACGCCCCCGCGGATCACCCCGGGGCGCAGGAACTCACGGCCGCTTCCTGTTCTGGCACCGGTGGTGCCTGCGGTGAGGTCCTAGGAGCCCTTCTGGGGGGGACCGCTGGGCCCCTCCCCATTCTGGGACACAGGAGAGGCTCCCGCCTCTGGCTGGCTGGGCAGCTCTTAGATACCTGGCTCCAGGGGCAGACTTCCCTGAGCCTGGGGATGAGCCTGCAGCCTGGGCCCCAGGGGCGCCCGCCACGGTCTGCCGGCTCCCTCGGGGCTCCCTGGCCCAGCCAGCCTTCCTAACTGCCTTCCACTCCCACCGGTGCCTTAGCTGAGCCTCTTGGCCCGGTGGGTTGGGTGCCACCCAGTGGGCAGGTGGTGGCACCAGCTGGACCTGTTTGTGGCCCTGCATGCCAGGACTTCCTCAGAGACAGCTCAGGTTCCCCCACACCAGAACCTCACTTCTGGGGGGAGAAATTGGAGATCCATCCTCCTCAGACTCCTCCCTGGAGGTGGGGATGCCCCAGCAGGACTTGGCACTGTTCTTGGCCATCTGGGGCTCACACTCACACCCCAGGATGGCGGTCCAGGGCTCAGGGGCCTCACCTGCCGCTCTTCTCTTAAAGCCTCTGCCGGGCCCTCTCCAGATCTGTTCTCTGAGGTATCTTCTTTTCCCTATTCCCCCAATGCCCAGCACTAGCTCCTCAGGCCCCAAAATGTCCCTCCCCCTCCTCTGCCCACGGCTGTCCCTGGCAGAAGGCAGCAGCCTCCCCCTCCAACACCAGGCACTCACGAAATAGAGAATCACGACCCCAGCTGGGCTTGTTCAGATTCTTTCCCCAACAGTGCCGTGGGCCCCTGGCCAAGGGAGGGTCCTGTGCAGAGGCCGAGGGGCAGTACTCAGACCCACGTGGCTCCTTCCTGCTGGCCTCAGTACCGAGTCACATTTGGAACGGGGAGTGCTTTCCCTGGGTCATGCCCCCACCCAGTCCCAGATCTCCATTGCAGGGTCCAGCCCTACTAGGGTCGTGGGGTGTCCCCTATCACTGTGCTGGGGTGCTGGATCCGAGAAATAAGGAGACAACTCAGCAAAGGACTGATGAGAGCAGCTGGGCTCAGGGCCAACGCGCTCACCAGCGGAGTCAGGCGAGGCCCCGGGCGTCCAGGCACGTCTGTATTTATTGGGTTTATGTTGAGGGGAAGGGTAGTGAGTGAGGTCATCTTAAGGATAGTGATAGGGTCAAGACAATCACGTGAGTAATAAACAAGGGGCCCATCCCCATTAGGTCCCCGAGGCTAGGAGATGGGCAGTGTGCAGTGTGCCACATCTCTCATCCAGGGGCAGGAGCTTCTAAGGCTTTCTATAGGAGGATGCCTTGAGTCAGCACAGTAGCCAGAGAGCTGACAGAGTATACAGCCACCGAGGTGCGATTATACCAGCTTTCCATGATGCTAAATGCTGCCGCCTGGGCCGGTCTGCCGTGTAGCGCATGCCCTTTCAGGCAGGGGCACTACCGCCCGAGCCGTTGATTCTTACCCCGGTGTGGCTGTTTTTCCCTAGTTCATGCTGTGCACCATGTCCGCTCTTGACACTCCTCCAACCACAAACTAAGATACGATTATGTTGTTGTACCCCAGCGAGTCAAGGAATGCGCCACGCTCTGAGATTCAATTATGAGTCCTTTATCATGCCGGCCACCGAGAGTGGCTAATGCCCAACATTCTCTCGGCCCCTAAGAAAAAGTTAGGCGGTCTTTTATACCCTAGTTTTAAAAGGGAGGGGGAACCTAGCTGAAGCCAATTTTTCACAAAAGCAGAGTAAGCAAAACGTTAAAAGATAAACTCGTACTGAGAAATAAAACAGTTCCAGGTGCGGGGGGAAAGCCGTCATGAAAGACATAGACTTACAGATAATGGGGGGTCTGGGCGCGGACGGCACCTGCATTCCCAGGCTCTGCTGGTACTAATTAACTCGGCCTCTTATCAGCAAACGCATTCCTGGAGGCGCCCAGGGTCAGCCTGCCCCAGCTGCATGCTACAGTTACACACTCAATGGTGGGAAAATAACTAAAATGAAGAAGCTAACGTGGAGTCTGTCCGGCTCAGGAAGCTAAAGCCTGAACAGCGTTTAGTGTGAGAAAGACAGTTAGTTATAACTGGCAGAAAGCAGGTTTTCACAATATACGAGGATTATATAAAAGGACATAAATGAGCAGTAGGTTATTCTTCAGGCACTGATTGTGCCGGGGGTCTGCTTAGCTCTCCTTCCTCAGTGCCCAGAAGGGGGGTTACCCACACTTCATGTCAGGGGGCTGCCTGGGCTCAAGACACTGAGCCGCCTCATGGAAAGTTCTAGATACAGATTAGCTAATATACACAGGAAAATACACATATGGGGGTGTGTGTGTGTGTTTATATATATATGTGTGTGTATCTTTTTTTTTGAGACGGTCTCACTCTGTTGCCCAGGCTGCAGTGCAGTGGCATGATCATAGTTCACTGCAGCCTTGAACTCCTTGGCTCAAGAGAGCGTCCCACCTCAGCCTCCCACGTAGCTGACCACAGGCACGTACCACCATACCCAGCTTATTTTTCTATTTTTTGCAGAAACAGGGGGTCTTATATGTTGCCCGAGCTGGTCTCAAACCCCTGGCCTCATGTGATCCTCCTGCCATGGCCTCACATAGCATGGAGATTACAGGCGTGAGCCACTGTCCCAACTGTTGAAAAACACGTCTTTGAATGAAGAGACCCCCCCAAACAGGCTTTGTGTGAGCAACATGGCTGTTTATTCACCTGGGTGCAGGTGGGCTAAGGCCGAAAAGGGCGTTAGCAAAGGGCAGTGGGATAGGAGTTGGCTTTATAGGTTTGGGGTGGGCAGTGGAAAGTTACAGAGTAAGATCAGTTACAGTGGTGGGGGTAGGGGCAGGGAGTGTACATTACCATAAGTTCAGTTACAATGGCGGGTGGGATCAGAGTAGTTAAGATGGCAGGGTGGGGCCGGGAGTATTCACATTATCATAACAGCAGTTAAGATGGCCGGGTGGGGTGAGGGGCTTGTCCGGGCAACCTCGGCTGGGCCAGCTCCGGCTGGGTGATTAGGGACAATGGCGAATGCAGGTGGGGGATGCTCAGCCGAGGCAAGCAGGACTTCAGACTTTCAGGCTCCAGGCTTGCACATGGAGACCTGACACCCAGCCCCAGACTAGCTAATATTATGACTGATCAGCCAGAGCCCTTGGCAGAGGCCACTCACTCTGCCTCCTTTTCTGTGATTGCGAGAAGCCCGGTGAGGTTCCTCGTCACCTGGCGGCCCCCTCCCGCCAGGCTTGGGGAGGGCTGTAACCTAGAACATGGCTGCACTGAATGAGGGGTGGGTCAGGAGCCAGCAGGGAAGCCCTGAGCGCTGGCTCTGCGCTGGCAGGTCCCCACCCCCTCTGCTGTCTGCGTCCTCGTCTACAACATGGGGGTGCGTGGTCCTGAGGAGGAGCGAGGCCCCCCTGGCCCCTGACCAGCTGTGTCTCTCCAGAGCAGGACGGGGTACTCTGGCTTGGGAGCCTAGGCAGGACCGCCACTCTCTCCAGAATGAAGACCTTGCTGGTGCTGCTGGCTGTCCTTCTGGGTGTTGAGCGAGGTGAGGTGCCCTCGGGGACCCCAGACCTTTGTCCGCCTGTGCCCTGCTCAGCTCCCTCTCCTCCCTTCTCCCCTGAGCAGACGCCCCAGGGGTCCTTCCAGGCAGCTCCCAGCGGAGGGCTCACCCACCTGGCCACGCTGTCTCACTGTGGGTTTGCGTGTCACTGGAGCTGCTCCAGGGCCAGGAAGGGTGTCACTGTCCTTGCTCTGTCTCTAGCCCAGGGCCTGGTATGCAATAATTTCTCAGTAAATGTCCACTGGGGTGAGGCCTTGGAGGGACCCTGGAGGCGTCCCTGAGACAGGTGTGTCCTTCCACAGCCGGCTCACTGATGTGCTTCACCTGCCTAAACCAGAAGAGCAATCTGTACTGCCTGAAGCCCACCATCTGCTCCGACCAGGACAACTACTGCCTGACGGTGACCGCGTCCGCCGGCATCGGTGAGCACCAGGCCGCAGACGGCGCCTTCCTCCCCGCCTTATCCGCAGAGGCCATTGCCACTGCCTGCGGCCGCCTGTCTCCCCTCACAGCCTCTCTTCCCTTGCAGGAAAGATCGTCACATTTGGCCACACCCTGAGCAAGTCCTGTTCCCCGGCCTGTCCCCTCCCAGGAAACATCAATACTGGCATAGCTTCCATGGGCATCCGCTGCTGCCAGGGTTTCCTGTGCAATTTCAGCGCGGCCGACGGCGGGCTGCGGGCCAGCGCCACCCTGCTGGGAGCCGGACTGCTGCTGAGCCTGTGCCCTGCCCTGCTGCGTTTCGGCCCCTGACCGCCCAGACCCTGTCCCCGGCCCCCTAGCTCAGGAAGGAAAGCCCAGCCCTTTCTGGATCCCACAAGGGTATGAGAGCCCCTGACTCCTCACGTGCCTGATTCGTGCCCTTGGTCCCAGGTCAGGCCCACCCCCTGCACCTCCACCTACCCCAGCCCTGCCTCTGCCCCAGGTGGGGCCACCTGCCCTCACTTCTGGGGTCGATGATGTGACCTTCCTTGGGGGACTGTGGAAGGGATGAGGGTCCCCTGGAGTCTTAGGGTCTGGCATCAGGACCAAGTCCCGTGGACACACTGAGAGGGCCCCAGGGAGGCTGTGCGCCCGTGGGGGTACGTGGGTGTGCTGTGCAGGTGTGAGCACGTGGCAGTTTCTGGGGCCTGTGTTTGGGGAGGGAGGGGTGCCAGCAGCCTGCAGAGCCCCAGGCCCCTATAACCCCCAGTCCTGGCACAGTCCCCCGCCCTTCAAGGGCAGCCTTTTGGGGGTGGGGTTCCACCGCTTCCAGGTCTAGGCCCCTGCCCCAAATCCAGCCAGCCCAGCCCCACATTGGAGTCCTGCTGCTTTGGTGCCTCGAATAAATACACATGTCCCCCACGCTTCCTGCTCTGTGTGTGGCTGCCCTTGCGGGGAGAAACTGTCGAGGGTCCTGGTGTCATCTGTGGTACAGCCCAGGGGGTGCTGGGGGAGGAGCAGGAGGCCCCTGAGCCACAGCCAGCTGCCTGCCTGGCTCGGAGGAAGCCCCTTCCCTGTGCTCTGCCCTTTCTCCTGCGCCAGGCTCAGCAAGTCAAGTGAGTTCAGCCTCCCGCAGCAGAAGGAGGTTGGAGGCATGGAGAAGGGAAAGCGAGTGCAGGAAGGAGCACGCTCAGGCTGGGGCAGCACCCAGGGCTCTGGGACTTGGGAACGGAGGGTGTTTGTCTGGACCCACTGGTGCAGAGGGCACAAAAGCCGGGCTGGGGCAGGACCTGATGGGCCGGGGCTTAGTGAGTGGCCTGTGGGAGGGGCAGGGGTCTCCCACACAGAAGCTCCGGGCAGCAGTCCCGGCCCATCCGTGCCTGGGACTGCAGCGCTGCCCGCTTACCCCTGGCAAACACGGTGGTGGCTCCTGACAGAAGAAGCCAGCCTGGCCCCGGGCGCCATCTGCAGTTGGGTGCTGTGCGCATCCCAGGGGCTCCTGGGGCTGGGAGGGAAGATGAACAGACACCAAATGGCAGTGTGGGGAGCGGCCAGGGCCTCAGCCACTCAGCACCAACCCTGGTTGTCCCCAGCTGGCCGGAGGCTGTGCTGCGTGTCAGGATCCCGGGGTCACCGTACAGTCCCACAGTGGGGGCCGGTGTCACTGTGGAGGCTTACGATTCCCGCCCCCGGCAGCTGGTATGAATAGCCATGTCCTCCTGGGTGCTGAGGTCAAGGACCTGTGTCCTCCTTCTGGATCCCCAAGGTAATGATTCATGTTTGAAACATGAATCATTATTGCCACCCAAGAGAGCCATGAGGCGCCCATTGTGACCGAGCGGGAGGGCCCGGAAGGGTCAGCGGGAGGAGGGGCCAGTCACAGGTCAGTCCTCCCTGGGGAAGAGCAGCCTCTGAGACTGAGCCGGAGATTCTGTGGGGAGTTTGGATTGGCCGAGTGGGTCAGTCTGAGAAATGCAAGCAGAGAACAGGGCGGAAGGCAGAAGGTCCGGGAGGCCTGGGCACTGTAGCCAGGAGGACAGAGGTCCGGGCGTCGGGTCCCAGTGCGCAGTGCACTCGGCGTGGTCCGCTCAGAATCGCAGGTGGCTTTGCTGGAGGGAAGGAGTCCAGTCCATCACAGTGGAGCTGGCAGGAGGAAGCTGCCCGCAGAAACCATGGCCAGAAACCTGGATCTGACCCAGGGACACAGGAGTGTGCTAGGCACTGGGCAATGACAGAATTTCCAACAAATGCTTGGTTTCTGCTGAAGCTAGTTTGCGCTTCCACTCTGGGCACCTCCACTTCCCCGGTGAGCTCACAGGTTTCTAAGTCTCACAACCACACTGAGAGCAGGGCACGGACATCCCCATGCTTCCCAAGGGGAGACAGGATCAGAGGGCCTCCTGGGATCTGGGACTGGGCCCAGCGCTCCCTCTGCTCTGGGTTTAGGGCTGAGGTCAGAGGCAGCCCTGATCGCCTTCGGGTGGTGGGGAGAATGGTCCTGCGGGGTTCCTGCTGCCCTGAGGACAGGAGGCTGCCCAGGGACAGGTGGCTTCACCGAGCGGAAGGTGGGAGCCTGCCTTGTGCCCTGAGCCTGGGGCAGAGGCGGAGGAGCCCAGCTTGCTGAGTTTCAATTTCCTGAAGCCTGGGGGAGGGAGACGGTGGGGAGGCCTGCAGGGGAGGGGAGGGAGAAGAAGGAGAGGGAGAGGAAGAGAGGCCCATCTCAGGACTCTGGATCTGAGCCTCCCACCCAGGGCCTGCCCACACCCTGCTGGGAGCTGGGATTTCCCATGCGCCACCAGAGCTGGGTGCCCTCCTCTCTGCAGCCTCATCCAGCCACCGCTTCCAGGCATCTACCCAAGGATGAGCCTCTGGAGGGCGGGCAGCCGCTCAGTCCCTGTGGGGACTTTGGGCTGTGAGGCCAGGCAGGACCCTGCGCCATCCACTGCGTCTGCCCCTTTGACACCACCCACTCTGCCGTACCTCACACAGGTGGCCAGCCTGTAGGCCCGGGACCCTCTCACACGCTGTCCATAGTCGTGGAAACCCAGCAGCCACGCCAGGCCTGGGCCCACGGTGCCTCCACCCCTCTGCTCCCTCCACCAACCCCCAGCACATCTTCCTGGGGGGGCCCAGCCCTGAGTTGGAGACCCTCCAGGCTGCTCCTAGACCTTGGGCTGGGGCTGAGCCTGATCTTGGCTGGAAATCAGCTCAGGCTGGGCCACCTGGGGAGGTCCCTCCTGTCTCTGAACCCCACCCTGGGGAATTTGCTGGGACCCCTTGAAGGCCACAGGCGAGACCCCCGAGGGTTAATAACGAGACAAAGTCCTTGGACTGAGCATGTGCATTTTCTATTCAGGCCAGCAGGCAGCTAGGCTGTGGGGTGAGGGGTTCTCTGGGCTTCAGGGTGAGGGGGTCTCTGGGCTGCTGGGTGGCCAGGCGGGGGCATCAGGGCAGGGAGCTGAGGGCTGCGCTGGGCAACCACCCTGCCTTCCTCTAATTTGCCCACCAGGGGCAGTGCCAGGGTGGGCTGGGCTCACAGCAGGGCCCCGAGGAGGGCACCCAGGCTCAGCAGGAGCCCCTGACAGCCAGGCCCCAGAGGCCAGGCCAAACTCGGGCAGCCTTGTCATAGAGGTTTCCTTCACAGCAGGGTGTTTATCTTTTCAATCTTCAAGTTAATCTGTCGTCCATCCTCAGTTTTTATGGGGTAAGACTCTCCAGGGACCCCAGGACTGGCAAATTTCATAACGTGGACACAGGGAGCACCACAGCCCTTGGTAATGTAGCTGAACTTCTGCCCTGGGGGCGAGAGAGGAGGGCGTCTGGCACAGGAGGCCCCACTGACCCCTGGGACCTGCCAAGGACCTCCTCCTTCAGGGAACCTGGAAGCCGATGGGGACACGGGGAGAACCAGAGGAGAACGGGCCACGGCCCCCAAGTCTGCGTTCCATCAGATGGAGGTCCCTGAGCTCTGTCCCCAGACCCAAGCTTCCACCAGACCAGGGCCTCAAGGCTGGCTGAGAGCTCCCTGCCCACCCCCACCTGCCCCCCTCCCGGGCCTCACCATTGATAGTGCCAGTGGCTACAGCGGAGGGGCAGCTTCCAGCCTACGGGGGACAGAGGACGGGGCGGCACTGGCTGGGGTCCAGGACGTTGACACACTGGAAGCACTCGAGACCCCAGCCTGGGGTGGGACAGGGAGGGCGCAGGTCAGGGTCGGAGGCTGAAGGGTGGGCTCCGGTCCCTCTTACCGTCTTACCAGCACGGGCAGCACACGGGGCAGGGGGCTCAGGCACCCTTGGCTGCTCAGAATTGTGGGCAGGGTCCTGCTGGCATCTGGAGCCCCCAGCATCGAGAGGGTCTCACGCCTATCTTTAGGCCTCCTTCCCAACCTCCCCCTCAGCCCCCGACTCACTGGGCTTCACCCACAGCAGCGCCAGCAGCAGCAGCATGGGGCCGGCGACCTCCATGGTCTTGGGTGCAGGTGCACTGAGGGCCGGTGCGGCGCGGAGGCTCTGAGCCTGGAGAGAGCCAGCGGAGGCCTCGCACTCCCACCAGGGAACTTCTGCCCCGTTTCCAGTTTTTAATAAGGTAACGTGCACACAGCCTATGACCTCATTCCATCATCTCACAGCACGTGATCCGAGGGGTAGAAAACCTTCCTTCCTGACACGGCTGCTCTGGAAGCCAGATGTGACCTGGAGCAAGACCAAGGCCCCACACCCACAACCACCGCTTCTCTGCCTGGGGCCTCCCAGAGCTCAGGGTGCGAGCAGAACAGACCTGGAAGGAAGAGGGGCTGCGGTGAAGAAGGGAGGGGGAGGGTGTCCCCTGGGGTCGGAGGACGCCTTAAAAAGAGAAATTCTGAGGCCGGGCGGGCGCGGTGGCTCACACCTGTAATCCCAGCACTTTGGGAGGCCAAGCCTGGAGGATCACCTGAGGCCAGGTGCGGGAGGCCGGGCTGACCAACATGGAGAAACCCCGTCTCTACTAAAAAAAACCCAAAAAATTAGCTGGGCATGTGGCACATGCCTGTAATCCCAGCTACTCCGGAGGCTGAGGCAGAGAATCACTTGAACCCGGGAGGCAGAGGTTGCAGTGAACCGAGATGGCACCATTGAACTCCAGCCTGAGCAACAAGAGTAAAACTCCCATCTCCAAAAAAAACAATTTCTGACTCATTAGAGAGCAAGGCCCTGAGTTTCAGTTTCAGTTTCCTGGTGCATCAGGGTGTCAGAAGCAGAAAGGAGGAGCAGCCCCGTGAGGCTCAGGTCATGCCCAGGGCCAGGACCCTCCATCTCAGGATGAGGATCTCCAACTAAGCCCCCACAGGCAGCTCACTGTGCCACAGAGCCCAGGAGGGGCCAGGCGGGGCAGCAGACTCTGGCACTGAGACCCAGGGCCAGGCACCCTTTGTTTTCTGTGCAGGGAGCAGGAGCCCCTGTAACAAGGTGGGGTGATGGGGGGCTCCCTGAGGAGGCCCAGACCTCTGTCCTGGCTTCTCCCAGAGCCACCCTGTCCCTCCCAGTCAGTTCCCCTGCCCATCCCCATCACACCCACATCCAAATTTCTTCTTCAGGGAGAATCAGAAGACACAGGAAATGGGGCAGGGGTGACTGCCCTCCCACCCCCAGGTGCTGGGCAGAAGGAAGAGAGGGCGGCCTGGGAGGTGGGGACAGAGCCCTTGAAGACAGATAAAGGCAGTAGGCCTGCATATGGATGGGTCGCCTCTCTGGTGGGTGGTCCCCTCTGAAAAGCAGAATCCACACTGCGTCCTCAGGGTTCTCTGCTTGGAGACTCTGGCTTCTGAGAGGATGGGCCAGACAGAGTGGCTCCTGAGAGCAGGGAGGACAGGAGCAGAGCTGGAGGCATCAGGCACTGAAGACCCCCAGCCACCCGGGATGGCTGTGGGCAAGGCTCGGGCCCCAGAGAACTGACTGCCCGGTCAAGCAGTGATGGGAGCACGGGGCCGACCTGAAGGGGCAGCGCCAGCCGGGCCCGTGGTCCGAGGGTCACTGCCGGCCCTGCAGCCACGCTGCTCAGGTCCCGTGGCCTGATGATGGCTGAGCCAGACATCGTAACACCACGCCACGGAGAAGTTAGACTGTTGCTAGGGATGCTGACTTGCAGTGTTGTATTTTTGAATCTTAAAATGTTTTTTTTAAATCTGACCCTCAGTAAGCCGTGTATGTTACATGCAGTCAGAGCACGTGCATCCGGAGAGGTGTGCACTGTGTCAGTGTATCTGTGGGTAACGGAAGACGGCTTTCACAGAGCAAGTTCTCCTATTTCGTGTGATGAACTCTGATATTTTCTATTTTATTTGAAAAAGTATCGATTGTGTCCCACTCGACTGATTTTACACCCTCTATGCTCATGGTCCCCAGTTTACTGGGGGGTATTTTGTGTTTTGTTTTTGTTTTTGAGATGGAGTCTCCGTCACCCAGGCTGGAATGTAGTCGTATGATCTTGGCTCACTGCAACCTCCACACCCCGGGTTCCAGTGATTCTCCTGCCTCAGCCTCCCAAGTAGCTGGGATTACAGGTGCCCACCACCATGCCCGGGCAATTTTTGTATTTTTAGTGGAGATGGGGTTTCACCATGTTAGTCAGGCTGGTCTCAAACTCCTGACCTCAAATGATTCGCCTGCCTCAGCCTCCCAAAGTGCTAGGATTACAGGCATAAGCCACTACACCCACCCTCTTGCTTTTGAGATAGGGTCTCCTTGGGAACGCCATGTAGCTCGTGGCTTTGGGGGTTGAACTAGCGTCAGTAAAATTCTGACACTGTGGGAAGACACAGGCATGCGCGGACGTGGTCCTCTCACTTTGCACCGCCATGACACCCCGTGTATTGGTTCACGATTTTGCCTGCAGCTTCTGCTTTCCTGAAACGTTCCCATGCCCTGAAGAACCCCAGCTTGTAAGCCACCAGGGAGTTTGGGTCTTCAGCACGAGCTGTCCATTCCCCTTGCTCAGTACCATGCAATAAATATCATTTTTCCCCTGCTGCAAATTGCAACGCCACTGTTTGACTTTACTGCCCCAGTGAGAGGACCCCAGTTCGATTCAGGAACAGTAGCAAGAATGTCAGCGGTATCCAAACTGGAGTGACCCCAGCGTGAATAAAAGCTGAATAAAGCCAAACCTGCTGGGCGACATTCCCAGGGGTTGGGTACTCTTGGTCACAAGATGCTTATGGCTGAGGGAACAAGTTGATAATGCTAACTAATTAATCAGACACAGAACGTAAGGAAATGTCCCTATATATATATATATATTTTTTTTTTTTTTTTTTTTTTTTTTTGAGGCAGAGTCTTGTTCTGTCGCCAGGCGCCAGGCTGGAGTGCAATGGTGCAATCTTGGCTCACTGCAACCTCCGCCTCTCAGGTTCAAACATTTCTCCTGCTCAGCCTCCCAAGTAGTTGGGACTACAGAAACGCACCACCATGCCCAGCTAATTTTTTTTTTTTAAAGACAGGGTTTTACCATGTTGGTCAGGCTGGTCTTGAACTCCCGACCTGAGGTGATCCACCCGCCTTGGCCTCCAAAGTGCTTGGATTGCAGGCATGAGCCACTGGGCCCAGCCTAATTTTTCTATTTTTTAGTAGAGACAGGGTTTCACCATGTTGACCAGGATGGTCTCGATCTCTTGACCTCGTGGTCCGCCCACCTCAGCCTCCCAAAGTGCTGGGATTACAGGCCTGAGCACCGCACTTGGCCAATGTCCCAATATTTTAAGAACAAAAAGCATTCTTAGTTTGAGAATACATTTTGCTTTAAAAATAGTGGTATAGGGGCCAGGGACAGTGGCTCAAGCCTGTAATCCCAGTACTCTGGAAGGCCGAGGCAGGCAGATAAGGTCAGGGGCTCGAGACCAGCCTGGCCAAAGTGGTCAAGAAATCTCCAAATAAATTTTTGTTTCTGTTTTTGTTTTGATTTTTTGGAGACAGGGTCTCGTCTCACTCTGTCGCCCAGGCTAGAGTGCCATGGTGCCATCATGGCTCATTGCAGCCAACTGCAGACTCAGGCACTTCTCCCACCTCAGCCTCCCAAACAGCCGGAACTACAGGTATGCACCACCATACCCGGCTAATTTTTGTATTTTTTGTAGAGACAGGGTTTCACCATGCTGCCCAAGCTGGTCTCAAACTCCTGAGCTCAAGTAATCCTCCTGCCTCGGCCTCCCAAAGTGCTGGGATTACGGGCGCAAGTCACCATGCCAAGCCTTAAATCTTCTCTAAATAGATTACCAACAGAAGAAAGAAAATTTAAGGCATAAGGCATTAATAGCAGTGAAAAGGTCTAATTCAAAATGATAAAAATGCAGTTAACCAAAAGATGATAATTCTAAACTTGTTAGCGTCCATTAAATGGTCAGAAAATAAATAAAACTAAAGTTGAGAGAACTAAAGAGAGAAAAATCATACTCTGAGGCCCTGTAACACACCCTGTGAATAGCAGATGAAAAATCAACCAAGGTGGAGAGTTAAACCAGGATGAAGGACAGAAATTAACAGAGGCTGGGCGCCATGGCTCACACCTGTAATCCCAGCACTTTGGGAGGCAGAGGCCAGAGGGCCGCTTGAGCACAGGAGTTCAAAACCAGCCTAGACAACATAGCAAGACCCTGTCTCTTTTAAAGTAAATTTTAAGGCCGGGCACAGTGGCTCGTGACTGTAATCCCAGCACTTTGGGAGGCCAAGGTGGGTGGATCACCTGAGGTCGGGAGTTCGAGACCAGACTGGCCAACATGGTGAAACCCTGTTTCTACTAAAAATACAAAAATTAGCCGGGCATGGTGGTGAGCTCCTATAATCTCAGCTACTCGGGGGGCTGAGGTGGGAACTGCTTGAACCCTGGAGGCAGAGGCGTCAGTGAGCTGAGATCACGCCACTGCACTCCAGCCTCAGCGACAGAGCAAGACCCCAACTCAAAACGAAACAAAACAAAATTTAATTTTAAAAATGTAAAAATAAAACACATTTTAAAGTTAAAAAAAAGAAAGGTAACATGTAGAAAACTGGACACAGCAATTCCAGAACACACAAACATTTACAACCACTGATCACATTATGAGCCATGAAAAGTTTTCACAAATTAGTTGAAATCATACAGAGTGGTTTCTGTAATTGCAGTTCAATTAGACCAGAAATTATTACCCAAAACAAGAAAATCCTCCTCTGTTTGGAAATGAACAAGTATATTCATAAATAACCCACATGTCATAGAATAAATCAAAATGAAAACAGGATTTTGCTCTGTTGCCCAGGCTGGAATGCAGTGGGCACGATCAAAGCTCGCTGCAGCCCTGACCTGGGCTCGTGATCTTCCTGCCTCAACCTCCTAAGTAGCAGAGACCACAGGCACACACCTCGACACTTGGTAGTTTTTACTTTTTTTTTTTGAGATGGAGTTTCACTCTTGTTGCCCAGGCTGGAGTACAGTGGCGTGATCTCGGCTCACTGCAACCTCCACCTCCAGGTTCAAGTGATTCTCCTGTCTCAGCCTCCTGAGTAGCTGGGACTACAGGCATGCAATACCATGCCTGGTTAATTTTTGTATTTTTGGTAGAGACAGGGTTTCACCATGTTGGCCGTGGTTGGTCTCAAACTCCTGACCTCAGGTGATCTGCCCGCCTCAGCCTCCCAAAGTGCTGAGACTTGCAGTCCTGAGCCACCACGCCCAGCTATAACTGCACACTTTGAGAGAACTGGGTCCACTGTTAGGTCTCAGAAACCAATACCCCACAAGATGGCACTTTGACGTGCTGAAGAAACTTCAAGAACTTTCTGACCTCCCCAACAACCCACAGACTCTCCCGAAGTCGGATGGAGTTGTTCTCAAGTTCCTTTGTCTGCCTAAAGTCTGCACCCACCAAAAAGAACAATTGTGTTTTCTTCCCCTAGCCCAAGAGGAAGAATGCCACCGGACCTGAACAGACCCTTTCACAAGATAATCGCGTCTGTCCCTCAGGCCCATTCCGATTGCAAAGAGAATTTAGATGTTAATCTCTGCTCCACTGCGCTCAGCGGAATTCCTCCTCTCCCCGCAGGCCTGTGTGGCCAGGATGGTCCCGAAGCATGTGAACTCTGCTGGGGGGTGAGGGATACTTTTCTGGGCTTGTCTCTCGTGTACACATTAATACACTTATGCGCCTTTTCTGCAGTTAATCTGCCTTTTCTGAGTTTTCATAAAAAGTCACAGATTAAAAAAGAAGTTTTCCCACTGGCCCTTACCTTCATATATTAAAAAAGATTCAGGCTGGGTGTGGTTGCTCAAGCCTGTAATGCCAGCACTTTGGGAGACCAAGGTGGGAGGATCACTTCAGATCAGGAGTTCGAGACCAGCCTGACCAACATGGTGAAACCCTGTCTCTACTAAAAATCAAAAATTAGCGTGACATCGTGGCACGTGACTGTAATCCCGGCTACTCGGGAGGCTGAGACACGTGAATTGCTGGAACCCGGGAGGCAGAGGTTGCAGTGAGGCGAGATTGCGCCATTGCACTCCAGCCTGGCGGACAGAACAAAATTTCGTATCAGAAAAAGATTCAACATTAGCGAATGAAGCATTCGTCACAGGAAGTCACAGAAAGAACAGCAAATGGAATTTAAAAGTGACAGCAGAAATTAATAACATAGAAATTATGTACACATTAGGTAGGACACACAAGTTAGTTACGTCTTTGGATAAACTAAAAACTTGGATAACTCTTTCTTTTCTTTTTGAGACAGGGTCTCGGTCTACTGCCGGGGCTGGAGTGCAGTGGTGCAATCTCAGCTGACTGCAACCTCTGCCTCTCAGGTTCAAGTGATTCCTGTGCCTCAGCCTCCCGAGTAGCTGGGATTACAGGTTCGCAAGACTGCGACTGGCTAATTTTTGTATTTTTTGTAGAGACGGGGTTTCACCATGTTGGCCAGGCTGGTCTCAAACCCCTGACCTCAGGTGATCACCTGCCTCGACCTCCCAAAGTGCTAGAATGACAGGTGTGAGCCACCGCACCCAGCCTTAAAAATGTGAATAACTCTTGTGAGAGACCAGTCAAGAAAAGAAGAAAAACAGCCATAAAGCAATGGGAAAACATCAGAATCAAAGAGGTGTCGCAGGGCGCAGTGACTCACGCCTGCACTCCGGGCACTTTGGGAAGGCAAAGCAGGTGGATCCCTTGAGCCCAAGCGAGGAAGAGCGAAGGGTGAAGGGCCACACACTTTTAAACCATTAGATCTCCTGAGAACTCGATCACTATCTCGGAACAGTGAAGGGGATCTCTGCCGGCCTGAGCCGCTCATCTCCCCCCAGGCCCCTCCTCCAATTCAACGTGAGATCTGGGCGGGGACGCACAGTCAAACCGGGTCAGCCCGTAACTTCTTTTTTTTTTTTTTTTTTTTTTTGAGACAGAGTTTCTCTCTTGTTCTCCAGGCTGGCCCAGCTACTCAGGAGGCTGAGGCAGGAGAATTGCCTGTAACTTCTTTCTCCCTCAAGCGTGTGAAATCGATCTGTGCCCTGACCACCTTGGGCACCTGCGCTCGGAACCCCCAGAGTCTCTCTCACAGGTCATAGTCCTCGCATTTGGCTCAGAATAAACCTCTTCAAATATTTTACAGAGTTTGGCTTTTTTTTTCCATCAACACACCCCATCCTGTGAAATGCAGAGGAAGCCAGATGAATGGCTCACACCCATCATCCCAACCCTTGGGGAGCCCAAGGTGGGAGGATCACCTGAGGCCAGGAGGTCAGGAGACCGGCTTGGCCGACGAAGCAAGACCTCATCTCCAAAAAAATAAGCAAATAAAAATAAATGCATAGTGGCTTCAGTTTTCTCTCCCAGGGCTTCCCGTTGTCACTCTTGTTAGTTTCTTCGGAGTCTCCTGAACAGTACTCAGGGTGTCAAGAGGTACAGTCGGGAAGGATGGGGCCTGGATGAGGGGTTAAGAGCATCCTCTGGGGGAGGCGTGAGGAGGCAGCAGAGGAGGGGAGGAGGGGCTGTGCTGTGGCCTTCGCACACGGAGACTCCTGGAGGTCGGGGAGGGGCAGGATGTCCAGACAGTGAGCGCCGCCCTGACTCCACCTAGGAGGGGCCCCAAGGCAGAACCGGCAGTTAGCCTGGCCAGCCCCGGCAACGATGAGACAGTAAGTTTGGGGTGATCAACAGGGAGCCCCAGCGGAGTCCAGGAGGAGAGAGAAGCTGGGTATTGACCCTGCCGGCCCCTCCTGCAGTCCCCAGCCCTCGCTCCTCTTGAGCAGCTCACCTGCCTCGGTGGCCCCTCTCCTCCTGCCCCCTCATTTCAGGCCTAGGTTAGGGGTGGCGGGGGTCCTGCCACTGCACTCAGAGTGGGGGTGCAGCACTCCCGTCTTGTTTCTGGGAAGCCCACCCGGGTAAGACAGTCCAGGGCTGGGCCCAGTAGCTCACACCTGTCATCTCAGCACTTTGGGAGGCCGAGGCAGGAGGATTGCTTGAGCCCCGGAGTTCCAGACCAGCCTGAGCAGCACAGAGAGACCCCACCTCTGCGTGAGGAGGGGGAGGGAGAAAGGCTCTTGGTAAACGCTCCTATTTTGTAAACTCTCTTCCTATTTAGTGATTGGGATGTTCCATCCGTTTCTGCCACCAGCTTGCTGGACACACTGCCTGTCCCCGACGCCTCTCAAAGGGTGAAAGGCTCAGTCACATCCCAGACCCCCTCCTCAGGCAGATGAACTGAGTCCCCGCCCCACAGCCTGCCTGGCCCCCGTGAGGGTGGTGTGCAGGCTGACCCTGGAAGACAAGCATTCAAACGGGCGGGCGGGCGGCCTTCTCCCTCGTGGTTGGGCTCCGGAGAGCGCTGCCACGGGCCATCAGCATCCGGGCTCTGGAAGCAGGGAGGGCAGAGGCTGGCCCAGCCTCAGGGAGACCCTGCAGAGACGTGGCCTCCAGCTCATCCTGCCCGGTTCCCCAGGGCGGGACTTCTTTTTTCCCCTTTAATCTCTCTAGCTACAGGCTCCGCTGCTTAATGAGCTCCAGACGTCTCGGGGATGCTGGGAGAGGGTTGGGATCCCTGCCAAGTACCAGGGACATAAGAACGCACCAGACGTGCACGAGCCAGAGCTGGAGGCCCCCGTTCCCTTTAAGCCAGTCACATGTCATTACAATGTGGGAGAGTCCCCACCAGAGAGGACAGTCCCAGGGCTGGCTAAGCGTGCGTGGTTTGAAGACGCAGAGGCGCACTGAGGCGCTTCTGGGCTGCCTGCCCGCAGGGGACTCCTCACAAGCCCGCCCCGGCCTCCCCACAGGGCCCGGCTCATCTTCCCCGCTCTGGGCCAGGTCTGCCGCCTGCTTGCCTTCTGTCCAATTGGATGCTCTTTCTTTGTGATGGATACAAAGTGGGAACAAATTCTTCTTCTGGTGACGCCCGAGCCCCAGGGGGCTGGGGGAGAAGCACACGCACCCCAGCCTTCAACCTGAGCTGGTCTGAGCTGCCCTGAGCTGCCCACAACACTTCCAAGCCCCGACCCCAGCAGCTGTGAGGTGAGACGGGGCGGGGCTGCCTGCGGGGAGGGGGCTGCCTGCGGGGAGGGGCTGCCTGTGAGGAGGGGGCTGCCTGCGGGGAGGGGACTGCCTGCGGGGAGGGGGCTGCCTGCGGGGAGGGGACTGCCTGCGGGGAGGGGGCTGCCTGCGGGGAGGGGGCTGCCTGCGGGGAGGGGGCTGCCTTCGGGGAGGGGCTGCCTGTGAGGAGGGGGCTGCCTGTGGGGAGGGGACTGCCTGCGGGGAGGGGACTGCCTGCGGGGAGGGGGCTGCCTGCGGGGAGGGGGCTGCCTTCGGGGAGGGGCTGCTTGTGAGGAGGGGGCTGCCTGTGGGGAGGGGACTGCCTGTGGGGAGGGGACTGCCTGCGGGGAGGGGGCTGCCTGCGGGGAGGGGGCTGCCTGCGGGGAGGGGGCTGCATGCGGGGAGGGGGCTGCCTTCGGGGAGGGGCTGCCTGTGAGGAGGGGGCTGCCTGTGGGGAGGGGGCTGCCTGCGGGGAGGGGCTGCCTGTGAGGAGGGGGCTGCCTGTGGGGAGGGGACTGCCTGCGGGGCAGGGGCTGCCTGCGGGGAGGGGGCTGCATGCGGGGAGGGGGCTGCCTTCGGGGAGGGGCTGCCTGTGAGGAGGGGGCTGCCTGTGGGGAGGGGACTGCCTGCGGGGCAGGGGCTGCCTGCGGGGAGGGGGCTGCATGCGGGGAGGGCCTTGGATCAGCAGATTTGGGGTGGTCGGGAATGGCCCTTGACCTCCTCAGGCACTCATGAGTTTTCTAGGTTGAGCAAATAAAAAGTCCAACATCCCCAGTTTAATCTGAATCTTATTTTTACCAATGTTTGGGAAATACTTATGCTAAAAATTGTTTGTTTGTTTGTTTTTTGAGACGGAGTTTCGCTCTTGTTACCCAGGCTGGAGTACAATGACGCAATCTCGGCTCACCGCAACCTCCGTCTCCTGGGTTCAAGCAATTCTCTTGCCTCAGCCTCCTGAGTAACTGGGACTACAGGCGTGCGCCACCATGCCCAGCTAATTTTAGTATTTTTAGTAGAGACGGGGTTTCATCATGTTGACCAGGATGGTCTTGATCTCTTGACCTCGTGATCCACCCGTCTCGGCCTCCCGAAGTGCTGGGATTATAGGCGTGAGCCACGGAGCCCAGCCGCTAAAAATTGTTTATCCGAAATTCAGATTTTACTGGGCATCTGACCCCATTGACCCTAATTAGCACACCACAGCGCGGAGCACAGGGCCAAGTCTGGAAGGCGGCTGTCACACCGTGTAGTTGGAGGGCATCTCAGATGGACACGTCTGACCAGTGTGGAAGGACAGGACCTAGTCATGAGGTGTGGCTCCTGGCGTGGCAGGGCAAAACCTCTGCTGGTCATCTGAGCCCAACCCTGACCCCAGGCTGAGACGGGTGTCCATCCAGGACGTCCTGAGTCTAGCCCTGACCCCAGGCTGAGAGGGGTGTCCACCCAGGACTTCCTGAGTCTAGCCCTGACCCCAGGCTGAGACGGGTGTCCACCCAGGACGTCCTGAGTCTAGCCCTGACCCCAGGCTGAGACGGGTGTCCACCCAGGACTTCCTGAGTCTAGCCCTGACCCCAGGCTGAGACGGGTGTCCACCCAGGACTTCCTGAGTCTAGCCCTGACCCCAGGCTGAGATGGGTGTCCACCCAGGACGTCCTGAGTCTAGCCCTGACCCCAGGCTGAGATGGGTGTCCACCCAGGACGTCCTGATTCTAGCCCTGACCCCAGGCAGGGACGGGCATCCATGCAGGGTGTTTTGAGGTCAGCAGAGCAGGGCACCCCCACCACTGAGGCAGGCCCCTTCTGGGTTGGCCCTCCCTGCCTCCAGGTGCCCCTGGCCCACCTCCCCAGCACGGTGCTCTCTGTTCAGAGTGCAATCCTGAAGGATCCCCTCTTCCACCATGAGGGTAGACCACTCTGCCCTCTGACACGAGGAATCATGGGAGCCCCAGCCCGGCACAGCAGTGGCAGGCCTGGCCCACACCACAGGGTGGCCGGTGGCTGCAGGAGCCCTGCCTCATTCGTGGTGACCATCCAGCGGCTCTCTGATAACCCTACTCAGATGTGTCCTGGAGCCACATGGCAAAGTTCTTCCGGAAGAGCCACGAGCCCAGCATTGTACAGGCTCTGGTCCCTGGCAGGGCACTCCCCGCGGCCAGGCGCTAGCAGGATGCTGAAGAGGCCTGGGTCAGAGCGGCAAGTGGTGGCCTCAGGAACGGCAAGGAAGAAGCTGAGTGTGACACCGACTGGGTGAGCAGAGGGTTGTTTTGCTTGACCTTGAGAGGGGTCCCCTCTCCCTGTGCGGGCGCCTAGCAGGGCCCCCTGGCACCCACGTTCCCTCCTTGCTTGGATTCAGGTGGCCCAAAGTGCTGAGGGATTGGCCTTGGCTCCTCGGCAAGTTAGTGACAAGCAGGGTGGAGCCAGGGACTCCCGCCCTGGCCTGCAGTCTCTCTAGGATCTAGGTCCCACGCAGCCAGCTGTGGGGCCCTGGCTCTGAGGCCCAGCTCTGAAAAAAGGTGGTGTTGCAGGGAGCCCGGGCTGGAGGGCCTGTGCCCCGGGGACAGGGAGTTTAAGCGGAGTTCCCACCGGGACTCCCGGTTGCCAGTGTCCCCTGACAGGGAAGCAACCCACCGCTGCCCTGCCGCAGCCTTCCCGATCTCAGGGCTGAAAAGCCACACCAGAATTCCTGCAACTCAGTGACCCAGCTGTCCAAAACTGAAAAGCCACTGACCCACAGGGACAGAGGGGAGGGTCGAGGGGGAGGGGGCAGGAAAGGACCTCACAGCAGGGCCCAGAGGAAGACCGACCCCAGGCTGGGCAGGAGCTGCACGCACAGGGCCCAGGGGCGGCTGGCTGCCGGGGGCCGCGGAATTGCAGAGGGCTGCCTTGCAGCAGGAGGTCTGGGAGTTCATGAAGATGCTTAGAAACTTCCACAAATGGAATCCAGTGTCGTTCTTCGGGTAGGAGGGAGGCAGAGCTTGTTCTCCTTTCTCACTTTACCTGCAAGAGAGCAGGGAGGGATGAGCATGACGCTGCCCTGGGGAGAGTTCCTCGCCCCAACCTCCGCTGCCTGACAGCCTGAACGTCGAAGCCACCAGGACTAAGGCCAGCGAAGCCCTTTCCCTTAGGGGACGCTGAGGCCACGCAGGGAACCAGGGGTGTGGCAGAAACGGCAGCAGGGAGTTCTTTCCAGAGGCAGCTCTCGTCCTGCCCGGCCCTGAGCCTCCTCGACGGGGGCTGGGTGGGTATGTGTAGTGGGGAGATCCCATAAGCGCCGAGGCAGGAGCAAAAGGCCTCAGCCTCTTTCTATATAAATAATGAAGAAGAAAGAAACTAGAAACATAACCGTAGTAGTTATTAGTTATTCAAGCGTGATCTTAGTTATTCATGTGTGATCTTAGTTATTCATGTGTGATCTTATTCATGTGTGATCTTATTCATAGGTGATCTTAGTTATTCATGTGTGATCTCAGTTATTCATGTGTGATCTTAGTTATTCATAGGTGATCTTAGTTATTCATGTGTGATCTTATTCATGTGTGATCTTATTCATAGGTGATCTCAGTTATTCATGTGTGATCTCAGTTATTCATGTGTGATCTTAGTTATTCATAGGTGATCTTAGTTATTCATGTGTGAGCTCAGTTATTCATGTGTGATCTTAGTTATTCATGTGTGATCTCAGTTATTCATGTGTGATCTCAGTTATTCATGTGTGATCTCAGTTATTCATGTGTGATCTTAGTTATTCATAGGTGATCTTAGTTATTCATGTGTGAGCTCAGTTATTCATGTGTGATCTTAGTTATTCATAGATGATCTTAATTCCTTTACTAACGCCTCTCAGGTCAGAAGTGTGAACCTGGGGTGACATTGTGAAATGAATGACACTAAGGCAAGCTGCTCTAAGCCCTCTGTCACGCCTGCATAAGGGCTGCCGGAGGGCGCCCCGGCTGTGCGGCAGCGCCAGCGCTGGGAAAGCCCCACTGTTTAGCCAGCTGGGAAGGAGACGTCCAAGATGGTTGAGACGTCTCCTTCCTGGGGAAGTTAGGAGAAAACTCCGCTTCTCCAAGCTCTTGTGGTAAGGCCTGACAGCTGTCAGGAGGCCCACAGACATCCGGGGCTTAACTGTCTCTGTGTGAGGCTGGGCTTCAGCGGTCACGGTCCAGGTCCACTCTCATGTTCTGCTTCTGCACCTGGCTCCTTTTTTCTTAGATAATCAGTAACAGTAACATAAATCTTAATGTTTTAGTTCTTTCTTGATAAGTATGGAAAAGGTGCTGATGCATTATGCTCCTTGCCTCACTTTGGGTGCCAGAAATTCCTGAGCCCCTACCTGAATGACACGTGATGTACTTGACCCTGTCACTGCCAGGCCCCATCCACCCTGCCCCCAGTCTCCAACCACCAAGGCCACACCCTACCTACCCTGTCCCCAGATTTGCAACTAAATAAAAGTGAGAGCATCCCATCCCGGCATTGGGGCCACTGCAGGTCTCCGCAATCTGGGTAGCCGTGGACCCCTGGGCCCAAACTCTCTTTTCTCTATCTCTGTGTCTTGTGTCTTTTATTTCTACAATTTCTTGTCTTCACACCAGTTGGAAGGGGCTCACAGAACCCTGTAGGGCTGGACCCTATAGGTGTGGAGGGAGCTAGGTGGGTGTGGAGGGGGCTGGGTGGGTGTGGAGGGGGCTGGGTGGGTGTGGAGGGGTCTGGGTGGGCTGTGGAGGAGCTGGGTGGCTGTGGGGGTGCTGGGTGGGTGTGGAGGGGGCTGAGTGGGTGGAGGGAGCTGGGTGGGTGTGGAGGGAGCTGGGTGGGTGTGGAGGGAGATAGGTGGGTGTGGAGGGGTCTGCGTGGGCTGTGGAGGAGCTGGGTGGCTGTGGGGAGCTGGGTGGGTGTGGAGGGGGCTGGGTGGCTGTGGAGGGGGCTGGGTGGGTATAGAGGCTGGGTGGCTGTGGGGGGAGCTGGGTGGGTGTGGAGACGGCTGGGTGGGTGGAGGGGGGCTGGTGGGTGTGGGGGGTACTGGGTGGCTGTGGAGGGAGCTGGGTGGCTGTGGGGGTAGCTAGGTGGGTGTGGAGGGGGCAGGGTGAGCTGTGGAGGGGTCTGGGTGGCTGTGGGGGGTCTGGGTGGATGTATGAGGAGCTGGGTGAGTATGGAGGGGGCTGGTGGGTGTGGGGGGTAGTGGATGGCCGTGGAGGGGGCTGGGTGGCTGTGGGGGGAGCTGGGTGGGTATGGAGAGGGCTGGGTGGGTAGAGGGGGGCTGGTGGGTGTGAGGGGTACTGGGTGGCTGTGGAGGGGGCTGGGTGGATGTATGGGGAGCTGGATGGGTATGGAGGGGGCTGGTGGGTGTGGGGGTAGTGGGTGGCTGTGGAGGGGGCTGGGTGGCTGTGGGGGGAGCTGGGTGGGTGTGGAGGGGGCTGGGTGGGCTGTGGAGGAGCTGGGTGGGGGGAGGGGGCTGGGTGTAGCTGGGTGCTGCTTTTGGGAAACAGCTGCAGGCTCCAGGCGGGCTTTTCCTGCCTCTCCTCACTGAAGAGTGTGGCCTGGGGACAGATGCGCTCCGGGAGCGGAGGGTGCAGTGGGCAGCAGCCCCTCCCCAGCCCTCCCACGCACTGGCTGATACGCCACCATTCTCGAGTCATTCCTTTAGCTTGGAGCTAGCTGTCCCCAGGCTCTCCCGGCAGGCGCAGTGACTCACTGACTGCTCACGGCCTGCCCTGTCCTTCATGGAGTTAGAGAGACCCATGGCATGAAGTGGGGACCACGGGCAGAGTTCACTGGGGTCCCTGGAGTAGCTACAGCAGCCGGTGAGGGGAGGAGCTGGGAGGTTGGCGTGGGCTCCGCGGCTGTGCACCAGGAGGGGCTGGGATGGCTTCCCAGTGATGAGGGCTCTTCGGGCGCCCTTGCTCTAGAACCTGGAGCATCCCCGGTCCCTACAGACCCCAAACCCTTAGGCTCCTCAGCCCTGCACCTCTTCCACCCTTCCCTGCACAGACCCTGCCTCCCACGCCCACCCCATCCCCACTTCCCACCTCAGGAGCCCCCAAAATGCTGAGGACTTGTAGGGGGACCTTGGTTCCCCCAAGCTGCTATGTCTCTAAGAAGTGCCCCTCCCTCCCCGGAACCTGCCGTCTGCCCCGAACCCTAGGACTCACTGCCAAAGATGTTCGCTTTCTGGGAGACGCAGACCCCGTCTGGGAAGAGGCACAAGGCCAGGCAGCAGGAGTCCCCTTCCAAGACCGCCCAGCACCCGTAGCAGCGCAGATCCTGAGCTGGGGGACAGGGCAAGCTGGGTGACCACAGCACATGCCAGGACACACACCCACACCCTGGTGAGCACCCTATGCCCACAGGGGCACCCCAGTCTCACCACCACCTCATCCCACACCTGCCACCTGGACCCACCCTTTGCAACAGCCCCACACACCTGCATGCCACCCATGTCTGCCACCCTCCAGCATGACCTCCCGGTCCAATTGGCACCAGTGGCCACTGCCCAGAGCCAAAGTGCCCAGGACCCAGTGTGGCCTCGGACGTGAGCGCAGCTGGCACGTGTGGTAACAAGCACAGAGCAGGCACCAAACACGCACATCAGCCACCTCCGCCACCGGAGCACCGAGGCCCACCACCCCAGCAGGCACGCCACCCCAGCACACCCACCACCCCAGCAGGCACGCCACCCCAGCACGCCCACCGCCACAGCAGGCACGCCACCCCAGCACGCCCGCCACCCCAGTAGGCACGCCACCCCAGCACACCCACCGCCACAGCAGGCATGCCACTCCAGCACGCCAGCCACCACAGCAGGCACGCCACCCCAGCACACCCACCGCCCCAGCAGGCACGCCACCCCAGCACGCCCGCCGCCCCAGCAGGCACGCCACCCTAGCACGCCCACCGCCACAGCAGGCACGCCACCCCAGCACGCCCACCGCCCCAGCAGGCACGCCACCCCAGCACACCCACCGCAATGAGCCCCGGCTCTTGGGGCAGCAGAAGTGCTCTGGAAGGAACTCCCCAAAAGATCCCTCTGCCTCTCACCTCTCTCTGCGCTCAGCATGGCCACCAGCAGGACCAGGGACAAGGTCTTCATGGCGTGGAGACTGCTCATTCTAGGGTACTGGTGCGCAGACAAACCCCTGCGAGTCGGAGCCGCCCCCCGCCACCTCACCCTCCAGGGCTGCGTGAGTCCTGCGCAGCAGCAAAGCCAGAACAGCCAGTTCCCCACCGCACCCAGTCCTCACACGGCCACCGAAAGGAGAACTGTCTGCCTCACCCCCCCATCCTCGCCCTGAATTCTCACCCAGAGCCCCACACCCGCACCACACCTCCTCTCCTTAGCGCCCCCACCCAGCACCCTCCCAGGCCTGGCCCACCTGGCCTCACCTTCAGCCACTTGCCCTGCAGGCCTGCCAGAGAGTGGAAGGTGGGACGTGGAAGCACCCTGCCCTCAGGGGCTTGTTCATTGGCCCACAACAAGGGTGGGTGCCTGAATTTCCATTTCATAGGAACTTTCTTTCTCCACCCCTCGCCACCCCCCCACAACCCCCCCAAAGGACTCTCACCCTGTAACCCAAGCTGGAGTGCAGCGGCAGGATCTTGGCTCACTGCAACCTCTGCCTCCCAGGTTCAAGCGATTCTCCTGCCTCAGCCTCCCGAGTAGCTGGGACTACAGGCACCCACAACCATGCCCAGCTAATTTTTATATTTTATTAGAGATGGGGTTTCACCACGTTGGCCAAGCTGGTCTCAAACTCCTGACCTCAAGTGATCCACCCACCTCGGACTCCCAAAGTGCTGGGATTACAGGCGTGAGCCACGGCCCCCAGCCCAATTCACTCTTTGCACTAGAATTGACGGTGGGCAGGCCTGGTGGCTCACACCTGTAACCTCATCACTTTGAGAGGCCAAGGCAGGAAGATCACTTGAGGCCAAGAGTCAAAGCACTTTTGCAAGATTGTAACAATGAAAGGAATATAACATAACTGACTCCATCTTGCTCCTAATCTCACAAGCTAACTGCCTTCGCTCATTCCCAGGCACAGGCCAAGCTAACTACGGGAGGAATTTAGTTCATCGTTTAAAGTAAGGATGGGCCAGGCACGGTGGCTCGTGCCTGTAATCCCAGCACTTTGGGAGGCCGAGGCAGGTGGATCACCTGAGGTCAGGAGCTCCAGACCAGCATGGCCAACACGGCGAAACCCTGTCTCTAGTAAAATTTAAAAAAAAAAAAATTAGCCAGTGTGGTGGTGGGCACCTGTAATCCCAGCTACTGAGGAGGCTGAAGCAGGAGAATCACTTGAACCCAGGAGGTGAAGGTTGCAGTGAGCAGAGATCGCACCACTGCACTCCAGCCTGGGTGACAAGAGCGAAACTCCATCTCAAAACAAACGTAAATAAAAATAAAACATAAAGTAAGGGTGTTAATAGTCCCTTCCCAAAACCACTCCCCTCCTTGTTGGAGACCAAAGCCACCTTTGTAATATTAATGAAAGACCACAAGGGTAGCATTATGGTAGGGGCTTGACTTTTGTTTTTTTTTTTTGAGACAAAGTCTCGATCTGTCACCCAGGCTGGAGTGCAGTGGTGCAATCCCAGCTCACTGCAACCTCCGCCTCCCTGGTTCAAGTGATTCTCCTGCCTCAGCCTCCCAAGTAGCTGGGATTACAGGCACCCACCACCATAACTGGCTAATTTCTTTTTGTTTGTTTGTTTGTTTGTTTTTTTACTAGAGACAGGGTTTCACCATGTTGGCCAGGCTGGTCTCAAACTCCTGAGCTCAGGTGATCCACCTGCTTCAGCCTCCCAAAGTGCTGGGATTACAGGTGTGAGCCCCGTGCCCGGCCCAGGAGCTTGACTTCTGCTAATGAGCCAGGATAGGCAGTCAGGGAAGCGACCACGTCCTCGGGACGCAGCAGCCATGGCCGCCGTACAGTCAACACAATAAGCCTATCCATTTGCACTGTGGTCCAGCTCATCCAAGCAAAGCTATCTCCAGGAGAGAAATTCCCGGCCCCCAACTAGAGAGCATGCATACTGGATTTTACCTGTCCTCAGACTGACCCTTTGCTCATTTTAACAGTAGAAAGCACACCCCGGGGAGGAGATTCCAGAGGCTGATGAGACACGCAACGTAGGAACAAGCCTGTGCGGCTACTGCCCGTGTGCACCCAGATGACCCCCTCGAACGAGCTTCCTAGCAACGCCTCGCCCGCCGCGAGTGAGGAATCAGGGAAGACTCCCATCAGGAGCCTCCCCGTGCCAGTCTCCCCTGTCCTGCCTGTACAGGCGGCCGGCCCTGGACCCTCTCTCTCGGGGCGTCCTGTCTCTTCTGCACCGAACTTTAGAATTTTTCTTTCTCCTTTGCCGTGCACCACTCTGCGCTGCATCTCCTTGGCTGTGCCTCTTGTTCAGATTCTCTTAAACTAAGAAGAGTGGAGGCCTCGCAGCAGCCCTCGTGTTTCTGGCGCCGTGACTGGTGGAGGTGTGTCTGGTCATTCACTCCCGTTTCCCTTCCCCACGGTGGGTACCGTGGCACTGCCAGGCTGCCTGGTTGGCTGCCACTGCGCCTCCCAGGCTGTTCGGTAAAGGTTTTTAAGTGGCCTGTGCCCTTTCTGTGGATATGTGCTGCTCTTATCTGGCGGCTGCCTCTGCCGCCAACATCGTCCCACCCACGTGGGTTGTTCTCAGCGTTGGGCGTTCGGCTGTTTTGCCGCTGAGTTTCACACCTTTCTGGCCTTGTTTCCTACACGGCTCCTTTGCTGTTCCTCTGGCAGCACTTGGCTGCCACCTCGTGGCCACTGTGATTTATCGTCTGATCGGGTTTTCTGTTAACAAAATTTTTTAGGTTTGTCTTTTTTTTTTTTTGAGACAGAGTTTCTATTACCCAGGCTGGAGTGTAATGACACCATCTCGGCTCACTGCAACCTCCGCCTCCTGGGTTCAAGCAATTCTCCTGCCTCAGTCTCCTGAGTAACTGAGACTACAGGCGCCCACCACCACATCCGGCTAATTGTTTGTATTTTTAGTAGGGATGGGGTTTCACCGTGTTGGCCAGGCTGGTCTCGAACTCCTGACTTTGAATGATCCGCCCACCTCGGCCTCCCAAAGTGCTGGGATTACAGCCATGAGCCACCACGCCCGGCCAACATGTTCTGTTTTGAGGGACACATTAAGAGTGCCCCATCCCTCCAGACTTTATGCATTTTCCAACTCCTTCAGATTGTCCTTCAGCTGGCTTTCTTTGCTGAATAAAAGATGCTCAGTCATGCAGATTCCAGGTCATGGGGATCGCATCCGGCCATTCTGGCATTATAATCAGACATCACAAATGGTCAACCAGCAAGGCAGGGAAAGTTGCTAAAGAGACATCAGGACCCCCAGCCAGCAAGGGGGCCACCTTGGTCGGCCTGGAGACTTCCAGCGCCAGTGAGACCCAGTCAGTGCCCGGCAAATGCCCATGACCTCCTAGGGCCCTGGTTTCATGGGGATTCAAGGGGACGTCCCAGACCCTGTCATGGTTCAGCTTGAGGAGGACCAGCTTGAGGAGGCTGAGGTGGGAGGATCACCTGAGCCTGGGAGATCGAGGCTGCAGTGAGCCATGATAGTGCCACTGCACTCCAGCCTGGGCAACAGAGTGAGACCCTGTCTTGACAGAGAGGAAAGACAATTGTCTTTCCTCTGGTCCCCTCTGGCTCTAGGATGTCTCGACCCAGGCTGCCCAAGACCAGTCTTGCCTTCATTCCTCTTCTTGGAGTATTTGTGCACTGCACAGCTGGAGAACTGTTGGGGGGATGTGTCCACGGTGCGGGGGGTCTCAGCATCTGTAGGGGATGTGCCCAGGGTGTGAGTGGTGTCAGCATCTGTTGGGGGGTGTGTCCTCTGTACCACTAAGTACAGAGGGTGTGAAGTTGTAAAATATACATTAGGTCCTCTTCCCCATGTCCGGGCATTCAATTCCTAAAATCCTGGGAATCTCCACAGTGATGTCTTTTTGTGCACTAATGATTGACTGAAGGCTGGCAGCTGGTACGGAGGTTCAGGGTGGGGCGGGTCTGCAGAAAGATCGTCTAAGGCAGGCTTAGGGGATTAGAGCTCTCCTCTAGCCCCCAGGGAGGGGACGGGCTGAAGGCTAAGCGGAAATTCTGCCCATATAATGAAGCCTCGATAGAGGGCCCAAAAGGACAAGGGTTGGGGAGCTGTCGGATGGCTGACCACCTGCAGCTGCCCGGAGGGCGGTGCACCCATGGAGGGCCTGAAAGCTCCATTCCCTTTCCCCACCCATCTCCTCATTGGTAACCTTTGTATATATCTTTTTTTCTTTTGAGATGGAGTTTCACTCTTGTCGCCCAGGCTGGAGTGCAATGGCACTATCTCAGCTCACTGCAACCTCCGCCTCCCAGATTCAAGTGATTCTCCTGCCTCAGCCTCCCCAGTAGCTGGGATTACAGGTGTGCACCACCATGCATGGCTAATTTTTGTATTTTTAGTAGAGACAGAGTTTCCCCATGTTGGCCAGGCCAGTCTCGAATTCCTGATCTCAGGTGATCTGCCCGACTCGGCCTCCCAAAGTGCTGGGATTATAGGTGTGAGCCACTGCACCCAGCCCTTTTGTAATATCCTTTATAATAAAGCAGTAAATGTGTTTCCCTGAATTCTGTGGCCCATGAGAAAAGAAAAGAACTTTTATCTATGGAATGTGAGTCCTTTTAAATTATCAGGCCCAGGCCAGGCACGATGGCTCACCCCTGTAGTCCCAGCACTTTGGGAGGCCAAGGCAGGTGGATTCCTTTAGGCCAGGAGTTCAAGACCAGCCTGGGCAACACAGTGAGGCCCCATCTCTACAAATAAATAAATTAGCCAGGAGTGGTGGTACATGCCTGTAGTCCCAGCTACTTGGGAAGCTGAGGTGGGAGAATCACTCAAGCTCGGGAGGTGGAGGCTGCAGTGAGCCATGATCGCACCACTGCACTCCAGCCTGGGTGACAGAGTAAGACCCTACCTGAGCAAAGCAGAACATAAATGATCAGGCCCAGAGAGATTAAAATTAAACAGCAATCCCACCCTCCTTCCCCCGGAGCTGAGCTTTCATCCCTTGAAACTCTTGCTACTGCTGCGAGGAGCTATGAATTAACCTCACCGTGCCACACTGACCCTGGAACCCACACCCAGGAGCTTAAGGACGTAGAGCCAATCACGGATCAATGCGATTTCTGTGAACCAATCAGAATTAGAATTACAATTAGTATCAGCCAACACCCTTCCTGCCTTTTGCCTTTAAAAAATTCACTTGTAACTGTTGCAGCCCTCATGATCGGTCCAAGTAGTTTCTTCCTGTATTAGTATTAATTTTGCTCTTTAGCCTGACAGCTCCTCCAGCAAACTGAACCCTAGAGGGAGTTGTGGGAACCCCCTCTGTGGTTCGCAGCTGGAATCTGAAGCGGGGGCACCTGGGGACTGCACTCAGCCTGCAGGATCTGACGCTGCCTCCAGGTAGATGGTGTGAGAATTAAATGCCAGGACCCCCAGCTGGTGTCCACCAAAGAACTGATTGCTTGTTAGTTGGTGGGGAGAACCATCACCTGCCCACAATCTGGTCTGTGTTGATGACTGTTGTTTTGAGTGGGAGAACAGGAAAAACACGGTGTTTTTTTTGCCACACGCAGAGGGGCAAACAGCCCTGGTGCAAGTGGGGCTGAGCATCACCCCTGAGGGAGCGAGGGCGGGAGGCCCCGGTGTCCTGGGTTTCTCCTGGGCGAGGATCTGGGAAGGCTCTGGAGGATGGAGGGAGAGGGCTTTCCCAGTACAGGTAACGTGAAGAGGCTTACCCAGCAGGACATCCAGCTGGCTGAGAGCTTCCTCTGGCCAAACACAGGCAGGGAGAGGGAGGACCTGACGGGGCCCATCAGCTCATACAGTGGGAAAATCATTGAGCGCTCAATTTACTGTCCTACAAGAGGAGGAAAAGAGAAAAGCCCCTCAGGTGTAGAAGCTACCAGTGGAGAGGCAAACTGGGCTCTGGATGAGCTCGGGTTCCTGCAGCCGGCCTGATGGGCTACCTGTGTCGGGTGCCATGTGATAGATTTCAGCCAGCCCACCCACAACCAGAGGGATTCGGCCCACCGTGCTGGTGGTCTCGGCATCTGTGGGGGTGGGGTGTCCACGGTGTGGGGGGGGGGTCTCAGCATCTGTAGGGGATGTGCCCACGGTGCAGGTGGTCTCAGCATCTGTGGAGGGGGTGTGTCCACGGTGCAGGGGGTCTCAGCATCTGTGGAGGGGGTGTGTCCATGGTGCAGGGGGTCTCAGCATCTATAGGGGATGTGCCCATGGTGCAGGTGCTCTCAGCATCTGTGGAGGGGGTGTGTCCACGGTGCAGGGGGTCTCAGCATCTATAGGGGATGTGTCCATGGTGCAGGGGGTCTCAGCATCTGTGGAGGGGGTGTGTCCATGGTGCAGGGGGTCTCAGCATCTATAGGGGATGTGCCCACGGTGTGAGTGGTCTCAGCATCTGTGAGGGGGGTGTCCACGGTGCGGTGGTCTCAGCATCTGTGGGGGGTGTGCCCACAGTGCAGGTGATCTCACCAGCTCTGGGGGAAGGCGGCCCACAGTGCAGGGGGTCTCAGCATCTGTCGTGGGGGATGTCCATGGCTGGTAGGGGGTATGTCCATGGTGTGAGTGGTCTCAGCATCTGTGAGGGGGGTGTCCACGGTGCAGGGGGTCTCAGCATCTATAGGGGATGTGCCCACGGTGTGCGTGGTCTCAGCATCTGTGGGGGGTGTGCCCACAGTGCAGGTGATCTCAGCAGCTCTGGGGGAAGGCGGCCCACAGTGCAGGGGGTCACAGCTTCCGCCTCTGTTCGACTCTCTCTCCCTCTACGTCTCTCCCAATTCTTGTCAGCCCACAGACTGGGTCAAATGAGAAGAAAGAAAGTGGAGGCAAGTTCATTGATGTCAGTGCAATTAATTTAACTGTACTCAATTACAAACAAATAAATAGAGCATTGCAGATGGTGATGAGAGTTCTGAGGATGCGCAAATGGGGCAGGGACAGGGAGTGACCGGGTTAGGGCCAGCTCAGAAAGGACAGGCAGCAAGGGGGCAGGGGAATGATTAGACGGGCATGTCCTCCCTATTCGTAATATCTTTTTAAAAATAAAATTCAGACGAGGTTTCCCCATGTGGACCAGGCTGGCCTCGAACTCCTGGGCTCAAGTGATCTGCCCACCTCAGCCTCCCAGAGTGCAGGGATACGGTCCTGAGCCACTGCATGCCGCCACGTCTTCCTATGAATGTTAGCTGGGCGCGGTGGCTCATGCTTGTAATCCAAGCACTTTGGGAGACCGAGGCGGGCAGATCGCCTAAGGTCGGGAGTTCGAAACCAGCCTGACCAACATGGAGAAACCCTGTCTCTACTAAAAATATAAAATTAGGCGGGCATGGTGGTGCACGCCTGTAGTCCAGCTACTCGGGAGGCTGAGGCAGGAGAATCGCTTGAACCTGGGAGGTGGAGGTTGCAGTGAGCTGATTGCACCCCAGCCTGGGCAACAAAAGTAAAACTCCATCTCAAAAAAAAAAAAAAAAACATTCTCAGTGTGAATGAGGTCAAATTCATGTATATTTACGCCGATAGCGCTTTTGTAGCGTAGACAAAGGTTTCTTAAACTAGTTCCACATGTCGACTTCTAAATGGTTTATTGTTTTGAGTCTTACATTCAGGGCTATGATGGTTTTGGGTAGGCTGTGACATCTGACGTTGTGATTTACTGAAGGTTTTTTTTTAGATGGATATCCAATTGATCTAGCACAGTTCTTCAAGGTAACTTATAATGATCCTAAATGAGAGTATTGAACTCTAAGAAGGCAAGAGAAGCATAAATAATAACTATTTGGATAAATATGAAATAATATCAATAATATAAAACAAGAATAACATTTTGTAGGTTTATAGCATATATACAAATAAATCTATATGGGACTATAGGCACGCACAACCACACCCAGCTGATTTTAAAAATTTTTTTGTAGAAATGGTATTGTCATATGTTGGAATCGTCAAGAGTTCAAGACCAGCCTGGGCAAAATAGCAAGACCCTGTCTCTACAATAAAAAAAGGATATAGAGTCACTGAATGAAAAGACTGGGAAAAGATACATTATGCTAATAGTACTAGGCAGGAAATGCAGCTGAAATAAAAGGACGTTTATAGTGATAAAACGGTCAACACAACAGGACAATATTTTAATCCTACATTTGCACATATCTGACAGCATAGCACGCAAATACGACAAAGCTGAAAATCAAGGCAAATCCACAATCACACCTAGTTTTTTTTTTTTGCAAAAATACGATCAGGAGAAACTTAGGTATTTTAATACAAATCTTTAAGTAACTGATAGAACAAGCGGATAAAAAAATAGAACACATGAATTTGCACAAGATTATAGATATCCACATACTGAGCATACACGGAGGGCTGTTCCCAGCACCCAAAGAGCCCATGTTTCTTTAAGTGAACGTAGAACACTTACCAACGATGTCACATTCTCAACCATGCAATTAATCTAGAATTATAAATAAAGCATATAAAGGGTGGAAAGAAAGAAATGCAATATGGCAAGAAAAATAAAGATATGCTTAGAAAGGAAGTGAAAGTGACATTATTTGCAAATGACATATTTGCATATGGGGAGAAACCGGAAGAATTTGCAAACAAAATATCCACACGTTTAACAGGGCTTTGAAGGTCAAGGTACAAAACCAAATATATTCTACAGACTGGCAAGGTGAAGTGAAATGTCAAAGACATCATTTATATTATCATCAAAACCAATAGTATGTTTAAAATAAAACCTAGAGAGATGCAGAGGACCTCTACCCTGAAAACTAAGAGAATACACAAGAGGCTGGGCAAAGTGACTCATGCCTGTAATCCCAGCACTTTGGGAGGCTGAGGCGGGTGGATCATCTGAGGTCAGGAGTTCAAGACCAGCCTGGTCAACATGGCAAAACCCCATCTCTACTGAAAATGCAAAAACTTAGCCGGACATGGTGGCGGGCACCTGTAATCCCAGCTGCTCAGGAAGCTGAGGCAGGAGAATCGCTTGAGCTGGGAGGCAGAGGTTGCAGTGAGCCGAGATTTTGCCACTGCACTCCAGCCTGGGTGACAGAGTGAGACTCCACCTCAAAAAAATAAAAAACAAAAATGCATCTGAGAAAAAAGTGGAGATCTATTAAGGAAGGATATACAAAAGCATCTGATGGAAGACTTCGTGCTTTTAAGTTGATGTATAGATCTGAGGCAATCCTGATGAAAAGGGTATCAGGAATGATGATGATGATGACAAAGATGGCCTGCTGAGTCTATACTTCATCTGGAAATCCTAAGCTTTAGAACAGCCAGGGCAGCCTTGGAGAACAGTGGCTTGCGAATCACGTGTTGAGACTTACCGGAACTTTCCGTTGTTATGACAGCTTGGTATTGGCGAAGGGGACACACAGCAGCTGAGTTGGGCCCGTTCCCCTCCATTTTTTAGCAGCACCTGATCACCAGGCTGGAAGAAGTGGACCAGCTCTGCTCAGTCCACAGTGCTCCTGTCCAAAGAAGCTCATGCAATACACTAAGAATTTGTCCCACCTGAGTATCATCATGTTTAATAGTTGACTTTCTACCAAGGGGCACCCCCGTAACCTGAGATTAGCAGCAAAGGGTCTCCCATATAGAGCTTTACAGGGACTCAACCTGATCCCACTTCTGGGGGTGACTGTCACCCAGAGCAGGGCAAGGCCAAAGCCCTCAATCCATTTCGGTTGAGTTTCCTGGCACGGTTTGGCAGGAACTGTTTCCAGGGTCTGATTTTCCCTCTCCATCGGTCCAGAGGATTGGGATCTCCACGCTGAGTGCTGCTCCCAATTTATTCCAAGTGCCCTGTGTACTTGGAACAAACGCAGGGCTCTCATAAGGGCGATCCGTTCTGCCGTCCGTCCGTGCAGAGGTTCCTGCTGGTAAAGTCCCGGCTTCTGTTGACCCGGAAACCCTTACCATGGCGTATGCACCATTTCTTTTTCCGTTGGTCACCAGGCTGCTCCCATCCACGAACAATGTCCAGTCTGCACGTGGCAGGGCTGTGTCCTTTAAATTAGGGCGACTGGAGAACGCCTGGCCGATAATTTCTAAACAATTGTGCATAGGTTCTTGGGCTCTTCGGTAGAGGGAAGTACAGTTTCTGGGTTTAAGTCTCCAGCAGTCTGCACTTTTACTGCAGGGTTGTCTGAGAGTGTGACCTGGTGTTTGCTCAGCCTGCCCGCTGTCAGCCAGTCGCCTCCCTTCTGTTCTGGTAACACTGGCACCTGGTGAGGCTCGTGGGTCACAACGGGCTGTCCCCAAACAACTCTTCAGTTTCCTTTAACTGCAGGCAGGTGGCAGCGGCAACCCTTAGCCAAGGGGCCAGCCTTTGGCCACAGTGTCCAGCAAGCCATGGGCTGCAACATTCTTCCTAATTTCTCTACAAGGACCCTAGCATTCGACCCAGCCTCTCGGGCACCTCCAGGGCTCGTGAAAGGGCTTCTGAGAATGTGGGAGCCCCAGGGCTGGGGCAGAGGTCAACTCAGGCTTCAGTTATTCAGATGTGTGCAGGTGTTTTGTTTGCCATCGAAGGGACACTGTTAGCTCCCTTCAACGGCTTGTCTAGTGGCTTTACCAGTAGTTCATAGGAATCCAGACAAACAAAACCCTGTTATGCCCAGAAATCCTCTCAGCTGCCTTCGGGTGGCGGTGGCTGAGATGGAAGCGCCTGCATTTCACCTTTCCACTGTTAGAGCGCTGTTCACCTCCTGTAAGAGAAAGCCTAAATATTCCACAGTTTGTTGGCATAGTTGAGCCTTTTTACTTGAAACCTTATATCCACAGGTTGATAGATGGTTTCGAGTTTTAATGGAGTTATTCTGATAGTCCCATTCAGAGGGGCTAGATATTAGTAAATCACCCACATATTGTAACTACACCCCATTTTTCCATTGTAAGTTCCTCGAATCTTGAGCCAAGGCTGTTGAATCCTGATGGGATTTAACACAGTCCAGTGATACTGAAATTGTGTGTGGCTTTAGGCTCTGTCTATTCAAAGGCGAACAACGATCGACTTTCTGTGTCTATGGGTATGCAAAAGAAAGCATCTTTTTTTTTTTTTTTTTTTTTTGTTTTTGAGATGGAGTCTTGCAGTGTCATCCAGGCTGGAGTGCAGTGGCACGATCTCAGCTCACTGCAACCTCCAACTACCTGGTTCAAGCGATTCTCCTGCCTCAGCCTCCCAAGTAGCTGGGATTACAGGAATGCGCCACTATGCCCAGCTAATTTTTGTATTTTTAATAGAGACAGGGTTTCACCATGTTGGCCAGGCTGGTCTTGATCTGACCTCAGGTGATCTGCCTGCCTCAGCCTCCCAAAGTGCTGGGATTACAGGCATGAGCCACCACGCCCGGCCAAGGAAGTATCTTTTAAATCCAATCCTGCAAACTGTTAGAAGCAGATGTAGTGTAGAGGTTAGCTACAGTGGGACGTATGTCCCCTACAATATCCCCGGTTGGGTCCGTGCCGGGAATTGCCCAGTCTGGATCTGGAGTGACGTCTGGATTTTCATCACAATAGCGCTGTGCGTCTCCCTTTGCTTTATTTAAAACCAGCTGCAGCTCACCTGCTGTGAGCATAGCGTCCCGTCCAGGAGAGCCTGCACATCTGCCCGGGTGAGACGGTGTGCAGCAAATAGTGGCAAATAATTCAGCCATCTCTTGGGGACCCCCCGTAGGGGGTTAGAGTTCTTCCAATTTAACAAGTTTGAGGTGGAGCAGAGATTACAGGCTCGATAATATCGGGCCGGAGCTGCTTGCTGATGGATGTTGTCACCATGGGAACACAACGCAGTGCCCCGCTCTGGACGCCGTGACTCCCTGCCTAGTCCGAGAGGGAGACAGCAGCTCCACCCTGCTGCTTCCCGTACTGTGGGGGTGACATTCCCCCTTTCCTGAGCCGGGGCAGGAGCCGCTATGGGTTTTGGGGTACCCACCGTGGGGTGTGGGAGGCTTTCTCTTCCTCCCCGATGGTGCCTCCCACCGTCAGCTCATTCCCGTTTCTTCAGCCTCCTCGTTATGCAGCCACACCCATGCCTGGATGCCGTGCCAGCCACCTTTGCCTGACCGCTGGCAGAACAATTTTAATGGATAAACGGTATGAAATTTTGAAGATCCAAAAACTGGCCACCATTTCTCAGACCCCCAAATGAACATTGGCCAAGCCACGTTACAATAGAAGATTATTTTTTAGTCACGAGTGGACAACCGAAGTGCTTCCAGTCTGCCGGCATTCTCCCTGGACGTGTGGGGACAGACGCGTATTGGCTGTGCTGCGCGGCTCCCCTTCTGGGTGCGGGACTTGGGTGTGGCTGCTTGTCCCTTTTTTCTTTTCTTTTTTTCTGAGACAGACTCTCACTCTTATTGTCCAGGCTGGAGTGCAGTGGCTCCATCTCGGCTGACTGCAACCTCCACCTCCTGGGTTCAAGAGATTCTCCTGCCTCAGCCTCTCGAGTGGCTGGGATTGCAGGTGCACACCACCATGCCTGGCTCATTTTTGTATTTTTAGTAGAGACAGGGTTTTACCATCTCGGCCAGCTGGTCTTGAACTCCTTACCTCGTGATCCATCCATCTCGGCCTCCCAAAGTGCTGGGATTCCAGGCCTGAGCCACCACGCCCGGCCTTCTTTCCATTTTATTTTTCTCCCAAGAATGGTCCGTCTTCAGTCCTTCAGGACTCAGCTCCTCATGTGGCTTTGGTGGGGGCTGTGGGGCGGCACCCGCAGCTCTAAATCGGGGTGGGGCGTTTGGTCCTTGCAGGCTTCACGAGATGGATTCCTTCAAGTTGTCAATTGCACAACTCACACAAGAATGCAGCTTCACATACAGCTTATTTTTATTTATTTATTTTTTGAGACGGAGTCTCACCCTGTCCCCCAGGCTGGGGTGAAGTGGTGAAATCTCAGCTTACTGGTGAAATCTCAGCTTACTGCAACCTCTGCTTCCTGGGTTCAAGCAATTCTCCTGCCTCAGGCTTCTGAATAGCTGGGATTGCAGGCACCCGCCATCACTCCTGGCTAATTTTTGTAGTTTTAGTAGAGATGGGGTTTCACAATTTGGGCCAGGCTGGTCTCAAACTCCTGATCTCAGGTGATCTGCCTGCCTCAGCCTCCCAAAGTGCTGGGATTACAGGTGTGAGCCACTGTGCCCGGCCTATTTTATTTAATTTGAATAACAAATTATAAGCACTTATTTTCATGGCTTCCATCTCTCTGTTGAAGTTCTCCATCTTTTGATCCATTTCATTCATGCTTTCCTCCATCTCTGCTTGTATATTTACAGCAGTATGTAAAGCACTTCTCTGCCAGTTCTTGAATCTGGGCTATCTGTGTGTCTGCTTCTATTGCATAGCTTTTCTCTTGGTTGAAAATCACACTCTCCTGTAATTCTTATAATTTTTGGTAGTGTGCTAGAAATTATATGCAAAATAACCAAGAAACAGCAGTCTCTCCCGCAAATAGAGCTCCTGCCGACGACTAACCTTCGTCAGTACCATTCAGCTCTACTGCGAGGAAGGGGCGAGGAAGGGCCCCCCAAGACTGGCAATTACTTCAGATTTGCACCCACCATTTTCCAGTGCATTTGAAAGCCATGATAATTTCTGTCCACAATGCCATTTTTTCTCATTGCTGAAATAGAAAGGATGGCTTCACACTCTTTCTTCATGCTTACTAGAAGTGAAACTCGTCTTTTTGCTTTACAAAGTCTGGGAGTTATTTGTCATTATGATCCATTTTTTTCATTTACATTATGCATCTGTGGATTCTTTTTCTTATTGAGTCTTGCCAGATAGTTGTCTAATTTTGGTTCCTTCAAAGACGCAGCCATGGCCACGCTGATTTTATCTTGTTAAGAGGCGTTCTTAGTCCTGCCTCTTTTCTTTAGCTGAGTTGTGAAATGCTGAGGTTGGAGCCTGAGCTTGCTAACTTCAGGCTTCCTACCAGTTTCCCCCTGGTAACTCCTGCATTAAGAAAAAGTGTCCTTCCTTCTCACCAAATATCACTTTAATGTCCGAGAAGATTATTAATTCAAAAATAAAGCCAGGTGCGGTGGCTCACGCCTGTAATCTAGCACTTTGGGAGGCTGAGGAGGGTGGATTATCTGAGGTCAGGAGCTCGAGACCAGCCTGGGCAATACGATGAAACCCTGTCTGTACTAAAAAAACAAAAAGTAGCCAGGCGTGGTGGTGGGTGCCTGTACTCCCAGCTACTTGGGAAGCTGAGGCAGGAGAATCACTTGAGCCCAGGAGGCAGAAGTTGCAGTGAGCCAGGATCGCACCACTGCACTCCAGCCTGGGCAACAGAGCAAGAATTCAACTCAAAAAAAAATTAACCTTTCTTATTTCCCAGTGCAGGTATATAGGGTTAGATTCTTCTCAGGTGCAGCTTTTGCTGCAGCAGTATCTGAGCTTTAATCATTTCTAGATGTTTTAGTTTCCAGTAAGACTTCTTCTTTAACTGTGGTTTATTAGAATGCTCACCAAGCCTTTCATATGTGTCACTATGTCACTGATGCTTTTGCTCTGAACTCCTATGCTGGGTCAGAGAATATTGTCAGTGCGGTAAATGTGCCAGTTTGAAGATGGTAACAAAATCCTTGCTCACTCACTGTTGCCTTGAAAAAACTAAAAATGGTAACAATCTGTACATTTAGAACAAAAGCAAAGTCTGGACTCTCTGGTTCAAGGGCTCCCTGGTGCGTGTGTGCTGGACCGACTTTGCAGAGTGAACAGGAAGGCTGGTGTACCTGGGGGAGGCCGTTCAGGCTTACTGATGTCACTCAACCCAAAGTCACGCAGAGCGCAGTCCCACACACCTGTCCGCCTTAAGGAGACCACCGGCTGCACCGCGCAGGCACAGGGAGTGAGGGGCCAGAGTGTGAGGCCCCCACTGCCCGCCCAGCTCCCTGCACCCTCACAGCTCTCTGGGGTGCTGCTGTTGTTCCTCCTGGGAACCTTGTTAGCAGCAGAGAGGGGTCTTGCTGGGGACGCCCAGACAGCTGTCCCCAGATTGACACGGCAAGGCAAGGACCTGTTCCCAGGGAAAGCTGTCATGGAGCCCCCAAGGCAGGGCCAGGAACTGGAGTGTGAAAGAAGCCCAGTCACCAAAACTACATACAATCAAAAGGGCTAGAGCTCTATGGCCCTAAGAATCACTCAAACCAGGGTCCCACATGGCAAGGGGAGGAGAAAGGCAAGCAAGGCGTGACCTGGGCAGAGCCAGGAGGGCAGAGCAAGAAAGCTGCCAGGCCCTTCATGTGTGCCTGGGGGCAAATGGCTAGGATCTGAGCTTCCCAACAGCCAAGGTGAAAAGGAAAAAGGGTCAGAGGTATAAGTGTAGCGGGAGCACAGTGATCTTGAGCATTAAACATTCAGCGAGAGCACAGGGACGGAGATTGTGGGACTTGCCTCAGGATGCCACTTGGGGAGGCCTCTGGACATCACACCACGATCCTCATCACTGGAAAAATCCCATAGCGTGTTTCTGCCCGTGCCTGCGTTGGGGTTGGAGACACACCCACGCAGAGGCTTCCCGGACCCAGCTCTGTGATGGTGAATGCAGTCGGGGCAGGAAGGAAGGAAGGTCGCGCACCTCATCTAAACAGGAAGCTTTCGTATTTTCCTGATTGCGATCTACAGTTAAAATAGTTAAATAAATATATACACACCCAAACCCTGAAACAGATGACATTTATATAACATATTCACATAGATTTAAAACCGCTAAACATAACACTTATAACACATAAAACATAAATATAAAATATGAAATAAAATATAACACATTCACAACATAAACATTTGTATATCTAAATCATTATGTGCACACATATATAGACACAAGCAAAAATACATAAGACACATGCATAAATATCTCAAACACTTTTTTGTTTAAATTACATTCTTCATTAAAATATATGTGTCCTAATTGTGCATAATGTACTCTGATATTTGTTATTTGATTCGATTCTATTCTTTCCTCTTCTAGGCTACTATTCTCCAGCTGGGTTTTACGGCCTGGGCTCCCCGGACGGCGCTGCTCCCGGCGCCGCTCAGAAGCAACGCGGAGCGCAGGCCGAGGCTCCGTGCGGCTGAGCCAGGCTTGAATTCAGCCCTCTACCTGTTACCTGGGTGATCCTGAAAGGGCACCAACCATCCTGGTTTGCCCAGCGCCGAGGGCTTCCCAGGTCACAGGACTTTGGTGCTAAATTGGGACGCTGGTCCCCATCATGAAGCCAGAGCCTCACGTGTCTGTTCCATTTTATTTTTAGAATTGAACTCTTCACGGTACTCACCTCCTAGAATTGAAGTCAGGCCAGAAATGAGGCATGTTTGTAGAATAACACTCGGCTGACATCACAGGGGACCCGTGGGCTGTGCTTCTCCAGGCGTCTCTGCTGCCGGATGTGCACTGACTCACTCACCCGGGCAGGTGTTGGAGTCTGGGCCCGGGGTCCTGACAGAGACCGCCAGGAACAAGCAAGCTCTTGACAAGGTGGAGGCCCTGCCTCTCCTGAGTGACTGCGGGACCAGTCAGGGAACCGCAGAGGCAAGGACCCCAGAGCCGGCCCCTGCCCTCAGACACAAGTCTTCACTCTGGGCTGTTTTGAAGTCTGTCCGAGAACTGTGCTAAGTCCAGGGGTGCCCCCAGGAACAGCAACGGGCCATGCCAGCCCGAGAGCTGGAGTGATTCGTGATGGGGTAACTGCATGGCGCAGTCAAGGGTCCTGGGGACACCAGGCTTGCACCTGCCTGCCCTGCTGATCACAGGCTGACTGACCCTTTCCGGTCCCTGCCACTCCCCACCACCTGCAGGGGCTGCCATGTCTGGGAGTTAATTCATGAAGGAGAGAAGAAATGAGGCCAGGAACACCGCTGGACACGGTGCCGAGGAACTGGGTCATGTGGGAAGAAAGCTGCCCCGGTGCCAAGGCACGAGACCGAGGGCACGATCTGCCCCAGTGTAATAGACAACTGAGCACTCAGTTATAGCAATGGTACCAAACAGATTTAGAAACAATCACACAATTCTACAATCTTATTTAATCATTCTCCTTGATTAATCTTTGCTTTAGTATTATAGCATAGAATCATTTTAGTCTCAGTATAGACATAATCGGGTGAAATATAATTAGGAACCGAAGGGCCATTGTGAGAAGTGATCAGGAGGTAAGCGTGAGAGCCTTGCGGTAGCGCCAGCGCCTGGGAAGGTGCCCGCTACTTAGCAGGCCGTGAGGGGGAGTTCAGAGAACACTCCGCTCTGCCCGGCTCTTGAGGAAGGCCTGACATTAGCCAGGCCTGCCCGCAGACATCCAGGGGCTTAAACCCTCTCCGTGGTGCTGTGCTCCGACGGTCACCATCCTTGTCCACCTTCATCTTCCACTGTCCCACCTGGAGCTCCTTTTACGTTCTTAGAAGTTGTGAGAAGTAAGAGTCTGGGAAGCCTTTGATCTAAGTGTGTAGAAAGATGCTGGTGCCTCTCTCCCTTGCAGCGGCTGCCTGAAAGGGAAGGGCCCGCTGTACTGTAAGCACGTGATTTGCTTGACCCTATCAATCACGTCAGATGAGTCACTCTCCTGACCCTGCCCTTGCCTTGTAAACAACAAATATCAGCACGTCCAGGCCACTGCTGGACTCCGCCTTGGTAGCAGTGGTCCCCGGGGCCCAGCTGAATTCTTCTCTTATTTGTGTCTTGTGTCTTTCTTTCTGTGATCTATCATCTCTGCACACAAAAGAACACCCACTAGACCCTGCGGGGTCAGCCCGGAGGAGGGCCAGTCCCTGCTCATGGGCACGGAAAGCTGTGTGGCTCCAAGCTTGGCCCTCTCGGCCATGGCTGCCCAGACACCCACGGTCAGCCACAGGCTCAGACAAGTCTCTGCAGATCCCTCAGCCACATCCGGTGACATCTGTGTGTTCCCTCCGGCCTCCGACCTCCAACCTCCACCTGGACACCTTTATTGCTCGTGCCTCCAATGCCACTGTTCTTTTGATATTTTTTCTTTTCTTTTCTTTTTGAGATGGAGTCTCGCTCCGTCGCCAGGCTAGAGTGCAGTGGTGAGATCTCAGCTTACTGCAGCCTCCAACTACCTGGTTCCTGCCTCAGCCTCCTGAGTAACTGGGATTACAGGCGCGCGCCACCATGTCCAACTAATTTATTTATATTTTTAGTAGAGATGGGGTTTCACCATGTTGGTCAGGTTGGTCTCGAACTCCTGATCTCAGATGATCCACCTGCCTTGGCCTCCCAAAGTGCTGGGATTACAGGTGTGAGCCACTGCACCTGGCCTTGATTTTTCTTTTTGATTTTTGACTTTGCAGATTTCACAGTGCCAAATTCATTCAAATAAATCACAGTGTGAATGGCAAGTGAAAACATGCACATGATAGACGAAGTGCATATAACCCCTCCCCTCCAAACTTCTTCCATCCCGTGCCCTCTAAGCCCACCCCCAAAACAGCCCCCACCCCACACAGGCTGGGGGGCAGAAAGGGCAGGAGCATCAGAGGCAAAGGGAGCAGAGGACGCTGGGCCTGGACAGGCAGGGGTCAGAGGGCAGGGCCCGTCTGGGGCATCCCTAGAGCATGCACCAGGGAAAGCAGGGAATGAGGACAGTCCTCCTGCATGGGCCACTGTGTGGACACAGGGGAAATGGCCGCACCTGGCTGCACACTCTCTCGGGGCCAGCACCTTCTCTGCCAGCTGCCATTACGGGAAAGGGCTTGCTGGGCTGCGGTGCAGAGAGGATGTGGAGGCCCCCGGAGGTGGTGGGCAGCAGTCACGCTGGGGCAGGGGCAGCTCTTCCCAGCCACCTTATGGGTAGCACTTATCTTTACACCACTCACCTCCTGAAAGACCCCGGAGGGCAGGTAACTGGGCGGGCTCCCTGCTGCAGCCCCAGGTCCAGCCCTGCCTGGTCATTTTTCATGCTCAAAAGGATGTGATTAAGGCACATCCTTCTGAAGGCAGGAAGGAGCAAAGAACGAACCTGACATGGGCGAAAGCTGTGTGACCACCTGGGCTGGAGGGGAGGGCATGGGGCCATGGGGAGCTGCCCTTAGAGGGACAGTGTCGAGGGGTACCAGGGAGGGGCTCTGAGGAGGACAGGGGGTCCTCGCACTGAGGATAGCATTTCCTGACCACACCTCAGTTCGGCAGGGCCTGGGGTCCCCTGGTGAGGTGGGGGAGGGGAGACCTGGGTACCCACCAACCTGGACGCCCATGCTGAGTTCCAGTGGCCCAGTGAGAACACGAGTGGGCTCCCTTGGAATAAAAGAATAAAGAATAGGACAAAGATGAGTCTGGGGGGAGGGTGCAGGTCTGCACTGTAATGGGGCGCCCCACACTCTGCATCCAGGACCTACACGGGGCAGGGCAGATGCTGTGAAAGGAATTGGAAGCACAGCCTCCGTGGGGCTCAGGGATGCTTGAGCACCCGGACAGACCTGGTGGGGCCCCAGCCTCACCTGTGGGGAGTGGAGTCTGTGAGGACAGAGCTGGGAGGTATCCTGCCCAGGAGCTGTGTTTCCAGGACACCCGTCTTCAAAGGCCGGTACTCAGGCCCCAGCTACTTCGAGGGTGCAGCCCCTGCAGGTCCCAGAAACTTGGCGGGGGTCCTGGGGCTGCAGCCCCAATCCCTGTGCCAGCTCCAGGCTCTGGTAGGGCCGTGGGAGCAGTGGACTCAGGACATGGCAGCCCTGCTGTCCTCTGGGCCACTGAGCCTGCCTGAGGGACCCTTGGAGGCGCCTGCCCTTCTCCTCCTTCCCCCCTCCCTGCAGGCCACTCCTGCCAGGGGAAAGCCTCCACGCACTCTAGAAGGAATGAAGATTCTGGGCCTGTGGCCTAACTATCCGCCGCAGCTGCACTTGCCCTTAACCTGGCTCCTTCCTGGCTCTGCCTGGCCGGCTCCAGCTCCCTCCGGTTCCATCTCTCGTTCTCCAAACCTCCCGGGGTCCCTCCTTCGCCTCCTTCCTCTTCCTCCTCCCCCGCCTTGAAACCTCCTCTCTCCCTGTGCTTCCAACTCCAGACCACCCCCACCCCGCCCCAGGGAAAGGGTCGCCCGCCCTCAGTGCCCTTGGAGGAGCTCAGGACCCTCTGGGTCTTCCTCAGCCTCCGCGGGTCTCCTAGTCAAGAACCAGTTCTGGCCCCATGTTTTCCCACAGCGTGGAGCCCAGGGTCTGTGATCGCGGCTGAGGCTGGCCTTGGAGGGACCCACAGGCGTCCCCCTCCCTATGGGACTGTGTTCGGCAGGAGGTGACTGGAGCAGACGCTGGGGCCCTCGAGGACCCAGGAGCCTACCCCACCCACGCAGGAGCCCCGAGAAGGGGCTGGTCGGTCCCGCTCCCTTGGCCCCAGGCTGACTCCTTCTCCAGGGCGCAGCTCCCCCAACACAGCCCCATAGGAGAGAAGGTGCCGGGAGAGCTGAGATGAGAGTCGAGTGAGAGCGGGGCTTAGAGGGTTTAGGAAGAGAGATTGGAAGGGGGGTCAAAGACAGAAGGACCAGGGAGACGGGATGCTGGCAAGGGAGGAGAGCAAGCGTCCCGAAGCAGGAGGCTGGGGTGGGGGGCGTCCTGGGTGACGCTGCGTCCGGGAGCAGGAGGCTGGGGGGTGGGGTTGCCCTGGGTGAAGCCCCCCCAACACCCATCTCACCCACCTCAGGCCGTACCCTCTGGCTCCATGGAGGGGTTCGTCCCAGCCCTGTGGGCCCTCCTGCTGGCTGCTGCGTCTGCTGGCTGTGCCACGACACCAGGTAAGGGGTGGGCCGGGCGGGGCTGGGGGGCAGCCGAGACGGGGTTGCGGGTCCGTGTTCTACGTGCGCCGCGTGCTGCCCACAGCTGGGAACCTGAGCTGCTACCAGTGCTTCAAGGTCAGCATCGGGAAGGAGTGCCCGCCCACCCGGTGCCGCCCGCTGGACCAGGTTTGCGTCTCCAACGAGGTGGCCTTCTCGCTGGGTGAGTCCCCGCCGAGCAGAGGGCAGGTGACAGGCCCCGGGAAGGGACGGCGCCCCCACCTCTTGCCTCTCTGCGACTCAGCGCGGCATCCTCGCGCTCCAGGGCTTGGCCCTGTGGGTCCCACGGTGTCCTGCTGTCCCTCCCGCGTTGGGCTGGGGCGCCCATCCAGAGTGTGACATTTGACAACTTTTCTCCTCTGTTTGAAGTGTCACTAGGAACTGTCAGCGGTTCAAAGGCTCTGATGTCACTGAATTTACAAAGACAGCGGGAACACACGGGAGTGGGGAGCGGCAGCTGTTGGGGCGATGGGTTATCTGACAGCGGTGCCACCCAGCCAGCCCTTCGGGGTCTGTGCTGCGCTGGAACACAGCAGTACACCTGCCAGCAACCCAGCACTGCGCATGCGCTGGAACACAGCAGTACACCTGCCGACGACCCAGCACCACGCACGCGCTGGAACATAGCCGTACACCTGCCGACGACCCAGCACCGCGCACGCGCTGGAACACAGCAGTACACCTGCCGGTGACCGAGCACTGCGCACGTGCTGGAACACAGTACACCTGCCAGCGACCCAGCACTGTGCATGCGCTGGAACACAGTACACCTGCTGACGACCCAGCACTGCACACGCACTGGAACACAGCAGTACACCTGCCAACGACCCAGCACTGCGCACGCACTGGAACACAGCAGTACACCTGCCGGTGACCGAGCACTGCGCACGTGCTGGAACACAGTACACCTGCCAGCGACCCAGCACTGTGCATGCGCTGGAACACAGTACACCTGCTGACGACCCAGCACTGCACACGCACTGGAACACAGCAGTACACCTGCCAACGACCCAGCACTGTGCACGCGCTGGAACACAGCAGTACACCTGCCGGCAACCCAGCACTGCGCACGCTCTGGAACAGAGCGATACACCTGCCAGCAACCTAGCACTGCGCATGCGCTGTAACACAGCAGTACATCTGCTGATGACCCAGCACTGTGCACGCGCTGGAACACTACACCAGCTGGCAACCCAGCACAACGCAGGCAGCACTGGAATCTAATACAGTGTATGACAGTGTCCTGTAGTATAATACAACACAATGAATATAACATGTGTATTGCAACTTAATACGATGCAATATAATGCAATATAAACAATATAATATGATAAAATATAATGCAACACAACGTACCATAACACAGTATGATGCATAAAGACGATTCTGCCCACGCTCTTTTCTCAACAGTTTGGGTTTTGAGTGTTGTGCGTCCCTTCAATGGTTCCATGGTTGTTGACAGACATATGTCCGTCAGAAGTCTCTGCCATGTCTTTCAATGAGCAGTACAGAGAAATAAGCCCAGGGCTGGGCGCCCAGCCCAGCAGGCTCTCTGTGACGGGCAGCCCCTTTCCACTGCTCCGAGTCACCCCGTCTCCCCACGAGGCACATACCCCAGGGCTGGGTGTCCAGGCTGTGCCTGGTTCAGGGGAAAGCCTCTTATGGCCAGTTGCCCTGGAATCCATATTTGCTGAGCTGCGGGGTGGAGGTGGCCTAGGCAGCCAGGCTCCCCACCTCTGCAGCACCTCACCCGGGAAAGGACAGGAGATGGTGGTCTCTCGGCCCCCCTCACAGGCCCAGGTTCCATGCTCTGGTTCTTTCTGATCCCAGCTGCCCATGTGGAAATCATCCTTGCTCTTCCCCAATAACCGTGGATACCTCCTTGCTGGGGGCTCTGGGGCCACCTGCCTCTCCTCTTTTCTGCAGAATCAAGTGTGGAGGTCCTGCTCAGCAAACGCTGTGCTCCCAGATGTCCCAACACCAACATGGAGTTTGAATGGTCGCCAGTTCCTGGGGTGCAAGCTGTGATCACCAGGCACTGCTGTTCCAGGGCTCTCTGCAACAGCGCACCCACCCCACAGGAGGGACAACGCTGGGCCCTGTGTGGGGGGCTCCTGCTCCAGGTGGACCTCGGCCTCCTCTGGGCCCTGTTGTGAGGCTTCCCTCTGCGCCCCTCCAGCCCTGCTGGCCCATCCTGTCTCCTGCCTTCAGCTGCCATCCTGCCTCCACCCCTTCCAGGACACTGGGGGGGAACCTCCCTCTCTGAGGTGGTGGGGAGGGTGCCATCGCCTCCACCCTGGATCTAGCCACCTCACTCCTCCCCAGCAGGGGCCCCGTTGCTGGGGAACCCATGGATTTAGCAACTGCTTCTCCTGGGGAAGGACAGTGCCCTCAATGTGGGTGATGGGAAAGGACGATGCCCCCGGTGTGGGTGATGGGGAAGGACAGTGCCCTCAATGTGGGTGATGGGGAAGGACAGTGCCCTCAATGTGGGTGATGGGGAAGGACGATGCCCCCGGTGTGGGTGGTGGGGAAGGACGGTGCCCCCGGTGTGGGTGACGGGGAAGGACGGTGCCCCCGGTGTGGGTGACGGGGAAGGACGGTGCCCCCGGTGTGGGTGACGGGAAAGGACGGTGCCCTCAATGTGGGTGACGGGGAAGGACGATGCCCCCGGTGTGGGTGACGGGGAAGGACGGTGCCCCCGGTGTGGGTGACGGGGAAGGACGGTGCCCCCGGTGTGGGTGACGGGGAAGGACGGTGCCCCGGTGTGGGTGACGGGGAAGGACGGTGCCCCCGGTGTGGGTGACGGGGAAGGACGGTGCCCCCGGTGTGGGTGACGGGGAAGGACGGTGCCCCCGGTGTGGGTGACGGGGAAGGACGGTGCCCCCGGTGTGGGTGATGGGGAAGGACGGTGCCCCTGGTGTGGGTGATGGGGAAGGATGGTGCACCTGGTGGGCAATTGTTCCTCGTATGAGGCCCCTTACCCTGAATGCTGTCTGTCCAGGACTTTTTGAGGGGCAGTAGAGCCTGGGTGAAGCCACAGCTGGGGCTCCCACTCTGCCTTCCCATTTCCAGCCCCCTATGCCCAAGGGAAACCCAGGAAGGGTAACACTGTGGGTGCCCCGACCTGTGCATTGAGACCACGACCTTCACCCTCTCGCAGACAATAAACTCTTGTGCCCACATGGTGTCCATTCCTTCCTTCCTGCTCCTCCCTGTCTACCTGCCTTGCCCAGTCCTCAGCAAAGGCCTCTGTGGGTGGGTACCGGCGGCCACTGGAGAAGCCAGATCTGCAGAAAACCTCCCGGCTGGGAGGTTGAGGATTAGGACTGTCCCTGCAGCCTAGGGCCCAGCAGTGGGTAAGCGATATGTCACAGGCTCAGGGCTGGGATCCTAGAAGGGCTGGGGTCCCTGGGTGGAGGTATGGAGGGGCCTGGAGAAGGGGGTCTGTGACATGTGACCAGGGTTGGGGTGCCCATCTGTGCAGCCACAGTAGGATCCAGGAGGTCAGGACTGATGGACAGTGCCAGCAATGGGAGAGTGGGAATGGGAGGGCTGCCAGGTGAGGCACTGGTGGAGTGCAGGCTGGGGCAGAGGGGGCCAACGCCAAGCTCAGGACTGGCCAGGCTAAGCTGAGCACCATGGGACATCCCTGGCTGTCCTGGGGCAGGCGTGGCTGAGAAGGAGGCCTTCTGCATCAGGAGGGGGGTGGCCTCACCAGGTAGCAAAGCCCCAGATGAAGGACAATGCTGGGTCTGCTGCCTGCTGCCTGAGCACAGGTCCTCACAGCACCCTTCCAGCCTGCACCCCTGCGCCTGGGCACTGCCCCTCCAGCCTGCACCCCTGTGCCTGGGCACTACTCCTCCAGCCTGCACCCCTGCACCTGGGTGCTGCCCCTCCAGCCTGCACCCCTGCGCCTGGGCACTGCCCCTCCAGCCTACACCCCTGTGCCTGGGCACTACCCTCCAGCCTGCACCCTTTCGCCTGGGCACTGCCCCTCCAGCCTGCACCCCTGCGCCTGGGCACTGCCCCTCCAGCCTACACCCCTGTGCCTGGGCACTACCCTCCAGCCTGCACCCTTTCACCTGGGCACTGCCCCTCCAGCCTGCACCCCTGTGCCTGGGCACTACTCCTCCAGCCTGCACCCCTGCACCTGGGCGCTGCCCCTCCAGTCTGCACCCCTGTGCCTGGGCACTGCCTCACCAGCCTGCACCCCTGCGCCAGGGCGTTGCCCCTCCAGTTGTCCTCTGGCCTGTCATTGTTTCCCCTGTGGAGCCAGGTGGCCCGGCAGTCCCCTCAGGTAGGCCCGGGGGGCCCTGGATCCCCTGTTCTCTGCCAGCTGCAGGATCTCCAGAGGAGGGTCCTCGGGTTCCGGATACAGCAGGACCTAATCCCCTCCCCTTGCGGTTGTGAATTTTTAGGGTGAAATGTAACCCTGCCTGCTAGGGCAGCTCCTCCGGCAGGGCACCTGGTGCCCGTAACCTCAGGAATCTGGGGTCCTGCGCCTTGGGGCGGCCAGCAAGACCAGTGCTGGGAAGAGATTCTCCAGGACCCCGGCCCAAAAGCATCTGTTTTTCTTCCAGGAGGGTGCTGGGAAGTGATCTGGCCACAGTCTTCCCTGATGCATTTTCCTAGGAAATCTGTGTGAATCTAATCTCAGCACCTAAGTTTGAGACCAGCCTGGCCAACATGGTGAAACCCCGTCTCTAATAAAAATACAAAAATTAGCTGTGCCGGGTGGCAGGTGCCTGTAATCCCAGCTACTCAGGAGGCTGAGGCAGGAGAATGACTTGAACTCTAGAGGCAGAGGGTGCAGTGAACCAAAATCACACCACTGCACTCCAACCTGGGCTACAGAGGGAGACTGTGTCAAAAAAAAAAGAACAGCGCCTCAGGAACGACATCAAAACCTCCAGTAGCTGCATAATTGGTGTCCCAGAAAGAGAGGAGAAAGAGTGGAGCACAGAAAAGAGATTTGAAGAGCTAATGACTGGTAACGTTTCAATTTTGAAAAAGTACATAACCCTAAATCTTACATATTCAAAAGCCCAGTGAATCCAAATAGGATAAATACAGACGCAGATACATTATCATTAAACTGCTGAAATAAACCGATTTTGTCACAAGCCAGCATTGTCACCGTGGGAGAAAAGAGATCAAAAGTAGGCAAAACGGAAGGAAATACAGAATATTACGGCGATGGGAAAGAGGCATCAGTGGGAATACACGGAACAGCACACATAAGCAACAATCCCAGATGATGGGGCTTTCTACAAAACAGTTGGCTTTTACTCTTCAAAAGTATCAGGCCACGAAAGAAATGCGTGCTGAGACCCGTTCCAGGTTAAGACGTGAGTGAGCCAAAAGCGCACCCCTGCACTCCTCCTCTCCTTCCGGGACACCACTTATACGGCTGTTGGACTTTTGGGTGTTGTTCCTGAGGTGCTGCCCTTTACTCTTTCCTTTTTCTTTGTTGTTGTTGTTGTTTGTTTGTTTGTTGTTTTTTGAGATGGAGCCTCCCTCTGTCACCACACTAAAGGGGCTGGAGAACCAAGTGAAAGATGTAAGCTTGGCTTGGATGCTAGACTGGAGAAGACTGTGAGGGGAACAACAGCTGGAGTTTGGATGAGGTCTGTAGATTAGACTAGACTGTTGTACCAGTGCTGAGTCTGCGGTTTTGATCATTGTACTATAGTTCTGAAAAGTGTTAAGACTTGGAAAATCCGTATAAAGCAGACAGAATAATTCTCGTACTTTTTTTTTTTTGCAACTTTTTAGTAAGTCTAAAACTATTTCAAAATGAAAAGTTAATCCAAGCTGTCTTGAATAGAGGTTAAAAAAAAAAAAGAAAATTGAAAAGTGAAAAATCACCCCCCCTCCAAAACACCCGGCTTTATTCTTCTTTCACATAAGGATGCAGGACACGAGCTCTGCTCAGCGGCCACCACCCTTTGCTGCATCCCATTTTGAGGTATTGTCCTCAGTCATCTGCTCTAGGTTTTTAAAAAAATAGTTAAGATCTCTCTTTTTAAAGAATCTGTTCATTTGGAATGTGCTTTTTGCATTTTTACTTGTGAAAATACGTATTTATCCTTTTTGTAATCAATGCATTACTTCGCTGTATCAGAGAATATGGTCCTAAGACATGAGATACGGAGGAGGATAAGATCTGGACACGTTGGGCGAAGTCAGAGCCCTAGAAGTCCTCGTTCAAGCTTCCAGGGTTGAGTGCCTGTGCGCCGGGGGTGTGCGGTGTCCTTTCAGGAGCTCAGAGACTTCTGGGTCTGCTCCCAGCCTTCATGGTCCCTGGTGTCCCCAAGGTGTGGAGCCCACTGCCCTGCTCTGTGGGGTCTGTTACACAAAGAGAGGATGCATCAGAGCTGAGGCTGGGCCTGAGGCTGGCTGGGGGTGCACCTGTAGGGAAAAGACTGGGTCTTTCCCCTCCGGGCTCTGACGGCTGCATCCTCCTCCCTGGGCCACCGAGGCTGCTGCATAAGAATCCCAGGAATCCTCCCCAGTACCCCTGTCCTCTGTCAGGCCCAGCCCAGGTCTAAGCCTGTCCAGGGCAAGAGGGGGGTTCAGGCAAGGGTCCCTGGGATGCAGACCCCCGTGAGGATAGGGCCGGAGGGACCAGGAGGACACATCCCAGTGGGCACAGAGGAGTCATCCAGCCACAGGACCAGGGGTTGAGGGGTGAGAGCAGGAGTCGGGTCCCTGGCGAGGTGCTCTCTCTGCTCCCAGCCTAGGCCTGCCGCCTGCGTAATGGATGGGGTCCTCCCGATCCTGGGGCCCACTCTGGTGTGTGCAGAGAAAGGTGAAGACACCAGGGTGGGGTGGAAGGAAGGGCCGGTGTGTCTCTGTGGTGTGGGGCACATGTTTCCTTGAGGACAGCTCAGGCCTGCTGTGCCAAGTGCATTTCACCCTGGGACTCTGCAGGGAGGGGTGCCATGTGGCTTCACCCCCACAGCTGTGAGTGCTGGTGCCCGGGCAGAGAATGCCTGTGTGCTCAGGGTTGAGAGCCACCTGAGCTGCTGTGAGCTGGGGGTCGCTGGGCATCTTCACAGGAGAGTGGCTGGTCCCAGACCCAGGTGTGCTCAGAGCCCTCGGTCTGCCCTCACCCCTCCTCCTGCCACACTCCCACTGCGTCCACACCAATGCCAGCCGGCCTGCGAGCCAGTCTCCTGCAGCGCCCAGGAGGGCCAAGGTTTCTTCCAGCATGTGGTGGTCCACGCAGGGCAGGGCCAGCCTGGACAGTCCCTGGAGAGGGTGTGGGTGGGCTTCTGAGCTCAGTGGCTCCCTCCACAGGCTCCTGCTCAGCTGTGAGCAGGGCCTGGGGGTCCAGGGTGGGGGCACCTAGACTTCGAGTTCCTGCCCGGGCATCCTCCCCTTCCTCCATCCTCCTCGTAGACTAAGCCCGAGACTCCATCCTGGGCCTCTGGAGCCCTTGGGAAAGGAGACCCTGGGATACCACATAGGCCTGGAGGGAGGGGAGCGTCCAGGCATCCAGAGAGCCAGTGAGACTCCTCTCTTCTGGGGGGACCAGATAGAGAATTGACGTTCATTCCAATTCCATGGGAAGACCCTAGGTAACAGGAAGTCCCCTCCCTGCTCCGGTTCCAAAGCGGGTAAGTCGCAGTGCAGGTCACCTCTCCACGCTGCAGCAGGCACCAGCGGGCATCCCCGGGGCGCGCCAGCCGTGGGTCGCTCTCTTCTCTCTTTTTTGTGTGTTCATTTATCATTTTTATTTTGTAGAGATGGGTTCTCACTATGTTGTTCTGGCTGGTCTCAAACCTCTGGGCTCAAGCAAGCCTCTGCCTCAGCCTCCCAAACTGCTGGGATTACAGGCATGAGCTGCTGCGACATCAGCCTCCTCTTTCTTTGCAAATAGTTTCTGAGACTGTTGGGGGCCAGCAGGTGCAGAGTGGCTTGTTACATTCAAAGGCTTCAAAGCCCCGCCTGGCCAGGCTGCCACCCTGGTGTACGTGGTTCCACATCCTCCATCACCAGTCTAGGGAAGAGAGGCACATTTTGAATTTTGGCTTCCAGCCACCTTCCCTCGAAAATGCCCTCACTGATGTCCTGAGGGGCACCCAGCCCTCGGCTCGCCCGTGGCCCTCCCGGTACCATGTCCTCTTCTCCCAGTGGTTTGGGGTGATGGCTGGTGGCTTTTTATTTATATAATGATATTTGAGAGAGGGTCTTGCTCTGTCACCCAGGCTGGAGTTCAGTGGCACGATCATGGCTCACTGCAGCCTCGACCTCCTAGACTCAAGTGATCCTCCCACCTCAGCCTCCCGAGTAGCTGGAAAAAGAGACACTTGCCACCACACCCAACGAATTTATTTTTGAGACGGAGTCTTGCTCTGTCACCAGGCTGGAGTGCAGTGGTGCAATCTCTGCTCACTGCAACCTCCACCTCCCAAGTTCAAGCGATTCTCCTGCTTCAGCCCCTCAAGTAGCCAGGAGTATAGGTGCATGCCACCATGCCCAGCTAATTTTCATATTTTTAGTAGAGACGGGGTTTCACTATGCTGGCCAAGATGGTCTTGATCTCTTGACTTCATGAGCTGACCTCCTCGGCCTCCCAAAGTGCTGGGATTACAGTCGTGTGCCACCGTGCCCAAACCCAACTAATTTTTTTAATTTTTTTTTTTTTTTGTAGAGTGGGGGGTCTCACTATGTTGCCCAGGCTGATCTCAAATTCCTGGCCACAGGTGATCGTCCCACCTCAGCCTCCCAGAGCGCCAGGATTACAGGCATGAGCCGCTTTACAGGCATGAGCCACTGTCAGGCGGGCCAGCTGAGGCCTTCACAAGCACTGAATTCCAGCCTCTTGGGGGCGCTGTTCCTGGTCTGCCGTGACCACCTTCTTAGGCAGCCGCCTCAGGGCTCCTTCAGCACCTGCACCTTGGGAGGTGGGCTCAGGGGCGGCTCAGCCCTTGGGACGGACTCAGACTCCGGAGATCCTGTTTCTTCCCCCTCCAACTGAGCGGTGCTTCCTGGGGACGGGGACAGCAGAACCCCAGGCCTCCTTCAGCTGGAAAACATTCTTCTGGGTGTGGGATGTGATGTTGGCACCTCCTGCCATACCCAAATGAGGCTTCCTTCTCTTTCAGGGCCGTTCCGGGCTTTCCTCTGTGAGAGTCCCCTGTAAACAGACGCAGTTGCAGAGGCCTCTCCTGGTGTCGCATCTGTGCACACAAGCAGGACCCAGCCAGGCCTGGGCTGGACACCTACATGTGCTGGGAGGCCACCTGCTGCTCGGAATTCTGCTCCCTGGTCCAGGGAGGCCCAGAGATGAATTCTGTCCTCCCTGGTCCCCACCACCTCCGGGAAAGCCGGCTTCTGTGTGAGCCCGGCCTCCTCTCTCCCCAGGTTCAGAACAAGTGGCAGAGGTCACAGGACCTGCACCAACAGCCACATCATCTGGGCCCTTCACGGCTGAGTGGAGCTCCCCTGGGACAGCGGCCTCCGTGCCAGCGTCTTGGGTAACCAGGAAGCCACATCGGGCAGCACTGCCCAGACCCTGCGAGGGGGCTCCAGCTTGCCCAGTGGCTGGCACCCTCCATCCCTGATGCCCGCCTCCCTGTCTGCATGGTCCTTCCATGACCATCTCCGTGTCTCATCCCCCATCTGTTTGGACCAGCTGTGGGGCCTGTCCTCTGAGGTGAGGGTCCCTTGACATGATGCTCCCCTGACAGTGAAGGGAGACATTTCCTCCTGAGCCTGTAAGTCTGGGCAGGTCCAGCCCCTGTCCCCTGCCCTAGGGCCAAGGGGTGGCCGGTACCCCAGGGTGTGCTTTCTGTTCCAGCCCAGGAGGGTGTCACCTGACAAAGCCACCCCTCTGTGCTGTGAGGTGGGAGAAGCCTCTGCCCGTCCACCGGCCCCAGATTCCATGTCCATTGGGGAAGCCCAGAAAAGGCACCGGGAGGCCACTGGGAATGTGCACTGCAAACAGTGAGCAAGAAGGGAGAGGAGGAAGAGGAGGAAGAGGAGGAAGAGGAGGAAGGTGAGGAAGAGGAGGAAGAGGAGGAAGAGGAGGAAGAGAAGGAAGAGGAGGAAGGTGAGGAAGAGGAGGAAGAGGAGGAAGGTGAGGAAGAGGAGGAAGAGGAGGAAGAGGAGGAAGGCGGCCGAGACCCAGTGGCAGTGTGGACGCCGACGGCTGGATTGAGAGCACCCCAGTGCTGTTCTTGTGATAGAGTTCTCACGCGATCTGGGCCTTTAGAAGTGTGTAGCACCTTCCCCCTCCCCCACGCCCACTTTCTCCTGCCCTGGCCTGTGACGCATCTGCCCCCCCACTGCCTTCTGCCATGGTTGCAAGTTTCCTCAGGCCTCTCAGCCTCTTTTCTTTAGAAATTTCCCAATCTTAGGTTTGGTTTGCTTGGATGGGGTTGGGTTTAGTTTTTTGAGACAGAGTCTCGCTCTGTTGTGCAGGCTGAAGTGCAGTGGTGCAATCACGGCTCGCTGCACCCTCCACCTCCCAGGTTCAAGCAATTCTCCTCCCTCAGCCTCCCGAGTAGCTGGAATTACCAGTGCCTGCCACCACACTTGGCTAATTTTTGTATTTTTAGTAGAGATGGTGTTTCACCATGTTGGCCAGGCTGGTCAAACTCCTGACCTCAAATGATCCACCCCCCTCAGCCTCCCAAAGTGCTGGGATTACAGATTACAAGCACTAGCCACCGTGCTCAGCCAGGTATTTATAATGATATGAGAACAGCCTGATACAGACATTATATAAAGAGAAAACTACACACCAATGTTCTTTATGGATACATGAAAATCCTTCACAAAATCCTTGCAAATAGAATTCAGCAATATATAAAAATAATTAAAGACCATGACCAAGTGGAGTCTTATTCCAGGGATGCAAGTCTGGTTCCATATTCAAAAGTAATCAGTGTAGTTCATCACATTGATAGGCTAAAGAAGGAAAATCACATGACCACGTCAAAATGCAAAGAAATAGCTGACAAAATTCAACATCCTTCATGATTTAAAAAAAAAAAAAAAAAAAAAAAAAAAAAAAAAACTCTGCCGAGTGCAGTGGCTCAGGCCTGTAATCCCAGCAGTTTGGGAAGCCAAGGTGGGTGGACCATGAGGTCAGGAGCTCGAGACCAGCCTGGCCAACATGGTGAAACCCCATCTCTACTAAAAATACAAAAATTAGTCAGGTGTGGTGGTGCGCACCTGTAGTCCCAGCTACTCGGGAGGCTGAGGCAGAAGAATAGCTTGAACCTGGGAGGCCAAGGTTGCAGTGAGCCGAGATGGTGCCATTGCACTCCAGCCTGGGCGACAGAGCGAGATTCATTCTCAAAAAACAAACAAACGAACAAAACTCTCAGAAGAAGAGGAATCAAGGGGAACCTCATCAACACTCGATAAAGAGTGTCTATGAAACCCCCTCAGCTCGCAGACTTGGTGACGAAAGGCGAGATGCTTTCTCCTGAGATCAGAAGCAAATGAAGAGCGTCAGCTCTCGCCACTCGCCTTCAGCGCAGTGCTGGAAGCTCCAGCCAGTGCGTACATCAAGACAAGGAATGCAAAGCCCACAGGTCAGAAAGGAAGGCACGCGCTCGTCTCACAGACAGATGACTTTGCCGTCCGCTTAGCAAATCCTAAGGAGTCTGAAATGAATCAAAACCTCCTAGAACTAATCAGTGAGTTCAGAAAGGTCAGGAGAAAGAAGGTAAACATTTGAAAAATCAATTGTATTTCTACATAGTAGCAGTAAACACATGGGCACCACAGTGAAAGGTATTCTTCTATTTTCAACCACTCAAAAACTGAAATACTTGGGTGTAAGTCTAACAAATACTGTACAGGACTTGTATATATATTTTGTACACAGAATTCTGAAGAAATAAATTAAAGCAGACCTGAGTTGGTGAAGAGACATGCCTTGCTTATGGAGTGGAAGACCCAACGTTGTAAAGAGGTGAATCCTTCCCAGACTGATTTATGGGTTTAACACAATTCTGATTGTGTACAACAAAAACTCAGAAAGATATATTGTGAATAAGTACAAGATTCTTCCAAAGGACGGGTGGAAAGTGAAGGAGCTAGAATAGCTAAAATTGGGTAATTTGTAAAGAAAACAGGTTTAATTTGGAAAAAAGAATAATGGGGGTGATCCATGTACCTGATTCCAAGACTTCTTAGATATAGTGGTTACAGTGCTGTAGAGAGTGTGGGGTCGGCAGAGGGACAGATACACAGATCAATGCGGCACAGCAAACTGTCCAGAAATAGACCCACAAATGCGCCCCAGGGATTTCCACAAAGATACAAGTGCAGCTGAGCGGGAGACGTCCTGCTTTCAAAGTGCAGTGCCACCACAACTGAAAATCCATCGGCAGAAAGCAACCACAGACAACACTAAACCACGTCTAAACCTTGTACAAAAGTGACCCCAAAACAGATCACAAACAAAATCAGAAAAAAATTAGGGGAAACAAAAACCACAGGAGAGCATCTCTGAGACCTGGACAAGGAAAAACGCTTTCAGACTTGACACCAGAAACATGAGCCATAAAAAGAAAAACTGACAAATTGGGCCTCTTCAGATTTAAAACTTTTGCACTGAAAAAAAAAAAAAAAAACTGTGAAGAGGATGTAAAGACAAGCTACAGTCTGGGGGAAAATATTTGCAAACCATTTATCCAGCAAAGAGCTAGTGTCTAAACTGTATAAAGAACTCTCAAAATTCAACAGTTACCGATCAATCAATTAGGAAATGGGCAAAAGACATGAAAAGGCTTTCACTGAAGAGAATGTATATTCAAAGGGGGGCTTCGCTCATGAGAAATGAATACATACAGAAGAAAATAAGCACATCAAAAGATGTTCAACAACTTTATAAGTGAAAGAAAGGAAATTAAAATGTAGCCAGATATTATACACACCTATTGGAAAGGCTAAAATAAAAGATGCTGCTGGTGAGGATGTGGAACCTGGATGTGGAACCTGGTGAGGATGTGGAACCTGGGTCCTCCACACATTGTTGATGTGAGCATACAATGAATGCTACAAGCCCCCCGGAAAGCACTTCAGCTTTTTCTCAACAAACTAAACATACAGCTACCATACGACCCAACAGTTGCACTCCCGGGCCATTTACCTAGAGAAATGGAGACTTGTGTTCACACCCAAACCTGTCGTATTAGTCCATTTTCCCATGGCTGATTAAGATGGACCCAAGTCTGGGCAATTTACAAAAGAAAGACATTTAATTGGACTTACAGTTCCTCAAGGCTGGGGAAGCCTCACAATCATGGCGGAAGGCGAGAAGGAGCCAGACACGTTTTACATGGATGGTGGCAGGCAAAGAGAGAGCTCGTGCAGGGAAAGTCCCATTTTTAAAACCACCAGATCTCATGAGACTTATTCACTATCATGAGAATATTGTGGGAAAGATCTGCCCCCATGATTCAGTTACCTCCCAGCAGGTCCCTCCCCCAACACATGGGAGTTCAAGATGAGATTTGGAATCCAACATTAGCCAAACACATGGGAATTCAAGATGAGATTTGGGTGTGGACATTAGCCAAACACATGGGAATTCAAGATGAGATTTGGGTGTGGACATTAGCCAAACCACCTAAACATCCATGTTTAGCACAGCTTGATACTGAACACCCCGACACTAGAAGCAACTCAGGTGTCCAGGGGAATGGTTAAACAAAGTGTAATGCATCCTAACCATGAGACACTGCTGAGCAACAAGAAGAATGAGTTCTGACACCTCCCAAAGATGGATGAATCTTCAGAGAGCTACGCTCAGGGAAAAACCCCAGTCACAAGAGTGACATTCTTTCTTTTTTGAGATGGAGTCTTGCTCTGTCACCCGGGCTGGAGTGCTGTGGTGCAAGCTTGGCTCACTGCAACCTCCGCCTCCCTGGTTCAAACAACTCTCCTGCCTCAGCCTTCTGAGTAGCTGGGATTACAGGTGTGTGCCACCCCACACCCAGATAATTTTTTTTATGTTTAGTTGAGACAGGATTTCACCATGTTGGCCAATCTGGTCTTGAACTCCTGGCCTCAAGCAATCCACTCACCTCACCCTCCCAAAGTACTGGGATTACAGGTGTGAGCCACCACACCCAGCCCCAGGAGGTTACATTCTATAGCGCTCTATTTCATGTTTGAAATGACACAGTTATAGAAATGGAGAGGAGTGTTACCCAGGAGTTCATGGAGATTAGTATTCCTCAAGAACAGATTAGCATTCCCCAAGAGTCAGGGAGGTCTTGGAAATGGGGGTGCGGGGGGAGGGGTGTGGCTGTAAAGGACAACAAGAGGGACCGCTTGGTGCCAGAAACGTCTGCGCCCCAACTGAGTTGATGTCCTCATCCCGGCTGTGCCATCATACTTCAGTTTTGCAAGATGTTCCTGTTGAGGGCAACAAGATGCTCTGGAGGGTGACGGGCACGCAGGACGGCTCTGTGTCAGTCCTCATGACCACATGTGGATCCACAGCGATCTCAAAATAAAAAGCTAAATGTATGCCTGAATATGATGCAGCCGTTCCACTTGTGGGTATGTAGCAAAAAGCAATGAAAGCCACATCCTTAAAAAGACCTGTGTGTGAATGTTCATGGTGGCTTACTTGTCACAGACAGAAGCTGGAGAGGTTCGAAATGCCCACCCCGAGATGTATGCAAATAGGTGAACAAAGTGTGCTCCATCCAAGAGCGGAAGACGGCCCGCCACGGAAAAGAATAAACCACTGATACACGCGGCCATGCGGACAAAGCTCAGAATAAGGAAGTCAGACAAGCCACGTGTCCTAACGGAATGATTCCAGCTGGATGCAATTCCAGACAATGCAAACTAATCTACGGCTAAAGAAAGTGAGTCAGTGATTGCCTTGTGGGGTAGGGAGGGAAGGGAGGAGGAATCACAGAGGACAGGGGGAGGTTTTTTTTTGTTTTTTTTTTTGAGACGGAGTTTCGCTCTTGTTACCCAGGCTGGAGTGCAATGGCGCGATCTCGGCTCACCGCAACCTCCGCCTCCTGGGTTCAGGCAATTCTCCTGCCTCAGCCTCCTGAGTAGCTGGGATTACAGGCACGCACCACCATGCCCAGCTAATTTTTTGTATTTTTTTAGTAAAGACGGGGTTTCACCATGTTGACCAGGATGGTCTCGATCTCTTGACCTCATGATCCACCCGCCTCTGCCTCCCAAAGTGCTGGGATTACAGGCGTGAGCCACCACGCCCGGCCCCAGGAGGAGGTTTTGAGGGTAGTGGGTCCGTTCCTCGCCTCCATCAGTGTGCTGTACACTGCACACGTGTCACCAGTGATCAGGCTGCACACTTTAAACTTTTGCAGTTTACTGCAGGTCAGTTATACCTCAATAAAGCTGTTAACAAAAAAAGAACAAGTCTGAGAAATATGCAGAGAAGGGTGTGGTGATCACTTTACTTCTCAACATCCCAGGTTGGAGAACAACCCTGCAAGAGGCGCAATGCTGTGTCCTGAGCTCCCTATGGAGAACGAAGCCCTCAGGCTCTGGACCCACGCTTTGGAGTCAGAGCCACCTGAGTTGGCTTCTCCTCTGCTCACGCCTTTGGGTCCAGGCACCAGACTTGGGCTCCGGGTCAGCATGATGGCTGGAACTGCATCCCATGCCCCTGTCCACGGTGCTGATCAGAAGATCGGGCTCCTCTGGGGCACTCAGCCCCTGGACTTGGTGGCAACAGGCTTAGGACTCACAATGACAGCAATGCCGAGATGCTCCCCCAGCACCCCCAGTGCCAGGCAGGCCAGGACCATGTGAGGCTCAGGCTGTGTCAGAACGTCCTGGAATCACAGCAAGTTTGTGAAGCAAGTGGTCATGTAGACAGGCACCAACATTCTGTTTCTCAATCTCCGTGGGACTGTAAGCTCCTCAAGGCAGACGGGGCCTGATGAGCACCTCCACCTCCTCAGGGTCCCCTGGGCATTCCATGGGTCCTGTCACCCTCTCTTGCCAACCCACGATCATCTTACAGTCCTCTATGTAAGGAGGTGATGGCCCCGAATTGGTGCCTCTTGGACCATTCACAACCCCACTCGTCAGCAGGAAGTGTCTGCTGGGGTGGGCCGGGGCTCAGTCTGGAGAGTGGCTTCTTGCCTGTGAACCAGGCACATGCTGGAGGCGTGAGGCAGAGAGGTCCTAAAGGGTCAATCTCTTAGTGGTGTCAGCTGTGCCCTCTTGGGGTCCTGCTGTGACTACTCAAAGCTGTCTCATGTCCATCCAGGAACTCTGGAACCCAAAGACCACCCAGCTAGTCCAGGATCTCAATGGCCAGAATGTTCACGGGTCACGGCAGTGAATGTGCCATTCTCCTGGCTAGGGAGACTCGCTAGCCCAGAGAGAGGTGCATGTGTGCAGCAGAGTTCAAAGTTTCTCTTCTGGGCACCCAGACTTGGGTCTGGCCCCTGAGGAACCCCTTGGGCTCTGCTGCAGCAGACGCCAGGAAAGAGCTAGACTCACACTGCAGCAGCCATGCCAGCACTGGCAGATGACATCACTGTGTGGACGCACATCCCTGACCCCACTGTGGAGGCCACCTGCACCATCAGGGACCGGATTGTCCACTCTGGGGGCTCCTTGGGCAGTTGACTGGCGGTAGAGTCCTCTGCTGAGGCTGCACTTACTGAGCATGTAGTTGGAACACAAATATCTCCACATTTGGGCTCCTATAGAAACATCCACCCACCAGCTATTCCCTGAGACCTTCCAGCCTGCGGGGTTCCTTCCCAGGCCCTGGTTGTCCAGGCCGGCCCCTTCTAATGCTGAATCAACACAGAGCTGCAGCTCTGTCCCTTTCTCCTTCCAGGCAAAGCCACAGCAGGTGAGCCCACAGGTTCTGCTCCTGAGGTGGACTTTCCCCTCCGCCCTGTAATCACCTGATCAAGGATAGTTTGATAGCTAGGGTTTTCCAAGGTTTTCTCCATACATTTCCAGGATAGCCTGGTGGGTAGGGGGACTAGGGAAATGGGTGCTGCTGATTGGCTGGGGATGCAATGAGAGGCGCTTGGGTGATGGCCTTTGTGCACTGAGTCTGCCTCTGGGTGAGGACCATGGGACCAGCTGAGCCAAGAGACGAGGGTCCAGGTGGGGCCATTCGGTCATCAGAAATGCAAAGCCTGGAAAGACATCTCAAAAGGCCACCTTAGGGTCTACAATAGTGACATGACCTGCAGGACGAATTGGAGAAGTTGCAAATCCTGTGGCCTCTGGAACAATGGCTGGTAATCGCATAACTATGCCGACATGTTAGTAGAATTCAGGCCCCTCTCATCCTCCTAACCTGCAGTCTTTCATATGACATCTTACATTTTGCGAAGGTGACTTAGTCTCTGGGGAAAGGGCTGGTGCACTGGTGATGGCATTACTTTTTAATGGCAAAAACTACAATCACTTTTGCAGAACCTAATAATTTCAACTATAAGCCACATTTTCCCCAAAGTTAGCTTGGCCCAAGCCTAGGAATGACCAAGGGCAGTCTGGAGGCTGACGGCAAGACGGGATTGGTCAGGTTAGATATCTTTTCCTTGTCATAATGTTCTCGCTTGTCATTTTTGCAAAGGCAGTTTCACCCTCGGTATCATTTAGGGCACATGGGGAAGGGTATGGCCATGCACGTTTGGGTAATGCCAGTATTTCATTAAAAAAACATCCAGAAACAAGGCCCAGATATTTTCTTCTCTATGGAGCTGGTCAGAGGGAACACACTGTGAAGCCATCAGTGTGGGGAGAGAGACCAGGGAGCGCCACAGAAGTCAGCCACGAGTGAGCTTGAGCACACACCTCGCCCCTCTGGCCAGCAGGGTGCAGCCATGTACACCCAGGGCATAAGCGCCAGGTGACCCTCATGGCAGGAGGTGCAGGTCCCTTGACAACCTGTACTTTATTGTATGGGTTGTCTGTTGTAAGCATGCGTTCTGAGTGTAACATCCGCCACACTGTGTTCATTGGCTTGCTAGTGTCACCCCTTCCGACAGGTGATGCAATCGGAAGACGCAAATCTCCTGTCTCAGCCTCCTGAGTAGCTGGGACTACAGGTGTGCACCACCACCCCTAGTCAGTGGTGAATCTCCACTTGAGCCCAGTCAAAAGCCAGCCTTTTTTTTTTCTTAAAAGAACGGTTTTCTGCTGAAGACTGTTCTGCCCCCAAAATCCAGAACATGACTGGCATTGTGCCCTCTCTTAGTGATGGGAGGTACCAGTGCAGCAATTCTTTCCCTCGGGGGAACATCGGAAGATGCCACTGGACCCCAGAGAGCCCACCAAGGTGGAAGACGCCTGGATTTTGTGTGGCTTATTTTCCAAGCTTCTGGCAAATGTTTCTCTGTTCGAAGCATGGATTCTGAAGTGGAATATTCGCCACGTGGTGGTTCCTGGGCTTGCTATGAGCAGTTCCTCTAGAAAGTGGAGCTGCTCTCAAGCGTTCTTTGCCATCTCACTGGCTTACCCTCACCCACACCCCCTGGACTGAAGGAACGGTGTCATGGTAAGTCTCCAGGAATCATCAGTGTCCAGTCATCCTGAAAATCCTGAAAAATCTGGTCATTTCTCCTCCTCCAACGCAGAGTCATCCTGGCAAGAGGCTGGTGAGGAAGGTTTACAACACAAACCTGCATGCATGTGATGGAGTTCTCCAATGGAACCCGCCTACTCTTCACTGAGGGAGCTCCGGCTAAAATATGGGAGTCAGGACTGGACAGCAGGTTCTCATTTGAGTGTTTCACTTATGATAGAAGCTGCCTAGCCCAGGATCCAGGATTTTTTTTTTTTGAGATGGAGTCTCGTTCTGTCGCCTAGGCTGAAGTGCAGTGGCCCAATCTTGGCTCACTGCAACCTCTGCCTCCTAGGTTCAAGCGATTCTCCTGCCTCAGCCTCTGGAATAGCTGGGACTACAGGTGCCCACCATGATGCCCTGCTAATTTTTGTATTTTTAGTAGAGATAGTGTTTCACCACGTTGGCCAGGCTGCTCTTGAGAGCCTGACCTCAAGCAATCTGCCCGCCACAGACTCCCAAAGTGCTGGGATTACAGGTGTGAGCCACCGTGCCTGGCCAGAGCAGGATTTTGTTTTAATTGTTGCTTATACAAATCAAGTTAGACGGTCTCCCACTGAATTCAGGAAGACAGAGGAAGCAACGTTTTTGCAGTTCCAAAATACTCTCGTTGCACTTTTTTTGGGGGCGGGGAGACGGAGTCTCCCTCTGTTGCCCAGGCTGGAATGCAGTGGCATGATCTCGGCTCACTGCAACATCTGCTGCAAAAGCGACATGAAGAAAACTCAAACCTAAGTTGAACAGTGAGAACACATGGACACAGGGAGGGGAACAGCACACACCAGGCCTGTGGGGCAGGGGTCGAGGGGAGAGAGCTTAGAGGACGGGTCAGTAGGTGCAGGAGACCACCACGGCTCGCATAGCCCTATGTAACAACCTGCACATGCTGCAAACGTATGCCAGAACTTACAGTAAAAATATTTTCTAAAATGTACCATTTTTATCATTTTAAAATGTACAATTCAGTGGCATTAAGTATACTCATTAGGTGTGACCATGACCACCATCTTGTTTCAGAGCCTTCTCATCACTCCAAACAGAAACCCCATGCCCCTCTAAGCAGTCACTCCCGGTTTTTTCCTCCCCTAGCCCTTAAGCAACCACTCTCCGTCTCTGGGACTTGTCTCTTCCGGACTTTCATGTGAATGGAACCACGTGGCATGTGGCCTTTGGTGCCCGGCTCCCAAGGGCGTCCACGCATGTCATGTATCAGATGCCACAAGTCCTGTCGCCAGGAGAATGAAAACCAAAACCACAATGAGATACCGCGTCACACCCACTAGGGGAGTCATGATCAAAACTACAGAAAGTGACAAGTGTTGGGAGAAGGTGGGGACCCTCAGACACTGCTGGCAGGAATGTCAAATGCTGCAGCGCTGGAAACAGCGTGGCCGTTTCCTAGAAAACCAAGCATGCACGTCCTGTGGGGCACAGCAAGGGCACTCCCGGAAATACACCCAAAGAGACTGAAAACAGGTATTCAGATGAAAACTTGTCCAGAACGTTCACAGCAGCTGATAGGATGTGGATGTTTGTTCCTCTAGATATCATGCTGAAACATGATCCCCAGGGTTTTGGGGGTGCAAGGGTAGGAAGGGACTGGATCGTGGGGATGGTCCTTCACGGACGGCTTGGCAGCAGCCCTGGGTAACCAAGCTTTCTCACTGTGAGCTTCGGGACTCGTGTGGCTGTTGAAAAGTGTGCGGCATCTCCCCGACTCTTTGTTCCTCCCGCTCCCATCATGCGATGCCCCATTGCCCGCTTCCACCATCAGTAAAAGCCCCTCAGGCCTCCCGGGAAGCCAAGCCAGCGCCAGCTTCCTGTACTGCCTGCAGAGCTGAGAGCCAGACACACTTCCTCTTACACATTACCCAGTCTCAGGCATTTCTTCACAGCAACGCAAGAACAGCCCAATACGGCGGCAATGGTCACGTGTACCAAATGGTGGAAGCAGCCCAAATATCCATCCACAGAGTATAGATGAACAAAACGTGTAAGCACATAAACAGAACACTGTTGAGCCGCTGTCTCCCAGTGAGCAAGTCCAAACACAGCTACCCCAAAGTCCAAGGAAGCTGACAGGCCAAAGAAAGGCTGACAAATCCGGTTTTTTAGAAAGAAATATTTAATAGGGACTTAGAAACAGAAGCCGTGTCTGTCTCAGGGTTTGGTGAGTCAAGAAGGTAGATCCGTCACCACTGTCACCACCCAGACCCAGGGCTCACATGCCACAGTGCAGGAGCACGCATACTTCGGAGGGCTGGGTAGGAATTTCCCTAAGGTCAGGACTTGCGGTAAGGACGTGCTCTGACACAAGGAACACTAGATGAACGCGAAAGCTCAGAGGCATTCCCGGAACTCAGGTTAATCAGAAGCCAACACGGTGAACTAGCACCCAAGATGGAGCTGCTTTGGCCTCACACTCCACCCCACGAATCCAGCTCCTACAGTCTCGCCTGCCCTCCTCTTCCGCGATGGTCCCTGAGCCTTAGGGACGGTGTTTGGGATTATCTAGCTTTAGCAGAGGTGCCTTGGCAACGGAAGACAGCTCTGGCCGGTGAGATTCCCAGTAAGGGAGGGTCACGGGCTGTTGAGTAGCCTCTACTCTCCAGAACACCATGACTTCCACTTTCTCAGAGAAGGTAAAACAACAAGAGATGCATAACATTAATAATCTGCACACAAGGATGACAATCAAAAGGGAATTTGGATGCCAGAACAGTAACAAAACAGAGCCCATTTCATTAAGGAGTCGGCTAAAAGCAACATGAAGGAAACTCAAACCTGATTTTTCTTTAGAGACTCGAGGCCAGTGAATGATTCAGGATTAGCCCAAATCGTAAGCAAATAATAAAAACTCAAAAGCAATGGTCAGGGCTAGAATCCAAATTTTTCTCTCTCCAGTTTAGTTTCCCCATTTCTACCAAGGATAAATCATAATAGGACCAGTTTATTTGCAAAATAAATGTTGGTCTCACTGTAAGCGTTATTGCCGAGTTTAAAATGAGGAAACTGAGACCAGCACAAGAAGATCCAATGCGAATTTATTAAGCTCCCGGGCAAGGTTCTGCAGTCCGACAGGAGGGGCTGGAGAAGTCGCACGGACTCCTCTCAGACGTGGGGTTTTATAGGGAGTGGAGGCGTTTGATTGGTTGTGGGAGAGCAGGGCGTGGGTAGGGCAAGCTTGCTATTGGCAGGTAGACAGGGTTTGAATGCTATTGGGTAGATTTACAAGACTCAACTGCTATTGGGTAGATTTACAAGACTCAACTGCTATTGGGTAGCCAAGACTCGAATGCTATTGGGTAGATTTACAAGACCTCTTTTGCATTTTGGCGGGGTTCTTTAAGGGAGAGCTAGGTGCTGTGTGAGGGGGGTGGGTGTGTCCGAGCTCCCAGTGAGGGAGAGGGGGTGTGTCTGAGCTCCCGGCGAGGCGACCAGCCTTACACTCACTATACTTGGCCCAGTTATTTGCATAAACCAGCACTATAGGCTTTTTTTTTCCTGAGACAGGGTCTTGCTCTGTCAGCCATGCTGGAGTACAATTGTGCAGTCAGAGCTCACTGCAGCCTCAGCCTCTCAGGCTCAAACAATCCTCCTGCCTCAGCCTCCCGAGTCTCTGGGACTCTCGCACACCCCACCACCACACCAGCTCATTTTTTGTTTTGTACAGACAGGGTTTCAGCACGTTGCCTAAGCTGGTCGGCTCTTTTTAAATTGTCTTTACTGGAACGTTTTTAGGGAATTTTGGATTCAACTTATTAAAAGCCTCAAGGCTAGAAGCCAGGCCAAGGCGTCACTGAAAGGAACTGAAGTATTTCACCACAAATGATGTTTCCTTGCCATGTCTAATGAAACTGAAGTATTTCACCACAAATTACGTTTCTTTGCCATGTCTTGAAATAGCCCTGCAAAGCTGTCTCTTGTGGGGAAAATCTGCATTCTGAAGAGAATCCTTTTCCTTTTTCAGCCCTTTTCCCTGACACAGGAGAGAGTCAACTCCGGTGAGAAACATTGACCATCTGTTCTCTCTGAAGCCACCTGGAGGCTTTCTCTCTGTCACTGGAACCTGGTCTCCACAACCCCTCACTTAACCCAGACACCCCTTCTGTGGATTCCAGGTCTTTAGACAATAACAACTCTCTCAATCGATTGCCAATCAGAAAACCTCTGAATCTGCCTGTGACCGGAAGTCCTTGTTTCAAGTTGTCCCAGCTCTCCGGATGGAACCAATGTAGATCTTACCTGTATTCACTGATATTTCCCTAAAATTCATAAAACCAGGTTGTGGCCCAACACCTTGAGCACACGTCCTTAGGATCTCCTGAGGGCCGTGTCATGGGCCACAGTCTCTCATATTTGGCTCGGAATAAATCTCTTTAAATATCTTACAGAGTTTGACTCTTTTCGTGGATATGGTCATGCCTTTGGTTTTGCAGTGGTAGGTGGGAGTTTCCCCAGTCCATTTTTCATTTTCTGTTTTTTTGTTTGTTTGTTTGTTGTTTTGAGTCGCCTTCTGTCACCCAGGCTGGAGTGCAGTGGCGTAATCTCAGCTCACTGCAGCCTCTGCCACCTGGGTTCAAACAACTCTCCTGCCTCAGCCTCCCCAACAGCTGGGACGACAGGTGTGTGCCACCACGCCCAGCTAATTTTTGTATTTTTAGTAGAGATGAGGTTTCATCATGTTGGTCAGGTTGGTCTTGAACTCCTAACCTCAAGTGATCCACCTACCTCGGCCTCCCAAAGTGCTAGGATTACAGGCGTGAGCCACCGCACCAGCTTCAATATCCATTTTTCATAAAGCATTTAGATAAAGAATATATAACTACCTTACATAAAGCCTGTTTAAACATTTCAACTTTCATAATTCTACATTTTTCTGTTCTGCTCCCAGGAACTTCTTTTTTCCAGCCCCAGACCGTTTTAACCCTCTCTTGTGAAGAACGATTGGGTTCCCCACAGGGGTTGACCCAAGGGGCCCTGGCCCTTTTGTCAATCTCATCTCGATTAACCAACCTCAACCTTGCCCCCCGCAATTGTTGGTTGGTTTGCTCAGTGTAAATTTTGCCTCCTAATTGTTAGAATTAGATTGCCTTCTCTAATCTGGGGGGCTCCCTTTGTTCACCAACCTCCGATAGTGTCATTTTATGACCTTTGCGTTAAGACCTTCCATTTCTCTGCTATTCATTCCAAGCTGAACGACCGTCTCTGGATCCCACCCGCCAGGACGCATCCGTCACTCTCTCCTTTCATTTTTCCTCTTAGTTTCGCCCCATCCACTTTTTACCTTTTTTTTAATTGCATTTTAGGCTTTGGGGTACATGTGAAGAACATGCAAGATTGTTGCATAGGTACACACATGGCAGTGTGATTTGTTGCCTTCCTCCCCTTCACCTATATGTGGCGTTTCTCCCCATGCTATCTCTCCCCAATTCCCCACCCCACACTGTCCCTCCCCTATTTCCCCCCAACAGACCCCAGTGTGTGATGCTCCCCTCCCTGTGTCCATGTGTTCTCATTGTTCAACACCCGCCTATGAGTGAGAACATATGGTGTTTGATTTTCTGTTCTTGTGTCAGTTTGCTGAGAATGATGGTTTCCAGGTTCATCCGTGTCCCTACAAAGGACACGAACTCATCATTTTTGATGGCTGCATAATATTCCATGGTGTATATGTGCCACATTTTCCCTGTCCAGTCTATCATCGGTGGGTATTTGGGTTGGTTCCAGGTCTTTGCTATTGTAAACTGTGCTGCAATGAACCTTTTTTGTTTGTTTTTTGAGACAGAGTCTCACTCTGTTGCCCAGGCTGGAATGCAGTGGCATGATCTTGACTCACTGCAACCTCCGTCTCCCAGGTTCAAGCAATTCTCCTGCCTCGGTCTCCCCAGTAGCTGGGATTACAGGCACACGCCACCACACCTGGCTAATTTTTGTATTTTTAGTAGAGACAGGGTTTTGCCATGATGGCCAGGCTGGTCTCGAACTCCTGATCTCAGATTATCTGCCCACCATGGCCTCCCAAAGTGCTGGGATTACAAGGCACGAGCCACCATGCCCAGCCCGTTTTTGCCTTATTTAAAAATAACCTTTTAAAAATGTTCCCCTTCCTAGGATGAGTCCTTGGACTCCCTTTTGCCTTTCCCGATGCGCTTGTTAATTAGCCTCACGTTTTTATTAGCGTCTGGATGACCCATGAGGGGAAGTCGAGACCCAGTCAGGTGCTCAGGCCAGTGGCCCCCCAACCATGGCATTTACCAGGACCTGGGCACACTCGGAGGTGGATGCCCCGGTCATCATAAAGTCAGTCCACATGGCTTGTTTACCAGCCACCTCAGGGGTGCTCCACTTGGCGATTATGGGGAGAGCTGGGCAGTCCCCTCCTCTTTCAGTGCCTTTTATCCAGCCCACCAGGCCGGCTGTTCCCTCAGGAATAACCTGTGTGCCCAGATCACACACCCATCTGCCATTGTTCAGCAGTGAGCTGTGGGTCCTGCATCAGCCCAAACACGCTCTTCCACTCTGCTGCACTTGTGACCAGCAGAAGGGTGAGGCTGCTCACTGCTCATAGAAAGAAGCCAAAATAATAACGAGGTGTGACAGAGAGAGCGAGACTTCATCAGCCATGATAGCAAGGGGACGAGCAGAAAGCAATTCCACTCTTCCATTTGCGGAGGGAACGCAGCGGGTTTTCGAGAGAGGGTTTGGAATGTGGAAGAGGCAGGGGGTGAGGAGGTGTCGGGTGGCAGGACCCGGCCCCCCACTGCTCATCTGGAATCATTGCTCCATCTGGTGAAGCGGCCGGCAGCATCGTGACTGGAAGTGTCTGGTCCGTATCAGGATCTGGCCCCTGAAACTTCTAAGGAAACATCTCACCAGCTAAGTGAGCATGGTGTGAGCTTAACAAGCATCCCTGTAAATAAACGCATGAGAGCTGGGACAGCAAAAGAGAGGGACGGGAGGTCACAGCCCCTGCCCGGGCCGTGTGTCAAGGTGAAAGGAGGCACGTCTGCAGCTTGTCTGACAGTTACGTCTTGAGACTGGGGAGAAAGGAGAAAAAAAACCAAAGTTTTAAAACATGGTTTGAAGCCAAGCTGCTCAGTTACACATTTAAAACCAAAAACACTGTTCCCAAATCAGTCATTCTCATAATTCCCTTTGGTAGACGTTCCTCGGGAAGCTGATCGACAGAACCAAGCAGTTCCTCCGCACCACGCCCTCCGGCTCTCCGGCTTCGACGCTGCTTGATGCTGGCCCTTGCCGCCTCCTGGTAAGCACAGGCCTCAGAGGTGCTTCTTTTATCCCTGGCACGATGTTCCCGTTTGTGGGCAGCTTTGAGGCCAGGCCCGGCCCCGCACACTCTCACACTTCCCTTTACCTGCTGCGGACGACAGCGACCGAGAGATTGACTGTTTGCTTTGTGTCGTTAGTCCGCATCTTCCTGGGTATCCGTCGAACCAGCTCCCCAAGAGTTCGTGCCATGTCTAATTCTACCAGCAACTGTCCCCTTTAGCAGCTGAGGGCAGCACGGCTGAGCTCCAGACCAGGGGTGACACGCGGCCACTAAGGAATCAAAGGCTCCTTGTCGCCCGGCCCTTTATTCTTCCTCCTTCTCTCCATTTATTCTCATCTGTGTCATCTTTCCTTCATTCTGAAACTACCTCTAAATAGCTTTCAAACTAGACAGAAACCACATTTTATGACTTTTATAACCTTGACCAAAACCATGTCTTACATTATGGCTGGGCGTGGTGGCTCACGCCTGTCATCCCAGCCCTTTGGGAGGCTGAGCCAGGCAGATCACTCAAGGTCAGGAGTTTGAGACCGGCCTGGCCAACATGGTGAAACCCATCTCTACCAAAATACAAAAATTAGCCGGGTGTGGTGGCAGGCAACTGTAATCCCAGCTACTCGGGGGGATGAGGCAGGAGAATTGCTTGAACCCAGAGGGCAGAGGTTGCAGTGAGCCGAGATCATGCCATCGTACTCGAGCCTGGGGGTTAGAATGAGACTCTTTGTCTCAAAAAAACGAAACTACTTCTTAGTTTTCGTACACATATGTGAAATAGCCTCGCCTATGTCTAGCAGTTTTAATTACATATTACTTACTCTAACTCTTAGTAACCCCTCATTTCTAGGAAATCCTAGGCTTAATTTAGCATCACATGACTTTTAGATTTTATGTTATAAAGAGAATTTTGAAACTAAAGATTACTGAAGTCATGCGAACTAAAAGGCATTTGAGCTAGCTTCTGTTTTTCTGATAAGATATTTAAGTGTTTAAATTTCCTTTAAGCCAATTAGAGTTCTTTTATATAATCTGGTAGTGACCGAGCATGCACACATGACCCACGTAAACATATATGAGATAGAACAGGCGTGGGACAGGGCTTCTCCTGCGTAACGTCTCACCGTGCCTTCCACCTCACCCTGTTCCCGTGTAGAGAAAAGGAAGTGCCCGCACTCATTTAATTTTGCATAAACACGCTCTTTGACGCTGAAGCACATCTGACTGCTTTTCAATGTGAAAATAAAAGATAAAAACTGTTCTTGGAGTTATTTCTAAACAGAAGTAACATCACAGTCATCTGAAGCATCAGAATCGTCTATTTCAGAAAAACTGGATTCATCAAATGAATCTTCAGCCAACAACTGTTGGAAAATGGTGTTGACATCACAGAAATGCTACATTTTCTAACATCTGACATTTTCAATGGTTGATAATTACTATATTTTGTAACTGGAAATGCCACTATGAAAAACAGAATATATAAATAGAGCAATATCTTTTGTTTCCCAAGTCGGTATGCTAGAGCAATGCAAAAATAGTAATAAAAGAAGTGAGACATTTTGTGGCAAAGTTGTCTCGGGGTAAACGCTGAGCCACGAGTGCCGCCGGCGAGTATTTTTGGGGCAAATGGGAAATGGCTAAAGAATTCCCCGATCTGGCCTTAAGAAATCCAAATACCACGCCAAGGTTGTGGTCTGATCTCATTTATTCAGCCTGAATAGCTTTCTTTAGCATTTCTCATAGTGCATATGTGCCGATAATAAATTCTTATGGTTTTATTTTTAAAAGTATTTACTGCCGGGCACAGTGGCTCAAGCCTGTAATTCCAGCACTTTGGGAGCCGAGGCAGGCAGATCACCTAAGATCAGGAGTTTGAGACCAGCCTGACCAACATGGTGAAACCTCGTCTCTACTAAAAATACAAAAATTAGCTGGATGTGATGGTGTGCGCCTGTAATCCCAGCTACTCGGGAGGCTGAGGCAGGAGAATCACTTGAACCCAGGAGGCGGAGGTTGCAGTGAGCTGAGATCACGCCACTGCACTCCAGCCTGGGTGACAGAGCGAGACTCCATCTCAGAAAAAAAAAAAGTATTTACCTCACCTTCCTTGTTGAAGAATATTTTCACTGGACGTAGAGTGCTGGGTGGAGCTTTATCGTTCCTTCAGCGCTTTAGAGACATTGCTCCACTGTCTTCTGGCCCCATCGTTTCTGATGAGAAGTCGGCTCGTGGATGTTCTAATATTTCACCGGAATGTGTGTATTCCTCCGGCTGCTTTCAAAACGTATCTTTGACCGCCAGCAGCTTGACTGCGATGTGCCTACATGTAGTTTTCTTTGTATTTCTACTAGACGGGGTTTGTTGAGTTTCTTAAATCTGTAATTTTATGCCTTTCCTGAAATATGGAGGTGTTTTGGCAATTGTTTCTTTAGATAATGTTTTCTGCACTATCTTTTCTCTCCTCTTCTTCAGGAGCTCCTGTTACATTTATCTTAGGCCCTTTAATACGGTGCCACAACTCTCCAAACCTCTGTATTCTTCAAATTGGTTAATTTCTATTAATTTACCCTCAAGCTCCTCTTTCTCCGGTCACCTCCAGTCTCCTTTGAAATCCAACTGGGAAATTTTTACCTCAAATATTTTAAATTTTTTGGTCTAGATTCTTATAGTTTCTACTTCTCTGTTGAGATTTTATATCTTTTCATTCATTAAAAGCTTGTTTTCTTTACATCCTTAAACGTAGATGCAATTCCTGCTTAAAGCCTTGATGTGATCGTTACAAAATCTGAGTTATCTCAGAGATGATCTCCATTCATTAACTTTTCTCTAATGTATGGGTCAAATAATTTTATCTTCTTGCGTCAAATAATTTTATTTTACTAAATATATTAAATATAATTTTATTTTATTAAATATTTATTTTATTTTTATTAAAAATAAATAATCTTCTTGTGTCAAATAATTTTATTTTATTTGTTTTTTTGAGACAGGGTCTTGCCCTGTCACCCAGACGGGAAGGCAGTGGCGTAATCTCAGCTTACTGCAACCTCTGCCTCCCAGGGTCAAGCAATTCTCCTGTCTTAGCCTCCCGAGTAGCTGGGATTAGTCACCCACACCACGCTCAGCTAATTTTTTTGTATTTTATTTATTTATTTATTATTATTATTATTATTTTACTATCTCTAGTAATGGGTATAAGCAAGTATTTTATTTTTTTTAAGTAGAGATGGGTTTCACCATGTTGGCCAGGCTGGTCTCAAACCCCTGACCTCAGGTGATCCACTCCCCTCCACCTCCCAAAGTGCTGGGATTACAGCCATGAGCCACGCGCCCAGCCAGGTAATTTTAGATCGCTTCTGGACATGGAGAGTGATGAGCGTGGAAACCCCGCCCTCATCACGTTCCTCTGAAGGGCATTGCTTTTATCATCAGCCTTTTTAACGTGGCTGAACTCAGCCTGTAAACTCTGTCATCCAAGGGTGAGGGGAGCTGAAATTTCAGTTCAGTTCTACTCAGTTCAATTCACCCTGAGCTGGGAGAGTAACTGAAAAGTAGGTTCGCCGCTCACTGCACACAGAGTCCAATTTACAAGAGCGAGATCTGCTTCCAGGGACGGGAGCTTGCAGCAAAGCTAGCTCGGGGGAACGGCGCAAAGCGTCCTGCCTTTAAACGTGCTGCTTCCCCTTTGGAGCAGAACTTCTGTAAGGCAGGGGACATGAGCAAGGCCAGGGTGCCCCTGCTACTGGGCAGCTGGTGTCTACCGGAGTCGGAGCCTCCTGGGCAGGAGCAGGTTGTGAAAGTGGCCCCGTGCGCATGTTCCCGACGTGCCCTCTTAGTGGGTGTGCGTTCCAGTTTCGAGGCAGCGCTCTGGTGGTGAGAGTCCCATCCAGTAGCACACAGGCAGACAAGCTTGCTCCATAGGGAATGTCTGGTAAGGGGAGGTGAAAGGTTATGTTTGCATTTCTAAAGGGCTAAGTAGGAAACAGGGAAGGGGAAGGAGAAAGGAGAAAATAATTTTTAAAAGTTTATCTCCACACCTATAATCCCAGCACTTTGGGAGGCCGAGACGGGTGGATCACAAGGTCAAGAGATCGAGACCATCCTGGTCAACATGGCGAAACCCCGTCTCTACTAAAAATACAAAAAATAGCTGGCATGGTGGTGCACGCCTGTAGTCCCAGCTACTCAGGAGGCTGAGGCAGGAGAATTGCTTGAACCCAGGAGATGGAGGTTGCAGTGAGCCGAGATTGCGCCATTGCACTCAGGCCTGGGTAACAAGAGCGAAACTGCGTCTCAAAAAAAAAAAAAAAGTTTATCTCTTAGAAATATGGGGACACTAGGTTACAAAAGGCTAGCCAGAAATAGGACACTGTGCACAGAACGCTGGGCTCCCCTCTCTGTCTCTGTCCTGGCTTTTCTCCCTCACTTTCCAGGCGCTGCTGTTGCCGTGAACTCTGTCCTCTGGTTCTTCAAGTCCATGAGGCTGTGGGTTTTTACCTGATTTTTAGCCTCTCCACGTGGTGCAGACTGGAATCCATCCTCAGGCTAAAATCCATGAGAGGAACGCTTGGTGGTTCTCAGGTCCCAACTGTTGACTGTCCCCGAGGCCAGCCCGCTTCCGTCGCTCTCCAGCGATGATCCTCAGATCGCTGTTCGTCGTTCGTCTGGAATTTAGAGTTGTTACCCAGGCGAAGGCTGGTATAATAGAAGCTTTTCAGTCATCGTCAGATGTAAGTCCTGGGAAATACGGCTCAAAGTTCTAAGATTCTGGAAGTACTAGAAACACGAAAAAAGTAATTGCACATACTTCCAATAAGTCAAATTTTACGCTGCAATTTCTGGGGCAACTACTTAAACGTAAAAGCCACGTGCCTGAGTTAGTGACCAAAAAAGTGGAATAAAAATATTTGATTGATGTAAAAAAATGAAAGGTGAGAAAAGAAACATAGAACAGACAAAACAAATAAAATACAAGTACAAAGGTCGATGTTACCCTCCTGTCAGCAGTTTCATCCGCTCTGAAGAAGCGAAGTGCCGGAAGCAGAAGAATAAGATCTTCCAAGCTGCTTATGAGAAAACATAAGAACTCAAGAGAGCGCAAGAGCAAAACCACAGAGAAAAGCAAACCACGAAAACCGAGAGAAAATGAGCACAGCTCCACTCACAGCACACACAGTGCATGCTTGCAGCAGAGAGCGGGTGCTCCACTCACAGCACACACAGTGCACGCTTGCAGCAGAGAGCGGGTGCAGTCCACTCACACTACACACTGCATGCTTGCAGCAGAGACTGGATGCAGTCCACTCACAGCACACACAGTGCACGCTTGCAGCAGAGAGCGGGTGCAGTCCACTCACACTACACACAGTGCACACTTGCAGCAGAGAGCGGGTGCAGTCCACTCACACTACACACACTGCATGCTTGCAGCAGAGACCGGGTGCAATCCACTCACACCACACACAGTGCACGCTTGCAGCGGAGACCGGGTGCAATCCACTCACAGCACACACAGTGCACGCTTGCAGCGGAGACCGGGTGCAATCCACTCACACCACACACAGTGCACGCTTGCAGCGGAGACCGGGTGCTCCACTCACAGCACACACAGTGCACGCTTGCAGCGGAGACCGGGTGCAGTCCACTCACAGCACACACAGTGCACGCTTGCAGCGGAGAGCGGGTGCAGTCCACTCACAGCACACACAGTGCACGCTTGCAGCAGAGAGTGGGTGCAGTCCACTCACAGCACACACAGTGCACACTTGCAGCGGAGAGCGGGTGCTCCACTCACAGCACACACAGTGCACGCTTGCAGCGGAGACCGAGTTTTCCACTCACAGCACACAACACAGTGCACGCTTGCAGCAGAGACCACATGCTCCACTCACACCACACACAGTGCACGCTTGCAGCGGAGACCGGGTTTTCCACTCACAGCACACAACACAGTGCACGCTTGCAGCAGAGACCACATGCTCCACTCACACCACACACAGTGCACGCTTGCAGTGGAGACCGGGTGGTCCACTGACACCACACACAGTGCACGCTTGCAGCGTAGAACGGGTGCTCCACTCACAGCACACACAGTGCACGCTTGCAGCGGAGACCGGGTGCAGTCCCTAGTTTTTTCTAGCTAATAAATATTCTCTAAAGTTATAACAAAGGAGCCCTTTAAAAATTATATATATAACATATAAATACATATGTGTGTGTGTATATGTATATATACATATATATATTTATATACATATATATATATTTTTATATATATATTTTTTTGAGATGGAGTCTCACTCTGTTGCCCAGGCTGGAGTGCAGTGGCACAATCTCAGCTCACTGCAACTTCCGATTCCCACGTTCAAGCAGTTCTCCTGTCTCAGCCTCCCCAGTAGCTGGGATTACAGGCGTGCACCATCACACCTGGCTAATTTTGAATTTTTGAGTAGAGATGTGGTTTCCCCATGTTGGCCAGGTTGGTCTGACCTTAAGTGATCCACCCACCTCGGCCTCCCAAAGTGCTGGGATTACAGGAAATGAGCCACGGCACCCAGCCTAAAAATTCCGTATTTGAATGACTTTTGTCTGGCATATGAAATGCAAATGACTTCTATGATTTACTCTTCTCTCTTGTCATTTCTAATAATGTCTCTGTAGTTTTCTTTGTCTTTTCAGTATACATGATCCTGTAATCAGGAGTTAGCAAACTTTTTTGCAAAAGGGCTAATAGTAAATGTACTCCACTTTCCCAGCCGTACACTCACCAGTGCAAGATCTCGGCTCTGTCCTGGTAACGTGAAAGCCGCCGGAGACAAGACGTGAACAGACAGGTGTAGCCAGCTTTCACCCCTGATGGTCAGATTTCGCCTGCAGCGGGCAGTTTGCCAACCCCTTCTATAACCGGCAAATAACGACATTTTAATTTCCTTTTTCCCAAACTTCATGTCTTTATCTTTGTTTTCGTGCTTTATCATACCGCCTTATTCTGCTGTTGAATAGAAATGGCGAGCAGAAATTCTACTGTATCATCCCCACTGCCCGAGGGAACGCTCCCCTGCTTCCCTTTCTGTAACTGGTGGTAAGTTTTTCACCGCTAGCCTTTGTCAAGTTAAAGTCCTTCCAGTCCTAATTTATAGGAAGTTTTTCATAAATGTGTGCTGTTTTCTTTTCGATAGGGTTTTCATTGAACTGACCAGGTGACTTTTCTGATTTAATCTGCTTCCAAGGTGATATTTGTTTACAGATTTCAAGCCTGCTTTGCATTCCTGGGTTAAGCCTGCCTTGGTCTACAGAGAGGTGGGCTCCTGTGACTGTTCTTGGGTAGGACTCTCAACACCACGCCCTCGTCCAACTAGTGAAAGGAGCCCCATGGCTGTTGTGCTGGGGAATGGCGGGGCATGGGGGGCACAGAGATCAGGTTGCTTTTCTGCCCAGAGCAGCCCCCGAGGACCTCCTGGCCCCTGTGTCAGGTGGTCTCCCAGCAGGCAGAGCAGGCTGCCTGGCCCAGACACCTCCCATGCCGGAGGCCCTTCTGCTGTTGGTAAATCAGCTTCCCACGCACACAGGCGCTACAGCACATGGAGGCAGCACAGGCAACCTCCCTAACGCAGGAGTGGAAGAGGAGGAAAAAGGGAATCGGGCCCTGCTCCGGGGCATTTAGGGATTTACCAACTTGGGCTGGACAATGGCCCCACAGGACACCAGGCAAATGCGCCCCAGGGAACTGGACAATTGCAAAACCCCCCACGGTGCCCTCAGGAATGGGAATCCCTGACAAAAACGCCCGTTGCCAGCTGAGAAGCGGTTACATGCATGGCTGGCACCTTGGTCAGATCCTGGAACACGCCCAGTGGGTTAGGGAAGGAGCCGCAGGAAGGGAGTAAGGGGTCCCCTTCTGTCCAGCACAACAGCTGGCGTGAAAAGGAACCAGCTCCACTGCTGACCAGAAAGCATTTGCAAATAGCTTCGGGTGGCACCCCAAGGACGACGCCTGGCCACAGCAGGCAAGGGGGTCCCTGGGTGCCTATGACCTATCAGGAGGCCTAGAACCAAGGGGGCGCTCACAGGAACTGGCACCAGCCATACGGGAAAAAGCAAGGTGCTCCTCCCACCCCGGCACAGCCACAGGCTCTCCCGCACCAGGGCCGGGGGAACCGTGTTTCCTGCACGCCACGCAGGGACACCGTCTGGGCATCCTAAGGTTTAGCCAATTCCCACCCCATCCACCTGGAGGCCGAGTCAGATCCCGCAGTCTGACTCACATCCCGTACTGAGGCCTGAGGCCGGCTCAGTCCCATGCAAGGATCCCACTTCCGATGCCAGTGCAAGCCCCGGGTGTGGCCTGTGCTTCTGACCCACCTGACATGAATCAGGGTTCCCGTGACCCCCTCCCCGTGTTTGATGAATTGCTAGAGCGGCTCACAGGACGCAGGGACATACTGAGCTGTTTACCCATTTATGACCCAGGCTGTGCTGAAGGTGCGGACGCACAGCACGGGGTGGAGACTCGCAGGCAGGCACGCACTCCAGACAGCCTCGGGCCTCCACCCAGCCTCTGCGCATTGGAGCTGGAAGTTCCTTGCGTTTTGCAAGGCACAGAGGAGAAATGCAGAGCTCCCATTCCCTCCCAGGGGAGAAGCACGGAGCTCCCGGGCCTTCCCAGGCATAGTCCTCCAGGCACCTGTGTGCATTCAGCTGTTGAAAGCTCCTTTTGGGTTTTTATGGAAGCTTCATTATATATACATGATTGATTATATCATTGGCTACTGATAATCAACCCAACCTTTAGCACCCTCCCCTCTCTGAAGTTTGAGGGTGGGGCTGAAAGTCCCTCTAATCCTGCCATGGGCTTTCCAGTGACCAGCTCGATCCTGAAGCTACATGGGGCCCCCAGCCACCAATCATCACACTCGTTACAAAAGAGACTCTTGTCACTCCAGGGATTCCAGGAGGAGGCAAAGATACACCGCACACTCTCACGACTCTCTATTCTGGACTTGGCTTATCTATAACAGAAGCACCCTGGGAACAGTGTGAGGTGTTTGGAACGGCGAGTCCTCTGTCAATTCAGCCCTCTTGGGCCTATGTCTTCTGATCCAGGACCACTCTTGCTGGCACCAGGGCACCGAGATGGTCCAGGAAACACGACGAGCATGCGTGTGTGCCAGCCCGGGAAACACGGCACAATATGCGTGTGCCACACTGCTCGTTGCTGTCCAGCAGTGGCCATGCTGAAAATTGCAATGGACAACTGGAAGACAGGTTATTCAGGCAGGTGTGAGAAACGTGACCAATTGGTGGAGTCACTTAACTGGGTGTCCTCAGACCGAGCCTGAGGGGAAGGAAGGAAGGCCACTCCCAGACATCTGGGCTAGAGGAAGGAGGAGGGCTTGGGGAGGGGATGCAATTGGACCCTCTGCACCTTCCCCACCTCCCAAATATTTCTCACTCTGCCTGAGCCAATGGTGCCAGGACCCCAGGCCCATGTCACTAAAGTGGGCAGCACGGGCTCCAGAAGGGACTTCAGACTGGTCATGACTGGACTCCACGGCGGGACTTCCTGCAAATGTGGCCGCAGGAGGGCTGCCCCGTGGTTCCTCACCAGCAAGTCCCGTGGCGGCAGCAGCCCGAGAAGCAGCACTGCAGGGCTGTGCCGGGCACCTGCTCGAAGGCAGGTTGGAGGGGGGATCCAACGGGAACCGTGGAAATGTGGGGAGCTCCTGCAGGCAGAGGAACACTCACAGGGGCCAAGGCCCCGCGTAGGCGCTAGCTTTCCACCCTGCACGCCAGCCATATGTCCGCTCTGCCATGTGCAAGGCACGGAGGCCAGTCAGGACTGCAAGGGCCCCCCAGGCGCGCCACCCCTTTCGAGCTGCAGAATCACCCCTCCTGCGTCCTCAGCTGGGGTTCTGCGTTTCCGAGTTGCCACTCACTCTTGGCTCAGAATAAAATGCACTTGACTTGGCCTCCAACCGTCCCTGCCACCTGCCCCTCTTGGAGGACCCATGAGCACGGTGCAGGGAGCTGAGGGTGGGGAAGCCCAGGGGCCTGGCCTCCACCCTGGGGTGGCCCCGGGTCCTGCTAGGCACTGCCTGTGTGTGGGGGGGGGCATTTCTGCCTCCTCCCCACCTCAGAGCTTGAAATGCACACCCAAATGTGCCAGTGTGAAGGTGAACGCCTTGAAGGAACGCAGAGAGGCAGCCCAATGGCCCCAAGGTGCGTGGGTGTGACTCAGTGGCCTGACAGGTCGGGGACTCAGTTCAGGGGTGCAGCTGGGACCCCACAGGAGCCTCAGACTTGAGCAGCAGTGCTGTTCTTGGGGAGGGTACGCCCAGCGGCCTGCACCTCGTGGGTCACACGGTATTTCCCCACTGAAGCAGCTCCAGCCATCTCTGGGCAGAAGCAGATGCACTGGCTTCACGAGGGTTGGCCCACCCTGCTGAGGGTTTGGCGGGATTTTAGCATTTGGTCTTGGGACCCTGAGTCCGGCAGAAACAGTCCCTGGACCTCAGCGTGAAGAGCAGGCGCGCTACCCCAGGTAGGGACAGCAGAGGGCGAGCTCTTCCAGGATCCAGACATGGGCCTGGCCGGCTGAGAAGGTCGCTGGTGTGGGGCCGATGGAAATCCGACACCCGTCCACAGACCCAGGCCGGGGCGCGTCCTTCCTCACCCGGGAGGCGTTGCTGACGCTCTTGTCCCCGCATCTCAACCCTTACAGGTCAGAGGCCAGGTCAGGGGCGGGCAGTGGCCTGAGTCCTGGAGGAACAGCGCTGACAACGGCCCGAATCCATCGCTGCCCTCCTGCAGCTGGGTGCCACCAATGGGGAAGGACGCCTGCGTGTGCCCGGAATGAGGGCCCTGCTCCCTCAGCCACACTCTCGTTGGCAAATAAAGACCTCAATGGAACCCATCTGAGCCCTGAGCCGGCTGGACTGTATTATTCTCACTATGCGTGGATAATTAGAGCCGGGATTCTTCCCCCTAAATACTCCTGTTCCTGCTGGCAGTTCTGATTCTCTTTGGACAAGTGTTAGGAAGCTGAAAAGCCTAATAGCACGTCCTCCTCTCCTGGCCAAGGAAGAAACCACCATTTAGCTGCTTCATGCCCCAACCAAAAAGTGGGCAGTGGAGGCCCAGAAAACCCACCCCGCATTCCCCACCACGGCTCTCGAGCCCCGGCCGTCCAAGGCTGCTGTTCAGGGGCTCTCCTGGGCTGCACCTGCCACCGCTACCCACACCCACCTTAACTCTAGTCTGCAGAGCTGCCTCGAAGGCTGCGTTTAGAGAACACTGAGCCCCTGCTGCGAGCAGACACCGGAGTTGGGTCCCAAGAGCTTCTGGCAACGTTCTCATCGACCCATCGGTACATAACCCCATTCTCTGTGTGTTTCTATTGAAAGATTCGTTACTGAGTGTGCTTGGTGGCTTCATTAACACTGAAATCACTGCCAGCAGCGCAGTCAGCAGGCCTGAACAAGGCTTCTCTGACCCGGGCATTCCTTGTCTAGGACGTGAGGCAGCACCTGGGGACAGTGCTCAGTGGCCCTGCAAACAGCAGGGTCACCCACGAAAGCACAAAGATGCAGAAAGACATAAAAAGGGCCCTCGATTGCAGCACAGGCTGGAGCAGGAAGGCCGCCCCACCCGACCCCAGCCAGGAATGCACACCGGTGACTTAGAATTGTCGCTGCTCCATGCAAATAAGTGTTGACTTGGGGATTACAGCTACATTTTAACAAGTAAGAGAATCACATACGGACTCTGAGAATGACGAGGGTGGACTGTTAAGGAAATCTCAGTGGGGCATAGCACAGCAGCACCCGGGCACCTCCAAGTCACCAGCCAGACCTGCACACCAAAGTCACGAAGATAATTAACATTTGGAGTAATAATTAATATCCAGAAAGTGATTAGGAGCATTTGCCAACATTAAAGTCTTGATTTTTTTTCTTATTTAACGCATATCCCTTCTTTCCGGACACTCAGCCGCACCAGCTGTCCCTTGCTGAGACTTCTGGATCAGGACTCCAAGTCTATCTTGTGTCCATCATAATTTTACGAAACGCACCTGTGCAGCCCTCCTGAGCCCCACCCTCACCCAGCACCCAGGGGCCCCAGTCCACTCCACTCTCCAGACTGGCTCCTTGGGGACCTTTCTGAAATACAGATCAAGTCGTGTGCTGATTGCAACCCTTCAGTGGCTTCCCAGATCTTCCTTTAGTCCCCAGACAGTCCATCCGCCCTGCAAAGCGGCCAGCACTGGGGACCCTGTGGCTCTGTGCTCCAAATCCACCTGCTGCCTCCAGCCCAGCCACATCCCCCAGCACTGCTCCTGCACCAGCACTTCCTCAGAGAGGGGATGCTTCGGGCAGCCACCTCCCAATCCCAGGCTATTGCTTTGCTTCTTCCCTGCCCCTGCGGCGCTCACGGGCCTGGCCCTCAGGACACCCAGAGGGGCTCCCAGCCTGCAGTTCCAGTGGTGCCCAGCGAACAGCTCCTAGTGGCCTCTGAGGGCCTTGCCAGTGTGGACGGCTCCTTGCCAGTGTGGACGGCTCCTGCTGCAGCTCCCAAAGGGCGCTCTCCTGCCGGCCTTTGCTGAGGCGACGCTGCTCCAGCAGGGTCTGAAGCTCAGCCCTGAAGAGGGACCTCTCCCAAATGTGTTTCCTGCTGGAGGGATGGGGGGTTGGGGACAAGGGGGGCAGGCTCCACCCAGCCCTCAAGCTGTGGACCCACCCCTCCTGCCTCATAGAGATCTCTGTGCCCCTTCACAGCTGTGCCCGATCCGCAGCCCTTGTGACCTGTGAGGAACTCCACTAAACTTCCCCTGCCTGGTGACTGCGTGGTTTCTGTCTCCATGGCCCTGAGGGAGGCACAGTCTGGGCCCCCCCTCCCCAGCCCTTCCCGCCTGCCTCAGCTCCAGTCACACGGACCCCTGTCCTGCTCGTGCGGGCGACGTGGTAGAGTTCAGACCAAAACGTCAGTCACATGAACACAATTAAGTGGGCTTCACTCACCGGTTAAAAGAAAAATATCTTTAGTTTGGGTCATAAAACAAGACCAACTGAATGCTAAATAAAAGATATACACCTGAAAAAGATTCTGACAGGCTCAAAATAAAAATGTGGGCAAATAGTAAGAAAGCCAGAGTCGTGGCAAATAAAACGTTAAATGTGACAATAGGTATTTTAATGCAAAATTCCACAATCCATAATGTAAAAACAGTTATGACTATGCATGAAATAATAAAACAGCCACTTTTATAAAGCAGAAGCTCAGGAGACGGAGAAACACACAGAAACTCTAGCCACGAGAGGCTTTAGCACAGCACGCAGCTTCATACCACGAGGTCAAGTGGACAAGGAGTAGAGAGAGCTCAGAAGACAGACATTAAAGGCAAATGCAGCCACAGGCCGGGTGCGGTGGCTCACGCCTGTAATCCCAGCACTTTGGGAGGCAGAGGCAGGTGGATCGCTTGAGGTCAGTAGTTCAAGACCAGCCTGATAAACATGGTGAAACCCCATCTCTACTAAATAAAAATACAAAAATTAGCCAGGCATGGTGGTGTGCACCTGTAATCCCAGTTGCTCGGGAGGCTGAGGCACAAGAATTGCTTCAACCTGGAGGCAGAAATTGCACTGAGCCAAGATGGCGCCACTACACTCCAGCCTGTGTGGCAGACCGAGACTCAGTCTCAAAGGAAAAAAAAAGATAAATGCAGTGAAAAACACTTTCTCGTGTGCACAGGAAACACAGACTCTCTCTGATGCCGGACAGGTGAGGTCAGGAGGCCACACTGACTTGTCCCTTGGTGAAGGCCCTTGTGCTCCACGTCCCTCTCACCCTTGGCACTCAGCACGCAGCTCTTTTGCCAGGTTAACAGCCCCACAGGAAACAGCAGATGGCCAGATGCTCACAAGTTCCCCATACCTGATACGGCCGGGAAAGAGAACAAAAGCCCCCTATTCCTGATGTGGCTTCGACAGTCTCTGGCCAATCAGCACCCAAAGCCCGTGAAGCCGTCACCACGCACTCCTGCCTCGGGGATCGTGCACGCACAGCTGGGCTCAACATGTAGCTTGTATTCGGTTGACACAAAGGTAATTGTGGGTTTTGCCGTTGAAACTAATAGCCAGAACAGCAATACTTTTGCACCAGACTCATAGCAACCTTTCTCTCTTTTCGTAGTAAAAACCACGCCCCGGATGGAGATTTTAGATGCTGGTGCTCCATGCGATGCGTCCACCTTTGCACACCTGCCTCACTGGGATTTTACGAATACGCAGGTGCAGCTCCCACAAGGGAATTCCCCTCAAGGCACCAGGGCCTGCTTCCCCACGGAGCAACCACCGTCTCTCAGCGTGGACGTTCCCTCTGCAGTAGACTCCTCTGCCTGCACTTACCGTGGACTCACTCTCACATTCTTTTGTGCAGCGAAGTCGGGAACCTGACCTGGCCACCCACAGGCAACATTGGCAGAGGAAACCCTGTAAGCTAGAAACTGGACACCGTGCACTCTGGTCACGATGAAAAGATCATGAGAATTTATCAACAATATTGTAAAGGGCCCTTCCACTTGAAAGTTTAAAAACAACTCTTGGGTGATAGGAGAAATCCAAACTGAAATTACAGAAGGTCTTTTAAAAGTGTGATTGTAATGAAAACGTGTGGTTGCTGTCTGCTTTGCTGACGGTGGCTCATCCCCTGCGGTTCACCGGGGCTGGCTCGCCCTGGTCCATGCACAGGGGCCTGACTTAAGAGATCCTCCTGTCTTGGCCTCCCAAGTAGCTGGGATCACAGGAGCACATCACCACGCCCAGATTATGTATTTATTTATCCCTGTCCCTGCAGGGATCTCACTGTGTTGCCTAGGCTGGTCTCAAATTCCTGGGCTCAAGTGATCCTGCTGCCTCAGCCTCCTAAAGTGCTGGGATTACAGGCATGAGTCACCACACCTGGCCCTGAAATCTTGATCCAATCAGTGTTTTACCCAAGACAAAAACATCGCAAAACCCCTAAAACTAAACCTGGTTCTGCTCACTTCTTTCTCGTGCCACAGAAACCAAGGTTGGTCATCAGTGGCCGCTGAGTATTTCAAAAACTTCTTATGGGGAGGTGATAATATCCCGAGAAACTGGCCTTGGAGAGGGGGAGCTTCCCCATCCCTGGGATGGGATGAGTTCACAGCAAACAACGTCACCACCATCACTCCCCACGCACCGGGAAAGTGCAGCGGCAGGGCACGGCCTACGGGTCCCCAGGCTCCTTTCCCGGGTTTTCCTGACGCCTCCTGGGTCTCTGGTCACCCATTGCTTCTCTTTGTTATTGTAGCTTTGAGAGAGAAGAGCAGAGCCTCTCCCATGGTGACTGCAAGCCAGCTTCCAGATGGGCGTTGAGTGCTTTTCAGCTTCCTCATGGGATAAACTTGTGATTTCACGGCACACATTTTACTCAGAGCTGCAGCTTTGATTTGGCTAATAGGGTTAAAACAGCAGAAAGCATACACAACACAATTTTAAGTGATTTGGTTTCATTTATGTGATGCCAGCCTGTGCCCGTCAGCGTCCCTTGATTTGAAAACCTGTAATTCACACTATGGACTTCCACTCCAGGCCATGAAAATTCGACTTAAAAATCAATTATCTAGATTTTTAAAAAACTGTTTATTGCTTAACTCTCAAGAATTATGACCACCAATAAATAACATTGGTGAGCTCGCTCACACGGGACCACACGGGGAGGTAGAGAGCCCAGGAGGGGGCAAGGGTTCCCGGTCAGCTCTAAACTAACACGCCATTCAAGTAACACTTTCCCCGCTCCAAATGCATTGTAGGGAAATTGCTTTGTCTGCACAGCAGAAGCATAGCAACGGTCGGCAATGCCGCTTTCCAGGTCTGTCATCGGATCCACATTCTCCAGCCTCCGCAACACCTTCCCGCTTAGTGACTGTCAACATAAAAACAGAGCAAAACATCTAAGCGAAAGGTTTTATCTGAGAGTCATATACAAGTGAGTTGCCAACGGGGACATACATGCAGGTCGGGGTGCCCTCCGGTATGGATGAACAAAGGAGAAGTTTCAGGTTTTATGAAGGGAAGAGGAGGTTATGCAAGTTGTTTTGAAAGAAAGCTGGGCCTGGCACAGTGGCTCACACCTGTAATCCCAGCTACTCAGGAGACTGAGGCAGGAGAATCGCTTGAACTCGGGAGACAGAGGTTGCAGTGAGCTGAGATCACACCATTGCACTACAGCCTGGGCAACAAAAGCAAAACTCCGTCTCAAAAAAAAAAAAAATACTAAAAAGGGCTGGGTGCGGTGGCTCGTGCCTGTAATCCCAGCACTTTGGGAGGCCAAGGTGGGCGGATCACCTGAGGTCAGGAGTTTAAGACCAGTTTGGCCAACATGGTGAAACCCTGTTTCTACTAAAAATACAAAAATTAGCCAGGAGTGGTGGCAGGCGCTGTAATCCCAGCTACTTGGGAGGCTGAGGTGGGAGAATCGCTTGAACCCAGAAGGCAGAGGTTGCAGTGAGCAGAGATTGCGCCATTGCACTCCAGCCTCGGCGAAAGAGAGAGACTCATTCCAAAAAAAAGAGAGCTCATTGGCACCAGCAGCCACTTACAAGAGCGGACTGGCGAGCTTCGGGAGTTGCTGAGTGTGGCTTGTGACCTGGAGTGCGTTGGCCTGGCAGGCACACACTGGGCTGTGAGACTGGGTGGAAGTGGCCAGCTGTCCTGCCCCTGGCTGGTCTGTGCGACTCATGGAGTGAGCTGCGGTGTGGGAACTTTTCTTGAGATAGTTCCTGTTATTGGGCAAATCCTGGGTAAGAGTCCCCGCTTCACGGCCTTCCCCATTCCAATTTGCCAGGGTTTGACACGAGGAGCTCCTTTTTATTTTTTTGAGATGGAGTCTTCCTCTGTCTTCCAGGCTGGAGTGCAGTGGCACGATCTCAGCTAACATCAACCTCCGCCTCCCGGGTTCAAGCGATTCTCCTGCTTCAGCCTCCCGAGTAGCTGGCATTACAGGCACCCACCACCATGCCCAGCTAATTTTTGTATTTTTAGTAGAGATGGGGTTTCACTATGTTGGCCAGGCTGGTCTTGAACTCCTGACCTCAGGTGATCTGCTCACCTCAGCCTCCCAAAGTGCTGGGATTGCAGGCGTGAGGTGCTGTGCCCGCCTCCATTGTGAATCCGACAATGTTCACATGAACAAAGAAATGAATGGATCCCCACCCTCTGCAGACATGGAAATCTCGAATGTTGCTGAGGCTTCCCATGGACGCTTCGCCTCTCCTAACGGCCATCTATCCACTTGGGCTGCAAATGCCTGCCCAGTCCTCACCACCCTCTGCCTGCTGCTCCACCCTCTGGTCCCCACACAGCACACAGCCCTCCCTGGACCCACTGGGCAGAGCACCTGGTGTGGCCAATTCTCAGGGTCAGGGTCAGGGTCAGGGTCAGGGTCAGGGTCAGGATCAGGGTCGGAGCAGGAGCAGGGTCGGAGCAGGAGCAGGGTCAGGGTTAGGGTCAGGAGCAGGGTTAGGGTTAGGGGCGGGGCAGGTGCAGGGTTGGGGCAGAGTCATGGTTAGAGTCAGGATCAGGGTCAGGGTTAGGGTCAGAGTCAGGATCAGGATCAGGATAAGGGGCAGGGGCAGGAGCAGGGGCACAGTTAGGGGCAGGGGCAGGGTTAGGAGCAGGGGCAGGGGCAGGGTCAGGGTCAGGGTCAGGGTCAGGGTCAGAGTCAGGGTCAGGGTCAGGATCAGGATCAGGGTCGGAGCAGGAGCAGGGTCAGGGTTAGGGTCAGGAGCAGGGTTAGGGTTAGGGTCAGAGTCAGGATCAGGATCAGGATAAGGGGCAGGGGAAGGAGCAGGGGCACAGTTAGGGGCAGGGGCAGGGTTAGGGGCAGAGTTAGGGGCAGGGGCAGGGGCAGGGGCAGGCTTACAGCTGCCTGATTCTTAGGGCAAAGGTGAGTAAAGCTCTGCAGGAGACTGGCAGGGAGGGCCAGGTGAAGGGAAGGCAGGTGTGAGGGGACACAGCACTGGGGTGAGCAGGGTCCCCAAAGCTCACGTCCACCCAGAACCTCAGAAGGAGACCACTAAGGTAAGAATTGGCATGAGACCCTGTTGGATGGTCCAGGGGCCCCTAAATCCGATGATGTGTGTCATTATGAGAGACAGGAGAGGAGGAAGCCCTGTAGAGGCGGAGGCAGAGACTGCAGCGACACAGCCGAGGGAGCCCCCGAACCCCCGAGACCGGAAGAGGCTGCAGGAGCCTGCCCTGCAGTCTTCATAGGAAGCATGAGCCTCCCACCCCCAGCACTTTGATTTCAAACTCCTGGCCTCCAGGGCTGTGGGAGAAGAAGTGTCTGTTGTTTAATGCCATTGGTAGGTGGTGACATGCTTCGGCAGTCACAGGAGGCCCACAGGATGGGCAGTAACTGCTGCTGGACCCCAGACCTGTCCCTCCTCCCTGGGAGGCCAGCTCACCCTCACGCAGGGGACCTGAGACTGGTCCCTCCCCAGGAGGCCGGCTCACCCTCACACGGGGACCTGAGACCTGTCCCTCCTCCCCAGGAGGCCGTCTTGCCCTCACATGGGGACCTGAGACCTGTCCCTCCCCAGGAGGCTAGCTCACCCTCACACGGGGACCTGAGACCTGTCCCTCCTCCCCAGGAGGCCGGCTCACCCTCACACGGGGACCTGAGACCCTGTCCCTCCCCAGGAGGCCGGCTCACCCTCACACGGGGACCTGAGACCTGTCCCTCCCCAGGAGACCGGCTCACCCTCACACGGGGACCTGAGACCTGTCCCTCCTCCCCAGGAGGCCGGCTCACCCTCACACGGGGACCTGAGACCTGTCCCTCCCCAGGAGGTCGGCTCACCCTCACACAGGGACCTGAGACCTGTCCCTCCTCCCCAGGAGGCTGGCTCACCCTCACACGGAGGTCTGCTGCCCAGGGCCCCCTTCTCCCATCTCCAGCTCTGCAGGTCCAGGGCCCCTCAAAACCCTGCTCCCTCCTCCTCGGGGAAACATCCCTTGTTCTCACATTGCAAATCTCCCCTCTTCGGAAACACATTCATCCTGCCGACATTGATGTAGATGTCAATGGCCCTAGTGGGAGGTCGGGTCAGGCCGCATAGGAGGCGGGGACACGTCTCCTCTAGAGCCGCATTTTCAGCGCTAAACACGGCGCTGGTCCCCCAGGACGCTGACTCGTGTGTCGGGGAGGAGACCTCATGGAAGGAGCTGTCGACGAAGGGGTCGCCTGAGGACCCTCCTGCATCAGTGCCCAGAGCCAGAGAAGGGGCCTGTCAGCCCCTGTTCCCAGGCCTGCTTTCCAAAATGCTGAGGCACGTGACACAAACACAACACTGGGGGTTCGGCTTTGTGTTGCCTTCGAGTGGGTGTTTTTTACATCTCAGGCCGTGGTCTTTGGTCTGTGACACCCTCATCACTGGGTTTCTTCCTTCTTGGAAGAACATCTAACAACCAGCCATGAGCTCTCACCACCGGCACAAGCCCCAGGCTTTTACTGCAACACGCAGCGGCCTGTGCAGTGTTAGATCCCGTGCCGCTAGCCTCCCTCCCAGGGTCCAAACACAGACTCCAGAATCTTGAGTTGATCATTTTTCATCTCCTCTGATAGGTAGGTAAGAAGATAGATAGATAGATAGATAGATAGATAGATAGATAGATAGATAGATAGATAGATGGATAGATAGATGACAGATAGTAGATAGATAGATGAGATAGATACCTGGATAGATGATAGATAATAGATGGATAGATAGAATAGATGGATGGATAGAGACTGAAGGAAATAATGCATACAGTGGTCCATTTCTAAGACAATGCGCCTTAAATTGGCTTCGGTCAGCCAACTACAGAAGACACAGGATACACTAGGCCCCTGCCTGGATGGCCAGCACTCGCTGGTCACCCCCACCCTCCCTTACTTGCCCTCACTCAAACCAAGGAAGTCAGAGATGAAAGTTTACTGGCCTGCAAATAGCTCTCTGTCTGTTCTTATCAGCCTGCCCAGCGACTTAGGTCATAAGCCAAACACCTGAAGAGCCCCTGAGCTAACTGGGATTGCGATGCATTGTGGGCTGCAAGAAAATGCAGCAGGACAGCCCTAAAAAAACACCTGAAGCCCCTGCCCAGCAACCAACAGGAGATGTCCAGAGGGGATGAATGGCTGGGTGTGCCGCCCGTCAGACGCTCCACCTTGCAAGACTCTCATTAAAAGTCTCACTTCCACTGTTCTCCAAGTTTCTAAGTCCATTCTTTGGGTTTGGATGGGTAAGTTTGTTTCTCACAAGATGATAGATAGAAAGTTCGATAGATAATAGATGGACAGATGACAGATGGATAGATAGATGATAGATACATACATACAAACATACATGTATACAAACATAGATACATATATACAAAGATACATACATAGATAATAGCTAGAAGAGATAGACAAGAGGGATAAAGAGACAGAAAGATGGAGATGTGGGCCGATGATGGAGAGGTCGCTAAGTAGATGACTAAAGAAAGTTTCACTGAGTCTGTAAAGCTGCGTTTTTCCTGGGTCCCATTTCTATTAAGTGTTGTAAAGTGGCTTATTCAGAACATCGGCTTGACGTGGTCTTCTGGGAACCGCTGTCCACCTGGCTCAGCGCTGCCGGCACGCAGCCACGCTGCTCCTGCTCCACGCTGTAGCTCGCTCACCACAGCATGTGATGTCCATTTGTGTGACCACAGCACTTCATTAACCCATTCTCTGCTGAAGGCCATTTTGGCTATTTCAAGACTTTGCTCCTGTGAACGGTGCAGCTGTTCTCAGTAACGTTCACACCCACGTCTCCTGATATTCGCATGCGAGACGCTTTTCTGGGTGATATGCCTGAAAGAGACCGCTTGGGTATGAGGGTCACAAACATTCACCACCACCGAATCCGCCTGCTGCCTCCCCACCCGGCTGTGCCAATTTATCTCCAACCTGTGGAGTCCACCAGACCCCAGCAGGGCACAGTCTCTGCAGCACAAGGCGTCACCAGACTCTAAATGTTTGCTCCTCTGCGTCTGTGGGTGTCGCCCCCGGGAGCTGCTGAAACGGGGCGTGTCCCCCATGCGTGCGCAGGTCCTGCGATCTCCTGTGCGAGTCTGTGCTCGGCTCCGGCGTGGCCTGGCCTCTTTGTAACTCAGTGTCATTAATCTATTCTTGTACTAACCCTTCCTCGGGTACGATTGTTGCACTTCTCTTTTTCCAGTTTGTAGTTTAACCTTCTAAGATATGTTTTAGCAATTGAAAGTTTTTAATTTTCTTGTCAAATTTATCCATTTTTTTGTACCCTGCCCCCAAATCACACAGAAATTCATTTTTATTTTCTTGTAAGAGTTTTTCAGGGACCTGGTGAGGTGGCTCAAGCCTGTTATTCCAGCACTTTGGGAGGCCAAGATGAGAGGATCCCTTGAGACCAAGAGTTCGAGACCCACCCCCCATCTCTACAGAAAGTTTTTTTTTTTTTAATTATCTGGACAAGGTGGCTCACATCTGTAATCTCAGCATTTTGGGAGGCTGAGAGGCGGGAAGATCACTTGAGCCCAGGAGTTCAAGACCAGCCTGGGCAACATATGGACCTCTATCTACAAAAAAAGAATGATTTTTTAATTAGCTGGACATGGTGGTGTGCACCTACAGTCCCAGCTACTCAGAAGGCTGAGTCAGGAACACTGCTTGAGCCTGGGAGTTTGAAGCTTCAGTGAGCCGTGGTCACACCACTCCACTCCAGCCTGGGCAACACAGCGAGACCCTATCTCAAAAACTAAAAAACGGTTTTCAGGTTTTGCTCTTGACATTCGTGTCCTTGATTCATCCTGAATTTATTTTGCGGATGATGTGTGGCCGGCACCTGGTGTGACTCCCACGTGGACAGCTCCCACCTCTGCTCTGTGTGTTGAAGAGGCCCTCTCGGCCCTGATCTGACCCACCCCTCCAGCACTGGTGAGCGTGGTTTCTGGGCCTATTTCTGGGTGCACGGTTCTGCCTCGCCTGGTGGCTGTGGACCCCGGAAAGGAGGCTGCACTCTCTTAACTGCCACAGCCTCAGCAGGACAGTGGTGTCTGCTGGCCCAGCTCTGCCTCCTCCATGAGCTTCTGTCTGGCTGTGATTCTTGGCCCGCTCCCCTTTCCAGCTGTGGAAGCTTGAGCAAGTCAGACCTCTCCTGCGGCCCATTTCTCCCTGTGAAACAGGGGCTATATGGCGCCCTCCAACGAGGGCCGGGCTGCAGCTGGAGAGGAGAGGTGTGCCTGGACGGGGCTGGGCTGCAGCTGGAGAGGAGAGGCGTGCCTGGATGGGGCCGAGCTGCAGCTGGAGAGGAGAGGCGTGCCTGGACGGGGCTGGGCTGCAGCTGGAGAGGAGAGGCGTGCCTGGGCGGGGCCGGGCTGCAGCTGGAGAGGAGAGGCGTGCCTGGGCGGGGCCGGGCTGCAGCTGGAGAGGAGAGGCGTGCCTGGGCGGGGCCGGGCTGCAGCTGGAGAGGAGAGGCGTGCCTGGGCGGGGCTGGGCTGCAGCTGGAGAGGAGAGGCGTGCCTGGGCGGGGCTGGGCTGCAGCTGGAGAGGAGAGGCGTGCTTGGGCGGGGCCGGGCTGCAGCTGGAGAGGAGAGGCGTGCTTGATGATAGCCCCACAAATGCCTCTGGTGTGTTCAATCCCTAAATACTCCAGCTCTCACAAGAGCATGTGGCCACCTGGGGTAAACATCAAGCTCCCTGAAGACCCATTCTCTGAAGGCAGCAGGTCTCCATTGCCAGAAACACACTGAGACGCAGAGGCTGGTGGCTGACGCCTTCAGGTAAGCTGTCCCGACATCCTCCAACTCTGGGGTGCCTCGAAAGGAAGCCCCTCCCCCAGGAGTGAGGGAGGGAACCTGCAGGCGGAGCCAGGCCAGGGTGTAAACTCGCCCACGCACACACAGTTCAGAGGGCCACCTGGGGAAGGGTGCCTGCCTAGGGCCCTAGGGAGCGGCAGGTGATGGCGTCCCTCCAGCCTGAACCCTGGGCCACAGTTCTGAGGACATGGCGGGGGTTGGGGGGCTGAGGACACACCCTGTCCCTGTGAAACCTGTGCGACCCCCCACCTCCATCAAGCAGAGATGGAGGCCCAGTTTGAGCAGCCAGCAGCACCCCCGGAGGGCTCCAGAAAACACAGGGGACGTGGAGCTGTGGTAACCATGGTGACTGCTGTGGGAACACCAGGGACATTTCACAAAGGAAGACTTGGCTTTCTGATTTCAGCTCTGCTTCCCCGCCGCACCCTCCGATGTGCGCCCGCCCCTGCTGAGGCCTCCCCCGGATCCAGGTTGCTTGTCCTGTGGGCCTGGGGGCCCCGTGCTGAAGTTCCAGTGTCCCTGGTGGCCCCATGCGCTCAGCCCCTCAGGTAGCAGACGAGGCCCTGAACCCATGAGGGATTGGAGCAGGGGCCTCTTCAGAGCAGGGAGACTTGGGGGAGGTGTGTGTCTGGAGAGAAGGGGGATATGGACAGGAGCTGCTGACGCGGGGGTCCGGCCAGGGAGAAGAGTCCTTCCGCCATCACCGTCCACCACTCATGGCCCACCCACGTGGCACCTGCCCCCTGCTAGCCAGTCCTGTTCATCAAACACATGAATTCATGATTTATGGTGGATTCAATGATCATCCTCTGTCCCTCACCATTTCTTTTTACTTTATTGATTCAACAAAATTACCACTTGTCTGCTGAGGGGCTGGCTGGATAGAACTGGATTCTAGGGATCCCTGCTCCAGAGAGACACCTGCCAGCACCCACCTCACCTGGGGCTGTGGAGACAGGGGAGGGGCGGCCGGGGTCAGTGGCCTGGGGAGGAAGAGTGCGAGCCTGGCCCCAGAACCCACAGCCCAGTCACGCAGCTCCCAGCTCTGCCAGGGACCAGGGCAGTCTGGGGCCTGGCCTCACTGCTGCTCAAAACTCTCCCTCACCCACCCGGACAGTCCCCAGCCCTCACCCCACAGGGGACCCCCCAGCCCTCACCCACCAAGGGAGTCCCCAGCCCTCACCCACCAGGGGAGCCCCCAGCCCTCACCCCACAGGGGAGTCCCCAGCCCTCACCCCGCAGGGGAGCCCCCAGCCCTCACCCACCCGGGGAGCCCCCAGCTGGACACTCAGTGGTTTTCCTAGAGCCTCTGGCTCTCCATCGCTGAGCCAATGACCCATGACTGCCCCGAGCCAGCCCCCAGTGCAGAGGGAAGGAGCTCCATGACGTCAGGGGAGCGTGGGGACAGTGGTGGGGAGGGCAGGGGGGCTCTGCTATAGCTTGGGGATCCTGGAGCTTCAGTCAGGAGGGCTGCCGTTGGGGGGCAGGGGAGGCCCCCAGTCCCAGACTCTCCTGGTCCTTGAGGACCTCAATCTCAGCCAGTCCCACCTTTCAGTCCTCCAGGACACCCCCACCACGGTGTCCCGAGGTGCCCAGCTCAGCCCAGTCAGCCTCAGGCGGCCCTGCCCCACCCACACCTCACTTATGCCCTTGCTGGGTGGTCCAAGGTCCTGGGCCTCCTGGGCACCTCTACCCACCCATTTCCATCAGGCCTCATCTCCTCATCCCACTGGGGCTTCCCAGGTGGACACCCACCCCATCACGGGCTGCAGACCGTGGCTGGCCGGCCTTTCTAGGATCCTGGACCTGAGCCCATGGCTGGGGCTCACAGGCATTAAGGCCGCCTGGTCCTCTGTGGCTGAAGCTTCCTGGCCACCAGGTTTCGTTCATCCCTGTCCTCCCTGTCCCCTAATAACATTCACTGCTGGGAATGACCCCCTGACAAGCCCTCCCCACGCTCTGGACCTGGGCACACGCCTCACTGGTAAGAGCCCACGTGGGAGGGGAGACAGCCCCGCAGCTCAGGCGTCAAGCCTGCGGGAGCAGCAGGAGTCCCCACCCGGCTCTGCAGCCCCTGCTCCCCGTCAGGGCCTCTTGGTTCTGATTTATTCCCCTCTGCAAGTCTGAGCTGTGCTGAGGGGGGCGGACAGATGCATTTCAAACTCACATCAGCAAGCATGGACAGGTGCAGAAACCAGCAAGAGAGAATGAGCAACGGAGCAGAGCGAATGAATGAACACGTGTAGCCCCCTCCCATCCAGTTCCACCTGTACCCGCCAGGCGGGGCTAGAGCCTCACCGTGGGAAGGGGCTCACCAGGGCCAGAGCATCAGGGTGGGCTGCAGCGCCCAGGAGGAGCAGGGGCCACTGGACTTCCCTGGCCAGCGAGGGGACAGAAGACCAGGCCTGGGGCTCCCGGTCACCCAGCACAGGACAGCACAGCGAGGGCCTCAGGAATGCTTCAGGGCAGGGGGACAAATGCCAGGGACGGGTGACCCCGGGGACCACCCTGGTATGTGCTTCTGGGGAGAGGAGTCGTCCCCACAGCTGTGAGCTTGGGTCTGGGTCAGCACGTTCCACGTCCCTACAGGAAACACAGGGAGCAGGGTTGGTGGGTCTGGGACCCCCGCGAGCGAGGCAAGGTCCGCAGGTCCCTAGTGGACCCAGTCCTCCCTCCACTGGAGGTTGGGTGTGGGAAAGCAGCCCCGCTACTGTGCTGCCCAGCCCTGAATCCCCCAGCACAGCCCCAGCACAGCCCCAGCGCACACGGGGCCTCGAAGGGCAGGGGTGAGCCCCAGGCCTGGGCACAACACTGCTTCCAAGTGGGATCCTCCATCAGGCGCTGGGCAATCCCCTGCCCTGCCCCGCCCAAGAAGGAAACAGGAGAGTTTCGCTTTAAGCATTGGATGAGGGAAGATTTCTCTATGACTCAAATCCTGAAGCCTTAAGAAATGATGGTAACAGTGTCTCCATAAACATTCAAGGAAAAGAAGCTTCCATGTGGCAAAACACACACACACCGTAAGCAAAATAAAGGGGGAAATGTGTGCCACTCATACCATAAGTGAAGGGCTTATTCCGGGCTATGAAGAAAGTTCCCGGAAAAGAGGAAGGACTACAACCATCCCACAGAAAAGGGCCCAAGGTGACGAGCAGACACCAGAGAAATGGAAACAACTCCCCCGTCCCCAACAAAAACAGAGAAACCAGAATGCCCAGAAGGAAGATACAGGCTGGTACAGACCAGCAGGGAGCAGGTGCAGGCAGGAGCCGAGGGTCACGGTGCCTCCAGCTCCCCACACCTGTGGCCCAGCTGCCACAATTCAGATCACAGCTGCAATGCCGACCAGTTCCGCGACAGTCCACCAGCGACAGAGGAGCTGTGGTTTCGGCGTCGCTACTGGAAGTGTGACAGTGTGCAGCCATAGGGTAACCACACTCACTTGCAGCTACAGGCCCGGCAAGGCTGACGCTGGGGAGGCGTCCCCACACCGCTGCTAGCTGACATGTCTGAGGCTGTGATGCACAGCACGAGGGCGGCCATCTAAAGATGCAGAAACAGGCCTGGCTCGGTGGCTCACGGCTGCAATCCCAGCACTTTGGGAGGCCAAGGCCGGCAGATCCCTTGAGGTCGGGAGTTGGAGACCAATTTGGCCAACACGGTGAAACCCCATCTCTACTAAAGATACAAAAATTAGCCAGACGAGGTGGTGCACGCCTGTAGTCCCAGCTACTCAGGAGGCTAAGGCACAAGAATCACTTGAATCTGGGATCCAGAGGTTGCGGTGAGCTGAGATCACGCCACTGCACTCCAGCCTGGGCGATAGAGTAAGACTCTGTCTCCAAATAAATTAGCAGAAACAGGAGTGCATGTGCTGTGCGATGCTGCTGTAAACACGGGTCGGGAGCTGGCCCCGCACCGTCACAAAGACCTCCAGGCTGCGTGGAGAGGCCGCCTCAGTAAAGAGCTCAGCTGTGAAGGACGAGCATTTCGCACCCTCTTGTGTTTGTATAAAGACCTCCTGAATAGATACACAGGAAACTGGCAGATTACGACAGGGCAAGAGGCACGCTTCTCACTGTAGACCGTTTTTTAATTGATGCAAGCCTTCTGAGTCTCACTCTGTCGCCAGGCGCCAGGCTGGAGTGCAGTGGCGTGCTCTCGGCTCACTGCAATCTCCACCTCCATGCAATTCTCCTGCCTCAGCCTCCCGAGTAGCTGGGACTATAGGCGTGCACCACCATGCCCAGCTAATTTTTGTATCTTTAGTAGAGATGGGGTTTCACCATGTTGGTGATGCTGGTCTCAAATTCCTGACCTCAAGTGATCCACCCGCCTGGGCCTCCCAAGTGCTGGGGTTACAGGAGTGCTCTTACCTGTTTTTTAAAAAGAACCTAAACAGAGGAGCCCTTGAACCTCCTTGTCCCTTCCTGCTCACGCCCATCCGCAGCAGCCTCCCTCCAGGCAGGGTGACGAAGACGCTAGCCTCCCTCCCAGGTGGCCTCAGCAGCAGGTGCTGGAGTTGGACCCTGCAGTGGCCCCAGCCTGGCCTGAAAGGTCCACAGCTTCTGCCCCGTGAGGCCCACGGGCTCCATTTCTCACGAGCCATGAACAGCCACTCAGGCTACCTGCGCAGCTGGTGGGCTCCGCCCTTCGAATTCTCCCCTCCCCGGGCTGGGGCTCTTCTCAGCACCATTGCTTTCTCACGTTATCCCATCGAGGCAGCTGTGTGCTGTTTACCCTCTGCACCGCCCCTAACGCACAGGCCTGCGCACGCACACGCGGGCTCGCTGGAGGCCAGCCATCTCATCTGCCTCGTCCACTGCTCTGTCCCCAGACCTAGAGCCTATCACTGGCTCCGAGAAAGCAGAAAACTGAGCCCAAGAGCATATAAAACTGTGGGTGTGCTCCCCCTTCCAACGCTGGCACCCTCTGCTTCTCACGGGTGAGGCTGGTACAGACTCCTGGGGCCAGTGCTGGGTCCTTTACATCAGGGCTTCTGGGAGTGGGCCCTGGGCATCCGCCTTTGAACCCGCCTCCCAAGAGACCCTGATGCCCCTGGAGTCCGGGAGTGGCTGGTCCAAAGGGAGGCTGCAGGGAGGAGGGGACTTTCCTGCACCCACCTTGCTTCCCTGTCTGCCTCCAGGGAAGGGCGGCTTTCACCCCACCACTTCGTGAAACTCAAGGAACTTCCAGTCTCCAGTGTGCGGACGTTTCAGGGAGGCCTGGGGATGTCCAAAAACCACACATGTAAGCGTCTGTGTTATAGAGCACGGAGCAGCTGGGGGAGTTTGGAGTTCTGTTCACCAACAGTGATCTCTGCTCTCCTGTGAGGGGCTCGGCTGCCTGCTGCACCCTGGGGCCCCAGAAAGGAGGAGACAGGGCCCCTCCCCGGGAACACCCAGGGCAAGGGCTGGATGGGGGACAGGGGAGACAGGGCCCTAGGTGGCCTTAGCAGCTAGGGGCCCAGGCCGGGAAGGGGCCTGGGGGAAAGCATCTCAGGACAGGCTGTGTTAAAAAGAGCCTGGAAGACCAAGGGAAGCTGGGAAGGATTCCTGGTGGGAGTAGGGAAGCTACAGGCCCCCGGAATCAAGCTGAGGAGGGAGCAGGATTCATCCTCCAAACGCCTGCCCACTGCCTTCCATCCACCCTGCCTGGACCAGCGTCCTGCCGGCCTGGAACAGAGGCCAGAGGTGGGCTCAGGATCAGCCCCGCCCCCACGCCTACAGCGCCCCGTGAGCTGGGTGTGTCCTGCCTCACAGACCTGGGACCAGGCCCAGGGAGGCTGCTGAACTCAGCCAGAACCACACAGCCAGCAGGTGCTAGAAGAGCAGTTGGAATCCAGGTGGCCTGGCGTCTTCTGCAAATCCAGTGCGGATTTTGGTATGTCAGGGTCTGACTCTTCTAAACCTGTTTCCCAAGAAAAAGTGGGCACAGTTAGACCTCAGTCTGGCCGGCGGTCCAACACAAGGGAAGGAGAGACGGCCCGACACGAGGGCTCCCAGCACCCACTGATCTAGCAGCTTCCCCGGCCCCGGAGAGGGGGGCAAGAGGACCCCAGAGGCCCCACGGGGGAAGGTGAACCACTGACCCCAGAGCAGCCAGACTGCTCCAGAGTGAAGGAGACGGGAGACGGCCGTCTGTGCTCTGATAAAGATATCACAAGGAAGGCTACAGACACACCTCAGCCGTAACGTGATGCAAGTGTCTGCGATGCAAACATCCTAACCAAATATTGGCTATCTGAATCTGGCAGTGGTTTAAACGAGTAATACATCACAGATTTCAAGGCAGCTCACCACCAGGACGCCTAGCAATGGAGATGGCCGTGCCGACTATTCATTAAGTAGGAAAATGGGGACTTACCGCAATAGATCATGAAAGGGCATTTCTTTTAAGTTCATCAGCCATTCCTAATAAAAAAAAACTAAATGAAATATGAATAAGAGTCTAGACTGAATAAAGACTGGCTTTGATATCCAACAGCAAACGCTAATTTGTGGCGTAACATGAAGGACCTCCCATGAGCACAGACACCCTGGTCACTGTTACTATTCGGCCATGCTTTGGAGGGCTCAGCTAATGCAACAGAAACAAAAGCTGAACGAGCAATATAAGCACCGGGAAAGAAGCAACCAAATCTTCTTTATTTGCTGATTATACGGTTATGTCCCTTGAACAGCTAAGAGACCCTGCTAATCACGGAATTTAGGAAGATTCGCATTCAGGAATAAGCAGCCCTCCCTTGCTGACCTGCGGTGTTATCTGCGGCTGCCTCAAGTCACCTGAACACACTCTGAACATTTTTGAAAGTTCCCGCATCATGAATCCCACTTTCCCGTGGCAGAATTCAGCCTCCCAGGCCCTCGGGTGTAGCTGCCGGGTGGAACTCCTAAGGCGAGCTACGGAGGCGGGGGCAGCCTCCTTCCCGGGACGGGGCAGGGGCAGCATGCTGCTCCCGGGACAGCAGCGGTGCCAGCCAGGCCAGTTTGGAGTCCTTCCCGGAGGCCACGCCTGCATCCCAAGGCCCCAGCCCTCCCTGCAACCCCACTGTGGAATCCCTCTGCTGAAATGCACTCCAGTGGACGCTGGCCTGGCAGACACGAGGGTAGAAGGGCACAGCCCACAAAGCTAATGAGAAACACTTCTTCATTCCTACAATTTATATTTCTAGACCTCTCCACCCTTCCCGGCTGGCAGCGGCAGGAGGGCAGAGCTGTCCACTCAGGGCGTTTGTGCAGACACCCCGGGGCCCTCAGCCTCGGCCAGTGCCCGGCGCATACAGGCCACCACCAAATGACTTCTCCTTTATCTGCGTCCCTAACCCCATCCCGTCGGTTCTGAGGCTGTCGGGGGCCTGCCTGACCTGGCCACCTTCACCCGGGGCCACTCTGAGGTCTTGGCGCTCTGGGAGTGCTGCACAGGACACCGGGTGCAATCTCTCTCTGGGACCCATTCCAGCCTCAGCCCTCAGCAGCCCCCGTCCCTGCCGGGGCCAGGGGGTCTCTCATCCCGGTTGGAGGGCAGTGCCTCCCTCCCGTTCTGTATTCTGAGACGAAGCAGGCAGGGGACTGAGAGCAGCCCTGTGGAAGGGTGCCCCACAGGCGATGAGCCGGCTGCTGACTGTCCCCATTCTCCTGCCAGAATCACTGCATCTTTAGAAAGATGAGTTCAACAAGCCTGACCCTTGCTTCTTCCTGCACGAAAGAGAATGTGGACAGGATTTGCAAGTGTGCCCCTAGGCTCCATGGCCAGATGCAGCCACACATCCAGCCCCGAGGCTCCACCCTGCTGTCACGCCTGGGCACCTGCGGAGCCGCTGCCCCACGTAGGGTGTGGGCTGGAACCGCTCTGGAGTAGCCTACCAGAAACTCTTGGGGTGACCCCCGTTGCAATCTTCAGCAAGGCTTCTGAACAAAACTAACTTCCATCCTGTAAAGCCCGATTTTTCTTTACTTGACAGTGTCTTGAGATGTTCTGAGAGGTTCCTCCTCAGACTCCCCGCTCTGCCTCACTGTCTGCCTCCGAGGGGCTCACGGCCTGGCGGGTCAGGCTTCCCGAAGCACCAAGCCAGAAGTCTGGGGGACCTCAGTGTTCCGCCCTATCAGCCCCTCCCCTCAGGCAGCAAGCACCCCCAGCCCACCTGCTTCAACAGGGTGGGAGGCTCACGAAAAGAAATCACGAGAAAATGAAAAGCATCCACTCATGACACCAACAATGGCCATTAAATGTAAGGTGGGAAGGGAAACCCCATGCGCAACACCAAGAACCGTAAATGACCCAGTGATAAGCACACCAAGGAGCGAGCACAAGCCCGGTGGAGGGAATGACGAAGCTGCACAGTGGGACGTCACTCAGGAGGCCGAGTGAAGAGGCCGGAGGGGCGCCGAGCTGGCACCGGGAGACGGAGCGCTCAGGATGGCGGCTGCTCCAACCTCACGTGCCAGAGAGACGCATTCCAGTCGAAATGCTAACAGTGTTATTCTGCAACTGGAGACAAGGATCCCGAAGTGCATCTGTGAGAATAGATCGGGAGACGTAGCAATATGCGTTTAAAAAGAAGAACGAGGGCCCTTGCCTTAGCAAGTGTCCAACACGCCGCCCAGCTGCCCTCATGGAAATGGCATCGCATCAAAGGACCTGCAACGAACTGACCAGTGCAATCCCAGCTGGCAGAGGCTCAGAAACAGCCTGGCACGTGTGGGAAGGCATCCTGTTATAGAGCGGCATCTCGGATCAACGGGCCAGAGGCAGGTTACTTAGTAAAGGACATCGAGAAACAGTGGCCATTTGGAAGAAGCTCCTGCCCCTGCCACACTGTAAATGAACCCCAGATGGACTGGCTCTCTGAGTGCAGTAACCGAATCTGCAAACTATTAAGGAACTCTTTTCATAAGGTAAGAGTAGAGGAAATTCTCCTAAGATGCAAAGCCCCAACCACAAAAGAACAATTCGACAGATCTGACTGCGTCGAACCTTAGAACATCCAGCAATGCACGGTGCAAACACCACAAATGAGACACAAGCGGCAGACAGCGGGAAATAGCCACACAACGTATAGCACAGGAAGATGCGTGTCCCTAAAGTGTGCAAAAGGGTGGTGACAGCAGGAAAAAGACAAACGCCGCAATGGGAGCACGGGCAAAGGTGTGACCAGGCGAGAGAGACGCACACGTGGCTGACACAGACGACAGGGAGATTGTCGTTGTCCACGAGACGGGCAAAACATTCCTCGAGCTGAAGAGCATTCGTTGCCAGCAAGTGTGTCCGGAATTTTCAGAAGCAGCGATTTAGTCAGATTTCCTGTCACTTCTCGGCATTAATCCTACACCCATCACCACTTGAGCCCAGGAGGTATGAAGACAAGGGCGGTATTTCAGCGTTGCTGACCACAGACATTTGAGAGCAAACCCCTACACCCACCGATTAGGGACGGTGCAAATGCACAGCTCCCTCATCCAGGGGACCCCTAAGCAGACGTTGAAAACCGGCTGGCCTGGACACGGGGCCCTGGGAGGACATCACTGGTGAATTGCTCAGTAGAAAGAGTTGCGTAGCAGATCCATTTCTCAGCACCGTCTGTGTGCACCGCTGGACCAAGGGCTTCACGTGGACTGTGAGGTTCAGCCCTTCAAAGACAACTTGTCAGGTGGGGACCACACTGAAACTCCTCTGAGATGGGGAAACCGACTTAGCCGGTGCCAGCAGCTTGGGAGCTGGTGGCTTCCTGCCTGTCCCACCCTGGCAACGCCTCAGGGTGGGAGGTGAGGGAGAGGTGAGGGCATGCCCTTCTGATTTTATGATTCCTCAAGGAGGTGGGAGAATTTCACACCTTTTTGTGTCTTTAAATATATCTTTCAGATAATAAATTCAGCATACAAAGATTCATATGAAAACTGGCTCAAGCCTCACCCCAGTTGGGCTGGCCTGTCCATGGCCTCCCTAGCCACCCAAGGCTTCCGTGGGGATTCCCTCGCTCCTGGGCTTTCTGCCCCCTGGGAATTCTCAGCTTCTTTGCAAGTCCCCCCGCCCCCAAAACATCAGGCACAAGCAACAGTAGCACACTTTACTGAAGTGGGGTGGGGACAGGGGGCACATCGCAGAGCAGAGGCCCCTCTACGGTAAAGCCTTTGGCTGTGTCCAGCAGGGAATCGGTGCCAGTGCCCAGGACCACAGGCCTCCTCTCTCTCCCTGGCTCAGCAGCCCTGGACTCGACTCCTCGCCATCACTCATGCAAGGTCAGCTCTTATAGGAACCACTGCTTTCCCTAAGGAGTCCGGGATCCAGCAGTGACCACGAGACTGGGTCAGTCACAGGTGGCACGAAGCAGTAGTGGCCAGAGACCAGGCCGCAGAGAAACCCTGGGGTGCCTGCCAGGCACTGTGGGGCAAGCCACCGGTGGAGCATCAGACGCGGTGGCCAGTGGGTGTGGGAGGCTGGGCTGGATGCGGGGATGCAGCTGAAACTGGAGCGGGAAGGATCCGGACATCATTCCACATTCCCCAGGCCGAGTCTTCCCTGCCCCCTCACCCCGAGGCATCCAGTCCCTCTGGGCCAGCCCACACAGACAGGTGGGCTTCCTCAGCCCCTGGCCACAGGCACTGGCCTCAGGACCCCAACTCAGGGCCGGAAGTGGCCAGGATGGATGTCCAGCGAAGGGGCAGGGTGAGGGAACACGAGGGCTCCACTCAGCCCGACGCAGCCCACAAAGGCAAACAGCGAGGGGTGGGGGCAAGAGGAGGCCAGCATACGTGTGTGCTCACATCTGTGAGTCCCCAGGGTCCCGGGTACACGGCAAGCTGAGCATCCACGGGTGGGTGTGCACAGACGTGGATGTGTGACTGTGGGCGGGTGCACGTGCACCGGGACGCGCCAGTGTGTGCTAGTTATCTGCACACCCAGCACGTGTGCACAGGGCACCTGGGGTGTGCGTGTGTGAGGGTGTGAGCAGGGCAGGCATGGTGTGCATGCATGAGCCCGTGCACAGGCTGGCGGCTGCGTGGGCACCACTGTGTGTGCGAGTCTGGTGTCTGCAGTGTGCACCCAGAATTCCGGTGCCTCCCCCCAGGCCCACCCTGCAATCCTGCTCATCTCAACTCTTACCCATCACCCCAAGTGCTCCCAAACCTCCCCAGGCCCAAGCAGCCCCAGCACAAGCACCCAGCACCCCAGTGCCCTGAGCCCGGGAGCAGAGAGCACGGCTGAAGCACCCCAGTGCTCTGAGCCCGAGACCAGAGAGCACAGCTGAGCACCCGTGCTGCCCCCAGCCCCTCTCTGCTCCCTCCGCACCTCATTCCCGGCTCTCCGCCAGGCCCCCTTTCCTGCCCCCCACACCCAGGCTCAGACCCAGGTCTCAGGACTCAAAAGTGACTTTATTTCTCTGTAGAAGATGCCCTTCCAGCTAGACTGCTGCTTCACTTCCCCTCCGGGACCTGGGGGTCCCAACCCCCTGCCCTCATCCCCAGGTCTCCTGCCCAGATGGCTGGGTTCCCCAGGGATGTCCAGCTGCCCGGGACTCAGAGCTGGCGGAGAGACAGGGAGGCTTCACATCGGGGGAGGAGAGAGAGCCACTGGCCACAGGCACGGAGCTGGGCCAAGGCTGCCCCCAGCCCCAGCCAGGCCAGGCCAGGGAGGGGGCAGCCAGAGGCTCAGGGGAGCAAGCTCAGAAGCCCTGTGGGAAGGAGGAGACCTCAGAGCCCCGCCCAGAGGAGGGCGGGCCCCAGGCTGAGCAGGAGACCCCCAGCCAGGGCCCAGGGGCTGTGCCCTGCCCCGGCCCCCCCATTGCACAAATCCTTCTCGCAGCAGTCCACGTCGACTTTTAAGATCCCAGAGTTAATAAACCCCATCAGATAGTCTGAGAAAAAGTGTCGCTTGACGAAGTCGCAGGAGGAGGCACACATCTTGTTCACCGAGTGATCCTTCCTGCCTGGGAAGAGAAAGCTCGGACTGGGACTGGGGCTAGGGCTCCTGGGCCCTTTCAGCCTTGCCGGGGACCGAGCCCAGTCCCCTCCAAGTCAGCTCAGGGCCCCAGACAGGCAAAACCCAATCCCTCCACCCTCCCAGGCTGGCCCCAACTAGATGGAAAGGGTCACTAAGGAGCCAGAGAGGGACCAGGATCTGCTCACTGTCACACAGCACGGCAGTGTCCTGCCTGCGGCCCCACACTCTCCTCCTGGGCCAGAAGGGCTCAGAGGACACCTTTGACCTCCCCCAAGAGCCTGGCTTTCAGCACATTCCCCCACCACCCTCAGTCCCAACTTACTGCTGCTGGGGTCGGTGATTCGGACACTGGCACACACTGTGTCCGACGGCTGGCACTGCTTCGGAGTGCAATGGCTGGAGTTGGAGGTCAGGGTGCAGTCCTGGCACCACAGGCCATGAGCTGGGCAGAGTATGGGGGGTGACCAGATGCACTGGGGGCCGAACCAGGCCGCCCCCTGCGTCCCTCGCCCATCCCCCTGCTGCAAGCACTCCTAAAAGAGCCCTACCCCACAGGAGTGAGCAGGCCACCGTGACCCCTGGAGGGGGAGCAGAGGCCCTGGGACAACTGTGCCCCATCCTGGCAGTTTGAAGGGAGCTCCTATAGCCCCTGCCTGGCCCCCATGCACAAGTGTGTGTGTGTGCGCGCGCGCGCGCGCTCTCACACACACACACACACACACACACACGGGCTACACAGACCCCACACCAACAGTGCCCCCCCGCACACTCCCACCCAGCCTCATATCCCCCCACCCCCGAGTTCTGTGAGCTCCAAGCTGTGAAGGACCAAACTGCATTTGAAAGGAGGCCCGGGAGCAGGTGACGGATGACCAGGGGCTTCCGTGCGGTGCCAGCCGCCCACCAGTTCCCGGCCCTGGAGGAAGAGCGCTGGAGAGAGCCCGGTTGCGCGGGCAGAGCGGCCGAGGGCCGGGGTCGCCGGGCTCCCGGAGGGGGCGTGGGCTCTCTGGGAAGCGCGGTGGGAACCGTCAGAGGGTGGCGGCCCCATACCCCTCTCTCCCGCGGCGCCTCGGGCTCTCCCAGGTACCTGACCCAGCCCTCGGGCCCCCTACTCACCGGGCGCGGAGCACAGCAGGACGGCCAGCAGCGCCAGGCCGAGGCCCTTCATGGCTGCAGGCAGCATGCTCCGGGCGGGCTTGGGGCCGGCGCGGGGTCTCGGGGTGAGGGTCCTCTGGGTCGCAAGCCTGGCGGGAAGAAGCGTTGGTCAGGAGGCCCCAAGGACCCTCGCCTTTCCGGGCCTCAGGACGCAGCCTTCTACCCGAAATCCAGGGCCGGGGTCTGCCGGAGCGCGCAGAGCCCCACCCCCAGGCGGCTCCCAGAGCTCCCGCCGTCACAGCATCCCCGCTGGGAGAGGGCTGCCCTCCGGGGCGCGGGGACAGCTCGAGACGCCCCGCGCCGGCACCTGTGTGGGGAGAGGAGGGGGGCGTCCTCTTCTCCCCGGGGAGCCGTAGGTGCGTCCGGACCGGAACGAGCGGCAGGAGCGGGAGCCCGTGGTACCTGCCACGGGGGGAGGGGCGCGCGCCAGGTCCCCACCCCCACCCCTGGGCTGGGGGGCCGGGAACCCCGCGCCGAGTCCGGTGCCCGGGCCTTCCGCGCGCGCCTCGGCGCTCACCGCGGGTGGGGCGAGGAGCGCGGGCCTCGGGATCGGGGGCGCACTCACATCCCTGGGGTGTCCGCACTCCGGGCTCGGGCGGCGTGCGTGGCGCGGGGAGCGGTGCCCTTCGGTCTCCCTGCGGACCGGAATCCGGGCGCAGCCTCGTCTTTCGGGGAACGCAGCCGCAGACGCGGACCCCGCGCGAGGGGCGGGGCGGAGCCGGGGCGGGGGCCGCACGGGGGGCGGGGGCGGCGGGAGACGCGCGGGGCGGGGGTGCCCGGGGCTCGCGGCCCCCACACAGGTACAGCTGGCCCCGGCCCTCCGCGCCCCCTCGCTCTCGAGCGCTCGCTCCCTTGGGTTCCCGCTCCCTCCTCCGCGGCGCCCCCCGCTCCTCCCTCGCCTCCGCGATCCCCTACCCAGGCGTGGGCAGGATCCCTTCCCCCTCCGCTTGGCTGCGATCCCCTTGGAATTTCTGGGAAGAACGTTTATTGTGAAAGGAAGCAAAATGCACAAAGACGCAGAGAGGTGGAGGCACCCGGCGCGGCGCCCGGCTCAGGTCCGAGGTCGAAGACCGCTAGGGTCGGACGCCCAGCCCTGGGGCCCCGCCCTCCGCCTCCTCCCGGCCCCTCCCCACTGCTGCCCACCCTCCCTCCCCTCTGCTCCCCTCCCTCCCCTCCCTCCCCTCCCTCCCTACTCCTCCCCATTGCTCCCCATCCCTCCCCGTCCCTCCCCACTGCTCCCCACTCCTCCCCAACCTCATCCCCGCTTTCCTGTTTCCGATGGTTCCAGCCTGAGCATCCATGAAGACCCCCACCAGCAACCGCAGTCCCAGGAACTTCTGTCGCCAACCACACCCGCGCCGGAGGGTAAAGGCACAAATCCTAGCCAGGGCATCAGAGCCTTGGACTCGTGTCTGGGCTTCCTTGGCCCTCCCGCCCTGCCCTCCAGCTGTGGAAAAGCTGTGCCTTTGCACGTGTCCCTGTGCCTGAAATCCGCCTCCGCGGGGGCCCTGGGGAAGCCCCTACCTGCCACCGCGCCTTTGGTCCTGCTTTCTTTCATTCGACCTGAAAACATGTACTCCGTGCTCCCTGCTGGCCTAGCCCTGCCCTGGGCCCGGGAAAGGACACGAGGAGATAGACCTGGTTTCCGCCCTGCTGACTCTCACCTTAGACAAGTGGTGACCCCTAACGCAGCTTAGCTTTGCAGGATGTGACAGTCAGAGCTAATATTTATTGAGCATGTACTGTGCATTCCACCTGTTCTAGACACTTCGTATCTGTTATCATTACAGTCTCACCACAATCCCGCTGTGCAGATAGTATCATTTCCATCTCACAGATGAGGATACTCGCACAGAAAGCTGGAGCTCCCTGCTCAGGGTCACACGGCGACGCAGGTGGCGGGTGACACAGCTGATGTGTAACCTAAGCAGCTTGGGCTGCAGAGACTGCACACCTTCGCTCCGTGTGCGGCTCCAGAGGGGCAAGGGACCACGACGGGAGCCCGATTCGCCTCAGGGTCAGGAAAAGCTTCTCCCAGGACCTGACATTTTATCAGAGACCTGAATGAGGAGTTGAGATTCATAAGGTGCAGAGGGCAAGAGCTAGATCAAGGCTCAAACACAGTTCTTCTCAAAATATACAGAGCTCTCAAGAAAGTAAAGGAAATCTGAGTCCATAAAGAAAGAAGTAAATGGAATAATGGACCCCCAAAGTCTGCCCGCTGAGCAGGAGGCAGATGCGGAAGCCACAGTGGTCCTGGGCAAACCTGGGCCTGCACTGGGTCTGAGGTTCAGAAGCAGAGCCTGAGGCACGGATTCCAGGGCAAGCCATTTCGTAGGCAGTGTGGGAGCAGCCCTGGGAGTGCAGAAGTGGTCCGGGGTAGAGAAGGAGGCAGTCAAGCGTGTGGTACACAGCAAACCGCCACGGTGGGGAACTGGAGCCTGACCCCACAGAGGGCCTCTGGGAAGTGATATAAACTGTGAGCCTCGGTGAGCTCACCCAAGGGATGAGGGAACAGGTGTTTTCACAGCGATACCCAAGAGTCATTGATTGAGGGCTGCCCCAGGGGGTGCATTCTCCTCGACTCTCCACTTGCCACCCACACAGAGCCCTCGGGGGAGCCAAGGTGGTCCAAGGTCAGCAGCACCCCTGCGTGTGAAAGCAAAACCAACAATGAATCCTCTCTAGAGAAAGCAAGCCCCAGCTTAGGGACGGGGTTCCCACAAATCTAACTGAAGCAAATACAAGTTCAAAGTGAAAAATCAGCACATATCTAAAGAAAGTAAGCCTCCAAGTGAGACTCAGCTGAACAGTGACAAGCAACAGATTTAAATCACCACAACTTTCTAAATGGAAAATATCAAATATAGGATATAAAATTAACCTATTTACTATGCTTAAGATATATTAAAGTAAGGAACAAAGCACTATCAAACCGATCACAATGCTTATCAGAAAAAAAAATAAAAATAGAACCTCTAGAAATGAAAATTTTTCATTGAAATGAAAAGGTCAACAGAAACCTGAAAGAATTATGGTAACTGAAAGAAGCCAGTCACAAGAAAACACATATTGTGTGGTTTTCCTTTTATGAAATGTCCAGAATAGAACAATCTAAGAGAGACAGAAGGTAGCTTAGTGGTTGCCTGGTGCTAGAAGGGTGGAATAGGGGAATCAGTTCCTCCCTAGGAACTGGTAATAGGCACTACGGATAAATAAAGTGATAAAATCACTCATTTGGGAGTGATGAAAATGTTCTAAAAATAGTGATTATGGTCACACAACTCTATAAATATACTACAAACCACTGGCTTGTCTCTTTAAAAGGGTGTTATGGTATGTGAATTATATCTCAATAAAGGTGTTGTAAAAAAATACTCAGCAAACATTACACAGCAAATTAGACACAGTTGAAGAGGGAATTCATAAACTAGAAGTTAAATCTTAAAAAAGTTACCAAGAATGTAGCACAAAAGATAAGGAAATATAAAATAGGAAAAATAAGAAACAGATGGTATTTTTCTGATGCCCACTTAAGTCTGAGCAAGAAAAGGAGAAAAGAAAAAACTAAAACAAAACAGAAAGATTGTGTGCAGAGAGCTTAATGGAAGTCTGGTTGAAATCTCAAAGGAAAGAGAGTCAATCATTGATGAAGTTATGCCTGAGAATATTTCAGAACTGATAAAAAATAAGTATACACAGAGAGGTGCAACAGGGACTAAATAGAATAAAGAAAAAGAAAGGTGACACAGTGAAATTGTAGAAAATCTTCCCAGCCTAAAAGAAAAGAAAGATCAGTTCCTGGGAAACAGCAATAAGACTGACAGCAGAATTCCAACAGCCACAATGACAGCCAAAGGAGAGGAAAATCGGATCTGTAAAGGGCTCAGGAGGAAATAACTCTTCCACTTCTGGGCATCTAGCCAGAGAAACAGAAATCAGTATCTCGAAGAGAGACCTGCACTCCCATGGTCACTGTGGCATTATTCACAACAGCCAAGACATGGAATCCACTTGTGTCCATCAGCAGATGAATGGACAAAAGAAAAAGTGAGAGAGAGAGATTAGATAGATATAAGCCAGGCACAGTGGCTCACACCTGGAATCCCAGTATTTTGTAGGGCCAAGGCAGGTGGATCACCTGAGGTCAGGAGTTTGAGACCAGCCTGGCCAAAATGGCAAAACCCCCATCTCTATTAAAAATACAAAAATTAGCCAGGCATGGTGGCACGCACCTGTAATCCCAGCTGCTAGGGAGGCTAAGGCAGGAGAATCACTTGAACCCTAGAGGTGGAGGTTGCAGTGAGCCAAGATCATGCCACTGCATTCCAGCCTGGGCAGCAGAGTGAGATTGTCTCAAAAATAAACAAACACATAAATAAATAATTTAAAAATAAAAAGATTAAATAGATATAGATCTATAAAGTGTTAAAATAGAGATTATGAGATTGATGGAATGCACTCTTTGTAGCAATAATATTCCAAGTTATAAATAAGACCTAAGGTGATGCCAGGCAGGGATTAAGTCACACATCCCTAAACTTAAAGAATAAACTATGTTCTAACCACAAGAATTTTTCTTTTTCTCTAGCAGCTAAATAAGCACTGGCCACAAGAAGATGATAAGTGTGTGAGGTGATGAATATGGTAACTGGCTTCATTTAAGCATTATATAATATATACATATATCAAAATGTTACTTTGTACCCCATAAATACATATAATTATTATGTGTCAAACATTTTTAACTTTAGATAATTTTTTTCAGATGAATAAAAGTCAGAGACATTTAGAGAGTTTACCACTAATAGCCCTTCCCTAAAGAAATTTCTAAAGAATGTACTTCAAGTAGAAAATTTGCCACAGAGAAAAGACTGGGGCCAGATATAGTGGCTCACACCTGTAATCCCAGCACTTTGGGATGCCTAGGTGAAAGGATCACTTGAGGCCAGGAGTTTGAGACCAGTCTGGGAATCACAGGGAGACTCCACCTCTTACAAAAATTAAAAGATCATCTGGGTGTGTTGGTGCACACCTGTAGTCTCAGCTAGTCAGGAGGCTGAGGTGGGAGGATTGAACTTAGGAGGTTGAGGATGCAGTGAGTTGTGATGGTGCCACTGCACTCCAGCCTGAGTAACAGAGCAAGAGCCTGTCTCAAAAAAAAGGACCCAGCTGGTCTTGGTGGCTCACATCTATAATCCCTGCACTTTGGGAAGCTAAGGCAGGCAGAATCAGTTGAGGTCAGGAGTTCAAGACCAGCCTGGCCAACATGGTGAAACCCCATCTCTACTAAAAATACAAAAATTAGTCGGGCATGGTGGCAGGTGCCTATAATCCCAGCTACTCAGGAGGCTGAGGCAGGAGAATTGCTTGAACCTGGGAGGTGTAGGTTTCAGTTATTCGAGATTGTGCCACTGCACTCCAGCCTGGGCAACAGAGCAAGACTCTGTCTCAAAAAAAAAAAAAAAAAAAACCACATCACACATGCAATTAAATGAGTGAGAGAGAGGCTGCCTTCTGTCATGGTGGGCTTCATCCATTCAGCAGAAGGCCCTCACAGAACGAAAGGCGGGCCTCCCCTGTGGCAGACTGCAATGGCACATCAGGTCTTCCCAGGTCTGCACCCTGCCAGCCGCTGCAGGTTTTAGACTTGCCAGCCTTTGCCATCCTGGAAGCCAGTTCTCTAAAACCTCTCTGCACATATGCGTCCTGTTGGCTCTGTTCTCTGACCAGTGCAAGGAGGGGCTACAGCAGAGGGCTTGCCGGCCACTCAGGGAGTCATGGCTCCCGGTGTAAGGCTGGTTGCCTCACCGGGAGCTCGGATGTACACCGTGCCCCGCTTTTTTCCGAAAGCTCAGACATGCTCAGGCATGTTCCCTTCTCCCCTTCTCGCACAGCCTGGCCTTCCCTTAAAGAACCCAGTATGCAAGCGGGGTCTTGTGATTCTAGCCAATAGCAGCCGAGTCTTTCTAGCCAATAGCCGGAGTAATTCTAACCAATAACAGCCAAGTCCTGTATGCAAACAAAGCCTTGTAACCTTACCCAATAGTAGTCCTGCTCTCCCACAACCAATCAAGTTCTTTCACTCCCTATAAAACCCCACGTCTGAGAGGAGTCCGTGCAACTTCTCCGGCCCCTCCTGTCGGACTGCAGAACCTCGCCCAGGAGCCTGAATAAATTCCTTCATATTGGATCTTCTTGTGTTGGCCTCAGTTTCTTCCTTTTAAACTCGGCAAGAACAAACCTTACACCGGGCCCCTTTCCTTCCATCCTCCTGGTCCTGCCCTCCATATCAAAGGATGACTGGCCAGAGAGGAGAGCTTGGGAATGGCTTTGAGGTATGTGATCAAAGACGTCTGCAGAAATGGGAAACGCAAAGGGTTGAAGAGAGGACGGACGCTGTTGATCGGCATCTCAGAAGATCCTCTGATGGCCTCGTGGAGAATGGACTGGAAGGTTCTAGAACAGAACAGGGAGGCCAGAGAGGAGGACGTGGCTTGGACCAGGGCAACGGCTGTGGAAATGGAGTAAGTGGGTGGGCTTGCAAGGCTTGGTGATGTCTGTGTGCAGGACACCTGTCTCCTGGGCAGGAGCTACAGATGCAGATGGGCCGAGGGCATGGGGCCAGAAGGAATGGTCACTAGAGAGCGTGAAGCGCTATCTTAAGTCAGAGATACCTGGGAGGTCACCAGCAAGAGAACTCAAGGACATCTGGGGTGCAGAGGAGAAGCCTTGGCTGGAGACAAAGATGTGGGCATTGCTAGCGCAAGGAAGAGAGCAGACATGGTCATCCAAGGCGGAAGTGGCAAGGGGAAGGAGGGGTCCCCAGGCCCACTCTTGGAGGCACTGGCCATGGGGTCCTGTCTCAAGCAGCAGACAGCACAGGCTCTTCTTGCCAAGGGCGCAGTACAAGCCGGGCCCTGATGTGGGCACCTGGCACCCACCACAGCTGTGAGCCTGGCCCACCTGACACTGATCCCACAGGGCTGAGTCCCGGAGGCTGCTGTCAGGCTGGGGTGCTCTCCATCATCCACGTGGGTCGGCTGGATTCTTAGCAAGGGTTCATACTCTGGGCCCTTCCCATCTCTGCTCCCCTTGTTCCTGCCAAACCATCTTCCTCCCATTTATCCCAGCCACTCCCAAGTGTCCCAGAGTCACCTCTTCCCAGACAGGGCCTGCAGGCATCCTCCAGCAAAGCCCACTGAACCTCCTCCTTCCAAAGCACTGGCTCTTCCCTCCCCCAGCCCCACCTCACCCTGTACCCCTCTCACTCCTTCTCAGCTTCTCGTCTCAGCCTAAATGTTCCCTCTGACCCCCAGATCGGGTGTGGGGGGGCACCGGGGTGCGTGGTGGGCACAGGGGCATATGGGGTGCACAGGGGCATGGGGTGCACAGGGGCTCTGGGAGGACGCAGGGGTGCAGCCCCTCCACGTGGACCTTGTCCCACCGGGGACTATCGGGTCCTTGCAGCTTGGCATCTTGTGGACGTTGCCACCACCGGCATCCAGGGCAGGTCCCAACACAGAGCCCCTGGCTGCACTGACACCTCTCCCAGTTCCATTTCCGCCTGCCATCCTCCTGCTCACCCTCCCTGGGTCCAGGGTCAAGGCCATCAGAGGAAGAGGCCTGAAGAGGAAGTTGTGCTGGGACCAGCCACAGTCTCAAACGTGCCCCCACACCTGCCCCCACACCTGCCCCCACACCTGCCGCTTGCTCCTGTATCTCCACACCACCCCCTACCCCACGCCTTCCTCCCTCTTAGCCTTGGCTAGTGCAACTCATCCCTCCCCAACATCCCCCTCTCCATAGCCAGGACACACGGAGCTCCTCCCAGCCTGTCCTTCCGTAAGCACTGAACAGTCCTGAGCACATCCTCCAGCTCGCCCTCTGGTGGCCTGTGCCCACAGTCCTGAGCACATCCTCCGGCATGGCCTTTTGGTGGCCTGGGCCCGCAGTCCTGAGCACATCCTCCAGTGTGGCCTTTTGGTGGCCTGGGCCCGCAGTCCTGAGCACATCCTCCAGCGTGGCCTTTTGGTGGCCTGGGCCCGCAGTCCTGAGCACATCCTCCAGCGTGGCCTTTTGGTGGCCTGGGCCCGCAGTCCTGAGCACATCCTCCAGCGTGGCCTTTTGGTGGCCTGGGCCCGCAGTCCTGAGCACATCCTCCAGTGTGGCCCTCTGGTGGCCTGCGCCCACAGTCCTGAGCACATCCTCCAGTGTGGCCCTCTGGTGGCCTGCGCCCACAGTCCTGAGCACATCCTCCAGTGTGGCCCTCTGGTGGCCTGCGCCCACAGTCCTGAGCACATCCTCCAGTGTGGCCCTCTGGTGGCCTGCGCCCACAGTCCTGAGCACATCCTCCAGTGTGGCCTTTTGGTGGCCTGGGCCCGCAGTCCTGAGCACATCCTCCGGCATCGCCTTTTGGTGACCTGGGCGAGCAGTGAGGGTCACATCTCAGGTCCTTGCATCCTCCCCGAATGTCCCATCCCTCTCAGAGCCTCTCACACACGGACAGCCACCCTAACTGCTGGCCTCTCCCTGCCACCTGACCACGAGCCAGCGCCAGGCACCTGGCTCCCAGCCACCCCCAGAGCCCGCGCTTTGTGATAGCTCGTCCCTCTCCACACCAGGCTCCACAGCCATCCTGCCTGCACGTGCCTTTGCCCAAGACAGCAACGTCAGCATGCAGGTCTCCTTTAAAGGCACCTGAAATTGTGGGGTGCTCACATCTGCTCCAAAGCATCCCCCACAAAGTACAATTATCATGAGTGCAGCAGCAACCAGCAGACAGGAGAGGCAGCTGCAGGAAGTTCCAGCCACACGAAGCAGAGCCAGCCCCCATCCCCAGGGCAGGGACGGGCCATGCACCTCCCCAGCCTCGCAGAGCTCGGGAAGGAGAAAACCACGTCCTGAGCCAGGGAAGGTAAACGTGCACTCAGCCCTCCCCAGCTGCCGGCACATGAGCACACACTCACCGCACAGCTACACACACAGAATCACTCGCCGCACACACTGGCAGTCACATGCACACTGCACACTGCACACGCGCACCCCCACTCACATTCACACCGAGAGCCCTGGCTCTTGGCCACCCCCTGGCTGACCCTCCTCGGCTGCACACCACGTGGTGCCCGAGTCCTTGAGTGCTCTGTGGGCTCCTGGGCGGTTTGTGTGTCCTGCCTGCCCCTGAGCTGGCCTCTTCTGGCTTCTTTCCTTCGAGACAGAGACAGAACCTCAATAGGAAACCGCCATCCAGCAGGGGCGTGGCCTCCCTGAGCCTCAGTCCCTTCATCTGTAAAATGGGTGGTTCTGAGAACCACGTAAAAGTGTTGGGATTACACAGAAGCCATGGGTCGGGGCTCCTTGGGGTGCCTGGCTGGGGCGAGCACCTGGCAGGGACCGTCACTGCCTTCCCCGTCACAGGTGTCGACCGACTGACGACCAGCTGCGTGCCAGGCACCGTGCTGACACTGGGTCACCACATGAGAGAGCTGAGTCTCTGCCCAGGGAGCGTGTGTGCCAGGAGGAGGACAGGAAGGAGACAAGGAAGCAGATGGAAGGGGCTGTGGGTGCAGGAGGCAGTGAGAGACCGGGCAGCTGGGGACGTGGAAGGGGCTGTGGGCGCAGGAGGCGACGAGAGACCGGGCGGCCGGGGACATGGTCGGAGAAGACCCTCCCAGGGGACACTGAGCCAGGCCTGAGGACTTTGAAGTCCTGGAGGGAGGAGAGAGCCGTGGATGGAGCCAAGTAAGGGTGGGTGGGGGACGGAGGATGGGAGCTGGCTGAGGTGACAGTGGTGGTAGGGATGACTTAGGCCATGTGCTGGGAAAGGGACAGGGTTTTATACTAAAGGCCACAGGGGCCGGGGAAGTGTTCGAGGCGGGGTGGTATTTGGGCCCAGCCAGCCTCACCTGTGTTTGACGAGTCTGTTTCAGATTTCACACTGCCTTTGCCATGGGGCAGCAGACAGCACAGTCTGTCCCCAGGTCCCCAGCACAAGGCTGGCCTCTGCCTCTCTTAGCTGGCCCCAGAGTCCCTGTATAAGAGTGGGGGGCTGTGGGGGGCACTCAGCAGTGGTCCCTGCTGACCACAGCCAACCTACTCCTAGAATAGGAATATCTGCCAAATTGCCCTTCAGAGACTTGAAAGGCCCCTGCCAGACCTGGAGCAAGGCAGGCCCCACCTTCCAGCGTCTAGGCCTGTGGGGTGGTGGACAGGCTCCAGGTGGCTCCCAGTGCTCCACGCCCCTGCAGCTCTCACCTTCAGGGACTCACCTCCCCCCCCCCGCCCCCACGCACAGGCTGCACCTGCCGACTTGCTCTGATGAAGATAGCACAGCAGAGGACAGGACGCAGTTCCCGAGAGCGGTTACAAAACCCATGGCTCTGTCTCGGCCGTGCTCTCTGGCACTCTCTTGCATCCCTGGCGGGGGAGGGGTATCGGCTGCTGTGCTGGGAGGAAGCCCTGTGGACAAGCCCAGGTGACAGTCATGAGGGGCTGAGTTGACCACTGTGCAAGTGAGCCTGGGGGCAGATCCCCTAAGCTGAGCCTTCAGATGAGCCTGCAGCCCCATCCCGAAGACTCAGCACAACCCACGAGAGACGGCAAGCCAGAGCCACCACTGAGCCTGGATAGCCACCCCACAGACACTGAGAGAATAAACTGTGTTAATTGAAGCCCCTGTGTTTTGGGGCAATTTGCCACACAGCAAAAGACAGCACAGGTGTTTAGGGCCTGGCTTGTGCATGACCTGGGGTGGGCAGGGGATGCCAGGACCCCCAAAGAATCATGTCTGGGGGGGCAGCCCCTACGAATGGCAGAGTTCTGCAACCTGGCTCTGGGCTGCTTTTGGAGCGGAGACCCCCTCTTTCCTCACACCAGCTTGGTTGCCAGGGAGACAGATTTCTAGCCCGGTTTCCAGGCTACTCTGCATCCTCCCAGTGCACGTGGCGCCGTTTCACCCTATCAGGAATTTTGCAAACAAGAATAACAACCGTGGTCATGATTAGCAGAAGAAAGGTCTTTAATGACACAGAGCTAACCAATGTCAAGGTGTGGCCCTGGCCCTTGCACTCTGCACAGCCCCTGCAGGGAGCAGGGACAGGGACCACCACCTTCCGCCTCCCAGCCTAACCTGGCCCAGATGCCTGTTTCCAGGGACGCAGGGCAGCAACATGGCACCTGGACGCCCTGCCTGGGAACGCCCCAACAAGCACCCTGCAGCCGAGGCCCAAGTCTCCTTTCCATGCTCCAGGTCTGGCAGTGATTGGCAGCCAGCTGTTCGCCAGAACCCCCTCTCAGAGGCGAGGCAGGATGGGAGCCAGGGGCACTGTTGGAGCCCACTGCTCTCGGACCTTTGGCTTCAGGGCATCTGGGAGTGCTGAGGCCAACAGACGCAGAGGGGATGGCCCTGGTGGGGGTGTGGGGGCGGGCCCTGGCGGGGCGGGGGGCATGGGGGCGGGCCCTGGCGGGGAGGGGGCGTGTGGGCGAGCCCTGGTGGGTGTGGGGGCGGGCCCTGGTGCGAGGGGGGCATGGGGGCGGGCCCTGATGGGGGTGTGGGAGCGGGCCCTGGCGGGGCGGGGGGCATGGGGGCGGGCCCTGGTGGGGTGGGGGCGTGGGGGCAGGCCCTGGCGGGGGTGTGGGGGCGGGCCCTGGCGGGGCGGGGAGCTTGGGGGCGGGCCCACTGGAGACGTGCTGCACAGCTCCCTGTGTTTTCAGCCAGCACTGTCAGCACTATCCGCGCTGCTGGAGGTGGGACCTGGGTGTGTCTCAGAGAAGAGGCACCTGAGGCACCTGTCCCAAGGGCTCACATCGGAGTTCCAGAGAAGAAGGCGTTTACCAAAAGACAGGCCCTGCCCTCCAAGAGGGCCTGCAGGGGTAGGACAGAGACACTGTTGTTCACACAGTAAACATTTCCTGAGGGGCTGCAGCGCTCAGATACAGAGGAAAGCCCCTAATCCCTGAAGGCTGCCAGGACAGTCGGGGAGGCGGTGTGCAGTGTGGGGCCCGCAGAGACATCCACGGCCCAGCTCCCAGTGCTGTGAACGCGGCCTTCGGGAAAAGGGGTCTGTGCATATATAGTTAAGGATCTCAAGATCCTCCTGCATTTGGGCTGGGTCCTAAATCCAGTGACAAGTGTCTTTACAAGAGACAGAAGAGGAGAGGAGCACAGAGGGGGAGGCCGTGTGACCCCAGAGCAGAGGTTGGAGTCGTGGCCACAGGCCAAGGAACCCTTCAAGCCACAGAAGCTGGAAGTCAGGGCAGGACCCTGCCCGAGCCCCTTCCGAGGAAACAAGGCCCTCCTGAAACCTAGACTTCAAGCATCTGGCCTCCAAACCACGAAAGAATACATTTCTGATGTTTTCAGTCACGAAGTTTGTGGAGAGTTCTCCCGGCAGCCTGGGGCCGGCGCCATCACCTCTGGCACTGGGGCTTCTTCAGCCTGACTCCTGTGTCCTCTGACATGACCCTGTGGCTTCCCCAACACATTATGAACAATTTCAGGAACACAGGGAAAACGGAAATAAATTTACGACGAACAGCTGTATACACACCTGGCACCTGGATTCTACAATCCACACGTTACATGTGCTTTATCACATATTCACCCCGATCCATCTCTTGTTCTTGATGGACTTCGAAAGAAGCCATAGCCACCTGCCTGCTTCCCACAGACTCCAGCTCACACTCTAATAACTACTTCACGTGTCGTCAATTACATTTAGAAGTGAAACCATGTTCAGTGAAATGCATGTGCCCGGAGGGTGCCATTCCATAGTTTAGACAAATGCATACGCCCGTGTAACCCAAGCCCCTATCAAAATATACACACTACCACCCCCCACGTTCTCCCCTGCCCAGCTCCATCAAACCCCATCTCCTCCCCTCTGCAAAGGCAGCAACTGTTCTGAAACTTTTAAAACCACAGGCTACTTTGGCCTGCTCTAGAACGTCACAAGTCACACCATGTGGTCCATATTCTTTCCCGCGGGCTCCGGGTGATACGTGCGGCCGGGGTCCTGGCAGTTGGTTCCCTCGCGTGACTGAGCGGTGTTCCACGCAGGAGCGTTCCAACGTTTGCTTATCCACTTCCTTGCTGGCGGCCCCCGGGCTGTGCGCCGTGTTGGGCTCAGGTATGTTCCTGAGTCCTCCACTGTCTTGGGTAAATAGGAGGGCATAGAGTTGCCGTGTCCAGAGTTGCTATGTCCAAAGGTCAAGTAAATTGTTCTCTAAGAAACTGCCAGGCTGGGCACAGTATCACGCCTGTAATCCCAGCACTTTGCGAGGCCAAGACAGGTGAATCATCTGAGGTCAGGAGTTTGAGACCAGCCTGGCCAACATGGTGAAACCCTATCTCTGCTAAAAATACAAAAATAGCTGGGCACGGTGATATGCCTGTAATCCCAGCTACTGGGGAGGCTGGGACAGGAGAATCGCTTGAAGTTGCAGTGAACTGAGATTACACCACTGCACTCCAGCCTGGGTTATGGGTGAAACTTCATCTCAAAAGAAAAAAAAAGAAATTGCCAGACTTTTTGCAGAGCGGTTGTCCCGCCTCATACTCGCAGAGCGTGCCAGCGGTCCCGCTGCCGCACGCCACACACGCGCTTGGTACTGCATGGCAACGGCCCTGAGTGCTCCAGGCCGCCCTGTGCACGTCCTGCTCTGGACTCTGACACGCTGCTACCAGATGGGAGGTCTCGACTCTGAGCTGTCCAGGCACTTGGTGTGTTAAACAAAGAATTGAACAAAATGCACAAACAAATCAACAAAAGAATGAAGCAACAGGCCAGGTGCGGTGGCTCCCGCCTGTAATCCCAGCACTTTGGAAGGCCGAGGCGGGCGGATCACAAAGTCAAGAGACCAAGACCATCATGACCAACGTGGTGAAACCCCGTCTCTACTAAAAATACAAAAATTAGCTGGGCATGGTGGCGCATGCCGGTAGCCCAGCTACTCAGGAGGCTGAGGCAGGAGAATTGCTTGAATCCGGGAGGCGGAGGTTGCAGTGAGCCGAGATTGTGCCACCACACTCCAGCCTGGCTGACACAGCAAGACCCCATCTCAAAAAAAAAAGGAATGAAGCATCGAAAGAAGCAATGAATGCACAGATTCATTGGCGCAAAAGTACAGTCCACAGAGTGGGAGTGGCTCAAGCAAGCGGCTCAAAGCCTGATGCAGGGTTCCTTAGGGTTCTTATAACGCTCAAAGAATTTGGCAACGCCCCTAGGTACCCTTTAGAGGCCTCCAGTGGGTTACGTCTCATGAAGGATTGGCCTGTGCTGCGACCAATCAGAGGCTGAAGTGGAGGCGTGGCCTGCAGTGAGAGGCTGAAGTGGAGGCGTGGCCTGCAGTCAGTCAGAGGCTGAAGTGGAGGCGTGGCCTGCAGTCAGAGGCTGAAGTGGAGACGTGGCCTGCAGTCAGTCAGAGGCTGAAGTGGAGACGTGGCCTGCAGTCAGTCAGAGGCTGAAGTGGAGGCGTGGCCTGCAGTCAGAGGCTGAAGTGGAGACGTGACCTGCAGTCAGTCAGAGGCTGAAGTGGAGACGTGGCCTGCAGTCAGTCAGAGGCTGAAGTGGAGACGTGGCCTGCAGTCAGTCAGAGGCTGAAGTGGAGACGTGGCCTGCAGTCAGTCAGAGGCTGAAGTGGAGACGTGGCCTGCAGTCAGTCAGAGGCTGAAGTGACTTCTGTCTTGAGCATCATGCCAGGAGCGGACATGGCCCATGTGCTGCCTCGTCTTTCCTGGAACTGGCTGCACCTGCTGCCTTCTCACTTATGGCTTAACCCATGGTGACCCTAATTCCCTATTCTCCTGCCTCATTTCCTACTGAGAGAAATGATCTCGTAAGTCTTTTTTTTTTTTTTTGAGATGGAGTTTCTCTCTTGTTGCCCAGGCTGGAGTGCAGTGGTGCAGTCTAGCTCACTGCAACCTCCACCTCCTGGGTTCAAGCAATTATCCTGCCTCAGCCTCCCAAATAGCTGGGATTACAGGCACCTGCCACCATGCCCAGCTAATTTTGTATTTTTAGTAGAGATGGGGTTTCTCCCTACCTCAGGTGATCCACCTGCCTTGGCCTCCCAAAGTGTTGGGATTACAGGCGTGAGCCACCGCGCCCGGCCGATCCCCATAAGTCTTTATGGGAGGCAGAGGGGCTGAAGATCAGTTTTCTGCCAGCCGTGGGCATTGTCCCTGCCTACTGGGGGTCCTGTCTCTCTGTCCCTAGGCAGTTAGGTGGGTCTCCATGGGTGCAGCTGGCTTGATCCAGTTGCAATGGTTGGGTATTTTGGCCCAATTTTGGATTTTGTTCCAAACTGGCTGAAACCCTTGCACAAGTATCATACAAACATGGAATTGCTGTAAATGAGAGAGCAAAAAAATCAGTTAACATTTTAAACAAATTAAACCAGAAATTAAGGCCAACGATATGGCAAACACTGGTGCTACCAAAGGAAGTGATACGGACGGTGCCAGCGTTGCCAGGTTCTGCGGGCGTTCCCGAAGACTCAAGTGTATCTGCAAGTGATACGGACGGTGCCAGCGTTGCCAGGTTCTGCGGGCGTTCCCGAAGACTCAAGTGTATCTGCCCGGGCAATCGTATTCTCAATATTTTCTCGTACTAAACCAGACTGGCTGATGCAAAAACAACATTCTTCCTTTAAATATCAGCCAGCTCCTCCTTGCCGGGCCATGGGGAGGTCTAAGGATCTTTGTTTGTGACACTCCCGCAGCCAGGGAGTCCAGCTGTTGCCGAAGGCTAGTGAGGGCCTTTGCTGTCGGAGGGACACCACAGTGTCCTGAAGCCACTTATGCTGGATTCCAAGGCTCCTCGTCCTGCAGTGACCCCGCTAGACCCAGCCAGGAGAACACGGGTCTGGCATCTCCCCAGCTGTCAGCAGCCATGCAGAGCCAACAAGGATAAGCTTAATAAACTAACAGTTTGGCTAATTATTTCCCTTCTTGTGAGAAACATGCTCACCTATCCAAACCCAAAGAATGGACTTAGAGGCACAAAGAAAAGCGAAAGCGAGATTTTTTTTTTAATTTGGAGACAGAGTCTCGCTCTGTCACCCAGGCTGGAGTGCAGTGGCACGATCTCGGCTCACTGCAGCCTCCACCTCCTGGGTTCAAGCGATCCTTCTGCCTCAGCCTTACGAGTAGCTGAGACTACAGGTGCGCGCCACCACACCCGGCTAATTTTTGTATATTTAGTAGAGACGGGGTTTCACTGCGTTGGACAGGATGGTCTCAATCTCCTGACCTCATGATCCGCCCTCCTCAGTCTCCCAAAGTGCTGGGATTACAGGTGTGCGCTGCTGCGCCCGGCCGAAAGTGAGACTTTTAATAGCAGTCTCGCAAGATCAGGTGTCTGGCAGGCAGGCACAGTCAGTGCAGTGACGGCAAGCCATTCCCCCTCCCCCAGTTCCTCACAGGCTGAGTACTGTGGGGTCACGATCTTCCCGGACGTCACCTATTAGTCATTGGGTTGGAGCTTTCAGTGTTTTCATTAGGGTTGTCTTGCTGCATTTTGTTACAGCCCACAATGCATTGCTGTCATCTCGGGGGCTCTTCAGGTATTTGAATTATGACCCAGGTAGTCAGACAAGCTAAGAATAAAGTTAGCACCAGGCGCAGTGGCTCACGCCTGGAATCCCAGCGCTTTGGGATGCTGAGGCGGGTGGATCATGAGGTCAAGAGTTCAAGACCAGCCTGGCCAAGATGGTGAAACCCTGTCTCTACTAAAAATACAAAAATTAGCCGGGTGCGGTGGCAGGTATCTATAATCCCAGCTACTCGGGAGGCTGAGGCAGGAGAATCACTTGAACTCAGAGAGCGGAGGTTGCGGTGAGCCAAGATCACACCACTGCACTCCAGCCTGGGTGACAGAACAAGACTCCGTCTCAAAATAATAATAATGTTAGCTATTTTGCGAGCTAGTCTAAACTAAACTCTTCGGTTCAGGTGAGGGCAGTTGAGGGCCCCAGCAGGAGCCGGCTGTTACAGGGAGGAGGGGCTCAGTGTGCCTCGTTCTTCTGTAGTTCGTGGACCCAAGTCAATCTGGGCATTTTGTTTTGAAAACGGGCCATCATATACATCACGTTCCACACTTGATGGCAGGCCAACGTCCTTGAGAGCCATTAAGGTATGGCAGGTGAATGCCAGAAAATGAAGTGACACTTCTCAGACTGGCTTCATTTGGAGTCTTTCGTGGCTTTTTTTAAACAGAGAAAAACAATTTGTTTTATCATCACAAAGGAAGTGATTCCATCCGTTGAGAGGAAGGCAATTAAGGTGTAGAAACAACAGGACTACGAGCTCCCGGAGCTCCCCGCTTAAGCAGCCGCGCAGCAAAGGCACGGGGAAGGCGGCGGGCGCTGACTGATTTTCTGGCTGTCTTTTAAGCAGGTACTTGACATCTCCCACAGGTTCATGGGTGCAGTGGCTGGTGGAAGCCTCAGGTCCAGAGCTCCAGGTATTGCAGGCTTGACGTTGGAAAGATGTATCCAACTACTTAATCCTCGTACTTTGCCCCCGGAAGGCGTGGCTCACACCATGGAAAAGTGGTCCCTTCCATTTGGGTTGCAGTCGTTGAGCGGGTGGCCCATGGTTCCTCGGGGTTTTGTTTGTTTGTTTGTTCTGAGATGGAGTCTCGCTCTCTGGCCCAGGCTGGAGTGCGATGGAGCGATCTCGGCTCACGGCAACCTCCGCCTCCCGGATTCAAGTGATTCTCCTATTTCAGCCTCCCACGTAGCTGGGATTATAGGCATGCACTACCACGCCCAGCTAATTTTGTATTTTTAGTAGAGATGGGGGTTCACCCTGTGGCCAGGCTGGTCTCAAACTGCTGACTCGGGTGATCCGCCTGCCTCGGCCTCCAAAGCGATGAGATTACAGGTGTGAGCCACTACACCCGGCTCTTTCCGTGTTTTAACAGGTACCTTATCTCCTGGCCTGATTTGGGGTTGCTGGTTAGTTCCCAGTGTAGCGAGTCTTTGAGTTCCAAACTTTCGTAATGCCTGCTGAAATTGCCCCAGGTTAACGATGTATTTTATTAACCCACCCGTTTCTGGATCATTAATTAGATTATGAGTTAAAAACGGCCTCCCATATAGCATTTCATATGGGCTCACTTTTTTTTTTCTTACAGGAAGTTACAGATTCTTAAGTGGGCTACGGGCAGTGAGCTGGCCCTAGTTTCTGATGTTTGCTGACCTAGCTAAGCTAACTCTGGTTTTAGAGTTTCTACTTTCCCAGAGGATTGAGGCCTCCATACTGAATGTAAATAGTCTTTGACTCCTAGAGCCTTAGCAACCCCTTGAGTTACTTATCACTTTGGAGGCTCTGGGGTAACCGGAACCGGGGAACTATTTCCTTTAAGAGAATCTTTATAACCTCCTTGGAATTTACAGTCTTGATTATCTCCTTTTCACTCCTCTGATGAGTGCGTCAAGAAACTTTGCTCAATCCCAATTAGGGTTGGTGATGGGCATCACCTCTGGCCCAGGTGATTGCCCTGGGGATTTCAGGCAAACGAATCGTCTGCCTTGAGGCGGGGAACCTCAAAAACCCTTTCCTTTTCTGTAGGAGTGCAGCTGGTTGCCAAAATGAATTGGACCTCTCTCCATGATAAATTGAAAGCCAAGGTCCAGAAACCGTCTGCAGCGCTGCCAGGGTCCTCAGCGTCCCTTCCCAACTGTTCCTGACTTGGTCGCATATCAGTCATGGCAAGTAGGACTGGCACTCAAGCTGGCCCTCCTGCCCCGATATTTCCCTGAGAGGCGGCAGTGCCAGGAGCTGCTGAGTTGGCTGTTCCGCTTCCCGTGTGTTAGGGGCTTCTGTAGCTTGCTTCTCTGGCTGGCTTGGCATAGTTGGAGCATGTGGCAAAGGGTCATACGGGGTGGCCATAGTTCCCTCTGAGAGACAGTGACCTTTGTAGGAGAGAGGCATCTCCAATGTTCGGCTCAGTCTTAGGACTTCCTTTCTGAGGGCTAGTGTTAGGAGCTTTATAGATTGAAGGATTCTGATAGAAAGCCATAAAGGCTTCAGTGTATGGTATTTCTGACCATTTACTCACCTTTCCAAAATAAGCATAATTGTAGGATAGTGTTACGATTAAGCCTTCAATTTCTTGGCCATTGCTCCTGGCTGTCTAGCTGACGTTGTGACCAGACAGTATTACAATAAAAACTCAAGCATTGGCCGGGCACGGTCCCTCACACCTGTAATCCCAGCACTTGGGGAGGCCGAGGCGGGCAGATCACAAAGTCAGGAGATCAAGACCATCCTGGCCAACGTGTTGAATCCCCATCTCTACTAAAAATACAAAAATTAGCAGAGCATGGTGGCTCGCGCTTGTAGTCACAGCTACTCAAGAGGCTGAGGTGGGAGAATTGCTTGAACCCAGAAGGCAGAGGTTGCAGTGAGCTGAGATCGCACCATTGCATTCCAGCCTGGTGACAGAGTGAGACTCTGTCTCAATAAAAAATAAAAATAAAAACCTCAAGCCTTTTCTTCTCAGATTATCAGAATCAAATTGATTCCAGGGGTTGAGGGTGCAGCCAGGCAGGGAATCCGGAGTGGTTCCTATAGCTGTCTGGAAAAGAAAATACCCTAGGGAGGACTTATTTGTGGACCCAAAATTCCCACCTGGGGCAGCCCCCTGGGGAAGTCTCAGGTTTAGCTGTGGATCCCCAGGGCGTCCCCTTCAGGGTCCAGTCTTTTTTTTTTTTTTTTTTGAGACTGAGTCTAGCTCTGTCACCCAGGGTGGAGTGCAATGGAGTGATCTCGGCTCACTGCAAGCTCCGCCTTCTGGGTTCAAGTGATTCTCCTGCCTCAGCCTCCCAAGTAGCTGGGATTACAGGTGCGTGCCACCATGCCCAGGTAATTGTTGTATTTTTTCGTAGAGACAGGGTTTCACCATGTTGGCCAGGACGGTCTCGATCTCCTGACCTCATGATCCACGTGCCTTGGCCTCCCAAAGTGCTGGGATTACAGGCGTGAGCCACCGCACTCGGCCAGGGTCCAGTCTTACAGTGTCAGACGTGTCTGGCCTCAGGTGGGCACCGGTGCTGCTCTGGTTGTTTTCCCTCTGTAGGCAATGGCCTGCTATGGCTCCCTTTGTTCCCAGATGCACGCCCTGGCTTTTAGCATCCCACCAATTTAGATGGGCTACATCTTCCTGCATTCTTCATAGGGTCATGGTAGGGCCCTTTACTTCCAGCTCTTCATTTGTTCCAGGGTAAAACTCAAAAACCCCCATATTAACAACATTAAGGTTGGCAGGGTATTTCTGGCAGCCAGCGACACCAGAGGTGGTACGTGAATCCCTGCAGCCGGTAATTTACTTTGGGGTCTGAACAGGAGAAACGCTTAAGTAGAAACCACCAAGATGCGTGGTTTTCCCTAAGCTTGTTCTTTTCTGAACTTTTCACACACAAACAAAAGCGACTTGCAGATGGGAACAGCGGATCACATGCAACGATTTTGCAGTCCCTGGTCCCCACAAAGCATCAGCAGCAAGGCAAGGGCAGAAATGAGAAGATGAAGGATTAAAGCATCTCACGTACGACGGCTGCACGTACGCAAAGCTGACCGTTCACGAGTCTGTCTTGCTGTTGGCAGGACCCAGACGCCCTGTTCCTTGAACGAGTTATCCCGTTACTAGAGGCTTCCTGTAACGGGCCTAACTGCCTGACCCATGCCCGCAAATGGCAGCTTGGACAAAAGAAAGATCAAAAAGAAGAATGAAAGGAAATCTAAACCCCAGACAGCTGGGCTTACCTCCTGGCTGGCTCTCCAAAATATGTTACCAGATAGAAAGTCTTGACTGTGAGTTGTCCAGGGTCTGTCTACAAAGAATTTAACAAAATGTGCTGTGGGAAGTAGACAAGTTCCTTTTTAAAGTTTCCTTTCTTGTTAAAGAATAAGTGAGCTAATAACTTTGTTAAGCCCTATCCTATGTGGCTGTTAGACACGCCACGCTTACAGGCACGTAGTACACTCTATGTCCTTGTACTTTAACCAAGATATCTGTGCTGGACGTGCTCACAGGCATGTCCCAGCTCTCCATGGCTTTTACCTGTTAAAAAAGTTTTAAGTTGTTAGCCAATCGGGTTTTAGTTTAGATTGTGAGGTCTGGCTCCAGCCAATGGAGATCAGACACAGCAGTGAGGACGACCCCAAATGCATAAGGAGTAAATGTGTGTGTTTCCCTTTGTTCTTTGTACTCTTGTGGCATGATGGCTAGCGAGAGTACCCTTCCTGCAGTCCAGGCAGTAAAACTTGTGTTGCTGAAAGATCCTTTGTCTCCGTGCTGATTTTTCTTTGCAGCACCGAGCATCTATTTCCATCACGCACAAAGCAGGAAAAGAACGAAGCATCAAAAGAAGCAAGAAACGCGCAGATTCCCTGAAGTGGAGGCGTGCTCCGCGGAGCGGGAGCGGGAGAGACGCGCAGATTCCCTGAAATGGAGGCGCATCCCACGGAGTGGGAGCGGGAGAAACGCGCAGATTCACTGAAGTGGAGGCGCACTCCGCGGAGTGGGAGCGGGCTCAGGCAGGCGGCTCAGGGGCCCCAACTGCAGTGTTCTCTGGGTTCTTATGCAGCTAAAAGAATGTGGTAACACCCCTAGGTGCCCTTTAGAAGCCTCCAGTGGGTTACACCTCATGCAGGATTGGCCTGTGACCCATCTGTCAGAGCAGAGATGTGGCCAGCTGTCAATCGGAGGCTGAAGTGGCAACGTCTGTCTTGTCATCACAGGAGTGAGGGTGTGGCCTGCGTGCTGCCTCATCTTGCCTAGAACTGGCCGCACCTGCTGTTCCCTTGCTTCTGCCTTAACCCTTGGTTGCCCTAATTCCCTGTGGTCCTGCCTCAATTCCTCTGCAGCTCTGTTCTCTCAGTGGTAATGGTACTTAGAGCCCATAGTGTGGACGCTAGGTGTGCTCATTGCTATGAGGTTTGTATTGCCTCTATGTCTCTGCAGTTAGCAAAGTTAGGAGATAAGTATCCTTTTTCATTATTATTTTTTAAGTGAGGGTCTCCCTCTGTCACCCAAACTGGAGCGCAATGGCACAATCACAGTTCACTGCAGCCCTGACCTCCCATGCTGACACAATTATCCTTTTTCATTATTATTTTTTAAGTGAGGGTCTCCCTCTGTCACCCAAACTGGAGCGCAATGGCACAATCACAGTTCACTGCAGCCCTGACCTCCCATGCTGACACAATTCTCCGACCTCAGCTCCCACAACCCCTGACCCATCACCAGCAGCAGCAGCAGCAGTACCTACAGCTGTGCCACCACACTGGCATTTTTGAGTAGATGTGAGTGTCTCACTGTGTTGCCCAGGCTGAATATCATTTTTAAAAAAGCAAACAAATCACATGTTTACCCTCTTTCTAATTCAAAACCAGGGTTTCATGGTTTTTAACTTGAATTTTTAACCTGTATCTCTTAATTTTTATGCTGAAAAAACTTTGTTTTTAAGAATATTTACATACTCACTTTATTCTATGATATAATAGTTTCAAAATAAAAATGCTAACATTATTACGAAGAAGAAGACTATGAAGTAAGGGTAAGACTTCTGTGCAGTTCTTCTTGTCCTTGGTGTGTATCCCACCAGGATGTATCTTGAAAGTGCAGTGTTCTGAGGCTGCTGGAATAATTACCTTTTCTGTAAAAATAATTTACCAACATGATACACAGTTTGAAGTTCCTCTGTTTCTGGGGATTTTCATTTAGTATTTTTATTGCATGCAGAAAACAGTATAGACAGCATTACAAAACCAAGGCTTTGCTTTGACTTTTTAACAAGGCGCATTCTGAGAAGTCTCCCTTTTGTTCCTGTCCCCCCACCCCTGCCCCATTCTCTCCCTTCACCTATAAAGTTAATCTTGTCATTGTTTCTTTTTTGCAAATATATAAGAGAGTTGTTTGTCCTTACATTCTTTCCCTTACACAAAAGGTGGCATACCCACGGTGCTGTTCTTCCCCGGACGTTGGATTAATGCAGCCTGGAGAAGTCTTCCTATCAGTGCTTAGGGACTGTGCTCACTCTTTCCCACAGCTGCGTGGTCCCTGGGGGGTGTGCACCAATGCACTGGGACAGCCAAGCAGGGATGGGCTATCGGGGCGGGGGGCTTCCAACCCCTGACACTTCAAACAGCGCTGCGGTGAGAAGCACTGTGCTGCCCCGTTTTGTGGGTTGGGCCTATGCCTTTGAGATGGAATCCCGGGAGTGGGTCAAAGGCCAACCCAGACGCAGTCTTGCAAGCACTGACAGATTCCTTTGCGTTCCCGCAGCCGTGCCTGCGAGGGTACCTCCTCACAGCCTCACCCCTGTGAGGTGTGATGCACCTGCTGACTCACCGAGACTGCAGGATTCTGCCAGTATGAGAGCTGAGGAATGACGTCTCCCTGCAATTTTCACTGGCATTTTTCTGACTATGAAGGTGGTTGAGCCTCTTTTCGTGGCATTAAAGAGACATTTGTAAGGATCTTTCTGTAAACTGTTCATATGTTTTCTAAATTTTTCTGATTTTACCCCTAGAGTTTTAGGAACTCTTTTTGTATGTGCAGAAATCAGCCCTTTGGCTCATAAGCTTCCATTTCCCTCCAAGTTTGTCACTTCTCTTTTGACCTCCTTTCTTCCTTCTTTTCTCTTTCCCTGTCTCCCTTTCTCTGTGTGTGTCTGTGTGTGCGTCTGTGTGTGTTTCTGTATGTGTGTGTCTGTGTGTCTCTGTGTCTCTGTGTGTGTCTCTGTGTGTCTGTGTGTCTCTGTGTGTGTGTCTGTGTCTGTGTGTCTGTGTCTGTGTGTCTTTGTGTGTCTCTCTGTGTGTCTGTTTGTGTGTGTCTGTGTGTCTCTGTAATGTGTGTCTCTGTGTGTGTCTGTGTGTGTCTCTGTGTATATGTCTCTGTGTGTGTGTATGTGTGTCTGTGTGTGTGTCTCTGTGTCTGTGTGTGTGTATCTCTGTGTGTCTATGTGTGTGTCTATGTGTGTGTGTCTCTCTGTGTGTGTCTGTCTGTGTGTGTGTCTGTGTGTGTGTCTGTGTGTGTCCCTGTGTGTGTCTCTGTAATGTGTCTGTGTGTGTCTGTGTGTCTCTGTGCATATGTCTCTGTGTGTGTGTCTGTATGTGTGTGTGTCTGTGTGTCTCTATGTCTGTGTATCTCTGTAATGTGTGTGTCTCTGTGTGTGTGTCTGTGTGTGTCTCTGTGTCTTTGTGTGTGTCTGTATGTGTATGTGTCTCTCTGTGTGTCTGTGTGTGTGTCTCTGTGTGTCTGTGTGTGTCTCTGTGTGTCTGTGTGTGTGTGTGTCTGTGTCTCTGTGTGTCTCTGTGTCTCTGTGTGTGTCTGTATGTGTGTTTGTCTCTCTGTATGTGTCTGTGTGTCTCTCTGTGTGTCTATGTGTGTGTGTCTCTCTGTGTGTCTTTGTGTGTGTCTGTGTGTATGTGTATCTCTCTGTGTGTCTGTGGGTGTCTGTGTCTGTATGTGTATGTGTGTCTCTCTGTGTCTCTGTGTGTGTCTCTGTAATGTGTGTCTCTGTGTGTCTATGTGTGTCTCTGTCTCTGTACATATGTCTGTGTGTGTGTGTCTGTATGTGTGTGTGTGTCTGTGTGTGTCTGTGTGTGTCTCTGTAATGTGTGTCTGTGTGTCTCTGTGTATGTGTGTGTGCGTGTCTGTATGTGTGTCTGTGTGTGTCTGTGTGTGTGTCTCATGTGTGTCTGTATGTGTGTGTCTGTGTGTGTCTCTGTGTGTGTCTCTGTCTCTGTGTGTGTCTGTATGTGTATTTTTATCTCTCTGTGTCTGTGTGTGTGTCTCTGTCTGTGCGTGTGTGTGTCTGTGTGTCTCTGTAATGTGTGTCTCTCTGTGTGTGTCTCTGTGTGTCTGTGTGTCTGTATGTGTGTGTCTCTCTGTGTGTCTGTGTGTGTGTCTGTGTGTGTCTGTGTGTGTGTCTGTGTGTGTGTCTGTATGTGTGTCTCTGTGTGTGTGTCTCTGTGTGTCTGTATGTGTGTGTGTCTCTGTGTCTGTGTGTGTCTGTGTGTGTGTCTGTGTGTTTGTCTCTATGTGTGTGTGTCTGTGTGTGTCTGTGTGTGTCTGTGTGTCTGTGTATGTCTGTGTGTGTCTGTATGGGTGTTTGTCTCTGTGTGTGTGTCTGTGTGTGTGTCTGTATGTGTGTGTCTCTCTGTGTGTCTGTGTGTGTGTCTGTGTGTATGTGTCTGTGTGTTTGTCTCTATGTGTCTGTGTGTGTGTCTGTGTGTGTGTGTCTGTATGTGTGTTTGTCTCTCTCTGTGTGTCTGTGTGTGTGTCTGTGTGTGTGTGTCTGTATGTGTGTTTGTCTGTGTGTCTGTGTGTGTGTGTCTGTGTGTGTGTCTGTGTGTGTGTGTCTGTATGTGTGTCTGTGTGTCTGTGTGTGTCTGTATGTGTGTGTCTGTGTGTGTGTCTGTGTGTGTGTCTGTGTGTGTGTGTCTGTCTCCCCCTTTCCTCCTCTGTTGCTGTCGCCCTGGGCATGCATGTCTCCCTCCCGCTGGCGTCAGGCACACAGGCTCCCTCCTGTGCCGGGCACAGTTTGCTGCAGGTGCACATGCTGTGGGCTGGGACAGGCTGGGGACTGAGGCTCTTCCCCTTCAGTGGCTTCCTTGGCCTCTGATACCCTTCCCAGACGTGCTGCGGGCTCTGGGCTTAGTGGACATGTCTGAACTGGGTCACCTCCCCACTTCACTTCTACCAAAGGGAGCATCTGTGCATATGTGTGCATATGTGTGCACATGAGTGTGTGCATGTGTGTGGTCTGCAGACTCTTGGGCCAGAGGCTCCTCTGCAGATGAGGAAGTTTCAGGGACTGCCCTGGGGGCTCCTGTTCACCTGCCGAGCTATGGGGGACCCCAGACCCTCAAGTTCCTGCCCCTTGTCAGCCCTGCCTCTCCGGCCTCAGTCGGGCCTTGGAGCCTGGACAGCCTTGGCCTAGGTCTGCAGCTTGCGGTGTCTTCCCAGGAAGTGAAGTGTCCCTAGTTCCCGCAGCCCCCTCTCCATCTCCCACCTCCCGGCCCCGGCTCTGTATTTGCTCCTGTGCCATCCACCCCCGCCCCCAGCTCCAGCTCCCTGGGAGTGTGTGTTCAGTACACTGGCCTGCACACAGCTCGGTGTCTGTGGAGGAGGGAGCTGGACTCAGGGGTTCCCTGACAGACCCTCTGGGGCATTAGGACCCCGCCAAAGAGATATGGTGTGTGTGGGGAGGCAGTGAGCTTGTGAGAGAGCCCTGGGGGCAGAGCGGGGATGGGGGAGCAGGGGTCCAGTCAGGGTCTCCCTGTGGTCTTCTGTTCTTCTGGAGGTCAGACTTCCTGCAGGGACTGGCAGCCCCATCACACCCAGAGGCTGAGTGAGCTGGCCTAGAGGGCCTGGTGGGAGGTGACGCTCAGCCTCGCCTCACAGCAGGGCCTGCGGGTGGGTGGTGGAGGAAGGTTCCCGAGGGCTCACCTGCGGCACGGGAGGTGACACTGCCTGTCGCCTGAGCAGGGGCCTGGGAGCAGAGCCCAGCCCTGTATGTGAGCTTCTGGGTCTGGAGCAGGGCCAGATCCACTGGGCTCCTCCACACAGCCCTGGTGGGTGGGACAGTCCTGCAGCCCCGCAGCCGAGGCCCAGGCATGGAGAGCGCCTGGACCCACCTTCAGAGCAGGAGCGGGTGTGACGGGTGGCTCAGGCCAGCCAGCATAGCCTTCTGCAAGGGCCAGTGCTCACTGGGGTGGGGCAGATCAATCACGGCCCATCCCAGATTCCCGGGGTGGCTAGGGCCATACCGAGGGGACAGGTACCCTGTGCAGAGGGAGATGTGCACTGGACCCAGGTCCCACCTCACTTGCAACTCCTCGGCCAAGGGCTGCTTTGCAGTTGAGGGTCCCTACCCTGGTACCCCTGATTCAGCGCTGGGGCCCAGTCCCCACACTCCTGGCTGGTGTGGAGAGGCATTGAATGAGAAGGAGACCAGAGTTTCTGGGGAGTCGAGGTGTGGAGCCACCTCACGTGGAAAGCCTTCATGCTGTGTAGTATCCGTGTCCCCTGGTCTCACCCCCCGCCATTCTGTCCAGCCAGGCTACTCCATCCTACGACCTGGGAGGATGGCAGGGACCCAGCCCAAGGCAGGCTCCAGTGGGCAGAGCAGTGGTCTGGCTGTGGCCTGTCACGCTGCAGAGGAGTCTGGGCCGGGGCTGCCTGGACCTCACTGAGACTGGCCAGGCAGGTGTGTCAAAGGCCACCCCAGGAACACATGTGAGTCCCACAGAATTGACTGTGGCTAAGTTTGCCACCTGGCACAACAGGCTGACTCAATATTAGGCTGAATTACTAAATACTCATATCTAGAAATACCAAGGCTGTCCCCACAAACATCCATTTCCGTCCTCTTGGGGACCCACTCTCCCCATGGGGGCCTGGGCTGTTGGGGAGGTGGGCTCGAGTCTGAGGTCATTGAGGGCCCCTCCCTGGCCTCAGCTTGTGGTTAAGTGGCTCATATTCCCTCCGCCCAGTGAGGGGTGAGAAGCCCTGGGACGGGGGCCAGGGTCTCCGGGAGCCCACGAGGAAGCAGATCTGCTCTTGGCAGCCCTTCAGGATTTGGTGTGGGATGAAGCTGATATGACAGGAGACAGAGCAGAGACATGGAGGGGCCTCATGCCTCAAGGTCGCCAACCGGCTGAACCAAGCTCGCCCAAGCCTGGAGTCTCCTGACCTCCGCTCCTCCAACCAGGGGCTCCCGGCGCTAAGCAGAGAACCAGCCTGCAGCCTCGGTCAAGCTGCCGTCCACAGTAACTCTGTTTTCCATTTCATTAAGTTCTGTGATTACCTGTGTTTCATTCTTTCTTCAGATTTATATTGCTCTTTCTCTAACTTTCTGAGGCGGATGCATAGCTAGTTAATTTCCAGCCTTCTCCAATGTATGCATTTAAGGCCAGCATCTTCCTGCTGAATTGGGCTTACTGTGACATTCCCTTCTTCATCTCCAGCAATGACATTTACCTCCAAAGTGCTTTGCCTGCTGGACATGCAGCCACATGAGCTTTCTGGTCGGCCCTGGGCGCTTAGATGTCCTCTCTCTGGGTGATGCGGATGCGTCTCTGGTCGGCCCTGGGCGCTTAGCTGTCCCCTCTCTGGGTGATGCGGATGCATCTCTTGTAAACTATACACTTGCCTTTATTTGTTCTTTTGTATGTGACGTAGCTGCTGCTGGAGTGGGGTTTAAATCTTTCGATGCTTTCTCCACAATACCCCTTCCAGATAATTCCCATCACCTCCCTCCCACTGCTCAAAACCCTGGGTCCTCCCGGCTCCTGCATCCACTGGGCCAGCACCTCTCCTCCTCATCCTCATGCCCCGTCATCCTGCCCACTCCCCTCACACCGAGGACGGGGCCAGTGCACGCAGGGCCCTGGGGCAGGAAGGGGCCTGAGTTGGACATGGGCAAGGAGGGCAGGGCGGGGCTGGGGGGCAGGGACACAGGCCAAGCCCTGAAGGACTTTGAGCTTCAAGAACAGTGGGAAGCCCCCACAGGGTTTAAACAGGGAAGTGGCCAGGCCACCCGGGCAGTTGCTGAGGCCAGCCCACCACTGCAGGAGAATGGGTGGGGGTGGGCAGGAGCCAGAGGGGAAGGGGGCACCCTGGCTGGGGTCCAGTTGAGAGGCTGTTAGGCCGGGACCAGGCGGTGGCCCTGGGGAGGAGGAGAGACAGACTGGCCTCCCCGAGGCCCTAGGACTCCCGCAGGCGGCTAGGCCTGGCTTGGTCTCCTGTCCAGAGGTCCAGCCCTGCCCTCCTGCCTCTCCCTGCTGTGGTCTGAAAATTCCTCCCCACCCAAAATTCCAGTTGAAACTTAATCCCAGTGTGGAAGTATGATGTGTGGGCCTTCAGGAGGTGGTTAGCCAGGAAGACTCTGCCCCACGATGGGGTCAGGCCAGCAGCCCATCAGGAACAGGCCCGCCAGGAACCACGATGGGATCAGGCCAGCAGCCCATCAGGAACAGGCCCTCACCAGACACTGCAGCTGCTGGCCCTGCTCTTGGACTCCCAGCACCTTGATCTTAGATTTTCTGACTTCCAGAACTGTGAGTACTAAATCTCTGTCGTCTATAAATTACCCAGTCTAGAGGGGTTTGTTATAGCACCCAAAGGGGTTAAGATGTGACCCTCAGGCAGGGTGACCCTCAGACCATCCCCACCCCTATGGGTGCTCCCCCAGCCTCCACTGTGGACTCCCCAACTCACCGTCCCCATCCCCTCAGGTCACCCCCACCCCTCTGGTCTCTCCCCGCAACTTCCACCGTGGGCTCCCCCAACCCCCATCCCCGTGGGCTACCCCCACCCCCACCCCCGTGGGCTCTCCGCACCCCCACCTCTCACCCCCGTGGCTCTCCCCACAGATGCCACCTCTCCCAGTCTCTGCTGGGTGCCCCCACGTGTGTACCCAGGTGTTTGCCAGGGCGTCTGCTGAGGGTCTCCAGGCATCTCAGGCCCCACAGGGATGAGGTCACCGGCCACCTCCTTCTTGGAGCAGGCACCCTCACCTGTCCACTGTCTAACCATGATAGGGACACCCCATCCATGGGGGGGCTCAGGCCTCACACCCCACGTCCTGGTGCCAGGTCCCTGGCACTGGGGGAGGAGAGCAGGGGAGAAGGGGAGGGCTCATGTCCCCTAAGCTCCCCAGTCAGGGGCTTTGGAGACTGCTCTCACCTACACACCCTCATACCCACTCCACCCACACCCACCTCTGGACAGACGTCAGAGTCCCTGCCACCTTCTCTCCCATGAATGGCTGCCCCGGGGCAGGAGGGTGGAGTGTGGGCCCCAGCCCTGCAGCTACTCTTGGCGGGTGGGGAACAACAAGAAGCTGGGCCCAGTAGGGGAGGTAGAGCCTGAGCCCCGAGTGTGGCTGAGGGAGGAGGCAGCAGTGCAGGTGCTGGCAGGGGCCTGGAGCCGCCCCACCTCTCCCACGGTTTCCTGGCTATGGTCAACGGCGAGGCCTGTGGGGAACTGGAGGCTATTCTGGCTGCTGCAGAACAGATGTATTCAGGCCTTGCCCTTGGCCGTGTCCTGCACAAAGGGGGCGTGTGGCCGGCCACAGAACATGGAGCCTCCATCCCCGTGCAGGTCCTGATGGGCCTGGGTGACCCTCTTCCCTTCCTCCCAACCCAGCCTGGCTCTGCTGCTCTCTAGTTTGGGGGCAGCACACTCCTTATTTTGGAAATGTTTCAGCCTCCAGGGAGGCTGGCACGGCGGCTGTTCTCCTCTCCCCGTCACACGCGCCACCTGCACCCGTCCATGGGCCCCCAGCTTTTCACCAGGTCTGGATGTGAGTGGACGCCATTCTGGCACCTGCCCGGCACGGGGGGTGGCGGTGGCACAGGAGCCCTCCCAGGTCCCTGCCCCACTCCTGTCACAGCAAGGCTTGCCCGCATTTGCTTCCTGCAGCTGCTGTAACTGATTATCACCAACGCCCGGCTTCAAAGAACCAGAAGGCTCTTCTGGGGGAATCCCTCCTGGTCTCTCCCAGCACCTGGTGGCTCGAGGCGGTTGGTTGCTGTGGCGTGGCCGCATCCTCCAGTGCCTCCTCTGTCTTCACGTGGCCTCCTCATCCTTTCTCTTCTGTCATCACGTGGTCTCCCCGTCCTTTCTCTTCTGTCTTCACGTGGCCTCCCCGTCCTTTCTCTTCTGTCTTCACGTGGCCTCCCCGTCCTTTCTCTTCTGTCTTCACGTGGCCTCCCCGTCCTTTCTCTTCTGTCTTCACGTGGCCTCCCCGTCCTTTCTCTTCTGTCTTCACGTGGCCTCCCCGTCCTTTCTCTTCTGTCTTCACGTGGCCTCCCCGTCCTTTCTCTTCTGTCTTCACGTGGCCTCCCCGTCCTTTCTCTTCTGTCTTCACGTGGCCTCCCCGTCCTTTCTCTTCTGTCTTCACGTGGCCTCCTCGTCCTTTCTCTTCTGTCATCACGTGGTCTCCTCGTCCTTTCTCTTCTGTCATCACGTAGTCTCCTCGTCCTTTCTCTTCTGTCTTCACGTGGCCTCCTCGTCCTTTCTCTTCTGCAGACACTTGCCGTTGGATCTAGGGCCACCCCAAATCTAAGACGATCTCATCTCCAGACCCTTAACTTAATGGCAAAGGCCTTTTTCCAAATCAGCTCACATCACAGGTGCCTGGGGCTGGGAATCAGATATACGTTGTGGGCACCACTCAGCCCGTTGCAGATGGGAGCATTTGAGCATCAAAAGTCATTACCGTAGGTTCAAGGTCCTATTGTACCACATGGTGACTACCATTAATAAAACATAATGTATTCTTGAAAATTGCTGAGAGTAGTTTTAAATGTTGTCACTTCAAACGCTAAGCATATGAGGTAATGTATATGTTAATTCACTCAATTCATCATTCCACAATGTACATATATTTCAAAACCACTTGCTGTACACAATGAATATACACAGTTTTTATTTGTCTAAATAAATAAAATGTCTTAGAAAAAATCATGACTGCAGTTCATTAAACCATGCTGAACATAGTCAAGTCATGAGTTCATACTGACTCTAGAAGGAAGTTACAGAACCAGGTACATTCATCCATCATTGCGAGCTATAAAGAATTACTGGAGTCCAGCACGGTGGCTCATGCCTTTAATCCCAGCACTTTGGGAGGCCGAGGCAGGCAGATTGCCTGAGCTCAGGAGTTCAAGCCCAGTCTGGGCAACAGGGTGAAACCCTGTCTCTACTAAAAAATACAAAAAAGAAAAAAAAAAGCCAGCCATGGTGATAGACAGCTGTAGTCCCAGCAACTCGGGAGGCTGAAGCACGAGAATCACTTGAACCTGGGAGGCAGAGGTTGCCAGGAGCTGCGATTGTGCCACTGCACCCCACAGCCTGGGCGACAAAGTGAAACTGTCTCAAAAATAATAATATTAATAACTACCTGAGACTGGGTAATTTATAAAGAAAAGAGGTTTAATTGACTTACAGTTCCACAGGCTGTACAGGAAGCAGGGCCAGGGAGGCCTCAGGAAACTTACGATCATGGCAGAAGGTGAAGGGGAACATGGCCAGAGGAAGAGCGAGTGAAGGGGAAGGTGCTACACTATTCAAACCGCCAGGTCTGGTAGCACTCACTTGCTATCACGAGAACAGTAAGGGGGAAGTCCACCCCTGTGATCCAATCACCACCCACCAGCCCCTCCTCCAGTGTTGGAGATTACAATTCAACTCAAGATTCAAGCAGGGCCACAAACCCAAAGCATGTCACCTGGGAGCGGGGCAGCAGCTTGGGCCTCCCAGGAGTGGGCCCTGAGCCAGGGAGGCCCGTGCAGGGTGCGTATCAGGGACTGCAGGAAGGGCTGGGAAGGACTGGGCAGGGGGAGACACTAGGTTACCTCTAGGCCAGGCTCGGGGGACCTCACAGGGACTCTGCAGGGGTGGGGAGTGCCCTTCCAGGTGGCTCTGAGCTGGGAAGATGGAACAGGCCTTCTCAGCCACTGGGATTGTTCAGACATTGACCGTCCATTGATGGAAAAGTGTCAGGAGCAGTGCCACCACCTGAACCTGCTGGCCTGGCCCAGCCTCACTCCGACAGGGACAACCAGACCTTCTATGCCTCATGACATGGTGCATATGGAGGCAGAAAGCACTCCTGAGCCTGGGCAACATAGTAAGACCCCATCCCTACAAAAAATTTAAAAATCAGCTGGGCAGGGTGGCGATACCTGTGGTCCCAGCTACTTGGGAGGCTGAGGCGGGAGGATTGCTCAAACCTGGGAGGTCGAGGCTGCAGTGAGCTGTGATCAAACCACGGCACTCCAACCTGAGTGAGGGCAAGACCCTGTCTCAAAAAAAGAGAAAGCCCTCCTGTAAAATATTCTCCCCAGACCATCGAACACGAATCGAGTCAAGCCACACAGGAAACACTGTGGCTGCAGAAGCGAGTCCAAGGATAGCAAATCCCCACATGGAAACATCTACGTAGGACTGACTGCTCTCCTTGGAGGCCAGCATCACGAAAGAGCAGGCTGGGGTGACTGCCCTAGGCAGAGGGAGACTTTAAGAAACCCCAAAAAGACCAAATACAAATGGTCCTTATTAGGAATAGTCCATCAAACTACAGGAAGACGCTTTCACACAATCAGGAACACAGAGACGTAGACAGGTGCTTAGTCTGTTTTCACACTGCTCAGAAGGACATACCTGAGACTGGGCAACTTATTCAGCAAAGAGGTTTAATGGACTCAGCTCCACGTGGCTGGGAAGGCCTCACAATCATGGCGGAAGGCAAGGAGGAGCAAGTCATGTCTTACTTACATGGATGGTGGCAGGCAAAGAGAGATAACTTGTTCAGGGGAACTCTTCTTTATAAAACCGTTGGATCTCAAGAGACTCATTCACTTTGATGAGGACAGCACGGGAAAGACCTGCCCCGGGATTCAATTACCTCTCACCAGGTCCCTCTGAGATTTGGGTAGGGACACAGCCAAACCACATCAACAGGGCTTCAGATCACATGAGGAAATTATTCTAAATTTTGGTAGGGGCGGTAATAGCATCGTGGTTTTATAAGGAAATGTCCCCTTTAAGAGATTCACAGCAACATCAGGGCTGATGATGACTTCTGGGATTTGCTTTTAAATACGCCATCAAAAGGGAGGACGGGAGACCAGAGCAGGGCAGCAAAGCGTTCACGGCTCTTGAAGCAGCACGAGGGGCGTGGGGTTCATCGTGGGTGCAGACGTTTCCCTGATGAAATGCTTGCATGCTCGACACTGTGTACCAGAAGAGGGGCTGCACCCCGTCCCTATGGGGCTCTTCCACCACCCGAGGACGATGCTTTTAAAGTTCCCAAATTTCTGTCACTTACTCGTTCTGTGTTCTTCTAAGTTAGTCCAGAATCTCAGAGTCCCAGACACTTGACAGAAGCTGGTACCAATTGGAAGGAAAACAGACGGGGCCTGGGGAGGCAGAAGGGCCTGGGCCAGGTTGCAGCTCTGTGCTAACGTAGTTTTCTTAGTGTGCTGTCTTGACCCAGTTTTGAGGCCCTGGCGAGAGGCGGGTCAGTTCCCTCCTTGAGCAGTGGACTAAGCCACACCCTTTACAGCCCCTCACCCTCCAGGCCACTGCACACCCACCTGAATTGCCCCATGGCCAAGTGCCAGACAACCATGGACAGCCATGTGCCCCAGAGCCCACCAAAATTGCCCAAATTAGTCAATCCACAGGGAGCTCGACCAACCACCCACCCCACCTCCTGGCCACACACCAGCTGCCCAGCAGCCCAGCTGGCTGCTACCCCATCCCCGGGTGCCCGTGTGGCCCTGCCTGGCAGGCGGCCTTCCTCATTTGGAGCTGTAAGTGACGCAGCACCCTGCCTTTCATCTCTGGAGTGTCAGCGTCCGGTGCCCCACATCAAAAGAAACTTTAAAGTCTACAAAATAGACATAGGGCCAGGCATGCTGGCTCATGCCTGTCCTCCCAGCACAGCACTTTGGGAGGCTGAGGTGGGAGGATCACTGGAGCCCAGAAGTTGGAGACCAGTCTGGGCAATACAGCAAGACCACAACTCTAACAAAAACAATTAGCCGGTTGTGGTGGTGCCACCCCGTAGTCCCAGCTGCTCAGGAGTCTAAGGTGAGAGGATCACTTGAGCCCCAGAGTTTCAGGCGACAGTGAGCTACGATCACAGCATTGCACTCCAGCCTGGGTGACGGAAAGAGACTCTGTCTCTAGAAAAATAAAAATAATAAAACAGACCTAGAAAGGCTGGTGTGGGGCCCCAGTTCTGATGCTCACCATCTGTTTGCCCTTGGGTAACCTGCTCTCCCTCGGCTTTCTCACCTGAAAATGGGGACCCCAAATGCACCAGGCCAGTGCAGGGGCCGGGGGAGAGGACGCAGGTGGCCGGTGGTCAGGGCCAGTGCAGGGGCCGGGGGAGAGGACGCAGCTGGCCGGTGGTCAGGGCCAGTGCAGGGGCCGGGGGAGAGGACGCAGCTGGCCGGTGGTCAGGGCCAGTGCAGGGGCCGGGGGAGAGGACGCAGCTGGCCGGTGGCCAGGGCCAGTGCAGGGGCCAGGGGAGAGGACGCAGGTGGACGGTGGCCAGGGCCAGTGCAAGGGCCGGGGAGAGGATGCAGGTGGCCGGTGGCCAGGGCCAGTGCATGGGCCGGGGGAGAGGACGCAGGTGGCCGGTGCCCAGGGCCAGTGCAGGGGCCGGGGGAGAGGACGCAGGTGGCCGATGGCCAGGGCCAGTGTAGAGGCCGGGGGAGAGGACACAGGTGGCCGATGGCCAGGGCCAGTGCAGGTGCCGGGGGAGAGAACGCAGGTGGCCGATGGCCAGGGCCAGTGCAGGGGCCGGGGGAGAGGACGCAGGTGGCCGGTGGTCAGGGCCAGTGCAGGGGCCGGGGGAGAGGACGCAGCTGGCCGGTGGTCGGGGCCAGTGCAGGGGCCGGGGCAGAGGACGCAGGTGGCCGGTGGCCAGGGCCAGTACAGGGGCCGGGGGAGAGGACGCAGGTGGCCGATGACCAGGGCCAGTGCAGGGGCCGGGGGAGAGGACGCAGGTGGCCGATGGCCAGGGCCAGTGTAGAGGCCGGGGGAGAGGACACAGGTGGCCGATGGCCAGGGCCAGTGCAGGTGCCGGGGGAGAGAACGCAGGTGGCCGATGGCCAGGGCCAGTGCAGGGGCCGGGGGAGAGGACGCAGGTGGCCGGTGGTCAGGGCCAGTGCAGGGGCCGGGGGAGAGGACGCAGCTGGCCGGTGGTCGGGGCCAGTGCAGGGGCCGGGGCAGAGGACGCAGGTGGCCGGTGGCCAGGGCCAGTGCAGGGGCCGGGGGAGAGGACGCAGCTGGCCGGTGGTCGGGGCCAGTGCAGGGGCCGGGGCAGAGGACGCAGGTGGCTGGTGGCCAGGGCCAGTGCAGGGGCCGGGGGAGAGGACGCAGGTGGCAATGTTCATAAAATACCAAGCTTCACAAATGTTGACTATAACTTCTCTCTACAGCTCCCAACATGTGTTATGTCTCCAGCATTCCCAGCCAAGCTGTACACAGCTGGTACCTTCAGGGAAGATGACCCCAGCCCCAGCCCAGGTGTAAATCCTTATCATTCTCAGCCAAGGGTGGTACAACAGTCCCCCTGTCCATAATTAGTTTGCTCCGAGGCATGGAGAGTAGTTCTGGCCCAGAGGACGTCTGCCGGGGGTGACTAGAAAGGTCTCCTCACTCTGGACGCCACCTCCGGTAGGACAGATCAGTTTCCAGCAGGCACGGCTCCCACCGATGTCAAAAGAACCAGATAAATCACAGAACCATATCTTTTGAGACAACAGAGCACTGGAGAAGCAACAGGAACAAGATAAACTAAAATTCCAGAGTCAGGAGGCCATTCAGAGCTGACCTGAAAATTCGCAGCCCCCTCTGCTCTGGGGCAGTTGCTGACTTGGGGCTGGCTGAGAATGTGCCTGTCGACAGGGCAGAGGCTGCTGCTAAGGACAGAGAAAGAAGCAACATTTCTGATGGCTATGCAGGCCCAAGCAACCAGACTGGAGCGCTGAGAGGCCTCAAACACATGGTTGGTGTTCACCATCCTCCTGCAGCAGCTGGATTGACAGAACAGTGGAATGGGTGACAACGAGGTGGCGCTATTTCGCAGGGCTGGGGCAGAGCTCTCCAGAAGGCCGTGTATGCTCTGAATCAGCGTCCAACATGTGGTACTGTTTCTCCCATAGCCAGGATTCACGGGTCCAGGAATCAAGGGGTGGAAGTGGAAGTGGCACCACTCACCATCACCCCTAGTGACCCACTAGCAAAATTTTTGCTTTCTGTTCCGAGGCATTACATTCTGCTGGCCTAGAGGTCTTAGTTTCAGAGGGAGGAACGCTGCCACCAGGAGACACAACAATGATCCCATTAAACTGGAAGGTAAGTTGCCGCCGGGACACGTTGGGCTCCTTCTACCTGCAAATCAACAGGCTAGTAAGGGAGGTACAGTGTTGAAATCAGTCCACTACTCCACCACCGAGGTACGGAAGAGTATGCGTGGAACACAGGAGATCCATTAGGGCATCTGTTAGTATTACCTTGCCCTGCGATTAAGGTCAATGGCAAACCACAACAGCCCGATCCAGGCAGGACTTCAAATGGCCCAGGCCCTTCAGGAATGAAGGTGTGGGTCACTCCACTACCAAAAAAAAACAGGACCTGCTGAGGTGCTTGCTGAAGGCAAAGGGCACACAGAACGGGCAGTAGAGGAAGGGGGTCATCGATACCAGCTCTGACCGCGTGACCGGCCACAGAAACGAGGACTGCGATTGTCAGGAGTATTTCCTCCTTCTTTTGATAAAAACATGTTTGCACATGTATACACTTGTACTAAGAAAACGTCTTCATTTTATTTCCCTTTGCCTTTGTCACGCAACATAAGATTCACTGGCTTCACAGCAGCATTTAAGTATTGTTAACTTTACGTGATCGCATTTGGGTCAGGGACTGGTGCATTTCCCGTTGTACGACAGGTGACTGTATTATGTTGGGCGTAATTATGAGCTCATTGTCTTTATTTGAAGATTACTTATGATCTCAGGAGATATGCATGGGTTCAAATTGACAAGGGGTGGAATTGTGATGGTTAATACTGAGTGTCAAATGACTGGATTGGAAGATGCAAAGTATCGTTCCTGGGTGCGTCTGTGAGGGTGCTGCCAAAGGAGACTCACATTTGAGTCAGTGGACTGGGAGAGGCAGACCCTCCCTCAATCTGGGTGGGCACCATCTAATCAGCTGCCAGCAGGGCCAGAATGAAAGCAGGCAGAAGAACATGGAAAGACTAGACTGGTTTAGTCTCTGGCCTCCATCCCTCTCCCGTGCTGGATGCTTCCTGTCCTCAAACGTCGGATTGCAAGTTCTTCAGCCTTGGGACTCGGACTGGCTCCCTTGCTCCTCAGCTTGCAGACGGCCTATTGTGGGACCTTATGAGTTAATACTACATAATAAACTCCCCTTTAGATAGATAGATGATAGAGAGATTGATGGATTGATAGATAGATAGATAACAGACATAGATACAGATAGATATCCCATTAGTTCTGTCCTCTAGAGAACGCTAACTAATACAGTTGGTTTCACATAAATCTTAGAATCCGGCTGTCAATTTCCACACATAAAAACTAAAACCACAAAGTAAGTGCCACTACACACCCAGCAGCACCGCTAGGAGCGAGAAGGCTACTATACCAAGCACTGGCAAGGCTGCGGAGCAAGCAGAACTCGTTTACAAAACCTGTGGACCTGGTACAACTGCTTTGGAAAAGTGTTTGGCCGTGCCTGCTAAAGTTAAGCACACACATGTCCCGCTCCGGGTGTTTGCCCGACAGAAATGAGGGCTTACGTCCATCAAAGCACATGCGGAGGATGCTCAGAGCAGCCTTCTTCTAAAAGCCAAGGCTGGACACGAGTCACACACCCCTGACAGTGGGGTGCTCAGAAGGCTAGTGACGCCAGCATTTTCACACAGCAACACTGCATACAGCAGAGCCGCTGACAGTGAGGGGACTCCGGGCACACACAGCAGCGTGGACGAACTCAGACGTATGTTGTTCAATAAAAGAAGCCAGACATCATACTGCGTGATTCCGTTTGCACGATGTTTTAAAACAGACAAAAAGGTAGGCTTTGGGGTTTCTGGAATGTCCTGCATCTCGGTACGTGTGGCTGTGACACATTATTTTATACGTGTGTGTCACATCTGTAGTTATGTAGATGATATCATTTCATCAAGGTGTACATTCAGGAGTTGCACATTTAAGCTCTGTCTCAGTCTGTATGTGCCGCTCTAACCGTACCTGAGACTGGGTAACTTATAACAAAGAGAAATTGATTGGCTCACTGTTCCGGGAGCTGGAGGTATGAGGTCAAGGTGATGGCAGTTTCGGTGTCCAGTGAGGCCACTCTCATTGTCTAAGATGACACCCTGCATGCTGTGTCCTCCAGAGGGGAGGAAGGTGGGACCCTCACATGGCAGAAGGCAGAAAGGTCAAGAGGGGTGCCCACCCCCTCAGCCCTTTTACAACAGCACTAAACTCACCCATAAGGATGTCCCCCTCCTCACACCACCACCTTGGCTATTAAATTCCAACATGAGCTTTGGAGGGGACGAACCTCCAAACCAGAGCAAGCTCTATATAAATTATACCTTAATGCTTCCAATGAAACGAACAAGCACGCTTGTGCAGGAACGCTCACGGCAGCACTATTTTAAACGGCCAAAACCGAGAACTCTCTGAAGCCCATCCCTGTGGGATGGATAGGTACCTCTGGCATGGGCACAGGCCGCACTGCCGCAGAGCACTGCAAGAACCAGACAGCCCGATCCACAGCGGTGCTGACGGGCCTCGGAGCCTCCAGGAGAGGACACAGCGGAGAAAGCACCTGCTAGAGGCTCCCACCATGGACAGCGCCCGGTTTACGACGCTTGACTTGGGATTTTTTTGACTTTGCCATAGGCTTCTCTGGGTATTAAATGCATTTTCTACTGGGAAAGTTGTCACAATGAAAATGAAGTAGAGTGTTAAGAAAATCACATTACCTGACAAACAGAGCCAGGGAAGGCCATAAAGGGTGGGTTCTCAGGCTCGTACATGCCCAATAGCAAAAAAGACTGCCAAAAACACAAGCTCACACAAAAGCCACCAGCCTCACACAGAAAGTGCTTCTGCAAGGACCTCTGCCCCATGGCTGCCGTCCAGCCTCAGCGCGACTCTCGTTATTGATCTTTGTGGCCAAGGATAATTATCTCAAAACAATTGCGCGATCCTCCTCGTTCATTCCTTTAAGCATCTTTGTCTTCCTTTACCTCCCTGAACACACAGAGTTTACCACAACATGCGTGTTTCCACTGCAACACTCTGTTCTGAAATAAACATCTTTTCTTGCAAACAAATGACCTCTCTCTGTTACTGAGATTGACAAGACTTACCATATTTTCGACTTGCAGTGGGTTTGCTGGGACATCATCCGTGTATGCATCAAGGAGGACTTGTATGTAAGATGCGCCCAACTATTCTGTGATATGGAAACTCAGGAAGCTCGGGTTGGTGGTGACTGGAGGAGAGAATGAGGGCACCTCCCGGGTGCTGTTAATAGACTGTTTCCTGGTCTACAGGCTGATTCCGTGGATAGTTCCAATTTGCGAAAGTGCATCAAGCTGGATTATATATGGATATGATACCTAAAAACAAACAACAAACATCTTGGCTTGGGAGGGTGGATTCTTCCTTCTTTGGAATGCTGGGTTTGTCTCCAACGCCTGGAACTGCAGCAGCCATTCTGCGAGCATGAGGGAAGCCGTCCTGGTGACTGCGTGCTGCGGGGTGAGGAGGTGGGGAAGTCCTGAGCCTTCTGCTGCTAAGCCACTGGGTTAACCATCCCTGCGCTGGCCCTACCTTGAGACTTCCTGTTACATTAGACAACACACTTTTCTTACCGTTAATGATGTGACCTCAGATCCCATTCTCTCCAGTTTGTAGCCAAAGGCTCAGTAATCCAGCCAGGACTATGAGGGAGAGGTTTAGGCAGGAAGAGAAATCCAAACGGAGTGAGGACGGAGCACCGACTTCTTCTCCTGGCTCAAATTCCTTTCTAAGGGGCCTTGGGAAATTCATGCTTACAAGTCATAAAATCATGTTAAACAGGCCTTTTGACCCAATACACTGGGATCTTTTTTTTTTTTTTTTTTTTTTAGATAGGATCTTGCTCTATCACCCAGGCTGGAGTGCAGTGGTGCAATCTCAGCTCACTGCAGCCTCTGCCTCCTGGGTTCAAGCAATCCTCCCACTTCAGTCTCCTGTGTAGCTGGGATTACAGGTGTGCGCCACCATGCCCAGCTAATATTTGCATTTTTAGTAGAGACGAATTTTACCCATGTTGGCCAGGCTGGTCTCAAATTCCCGACCTCAGGTGATCCAGCCACCTCGGCCTCCCAAAGTGCTGGGATTACAGGTGTGAGCCACCACGCCCAGGCCTGGGGCTCCCTTTTCAGCCTGAACTCCGGCATGGCATTGGCATTGCATAACAGACAGCAGACCCCCTTACCTTACCTTAGGTGTTCCTTTCTACTGACTCCAAGTGTTTAGGCAAAGCTCAGCTCTCTCAATCAATTGCAAACTAAAGAATCCTCAGCCCACTAAGACTTGCAAGCCCCAGCTTCCAGATGTCCCGCCTTTTCAGACCAAACGAATATGCACCACCCCCCATGTTCTGATTCATTATTTTACCTGGAATTCTTGTCACTCTGAAATGTATAAAACCAAACTGTAACCCAGTGGCCTCAGCACCACTTTCCCAGGACCGCTTGAGGCTGAGTTTCCCAAGCCTCAGTGGCTCACTCGCATAGACTCAGAACAAACCTCTTTATATCTTTGGCAGAGCTTGGCTTTTCCATCATCAATAGCAAAAGTAACACAGAGCCTGGGACATGCTTAGTGAGAAGAGCCATGTCATTATCCGATGTAAGTTTCCCTCCATCTTACTTCAGACGTTCTGCTACCCACAGTACTCTTTCCTCAAAGAAAACTTTACATGAAAGCTCAACAAGCATATTCAAACCTGAAAGGAGGCCGGTGCAGTGGCAAAAGCACAGCTAGTCCTTTTTAAGTCAGATTTGGGAAGACCAGGCCCTGTGCCCTCCCCTGCAGCCCCGCGAGACACCTGGGTGGGGTCCCAGCACTCTGAGGAGCTGCCTGGGAAGCCATGGCCGTCCCCGCAGGAGCGTCTGGGCTCCCAGCTTCAACCTGTAGCTCTGGCTGGTGAAATAATTTCCGGGCCCAGGAAATGCAGGCAGCATGGTGGAAGGGGCTGTGGCTAAAGAGAGCTCATGGAAGGCCAAGCTCCCAGTGGAACCCAAAGTCTGTGCATGAGGCAGCTGCTCCCAACAGCCCTGGGAACTTAAAGAAAGAGAATGGCGAACTTGAAGTGCTAAATCTGCGTCAAGATGCAGCCTGGAAGCTGGGCCTTCCCGTCCTGTAACTAAAGGAGCTTCTGTTCTTGCCAATATCACTGAGAGGGGCACAGCCGGCACCAAGTGTGAGCCCCCAGGACGCCCTGTGCAGATCAGCCGAGCTCCACCCCAGCAGGAGCGCAGTGTGAAAGAGCATCAGCCGGGAGCTGGGGGAGAAGAGTGGAGGACCCGGGAGTCTCCTGAAGCCCACCCTGCCTTCAGCCAATGCGTCCGCTTCTGAAGAGGCTGCACCTGCCCTGTCTAGCACCCTGCACCTACTGCACCTCTGAGACAGGGCAGGAAGAAGCTGGTCGCAACCATGACCCTCCCAGCTCCCCGCTACCCAGATAGCCAGCTTACTTCTGACTGCAGTCAGAATGTCATGCATACCCCAGGGGACTAAGCATACTCAGACCTGAAAGGAGGCTGGGTGCGGTGGATCATGCCTGTAATCCCAGCACTTTGGGAGGCCAAGGCGGGTGGATCACCTGAGGTCAGGAGTTTGAGACCAGCCTGGCTATCATGGTGAAACCCTGTTTCTACTAAAAATACAAAAAATTAGCCTGGCATGGCGGTGCATGCCTGTAATCCCAGCTAGTTGGGAGGCTGAGGCAGGAGAATCACTTGAACCGGGGAGGCGGCGGTTGCAGTGAGCCAAGATTGCACCATTGCCCTCCAGCCTGGGCAACAAGAGCAAAACTCCATCTCAAAACAAAAAAAAAAACCTGAAAGGAGAAGGCTACCTAGCAAAAGATTCACAAGAGCTTGTTATTTTATATCAGCAAACATCTGGTGAATAGGAGTGGAGCTGGGGAGGGCGGCATTTTGGATTGAGCTCACGTGCTGGTCTGGACACCCTGAGCAGAGACCTCATATTCAAAGGGATAGCTCTAGCAGCTGTTAGGGGCTCGAACAATTTGCTCACCTTGGTGACAAAAACCTGGAATTCACAGTGGCCAGGTGGAGCCGAGAGGGGCAGCTAACAAGGAATGAGGCCCTAAGCCAGGTGCAGAGCACAGAGGCCCCCAGCTGGGGACGGAGGCCCAGCCAGCATCTCTGCTGCATTCCTTGAGGCCGGGGCCTGTTCACAGGCCCCGATATTCTCCCGGCCTCCTGCACGGGGCTACTGCCATTTGTCTGAGGAGCCGGCAGCTGAGGGAGGAAAGCAATGATCTCTCGGGCAGTCTGGCACGGGCTCCAGGCCATCACTGCTTTTTCTGGGCACCCTGGCTGCCCAGGGGTGTTGCAGTGTGGTTGGGACGTATGAGGGTGAGGTGACAGAGTTGTGACCCAGTTCTGCCCTCAAGCTCAGTAGGACTAGAACCTCACCCTTGGTGACTTCCCAGTCCCCAGGTGCAATGGCTACACCCCGAGCTTGCAGGGTCGTCTTATGGGCTCCCCGATCCTGGAGGAAGGATCTGCAGGACGTCACCACTAGCGAGGCCACACAGGGGGTCTGGCCGTCAGCACCACGGCCAGGGACATGCGGCGCAGGACCCATCCCCTCACTCCCGACTCACCACCCTCTGGTGAATGGAAAGCGGGACCTGAGGAATAACAGTGACCATCAGAAGTTCAGGGGCCATTTAACCACAGGTCTACGCTGGCTCTTGGAACACAGGGCTAGTGATCTGGAAAATGTGTTTTTCTCCTGACCAATAAGCAGAAAACACACAAAAGGGTTCCCTCATCTGCCAAGGGTGCAGCAGTCCCTTACCATCCCGCTCCAGGCCTTCTCCGGCCAGCCCTGTGCCTCAGTTTACACTGAGGGGCACTGGGCTCTAGGGGGCCATGCTGCTGAGCAGCCCACCAGGAGCAGGTGTTGTCTGACCCATGGAGTCTGGAAGTAAAGGTGGCCAACACAGCCTACTTCCCTGGAGAGAGGGAGGGACAGTTGGGACCCCTGCCTGATGCAGCAGAAGCTGTGAAGCCTGTGTCACGGGGTCGTAGATGACAGGAAGTGCATCCAGGACACTGCGGTTCAGAAGCCCCATCCGGCTCTCCCTGTGAGATCCCACCCTGCACTACTGTGTGAGCTCAAGAGGGGCTTACAGCCCCGGGCTCTGGCAGCCACAGACTCTGGCTGAGACACAAGGGCTGTGCCCTGGGACTAAACACAGAGCTTCATAAGTCAGGCTGGAGAGGAGGAGCAGGGGCAGGTAGGTGGGGGCAGGAGGCCCAAGCTGAGCCCCAGAGAGGCTGCTGGTGGCCACTGTTTTTCCTGGAGGGCTGGGTGGGGCTGGGGGCTGGGGGCTGGGGGCTGGGGCCCTCCCTCCACCCTCCACCCAAGCCCACTCAGGAGCAGAAACTCAGGTGGCCCTGCCAGCACAGGGACATCCCCATGATGTGGTCCTGACATGTAGAGGACCACCCTCACCCACCTCACACCCCAGATCCAGTTGGACCCAAAGGACCAACTATGAGAAGCCATCGCGGTGGCCCAGGAGGGCCTGCATCCCCAGAGTCATCAGGGCCACCTCTGCTGCAGGGTCAGCTGCCCATCGCCACCTGCGGGCAGAGGGAGACCCCGCCCAAGACTTCCTCCTGTGGCCTCCTCCCCCATCCTCCCTGGTTCCCACCTAACCTCCTCTCCTCTCCTCTGACCCTCCAGTGGGGCCACTGTGGAAGACACTGTAAGTTCTGCCTCCACGCCTGCCAGGAGTCCGAGTGGGACGTCCCCGCAACGTGGTCCTGACGTGCAGAGGCTGCCAGGGGCCCTGTGCCACCCTCAAGGCTGGGGTCCATGCCGTAGCCCAGCAGGGGTTCCTGCCTGCCCTGGGCTGTCCCTCTCTGGCTTCTCCAGCAGCTGCTCTCCCTCCACGTACCCTCACCCGCCGCTGTGGCCAGTGCCTGCCGCTCACCCACCCACACACAGATCCCACCCTGAGCTCAGCCATCAGCTTCTTGCCTTCCAGGGACTGCAGGGCCCCAAGCCTCTGGTTCCCAGACCTCTCTGCTGGGTGGTGGGGTTGGGGGGCGGTCAGCCAGAGCAGAAGACACTACCCTGCAGATCAGAAGCCAAACGTGGACCCTGACAGAAGGCAAGCCCAGCGGGCGCAGTCTCCACAGGAACACACAGCAGCGGTGCAGATCCGGCCTCCTCCTGTCCCTACAGAAAGCAGCGTCCTCTGCTTCCTCCGCTTCCTGTTTTTCTGATTAGGATGTAGAGTTTCTTCACTGTCATACAGCTGCAAAGTATGCCTGCATCGTTATTTTTAGTCTCTTAATATTGTGAAGTTGTTACATCGTTTCTAACATTTTAACAATCTCAGTGTGAAGGAGACTGATTCTAAATGGATAAAATAAATGATGGGAACATGTGTCCTTGCTCTTGCGTTTTTCCAAGAGGGGGACCCAGTCCAGCCACGGGGGGATGTTAAAGTCAAGCCTTGAATCGGGCACCAAGCTAGGGGTGGGGACAGGAGGCCCTTCATGGAGAAGGGTCTCCAGAGAGGATGGTGCCTGGGCCCTGCTCTAGAAATGGAAGACAGACAGCGGCAGGAGGCAGCGTGGTGGGAGCTTGGAGGACTGTCTGAAGCTGTGTTGAGCGGAGCTAGACGGAGGTCACTCTCACAAGTGGGGGACAAGAGGGACCCCTTTGGAAGAGCGAGGAAAGGGAGACTCTCCAGGGTTACGTTGGTAGGGCTGAGAGTGTCTAAGGACTAGGAAATTGAGCATGGAGGGTTCCGGGTGTGGAGCAGCGCAGAGGGGAGCTGGGAGGCCAGGGAGGCTACCCAAGTGAACCACATGTGAACGAGTTGATGAAGGAGCTTCTGGAAACAGGGTATGTTTCCCTCATGGGTTCTAGGGGTGCATGGGAACTGCAGGAGCCATGGGAGCTCCTTCCCCTGGCCCACCCACCCACAGCTACCTCTGAGTGCTAGATTCCAGGAAAGAAAAAAGGCTTGTGCCTCAGTATGCACGGTGGGCAGCCTGCCCAGCCTGGCACTGTGGGCTCATCAGATTCAGAGAGTGCCAGGCGCAGTGGCTCACACCTGTAATCCCACCACTCTGGGAGGCCAAGGAGGGTGGATCACCTGAGTTTGGGAGCTCAAGACCAGCCTAGCCAACATGGGGAAACCCTGTCTCTACTAAAAATACAAAAATTAGCTGGGCGTGGTGGCGCAAACCTGCAATCCCAGCTACTCAGGAGGCTGAAGCAGGAGAATCGCTTGAACCCAGGAGGCGGAGGTTACAGGGAGCAAAGACTGCATCACTGCACTCCAGCTTGAGTGACAGAGAAAGACTCTGTCTCAAGCAGAGTAACCCCAGGAGAGGCCCCTCACTGCCCACCCAGGGGAGGAAGGTCTGGACTCTACTCTGAAAATCAAGCCCCTCCCTCTGCCAGACTCAGGTTCAGTGAGACAGGAGAGGGTTGGCTGCAGAGAGAGCAAGAAGGAGCCCAGGCCAGGGAAAGCGGCAGCAAGGCCAGCCCCTCTGCAGCCCACATCCACCCAAACGGTCCTGCACTGCTAGTATGGACGCTGGACACTTGCCCCTCAGTCAGAAACATTTCCCACCCTTCCTTACAGAAAAACTGCTCACTCATGCCCAGCCACAAGGTGCCCTCCTCCCTCCCGATGCCTCCCTGATTCCAACCCCAATCACTGGGCCAGCTGCCTGCTGGAGACGGCGGTGCACAGGCCTGGATCTGACTCCAGCTGGTGTCAACACGGGGAAGGGCGTACAGGAGAGAAGCCCAGGCCCAGGATGGGACCACACAGCCCCCAGGACAGCAGAGCCCATGGGCCCACCTGGGCATGATGCCAGCACGGACCCTGCCCACCGAGCCCCACCCTCTCCATGTCACCCAGGCAGGAGGGAGTGTGGATGGCTGGGCATCCCCTGTCCACAACCAGCACCAAGGTCTGAGCCCAAGGCTGCTGCTGCCAGAAAGAGATATATGACTCACACAGGCCCCACCTGGGAGGAGGCCCAGAGAGCAGCTGTGTCAGAAGGGCCAGCCCCAAGAGCCGGGCCAGCCCCAAGAGCCAGCCCAGCCTAGCCGCAGAGCAGGCAAGTCCAGGCCCCACGGCACAGGGGTCTGCGGGCCGGGAGCTGGGGTGACCGGGCTGCCCTTAAAGGGCACCTTGGGGCGTGGGCATGGCTCAGGGAGGAGGCCCAGGCCTGGAAAGGTGGTCGAACCCAAGGGCACAGGTGCAGGCTCTAAAATGGCCCATGGCAGCTGCCCTCAGGACCACCAGCCCTTAGCCCTGGCTCTGGGGACCATTGCCCTGCCCTGAAGATCTCGGGGGTCATATCTTCACCCTGGAGTGTCTGAGAGGTCATGATCCTGTCCTGGAGGCTTGAGGGAGGCGGTGCCTGGGTGGGAGGAGGGGGTCAGCTCCACATACAGAGCCTGCCACACCCACCTGTTGGCTGGGGGAAGTGCTGGGGGACCAGGTGTCTGCCATTTGTGGGTCCTCCTTCACACCCACGCCCCATCCCAAGTGGCAGCTCCTGTAGGGGCTGGATCAGACTCAGAAGCCTTTCCCGGGCGGGACAGAGGGAACAGCCTCTCAGCGGCGAGCACTAAATTTAGCACTAAATAGCTTTTCAAGTAACGTAGTTAGATCAGCAGATGACATGTATAGTGGATCGTGTTTCACTGTCTCCGTTGTGTTACTAAGAATGAGCATTTGATTATTTCTTCCTGGTCTCTGTCTATGTGGCTATCTTGTAAATCGATACATTTCTTTATATTCCAGGTGGATTAAACTTCTCATTTCTTTTAAGTATATCTAATTAATAATACAAGGAAGTAGGCATTCCGTTTAATAATCAAGAGCAAGGTGTACTCAAAGCATTCATTTAAAGCGTACCTGTGTGTGGAACTAATTTCAGACAATAGAAATTATTAGTTCAAATGTTTAAGAATTAGGCATAAAAAATAAATTTGAGAAATTTTGTTTCCTTGCATGTATTTTTAAACCATAAGGGTTATTTTCCATCTGATATAAAATTAGTTTATAAATCTTAATCAGTTACTAGATGTGAATTAAGTTTTATGCCATGAAAAGTTGGAGTCTCAGGGTTGCTGATTTTCTGCTAATGGGAAAAATTGAGTAAGTATTTAAAATAGTTTGCAGCCTTCTCCCACAGGAGACAAGAGAAAGATAAGTGTGATTTTAGGTCTTTCTTGTCCATTTTTGTTTTCAGTGGAGTCTTCTACTCTGTAACTTCCCCCAAGATCTGGTTCTTCCCTCCCCCTCTCCCCCCACCCAACACCCACCAGTTCACATTACTAGATGATTCTTAATTGTCAAACGAGTTAGACCTTGTATATCCTACTCCTGGGCCCTACAAGTTGCCTGTGGGGGCTTAAGACCAGGTTAATAAGTAGGAACTGAAAGTCTTCCAGATTCACAGTAGAAAATTTTATAGACATTTCTGTTAAAGAAATATATCAATTTTATGTATTTCAGTTCTGTTACTGTAAATACCTTGTTCATGTAAATACCTAAATATCTGTTCACGGATATGAGTAAGAAGAAAATCATAATACTCTTTCTAGAGGTGGGTCTTTTATATTAACAAAATTATATGAATAAAAACAGTAATTGGTTAAAACAAGATTTTATTTAACATATTTCAAAGATTTTATTTAATATATTTATTTCTGAGATGCAGTCTCACTCTGTCACCCTGGAGTGCATTGGTCCAATCTCGGCTCACTGCAACCTTTGCCTCCCGTGTTCCAGCAACTCCATCTATACTTCTGTCCATAAATCATGGGCTTCCATAACCCTCTTGCTCAAGTTTAATAATTCGATAAAACTTCTCACAGAACTGAGCAGAGAAACTTTACCTATGATTATCAGGTTTTATATAGGATACAACTCAGGAAAACCAAATAGAAAAAAAATGTATAGGACAAAGTAAAGTGGGGGAAAAGATGGGGTGGTTAGTCAATCTTGGTAAACAGCCATGGTTAAGAACTCTCCATCTTTTGTTTCTGTAAGAACAGCTTACTGCAAATAAACACCCTTTTCATAATGACTTAGATGATGCTTCCTCTTTTAGATATCACAAATCCACAAACTCTCTAAATTCTCCCTTATAAATTAATCATCTTGTCTTCAGTGTTCAGAACAAAATACTTGTTAAATACACTTTGCTCAAATTTCTCTCCTTTCCCCAGCTCCCAGAATCTGCTCTGCCTTCAGTCTGATCCAACATACAACACCCCCTTTATGCCCCTCCTAAGAACAGGCTGACTTTAGGGTGAAACATTCCCTAAGCTTGAATCTGATTTTGCCATTCTCCATTCTCCTCTCTTCCTCCCACCTTCCTTCTAATCTTGTTTGCTCCTCCATATGAAACACAGCCCTTTTCTGCCTCTTTTGAGATGCTTGCAGATCTGATGCTTGGTGCTTTCCCCATTGCAATACTCCTTTACAATAAAGTCTCTTCTTATCCACATCTGAATTTATTTGGTAGTATCTAGAAACAGCCTCAGGACAATGAGAATTACACCCTCACAGAGGACATCACCACCTGCCTCCCATCTCAACTCTCACCATGTCTGCCTGTTCACTCCCAGCTTTCCAGGGCTCTATAGCTCCCCTCAGTATAAAGGTCCTTCTATGGCGACTGTGAGCATGCTGGGACACCTGCAGGGGAGGCTCCCCAGGAAGAAATGACTGTGCTATTCATGAACTCCTTTGACAAGTCAAGTTTAGCCTTAGGCTGCAGTCTACAGGCTCAGGTCTCTGATTTCCAGTCAAGGTTATTCATTTGGTTTTAAGTTAAAAAAAAACAAAACAAAAGAAAACCTCAGTGTGTGGCAGGGCACAGTGGCTCACACCTGTAATCTCAGCAATTTGGGAGGCTGAGGCCGGCGGATCACCTGAGGTCAGAAGTTCAAGACCAGTTGACCAACATGGAGAAACCTCATCTCTACTAAAAATACAAAATTAGCTGGGCATGGTGGCACACGCCTGGAATCCCAGCTACTCGGAAGGGTGAGGCAGGAGAATCACTTGAACCCAGGAGGTGGTGGAGTTCCAGCAAAATTGATCAAACTCACTGCTTATGTTTACAGGAGTAAAGGAAAATGTAAGGTACTTAAATTTTATACTTCAAGAGAAACCAAAATATCCATCAGACAATAAACAGGTCATTTAGCTATTATTTCCATAATGACAAATAATTTATTAAGGAATCATATATTAACACTTCCAGGAATGTTGAGTTTTATCTCATAGAATTTAACATTAAGACATGCAGATAACAGGATACAGAATAGATTTTTCCACTATCACAAATACTCCACCATACAGAAAAGAGGAACTAATTTTCTTTTCATAAATCACTAATTTGTCTACCACAATTTCTTGTGGAAATGAATTTATTTCTCTGTAGCTACAAAGAAAAATCTCACCCAGTAATATTCCTGAAACTAAGCCCTGAGATTCTGCTTGAAATCATTCACAAAAAATATCGACCTCAGGTACTTATTACACATTTTTAGGAGAAGAACAAATAAAACTAAGAATTTTTTTTTTTTGGTATATTTAGTAGAGGTGGGGTTTCACTGTATTATTAGCCAGGATGATCTCGATCTCCTGTCGAGACCATCCTGGTCAACATGGTGAAACCCCGTCTCTACTAAAAATACAAAAAATTAGCTGGGCACGGCGCGTGCCTGTAATCCCAGCTACTCAGGAGGCTGAGGCAGGAGAACTGCCTGAACCCAGGAGGCGGAGGTTGCGGTGAGTGGAGATGGCGCCATTGCACTCCAGCCTGGGTAACAAGAGAGAAACGCCGTCTCAAAAAAAAAAAAAAAAAAAGACCAATTCACTTTTTCTTTCTTTCTTTTTTTTTTTTTTGAGAAGGAGTTTCGCTCTTGTTACCCAGGCTGGAGTGCAATGGCGCGATCTTGGCTCACTGCAACCTCCGCCTCCTGGGTTCACGCAATTCTCCTGCCTCAGCCTCCGCCTCCTGAGTAGCTGGGATTACAGGCAGGCGCCACTGTGCCCAGCTAATTTTTATATTTTCAGTAGAGACGGGGTTTCACCATGTTGACCAGGATGGTTTCGATCTCTTGACCTCGTGATCCACCCACCTCGGCCTCCCAATTTATGTTTTTTTGATAATATTTTCCCATCTTCCAAGCTTTATCAATAAAATTCATTGTATACTTAATAAAAATGCAAGTTGAAATAAGAAAATAAATCTTTTCAAGGTGACACAGCCAAGAGTGACACTCCTGGCTGGAATAACACGCCTGACTCCAGTGTAAGTCAGGACATCCTATTGTGGGGATCCTCTCACCCCTATTCTGCTCACCGAAGTACTCAATAACCACCTTCTTGAGAGACGCTGCACTGTGCCCCCGGGTATGCCTCAGGGCATTTTACTTCGCAGGGCCTTGCACAATCTTGCTAGGGAATCAATTTTCATTGTCTTTGGGGAGTTTTTCTCCCTTTCCAATACTGAAAAAAACCAGATGGTCGGAATTATTTCTGTCTTTCCCCTAAATATAAGCATTCAATTTGGCTGCCAGCAGTGTGTCTCCAAGAAATGGAAACTGGGGTTAGAGAAAGAAAATCTTAAGGCCACAAAGATTTAGCTTTTTAGATAAAGGGTAAAGCAGATTTATAATCACCTACCGGTAATAATGTAAAGGTTCAAGTTAATTGTCTACAAATAAAATAGCACTGGCTCAGATATGGAAGTTCTGGATTTAACAGGACAGTGCCTCCACTGCATGGGACAGGTACTACACACATACGAACATCATAAAGACTACTGAACGCCTGCATTTGAACTACTGACTTAGGATGAGCCTCATTTGGCTCGGTGACAAATGCACCTGACCAAACTCATATCGTCACTAAATCTCTCATCTACATTGTATCTATTCTGTAGATACAAAGCCCCAAAATGTACATACTATACATACAGTTGGTACCGACATGAAGGCCCATTGCTTTTTCTTTTCTTTTGGGGGCAGAAGGAGCCTTCACTTTGGAGTGGTTTCTAAAACACGGATTACATTAAAAGGGACCGAAGAGTGTAAGAGTGTGTTGTTGCCCTGACAAGGTCCCATTCTTTACTAGGAAGTATAATCTTAGTTGTCCTTGAGTTCACTTGAATTGAGGTGTTTCTTCTTTTGAAAATATTAAGTTTTCCAGTTCTTTGGCAGGAGAGGTGATATCTTCCTGTCTTTTTTGATGAGGGGTTCAGATGTTACACTACCCCTCATTTCTTCATTCAGCAGAGGATGGCCTTAGCGCGCTGAAGACCAATTAAGTCATCAGCACTGAAAGACCTAATTTTGTTAGCAGTATAGAAGAAGTTGTCTTGTTCTAGCCTTGAAAAAGCCTAAGAATGTCAAATAGAAAAGAGGTACAATTTTAAAAAGGGTTCCAACCTTTTAACAATCACCACTGATGAGAAGCCACACATGCAGACTCCTTTAGATAGTTCAGCTACAGCTACTTTGGCTGAGGTTTACACGGCCAACTTCCGGCAGCTGACTTAGGTCACCTCCTTTCAGGGCTGGAATTAGATTGCTGGAGCAAAGGGGAGCTTGCTTTATTAAGTTACTTAAAAATTGGGCTCTCAAAAATGTCACAGCATTGTGACCGGCTTCTAAGAACACTATCTGTTACCTGTGCACTTGTTCCTTAAACATAATGAACACACACTTTTGCAAGAAGTTAGTTTATCCATCTATTCAAATTCTACCCAATCTGCAGTAGTTACTATATACTCAAAGCAAATTTTAATGAGGCAGGCACGGGCCGGATTGTATTGGAACGTCAACGAAGTCTAACGACTAAAGCATCAAAAGGCACTACTTGACTTGCACTAATTATGGTAGAAAAATGTATTATTTTAAAATACCTTCAAGGTGCCACAGAACATGCCTATTTTAAAGGTTCATCCTTTTCAGCTGTGAGTAATTTTGCTGCGTACTTACCAAAAGTCACAAACCACAAATACTACTTTGTCCCATAAAAGTTATCATTTCCAGGAAAATCCCATGTACTTCCTGCATCCAGTACTTGAGCTACACACACCTCATACAGTCTAAGTGCAGGTCTCGGCTTAGGCACTAATGCTTTGGTCTACCAAACCCACGGGACTGACTGCACTGTGGTATACAAAGTAGAAAATGACAGAAATTTGCAAACTGTGCAGTAAAAAGTATTCAAGAGTGGTGAGTGCATTATGGCAAGAAATCATTTATGTATGATTATTTGCAAGGGCAAAGGTTCAAATTCATTAAGAAAGAAGTAAATTTTATTAAAACATTCTGAATTGGCCGGGTGCGGTGGCTCACGCCTGTAATCCCAGCACTTTGGGAGACCGAGGCGGGTGGATCATGAGGTCAAGAGATCAAGACCATCCTGGTCAACATGGTGAAACCCCGTCTCTACTAAAAATACAAAAAAATTAGCTGGGCATGGTGGTGCGTGCCTGTAATCCCAGCTACTCAGGAGGCTGAGGCAGGAGAATTGCCTGAACCCAGGAGGCGGAGGTTGTGGTGAGCCGGGGTTCACGCCATTGCACTCCAGCCTGGGTAACAAGAGCGAAACTCCGTCTCAAAAAAAAAAAAAAAAAAAAAATTCTGAATTATGGTCACAAAAGAGATAGTGTCTTTAATTTTCAAATAACGTGGATCCTTGTAAAAACTATAAAAGATACAGGAAATAGAATGCCAAAAGGTTAATAAGCTCTTCAGTATGTTAGTTATTTTTGAAGCTTTCCGTTTTTCTAATCACTACTTAATATGACCTAGTCACAGATGCTGGCATTGGTGTTTGACTGAAAACCCACTTAGTAACTTCGTAGCCTTACCCCCAGCTTCCATGCTCTTTCTCTCTCAAGAAGGTAAACTGGCAAACGCAGGCCACGCTCGTGTGCCAAGGCACGAAGATTGAAGTAGTATCTGCCACGAATGCTGCCAGGAACGCTGATATTACGATCAATTAGCTCCACGAAGCGCCTTTCCAACTCATTCCTGGGGAAGGAGGAACAACAAAACCAACACAAGACAATGTCAGTTCACTGGGCCATCTTCAAAAACATTATTCTCACGTAAGAACTGTGGTAAAGCCATCCCATGCTCTAGTTTATTAGAATGCATCAAAGAACTGACACTGGACAGAACCCTATTGATCAAAGAAATACAAGAAAGCGTGCAACTTTCCCAGCATTCCTTGAAAACTTAGAAATAACTTATACTGGAAAAGAAACTTGAATGTAAAAAACATGTTAATAAACTTGATTTTCCCACGTGCTTTCAAAGGCATATTCAAATGTAACATGGAGAAAAACAACGTAATCTTAAGAAACATAGCCTTCAGTTTTTTCATTTCTTTGAAAACATGAAAGGACTCAATGGAGTAAAACCCTTATAAATACAAACATGTGGTAAGGTCTTCAGCTGTTACAGTTCCACATGAAGATAAGAACTCATTTCTGAAATAAAACCTATGAATGTATAGCACGTAGAAATGCCTTCATTTACGTGATATTTGCCCAAGACTCATGATAACACACACTGCAGATACACCTTATAAATATAAGAAAGCATATAGGACTGGAACCCTAGTCAAATACCAAATACAGAGACGTTTTCAGTTTTAAGAACTTCTTCAACATTTATGTGAAAACTTCCCCTAGAGGGAAATCCTATCAATGTTTGTAAATTGGAAAGCCTGATGCAAAATGATTCTTGTATAATCTTCAAAAATGTACATAAGTAAATGTTATACTACTTCTATTTTGTTTCTCAGTGATTCTTCATTGCAAAGGGTCTTTGTACTAACATTTTGGTTACAGTTTTGCAGATACTCTTTAAAGATTACTATATGAATTTAATAGGCAGGTTTGTGGTGTTGTTGCTGTTGTCAGTTAGTAAAATTTTTCTCTATTTAAAAATATCACACTGAGCTACTACAATCGCTCCAAATTCTGTTTTGAAACAAATACAGCCTATGCACGTGGATTCCTATGCACATGTCCAAACAGGGCACAGCTGCTTGCGGTCCATTCTGCATCTAGCACAAGTTTGGGATGAGGAGAGAGGTGACAGCCTCCTCTGCACTCCTACAGCTGAACTTGGGGCTCATTCCTGAGGGTTCCATTGCACAACTCAGACTCCATGCTCACTCCCAAGGCACCAACAATAGTGATCAGATGACAGAAATGATGGATGCCATTTATTACCTGTCGCTATTATGGGACAGAAATACTCTTTACATTTCGAATGGTAGAAAGATCAGAGAGAGACATCTTGGCTAAACTAAACTCATTTCATGAAAGTACTTGTCATGGGCCTGGAGTGAGACTGAGAGCCCTCCCAAGTGCTGCTGTGGTTGCATGAGTACCCCAGGAACCTCCTGAATGTGGCGAGCATTGGGTGATGCTCCAGCAACGTTTCTCAGACTGCCTGAGGGGAACACTGGAACTTCTAACTCATCAGCCCAATGATGCGACACTCTGAAGAGGGAGAGGACGGGGCACAGGGATCTGTGGCTATTCTGTATCTCAAGGTTTCTATAAAACAGATCTTCAGATAAAAGCAGGGAGAACACCAGCAAAAGCAAGTACACAATGTATGACTCAGGGTGAAGCTACACATTTTCCCCAGTCCACAGGCCCCAGACCTGTCAATGGCCAAACAATTATTTCAAAGGCCAGACATGTGCTCCTTACAAAGAGACTGGAACTTGCAGACAGCTTGTAAAAAGCCGTAAGGATATTTACTGTACTATTATGTTCTGGCAGCACACTGGTAAGATATTTGCCAAAAACATTCACCAGAAAAATACTTTTCCATTTATGAGATTATTTACAACAGCAATTTACCAAGACCTACCAATGAACAGTGAAAAATATGAATGGTTGTTCTAAAGCTGGGGAGAAAGAGTATGTGGTATTCATGTCCATTCTTAGTATCTGCACAATGTAACCTTTACAAATATTTCTGAAAGTGTTTAAGTTTATGGGAGCAAATAAAGTACTCAAAAATGGTTACAACGTTCACAAAAACCATACAAACTCACATATCTTCAACCGTAATGCTCTCAAAGAGCCTGCAGTAGTGCTCATGGCACACAGCCACATTGTGCCCAACCCTCATGGCAAGAAGAGTGGCTCCGAAGACTATCCTCTTCCAGTTGGTTGGACAAATGTTGATACCAGCATAACTTATAAGTCTTTCGACGTACACCTGCAAAACAGAGGACCGGCCTGTGACTTAGCTGGGTTGCAGTGTTGTGATAAGAACTCTTGTGAAAAACCAGAATACTCCTGCTTTTGACCATAAAGTAAGTGCCTGTTATTCTTATGTTCTACAAAGGCTTTGCTTGACCAGGCCAAGCAAGGGACCATATCACAATCATACATCAAATATTTCTGCTACCTACTCTGCCCAGCAAGGGTAGATTAGGCACATCCAAGGAACAATGAATTGAAGGCAGCAGCTCTCAATCACGACATGCATCAGAACTGCCTGGGGATACAGTGTGGGACTCAGCTTAGATGTAGGCATCTATTCCTGCCCATCAACCAGATGGTTTTGCTACTACTCCCCATTCTAAGCCCTCCACATGCCTTGGATGTGTGCGTACTGTGTGCATGTGTGCACTCAAGTGTGGGAGGAGAAATCAGAAATCCTTCCTGCTGCCTTTCATAGCAATTGTTCTGTGATGAGAAAAGCAATGGCAACATTTTAAGCCATGAGGATGACTCAACTCCAATAGTATATTTGCTTTCATAAGTTTCTCTTAAAGTTCTGAGATAATTTCAGAAACCTACCTTTATTTAAAAACAGGACCATGCCACCCTGTTTACAAGATCAATTTCTTTTGTTTCCTTTCTTTTTTTTTTTTGGAGATGGAGTCTCTCTCTGTCACCCAGGCTGGAATACAGTGGCTTGATCTCTGGTCAAGGCAAACTCTGCCTCCTGAGTTGAAGCAATTCTCCTGCCCGAGCCTCCTGAGTACCTGGGACTACAGGGGCATGTCAGCAAGCCTGGCTAATTTTTGTATTTTTAGTAGAGACAGGGTTTAACCATGTTGGCCAGTCTGCTCTACAAGACCAATTTCTAAAGATGCTTTATAAACAGAAAATAGCTCACCAAACTTCTGATTGCCAAGTCAGCTGTTAGCCTTTTGACTTTAAATAGAGAACGAAGAAATCTGAAAATCAATCTGCGTTGAGGATCATACTGAAAGTAGACCTCCGGAAGCCGTTCTTGCTGAAAGAAGAAAAAAATGCAACGTAAGTATCCAGTGAAGAAAAAACCTAAAGTGCTCTTAAAACAGCAGTGTTCACATTTGTGCCCATCGTATCACAATAATTTTGATTAGTGAGATGTCTTTTAGATTTTACAATATGAACAGTGGAATCTTAAAACACCATAATGATTTAATACTCATCAGCATTCACTTAAAGATAATATGAGCTTAGCCTCAGAAAATTATGGTTCTTTTTTACTCTTTCCCCCACATAATTCCATCCAAATGTAAGTTACTTTTAGGCTTTAATGTCTTACTGACCATATGTCATTCTTCTCAGCAATAAACTGAGAAAACACAGTTTCCTCTAACCATGAGGCTCTAAGCCTACGCTGTTAAATACAATAATTACTAGCCACATGTGGCTATTATGTACCTGAGGAAGCACATTTTAAAATTTTTACACCATGTAAGTTGATTTAAACTGAAATTATTTTTAACTAGCTTCATAGCTTCTGTGTGAAAAGTACTTACATATTGCTTATTGCAATATGAGTATATGTGATTGTCCTTTAATTGCCTTTTTAAAAGATACATTTTCCATTATTTGGATATTATATTTACTCATACTAGCTCATGTACTGAAGAGAGCTACACATCAGTTCTTATTCCAGCCTATTCTTTTTACAGCACTTAAGATGACTAAATGCAATACAAAATGGGGAAGAGGATTTAAAGAAAGATGACTTCGAGTTCAGCATGAAACAAATGCCAGTCTATGATGCAAATACAACTTCAGTAAAAGTGCCACTTACTGTAAATGGGTGTAACCGTTCATCAAAGATGCTCAAAGTTCTATCAGCATCTCTATAAAATAAGAATGTGCATTACTTCAAAAACTGTTCAATATCTTAGTAAACTGTTTAGTGAAATAATGCCTCCTATGTGCTCTGGGGCTTATTTCAGCAAAGCAAACAGTTTTTACAAATTCTTCACCTGGATCCTGACCTGCAGAGGGTTTCCTGACTTCTTCCTCGGCACAACATGTCCTGTGCTATGAATTCTTTTTTATGATAACCAGTCAGAACTGCCTGTAAGTATTGACCCTTAACAGGCAATGACAACAAACCAAACATATTTTCACTCTTCTAACCACACACTGAAACACAAGAACATTTTACGAAGCAGTGGTGGTGGGCAATAAAGTCTTTAGAACTTTAATAAATCAAAAAGTGATTCAGATTTTCTAACTCTCTTTCTCTTTAGTTCTCTGTAGCATAGTCTCGTGATGTATTTATTTTCTGTTGTTTGAATTAAAAACTCATCTGCCTTATTTTAAAAGAGGTCAGTCTTTGACAAACTTTAAACTTCATAAAACTAATGCATTGTGCTTGTGTAATAAAACCAGTGGTTCTCCAAATGTGCTCTGTGGACCTCTGGGGATCCCCAAGACCCTTTTCCAGAAGGCCTAAGAGGTCACCTCCCTTTCCCTTTCCCTTTCCCTTTCCCTTCCCTTCCCCTTCCTTCCCCTCCCTTCCCCTCACTTCCCTTCTTTGTTTTCCTTTCTTTTTTCTTTCCTTTCCTTGTTTTGTTTTTTTTTTTGAGACAGGGTTTCACTCTTGTTGCCCAGGCGGGAGTGCAATGGTGCAATCTTGGCTCACTGAAACATCCACCTCCCAGGTTCAAGAGATTCTCCTGCCTCAGCCTCCCAAGTAGCTGGGATTACAGGCACCCACCACCATGCCCAGCTAATTTCTGTATTTTTAGTAGAAATGGGCTTTCACCATGTTAACCAGGCTGGTCTTGAACTCCTGACCTCAGGTGATCCGCCTGCCTGACCTCCTAAGGATTACAGGCCTGACCCACTGTGCCCACCCAACACTGTTCTGATAATCATACTAATTCAACCTGAGAAAGCTGATAATAACATTTTTTTAATTATGAAAGTAATACAAAGACACTGCCTGCTTTTTCATAGACACTTGCCATGACTGTATAGAAGCAAAAGTGGGTAAAACTGCTGGTTTCTCAGCCTAAATCAAGGCAGTGGTACCAATTACATTCTATGCTTTATTGTCCATTACAATTTAAAAAGATAGGCTGAAGTACTTAAGGATGTCTTTGATGAAGCAGTAAAAAATGGTGTTACTAAATCTTGACATGTAGCTTTAATATTCTGAATCAGTGGAAAGTTAACAAGAAGTGCTTCTGCTGACTGTAGTACCATTGTGTTTAAAAAAAAAAAAAAGAATTCATGATTTAATTGTGAGCTGAACAATCACTTTTTTCACAGGACACCATTTTTATTTAAAAGTACAACTGAGTCAGTGCAGCAGCTCACGCCTGTAAAATCACAACACTTTGGGAGGCTAAGGCAGGCAGATCCCTTGAGCTCCTTCAGGAGTTCAAGACCAGCCTGGGCAACATGGCAAAACTCTGTCTCTACCAAAAATACACAAAAATTAGCCAGGCGTGGTGCCACATGGCTGTGGTTCCAGCTACACAGGGGCCTGAGGTGAGAGGACTGCCTGAGCTGAGATCATGCCAGTGCATGCAGCCAAGTGACAGAGCGAGACTTGGTCTAAAAAAAAAAAGGGCAACTATCATTCTCAAAAATAAATGACATGAGGTTGTCACTTCAAGGAAAATAAGTATTTGTTCCCAATGATAAAATTTAAGCTTTCCTGAGGACTCTGAAAAACTCGTTCTTTCTACTATAGCTTGACAGCTTTTCAATATTTAAAGATATTTTAAAATAAGACTGGTGGTTAAACTAAAAGTAATTTTTGACAAAATAAAACACAAACCAACATATTCCAAATAACTAACGCCTAAGATTATAAATGCAAGTATGGGTGAAAAGAACAATTTACCGTGCAAGAAAGAGGAGTGAGTACTGATGGAATAATTTCAGTAATACGTAAAATGCCACTGTAACTAAGTTAAGAAAGTAGCACTTGTGGAGTTTTGACTTAGCATTAATGAATACCCACAACTGTCTCAGAGCTTTAAAAATACACCTTTTACCAACTACACATTTGCATGTTAGGTCATGTTATTGCCTCGTTATTTATTTATTTTTTTTAAGTTGAGACAGAGTCTCACTCTGTCACCCAGGCTGGTGTGCAATGGCACGATCTCTCTGCTCACTGCAACCTCTGCCTCCTGGGTTCAAGCGATTCTCTTGCCTCAGCCTCCGTAGCAGTTGGGACTATAGGAATGCACCACCACGCCCACCTATGTTTTTGTATTTTTAGTAGAGACGTGTTTTCTCATGGTGATCAAGCTGGTCTCAACCTCCTGTCCTCAAGTGATCCGCCTGCCTCGGCCTCCAAAAGTGCTGGGATTACAGGCATGTGCCACCATGCCTAGCCATCTTAAAGTAAATTCTTTAAAGCAAATGGCAAAGAAAGAGCTAGAAAACCCAGCTTTGTTCTACTAAGCTCCACATTAGAGATTTTCAACAATAGAAATACCTGACACACTTTTTACTCAACTTTCCGCTGAAAAAAGTTATTTTTTCTTTTTTTTTAATTTCCAGTTTCCTGATACATGAGAAAAAAGTTATTTTTTCATTAAAAAATTTATGTTAACAATATTGTTCTCAAAGAATACTTTCTGTTGGCAAAACTTGGGTCATGGGTTACTACTGACATCTAGTTGGTACAGGCCATCAATGCTGCTAAGCTTTCTGCAAAGCACAGGACAAAGCATTATTTAGCTCATAATATCAACAGTGGTAAGGCTGTGAAATCTCAGCTAAAAATAGATTTGGAAAACAAATCTCAATTTTATAGTTCTACAACAGTAAATACCAATATAATCAATATAAACACATACTCTTTGAGATTCCCAATCATTTAAGATTTAAGAGAGTCTTAAGGTCCAAAGAAAACACAAATAATTTGCCTCGATATTTTAGTCGGCACAATACAGCTTATGATGTCTAGACCTGTGACCTAACACTGAGCTTGACAGCTTGCAAAGTAATTAGCTAGAATAACAAGACAGGTTTTTAAAAAGCTCACCTTTGCTTGATATGATAATATATCTGCAAGGCCACACTGTGGAAGGAAAAACATTCATCAAAATAGATGTTATCACTGGTTAGGCCTGAAGACATATTTTTAAAAGGGTGCAGAGGAAACTCTCCTAGTGGCCCTGAAATTAAAATCTTCTGGTTCAGAACAGTACCATAAGGGCACTTTCTTGTTTTCATTTCTTGGCTTTCAGCAAAAACGTGAGAACCAAAATGCAAAGCAATATGCTGTCAGAAGACGTGTTTCTATTGATTATTATAATACATAAATAATAACATATTTCCCTTATATGCTCTTCTATCCACAAAACCTTTCATCGCGTGCAATTTATTTTATGTATGTATTTATTTTTTGACCCAGAGTCTCACTCTGTTGCCCAGACTGATCTTGGCTCACCACAACCTCCACCTCCAGGGTTCAAGCAATTCTCATGCCTCAGCCTCCCAAGTAGCTGAGACTACAGGTTTCCACCACTATGCCCGGATAATTTTTATATTTTTAGTAGGGACAGGGTTTCACCATGATGGTCAGGTTGGTCTCAAACTCCTGGCCTCAACTGATCACCCTGCCTCAGCTTCCCAAATTGCTGGGATTATAGGCATGAGCCGCCACACCCAGCCTCATGCAATTTATATCTCTGTGTACATATGCTTAAATTTCAGCCACACAGTAGTGGTGTTTTTTTTTTAAGATGTTAGGCCCTGCATTTTAGTTTAGTTCACTATCTCCTACCCACCCATTTCTTTATTATGATTTCCCTAAAAATGTTTCACATAATGAAAGTGCTTTCTAACAAATAAAAGTTGTTTGAAATCTCTGTTACAAAATTATTAGAAAATAGATTAGTGAACATAAGCTCACATGACATCAGTGATAGGTACAGCAATCCTAAAATAAGCAGTGCTAACAAGGTAGTGTGTAATATCAGTGGCAGGTACCTTCAGTTAGCTTAACTGAAATATTTATGAACAGATACAACTCTTCAGATATATGTAACTGTATTTCTAAGTTACCCACAGATGCTGTGTATCACAAAACAAGAGCATCTCTTAGATAAGTTATGTGCTTCCATTTGCCCTCAGCATATAGAATGAGGCTCAAAATAACTGAGGGAAGGCAAATCTCAATTTTAGTCATAGGTCTGTATAATATTAGCACTTTTCAAAAAGCCTGCAACATTAGCATTTAAGCATTTAAAACTACTTCAAGTAGTTTTCATCTCTGAAATCATTTTTTATTTTTGGAGACGGAGTCTTGCACCTTCACCCAGGCTGGAGTGCAACGGCGGAATCTCAGCTCACTGCAACCTCTGACTCCTGGGTTCATGAGATTCTCCTGACTCAGCCTCCTGAGTAGCTGAAATTACAGGCGTTTGTCACCACGCCCAGCTAATTTTTTGTATTTTTAGTAGAGACAGGGTTTCACTATGTTGGCCAGACTGGTCTCCAACTCCTGACTTCATGATCCACCCACCTTGGCCTCCCAAAGTGCTGGGATTACAGGTATAAGACACCGCACCCGGCCTTGAAATAATTTTACAATCACAGAATGTGAAGGTATATGCTGGAAAGGACCAATGACCATACATGACATTTAATCAAACACTCATTTCACAGATCAGGGAAATAGATCTTAAAAAACTGACGTGCCCAAGGTCCCACCAAATAGGAGCAGTTTCTCATCCTAAACTCAAATTAGGCAGTGGCTCTCAAATTTTGCTGCACATTAAAATCACCTGAGAAGCTTCAACAATTGCCTCATTTGAAACATGAGATGTTTTGATTTAATTAGCATTGGATATAACTTTGGACATCGTGGGTTGTTGTTAAAAGTTTCCCAGGTGATTTCAATGCATAGGAAAATTTGGAATGATTGAGTTGGGGTGCAAATCAGAATCTTATGGCATACTTTTTCTTTACATGAAGATGCCTCACATAGATCCCTATTTTCCTAAAAGGCTTCTCAGTGCCTAGAGATAGAGGGAAAGTGGAGATGGGAAGATGCATGTGTTTGCAGACACGTATTTTGAAGAAAAACTTTGCAAAAGTGATCCCAGTGAGTTCCATCTATCCCATTGATAACAGTGCACTACTAACTCATGATATTTTCCAAAATCTTTTCTTGAAGCCAATCTGCCCTATTAATTTGCTCAATAAACCTATATTTCACCAATAGCAAATATTCTAAAAAAAAATTTTAACTTGCTGATGGCAAGTTAAAACTTACTTTACTTTTGAAAGTAGACTTCTAAAAATTAGAATAATGAGGGAAAAAGCATGAAATTTCTTTGAGCAAGATTAACCTTAAAAGCTACTTTTGAATGGTAGGCTAACACATCAAAATCTTTTGAATTCAAAAGAAACCAGGGACTCGTGATGTGGTGATCCCAGCACTTTGGAAGGCCGAGGTGGGTGGATCACCTGAGGTCGGGAGTTCGAGACGAGCCTGACCAACATGGAGAAACTCTGTCTCTACTAAAAAAAATAATAATAATACAAAATCAGCCAGGCATGGTGGTGCATGCCTGTAATCTCAGCTACTCAGGAGGCTGAGGCAGGAGAAACGCTTGAACATGGGAGATTGCAGTGAGCTGAGGTAGCGCCATTGCACTCCACCCTAGGCAACAAGAGCAAAACTCCGTCTCAAAAATAAATAATAAATAAAAAGACTGACTAGACTTGGCTGACTACAGACATTTAGTGATTACTCAATAGGTCCCAAAGCTCAGAACCTGAGACAGAGTTTGAGTCCAGTTTTTGCTGAAACACAATTTCATCTCAACTATTGTTATAAGGGAGAGAGGAAAGTGGCATTATTACAAGTGTAAACTTGCAATTTTTAATTAAAGTAAAAGTTACTGACAATCAAATTAGCTAAAAAGGCTAGTGCATTCTAAACAAAATTGTTTATAAGCTAAGTAGTTATGTTTCTAGAATTAAAAGTAAAATTAAAAATAAAGACATTAATATTCTAAATTAGCACTTTCCAAACTCTGTTCTAAAAATCAACACTCATGACCCAAGGAGATGATAATAATGTACACTGGACAGCCCCTGTGGTGTTGGTGTTGGTGGCTGTTCCTTTTAAAATAAACTTCATCTCAGGGTGCTCTCAAAGTGCATCTTTGTGGCCCATGAGGTGCTCATGCACAATGGGAGAAATTCAAATGCAGATACACTGTGGTGCCAGAAGAGAAAAAGCTATTCCTTCCTCCAAGACTAATGTCCAAAGTAGTACATGTTGATTTAGGCCTGCAACTTATTAAACAAACTAATTCTTCACACACAAAAAAAATTCAATAAAGGGAACCTATCCTTCTCACTGCACTCAACATTGCCTTAAGGTTTAATAAAGGCATCAAATAAATAGCTACACTTTTTCTGAAATTTCTTACTTGCTAACTGATTTTTCCTTCCACCACGATGTCCGAGATTAAAAGAGAAATTGATATTTAATATTTAGAATCTGGATATCAATATATAGTTGACTCCAATTTCTTGAAAGTGATTGAAGAGGACAACCAAATGGCTGAAATAATTTTAGAATAAAGGAGTCTGTCCCTTGGCAGTACAGTTGTACTCACGAGTTTACTGTCAGTGAAGGATGAGGGCAGCTGGCTGTGCTGTCATCAATGAATATGGTGGAGCATGAACTATATAATTGCGGTAAATGCCCAGTAGATACCTGAAGAGGAAGGGAAGTATATGGTAAACTTATCAAAGTGTATTTTTTTCTCAGTTAAAATGTCAAATGACAAAGCACTAAGATATTCCTTACACTCCATAAACCGCCTGAGTGTGGTATCGTGTGCACTCTACAGAAAACCCGTTGGAGGCTGTTAACTTCCAGAGATGATGTTTGAGATATGGATTATAAAATGCTCCTCTTAATATGGTACCTGTCACCAAACCTAACAAGGATTTTATGAATAAGATTTCACTGTTTTCAGCAGCTGAGAATTTCTACTATTTACTTACTACAATAAAATGTAACCTATTAAATAATACTGGTACAGGAGCATTTCATTGCAATGAATATAAAACTAATGCATTTACTGAGTTACTAGTCCTAAATGTATTATTTCAGGTGATAATTGTGACAAAATAGGTGTTTCAGATTCAGAGGCTCTGTGTGCCAGGGCTGCTGGGCTACCAAGTGAGGAAGCCATAGGTTCCTCTAGTCCTGTTTTCTTATGTGGAGGATAAAAAAAGTATCACTTAAATATTCTCTCACACCCTGAAAACAGATGACAACTTAAAAATTTAACTTTTCCTTCATGTTTAAATGAGACTGCCATCACATGACTCAAATGAGACTCCCAGAAAACTTACCATTCATTTCAAAACTTGATTAATTTCATTCTATAAATCATGTGACCTGCACCTAGGCATTTTCCTGCTATACCCCTGCTCTCTGCCTACTGCCTTTCTCTTTCCTGGTTTCAGCAAACTTGACTCCATCTACCCTCTTGGATCGATCTCTTTGACAGCAGCCACACCAAAAACGGTTTCTTTGCACACTGATTAGTCAAATTCACCACTGATTACAAGATACTAAAATTTTTTTATTTGCATACGTTTTAGAGGGAACAGGTGGCATTTGGTTACAAAAGCAAGTTCTTCAGTGATGATCTGTGAGATTTTGGTGTACCCATCACCCGAGCAAGGAAATACTGGCAAAATATTCCCCTCATGAGAAAGTATGCCACTCCATAAGAGTAAGGGAAGGTTCTTACTCTTCCTATCTCTAGCTGCTGAGCACAGAATTTTGAATAAATCAAAAACTTCGACAAGTGTCTGACAAATTCATTCAGTCTTACTACATTTAATTACACCAAAAACACTACTAACAGTTTACTGTTTATAGGTATTATTTAAGGTAATCACAAAAAGAAACAAATCATCTAACTTCAGTCAGCATAAATCAGAGTGTGAAATTTTATGATCTTTAACAAGAAATAGAAGGGGTTACATAGAAGTTTAGTAACAAAAACTAGAAAATGATGACACCTGTAATTTAGTAAGTCAAACCAAAGGCTTACCATCAAAGGTCCAGTATCCATTGGATGCCGATGCCCAGCCACTGACTTCTTCCACTGTACCCGCTCCCTCTGATTTTAACCCATGAAAAATACTAAGGTTGTTTTCCTTGTCAAGGTCTTTCACCTCCTCGGTTAGGTCCTTTCCTAAGTATTTTATTTTACTTTTGCAGCTATTATAAAAGGGGCTGAGTTCTTGGTCTGATTCTCAGCGTGGTTGCTGTTAGGGTATAACAGAGCTACTGATTTGTGTACGTTAATTTCATCTCCTGAAACTTTGTTAAATTCATGTATCAGTTCCAGGAGCTTTTTGGAGGAGTCGTCAGGGTTTTCTAGGTATACAATCATATCATCGACAAACAGCAACAGTTTGAATTCCTATTTACTGATGTGGATGCCCTTTCTTTCTTTCTCTTGTGTGACTGCTCTGTCTAGGTCTTCCAGTATTACAGTGAACAGAAGTGGTGAGAGAGTGGGGCATCCTTGTCTTGTTCCAGTTCTCAAGGGGAATGCATTCAACTTTTCCCCATTCAGTATTATGTTGGCTGTGGATTTCTCATAGATGGCTTTTATTACATTGAGCTATGATCCTTGTATGCCAATTTTGCTGAGAGTTTTAATCATAAAAGGAGGCTAGATTTTGTCAAATGCTTTTTCTGCATCTATTGAGACAATCACGTGATTTTTGTTTTGAATTCTGTTTATGTGGCGTATCACATTTATTGACCTGTGTATGTTAAATCATGCTTGCATCCCTTGTATAGAACCCATTTCATCATGGTGGATTATCTTTTTCACATGCTGGTGGGAACTACAAACATTGCTGAATGAAATCACGGACACAAACAAATGGAAAGACATACCATGCTCATGAATGGATAGAATGCATATTGTGAAAATGACCATACTGCCAAAAGCAATCTACAAATTCAATGAAATTCCCATCAAAATACCACCATCCTTCTTCACAGAACTAGGAAAAAAAAAAAAAAAATCCTAAACTCATATGGGACCAAACAAGACCCCACATAGCCAAAACAAAATTATGCAAAAACAACAAATCTCGAGGCATCACCTAACCTGATTTCAAACTATACTATTAAACGCCATAGTCACCAAAACAGCATGGAACTGGTATAAAAGCAGGCACATACACCAATGAAACAGAACAGAGAACCCAGAAATTAACCCAAATACCTATAGCCAACTGATCTTCAACAAAGCCAACTAAAACATTAAGTGAAACAAGTAAACCTTAGTCAACCAATGGTGCTGGGATCACTGGCAAGCCACATGCAGGAGAATGAAACTGGATCCTCAACTCTCACCTTACACAAAAATCAACTCCAGCTGGATCAAGGACATAAATCTATGACCTAAAACCACAGAAATTCTAGATGATAACATTGGAAATACCCTTCTTGACCCTGGCTTAGGCAAAGACTTCATCGCCAAGAATTCAAAAGCAAATGCAACAAAAATGAACAAGTGAGACTTAACTAAAGAGCTTCTGCACAGGGAAAGGAACAATCAGTAGAGTAAACAGACAACCCACAGAGTGGGAGAAAGTCTTCCCAGTCTATACATCTGACCAAGGGCTATTATCCAGAATCTACAAGGAACTCCAGCAAATTACAATTGACAAATTACAATTACAAAATATGGAACCAGCCCAAATGCCCATCAATCAACAAGTGAATAAAGAAACTGTGATATACATATACATACATACATATATATATATATTTATGATGGAATACCACTCAGCCATAATATTGAATACATTCATGGCATTCCATTCCCAGCAACCTGGATAAAACTGGAGACTGTTATTCTAAGTGAAGTCACTCAGGAATGGAAAACTAAACATTGCATGTTCTCATTCATATGTGGGAGCTAAGCGATGATGATGCAAAGGCATAAGAATGATACAGTGGACTTTGGAGACTCAGGGAAACTCTGGGAAAGGGGTGGGGGATAAAAGGCTACAAATCAGGTTCAGTGGATACTGCTCAGGTGATGGATGCACCAAAATCTCACAAATCATCACTAAAGAGCTTACTCAGGTAACCAAATACCACCTGTTCCTCCAAAAAGAAGTGAAAAATAAACAAACTACAGCATTCTTCTCAGCAAACATAAAAAAAATAAAATAAAAGCTAACGGTTATATTTTTTTCTCTGCTTTTTGGCAGAACAAATTTCAGGTATGTTTTTAAACAATTAGTAACTCTTTTCCTTTTTCTGAGATAGGGTCTCACTTTGTTGCCCAGGCTGGAGGGCAGTGGTGCAATGATCGCTAACTGCAGCCTCAAACTCCTGAGCTCAAGCAATCCTTTGCCTCAGCCACCTCAGTAGGTAAAACTAAAGGCATAAGCCACCATGCCTGGCTAATTTCTTAGTTCACCTTTTTGAGGAGATGAGCTCTTGCTATGCCGACCAGGCTAAAAATAAACAAATCTTAATTAACTGAAATATTTCTAACACAGTGAGCATTCATGAAAACAGCTCCATCTATGTTGTCAAGTAATGGGATAATATGACAGTGTATAAAGTTTGAATGAAAATATTAAACAAGGCTTTAGAAGAAAACTGTAATATGCTTATTATAGATACATCACTCAAGAATTGTCTTGGTAAATATCATTAATGATATTGAAATTAAACTTTGATTTACACTGAAATATAGGTCTTAAAAAAATAAGAAAAAAGAAAAACAGAAAAACAAAGTGACTGGAACAGAAGTGAGCAGTTTGTCTTGCAGAGCTAAAGGCAGGCTGTGAATTTCAAGGCAAACAGCACTTTGAAAAGTAGGGTGAAATATAAAAAGGAGGGCAAAAGCCATCAAGGTCAGTTGAAAATCTGTGATTAGAGCCCCAAGTCCACCTGTTCTCCCATCTGATAAGAAACTTAGATGTGTGTTCCCTGAATACACCAAAGCTGAGAATTTCTGCCTCACGGCTACCATGGCCTAAACCTGAGATAGAAACAAAACTGTACACCAAAAATGGAACTCCAACTTTCTTCCCTAACTCTGCTTTTGGAAAGCAAGTAGCCACGCTTTTACTTCCCAGGCAGAAACTTGGGAGATCCTTCTCAAGAAACTGAACTGTCTCGAATAAAAAGATCCCCAGATAATACACTGAGGTCCCCCAAATGAAAAGCTAGTTTGGCTTCCAAAACCTCACACTGGTGCCATCAGTTAACACAAGTCATGCTTTCAAATCAAGTAAGCCAGGGACCACCACACATTGGAGAAAAGCCTCCAACAAGAGAGACTGAAATAACAACAAAAAAAAAATTTCACGGGACCAGTCAAAATCAGGAGCAAAACTTTAGAAAAATCTTAAAACACCCTAAAAACTATAAAAATTCAATAGACATAGTAGAGGATAAACTCACAGAATATCCCAGAAGTAGAATAAAAAGACAAACTGAAAAAAACAGAAGGGGAAATATTTAAAACCAATGCAGACATACTCTCTAAGCAGTCTAGTGTCTCAGTAACAAGACTGCCCGAAACAAAGTAACAGAGAACATAAAAACATTCTCCGAAAGAGACAGTCTGCAGACTTAGTAGCCTCAATAAAATGAAAAGATTCCCCACCAAGATGTTATTATGAAATTTTGGAATCTCAGAGACAGGAAAGCTCCTAAACAGCTTCAACAGATACATAAAACACAGTTAGAAACAATGTATCACGTGACGGCAACAGATTCAAGAACAACACTGTGATGAGAGCACAATTGCAGAATATTTTCAGAAGCGTAACATTTAGATTCAACCTAGAAGTTGACGCTGTATCAAGAAGGAAGGATTTTAAGACTGGCCAGATCTCTAAACATCTCTGTCCGGGAAAACGTGCTCAAGTACAACTAGAAAGGATAACAGGACAGAAGAAAACACAGAATCTAGGACTCAGGCGATCCCACACAAGCCGGCAGTTATGTGAGACCAAAAAGACTTTAAAGAGATAGCACAGAAAAGCAGACATCGAGCCTATCTAGGGAAAGCCGCTCTATATTGAACTAGAATGACAAAAGGCCAAAGACAGTTGCCCACCCCCTACCAAAAAAAAAAAAAGAGGAACAGATATGTTTTAGCAGATGGAAAATATATTTGAAAGGCATGTGATAAATGCTACAGCACTTGGGCGAGAAAACAGCTGGTAGAAAACAGGCCAATGAATATAGTCAGAAAATTAGCTTCATGCTAAAAAATAATGGATGTGAAATGTCAATTATATGTAAAATATAATTTAATCATAATGATTAAAATTATTTAACAAAGTGACAGACCACCCTGAGGCTACTTACTGCTGGATAAACCAGCATAGGCTAGGAAAAAAGAGATGATCCAGAAGAAGTGCAGAAGTGCTCAAATTTCAAAACTGTTTCAGAGAACAAACGAAGGAACATGTAATGCAGAGACACAGTGAAAACACCATATGATTTAGCCGTGAATAATATTTGGATAGACACAATCGTGTCAATGTTACTGACTGAATTAAAAAGCGTGCTACAATTGAAAGAAACAGAGGGAGAAAAATAAGGTCATGGCTAGCAAGGAAGATATGCTTTCACCTGCTGTGACAGAGGGTCAACAGACCATACTGACAATTAACTTAGCTCTTCTATTTTTGTTATTTCATGAAAGATAAGATTAAATATTTAAAGCAGATCTTGATAGCACAACAAGACTACTGAAATTTAACTTAAATGTCAGAAGTCCTTAAAAGGTGGGCACACTAAGCTCAAGACTTTCCTGGATAAATTGGATACAAATCAAGAGATTCCTTTAAATTTAAAGGAATTAAACCCAATTAATAATAAATAAAGGAATATAAACCCAATTCTAATTTAAACGAATCCAGAGATACTTTTACATCAAACTGTCAATCTCTCACCTTTATTAGTGTGTACTTACATGGTTTGCATAGCTGCTTTGTCTTTTTTCGTGCACTAAGAATGAAAAAATAAACTGGTCACTTCTCACACAAATAATATAAAGTAAAAGTAGTTGTTAGCATCTTACTGACTACTCCCATATGAAATGAGATAAAATTCCATTTCAAAAAATGATTTTCGACAATTTATAATTTAAACTATCTGGCATGATAAATCTCCTAAAGTAAAACCTAAAAACTTCGATTTACTTTTTAACCTAGTTTACTTTTTGTTTTTGTTACATATGAATGAAACAATACTCATGTACAAAAGAAAAGGGCAAAAAATTAGGCCAGATGAAACATTTAGCTAATAAAAAAGTTTACCTGCTGCATATATGAGCCACGATCCATTAGTATTCTCCCATTTTGCATTTACACATAGCTTAATTACTAAAGAAGACTTATCAAAGAGCCACAGGATAATAAATAGAGCTACAGACAAGAGCCATGAATAAATGCTCCCACGCCAGCCTGGGAGAATGAGATGAGGGAGGAAGAACTGGGCATTTGGGAGGGGAGGAGAAAAGAAACTGAGTGGACTCTGTGGAGAAAGACTAAGCGGTGGGAATGGGAATGCAAGGCAGAGCCAGCCTTTGTTCCTGGCCAGCCCTGGGAAAGCTGGCTACAAGCAGAAAGGAGCTTTAAGTGGGGATGCCTCCCAGGGGACCCTGGGGACAGCAGCAGCCAGAGTTGTGCCAAGGGCACAGGTTCCCCTCCTTACCTTCAGGCATCTCCCGGTCATGGACGTGGTGCACGTGGAGGTCCTTGCCAGCTTCAAAAGTCACTTCAGCAGGGGCTACAATGGGACTCACTGGTGCTCCTGCCATCCTGTCCCCAGCTGCTGCCCTATAGATCTTAGACTTACGGCGAGAAACTGGCCCCCGGTGCTGGTCCACCTTGGGGCGCACACAACAGCTCAGTATATTCCCCATGAGCACCTCTACTCCTGTCTGCCACCACCTGTGCTTCTGCTCACAGTGGTGGCCACACACTCCCGCTGCCCTAGGCTGAGGCTATGCCGCACTTGCAGAGATGGTATCGCCCGCTGCTCGCCTGCCCACCCCACAGCCTGGCCCCAGCTGGGACTCGGGCCAAGGCCTGCCCCTGCCACCTCCTCTGAGTTGACCTGTCTAGGAAGGTGAAGACCAGCCGGCTTATTTAATAGGTTGTGAACCCAACGAGCGCTGAGAGACCGCAACAACTGCCTGAAGAGAGTAAAGACAGAGGAGCTCCTCCTCCTTCTGCAGTTACCTACAGACTGAAGCCCACTGGCCCAGGTCGGAACCCAGGCACGTGACTCACAATGCCCCACCCTAACTGCCTACCCTCCCCCGCATGCCCCACCCTAACTGCCTACCCTCCCCAACAGCTCGGAATGCCCGTGCCTGGGCTGCCCCACCCTGTGGCTTAGGATGCTGCTGCTCTCCTGGCTCCTCATATAGTGCCAGTGGGACTGAGGTTTTCATTCATCACCAGATTCCTGAGCTTTTTAGTCCTAAGAAAAGCACACAGTGGTTTGTTACTGGAAGCCATCTTACCCTATGAGTTCTGTATGAAGCCTCAGTCAGTAGAGTGGGTCCCATTAGCAACCAAGTTAGACAACTTGTATTTTGCTCATTGAATGTAGATACATGTGAATTGTTGATTGTGTTTGTAATGAGATGCTCCTCTCCTGTCTTCCAATGAGTGGTAGTTTTTGTCTGCAACTTGACCACAGCAATCCCTGGCACCCAAGCTCTACTCTCACTGAAGCATTATGGCTGTGTGTTTTGAATGACGCCTTAGGACCCAATCTGCCTCCGCCTCCTTCTCCATGAAATAGAAATCTAACTTGTCCTTCCAAGCTCTGAAATGCTGAAACTTATCCACTCCCTTTTCCCCGCTCTGTTTCTTCCTTCCATGGCAGGGACTTTCAGATTTTCTTTATTTTACTAACAAAGCACTAACCATGACTTTGTCATACAAAATCAAGAGCCATCAAGTTGGGTACCACAGTCCTAACTCAATAAAGATGAATACTCAACATCTGGCAGGCAGTATGTACCTGACAGTGTCCCCACTGTGCTCTGCTCTGCTCATTTAACCCTCAGAAACAATCTCATTTTACAGATTTTACAGAAGAAGTGGAGATGGGAAAGGTAAGTAACCTCCCCAAGGTCACATGACTGCTCAGGGTGGGACTATGATTTGATCCCAGGTAGTCTGAATTCCCCAAATCCTCAAGTATGATTATCAGAAAGGGTATTAGTCCATTTTCACACTGATTCTGAGAAATACCTGAGGTTAGGTAATTTATGAAAGGAAGAAAAAGTTTAACTGACTCATAGTTCCACATGGCTGGGGAGGCCTCAGGAAACTTACAATCACAGCAGAAGGGGAAGCAGGCACGTCTTACGTGGTGGCCACACGGAGAGTGTGAACATGTGAAGGAGCAACTGTCAAACACATATGAAACCATCAGATCTCAGCTGGGTATGGTGGCTCAGGCCTGTAATCACAGCACTTTGGGAGGCCAAAGCGGGTGGATCACCTGAGGTCAGGAGTTCCAGACAAGCCTGGCTAACATGGTGAAATCTCATCCTCTACTAAAAATAACAAAAATTAGCCAGGCGTGGTGGCCCATGCATGTAATCCCAGCTACTCAGGAGGCTGAGGCAGGAGGATCGCTGGAACCCAGGAGGTGGGCACTGCAGTCAGCCAAGATCATGCCACTGCACTCCAGCCTGGGTAACAGAGCAGGACTCCATCCCCAAAACAAAACAAACCTCATAAGATCTCAAGAGAACTCACTGACTATCACAAGAACAGCCTGAAAAAAACTGCCCCCATGATCCAATCACCTCCCACCAGGCCCCTTCCTTCGATATGTGGGGCTTATGGGGATTACAATTCAAGATGAGATGTCGGTGGGGACATGGCCAAACCATATCAGAAAGTAAAGGCAAAAGTCAAGCTTGGAGAATTGACATTGTAGATTAGCATATTTTTAAAAGAACAACTTATTTTTTATCTTTTGAGACAGAGTCTCGCTCCATCGCCCAGACAGTGGTACAATCTTGGCTCACTGCAACTTCTGCCTCCCAAGTTCAAGTGATTCTCATTCAAGTGCCTCAGCCTCCCAAGTAGCCGGGATTACAGTAGCCCGCCACTGCACTTGGCTAATTTTTATATTTTCAGTAGACATGGGGTTTCACCATATTGGTGAGGCTGACCTCGAATTCCTGACCTCAAGTGATCCACCTGCCTTGGCTTCCCAAAGTGCTAGGATTACAGGTGTGAATACTGCTCCGGCCAGAACAACCTTTTTTTCACGTGGATTTTAAAATGCCTCCCCTTCGTTCAACATTGATTAAGTTCCTTCTACATGCCAGACACTGTATGTGTAAAACAGTACGAACTCTCAGTGAGTGTAGGCAGATATACAAACAAAGGCTTCAGGAGTTCCCGTTTTCTGAGTGCTAGACAGTGTATGAACCTGAGACACAAACCCACCTCTATTTGACCCTGAATTTGATGCTGGGGTGGTTTTAATTTTATGCTGAGAATTTGAGTCATTGAACCATACAAGGGTGAGGAGTCTCTGCCAGATGTGTGGGGAGTGGTCTGGATAATAAAGAAGAATTGAAGGAAGCAACGAGACCAATTAAGAGACTTTATCTAAAGGAAGAGTAATGCCAAAGGCACTGGCAGTGACAAAAGTGGAGGACAAAGTTTGTGATCATTTGGGAGACAGACTAGGAAGTGCTTGGTCATGAGATGTGAAAGAAGAGGGAAAATAGAGGAGAAACACAGCTGCTCAGGCTCTGCCGGGGAAGACTGGGCACATAGCGGTGTCTTCCTCCTGGTAGAGAATGTGGGAAGAGAAATAGGAAAGGAGGAACAGATAGTTTTTTACTCTCAGTGTCACACTAAAATGGAACCCTCTGGTCAAAAGTTGAATACAAATCTCTGCAGGCCAAGTCCATTTGTGACATCCCAACATATGTTCTCAAAAATAACACACATACTAAATCAAACCATTAAGACTAACTGGGGAAATTTCCTAAAATTTACATGCTAAAAATATCACCAGTTTTCATTTATTACTTTCATGGAATAACTATCAATCTATGGTTATAGCATATGAGACGTCTTGCATAAAATAAAGCTAATACATGAAACAAAACATTTAAAATTCTATTGTCCCCAGAGAATAGAGAAAGCCACTGAAGCCATGGGTGTGGAAGTGACTGCCTTGAGAAGTTGTGTATAGTAAGGAGAACTGGAAAGAAAGAAGACCTGGAGAATAGGGTGATTTACACGGCATTAAGTAAAGCTTGCAAACGTGAGCACTCGGAGTCAAAGGGAGCTGCGTATGATCAGGAACAGCTGTTCTTGTCAGTCATTAGAAAGGAGAGAATGTCTGCTTTTCATTTCTGTAACAGAAGCACCTAGCGTAGTACCTGGTCAACAGATACTCAGTATAAATTATCCCAATTCACAGAGTCAAATTTTGCCAGGAGGGCAGGAAAGCTACAAATCAGTTATGGCAACTTAGTGATTGGGCTTGTGCACGTGTGTGAGTGAGCCGGATGTCAGGCAGTGGGGAAAGTAGTGAACTGGAGGTGAGAAAGCAATGACACAAACTGAGAGCTTCTCTTCCCAAGTATTTGGCTGAGAAGAGAGATGCAGCAGTGGTTCAAGGGAGATACGTGGTAAAGAAAGCCTTTCATTCCAAGATTCAACAAAAGCATGAGGATACTTCTATGTTAAAGGGAAAGAGCCAACAGAGAAAACACATTTTTGAGGTTAGAAGAGAAGGAAGAACGAATGCACAAGTGGCCCCAAAAGGCACAGGTGCATGCAATCTGGATAAGGAACAGATTAGCTTTGGATGCCAACAAAAGCAAGAAGGGAGAAAGGACTTTGTATCTCTAGAGATATTTCTGGTAGAGGAAAGGTTTAGGAAAGAGATCTTCTGATGACCTTTATTTTAACAGATTTTTCAAAAAACTACTGTGTATTCCTTCAAAAAGGATTTTATTATAGAAAATCGCACACTTCTTGATCAGGCTTTTGTTGCCTCTTCCCACCCCCAAGCATTTCAATCTTTCCTCTTGTCACAGGCATCAAGGAAGCTCCCTGTGCATCATCTGCACAGCCTACAGTTGTGTCACCCTTAGCCTCTTATGTCCTCCTCCGGTAGTGTCAGTCAGGACATCCAACCTTGCAAACTCAAGAGTCCGCACGTGGCCAAGATCACGTCGGGATGAGCAGAACCCCTCTGCTGATCTGCAGACAAATGTGCCCTACCTTCTGGCCTTCTACCAGCAACTGGAGGCTCTGGAAATTTCCAGACACACAACAGTGTTCTCAACTGCAGGCTGCTGCCCCATCCTATGGCAGAGTAGACCTTTTCTCCACTAGACTTGGCCTGTTATCCAGTTGAATGAAATGTCTTTTTAACACAGAAACAGGGCACAGAAACTAGTGTTCCTTGGCCCTGAACCCCATCACACGGTCTGCAGGTACACACCAGTCCTCAGCAAATACCACACAATTGAGGCCTCAGGCCCTGGAGTGTGCTCATCGGCTCTGCTTTCCGAAAACATCAAGGTACTTTTGGCAAGTCTGCAGACTTCACGCAGAAAAACAGAAACAAGTGATGAACACACACACACAGCCCCCACAGTGACTACAAGGATCTCCCTCCAGGGCATTTGCAGAGAGGAGAGCAGAAAACATCCCAGGGGCCTCTCACGGCTACTTCCTTGAGCCCCTTTTCAGACAGTGCTATCTAGACCTGTCTCAGCCCAAGCACCAACACCTTGATATACAACAACTGTCTTTGTTACCTGAAATTCTCCATCAAGAAACTGATCTCTTCTATTTAACATTGACAGGAATGTCCTCAAGCATTGTCCTCATTGGCAGGGGTGCAGTAGGGTAGTTTCTTAAAAAGTCAGGCCTCTGCCCACCACCTAGAAAACCTGGAAATTTCCATCTATGCCACAAAGTCCAAATCACTGGCTACTGCTACAATGTATGGCAGACTAGACCATCTCTCCAATAGATCTGGGTTGCTGTTCCATTGAATGAAATGACTTTTCTATTACAGGATCAGGGTAAGGGAGCAAAAGGGTCTTACAACTGAACTCCAGTGTACAGTCTGCACAGACACTAGTATTGTGCAAATATGATACAGCGAGGCCCCAGGACCCTTAAGCCAGCTGAATGCATTGAGTTTCAGGAAATAGTGAGATACATTCAGTGCAACAGTGGGCTGCATGCTGAAAGAAATCAAGCCAAGGAAACACACACCACTCTGACACTGACACACACACACACAAAGACACCCTAGTGGCCAATAGCTCCTCTCACCAGGAACCTGCAGACAAAAGAGCAGAAACCCTCTGAGGGGTCCATCACTATACTTTCTGGAGCCGCTTTTATCAGATGACCAGTTCCAGGACAGCACTGTCTTATCTTGGTCCCATCCAAATTGCCATCACCCTGTGATGTGGGAGCTGGCCTCCTAACCAGAACCTCTCTGTCAGACAAATTTTTCTTTATAAAATGATGAGGATGAACCTTCAGATGGTGTCCTGATCAGGATGGGTGGAGAGGGGGGTTTCCTAGAAAGTCAGGCAGGGCAGGGCTGAAGCCCTCTGTGTTAGCTGTGGGCTTCTGATATGAAGGCAGGTAAGACTGCACAGATTTGGGGTCCAGTCAGGGGATGGACTGGGTGTGCTGAAGAACTCCAGTTGGGAATGTTCTATTGCCATAACAGAGTACCTGAACCTAGGTCATTTATAAAGAACAGAAACGTATTCTCTCACAGCTCTGCAGGCTTGTTAGTCCAAAATCAAGAGGCCTCCGGCAAGGGCATTCTTACTACAACCTCACATGGAAGATGCTGAAAGGGAGAGAGGATGGATATGATGTGCTCGCATGACAGCAGAGTGACAAAGAGTAAACGCAATCCTTCAAGCCTTCTTTATACTTATATAAGATGTAACTTTTTTAATGTATATAAAAAATAACATCCCCCTCATCTACTACAGGGTAGTAGATACCACCCATGTGTGGGACATGCAGAATAGATAAATAATTTAGCCTCTCCTTTATCAGTTTTCCTTTTTGACCTAAACACCTCCATTAGGCTGCAGCTCCCAACACTGCTGTGTTAAGGATTAGAGTTCCAACACATACCTTTTGAAGGATACATTAAGACCACAGAAATTGTAAACTAAAAGAGTATTGACAATGGGAGAGAGATCCAAGATGGCTGATCACTAGCAGCTCGGGCACGTAGCTCCCAGTGAAAGCACAGAGAACGAGAGGACGCCACACTTTCAGACAAATTTTTGTTGCCCACGGACTAAGAGATTCCCAGCGGAGGAGCCCCACGGCTCGCCAGAGCGACTCTTGTGGCCGGCGCGGTGGTTTTGCTGGTGCCTCAGCGCGGCAGTTCCTGGTGCAGAGTTCGGAGATTCCCGGGCAGAAAAGCACCATCAATCTTAACACTGCTGTTTTGGCCAGTGTGGTGGACTGCTCAGATTTCGGTGCTGGGAATCAACAAGTTGGACGTCTGCTCAGAGACCTACTTAGAAAGTCGGTAATTACAAAGACGACAGAGGGATAAATATATAATGAAGGGAAGAAACCAGCCTAAAAAGGCAGAGAATACTCAAAATCAGAATGCTCTCCCTCTACAGGGGATCACAGTTCCTCATCAGCAACGGAACAAGGCTTAATGGAGAACGAGTGTGTTCCAATAACAGAAGCAGGTTTCAAAAGGTGGGTGATAAGAAACTTCTGTGAATTAAAAGAACTTGTTCTAACCCAATGTAAAGGAAGTAAGAACCTTGAAAAAAGGTTTGACGAAATGCTAACAAGAATGGACAATTTAGAGAGGAATATAAGTGAATTGATGGAGTTGAAAAACACAACAAGAGAACTTCACGAAGTATGCACAAGTTTAAACAGTCGAATTGATCAAGCAGAAGAAAGGATATCAGATGTCAGGGAACAGCTTAATGAAATGAAACGAGAAGACAAGATTGGAGAAAAAAGGATAAAAAGGAATGAGCAAAGTCTAGGATATATGGGACTGTGAAAAGACCTAATTTACGTTTGATAGGTGTACCTGAATGTGACGAAGAGAATGAATCCAAGTTGGAAAATACTCTTCAGGATATCATTCAGGAAAACTTTCCCAACCTAGCAAGGCAGGGTAATATTCAACTCCAGGTAATACAGAGAACACCACAAAGATATTCTTCAAGAAGACCAACCCCAAGGCACATAATCGCCAGATTTATTAAGGTTGAAATGAAGGAGAAAATACTAAGGGCAGTCAGAGAGAAAGGTCAGGTTACCCATAAAGGGAAACCTATCAGACTCACAGCAGATCTCTCAGCAGAAACCCTACAAGCTAGAAAAGAGTGGGGACCAATATTTAACATCCTTAAAGAAAAGAACTTTCAACCCAGAATTTCATATCCAGCCAAACTAAGCTTTAAAAGCGAAGGAAAAATTAAATCTTTTGCGAACAAACAAGTACTTAGAGATTTCACCACCACCAGGCCTGCTTTACAAGAGCTTCTGAAAGAAGCACTATACATATAAAGGAACAACCAATATCAGCCTTTCCAAAAATATATCAAAAAGCAAAGAGCATCAACACAATGAAAAATTTACACCAACTAATGGGCAAAACAGCCAGCTAGCATCAAATGGCAGTATTAAACTCATATATATTCAAAGTGGATAAAAAGCCAAAACCCATCGGTATGCTGCATCCAGACCCATCTCACATGCAATGATACACAAAGACTCAAAACAAACAGAAGGAGGAAGATTCACCAACCAAACAGAGAGTAAAAATAAATAAAAAACAGGAGATGCAATTCTCTCCTCTGATACAATAGACTTTAAAGCAACAAAGATCAAAAGAGGCAAAGAAGGACATTACATAATGGCAAAAGGATCAATGTAACAAGAAGAGCTAACGATTCAATAGATCAATGAGACAGAAAATCAACAAGGACATCCAGGACTTGAACTCAGACCCAGAACAAGTAAACTTAATAAACATTTATAGAACTCTCCACTTCAAATACACAAAACACACATTATCACCTCACACCTATTCCAAAAGTGACTACATAATTGGAAGTAAATCACTCCTCAGTAATCACATAGCATTTCATAGGTTTAAATGAAATATTGGTTGGCTGCTTGTTTGTCATTTTCTTCCCTTATTCCTTCCTGTCTGCATCATTAAGTATAATTATTGGTATAAAAAAGGTTTTCAATACCCATTACTAAACTGCATTCTAGCCTGGGCAAGAAAGCAATACTCCTATTCTCTCTTTTTCTCTTCCTTTTTCTTCCTCTTCTTCATTCTTTTCTTTCTTTCTTCAAAAAGAAAAAAAGAAAATGAAGGAATTTATTCTTTTTGAATTCACCTCAATTTGAGACAGTTACATAAAAAAAAAAGTATGCATATGTCAATGTCTGTATCAATATGTAATATCAATATAATCAATGCACACAACAATATGTATCTGTACTTAAATCATCTCTTTAGCACTAATTATTACAATCTGATGGACTGCAAAGCAAAAGTATAAAACCCCACAAAACCAAAAAAAAAATAAAAAATAAAAAGAGTATTCAAGCCAGGTTTCAATCAATGTAAAAGTTTATTTTGCCAAGGTTAACAACATGCCCAGAAGAAATAAACACAGAATCACAGAAACAGTCTGTGGCCTGTGATTTTCTCCAAAGGTGATTTTGAGAGCTTCAATATTTAAAAAGAAAAAGTGTGGAAGTGTGATGCCTCTGGCTTTGTTCTTTTTGCTTAGGATTGTCTTGGCTGGGCAGGGTCTTTTGTGATTCCATATGAAGTTTAAAGTGGTTTTTTCCAGTTCTGTGAAGAAGGTCATTGGTAGCTTGATGGGGATAGCATTGAATCTATAGATTACTTTGGGAAGTATGGCCATTTTCACAATATTGATTCTTGCTAACCATGAGCATGGACTGTTTCTCCATCTGTCTGTGTCCTCTCTTATTTCGTTGAGCAGTGGTTTGTAGTTCTCCTTGAAGAGGTCCTTTACATCCTTTGTTAGTTGTATTCCTAGGTATTTTATTCTCTTTGTAGCAATTGTGAATGGGAGTTCGCTCTTGATTTGGCTCTCTGTTTGTCTGTTATTGGTATATAGGAATGTTTGTGATCTTTGCACATTGATTTTGTATCCTGAGACTTTGCTGAAGTTGCTTATCAGTTTCAGGAGATTTTGGGCTGAGACGATGAGGTCTTCTAGATATACAATCATGTCGTCTGCAAAGAGAGACAGTTTGACTTCCTCCTTTCCTAATCGAATGCCCTTTATTTCTTTTTCTTGCCTGATTGCTCTGGCTAGAACTTCCAACACTATGTTGAATAGGAGTGGTGAGAGAGGGCATCCTTGCCTAGTGCCTGATTTCAAAGGGAATTCTTCCAGCTTTTGCCCGTTCAGTATGATATTGGCAGTAGGTTTGTCATATATAGCTTTTATCATTGTATGATACGTTCCATCAATACCTAGTTTATTGAGAGTTTTTAGCATGAAGGCTTGTTGAATTTTATCAAAAGCCTTCTCTGCATCTATTGAGATAATCATGTGGTTTTTGTCTTTGGTTCCGTTTATGTGATGGATTACATTTATGGATTTGTGTATGTTGAACCAGCCTTGCATCCCTGGGATGAAGCCTACTTGGTCATGATGGATAAACTTCTTGATGTGCTGTTGCAATCTGTTTGCCAGTATTTTATGGAAGATTTTTGTGTCGATGTCCATCATGGATATTGGCCTGAAGTTTTCTTTTTTAGTTGAGCCTCCGCCTGGTTTCGGTATCAGGATGATGCTGGTCTCATGAAATGAGTTAGGGAGAAGTCCCTCCTTTTGCATCGTTTGATACAGTTTCAGAAGGAATGGAACCAGCTCCTCTTTGTACGTCTAGTAGAATTCGGCTGTGAACCCACCTGGACTTGGACTTTTTTTAGTTAGTAGGCTATTGATTGCTGCCTCTACTTCAGCCCTTGTTATTGGTCTAGTCAGGGTTTCAGCTCCCTCCTGGTTTAGTTTTGGTAGAGTACAAGTGTCTAGGAATTTATCCATTTCTTCCATCAAAACAGCATGGTACTGGTACCAAAACAGAGACGTAGACCAATGGAACAGAACAGAGACCCCAGAAGAAACACCACACATCTACAACCATCTGATCTTAGACAAACCCAGCAAAAACAAGCAATGGGGAAAGGACTCCATGTTTAATAAATGGTGTTGGGAAACTGGGCTAGCAATGTGCAGAAAGCAGAAACTGGACCCCTACCTGTCACCTTACACTAAAATTAACTCCAGATGGATCAAAGATTTAAACATAAAACCTAACACCATAAAAACACTCGAAGAAAACGTAGGCAAAACCATCCAGGACATAGGCATAGGCAAGGACTTCATGACTAAAACACCAAAAGCAATGGCAGTAAAAGCCAGGATAGACAAATGGGATCTAAATAGAAATTCCATTTGACCCAGCAATCCCACTATCGGGTATATACCCAAAGAACTATAAATCATTCTACTATAAAGACACATGCACACGTATGTTCGTTGCAGCCCTGTGTATAACAGCAAAGACCTGGAACCAACCCAAATGCCCATCAACGATAGACTGGACAAAGAAAATGTGGTACATATATACACCATGGAATACTACACAGCCATAAAAAACGACGAGTTTGTGTCCTTTGTAGGGACTTGGATGAATCTGGAAACCATCATTCTCAGCAAACTGACCCAAGAACAGAAAGCCAAGCACCGTACGTTCTCACTCATAGGTGCGTGTTGAACAACGAGAACATGTGGACTCAGGGAGAGGAGCATCACACACAGGGGACAGTTGGGGGGGCAGGGGAGAGACATGCCAGATATAGTACGCACCTAAAGTAAAATAAATAAATCGAAATACAACAACAACATTGGCTCAGATTTGTTATGACACACTATAATGGCCAAACAGAGCACATCGGGGTGCTGTATTTGGTGCAAGGGACGCTGCTTGGCAACCTCTGATCGAAGTACAGCTCAGTCATATCTTGAGCACCGATGGTGACGGGGAGCTCACCACCTCTCTGTGGTGCCTCCTGCCTCAGATCCAAGTGGGTGCTGATGGCACAGCGTCTCCAAGTGGCTTCCTAGCCCTTGGGACTGCAGACTTCTAGGGCCCTGGCAATGCTTTCTCAGTAAAGAAGCCAAGCTGGCAAAACACATCCTCTTCAAAGCCAACATAATGCCCCTGCCTGCCCACGGCACTCTCTGCTGGTGCACTAGGCGACCTTCAGGCTATCTGGGACCAGCTCTGACAGCCTCCGCTTTGGGATCAGCTGCTGCGGCAGCCTACACATGCCATGGGGCAGCAGCGGTGGCATCCCTGGACACTGGCCCCAGTAGCATGGAACCCAGGAACAGATACTGCCACAGTCAGCCCGCAGATGCAGGAGGGCAGGAGGCGCTCAGTCACAACTCTGTGTCTGCACAGTGCCCAGTGCCTGCAAACCTGTGCTCTGGGCCAGGCCCAAGGAAAAGTGGACCCTAGGGTGGGACGGCGGTACGCTCCACGACCCTCAACGCCCTCGGGGAGCAGCCCTGCCAGAATCTGCCAGGGGCTCAGCTACAGCTCCCACCTGGAAATGGTGCAAGTCACTATCAGTGGCAACCCCTGGCCCTGTCCTCCCCCACCAGCAGCAGGAAACCCGGGACCGGATGTCACCACGGCGCCTAATTTAGGTTGTTGGCGGCACAGCTGCAAGGTGATGGAAACCGGTGCTCAGCCTCATCGTGGGTGCTGCAGTGGGCCCAGAGCCCGCGACCCCACACTCTGGGCTTGGGCCAAGGAGGCACAGGTCATAGGGTAGGGGGAGGTGCCTTGGGCAACCCCCAGGCTGTCTGAGACCAGCCCTGCAGTCTCCCGTGCATTCTGCTGCACCTGCCACTTATAGATGGCATTCAGCAGTGTGGTGGCAACCCAGGATCCTGCCCGCCTCCAGCAGCAACGCGGACCCAAGGGCCAGACCCTGCTGCGGTGCCTAAATCAGGCCTCGAAGCAGGAGGAGGACTGGAACTGGCATCCAGCCCCATCTCAGTGGCTGTAGGGTACTCAGCACCTGTGACCAGCACCCTGAACCAGGGTGGAAAAGGAGGAGGGCGGGAACAGGCACTGCCACCCTCTGCCACGGGCTCAACCGTAGCTGCCACCTGCACACGACGCGGCAGAAGCGGCGGCAGCCCCAGCTCTGCCTGCAGTAACCAGCAGGGGGAGACCCAGGGACTGAGGCCGCCTCAGAGGCTGCCACCTGGCCACCTCTGCACCCCTGTCCCTGCCCTGGTGGCAGCCAGCCACGCTCCTACCTCTCCGACGCTCTGCAGTCTCCGTCGCTGCCACCCACCGCAGCGAGGCGAGCCGTGGTGCCACAGGCTCCAGCCTCCAGCATGCAGCAGATGGCTCTGCCTTCTCCTGGCATGGAGCAGCTGGGCAGGCAAAGCCGGAAAAGCCTAGAACGGGACACAGAGAGTGGTAGTGTTAGACCCCCACCTTGTCCTGATGGCCGCTGGGTGGCACAGGCCAGTTTCAGTGAAGGCACTCACACCCACCCTCCACAGTCCACAGCATCTCTTTCTGGCCCAAACTGGCTAGGGAGTGGAGACTGGAGACACGATGGTGCCTGGGCTTCCTGCTCCACAGGAACCACTGGGACCACCCAGGCTGTGCTCGGGAAGCAGGAGCAGCAGAAACTCAGACCCAGCCAGCCCTCCCCACCAATGTGCTGGTTCCCACTCCTGAGACCTCCACCCACGGGGCCCTGTCACCCCGTGGTGTCTGCTGCTGCATGCCTGGGCATCCCTGGCAGGCTCTGCAGCACAGAATGTGAGGGCTCAGGCCTGGGAACCATGATGGGTCTGGGTGCCCTGCTGTGATCAGAATTTTCACAGAAACATGTGCCCACCACGCAGGAGGAGATGGTCCTTTAGAGTTTAGAGTCCGGGGAGAGCAGGACCACTCCTCTCTCAGAGACCACCGCTGTCACTGAAACCTCCATCGCCTGCCACTGGTAGGGCAGCTTCCGACAGAGCCCCCTGATCCGCTGCCACCGGCAGTGTAGCCCCAGGATAGTGTCAAAACCCCATCCCCCACCACCAGCAGTGTAGCCCCAAGATAGTGCCAACACCCCATCCCCCACCACCAGCAGTGTAGCACATGATGGCAGCCCCTAACCTGCCCCTGCCTTAGACACTGCAGCACTCGATGGCACCCACAAACCAACCCCCTGCCATGGGCAGCACAGCCTGGGATAGCATCCCAACAGGCTCCCTGGGGTGGGCAGTGTAGCCACAGATAGGGTCCCCAAGCAGACCCCCACCGCAGGCAGTGATGCCCCCATATGGCACCCAAACCACCCCCCACTGCGGGCACTGCAACCCTGAATAGTGGCTGCCCTAACTCACTCCCCGTCGGGAACAGTGCGGCCCTGGATAGAGCCCCCAACCAACCCCCTGCCTTGGGCAGTGCAGCCACAGAGAGCACTCCAAACTCCCTCTCCACCTTGGGAAGTACCACCATGGACAGCTCAGGTAGCCCGATAGTGCACCCAACCTGCCCCTGTCACAACCCACGCAGCCTGAAATAGCACACTCACCCACTCTTTGCCAGGCAGTGCAGATCCCTGGGAGCACCTGACCCACCCGCCACCTCTCCACCACTCAGGCTGTGTATCCGGCCCCCACAGTTCCCCCACCAACCCTCTACCCACCTCCACAGGCAGTCCAAACCTGTGTAGCTCTCCCAACAAGCCCCCAACCTCTGTCTCAGTGTAGTCCCCATGGTGCCTTTAACACCACCTCTCCACCCCACCAGAACCCTAACCCATCCTCCACCGCCAGCACTGCAGCCCCAGATAGTGCCCCCAACCTGCTCCCCATGTGGGCAATGCAGCCTTGGATAGTGCCCCCACACAGCTCCCAGACACAGGCAATGATGTCCTGGATACCACACCCCCCACCCACTGGGGGCAATGTAACAGCTGATAACACCCCAACCTATCCCTCACCGCTGGCAGTGTTGCACCCCACAGTGCCACCAACCCATCCCAGACCTGATAGCTCCTCCAACTCACCCCCCACCTAGGGCAGTACATCCCTGGACAGTGCCCACAAGATACCCCATTTCTGCTGACAGTACCGCTTGGGACAGGCCCCATCCCAGCCCCCAGCAATGGGCAGCACATCCCAGGAAAGGGCCCCCAACCCTCTCCCCTATGCGGGCAGTGGCGCCTCAAATAACCCCCCAACCAGCCGCCGCAACACCAGCAGTGACACCCTGGATAGTGCCCACTGCCCATGGCAGGGCACCCGCAAGCCGTCCCCCATGCCTCAGGCTGTGCGGGCCAGGATGGCGAACCTATCCCACCATCTTTTTACCTTTCCAGCTGTACTGTAGTCTCCGTCACCGCCACCAACTGCAACAGCGAGGCGAGGGGATACTGCACACTCCAGGCTCCAGCCTCCAGCACGGGCAGCTACTCCTCCTTCAACTCTAAGCCAGCTCGGAGCAGATAGGCCCACGAACTCAGAAGAATCTGAAATGGTGAGACCAACGTGTACACACACACAGAAAAACACTACAAATAGCAGAAAAATCCAATCTAGAAACTGACCAGACAATTCTGCAGACATAAAATCGAAAAACAGGTAAGAGATTACGTCCTCAATTCATTAGGAAAATGCAATTTGCCAGGCAAGGTGGCTCACGCCTGCAATCCCAGCACTTTGGGAGGTCTAGTTGGGCGGATTATCTGAGGTCAGGAGTTTGAAACCAGCCTGACCAATATGGTGAAACCCCATCTCTACTAAAAATACAAGTATTAGCCAGGCGTCATCGTGGTGGGTGTCTGTAGTCCCAGCTACTCAGGAGGCTGAGACAGAACTGCCTGAACCCAGGAGGTGAAGCTTTCAGTGAGCTGACATTGCGGCACTGCACTCCAGCCTGGGTGACAGAGCCAGACTCAGTCTCTTAAAAAAAAAAAAAAAGAGGAGGAATGCAGGTGTGGTTTTAGAAAAAGGGAACTCATACGCTGTAGGTAGAAATGAAAATTAGGATACTCCAGCTCAGAGGGCCGTGGGGCTCGGAGGGACCCAGGTCCCACACTTCACCATGGCTCAGGGCTTGTGCACTCCTGGACACTGGATGCAGGTCAGACATGGACACAGCCTTCCCGGCAGGGCTGTGGACACCGTCACAGCCAGCACCCTACAACCGCCCCCACACGGACGACTGGGGCCCAAAGGCCCACAAAGAAGTCAGGACTGGAAAGCACGGAGCCGCGGAGAAGGAGCAGGGAGGTCTGGAGGATTCCCGGTGGGGTACAAGTCCCCGCCACTCACCTCAGAGATACGCGTAGTCCTCCACCCTCACGTGGAAGCCACCACGGCTTCTCCAAAGAAATTCGCTCTGACCACGCCGCGGCCTCTGCTGACTCCCTCCGGCCGGGCCGGGCCGGGCCGCCGCCTCCGTTGACTCCTTCTGGCCGGACCGGGCCGGACCGCCGCCTCCGCTGACTCCCTCCGGCCGGGCCGGGCCGGGCCGGGCCAGGCCGCCGCCTCCGCTGACTCCCTCCGGCCGGGCCGGGCCGGGCCGGGCCAGGCCGCCGCCTCCGCTGACTCCCTCCGGCCGGGCCGGGCCGCCGCCCCCGCGGACTACTTCCTTTTGGGCCGGATCGCCGCCTCCAGTGACTCCTTCCGGCCGGGCCGGAAGGGAGGCAGGGTGACAAGGAGGCAGGACGTAGGGGAGGCGGGCGAATGGGAGGCACAGCAATGGGGAGGCGGAGTATGGGGAGGTGGAGCGATGGGGAGGCGGGGCAGGCCTCGGGGAAAGCAGGGAGAGGGCAAGTGGGGGCTGGATGGGGGCGCAGGGGAGGCGGGTCCGCGGGGAGGTGAGTCCATAGGGAGGCGGGGCAGTGGGATAGGCGGGCTGAGAGCAAGAAGGTGCTGGGAGGCAGATTGGGGTGAGACCACAGGCAGACGGGTGGGGCTGGGCTGGGGGGAATGGCACCAGGTGTGAAGAGAATGGGGCCTGCGGGGTGTGTCCGCATGAACACCGCTATGGGCGACCCTGGCTTGGAAGTGGCCTTGCAGCCTTGGACTGGGAAGGGCTGGACCCTGGGTGGGTGCCCGTAGAGTGGAAAGAATGACAGGTTCGAGATGAATGAAGGAGAGATGTTTGACGCGGTGGCTGAGACATCAGAGACAGGTATTCCCAGCCTCAGGCGCTGTCCTAAGCCCAGCAAGTCACCTCATCCCACGAAGGAACTGAAGCCCGGGAAACCCAAGGGGCTAGTCCAGGACCCAGAGCCGGGGGAAGGAAGAACCCGGTCTTAAATGCCCCACCCCACCCGTTGAAAGTCGGGGAAACTGAGGTCTCGGAAGGCGAGCGCAGTCCCAGAGTACAGGGACCTCCAGGGAGAAGGAGGGGATGAGGCTGGAGCCCCCAGGCCAGAGGGGTGTGGATGGCCCAAGCTCCAAAGCACACAGATGTGCAGGCTTGACCCTGGCTCCCGCTGCCCCACCCCTCTGCTGCACTGGGGAGAGGGGCGGCTCAGAGCCTGGACTCTACCCTCTGCATCCTCCCCTAGGGGATCTGCATCCGCTTTGGTGGAGGGGGTGGTTCAGGGAGAGGTCTGGGGGTGCCAAGCCTCTCCCAGGGCAGCCTTGTCTCACACAAGGCCAGAAGGCAGGTGAGTCTGATGGCTTTCCCAGCTGGAGGCCGAGGGAGCAGGCTCAGCAGCTCCGGAAAGCTCTCCACAGGACACAAGCAGGAACAGCACTACAGACAGAGAGAACAGCAGGGGCAAAGTCTGGAGGTGGAAGTGAGGGGCAGCCAGGAGGCCTCAGGCCCAGCAAGCACACTGCTGAGTGGGGTAAGGAGGAGGTGAACACACAGGCTTAGCTTGAGGGCGTTGACTGTGTTTTTATTTAAACACTCTTTAAGGGGCCCGGGTGGGATGCTGGCTCTGGGATGAAGATGCTTGGCCAGTGACTGGCAAATAGAGGGTCTGGGACCCAAGCTCCTGTGGCTGTGGAGCCCAGACATGGGGTTAGGGGGTGTCAGGCATGGCCCAATCTGAGGCGAGACTCCCTGTCCTGCCCTGCAGGGCCGAGGCACTGAGCAGCAAGCCAGGGCAGGGCCAGCAGCTCCTGTGGCCAGCACCACCTTCAGCCGCCGCAGTACAGGTGCACAGGACGCTCCAAGGCCAGCCACAATGACTTCTCCTTCCCCTCTGGCCCCAGAGGTCCTGGAGGGAAACGACAGTCCCTGGCCTGGCGCCTGGAGCTGGGGACCAGTGTGAGGCCCATTGTTTGAGGCTGGAGCTGGTGGGGGCCACTGGGAAGCCCCCGGCAATGCCCTTCATCCCACTTACCGCAGCTCCAGAGCCCTACAGAAGGACTCAGAGTGAGGGACACAGCAGCGTCCGGCAAGATGAAGGCGCTCGGAGCTGTCCTGCTTGTCCTGCTGCTATGCGGGCAGCCAGGTACGGAGCAAAGGGTAACCCTGTGGTGGGGGGCAGCGGGCGCAGTCCCGGAGCACAGGGACCTCCAGAGACCCCCAGCAGGGGCTTAGGGAGAAGGAGGGGATGAGGCTGGAGCCCCGAGGCCAGAGGGGCATGGATGGAAGCTGGCCTGGGCCCCTGAGAGTCCCCAAACATCTGTGGCCCTATTTACGTGGGGTGTGAGGAGGGGCTATCATAAAGCGCCAGCCCACAGCAGCTGCTGTTGTAACGCCAATGCCAGGGAACGCTTGGCTGCAGGACAGTGAGTAGGGTGTGCGGGGGCCAGAGGTGACACCAGGTAGGCTGCCCTGGGGCCTGAGGGGGTGGGGGGGCCAAGGAGTAGGGGGCGCGACACTTGCCCAGAGCCGGTATCCCAAGGATCTGGGATAGCTGAGGCTTACAAGCATTTTCGCACGGCCAGGGAGAGGGCAGGCAGAGCAGGAGGAGGAGGAGGACTACAGGCCAGATGGCTACGACGAGGAAGATGAGGACGAGGTGGAAGAGGAGAGCAACAGGCTCCCTGGTGGCAGGGACAGAGGTACGGCCACCCAACCCCAGGGCCCTGCTCTGCCTGGAGCGTTCTGGGTGGGGCTGTGGTGGAGGCCAACAGGCCAAAGCCCTGCTGTGAGCTTGCCTCCAGCAGAGTGGGGGACACTCAGCGCACCCCTCACTTCTCCCAGTCACCATGACACTCAGTTGCCTTCCAGAGTCGGGAACAGGGGAAGAAGCCACCAACTGGGAGGGTGAGCGGTGCCAGGATGTAGAGGTTAAACAGTTCACCAGGCAGAGAAGGGCTGAGTGGGGCCCAGCGTGGAGACAGCAGGTGCAGGCGCCCCAGGGTTGGGTTCAGTTTGGTGGGGCAGAGAGAGCAGCAGGGTGGGCCGCCCTGTGCCGGGGAGGGCTGGACTGGCTGCTGCAGGCTGGGGAGCCAGGGAAGCGCTGAAGGCAGAGCAGCATGGGGCCAGTGAGAGCCCACCCTCAGCGCCCCCTCGCACGCCCCCTACGCAGTGGGGCCACCCTCTGCTGTCTCCCATCTGAAGAACGAAGCAGAGCAGATTGCCACATCCAACCCACTGCCGGCCCCTCAAGCCGGGGCTCCCAGCACGCCCCACCACACCCAGCCCACACCCGCCCCCAGGGCCCCCAGGCCTGCCCTCAGCCCAAGCCCCAACCCACACACTCACGCGGTGTCCGCTGTGAGGTCCTCTTCTGCCAGGCCCGGTGCTCCTGGAGGCAGGACTGAGTCAGACTCACTGCCAGGTTTTCCATCCCACAGCAGGAGCCTGGGCAGAACTGTCACAGGAGCTGAGTGATGACGGAAAGTTCACCCTTCCTAGCCTGAAATCCCTCACCCCTGAACACACAGGCTCACGCACATGCACAGCTCCCAGGGCCAAGCTGGGGTCACCAGCCCATCTGAACAGCGGGTACCGAAGTCTCAGCAGGCTAGGCTTTGGGGGCACAGCTGAGAATGACGAGGTGGACAGGGGTGTGGGAGGAGACCCAGGGGACCCAGCCTTGGCCTGAGCCTGGCTCGTCCACAGTGCTGCTGCGGTGCTACACCTGCCAGTCCCTGCCCAGGGACGAGCGCTGTAACCTGACGCAGAACTGCAGGCATGGCCACACCTGCACCACCCTCATTGCCCATGGGAACACGGGTAAGTGGGTGTGGAGCCCCAGCACATGCACCCTCAGGCGGTGGGAAAGCCGAGGGCCCTAACAGAGCCCTGCAGAGCCACCTCGGAGGCCCTGCCCAGCCTCAGCCCCTGTTCCCCACTCCCCTCCCCAGAGTCAGGCCTCCTGACCACCCACTCCACCTGGTGTGCAGACAGCTGCCAGCCCTTCACCAAGACGGTCGAGGGGACCCAGATGACCATGACCTGCTGCCAGTCCAGCCTGTGCAACGTCCCGCCCTGGCAGAGCTCCCGAGTCCAGGACCCACTGGACAAGGGGGCGGGCGGCCCCCTGGACAGCTCCAAAACTGTGGGCACGGCCTTCCTGCTCATCCTCCTCGCCGGCCTTGGTGCAATAGAGGCTGGGAGACCCTGACCCACCCCAGGAGACCCTGACCACGGCCCTCCCCACCCCCGAAAGACCCTGACCACGGCCCTCCCCACCCCCGGGAGACCCTGACTCATGGCCCTCCTCACCCCCGGAGACCCTGACCACAGCCCTTCCCAGCCCCAAGAGACCTTGACCCACTGCCTCTCCCTACCCCGAGCCCACCTGACTCACCCCCGGCCTGGCCAGCACTCTGTCTGGTACCTCCCCCTCCTGCCCCTGCGCCAGCTTTGGAGAATGAACTCGGAGTGTCGGGCGATCCGGCCATCATAGGCCCCCTTGCCCAGTTGCCTCCTCTCCCCACCCCCTGTGAGCATCAGAACGGCAGCACGTGGGCACCATGCCCCAGGACCTGCAGCCCTCATGGGGGTGGGGGTGCCCACCAGCCCAGCCAGGCAGAGACGACACCCACCACATGCCTGGGGGCCCCCACGACCAATCCTTACCCTTTACTTTCTGCCGTGGGAATCCCTCCATCTGCCAGTGGCCACATGGGCACGCCCTGCCCTTCCTCAGGGCAGCCTCCCCACTGTCCGGAGGGAAGAGGCTTTGGAGGGAGGGTGTCGTCGCCCCTAAGAGAGACAGGCCTGGGGCGCTGCGGGCTAGAGCAGGAGACGCGTGGAGTTGTTGAGAGGAGAGGAGCAGATGAGATGGAATTTTTCCAGCCTCATCCTGGCAGCACTCTAGATTCCAGCCCCCAGGCCCGAAGCCTGATCGGTGTCACGGAGGGGCCTGGGGGTGGCGGACAGGCTACCCTGTGCCAGGGAGGGGGAAGAATGGGCCTGCAGCTTCCTGCAGGAAGCAGGACTGGGTAGCAGAGCCAGGCGGGTAGATGGCCTATTCTGGGAGGTCCCCAGGGGCTCCTCTGGCGGGGCTGGTGACTGCTCCAAGCTCTGCCTTCACCACGGTCCTGGGATGGCAGGCAGAGGCCCAGCCTGGGTCACAGCTCAGCCACTCACTTGGGTCTCAGTTTCCCCTTCTGAGAAGTACAGAGCGAGACTTAAAGAACCCCTGGATCCCACCAGTTCTACACTCCATGCACCAGGAAGCCCAGAGTGCTGCCCGGCCTGCCAAGTTCATCCCAGCGGGCACGGGGGGCTCCGCTAACTACTCTCTCCTTTCCCTCAATAAAAAAACCCGCAATGCCTACCTGGGGGTCTCGAAGCAAATGCCTTAGATGGAGGGGTCACGTCTTTCTCCTTCCCCTTCCTCCTTCCTGTTGGCTGAAGTGATGAGTGGAGCTCAGCAACCACTTTGCACCGTGAGGCAGCACCAGGCATCAGGGCAGCACGGCCAGAGGGGCCCAGCTCGCTGCCGACGGAAGGCACTGCCTACCTCAGGGTCCCCTTACCTGGGAGGGGAATAAATTTCTCCTGTGTGGAAGCTAGTGATTTGGGGTCCCTCTGTTACCTGCATTTCGCACTCACACATGCAATCGTGTGTGCACAAACACGCACGCCTACAGCCCCGCTGGAGCACAGTGCAGGGCTCGGGCTGCCTGCTTGGAATCTCAGGTCCAGCCCTCCCCAGCTCCATGGCCCTGGGAATGCCTTCACCTCCCACTCAGCTCTGTTAAGCGGGAGTCCAGGAGAGCCCTCCCTGTGGGCTGCAGTGAGGCTCCACCGGGGTGCCACGGGTCGGGGCTTACAGCCCCATGCCTGGCAGAGAGCACGTTCTGGGTAAATGGGAGCTGTGGCCATCAGGACCCTTCTCGTGACCCCACTCTTCACTTGCCATCTGTGTGTGTGAACATAGCACATGCCCCACCTGAGCCAGCCTGAGACCCTCACGATCCAAACAAACCTCATTAACCACACCCGACTTAGAAACGCTGGGTGATGTAACCTGAGTTCGCCAAATGCTCCCTGCACACAGCTGCCTTAAAGCCCTGCACAGGTCTGTGTGACAGATCCCCACCCCTCCCCACCCACACCACCTCTGGGCGTGCAGTCTGAAGCCACTGGCTATAGGACCTGCCCCGGCCTTGGGTTCCTGTCTTCTCCCAGGGTCCTGGGCCCTGCCAGCAGCTGGGTCCCTCATCCTTGCCCCTGAGGAAGCAGAAAGCCCAGCCAGACTCCCCTGGGCTCTCACCTGCCCTGCCCAAAGGCGCGGGAGCTGAGCGTGCCCCTGCAGCTTTAGAAGCTGGTGAGGGGCCAATACAGGGACAGAGCAGCCCACTGCCAGCACCCACCGCAAACACCACCCCCAGCAGCCCACAGAGGGCTTTCTCCTGGCACCCACAGGCTCTGAGCAGGAGGGGGCGTCATGCTTAGCTGGCTAAGGTGCCCTGTCACAGCCCACCTGAGGTAGGAAAGGCTGCAGCTGGGATGTGAGGCTGGAGCTCAAGGTCCCACAGCTGGGCCGTGCAGATTCAGGATCCATCCCAGGGCTTCCTGCCAACCGCAGCCGCTTCCCATAGGTGTCCCAGGCTCCAGGACGCCTGAGCTGGGGACTGGATGCCAGCCAAGAGCCAGCCAGATTTCCAGGCCAAGTCCAATCTGAGCCAGGTGGGTCAGTGGAGCCAACGGGCAGATGGCCACAACCGAGACATCCTGGGCCCCGTCTCAGAGCCCAGGACACGCTGTCAGCCTCAGGAGTGAACACAGAGGGGCCACCCTTTCTCATCCAGCCTGGGCAGCAGGGAGACTAGGGGCTGGGTGTGCTGGGCAGGGAGGGGCAGGGCCCCGGCCCTGGAATCCACGTCCATCTGTACCAGTTTCCCAAGGCTGCCGGGACAAATCACACAAATCTCATGACCACACAAGTTCATGCTGTGGTTCTGGAGATCAGACGTTAAAGTCAAGGCTCTGGTTGGGCTGTGTTTTCTCTAGAGAGAAGCCACTCCCCGCCCCCCTCAGCTTCAAGAGGCTGCCTGCACTCCTTGGCTCCTGGCACTTCCTCCACCTTCAAAGCCTCTCCAACCACTGCTCCCTCACCGCCTTCCCAAGTCAGTTCTCCCTCGGACCCCTGCTTACAGGGACCCTGTGACCACACTTAGGACCCGCCTGGAGAATCTGGAGCCATCTCCCATCTCAGGGCCTCTGCTTCCTCATGGCTGCAAAGTCCCTTTTGCCATATAAGGCACATTAGCAGGCTCAAGGATTTGAAACTGGGTATGTCAGGGACCTTTCCTGAGCCCACATCAGCCCCTCCCTGGACACCTGCCCGAGACTGGCCGTGCTCTGGAAGCCGCCATCTGGGGACATCAAACCAAGCTCCCTGGCTCAAGGGGCCACAGTCCCAGGAAGGGGCCTTGCCAGAACCCCGGTGGCCGCAGTCCAGAAGTCAGCCCCGCAGTTATGTCTTCCTGCCCCAAAAGAATTCAGACCTTTTCGCCCCTGCTCATCATGAGAAGCCAGCCAGAGGTTTGCTGTCACTCCATCTCTCCTGCACCCCTTGGGCCTGCCCACACCCATGTCTCCCAGCCATCAAAACTGACCAAGAGCCAGGGTGCAGTGCCTGACTCAACTCATAGGACAAACCCTAACCACGCCTCCCTCCCCCAGGAGCTCTGGCCACGCCCATATAAGGACACACACAAGGGGCGTCTGACACCCCCAGGACTGGGCCCCCCACCTCCACCCACCAGCCATTCGGTGACAGGCGGACTCAGATACGTGGGTGGGGCAACCTAGGTGGGGCGGACCCGAGGAAGTGCAGAAGAGACAGTGAGAGCAGGACTCTGCCTCGAACCCTGGGGGACATGGGACTCTCCCCAGAGCCCACCAGTCCATCCCCTCCCTCCTCTTCAGGGACTGCGGCCTGCAAGCACTGCTCCGGCACCCACTCTCTGAGGGATGGAGCCGGTGTTGCCGTGGAAACGGGCATCTCAGACTGGAATTCGTTCCTAACACGCTCGCCAGTTCTGTCTCTTAATTCATTGGACTTAATGGTGACGTCCCTGCAGTGGAGGAGCAGGTGAGGAGCCAGCTGCAGAAGCTCGCCTGGGCCCCTGTGAACCTGTGAGCCCAGCTCCCGTGGCTCAGTGGCGTCCCCAGCAGGCTCTGAAGTGCACTGCAAGTCACGCCGCACTCTGGGCAAAACCCAGCTCTCTTTCTTCTCTCCCCTCTCCGCTCTGGAGGCCACCAGCCTCCCGGGGACCCCTGTCCTGACCCTGCAGCGCCTCAGGCTCCTGCCCCTTGCCTCAGGCTAGGGAGCCCAGGAACCCAGGGAAAGGGAACCTGCCACGCCCCTCCCCGAAACCTCTTGCATCCTCTAACTCCCACGCTCCAGGGAACACAACTCCACCTCCACGTGAAGAGACGGGACGAGTGAGAAACAAGATGAATCGGAAAGAGGGAAACGTCGGCTGGGCGTCATCAAACCAAAGGCGAGGCGGCGTCCTCCCTGCCCCTCAGCCCTTCCTGGAGCTCCGGGCCAGCAGGGGCCTCCAGCACCAGTGGGCAGGGAAGCCTGTCCCACCTGGCCCGGCTCAGCCTGAGGTCTGGATCAGTTCCCAATGCTTTCAGTAGCAAGAAACAGGAACAGAAAACCGTCTCATTGCAAGTTTGAAATAGAAGCTTCATTTTGCCAGTAAAGAGAATTGTGGAGGCAGGTGGCTGCAGGCACCCCTGAACCACCCAGGGATGAGTGTGCAGGGGCCTGGCTGTGCCTGTCGGGGAAACCCCGCTTAACTCGCAGGGAATCAGGGAACACTGCCCTTCCTGCTCACCGTGGCGGCCCTAGAATTGCACCATCAACCAGAGTCTGCTGCTGGCAAAGGGGCCCAGAGGTCTCCACACTCAGACCACACACCTCAGGTCACGGAGCTCGGGCAGGTACAGGTGGGAAGGGGTGGGGGCCGGTGCCTGAGGCCCCAGATGCCTGATGCCCCTAGGGAGGGCCGGAGGGCACTGCCAGGCCTTCACGAGCACACAGAGGGGTCCTGCGGAGATCTGCTCCCACGCCTCCGGGCCTTGTCCTCTTCTGTAAAGGGGAAGCTGGCCCAGGAGCTTCCGAACCCTTCCGAGGGAACCTGGTCAGCCTTCGGGAGACCCGGCAAGATGAGGGGAGGCAGAGTCTCCGAGCCACAGGCCGTCCGGGGTGTGTGGCCCCTTCCTGCGGGGGAGCTGGTGGGGAGGCACACGGGTTACAGCCAGACCCCCAGAACCACCTGGGGCAGGGGACCCCAGGCCCAGTGCCAGCACCCTGCCCCTTCTGCAGCCCTGCCCCAGCCACCAGCCACTGAGGCCCAGCCAGTCCTCCCCAGCCTAGGGCATCCCTCTGGAGCTACCAACCTCAGTACCCGCCTCTGTCCCCTGCTCCCTAGCCTCTCCCCTGGGCCCGTCACAACACCGGGCTCTACCCCCTACTCCAGGACCCTCTCCTAGGCCTCTGTTTACCCCATCCCCAGCCACTGACCCCCACCCTGGGCCTCTTCCCCTCAACCCTGTGCCTCTGTCCCCCGCTTCGACCTCTGTCCCCCACCCCTGACCTGTGTCCCCACGGGGCCTCTGTCCTGTTCTCTGTGCAGCGTCCATGTGGGTTCCCCAGGGGCCATCGCCTCAGCACTTTGGCAGCTCCGAGTGGCCGCCAGGTCTTCCAGGTCCAGCGTGGGAAGGGCCTGCAGCTCTCAGCCGCACTCTGTGAGCCGCACTCCAGTCAGCAAGCACCTGGTGTTCCTGGCGGCATGAAGGTGTCATGGGCCCTCCAACCAGAGCGACTCCATCTTGAATAGGGGCTGGGTAAATCGAGGCTGACACCTGCTGGATTCTGGGACTTTGGGCGTTCAGTCACCAGGATATTACAGTTAAGGGAACAAGGTAATAATGTTTGCCAAACAGACCCAGGAAGTAAGGTCCTGATATCCGATGTCTTAGGAACAAAAGCATTCTTTTGTTCTGGTTTAAGAATGAGTTTCGCTTTGAAGATAATAATACAGATTCTTGCGAAAGACAGTAGTTCCACACAGATAAGCCATCCTTTCTCCGGAGCTCTAGCAGAGCTCAGCTCCCCATCCTTTCCCCGGAGCCCTAGCAGAGCTCAGCTCCCCATCCGTTCTCCGGAGCTCTAGCAGAGCTCAGCTCCCCACAATGTTTTGGCTTTCCTGTCTCATATATGAACTCACACTGCACTAAGGCGGCACCTTCCTCCTGGTGCTTTCAGGAATGCCCACTCTGTCTACGGAGTAGCCATTGTTTATTCCTTCACTTTCTTAATAAACCTGTTTTCTGCGGACTCGACCTGGATTCTTTCTGGCATGAGATTCAAGAAACCTCTCTTAGGGTCTAGATCAGGACCCCTTTCCAGTAACAAAGGTAACAGGCAAATCAGCCTAGAACCTGGGAACCCTGGGAACCCTGGGACCTGGGACCCATGGAACCCCGGAACCCTAGGAACCCTGGAACCCTAGGAACCCTGGGACCTGAGAACCCTGGGAACCCTGGAACCCTAGGAACCCTGGGAACCCTGGGACCTGAGAACCCTGAGAACCATGGAAGCCTGGAACCCTGGGACCTCTGGAACCCTGGGAACCCTAGAACCCTGGAACCCTGGGACCTGAGAACCCTGGGAACCCTTGAACTCTGGGAACCCTGGGACCCCTGGAAACCTGGGAACCCTGGGAACCCTGGGACCTCTGGAACACTGGGAACCCTGGAACCCTGGCACCTGAGAACCCTGGAACCCTGGAACCCTGGAACCCTGGGAACCCTTGAACTCTGGGACCCCTGGGACCCCTGGAACCCTGGAACCCTGGAACCCTGGGAACCCTGGGACCTCTGGAACACTGGGAACCCTGGAACCCTGGCACCTGAGAACCCTGGGAACCCTGGAACCCTGGGAACCCTGGGACCCCTGGAAACCTGGGAACCCTGGAACCCTGGGAACCCTGGGACCTCTGGAACACTGGGAACCCTGGAACCCTGGCACCTGAGAACCCTGGGAACCCTGGAACCCTGGAACCCTGGGAACCCTTGAACTCTGGGACCCCTGGGACCCCTGGGACCCTGGAACCCTGGAACCCTGGGAACCCTGGGACCTCTGGAACACTGGGAACCCTGGAACCCTGGCACCTGAGAACCCTGGAACCCTGGAACCCTGGGAACCCTGGGACCTCTGGAACACTGGGAACCCTGGAACCCTGGCACCTGAGAACCCTGGGACCCCTGGAACCCTGGAACCCTGGAATCCAGGAGCTCCAGCAGTCAGGCCCTTCTTTTCCTGGAGCCTGCCCTGAGGCTCTGGGGGACACACCCCAGGGCTGGTGCCAGCATCCTCACTCCTTCAGGACCCACGGACTAGGCTTTCCCTGGAACCTGCCCCATACTTGTGACAGTAACTAGACTGTGGCCAGAAATCTCCTACCCTGAGCTGTCGCTGCCCCTTATTTTTTTGTAAGCCAAAAAAATATTTTTGTAAGCCAAAAAGTATCTGAGACGAGTCTCAATCAATTTAGAGGTTTATTTTGCTAAGGTTAAGGATTGTGACCCATGACACAGCCTTAGGACGTCCTGAGAGCATGTGCTCGAGGTGGTCAGGGTACAGCTTGACTTTATACATTTTAGGGAGACAGAAATTGCAGGCAAAGCCAGAAATCAATACACAATGTATCCTCTGGTTCGGCCCAGAAAGGCGGGACATGTGGAAGCAGGGGCCACAGGTGGAAGGCTTCCTGGATTGGCCATTGGCTGGAGGGATCAAGCTGGGCCTGAAGAGATGAATTCAGCTAGAGTCACGCTAAGAGGGGTGCAGGAGGGTGTGAAAGCCGAGGCCCTCGTAACCGAGCCGCTTAGTAGCTTCACCTTAAATCGCCTTTTCTGCTTCCTCCCCAGTTTCAAGCTGTAGCTCTGAGATAAACTTTACAGCCTCGGCATGTGCTGTGAGCTCCACTCTCGTTCCCATTCTGTGCTCCGAGCCTTATGCACACTTATTTACCTGGAAGGTTGCTAGGTACGCACCATGCTCACTTATCTGCTCGCTATTTCCTTAAAACCATCAGATCCTGATACAGACCAGACACCTCCAGAACTCTCTCTCCAGCAAAAGGTTACTTCAAGGCAGGAACGCGCTCCCGGCTAGAGACTGACTACATGTCTGAGGACAATTCGTTTATAACCTGGTGGAAGCCACGCTGGCACCGGCCCCTTCACCCGATGGAACAATAATTCAAGATGAGCCTTGGGGGTGGGTCATGCGCCTGGCACCTCCCCACCCCCTGCCTCCTCTGCATTCCAAACCCTCTCTTTCAAATCCCTTGCCTGGCTGGGCATGGTGGCTCACGCCTATAATCCCAGCACTTTGGGAGGCCAAGATGGGAGGATCACCTGTGGTCAGGAGTTCGAGACTAGCCTGACCAACATGGTGAAACCCGTCTATACTGAAAATACAAAAATTAGCCGGGCATGGTGGCACATGCCTGAAATCCCAGCTACTTTGGAGGTTGAGGCAGGAGAATCGCTTGAACCTGGGAGGCGGAGGTTGCGGTGAGCCGAGACTGCATCACTGCACTCCAGCCTGGGCGACAAAAGCAAAATTCTGTCTCAAAAAAAAAAAAGAAAGAAAGAAAATACCCTGTGTTCCCTCTGCAAATGGAAGAGTGGAGCTGCTTTCTGCTCTTCCCCTGCTGGCTCGGATAATAAAGTCTCGTTCTCTTTCCATCACAACTTGTTACTATTTTGGCTTCTTTCTACAAGAAGGAGCAGTGAGCAGCCAGACCCTTCTGCAGATTGCATTATCACGTAGAGGAAGGCACCAGGTAATTTTTTTTTTTTTTTTTTTGAGATGGAGTCTCAACCAGACATGGTGGCTCACCCCTGTAATCTCAGCAATTTGGGAGGCCTAGGTGGGCAGACCACCTGAGGTCAGGAGTTCAAGACCAGCCTGACTGACATGATGAAACCCTGTCTCTACTAAAAACACAACATTAGCTAGGCCTGGTGGCAGACAATCATAGTCCTAGCTACATGGGAGGCTGAAGAAGAAGAATCGCTTGAACCCAGGAGGCGGAGGTTGCAGCGAGCCAAGGTCATGCCATTGCGCTCCAGCCTGGACAAAAAGAGCGAAACTCCATCTCGAAAAACAAAGAGAGAGAGAGAGAGATGGAGTCTCGCTCTGTTGAGTAGGCTGGAGTGCAATGGCGCAATTTTGGCTCACCGTGAGCCACCACACCCGGCCGCCTCCAGGTAATTCTTGTAGAAAACTTAGAACATAATGAGTGACCAACACACCACCAACCAGCTGATGTACGCCAGGTTGTTTCTCCCTGTCCACATTTTGGAGCCTTTTATCTAGTTTATCTAATGACTGTTTCATTCTGGATGAACTCCGCGCACAACTTTGTCTCCTGCAATTTCGTTGGGATCAGGTGTGGCTATCTGGAGCAGCGTGCATTTCAGCAGCTCGGATGGTCCGTGACCGAAGCCAGGTAGGAGCCTTTCAAAACCTGATGGCTCTGGCACTTACTGCTAGGAACGGTCCTCGTTTCCACTCTGTAGAAGGAGCTTGGCTTTGAGGTCCTTGATGCTGGTGGAGTGACGTGAGGAAGCACTGCCTTTGTGGTCAGGCCCCTGAGGAGGGAGGTGGCTCCTGGCGCCGGGCCTCGGCCTCCTGGCTGTACAGGGGACAGTGACGTTCTGCAGAGCTTTTAGCAGATCCTAAGGAGCCTCAGTGCTCCTTAGGCAGCAGATCCTGGCTGCCTCAGTGTTGCTTCCCACCAGCCCTGGACCGTCCCCTCCAGAATCTCTGAGCCCAGGTGACAGCAAGGTACACATTGCTTCTTGTCACCCTCCTGGCCACACTGGCTCACTTACATCCAAGAACAGCCTCACAGAGGGTAAGATACTCACGCAGCAACCCTGCCAGTTACAAGTTATTGTTCTCTTTTTTTTTTGTTTTATTTTTTGTTGTTGTTTTGAGAAGGAATCTCTCTCTGTCGCCCAGGCTGAGTGCAGCGGCACGATCTCAGCTCACTGCAACCTCCACCTCCTGAGTTCAAGCAATTCTCCTGCCTCAGCCTCCAGAGTAGCTGGGACTATAGGCGCACACCACCATGCCCAGCTAATTTTTGTATTTTCTCAGTAGAGACGGGGTTTCACCATGTTGGCCAGACTGGTCTCCAACTCCTGACCTCAGGCGATCCTCCTGCCCCAGCCTCCCAGAGTCCTGGGATCACAGGCACGAGCCACCAGGCCCAACTGGTTTTTCCTACAAGTTGTTGTTTTCAACGTGTGCTTTTGCATAAGCAGAGAAAACCGTCTGGAAGTGGGCGCGAGCTCCGGGGAGCTGCTTTCAGGGACAGCAGTGAAGGGGCGCTGCCTCTTTCGTTTGGATCTCCTCGGTGGGCATGCCAATTTTGAAACGAAAAGTCAATGTCAATGAAAGAAAAGCCATATGTGGCTGAATCCCCACAGCAACTAAGCCCCTGCTCCCCCGTCTGGGGTTTGCAGGAGGCCTCCAGGAAGGTGACGCTTCACTGAGCACTGAAGTCGGGGGAGGAAGGGCAGGAAGGCAGCCAGGAGCAACTGGGCAGGGGCACGGTTTCCAGGAGACGCTGGGAGCCCCCAGCAGCGCAGCAGGCCTAGGGGTGCTGGGCAGAGTGCTCCGTGCTGGACCAAGGTGAGTGGGAACCCAGGTCGGGGACCTGCAATATCGGCCACAGGAACAAGGAGGTGTGGTGGGAGAGAGCATGGCCCTCAGGGAGCCCCCTCACCCCCAGCTCCCCCTCCTTGCCAGTGCTGTGAGTCATTTGCTGGTTCCTTCCACAGACCTTCCCAGAACTCTGTACCAGGCGCTATGTGGGAGGCGGGGCTGGGGGAGACGCACATCTGAATGAGAACATCCCAGACCCCACAGCCAGGCTGGTGAGCACGGGCACAAGCAGAGGCGTCCGTGTGGTATGGAGAATCTGTGTGGAGTCAGAGGTGGACGTCACAGGGACGTGGAGTGCAGGGAGGCCTGCCTGGAGGAGGGGGCGCCCAGCTGCCCGGCCCCTGCCTCCTGCACCTCCTTGCATGCACTTGGTCCCCGTGAAGTCCCTCCTGGGTGCTTTGGGAGTAAGGATGAAGTGCCCCAAGGGCATTTCCACACTCCAGCCCCACCTCTGCACTGGACTTCTTCCCCCAGCCTGAACCCCATGCTTTAGACCGCCCTGGCCCAAAAGCCCCTCCTGTTCTGAAAGACGAAACCAAGGCCCAGCAGAGGGAGGGACTCAGCTTCTTGTTCTGACACAGGGTGCACACGTGACACACCCTTCGTCACAAAACAATGTGGGGGCACCCAGCCTGCAAGCCAGCACCCCCGCAGCACGTTCCTGCCCCCCATCGTCCTGTGGTCTTAGCACCCCCGCCTTGGCTCCCCACATCCCGGGCCCAGGCTGGGTCCTGGCGAAGGTCTCACGCAATCCCACACAACTCACGAGGTTGCTGTTGCGCCCATTCTGCAAAGCGCAGAGGCAACGAAGGAGACTGGATGGAGCCAGGATTCAAGGAGCGCTGAGCCCCGGGGCACAGGCCACCCTCCCGGGTTTCCCGATTCTGGGCTTGGCCTGCCTCCTCTGTCCTCCAGCGAGCATCCTGACTGCCCCGCCCTCTCCATCCTCCTGTGACCCCAGGCTCCTTCTGTCCAGTGCCCACAGCTCGTAGTTTTATGTTGCTGCCACCTGGGGTCCTGCCCAGTGTCCCAGTTGATGGGAAGCTCCTGAAGGGCAGGTCAGTGCAGGGACGGCTCCCGGAGGAAGGGTCTGAAGTCGCTGTTAAGACTGCAGTGAGGCTGGGTGTGGTGGCTCACACCTGTGATCCCATCACTTTGAGAGGCCAAGGCAGGAAGATCACTTGAGTCCAGGAGTTCCAGACCAGCCTGGACTGGTGATAGTGAGACACCATCTCTACAAAATTAAAAAAAAAATTAGCGCAGCATGGTGATGCATGCCTGTAGTTCCGGCTACTCAGGAGGCTGAAGTGGGAGGACTGCTTGAGCCCAGGAGGTCGAAGCTGCAGTAAGTGAGGATCACACCACTGCACTCAGGCTGGGCAACAGACTGAGACCCTGTCTCTCAAAATAAAAGAAAAAGAAAAGGAAAAGAGAAAGAGACAGAGAGACTGCAGTAAAAGAGAACCTGCAAAGAGGAAACAGTTGTGTGTGACTTTGCACCCACAGGATTTAATTTATGGAGGTGACAGTGCTGGCACGGAGAGGCCAGTGCCATGAGATGGTGCCATCATGCCCAGGAGGGCATGAGGATATACGGATGGGACAGGAATGAGTGTGGGGTCAGCCCCAGGCCTCCTAACAGCCAGGCTAGAGGCTGCCTGCTGGCACCTGGGACTTTACCGTTGTGTCTGTGAGCCTCACAGGACTCCAGGACCCTCCACACCTCAGGCAAGATCACAAAGTCTCCTTGAGAACCACGGACAGTGCCGGCAAGCACCTCCAGGCCACTGACCTGACTATGGCGCCTCTGTCTCCTCCAGGCTCAGCTCTCACCATGAGCTGGCCAGCAGCAGGACCACCGGCACCCACGTCTGACCTCGGGCTCCATCCCCTGCAGGACCCACGGGGCCTGGTCCAGCGGCACCAGAACACCTGGGCCCACCCCTCCCCCGCACTGTTTTCTCAGCACTTGCTGTTTCCTCCCAGGCCACCTTCCCAGCTAACTCCTTTTGATTGATTGATTGATTGATCGATTGATTGATGGAAATAGATACTCGGTGCCACAAAGAAAAATTAGCCCTGAGACAAAGGATCTTTCAGCAATGCAATTTTTACTTCCTGGGCTGCAGGAAGGGTACTCTCACTAGCCATCGTGCCACAAGAGTACAATGAACAAAGGAAAACAGACACATTTATTCCGTTTGCATTCGGGGTCGTCCTCACTGCTGTGTCTGATCTCCATTGGCTGGAGTCAGACCTCACAATCTAAACTAAAACCCGATTGGCTAATAACTTAAAACTTTTCTAAACAGGTAAAGGCAATGGAGAGCTGGGACATGCCTGTGAGCACGTCCAGCACAGGTATCTTAGTTAAAGTACAAGGACATAGAATGTACTACGTGCCTATAAGCATGGCGTGTCTAACAGCTGCTTAGGATAGGGCTTAACAAAGTTATTAGCACACTTATTCTTTTTTTTTTTTTTTTTTAAGACGGAGTTTCGCTTTTGTTACCCAGGCTGGAGTGCAATGGCGCGATCTCGGCTCACTGCAACCTCCGCCTCCTGGGTTCAGGCAATTCTCCTGCCTCAGCCTCCTGAGTATCTGGGATTACAGGCACGCGCCACCATGCCCAGCTAATTTTTTGTATTTTTAGTAGAGATGGGGTTTCACCATGTTGACCGGGATGGTCTCGATCTCTTGACCTCGTGATCCACCCGCCTCGGCCTCCCAAAGTGCTGGGATTACAGGCGTGAGCCACCGCGCCCGGCAGCACGCTTATTCTTTAACAAGAAAGGAAACTTTAAAAAGAAACTTTTCTACTATGGGCAGAGATCCAGGAGCTTGGCACTGTGGGGGTCAGTCCAGACAGGACAGTGCAGCCTGGAGGAGGGAGCGGGAGCCAAGCCGAAGGGGGGTGCAGGCCAGGGCCCTGGGGGCGAAGCGCGCTGCTGGGAGCTGCCCCTGACAGCTCCGTCGTCACCTGGTCATTTACGCAAGCCTGAGGGAGTCCCTTCCCCCAGTTCACCTGCCCAGACCCAGCGTGTCCCATCTCCATGCCCCACCCCTGGGTGACCTTCCTGGACCAAGTGTGTCCCGTGCCCACACCTCATCCCCCGGGGTCACCTGCCCAGACCAAGTGTGTTCCATCCCCACACCCCATGCCCACTTCACCTGCCCAGACCAAGTGCGTCCTGTGCCCAGGCTCCTTCTCCTAAGTCACCTGCCCAGACCCAGCATGTCCCATCTCCATGCCCCACCCCAGGGTCATCTACCCAGACCGAGTGTGTCCCATCCGCACACCCTACGCCCACTTCACCTGCCCAGACCAAGTGCATCCTGTGCCCACGCCCCTTCTGCCAGGTCACCTACTCCTTCTCCACTCACCCAGAGGAAGGAGATGGGGTGTGCAGATCTGATTTAATCTGATGTCTTCCCGGGAATTTCCTGTCTCCCAGGACAGGAAATGGGCGTCCACGGCTGGGCCTCCAGCTCCTTGTTCTAGTCTGTGGGAACTCGCTGGAGAACGAGGCAGTGTCCCCAAAACAGGAAATTCCTGAGGAAGGAGCCTCTGTCTTTTATCCCAGATAGACCCTAGGGATGCCTTCCTGAGACCACTGAGGTCTACAGAAGCTGATGGTCACCGGGTGGGTCAGCTCTGCAGGAAGCAGGGCGAGGCCACGGCTCCAGCACCCAGGTCCCTGATGGGAGATGCCAGTATCGAGACCTTTCCAGAGGAGGGAGGCATCCCCGGCTCCTGTCATGGAAGCAGGTCATGCGCCTTCTGGCCGGCCTCAGGCTTGCGCACAGCCAGGGGCTCCTGCCCTCCAGGGTCTGAAGGTGGGAGGGGAAGGGGTTCAGCTAGTTCCACGCTGGACACCACAGGGCGCAGGGGGCTTCCAGATGTCAGGAGGTGGGAGCGCCGCCTGACACTCAGGCTTCTGGCAGCAGAGACTTTATGGGGCAAGGGTGAGCCTTTCACTGCCTCTCTGGACCTGGCTCCCAGCTGGGACATCCCATGACCGGGAGGAGGGTGGGAACCCAGCAGAGGACGGCCTCCTTGACATAAAAACTGCTCCGCAAAAGACCTATGGAAGAGGAAGAAGACAAACCACAGACTGGGAGAAAATGTTTGCAAATGGCAGCGCGGACAGTGGACTGGAACCTACAATCTATTCACAATGTATCAAAACTCAACGGCACAAACACTCCACTTACAACACGGGCAAACGACGTGAAGAGCTATTTCCCTGAAGAGGACACGCAGAAGGCAAACGCGCACAGGAAGAGATGTTCAGCACCAGGCACCCTCGACGTTCAGACATGAAAACCTCAGCAAGGCTGCGGCAGCGGCTCACAAGTATAATCCCAGGACGGGGAGGCTGAGGTGGGCGGATCACTTGAGCCCCAAAGTTCAAGATCAGCCTGGGCAACATAACAAACCCTGTTTCTAAACAAACAAACAAAAAATTTGCAGTTTGGTCTCATTTTACACCTATCAGAATGGCTAAAATAAAAAATAAACCGGCCGGGCATATGGCTCACCCCTGTAATTCCAGCACTTTGGGAGGCCAAAGCGGGTGGATCACTTGAGGTCAGGAGTTCGAGACTAGCCTGGCCAACATGGTGAAACCCTGTCTCTACTAAAAATACAAAAATTAGCCAGGTGTGGTGGCAGGCCCCTGTAATCCCAGCTACTCAGGAGGCTGAGGCAGGAGAATCGCTTGAACCTGGAAAGTGAAGTCTGCAGTGAGCCGAGATCGTGCCACTGCACTCCAGCCTGGATGACAGAGCTAGACTCCATCTCAAAAAATAGAAATAAATAAATTAAATAAATAAATAAACCATGACCACCCCACATGCTGATGGGGAGGCAGAGAAGCTGGGTCCCCTGTGCGCTGCTGCTGGGAGTGGGCGATGGCATGGCCTCTCTGGAAGACCACTTGACTCTTTCTTATCAAACTAGACATGCAACTTCCATGACCCTCTGATCAAGCCCCAGAGAAATGAAAGTCACATTCATACAAACACCTGCTCGTGCATGTTCATAGAAGCTTTACTTGTTTTAGCCAAAACCTGGGAAGCAGTCCAGATGTCCTTCAATGATAAAGGGTTCAGCTGGGTCCATGGGCGTCAGGGGAGACAGCTCAGCCACAGGAAGGAAGCGCTGCTGAAAGGCACAGCCGCAGGGGGAGCCAGAGACTCTCCCAGAGTCAAAGAGGCCTCTCAACAGGTGACCTCCAGGACGACTTGCTCCGCACAGCACTCTGAAGTGACAATTCTGGAAATGAAGAGAAAGGATGAGTGGCTGCCTGGGCTCCCAAATGCCCCTCCCCACGGAGGAGCATGTAATATTCACCACAGTGAGGCAAAATGTTACCCTTCGGGCGGTGCGGTGGCTCACGCCTGTAATCCCAGCACTTTGGGAAGCCAAGGCCAGAAGATCACCTGAGGTCAGGAGTTCAAGACCAGCCTGGACAACTTGGTGAACGCCATCTCTACTAAAAATACAAAAATTCGCTGGGTGTGGTGGCGGGCACCTGTAATCCCAGCTACTCAGGAGGCTGAGGCAGGAGAATCACTCAAACAAAGAGGCAGAGGTTGGGGTGAGCCAAGATTGCACCACTGCACTCCAGCCTGGGTGACAGAGTGCGACCCTGTCTTAAAAAAATAGAAAGGAGAGAGGGAGGCCCTTGCTTACATGTCATGACTTAGGTCCAGGAGACCCAGGGGTGGGCAGAATGCAAGGGACTCAGAGCTCCAGGCTGAGTCGGCTTGGAAGAACATTCAAGGCGATTGAGCTCCACGAGAGCAAAGCCGGTTGCGTGTGCCTTTGCTATTGTGACTGCTTTATTTTTTCCTTTTTCACTTTTCAGAGGCAGGGACTCACTCCATCACCCAGGTGGGAGAGCAGTGGCGTGCTCTCGGCTCACTGCAGCCTCGACCTCCTGACTCCAGCCATCCTCCCACCTCAGCCTCCCAAGCAGCTGGAACCACAGGCACGCACCACCACACCCGGCTGATTTTTTTGTAGAGACAGAGTCTAGCTGTGTTGCCCAGAATGGTCTCAAACTTCTGAGCTCAAGTGATCCTCCCGCCTCGGCCTCCTAAAGTGCAGGCATCACAGGTGCAAGCCACGGTGCCAGCCTTGCTGCTGTGGTTTTAGCATGGGTTGGGTTTGGTTTTATTGTGTGTTTTGGAGCCACGGTGCCAGCCTTGCTGCTGTGGTTTTAGCATGGGTTGGGTTTGGTTTTATTGTGTGTTTTGGAGCCACGGTGCCAGCCTTGCTGCTTTGGTTTTAGCTTGGGTTGGGTTTGGTTTTATTGTGTGTTTTTGCACAGCACTTGGTCAGACCCTGCAGAAATCAGAAAGTATGTACTGACTGGTTTCAACTGGCGTGGGAAAACCGGGATGTAGGGAGCCAGCCCTACATCACCTGTGGATACCCTGAGTTTGGTGGCAACAAAGCCATGAGAAAAAGACAGATTAAGAGAGAAAGTGGGACCAGGGGGCCATCCGTTATTACTGGAGGAGACAGTGAAGGCCACCAATCCCAGTGTCTCTCTTAATCTTTTTCTCATTCCTTTGTCGCCACCAAACTTGTGGTACCCACGGGTGATGTAGGGATCCATGAGCCCTGCATTGGGTGCCAGAATGTACGGAACCAGCCCTACATCACCCATGGGTACCCCATGTTCGGTGGCAACAAAGGAATGAGAAAAAGACAGATTAAGAGAGAAAGCGGGACCAGGGGGCCATCCATCATTACTGGAGGAGACAGTGAAGGCCCCGAGCTCTGATCATCTACATTATTTATTGGTTACAGTCACTGTGATCTATAGGGTAGGGGTGGAGTGATGGCAGGGAGAGGGTGACGTGATGGTGGGGTGAATCAGTGAGCTGGAACTGAATCAGTGAGCTAGAACTGGTGTGTCATTGTAAAGGCTGATAACAGTGGCAGTTTCAGGAGTTTCACAAAACAAGCACATGTGGTTATCGTTGGCCTGATATCTATGTGCAGCTGATAGAACGCGGGCCTTACAAGGAGCCTGCAAGTCTGGCTATGTCATAGTGCTACGAAGGGGTTTTACGTCTTTGAGCACAATGTTTATGGTAACAGAGTCGAGGTCACCCTGCACCGGAACATGAGGCATGGGGAGGCCTTCCTCCTCAGAGGCCTTCTGCGGCCTTCCGCGGTTTGTTGGTCCTTGCTTAGGTGTTACTCACAACCCATTTACGTAGGCACTCTGTAAGTCCCTCCTCTGCTGCCTCTCCCAACATGGGGAACCCTCTCCTGTGTTTCCTTAAAGGTGCCCAGGCCACCAGCTTCGTGAACACCCAGCCAACAGGCTGTGCCTGGTGCCACCGTGGGAGGGCCAGCCCTGGACACAGGGAGGACAGACGAAAGGCCAAGACAGCTTTCTACCAGTGTGAATGCTGTATGCCAGCTGCTGGGCTCTCCTCCTGGTGGCCACCCACTGTCACGCTCTGCCCTCGCACCCTGGGGCCACGAGGCCAGACAGCCTGGGCTCCGATCTGCCACGTTCCTCAGGTGGCCACGTTACTCCAGTTATCCCTCATGCTGTGACAGCAGCTACCTCTGAGGACCCTGGGGTGCATATGAGTGTGCAGTGGAAGCCAGGCGTCTGTGAGTTCCACCGTCACACACCCCCGAGGGATCCCCAGCCAGTGTCACATGGCCACCAGAGGCACAGAAGCCCTGTCTCAACCACATGTGCTGGGTTGTCCTGTAAATGTGCCCCAAGGCCACACACAAACCTGTGTCACACAGACCTCCCTCAGGTGCTGGGGGCCCTGGTGCAGCCACCCCTACCTGTCGCCCACATTCCTACCGAGCGATGCAGCCTATTGCTGAGACCTCTGGTGGACCTGTATCACCCTCCCCCAGGCACTGTGGTCCGGGTCCCTCTCCTCCTGCGCCCAGGTCTCCTCTTCTTCCGAGGATCCCCTCTCTCCTGGACCGTGACATGGGTGGCCTCAGCACTGTGAGGCCAGGTGTCTGCCTCCCCCACAGACACAGGGCTCCTGCATCTTCCCTGCCAGCTCTGTGGACCCAGGGTCATGCCGCTCGGCTGGTTCAAGACCACAGCTCACCCCCACTGAGGGTTCCAAGGAGCATAATCGCTATGACAAAAATAATCTTAAAACAGACCTCTTCGCCAAAAAAAAGAATGAAAAGCAAAACAGACCTCTTCATAGCCGTGGGAGACCAGGCTGCACAGAAAGTAAGCTGTGGAGCCAGTATGTGACATCAGCCCACCTGTCCCTGGAGACCAGTGCTGCCTCTTGCTTCTCCAAGGCAGAGACCGTCCTGAGTATGGCGCAGGGCCCAGTTCCTGTCCACACCTGCTCTGTGCAGCCGGCAGAGGGAGGAAGGCCATGGAGTGTAACGAACATGGTGGCCCCACCACGTTGAGTGGGCCGGGGGTAGGGATGAGTGCGTGGGCCTGGGAGCCAGGCCGCCTGCGCTCAGATCCCAGCACTGACTCCGTATTGCCGTCTGGTCCTGGGCAAGACGCTTAGCCTTTCTGTGCCTCAGTTTCCTTATCTGTAAGACGGGAGTGTAAGCCGGAGCTATGTCATCTGAGGGCTCCATCAGGGCTGGCTCCCACGATGGCTCCACATGCAGCTGTTTCTCACTACGTGAGCATCTCCATCAGCTTCTGCGTTTGCTCACAACATGGTGGCCGGCTCCTACCAGAGCAAGTGACCAGAGGGTGAGAGCAGTCAAACGCCCAGGAGCCCCTCGGGACCTGTGTCTGAAGTCGCTCTGTCTGGACCTCACTTTATTCCGACTGCGGAAATGAGTCACCCAGCCCAGGCCACATTCAAGGAGGTGAGTGAGGTTCTGTCTGGATTGGAGGAGTGGCCAAGCGTTGTGCCCAAGCGTTGTGCCCCATGTTTTAAACAGAACCATTTCGTTTTCACTGGCCGCTTTCACTCGCTGATCGTTGCAGTTCCGTAAGAAAATCACTGCGGCACAGCCTCGGGGGAGCCGCCTCGGAAGTCTGAAGGAAGGTTGGTGGGCGTGCCCTGCTGTCTGCAGCAGAGGGACTGACCTAGCAGGGGGACAGACAGCAAGCACCATGGCCCACGGCTGTGTTCTCACGCACACAGACATGGCTGTGAAGTGTCGGTCTATGAGGACACATGGTCAGGAATGTATTTTGGGGGCATGTTTCTTTTTTCTTTTTCTGAGACTGAGTCTCACCTCGTTGCCCAGGCTAGAGTGCTATGGTGCAATCTCGGTTCACTGCAGCCTCCACCTCCCAGGTTCAAGCTATTCTCGTGCCTCAGCCTCCCGGGTAGCTGGGACTACAGGCATGAGCCACCAGCTGGGGGCGTGTTTCTTTACAACTTTCTATTTCCAATCTCTCTGTCATCTGGCTGCAGCCAGGACCTGGGACACAGACGTGACTTTTCTTACAGAGCTGTAAGGTCACGTGCAGCACGTAACCTGTGGGGACAACTACCCATGCAGCCTCAGCCTGAGGCAGGCAGGGGCAAGGCCGGGGCTGGCACAGAGGAGCTTGAACAAGTGGAGTCTTAAAAAGCAGGAAAGGGTCTGTCAGGCGGAGGCGGGGAGGGGTGTTCAAGGCCCAGGGCTGGGGCACACGGCCAGTGGCCTGTGGCAGGGCATGCGCTTGCTGCTGAATCTCCTGGGAGAGGAAAGGGTGGTGTGAGGGGCAGCCTGCAAGTCCGAGCAGGCCCCAGTGCAGCTGCTAAGGGGACCCAGGCCTCATCCTGCAGGACAGGCATGAAGCTGTTATAGAGCCACTGCCGGTTGCCCTATAAGTCAGTCCCTCAAGCTGTAGGGGGGTGGCGGCGGGTGGACAGGGGAGCCCAAATGAAGGCAGGTAGACCCTGGGGCAGGGCAGCGAAGTAGTGCTGTGGAGAGGAGACAGGGCTCCAGCCAGGACAGAGAAAGCAGCCTGGACAGGAGGGGGTGGTTTAAAACATTGGGAGGTAAAAGCAACAGGATGAGAGAGGGGGTGGGACGAGGAGGGCGGAAGCAGAACTGTCTGGTTCTCAACACCTTGCCAAGTCCAGGAGGCAGCTGGAGAGAGGCCTGGGTGGGGGCAGGCAGTTCCTAGGGTCCCACCGCACTGGCAGCACCTAAGATCTCCACCCACATTCACTCGGTCCACAGGACATGAGGACCCAGAACGACACAGCTGGCTGCCCTCCCAGGGCTGATCCGCGCGGGAGTGTGTGGGGTGGGGGATAATTAATAATAAATATAATAAGGAAACTATATGCAAAGTGTAAATGGGAAGGGTTGTTGGGGGCAGAATCCTGCGGATATACTAAGGTGAGCCCCCGGAGCCGGCGCCATGCCCATCCTTCCCTTGGCTACAGGTGGCACCTGTGACTTCACTCTGAGTAGAAGTGGGTGGAGGGGGTGGGTGGCTCGTCACCCATGATTAGGGGTGTTCCATAGGACTGCATCTGGGGGTGGGGGGGGCCGGCTGCTGCGGGGGCGGGGCATGAGGGTGCCAGTTCGGGGCGGGGCTCTCGGGGGCGTGGTGCGGGGGCGGAGCCTGTGGGGCGGGGCATGAGGGGGAGCCGGCTCCGGGAGGAGCTTTTGGGAGCGGGCCTCTCAGGGGCGGGGCATGAGAGCAGAGCCTGATGGGGTTGGGGGGCAAACGGGGAGCCGGCTCAGGGAGGAGCTTTCTGAGGTGGGGCCCGCTTGGGGCGGAGCCTGCTTGGGGCGGGGCCTTCGGTAGGACGCCTGCCATAGAGGACTGTGAGGGGGCGGGGTCAGCTCTAGGAGGAACCTGCGGCGGCTGTTAGGGCCGGAACCTGAGAGTGCGGGGCCTGATCGGGGCGTGGCCTTCGGGGGCGGAGTCGTCTGTGGGTGGAGCCAGCTCGGGCCGAGCCCTCCACCGCCCATTACCACCGAGTCCGACCCCGGGTCCTAGCGCGGCCACCGGAAGGGGCGGGTCAGCAGGCGGGCTCTTCCTGCGAGCTCTGAGGACCAACCGGGACGCGGGCGCGGAGCGGTCGGGGTCCCGCGAAGAGGGTGCCCCTTTTCCGTCCCCTGCCCCCGCGAGGGGCGCGCCCGCCCAGGGCAGTCCTGGTAGGGCCCGGGCGCATCCGCGCTCTGCAGCGGCAGGTGCTCGTCGCCCCTCGTCTCCAGCCAGGTACTCTCGGGGCCCCCGCCCGCCGCCTCCGTCCCAGGTCGCGCGGCGTCGGGATGGGCCCCGCGGTCTCCCCGCGCCCGGCCCTCCAGGGAGGGAGCGAGACCCGGCTCTGAGCACCTCCCAGGCCCCGGCCCCGGCCCCAAGGCCGACCTGGCTCCGCACGCGGGCCGCGGGGCTCGCCGTTGGAAGGGGGCCTCTTAAGTAGGAGCTCGCGGGACACCCTGGCGGGCCTCTCCGCCTGGCTCGGAGCCTGACATCTCAGGCCTTGGCACAGCTAGCTGGCCCCTGTTAGGCCGTGGACCCAGCAGGCTGTTTCAGTGCAGTTTGCCCTTGAATCTCAAGCCCACTAATGTTCCAGTTTCTCCATGAGACCCAGATCCCTGAAGGCAGTGGAGGGAGGCACCAAGGTGAGTAAGGTTTCCTAGGCAGCCCCTACCGCCCATGGATACCCAGAGCTTCATGTTACTAGTGAAGGGTCGTCGGTCCAGAGAGGCGATGGAGCTACGCTGGAGTTGCATGACAGAACCAGAACCTAACCTTTGGGGCTCTGGCAAGCGTGGGTTGCGTTGTCTGTAACTAGCTAATCACTCCTGTCTACAGGCCTGTGAAGTGAGGCCAAGACAATCGCTATGGTCCACTATGTTTTTAAAAGTATTTTATTTCTCAGGGTGGGCAGCGTGTAGAGAAGTGAGTCATTCCAGTCTGCCATTTAACGCCTACCAGCCTGAGTTGGGTCGACAAGACCATAATGGAGAATGTTCCTTGAGCACAGTATGTGACCAGGATTTGGAGATAAAAAAGACATGATTCTCGCCTTCAGGAGCCCCTGCTGCATAAGGAGACTGCCACGTCAGTGACCAGCCACATCCAGTTACAAGTGTCTGGAAGAGGGAACAGTGCTGTGCAGCACGGAGGACCCCCACCCAGACCTTGGGCAGCAGGTGTCAGGCTCAGTGGGTTCACAAACCGCCCCTCCATGGAGTGGAGTCTGCAGAGAGCCAGATGGGTTTCCACTGTACCCTGGAGAGCTTCGCTTCTCCACCTCAGCCCTGCCCGTGAGGCAAACGGAGCTGGGCGACTGGTCTTCTGTGTTGGTTTTTGGTTCTCATCTTTGTTTCCTACCAGAGCTGGACCCCGGTCTCAAACTCCAGGCAGCTTGGGCTGTGATCCTCTCTCCTGGGAACCAGGGCTCCCCCTGCCCACCCCAGCAGAGATGCTGCATCCTCCCTCAGCACACGTGGCCTTCAGCTTTGGTTCTGGCACCCACCTGATCTCCCTCCTCCCACACACCACCTCTAGATAGAGCACTAGAAAGTGATGTTGGCCTGAAACAGTCACATTCATCTAAACATTTTCCTGTAAAAAAGACCAGACTCCCCTTGTTGAGATAGGAAATCTGTTTACGTGTTACCTGCACTCATAAGGGAGAGGAGGGAAGGCCACAGACCTTGTCTCGACTTAACAAAGAGAATTCAAGGTATTTATGTGTTGAAACGTGTCCTTTGCAACATGTGTTTCAACTCCATTTTCCACTTAGGCTCAACCCTGGCCTCAGACTCCAGCCTGGTTAACGAAACAGCTAATACAAAGGGTACACGATAGTGCTACTTAGAATACAAGCGAGCATGGTGGCTCACACCTAGAGTCCCAGCTACGCAGGAAGCTGAGGTGGGAGGATGGCTTAAACCCAGGATCTTGAGCCTTCAGTGAGCTGCAGTTGTGCTGCTGCACTCTAGCCAAGGCAACAGAAAGAACCTGTCTCAAGAAGAAAAAAAAAGAACGCCACTGTGGGATAAGGCGGTGGTGAGAATCATAGGCTTCCTGGTGGATGAGAGGAAGCTTCTCGGTCCCGGGGGCTCCTGGCGTTCTCAGCAGGAATGGTTTGAAGTCGGAACGCTGTCTGCTTTCCTGGGAGCTGCAGAGGAAGCAGTGTTTTCCAGTCTCAGAGATTTCTTTCCCCAGCAGCTTCGAGCCTGGCGTTTTTCAAGGCTTTCCACTGGCATTCTGTTGCCACTGAGAGGCAAGGGCAGGTCAAGGGAGCCCCGAAACAGCACAGAGCAGGGCTCCACAGTGGAGGGATGGCCTGCGGCTGAGGCTTCCACGTCGCACCTTTCCCGTCGCCTCCAGCCGCTGGGGTTCACTGATTCTTGTTGGACTCATGGCAAGATTGGGCTGCAATTAGATGGCATCATGGACAGGGACAGACCTCTGTCTTCCCCCTGAGCGCTAGCGAGAGATATTTCCGTGGCGTAACCTTCAAACAACGCAAGCCAAGTGCCAGCCAACTGTCCCCGGGGCTGCAGCCTGCGTCCAACTGAGAACAGGCCTGGGCATCCCAGTGCTGCCTCGAGTGTGACCTGGGGAAGGGGTGTTGAAGATGAGATTAATGATCCAGAGATTTGTGAAGAGCTTAGAGCAGGGGACATACTCTAAGTGACAGCTGCTGTTGTGATTTCTCAGTTATTCAACCAATATTTGACAAGGAACCTTGGTGTGCCAGGAGCCATGGCAGGGCTTTGGAACAGAGAGCAAACCACCCAGAGGAGTTTAGCCCCTCTCATGTGCTGGGAGGAAAAATAGGGCAGGGAAGCTGGCGGGGGACAGTTCCTTAAGAAGGGGGCGTCAGAGCAGAAAGTTGAGGGGCCAGTCAGGCGAGGCAGAAGGGATTAGGTGTGTTTGGTGAACCTAAAGAAGGCTGGGATGGCAAGGGGGTGCCCAGGGGATGGGTGTGGCCCCAGGCAGGGTATGTGGGGCCCATGGTGTGAGGGACACCACCGGGAGTCTGAGCCAGGATGTGACACAAGGGGGTCTGCCGGCTGCTGTGGGCCGTGGCGGGGACGGGGGCAGGGGCAGCCCTGGTTTCATGAGTTCGGAACCCAGCTTCCGCTGGGAGCCTAGTGAAGGGTCGTCGGTGTGGGTGACAGTGTTGCTCTGGGATTTAGGGGAGTTTTATTTTCCAGTTCTAGGCTATTTCTACTTCTGTGGGGAAAGGGAGGTGAGAGACACATCTGTCACTGCAGCCTCTGGGCAGTGGGCACGAGAGAGGCTGGGCAGCCTCCCCATGATACTGCAAGTGGCAGCACTCAGGACCGCCTGCCACAGAGCAGGCTCCTTGGGGCGGGCCAGCAGCAGGAGTGGCTGGGAGAAGAGACATGCTCTCCTGTGGAATGTGCTTCCAACATGTCGGAGAACAGGGATTGAAGCAACCCCCTAGTGGGAGGGGAGGCCTGCCGAGGGGCCCCCTTTCCGAGTGAGCAACCCACGCTTGCCAGAGCCCCAAAGGTTAGGTTCTGGTTCTGTCATGCAACTCCAGCGTAGCTCCATCGCCTCTCTGGACCGACGACCCTTCACTAGTAACATGAAGCTCTGGGTATCCATGGGCGGTAGGGGCTGCCTAGGAAACCTTACTCACCTTGGTGCCTCCCTCCACTGCCTTCAGGGATCTGGGTCTCATGGAGAAACTGGAACATTAGTGGGCTTGAGATTCAAGGGCAAACTGCACTGAAACAGGTCGTCTAGTGAAGGCCGCCTGCAGCGGTAGCTCCAAAGCACGGTGACTGATCCCAAGCCCGGGATGGTAGAGAAGGAGACTAGGGCAGGAACCAAGGGGACTCGGGGGTGGATGAGGGAAGCCGCAGGGCAGTCGGTAGGGGCATCAGATCCTGACAGCATGCAGACCCCGAACCCTGGCAGAGAAGCAGGGATTCCTTGGTGAGCCACTGATCCCTTCACCGACAAGAAAAGGCCAGGAGAGTGAGTCAGGTGGGGCTCTGGGGAAGTCAGCTATTCTGTTTGAGTCACTCGTTGGGGAACACATGGGAAGGGAGGGGCTGCACCAGAACCCCACAGCACCTGAAAGGGGACATCATCTGATGTCCATGTTCTTGCTTCTCCCCAGCAGCAAGAGGATGGTGGCCCTTGGCCTCCTGCAGAGGGTTGGCCCCATGCTGAGAGCTTGGAGAGGTGCGTGGGAAGCAAACCGTTCTTGAGGAAGTGGCGCCAGCTGAGAGAAGCCAGCAGCCCCCTAGCCCTCAACGCTTCCAAGGAACAGAGAACAATGGAGAAGCCTGCAGGCAGAAGAAAAAGGACTCCAACCCCAAGGGAAGAAGCAGACGGGCAGAAGAGCGCACTCAGAGAGGAGAAAGCGTCCAGGGATAGGAAGCCACCTGAGAGACCCGCTGTGCCCAGGAAGCCCCGAGCAGAGCCCCGCCTGAGTCCTGAAGACGAAGAGCACATCTTTGATGCCTTCGATGCTTCATTTAAAGATGACTTTGAGGGGGTTCCCGTGTTCATTCCTTTTCAGAGGAAGAAACCCTATGAGTGCGGTGAATGCGGGCGGATCTTTAAGCACAAGACAGACCACATTCGGCATCAGAGGGTCCACACCGGAGAGAAGCCCTTCACATGTGCGCAGTGCGGGAAGGCCTTCCGACACAGCTCCGATGTCACCAAACACCAGAGGACTCACACGGGGGAGAAGCCCTTCAAATGCGGGGAGTGCGGGAAAGCCTTTAATTGCGGCTCCAATCTCCTGAAACACCAGAAGACGCACACCGGGGAGAAGCCGTATGAGTGCGTGGACTGTGGGAAAGCCTTTGCCTACAGCTCCTGTCTCATCCGCCATCGGAAACGCCACCCGCGGAAGAATCCCTGAGCTGGGGCCGCCGTCTGCAGACTCGGACTCCTGCTCCGTGGCTCCCTGATGTTGGGCGTCTGGTGGAGGTGCTGGGCCATGTGTGCTGTGTTCAGCGCCCTGGGGGATCCCCAGAAAATCGCCTGGTCAGAGGTGGGAATGCCTGAGTGAGTGAGAGACCTTCCCGCTGCAGAGAATCTCTAGATCAAGATGCTGCAGTCATGTGGAAGCCACCAGAGGCTCCTTGCAACCACAGACCATTGTCCAAGTTCCTCGATGGCTCCTAGGGCTCAGCACCAGAGACCAGGTGTATTCACTGCCATCCACGGGACGGGCTTGGGTCACCTCACAGCGCCCAGCAGGAGAGGCTCCTGGTGTGTTGGGTGCCCACCACTTCCCACTGCTGCCTGCCTGTAACATCCACTCTGCTTAAGCCTTTCATCTGCCCCTGAAGGCCCCAGTCTGTGGACTCCCCACCCTCTGGGGTCCCAAGCTCTGCAGCAAGCCCCAGGACCACTCTTCCCTGCCTGGTCAGCTTCAGTGCCCGGGCCACTCCTTGCTGCCTGGCCAGCTTCAGAGCCCAGGGCCATTCCTCCCTACCTGGCCAGCTTCAGAGCCCGGGGCCATTCCTCCCTGCCTGGCCAGCTTCAGAGCCCGGGGCCATTCCTCCCTGCCTGGCCAGCTTCAGAGGCCGGGGCCATTCCTCCCTGCCTGGCCAGCTTCAGAGCCCGAGGCCATTCCTCCCTGCCTGGCCAGCTTCAGAGCCCGGGGCCATTCCTCCCTGCCTGGCCAGCTTCAGAGCCCGGGGCCATTCCTCCCTGCCTGGCCAGCTTCAGAGCCCGGGGCCATTCCTCCCTGCCTGGCCAGCTTCAGAGCCCGGGGCCATTCCTCCCTGCCTGGTCAGCTTCAGAGCCCGGGGCCATTCCTCCCTGCCTGGCCAGCTTCAGAGCTCGGGGCCATTCCTCCCTACCTGGCCAGCTTCAGTGCCTGGGGCCGCTCGTCCCTGCCTGGCCAGCTTCAGAGCCCAGGGCCATTCCTCCCTGCCTGGCCAGCTTCAGTGCTTGAGGCCGCTCGTCCCTGCCTGGCCAGCCTCTGTGCCGAAACTGTGCTTGGTTCTCTGGCTTCTCTCCTCTGACTGGAGCACCAGTTCCTGAGCTCAGACCCCCGTCCCCAGAACTGGGGCCACAGGACATGCCCTCTTGGCCCAGCCTTCATCCCAGACAGGCGGCCTGACTTACCTGGATGGACTTCTCGGGACAAAGGCTCCTCAGGACCTTGGACACCGCCACCTACTGAGCTTCCTGCCCCAGCCACCTGGTGGGGCCCCCGGGGTGCCCTTGGCAGCTCAGTCCAGCCTGCATCTACCACTCGGCCTTCCGACGTGGGCAGTGGGCCCCAGACCCACGGACCAGCCCATCATTCAGGTCAGTTCCACTTCTGCGTGTCTGTACCCAGTCCTGTCCCACCATGGGCAAGTCCACAGGCCTCTGCCACCCTTGGGGTCCATCCAGGAGCAGAGTGGGAGGGGCTCTGTGCTCTCCAGGGACTGTGGTTCAGAAGAGAGTAGCAAATGGCTTTGTCAACCGGGAGGCAGTAGGCTTTTTACTGGGAACCACTGGCACCTGTGCTTTCAGCTGTTAAGACGTGAAACCCTAATCACGGCCTTAGTGTTTGGGGATTCTGTCCTGGAAGGAGAGTCCCGATTCGAGCTGGAGATGGCCTTGTCCTTGTCCACTGAGCAGTCTCAAACCAAGTAGGGGACGCTACCCAGGTGATGGAGAACAGTCGTGTCCGGGTAGAAATGTTCACTGGATTAACACGTTTTTACTGCCGCAGTCTTTCTGAGAGCCGTAATGTTCCTGCCCGCCTGTGTAGGCCCCATGCCAGCTCAGCCACCGTGGGGTCACTCAGAAAGGGGGCCCCTCGGCAGGCCTCCCCTCCCACTAGGGGGTTGCTTCAATCCCTGTTCTCCGACATGTTGGAAGCACATTCCACAGGAGAGCATGTCTCTTCTCCCAGCCACTCCTGCTGCTGGCCCGCCCCAAGGAGCCTGCTCTGTGGCAGGCGGTCCTGAGTGCTGCCACTTGCAGTATCATGGGGAGGCTGCCCAGCCTCTCTCGTGCCCACTGCCCAGGGGCTGCAGTGACAGATGTGTCTCTCACCTCCCTTTCCCCACAGAAGTAGAAATAGCCTAGAACTGGAAAATAAAACTCCCCTAAATCCCAGAGCAACACTGTCACCCACACTGGCTTCGCCTCTGGCCTGGTTCACTTTCTCTACAGCAGCTCCCAGAGCCCACCCGTCACCTGCTTGCACCTCCCAGATCGCAGGGCAGCATCTCCCAGATGGCTGCAGGGCACTGTGAGGACAGGCAACACTCAGTGCCCGGGCTGGCTGTGGACCCAGGCGGGCTAGTCCACCTGGACGGCCCTGCCCCCGCCACACCCCAGCCTCAGCTGTGGCTGCGCTCACCTGCATGGCCTTTCCTTGTTTGGGTGGAGGCTGTGTTGGCCCTCATCAGTCGTGTTGCCTAGGGGGTGTTCTGCTCTCAGGACCTCACTGGAGGGGTGACCCCGGGCACAGCTGGGCAGATGAACTGCCAGAGGGGAGCCATGGCGCCTGTGGCCTCCTGAAGGTCCTGTTGCCACAGTCACTGCCGAAAGCACGGCCTTTGTGGCTTCTCAGTGGCCCATGGTCCCAATGTGGGCTAGGTGGTGTCCACATCCTGTGGTGTTGTGTACCTGCCTCTGTGGCAACCACGTCTCACACTGCTGGGCATGTGCTGAGGCGGCCAGTCTCCCCGTGGGGCTCCCTGGGGCTGTGGTCCACCCAGTGCTCTCAGCATGGGGGTGAGAGAGCGAGGAGGGGCAGCCTCAGCCTCACCTGGGTAGACCGTCCCTGGATGCCACCAAGGACCATGGCCAGCGTTGCCCCCCGCAGGACAGAACGTCCTGGTGGGCCCCCTGCCCCGGATGTCCTTATGCAGCTGTTTCCAGGATGTCCTAAGGCTGGACAGCCTCAGCCAGCTGTCACCAAGAGAGGAAGACTCGCACTCCCAGAAATAGCCATCTCAGGAGCTGACACTGTTCACAAGCAGGCATCAAAGCACACGTGATGTGTGATCCTGAATCAGAAGAGTTGCTGTGAAGGACTGTGCTGGGGCATTTGGCAGAGCTGAGTGTAGACCAGGCACACTCGGCGCCAGCTCAGCAGGGATGGGCAGTCCTCACGGACGTCCTCCTACTGTGGATGCGCACTGAGGCGCTTGGCCATGGAGCGTGATGCCTGCAGTTCACTCCAGCAGTGTGTGTGTGTGTGTGTGTGTGTGTGTGTGTGTGTGCACCCCGAGAGTGAGAGGAGACTGCTAAATGTCAGTCACTGGGGAATCTAGAACACACGTTGGCAAACTTTCCTGA